>NC_090928.1:973390215-975890215 GCF_040938575.1 Ambystoma mexicanum | reverse complement strand
TCAGGCCCAGTCAAACAAACTCTCAGAGAAATCAATAAGCAACTTCATTTGCACTCGCACAGGAATGCATTTATTTCTTTCCAAATGTATCCAGGCTCAGCAGTTCAAGGAGACTTTAACTCTCCGAGCCAGGTCAGTGTCGAATGTATCTATGCTTTAGATAAAACTCCTGCCTTCAAGGAAAGGACTACAGCTGCAAAGACAATGTGGGCAATCTGAGGGAGCTACCAAACCGAATTCAAAGAAAGAAATGCTAGCAGTTTTTAACACATCTGGAAAAATGGGCTTTGCTGACTGAAGAAAAAATTGGCCTGTTTAAAAATAAATTGTCAATGAAAGCCTGCTTACTTAGCAACGTAAAGGGATTATGTTAGTGGTGATAATACACACATAGGCTATCTTCTTTCACATGTTTATTTAATTCAGGACCCAAAATAGGAAATTAAAGAGTTTAAAACACATGGCTGGACTTGAAAGCTCTCAGAAAAACCAGTCATTCCAGTTGCCAGCCATGCAACATCCCCAAGAAAGGGAGACACACCATAAACTTCCAGGACACGTAAGTGAAATTTGACAGCTTGAAAAACTTTGAGTGGGCCAGGACAAAGAAAGTTCACACGCTCGTCAGACATTCGTCTGTGCTCCAGGCTGGGACAAGAGAAGTCCTGGGACACTAACCTGTGAAGTGTGAAGGGGCAATAAAACCTTCAATTCAGATGAGAAACCCCCACTTGGCCTTGATGGAAATGACGTTGGTTGCAGTGGGAGGAAGGAAAAAAAATCTAGTGACAATGGACTGGCTTTTGGTTCCAAAGACTATTTTATAAAGAAACTTTAAAGATGTTTTATCACTGCAGCAAGAATTAGTAAAATTGTAAAATGTTTGCAGTGTCAAATCTAATTTTATGGGTTGTCTTTTAAAATTTGGTAGAACTCATTGCTGCATGGGGAACAGAAGTTACATAATATGACAGATTCCAAGGAAAGTATTAATGTTGCAAACATAACATTTTGTACATACATCCCTGGGGATAATTCGCATCTGTGAACAAAGTTATGGAATTTTAGGCCAAATCTTTCATGTGTAAAATTACCAAAATGTATCAGAAAGGTGAAACAAGGTCCCACAGACTTGAGGATTGGACTGCTATGTGCTGCATATAATATGTAACCTGTGTGTATAATTTGCCAATAGATTGCAAGTGTATAAATGTATGTTTTTGGCAAAATCAGATTTTCAGTTAAGTAAATGTGGGAGTTCTTGGACATTGTAAAACTTGCCTCATAAACCTGACATGGAAATACAACCAGTTGAGAGCAATCCAAATAGTTTAGGGGCGTGCATCTACCTTGATGATGTCATTTTGCACTATAAATAAGGGTCCCTGACAAGACCCTAGACACACACTCTTCCTGATTTCCTGCGCCGGCATCCTGTTCTTGTTCCATCTATCCAGACTCCAGATCCAACTACAAGGCCAAGCATTGCTGATCCTACTCCAGGGCCCATTGCAAAACCCAAGCAGTGCTGATCCAATTACCAGCAAGGGCTCCAATATAAAAAAAATCCACTAATCTCCGATTAACCAGGAGAAAACTGTGGTACTTTTGGCATCCTGATCCAGATTGGCTTGCTGCCACTCCCTACATGCTGCTGCCGTCCTGCTACCCTGATGACCTATATAATCCAGTGACCAGAATTGCCAGTCGAGAAGTGCCACCCGATAACCAATCCCTGCCCAGCTGATCCTGTCCCGCTGATTTTGTCTGGCTGTCCTTTGTTAGACCAGATCTGTGTGGTGACCAGAACGCTGACTGTCCAAAATCCAAACTAAAAAGTAGACTGTGAGTATCAATAGGAACCATAGAAAACCATATTATACCTTGCCTTGCCTTACCCTTCGTTCCCCCCTCTAAGTCATCCTATCCTTATCCGGATAACTTGTAATATTGTCAGAATTATTCTTGAAACCCTGCCTTTGATTTCTAGTGCTAGCGCCATTTCTGTAGTAATTCTGCCTTGTGTAAATCCTGAGCTATTAATCCTATTTTGAGTGATCAGACTGGTTCCACCAGGGTGGGCGCTGGGGAGCTAGGGTTGAATTCACAAATCAACCCTGGAGCTTACTGTGTTCCTCTTTGGTAGTCTTTCCTGAATGCTCTAGTGTAGAGTAAAACTGTTCTTGTCAAAACTGATTTCCTTTCCTTTTTCACCACTCTATTTTACTCAAAACGCACCTCACTTTATCTGGCATAACTCACTAATTTCAAGCAGGAATTGCAAAGTTTGCAAAATTCCCAATGTGTTATTTGCTGCAACATGTTTTAAAACCTGCCACTCATTTTCGAATTGTACGCTCTTGGTTGTACATTGCTCGTGATTGTTTGTACTTCTACAAGGTTGCTTTAGTGAAGAACTGTATTACTTTCAAGGCTTTTGCACACATTCATTATTTCATTCATCCATTTCCGGGTGTCCTGTTTAGCATTGCCAGGGTTTAAAATCCGTTTTTCTTTCTTATTTGGGGAGGGAAGGGCCGATTTCCATTCTGTTTTCCATTTGTCATTCCTAATTACCTGCTGTTTCTGTTATCCATTTAGAATTTATTTTTTTGTGGGTTGAGGGAACATTGCAGTGGGAAATTCTAACTCAAGTGCTATCTTTCCTAAAATCAAAAAGTGCTCCTATTCCCTGGTGTTTTGTAGATGTGTCAATTGAAGGTTAAACTAAGTGCATTGCTTACATTCCTATTGTTCTTATCAACCCCTTGGCGTTTGCTGACCCATATTAAAAATGGTATGATTTCCTTTGAATTTTAAAATAAATAAATGAATATTACATTTGATCAACCAGCCTGCTTCATGGTCCATTGTGATCCAGGGTATTTGAAAAGGGTGTGTGATATGAGTGGTGTACCATCTCAATATTGAATCTAACATAAAAACATAAGCATTTCAATTGCGCGCAGCATACAAGGCCGAGACTAAGGTGTGCGTCGCCTGATTAAAATCCTTAGCAGTCACAATAAAAAAAAATACTACCTGTGATATGATTTAACACACTATTATGTTGTGATGCCTAATGTGATGATTAATGCCTTCCAACTGTAATTCTGCTCTAGTAAGCTTCCCACACATGCCTGCCTGTAACCATAAAATAAGCTTTCTTGTATGCGCCCAGATACCCCAGTGCCAGGAGCGCTTTATAAATGTACAAATAAATAAAAAAAAAATTGCCTTGTTCTCCGACAGGAACCTGTGAGAGTTCGACTAAGATGGTGCTTCTATATTAAGCACCACAGCCATTTCTAATAATCCTGCCTACATAGTGAATTAAAGCATTTTCAAATGATCTTGTCATGCCAGCGCCGCTGGCGCACGCATTGGCAACCATCATGGACTACTTGGTACTCATTTATCCTCCTAATACTCCTTGAACAACTCCTTTTCACGCCTTGGTCTTTTATTTCCATTTGCTCAACTTTGGTTCTTTCTTATTTCATTCAATTAACTACATTTACCATAATGCACCTGGCTAAAGTCCTCAATTCCTGGCTATTCTCATTCATCGTTATTGGGACCACAATCCCCAGAAGCCCTAGCGGCCAGTGCTGCTTCCACCTGCTCAGGACCAGAGAGGGAGGAGGCAGATTGTCTTCAGGTGTGCTGCTCCAGGTGCTGTCAATTAGCCTGCCTCAGAACAGGGCAGGGCTGTATATAAGCAGCTGCCTGCAGGAGCACAGTGTCTTGCATCTTGAGATCTCCCCGCTCCTGTTTGCCTTGACCCTCTACTTTGTATGCTGTTCCTGTTGCTGTATTATCTTGTTTTGACCCAGTGCCCTTTCCGGGCTCCCTGCCTTGCAGCCGATCACGCTCCGCTGCCTTCTACCAACAGCCCTTGTACTCTGGGCTTCCTGCCTTGCAGCCTACTACAGTCCTCTGCAGCCCTCTACAGTCAGCGGCCCTGCTCCTCTGGGCTCACTTCTTGCTGCCTGCTCTTCTGGGCTCCTTGCCTTGCAGCCTGCCTCACTCTGGCTGCCTACAGTCCTTGTCCTCTGGGCTCCCTGCCCTGCAGCCTGCCTCACTCCGGCTGCCTACAGCCCTTGTCCTCTGGGCTCCCTACCTTGCAGCTTGCAACCCTCTGCTGTCTCCAAGCCCTTGTTCCCTGGGCTCCCTACCTTGCAGCCTGCACCTCTTCACTGTCTACAGCCCTTGTCCTCTGGGCTCCTTCCTTGCAGCCTGCTCCACTCCACTGCCTTCAGCCTGTGTCCACTGGGCTCCTTCCTTGCAGCCTGTCTCCCTCCGCTTCCTACAACCCTTGTCCTCTGGGCTCCCTGCCTTGCGGCTTGCTACACTCCTCTGCCTTACAGCCTGTTTTACACTTAGCTGCCTACAGCCCTGCTCCTCTGGGCTCCCTACCTCGCAGCCCTATTCTTTTGGGCTCTCTGTCTGTCGCTTACTACTAATCTCTCTCTGTCCTGTTCTTCTGGACTCCCTGCCTTGCAGCCTACTACAGTCCTCTGCAGTCCACTACAGTTTGCCTGCACCTAGTGCCACTCTTGACTGCAGACCTGCTTCCTACTTTGCAGCCCTTCTGTTTTCCTGACTGCTGCTCCCTTGTTCTCTTCCTTGAGTCCTCTGTACTCCACCTTAGGTTATCTATTTCTGTCTAACTGCCTTTCCTTCATTTCCTTCTGCTAGATTGCTCATTGACTTCCTTTTCGCTGGATATTTCTGTTCTTGTCTTCTCATGTGTCTTATGTAATCCCTTTGTACAGAGCTTGCCTGTTGGTTTCCGGCAGGCAACCTCTGCCCCTTCCCTTGTCGCGTTTTCAGTGTTACAGACACCCACTGCTGTTGTTCCCAGCCATGAGCATACAGCGTGGGCCTCTGTTATAGCAATCTGTGCAGAAGGCTGGAGTTCCTAAGGTTCGTGGAACACTCTTTCCCATTTCAGCATACACCCCAAGAGGGAATCCAGTTTGTTTGTACTTCTGTATCTTTTGCCCCTTTTGGCTCACAACTACAGTTTCCCACTCTTCTTTCTTGTTGAACTTCCTGCTGTGTGTGCTTATCTGCTACCTTACTTCAGCACAGCCACCCAAACCCTACCTGGGTACCCTGTGCCACTCTTGACAGAGTGCCATTCTTGACAGATCTAGAATAATCTCACAATTCCAGCTGCCCCACTGCGTAATTCAGCGTAGGTACTTTGGCATCACCGGGAAGTGCCTAGGGCCTGTTAACCAAGAGACGCCCCTGCGAGGAAGGATTTACTTTACTTGTGACCACAGAGGGAGATCCAGACAGTGAAAATGGCAATCAGTGATAGAGGAAAGTGTAATCAAAGCCGCAACGGGCAAATCTGAAAAGCAGAAAGGTGAAATATCCTTCCAACGCAATCCTCCTAAAAGGAAGCTTGGTATGGCAGAGGTGGCTATGGGTCCGCATCGGCTTCAGGGTGCAATGGTTGAATGTTTTAATGGTAGCCTGGAAATAAAAGAAATGTTTCTTCAACTTAATGCAGGCATAGGCACATTAAACAGCAAAATAGAGACACATTTAAGCAGGGGCACAACAAAATTAAATTTCAGGGGGGCTAACTGGTGATTGGAGGGGCACTTCAAAAACTGGGCAGGGAAGACTTGGAGGCTCCAACCCTTTTTTTCAATCCCAAGAGTTATCTGGCCTGGGGCCCAAGTAAGTGCAATATACCAGTAAGAATAACCAAGTAATTGGATTTAAAGATAACATACACATTTAGTTGCTTTGATAATTTTTATATCTAAAGCCCAGGTATGCGATCAGGCATCGCTCCTTAAGCAAAAGAGACCACCAGGGCACCAGACGGTAGAACAGTGTGTCAACCGCTTCCCTCTCCCAACCACCCCAATACCCACCCTCAAATCCTACCCTCTACCGGCCAAAAATGTATACAAACATTCACTCATTTAAACATACAATTCACTCCCAGCCCCATTCACCATACACTTGCTCATTCACATGCACACCCAGTCCCCCATTCATCATGCACTCCTTCACACACATTAGATGATATACATTGCAATAAATTGGAAAAGATCAAAATTTCCATTGAAGAAAATAAATAACTTTTGAGCAAAAATTATCTAGAAGCCAATTTTCCAATGTTACCTACAAAGGACAAGAAGCCTCAGACATTCAATTTTTCGCCTGTTTCAGAAGCAGGATTATCGAAAATAATTGCACAGCTAAAAACCACCAGCTGCAAGGCTGACCCTTGTTCAGCAATTTTGATCAAGGAGTGCTCTCCCTTACTTATTTCAGCCATCACAAAATTTGTGAATACTTCTTTTGCGCAGAATCGTGGTCCGAATGACCTCAAAAACGCTTGGATCACTCCTTTATTGAAGAAACTGAATCCCTGCCCAATGACTTATACCAACTACAGACCCATCACTAACACTCCCTTTCTGTTGAAGATTCTGGACAGAGTTGCGTATAATCAGATGTCACATCATCTAAATAACTCCCAGATTCTTCATAAATATCAGTCGAGTTTTTGTCAATGTCACGGGTCAGAGACCGCTCTATTAGCCTTAAAATTGCAGCTACTTCAAATTTTGGATGGAGGTCAAACAGCCCTATTGATGATCTTAGATCTTTCGGCAGCCTTTGACCTGGTGGCTCATTCCATCTTGTTCAACAGGTTAAGGGATATTGCCCATTTGTATGTTCAAGCTACCCAATGGGTTAAATCCTTTTTGAGTGGTAGACAGATGAGAGTGGCAAGCGAGTCTGCAGAGGCTAAACCTACGCCTTTGCTGTTCGGAGTCCCTCGGGAGCTTGTGTCTCCCCATGTTTCTATAAAATTTTTATGATACCTTTCTTTCACGTTAGAACAAGCGGGGATTCTTTTCGCTAACTACATGGATGACACTCAGTGTGTCATCCCTATCTCAGGCTCACATTGTGAGGATGAAATAAACATCAACAGAGCATATCAAGCCATTCAAGGCTGGATGGTCTTGAATGGTATGGCATTGAATAGCTCAAAAACAGAGCTTTTGAACGTCAGCTCAGACAATAGGCTGGCGAAGTTAGGCCCTCTGTACAACAATTTCACCATAGATAATTATAAAATTAAGGTTCAGACTAAGGTGAAAATGCTGGGCATCTTCTTAAATAAGAACTTTAATATGAAGTCACAGATTAACAGCCTAGTCTCCTCCTCATCCTATTTCATCAAGCTGTTCCATCATCTTCGCCCTCTCATCGCTGAGAAAAAAATCAGAGACCTTGGCTAGAGCAATTGTTGGCTCCAAATTGGATTATTGCTCCAGTCTCCTGGTTGGCATTTCGCAGGCAGACCTTCACTGGCTCCAGATAATCCAGAATGGGGCAGTGAGAGTTGGGAAAGGACTCTGTCGTAGGGACCATGTATCGGATGCAAGACGGAGCTTGCATTGGCTGCCGGTACAGGCTAGAGTGTGCTTGAGGATGCTACTCATTACCCACAAATATCTTAAAGGTCAAATGCCACTCTACCTAATGGAAGCTATTGAAAAAAGCAAAATACCAGATCTCTAAGATCAGACAACACGAAAATCCTAAAAATCCCCTGCGGTAATTCAGCTAAAGCTTGTAATGAGCTTTCAATATAGCAGCTCCATCAGCCTGGAAAGCCTTGCCCCCAGACATTAGAATCGTTGAATCTACAGAAGTAGAAGAAGAAGTAAGAAGAAATTGAAGACCCTGTTATTTTGCTAGATATCTCAAAGCCTATTTTACCGTCATTTTAATATTGACCATCTCAGCCCTATTCATTATTTTTGTCTCTGTCTTGTATGTTTCTTGTTTGCGCCCTTAAGCCCTTGGGTACCGGGAGCACGGTATAAATTAACACACATAAAGATATACACACATTCATGCATACATACATAATGAGCTAACATGCAGCAATGCTTTCCTCACCTCTCTGCTTAACAAAATGAAAGTGCGCACATTAGCCCCCTCCGCTCGGATGTGAAAGAGCACATACATGGTTATATGGTGGCTCGCATCCGTGGGGAGGGGGCTGAAGGCCGAGCAAGAGAGAGAGTCAAAGCGCTCTGCAGGTGCAGTGATAAGGGGTCCTGGGAGAATACGAGGAAAGGGAAGCTGTATTTTTCCACTTCTAGCTGTTTTTTTTCTACTCTTTTCCCTCTTCCACTTGTCATCTGCTCTTCGGCCGAGGGCAGTCACGACTGAGAAGGGCGGGGACATGCCCCCATAAAGAGAAGAGGTTTTTCATCTGTGGTTGGCAGTTAGAATCTGGACACCTGGGTGATGCAGTCTCGCTGAGAGGAAGGAAGCTCCGCTCCAGACCCCGTTATTACGCCTGATCTCTTTGCCTACCAGCTCTGGGACTAAGCAGTGTCGTGGTGGCCAAGATGAAGGCGTCTTCTGCAATATTGACAATGGTGATGCTCTCTTTTTCTATGTTTCTGTATAACTGACTATATGTTTATTTTGTGTATGATGTGTCCATATATAAGGAGTGAATAAAGGGCCATTTACATTTAATGGTCTATGTGTTATTTTTGCTTGTCTGAGTCCAATAACTTGTTTTTCCAGGGGAAGGGTAAGTCTAAAGTTTTCTCCCCTCATTTCCACCACCCCTTTCTCTTTCCTCTCTCTTTACCCTCACCCCACTCTTCAATAACCCCACTCTACTACTCTGTCTCCTTTTCTTACACATTCTCTCTGCCAGTCTCTCCCAACTGTCTTCCTCCTTCTCCCCACATTCTCCACTACTACTCCGGCTAACACCATTCACTCCCTGCCCCCTGTCCTGTCATTTACTCTCACTCACGCACCCACTAAATCCCCCTACACATATTCCCCTCATATCTACCTCTAACATTTCTTTCACTTACTTTTCACACCCCCTACCTTTCACTACACTTTACAAAACGGGCACCTCTCTCTCACACACGCAATACCTTACCTTCACTCTCACAAAACACTGCAGAAGTCTCCTCAGCACTCCGCGCCACTGTCAGTCCTCCACCTGGTCTCTTGATCCGCCACCGCTCCACCTGACCTCCCTCAAACACCTTGCAATCTCCTCAGAGCTTGCTGGGCTTTTATAGCCCAGCATTCCCCCCTCAAACCCTTCTTCTAGCTCCCATTGGTCCCCCTATTCACATGTTTCCCACGGCCAATCTTTGGCTAAGAAAGCTCTGCAAGGCTTCAAATGTCTTTTAGCTCCACCCCCTTTCATTCTCCATTTGCAGGGTAGCAGCCATTAGTGCTTATGCTGGCTGCTCATTTGCCTTGTGGCTTTTTTCCTGTGCTGCTGAGTTTTGCTTCCAATTCAGTTTGGGGAGGATTTCTCTGTCTCTCCTGCCGCCTGTAGACCCTTTTCACTCTCAGTTCGATTTCTGTTGCACCACCATTCCCCTGGGGTCTATCTTGGGTTGGTAGGTTGGGTGTTGTGTGTCTCATCTCTGTTTGGCAAGAAAGATCGGTCCGCAATTCCATTCCCCTGGTTCTAGTCTGGGCTTTCTTGGTTGCAACCAGGTGCACTCTGGGGGTTGCAGTTCTAACAACGACAAAAGAGAACACTGGCCAGAAGAGGGACTTGCATGCATGTTGGCAGGGGAAGGGACTGGGCCCCTCCCCAACTCCCTCACCCCACCTCTGGGAGGGGTCCCCGTCCCCCGTCCACCCTTGACCCTGTCACATTTCTATGAACATTCTTAATAATGCCACCTTAGTATCCATGTGCAGTGTTTTAAGCATGAAAGGACACGTGTATGTTGGTGTAACGTTTTTAATGTTTACTAGGCCTCACACAGTTCAGAGCTTGCTGGTAGCCCAGCGGCCAACTACCTCCACGAGGCAGGAAATCAGGGCTTGCCTCACATTCAGCCTCTTAGAGCTGAAACGTCTCTGCATGCCTTCCGCAAAAACCTCAAAACTGCTCTCTTCAACTAACTGACTACACTCACATACCCACCATCTGCATGTTCGCCTCTTACGCATACTATCAATTCCTAGTATGCTTGTCTGGATTTTCTGTATGTAACTAAGCGATGATCACCCATTGTAAAAAGCGCCATGATGCCCCCGGGCTGCTGTGCGCTCAACAAATGTGAGTAAATAAATAAATAAAATTCTGACACCTAGATGATTTAACAAAGCACAGGGTGATCCAGGTGGCAGGTCAAGGATATACAATTCAGAATGGACATGTTTGTGAAAGATTCAAAATGAAAAGACGGACTTATGGGGAAGGATAATGGAGACAGGGTCATGGCTCAGGTATCACAACGTGTCTTCTTTGACTATGGTACCATACACCTGCAGTCCCCTTCCACCCCCAAAGGCTTATGGCATGTGCAACTGGATACAACCCAGGATACCTACCATACAAAAGGGAAAGAGTGCTAGGATTTGTGTAGTTGGATTGTACAAGGGGGAACTGGTAAACGGTGAGGGAAAGTTGCCTTTGGATAGGTAAATTAATACAATCTAGTTTGGTTGGAAAGCAACTCGATGTCTATAGTTGCTGCTGGTTCTTCGTTAGCATTCCAGCTCGAAATCCGAGCTACTGAATCGACTGTCGAGCCTAGTGCCGGGGACAGATCTGCTCCTGGGTTCTAAGCCAGATGAATGATCTGAGCGTTAAGTTAGTTATGTCGCACTATAACCATTCCTATGAACACTGTTTCAAGGCTGCTTTTTTGCTGAATTGCGTTGACACCTACAAAACAACAGCGTTAGGGAAAGGTCAAAAAACGTAAGGGGAACAAAGAAATATTAAAACAAAGACTTTAATGCAGGTAGAGTGAGAGGTGAGGAAAGGGAGATGGAGGTATGAGGGTGAGGCCCATTTTTTATAAACAAAGAGGAAGCAATTCGTTAAAAAAAGGCTCCTTTTGGACAGTTTGCCAGAATTAACAAATTGGCATTCTGACTCACAACCACCCGACCCGTGATGCCTTTCATTTCACATTCACTAACCCACACAGAAAGATGGGCATGCCTCTGTGCTGAGTTTTACCTCCATTTTGTGTCGAAATTAGTTTAAAGTGCCATTTACATCAGACAATGCAAAGTGTGTATGAACTTTAACCACTACAACAATAATACCGTCGGGCTCAGACACACTTGTCACACAGAGGAACTTCCTGATGAGGGCAGCAGACCTCTGTGCTGCATCTCTTTGTTCTGTCATCGCCTTTGAGAGCCTATTGGCTGTGTTGGTTGTTAGCTATTGAGGAGGGGCATATTTACTATTGCATTGGAATACAGTTACGCGGGTGATGGCATGTGAGGGGGGTGGGATACACAGCTTGTGGGTGCTTTGTTATTCATGCATCCATTGGCTTCCCACCCACTACCTGCCCCCTCCCCGCCTGATTGCCAGGTCCGACGACACGGAGCCCGGCGGAATGGAGAAGGCACCCCCGATAACCCGGGCGGCGTCCTTCTCGGTCCCCAGCCCCTTCCCCCTTGGAAAGCGGGGGGTGGGGGTTCCCGGGCCAAGGCGGCAAAATTGGGAAAGCCCGCAAAAGAAATGCGCGGCAAGCAAAAGAATTGCCCGCGAAAGCCGAAGCGCGGCAAATAACAAAGAAAGCCCGTGAAGGGCAACAAAGGGAAAGGGGAGGGGTTTCCCCTTCATAAGGAGCGGGGTTCCTGCTACTGACAAGAAAGCAGCTGCAGCCGAGGGACACCCGTGCACTTCACGGGACTGCAGCAGAGGGTTTTCTTTTCGTTTGCAGTTGGAGGACGCCGACCTGCCCCCCATCACAGAAGGGTTTTTCCTGCTCCCGAGTCGGTTGCTGAGCCCAGGCGCGGAAGGGCCAGGTTCCAGTGGAGGTCGTGCTCACTATGGCCAGCGAGCAGTTTCCAGTTCAAGTGGCGTTCCCTAGGAGGTTTGCGGTCCCATGTGGAAGGTGCGTCGGGTCGTGGAAAGGGAGAGAGAAGGTATGGCTGGAGGGAAAGTAACTAATCCGGCGTTGGGGGGGCCGGGGAGTGGTGGGGCGCTGGGCCAGGTTTAAGTTCAGGAGTCCAGGGTCTCAGGCGGGGCTCGTGCTGGCGGCAATGCAGGGCAATATAATCAGGTTGCACTGCAGAAGTGGGCTCAAGCGTTGAAGGGAGTGTAAGGTGCACCACCGGCTAGTTGTGATTGCAAACAGGAAGCGGGCCAAGGGTCCCTAGGCTGGCAGCAGGTCAGGCACATGTCCGTTATCTGCTCGGTGGAACAACCCGCCCCAGCAATGATGGAAAGCAAGTGGTCAAGGTTCTACGGCAACAGGGGTAATTTACATGCGTTTCCCAGGTATGTTGGAACGGGGGTGAAAATGCTGCGCATTGGTGGCTGTGCTTTCAAGCAAGTCAACAACAGTGCAGCTTTGTCCTAAAGCTAGAAATACCAGGTTTTCGGCAGGTCAGATAGTTCAGCAAGTTACTGTGCCTGCGGGGTAGCCTCGCCGTTTTGGGCAAAAGCGCCACGGCTCATGAAAACATGGCCCAGGTTAAATGGAATTATTGAATATAGCTGTTGCCCTCTGTGGGATAAGTTGGTGTCGTTGAAGAAAGGCGGCGGTTTATCGGGAGCACGTAACTTCCACCCTCAGCACTGGATTTAAGATTCTGTCGGGCACCAGGGTTGTTTGGTTGGTACGGATGGCACACAAGTGTTCGCAGGGGCTGCTCTTCAAGGCAGATTATGCAGTGGGAGGAACGTATGCCAGAGTTATGTTTTTATTGGTACTAGCACAATGAGGGGAATTAACATTAGCGTATTGGTGGGTTTGCCCTATGTTGGATGACAGATTTAAAGAGGAACGAAGGTACGGGTGAGAGTATGGACCCCGGCTCCCGCGAATCCTTGCATTGGGAGGAAGCCTCTGCTATGTAGTGTAATAGTGGTCTAACGTTTGGGGTAAATGCACGTGGAAGGACAGTCGCCGATGGGGGCAGGCCTGGCTCTGGGAAGGTTGTTTTACGCTAATAAATGTTAATGTGCGTTCCAGTGGTATTTCTTTATTTAGTGAACGGCGGGACGGAAGGAAGTGTGCAGGCTTTTCTCAGGGCTGCTTTAACCCCGGGGGCGCAAACTGGTGTGACTTGGCGCAGGATATGGTATCTGCTGAGCCATGTGGCATAGGCTTGTCAGAAGGAAAAGCCCCGTTTTCAAAATGTTTTTGCACAGGAGGAAGATTAATGTGGCAGTGCGCGCGCCGGATATGCGTGTATTTTCCGCGATCTTTGTTTTTTGGAGTATGGCGTGGGGCACCATGGCGAGGTGTCGGGAAGTTACATTGGAAAGTAGAAGGATGTTTTGAGTTAAAGGGGCCTTTCGCAGCGGTACATGTCATTAATAGATGAAAGATGCCTAACATGTGCAATGGAGTATTTAAACTGTGTTAGCGGAAGCACGGGGTTTAAAAGGGTAATATGGGAAGGGCTTTACATTCCTTCGGCACGTCAAGGACGGTCATTAATACATGGTTAACAGCTAATAGAAAGAATACGTACATTGGTGTTGTTATTAAGCGCATTGTTTCAAGACTGTTGAACCGCGGATAGGCTTCTCTGGTTTATATAAATGTAAGGTGCATGTTGTCTGTTGCCATACTGAGGGGGGCATGAGTATAGCAGTAGGCAGCACATTGCAGCATGCAGGGAATTGGTTCCTGGGCTGCTCGTAGAGGGATAAGTACGCTGATTAATACTCAGCAGCGTGAGTGCACGGGGACTTAGTGCGGTGGCAGGGGTTTATGAGGAATTGACGGTTGCCTTTGGAGTTTATTTTTGAGTAAGTTCCCTCTGCATGGCTCTGAAAAAGGGGTACCACCCAAAGTGGACTGGTGTTCACTGGGTGTGGTAAAATAAGTTGCGTGGGCGCATATTGCTCCTTTGATTGCCGTGAATCAATGGGTTGGGCCTCTTGAGCTGCACCGCCGGTGGCGGGCTGAGGGTGACAGTACGACACCAAGGGGCTAAAACAAGCATTGGGGGCTCCGCTGATCCTGTTTAAGGTTGGGTCATTTCAAATCTGGTTTCAGTAGATTTTCACCATTGTTGGGATTGGAGGTGATTGGAGGATTGTAGTAGAACGCTGTAGGCTAGGCAGCCAGGTCGAAGGGTAAGCTGGTATGACACGGGGTATGATAAATGAGCACCACACACCATGGGTAATAATAAGCAGCTCTCAGATACCCGAGGGTACGCAGCGCTATATAAAGGCTAAATCATGGACAGCACAGCAGCTCTGACATTAGCATAGCTCGAGGCCTTGTTCCAGACCTAGCAACACCCCTGCTGCCGGCGCCGTTAAAAGGAGCCCGCGGTGGCGAATGGCTAGTCGCCCCTCTGGTTTGAATACTAAGAAGGGGCGTTCTAGGCTAAAGAAAGGGTGATTGTTTGACACTAGGAGGAGGCAGATTGTGCATCTAGGAATTCTACTTACTCGGCAATAATGTGCGGTATCAAATGTGTTCATGTACAGATACAGGTTGAAGATGCCAGAAAGGGAGAAGATCACTAGGCAAGCAGGTCACTGTACAGGGGTGGAATGGTAAAGTTGACCGGGTAGAAAACTGTTAAACTTGGTTTTACTGGACACCTTCAGTGGAGTAAGCGTCGCTGTGTAAGCAGCTAATCCCCCACCAGTGGGCCACAGTAGCTGCCGCCTAAAATGAACAATTGTCATCGTATATGCAAGGGGGAGCTGCACCCAGTTAGTGGGCAGCCTGGCATAACCGGCTAAGGGCGACACCAGCGCCTGACTTAGCGGTACACCCAATGTGAACATTGTGAAGACTATGGAGGTGGTTGATGCTCCAAAAGGCGGCTACGCATGGTTTGTGCAGAATTCAACCAGGGTAGCTGGTTCAGACTCTGAAATGCACGAGTGGCAGCTCAGGTCATTGTAATGGGTGCCACTGGTACCAGGTCTTATGGGAAGAAATGGGGTGTAAGAATGGTGCGCCAATTTTGCTGTAAAGTCATACAACTATGGGGAAGGGTCTGTTTCAGATGGGGCCAGCCCGGTATAATTACACTGGGGGATCAAGGTCCATTTCAGGGTAACGGGGTAAAGAAAATTCCCTTCCTCAATTAGGTTCTGGGTACCTCAACCTTTATTGCCCCAAAGGTCCAGTTCACAGCGGTTCAAGTTACTGCCAGGGTCAGGTTCTAATAATCAAGTGGGGGACTAAGCAACTAACAATGGGAGGTGGACATCGACAGTAATGAACAGGTCAAGGGCTATTAGTGTTGGGAAACACCGAAAGGCGGGAATTTGAACTCCGAGCGCGAAGGGTTTCGCACTTCTCGGACCGGCGCCCCTTGGGAGCCTAACGGCAGGGGCATCTTGGTGGTAACAAGGGCCCAGCTTCCCCCCCAAAAAAAAAAAAATGGAACGGCGCTCTCCCCGCCCGCGGACACCTGTAAGGGCAGGGTAGGCCCAGGCTCAAAAGGTGGGAGTGTGGGGCCTACTGCACACTTGGTACAAACAAATAGGGGGAAGCAGGCAACACCTTCTGGGGCGAGCAGAGGTGCCCCGGAGCAGACCCGCCCTGGTTAGCCCAGGAGTAGAATCCAGCACAAAACTCTGGGAAAAGCAAAAAAGAGGAAAGGCGGCACAAGACCGCGGATTCTAGTGGGGCGAGAGGGCTGGGTAAGGGGATGTAAGGCAAAGATGGTGCCTGAAATTCTAAACAAGAAACAAACACGGCGCACCCCCCCAGCATGGGAACTCCTGCAAGGACAGGCAGAGCAAAGATTAAGTTGGCTGGGGTGCTTTAGCCAACTAAAAATGGTGAGGAACCTATTGCAGGTGCAGTAGGACGAACAAGTTGGAAAGGTGGCTGGGGCAGAAGTGTCCCAGAGCAGGCACACCCGGGTGCCGCCGTGGTGGAGGCGGACCATGATGGTAAGGTGGCAGGGACAGAAGGGTCCCCGGGCAGGCTCACTTTGGTTAAGGTGGAACAGGTTGGAAAGGGACAGAGACAAAGTGTCCCGGAGCAGGCCCGCCCTGGTTAAGGCGGAGCAGGATGGAAAGGGGGCAGAGGCAGAGTGTCCCGGACCAGGCATGCCCTGGTTGAGGCGGAGCAGGATGGACAGGGGACAGAGGAAGAGTGTCCCGGAGCAGGCCCGGCCTGGTTAAGGCAGAGCAGGATGGAAAGGGGACAGAGGAAAAAGGGTCCCAGAGCAGGCACGCCCTGGTGAGGCGGAGCAAGAGGGAGAGGGGGCAAGGGCAGAAGTACGGAAATGGCACTGGCCAAAATTGGGGAGAAAGAGGGGTGTTTGGTACACATTCTTTTAGGATAGGGGCTGCTACATCAGCGGCGGCAATGGGAATGAGTGAGGCTACAATCAAGCAGATAGGCAGATTGAAATCAGGCTGCTTTAAGAGGTACAGTAGGCCGGAAAAAATGTAAGGGTGACAGGCCTTCTTCTCTCTCCCTCTCTGTAGCACCTGCCCGGAAGAAGAAGGTAGCCGTATGGGTGGTAGGACACTCCTTCGTATCCAGGGCAGGGTCCAGCTGGTCAGTGGAACATGAAGCTCTGACAGCGGGCGAGTTTAGGATCAGGTGGCACGGGGTGCCTGGCATGAAGTGGGTGCTATTACAGGGTCAAGTGCGCAAGCTCTTGGCCAGCAGAGGGAAGCCCGACATCTTGATCGTTCACCTGGGTGGCAATGATTTAACAAGTTTAGGGAGAGGGGCTCTCCTGCGGGAAATGAGGTACTCTTTACAGGAGCTGGCAGGACAGCTAGGTGAAACGGAAATAATATGGTCAGAAATCATTCCAAGAAAGGAAGGGAGGGGTGCTGACAGCCGCGCCGCAGTAGAGAAGTCCAGGCGAAAACTGAATTGCGCGATGGCTAAATTCTGCAAGGGCAGGGGTTTTGGTCAGATTAGACACGGGCTCATTAACCTAAAAACTCCAGGGTATTTTTCAAATGACGGGGTGCACCTATTTGGGTATGGACTTATTTTCTGGGACATCCGCACGAAGATCTTAGAAATGTGAGGAAGGAGCAAAGGGGGGAGCCACGGTGGGCGGAAACCCACACGTGGCGTGGCGGTGTTTGGCCAGACAAACACAGGAGACAGACTCCGGAAAAGCCAGGAGAATGCAGGAAGGGGCTTCGCTCTTCCCAGACCCAAAGCCCCTTGGGAGCCTAAGCGGCAGGGGCGGCAGGGAAGGACAATTACGGTTCAGCTTCCCCCAAAGAAACAGCACTCTACCCGCCCAGGAGCAGGCTCGGATACTACCAAGGCTGGGAGGGTTGGGCCTACTAATGGACTCTTGGGAAAGGAAAAGGGAGAAGCAAGTTCTTGGGACACGGAGTAGTCGCCGCACCTGGCAGACAAAGTTTTCCACAGATATGTACAGTTTGGTTTTATGATTGTGGAATAAATTCTGCGGCCTTCTTATGCCAACAAACAAACAAGTCTCATTCTGCACTTTCTGGGGGGTAAAGGGCAATGAGTTATGATTATATGTTGGTTGTCATTATGCTTTGAGCTAGCTCTACTAAGCGGATTGTTCAAATCTGCATGGAAGATGTATGTATGTGAGAATAAGAATGGGAGGTGATGTAAAAGCCCTTCTGAATTAAGAAATCTTTACCGTTTACTCCAGTTCCAAGATTTACCCTTCTTGGTGCTGCTGTGGCCGTGCTCTCTGGGGCGCACACCCTGGGCTCCAGCTCCTGCTAGAGCACCCTTCGCACGCGGCCTAGCTTTACACTGTCTTTTTGGCGATGGGGGGCCATTCAAGGTCGCAACACCCCTGGGACCCTCCATTCGGCCTTCCTCTTCCCGAAACTCTCCTAGCCGTTGGACATTGTTTTTCCCCAGTCCCTTTTGTACTTTCTTTTTTATTTATTTTGCGTTTTTAAAGTGCTCACACAACCCGGGGGCATCGAGGCGCAAAAGGAATATGACTTAGTGGCGTATTTATAACGCGCTTAATACCCAGAGGTTTCTAAGCGTGGACCCGGGGATCGAACCTGTGTTGCTTCATGTCGTCTTGTTTCCAAGGCGAGCACATTGCCCCTGAGCTATCCTCTCGGGGCAGGTGACAGGTGTGGCAGGTGACTCCACAGTCGGCAAGTGTCCTAGTAAAAGCATGTGCACACTACTAACGTTTTAAAATCAACTACAGTGTCTGTGTGGTTCCAATCTTTCCCACCTGCACCTGTTAATAAATAAGTGTAAATAACCCCCAATCAGGCTGCCAAAAGTGCCAGGCATTACACCTGGCTAAGAAATGCAAATTGTATAGCGCTAAGAAATTTCCAAGAGGTATTGTAATCTCCTGTAAACCCTTTGGGGGTGCTAGCAGAGCAGTATGTGCATGTAAGAGTTTCACGTGCCCTGTGTCTACTGCAGAGGCAGGTGCACACCCGTTCCACATCTTGGCCCTGCTCGATGTCTGCTCTCTGTTTGAGGTAATTTGATCAGTCTCCGAGTAATGTTATCTATCAAAAGTGGTTGTTCTCTGTGTGCAGCTTTAATTTCGACTTGGATTTCTTGCATGGTGTGTGCTGTGCGTCACAAATGGCCCCAAGTACACACCAGCTCTGGAAACAGTTCAAGGGTTTTAATTTTAAATTCTGCAAAGGTGCTCACCATGGGCCATCCCTCCTCGTAGCCCACATGCTTTTTACCGCCCTACCGGAGGCGTCCCTAAACCCCAAGATTGTCAGTAGTGATCCATGACAGTGTCTATAATCTGACTGGTGCGTTGTGATGGCCTAATGGTAAACTGCGTATCTGTCTACTTCCGGAAAATCCAAGGTGGATCCTATCCAGGCCACAGAAACAACAGATATCTTTACAATTGGGTTACGTGTCTTACAATTACCCAGGCACCTATGCCCTTTCCTCTCATGCCCTGGTGCTCCTTGCCCGGAGCTTCTCTCTCTCTCCTTTCCCTTCTTCCTGTTATCCCCCTGCTATTGATCCTATCATCTCTCCTCACTCTCCCTCACACTCGCACTTCTGCCCCTCCATGCTCCTGTCTCGCTCCACTCCTCACCTCCACCCTTAGATCTTATTCCCTACTACTCTCTCCTCTCACTTCTCGCCACTCCTCCCAAGACCACTTCTCTCCTCTGCTCTCACTCCTCTCGCTCTACTACCATGACACTTCTCTACACTCCCCTCCCACTACTCTCCAATATACTCACCTTCACTACACTCCCATACTCTTCACTACCCCCTCCTCCCACTACACTAAAACTTTCTTTTAGTACACAACACTTCACCCACACCTTCCTGCACTCTCAGTCAACCTTCTCAACCCCTCTCTATTACATCCTCTACACTCTCCTTTAATCTCTGTCACTGACCTTGCAAGCACTCTCACACCCAAGTAACACTTTCTCTCAGCAACCAATATCTCGCCTTGCACACGCTCTTTAGAATGCTCAGCTAAACTTTTTTCTCCTCTGCCTGGTCTCTTGGTCCTCTTTCTCCCTTGACCTCACTCAAACAGCCCACTTTGACTTGCTCTCTCTGTGCCCTTTTATCCTGCATGTGTCCCCTCTGCCCCCCCCCCACACCCCTAGTCAAACGGTTCTCCAAGCCAACCACTGGTTTGCTTTTTCCCAATGGCTGGGTTACAATGATTGGAAGACAGGAATGGCCTTAAACACTGCCCCTTACTGTGAGCCGGTCTGCTGGTGTTTGGACATGGTAGCTCACTGTAAACAGTCATTTTTAGAATGTGTATATTGAGTTCAGCATCTGGACTGCCATTCTGAAATGCACATTGTTCTTCAGTCGCACCGCCCATCTCTGCCTCTTTCTCTGGTGAGTTGCCGGTTCAGGTTTATCTCTCTAAGCATCTTGGTATGTGTGGCCCTGAAAGAAAAAAAGAAAAAAACACTTGTAAACATTGTACACAACAGGTATGGAGCAATAGCCAGCGGTGTTTGGCATATTCAGCCAGGCCCAGGCAGAAGGGAGAGGTATGGCGCCCTCCCTACTCCTACGCCCCACCTTTAGCATAGTACTGGCTTAGGAAAATGCCTCCACCCTTTCATCCAAGAGTTTTTTCCGAGGACATCTGACTGCCGGGAGAGGAAATGAATGCTGGTTTGTTTCAGACCAGCCATGTGCTCCACAGAAAATGAAAACGGTTGGAGGGCCAAGAACCATCTCAAAATACAAGGGTTGTATTCCTTGCTCTGGGACAACCAGACCAACGGGGCATGGTCCATGATTAGTTTGAACTTTCACTTCATAAGGTAGTATCAGAGGCTATGAGAGCCCTATTTTATAGCGAGACACTCCAGTTCCACTATCAAATTGTTATTTTCTCTGGGAAAGAGCTTGTGACTTATATAACATGGACTTCTCCTTCCCGTATTGGACCTGTGACAAGAATGCCCACATCCCTACTGAGGACGCATCAGTCTAAAGCAAGAACTCCTTTGAAAAATCAGGAATGACCATCACCGGGCTCTTGCATAGTGCAGTTTTTGGTTTTTCAAAAGCTGTTTGGGGGCTCCTGGATACCAGCGCACAGAATTGGGATGTGTTTTGATCAGCTTATATGTCAAGTGTGCTGTGAGTTCAGAAAAGTTAGGAATTAACCCTTTGTAGTATCCCCCTAGCAATAGAAAAGCCTTACTGTCCTTTTTTGTTAGGGGGCATGGGACATTCTGAACTACTTCCACCTTGCTGTGTTGAGTTAGCACCAATCCATTTCCCACCTGGAAGCTGAGGTATTTTTTGGAAGTCTGGGCCAGGTGACCGTTTACTGGGTGGCTGTGAGGTGCGTTGTTGTTAGTTAGTTGCAGACCGCTGTTAGATGGGTTGGGGGATCCTCCTTGGTCTTGCTGGAGACAACTATGTAGGCTAGAGAGGTGGCAGTGAATGGCAGATATGGAGTTAGGATATGGTCCATTAATCGTTGAAATGTAGCCGGAGCCTCATGGCGGACAAACATTAGAAGAATGAATTGAAATAGCCCTTCAGGTGGTGAGAAGGGAGTCCTTTGTTTGGTATCTTCATCAAAGGGCACCTGTCAGTAAACCTTTGTGACGTCCAGTGTGAAAATTAACTTGGCATCGCCCAGGGTCTCCACCAGTTCCTCATTCCGTGCATGAGGTATGCATCAAATTTAAATATTTCATTTAATCTCTGAAAGTCGATACAAACACACCAGCTGTTGTTGAGATTTGGTAATAGGACAAACTGAGATGGCCACTAAATTAAAGCTCTTTCAATTATGCCTGTGTCCAGCATTTTCCTGAGCTCTTGACTATTTTCATCATGGACTCAGGAAGCTGATAGGGTTTCAGTCTGATCATCTCTTCCGGGTGGCTACTGAATCTTATGTACCACCCCATGTATTCTTCCTGGGTTCGGGGAGAAGACATCCAGAAATCTCCCTTGTAATTCTGTCAGTCAGTTCTTTGTGGCTTGTCGTTGAGAGAGCTGGAGAAATGGTGACAACATTGACTTGAGTTGGTAACAGGGTTTCCCTGGTATTGTTGTCAGAGAGCAGGAGTTTTCGGTTGCTGTTTTTTTGCCAGACATTCAGCTTATTGTCAGGACAGAGTTGAAATGGTTTTCTTCTAGCCACCTGCTATAATTTGTAGCTGAGATGAGGCACAACCTCTGTATTGATGTATGGCCCGGGCCAGTAACTTGTTCTGATTGGTGGGCAGCAAAACCATAACTTTGTCCTTTACTTGTTTTTGTGAATATTTGATAATGTTGGTACATATCTAATCATTCTCCTCTATTATGGTAATTTGTTGCACAGAACATACCAATTCCTGAACACATATGGTGGATCCAATCAGGGGCATTGGCGATTGATGTCTCCTGAGCAACATTAGAAACGCATGTTATGCTCCACTTTGAAATGAAGACCAGTTGAACCTTCAGGTATGTATCTAGCAAAGAGGCCTTTAAACTATATATTCATGTTGTATGTGTTTCCACTAAGGTGGGGATCACAAAATCACTCATGTGAACTGTGACAAAACTGGGAGGTGAAATCTGTGATTTGATACATAAGACAATAAATGGGTTGATGGTTACTGAAAGTCTAAGCGTTAGCCTTGGTAGGCTTTATTGTGATCATGAGGCTACTGTGAATAGATTTCATTGATTTAAGATACATGGAATATATTTGTAGGACATATTAAGAAGGTGATAAATCAGGGCAGTCATTGGCACGGTTGCTTCAGAAAGACAGAGGTCCTTCACTTATCACTGAAATTCTAACAAATGTGGGTGAATAAGTGAATGGAACACTGGTAGATATGTGACAGATATCTTTAGGAAATATTACACCTCTTGCTATAAGTGTGAAATGGATCAGGAATTCATGATGCGGAATAGCCTGTTAGCTGACTATATTACCACTCAAAGAAAAATCGTAAACTGTCTGAGACTGACCTAACTGAATAGGAAACGTGAACTGCTATTAAGAGACTTCTCAACTTGATGACTTTACCATCGAATTTCATCTTGAATTTGAACATGAATTGGCACCACACATGCTAGATATGCCGTGTGAAGCAAAACAGTCTGCCTCGTTTTATCAAATACTTAGATTTGATATCTATCCTTCCTAATGCTGCCAAGGCCCTTCCCAGATGCTTAATTGTGATACAAAAGATCAAAGCTAAAATCATTGCAGACAGTCTGGAGATAATGACAGCTGCACTGATTTTCCTAGACCGTCATTGTGCTAGCGAGAAATACTACTAGAATCACTGTACCTTACATTTCAGAATCAGTGTAGGTCGTATTTGGTAACAGAAACATTCAAAAGAGAGATGTGAAGATGACCATTCTGATATGATGTACTAAAAAAGCATTTGATTCCCGCTGTTGTATATGGCTCTATAATGTTGGGCAAGATGGGATTCAGGAAGAATCTTACATTGTCACAGCAAAGGCTGCTTCTAAGACCTACTTTACTGTTTTTAAAATGTGGTGCTTGGGTAATAAGCATGATAAATGTGTGCCTCTTGTGTTCTTAGATACATGGCTGGGAGAGTTTCCTTTTTGACAAAACAAAAATACATTTAATTCCGCACACCCAAGTTTGTGGACTGAGTATGTAAATGTAACGACAATGGTATATGATTGAAAGGAATTTAAAGGTGCAAGGGAGACAAAAGCAACTCTGGCCCAGAAGCTGCAAGTACAGATGCGAAGAAATAAGTGTCCTAATGTGAAGGACACTCCCGCCCTCTGCACGCTATCCAACATCAGAACCAACCAACCAAACGTGAGGAGAGTCATGACATGTCATACGTAGCTTGAAAGAGAAGGCAACACCGTAACAAAAAATATTGGCCATCACGTGTTTCGGTGAGAAATCTGTAACGTTTTACGGACGCAGCTCTATGTAACCTGGCAGACCACTGTCTTGATGGTACGCTCAAGATACTTGATGACTTGGTTGAGAAAATGGGTTTCCATCGTAGGTTTACATTCCAGTATATTCAAATTAGAGACAAGCTATGCCTTGTTATTCCTGATGTCCCGACTGATGATGTTTAATTGAAAATACTGAAGGCAATGGATATTCCGTGATTGAAGTGAGAGGGAACGGTCGGGAGAGGTGTTCCAATACTTTAATGTTTTTATGTTGACCATTTCTGTCCCTGTGCAAGTGTAAAGTTGTCGTAGGAGCCTTAGTTACTCATCACTTAGACTATTGCAATGCCGCCGGCCGCAACACCTTGTCACATGTTGCACTATACTTCCTCCTACCCTCTTCCCTCCCGAGACCACAATTCCACAGCTTTTTTCGATACACTTCTACTACTGTGGATATTGGATCTGGAAGAGTATCACTGTATGATATATTGCAATTTTATGTAATATTTGTCATTCTTCTAATATTAGGATAAGTGCATGCAAAACAGATATGCCAATGGAATTAATGTATATATAGTGGCAACATTTGCGGTCAGATGGTTAAAACATTATAGGTAAATGCAAAATTTAAAATGATCATGCATGCTACGTCACACTTCAGGAATTGCACACATATGATACTGAGTCTCTGAAAAAGTAAACAAGGTAATCAGGTGGACACTTTTTTTTACATCTAGCATATAGTTGCCCTGAGATCGACAATTTTTGGGAGTGGGTATTGCAACATATTAATCAATTTCAAAATGTTATGATAAGTTGTAGTTGTGGCAATATGTCTGCTAGGTACCATTATTGAAGGTTAATAAGATGTAGAGATTCGTGAAAGTGGTGCTGTTGCTTGCTAACCGCTGTATTGCCACGGTCTGGATTAGCGTGGATATTCACACAGTTGCAAAATGGAAAATGGATTTGAAGCTGACATTGTTTTCCGATCCGTTCCCTTTTGCAGCAGCGGATCTCAAGTCTGCATGTGTCCTGGTGTCTGGTGGTGCACTCTCTGCCGAGATGCTGAGTTTCTCTGCAAGGTAGTTGAGTGACTTGAGGGCAACTGCTTTATAGATGATGCAGCAAGACTTGAAGGTGATTCATGCATGCAGTGGGAGCCAGTGAAGGTCAATGAGGGCTGGGGTGATGGGGTCGTATCTGCGTAGACCCTTGATAAGGCCTGCAGCCGCATGTAGGACACTTTCCCAGGGGCACAGGGAGGATGAGAGGAGGCCTTTGAGGCACTGCCCCCATCAAGGTGGGTTAGGACCAGTGCTTGAGCAGTAAGGTGTCTGGAGGGAGGAAGCGCTTGACTTTCTGCAGGAGGGAGTGCTGATACCAAGCTGTCTTCTTAGCCAAGTGTGTCTTGAAAGAGAGGTGTTTGTCGATGTTGAACCCGAGGGACTTGGAGCAGGAGGTGAGTTTGGGTGTGAAACCCTCAGCAGCCAGGTGTATATATCTGGGTGTTTGTTGTTGTTAGAATTCGGTCTTGGAGGTGTTGAGCTTCAAGTATGCACTGGACATCCAAGAATGGATCAGTGAAAGGCAGGTTTTGAGCCTGTGGATGTCCTTGATGGAGTCGATCTTGAGGTATAGCTGTGTGTCCTCGGTGTATTGGTGTATGTGGATGCTGTCTGTGGCTAGGAGGGCTCCCAGCACCACCGGGCAAAGGATGGAACCCTTCAGGACTCCACAGGTGACAAGTAGCATTGGAGATCTAGAGGAGTCCATCTGAACAAACTGCTAGCAGTTGGCATGGTAGTACTTGAAACATCATCGGACAAGATTGCTGTCCCCATGCGCTGATGTAGAGTGTCCATCTGCGCCTGGTGGTCTACTGTGTGGGAAGCGGCTGAGAAGCCAAGTAGAGCCAGGAGGCAGGGGTGGCTGTCATCAAGGATGTTGAGGGTGTCGTCCACCACCTTTATGGTTGCTGTCACCATCCTGCATCTGGGTCTGAACCAGATTGGTAGGTTTGGAGGAGATTGTTGGTATCAATGTGTTGCTGAAGTTGTGCGGCTACCGCTTTCTCAATGATCTTACCTAGGATGGGAAGATGGGTGATAATTACCTAGGTTGTCGGGATCCAGAGTGGATTTCTTTAGTAGAGGGAGGATTTGTGCTGTCTTTAGGGTTGATGGGAAGGTGCCTTGAGTTACGGAGCTGTTGATGATCTCCAGGTAGGAAAGGAGAGCTTCTGTGGAGTGGGTCTTGAGGATGGATGCTGAGAGGATGTTGTCTGTATACAATGTGGCATTGAGCGCTGGCAGGGTTTCTACCAGGTCCTCTGTAGAGAGGGTCTTGAATGTTGTCCAGGGTTTGGAGATTTCGCAAGGAGGGGCATGAGGTGGGTCTTTGGATGCAGATCTGGTATCTATGTGCTGGCAAATCTTGCTGATTTTCTCAATGAAGAAGGTGTTGATGGCGCTGGATTTTTTGATGGAGTGTGGTATGGCAGGCTCGGGTAGCGGGTTGACACAGTGCTTGGCTACTTTGAAGAGAGCTCTGCTTTTGTTGTCGGCTTCTGCTATCATGTTCTGATAGTAGGAGGCCTTGTCTGTGTAGATTAGTTTTCGTCAGGTCGCACGGAGCTCCTTGAGAGTGCCAGGTCGCATGCAGTTGTGGAGCGGCACCAGGTTTTCTCTTTTTTCCTGATGACTCTTTTGCTGAGGTGGTGCTCACGGTTTCTCTTTGCAAGTGCGCTGTTTCATGGGCGCATGTTAGTCGACGGAGGCTGAAAGGGCGGCGTTGAGTGCCTCCAGTAGAGAGTCACAGTTTGGGTGGGGGTGTTCAACCCATGTGAGATGGAGTTTGGTGAGGTCTTCAGTCACGGCTTCCACTGGGAAGTTCTTGAAGCACCTGAAGGTTTGTCTGAAAGGTTTCTGCTGGGAGTGCTTTACTGGGGTGGTGTGCATGATGTTGAACGGCACGTCCAGCTGGTCAAACCAGTCAAGACGGAGAGGAGAGCTGTAGTGGAGGGAAGGCACTGCGTGATGATTAGGTTAAGGATGTTACCTTTCTTCTGCTTTGGGTCTTTCGTGTGCTGTGCAAGGCTGAGGGTGTAGTGAAGGCCGGGGAGAGCTTCTTTCATCAGTTTGGTGGCCTTGTTGTCTGGGAGGTTGAAGTCACCTAGGAAGATGTAGTTGGTGTGTGGGGGGGGACATGCTGGTGGCCAGGTCGGTGAAGTTTCAAATGAAGGTGGTGTTGGGTTTGGGTGGCCTGTAGATGAGAAGGAAGGTGACTGTGTCTGTCGGGGAGAGTGGGAAGTGGTGGGAGAGGACTTCAAAGGAGCCAATGCTGTCGAGGTCACGTCTGGTGCAGGGCCACGAGGTCTTGTGGATGAACGACCTCTGCCTGTCTTGTTCGGCCGGTCTCTTTGCTGTATGCTGAGGCAATCGGGGACAAGGACATCTAAGATGTGGGTGGAGGTGGGTGTCAGTCAGGTCTTGGTGATGAAGATGGCATCAAGGTCATGTGTAGTGATGAGGTCCGCGATGTCTGCTGCATGGGTAATAGCTGAGCAGACGTTGGCGAGCTTCAACTTCCATGTTGTGGACAGTGAGGGGGTGCTGGTGGGCTTGAGGCTGATGTGGATGACGTCGCATTGCAGAGGGGCGATGTTGCTGATGTTGGCATTTCCTGATGATGGTGGGGATGGCCTGTGGGGATGGAGGGAGAAAACACATTTCAGCACGTGCTTACCTGTTGTCTGAACGGGGGGTCGGGCCCTGGGTTTTCCCGATCCAAATAGGTCCAAACAGGAATTGCTCTTTTGCTCGTCTAGCCTTCACTTCGGATGCCCGGGCCAGAGACGTCCTTGATCTAAGAGTTAAGAGCAGAATTGAAGAGGCATCGCTAAGAAGGAGGGTGGGTCTTAGGCTACATGACCTCGATCCACTTGCACCTGCTCACCAACTGTCAACTTGCTGATTTTTAACAATTATTTTTTTAATGTGTATTAAATGGGGCTTTGGTATGTGTGGAAAAAATGGGGGTTGGGGACATAGTCATAGGGTATAGTTATTGCATTTATTTTCTTTAATTCCTTTAGTTCGCTGTTATATTTTTGAAAATCAATAAGTAAAACATGGAAAAAGTTCCCAAGTAACGATCTCGGAAGAAATACACGCAGAGTTGTTTATTACAACAATATCAGAAATCCAGCCAGAGGACTTGTACTGCTTTTGTGGCTGCCTGACGAAGGCAGCACCAACGAAATGCACTGTCCATTGCCCCTATTGCCTCACCTCCACAATGATGCACACATTAAAACTGAATCCAAGACTTGAGATTCATTGTCGAGTAATAAAAAAGAGATGAAACAATCTCCATCTTTGGTTTTTGTTACAAAATACTACATACAAACCACTAAAGTAAAAAAAAAAAAAACAGTATGTTAAGACACTGAAGATCTTCTCATGTGATGATAAAATGCAAGACCTGTTTAGGGAGGCATCAATATTCGTATGAGGTAGCAACTTGTGAGATTTACTAGTACGCACTCGAAGTGACAAAAGAGTAGAGCCAAATACTGTGAATAAATTACTTACCCATGCTTAAATTGTTGTAATTCCAACAATGTCCTTAAGGACAACACATTACTTTATCCAAGAAAATTGAGTTAAAGCAGTATGCCACATGTCACACAAAGAATATCATGTATGTTATCAAATGCCCATGCGGGCTCTACTACGTAGGCCAGACATTTCGCAAAGCAATAACAAGATGAAATGTACATCGGTCAGACATTACATTGAATTAATCTAATTCTGCTGTGGGAAAACATTTCAGTGAAAATAGACATCAGATTTCCGAAATTAGATTTCAAATATTAGGTCACAAGTACAAACAATCTAAACATGAACATTAGTAAGAAATTAGAACAAAATAAACCATACAGGTCAGACCTGGCGGGCTGAAAGGCACCCGCTCGCAGAACTCTTAGTTTGCCAGTCTGGTAACAACGGTGCTGTTAACTTACCGGCACCGTTGTTACCGGACCGGCAAACTTGTAATTGTCTTGAAAGATGGGCAATAATCAGAAGCATATATTAAACATCTTTTTAAAGAAAGTTCCTATGTAAAAGTTTGTGCAAATAATGTTTAAACCCCTTTAATTTCAAGCGCTATGAGGCATCCATTTTGTGAAATGGATCCAGTTGAGTGTGAAATTGACTGTGAAAACTAAGATAACAAAGGAAGACAGTCATTCTCCTGGTAATACATCATCTGGAGAAAAAGGCCAAGAGGCCTGGGGAAGGGAGTCATTTCCCCAGGCTACAGAAAAGCTAAAGCCAAGAGAAGGGAGTAATTCTCTTGGGGGTGGGTGTGTGTGTATGTGTTTGTGTGTGCATGCGTGTGTGTGTGTTTTTTTTTCTTTCCCTGGGGAGATTTGTTCGAACTGTGAAACCAAGTGAAAGAAAGTCCAAGAGAAGGAAGTAATTCCCCCTGGTGTTGTGTATTTTTGAAGTGGAGAGAAAGTCCAGGGCAAGGGAATCATTCCCCTGGTTTTGTGTGGAAAACTGAGATCCAGACACCCAGAGAAGGGAATAATTCTCCTGGTAGTTGGACCTGCAAGAAGGATCAAACCAGTGATCCAGGGGAAGGGAGTCATTCCCCCTGGAGTGCAGAAACAGTGAGCCTTCTGATACAGAGTGTTATATAATAGCCTGTCCTTTACTTGTGTATTACTGGGACTAGGGGAAGGGAGCTATTCCCCCTGGTAAAGAACCTGCAAGGCAAATCACAACCATTAACTGTGCTACCCAGTCCAGGAGAAGGGAGTAAGTCTCATGGACCAAGAACATTGGTGCAACTTTTAGTTTAGTTATAAGTGTAAGGGACAGAGATAGGGACATTTGACACTGGACGGTGGACTCTAAGTTATAAGGACATTCTGACAACCCTGTAACCATTTAAGTTAAGGCAGGGAAACCCAAACTTTATATAAATCACTATTCCACCTGTGTGTCCGTCTTCTTCTGCACCTTTACAATTTATAAACTTCACTTCTGTGCAAAGCGCACCTGCAAAGTGTTGCTGAAGTGTTTCACAGTCAGCGGGCTGGCGGACAGGCGGTCAGCTGTAAGCAATGCTGATCTTCGAGATACAAAGGAAGCAGAAAGGCATCAGATTTCAATGGAATATGCAGTAAGCAGTTTACTGTAACACTTGCCCTCTGTGATCACTCTGCTGACCTTTTGCCGCTTGAATCGTAATTGGCAAATTGTGAACTTTAACCGTTTACTCGATTAGTGCACGCCAGAGTTTAAATCTATTTTCTTATATTTTTGGATTTTCACTGATTAAACCAGTTTATTCAACTTTGAACGCCTAAGCGTTTAAAGCCAAACACGTATTAGCTGACAGCATTCTACACACAACGGCTATTGGAAAAATTACAGCCTTTTTTTCTCTGCATGGCATACCTAAGCTGATTCAAGATCATACAGCCAGGTAGTGCAAATGATTGAAATAAGTGATAAGACCGCCACTGTGGATGTGCAAGACTGTGGATAGGAGTTGGTAATATCTGATTCCGTGCTGTTGGAAGAACAGAGTATTCCACAACCTGATGCAATTACGAATGGTAGTGAGGAAATGGAAATGATGGTTAAGATCCCAGCCGATAGGTTAGTGGACATCATTATTCATAATATGGATCATGAAATGGGGGATAATTCCCTCAGAAATGCATACATTAATGTGACTGAAAATAATCCTGAGGGAGAGGTGCCATTAACTAATCTATTTATTTATATATTTATATTGCGCTGGAAGCCCGCAGGCATCAGGGTGCAAGACGCAGAAGGAGTAGTTCAACATCAAGAATCAGAAATTAGGGAATTGTTTCAGACGTTTCCTAAAAGACATGTGATTCCTATCTACACAAAAGTCTTTAGGGAGGTTATTCCATTGACGTGCCGCCTGCACCTGGAAATACTTTCCCAGACCCTTCACTCATTTGCTCTTAGGGATGACCAAACGAGCCGAGTCACTAGATCTTGTTGCTCTCTTGGGACAAACAACACTTATAGAGTCTTTCAGGTAAATTGGTGGATTGCCGTAAAGGCATTTGTGCACCACAGTGCATACTTTAAAAGGAATCCTGGCTTCTACAGAGAGCCAGTGCAGGTTTTTCCGATGCCTTGAAATGTGTTCTCTCCGAGGAATATTTTTTATAATGCGCACAGAATCATTTTGTAGGATTTGGAGTTTTTGAATACAACCCTTTCCTGCACCAGCCAATCGGGCACTACAATAGTCTATACATGGCATAATCAATGCACAAACTAATGTGTTACAGTTTGCTTCTGAGACAACAGGTTTAACTAACTCAAGTAGTCTCAGGTGATATTGAGCCTTGTTCGTGGTGTGATGAATTTGAGCATCTGAGTTGAGAGAGGCTTAAAGTACGACACCCAGGGTCTTAACCTTTGTGACAGTGCTAACTTGATGATTCTGAATCAGAAAGCTCAAAAATGTATCATCAGGTTTCGGGTGTGCCTGAGCTGAGCCAAAAATAAGTAGCTCTTTTTTAGCCACATTAAGGCACATGCCATTGTTGGTCATCCAGCTTTGGATCCTATTATAGATCCTCGAGATTTGATAAGAATCTTTTTCGTAGTTACCACTGATATTTATAGTCAGCTGGATGTCGTCAGCATAGTTAGAAAAACAAACTCCCAATGTGTCACAGAGATTGCATAATTGACAACAAAATACATTAAAAAGGGCTAGTGAGAGACAGGCATTCTGTGGCACACCGTACTGTAATCTCTCTGGTTTGGATCGAGATTCGCCCCAAACAAATTTAGACATCCTATTTTGCAAAAAGAATTCAATACAGAGGGCTGCCTCATTGGAGCAACCAGCAAGATTCTTCAACCAATCTGCTTATCATGATCAACAAGGTCAAAGGCTGCTGACAGATCTAATAACATCAGCAGCCCGACCTTGCTGTTGTCCATAATTTTGAGCATTTCCCTGTGGAGGTCCAGCAGAGCACTTTCCATGCCAAGGCATGGTGAGACCTGAAACCAGATTGTCTGAGGTGGAAGACTTGGGATATTTCCAGTTGCTCTTGTAAGTGGAGAGTAGCAACTTTATCAACCACCTTCATAAGAAACAACACATTGGTAATAGATTTATAATTAGTATGGACCTTGTGGTCCAGCGCTGTTTTTTTCAGTAGAGGAGTCACTACCACATTTTTTAGAGAATTGGGGATATAACTATCCCTAAAGGTTGCGTTAATACACCAGGAACGGGAGAAAGATTCTATGATGTTCCAGGATTATTTTGGAGGGGAGAATCTCACCCTCACCAGTCGTAGGCTTTAATTTTTTAGATCATTTGAATAGTGAAGACATGATTACATTCTTGGTTGACCTCGTTAATACTCTCGACCGGAGATGTAAACGTAGTATCGGCCAAATTTTCCTTAATTTGGACGTGAGCGGCTGTGATTTTATCCGCAAATGCCTTCTGAACTGCTTCACAATCCTCAGTGTTAAGGGAAAATTGGTGAATCGTTGATTTAGGTTTTTCTAGGCATCTCAGTATTTCAAACAACTTTCTGGAATTATCATTGTTAGCAGCAGAAGGTTTTCTTCGCTAACACAATCTCCTCACAATATAATTTGTCCGGGCTCTTCCAAGCCTCCCTGTGTTTCTGCAATTGATCTTTTTGCTGCAATCTCTATGCTTTCCTCTTTTCTTTTTTACGAGCGGACAATGCTGATGTAAACCATTTCTTATTATTAGACTTTTCTCAAATGAGCTTTCTTTTAACAGGTGCTACCTTATCCAGGTATTTTATTAGAGCCTTTTCATATTCCACCACCAAGAGGGGGGGTGAGTCCCCTCGGTGATGGAATTCATAAGCTCCACAGGACACTGCTCCAGATCAGCTGTGTTCACTCTATTGAAGTGTCTACTCACCACCCTTTTAGTGGGGTTAGTTTTCTGGACTGATGGGAACAGAAGAGTCATAGTAAAATTCAGCAGACAATGGTCATACCAAATTCAAGAATCAACACATGTCAGTCTGAGCGTCAAATTCCAAGCTATAACCCAATCAAGGACATTGCCTAATTTATGTGTGGGCTCCCTACTGTGCATAACAAATTAATTATCCCTAAAAATATGTTCCACATGAAGGGCTTCCATATCTAGTGGATTACTTAGCCACCCATTGAAGTCCCCCAGCACCAAAGTGGAGTCATTCGGTTTATGCAAGGAGGCTAATATACCTGCAATTTCCTCATAAAATACAATGTTCGTACAGTTGTTAGGGGTAGGTGTAGTCTTCAAAAGGATGATTCTGCAACCTGAGCAAGTAAAGAAATTGAGTTCCTCTCGTACCACACATGCCATTCCCCCCTTCCAAGCTCCCTATTTTTAGCAAAGAAAGTATATCCAGGGGTTATTGCCACGTTTCAGTAAGGCACATAATATTTTGGTCTAATATAAAATCCCTGACATCTGAAGCATGCTTGTCCAATTACCTAGTGTTTAGTAGTGCTGTTTTAACATATTTTTGTTTGTCTTCACCAGTCCTAAAGGCATCAGAAAGACATCACTATGTTAAGTTCCAGGGGCATGGAACTTTACATGGGCACTATCTAAAGACATCACTATGTAAAGTTCCAGGGGCATGGTGTATTTGAAAGGCCATATTTTTAAATAGTAAGGAACACCACCATTGATAACTATCCATTTCTGGTGAACAGCGTAAAAGAAGGTGGTCAGCGCTGGTGTGTCCGACCCGGACTTGCGCAGACTTTCTAGTCCCTGATGCGCTGACGCACCTGCAATTATATTAAGAAAGGCCCACAGACCACAAGGCTGCTGGGAGATGTAGTTCAGGCCCATATGTTTGCAAAGCAGGACCAGATGTGTCTCCTGGGTAAGAAAACCTCGTACATGCAGGGGATCACAAGCAAACACGAAATACAATATACAAGGAGCTACAAATGTTATAACAACCTACTCAAGTGATAGTGGACAAATTTATTGCATGCTCAAAAGACATTGGCATATTCTCAAATTGGATAGTGATATTTCACACCATATCTTAGACCAACTGAAGATAATCTAAACAAAATTGCCAACTTTACGGAATAAACTGAGTCCCTCTTTCTTAAAATCTGTCACCAAAGAACAGTTTAATTGGCTTAGCAGCCCAACCAAAGGTTTATTTCAATGTGGTACCTGTAATTTTTGCAAATTTGCGCAATCTCCTACAAAAATCTTTACATGTCATGGAGGACTACAGTTAGAAATTACAGATTTTATAAACTGTAAAACCAAATTTGTTGTATATGGTATAGTATGCGTTTGCAAAAAGGTATATATTGGAAGTACCATCAGATAACTTCGAGTTAGAATACGGGAACACCTATCTAATCTGAATAATCAGGACATAAAACTCCCTCTGGCTGTACACTGGCAAAGATACCACTAACAGGAGAACAGGCAAGATATTCGGTTTGATGGCTTACAACTTGCGAAACAGCATCCACGAGGAGGAGATCGGCAATTACATCTACGGCAACTGGAAGCGCGAACCATTTGCAAATTACGATGTCTTGAATTAGGTCTCAACAAAGAACACAAATTAAATGTATTTTTGTAATGCATCTTCTGATAACATGTTCATAATAAGGCAAACTTGCAACAAATGTCAAACATTACATTATTTCTGTACTGTTAGAGTATCCAGTATTGAATCAAGTAGCTGGTTCTTCAGACTTAATGCATCAATGCATTAGTGCTCAACCATCAACAGATGTTGCAAATCATTGCTTCTGTGTTTACATTAATTGGAGGGTGCAGGGAACACCCTCTTCGGGACCGCTTCCAATTCGGATTGCCAAATCAGAAATACACTGAATAGCATATTGGTGCTCACCAATGCTGCCGCTGAGGCCATTGCTAGGTTAAGTCCTGAATACATTTTTACACACACATGTGCACCATAATTAGTTTTATGACTAATAGCTTTTCCTAGTTCATGCACATAATCAAAGAATATAATTGTGCACTTTAGTTGTTCAATTATATATCAGTTTTAATAACATGTTTGTTACTATTTACGCTATCTATAGCGTCTTCAAACTATCATACAAATATGAAATAGTAGGCATAATCAGCATAACACTAGCTATGTTTACGCTGTTGTTTATCATAATAGTCACGTGATCAGTCATGTGACCATTCGATGCATACATCCAATTAAATACAAAATTAAATTCCCTGTTCTTTATTATTTACGCTGTCTTCAGCGCCTTTCAACAAACATTAAAATATGTGACAGTAGGCATAATCAACATAACACTAGCTCTGCTCACGGTGTTGTTTAAAATAAAAAGTCAGGTGACTAGTCACGTGACTATCCGATGTGTATATTTGGAGCGCCCAAACAGTTTTCTAATCCGTTGGTGGAGCAGTGCCATGACCGTGCATTGTTGCAATGACACTTTCCCGTCCGAAACATTAAGGTGAGTGTTCTTAGACTGTTTTATCTAGCAACATATAGGTCTAATTGAATCCACAGTAACACAGGCACTGAGAAGTTCTCATGCTTTCTTACTTTAGCTGTCAATTATCCGGGTGAATCCCATCAGTACACATCCAAACGCAACGTTGGAGAAACGTGACAGAAGCTAACTGACAGAGACAATACACCCAGTTAAAGCCTTGCCACAAGATCTTAGGGTAAGCAGCAGACTGAAACCATCTAGCTTTAGTAACAGACTAACACTAGCTCTGTAGAATGAACCACAAGGTTGATCGTAATCATATATATATTTGTTGCAGCCATTATCTGTCTTGCTACGAACGGCTGATTTCTATAATGGACGGAGAGAAATGACGTGACTAATTTAAAGTGGCTCTAAACAATTTACTAAATAGGACTATGCGAACGCGTTGATTTGGGTAAGCGGCCCCTTGAGGGAGTTTATTCTTTGCATCCTCCAACTGAATAACTCCAATGTCCTTGATGAACTATTCATTAACCATTGCCTTTCAAAACTAAAAAGCATGATGTAAACCGTAACATGCTAGCACGGCTTTATGTCCTTAGAGAATATCAAATATACTTCAGTAATATGACGTAAAAATATGCGTACTTGTTGGCAATAGACTAATATTGCCATTTTTCCCTTCTCTCTTCCCTTCATCCTTCATCAGAGTGCAATCTTGGACCAAGACAAGCCAGTTGTCTCAATTAACTTTTTTCCAAATCAATTGCTCATTTGGACTCAGAGATTATATGTTTCAGCTTCCTACTATGAGTGTTACTAATTAGTGGATCACTGCATTATGAATTATAAGCTTTGTGGATGGTCATAATGATTTCAAAGTTGAGAGTTGTTATGCCAGCAGTAGTCTAATTTGTTGCAGAAACGATAAATGCATTGTGTATCAAAGGTGAATTCACAGTATAACTAATCATTGAATTGACAGTCAAATGAATCATATGTGTTGCAGATGTGCATACAGTCCAATTAAGAGTGCAATTGAACAGTGCATGCCCTCAGGAGGACCCGTTTCTGGGTCGAAACACGTGTCGGCATCTGGCACATTCATAATACAGGCACTCATTCAATAGGCATTTCTCTGTTTTTTGCTTTGTTTCCTTTATCTATTTCATACTGGGTCAGTACGGAACAAATTATCTACCTACAAAGTGTTCTTTTCTTTTGTTCTAATATCATATCTATTCAGTACAATAAATACTGACAAATTAATTCTGACATTGCTCACCAACAAATCTTATTAGGGAGTCAATAATATATTTTGTCCAATTAGTCTATAGTGGAGCATAGCGCGGTTAAGGGAACAATCTCACAGCTAAAAGAACATATTACATCAATTTAATTTTAAAAAAATTTAAGAGTGACTAAAATGACAAATTTTAAGTGTCTCTCCATGCTTTTTTGCTCCCTCGAATTCGGGGGTGGGGGGAAGGGTGGATGAGGGTCTATCTCTTGGTGACATGTCTCAAGATTTCTTAACATATGAGAACAAAATCTCAATGGGAGAGAATCTGACCTAAACTTGAGTGACAATTCAACCATAAGTGGAAGTGCAATTTCAGCTCTTAATTTAGTCCTACAAACTTTGGTAAGACTCTATGATAAGATCCACGGGGAAGTCAGAGCACACTACAGAACTTATCTTGAGATCAAACAGTGTTTAACTTTGATGGCTAGAAATGATCCGTCTAAGGATTGTTTTGTTTCAAAGAGTGTTGATATCAGAGCAGACAATGACATCATAGTTCTAGATTCACAAACTCAGATGATAGCCAATGTATTTCCCCCAAAACTTACACTTACTGTGAAACTTGATGTGAGAGCTCCTGAAAAAAAAATGTGCCCAAGGACTGCTTAAATAGGGATTGAGGTTCACGAAAATGTCTACGCAAGATTCTGCAAGCAACCACACTGAGAGAACATAAGGAAAGGATGGACAATTCAAGGTTTAAAAAACAAGATAACGGTGAAGTCTTACCTCTGATGGCAAAGGAAACTCAAAGTGTAGAGTGTTTAGAATCTGTGGCTGAGCAAGATTTGGGGAGAAATTAATCGGCAGACTGCAAAATGGTGAGAAGCAGCAGTAGAAAGAAGAAGTGTGGACTTGGGAAAAAAAACAGAAAAGAAGATTCATGAAAGATCAGATATTGGGCACTTCTTGTGCCAAGTGGGTTCTGAATAAACTTAGAACAAGCCGGGTTCTCCACAAATACAGGAGATGGTGAGTCCTCTCCCTCTGCCCTTTATAGAGTGCTCGGCACAGGACATTGGCTTGGATACGATATTGGAAGTCGAAAGAGTGGTTGACATCAAATTTATGAAGATGGCTGGGTTTGGAAAAGGGAAGGAAGAGCTGGTGTGGTCAAGCACAATTTCGAACAAAGGGATTAAACTGATTGATTTATTAGGGATTTGTGGCATTTTGAGTAACCCATGTGTCCACTTTTAGAGGACCCTTATGTCTGAACATTTCTACAATTCTTTTATGATGAAATAGAGTAACTTTGAATAAAAGAATGTTATCTATTTTTAAAAGTATTACTCCATGAATTTGTGTGGGATTTAGTTTTAGCATCGCAAGAATAATTCCGCTTAAAGGGGTATGATATTGTTCTCCACAAAAAATGTAATTTTTTACCCCCTTTGCTGAGGCAAAGGAGAAAAATAATGAAATTGTCTCTTTTGAAAGGAACAAGTGGGTAGAGGTGTTGTCCATAATTTGGGCACAAAGGTGACAGGGGTACTGTCCTGTACGACTGATCTTACAGGGTGGAGGCAGGTCTCTGAGCAGCCTAGGTCGTCAAAAGAGGATGAGGAATAGAGTTGGTTAGCAGGTGCCTTGGGAGGATGGAGGGGTCAGCGGCTGGGCTTCAAAACTAAGAAATATCTACAATTGTACGTTGGAGCACAGGAGGATGAATTGGGCTGTTTTTAAGACGTATGATGTTATTTCATTACAAGAAACATGGCTGCTTGAAATCCCAATTGTTGATGGCTTTTCTGTTGTGGATAAAGCAGCCAAGAAAGGCCTGGTGGGTCGCCCTTTTCGGGGCCCTCTCATCGCAGTAAGGAATCATTCCAATTGGGACTTAAAACCATTACAAATATCCTCCGATTCCTTACTGGTTAGTATTTAAAAAATGTCAACCACCATGATAGATTTTAGTTGTTTGTTGATCAATGTATACAATATTCCTGCCAAAATGTGCTACAACACTTTGAGATCTGAATTAGACACATTTTTAATGTATTGGCATAATATCTCAAATCACCCAGTGGTTTTATGTATGGGCAATTTTAATTGTTTTTGTAACAACTGGGAGAATGATCAGGAAAGTGCTAGCAAGGTGGATATGAATAGTACAACAAAGGAACTTAGAGGTATTAGATGGTCAGATTTTATGAAAAAGTGGACTATAAAGCTGGTGAATGGCAATATCGACAGTGACTGGGATTATCAGCCAACTTGGTTTGGACATTATTCTAAGTCTACCATTGATTTTATGTTTTTCTCAGACTCTCATTTTCATCTTATAAAATCACGAAATATTTGTAAAGTTTCAAATCAGTAATAATGCCAAGCTGACAATGAATTTGAATAGTTCATCGGATGGTATGATCTTGAATAGTTTGCATTGTAAATGTAAAAGGTAAAAGAATTTCATCAACTACTATCGACACGGTACGTTTTAATAATATTACATTGGAATGGCTGAAGTGGGGGGATAGAGTAGATATGACTCCTGAGCTATTTTTAGAGTTTATGAAATGGGAGAACAAATTAAAGTACTACAGAAAGTAATTGGAACTCAGGAGCTTTCAAACTCCAAAATAATCATTATTTATAATGTTAATATTTGAGGTAAGAAGTGCAGGTTTCAAAGGAGGAATACAGAAATTACTCATTCCGAGGGGTTAGGTGATGAGGCATAAGGTTCAAACTACAGCAAAGTAAATTAATTTTAAAAAACTGCCTTAAGATATATAGAATAAACAAATAATATCTAAAATAATCAGGAAATACTCTCTTTGTGCAAAGCAAGATAATAGACACATTTGGAGAGTTCTCAATGGCCATGATAATTGCCAGAGAATGTTAAAATTTAATGGTATCTCAGAGGAAACCTGGCTATCTTCTTTTCAATTAATAAAATAAGCAGTGTTGCATAGCAATTTCCTGTGTAATTCTGCAGGTTTGCTAATTAAATTGACACTTGCGTAGCACAACTAGCTATTTAAATTACCTTGTTCAATGAAAGCACAGCTCACCCAGCATTCCTTTCTGTTCACCGCAAGTGAAAAGAGGCTAATGTGAGATAGTGGAGATGATTTGTGCTGCACTATTAAAATTGACCAAGTCCTGTGTGGAAGTGCAATGCAAGAAACCTTTTCTCTTTTTTCAAATACTTGCAAACTAGAAGTTATCTGGATTTTACTTGTATAAAGCTAACTATATCCTCTCTGGCAAAGACCAGTATGTATGAATTCTTTTTCTTTTTTTTTTAAAGGCAGTCCTGCATTTCCCTTCCTAAAAATGTAAGTTGTAAAATAATGCAACACTGTATTGTCTACATGTTTTTCAGTAAAGTTCAAGTATTTGTATCTAAATCTCATAGTGTCAACTATATTTCATTGTGTTAGGAAAAGTGCATCATATTGAGAAGTGAACACTTTTGAAAATGTACATGATCACATGGCCAAGTGCTTTTGATGGCAAACCTAGTTCTGTGACCTGCTGGTTGCATAATCTGTGCAACTGGTTCAATCCATGGGCTGATATCAAATTCCTTGTCATCCTATCATTTCACCCTGTTGCTTTATACCAGCTCTCCTGAAAGTGATATGGCTGCAAAACTACAATATTCACCTAGTTTGCCCAGATCTCTGCTTGCTACACCATCCACTCTGCTTAGTCGCTTACTTTATTTCCTCTTACATAATAAATACACAAAGCTAACTACAAGTATACGCAAAGTAAATGAATAGTTCCATCCATTATGTAAAGTTTACAGATTTACTGCTCCGAATGCTAATAGTGACAGTTAACACGTTCATGGATACATAGGGCTGGAATGCTGCACTTGTCTCGGGTACCTGACTCAGGCTTGAGGACCATTAGCGGCCCAGTCCTTCCCTCCCCTGAAAGTGGTCATTAACGCTACATTAAAAACAGTTGATATCAATGACGGGCAAGGGCCATCCTGTCCACCTGAAGTTGACAATTACCCTCCCTGCCGCAAAACCATTCTACGTCTCAGGCTATGACTTACCTTTATCATTGTTAACATTTTGGTTTTATGAAATTTCAGAACTTCTTCTTACACAGGAAATGGAGGGTCAAGTGTACAATTTGAATGTACACTGCCCTGTGCAACACTGACTGCACCCAGCCGCACAGAGCCTTGCACTGAAAAATCCTTTTAGGAGGTAAGCTTAAAGGAAAGCTGTCTGTCAGCAGCATAAGACTGGAAATTAGGAGAGAAGGTGGAGATCAGGTGGGTAAGGGGGCAAGGTAGATGTTGAAAAGTCACAGTGAGAGGGTAGAGCCCTGAGGGACACCACAAGTAGAGAGAGAGGTAAAGGAGAGAAAAAGGGACCAATTAATTTGAATGATATATAGTTATTGATTACTAATTTAAAAGGTTCTAGGGCCAGTGGCTCTGATTGTATTTTGAACTTGGCTCTGAAAGAGAGCTCTGACCTGTGGGCACAAATTTTTTATGTCTTACCTAAATAAATTAATCACCAACACCGGTTGCCCTCTTCGTTGTAATCCGCAATAATTGTCCCAATTTATAAAACAAGGACCAAGGCAAGGTCCGGATAGCTATCAACAGAGATGATCCCGGCAACTACAGGATGATTGCCTTACTAGATATCATCGGCAAGATTTTTGCATCTCTTCTCCTTGAAAGATTTCAACTCTGGGCCAGACTGTCTCCATGTGCTGACCCATTTCAAACGGGTTTTATGAAGAACGCAAGCACCTCGGCTAACATCATGATGCTAAACATCAATAAAAGCAAAACTAGAGCTGGAGCCCAAAGAGTCTATCTAGCTTTCATCGACCTAACACAGGCTTTCGACAGAGTCGACCGTGCCAAACTCTGGCAAAAACTAGTGGCTTGGAATTGTCCACCTGCACTGCTGGGTCCTGTAATAGCCCTCCATACAAACACCAGTATCCGAGTAAGACTCAGCAAACAAGGTTTGCTGTCGGCGGAAATCCCCTCAAAAAGAGGAGTGAAACAGGGCTGTCTCCTGGCACCAGCCCTGTTTATCACATTCCTCGGGGATTACAAAAATTCGATAATCAACGTTAGATAATTTTTGCCTAAAATAGGAAACTCTAGTATCTCGAGGCTTCTCTACGCGGATGACTTAATCTTGTTAGATCAAACCCCCTTTGGGCTGCAGAGGCAGTTAAACAACTTGGCGACCTATATTGAACAAAATAATTTAGAGATCAACAAGGCAAAAACGAACATTTGGATATTGGAGAAACATTAAAAAAAACAGGAAAAGCCAAGTTGGTTCCTAAGTGGAGCAAAGACTGAGGTGGTTACTCACTTCAAGTACCTGGGTGTGACTCTTGACTGCTCAAAAGTAGCTATGCAAATGCACCAAGCACTTTGGACCAAAACGCATAACTTAGCAGCCCAAACTAAAGCAATCCACAAGAAATTTTGAAGGTTCTCGATGCTGCCGGCCATTCAATTTTATAAAACTAAAGTGGTCCCAGCCATCGTCTACGGAATGGACGCCTGTCCGGCTATCCCAACGACAATTTGGCTGAAGCTGGAGGGTTTTCTGTGGAGAACAGTACTTAACATTCCTAAATCTACACCTATCCCGGCTACACGACGTGAGCTCGGCCTGCTTTCCTTAGAAGCAATGCTCAATCACAACAGCATGCAGCTCTATCGAAAGATCTGAATGCCGGAGATCTTTGCAATATACAAGTTGATAAACAAAGAAATCAAAAACAGAAGCTGCACCATGCTTACCACTGGAGCGGACTCAAAAAGACATCAACTCAAACTTGTGGAATGCACAGAACACGATTTAATCCTGAATCCTTAAAGAGTCAAACAAGAAATTGAAGATCAGGACTGGATCACTACGCAAGAACTGACAGCAAGGAACAAACTGATGCGCCACTTGCCAATGTCAACTAGAAAAGCCAAAGACACCATGGCATACATCGCAAAGTTCCTGGACAAATAACTAAGAGAAACATTCATGAGAGCCAGAATAAATCTCCCTCCAACGCGAGAAATATTGAAAATAAGATCTATGTCAAATTCAAATGAATGCCTACTATGTCCTGGTAAAAATCATCCGGAAACGATACGACATTTATTATTGTCATGTCGAGCAATAAGCGTGGCAAGATCTGAGTATCTTATTCCCCTATTTTCAGACCGAGACTTACTTGAAGAAGAAGCCTGGTGGGCACGCCTTATGAGTGGAGAAAACACTAGATGGACAATTGCAACAGCAACGATTGTAAACTTAGCACTTGAGAAACTGGGAGCACTACAAGCCTAGCAAAGAAAGCGAAAATGAGGTCACACTCTATCATACTTCTTCTGGATATTTTCACAACATTCTTTGTAAAAGCCTATATATGGCTACACACAAGTAAATAAAAAAAAATAAAAAAAAGATATGGTTAAGTGGGCTGACCAATCTCAGATAATGAATGTTTTGCAAACAAGGTTTTGAAAAAAATCAAGGAACTTATCTAAACAGCATAGTGTTTACTTTTCTCCAATCTAAAGCTTAAAGCAACTATAATAAATAATAAATGTCTATACGTAGCAAGCGTGGACATGTTGGCAGCCTTTGACAAGGGAGATAGGGCCCTGTTGTGGCAAAATCTAATTGATTTGGGGTTGCCTGAAGGGATCCTAAGCATGGTTACATTATTTTATAGCAATAATACAATTCTTGTACGTTTAAATTCTGAAGGTGCCTGTGAGGGGTCAGAAATGTGAGGCGGGCAACTTTGTGAAGGTTTTTCAAAAGATGCCATTTTATTAACTCAAAAGGTTGGATAAATGCCTCACTGTCCCTACCCTGGCCAGGATTTCCATGCCTAAAATAAACTAAAGGAAACACTCTAAAAACGGTTTCTGTCCCTCACACTTAAACATACACCATCTTAATAAGGTAACATATGGCAGTTCAATGCAACACATATAACAGTTAAATGCACATCATAACAACTGTTTCTCCTTCTAATCTGGGTGAATTCCCCTTCCCCAGATTCAAGCAGGATTCTGTTCAACAGTTGCACCAGGGTTAAGGAAATCCTGTATCTTAACAAAGTTCCACTTCAGTTCTCTTTTGGTTCCAACTTGATAACACAGACTTCCAATTTGTAGTCAACCAACAATTCACATGTGTTCAACAAGGTTTCCTCTTCTGATTTGTGATAAAGATCTTGAAATAACCTCTCTTCATCAGCACAAAATATGTCTTTACTTCCTTGGGTTAAAAAAAGGTCTTTGTCAGGATATTTCTATACCAGTTCACAAAACCACTTGTCTGACAATATTAAATACTTCTATAGCAGTTCATACAACACTTGCTTCAATAATAATAATTTGTCAGGATAATTGTGCATTAATCCACAAAACACTTTAGGGGTTCTTAAACTTCTACTTCAAGATTTGTAACCACACCAGAGTACTTCAGTGGCTTCCACCTGGTCCACTCACCTGCCAGGCCTACTTGAACAAAGCTCTCTGCTCTGGTGTACTCTCCTGCCAGAACAGAGCAAAATGCTACAACATTCTCTGTCCTGGTCTACTCCCCTGCCAGGCCTGAATAAACTACTACATTTTTGGTAAAGGTTAAACTCAAACAGAGTAGCAAATTATGTTTGCTCCACAACATTCAAATATAAGAAACTCTTCAAGGGAAACAAGAGCCACACTGATGCTTTTTGTTACACATGTGTGGTTGACACAACTCCTGTAAGTATGCTCCACTTCCTCTGAATCTCTTCTTTCAGAAGGGCAGCCTTCCTGCCACTCTTTTTTGTCCCCTTTAGCACTAACCAACTGCTAATAAGAGTTCTGTATCCCTTTCACACTTCGTTGATTTTGGCACTGTGGGTCTAAGCCATCTTCTTTCTATTAAGACCTCTTTTCCATATGGGCTATAGTTTTGACCAACGCTGCAATTCTCAACTGCCTTCTTTTGGCTTGGGCAAATCAGGTTGTTTCTTAATTGCCTGGGTATATTTCTCTTTTGTCTTTGGCAATGATGGTTTATCTCTTCTATGAATATTGCCCTTTCTTGTTGCTGGCTCTTATTATGCTCCACAATGTCATAATCACACTCATATGGTATAATATTCAGGTTTTTATTCTGCTATCTGCATCTCTTTAAATCAGTTTCGTTCATAACAGAAGAATTGGCCTGCTTCACATTAGTTCGGTATTCAAAGGTTTCCTTCTCTTTAACATTACTTTGTTACAGTTCACAATTCTAAAGTTTAAATTCCTGGACTTGGCCAGCAGGCGGCTACGGAGCACTCTGGGGTCACAATGCAACAGTGAACTCATCAGGTCTGTCGTGCACGTCCGTTCGCCTTGCTGCCTCCAGGTCTTCTGCTTTGGTTTCCCTGTGCGTCCCGGAAACCTCGTCTTTGCAGCTTCCAGCGGCCCACGTCTGCCCATATCAGAACTCTCCTGGCTCCCCCTGCTATCCGGAGCTCACCTGACAGTGGGAAAAACTGCTAAATGGTGCGTTTACCGCTGCACGACCTTGCAGCTGAAATCTCAAGCATAGGACAGCCTCTCAGGACAGGCATTCACTTTGCACACCTCCATGGTCCCGGCATCTCAGCTCACAGCTGAGTTCTGCTTCTGCTGCCACGTGAAGGTAGGAAAACTACCCTACCTTCTGCTACTGCTCTCCTTCACCTTCTGCTCTACGGCCTGTACCTGAGGGGGCTTTTTATGCCTCCCAGTCTCCCTCAGGTGTGGATCATTACTCCTAATTGACTGCAACTTGCAGTCTTGGGCCTCTGCAGTCCTCTTCTTCATCACAGTATTTTGGGATTTTTTTAATTTTGTATTAATTATGTGCATTTGGTTACATATCTGTGACACTTTACACTATCTTAACAAGTTAAAATACATTTCATGTTGCCCTGTTAAAACTTCCACATATACCAAATTAAACTTTCAACATTAATCATGCACCTTAAAATTAGGTTGTATATAAATTGATCGTATTACAATTGACCGATTCACAATTGAATTTAAAAGGTCAATTAGGATATATATGCGGGGGGAAACCCCCTGAAACCCCCCACCCAATCCAAACCCCCCGCTGTATCTCCCCACCCAATCCCCTTAAATTATTATAAACCCAAACCAAACCACTATATATATAATAATAACTAATCGGTCAATTGTACAGAAGGTCAATTAGGACCACTGAAATTCGGTCAATTGTGTCAAAAGGTCAATTGTGATCGGTCAATTCCGGTAATACCTCAAATTATTCCAATTTTAAATTCCTTACAACTGAAGTGACAATTTATTGGCTGACAGCTGCCCTTGATGTCCACAATGTCAAATTCAACTTTTTCCATGAATTTATCATCACCAAATTCATACCCCTCCTTGAAAATAATAACCAAAGGAGTACCATAAGGATTCCATAAATTATTTGGTTTTACAGATAAACAGGGTTTCAAAAGGATTATATTGGTAACATTTAAAGACTTGTGTTCCCTATTTCTCTGGGACTCATAGGAGCTTTCATTTCTATTAATGTCAAAAACTTTTAAAGGGTTTTTTCCTTGTCTTCACCCCCATTCTGGCAGTCAGTTTGGGACAATAAAAGCTCTCTCTGACAGGAAGCCATTACATACTCTGCAAAGATATTCCCTTCGTTTGAGGAAGGCAAATACTGCATCTCATCCCACAAAGTCCTCCTGTTCCCCTGAGACCCTTCTCCTCCCAGGTGATACTCCAGGCTAACACCACCCCCAAGGTCAGGATCAGGAAGCATCTGCCTTCCCCTGGTCCCCTGGGAGGAGACTTTAGGTATGGTTTATGTGAGGACTCCGTAGAATTCCTCACAGTGCCCTAAAGAAAGGATATTCAGGTGGGTAAGGGGCAAGGCAAGGATGTGTCCTTGCCCCTACCCTTTTCAACTTATACATGTCTGACTTGGCTGAAACTGTAAAGGCTGCTTCCACCTTCCCTCCTTTCCTTGGGGGTAGGGTGGTTAATATATGTTGATGGAATTCTCCTTTTCGACTTGACCTCGGTTGGTCTCCAACGAGCCTTGAATGACATAGGGAAATTTGCCCAAGTAATAATTTAGTTGTAAATCCTGAGACGTCAGTGATTTGGATCTTTAATTTAAAAAAAGTAAATGTAGGAATTATTTTTGGAATCTTAACAATATTGAGATTCCAGAGGTTTTTACTCTTGGTTATCTGGGTTTTACCTTTGCTCCTACAACACACTTAACAAGTGTGAAACAAAAGACGTTGACAAAGGTCGAAGCGATAAAGATTTAAATGAGAATAATTCACAAAAAATGTTGTCAATTCTCTCTATTGCCCTTGCTCAAATTTTATAAATTGAATGTGAACCTGAAAGTTATGTATGGATTGGAATTGCTACCTTTATCTGTGAGGGATTGGCTCGATATGGTGGAAGGTTGTTCATGGAGGTCAGTGTTGTGCCTCCCAAGGTTTGTTCCTCGTTCGGTTATTAGGTGGGAACTTGGTCTAAACTCCTTGTGTTATACTCACAAATATAACAAAATAATTGTATACTATAAGATTAGGATGGACCAAGGACTCTAATTATTTAATAGATTTGGTAAAGTTTATAGAAGGCTAGAAGATTTCATTATCATTCATTTTAGGCTTCTTGTGAGAAGTTTTTAAATGATGCATCAATATATTTGAAATTGGGCCACTTCTCCTTTGAAAGAAAATTGAAGAGATGGGACAGGATAGAAACCTGGGGCAAGATTTGCAAATGGAAACTTTATAACGAATTTAGATCTACTGCTATGGGTCTTAGAAAGCCTTTACCGTATTTGTTGAAATAACCTTCAATTGTCTACTAACATTAGAAGTGTTGAGCCCCAGGATAGTCCTTTTGCTTGATAATCGGACTTGCAGCTTGACATTTGGTTCTTCACTGCGTTTCATTGCAAGACCTGGCCCTGCGTTTCATTGCAACGCCCGAGGAAAGCACCCTAAGCCAAAGGACTGCGTACCTTCAAGTGGGCACCGGAGAGCAAAGACATGCAGGCCCCGGGCAGATCAACTCAGGCCACTCAGACGCTGTGGACGAGGCGGTCCGGACAGTGGGAGGACACCACCGGAGAACGGCCTGAGAGGCGGGGAGGCGCTGCAAGGACCAGCGGCGCCCCCCTAGAAGAATAGCAGAGGCCCGCGGCAGGGAGAAGCAGGGACAACGACACCAGCAGGAGACCAGTCGAAGGACCCCCGGCACTGAAGAGGACACGCAGGGCACAGTCGAGTGCAGAAGACCACGGAGACTAACAGGGGCCTTGGGGGGAGAAGGAGACCGGGTGAGCATAAGATACTTTGTGGATAAATGCCCCGGACAATAGTTAATACCACTGCCCAGAAGATCGCTAGCAACATATGAGCTAGCGGGGACCGGTGGGTCAGAGGGCAGGCATCCCAGACAACGGTACAGCCAAGTACATTGGGCTAATGCATTGCTACCTACAGAATTTGTATGGTGAGACAACACGGGCTACGTGGGAGGCCATAGTCCACAGGCCCTAACCACGCATTGAACTAGCAAGCAAACTTACAGGGAGGCCATATGAAAGAGAGCAGACAACTGGACAGCGTCAGCATGGCACATACAGTCCAAAGGAATGCGCATTGAGGCTATCTGACTTCAGCGGCCCTGCCGGGGGCCACACCAGGGAGGAGACCTGAAGAGAGCAGTCGCACAACGTGTACCATGTACTCCTAGGGTCCGCACCAGCAGTGGGGGCAGACCGATCCTGCAAATCAACAAACCCATGAGGGGGGCCACAGCCTACTGGTGCACGACCGCGCATGGTTTAATGGGAAGAGCCTATGAACACGCATCACCCCACGGCATCTGGACAATGGCAATAACGAGGCCTAAGTGAGAGGCCGCGGCTCCCGCATATCAGGGGCCGCAACGGACACTGGAAAGGCCTGCTTCAGGGAGACAATAGGGCGGATAACCCCACTGGGGCACAGTAGCTTCCAACATACAACAGTGGCTGAGGGGGGCAAGGAGGATTGAGCCACAGAAATACTGGAGTGAGGGGGTGCATCTTGCGGCGCCTGCAGCGCGGGTGATGTGCGGATGCCGGAACAGAAGCAAAAAGAGACAGCAGAGCACAGCAACATATGGATAGTACGTGGGAGGCCACAGTCCCTGTGCCCAAGATTAATAATCCATAATCAGGAAAAGTGAGAGCCCTGCATTTGAGACAAGGACAAAGGCACAGATATACAGGGACAGGAGGCCTAGTGGCAGTGGAAAGGAGGCAAAACTGGGGCCCCGACGCAGGAGACGAGATACCTTCAATGCAGACATGTCAGAAAAGCAGAAAGGGGGGAAAGGAAAACAAACCAGCATGGAGACATCTGCTCGGAAAGCAAGGCTCCAGAGGCGGTCTCCAGCACAATGGAAACTGTACAGACTGAGAGGGGAAGAAGAGGGACGCGTTCTGGAAGCCATAGCGGTGCTGAAAACTTTGCTTGAATGCAACATGGATGCAGTGATAGTGGATGTAGGCCTGCTACAGCAGGATGTGAGGAACCTGTCAGAAAGAGTCGGCACAGCAGAGCAGCAGGTGCAAACTAATACTGCGAACATAACCGCCATCCAGAGCCAAATGACAGAGGCGCTGGACTGAATACGAACTCTGGAGCAGAGGGCGGAGGACGCAGAAGGAAGGGCCAGATGTAACAACGTACGCATAGTGGGGCTGCCGAAGGGAGAAGAAGGCAGGAACCCCACAGGTTATATTGAGAACCTACTGCTTCAGGAAGTGGGAGCAGGGAACCTGTCCCAGGGTTTCGTAGTGGAGAGAGTGCACAGGGCCCTAACCAGCAATCCTCGACCAGGGGCACCCCCAAGACCCATGATAGCTAAGATGATGAACTTTAAAGACAGAGAAAAGATCCTGACATTTTCAAGAGAGGGAGGGGTCATAACGAGAAATGCTGCCAGAATAACTATGTACCCAGACTATACGGCACAAGTGCAAAAGCGCAGAGCGCAATTTTGGCCAACAAAGGAACGCCTTAGGGCCGCCAAGGCACGATTCATGCTGCTATACCCAGCCAAATTAAAAGTAGTACATAATGGCAGAACATATTTCTTTGAGACTACGACAGAGGCCCAAGAGTGGATGGACCAACAAGGGATCCCACAATTGAGAGATATGGATGAGCGCAATGACAGTAACCCCCCCAATGGCTCGTGAAGAAGTGCACTGGATGTAAGAGTAACCGTTCAGAGACTTCAACCTGCAGTTACTGAGACGCGGGGGCTCACAGCCCCTGGAGCAGGCAGCCAAGTCCCACAGAAGCAACCCCGCAGGAGAACAGAATTTATGATGCCAGTTTCAAGGCACCACACCGCAATGAGTGCACCCACAGGAGTGAGGGGAGCACTTCAAAAGCAGTGGAGCCCAAGCGTGGGGGGGTGGTGGAGGCTGGACATTTGTTTATAGTTATAGGAGTTACATGGTTAGTTAGATTAGGAGAAGGCCCTGGGGGAGGAAGAAGCATGAAATGACCAGAACACGGCAGAGGAGAAGAGAGAGAGCGGATAGAGCTGCACCCAAAGGCAGAGAATCAGAGAGATATGCATACGTCAAAAGGCTGAGGGTTTATGCCTGGCTAAATAAGGCAAAAGTCCATATAGCAATGCTACGGGAGACGCACCTGACGGCGGAAAAACAAGCCAAGGTCGCCAAGAAATGGGGAGGCCAAGTATACAGTTCAACATGTACGAACTACGCAAAGGGAGTGCTGACATGGATTGCCCCGGGGATCCCTTTCCAGCTCGTAAAACAAGAAAGAGATGTGGAGGGCAGAGTCCTAATCATACAGGGTATGCTGGAGAACAGGGAGGTGTGCCTGGTGAATACGTACGCTCCTAAGCATGATGCAACAGAGTTTTTCAGGACACTTACGCCCCAAATAGCCCCATACAGGGACGTGCCGATCATTTGGGCTGGCGACTTCAATTGCACACTTGACCCTAGGCTGGATAGGTCGGATACCAAGCATAAGACACCAGCACCGCCGGCCAGGGCGCTACGGAAGATACTGGAGCAGCTCCAACTTGAGGACGTCTGGTGGAAGGAACATGCGGGCAGCAAGGCATATACTCACTATAGCGCCCCACATGGGACATTCACCCGAATATATTATCTGTTCACGGGCAAGGAGACACTGGGAACATTTACTGGGGCACACATACATGCACAGACATTATCTGACCATGCACCACTAGTGGTGACATGGGCACACATATATAGGAAAGCCCCCATACCCACATGGAGACTGAGGGCGGAGGCATTGAAGGACGGGGAGTTCCAGGAACACATGCAGAGCACGATACATGATTATTTAGAGCACAATGTGGGAATTGTGGATAGCACTGGGATGGTCTGGGAGGCATTCAAGGTGGTGGTAAGGGGAGCGGCAATAAGGAAGGCAGGGGGCCTTAGTGGAGAGATTTTGCCTGAATTAGAAGGAATAGAAAGGGAGATTGAAAAAGCGGAAGCACGAGCAGGCAAGATGGGAACAGAGCCGGGAGATCTCACTACCATAAGACAGAAGTGTATGACAACCTGGGAGAGGCTGGGGAAGCTGGACTGCGGGAGATACATTCAGAGGCTACACGCAGAGAGGGACAAGCCCAGTAGGCTCCTGGCGTGGCTCACCAGGCAGGAGGGTAAGCGTGAGCCGATAAACGCAATCACAGATGAACAGGGAGAGGTGATTAGGTCCCAGGAAGGCATTAACGCGGTCTTCTCGAGATTAACGGAGGAACAGCTAGACATGCCCCTCACAGTGGAGGAGCTATCGGCGGTCATAGCCCAGCTCCCAACCGGCAAATCCCTGAGACCTGATGGGTTACCAGGTGAATTCTATACGAAATATAAGGACAGCCTGGCTCCGAGACTGCTAGAGACACTGGAGGATGCATACGAGAGAGGGAGGCTTCCGAGTAGCATGTCGGAATCTGTGATAGTACTAATACTAAAATCAGGGAAGTCACCTCTGGAGTGTGGGTCCTACAGACCAATCTCCTTGATAAACCAGGACTCTAAGATCCTTACAGCGGCTTTGGCAAACCAGTTCAAAAGGGTTATACCCACGCTGGTGCACCCAGACCAAACGGGGTACATACCGGCAAGGAATACAACATGGAATCTCTGCAGACTCCACTATGTCATAGACAATACGAACCAACAAGAAGGGGAAAGCGCAGTGGCATCGTTAGATGCCGTAAAGGCATTTGACTCGGTGAACTGGGACTGGCTCATGGGGATGCTCGCCCACCTTGGGATAGGGGAAGGATACCTACGTTGGATTAAGCTGTTATACAAGGACCCAAGGACGAGGGTGAAGACGGTAGACATGTTTCAGAGGAGTGGAGCATAGCACGGGGCACGAAGCAGGGATGCCAGCTGTCCCCGATGTTGTATATCTTGGCCCTGGAACCATTTTCAGCCTTCCTAAGGGCAGAGTACAAGGACACGGGAATAGTGATAGATGGGGAGGTACACCAAACATCAATCTATGCTGACGATATGCTGCTCTATGTGCAGAACCCACGGACACCCTTGCCAGACCTGCTCGAGGCTCCGGGAGCATTTGGCAGGCTGTTGGGAATTACTATGAACAAGGCAAAGTCCTCGTTCTTCCCCTTGGCGGGCCTGAGAGGCGAGACACCGGACTGGTTACCGGATCTGGGCCTTTATGGACCCTATGCAACTTTAGTTATTTAGGAGTGGATATATACCACAACACTAAAGAGCAACATAAAGGTAATACACAGGTGGCCCTTGACAAAATAGGGAAGGCCATGCAGTTTTGGAGGACACTATCTCTGGGGATGATAGGGAGGGCGGCCTTATTAAAGATGATAGTCCTACCTCGCCTTCTTTATTACTTTAATAACATTCCCTACGACATCCCGGGACGTTTTTCAAACAGCTACATGCCAAGGCAAGGGAGTTTTTGTGGGACGGAGGGAGAAAAAGAGTAGCACTGACCACACTAGAAAGAGACTACGAATGGGGCGGGGATCAGGCTCCCGGACTTTAAGCAGTATTACTTGGCAGCTCAACTCCAGTTCATGGTGCAGTGGCTGGGCGAGGACACATCCATAGACTCGGTATTGTTTAGATAGTCGCTGCAGCGATACTACCGGAGAGAGCTCCTGTGGATGGACACGGCCTCGGCCAGCGCTCTCCCCAAAATGGTCAAGCTGGGCCGAGCACTATGGAAAAGAGCATGGAAAATGCAGGACATAAGAGACCCTGCTCTAGGCAAATACCCCTTGCAGGATTGGTGGATGACTGCATTGGAAGCCCGGCTACGTTCAGGACACAGTGGGAGGACAAGGGGGTAGCCCAAATAGGAGATCTGTGCCAAAATGGGCACTGGGTGGGCTTCCAGACCCTGGTGGAGGAACAGGGCATACACAAGGGCCAGTTCATACAGTATAATATGGTCCAGATGATGAGGAAAAGGTGGGTGACCCTACCAGAGGATGATGACACAGGAGAGGCACTAGACTCATGGTACGACGTCTCTGAAGGGGGACATACAGTGTCCAAACTCTATCAACAACTCCTAAGAGCCAACAACAGGAGAGAATTGCGGGCGCGAGTGAAATGGGAAGAACTCCAGAAACCCTTCACAGATGAAGAATGGTACAGGGCCCTCTGGTACCCAAAGAAAGTGTCCAGGAATGCAAGGTTCAGACAGATGCAGCTTTATCTCACACATAGAGCATATTTGCCGAAACGGATGTCGAGTATGGGAGGCGAACAGACCCGGAGCTGCCCTCGCTGTGCGGAAGAGCTGGTAGATATGGTGCACATGTTCTGGTCATGCCCGAGAATAACAAACTTTTGGGATACTATCAAGGAAAGAGCGCTAAAGGGAGGTATCCAGATGCAGGCATGGTCGCCAGGCTCCTATCTGCTGGGCTTGTCCCCGAGGGTAGACAAGCAGAGAACACACTTGACAAAAATGAAAGACCTGATGACAAGACTGGCAAAACGCCACATATCAATGGCGTAGAACAAAAGTACAGGACCCTCGACGGAGGGGTGCTGGGCGGATCTGAACAAATGGGCAATGGCCGGGACATCAGTGTGGACAAGGACGACGCAGAGAGGGGAAGGCAATAGCGGAGTCAAGATATTAGCATGGAACACACTAGTGCAGGAACTGTTCAGAAGCAACAAAACGAATGGAGCTGAGAGAAAGGGGCTGGCCTATTCACACCTGGGCGGAATGCATAAGGAGCCGCAGGAACATCACAGATAGAGGGAAAGGGGCTCTGCTGTGAATCAAGCAGATAAGGATAATAAGGACTCCAACATGAAAGTGCCACTAGAAGGGTTGAGTATGTTGTTGATTAAATGGTTAATTGTACTGTTTTGTGTTGAAATGCAAATAAAAAGGTTTTTTTAATAAAAACATAACATCCCTGTAGCAACGTTTTTACAATGAATTTCATAGGTTTTTTACTAGTGCAACTTAACCATAACGTCCCTTTAACAATGTTTTTTGCTAGTGAATTTCATAGGTTTTTAGTAGGGCACTTTAAGCGTAATGTTGCTTTAGGGTATTTTTTTCAGTAAAGGGAAAAGGTTTTTAGTAACATATATAGACTTCACCTGGTTTGTGTATGTGCAATTACATGGCAAGTATCTGTAGGACTCCATTAGTGTCCGCATGTCCGGAACTTCAAATGCACGTGTTTACGTTCCACACCTAGACCCATGAATGGGTCAAGCACTGTATGCTGATAAAACCGCTCCTGTCGCCAGCCCTACATATTCGTGCAGTAAGCTATCGTATTTAAAGTATGGCTGTCCACTTCGTGGGAGGCTCTGCAAACTTAGCAATGTATGGCTAAAGTACTCCTAACTGTATAACGGCCACTGGTAAACAAAGAACAGCAACCTGCACTGTGACGTGGGCATGTTAAATGTGGCATTATTAGATGTATCTGCTGCTTCTCTTTCCATGACCTGTGAAACTGATACACTGGGCCGCATTACGACCCAGGCAGAAGAGCTGCTGGCGCCGTTAACCCCCTACCGCTTCATTACGAGGGACGCCCGGTAAAACCAGGCGTCCTTAGCGGGTCCCGCGAGCAGGCCAGGATGCTAACAATGGGCCCGTCATTAACGGGCCCATTGTTAGCATCCTCCCCATTCCCATTGAACCCTATGGGGGCTCAAATGGGAATGGGGATGTACCGGGTCTGGGTTCCTTGAATGGGGAAATACTGGGCCCTCCAAGGTTGGAATGACCCGGTATTTCCCCATTCAGGGAACCCGGACCCGGTACCCGGTACCCAGTATGGGGGTAGCCATGCCGCTAAAAGCGGCATGGCTACCTTCATACTCAGAATGAGGCCCATTGTGTGTGCACTGAGCAGTGTGACGGAAAGTATGAACAGGTCACGTGCCAGTTATACAGTTGAAGACAACATGTAACTGCAAGTGGGACAGTTTGTAGTTAGGCTGCAAAATTGCAAAGTTGGTGCACCTTCCGCACACACATACTAGTGCATGTAAAGGCAAGTAAGAAAACAGCAGAATAAGCAGAGCGCAAACAATCTTACTGGTGGATAGAAAAGCGGTGTATGTGCATGGGTTTGTGGCATCCGTAAAGAAGCTGTGGTTGGCGTTGTTGTAAACATTCTTGTATTCCACAATGTATGTATATCCGTGAATGGTACCACTAACAGTAATGGCGTAACATAAAGTGTTTGTACTGCATGTGACGACAACTCAAAATGAAGGCCAAAGAAGCAGTCGGCCGGCTACCGCCTTTCAACAAATGACCTTGGGTACTTTCATGTACAGCATTTGCCACATCTGCTACGGCCAACAAGGGGGGCACTCCTGTAGGGTAGCAGAGCTGTAAAAAAAACTTTTCAAAGCATATGTTGTGCTACAGACCCTTACCCGGCAAAAGGGCATTGTATTGTACATGTAGTGCAATGCGCTACTGTGCACAGGGAAAATACTTGGAAGTGCATTGCAACGGTTGTTAAAGGAGCATTACAATGAGTGCCGCCTATAAAGGGGATGGCCACCCAATAATTCCGTCTACCGGCACGCCCCCTATAGCATCTAGGCAGGTGCTGCCCCTTCTGTACCGGACCTTTCCTGGCTTTCCTTCTGTGGCTTGTCTGAGAACACGATAATAAATAAAGTTGCACTGGGGAACGAAAAAAGCTCAACAAAGAAAGCACCTTTCACAGATGAACAACGGAATTGCCAATGCACGCATGAAGGCGGGAGGTGTGGCATTGTGGAGAAGATTGTAGTGCAGTCGGTTGGAAAGGAGTGTGCTGTACAAAGAGGTTTCTTTACGTGTTGCAGAGCGTTTTGAAGACAATAATAGCGCAACAGTTACTACAAGAACATATCACTACATGCAAGAAAGGCACTAAGCCAATTTAGATGGAGTGTGCATAAATCGAGATAGATGGCACAGTAAGATGAATGTTGCAGGTAGGGAAACGTATTGAAACGCCATAAAGCATGGGCGAAGTATGCCATTGGCACATGACAAAGAAATGCACAAATACACTTCTTTGCAATATACCGCGCTGTCTCCATTGACGGACCAAATAGAAAATGACGCTGCCACATCAGTAGCTGCATACTGCGGTAGAAAGTTATGCAAGAGATCGGAAAGAAACGCATGAACTAGGTGGTAGATCTCTTTCTTCGGCTGGTACCTCCCTCTCGAACAGCCTCCTTGCCTCCCTTAAACTTGAGGAGAACCATCTCCGGTTCCAGAAGCACCTCAAAACCTTTCTCTTTGCTTCTGCTTTTTCTCCTCCTCTCCTCTGCTGACCTCCTGGCTGCAACCGGAACTGCACTGGCCACCTGGACACCATGTGATCTCAGGCCCATGTCTGACCCTTGTTAGTAGCCAGCGTCACACACCTGCACTGCCCACCTGGCAACCTCTGCACTTGGGTACTGTTTCTATATCCCTACAGTCCCCCCTACCAGCTCTTGACACCTGATGTCTGCACTTAACCATGCACTGCCACTAGCTGGCTGTTACTTATTGTTATCTTTTCCTATGTACTGCACTGTCCCTGCCCCCCGACACCTGGCTTAGTAGGATCATTGTCTGTCCCCTTTTGTTACCCTCCTTTGCCTCATCGCGCCTTGAAACACTTGTGTATAGGCGCGTTATACATGACATATCATATCACATCATATCATTCATCGCAAACGGCACTGAAACTCGTGTAACATGCTGTGCAATGTTCCCTGCACAATGAACAACAATAATGTTGTCATCATTGCATATCACACACACAAACCACAGTGTTTTGCGTTCACTTTCACTGAATGTATGTCGGTATAGCCTAAAATCTGCACGTTGTGCCTCGTAAAACACACACCCATAACGGCACCCTCTGCATTTCTGTAAACAAATACACAGTGTAGCACCGTCGGTCCATACACACCACACCCACAAACTTGATTGCCCAATCCCATAGCCTCTGCAGGCCCATTTCTATGGGCGTGATCTGCAAAAGGTGCATATGTGCCACGTGCCACTCTGCAACTATCGCGATATTTGTGGACGTTTCGTGCTGCACGTGCGCGGGAGTGGGGGAATAACTTTGTACCAGCGCACATCGTTGGTTGTGGTGGCTTCTAAAAGAACCTTTGGGATTTTTTGTTTTTTTTAAAAAATTTTAAAGGTGCTTCCCAGTGCTCCAGATAAGATTTTGAGGTGGGAGTATTTTACGCATGATTTTTCAAATTAGAGCGTAAATGCAATTTCAAGAGAGTAAAAATTAGTGACTCCTCTGCAAGAGAGTAAAACGTATCCAACACATACGTTATGGGTATGAACACATTTTAAAAGGCTGCGTGCTTTATTGTGTTGCTCGCTTAGCTGTCACAGATTTGGTCTTTCAGTTGGAAATTCACCATCATGCATAAGAAGGCTATGCTGCTGACAAAAGAAATGCTACATTGCCATCTAGTGGTGGAAAGTATGTTTTTTTTATGAATAAATCAAAGCGTACACGGTACGCAGTACAAAATTAAATGGTCCGTATTTGCCATGTTTACATGCGTAAAAGGGCAAGATACGCACGTTAACTGGTAGGCTGGTGCTTCCCTAGAAACACTTTCTTTGCGGTTTTCATACGTGAATGTGTGTTTTGAACTACAGCTCACATTCTTACAGTAGGGTCTTCAGTGCAGTCTGTAGATTGTGCACAAACATTTCATTGCCACTGGCCGACAAAGAAATGGCATTTCCCTTGAAAAGGTGTATGTATCGGGAACCAATGTTCTCATTCTCACAGGAGAACATCCCAGCAGCACTCAAGAAGTCACACATGCTTCTGTTGATGAGACCCCTACCGACCGATTCTCGGCAGTATACATGAGAAGAGCACCTTGGCAGTAGGAAACATGCACTGCGCTGCTTTCATCAAAATCTTCAGTTGACTGAACTCACAGGAACAAGGCATGGAAACAAAAAGAAGCCTCAAAAGTGCACAATCACAACGTGTACAGTTGCCGAAGAGGCCACGTGTCGACATTCTAGAAACAGTCCGCCGACACAGCACGATTCCATACCACTCCACAAAACGTCCACTCCCTCCAAACCTAAATTGCTAGACAAGTCTTCTTGGAGGATACATGCACAGATTTTCATGTCAGCCACCCTCAGTATGCAGAGTATAAAGTGCAACCGAATCACCTCCCCTTCCTATTAACCACACCCACACTACCTGATTGGCTAATACCCACACTGCCATGGCAATTGGGCATGGTGGTGTAAAGGGCAGATTTTGCCATGTGCGCCTCCCAAAGTAGCGTGTGTGCCGCACCTCTGTAAAACTGGAATAGTCCTTCTTCCCTTTGCACTATCTTCTCTGCAGCTCTACTTCATTAGGTTACTGGTAAATAGGCACAAACGCATCCACCAATCGCATTAAAGCCGCCATCATCGAACACTGTCACTGCTGTGCAACACTTGAAATGTACCGTTACACATTCACAGTGTACTCTGGAGACCCCCGGCCGGCCCATACAGCCAAGGTTTGCTCCGAAAGTACTTTAAGACGAGATAGCTGCACCCTTGAGATGCATGGGGGTGCAGATTTATTACTCCAACACCAATCAATAAGGACAACTCAATGGTTTGGCAAAGGGAGTCAGTTTAATAGCAAGTACAAAAAAGGGGGAGTCATGGAAATCAGCAGTGATGCGATTGTCCTTCTCGCTTCAACTCCAATGAACTTCATAAAAATCATAGCATTTATACTGAAAATTCGTCATAATTGACGTATAACACTCAGAAGTTAATATGTGTCATGAGCGCAGCCTCCAAGGAGTCAGGTTTAGCCCAACTGCCTCGGAAGCTGGGTCACAACTTCATTTCCAGGCACCCATCGGCTCCCATAGGGGCCTTATGGACCTTGTCCTGGCGCCAGTGGCGCCAGGCTCATAAGGGGACTCAGTCCCGGCACAGGACGTGCCGGGCTCATGATGTAAGGAATGGTGCTTGGGTGGACCTACCTGCTGCAGACCATGCTGCTCACTCACCTGCAGGATGAAATCCTCATCCATCCATGGCTGGAACTACTTTACCTCTGGGGGTGGCCAGCACCACTCCCTGGGACTGGATACTGGAACTATTCTGGAAGCTGGGACTTCTTACCTGGGCGAGGCTGCTGTGGAAGGAGACACCTAAGCACTCCAGTAAGCTATTTAAGCCACGCCCGATCAGAGCAACGTGCTTCGCGTTATTCTGCAATAGCAGCAGGACGCTCACCGTGTCAGCTCCAGAGAATCTTCAACTTCTGCATCTGGGGAAGAAAAATCCGCAATCTTACCTTCCGAAATACCATCTTCGTCATCAGCAGCATCTGAAAAGGGAAAAGAACACCAGGTTAGCACGAGATAAAAACCAGCGCAGCACTTACCCAGTCCATCGGTGCATCTCAAGCCACGGGCTGCAGCTTTCCATTTTTTCCGGCACCCTGTGGAAGCAAAGACATTGGTTAGTAAACCTCCGTGAAACTTTCCTTACCTGCGCTGCATTCTTCTCGCCTCCGCCGACGCTGCTACTCGCATCTGCAAAACAAAAGGACATCATTAAGAAATACAAAACTCAATCTATACGCACGTGTTTTGGGCAGCGCTCATCTTTCTCACTCCTCGGTGCATTCCTCGACATCCATTTTTCTACCCAGCTGCTTCTGCGACCTGAAAAAGGAAAAGAGACATTAAGAAGTGCTTTTAACTTCGAATTGACATTTTCTACTTACTTGCCTGCAATACCTTCGCCATTCCATCGCTCTCCGGACCTCCATATTCAAGCAACCGCCGTTTGTGCTGCTAACAACGGCCTAGCTCCAAATCTTCATCCTCTGCAACCAAGAGGCTGGACAATTAACCAGTGAAGTAACTGGCTTCGGCGCCCCTGCACAGACGCAGGATGGAGAGCTCCGCTTTCACCTACATAAGGTGAGCACATTTAGCCTACGAACTACTTGGGAGTACCAGGAAGGGGAGGCAGCTTACCCAGTCAGGCTTATAGATCCATATTAACCCCTTGCTCTCATAATTGCAGACACCTCACCCTTCAGATCAAGATCTTAGTGAGGAAAGGGCCTTTCCAGGGTGGCATTCGAGGCCTGCGCGTGACCCTAGAAGACTCCGAGAACCCCCAGCCCAGACTTGCGCCTCCGAGGGATTCAGGTGAGCGTTACAATATGCAATTCTATTGGTTAGGAAAAGGTAACTTTAATATAGGTACTATATCTGTATATGGTAACAGAGTGAGGGGATTGGGTAAACACTGTCAGGTGGGCGTATAAGCCCTTCCTTTAAAGAGGACTACTGTAGACGTCACTAAAAGTACGACGTCCCACTGATTCTAACTATAGGACCCTAGAGTGTTTGGTCCATTGTGATTGGGTTAGCACCAACCCCATGCATAAATGTCCACTTTGCTTAGCAGCACGCAGAATGGTCAGCCAGGTGCAGGGTGCCCCGTAGTTACCCAGCATTTCTCCAATTAAGGTTACAATCAATCATCACTTCAACAACTATGTGTCAATTATGTTACTGTGGTTGGCCACGAAACTGAATCTTCTGTCTGGGGAAGTTCCGATATCTCTGCCTGGGTGGATGCCAAGTGTAGGTGTGAACTTGTGATTCTCCTCGCTCGGATGTTCACGTGCTTCCCACACTGTGAATTTGTCTAGTTTCTCTCAATTTGTGCATTTGATTCTTATTCGGCTTGCCACCTGCCTGCGCCTCCTTATCTTGACCTTTCAGAGGTAGGATATTCTGTTCTTAAGTTTCAATTATATGTAGGTACTGTTAGTTTCTTCTATTGGTATGACCTTGGCTTTTCCTGGCACGAGTTGCATCTGCCGAGTTTCGATTCAGCCGCCTCTTCTCGTTTTGCTAGAATATGAATCTCTGCTCATTCGGCCTTCAGTAACCTGGATTGATTCTGCTTCGTTTGCAAAGTGGAATTACATTTATAATACCGTGCTTCGTTTTGAGGTAGATTATGTAGAATGGCGCTTGCCGCACTATTCTTCTACTTAGCATTGCAAGCTGCATCGTTTTCTTAGCTTTCTTGCGGTTCCAAGCATATGTACAAGTGTTAGCTGGTTGATTATCTTCATCCTGTTTGCAGCTTAAGCTTCTTTGTATTTCAACATTGTTCTCCCCTTTTAGGTTCACGACATCCTTATTCATGGCGTTTCGTCTCTGGGTGTCATTCTCAGGTTGTCATTTCTTCTACTTGAATGTTAGTCCGGGTCCTCGGGACCTCACCATTCGTCTTCCATTAAGACCTTTTTGGTTTCTTCTGGGACTGTACTTAAGCAATCTTCATTTCGTCTCATTTGCTGGTAAGGTTTCCTTAATGTATACCTCACTGTCCATGGTTTTCTTGGTATCGGAACTTCAATAGGTGTTGCTCTTCTGATAGGTACTGGGCAGAGCCCTATTGTGGGTCTCTGCTGATTTATCTGCTCATCATAAATCACATTTTTTGGTGTGAACGTTCCGGGTACTTCAAAATGGGCGACTGGAGTGCAGGTTTTATTTGGGACCTCCTCTACACTCCCTCCTCTGGGCGATTCATCGACCACTTTCACCTCCATCTTTGGATTCAACTTACCCGATTCTTCTGTATTTTTCTTCACTCCATCGCCTGGGTCCATTCCTTTTTCACCTTCGGGGTCTGTACATGATGGTTTGAAGAAGTGTCTCTTTGGAGTCCATATTTGTATTACTCCTTTCAGGCTTCCTGCTGTCCTTACATGTTCGTCTTTATTCCATGTCATTAGTTGACATTGTGCATTTGGGCTACAGTAAACCCATCTTCCCACATAATTTCTCTGCTTCCAGGGATAGAGAAACTTTGTTTCTTCTGGTGCGTGAATACTGGTGTTCACAAAGTCTCTTATTTCTTCATCAGTCAGGTCTTTCGGCTTCCATCCCGGCTTAACATCAATCATGATCTTCATCCCAATGGCTTTTTTCGCAGTCTTCTGGCATTGCGAGATTATTATCTTGATAACACAAAATCCTAGTAATATCATCACTAACAGGGATCTCAAGAACTTGAATGTGTCTGCCATCCATTGTGGGACCCATGAAAACAGTGATCCAAACCAGCTGTCATCATCAGCTTCATCAGTTTCATAGTTCATCTGGTTCTGCAGGTTTGTCAGCATACCTATGGCCTCTGTTAAGGTTCCATTTTCCTTATTGTGAGATGGTATAGATGTGCAACATGATTCTCCAATTTTTGCACAAACTCCTCCATCCATGGCTGTGATCATGTCAAGGACATATATGTTCTGGAGAGTCATTCGTAGAATCGCTCTTAGCTCTTCCTTGATCGCATTGAATACTTTTATGGTCGTGTTGATCGTCTGCAGTAACTCCCATCTGGTTATCTGCAACCATTTAGTATTTACTCCAGTTTGGATCCTGGCATGAAAATCATTTTGAACACTGCTGAGATGAGGCCGAACAGCCTGTGTTCATATGGGATTGCATGAAAAGCTTCTTCTGATTTAGCAAATAAGCAATTCTCTCTCTTAATCCAAGTTATCAGTTCCACAGATCTCTTCTTCCTCAGGTGAACATCTGCTTTCGGGAAACTGTCAATATTCAGGTCATTTTTCAGGATCACTAGTGCTGGAATGTGGACATTCACTATTGTGCATATACCTCCCCAGTCTCTTGGCAGTCTGATGAATGCCTTGGATCTGCATGCCCAATAATGATCCATAATTACTGCAGTTCCATGCACCATTCCTGGAATGTCAAAAACTCATCCACAGTTCTTATTCTCTCCCATCTTTCTAGTGCCATTATTCCTGAAGCAGAATTTTGGGCTTTCTCGTGGCACTATCTGCAAGGGTCCTCCTCTGTCTTCGACCCATGTCAATAGTTTTGCAAGTTTCGGCCATAATGGCTTGCAGCCACTCTGCACGATGTCAACAGTTTCTTTGTAGAGTCCAGTGATCACCCATGCTCTGCAAATCACCACTCATTTTTCCCACCCATTTGTTGAAAGCACTGTTCCTGTTCCCAAAATCTGCATTTGGGCTCTATTCTTCCACTTTTGAGCTTCCTCTGGAGTTTTTCCTTGGACATTTAGTCTCGGGTTCACTTTGCATCTTATTCCTGCTCCTTTAACTCCAGGCTTCTCGTACCTGATCACATGATTCCTAGTATGAGCTCTGTTTCTTGTCTCAATGTCTTGAAGATAATCATCTTCGTCGGGATAGGCTGTTTCAGTTGCCCATATTAATGAGGCATCACTACCCATGAACTGGCCTCTGGTTTTGCATATTGCTACATGTGACAGACAATGTGCTGTCTGGGCATCGATTTCTACAGCTATGAAAATCTTGCATTTCCCCATGCTGTATGGTAGGAGTGCACAAACAAAGCATTGCCCTTCTGAATTTCGTCTTCCAACGTCTTTCATATGCTGATACCAAATGTTGTTTCCCAAATGTGCTGTGCTGTCCAGGTAATCATTTAGTTCATTGTCATCTTCATGCATGCTTCGTTTGAATCTTAGTGCTCACCTGTAGTTTGCTATAACTACATCCCTAAATGCATCTGTGTGGCTCTTTCTTGCTGGAGGATTCTCAGGTATCCTGGTCCGGGGTGCAGGCTTCCTCATCTGCGCCATTTGAGTGGACAAACGTCTGGCAGCTCTTTCCCTCTCTTCATACATCCTTCTCTTGCTGGTTACAAATGCCCATTCCATCCATCCTGACGCTGGTCCGGTGTATGGTTGTGTTGTAGAACTTGTACTTGTCCCTTGTGTTGGAACATATATGTTTGTTACTACTCTCTCTGGGGTTTCATTCTTCAATTCCTCTAGTCTTTTCCTTTCTCTGGCTAATGACGGCCATACTGTGTCTACTATTGGATGTGCTTGTGAGACCTTCTTTGAGTTTGTCTTTGTCTCCCACAGTGTTGTCTCAGGAGTGTTTATCATTATAATTTCTGTTAGTTTCTTCTCCAATTCCTCTTGTCTTTCCACAATGTTTGTTGTGGAGCTTCTTGTGGCAAGCTGTGGAATGTTTTAACCCACTTTTTGCTCTGCTATGCTGCAGCACTGTGTTATGATGGTGCCAGAAACATCAAAATGGCCGCAAAACCCTAGTGTGCGCCAAACCCTCTGAAAATCGCGCTTCCAACGCACAAAAAGATGGCTGTCCAACCTGCCACGCATGGTGTCAGTGGTGGAACAGAGATCTCACACCTGAAATATGTCACTGGGCTCAACGAAAAGTGAAAATGGAGTACACAAGGAAAAAGCAGTGTTTTACTAAGGAAAGCCCAGAATCTTGCTTTAAATCCCTTTTTCTTTGTTGCTGAAACTGCAAAAGGCCGGTACAAAACATCCTAAAACATCCAAAATTCTTGCTGGGTGCTACAATTCACTTAGTTTAAGAAATCATTGTGAACTTGCAAGGTCCTGAAAAGCTGAAAGTATAAAGGGATTTCCACAGCAAAAGTGGCCTGACTGTGGATACCAAAATCTCTGTGCAGCAGTGGACTGCAGGGATGACAGCTGTCAGGAAGCCTGCCTCATTAAACTTTAAACATATATAAACTGAAATCAAATGTTTGCCATCTAAGAGGCCTGTTGCTGATATTCACCTATGTTGTAATTGTTTGATCTCATGGTTTAAAATCTAGAATGAGAATTCTAGCTGCTATTTTGAAATCAGCAGTTTGTATTAAGCCAAGGAAAAATGCAACAGAATTAACAATTAAATCAAGCCTGGCTAAAGCTAACCAAACTGGAATAACAGGTTTCCTCACAGAGGCCTTTTCCTCCAGCAGGAAATCACACCCAAGCGATAATTATAGGGTTTGGAAAGAACCTGGTCACAGAGGCAAAAGGGAACAATGAACAGCTACTGCTCAGGAAATGCGAGGTGTGAGGACAGTCGTAAATGGCCTCTGCCAAGAGCAAACAAGGAGGAGACTGCTCCTGAACTGCAGAGAGACAGAGAGAGGCGGACCCAAACAACCATCTGTGGCTGAACCTTCACAAAGAACACTTTTTTAAAAAGACTTATAATTTGCGAGTTAAAATTGTGAAAAATGTAAAAGTAACAGATTTGTGAATCTAAATTTTGGCTGCATGTTTCAAGAGGCAGAAAAATCGTGTGACATGTTCTGGGAAGAAATGGCAGAAAATGTGATTTTACACCAAATGTATTTCTGCTAGAAGTATGAAAGTTTATACACTTATGCCCATGTTAAACATGCTCACTTTTAGAAATTTGCTTATAAATTGGACATTGTGTTCCTGATGAAATGGGCAAAATTCTGTGGAGAGCCGAGACAAGATCCATCGGCTACAGGGTTTTGAGGGATAGCTGCCATATAAAATATGTAATCTGTATATGTGATTGTTATAGAGGTTGCACCTGTGTAAATATGTATGGTGCCAAAAGTAGATTTTGTGTTCAAGGGGTTAGGGGTGGACTCTCAGCCTCATAAAATCACACAATAAAGGTAACACACTGTTTGTCTCCTCTTATCAAGGCAGAGAGGAGACTCTGACCCAATCGCCTGTCAAAGGGGCGAGTTTAGGCTAAACCAGCACACACACACCCCTTTATCATAGCATAAATAGAGACAGCTCACCACTCAAAAAGACAGACAGATTCACTCACTAACCTGATCCTGGCAGAGCACCCTATTACATAACTTTCCCTCTTCCTTGATCCAGACTCCAGAAACTTGGCAAAGCAGAAACCCGTTGCATAGCAGAACCATTTTCAGCTAGGCCTTGAATTCCAGAACCCCACAAACCTAAGGGGAAGCATCAAAATAAAGCCGGGCTGCGCTGTACTGCTTGCCTGCTGAAATAATTATCATCAGAACCAAGAAGGGCAGCTCCAATCCAGTCCTGTGCCGTGCTGTGACCAGAGCCATTGCAGGTCCAGTCCAGTCCTGTGCGGTGCTGTGACCAGTGTGCCTTGCTGATTGCAGATCCAATCCAATGTGCCCAGCTATCTGTCCGAAAACCATATACCATTCCCTGACCAGAATATTGACGGACCAGAATCCTGACAGTTCCGTTTAAAAACATATCTAGTGAGTATCTATAGATAGAACTGTGTCAATAGCATATGTACCTTGCTTAGTTAATCCCTATCTTAAACCCAACCTATATTGTATTCAGAACCGCATTGTTAGGAGTACTTTTGAATTGTCTGAACTCTCTATCCTATCCCTCCTATCTTCCTCCTGTACTAGTATTGCTAAAACTATCTTTGCGCTGATCTTTTCTCATCTGAAGAAGGCGAGTCCTTGGCAGGCAGTCATTCTGATCAAATGGCTGTGTTCCTGCGGGGTATTCGTTGTATTTATAGTCATCCTCTAGTGTAAGAAATCCTTGTGTCATTTTAAAAGTGCATCCGTGTTTTCTATTCTTGCGCATATCTCGAAAAAACAACCTCCACTAAAACGTCCATAACTTCCTCCGGATTTGTGCTAGCAACAAAATTTCAACTTCCGCTTGTAGCTAACATCCACAGCTTTAAATCGCATCTAAACCCGCATCCCTTATCGTGCAGCAACAACGTGTAAAACCGCTTTTGATTGCTTCCGACTTGAATTTTAAGATTTTAAATTGTTTCTTGGTATTAAACCATTGCTTGTGTTTGTGTGCAACTATCCAAAGCGGCTCCCATAATAATTTATAGTAATTTCAGCAATTTTGACCATATTTAGTGTTTTTACCCAATCCATTCTCAAGATAACTTTAAAAGCCATTCTGACAGCTTGACAGTCAATTCAGTTTTTCTCTTGTGTTTGCTGGGGGAAAGTGGGATTGATATTCTGTTTGAATTCTGACATTCCTGAATACCTGCTCTCTCCTCCTATCTCTTTACATTGCCTATTGGGGGTTTAAGGGATGTGCAGGGGGAACCTTTAACCACAGTGCTATCTGATCTGAACACACAAACAAAAGTATTATTTCTGTGCTGAATTGTTTGCTCACTATTACTCCTTGTGTATTAAAGAGATTATTCAGTGTTACATGACCCCATTGGTGATTATTGTGTACCCATTAAAACATAGTGTGATTGAATTGTAAATACATAAATAAATATTTTAACTTTGCAAACCAACCTAATTCCTTGTTCCGTGTGACTGGGGGGGGGGGTCCAGGAGAGGGGCGTGATATGAGTGGTATATTGTTCAGAATAAAGAACTTTTAGACAAAATTAAATAGGGAATTCAGTTGTGCATTACATGCTAGGCATTGATTTGGGTGTGTGCCGGATTGAAATCACTTACAGCTTGGGGGCTCATCATGAGATCCTGAATTAGACATACAACTTGTGACAGTCTAACACAGCGTGCTAACTGACGGGGTACATACACCTTGTTGGGCTACCATACTGTGCTACACTGTAAAAACACCCTTCAAAATAAATACTCATTAATATTTCCGGAATGGCGACCCTAGTGGAAATCAATATTGCAAAGGAACACCCACTGCACAAATTGTTTGTCAGGGGTGAATGGGTAGAGCAGGATGAGAATGTTTGGCTGCAGGAAATCAAACAACAAATCACTGCCATAGAATTAGATACATGGCAGGACCAGGGTCCATTACACCAGGCACTTAGTGAATTGTATATGGACCCAAAAGCAAAAGAAGAGCAATGTAAAATTGCCAAAATAGCGGCTGACCTATACCTCCACATTGGAGTAATACAGGAAAAATATGCCGAAAACCTAGATCTGGCAAAGATGCAAGTACAATCCCTAGAGAAAACCCAAACTGATCTGGACTCTGCAGAGCAAAGGCTACAAATGAGCCAAGATTCAGAGAGAGAAACCAGAGAGTACCTGACAAAATTAAAGGAAGATCTGGATCTCCTGCAGCAAGAGAAGGTAGAGCAAGATACCAAATTACTGACACTGCAAAAAGAGTGTCAGGAAAGATTGGACTCTCTACAACAGAGCCAACAAAAGCTGGAGCAGCAATTAAGTTATACTAGAGTCTGTGCAGGGCAGATAGCTGCCCTAGAAAATCAGATTGATGAAATGAAGGAGAAAAATAATAAATTAATAGTGAAGGATCTCCACACTCAAACAGATTTTGATGAGGAGCGCCAGAAAGTATGTGCCATTAGAAAACAAAGGGACGACCTGGCTGCACAGAGGGGTACTCTAATTCAGGAAGGGGACGCCTTAGGCCAGGAAGTCAGCCATTGAAAAACCAAGGTGGAAGAAAATCACCTGACCCTTCAGGGACTGAGAGAACTCAAAATGGACTACGAAAAGCTGTTAGAGCACACCAGGAGGGTGGAAAATGCTCTGGCAAAAGATAATCAGGCTAGTAAGGATCAGACTCAGGCCAAATACTCCCAAATCAGACAGGAAGCCCAGAGAGACAACGAGGCTCTGTGTGAAAAAAATGACAGGCTCCATAGACAGATAGCCATGCAGGAACAACTAATAGAGACCAGTAAGGCCTTAATAGAAGAACAAAGGGGTCAGATTCTTGCATGCCATCAGGGAGTAGGGGCTGAGAGAGATGAGGTCAGATGGGAAAGGGAAAGCCCCGAGCAGAACCTCAGGAATCCTGGCACCAGAGACTTTAATCCTTTCAATTCCATGGACTCTGCCACCCCCATGTCCACTGGCTCACATGAACCAAGTCCCAGGGGGATGGTAGACTTCAACCCTATGGGAAATATGGGGCTAATAGGTCAGCGCCTCCCAGAAATGGATGGGCGGGCATCTATGTACAGGTTCCCAAGTGATAGGGCCATCTTCTCTGATCAGGGAGACTCCAGTGAGGGGAGAATCAGAGAAATGGATCCTCAGAAATATAACTTACCAAGAGATCAGGCTGTGAAATTTGGGGGGGAATTCCATGACGCTAGGCCCACTAAGAGCATACTAAAAACCTCTTCCCAGCTAGGACAGTGGGGGGGAGGGGTACTCAACCAATCCTGGGAGCAAGGAAGAGTCAGAAGACTCTTCTGAGTGCCACAGATCCTTAGAGACTAGGTCCCCACATTCTGGCAGCCATTCCCAAGCTCGCAGAATCCGGGTGTGTCTAGAAGACCAAACAGCCACCTCTGGTAGCAGTGCCTCTGAGTCAGAGGATGAGTGCACCAGGGTGACCAGAACTAAAAAGGCCAACAAAGTTAAGAAGGCTTTACTCAAGGATCCACTGAAGCAAATAAAAGCTATTCGGAGCGTCATCACGCCCTACCACAAAAATGCCAAATATTCGGTTTGGGAGCACCTTGAATTATTTGAGCAGATGATGGAGACTTTCCATCTGAAGGACAGCCAAAGCTGTATTGAGTATGTAAAGAGGATGTTTTCTCCTGAGTACTCCAGCTTCTTTGCGGGGCTGGAGGATCAAAACCATTCCAGATGGTCCACCTTTAGGGCGGCCATCTTGAAACATTTTTCCATTCATAGGAACCCTCAAGAGGCTCACAAGGCAGCCTACAACTTACAATGTGGGGTAGACGAGGCCCCACAAGAATTTGTTCAGCAATTGAAACGCGCCTTTGTGCAGACCACTAGAAGGGTGCGCACTGACAGTAAGGAATTTGTGAACACCTTCTTTCATGCTCTCCCTAAGTACATTATGACCCAGCTAGTCAGGGACTTTCATGAGAAAAGATCACTAGACTGGGTCATTGAACAGGCAACACACATCTATGAAGTACAGAAGCCGTTGGAAAATAAAAATATTAGCAGAAGCCCCAAACCAACCAACACCCCTGCTGCTGTTAAGGTGTCATAGGTGAAGATTGCCCCATTTTAGATCTGGAGATGGGGGGCCTAAAAACCTTCCCGTGCAGAATCCGACTAACCCCAAACCCAGAAGGCCCTCGGGCCAATCCCAAACGGGGAGCCAGGTACGTAACCCCACAAATGGGACCCCTAACTCCCCTGACTACATCAGCCCATGATACAAGGGAAATAGACCCATCCTGGGCTACGTATGGACTCCTCCAGCCCAAGGGGGGGCAGGGGGATCCAACCACACAGCAGGAAACCCAGGAAACTTCCCTTCTCATTTTTCCCAGGAGGGCAGTAATCCCCCAAATGCCGGCCCAAATTTCTTTCCCCGGTACCCGCCAAACTTCAACCCCCAAAACAACGCATCCTTCTTTCCCCACTTTCCTAAGCCCAGACAGCCCAATCCGGGAGAGAGGAGGCCAAGGGTGGAGGGGTACCCAAACTTTCCTAACCAGGGGTATTCTGCGAGAAGGGATAGCTACCCTTCCCGGGATCAACCCAGGGTAGACCTGAGGACCCCGTACCAGCCAGAGCAGGTGTCCCAACTAGAGCGCGAGGTCCAGAACATGGCACAGGATCTGGGTTGCATGCTGAGGGCTCAGCGGAACCCTCAGATGAGCATTGCGGCTCAGGATTCCTCAAATTCAGGGTCAGGTGCTCCAGAACAATGACGGGGGAAGAACCCCGACAACCCACCGGTTCCCAGGGAGGAGGCACAAGGGGAAGGGGGGGTGCAAAGCCTTAGAGGAAGCTTCCTTCCCCACTTGTGAAAAGCCCCTGGAAACCCAGGAACCGGAACAAAAATCTCCTGCCCCCGAAAGTCTGCAACCCAAGGAGCAGAGGGGGGTAGGAGAAATAAAGAACCTTAAAAGGCCCATTTTGTGGAGGAGGTGCAAATCTTCCAGTTTGAAGGAGAGGGGTCCTCAGAGGATTCTGGGAAAATGATCTTCTCCTTCAGGGATGGGAGAACTCTTCCCAAAGAAAAATGGGTCCCAAAGGATCCACATCCAGACTGGGTAGATGTGGGGAGCGAGTTAAAACCGCCCATCATCAGTACCCAGAATGACCAGCACGAAAATCCCCTGGTTCAAACCCATCCTGGTGACTGCCTCCAAAAGGGGGGGGGGGCGCCCAGAATCAGAACCAGGGGAACCCAAAACTTCCCCCATATCTAGCTGTCACCTTTTTTTACAGGTTCCCAAGATCTCAAACAGAATCCTGTCCAAATCACCTCTCTGTCAGTATCCAAAACAAGGAAATTACCCCACCAGTTGGCCAAAAATGTGCATTATCTTTGTCCCCTTGAGGAAAAGGAGGGAAGATTTTATGACCCGGTCCAAATAGAGGGACAATGTACAATTTTGGCACTTGTGACACTGGATCCCAAGCTATCCTTCTGTCAAAAAAGGGCCTTTGATCAGCTGAATGCGGGAAGGGGGCAGAAATACCAAATTCCTCTCACCCCTCTTCCTGGACAACTTCAGAACTTCGATGGGAAGGAAATTCCTGTCGAGGGCGCTGCGGATTTAGACATTAAAATTGGGCGACACAAGGTGAAGCACCCGGTCATAGTTGTGACTCCAGAGGCCACACCTTGTTTAGTAGGGGATGACATCCCGAGATAGATTGTCTCCCCTCATAGATTGTGTAAACAAGGTCCTTTGGACCCAGACTAACCGACCAATAAAATTAAAACAGAGTGTCAACCATGTTAGTTTAAATGGCACATGCCACATGGTTGAACAAAAACCTGACCAAATTGAATTTCACTTCCAGAATAATCAAATCCCAGACGTGACAGTAATTGCAGTAGGACAACAAACTGGTGATGGCGAGTCCTCTCTATTTCTGATTATCAACCTTCTTTCCAGTCTAAGGTGGCATTCCACAATGGAAGGAAACACTCTGAAATTCTATACAAATTCCCAATCAGAAAATCCCATTCATATAGTCCAAAAAGATGAGAAATCAGCTCAAAGCTTGGCTGACATTCAGAAAATTGGAGAACAGTTGTTCATCCCTATTCAGTTAAATGAGGGGAAGGACTCTATTCTCACCCGAGTGTGTGTGTGAACAACGGTAAGAGCTTCATCAGCAAGGCCATGTTCCGCAAACTCCCAAAAGATCCAGCCATTCCCACATTTAAACTATTAGACAAATGGGAAATGGACCTGGAAACACCCAATTCCAAACATCTCCTGCCTAGCAGGTGTATGCTCAAAATTTCCATAGGCAACGAGAGCATAGTCCATAATTGTTGGGTCGTGTGAGATGTCCCTGCTGCATTTTATTTAGGCAGTGACCTTCTCAATAGCTTTGCCATTAGTTTGGACCTAATAAACTTCAAAGCTTTGTCCCGATTGGCGGGTAATCCCATGGACTTTGATGACCCAGAGAAAGCATTTCGGTCAGCTCAACTGCTGCCATATGCAGTTGAAATTCAGATTGGAGAGGAAGTCACCATCCCAGAACGGACCCAACAATTCTCACTGGAAGTAAAAATTAAAAGAGGACAGAAGGGGGGCGTGGCCTGGAGCGCCAGCGATGTGGCAGCTCCTCTAATGGCCTCCGCACGGGACAGCAGCAAAACCAGTTATACCCCCGCTTCCTGCTATGTCCAAGGAGCAGGAATGATGGCTTGAGGTGGCGGAAGCCGGGGGGCCGCGACCACAGCAACCTGGGTGCTGAACGGAGGTTAGATCCCCGAAAACGCGGCGGGGAGACCTGGTGGCGGCGTTTGCCTGGAGGATCCAAGATGGCGGGCGCCCCGCGGTAGCCCGGCCTCTGCAGTCTTCCGGCAGCCTATGCTGGCACCGCGATACCCCTGGTGTCGGACCTCCGCTGGGGCTTGCTTGCAGAGCCCGAAATCCTCAGCTCTTTTGATGGTGCCCTTGCCACGGCACTCGGAGGCCACCTGGGCGCCCAACTCGACGTCTGAGACCTGCACCCCCCGCCCTCGCCATAGTGACTGCCTCGCCTTCCCGCCGGGGGACTCCAGAGAGTCTTGCTGGCATCCTCCTACGCTGCAGCACTGAGCCCTGAGCCCTGGGACATCCCTCCCTCCGCCCGTATTCCCGCGGCGGTCCCCCTGGCGCGGGGCTCGCGCCTGGCATTCATTGGAGAGCGGGGCTGCTCTCGCTTTGCGCCGATGGGGGTGGCCCTCCCTCCCAGACCACAGCCAGCCGCCTGGGGAGGTGGCTCATCCGGTGCTGTCTGGACACTTCAGCTCCTGCTGATCCCGGGCCCTCGGGGGTCAGACACCTGCCTTGGCGAGGTGGGCCCCGATCTGGGCTCTGGTGGCCTGGACCCAATAGCGCTTCTCTTCCCTGGCTTCCTGGGGCGCCCCTGCCCGCGTCGTGCCCCCACCTGCTGAGGGGGCCTCGGTCCCTCCAACGGACACTACACCAGAGGCGGCACACCCACCGGCAGCCCATACCATCGGACACCCGCTGAGGCCCTCCTGGAACAGTACCGTGGCCCCCGACCCTTGAGTGGGGGTCACGCCCATTACTCAGGTGAGCCCAGCAGCCCCCCAATATAGGCTTTCCTGCCTACTTACATCTGCCTTGGTGGGGGCCCATATCAACTACTACCCCAAGGCCTTCTGAGTCACCTGGGCCCCCCCTCCTTGCGAGGGCCCTGGAGTCCCCTTACTGTTGGCCCCCAAGGCATGGAGTGACGCTTCCTCCGGCTTCCTGGGGCGCCCCTGCCCACCTCCATCTGCTCTCTGGACAATCACTCTACCTCGCTGATCTGCCCCACTACGGTGAACCTCACCTTCCCCGGAGCCATGTCGTCCAAAACGCCGAAGCCCCCTAAATCAGCTGACATTTCAACCATGCTGCAGGCCTTGGAAAAGGGGAAGAAGATCGACCCACCTAAACTCACACTCCAGAGGGCGACCGACGACAGAGGGACGCTCGCAACTAAGGAGGACCTCCAGGCCTTTATGTCTGACATCAAGTCGGAATTTAGGACCTGTATGACGGAACTCACAGCCAAACTGGAGCAAGCAGAACAACGGGTCAGCAGCATTGAGCAAAAGGTGGGGGAAGTCGAGGACCTGACCACAGACCACACCAGCTCACTAACGGCGATGCAACGCGCCGCCCAGTCGTTAATGGAGAGAACTGAAATTCTTGAGCATAAACAGGAAGACATGGAAAATCGCTCTCGCCGCAATAACCTGCGCATCCGAGGGGTGCCCTCTTCCGTTACCGACAAGGAGCTTCCAAGATACATCAGCATCCTTTTTCAGTCTCTCCTCCCGGATCTAGATGTGTCTCAGCTCTTGCTAGACCAAACCCATAGACTGCGCCCTCGCCGGGGGGTGGACACAGACCCCCCTCCGGATGTAATCACAAGGGTCCATTTCTACACCACCAAGGAGGCCATTGCGGCGATAAATCACTCGAAGGACGAGCACGCTTTCAAAGGCGTCCCCCTACAGATTTTCCAGGACCTCTCCCCACTGACCCTTCAGAAGCGCAGAATGCTACGCCCGCACTCGCTCTTCCTTCGAGATCAGCAGATTCGCTTCCGATGGCTATTTCCCACGGTGCTGCAATTCTCGAACAAGGGCACCCCGCGCACCAACAGCCAGCTCGATGATGCAGCATCGATACTCTGTCTGGACTCCCCTGGGACTTCAGACCCATCCTGCCCGGGCCGTACGAGCCCGGCTCCAAATACAACCTCCCCAAAGCCGAAACAGGCTCCCTGGTCAAGAGTGCAGAGGAATCGCAAACCCAAATGATACGCGAGGATGCCCGTATGGGGCATATAGCACCGGAACCCCCCTAAACCCTTTGAAGCTTGCCCTGGATCCCATGCAGTCCATACCCCCCTCCAAGGTGGATGCCATCACGTTACCCTTGGAGAGACCCCCAACCATGTTGGTTCTGCCGAAGGACGGCCTGGGCGCCCAGGGGCCATGCCGATAGTTCAAAATCGCCCCCTCCCCCGGCAGTAGTTTGGGCCTCCCGTTGGAGGCCGTTGTTGGACGTCTTGAGTGTGAGTATCTCCCGTTGGAGACCAGTTCCAAAACCTTCAACCACAGGAGAACCCGAAATAAACATGCTCTGACGTCCATGGCTGACTTGACTCCCACACAAACCCCCCCCGTCCCCCAGCAATTGAATCTTCCGGACCAATCCTTGCATCTGAAACTTAAGTTCACCACCTTGAACGTTAGGGGCCTGAACCCCCCCCCCCCCCGAAGAGAAAATCAATCCTACAAAGGATACAAGACGAAGGGACCTCGATCGCCCTCTTGCAAGAGATACATTTAATCCCAGGGGACTTTCCTCGCTTGCGGAGCAGACTCTTTCCGCTACAATCCCTCGCCTCTAACGGAACTAAGAAGGGTGGCACCGCTATTTTGTTCACAAAAGACCTGAAGCCCCAGATCCTTAACTTGCGGCAATGCCAGGAGGGTCGCTTCAATGCAATCAAAAGCACCATTCATGGCCAGCTCTATACCCTCATCTCGGTGTACGCTCCAAATGAATATCAGGAGGGCTTCTACCAAGACCTAGAGGACTCCCTCCTCCCTTTCATTGAGAGACATGTCGTCATGGGAGGAGACTTTAATGGGGCCCCAGACCCCCTCAAGGACAGATCCCACCCCCGACACCCAGAGACCTAAAGTTCGCCACTGGCCTGCTCCACCTATTCCGCACACTGAACGTTGTAGACTCCTGGAGGGTGCTGTCCCCGGATGAAAGGGACTTCACCTTCTACTCATATGTGCATCGTACTTTCTCCAGGATCGACCTGATCTTGACCTCCCCGCAGATCCTGACTTTCACTGATAATGTGGTGATCGGCCCCCGGATCCTCTCGGATCACGCCCCAGTTACATTGACCTTGCGGTCCCATGACCCGGAGCCCCCTCCACGCCGCCGGTGGTGCCTATACGACCCTATTCTGGGGGACATGGCAGTGAGAGACTCAATTGCCAGCTCAATTAAGCTCTGAGAACCGGGACGAGGACACTTCCCCGGCCAACACCTGGGATGCCATGAAGGCGGTCCTCAGAGGGGTGCTGATTGCCCAAGGTGCCGCATTTCACAAAAGAAAGCAGGCGACTCGAGCCATCCTGGAAGCCGAAGTCCGTGAAGCTGAAGCTATTCACAAAAGGAAGGATTGGGCCCCCAAATCTTACAGGATCCTACAAATGGCCAGGAAAAAGCTTGAAGCTCACTATGCTGAGGCTACAGCGAATTTGCTGACCAGAACCAAGCAATGGTACTACGCCCATAACAATAAGGCCAACAAACTCCTGGTTAACAAACTGGCAAAGGTGAAGAGTCGGAATTCTATCCTGGGCCTCTGCGATCCGCAGGGGGTGATCCACTACGCGGACCATGAGAAAATACGGCTGGCAACCGCCCACCACCTGGAAATAATGACGGCGGCCCCGAAAGACCCGATCAAGCAGCGTTCCTACATTCAAGAGGCGGCCCTCCCGTAGCTGACCCCGGCGGCCAGGGAAGACCTTGAAGCGCCGATTACGACCAAGGAGGTGGAGGCAGCCATTAAGAGCTTAAAACCTAGAGCCCCGGGCCCGGATGGATTCTCCACCCGCTTTTACAAAATCTTCCGGCCCCAGTTAGTGGCCCCTCTGGCCCGCCTCTTCAATTCGCTCGTGGCCACTGGAACGGTCACTCTAACAATGCAAGAATCTATCACAGTCCTTATCCCCAAGCCTGGGAAGGACCTCCATGACATCAGCTCATATAGACCCACTGCTCTACTGAATCTGGATGCCAATATATATTCCAAGATCCTGGCCAATCGCCTAGCACCTATCCTCCCAAACATCATAGACCTGGATCAAACAGGGTTTATAAACCACAGGTCGACAAAATACAACATCCGCAGGGCTCTGGACCTAATAGAGATCACCACCCGGGACTCCCAACAACTGGCCTTACTGGCGCTGGATGCAACCAAAGCATCCGACAAGGTGGACTGGTCTTACCTGCGCCTCACTCTAGAGGCCTTTAGCTTCGGCCCGACTTTCCGGAAAATGATCCTTGCCAACTACCAGGCCCCTAGGACTAGGCTGAGAATCAACGGCCGCTTGTCGGACTCGATCTCCCTTACATGCGGAACGAGACACGGATGTCCTCTGTCCCCTTTGCTTTGGCCATGGAGCCGTTGGCTCAACGAGTTCAGAAAAACCCCGGAATCAGTGGCCTGAGGACCGGCTCTGCGCAACATAAAGTGGCCCTCTATGCGGATGACGTTCTACTCACCATTACAAACATTGAGGGATCCATGAGGGAGGCCTTAACTGAAATCCACAGTTTTGGGATGGTCTCGGGATTTGCGATTAACTTCCAAAAGTCAGCGGCGCTGCGAGTGGGCTTAACCCCGGCTAAACGAGAGTCCTTAGAGGAGAGAGGTCCCTTTCATTGGAGCATCAAATCGATCCCCTACCTGGGGGTCCAGATCCCCGCACATCCAACGAAAGTTTATCAGGCTAACTTTCCGCTACTCTTTGAGGAACTAGAAAAGGATCTGACCCGCTGGCAATCGCAAGAGATCTTCCTCCTAGGTCGTATCACGACATGCAAAATTAACTTACTTCCTCACTTCCTCTATGCCTGTGCCGCTCTCCTGATCACCATTCCGCTTCCCCCCCTACAGCGGCTCCAAAGGAAGGTGGTGGACTTCATCTGGAGGGGGAAGAAAGCGCGCATCCCGCGGAGATCAATGATGGCCAGCACGAGACTGGGAGGCCTGGAAGTGCCCGACCTCCGTAAATAACAAATGGCGGCGCAACTGGCCCACCTTCAAGCATGGGGGCTTGCTACAGGTCGGCCGAAATGGGTGGAGATCGAACAATCCTGCCTCTCTTTCTCCCGTTCCTACCCACAACCTTATGCCGAAGCTGGCCGGGAGCACAAACAGCCACAAAACAAACGATAAAGGCCTGGGAGTGGGCTCGTAGATACCGGGCCGTTCCAGGAGACCTGAGCGCACTCTCTCCAATCTTCCTCAACCCAGCTTTTTCCCCCGGGGCCCATCCCCAAAACTTCAGAAACTGGGTCGCAGGAGGCCTTGCCAGTCTAGGGCAACTCTTCGAAGGGGACTCCCCCCTAACCTTTGAATGCTGTAAAGTGACTTTTCAGTTAGGGGAAACAGATAGGTACTCCTACGCCCAATTTAGGCACTGGTGCTTCCACCCGCAGACCCGCACGACGGCCACAAGGCCCCTTACCTCACTAGAGCTGATGGTGAACGACCTACTGGCCCAGGGTAAGATCTCTGCCCTATATAGACTGCTGCAGGAAGACCCCCTTCAGTTTAGGCCTTCATATATGTCTCAATGGGAAACGGACCTCGGGCACACCATTGAGGATCACATGTGGATGGACATCTGGACAAGAACGCGTTCGGCATCCCGCTGTGTTACCAACCGGGAGTGTGCCCATAAGCTACTCCTGCGCTGGTATTACCCCCCTCTACGCCTTCACCACTTCCAACCGGCACTAGACCCCCACTGTTGGCGACTCTGCGGCCTTCCAGGATCCTACTTCCACATGTGGTGGAACTGCCCCCGAGTGAAGGAGTTCTGGACTCTCTGCTTAGCTACCATACAGGATGTCATCCAGGTGACCATTCCGCTCACGCCCGAACAGGTCCTCCTGGGGATCCCGCTGCCAGGCTCATACCCGAGGTCGGGGAGAAGAGCTGCCCTGGTGTCCCAGTTCTTGTTAGCGGCTAAAATCACGGTGGCCCGCACCTGGAAGTCTGCGGACGGGCCTTTGATGGCCCTTTGCTGGGTCAAACTCTGGGATATTTTGATAGCCGAGAAGGTCACGGCAGCCAAACCGGGATTGCTCCACTATTTCGAGACATTTGGGCGCCAGTACTGGACTATGACCTGAACTACCCGTCCCTGACCCATAAACCGCGCCTGATTGCAAGAGCCCTTCACTCAATGGACGACCCGCAACCGCCACCAAACCAGTCCGACTGAGGCCCGAGAACTCTGCCCGCCGGGTAACGCAGGGGGTGGGAGAAGGGGACTCTGTGTCTGTACGATCTGAGAAGCTACATGTAATGTGATTGCATGATTTCTCCTGTGTGTTGATTTATAAATAAACAAATAATTTTAAAAAAAAGGACAGAAACTGAAAAACCCTGACGCCTATGTCCATCTCAATGTTCATTTCCAACAGCAAGGGTTGGGGGTAAACCCAACACCACTAGTCAATATAGAACATGACACCATTCCAATAGAGGTGGATAACAGCGACCTAAAGAGCATCACTCTGGGTGCATGCACCATTATTGGAATGGCGGTTGATGACCGACATTTTTCCATAGATTTAGGTAATGAACTGTTAGGACCAATCCCCAAGGACTGTTTTGACAGTGATAGTGACGATGACACAACACCAGACAGGATCTTCAACCGGCATGGGGGGAATTTCCTGCTGTACTCTTCCTGCCCTTATGTTAAGGAAGATGTGACCTGTGACTTCAGGAGGGATGAGGTGATCTTTCAAGGTCACAAGGACTGCCTTCCCCACTTGAAGCCATTAGTCCAAGTCAATACCCTGACCAGGGACTTCTCCACCCACCTGGAGGAGGCCGCTGAGATAGCCAAACCGGAAGTCTTTCCAGCCTTCAGGCAGATGGTTGAAGAGAGAGTCAATTTAGCTGATGCCTGTGAGACTCTGGAGTAAAAGCAAAAATTGAAACAAGTTTTCTTAGATTTTCAAGATCCCTTTGTGGTGGACTAATATGATTGTGGTCGCACCAACATCCACACAACAACAATTCCGTATGGACCCTGGAATGACTCCAGTGTTTGTGAAGCAATATTGCTTGCCTCTCGCATCAATGGAGTCCCTTGCTGAAATAATTAAGAACCTTGAGTCCTGTGGGATAATTTGTCCAGTCCACAGCACCTTCAATAATCCGGTGCTGGGGATTTTGAAACCAAACGGCCAGTGGAGACTCTGTGCTGACCTGAGGGGGCTCAACAAACGGGTCCATACTTCCCGATGGCCTCTTCCCTACATAGACCAAGGCTGGCCCAGATCCAGGGGTCGAAGGTATTCACTGCAATTGACCTGACCAAGGGGTACTGGACTGTACCTGTTAGTAGGGAGGACCAATACAAGCTGGCCTGCAGTATTATATCGAAAGCAAGACAAGGTCAATAAAGTAATCTCCTATGCGAGTAAGACTTTATCCTCTGTGGAGGGAAAATTCAACGATTGTGAGAAGGCACTCCTGCCAACGGTGTTGCATTGAAGAATTACCGCCCGTTTATCCAGGGGGAACACATCATAGAGGAGACTCACCACCAACATTTGCAATATCTTCAAAGTGACAGAATCCGGGCCGGATATATGAGTAATTTCCGAATTACTTCCTGGATTCTGTCAATGCAAGGCTTTCCTGTGGAGGTCAGATATGGCCAAAACAAGAAGAGTCCCCTCGTGCAAGGTCTGGCTGACTAGCATGATTGTGCCAGAGAAAACTGTCTCGAGGACGAAAGTCTTAAAATCAAGGACAACATGGAGGCATACCTTAATTCCCCACACAAAGTCTATGAAGAAGACCAGTGTGAGGGAATGCCCACTGTCTATGTGGATGGGTGCTCTTACCATGTTGACAACAACGGGGAAAAAGAACTTGTAGCGGCGTAGGAAATGCATGGGTGAATGATGCCCCAGAACCCTCCGCTGGGTACAAAATCGGTCCCCAAAGTAGTCAAGTGGCAGAGTGGATGGCTGTACATCAAGCCATCCTCACTGCTGTCCAACACCAATTCCACAAACTGGTTATAATCACTGATTCAGATTATGTACGAAACGGCTTTGTGAAGCACCTGGTTAACTGGAAAACCAGAGGCATGCTATGCGCTAATAATATACCTTTAAAACATGGGAAATTAATACAAAATATTGATGATCTGGTCACCTCGAATGGTATGACCATCTACTGGAAAAAGATCAAGGGTCATTCTAAAGTAGAGGGACCAGACAAAACTGGAAATGACCTAGCTGATCATGTGGCCAAAACCGGAGCCATCCAAGGGGATCTACTTGAGATCGAGGCCCTGTTGGGGGAAATCCAGGTCACTGCTATCACTAGGTCCCAGTCAAATGCTCACAATGAACTCTCAACTGCACAATGGAGTAAGGAGTCCCCAGATTCTGATTTGATTACGGCTCAAAAGGGGGATCCAATAATTGGTAAGTTTTATCAACACATTGGCGGTCATTACAACCTTGGTGCTAAGTGCACCAACTTTACCACCATGGTGTAAACTTTGTTTACACCATGGTGGATGGCGGATTTACCGCCCCATTCCAAGGTGAGTGGGGCGGTAAATCCCCATTTCCCATTTTCCCTTCCCCATTCCCATTTTTGCCCCATAGGGCATAATGGGAGTGGGGAAGGCGCCAATTACGCCGCCGTAATTTACGGCGGCGTAATTAGCACCATGGCGGGTTAGCGCCATGGATTTTAACGCCTGCTAAAAGCAGGCGTTAAAATCAGAATCAGGCGTTAAGGGTTAACAGTGGCGTTAACCCTTAACGCCTGAGTTGTAATGAGGGCCATTGAGGACCCTGAGAACTTTCCCTTGACGGATACCGATTACATTGGGAAAGAGGACCTCAGAGTGTTGATGAAATGTCCAAAGAATTTCCGAATCCAAGACGGTTTGTTGGTGAGGAGTCCATAGCTGGCCATGACCAGTGGGTGGTCCCCACCTCATTCCGAAGCCTGATTCTAAGTCACGCCCATGATGCAGCCACAGCCGGTCATCAGGGGTTTCATACGACACTAGAAATCTTGCGAGAGGTTGCATACTGGCCACACATGTGGCAGGACCTCGACCAATACTTGAAGGGGTGTCTTGTGTGTGCACAATTTCAGCCAACATCACTCACACCGTGGTCCTCTCCAAAAGAGGGGGATGACACTGCCTTGGTCAGATTTACAAGCCAATTTCATCGGGCCCGGGATTCGCTCCTCTAAGGGCAACAAGTACATGTTGACCGTAACATGCTTGTTCACCAAATGGGTGGAATGTCTCCCGGCCCCAAATTGCAAGGCAGAAACAGCAGCTACCCTGATGATCAATCACATCGTCTCGCGTTTTGGACTACCCCAATGGATCGAGTCAGACCGAAGTAGCCACTTCACTAGCAAAGTGATGACAAAGATGTGGGAGATACTTTGGGTCAAAAGGAAACTACACATTGCCTACCGGCTGGCCTCTAGTGGTTGAGTTGAGAGATAAAACAAGACTATTGTGAGCATATTAAAATAGTTTCTGGCAGATTCTGGGCCAAGTTGGTACATTCGATTACCTCTTGTCCTGATGGCCATAAGATCTACCCCTTCTTCTGCAACAAAAATGTCTCCATTTGAGCTAATGACTGGACAAAGAATGGTGCTACCCCAGCATCTGCTCTACAGAACCCAAGAGCAGACCTTGATAAATGCCTCCACAACTCATGAGTATGTGGAGAATCTGAGAAAACACCTTCAACACGCTTTTGCCTATTCTCAGCGGAATCTAGAAAGATCTGCAGACAGTATGGAGACCCACTATGACCTTATGACAACTAAAAAAGAATACCAAGTAGGAGACCGTGTCTACTTGTACAATTTCCAAAGGAACCAAGAGAAACAGCGCAAATTCCTCCGAACTTGTCAGGGTTCTTTTGAAATTGTAGACAGAATCTCACCAGTCATCAACAAAATCCGCATCCCCAAGGGCAGTTTGGCAGAAGGGGAAGACAAATGGGTCCACATCAACCAGCTGAAGAGTTGCCATCCCAGGCATACTCTGCTGCGGAAAATAGAGGAGCCAACCGGAAACCCAGAGGGGGACATTCCGGATACCTAGAAGAATCCAACTGTTAAAACCATTAGTAAATGCAGGCGGGGAATATGGTAAATTGTATTTAATGTATGCATCTGCCCCACTACATGAGTAGTAGTGGGGAAATTTCCATAACCATGCTCTGTTCTGTCTCATAGCATTGGAACAAGGAATTTCTAAGCACTGATGGGAGAAGCAGACGACTTTCTCCATCTGGACCAAAGAAATAAAGAACACCCCAATCTCCCGACTTCCGCTTGACGGGCGGTCAAACTCAAGTCGTGAGGGGGGCTTTGTGGGATGTTTTAACCCACTTTTTGCCCTGCTATGCTGCAGCACTGTGTTATGATGATGCCAGAAACATCAAAATGGCTGCAAAACACTTGTGCGCGCCAAAACCTCTGAAAATCACGCTTTGCAACACACAAAAAGATGGCTGCCCAACCTGCCATGCATGGTGCCAGTGGTGGAACAGAGATCACACTCCTGAAATATGTCACTGGACTCCACGACAATTGAAAATGGAGTACAGAAGGAAAAAGCTGTGTTTTACTAAGGAAAGCCCAGACTCTTGCTTTAAATCCCTTTTTCTTTGTTTCCGAAACTGCAAAAGGCCGGTACAAAACATCCTCAAACATCCAAAAGTCTTGCTGGGTGCTACAATTGACTTAGTTTAAGAAATCATTGTGAACTTGCAAGGTCCTGAAAAGCTGAAAGCATAAAGGGACTTTCACAGCAAAAGTGGCCTGACTGTGGATGCCAAAATATCTGTGCAGCAGTGGACTGCAGGGATGACAGCTGTCAGGAAGCCTGCCTGATTAAACTTTAAACATGTATAAAATGAAATCAAATGTTTGCCATCTAAGAGGCCTGTTGCTGATAGTCACCTATGTTGTAATTGTTTGATCCCATGGTTTAAAATCTAGAATGAGAATTCTAGCTGCTATTTTGAAATCACCAGTTTGTTTTAAGCTAAGGAAAAATGCAACAGAATTAACAATTAAATCAAGCCTGCCTAGAGCTAACCAAACTGGAATAACAGGTTTCCTCACAGAGGCCTTTTCCTCCAGCAGGAAATCACACCTAAACGATAATTATAGGGTTTGGAAAGAACTTGGTCTATAGAGGCAAAAGGGAACAATGAACAGCTGCTGCTCAGGAAATGCGAGGTGTGAGGACAGTCGTAAATGGCCTCTGCCAAGAGCAAACAGGGAGGAGACTGCTCCTGAACTGCAGGGAGACAGAGAGAGGCGGACCCAAACAACAATCTGTGGCTAAACCTTCACAAAGAACACTTTTTTATAAGACTCATAATTTGCCAGTTAAAATTGTGAAAAATGTCAAAGTAACAGATTTGTGAATCTAAATTTTGGCTGCACGTTTCAAGAGGCGGAAAAATAGTGTGACATATTGTGGAAAGAAATGGCAGAAAATGTGATTTTACACCAAATGTACTTCTGCTAGAGGTATGAAACTTTATACACTTATGCCCATGTTAAACGCGCACACTTGTAGAAATTTGCTCATAAATTGGACATTGTGTTCCTGATGAAAAGGCCAAAATTCTGTGGAGAGCCAAGACAAGATCTCACGGCTAGGGGGTTTTGACTGATAGCTGCCATATAAAATATGTAATCTGTATATCTGTATATGTGATTGTTATAGAGGTTGCACCCGTGTAAATATGTATGGTGCTAAAAGTAGATTTTGTGTTCAAGGGGCTGGGGTGGACTCTCAGCCTCATAAAATCACACCATAAAGGTGACACACTGTTTGTCTCCTCCTAGCAAGGCAGAGAGGAGACTCTGACCCAATTGCCTGTCAAAGGGGCGAGTTTAGGCTAAACAAGCACACACACCCCTTTATCATAGCATAAATAGAGACAGCTCACCACTCAAAAAGACAGACAGATTCACTCACTTTCCTGATCCTGGCGGAGCACCCTGTTGCAGAACTCTCTATCTTCCTTGCTCCAGACTCCAGAAACTTGGCAAAGCAGAAACCCATTGGATAGCTGAACCATTTTCAGCTAGGCCTCGAATTCCAGAACCAGAACCCCACAAACCTAAGGGGAAGCATCAAAATACAGCCAGGCTCTGATGTACTGCTTGCCCGCTGAAATAAGTATCATCAGAACCAAGAAGGGCAGATCCAATCCAGTCCTGTGCCGTGCTGTGACCAGAGCCATTGCAGATCCAGTCCTGTGCCGTGACCAGAGAGCCTTGCTGATTGCAGATCCAATCCGATGTGCCCAGCTGACTGTCCGAAAACCAGATCCCATTCCCTGACAAGAATCTTGACGGACCAGAATCCTGACGGTTCTGTTTAAAAACATATCTAGTGCGTATCTATAAATAGAACTGTGTCACAAGCATATGTACCTTGCTTAGTTAATCCCTATCTTAAACCCATCGTATCTTGTATTCAGAACTGCATTGTTAGGAGTACTTTTGAATTGTCTGAACTCTCTATTCTATCCCTCCTATCTTGCTCCTGTACTAGTATTGCTAAAACTATCTTTGCACTGATCTTTTCTCATCTGAAGAAGGCGAGTCCTTGGCAGGCAGTAGTTCTGATCAACTGGCTGTGTTCCTGTGGGGTATTCGTTGTATTCATAGTCATCATCTAGTGCAAGAAATCCTTTTGTCATTTTAAAAGTGCATCCCTGTTTTCCATTCTTGCGCATATCGCAAAAAAAACAACTTCCACTAAAACATCCATAACTTCCTCCGTTTGTTTGCTAGAAACATACTGTTAACTTCTGATTGTAGCTAACATCCACAGCTTTAATTCGTATCTAAACCCGCATCCCTAATCCATACGGTTCTCTGGTTATCACGATTATCGCGCAGTAAAAAGTTTGCTGCGAATTTCGTTTTTGGGAAATTCCGACATGTGTAAAACTGCTTTTGATTGCTTCCGACTTGAATTTTAAGATTTTAAATTGTTTCATGGTATTAAACCATTGCTTGTGTTTGTGTGCAACTATCCAAAGCGGCTCCCATAAGAATGTATAGTCATTTCAGCAATTTTGACCATATTTAGTGTTTTTACTCAATCCATTCTCAAGATAACTTTAAAAGCCATTCTGACAGCTTGACAGTCAATTCTGTTTTTCTCTTGTGTTTGCTGGCGGAAAGTGGGATTGATATTCTGTTTGGATTCTGACATTCCTGAATACCTGCTCTCTCCTCCTAGCTCTTTACATTGCCTATTGGGGGTTGAGGGGTGTGCAGGGGGATCCTTTAACCACAGTGCTATATGATCTGAACACACACACACAAAAGTATTATTTCTGTGCTGAATTGTTTTGCTCACTATTACTCCTTGTGTATTAAAGAGATTATTCAGTGTTACATCACCCCATTGGTGATTATTGTGTACCCATTAAAACATAGTGTGATTGAATTGTAAATACATAAATAAATATTTTAACTTTGCAAACCAGCCTGATTCCTGGTTCAGTGTGACCGGGGGGGTTCCAGGAGAGGGGTGTGATATGAGTGGTATATCGTTCAGAATAAATAACTTTTAGACAAAAATAAATAAGGATTTCAGTTGTGCATTACACGCTAGGCATTGACTTGGGTGTGTGCCGGATTGAAATCACTTACAAAGCAGTCTCTTTTCTACTCTTTGGCTTGTGGTTCTGCAGTCATTGACACTAGGCCTGCTTTGTGTGCATTCAGTGTTTGCATGTATGTGGTTGTCAGTATTTTTTTTCATTTATTCTTTGCCGACCCTGTCTCTGGCTTTTCTGTTTGTTACCACAAGTGTGTGTGTATCATTGATAATCACATCCATTTCAAGTTCATTCACTCCACCATCAGATCTTCTAGGGACTGGAATGACTATGTAAGGCCTGGGTGTTTTTGTGGGTTTCATGCGTGCATCATTAGGTGGGTGCACTGGAATTGGAACGCTTTGTGCAGCAATAAAAAATGCAGTTCTGATCATTAATGACAGTAAAACAATGATGAATATGATACATAAATACATTATCCCCTGTTTGTCAGGCGGCAGCATTTACTTCCAGAGAAGCGTGGTTGTCTCTCCTCCTGTGGTAGGACCAGATTGCTGCTCTGGACCCCCATCTTGATCATTCGCCAAAAGTCAATGTTGTATTGTATTCCTTTACACAATATTGTCTCTAGGACTCTGTGGTTAAGGGTCTGAGGTGTTCCACAAGTGTCCCCCCTCTTGCGAGTGACGAATAGTCTTTTATTTCAGGATACAGTTCCTTTGCTAGACTATGGGGAAAATCAAATCACTAACACTTCAGTAAGTCCTTTTATTGTGTATGTTCAAAGTAAATAAGCTCCCAGTCCACTCCTCGGATTTGCTTCAGTCCTGAGGACATACTATATGCTGATCAGTATGAAGAAATAAGGAAAAAATAACAAATGCAATAAGTGACGTTCTTTACACTGCTTCCTCGTTCTGTACCTCGGTGGAAGGCTTTTAGAATCTCCTCAGATAGTTCTGCTGATAGTTAGAGAGTTCTACTTGGAGCACAATTCCATGCAAAAGCATGCCCATCTGTGCAACATTAGCTGGATATCTGATGAATGTGAGGACATCAACATCGATTGGTCTTCCCACTAGTTCTGGAAAGTCAGTGACTGGGCACAATAGGACGTTGTGAGCCAACCTGCTATCTTCTAGTGACAGGGACATCCGTCCTGTCTTGCTGGGGTTCAGGATTATATGTTCTTTCCTTGATGTAAACAATGTCTACACTGCCCGGTTGCGTGGAGTGCGACTAGGATCACGATTTTATTGAAAAGTTGGCTTAAATGTTCTGTATTTGCTGGGTCTCGAAGAAATGTGAGTGTGTCTGTTGTTCTTCCACCAAGAGCTGGATAGTCTTCAATTATGTGAAAGAACAATGTGTTGATAAGCTCATTTATTTCCATCTGTGTTTGGGACATTTGGTTCCTTCTCATTGTGCTCTGGAAATAGGAGAAACTGTTCGGCAATGACAGTAAGCAATCTCTTTATCATCTCCTGTTTTCAGGATCTTAATGAAAGTCAGTGACTCTGGTGAGCCTTCCCACCAATGATGGGTATGATCTGAGCACTAGATCAAAAATAGGTGACCACATCCTTGGTAATGTCGCTACTACGGGACACCATAAGTGATTCCGAATAAGGTCTCGTTGTGGAATGAGTCGGGATACTGCAGTTGCTTCCAATGTAAGTCTCCTCGGTCACAATTTGGCATATTCTTTTCTCATCAAGGCTTGAATATGCCTCAGTTGAACGTTCAAAGTCAACAGACTGTGTTGTGGCTTATACCTGCAATTTCCTTCTTCACCCTGCAACTAGGAGGCACAGAGTGTCCGTTTTTATGTCCTTATCCCCTTTTTTGCTTAGAGGAAGTGTCCAATTTAAGCCTCAATTTGCAAAAAGTTCTTTGTCTTTGTTTGGCTGGTCATGCATCCTTCTTCCTCATCATGGATCTCGTCTGCACATGCTGTGGTTCTTCCCTGTTGCTCGTCGACTCTTGTTGGGGTGCAGGCAGGAGGCCTGCTCCGATGTAGGGTTTGATATCGCCGAGAAAAATCCAAGCTCTCCTGCCTTGCAGTTTCACTGCATATGGGATGCAGTCCTCCACCGTGAAGGGACCGTTACATCTTGGCTCGTCCCACTTTTTCCTTGTATGATTCCTCACAAGGACGGTGTCTCCAGGAAAGACGGATGGAACACAAAGTCCTTGAGCTGTGTCTGTAGTGGTATCTCCTTCTGTGTTCCGTGCTGCCCTCTACCCTTTTCGTCGTGGCTGCAGCTGGTCTGAAATTACAGTAAGGCAAGATGTCATGCATTTCAGATAGTTTTGCATTTCAAACCCTAAAGTTTCTCCTCTTGACTGGGCATCACAACTAGCTCTATCTCGGGGTATCAAGGGAGTTCTCATTCTTCTTCCTGTGGCTATCTCTTGTGGCGTAAGATGATGGTCAGAACCCGGTTGGCTCGGAAGTGCATGCGGTGCCAAAAGAAGGCAATGCAACCATCCCTTTCTTAGAGTCAGCTTCAACTTGGCTATCCTTTCCTTTAACAAGCCGTTGAGCTTCTCACAGATCTCATTTTCTTGCAGATGATACGCTGACAAGAACGTATGCTTTATACCAAGCAGCAAGCTAATCTGTTCGAATGTTGCATTAACAAAGTGAGGGCCATTATCTGATCTCATGACCTCGCACACCCCCCACCGGGGGAACCCCTCTCTCACTAAAAATGTGGCTGCACAGGTAGAGTCTTGGTGTGTACATGGACCTGCCTCAATCCATCTAGAGAATGGACACATCACAAAAACTAAGTATCTGTACCCGTTACATACTTGAATCATGTTGATGTAATCGACATGCAAGTGCTGAAAAGGCCCATTTGGCCTTGGGATGACTCCTCTCATTACTTTTAATGTGTGCCCAGCCGTGAATTGCTGACAGATTATACAGTTCACTATAAAGAATACAACGTGCTCAGCTAAATTCGGAATGAACCAGTCTTCAGCTAGCGTTGCTGCTAGGTTCTCTTTTGTCATATATGCTGGATAATGTAACTGGTCCAGTGCTATTTTTAATAGGGCTACAGGCATTACTGGTTTGCCAGTGCTATTTTGTCACCACAAGCTGTCAGAGGGGTTTAAAGAACACCCTCGACGTTTCCAAAGGTGTTTTTATTCCTGTGGTGCCTACCCTTGGAGTTCCATTAGCTGTGTTTGTCCCACACTACTGTAACTTTCAGGTGAAGTTTGTGTAACCATCATACGCTCATTGGCATGGATAACTTCCACTTCCATGATCGTTTCACGTTTTTTTTTTAAAATCAGTTTTATTGAATTTTCATAAGAATAAGTGGCACATCCAATTTAAACAACTATGGGCCCATGCCCGGAAAAACACACATAAAGAGGCCCCAGATCTCTGCCGCCCCCCCAACCCTCCTCCCCCCCTCTTATCTCAGATACAGATTCAGCTGGTCCACTCGGAAGCATCTCTGGTGTATAAACACACACTTACTTGGAGGAGAGAATCAACACTCTCCCCCGAACCACAGAAGCCGAATGAATTCGACCCTCCCACCGTGGTTGGCACAGGTACCTGAAGTGTAACACAGGACACCACGTGGCAGCCAATGGGGGGAAGAGGAGTTAGGGAGAGGATGGGGAGGGGAAGTTAGGGAAACCGGGAAAAGGGTTAGGACAAAACCTAAGTTGGATAGGTAGGGGGAAGCACTGGGGAAAAACCCTTCCTTTCATATACCTGTATATCCTAGTTCCTGACACACTGTAACATTGACTACATGAATACCCAGTAACATAGATCAGGACACACCTTAATACGTATGCCCCTGACTTCAGAACAAACATAGAGCACAAACATGCACATGTAGTAGCAAGCGGGATGAACATAGGACAATGGAACTTTTCCCATCAATGAAGAACGAAACACATGGCCCGTAGGGCAAGCTTGCTACTGCAATACATAAACACATAAATGCATGTCCTTGCGGTTTAACCAGACAAACTAATACACATCATCACCCCTTGAGAGTGAATACTCTGGTCACCCTTAATGAGCTGTATTCGAGAGAATATGCCCCAAAAATGTTCCGAAATGTCCTCGTGTCTTATTACACAAAACCAATGCTTTATCCCCAAATTCAGCCCTTCCGTGATTGCCAAGTATCAGCTTCATGCGAGAGAAAACATATGCATCATAAGCTCCCACCCCGCAATGCCTTCTGCACTTATCTGAGCTCCGAGGGCCCGCGGGACTCCTCGGAGGATTAGTAACACGCTGAAAATGCTGCCGCAGTTCCGCATGCAACTCAGTGCAAGAGAACGCTCGAAACCTCGTGTAGCTTTAGGGCAGAGCTTCGCCGTCCATGGTTTTCTCAGCGTTTCGCCGAAATGCTCCTCACGCCAACCGCTCCTGGATTCATAATAAGCCAAACCTGTTTCACGCGCCGTTGCTCTTTATGCTGTTTGTAATCTCTGCAGCTGGCAACGTGCACGTGACCTTCTTCCTGATTGTGCACAGAACTACCAACCTCCCGTGGCTTGCTGGGAATTGTAGTCTTTGCCTCCAAAACTAGCCCAAAAAGGTTTAAGAGACAAAACGTGTGACTCCTGTGCGCTTCCAGCCCTTATTCCTCACATCTGGGCAGCTCCCTCCGGGCTCATGTCGGTCGGTGACAGGCTGACTCTCTTGGGTCAAGCACCAATAGTTCTAGAATCAGGTGGGTTTTGCGGGGCCGGGTCGCCCCCCCCCCCATCTGGTGTCATCAGGTGTCGTCTCCTGCTTTGCCAAACGCCTCCATAAACTGTAGCCACTCGGATTCTGTATGTGAGCTCGAGCCCTGCATTGCTTCCGTTAGTTTTTCCATATAGTAGATGTCCTTGGCTACTGCTAACCATTCTCTCTTACCGGGAAGGGCAGCTCTCTTCCAGGTTCTACCTCGAGCGGCTCTAGCCGCCAGTAACAGAGAGTGTGTCAAGTCTGGGAGCTTTTCCCAGTGTTCGTAGTGCGTAAGGCCCCTCTCCTGCCTCCCTCAGCCAGCTGAGTACCTCTGTCCAGAACGCTTGGACCCTATCGCATGTCCACCACATGTGCCAATAGTTTGCTTTTTCTCCACAGCCATGCCAACACATGGGGACAACATCCGGGAACATCGTGGAGAGTTTGATTGGATCGTACTGCCATCTGTGGAGAATTTTAACGGCATGGGTTTTATACTGGCAGGAGATTGAGGTCTTGTATGCCCTATTACAGAGGCCCCCCAGAGTTTGTCTCCAAGTCTAATGTTTAAGTCCCCTTCCCATTTTCTCCTAAGACTTTTAGTCGTTCCTTCTCTGGTAGTCAATAGAGCTCCGTAAAGGAGGGTTATGAGACCTTTCATTTCTACGTGGGTATCCAACATTCTTTCGACGGGGGTGAGTTTTCGTTGCACACATGGTTTTAGTTTGGGTTTCATTAGGACTCCTTTGAGCCGTAGGTATAGGAGAGGGGAGAGAGTACCAATTCCCAGTGCTTCTTCCAGTTCCTGGATACCTATGAACGTCTCCTCTCTCACCAGTTGGCCGACCATACATAGTCCAGAATCAAACCAGGGTTGGTAGTGTTCGTGCCCTGGTATTGCTTCCAATACCGGCGTGGACCATATGTGGCTCAAGGGGGAGGGCCATGTAGTTATTTTATCGACGTTACCCTTTCCTGCCAATGCCTTCCACATGGTGCCTAGGATTGGGTTGGTCTTAATTCTGGTAGGGAGCTTTTTCAGAGGGACCCATAGCCATTCTCCTACTGTGACTGGGCTCGGGTGGGAGTTCTCTAGATATATCCATTGTTTATCAGGGTCTTCCCTAAGATGGGGGGCCAATGCTCTAAGCTGGGTCGCTCTGTGGTAGGTCTGAAGGTCCGGGAGGGCAAGTCCTCCTCTGTCTTTGGGGAGCGTGAGGGTCTCGTATCCCACTCTGGGTTTTTGGCCTTGCCATATAAATTTCAGTATACGCCTTTTAGCTTCTATGAGGTATGCATCCGGGGCTTCGAGCGGGAGCATATCCGTTCCATCCAGGATATTTGACCTTTTCCCCATCTCTCCAGGTCTTTAAATATTTTGTCAAACAGGGGTGGGTAGTTAGCTTGATTTAAATCTTCATTAGGTCTGACAATGTTGATTCCCAGATATTTTATCCCCTCGGCGCAGATTTGTAGGCCCAAGGGGTTCAGTTCCTCCAGGTCCCTGTCCGTGTCTGATGCGAACGGGAATATCATCTATTTACCAATGTTTATCTTAAAGCCTGAGAAACTACCAAACCGTTCAATCACCCTTAGGGCGGCTGGGACTGACCTAGTGGGGTCGCTCAAATGTAGCAAGATATCATCAGCATAAAGTCCCAGCTTGAAGGTGCGGTCACCCACATCAATGCCCTGCACTCTAGTGGACCCTCTAATATATTCCGCAAGTACTTCCATAGTCATGGCGAACAGAAGAGGGGAGAGGGGGCAGCCCTTCCTGGTCCCCCTCTGGAGATTGAAGATGCGAGACAGGTGCCCGTTTACCATAACTCTAGCTGATGTGGTCACATACAGGGCCTTAATCGCCTGTCGGATTCACTCACCCAGACGCAGTATTTGGAGTATGCTATGCAGGAAACCCCAATCCACCCGGTTAAATAACTTTTCGGTGTCGATAGACACCAGGACCGGATTATTCCCCCTTTGCGCTGCCTCCCTCATGAGATGTAGTGTCTTCCTAAGGGTGTCTGCCCCCTGTCTTCCTTTTATGAAACCCACCTGATCCGAGTGGATGAGCCCGGGCATGTGGTCCGAGCCGAGTAGCAATGATTCTAGTGAATAGTTTGGCATCCACATTTAGAAGTGAGATAGGACTGTTAGAGCGGCAGTCCGTTGGGTCCTTCCCCTCCTTCGGAATCACTGTAATTAGGGCCTTACTAAAAGGTTGGGGGGCTTTTCCTGTTGGCATTATGTTGGAGAAGAGGCCTGCCAGAAAACCTGCCAGGTGGCCCGAGAAGGCCTTGTAAAAGCCTGCAGTGAACCCATCCTCTCCCGGGGCCCTACCCAGCTTCAAACCCGAAATTGCCCCGAGTACCTCCTCCTCCGTTATCGGGGCATCCAAGGTGGTCGCCACCATGGGGCTGAGGGCGGGGAGAGTGATCCCGTTGAGGTACGCACCCAGCGCTTCCTGATCCATGTTCCCTTCCCTTCCCTTGCGTATAGGCTCTCATAGTAACCTGCAAAGTTTTCCGCTATACCCTCCGGGTCCGAACTCTCTCCCCCTCACTGCTTGTTATCCTAGTCACCCATCTATCCGCTCTCTGGCCCCAGAGCTTGGCTGCTAATATGGCGTCGGCCTTGTCTCCTTTCTCATAGTATCTTTGGCAGAGATGTTGCAGGCCGGCTACCACTCTGCCCATTTCCAATTCCCTCAGTTCCTGTCTCTTCCCTCTTGCATTATCCAGGTCCCTCTCCTTCTCGTCCTCCCCCTTACCCTCTGACTGTTCTAGTTGGATTATTCCCAACCTCAATTTATGTGCCAGGAGGGTCCTGAGCCTTTTCTTGGAAGCCCCCTCTCTGATCAGTCTCCCCCTCCAGGTGGCCTTTGCCCCTTCCCAAACTATCTCACAGCTAACTTCGCCCGTATCATTGAATTCGAAGAATTCTCTGATTGCTGTTATCATCTCCTCCTTGAACACAGCGTCCATAAGGAGGAAGTCATTGCATTTACATAAGGAGTCCCTGGGCTTCAGGCCTGATATGCTGATGTCCGACTAGACCATGTCGTGATCTGACCAACTAGTCGGTCTTGTCTCACATGCCTCTATCCTACTCATATGCTGATGCCCCGCAAATAGGTAGTCAATTCTGGTTCTTGTGCCATGGGCCGCGGAGAAGAAAGTGTACCCCCTCTTGGTTGGATGCAGTTCCCTCCAAATATCTACCAGCCCATACTCCCACATCAGGTCTCGGAAGCTCCCCTGCCGCCTTCTCCCATTACTGTCTTGAGGGGTGGTTTTCCCGCTATGGTCTTGTTCCCAGTCCACCCATATATTGAAATCCCCCCCATGAGTAGGAGTCCCTCCGCCTTAATCATCACTTCTCCCAGAGCTTCACGAAGAAATTCGATCTGGCCTACATTGGGGCAGTATATTGCTGCCAGGGAGACTCTTGAATTACATAGGTTACCCGACACCACCATGGCTCTCCCATCTTCCCTTTCCCACTTGGACACTTCCGTGAGCTTTTGGTCTCTATGCAGAATAATGCCTAACCCCCTATTTTGGAGCGACCGGATGCCCGGAAAGTCTGACCCACGTATGCTCCCTGGATGGCCCTCTCCTGTCCTTTTATCGTTCTAGTTCCTTGCAGCATGAGGACGTCCAATCTTGCATTCTTCATTTCCCTCCTCAGCAGGGAGTGCTTTGCTGGCGAGTTTAGTCCCTTGACATTAAGTGAACCCAGCCTGAGGGTCTCGACCCGGTCCCTCCTCTCATTGTCTAACATTAGGGCTTTTCTACCTAAATCTTTAAGTGTGAAGCTCGAATTCTCCTGTCTTCCCCCCTCCCACCTCCCACGCATGTTCAGGACGCCTGCCAACGGGCAAGCAATCAGGGTGGACTTATGCCCATCCACCACAGTTCTCCTGATTAACTCCGTGTCCCCGGCCGGGGATGTAAAACTATTACCTTTGCCACTTTCGTTGGAGCGTGTCCATGATTTTAGCCATCTGCATCATTCCTCGTTGGGGTGTTTGGTTTCCTGAATTTTCTTCTACCCTTCGCTTTCCTCTTCGTGGACCAGGGGCCCTCCGGTTACCTACTGTTTTCCGCCGAAGCATATGTTTTCTCTTCATTATTTTCAGTCTGGGTGTCCCCCTTTAGCACCTGCAACACTTGTGAGGCCTCCTTACCGTTAATCACTCTATAGTCCACTCCGGCCCTCTCGAAGGAAAGTGCAAAGGGAAAACGACCATCTATACCTTATGTCCTCATTAGTTAGCCATTGTGTGAGCGGGCGACAGTCTCGTCTGCGGGTGAGCGTGAGTGCGGACAAATCCTGGAAGATCTTAATTGTGTCCCCTTCGAAGAGGAAGCTGCCCAGTTTCTTAGCTTTTTCCAAAACCTCCATTTTTTCTTTTTGATCGGAGAAAGCGCAGCACAATCGATCTAGGGCCTCCCCCTCCACCGCCGCCTCCTCGGTGCGCTCTTTCTAGCTGGACTTCCTTTCCCTCTTCTAACGCAAAGAGCTGGTTTATCAGGCCCTGAACCTTCCACCCCACTTCCGCTAATGTCTCTCCTTTTTGCTGGGCCACCCCTATAATGCGGAGATTGTTTCGGCGTTCCCTGTTTTCGAGGTTATCCATCTTCAGGACCATGTCCTCTTCCCTCATTTCCAGGTCTGTTAGCCTCGCCCCATATTTCATGTCCAGCAGATCCATCTGGAGGTGATTGTTTTCCATTCCCTCCATTTTTTCCTCAAGGGTGTCCACTCTTCCCCTGAGCTCCACCACAGAGGCCTGAATGTCCGTACAGATAGTCTTAATCTCGTGGAGGATATCTTTAAGGTTGTCTCTAGTAAGTGCCACGGGGGGTGTCCTCTGCAGGCATGGTAGCTCCGGGATTGTCGCTCTGGGCTGAGGGTGTCCAACAGAAGCGTTGAAGCGAGAGGATTATGTTGTTGGGCAAGGCTCTGTGTGTCCCCCAAGAAGGTATCTCTAATGGGGCCCTCCTGGCGAGGTTCCGTGGGTCCTCTCAGTGATGGAGTCACCTCTTAGCCCTAGGGGCGCTCCGCTCCGGTGTGAAGCTCTTTGGCTGCACTGCGGCGCTGTGCGGGGAATGATGTCATGGGCCGGGGGCCATATCCCCTGCCCTTTTTACTGCGGCACATGTGGGTGAGGCCACCCAGGCCCCTTCTCAGAACAGGAGTGGGTCCGCTTAATGGCACCGGATGGATGGGGCTGGGGGGCTCCGGTGTGGGGCTCTCTGTCTTCACCGCGGCGTTGTGCGGATGACGGTGTCATGGGCCGGGGGCCATATCACCTGCCCTTTTTACTGTGGCACGTGTGGACGAGGCCGCCCAGGCCCCTTTTTGAGACAGGAGTGGGTCCGCTTTATGGTACCAGATGGATGGGGCCGGGGGTCTTCCTCCCCGCGCCCCCGTCAGCTTGATTCCCTTCCTCAGTCTCCTCACCTCTCTCCCGCTGGTGTCCCCTGCTCCGCCGTGTATCTGGCGCATGTCTCCGGGCTCATGTTTGCCTCACGTGGGACTCTGAGGGAGAGGGGCGCACTCTTCCTGACTGGAGGCCGATGGGCGCCTGGTGTGTCTCCTTCACCTCCGCCGGCCCGATGTTCCCGCGACTCTCAGGTCAGCCTCTGTCTCTCCCGCCGTGCTACGCGGCACCGTGCTCCAACAGCTTCCCTCACACAGGAGCTTCTCTCACGGGGCCGGGATAGGTAGGGAGCTTCCCTCGGCGTCTGGCCTCCGCGTTCCTTCCGTGTGCACGGCAGGGGGCCCAGACACCTCCTGTCTTCTCCGGTCTCCTCTCTGGGGCTCACGATCCCGGGGCGCGAGTCGCCTCCCGGGTCCAAGGCGTGCAGCGCCCTCCGCTGGGGGTGGCAGCACCACTATCAACGTCCCGTGGCGCTCTTCCAGGTACGCAGACAATTTTATGTAATTTTGTGTGAAGGGGCCTCCGTACTGGCGTGGAGTTTTGGGCAGGCCGCCCAGGGGCCAGTCTCTCTCGTCTCCATTCCGAAATCCCGGCCGGGGATTCTCTCAGCCTACTAGGCCCTGTGGTGGTGGCAGAGTGCGAGCCTCACCAGTCCGTCATGCTCCGCACCCCCTGGTGGCCTCATTGTTTCACTTTTGGATGCCATTCGCTTGGCTTCCTTGTCTGCTGCTTGATTTCTGCGTGAGATTAAATCTGTCCCCTTCGTGTGGGCGGCGCATTTCACAACCAAGATGCCCACTGGGAGCTGTAGTGCCTTTATCAGCCTGTCCAATAAGGCTATGTGCTGCACTGGCGTGCCATCCGCTCGGAGGTAGCCCCTCCTTTTCCAGCGCACTAAGCCTGCGTGCACTGTTGACGTGACAGGCGGAGGCACTGTACACTGTTACTTCCTGGTCTGCGTGATTCTCAATGGCGAGTATCAATGCCAATAGTTCTGCAGCCTGTGCTGAATAATGAGATGGTATTCGTGCACTAATAAGTACTCGAAATTCTCCATTTGCTGTGTGTTTTATCACAGCAACGCCAGTATATGTTTGTCCGTCACTTTGATCGATCCTCGAAGACCTGTCAATGAAGACGATCTCTCTTTCTGCCAAGGCATTTTCTTACACCCTGGGGATTTCATCATAGAATCGTCATGCGTTGGCTCTCCTTCAGTGACTGGTTCGGCTATGAACATAGCTGGGTTCACTATCTTGCATCGGACTATCTTAATCAATGGATTTAATATGATTATTTCATAGGCAGAAGCTCTCTGAGATGTCAATGTGCCTTTTGGTTTCTCTAGAATGGCAAATAGTGAGTGCTCGACGTACAACGTCATGGAGCATCCCATCACAATGGTTGTAGCCTTCTCAATGGCGAACGCTGCGGCAGCTAAACTTTGTTTGCAAGGAAAATGACCAGGGGCTTGTACCCCAGTGTGGTTCTCTGTGTGAGCACTGCCGTCATAATGCTGCAGTTCGTGTGTGAAAACAGGTAAAATTCCTCTGCGTAATTGGGGATCCCTAGAACTGGTGCTGTGCAAATAGCTCTTTTGAGTTCAGCAAATCCTTTCTCCATGGTCTCAGACCATTTGATCTTTTCTTTCGTTACTTGGGCCTTCTTTAGGGCCTGCAGTAAAGGCTTAGTGTAAGAGCTATAGTCGAAGACCCATGCCCTAACGTAGTTGCATAGGCCTAGAAAGCTCTGCACCCGTTTTATCGTGTGTGGTTTGGCTGTGTTCAGTATGGCTTCAGCCCTTTCTGGGGTCACTCTCTTTCCTTCATGTGAGATTAGCTGGCCTATGTACAGCACTTCTTGTTGACAGTATTGTAACTTTTCCTTGTCAACCTTATAACCTTTCTCAGCCAGTATAGTCAATAGCTGAACAGATTCGTACCTACATTGCTCTTCTGTTGTGCTGCAAATTTAAGATGTCATCTATGTATTGCAGGACGACACTTTTTAGTGCAATATTGCTTAGGTCCATCTGCAGGACTCTGTTGAAAATAGATGGAGACTCACAATACCCCTGGGGTAGTCTCGTGCTTTTCAGACCATCTGTCTGAATGTGAATGACATCAGATCTTGTGATTCACAGTGCAACGGGATTGAGAAAAATGCATTTTTCAAGTCAATCACCATGAAATATTTTGCCTCAACAGGTATATTACATAGAATTGTAGCCGGGTTAGGGACTAAAGGGAACTCGGCCTCAACAATATCATTTATTGGGCATAAATCCTGGATTAGCCTCCAAGACCCCCCCTCTGATTTTTTGATCGGATAAACCGAAGTATTGCATGATGACTCTGACATCACTAAGATGCCCTGCTCCATCATAGCCGAAATTGTCTTAAAAATCCCTTCATCTGCCTCTCTGGATATGGGATATTGTCGTGCTCTTGGGAGAATTGCTCCTGGTTTCAATTTAATCTTCACTTCTCCAACCCCCTTCAAAAGGCCTACATCATAGGGGCCTGTGGTCCACACCGAGACAGGCACCTGGGCCATGTCGTCATCAAAATATTCTGGACGGTTTCGTGCCAACATCATTCTCTGAGGTACTTCTCTTTTGATCATTTTCACCCAAAAGGTGAGACTCACTTCCACCATTGTCTCTCCCATATCTGCATGTTCTTCAAACAGATCATCATCAGTGACGTCAGTCAATCGATATCCTTCTTCAATGGCAATCATTGCTCACCATTGTCGGCCTTCGTCGTCATATCTTGTCAATCAAGGCCACCCTCCCTCGTATTGCAGCTGTGTGTATCATTAAGGGAAATACTTGTCCCTCTTCCTCGTGCATCGGTATTCTTGGCCTGAATAGGAACTCATCAGGGGTTCTCATGATTCTGTCTGCAAGGCCTGGCAGCCCTGTCATTAGCACACACATACCATATGCAAATATTTCTGGCTCTAATGGTATAGACCTCATGGCTGCGTGTTCTGCGTATGCTCTGATCATTTTGCATACATTTGAATAGTGCATTCCTGGAGTTGAACATATTATGCCCTCCTCCTTGAATGAGATTGTCATGTTTAACTTCGTCATTAAATCTCGACCCAAAATGTTTACTGGGGTCTGACGCGAATATAGTAAAGGCACATTCATTTCACATTCTCCTATAGAGACTGGAAGTGTGTTTGTAAAGGGAACACGACTTGTTGCTCCTGTAAAATTCGGAGTATTTATGGCTTCGCCAGACAAGGAAAACTTGCTTTCACGTATGCACGAGCGTGTTGCACCCATGTCAACTAAGAAGAAATATTCTTTATCCCCTATAACGACATCCACCCTAGGTTCCCTGTGAGGGTCTGGTGTTACTGATAGGATAGAACACATCAGGTTCCATATACAATTTGGCCCACTGTGTGCTGGTGGATTTCTGCCATTCCCATTGTTACTTCCCATTCCAGGGTTCGTGGTCTGCCCTGTGCTCATCGTCTGGGATAGTTGCAACGGTGCCTGTTGGGATTGTCCTTGAAAATTCCCCATGGTCTGAGGTTGTACTCCTTGTTGCGCTACTGGCGCTTGGTGTTGCACCGTGTGATTCTGTGCAACACCCTGTTGTAAAACTACAGGTGGATTTGTCATGCTTGTTCCTGTCCCTTGGCCGTTCTGCAACATGCCTTGGTTTCTGCATGTGCGAGCTAAGTGCCCTGTCATTCCACACAACCAACATACGTGGTGGTCGGATCATTTGCCCGTTTGACATATCTTGATTACCATTTTGCATATTTTGAAAACCTCAATGATTATTTTGGAAACCTCCCCGATTACCCTGCCATCCTCTTCCCCTAAATCCTCTTCCACTGGGGTAAACCCTGTATTGCCCTGATTATTCTGCTGTGGATTAGTCACCTGCTGCATGCTCGATTCAGCTGTGCTAGTTATCATGGCTCCCTCAAGAGCATATTTTGACAATTTCTTCTACACAAATATTTCTTCCTCACCCTTAAGTGCAGCTTCCTTTTTTTTTATTCTTTTCTTGCAGCAATCTGCAATAGTGCGCGATAGTCAGCTGTATTTCAGCCCAAGGCTTGGCCACAATTCCCACCAATTTCTTGAGTTGTTTCTGTACCGGCTCTGGCAGCCCTTGGCACAATATATGGTAGAACACAGGTATAGATTTCGTCCAAGATTCATGAGTCTTGAGTACCCATGCATCTTGAAAATTCTGTATATAAATTAACAAATCCTCAGACTCCTTCATTTTTCGTGTCATTATAGCTCCCATATCAGAAGTGTCTGGGTATAGCACTCGTAGCGCTTTCCATATTGCGGCTCTACAATTGTTAAATGGAGCTCCGTCATGCGAGGTATTAATTGTGGTTACACCAGGGTAGGCTGCTTGTGCCCACACATCGTCTGCTCTCTCACCAAGTATGGCGATTAGGAAACTCTTAATGTCCCCTATGGCTAACGTGTTCCCTCCTGTCATTTTTTCTAACTCGTGTATCCACTTTCCGGCTCCTGATGTCAGCATTGCAAGCTTGTTTTTCAAATTTTCTCGATCCCTGTGTGGCCATGGAATATATTGTGGTCTTACTCCCCCTTTCTCGAGTAGTGGAAATTGGGATGTATAGTTCTCTCTCAGGGGTAATATTCCTGCATCACCGTCTGCTTGGCAATGTCCTGAGTCTGTCTACATAGGGCGGCGAAGACACCCCCCTCTGACCGTGAGATACTTCTTCATGTCGGTCAGACTGCGTGGCTGACACTGATACCCTCGGTGCAGACTCGCTAGTGTCTGACCATCTTACTCCAGACTCGCTAGTGTCTGACCATCTTACTCCTTTCTTTCTTGGGAGTCGTCTTTCGCTCCGTCTTTTTCCTCATTTTCCTCACACTCCTCCCTTTCTGAGTCGGACAGTGTCTGTGCCCAACTAGTGCCACTTCTCGTGTCTTCTTTGTTCCTACTTATTTCTAGTCTATCCAAGGATAGGTCTCTATTCCCACTACTTCGGGAGACATCCTCAGTGTCGTAAAGCTGAGTGCTCTCCAGGCGCTCGTCTTCCCCCTCCCCTTGGGGTGTTTGTTCTAACCCCATTTCATCATATATTCTAGCGATCGTTTCTCCGATGCTTTTGGTGTCGAAGTCATCTTCCATATTTGCCCTAGACGTGCCTGGTACTGAATCGTACGCAGGAAAAAATTCTTCTATTTCTTCCCAATCTACTACTGGAGCGGGTTTTCTAACCTCTCTCCCTAGATATTCAAGATTGCGTGCCCTCTGTCCCCGCTTACTTTTATGTCATCATCGAATTCTCTGCGCTTCCTCGCCTCTTTTCTGACTCTTTCTTCTTCCTTTTTTTTTCTCGTTTCTACGTTAATCTGCCCTTTGAATTTCCTCATCTCTTCCTCTCGTTATTCTTTTCTCTCGTATCCTTTGTTCTTCCTCTGACCTTTGCTGTTCCTGTCTGTCATGATCATTTGCTGCTCTTTGTTTGCGATCAAGCTGTCTTTCTTGCTCTTCGCAATATAGCTGTTCTCGCCTTTGTCTGTCTTTCCTTCTTATTCTTTTGTCTCTTAACTCCTTCTCTTTCCCTTTTCTCTGTACATCATCTAACCTCTCCTTTTGTTTCGCGTCATCAATGCTTTTGCCATCAAGTTTCAATCAAATTTGTCCTCCCATCCATTCATTTTTTGCGAATGCTATCTCATCAGTTCTGTCTTCGTTTCCCTTGCATCTCTTCCGTTTTCTCTCTTTGTCGAGAGATGCGCTTGTCTGTGCTTGATCCCTTCTTTCGTCATCGGGTCTCCCCTTGTCCCGTGGGACTGTGAAGGTAATATCCTTATCCTTATCTTTCCCTTGATTTTCGTCACTACTATGCATAGGTGGCCCATATGCGGGGGTTGCTATACCCTCTGGCTGCTTTAAGTTCTCTCAGCGGGTATAATCCTGCGTCTTTACTTTCTTCACTCTTTGTTTCGGTTGGGGCGGGTGGCGCGGTAGGCGTCTCACCCCCCTCTGTGCATACATTAAGTATCCAATCTATTGGCAGCTCCTCTTCCTTTCCCTGTTCATACATTTTCCAAAGTTCTAGAACGCGAGGCGTTTGTCTAACTTTTTGCCCGTGTATGTGGCATGCAAATATATCGTCATGTGTTGCAAGACAGCTTTAGATAAGGACCCACCCTGTGGCCATGGCACAAACATCTTGTGGGCGGTTCCTTTAACCCACTCTGTACTGTATTTCTTCAGTTTGGGTGCGTGTTTCGGCAACTGTTTGCACAAATGTGTCAATGGTGTCATGTCTTCCATAATTAAATCTGTTCCCTTTCCTCTTATATAGCACTTGCCAACACTTTTGCGTGGCTTAAACAGCTCCAACAATATGAGCGAGCACCAAACACTGCAAGCTCCAATCCAACTTTTTCACAAAGTTTTATTCCTTCTAATTTACTCAAAAAACATCAATTCATATGCGATATTATCTTAGCTATGCAATCGCATGAAATTTAAATCAGTTTTCTCAAGGAAAGTTTTTCGATGTATGACGTCATAACAAAAAACATGTAAGACAGACGCTTAACAGACTAGACGAACACCAGCTGGTCACAGATATCTCTGCCTCTAATCATTACCCCTTCATGGAGTCTAAACGTACCCCTTTCACATCTTTAACCGTCGTGGTAGTCCAATCGTTCCCCCTTTAGCTGGGACTCTGGGTACACGTTTCTTCTAGCCGCTTATATTAAAAGTGTAAGAATAAGGCAAATCCTCTCACTTCTCGGGTGTCTTCCCGGGAACCTCTCTCTTCTCGGGTGTCCTCCCTAGCAACATTTACTTAGTTATTCTCGAGTCATTATCCCCTTATATATATATATTCTCTACTTCTAACTATATTTTGTTTTCTTTTCTCCCACCTCCCTCCGTTACCTTTTCCCTTTACTTGTTCTAAGGCATGCACTTTTGCCAAAACATTCAATCTTTTTCACTCACCGTTTGTATATTTCCTCTCTGGATTCTCGGGATCACCGCCTTTGTTACCGTCTTCTTTGGCTTTTCACCTGCTCAGCTGCCCGTTGGAATGGGAAGGGATAGCGTGGGGAACACGGGTCCCTTCAGGGCGTGGTCTGCAGTTTTTCTTACACTACGACTGTCTACGGGGTGCTTCACGGTCTACTCGGCTGAATGGCAAAGGACTTGTGATATTGCCAAAGACCTAGAATTACTTTATGTCGACGGTCAATGGGTGTCTTATGCCAATCAATAGTCGATAATCGATAAACCATCCTCTGCTACCAAGTGTACTCCGGAGACCCCCGGCCGGCCCATAGAGCCGAGGTTAGCTCCAAAAGTGCTTTAAGATGAGATAGCTGCACCCTTGAGATGGATGGGGGTACAGATTTATTACTCCAACACCAATCAATGAGGACAACTCAATAGTTTGGCAAAGGGAGTCCGTGTAATGACAAGTACAAAAAACAGGGAGTCATGGAAATCAGCAGTGATGCGATCGTCCTTCTCGCTTCAACTCCAATGAACTTCATAAAAATCATAGCATTTATACTGAAAACATGTCATAATTGACGTATAACACTCAAAAGTTAATATGCAATTCTATTGGTTAGGAAAAGGTAACTTTAATATAGGTACTATATCTGTATATGGTAATGGAGTGAGGGGATTGGATAAACACTGTCTAAGCCCTTCCTTCAAAGATGACTACTGTAGACGTCACTAAAGGTATGACGTCCCATTGGTTCTACTAACTATAGGACCCTAGATTGTTTGGTCAATTGTGATTGGGTTAGCACCAACCCCATGCATAAATGTCCACTTTGCTTAGCAGCACGCAGAATGGTCAGCCAGGTGCAGGGTGCCCCCTAATTACCCAGCCTTTCTCCAATTAAGGTTACAATCAATCATCACTTCAACAACTATGTGTCAATTATGTTACTGTGGTTGGCCACGAAATTGCATCTTCTGTCTGGGAAAGTTCCGATATCTCTGCCTGGGCGGATGCCAAGCGTAGGGGTGAACTCGTGCTTCTCCTCGCTCGGATGGTCACATCCTTCCCACACTGTGAATTTGTCTGGTTTTTTTCAATTTGTGCATTTGATTCTTTTTTGGCTTGCCACCTGCCTACGCCTCCTTATCTTGACCTTTCAGAGACAGGATATTCTGTTCTTAAGTTTCAATTATATGTAGCTACTGTTCATTCCTTCTATTGGTATGACCTTGGCTTCTCCTGGCACGAGTTGCATATGCTGAGTTTCGATTCAGCCGTCTCTTCTAGTTTTGCTAGAATATGAATCTATTCTCATTCGGCCTTTAGTAACCTGGGTTGATTCTGCTTCGTTTGCAAAGTGGAATTACACTTGTAATACTGTGCTTCATTTGGAGGTAATTATGTATAATGGCACTTGCCGTGCTATTCTTCTACTTAGCATTGCAAGCTGCATCGTTTTATTAGCTTTCTTGCGGTTCCAAGCATATCTACAAGTGTTAGCTGGTTGAATATCTTCATCCTGTTTGTAGCTTAAGCTTCTTTGCATTTCAACATCGTTCTCCCCTTTTAGGTTCACGATATCCTCATTTATGGCGTTTCCTCTCTGGGTGTCATTCTCGGGTTGTCATTTCTTCTACTTGTACGTCAGTCCGGGTCCTCGTGACATCACCATTCGTCTTCCATTAAGACCTTTTTGGTTTCTTCCGGGACTGTACTTAGGCAATCTTCATTTCGTCTCATTTGCTGGTAAGGTTTCCTTAATGGATACCTCACTGTCCATGGTTTTCTTGGTATCGGTACTTCAATAGGTGTTGCTCTTCTGATAGGTACTGGGCAGAGCCCTATTGCGGCTCTCTGCTGATTTATATGCTCATAATGCATCACATATTTTGGTGTGAATGTTCCTGGAACTTCAAAATGGGCGACTGGAGTGCAGGTTTTATTTGGGACCTCCTCTACAATAGTACAAATGTTGTGCCATTCCAGAGCACGTCGACTGCAAAGTTCAATGAAAGTATGCCCGATTTCTCCATCCTCATACATCCACATGGCCACCCAGGATGTGGCACGTGCCATCCTGAAAGTACAGCGTAATCCACTACCTTTTCGTGATAGTGAAAGTGGGGGGGCACAGTCTTCCAGCGTATATGTATGAAGGCTTTTTTGTACGTGCGTGCAAGCACATTTTTCTTTTTGTATTTTCTCTTTGTATGCGTTTCTGTTTGCCTGTCCTCACATTTTTACAACATTCTGGCCAATGCTTCTTGCACAGTGTGAAAGAAAACAGCATTGACAATGGCACTTAAATAAATGCCATTTCTACGGAACTACTGCATATTTTGCGAATTCATGATCTCATAGTGGGTGGAGAACATGACAGCAGTCTGCATAAACCGACGCATAAATCTGTTTATAACACACCTTCCGACCACTGGCTGGGGAAAAATTACTCTGTCATGGACCCACACTGTTCTTGGTGTTATGCATGAGATAACCACCTTGGCAGTAGGGAAAATATGAATCACTGCGCTAAGCGACCTCATCAGTAGACAGATTAATCGTCCACACGACATGTAACCCAAATGCGCACTTCCATAGTGCACCACGACACAGTCTAAGTTCATGACGGACGCCACATATCTGCAAAGACAAACCATCCCGCCAAAACTGCAGTCACCCTGACAGGCCCAGAAAGCGCCCACTCCTTCCAACCCGAAATTACCAGCAACGCCTCTTTGCATGCAACACCTGTGCAGATGGCGCACAAAGATATCACTGATGATAAGCACGGTGCATCTGTCCGTGTCGACCACCCTCACGACACAGTATTGTGGCAAAATGGTAACGCCCCTTCCTATGAACCACGCCCTAAACGCCTAATTGTCTATTTCCCACAATTCCATTTCCATTCCCACCCTGCTCATAATGGGAGGTTGTGCACGTGTGCTTTCCCCATCTACAGTGAGGGCCACGGCCCAATACAGCTATGACAATACTTCTACCCTTTGGACGATCACTTTTTGCAGCACTCCCCAAATTGGGTGCTGTCACATTTCAAAACATGCATGCATCTATTGCATACAAAACCTCTGCATTGCACACTGTCATTTCTATACACCACTCCTTTTTTTACTGTTAAACACTCTCAGTACACGTTCTGTTTGTTTGCAAAGCCCCTCCACCAGACATTTCTGCTAAAGAAGGCACTATTGCAGCATCCACAAACATCCTAACATGCCCCCAGCACACCTTTAGGTATGCACACTACATTGCAACCCTTTCCACACCCACCGCAACACTGCACATCAAAGCAAGCGACCATGTGGGCACCTAACATTATGCACAAACGTTACATACGTAGCGCCAGTTCTACCCATCTTCCCCAAACCATAAAACACCCATTCACGAAAAACGTGTCACAACCATAGCGCAGCCTGCACCACCCCTACGCACTACCATGCACACGCTATTGTGTCACTGTCAACCGATGCACACCACCTTCACAACATTGGGCCTACGTCAATAAATGTGCACACGGCACAGTAACCAACCACATATAAGCTGCCCTTCAACCATACCCACTTCCATACTCACATTACTTACGCATTGCACCCTGTGGCCACACTATCCAAATTCTCACTGCACCATCTCCTGCCGCACACCAAATACTGTGGCATGTTCCAACTATCAGCACAACCATAGAATGCACAATTCACGCTTTGCAACTCATTTGTCCTGCTGTAGCACGTCGGCAATGTGCTCCACATGCATTTCCCAAAGATCACCACCCTGTGCCGCATAAACTGCCAAACCAGCATTGCTCCAGTGGGCCTGCTCCTTGCACACATTCCCCCCACCGTAATTGAACAATACATGTCAGCATATCGCCGACATATGCACCATTGGCACCAGCACTCCTAACCAACCTCGCAATGGACATACACATCATTACGTATAACTGTTACCATAATATATAAACATTACACGGTCTCTGGCACCCCTACGCCCTTTCTTTCACATACTATTCTCTTACCCACTTCCACTCAGAAAGGATTGTTTCACTGGCAACGTAAGCACAACATGTTTAGAACATTGCCCATACTGGAAGCACTGTGCAAACAGCACACTAGCCACCCATATAAGCTGCCCTTCAACCATACCCTGTAACATACTGACATTATACAAGCATTGCACCCAGTGCCCACACATCGTGACTTTCCTCTGCAGCAACTCCAACCACAGAGCAACAAGACACTCTCTCCTGCATCCCTATGCACTTCCAATCACATACTATGGGCGTACCCATTACCATTCACAAAGTATTGTGCCACTGCCAACTTACCGACAATCTATTTGCAACAGTGGCCTACAACGGCTAAAATGGGCTCCACACCCATTCCTTACATGTCACCACCCTCTATCTCATGCACATTGAGAAATGCATTACTAGCGGGCGTGTCCTCAAGGCCTAGGCTCTTGAATTCATGGCCTATGGCCTACCGCCATGCATCCAATAGTCTAGGCCTTGAACACACTCACGGCAACGTAATGCCACCATGCATGTCTCCATGTCAGCCTCTGCGACACTCCACATAGACACCACTGCCACCAACACTCCTACCCAACCTGTACACCGCCATAGCACTATGCAGCAGCAAATGGCAACAGTTAACATGATGGCGATGTGGGCAGCTAACATTTTTCACAAACGTGCCACACGTAGGTAGCAGCACTTCACCCCAACTCCCCCACACCATAAAACACCCAATCACGAACACAGATCACACTTACCATATTGCACAAACATACGACATCCTCCACCACCACCTACCCACAGCCATTCACAAAGTATTGGGTCACTATAACCACAACATTTTCACAACATTCGGCCTACTTCAGCAATTCTGCACACAGCATAGACCTTGAACACACCTACAGCAACGTAATGCCGCCATGCATTTCAACATTTCATCAACTACGACCATCGACATACACACCACTGCCACCAGCACTCCTACCCAACCTTCGCACCACCACGTAGCTGTGCAGCAACAAATTGCAACAGGTAACACAATGTGGAATGAAAACACTCTCTCCTGCACCCCTATACACTTTCATTCACATAATATAGGCGTTCCCACTCCCATTCACAAAGTACTGTGTCACTGGCACCCTGCCCACATTCAGTTTGAGCAATAACGCTACTGCAACCAATCAGCACACACCGCACTTTGCAAGCACCACCCTGTAACGGATGCAGACTGAAACATGCCTTCCGGTGGTGTGTATGTTGCAGCCCTACGTTCTTCAATGTATACCCTACAGCCTACGGGCAACTAGCTTCAGCCATGCACCCAATAGTGTAATCCTTCCACAGACCCACCGCACCTTCATTCACCCATGCATGCCAACTACCGCATCCCATCCGCAGTGCACCGCCACCCAGGCTCCCATCCAACCTATCTCATGTGCAATTCACCCCCCATCTGCAAATGACCTGCCATCACTCACTACGAAAAGAGTTTGCTGCAAACAGATTGCGGCACAAACTAAGGGACCGTTACAACAGCTGCCTCCAATCACCACAGAAAATATTAGCCTATTTATGTCACATGAACCACTTCCCACTCCCCCAGCCATTCCTTCCTTTATGGCCGCCGACACAATGTGTACGGTACATTTCCCAGACCCTGCCGCCGTTGCACTGTTCTCTGATACACCATGGTGGCTTTCCCAAAAAATGTTGACGCACAGCACGCTTCCCTCCAGCCAACCACCGGCATCATCGAAACTTCTCCGACGCCACGCTGTACCGTTATTTAATGACACTTCTGTCCGCAGAGCGAATAGGGAAATGGAACACACAAAAGCATGCTTTCTGGACCAGGCCCCCGCTCCTGGCACAAATTTTGTGAAAATCCGTCCAGCTGTTCGACCTGTGGCCGTGCGCAAAGTTTTTCCCCATTCAGTCTATGGGAAAAAAAGTTTTTATAAGCCGTGAGAAACTGCGCTTCCTATGAGTTTAGCAACTTAACCATAACTACACGCCCGCTATCGTGGGCCGTGTTTACATATTTATATATATATATATATATATATATACACACACACACACACAACACCAAGAAAGTTATGGTGGGTTTAAAAAGCTTTGAAAAGGTGCTCAGAACTGGAGATGAATTTCCAGCGAAGGCTACTAGGTGGCGATATGGAAATGTGTCACTTGGCTCAAATGGGCTTTCCAACTTTCACATTTCAGTTGAAGTTTTTTTTGTTCAAATTTTTTTAAACCCTCCAAAACTTTCTTGGTGTTGTGAAAACACAGCCAAATGCTCCAACCACAAGGCTGTCCGGACTATACTGCACTGATGATCCCTAATAAGGGTGAAACCAGATATGTAGTTGTCCTGTCTGTCTTCGGTTTATTAAGACCCCTTAAGTGCCAAGGACGAGTATGCTCTTTCTTTTTGCATAGACTTGCATAATAGCCTGGCACTTAAGGGGTTAAGCTATATATAAAGTAGCACCGCCCTATTAGACAAAAGACAAGAGCCCTCATTACAAGTTAGCTGGTCTGGATATAACGGTGCCGGTAAAACCGTACCGGCACAGTTTTCCATACCAGCTAACTACAAGTTCTGTGGCCGTGTGGTGTTACACCCGCCAGGTCTGACCTGGCGGGCGTAACGCCACCAGCCGCAGATGGACGCGGCAACACTGGCACCATTACCACATGTTAAAAGTGCACTAATTGCAGAATGTGTAAACATGCACTGAATATTATCTATACCTATACTACTGCAAATGGGAAAATGATTATCATGCAAGAGTTTATAAAATGCAGGACCACCTTTGTGATTTATATTATTGTGTGCATCTGTAACGAGACACATATGGGTAGCACTATTTGTGAACTAAGAACAAGAATCAGCGAGCATCTCAACAGCCTGACAACATTGGATCGAAAGACTGCATTAGCTGAACATTGGCACAAGGAACACTTGAGAGACAAGAAAAGTGATCTAAAATTCTTTGGCATCAAACATATCAGACCAGATCCAAGGATGGTGGATTGTGAAAAGACATTATGCCAGCAAGAGTTATTTGTAATCGGAGGACAATTACAGAGGGACTTAACACTGATTAATGCACCACTTTCTGTAATATGATGTGTTCTCCTTAATCTATGTATGTCCACCCGTGTATTGTCCCCGGTGACTGTTCCACATCCTGGACTGAATGTCAGTTGAAGTCATCCCATTGTAAGAAGCTCACTGCTTCTCATCAAATCTGATTTCTTATCTATTGTATGATCTTTTGTGATCAAAACAGCATTGTTCCTCCCTGTATATAAATAAATAATTAATACCCCCTTCCATTCCACGTGAATCTGTGCATTCAAAAACATGGGATTGTCATAGTATTTTGCAACAACACTATGACCCAAGATGACTCTAATCCGGCTTAAGCCACTAATAATATTTTAAATAGTACTTAATTTTACAAAGGCAATGCCGCATTAAAGTGGCACTCTATATATTCAGTTTTAAATAGTCTTTCTCAATACAAAGTACATTGGGTGTTAAAGAATTAACTCACTTTGTGACCTGTGTAACTCGGAGGATGCAGTGCATGTAAAATATCAACACCTAGGTTCCTGCTCTCAAATTGCATTCCCCGGAATTCCCTGCCCTTACTTTGGTCAATCTATATTGACATTTTGGGGTTCATTTGGGGTTTAATTTACCTTTTGAATGTGGCTTCTGGTTTTGGAAGTATTCCTTCAGCAAACGCTCTCTCCCAGTGGCTTATCTGGAACCAATTTCCAAACACAGATTGGTCCTCCTTCTCTCATTGGACTGGTCCCCCATCTGCCTGGGGTCCATCCTCATCTCTTCATCTCTGCTCTCCAATCTGCTTTTTGTTCCTCAATGTCTATTGCATCATGGTCCATAATCATCTTTCTATTCCTATAAGAAGGCAAATATATATTGTCAAAACCACTACCATCAAAGAAATGCCAATTTGGATGTTTCTGATTAAAATATGGCAGCCTAATAAAACATATATCACTGTAATTTAAAAACAAGTGTGCACAATTAGAAACTTGAATGCTTGCGCTACAAATAAAGTTGGGTGCAGTTATGGGTTTTTTTCAATTTTTTGCCTATTCAAAAAGTGGAATGGTATATACATTCTTTTACATAATTTGGTAGATATTACTCCCATCTACAAAATTTCAACATTTTGTGTCGATTTGAGCTTGCAGTGCGACGCAGAAACCAATTTAGTGATTAAACATTTAATGCAAGATTGTCCACATGTTAATATGATTCAGATTTTCTATTATGGAGTTGCAGACATTTTCCTGCAGGTAGCAGTGGCAGTGCATCTCCTACATACTGCTTTTGCATGACATCAATATATGTTCAAAACAGAATGTCCTTTGCGGTGCATGTAGTTCAGTGACATTTCCCTTCAACTGGACTAATGAAGTTTTTATGGTATGCCTGGAGCTCGATGAATTATGACTAAAGCTTCTGGTTTATGGTATTTATTTTTCTGCCATTTCCATCTGTATGTATCCATATTTATTTTTTGGCCTTATTTTCTGTATTTATCCATATTTATTTTTTGTCACATAAAAGATAATTTACAACCAGCATTTTTCTGCATTTATTCTAATGAAAAAATGCATTTATTAAAGCACACATGCAGCGATATAGAAAAGAAATGTTAACTCCATTCTAGGGATGTAACGGTATTACGGTATACCGTTAAAGATACCGTGAACCAATTAATTGAACAATAATAACCGTCACATTGTTTATACCGGTATACCGTTTATACCGTTAAGTGTGCTTTTCAATCTGATTTGGAAAGGCTGCAGTAAGCAAGTGCTGCGCAGTCTTGGTCTTGCACTGTTGATGTGCCATCTGCCAAGTAGTTTCAGTTTGAGCAATTTTTAATGCCATTCCATAAACCACACGTGCCTGACACAAACTCAATATGTTAGCAATAGGAAGAATAAATACAGTGCCAAGGAGGAAAAGGGTTTGCTTTTTTTTTTATTTATATATTTTTTAAAGCGCTGACACAGCCCGCAGGTATTGCGGCGCTGTTAAAGAAATTGTTTTTGTTTATTTAGTTGTGTAATTGTTTTTGTCTTAGTTGCGTATTTATAACACGCTTAAACACCCAGAGGTTTCTAAGCGCGGACCCGGGGATCGAACCTGTGTTGCTTCGTGTCGTTTTGCTTCCAAGGCGCGCACGTTGCCTCTGAGCTATCCTCCCGGGACTTTGGGTTGGCGGCTTTGGGGTTTATATATTTATAATGGATAATGTTTTCTAAACATATGACAATGGGGGATTTCCCTGGTTCTATCATTGAATTTACATATAATAAGTCACACTGCAAAATGTACTCATCTCTGTGATGCCATACCAAAGGGTAACGTGTCCGTGATTACTGAACACCTTTTGGCCCGGAAGTAAACTAAAGGCTGTAACGTAAAGAGAGAGTGTGTGTGCATGCGCACAAGCGTATACTACCATCAGACTCCATTGATCTGTGGCATGCAGGTTATCAAGATGGCAACATGTTCATCTTCACCAGTAGTCAGTGGGGGAGCTAAAAGCCTAAATGACCACTTAAGAAAAGCTATTCAGTTTGCTTTGCCAGTCGCAGCAGGGCTCCCCCCCCCCTCCTCCTCCTCCTCCTCTCCACACGTGTGTTTGTGTATGGTGGAAGCAAGGGGTGGCATTTCAGTGGAAAGTATGTTGAAAAGCCCAATTCTGGCCCTGAGTGCCTGGTTTCGTTTGTGATGAATAATCTGACAATTTATGACCTTTTAGAAAATATTTGTTAAGATTAGTTAACTCCACCTGCTATACCGCGATAACCATGATATACCGTCATTTGGCAAGATGGTTATTGTACCGTCATAAAACTAATACCGTGACACCCCTACTCCATTCTTTCCATAACAAAAATGGTTGCTCCTGTGACTGCTGCTGCCTTAAGATATATGCTGTCAGCAATTTAAGGAACATTAATGCTATATTTGCACTCTCCATGCTGCCAAACTGCAATGCAATTGGCCTGCGATGTGCGAGTGACATCATTGTGAACCATACCGAAAGACATGTTTTTCAGTTTTTTTCCCATTTTTATAAATAAATACAGCTAGAAAGCAGATTGATTTCCGTCTGTATTTATGTGTAAAAACGAGTAAAAACTGAAAACTGGAATCCTTAATTATGACAAGCCCTTTAAAGTTCACAAGCCCGAATCAGCCATCTGTTTTCTCAAGTTGGCCTTCAGAACTGGCTTATACTTGGCCAAAGGCCTTTGTATGTAGGCTCTTCATGTTTTGTTATTGGGATTCCTGAGCTGGGTAGGCCTGAGCAGTGATTATATGAAGAGTTTCGAGTTCTTCTTTTTATCAGTTTCAAAACTCCCCCTTTCAATCGCCAGACTCATGAAGGCCACTTTGAATCTCAAATGCGAGGATTCAGTACTTATGGCCTAAGAAATCCCATATCGCTGCAATAGGCTTTACAATGTACATCTTTGTGTACTCCAAAACACATAATAAAGATGGTCCTTGAATACAAATCATATTTAAATTGTAGACCCATTTTCTCTACAGAGGAAGTATTCAGAATACAAATTGCTTTTCTTTGCATATTGGGAATCCAGTAACAGTGCATTTGTGATGATATCCCATTTGTGATGATATCTGTGTCATGTTCTTCCACAAACATTCTGAACCTGTTGAAATCTTTTGGGAAGTAAATGCATTCAAAGGATTTGAGTCTGTCTTTTAGATGGGGCATAGTTCTTGTTTGGTTATCAGTCTTGTTCTCTTGAATTGTCATATAATGTTATATTATGTTATTTGCCAATTGCATAGCGCCTACTGACATTGGTATGGACTCAAAGTGCTGCGGGGATGAATGCCCTTTGGAAGACCGTAGTCTGACTAGAGAAGTAGTGAGAGGATTGGTAAAATGCGTATGTGCGTTTATAGCATGATCAGAGGTAGGTAGGGTATGGCTAGGTCCCTAAGAGCAGCCCATATTATCAGATGTGGGACGTGTGCTTTGTCAAATTGTCAAGAGAGTCAAGTTATGTGAACAACTGGACCAATTTTTTTTTTTTTTTTGTTTTTGACAACTTTATTTAAAGATTTATCAAAAGAAATACATATCATTCCAAAACAACAATTATGATAACAAGAAAACGACAAATAAAACAAAAAAAGCATTATACAAGTTGATACAAATAGTACAGAATAAATAAGAAAAACCTATCAATTATCTCTACTAATCGCAACAAACCTAATTTGAAATGATAACTAGCCAAAAATTAGAGGAAAACAAGAGAAAAAATAAAAAAAATTAAAAATAAATAAAACACAAACACACAACCACACAACACAAGACAAACACAATAAAAAGAACACAATAATAAATTAACCACTCTGAAACAAAAACCATCGCCCATCAGCACTTAATTCACACATACAGTTCATTAAAAGCCTCCCACTGTTCCTTATAAAATTCTTCTTTATGTAAAGCATAATACTTAATCCTCTCAAATCTTGAGAGCAACTGCACCTGCGATAACCATTCATCAATACTTGGTTTCTTTCTCGTCTTCCAGAGGCGTAAAATTTGACGAGTCGCCACCAAAAACACCTTATTAGCCCAACACAGAGTCGCATAGCTAAAGTGACGAGTGCCCACTGGTGATTTCAAAAGAACTGATGATGGTGTCCTTGGAAAAGATGTTCCCGACCAAATCAACTATATCCAAAACCTCACTCCAAAAACCTTTAACCCTCGAACAATTCCATGGATCAAATTTTGAGTGGGACTGAGCTGTATTCTACGGGTGGTGGCACTCGGGCCGAGGGTGATAAATATCACATATTTTGATGCTACTGTGGCCTAGGTTTACCTGCATACAGCTACAACAGTTTTCTATACTTCATTCCTGATTCCTCCTGATTTTTAGCGCTGTAAGAACAGTTGTTAATATTACCAAATATAGTAGTTATATTAAATGTATCGACCTTGGAAGGATGAAGGGGTGAGTCGTTCATACCACAGTTTGAACTCGCTTGGTGCATGCTGGCGTTTGCCAGAGATGAGCCTTCAACTCACTCAGCTTTCTGCTCAGACTACAATAGGACTTTGATTAACTCTGCAGTTAAAAAGAAACCCTTCTTATATCAACCATGCTTTCCTGTCCCCTCCAGAAATTTTCCAATATAAAATAGAATATGAACATTCCAACTTGTTCTGACATGTTCCCTAACATAAATCTCCTGATTCTAAACACTGTAATGGGCGCCATGTTATATCTCAGACAATAATGACAACGGCTTAATTTAAATGAAGACATGGAGCCATGACGTCGTGCTTCTTGCTTTATTCATTACACAGCAACTGCCAAAACTTAGCGGTAACCCCGCCTTCCCATGTAGAGCCTAGTCGCTCGTCATGGAAAGAGGACTGTGTCCTCCCTGCAGTGAAGGATAAAGAAATGGGACTCTACATCTCCCCTCTGCTTTAACAATGAACTTCCATCTTTAACCAATTTCTTCTATCCATCTTGTGGGTCTTCGTATTGTTCTTTTGGATGGACTGCAAGTTTGTGGGAGGTGATCGCCCCTCCGAATGTCGCTGCTCTCTGTGTCCACATCAGCGTCCATGAAGTCAGAGTAGCTGTCAGAGTCAGCTTCAGATGGATTGCTCCCTTCATCTTGCAGTGTTGTTTCACTTTCTAACCGTTTGAAAAACGATGAATTTCTGGTGATCGTGCCCTGGGGGCTTGCTGCGGTCACCATGGATCCCTTGATGTGGGTGACTGTCAGTGGTTGTGTACTGAAATCTGGTGTTTCTTTTGACCCTTTCTCTTGACGCACAAGTACCTGGTCTCCGATGCACACTTCTGGGTCTTTCGCTCTTCTCCTTGCATCAGCGTATGTTTTCATTTTTCATTTGCTATCTTTGTCATTTTCTCTTGCTCTTAGTTCTGTGTTGGCGGTTGTTTCATTTGTGCTGGGCTGTTGGTTCCAACGACTCTGCCAAACATGAGTTCTCACAAGCACACTCCTGTGGAGCTGTGAGGGGTGTTTCGATAGTCTCATAACAGGTTGCAGATTGCTTGCATGAACAATCCTCTGGTGATGTGACATACTTGCAGAACGTGTTTTAGATTCACCATGAAGCGTTCTACGGTGTCATTTGCAGGTGTCATTTCAGGGTGATCCTTCAGTGTTGAAATCCCATGTGTTCTGCGAACATTCTGAAGTCTTGTCCACTGAACGGTGGACCATTGTCCGACTTCACTGTTGTGGGTATGCCATAGTCAGTAAACGTTTGGTCAAGAGCAGGAATAACAGCATGTGCTGCCGTGGAGCGTATCAAGTGCACCTCTGGAAACCATGATTACTAGCACATGTTTGCCATTTGGAAGGGGTCCAAACATGTCAACAGCGACTTTACTCCATACTTGAGGTGACATAGCTGTTATTTCTAAAGGTTCTGGGAACGTGCATGGAGCAATTGCCTTGCATATGGTACATCTCCCCAGGGTTTCTTCCAATTTCCTGTCTATTGGGGAAACCACACTTTTGTTCGCAGTAGTCGTTTGGTGGAGACTATTCCACTATGTCCAACGTGAGCAATATCAATAATTTGGTCTTGTAGGGTGTGCGGAATCCCTATCCGGTCTTCCTTTAGTAGCAGGCCTTCCGGGGACAGCGACAGGCACTGCTTCAAAAGGCTAAATGTGTGTATGTGTTTCTGTTCTGACAGGGCCATTTCTGTCTGCTTTGCATTGTGCCATCTGCCAGAGATCACCCTTTCCGTTACTAAGGAGAGGACCCGATCCTTGTGTTGGTTGTGGAGCAGTTCAGGGATGGTGAGTGACTTGGGCAGTGCGTTGCCGATTATATATTTCACATATTGATCCGCCTTGCGAGACTCCGATTCATCTTTTGCGGGAAGAGGGTATCTTGACAGGAAGTCGGCAAGGTTGTTTTCCTTCCCGGGGCGGTGCAGTATCTTAAATGAATATTCTTGAAGGTGGAGTCCCCACCTGACAATGCACAGGGGCATTTTAGCTGTTGGTTTTCCGTATATAGTTGTGAGGGCCTGGTGGTCCGTGATGATTGTAAAATGTTGTCCATATAGAAAGTGGTGGTAGTGTTCACAGGCCCACACTACTGCTAAACTCTCTTTTTCAGGCTGAGAGTATGCACACTCTGCTGGTGATAGGCTGCAACTAGCATATGCTACAATGCAGTGGGATTCTGAAGAAAGAGAGCCAGGCTTCACTTGTGCCAAGATTGCTCCTAAACTGACTGGACTTGCATCAACAGTCAGTTCTGTTTCCAAGTTTGGATCGTAGTAGGCCATGCACAAGGCCGATGCAATTCAATGTTTTATTTTCTGAAATGTGTCCTCACAGTCATCTGACCACCCAAATTCTTGTCCCTTTCCTGTAAGGTGTCTTAGCGGGGTGCTGATGGATGCAAAGTCTTGTATATATCGAGTACAGTAGCTAGCCATACCCACGAATGAACGGAAAGGTGAAATAGATTGTGGCATGGGAGCTTCTACCAGTGCTTGGGCTTTTTCCGGGTCAGGTTGGAGTCCTTCTTGTGAGAAGATGTGCCTAAAGAATTTTAGTATTGATTTGTTCGGCTCATATTTGTCAACATTCAGCGTTAGATTTGCCTCATCCAGTGCCATGCACCCGCACCGTAATGCGTCGTCATGGGATTCCTGCGTGGCGCCAAATACGAGAATGTCATTGCTATAATTGAGACACTGTGGAATGTGTTTTATTACCTGGTGTATTTCATTCTGGAACATTTCTGCGGCCGAGAAAACCCTGAAGCTGAGTCACTTATAGCGAAATAAACCTACATTAGTGGCGAACATGGATATGTATCGAGATTCGAGATGTAGCTAACAAAGGCATAATTTTGAGAAGACTTTTGCTCAATGAAGTAGGTGCATCATGTCCGTCATTCTCTGTGATATGTTCCTCTTTCTCTCGATAGCCATGTTGGGTGCAATCATGCCCATGCGAATTCAGATGCTTTTCCCGTTTTCCTTCTTCGGGACTGGGACGATCGGGGATACCCAGGATGTGGGTCCGGTTGCATGCTCTATAATGTCCTGATCAAGAAGAGCTTGTATTTTGTCCTCAACTTGTCTCTGGATGTTCAGGGGTATTCCTCTGTAATGTTGGGATATAGGCTTGATATCTTGATTGATGTGTAATTTGACTTGTTTTCCTTTGAGTTAGCCAAGTCCTTTGAATAAAGCTGGGAATAATCCTTGCATCATGTCCTTTGAACTTGTGGTATATGCTGTCATTATTTGGTACATGATGTGTACAAGGCCCATGTGCATAGCAGAATTGAAGCTGAGTATGCTGCCACCTGGACCCTCCCCTTCTATTACGTATATTAATATTTTGGCTGTTTTTTCTTTGTATGCAAAGGTGGCCTTGAACATGCCCTTGTACTTTAGAAGCGTGATTGCTCCATATGGCTAAAATGTTAATGTTGGCTGGTTGGAGCGTTTTCTTGTGTTTGAGTCCTTGGTATGTAGCTTTGTTGGCTACATTTACAGTTGCCCCAGTGCAAATCAGATATTCTCTGTGGCTGCCGTGGATCTGTAGTAGTAATGTCGGGCTATATTCTGTCACTGTCTTGTTGCCCAGAGCATGTACATAACCTTGCTTGCGGTCTCTGCTGGATGACGAAGAGCATGATGTATTTCTGCGTCTTGGTGAGGCTTCAATGTAGCGCACTTTATGTCTTGTGGATCTCTTTTCTATGATTTCAGGGGAGCATGTTCTTCTCGATTCCTCTCTCCTGTCCCTTGTTGGTCTAGATCTATGCATGAATTCCCTGCTCCTGCTCAGAGATAGTTGGTTCCTGCTAGTCGACGGTGGCGGCTGCCTGGAGCGGGGGCTGTCCTGTCTTCTGCTTGGGCCACAGTATTTTGTAGCTGACTGGTAGTTTCTGATGTTTTTGCAGGCAGACTGTAAGTGATTCTCATCACTGCATTTGTCGCACGTGTGGCCAACCGCTGGGCATGGCCGTACATGAGGGAAGTTGTAGCCGCACCTGTAGCATTTATTTTGTTCTCTATTGGCGTTTCATTGAGATGTTCGAATCTGACATACTGGCGCAGTGGATGCCGTGTGTGTGATCTTAATATTTACTAATGATTCAGTTTGCATGGAGAGAGCCATGTCTGCTCTGGCCAGTTGTAATATTTCTTCAAGTGATCTTGTCTTTTGCAGCAGTTTTTTACGAAATTCTGCTGATTCGCACCCAGCAATCGTTTGTGACTTTAGGGCTTCTTCCGTTGAGTAATGCTCAAAGTCACAATATTTGACACTTTTTCTGAGTCTCATGACAAAATTGTCAAGGGTTTTGCCTTTACTTGGCGTGGTTGTATGGAAAATATGACGCTCATAATCAACGTAGTGCAGTGGGACGAAGTAGTTGTTGAGGGCGTCAATAATGCCTTGGAATGTCGTGGTGGTGCTTTGTGGCATTTCAACGACAATGTCCCAGACTACTGGTCCCACTGAGTGTAGCAGAATAGCCCGGAGTCTGCGGTCTTCCCTTACTCGTGTTGCGTCGATGTAAATATGGAGTTCTTGTAGCCATCGGTTCCACCGTGGCGCTAGGCTGCTGGTGTCTGATGTCGAAATGTGGAACTGCCTGTAACTGCAGCGATTCATTCCCCCTTTCTGTTCTGTGATAAGGCGGGAACACCTGGGGTGGGGGTGCTTGTGAAGAGGAGCTGCCAACTGTCTCATCTTCAGATATTTTCCCCTTTGTTGTGTGTTATCTGCACTAATTGACATTGATGACAGGAGAAAATGTGAGGTCTCGGAGGCACCTGGTCCATGTGCTGAAGCAGCTATAGCAGGGTTTGCAGGCACATGGGAATGTAGGCCTGCATACACGTGGGAGAATGTGCTGGCATGACTGTAGCAGGCAGGCGTGTGCAATAGCAGTATTGGTATGTTTCTGGTGGGAACAAGCACGTGGGCTGTCCCTCCGGCGCACGGAACAATGCTGCGCAGGAACGTTGCAAGGTGAAATTTCACCTTCTATTAATATTTTCATTTGAGCTGCAGGTGGAGTGGCAATGCACTCACCATTGGCCCAAGACGTGTGTGCTGATGGTTGTAGGCCCAGGAGTCTCTGAATGCACGCTGTGGGTCTTCCGATGTGAGGGCGGGTCGTGCCAGGGCTTCGGTGTGTGGCGGCGGGTTCAGCTGGATAAGCTCTGTGGAAGCGCTTGTTCTGCAAAGTAGCACGCAGTAGTTCTAGCCTTCGTCGTCAGTGTTATATCTCAGACAATAATACAATAATGACAACGGCTTCATTTAAATGAAGACGTAGAGCCGTGAAGTCGTGCTTCTTTATTAATTATGCGGCAACTGCCGAAACTTGGCGGTAACCCCGCCTTCCCGTGTAGCACCTAGGCACTCGTCATGGAGAGAGAACTGTGCTCTCCCTGCAGTGAGAGATAAATAAATGGGACACTACACCCCAAAGTCAAAACAGTGCCAACATCTGTGGATATACTAATGTTCAAGGAGGAAAGGTTTACATTTTAGCATAAAAATTTCCAGGCCAAGGTTTAGAATAATTTCAATCTTAAAGTAGTGCCGCTTTGAAAGTGACTGCTACGATTCTTATTCAACCAAAGGAATGCCCTTATACAAATCATATCCAAGCACTTTATTTGCTTCCATGAAACGTTTGCATCTTGGACTGATACTGAGAGGATGGTGCTTTCCGCAAGCTTGTTGGAAGTTAAATAATGACTAATCCCCCACACTAGCGTGAGAAGGGGGTTTAGATTCTATTAAAGACAAGAAGGCTAGTATTATGCATTACAATCTTTACTCTGAAACCACAGCAGCAAAGAAAAAACGTTTACAAACAAAAAAGTTGTAAAAAAACAGAACTAAATAGAGTTCAATGTCAATGTAAGGGGGCTCCCCAACCCATCATGGAGGACAGGTCATGCCCTGCAGGAGACCAATGAGCAGGGACCCTCACCTTGTATAAGTCCTTTACTCTAAACCCAACTCCTCCTACTGTAGCTGTCTTGAACCAGACGTCCTGCACAGATCAGATGATAAATGATGAAGACACAACCAGCGAAGCTCTCGTACAACGCACTCTCCACATCTTGTAACTGTGAGCCACAAACCTGAGCAGAACCTCAACTCGTAGCTGTAAGAACAAGCAAAAGAAGGGTGGGTGGATGGGAAGAACAACAAACCAAAGAATGTTCTCTCTTGAAACACCTGTGTATATGCGTGCCATAACTGCCATATCATATCATATCATATCAAGGGTGGGTGGGTGTTTGGGATAATACTCGCCATCTTGTCTTTAATAGAATCTAAACCCCCTTCTCACGCTAGTGTGGGGGATTAGTCATTCTATGGCAAGACAGGAGGCTCATATTATGCAAGTTTGATGTCCTTGCAACCTGATAAATACAATGGTGACAATACGATAAAAAGAATAGAAGAAAGTGTTTTAAATGTTTTCATTTGATCAATCAGCTGAACGCAAGAGCAAATGCCCAAGGCTAGGTTGCCTAAATAACTGTCTTATAAGGCATAGTCAAATCCACTGCAATAAAACAAACTGGGAAAATGTGCCAATTCCAGCGTTCCTCACAGGCCACCAAAACCAACTGGTTAAAAAGAGGGGGGGACACTGAACAAAGTCTTCCTATACTAAAAGGTTAAGAAAAAACCCTAGGATTAACAAACTCCTCGGTTGTTCAATCAAACATTTAAAACACTTAAATTCATATCATCTTTGGGAACCTACATAGTAACGAAAGAAGATAAACACTTAGCTCTCCTGGAGATAAAGAAAAAGACCCCTTAGGCGGGTGAAAGCTTTGTAGGTTCCATCCCATGCGTTAAAGGAAGATATCATATTAGAAACAGGACATGTCACATAGCTACACTGGGGAACCAAGTGGGAAAGGCAAATCTTCAAAAAAGGTAAAATGGGAGTAAAAGGTCATTTTATTAACATGTAATAGGATGACCTATCTTGAGCGGAGCTGAAAAGCAATAGACTTAACACAGAATTATCCCCAGACATATGTGTATAATAAGAAAGGTATGTCTTCTGGAGGCAGAAGCAGAATGGAAGAGAGGGGCCCCACCTGAAAACCCGCAGCTAGCTTTAAATAACATCCGAACTAAGAAAAGACCCAACCAGGGAACCCTGACGACAAAGGGATATTCCCGAAAAATCCTTGAAACACTGGGAAGAGTTAAACCTGCCAAACCGCCAAGACGTAGACCCTCAGACCTCCTGAGCTCTTGAAGAAGGACTCTGCTACAATGACAAAAGGAAGATATTTACAAAAACCTAACCCTCAAGAGACTGATCTTGGCAAGGAGAAAAAACATATCTTACATCGAATCGCTACCATTATAGTGATACCTGAACCCCCTTGTAGATGTGCCAGGTGCTTGGACCTTATTCCCTCCTCCATGGTTGATGAATCCCCTAGAGGATCATAAACTAATCAAAGGAGGCCCACTAAATTCCATAGTTTTAGTAAAGACTCTAAACTGCAAAGAAACTGATCACTAAACAGTTAAAATTAAGTTGCTCACCAAAAGAGGACTAATCTCGATCTTAGACAATCTGAAGAATCTTGAAACCCCCAGCACCCTGTGCTGGCACCTTATTGCAGAACAATCTCCCGTGAAAACCCAAAAGGTCTATCTGCCATGCAGGTGACTAGGAGAACCAAGTCATTAACTAAATATATCCCAGCCCTCTGGTAATCGCACTGACAGACACCTTCTGAGATGGTGAATGTAGAGACGTTGGAACGCCCTGTGATAGAAGGCCGTAATGACTTAGATGGAAGATGAGTAGCACCCCAAGACCCCTCTATCCCACCAAGGGATATTGTGCCTTCCCAAAGGAGGAGAAAAAACCTCCTCCACTTATCTAAGGAAAACCTTGCAACCCAGAAGAAGGCTACCTTGAGGACCACAATAAAGCCCCGCTTTACACCCTTAAAATAAATGCACTCTTGCACTTCTAACCAACCCCCATGACCGTGGAAAGGGGCTCCGCTTAACTTAGTGGAATACCAGGAAATTGGTGCAAAGTAAAGTAAATTGACAGGAGGGAAATGCCCAGTGCGAGTTTTGCACTGGCCAAGAGCCAGAATTCCTCTTAAAGGAAAACGGAAACCATCCGGTGTTACTCCAAGAGGTGTAACATTATGATGCAATCCCCCCGCAAGGGTGGCGGGAAGGGGAATGAGGGGGAAAGAACTTTGGGATAATTATAGTGCCCCGTAAATGAAAGGTTGTGAAAGAATATTGGGACAACTGTCCCTTCAAACACTGAGGCCTGAGCTTCCGTATGCATGTAAGGCTGACTGGCCTCTCTGGGGATCAGGGGAAGGAAAAAATTAAGCACATTGCCCAGAGCAAAATAGCACCATATAGTGCTACGAACCCTCAGGTATACGAGTGTTGCTCATCATTACTACCAACGGTGTGTGGTGTGAGGTGTTCACTTATCGATCTCAGCAGGATGAAAGACTGATTTAGACCCTTCCAAAATTAGGAACCTGCATCAGTAGGCTCTGCACAGATTTGAAAGCCAGCACTCTATTCGCTGCACTGTAGGAAAAATATATAATGAAAGAAACTAAACATCTCTATTGAGGGTACCGAACCCTGCTTGTACTCCTCGAGCAGAGGAAAAATTGTTACACACAGCTAGACGATTAGCAGAAAACAGGCCAAGCCTTGGGAGGAAAACCATGGGGCGGGCGCCAGAAAGTTATTATTTGGTAACCCGTCCCTCTGATACCAGCAAGTGTTCCCAAACACTCCATCCAAATCAGAACATGGTTGCTCAACTTGCCTTGCAACAAAACTGAACAATTACCCTCGAGCTGACCTTGTCCCCACCAATAGTCCAAATTGTATAATAAATGTCATAATGGGACAATTAGTAAGGGAAACACGACACCCACTAAAGAGAGAATCAAGCCCTGCAGCCCTCAATAGGGACATAAAGTGTCATTTTTCTCTTCCTCATGTCGAGAGAAAATTCTGCAACTTAATCAACACGGGTACTGAGTGGAGCAATTGTGATTGGGGATAGAAATGCTTAAGGAAACTGACTGAGATGTCCTGAAACTAACTAATGTAAAGGGCGACAGAATTTAACTAAAAGACGAAGGTTAACACCTGAGTGATGGCTAGAGAGGAAGGGTCAACCCCCCACATGGGTCTGTTTACAACCACCTCCACACACTCTTTTCTTTAAAGTACTTAATGAATAAATAAATAAAATAATATAAAATAATATAAAATGCCCAAGGAAGTGGGGTTACGCCCCCACAGGGGTCCGAACCCCGGCCCCTTATAGAATCTGATGCCTAATGAGCTATCCGGGCTACTGACAATCCTGAAAATGTAAATGTGTTCCAGTCACTGCTTAAATATAATGTTTATCACAAGAGTACACTGAGCAAGAGCACCTCCACTGCTCACCCTAGCAGGGTGTGGAACCAGCAGTACACAAGGGGTTCACCTCGCAAAAGAACACAGGCAAAGCCTGCCACCGAGCTGGTTATGGTACACAAACAGTGAAGGTAATCACCAATGCCATATGCAGCACACAAACAAAATTGCCGACTTTAAGCGAGGAATACACTGAGCAAGTGTACCTCAAACTGCTCACCCTACCAGGGTGTGGCAACCACCAGTACACGAGGGGCTACCTCACACTAGAACACAGGCAATGCCTGTCACTGAGCAGGTGATGGCACACTTACAGGGAAGATAATCACATCTGCCATATGCAGCACCTAAACAAAGCTGCCGACTTTAAGGGAGGAATACACAGAGCAAGTGCACCTCAAACTGCTCACCCTAGCAGGGTGTGGTAACCAGCAGTACACGAGGGGGTAACCTTGCATTAGAACTCAGAACCTGAAACCGAGCAGGTTATGGCACCTACAGTGAAGGCAAATGACCTATGCCCTGCGCAGCGCTTAAATAAATAAATAAAGCTGCAGGCTGGCAGCGTATGAGGCTCTTCAGTAGGCGAATTAATGTCAAATATAAGCTGAAAATACCAATTTAAAAACAGAATTAAAATGTCTATTTTTTAAAATATATATATATATATATATATATATATACATGCATGTAAATACATATACATAAATATATAGACACATCCATATCCATATGTGTACACTGGAAATTGCAGGAAGCGAACCCAGGTCCTTCTGCATGGAAACCTGCAGCCTTCTTATTGAGCCATCTCACTTGTGTGCTGAAGCCTTCTGTATACTTTCCAACAATTAAGGGCCATGCGCGCCAGGTTAAAGCTGAAACTATATATATATATATATATATATATATATATAACAACGCCCATACTAAAGAAAAACATGGAGACGTTCAACTTAAAAAGAGGTTACATCTGCACGCTGTAGATATGCTCTCTGAAAGAGCTTTACCAACGAAATGAGGGCCGTGCGAACTGCACCCCAGCCGGGTCCTCAAACTTGAACTCTGTAAATATGCTCAATGAAATGAAATGGGGCCACGCGCGCCGGGACTGAAGCAGAAGCTTCTGTCAACCAAGCGCACGTCGCTGTAAATAGGCTTGTATTTACATGAAAGGAGAGCGCTGGGAAAGGAGTGGGCGGGCCAACCGACAACACACAGGCCCTCATTACGACCCTGGCGGAAAGCGACTGACCGGAGCGCCACAGCGTAAATAGCGTTTCCGCCATTGCACGAAGGAGCAAAGTGCGGCCCATTCCGACCCATCGGGCACGAGCACCACGCCACGGCGGAAGTGCAAAGTCCGCGATGGCGGAAATGACCCCAAAACGGCCCACACCGCCGCCGTACGGCGCCCTAGGTGCAATACCGCCACCCCTCTTAGCGGTCACCGCAGTGTGCGCCTACCGGAAAGTACGGTGACCGGAAATATACGGAAACGGAAGTTAAAACATGGGCCCGGAACGGGAAACATCCCGGCGTACACCTATAAAAACACTAAAACCACACAACCACTAAAATCACTACCCTGAAACACACCCCAACCCGTCAACCACCCTAGCGAAACCAAGAAAAATGGGAAAAGTAGCGAAGAAAGCGTGCGACCGCAAGCGGCAGGTCCACTTCTCCCGTGAGGAACTCACCGTGCTAACAGAGACCCTCCAGGAGAATGCTGCCGTCGTCTTCTCCACGCAAATGACCAGGACGGCACTTGCAAACAAGAAGGCCATATGGGCTCTGGTGGCACAGCGGGTAAGTGCGGTGGGGACCGCACCCCGCAGCAATGCCGCAAGCGATGGGACGACCTGCGGATACGCGTCCGCAGCATACTCTCTGCCAACCGCAACATTGCCACAGCCACCGGGGGAGGTCCTGAATCACCCATCAAGTTGACCCCCTGGGAAGAAATCTGTGCCTCCACCATCGGAATGGAGAGCATAGAGGGAGTCGGAGGGATGGAGAAAGGAGTGCAGACATCCGAAGATTCAGGTAGGTGGGCCAGATAAAACAATGCCAAATCCACACAGTCCATCCATGTGAAGTACCATGCGTCCACATAGTGCAACAGAAACACATGTCCAGCATCACCTGTATGTGGACGAGAAACGTATGATGTGGAATGCCATTGATACGTACGCACACCCCCCCCCTTTCCTGGCAGGTCATTGCCAATTCACATACCCCACATCATCATGCATGTAATGAGACTCACCGAGTAGCCAGGATCTGTTCCCTGCGTGTCGCTCCATGTAGCGTGGTATTGTAGAGTTCCTCAAGACCATAGAATCATGGGTTGATCCAGGGAATCGGGCACAACAATGTGTAATGATCCTGTTGGAGTCACACACCATCTGTACATTCAGGGAATGAAATTGTTTTCGGTTGCGGTACTGGGCCTCCATGGCATGTGGGACGACCAATTCAACATGGGTGCAGTCGATGGCACCAATGCAACCCGGTATGCCGGCAAGTGCATGGAATCCCACTTTTGTGTTGGTTATTTCCTGCTCCGAGCGTGGTAGAGAGATGTAGTCGTCTGCGTGCTGCAGGAGGGCATCGAGCACTTGCAATAGTGTCCGTGAGAACAGTGGCTGGGAAATGCCATGCAACTGTCCGACTGTGTGCTGGTAGGTGCCTGTGGCCAGGAAGTGTAGTACAGACACCACCTTCAGTAGGGGTGGGATGGCGGTTGGGCTATCTATCATGCTGACAAGGTCAGCCTGTTTCATGTCCACAATGGCGGCTATGGTGTCCCGGTCCAGCCGGTAGAGGGTGTGGATCTGCTCATCAGTGAGGTTGAACGGATGTGCTCGGAGGCGTGGGATTGCGGGCTGCCTGCGTGGTGGTAGTGGCTGTGCTGGTGGGCCTTGCTGGCCCTGCCTTGGCCTCCTCCTCCTCCTGCGTCTCCTCCGTGCGGCTGGTTGTAGTTGGTGTTCGTCTTCTTCTTGGAGTCGGAGCACTTGCAGTGCTATCAGGTCCCCCAGGGCCAACATCGCGAGTCCTGCCGGTAGCATTTCGGTGTGGTTGTGGGAGGAGACTGGCTGTGCAATTTATGTGTTTTCAGGCTGTATGGCCTCCACCTGTGGTGATTGATTCCACCTGTGCAATCTGCTCTCCCCTTTGGCCGAGCACGTCCCGCGCACAACGCTGAAATTCGGGGAATTGTATCTTGCTATTGCAATCATGTATTTGTACCCGATGGCCGTGTAAGATTGGTTGATATGTTCATTCTGCTGTGGTCCCATTGTTTCACATACTATCTGTGCAGTCGCGAACAGACTTGTGAGGGGTCAGTGGAACGTAGTACTCGAGTAACGGTGGGCCCTCATGCATCACTGTACCGAGTTGCAACGACGGGCGGGGCGTCCCATTCGTGGGTGAAGGCAGTTGCCATTTTCACACACAGCCGCACTCGATGGAATAATTAGTGATTTCAAACGGCCACAGATGCCTTTTCGACGTGATGTTGCAAATGAGGAATTCGAAGGGCGGCGCTTTCGGTTTCCAGCTAGCGGCGAGGAGATGCCCACAGGTCTGACTGCAAATATAACGTTCTATTGTTCTATGTCCTTGAGACAGGGCCCATGGCGAGGGAGCAATGATTGATATGAATAGTTTGGGATGCGCAATAGCTACGTGGGCGATGAGGCCGTCCGTTCCCAAATACATGTTACTTCACAACACTGGAATTACGGGCTGGGGCACTGTGGATTTAGCAGGCTGCATAACGCACAGACTCAATGGATGTGTCTAATGTTATGTGAGTAATTATTCAGGCATTTTGATCCCGGGATGAGGGAATGATGGATGGATGCATGGGCAGGTGATTTGATACAGAGTTTGCCATGTACAGGGCTTCTTGGGATCTATCCGCCTCCCCTACGCTATGTGATGCAGGGCTGCCATAGTGGGACCATCGTCCATCTGGCCTTGTTGAGCCCTCCCTGTCTCGAGGCGCCCTCAGACACTTGTGTCCATGCACGTTAACATTCCCATCTGATGGAATCTGTTTTGACAGACGCATGCACAGGTACACTCGTTTGTGATGGTGTTTGCACCTCGATATAGATGGTTATGAGTCGCAAGTGGTTTTGGGGTGGTGATGATCCTTTTGAGTGGGCTAGCATGCATATGGCTGTGGATTTCGTGTGATCATTGAAGTGAGTTGTTGGAATGTAGTTCTGATGGCCATTCTGTTCTTTTTCTTTTCTTTTGGTTGACAGGTATCTCCTCCCCTTTTGCCACTGCCATCTGTATGCCACTCCTGAGCGATGGATTTTACTCCCGACACCTGCTGCTTCGTGTTAATCAGTGGAGCAGCATTACGATCTTATGGGACGATCGCCAATGGCCCACATGCCCTTACGCAGTACTGGTGGCTCGGAGCAACATTTCGGCCTTTCAGCTGGACTAGTGCCTCCCCATTGGGACGGCCCTGCGGTTCTGTGCGCTTCCATGTTGCCTTTTCGTACGTGAATGTGGCTCTGTGTACCATGGGGGAACAGGGCGACACACAGGTAGTGGCTGGTCATTTCTTGCGGATGCAGCCCACAATGGTGATTAGTGTTTTGGAGTTCATGGCCTGATGGCTGTATGGGCTTGGTGACTTTGATGTGCATAAAATTTCTATTCTGATTTGGCCCGTGTAGCGTTTTTCTTTGCAAGTGATGTGGCATATGCCTATTTGGGGGGCGATGTATTGTGAGGAGATCTGCATTGGGTTCCAGCTTCGGGGTTTAGTTGCGTGGTACTGTGCTGGGCGCGTTTGCCTACGAAGCCCAGTGAGGTCAGGGATGGGGGCTGCCAATATGACAGTTTGAATGTTGTCATGCTCAGGGGCGGGGGATTGGGTTTTGTGTAACAGATGCCGGTCAGCCAGGTGGACTGGTGGAATGATGTGATTTTCGGAATATTGCTGGTCACAGGTGCCTGTGTTTGCGTGCGTTTCTTGGTGGGGGACTGTGGTCATGTCCATTGGGATGGCTTCTGTATTCGTGCCATCTGTGCCCTGCAGCTCCCATTGGCCCCTCTTGTGTTTCTTTTGTTCGTTGGCATGCATGGGTGACTTGTACATTTCAATAGTTGCATTGTGGCTTCATTGCACCTACGGGGAGTTGTACTTTGTGGGCAGGGAGCGGTGTACAGGCACTCAGTGGGGCCGTTTACGGTTGATTCGCGATGCCGTACTTCTCGCCATGGCGGAATGGTACATTACGCCATGCCTGATGGCGTTAGGTACATGTCCGCTAGGGTCGGAATTGGCGTACCGTTGCGCCATGGTGGTGTTTGCGGTTTGGCATGGCGCGCGCGCGCGTGCTTGGTGCAGTTAGCGTTGGCGTTCACTACGGTGTCGCTAATGGCTTCGTACTTTGCGGTGACGGGTCATAGTCGCACCGAGCGCTATTCGATGGCGGTATTGCATTTCCGCCATCGTTTTTCGATTTCCGCCAGGGTCGTAATGAGGGCCACAGACACACGCGCGGCTTGGAGCGGAAGGGGCTGCCAGGCCCATTAAACAAATCCAGCCGCACACGCGGACAGGAGCGGGAGGGCCGACCGGCCCCTTAGCCGCAAAATAAACCCCACACAAGGAAGGAATGGAGAGAGCGGGCTGCTCGGTGCCGCCCTCCAAGCCCCACAAATCCACTGAACAGACAACTGCGCTGCTTGAGCACCAGAGCCCCACGCGCGTCGGGCCTGAAGCCAAAGCGTTGGGAAATGACACCAAAAGAAAAAAAGACCCCGCCACAATAAAGCGTCACAAACACCATAAAACTTAATTTTGTAAGTGTAAAACAGTAAATATATACTGTATAACCAATAAACCACACAATATAAACATATTATATTAATACAATATAAAATTTGACAATTATTCACTAGCATGCAAAGCACAACTAGGAGTGCCTTAGCTGTGGTGTCAGCAGCAAAGAAAGAGGGAGTTGGGTTTAGAGTAAAGGACTTATATAAGGGAAGGTAGGTCCCTGCCCATTGGTTTCCTGCAGGGCAGGGGTGTTGCTAGGTCTGGAAAAGACCCGGGGCTACGCTAATGTCATAACGGTTGGGGCTAGCTAGCCTTTTAGTTGTAGCTCCTTAAATTCAATCTGGGGCTACAACCAAAAGACCAGGGGCTATAGCCCCCTTAGCCCCCCTAGCAACGCCTCTGCTGCATGACCTGTCCTCCATGATGGGTTGGGGAGCCCCCCCCCTTACATTGACATTCAACTCTATTTAGTTCTGTTTTTCACAACTTTTTTGTTTGTAAAAGTTTTTTCTTTGCTGCTGTGGTTTCAGAGTAAAGATTGTAATGAATAATATGAGCCTACTGTCTTGCCATAGAATCAGGGCATGTGTGTACAAAAACGCAGTTGCGAAGGTCATAATTTATAATCTAGGGGTTTGCTGTCATCAGTCATGTGAGATTGTATATGTTCATAGTGCCCATAAATCCTATGGCTAGGAATGTGAGTGCATACAGTAATCTAAATTCCTTCAGAAAAACATATACTGTACAACGCACCATTTCGACCTCGAGAGGGGTGCATGCTTCGGGCTCCCTCGCGTCCCTTGGTCACTTGCTCATATTCAGGGCGGTGGTGGGTGTATCATTTCTGCCCCCATAGCGAAAATCACAAATTGCCACTCATACCTGTCTTCGCTAATGGTGCGAGCCGCAGAGAATGATGATTGGGCCGTCTGTATCGCCTGGGAGGTCGTATTCAGGAGCAGGCTGTATATGGCGATACCGTTAGCAGCCGAAGTAGATTGTGTCCACTCGCCTACGCCCTCTCACGGCGGTTTCACACTTGAACCACGTTTTCTCCCAAGATACCTCAAGTGTTTATGCACGCTCTTCAATCTGAGAGGCTGGAGCGCGCGCGGTCACCAGGGCCAATCAGGTGCGCCGCCCTCGGCGCCGCCGTTTAAAAGCGTGACTATGGCGGCCGCTGCCGATACGTACTCATTTCTCGGCCTCCGCGTCCGACACTTGTGAGTTTGTAGCAGCCATGACGTCGCGACTCGAGGATTACCAGGAGCTGCGCATCGTGGGCCGGGGCACGTTCGGGACTTGCGCTAAGGTGAAGCGGAAAGCCGATGGCAAGGTGAGCGAGCACCAAGCGCAGAGCACCCGTTATGACGGTCTGGGGAGAAGGCGTAGGAGGGACTTGAAGATTAACCTGCTGTGTACGGCCAGAGGCGGCATTGCAGGGGCCAAGTGGCTCCTGTGCAGGCAGCGCGCAATCCGCCCCCAGCCTGGCGGTTTAGCCCACAGCGGCACCCGGTGGGTTTGTAGGGTTCGTGCCCCCCCCCGCTCCCTCTAATGGTACCCTTCTGCGTGCATACTTGCCAACCCTACAGATTTCAGTGACGGATTCTACTGCTTTTTACAGTGGCAGGTAATTTGTGATTCTAAGGCAGACTGCTTGAGACCAGCCCAGGACAAGGCATGCAACGCATTAGTCTGTACAGTGGCTGCTAGGTGATTACTTTACTTTAATTAGGATCAGACCGATCCACTGACCTGACAGCTACGTGACTCGCTCCTGCACTCTTGTCAATACAACCCTTAGGTGAACCAGCAGTGAAAGCAAGTGGCAGAGTGTAACACCATCACACAACATCTGCCGACAATTTGGTGTTAGCATTCAGAATTATACATTTTTAACATTTAACATCTTTCCATGTTGTGCTCATACCTGCCTACATTTGAAAATCAAAATATCCCCTGCCCACAGCAACACAAGACTCTGCCCATTTGCACATGGCTCCGCCCCCACCCATCTGTCAAAGGTAAACTCGGTTGTTGTAGCCTTGTGTTTGCTTACTATAGCATTGAAAATAATTCATTCAATGCTATAGTCAGTAAAATGAAGGCAGCGCCGCCACTGAAATAATAGTGCTTTCAATCCATGCCATTGGATTGAAAGCACTATAATTGATTCGGCGGCGCACTCAGTGTGCTTACTATAGCATTGAATGAATGATTTTCAGTGCTATTGTAAGCAAAATGAAGGCGGCGGCGCTGCCGAAATAATAGTGCTTTCAATCCATGTCATTGCATTGAACACAGCATTATTTTGGCAGCGCCGCTGCCTTCATTTTGCTTAAAATAGCACTGAAGATCATTCATTCAATGCTATAGTAGTCAAGGACATGGTTTGAAAGCAGCATTATTTCGGCTGCTGCACCGACTTCATCTTGCTTACTATAGCATTGAATGAATTATTTCCAGTGCTATAGTAACCAAAATGAACGTGGCACTGCCGTAATACTGCTTTAAATCCAATGATATGGATTGAAAGCACTAATATAGTGGTGCGGGCAGTGGGCACAAACATTTTGCACTGGGTCCCGTCATATTCTCCACCTGATTGGCTAACAGCAGCAACCAATCAGGTGGAGAATATGACAGGAAAGAATCTCAAAATTCCTGATATTCAAGGAACTTTTCCGGAGACTCAGAGAAATGCTCAAAATGGTTAGGCAGGTATGGTTGAGCTATTTGTATATTTTGTATTTTCCTAAAATGTCATTGTTATGTGAATTATTTTTCAAATTTGAAAAATCCTACATCTTTTTCGTCACAGAATGTTGGTAGGTATGTACGTGTAGTTCGTTTTTTGGCATATGGTGGGGATATTAGAACAGTTTATTTGCCCTGGTGTGTTACTTTTTTGTAACCAGTCACTCGACATACATGCCAACATTCTGTGACCAAAAATCTGTAGGAATCTAAGTTTCAAAAATAGAACTAGATATGTCACATGAACTTTGGCCTTCAGTCACCACATAAAATGACCTGAAGTGACATATGGCCTTGAAGAGATCACAGGAAAAGACTGCCTGATGTGGCCTATCCAAAAATCCTCTGACCCATCATTAGAAAGAAATGTACCAAATAAGTGCGCTGTGAGCAGTGTGACCAGCGTCTTCTTCATTAACACATTTTCCTCTTCTAACATAACTGCTGAAAATCACGAGCTGGCCAGCCAGCAGGGACCTGAAACACAAAATACCCACTGAACAGCTATACATCCTATTTGAACAAGTGCCCGCTGTGGAGGATCCGGTGTGAAGAGACATCAAGGTGAATACACTAATGTATACCCCAAGGGAAGTGACGGCCGCAAAGACTCCTGCAAATGCAACTTTTAAGGCAAGCCCGAGAACAAAAGTAATATAGAGATAAATATATTACTGTTATACAACTACTGACTGGCAACATGCGGCAGTTGCTTCCGGCCTCTCTCAGGCTCATGGCCACTTTCAACTAAAAGGTTAAGGCCCCTATGTCCTTGACACATCAATGATGTCATATCAGGATGCTGATCATGCCTCAGGGAGCCAGGCCAAAATTTTCTTTAAAAAAAAAAAACTGCATTTGTTGCCACTAAATCGGTAGGACTGCTTAAAAAGTGGTTTCCTAACGCCTAAATCGGTAGGGTTGGCAAGTATGTGACCACACTTGTTTAATTCAACTTTACAAGTGGCTTCCCGATACTTCTCGGTCGCTGCAAGTAATGTAGAAGCTGAAAAGCCAGTCCGTGTTTTGCAGTACTGACCATGCGATCTGTTGGGCAACCACATAAACAAGCTGTGGCTCTCCATTTTGTAAAATCATTTTTTTAAAATGATTTCTTTGGGTATTCTTGGTTAAAAGGCAAGACCTTTAACACGAAATACATTTTATCCATAAATGTTTCATTTTTTTATCAGATATAACATTAAAAGAAGAGATTGTTACAGAAAAGTTTTGCCTTAAACTTCAACTAGTCACTTCTAACTTCGAAGTTCCGATATACTCAAATGGTTTATCTAGTTAAAAAACCTTGTAAAGGAAGTGTATGTGGTAGATAACCAGTAGGTATAATATCATCCCATTGAGCAGTTTTAAGCTTAATTTCTTTGCAAGCCAGTCCAAAATTAAAAGGAACATATCCAATCTCCTCCGAAAGGTTCCAACATCTTTAACCTAATCTTTCAAGCCGTTGAAGTTGTCCCAAGATTCATAGTATTTCCCAAACTGGAAGTCTGATTGCGTCCCTCATGTTTTAAGATCCAACAAAAATGCTTCTGGCAATTATACAGGGTGTAGGGATGTCCTGCCAATTTCACTGTCCATAGCCTCACCAGGAACAGATCTTGAAAGGCCTAGAGCCAAAGGCCACAATTTGCCCTCAAGTAGTTGCTTATGGATCTCATCACAAAAAGCCTCCAGGCCAGACATTTCACAGGCACAAAACTGGCTTTATATATCTTTAAGAGGCCTTCGATGGCATACTGTAGGAAAGACACTGGAGGCGATGGGTAGGTGTGCAGGCCCGCTCGGAGCCCTAATCCACCTCGCATCTGCTAACCGTCTGCTCTGAGCCTCGCGACTGCTCAAAGAACAAGGTCACGGGGCAGAAAGCCATTCTAAGATTCCAAATATTTACATATCTCCCGCCTCAAAACAAGAAAATACAAATGACTTATAATCACTGAACAAAAAAATATAAACACAAGGATATGTGGTAAAACATACATAATCTCCCAACCCTGCTAGTTCCTTGGTAACTCTCCCTCTTGTGGTAACAACCCTGTTACTCATACCAGCCTCCTCATCCACACTGGCTTGATCTGTCATCCTGATTAGCCACACTACCTCCCACTTGTTGGTCCTCCACCCACACTTGTACCTCAGTGGCCTTAGCCAACCTACCCTTGGACCATACCTCACGCCCACAAGAATGACGCCATTCCTAACAGCAACTTTCTTGGGTCCGAGAAATCTACTTTCAATACATTTGTTCACAGATCTAGGATTCTTGATAAATACCTGCTCTCCTACACACCACTCACACCCCTTCACATTCTCCCTCCTATCAAAATGTTCTTTATTCTTTTCTTGCCCCTCTGATTAACCTAATTATCTCCTTCCTATCCATCATAATGGATTTTGCCATTCCTAACCATCCTGGGCAGTTTGGTGCCAGGTTCCCTCCCTTTAAGAGACACAAATGAAGAAACCCCTGCAATAGTGTGGTGTTGTCACGTGGTTTAACACTGTGTCCCATGTGCAACGCCATTTGGGTTCCTCCATTTAAATACCTTTTCACTCTTTCTACTAAACCATTTGCCCTAGGATGGTATAATGCTGTTGTGTGCACAATGCCGTAACCCACCAAGAATCTCCTCATTTTCCGACTCAAATTGCACACCATTGTCAGATACCAACTCAAAGGGGACGCCTATCTTCAGAAAAACTCTCTCCAAAAACTGGCTCAAATCTTTTGCAGTCACCTCTCTAACTGCTTCCCACTCCACCCACTTGGAATGGAAATCTACTAGCACCAATGAATATTTGAAACCTTCACCTAACCCTGCAATAGGGCCTTTTATCCACTGCCAACTTTTACCATGGTTGATCTGGAATAGTGTTAGGAATCATGGGTGTTTCACGTACCACCCTACTTTTGTCACTAGACTGACATGACAGTTTACATGCACCTCAGCCATCTTATCTATCTATTCCTGGCCACCAATAACTTTGTCTCAACTTCCTTTTCATTGCCCCCTCGCCAGGGTGCCCTTTGTGCGCCTACTCCACTAACACGGCCCTGATACCCACAAAATTGCCCTCTCCTCAATCTGCCATCAACCAAACACAACTCCTCCTTGACTTCCCACCACCTTTCCACTGTTTTATCGACTTCAAATCTCCATCCTTCTGTTCACAGCCACTTTTCACCTCCCACAGCCCTCTCCACTTCACCTTCGTCCAATTCCTCCATGTCCAACTATTCCTCCCTTGCCACAGGTAATCTGGACAGGCAATCTGCCACTTCATTCTATTTACCAGGTAAGTAACTCACTTCAAAATGATACATCTGTAATCCTAAACCCCATTTGCTGATGCTCGGGGAACCCAATGCCCACCTTCAAACAGTTGTACCATTGGTTTATGGTCTGACCTTACCACAAATGTTCTCCCCCACAAGAAATATTTAAAGTGAATCGCCCAAAACATTGCCAGGGTTTCTCGCTCAATGACAAGAGTAATTTCCCTCCGCACCTCTCAGTGGACTCGATTACTCTTTCTACATTACTCTTATCGTACTGCACTAAAGTCGCACCCTACCATACTGGCATCCACCACCAAGACACATTTGTCACACGGAATAAACATCCCAATTGAGGGTGCACTCATTTATGGCTTCTTTGATCCTCCTAAATGCCTCCTCTCATTCTGCACTCCACATGAACTGAACTTAACCCCCTTCCCGAGTAACCTCCACAAAGGCGTAGAAATGCTTGCATAATTCTTTACAAATTTATGATGGTACTCGGCCAAACCAAGGAATGACCTTATTTGGTCCTTGTCCTCTGGTCGAGGTGCACTTTTGATGGTCTCTGCCAAACTTTCCTTAGGCTTCACTCCTTTCCTGTCTACCACATGCCCCAAAACCTCTACCCTCAAATCTAATTTTGCACTTGTTCCTCCGCACCGTCAACCCAGCCTCATTCAGTCTAACACTTCTTTAAGAATCATATCATGTTTTTTCTGAATTAGCATTAACGAATATATCATCTGGAAGATCACTACATTTTGTACCCCCTCCATTATAGTCTCCGTTACTCTCTGGAAGACAGCTGCTGCTGACGCCATCCCAAACGGCATTCTGCAAATCTTAAGTCCCCAATGGGGTCACAAATGCAAAGTGACTAGTTTCTGTCAATGGTACTCTGTGGTACACTTGAGATGTCGATCACTGAAGTTTTGCCCCATTCAATGTCTTTCCCCAATAATGGGTAGAGGATGTCTATCAATTAAAATGTTCCTGTTCAAATCTCTCAGGTCCACACATAGTCTTATCTCTCCATTAGGTTTAGCCGCTACCACCACCAGTGACAACCACTCGGAGCTCTGTTTCAATAATACCCCCTTGTAACAGTTTCTGGATCTCCTGTTTCACTTTACATTCAAGTGGTGGGGCACTGACCTAACCTTATGCACCTTGGTAACGACTCCACTTTTGAGGACTATCTCGTGTTCGAACCCCTTCAACATTCCCAAATCCTCCTTAAGTACTTTGGGAAATTCCTGTTCCCATTTATCTTTTACCTCTGCAACCGTGATGGGATACTCGGCACTTGTATCCTTATGCCAAGCTTCCATTGCTCAGCCCACCCCAAAAGGGAGGACCCTTCCTGGGTTACATAGACATCAGCCTCACAGCTGCTACCTTTATACTTTCCCTAAGACCTTGATTTTCATATTGCCCTAGGCATACAGTTCAATCATGTGTTCGCTCAATTGTTCTACCTTTCCTTGCACACAGCCTTCAAGTGTTTTCCTTGATGAGGGTCCACGACGAACAGCTGTCAACCTTCATAGTTACCACTCTCCCTTCAATCAGGAAGACGTCCGTTGGTCCATTCCCTTTAGGAAACATTTCAGCAACTTCAACACATGCTTTCCTTGATGAGGAACTACATGACTTTCTTCCTGCTCAGGAACCTTTAGCTCCACACTATCAATTGCCCAGACTCCTTGCAGACTCTTTTATTACACTTCGAGCAATTTATGTTCCTAGCTGGGCAAAACATACTCTAAAAAATGTGGCGATTGCTACCACATTTGAAGCACTTGACCTCCTTGAATGTGCTGGGTTTTTTCAAATTCCTGACTGCTGCAACTTCGCCCCCTAGCTTGTCTCCTCTCATAGTCGACATGTATTTGCTCGTCTGTTCCATACTTGACGTTTCCACCGCCAACTCTAGCGGAAGGTCCTTCGATGGCAATCTCTCCTGAACCTTGGAACTGGTGCAGCGAACCAATTGATCACGCAAGTCAGTGAGATGACCAAAATCACAGGTGTGGCTCAGCATCCTCAAAGCAGCAATGAAATTCTCCACTGGTTCCTGTACTGTCTGGAAAAATGTCTCTCAAAGGTAGTGTTCTTTTTAGGCTCAATGTATTGCCAGCTTCCAGATCAGATTTACCTTGCCCTTCCTGTGGTGGTTCCGGCAACCCATCATAAACACTGCGGCCCTCGGCTTCTAAGTTGTGTAGCAGGATCGCTTCTTTTCTGGCAGAGGCACATTTCTCGTCCCCTATTATAATAAGATACGTGTCAAAAAGCTTTTTCCACCTGATGGCAGGTGTGCCAGCTTCTGATAAAGGTGGGGGTGGTGCCATACTTGCTGCCACCATTTTAATAGTCATCCTGCAAGGCCTGTGCTTATTGCGTGGGTTCTCTACTTTAATTGCTATACTAACTGCAGTTGTGTCACAACTCCACTAATGACACCCTTTTTCCTTTTTTTTAAGCTTCTGCTGGTTATTTCTCTTAGCTTCTTATGGTGGATTCTTTCCATAAACGAATCCATTTGGCCGTGTCATTTCATTTTTTTTTTCAGTGTTTCACTGAAATCTTTCAGTTGCCACAACTGATTTGCGCTCCCCTTGCTATGATCCATCTTAGATGCAGGCACTCTTGTGCTATTGGCTGCTCCTGCTTTCAATCAGCCTGTGAGTCCCTGGATGCTCTCAGCCCCTCCCACGGTGCCGGACAGGCTTCCTGAAAGACTTCGTGCAGGACTATAAGGCTGCAGCATGTTAACACGTCCTCCCTCGTCTCCTCACCTCTAATTGATTCGTAGATAGTGGATGAGACAAGGGGTTGGGGACCACAGCACACAGGGTACTGACTCTGCATGATCCTTCCTGGCAGATGGTCACAGCCTCGGGCACCACCCTGCAGCCGTTTTTGCACAGCTGATGCAACCGAGACCCCTCCGCCACAGCAGCAGTGTTGTGCGGCACAACCAGCGCTTCTCCATGCTCCAGGATCGGGAGGTGTGGAGGGGCCAGACGGGAGGCTCCGCACAACACTCCTATACCAGCGGGCCGGCAGCTTACACCCCAGATCCCATCCTTGTCGCCACTGTAGGAAAGACGCTGGAGGCCATGGGGAGGTGTGTATTTTATTTAAAGCGGGTCTGCTCGGAGCCCTAATCAACTTCGCATCTGCTCTGCCACGCATCCACGCTCAAAGAACAAGGTGTCGGGGCAGAGCCATTCTAAGATTCCAACTATTTACCTATCCCTACACATCCTCCACTGTTGATGTGAAATGCTTTGATTGCATACCATTTCCATAGTTCTTTTGCCATTTCCTTAGTTATTTTGCCATATCATCATTGGTCAGACCCACAGAGCCCAAATCATCATCATAGATTGGTATTCCCAAATAAGTATATTTCTTGAATACTAACAACATTGTCCTCAATTTTCCATACAAATCCAAGATTTTTAATCCCATTGGCTCTAATTATCAATCTTAGTATTAAATTATTTGCAACGGAATAATCTTGCAGATGTTGTAAACTGAGCTGAAGGCCAATAGGTGTGCAATCTAAATGAACACAAAGGTCGGGCCAGGCCCCCCTGATCTCACCCCCCCCCTTTACCAGTTGGAAGGGGGAGGCCTTGCTAGAGGTGTTGGAACATCCCAGTGACTCGAGCATCGTGGGCAAGAGGTTGCAGACAGCTGGTATTTTGCTTATATGCGGCAGAAACTTCAAAGTGTTTAGCATTCTAGGGGAGCCTTGGTCAGGATTGCTTGCCTTGAACAATCTGTTAATACCCCACAGCCATGTAACACACGACTGTGTTGCGGTTTTTTAAACTGCATTCTTGCTTTTCCAGTCATTTTTTTTTTTAACACCACTATTTCTGTCATTTTGTGATTAACATTTTTAATGATTTGAACTGATGGGTACTGACGCTTGTATTGTGGATCCCTGCTCTGACTTTCTCCTTAGTGAGGCATGATGATTTTGACATGTCATTAGCAGATCATTTCGGACGGAAAGTGATTTGAGATTGGGAAATGGTAACTGGCAGTGGCCATTGCTGTGACTTTCTTAAAATTATATATGGTTTTAAGATTTTTGGCAATTAGAAATTATGGAGGCACAGAATAGTGTGAAACCTTTCACTTGTCTATATGCGATTTTGTGTATTTTGCATGATGCTTGTAGATTTCCATTCAGAATGGGGGATAAAGCTACAATCGTGTCATAATTTTCCAAGTCCTGTGGAGTGGAAAGTTGCAGTTAAATGCCACATTTCCAGTCTGTAGTACTTGAAAATTCGCCTTTTATGATTGTAGCTTTATTGGTGGAAGCAGGCAGATCCCAAGGAATCATTTGAGATGGCTCCCACAAATGCTAATTGGGGGAGAGATTTACACTTTTCCAGAAACATCTTAGAAAATAGAAGAGAAGGCGATTCTTGCCTGTTACCTTTACTTAAAATTGCCTGGAAGGGGCTCTTTTGAATAAAAATGCAAACAGAAGTTGTCCATTCCATGCAAATTAGGATACAAAATAAAATTACCCTTACTTTTTCGTAAACCAATTTCTACATTGTCAGGTTTTATCATGTTACTTGTGCATTTTTTTAAAGGATCAGTATAAGGTTTTTTAGGTATTCAACACATGCTTCCAACTTGAGCTGGGAAGATGCATGTCAAATACCAACATTTCAGGCTAAACTCACGTTTTGGCTTTACCACTTAACCAAAGTGTGTGAGATCCTGGGCAAATCATTTAATCTCACTGTCTTAATGGCCAACCTAGAAGGGATTCCGTTTGCAGTATCAATTATTCCAAAAAAGCCTCGCTCATGGTTTAATAGATGGGCAGCGCAGGGGTTCGGGCCTGCCAAGGAGATTTGCATCTTCCTTTAGCAAATAGGCCATTTATTGAATGATTTGCTATTGAAATTCACAATTGCAAAGATCTAAAGATATCATCATGGACATTTCCATATTGTAATCTGTATCTACTGACGATAACATATAGAGGGGTTGGCAGGGGAAAAGCAGCCACAAGGCAGGAAACTCCCTCAACCTTCACTGCCTGCCTCCTGATCTTGCTCCCCCCCACCCCAGTCTCTCCTGCATGTTAGCACTTCGTTGCATCCTCAATTAAAATGTGCAGCAAAATTGCAACAAAACTTGTGCTTCAAAATGCCATTTTGTAGGCAACAAAATGTTCTATTTGCTTCAGTATTCTGGAGGAGGGGGGGGGGCTGTTTTTTACAGCAAGATACAATACCGTGCCTCAATCATTAGGCTATGACCCGGGATGTGTTTTTTGGTCATGAATAATTATTTTTAGAACATGAAATAGGTGACATTGGTTAATTGAGGATGTCTGTCTCATTAGCCAGACGGGGCCAGCAAGATAGTCTTTGCCAGTTTATCTCCTCAGAATTGATTTCTTTACTGTGCCACCAAGTTTTTAATTTATTCATAAAATGTTAATGGCTACATGCATTTTCCATATTGATATATGTATTTATGTGGTTTTTTAGCTTGTAACCATAGGACCAACGGCCTATGTAATTATGAAAGTTTTAGTACAAAAAGAAAAATACTATTCACTGTGTTCTGTTCCTTGTTGTGATTCCTATACCCTATGGAATAGGACCCAGTATCAGTTAAGACTGGGTCATTGAACTATTTGATTAATGGTTCATCTGGGGGACCTCCCTGTGTTTCGCTACTCATTTGTTCCCTAGATGCCTTTGAGTACTTATCCCTTTTGTGGTAAGTTTTACAGCAAGGTGGCAGGAGCACAAGCACCTCTCCATAGCCAGTGTTTAGGGCAGTAGAGCACACACAATCGGCCCTGGCAGGAGGAAGCATCCTCGCCAGCCCAAGAAGTCATTGTGGGGGGTAGGATGGGATAGTTAAATTGGTGGTCAGGGTGAGCTGATGGAAGATGACTGGGGATAAAAGGGAGGGAGTGGATAGAATAGAAAGGGGGCAGCAGGTGGGAAGGGAAGATGGGTACATTGTTGCCACACTTTGTCCTGCTTATTTTGCTATTTACTGTTTATATAGCTCAATTGAAGCATTGTTACAGAAAGTATACGACTTTTATTCATAGGGCATGATTAACTGGGATTATTAACATCTTGGGCTCTTGATCAGGGGTCTGCGGTATACAGATTTCATGATTTGACAATAGTTTTCCTTATAAATATGGGAAGAGTAGCCAATGAAGGTCATGAGGGGCCAGATGGTAGAGGGCAGAATACTTTGCAAGGGGTACTGCAGAGCATGTGACTTTTGGAAGGCAGGAACAGATTTCCCACTTGAAATTGAGTGATCCTGGGCAATCACTTCATGTCCACAAAGCCTGGTGGTGGCCAAGCTGTTGCCAGCCAGTCATGCACCTAAACACCAAACTCCCAATAGTAGAAAAACCTAAGGCCGCTTGGAGACAACCTAAACAACCCTGTAACGGGTGTTAGTACTTGTGACGGCCATGAACTACTCCTGTTATGATCTCAGTCTTGCCCAAGGAGCACTTTGCCTTATATCTGCCACGTATTGCAATCCTAACATGCATCTTTACATTCAAGTAGCGATGCAGGTAAATGTCGCCTGGTCCAAAGAACTGGTCTTCAAATCTATGCTTCTGCACTATCTGTCTAACGGACTGAATAAGGGTGCAAACAGATTTTTCCAGATCTCCAAATACTTTTTTGCTGGATTAGGGATCTGAGAAATCTGGCTCAACTGAAAAGCATTGTTTTGGGTACTCCACCCACACCAAATGGAAGTTTGGGGTTGGGGGCGGGGGGGTTAGAGGGGAGTGGGTCCTAAGATCATCCTGGACCATCCAGATGAAAATTCCTAGAGCTTGACCTAATTTGGTGTAAAATGTATGGGTACCCTGACAAAGCCCTAAACCTCATGACGCAGTGGCATGCCCCGTTTAAACCACTACCACTTAAATGCATTAGTTGGAATGTTCATGCTGGACAGTAAACCTCCCTTTAACACATTGAAGGCTTGCGCGCTCGCACTTCAAGATCACTTGAAATGGCCTGTTTTATAAATCATTATTTTTTAGATGTCGTGCTTTTTTTTGCACCGGCTCGGTTATGGTCTCAGATATGTTGATAAGCACCAGTGGGGCTGGGGAGTGGTAGGTAGCCAGTGTATAGCTACTACTGTCTATACTGAAAGCTGGAGCAAAATGTCAGTTCCTGCATTCTGGGAAGTGTACTTTTTAGTGCTAAAAAAGTTACATGTTACAAAAGGAAAATAAAGGGCTGGATAAGCGACTCACACAAGATGTGGGGTGATCACCGTTTGTTCACTTGTTGCATATAAGGCACATCACTTTATTGGCTTTTTGGCCCTATAATCTTGCCTAGCTCACGATGTAAACGGCTGTTTTCACTATGTGCGCTGACCATGGGGAAACTTTCATAATTCTTTTTGTTGGAGATTTAAATGCATCTTTTTTTCTGTTTTAGATTCTGCTTTGGAAAGAGATGAACTTTTGTAATGTGTCTGACAAGGAGAAGCAGAAGCTAAAGTCTGAAGTTGCTGTGCTCCGTGAGATGAGGCATCCCAACATTGTTCGATATTACGATAAGATCTATGATCGAGTCAAAGGCATGCTCTACATTGTGATGGAATACTGTGAAGGAGGAGACCTGGCTGGTTTAATTGACAAACATTCAAAACAGTGGTATGTGCTTCAATATTCTGTCAATGTTTCTCCTCTGTAAAGATGGACTTAGTCCTGAGATGTCAGTTTAGGTTGACACCTGGGTTTGTTTGTGGCATCTAATGTATCAATATAAAGATGAGGTTTTTTTTTATGGATGCCTACACGCCAGTGTTTTAGCCTTGCACACATCCTCTCCACATTTCCTCCAGGAATTGATGGCCACACCACAGCAGGACCCTGGCAGCACCTGTTGTGAGATGGCCTGAAAATTAATGATTGCAGCTTTGTCACTAATGTTTTACTGTGACAACCAACAAATCCTTTGTGAATGCACTATTAGCGTGTTTGCTATAAATGCGGCTGTGGTTGGCTGGATGATGGCGATCTGTTTCATCACTGCTGATTGTACATGTTTAAGTTATACCATACATTAAGTTGACCTTAACAATGTTCATTTTCTTTGGTAGTGTTTTGATAGACGTTTTTAATCGGTTGTCTGTGATTTTGCGAATACCCAGAATTATATCCCCATGGGGGACAACAGATTTACTCATGTGCAAAAAGGGGGCTTTTTGGGGAAGGAAAGCATCAGTTAGTGCTTGCTAGGTAAACATGCATTGAATAAGTGGCTTTAGGTCCAGGAATATTCAGAAGAACCTTTAATTGGGCCATTGGCCGTGCTGTACTCTTTAAATTAAAAACACAAACTCACACTTCAAAATGCATTTGAAATGGTGACGTAAACCTTTTGTTTGAAGTGGATGACCCTGTGTTCCCTCAATAAAAAGCACAACTAAAGACTAAACATATGCTTTCAAAATATTGCATTTTACAAGGGCACAACTTTGGCAGCAGCTGGCTTCAGTAGAGTTGTTCAGAATGGTTCCATGTCATTTAAGTTTACTTGGTGGTAATTGAGTTCATGGAAATGACTTGGTATTTTAGTTTTTTTTTTTAAACGCCAGACGTTCCTTCCATCGTGAAGGAGACCGGTTGCTATCCTCACGTAAATCCAAATGCCACAACTGTAGTTTGAGCTCCGGGTTGGATTGACCTCGGACTTTCGGCCCGTGGCCGGCCGAAATCGTCCGAGGAGTGGGTCGGTTTATGGCCATGTTGGAAGGAAATCAAAGCCTTTCATCCTTTGGTCGATAAAATGAGTACCAAGACAGGTTGGGTGATATTGTATGCATATTTGTTATATAAAAAAGAGCTTAAGCAGAAGTGCTATACAATAACAAGTTAATCATTTGGCCTTGGACGTCTGCGTGGATTCAAAGTAATTTGGTGTACTTGGGAACAATGCTATTTTATGCGACTTCCTGTTTTGTCAAGGGGTGAACTGTTGTGATATCAGAGGTCAAGGGTCGGGTCGTGAGGCAAGGGGCGGGCCACTTTTTTGAGGTGCGGGGTGGGAAACTTTTCTTTGGGTCACCAGCAGGCCTATTTCTTGTCCCAGTCCGACCCTGTTTTAACTGCACCTGAGGTCCCAAAATTGCTGGTCTGTTAAGTGAACATAAACACTCCAGTTATAAAAACCTTTAAATTCCATCTAGCATCTGACTAAGCTTGGTGTTTTTGACTGTTTGGGCCTTCATTTGGCATATCATGGCAGTACCCCAAAGGCTGTCTCCGCTATGGTGGCTTTGTAGATACATGAAGGTTCTACTTTACAGGAGCCTCCGCAGATTTGCTTTGATAATGCTTGCTTTATTAAAATGTGGTGCCTTAGATTCTACCACCATGATCAAACTACCAGCGGGTGAACATTTTAGTATTGTCGTAGGTGTATTGCATTCATGTGGGAGCTCAGCAATGCCAGTAGCCCTGCATGCTTCCTTGTGCGTGACAACTCTTGGAAAATGTGATTGCAAGATCTTTTTGCATGGTTACCTATTGCTGCCTCCAGTATTTGATTTTTATATTCAGTAAATCCCTCAGTTGCTTTGTTTGCTGCCACTGCTCGTCTGTTTTCTTGTATCCCTAGTGCCTCTGCCTAACTGCAAACTGTACTAAAGCTACACGTTGCATAGGCAGCATTTCTATGCATCTACCAGCGCTGTTCGCAGCCTGGTTTATTCTCTTGAGACAAATCCCTAAAATAATTCCAGTTTGCACTCGCTCCACCAACCCTGCAGTGACCTTTGACAAAATGGGCTTTCCCTTGTGGCTCATCTAGAGCCCAACATTGGATGGACCATGTTGGGCCTGCGTCCATGCATTGGCTGATTGCTGCCATTTGTTTATCTCAAGTTGGCTCTCTAGTGTGAGAACTGGGCCTCTGGTTCTCCACCTCCAGGCTCTGTCAAAACATTTGTACTAGCTTCCGCCTGGAAATAGATAGCCACCTTCATATTGAGGTGTTTGGTTTGCACCATTGGATTGCTCAAATGCAAGCTACTCCTTCCGAGGGACCGTAAATGGTGGTCAGGCAGCAAAGTAGTAATGGGGAGCTTGGGTGTGGTCTGCTGTGCACAGCTACAACTGGCTCCTTGTAATCTTTACTCTGCAAAATATTGCCTGATGCTTTGTGGATGGGGCTTATCGCAAGGATCAGAGGGGTACTTTAGGTGAAGTTGGGGAGGTCTAAATTACGACATCTGAAAAGCCATTCAAGAAGAAACCGACCTTTGCTGCAACTCATTTAGGAAGGCCATGCGACTAGCAACAAGAATCCATGCGACTAGCAACAAGAATCCTTCAGCATGACAACAGTTGCCCTGCATGGGCTCTGTTGCATTCCAGTGGACAGGGCGTCGGGGACAGCATTGCTCAGCAGGGGCACTGTCGAGGCATGGGGCCCTGCAGCACCTGGCCTGCAGCACCAGCATCGTGCTGCAGTAACACACAGCCAACAGGAGAAGGATGCATGGACTGACGAGCCAGAACTGGCTCCTCCCTATTTCAGTCACATGGTCACCACTATGTGACCATAGCACAAGCCCTGGGAGATACCATGTTCCCAGGAAGGGGTGACAAACAACACTGTTTCGAGTTCACAATCTCGCAAAGAAGAGATACTGTATAAGATCAGTTTGTCTAATGCCTTTATTGTGGTTGAACAGTTTGAAAAAAGGTGGACCCCCCAAAAGTGTTCATATGTTTCAGTGTGGAGGCTGGATCTTGCTCTGGTGCCAATTAATAGATGACCTCAAAGAGCAATAATCACAGAAGATTCCTCATACTATATGGGGGTTTCTGTCCTTGGGCGTGGGGTGTATGGGACTGCTGCCCATTTTTGGGTTGACTGTTTTTTTGTTTCAGAAGAACTTGGAGGCCACATTTCAGAGGAATGTTTTTTTTTTTTTTTCTTGACCTTCATAGGAAGTGTGGTCCCCGAGTTACAAATCACTCGTTGGTCCAAAAAACAGGTGTTTTTAAAAAATAAACAAGGAACTTCATCCATAGTACGGTGTTTGTATGGTCTAGTTCACGGGTATCCCTGGTTGATTTCTGGGATATCCTTAGTTAAAAGGTGGTCAACCGGTTTCGATGATGGCTATTTTTCATCTTCAGGACCATGATTTTAGCTTGTCTCAGGGAGATCAGGGGTAGGTGGGGCGGTGCGGGGCCATCATCCCAAACCAAAGTAGGTTTTGAGTCTTGAGGGCACTAATTTCTTATTCTTAATCTAATAAGGGAGTTTTTGATTATTTAGAGTAAATTAGAGAACATTAGGGTGAACAGTCATTTATGGTCGTTCTGGCTATTTTTGACTTTTGATGGCATGAATTGCTGGTGGTTACCTATAACAGCTCTGGCGTGTGCAGGCTGTTAGCCGGGTTTTTAATCGGCTGTGGTAGTCTGTCTCTCGAATCCTGTAAGACAGCAAAAATGGGGCATATGTCCGCTCCCAATTCACCCTCCGCGCACAAACTTAAGCAATGGTTTGCCATCCCGGCTTCCATGCACGCGATCGCGAATGAGATCCATGTGCTTCTCAGAAGCTTTCCAAGCGAGTTATCACAAATGATCCATGCACTTTCAAAAGAGAACTAGGCTTCCCAAGCGAACGAAGCTCTCCCGCGCTCATCATGAGCTGCACCATGCCACTTGGGCAACTGTGCACACGATCGGCATTCCCACAGGGCGCCCATTGATCCACAGATTATAGGCCACCTGTCACTTTAAAAGATTGCGCTTGAAATAACAGGATGACATGCGCCCGGTTCAATGAACCCACCCTTATGGTATTTTGAACACCAGACAGAGGGGCTTGTGGCATAAAACTCCTGACGTACACCCCGTTTTTGCTGTCTTACAGGATTCGAGAGACTCACTACCACAGCCGATTAAAAACCCGGCTAACAGCCTGCACGCGCCGAGCTGTTATAAGGTAACCGGCATCAAGAGTCAAATAGCCAGAACGACCATAAATGACTGTTCAGTTAATCCTAATGTTCTCTAATTTATTCTAAATCAAAAAAGCACTCCCTTAGATTAAGAATAAGAAATCGGTGCCCTCAAGACTCAAAACCCACTTTGGTTTGGGATGATGGCCCCGCACCCCCCCACCTACCCCTGATCTCCCTGAGACAAGCTAAAATCATGGTCCTGAAGATGAAAAATAGCCATCATCGAAACCGGTTGACCACCTTTTAACTAAGGATATCCCAGAAATCAACCAGGGATACCCGTGAACTAGACCATACAAACACTGTACTATGGATGAAGTTCCTTGTTTGTTTTTTACGAACCCCTTTTTTTTGGACCAACGAGTGATTTGTAACTCGGGGACCACACTTCATATGAAGGTCAATAAAAGAAAAAAAAAATTCCTCTGAAATGTGGCCCCCAAGTTCTCCTGAAACACAAAACAGTCAACCCAGAAATGGGCAGCAGTCCCATACACCCCACGCCTGGACAGAAGCCCCCATATAGTATGAGGAATCTTCTATGAATATCGCTGTTTGAGGTCATCCATTAATTGGCACCAGAGCAAGATCCAGCCTCCACACTGAAAGGTGGACCCCAAAAAGTGTTTGTTAAAAACACTGTTCCAAATAACACTTCGGGAAAAACTAGTATAATTCATCGCCTCCCTGAATGTGATCCAGTGAACAGTTTGACAGCCACTTTCACGAGGGTCCTGCTTATGTTAGTTGCCCCGTCCTGGTTTTACTCTTCTAATTTGGTCACTAACATGAACAAGAGATCCGTGCCTCATTCAGTGAAAGAGGATATTAAATCGCTGCCGGGTCCGGGCATGTTTTCTGGCCTCGCCACTGTTGTATCTGCGTGGGAACTCTATGCCCCCACCATAGTGCTCAATGAGCCCCGGGCCTCCATCCCTCCAGAACTCACATGGAGGCGATGTGACGGGCTCGGGCTCCCCGGTCGCAAATCCCGCAGCTGGAACGCCCCTTCTATTTATAGAGCACGTGGCAGCATGCAACATCACGCTGCCATGTGCTATTCCCTTAAAGGGGCAGCACCACACCTAGAGTGGTGTTTATTTTGATGGCAGAGCATGTGACTTATGAATTGTCATCCCTGAAAACCACATGCAACACAACCAATACCATACTGCAAACATGACCGAACATCCGTGTTCTCTAGAATTGTTTGAGCACTTTCATGTGACGTAGAACCGACATCTTCCATTGGTATGCTTGCACTGGCAGTCCAGTTTAACATTGCCAGAATGCCGTGAACTTGGGCAAAACCCAAATTGTAGTATCAATTTCAAACTGGTGTATATGGAATTGACTATAGTCCATAAAACATGTTCACTTTACCAACACGTACTGTTGACTATAACACTTTGGTGTGCTGTGGGAATGGGATGCTGAAACGTGAAGTCACGATTCTGACACTTAACACCAGTGAAGAGAAGCCGTCCCCAATACGTCTCTAACCGTGGCAAACACGGCCTGCACAAGTGCATGACTGACCCACACACCACATGCACACATTTGCCTCCGAGTACGCACACTACACTTGCGCGATCCTATTTTTTTTATTTTTTTTTTACTTAATGCACTTGGTGACAGTTTCGGCAGTACAGCATAACGACCAAATTAAGCCTAAAGTCCAGTAACATCTTGGTGTTTACAGCGGGGGCTTAACAATTGGATTTGCGTTGCAGCATACAGTAACACAGGGCAGGGATTAACAGCCATCAATTTACAGTAATAGGGAACATATCCAAGAATGCAGCCCAGCTAATCTGGTTAGGGCCCCCACCCCTCCTGCAGGTAAACTTTAAGGGTTTCCAAATGTCGGTCGGGTGACTCCCTGGCTGCTGCATCGTTGCCCACTGTTCTGTTAGCCCATGTAACTGCACACAGCCACTACTCAATCGTCTGGGCCGAGTCACAATAGCAATATGTAGCGCACCACCAGTAGCGAACAGACTAGCATGTTTTCGCTTGCCCCTCCACCCCGTCCCTAGATCTCAAATACATGGAAGAGACATTGTATTGGGGTGGCAACAGTCGAACCAAGAACATCAGTGGATATGCAGACAAGTCGCCAAGTTTAGGACTATCACATACCATATGATGGTACCTGTCATTGGTTGCTATGCATCTAGGACAAACGCTGCATGGGCTAGGGAGCGATGTTTGTCTGCCTGGGGGGAGCTGTATCGGACAGAATCCAGAGTGGGTCTCGTCTGTAATATCGAGGTCCATGTCTCATGGCCATTTAGCACGGGGGTCTTACTTGGAGGCACATATGCATGGTCCTGGACCAGGTTGTAGAATGTTGACAGTACTTCGGGCCCCATGCGTGCTCACTGAAGTCTGCACGGGCTTAACGGGAACTCCACCCACAGATCCTGTACTGTACCCATTGTGATGACCTGTGGTGCATCAAGCCAGGCATATAATGCGCATACATGCACTCTAGCATATCGAATCCATTACACACCCACTTCCACTCTGTAACGGCATCCACCCTGGGGAAGCCTGGGAGGGGAAACCACCATGGAAAGGATGAGTTGCTTTCAGGAGACTCGCGTTTGCTCCAAGTCAGCAGTCGCACTAGCAGGGTCAAGCAACGTTGGCATCACCAGCGATCATACTACGCCGCTGATCAGGAGTGTCCTGCATGAATTAAAACTCTGCGTATGGTGCTTGTGCTGCTATCCAATACTTTAGTTGGGCACAGTAATTTTCCACTCCCCCTGGTGCATAAGGCCAATGTTTCCCTGTTAAGTCGGACTGCCCCGAGTACCACAGGTATGCATTGGTGGCCTCTTCCAGCTGTTGCATAGTCCTTAAATGCATTACTCTAATACGATTCCTGGTTTTCTGATCACCACCTTTTGTGGTTAACCTAAAGGGGGTCTGACAATGGTAAGCATTTTAGGTTTTGTTTCTCCCAACCAGATGCAGCGGTGTACAAACACAGCACTTTTTGCAGAGTGTATTTCAACACAATCTGCCACTTAACTGCGCAAAGTCCACGTCAAAGTACCATATTACTACACCTCGCAGCACCAAGTATTTTAACATTTTATTGCTGCAGTAAAATAAACCTACATTTTGTTATTGGTAAAGACCCTCAATTTTTATATCTATTCATTTTTTACATTTATAGAGCACACTGCAGCCCGAAGGCATCGAGGCACTAAACATGAAGGTGTACACAGGCAAGATTGTGGATACATGGAGAACGTGAGGTACTTAGTTGCAGAATCAGAACGGGGTTACATGTGCCGCTGGCAGAAGTCAAAGCAAGTGGTCCAACAGCCTGGTTTAATGTCTTTGACTCACCTGGCCTTCCGCAATCGCCCTAAGGTGCGTAGGTGGGGCATTCCAGTGTAGGCTGCTATAGCTGGGAAGCTGGTGCCGCCCGCATGTACTCTGCAGGTCTTGGGGCTTGAAATCAGGTTGGTGTAGGTAGTTCTGGAAGGATGGGGTCGGCCAGGATGGGCGAGGTAAGGAGGAGCAAGGTCATGGTGACATTTATGGGCGAGGATTTTAAAAATGATTCTCTGCCTAATGGGCAGCCAGTGGACCTTCTAAGATCAGAAATGTGGTCCTTCTTGGATAAACCTGTGGCGGCCCTAAGGGCACTGTTTTGGGCGTGTTGGAGCCTAGCAATATTTGTACTGGATGTGCCACCAAGGAGAGCATTGCAATAGTCCAACCTGGATCGTAGCAAGGCCTGGCAATGGTGAGGCCATTCTCGGATGGAAGGGTCTTGCTGCATTGATCAGTTTTGAATAGTATGCCGAGGGCAAGGCTATGGTATTGACTTGCCTGTCCATGGTGATTGGAGTAGCGACTCCTAGAGTCTTGACTGTTTGGGACACAGCAATGGGTATGTTGTCGATGGTGAAGGAGCAATATTGTTTGAGGTTACCCAGAATGGTCAGTGACCCAAGTAGGAGCTCGGTCTTGTCAATATTGAGTCATAAACTCAATATTATCTGCCATCCAGGCTTGGATGGTGGAGTAAATGGAGTTGAGGGTGTTCTGTCACCTGTGAGCAGGATGAGTACGTGGGTGTCATCGGCATAATTGGTGTATGAGATGCCCAAGGCATCAAGGAGATTGAAGAGGCCGGGTGAACAGGTTATAGAGAGTGGGCGTTATTCAGGAGCTCTGGGGCACTCCCATTTTGTGTGACTGGGGGAGGTGCATGCTGAGTCAGGACTTTCATGCCTATTTCCTGTAGGAAAGAGGTGATGCATGCGCATGTCTTGGGGAGAAGTTGGCTGCTATTGAGAGATGGTGGCAATGTTATGATCCACGAGGTCGAATGCAGCTGATCAGCAGCAGGAGTGCTGGTTTTCCAGCATCTCGGATGTCGTCCATTTGATTTTTCAGGCCGAGGAGAGCCGTTTCAGTCCCATGTAGAGAGCTGAATCCAGACTGCCAAAGGCCCAAAAGGTGATTGTCCTCAAGTAAATTTTGAAATTGCTGGTAAGCCGCTTTGTCTAATATTTTCAGTAGAAAGGGGGGGCAGTGGTGATGGGCCCATAGTTCCCTGGTACCGATGGGGTCAAGGGAGGGTTTTTGAGGAGCGGACAAACACAGGCTTCCTTCAGATCAGTTGGAACATGGCCAGCCTGAAATGAAGCATTTATGAAAGCCATGAGGAAGGGGGCAAGGGTAGGGCCAGTGTTTGACTAGTTGAGCAGGGCAAACGTCGCCTTTGCAGTTGGAGGGTTTGGTTTTAGGAGCATGATGACCTCAGATTCAGTGATGGCCTTGAAGTCGAGTAGCAGGGAGGAGTTGATTTTCGACTTTACCTGTTATTATTCTGGTCAGCAATTAGGAGGGTTGGGGCTTTTTGGTGTGCCTGGACTTTGGTTTGCAGGGTGTTAATTTATTAAGCATGGCAGTTTGGATGTCGTTGCACTATACTTTATCTTTCACTATGGTGGAAGGTGGGGTGGATGGAGTTTCAAGTTACCTGAAAATGTCTTTAGTTGTGGATTTGGCATTGGCAATCCTGTTGGATTTGGAAAGGATAATGGCTGTAGAGATGGTCTTAAAGGCACATTTAGTATCGTCATTTTTACAAGCTGAGAGGGCAGCTCGCTTCGTGGCTCGAAGCTCTTAGGAGAACCATGCGTTGGTGTGCTTGGCTTTCTTTGCTTTTATGAGAGGGGGGGGGCGATGGCATCAACTGAGTGATAGCCAGTTTAAAGGTGTTAGCAAGAGTCGTGGTCAATTCAGAAATGGGCTTGGAGAGCTGGCACCTCAAGGAGGGGTGTTATTCTTTCTATGGTTAGTTGATGGGAGCTGCAGGAAGAAGGGAAGTGGGCTGTGGGGGGCCCTCTGGAGGTGTTTAGGTCAAATTGTATGTAGTGGTGGTCTGTCCAAGGGATGAGAATTTTCAGTAATTGGCACTGGGCAGTTGTGGTGGGAGACCCAATCTAGGGAGCATCCTTTAATGTGGGTAGGACCAGAGATGGTTTGCAAGAACCCCAATGTGGCGAGGGCTTTATTCCGAGCGGCAGCACAGAGTATTGTGGCCTAAGCTCACATGTGAGTAGGATTTAGGATTTTTTTTTTTTAGATTCGTTGAGTGCTTGGATGAGGGATTCCTGGAATTCAGTGATCGGGCAAAGTGGTCATTAGACAATGTGGAGGGCCAAGGTTAGGTTGGGTGGGATTAATTTTGAGAGGAAGGTAATCCCAGCTGTGGCAAAGTTCACCTTCTATCCTCTTAATAGTTAGTTTTCTTTGGCGATGGCTACTCCCCCACCTAAGGGGGTCGGTCTTGCCTGTAGATGGTGCATCTGTCCAGGATGGCCAGAGAGGGCAGGGCCTATTCAACCAGGCTTCAGTAATCATGAGGTCGGTGTTAAGGATTAGGCCATGGATGTCCAAGGTGTGTGCAGGAACTGAGCAGGCATTGATTAAGGCACACTTGAGGGTGGTCTGTATGGTGGTGGGGGCAGGCCCTGGCATATTGGGGGCAACAGGTTGCTGGCATATTGTAGAGGCCATGGAGTAGTAGGGGCATTAGGCCAGAACACCACAGGATTGATGCAATGTGCCAGAGGTGCAGTTGTTTTTGAGGCGTGGGTCTCAACGTCCAGTGTACAGAAGTCTCTAAGCATACAGGCATAGGAGCAAGATGGTGGAGAGACTAAAGTATGCTGCTGGGTTCACTGTTCTGCAGAGCCAGGCGAGCAAATGGTGGGGGTGGCCGAGGATATAGTAGTCCAACACCTGCTCCCCAGACGCTTGTTGGGAATGTTTGTGCTAGGTATGTAGGTGGGTAGGGCCAGTTGAGTGCATGAGCAAAGATGTGCGTTGCGGGCTGAACGATTAGCGAGACTAGGGGGATATGAATAGGAGGCAGCTGGAAGGCTTACCTTGACTGCGCCAGGGAGCTATGTCGAGCAGCAGAGTGTAGCAAAGGCCTTGTCCTTTAGGGCTTTGCCTGGCAGCGGATGATCTCCCCTTAAAGCAGGATTTTTATATATTCCAAGACACTTTTTATTTCAGGAACTGGCAAAAAGATGTGTACTTTTTTGTACATGTACACATGCAACATAGAATTTAGACAATGGGCTTGTTTGCTGTGAACTGCCTGCCACTCCCAACGATCTAACCGTTCACCCTGTTTCCGATCAGGCTTCATGCCCTCTAATCCCCTTCTGTACTCTGCTTTCACCTGTAAACATGTTAATCATACCCAACCTTAAACTCCTTTTCCGAGTAATCCCACATCACAGGTGGACATTTCTGCCAATAGGCCAGTGGAGGAAAGAGGGATGGTCTAATACATCGGATGCCTGCCTCTCGCCCAAAATATCCTGCCGTGCAATTAAGACAGCTGAAAACCTCTCGGCAGGTTAATATCGCAGGGTGGCATTCTCCACTTTGTATGCTCGCAAAATCTATCTCCCTAGTCATGCCGTCTTATACACGGTGTAAGATAAAGGGAACGTGTGTAAAATGAGCGAGAACCTTTTTAGAACTGGCCCTCAAAAATGCATCTCCTTTTTTAGGATCAGAACGAAGCCAAGTTGTTTGATCTGATGGCCAACCATGATTTGCATTCCGTCTTGCAGTTATCGGGTACATAATGGTACCACGTGACTGCCAAGTACTGGTGTTCCAGCACTCACATGTTTACATTGGAGAGCATTTTCAAACATTGAAAGAAATCCAACCTAGTCCATATCAAGGGCAGCAGCTGCTACCAATCACTGGATCCGGACCATTCAGAGCATAGTATTTGATCCATTCAGCCACTGCACTGATGGGTAGGTTGACACGACTTAAAAAGTTAAAAAGGGACAGGGTAGTGGGACCAACTCTTGACAGTGGCTGTCAAGGCACTACACTTAGCCGCGTTTGCAGAAGGGAGTTGTGAGTGTTAGTGTTGCGTTCATTTGAACACTATCTTAAATTACAAAATGCAGTATTCTTTTGTGCAAAATTGTGTTGTGCATTCCTGTCTGCCAGCCATGAATACCCACTACAAAAAATGGGACCACAGCGGTTTCCAATGGGAACAATCTTGAGAAAGGGGAACAGAGCACCAAATGCCAGGAAAGTTCTTGCAAAACCAGGATGTCTGGTCAGCCAACCTATGGGTTCTGCTTGCTGACTGGCGCAACCTACAGGGAACTGCGGTGAACCAGCAGTTCCAAAATGTCCTAATCTTCAGTCCTCCCAACATTAATATGGTGCGTGCAATGCTGCCACCTAGAGACTTCCATGGTCATTGCAACACTTACTGCAAATAAGGGGTTTTCCTGAACTCTCGCCTTGCCAGGACAAGCAATACAAATCCTACACGACCATTAAAAACTGCCCGCACATTCGAGGGGATTGTGCAAGGCCTGATGTCAGTTCCTTGTCACCCAGTGATGTGCAGGTTAAGATCCTCCAGCGCGTATGTGCGATGTGTGCTCGCACTTGGGCCTTGAGGTCAATGCATCATTTTCAGTTAATTAGAAACCTTAATCTTCCAGGTAAGCCAAAAAGCGGTGATGCAAACCAAATCTAATGGGATAGCCCTGTCCACCTGTTCTGTATTCGATTTTTGGGGTGACCCATGTACTCTTGGAACGAGGCATAAGTCTTTAACTAACAGTTGGCTCCAGAGGTCGAAGTGAGGAAGCGGGTGCCACCCTGCCTGTGCACTGCTTGATTCAGGCTTTGCGAACGGGGCATCTGTTCCACATGGTTTTGCAATCTTGCTGATGTAGCCCTCTGTACGTCCTGTTGGCGATTTGTTATCCCAGATACGTTCGCACGACGAGCTTCGGTGACTGGCAGGATATCTATGCACAGTCACACTTGAAAATCTCACACTTCTGTTCTCAGAAGTATTCTGCCAAGACAAACTGCCCCCTTCCCCCCCCGCCCCCCCCCCCACACACACACACTCCAAGTTCCTGGTAAGAAGTAGAACGTACCACACATCTGGCAATGTTGACGGTTGATGTTACTAATTAAAGAAATAAAATGTTCAAAACAGTTCTCAAAGCCAAGACGTCTGGATAGTTCCGCTCTGAAAGGAAATCGATCAGCTTCAAGGCAATGGATGCAGTGATCACCCATCCTGTTATGCACAGGATCCATATCCTAAGCAGCCAACTGGTCGGCGAGAATTGTTTTTAACACATCGGGCCTTTTTTTTTTTTGGGTTTTAGTAGCAACCAATCCTGCAGTAAAAGCATAATTTATGCCGGTTAGCCACGAGTCGTCAGTTATCGTGTGAATAGCACTTGACTGCTTTGGCATGTGCTTCACTGCTGCATTAGGCGGATGTTCTGTAAACGTGCCAAATACAGGCTTAGTTTTAGAAATTTCAAGACCTTAAATGGAGGCTTGGTCAGGGTAGGATTTTTAATTGTAACTTTTATAGGTGGATAAACGCACATTTTAACTTGTGCGACCTGTAGCAATAGGTGTAACATTGAGTGCATTCAGTGCTATTCTCCCAGTAACTGACTTGCACAGCATGCACACACTTTGCAAGTAGAACCTTTGAGTGCAGTGGTCATTCAGGACTTGCAGGTGAAATGCATGCAAGTGTGGCACGACCGTCTCCCCGCCCCAAGTGTTGTGCACATTTCCGCATTATAGTTCCTAAGAAATCATAGGTGTGGCTTGAAGGCGTATCGCACTTGCCACTTCAGGTACCCAGGCAGACAATGCCACAACACCTTAAGCACGCAGAGCAAAAGGAATGAATCTGACATTGCTAGGGGTATTGCAACCGTGGACAAGTTGGTGCATCTGTTTGGGCCATGAAATGGCATTCCAACCTGGCACTCCTCTGCTTGGTATCCAGAAATTCTGTTGGAAGAGACTTACTGCTGCTTATTGGTTGCTTAGACTAGTCGTTGTGAACCAATCCTACTACATATCTTAGTGCATAGAAGCCCTGATCCAGCACTTTATCATTGGAATCGAATGCATGGAATCCCTTCTGCACTGCATCTGTCTGCAGAATTTGAGTTATGGCTTATGGCCAAGTGTAGGTTTTCTGTCGTGGACGAATGCGCTGCAGGTAGCGGACTGCCTGCCACATGCACTATATCAGATGTCTGCATGAGAGCGGTCCTTTCTATGCATCGCCTCATTCAGGTGAGATTGTAAGCCATTCTGCTAGTTTACCAATGGATATGGCTTGACTCTGAGATGTTGTGGGAGTTCAAAGCATGATCTGGGCCCAAACTAGTCCTTGCTTTCCATTTGTTTGAACAGCCCACAATACAGGTCCCCCTGGCTCATAGCTAATGTTTGGTGTCGTGTTCCTTTTCATCTCTATGGCCACCTTCCTGCTTCCCATCTGGGTAGAAGCTCGTATTACTGCACGTAGACCAACTGTATAATTTGAGCAATGCATCAAATGTGGAAATCTACATGCTAAGGACAACTTGTTTACACCGATTTGCTGAGCCCATGTAGACCAAAGGGGGACAGTTTCCAGCCATACCTGTTCAGTCATAAAAATCAGCAATGTACATGGCTCTGGATGGAACTTCTGATCAAACTTGTAATCCCCTGCTTGGTATGGCTTTAGGGAAATATGTTGTGCTGGGAATTCAGGACTAACAGTTTGGAATGGCAATGAGCAGTTACCAGAAAGTGTATTTGGGCCACATAATGGGCTCACGTTTGGTAAACAAGACCTTGTAATATCGCACGTACACATGGTACCCCATAATCATGGAGGTTTAACGTCATTAAAAGGATAAAACTAAGCTTTCTGTGCAAATGTCTGGAGCCTAGTTCTTAACAGGTCTCTATTCTGGAGACCAGATTACTGGGGACAGTATACTCACAGTAAAGTGTGAACTTGCTTGTCCATTGAATATATTAAACTATGGCTCCAACACATTACCCATGGTTGGACACCTATTGAGGCAGGAGTTCCTAGTGCCTGAAGCTCTTTAGAGCTGATTTGTTTACAGGTGGAGTAGACTCTGGATGAAGCTGATTAGAAAAATGCAGCTCTGATCCCCAAGTCTCTAAGGCCTTTCTCCGGGGGTGCCTGAGTTGCCATTGCTACACCTGCAGTGCCTGTATGACTGATTTGCAGTCTGCTCTCTTCAGAAGTGAACCTTGTGCACGATTACTAGAATATAGTTGTACATATTTGCTGGTAGTGGACCAATGTGATCCAAGTAATTAATCAAAAGGAGCTTGCCTTTGAGGTGCTGACTTTTTAAAAAATTACATTTTAATTTTTTACTGTCCAGTTATCGGATGTGATAGTTTTGCTATGTATACTTTAACTTCTTGCCTTAAACCTGGCCATCAGTACCTGTCAGGAAGCAGCTGTCTGGTTGCAGTAGCCCCAAAATGGGTAGATGAAAGTCCACCATGAGTGGTAGCGATTAGCTTTTCTCTGCTACATTGGGAATATTTGAATGGATCTCCCTTTTCATGGGAATTTTAACTACTGCTTTGTTCCGTCATAAATATAGGTGCATAGAAAAACATTTGGCCTTGGTAGGATACCCAGACATACTTTAATGGCAGTAGCTGAGCCAGTTATGGCATGTCTGCCAATGCTATGAACGTGCCCTTGTATATGCTCTTGTGCACCACCCATAAAGGATGAGTCTGCTTAAGGTCCTAAACTGTTTCCAGAGCCATCGGGAAGAGATGGTTGTATGACTGTCTCTAAAATCATTTTGGAATCCACTGTAAATCTGCATTCAAGCCCTGACAATTTAATCTGAGATGCGGGCTTCTGTGACTCTGCTTGGCGTTGCGCAAGCAACCCATGCAATTCAGCAGTCTTGGCTGACATTTCTCCTAGGTGGTGGTGCATGTTGTAATGTGTAAAATGTGTATTATATGATTGCACATGCAGCTGCATATGCAACAGCTGGAATTGCAGATGCATCACAGTGCATTGATTGGTAATGTGGCATCTGGCTTCCATGTCAAATCACTCCTTTGAGACTCTGCTTTATAATAATTTACTTCTGGGGCCTGCTGAGACGCTGCCCATTGGTCTTAAGTAGTGTGTAATGCTTTTGCATTGGGCATACTAACTTGTGTGGCAGCCTCAAGTTGAAATAAAGTTTGCATTTCTATTCTCCACTGGGGGCACACTCTGAATCTGAACTGCAGAGGATTTTTTTTTTCCACCAAGTAAATATCAATTTAGGAGTGGAATATACACGAAATTGATTTAGTTTCCCCTAAATTACAACTGTACACGTGAAGGCATTATTGCATGCCGTCGACTTATCTAGATCTATTTTTTCCTGCCCTGTAAAGGGACCAGTTTGTCAAGTACAAATGGTGCAAAATGTGAGTGCTCTGGCAACCAATGAGCAACTTTGAAATTTGGTTTTAATGGAAAAATGAATTTAAAAGACCTAAAATGTGTGCAATTGTGGGCTTTCTGGCACACCACCTGAGAATATTACAAGCTACTGACAAACCCAGGAAAGTGAGGTAGATTAGATTTTAAAGTTGAACAAATTCAGACAACATGTAAATGTCTAAATTCACTTATTGCAAGTGTTCATGCAAGTCAATATCTTCATTGCCAGCAGTTGGGAATGTCTAACTGACTCTATAGTCTACTTGAGACGGTGAATGATAATTCTTGGGAACAATAAAGGCGTGTTCTAAAAGAGCTAGGTATTTCTAGCTTTGCCCCCTTTAAAACTTTGTGTAAAATCTTTACCTAGATCAGTTTGTCAAGCTGGTAAGATAGCTCAGCAGGTTGAGCGCTTGCTGCTGAGATCTCAGCATGATCTGCAGGTTCGAATACTGGCAAGGCCAACTCGGCCTTTCTTCCTTCCGAGGTCGATATGAGCGGGTGATATTGTATGTAAATGTGCTCTGTAAAGCGCTTTGATAAAGGCGCTTTATAAATTATCTGCGCATGTTGGTTAAGTCTTTAACTGTGATTTTGGACTACCTCGATTTTAGAATGTGCATTCATTTACTACACTATAGTAGACTGAATATTATGTGGGCTGACTTGAATTACTCCTTGGTCTATTAATTTGGCCACTGGTTTGTGTGCCATGCTTTCGGCTTAATGGGTTACACTGGTGAAGGTTATGTTGGCACAGGGATTGCATGCGCTGGACATTCCAACTAGCGTCCTGCATGGTTTGTTTGCTGCTCTCCCATTCTTTTGTATTCTAGGGGTTTGTCTCGCACCAAATGGTGGCCAATCCTGGAGTTCCTAAAGCCCTTTATATTGGACATTTAACTGTGGGCAAAACGGTGCTTATGTCACCTTCCAGCTGAATGGTTACAAAAAGTACTTGGTAATGTTTGCTGAATTAATGCATTTATCACTGCATTTTTGTGAGTGCTCCAACAATGCCTTGTGACTGCCTTCAAATATAGACATGTCAGACGTAGAATCCAAAAGTACTTCTATCTAGTTGATGTGATGCTTTGTCTTGGGAATGATTCAGAGTGCGCAGACTCTGCATTTTATTTTGACTTGAAGGGCTGCATTATGCTTCCTTGCAACTGTCACGTCTTCCAGGTCTACCTTGGAACGGTCTGATGCCTTTGCCTGTGGATAATGAAACCCTAATCGGTACTATATTTCTGTGGACTTTTTCTGTCTCTGAAATGGCGTCTGTTGGTATAAAATGTGCCTGCCCTCGGTTTATTCAAAGGTCTTCTACCCCTGAGATTGCTTTGCCACTGGGGGGGAAAGGCAAAAGTATGCTCTCAACCAATGATTAGAACCTATGGCTAAGCCTAGGTGCATGGCCTGCAGCAGCACCCTGCATTACCATAATGTCTGCCAATATGGATACGGATGTGATGGGGTGCCTAGAAGCTGCAAGTACAGCTAAAATCCAGCTGTCACAGCTTACTAAAGGGGGCGTGCAGCTGGAGGGAAGAAACGGGCTAAAGCCCTGTATTGCCATTGAGGTCTATCTTGCAGGGAAGGCGGCTTGCAGCAGTCCCAATTTCTATGAATAACATTTGGGTATGTCTCATTTTTGGAAGGGTCTGCAACTGCCCCCCCCTGGGTCTCTTTGTGGTTGCTGAGCAGACGTTATGCCATGTTGTGCAGCATAATGTAATGCAAGGTTTTGTACAGTGTCAAAATGCGCAGTCAGGAGTTCAGTCTGCTTGCAGAAAAGGACCCTCTACGATTTGGATGAAAACTGACTATGAATTCTAGGGACATCTTTGGTGTGGCTTCCTTGCCAAGCATTCATTTCTGGGTAGACTAGATTACCTTCAAACCAGTTTTCATCATTATTGGCTGGTGTATTTGTCTCAGCTGGTAAACCTTGAATTGCAACAGCAAGTTTATATTTGGAGCATCACAATTTGATAATCGCAGCCAACTAACGCTGTGGTCTTCCAATGGATGGGAATTTGCATTTCTTTGTCGCAGGAGGATTTCGGCTGCAACCTGCTCGCCTTGGAAGCAAGACGGAGCAACACAGGTTTGAACCCATATCTTCTGTGCTGGCCTTCTAACCACTTTAAAAAGCATAGAATAAATGTTTTGCCTGGGCATGAGGATATTGCCAATGCTGCTGTTATCTCAAAAGGGCCCTATGCTGGACACCCCCTTTTTTGATTTCCTTAATGGGATTCGTCAATCCGCATAGAGGCTGCGATTGGCTCCTGGGCATCGTCATTCATGCCTAAAGCAAGCCACTCTATGCCAGCCCTTGCGTCTTGGCGCTTAGTTTACTTTGCCTTTAGCATGATCAAACGCAGCCAGGGAATTGTGGTTTGAAACTCACTTGAAGATGACCGCTCTGAATCGTTGCATAAATGGAAAAATGAGAAACGGCAGGTATGTTTTTAGTAGACAAGCGACTATAATGGCAAACAAGCCACCATCACGCTTAACAAACGCATACGCATTTTAGTTGTAATGCATCCTGTACTCACGCCCAGTCTATACACAGCCAAGACCCATTGTACTCACTTGGAAAGAAAGTTTGCACGATAATAGCGTCCTTCTGAGCTCTGGTCTGCGACCATTGGTTCCCCTCTGCCCAGCCCTCTCGACTCCAATGCCGGCCGAACAAGACTGCTAACCTGGTGTGACTCTTGGCCTAGCATGCCAGTAAGTCGGAGCATCCAAGACATCAGGTTGCATGTTCCCCTCTGTATCAGAGCGAAGTGCTTTGTAACTTTGAATGTTGGTCTCACTTTATGCGCTCTGGGAAGGCTTGTTACATATGCAAGGTTAGAATTTCAGCTCTTCGGTTCAGGACTCCCTATACACTGGATCATCCCTTTCGCACTGTAGCTTAAGGCCATCATTAAATCTGTCAAACCAAGGTCTGTGGTCTGGGAAAGGCCTCTAAATCTGGAAACTGCCCCATGCTGCCTTCTGTTCTATTCAGGAAGCAGTTGATGGCTATTCTAGACACCATGTAACGTTCCCTTTGTGCACGTTCTGCAGTCTTCAACCCGATGCTTTGTTATGGACGAGGTCATGACTAGAAGGGCAGGCATGTCAAGTACTTCATAGTTACTACTCATTTGAAAAGTCCCCTTGCACCCATAATCTGAAATGTCCAACTGAACCAGAAAAGCATGGATGTTGTGGTGCAGGTCTGCTTATCTGGAACATGTGCAATACCTTTGAACTTGGATAGTCATACAGTGATGTTCAAAGATGATTCCGTACATTGAGTCAATTCTGAACTCACACCTGATCTGTCAATTTCTCTCCCTTTGATTTGACATCAAGTTATTGCGCCTTTACCTGGCTGCTCCACTTTGTAGACTTTTTTTGGTTAACTATGCTTCTTAGTGATTGTCTTGAGTGTTAACACTCCCGTTATCTTCCCCATTCTCTATTAGGCCCCTTATGTATCCCATTACTTTGCCATGCTTAATGTTTCCTAGGCTATCCTACTCAACAATGGAATTGTTCACACCAACTCTTGGAAGGCGCTTTTGTCTTCGAAAACAATCTTCACTCACAAACGTGAAACGAACCTTGGTAAAAGCCAATAGTTTAAACGTTTGCAATGAACGTTCTTTAGGCATAGATTTGTGCCATTGTAAAGAACCAGGCCAGCTGAAGACCTGCACGCTGAAGGGCGTTTGTCATCGCATGATTAACGTGAGCAGTTAGCCTTTGAGATGGAGTTGATCATGTACCTGATGTCCTAAAGTCTCATGCTTCCTGCTATGTAGGATCATAACATCGGCATCTCAAACCTTGGGCCACAATTACTTTAAGCTGCAAGTCCAATAAGTGTTCACGTTAATCCATTTTACTATGGGCACCATGCCACGCTAGACCTGCATGGTGGACACGTTGTTTGCAGCAATAAGAATATTTGGTCTCAAAACACAGTACACATGCCATACCCATGCAAAAGAGGCAACAGCCACGTAGCTGTTCTGGAGCCATATGAGCAGCCTTCGGTTCTTCCAAATGTACCTGTAGGGCGATTGAGCTGCTGCTCTAATCCTGCTGAATATCACCAGTTCCATGAATCTGACCCTCGTGGTGTCCCTAGTTGCCGAACGTAAAAATGGCCAATGATCGGGTGGGGAGCAGGGGGGTTGTGTGACCGATTTGTGGATTGCCTAACATTTTCTTGTCCAGCCAGCTTGCAGACTTTTTTTGTCTTGTTTCCTCACGCTTTCCCCAAACAATACTGGCCAGGCATGAAAATATTTAAAGCTAGCAGTTCCGAGGGCAGGGTGAGTCCAGAAAAGCAAATTACGTCATTTGGCCGTTGGGTTTAGCCCCTGGTGTTCTGGTTGTAGCCCGGATGGAAGCTTTGGGGGGGGGGGTTACAACCAAAAAGGCTAGCTAGCCCCCAGTCCTGACAGTCCCAAAATTAGCATAGCCCCAGATCTAGCAACACCCCTGGCAGAGCATGTTTGTCACTGTTCTTGAGACTGGGCACTCCATAAATTGGTTTACGTGTGACTATCTTACGTGTGCCTATTCTAACCAAGTGCATGCAACATCTCATCGCAATTTCCCTTCTCGTCTGTAGCATTGCTTTGGCTATAAGGTGGTCACCACCTGCAATACTAGTTTGGTTTACAGTTGTAACCATTACCACATTTCAGTGCTAACAATCTACTATTTTTTTGGGGCAACCATAGATCAATATTGTCACTCTGATCTAAACCATTGCCAAGATTAGCTCTATTCTAAACCTCTAAATCTGACCCGTTTCTTTCTAAGGTAGATGCACAGTTGATAGCGCTCAAGCTACAGAAAAGGCTGGCATTTTCATAAACTCGCGCATAAGCAGTAACTTATAGCTGTGCTGAGGTTGTAGGGAGGACTATCAAAACACTCAGTTATCCAGCATTGGATCTTTCATGGATTCACATGCTGGGAAACCTTGGCAACTTTAACCTAGTGGTTTCCTGGAAAACCAACACCTTTAGTGTCCTATTGACTTCCTTTTTGGGTGCTTTAGGCTACACCAATAGGATGTCTGGTATAAATAGCCCCCCCCCCCCCCCCGGCTTCCCTTCAGATTTCAAATCACACCAATAGGACGTCTGGTATAAATAGCCCCACCCCCCCCCGGCTTCCCTTCAGATTTCAAATCGCCAAGATCACTGTCTACTCTTCGTGTTCTACACATGCTTTTCGTACTTCGGCCATCATGTAATCTGTGGGCCAGAAAGTCACTGTTTAGGCCTTGTGCGGCCTGAAGGTCTTCAAGGGTGTACAGCCATGCAGATTGCCTGTATTGTCTTTACCCCATTCATTTGGTTGATGCCTGTGATCTGTCGTGGGTTTTTGCCAAAAAAATGCTGAGACTGCAACCGCCGACTGATATGAGGGCACTTACCCGCATTCAGAGGTTTCGTCTAAGAGAAGCAAGTCTTTGGCTCAGGCGGTGAAGGCGTGTATGCAGTGAGAGCCATGTCTGCAAAGCCACCAACAAGCAACAGAGGTGGGGAAAGGTGGTTCCTCTGATTTCAAGTCGCATCGGTCCAAAGGTGCGAGTAGTTCTTGGCTCTCCAGGTCAGCGAGACTCGACAATTCTAAGGGGTGAAGTGATTGGCCTGAAAAGTCAGCACAGAAGTCCCTGTCGGTGGAGAAGGCGACGGTAAGTCCCCTTCAAAGCACTTGTCTGAGGACCGGCATAGGTCCTCCAGCCGACTCGTCCAAAAACTGTTCCGGCACTTCTTCTACACGGCTGGTTGCTGGAGAAGGCAAGGTCATCGACAAAGGTTCTGTCATGTGGGTGTCATCAGCGCCATCTACAGCCATGACTGTCAGTAGCCTGCAATTGCTGACGACACAGCTTGAGGCCGGATGGTGGTTTGTTGCCAATGGGTGTTACGTGGCAGTCTGGGGCCAGCTTTGGGCTGTTGCCGGTGGAGATTTTTTTTCAACAGTCTCAGACTTCATATTCGGTATCCTCGGGTCTGGAGGAGAATGAACAAAGCCATTGGCGCTGGGTCTGTGGGAGGCCAACCTGTCCAAGTCCAGTGGGGTTGGGGCACCCATTGTTCCCTCACTCTCTGCTGTTGATGCAGGTTTAAGTATGGTCCAGTCGCTGTTGGGACAATTGGATGCACGACATCCAGTGATGCATAGTGTGCCTGAGGCACCTCGCCTGAGTCTCCCCCAGGAATTAGCCTCCGGCGCAGCTGATGCTGTCACCAGTGGTATTTGGCCTTCCACGAAGTCTTCCAGAAGAATGGGAGCTCGTTAATTCAGATCCGGAGAGCAGGCGGCGTGACATGTTAACTGTCCTCATTGCCCAGAAGAGACGATATGTGGGATACACACATAGGTGGTACCGCCTAGTAGCCCAACTCGGCTGTCTCCGCCGGTTGATATTGGGGCGTTCCATGTTTTGATGCCAAAGGTGTGCCAAGAATTTGGCCTTGCTCTTGAGGAGAAATTCTTTTCGATCACGTGGGGAAGCGACAGAAGGCAGTCTGCTCGGTCCCCATTTTGGATCGTGTGGCAGGAGGGCCTGTACACAATGCACATCCTTGTTTCATAACCAGCCATGAAGGGATATCGGAGTTTGGCACTGGATTCGTCCCCCCCACCCCAAGTGCCTCATGTCATGTCTCGGCCCACGCCAGAATCGGTGGTTGGCAGCTGCTAGCCAGAAGGTGAAGAGCCAACACAAGTGTTATGCCACCAGACAGTGAGGCCAGAAAGCAGGATGCTTTCGCGAAGGCGGACACGTGCTTGTTCCCATGGATGGGCCTCTTCGGGTATGCTTTGCCTCTGTTTCCACTTCAGTGGATGATCCAGTGGGTGCGCAAATACCCATGCCGCGTGATCTTGGTTGCCCCTACTAGCCCAGACAGACGTGGTTCTCCTAGCAGTGGAAGTGCCGCTTTGTCTGGGGCGCAGGATTTGCTATCGCAGGACAAAGTGAGTGTGGCATCATGACCTGGCAACTCAGCCTGGCTGCATGGCTCCTGACTGAGTTTGGTCATCTAGGTATTTAGTGCCGTCGGATCCTGGAGGCATCTGTGCAGTAGATTCTGTGCCTGGTGTGAACAGCAGCCGGAGTGCGGCCATTGGAGTGTCCCTGGCCCAGGTTCTGCCATACTTGCATCTGGTGCAGGGGGGGGGGACTGGCGTTTAGGCAAGGTGCATTTAGCGGCCAGACAGATACACTATACAGCGCCATGCTACTACTGTTTAGTGACAGAAGTGACAGATTGGTTAAGTATTTTCTGAAGACTTTTTCAGGCATTCCAGAGGTTTGCTCCGGTATGGTGGTTGGTGTTTCTCGCTGCTCTCATGGACTGCCGTTTGAGCCCTTGTCGATGGGGTCCTTGGAAGTTCCCCTTGTGGAAAGTCTCATTTCTAGTGAGATCACATCTGCCAGAAGGATTTCGGGGCTTCAGGCGCTGGTCATTGACCCGCCGTACCTGCAATTTGAGACCAGGTTCTCCTGTGTACTAATCCGCACTTCATACCAAAAGTGCCTTCGGCGTTTCACAGGCCTACTATGATTGCCTTGCTCTCATTCTTCGCTAAGGCGACTACGCCGGCGGAAATAGCCCTGCATTCTCTGGACATTGGCGCTGAATTTTTATCTGGCCCACACTCGACTTCAGGCAGTCGTGGCAATTCATCCCTCCAGCAAGGGACAATACATTTCCAAGCAAGGACTTGGGTCTTGTCTTTCGTTTGATAAGGCTGACGAGCCCTTGAGGGGTAATCCTAATTCTACTGGTTCCGTCGCGCTCTGGGCTGGAATCTCACTCATTGACATTTGCCAGGTTGCTTCTTTAGCAGTGCTGCATATGACACTACAGAAACATGTGGAGGATGTACAGGTGCGACGACACCTGTTTCAGTAAAAGCCCTGCAGCTTGTTTTACATCACTTGCTGCTTCTGTTATCATGCATGTTGGATGTTCATTATGTTAGTGCTTGTGGCCTGTGGTTGGTTTGCCTCTCATGCACCTCCCAAGGGTTGGTCATACTGCTGTACAATCTGTTCACAGCATGTGAATCCATGAAGGATCCAATGCTGGAGAAGGGAGTAGTTTCTTGCCTGTAACTCTCCAATGTTGGTATCTTTCATGGATTCAGGGCCTCCCCTGCAGGTAAACCGTGATTCGGGTTGCCTTGAATTTGGAGGTTAAAATCTGAAGGGAAGCCATGAGGGTGGGGCTATTTATACCAGACGTCCTATTGGTGTAGCCTAAAGCACCCAAAAAGGACATTGATAGGACACTAAGGTCTGTTACTCCATAGAGTCTCATGTTTTACTATGTTACACTGCACCCTCCGTGCCATAACACTGGGGCGTCCTAGAGGATCCCCACCATAGACTCCATACCCTGGGACTGACTACTGTCTCCAGGGCATGTAAAGTCACCATTGGATTTACTAGACCTAAATTTACTAATAGAACTAGTACAAACCATCCTATTGTGGACGTACTAGTAGGGGTAATTCGATTACTCCTGGGTCTGTTATTCGAGGGGGCACTGTCCCGTTCCCCCCTCGTCGAGTTTTGGCTGGTGGCAGTGGAAACTACTCGTTATATTCGACCCCAAATATAACTCTATGGGATTCTTCCCATTGTTGGAGGTTAACACTTTCTTGTTAATCTCTAACATACCACCGGTTTAATCTTAAATAAATCTATCGGTTGGTATTTTCTGCCAGAACTCGGTTTTTAAAATGGCGTCTGTGTTCGTCTCTGTGAAAGGTTGAGCCCTTGGTTCCACTTTTGGTGGGCTTCTGCACAGAGGCCCTCCAAGTGGTGCCATTCTGCCTGGGTACCACAGGGGATGTGGTAGGTGTTAGGAAAGATTTCGTAATTGTAGGTAATTTTCCTTCCATGTGGCAACCCCTAAACTTTTTGCTGTTTTTCACCTTGTTCTTGACTTTGCCAGAGAAGTGCAGCCTTCTGCCGCACTCCTCTGGGCTTTCGCTCCTTTCTTACGGGGAAACTGACATGCCCTTAAGACAGTCAGTACCGGGGAACGCTGTTTCCCGTAGTTTCTTTTATCATGTTGCGGCTTTCGTGCAACATGACACAAGAGGGCACTGTAAGCTAAGTTACAGCTCTCTTGGGTCTCTAGCCTTCTACAGGCCCTAGATACTCGTTTAGGATTGTATCTAATCGGTGCAAGTGATTCAGGGACGGGAATGGTGGCAGCGATCGTTTCTTGTGTTTTTGAGCTCCTTTTGGCGTTCTAAGCGCATTTTCCGCGCTTAACCCAAAATAGTGGCCTGGCTCCCAAAATGGCCAGACCACGAGGCTCCTTTGTCCTGTCCGCTGACCGTCTTGCTCCCTTCACCTTCCCCAGGTCGAGCCGACCCGGGGCCTTTCTTATTTGGGCATGTACTTTCCCGCGAAACACGGATGCTTTCGCGGGCTTCTACATGTCTTTTGTGTGCCTCCAGGATGTGGGCTGGGATGTCTGGTCCCAATACACATCCTGGGTGCCAGAGAGTCTAGGGTGGTGTGAATGCCTGGGACCACCGTGGTCCGTGATTGGTCCACGAATGGTGTGAGTGTTGATGAGCGGATCTCCCATTGGGTCCCCTCCGTTTTGGCGCGAAGGGAACCGTGGATAAGAGGGGGCTGGAAACACCACTACAGGTCGATCTCCTGAGTTCTCACGAATGAAGGAATACAGGAGCCAAGTATCCTGCAACCAAGAGGCTGGACCGAGGAATCGCTGGTGACCCGCTGAAGGACTTCTCCTCTGCACTGCTGTCGCCTTGTGAAACCCTTTTCGCCTTTGATCGAACCAGAAGACCTGTACTGGTTCTTCGACCTTTGGAATAGCGGGAACAGCTATTCTCGGCATCTTCACCATCTCCTGCCAGTAAGCCTTCGGAAGTGTCTCTGGGCCATCCAGCTGACTGACCAGCTTACACGTGAGTCTTGCTCTGTAACCGCCGCCAAGTTGTGTAGTATTTCGAGTCCTTGTCACTCTCACACGCTTCGTACACTTGGCGTTCCCAAGTCTGAAGTGAGTAGTGTACATTTGGCTCAGATACACACGGCCGCTCCGTTGCCATGCTGTGGTAACAAACTGTGCAGGTTTCTTCGATTGGGACGTCTTTTCTCAGCACGACGACGAGGCGTTCCCTGCTCTTCTGAACCTGCCAGCTGCTGAAACTGACGCGGAGAAGCCTGGGTCTGCTTGCATCGGGGACCGGTGAGTAGCATAGCTAGGATCTGGTCGCCCTCCTGCAGGAGCCCATTGCTTTTCCCCGCTGTGTAAAACAGCACCCTTGTCCGTACTCGCGCTCTGCTTCTGCCCACTGTGGAGGCTGCGCTTGAGTCGCGGAACTTGTTCTTCTTTTGTGCACTGAACTGCCTGATTTCCCTCGAAGAGCTTCTCCTTTTGCCCGTTGGCACCAGCGCGTGCAGGTACTTTTGAGCTCAAGGCTCCACTCTTTGCAGGGCTCGGACTTCCATCTAGTTAGGTGCCTCTGAAGGCGAACTGGGTCTAAGCATTATTTCGCACTGCCTGTCTTCCTTCCCTTTTAGGTGGACTACCCATTTCGTGCATATCGCTTGAGACTGTCGTATTTGTATATACATTGTGTTGATATGGTATGTGTTGGTTTAATATAGTTAAATTGTGATTTTCTCGCTACGGTCATTGTTTTAAGGGCCTTGAAATAAATGTGTATATATTTTTAATATAACTGTTTGGAGTAGTTTGTAAGTGTTCTGGCTTTGTGTGCTCATTGCGGGCTTTCAGTCACCCTCACCCCTCTTGAGACCTAGTCTTGACCGCCGCGATCGCTACCTTGATTGGTCTGGCTCGTCCAGAGGTTACCCTGTTCCAAGTAATTAGGTTGGCCTTCTGAACTTCTGCGCCACCAGGACAGAGTTCAGAAATCCGTCTTAACAGTAGGGGGTTTAGGCACCCTGGACTGAGTTGCCTTGCCAACTCAAGTCGCACTCTGGTGTGATTGGCCCAAGTGGTGAGCCACCCCGCTCACCACTTAGCGTGTTTTGATTGACAGCTAGGCTGAATGAATGGGGGTTTTCTGCATAAAAGCAGGGCTTTTGGGACGATCTTCAGAAGTTGAATCCGACGGTAAAGCTGAGTCGACCTGCAACGACGACACCTCCGGTGGAGCCCTGCTGAACCGACTCACCACTTCCCAACGACAGGAGATCTCCCGGCTGGAGAGTCTGCTTCCCCTGACTGGTGGGAACAACCAGTCCCCTTTGCTTTTCGTAGTGGTCGAATTGCCCGTGCTGAGCACCCCGGCAAGCCACTAACCCGTACCGCGACCAAAAGGTGGTGCCTTGTGCCGGAGCACTCCGCGGCTGATCTCTTCCCTGGTGGTGCAATGATCTTCAACTTTCCTTCGAGAGCATCTCTTCTCTTGGCAAAGCCCTGATTTGCATCCACCACCAGGAACAACTGCCCCCGCCGGAGCTGTCTCTCCACATACAAGGTACCGTGTCCGCCTGGCTTCCCTTGTGTCGGTTAGCGTGAGGTGTCTTAATCCTTGCCTCTCCATTGGGTCGCCTCCAAGCCTTAACTTTCTGTTCTGAACTGGTCCAATCTTTCTATAACAATTTGCGACAAAGACTCGAAGTGCATTTCCACTGTGATACTTTTTGGGACATATCGCCTTGCCTCTCTCCGAGTGGGCCTGGCCTCTGAACTTGCGATCTACAATAGACCCTGCCTTACTTGCCTTGCATTTGTTTGTGAAAGTGTTGGTAACGAGTTGATTTCATACCCTGCCTTTTCTCTCCCGTCCTAACGAATATTAAAGTGCCATCTAGGTTAAAGCATTCACCTCTGTCTGCAAATAAGTGGTACCGTTGAACCTAGACTTGTCGAACTATTGTTCGGGGGATTGATTTACTTACAGTAATTGTGATTGAAGTTGTTTGCCGTATTAGTTGTTTGCCGTATTAGTGCCAGTGTGTTTTCCATAGATGTGTTTTTATGAATAACTATCTTTACACCGCTCTGTTCCGTGTTTGCTTGTTCTACTGTGTAAATTGCCCTATTTTGTTTGTATACTCCACATACTGCCTAACTCTTATTGAGGGAAGTCTGACTGCTCAGCCACAGCTACCGAGTGAATCTGTGTGGTACAGACTGCTACCAAGTGGGGTTTACTGCCAAACACCTGTAGTCCTAAATCTTTTGCAGTGGTCCCAGAGGGAACTGCCCAGGTTTCCGCCTAACAGGGGAACCCACTGTTGTGATGCTTAGCACTGCAGTATTCTTGCCTTGTCAATACACTGCAACCTACAGACTTGGTTGGTAGAAATGGTGTACGATTTAGTCATGTTAATACTAACCTGAATAGTGTGTAAATGGCTTTGTTCTCGTTTTTAATACTTTGCTTTTTCTGCAGGCGCTTTTTTACTGAAGACTTTATTCTGCGTATTTTTGCCCAGCTGTCTTCGGCATTGAAAGACTGCCATAGGCGTAGTACTGGGGGAATTCTTGTACTTCACCGCGATTTGAAGCCAGCTAATATTTTTCTGGATGCAAATTACAATGTTAAACTTGGGGATTTTGGATTGGCTCGGATATTGAACCAAAACAGTTTTGCACAAACCTTTGCTGGAACTCCGTGTTACATGTCACCTGTAAGTATGTGTCCATGTAATTTCCTCCATTATTGAAAATGTCAAAACTGTTTTCAGTAGTTTACAATGTTGCAATGGCCATAAAACAAATTATTCCAAACTGGTTCATGACTGTAATGTTGCTAGGCAAATTGGTTTGGCCATGTAAATCTTAACCATAACATTTTACTAGTGGATTCTCTGCCACTCTTCCCATGCCAAATTATTAACCAGAAATGTTCCCAGCCTATGGACCTGTACTCTTGCTCAAATGCGCACCAGATTGCTGGCCTTAAATGTGTACTATCCTTTTATTGTTTGTTTGGCATTTTGGAGGTCGCGAAGGCGCAGGAACCTTCCAACTGAGCCCACAAAGCTGCTTTGCTTGAAGTATAGATGCAATTCTTGCGTATATTTGCATGTCTTGGTGAGCTTGCTAACCTTCATGTCTTCCTCTGCTATAAGATCAGTGACCATTGGCTGCTCTTTAGCTCTGATGCTGCAGACCCAACTCCTTACTGCAGACTGATGGTCCTGTCATAGGGCTAGCACAAATGACAGAATCCTTCAGCTTCACTCTGATAATCGATTTACGAGAGGATGCTGGCTGAATGTAGTGGATCGCTGAATATTTTGATGAATGCTAAACAGTTGGGCTTTATTGCGGGATGTTGGAAGGGAGCAAGCTTTTTAGTTCTCTCATGTCCTTGTAATGTAACGCATCTGGGTGTTTTTCTGCATCTGTTTTGCAGGAAATGTTATCCAACACCTAGTAATTCATTAGTTCAGTTCTTTGTTTCGTTTATATGCATTTGTCAGACTAGGCTCACAGATCAGTTTAGGATAGTGGCAAAACCGCATTGTCTTGCAAGTCCTAGACATGTCATCTTCACTCTGAATCTGATCAATAACCTGAACCACACTCCATTTTGTTTAGTTGTCAGATCAAAACCTAGCAAGAATCTTCAGTCTTAGACCTACATAGTGGAAAAAAGACCACATGCCCACCTAGTCGATTCAGATTAACACTGTATGGATCATGTGACCAGTTTTGCAGACTCACTGCATTGAGTTTGAGGAAGAAAGTCTGGTAGAAAGGAACACTTAATTGGAAAGCATAATGTCTTTGTCAGAGCTCATTGTAACAAAGTAGAATCAAACACAAGAGAACTTCCCTGGCAGTTTCTCCCTGTTGCACTAAAGTGCAACACCATAATATACTTGTCGCTGCATGTTAATGAGACCCTGATCTAGACATTCCCCTCTATACACCAAATCTCACTCTAGTTAATTAATAGCTGTATAATACATTACTCACTTCCCACTTAGGTCTACAGCAAATCACCTGCTTGGAGAACAGAAACCATATCTGAATTCTAGCAGTAGCAATGGCAGGTTTCTTCCACCGTGATACATGTACAATCAGAGGGGTACAGAGTGGCATACCCATGGGCAATCTGAAAAGCTTGCTTTTAAAACTACCTTTGCAGTTGCTTCTTTATTCCATTCCCTGGACTGGAGGCAAATTTCTAAACGTTTTTGTGTTTACATATCAACTGAGTCCAATCTTTAAATTCCAGCTTGAGGCTTTCCACATCTTGCCTTTGACCAAGATGCATTCTTGGTAACAGCACATCTCAAGGGGAAAATGCATTTTACTGTATGGTATATTTGCCATCCAAATGCAACTATTTCGCAATGCCTAGAGCCAATTTCCGAGTAGCATCGCCTGTCTAGTAAAACATTGCAAGTTTGGAGGCTCATGGGGGTGGCCAAATGACCAGTTTGACCCTAATTGGAGGTCTGAAGTTCTTCTGCGACACTGGCAACTGGCTGGTAGTTTTCATCTTTCATTTCCTAAAGACTAGTCCCCTAATCCCAATTGCTGCTAGCCCAGTCTGGCAGGATTTAACTGGGCCGAAGCCAAGCACAATCAACTTGTCCTCTGGCTTTAAAGGTGCCTCTACCTGCTATACTACAATGTCTTTGACCTAAAGGTATTGATCAACAGGCAAATTCCCCCTTTGTCGGCTCCTGAACAAAGTTGGTAGATGCTCTTTCACTGCTGACAGGAATATTGAAATTCTCAGCTATCCAACACTTCATCCAGGTGTCGGCTGTTCCCCAAAAGCTTGGCATCTCACTCAAGCCCTTACAAACTGTCACTAAGGGACAGACCCCTTTACATATTCCATGCTGCAATGGCTGTCGTACCATTAGGACTTTTTCGTTGTACCTTTAAATTTGCTCTCATTCCTGGCATGAGAAACGGACCTGAACTACAGCAAAGTAGCCCCTGGTAATGGCAGTGATATCAATGTAACAGTTTACTAATGCATCTTCTCTCTACGACAGTTGTTACTCCACCTGATCTATGTACTTTCCTTTAAAATACCACCATGTCTACTGTGAAGAGTCAGGAATGAAATGCTGACAAGTTATGTTTTTGGTTAAATAAGGAAAATACCTCTGACCCTGGTCGGAGTATTTTCCTCACCTAATCTGAAACTGTCAGGATGTCAAAGTATTCGGTTCTTGTCAGTTCTATTCTGCCCCTCACCAAGCCATAAAGGGGAATGTCTAAACTTTAAGCTTTATGCAAAAGGGGTCATAAAAAAAATAGTTCTTCAGGGATTAATTCTTGTTCCAATAAAGGGGGTGGGGGAATGAGGGAGTTTCCCTTCCCCCTGTTTCAACAACGAATGCGTTTCTTGGCCCACAATGGAACTGTCACAACCAAAACTGCCTAGCTTTGTAATTCTTTGTGCCCGGGATGGACTTATCAGTTTACCAGTTCTGATTCCTTTACATTTGAAGTTCTTGTTCCCTATACACTTGAAGTTGCCCGGTATTCTCTCCTGCCAGGATGTCTTGCATTCACACTTGTAACTGCTTGGGATATTCTCCAACCAGGGCTGCTTGCATTCACATCTGGGTTCTACAAGTGCCACAATTGTTTATTTACTTAGTTGGATGATACCTTATTCACATTCCATACAGCACTTTGAATTATCTTCCCTTTATTACAATTAATCTGTTTTGTGGTTCTTGTTTGTAATTGATGCAGTCGCTGATATGCTCTGGTGTCCCCACTGTCTTTGGGTTGACTTGCTGGCGTTCCTTAGCTCATTTGTGGTCATCTGGTGAAGGTACACACCTAGTTTTGTGGCTGCTTCCTTTTAGTTTTCCTCTCATGGCATCTCTGCCACAAACCCAGGTGCTGCTTGTGGTGATCACCAAACGCCTGCAGAATCTCCCTTCGCTGGTGAGCTGGCTGGCCCCACCATGCCGGCTTCTCGATCCCTGGAGCCTCAGAGGGCAAGCGTTCTCTTGCCAACACAGCCACTAGCTTCTATCTTTTACATTACCCAGGCACAGGTGTTTGTGGGAAGAGGGTAGAGCACTCGCTTGGCTTGTGGCATCTTTTCTGCATTACTAGTTCCCTTGTCTTCGTCCCAGTACTTCACTCAAACAAGAAGTCCATTGTGATTTCCAAAGCTTGAATAATCACTTTCATTTAGAACTATTTTGGGTGTTTGAAAAATGGAACTGGAGAAAGCGGTCTTTTAAGATGGAGCAAGGTTGGGGGTTGGCTCATTCGATGCGGGGAAGGATTTTCCTGATTCATGGGGGAGGTGTAGACCTGTCAATAGGCCATAAGGGTCTTGTGTATGGGAGGATTATGTTCAAGGGCAAATAGGGATCTAGTGTCTCATGTAGCCATGTCCCCCCCCCCCCCCCCCCCCCTTGAGCCTTCCTCAAATAGGCACCCCAGGGTCAGGTAGCAGCTGCCTTCCCTGGCCACATGGGATGTCACCGCTGGGAGATCAGTGATTTGCATTGGCCTCATCAAGCTGCCTGGAACTGATGCCCCATACAAATTCCTAGACTGTCCCACAACTGAATAGAAGAGTAGAAAACTAGATTATATGGATGCAAAGGCTTGGGCTTAAGTTTGGGACGGTCATGGGGTTGGGTAACCGACTGGGGCATGTGTTTGGTGAACTGAAACGGGGGGATGGTTGCCACCAGAGCTTTGGACTAATCTGCAACAGACGACCAATTGGGGAGTGTGCCACTCACTGCATATACCCAAGAACATATCCACCCACACACCTTTCACCTCTTAGCCCAATCACAATTTCCACCATTCCATGTTATGAATGCCATAGCCACTACCATAAGTTATAACATTCATCATGTTGACTCATGGTTTACTTCAGTGGTCTTTAACTGGCAGCTCCTGCCCATGCAAATGTGATTTGCAAGCTTTTATACTAATTACTCTTTTAGTGCAGTGCTCCTTTGCAATGAGTGGCATGCACCCAGGCATCTACGTCTAACCTTTTCAGCATTACCCCCTAACCAGAATTATCTGAAGAGGTCCATACCACAGGGTTTCTATTTACTACGCAAAGCATTTACCAAAAAAACTGAGGTCACACGTGACCATAAAGTTCCCAAACCTTATTCAGCATACTTGTGTCACGTCCCCTCCGTACTGCATGGGCGTCCCTTCCAAGGGAAAGGAGACAGATCCTTCTTCCCCTTTAAATTTAGAGGCGTGCAGCCCTGGGAGCTTGCGCTGCCCTCACTAGGCTCTGTCGCCACACCTCAGTCCCCTTTTCCACATCAACTGTAACAGGCTGAATTCACCAGCGCTCCTGGGTTTGGCTTCGGCTAGTTCTGTCTTTTATCATACAGGTACTCTGTCCTGGGGTGTTGTGCTCCTCCCGGTGCATTCGACTTCCACAGGGTTCAGCAGGTGTCCATCCTGCAACTGGCTCTTCCCAACTGCCCTCTGCTTATGTTGCCTTGGCCCAGACCACGGTTGGCAAGCTTGTACAATGCCCTGTCTTCGAGGAACAGACTAGTGAGGTGGAGGGAGCCCTTCCAGAAGTCTCCTCCAGAGGACCTAAAGGACCTTTGTGAAGATCAATCCAGGCCCAAGGTAGGGCCTCTATTTTCCATCGCACCCCACAAGGGAGACTCCTGCCCAAGGATTCGCCCACTTCCACTTATCATGGACTAGAGGAAAAACTGCTCACAAATGGCCAAGTATTTATCCATCTTGAAAGATCAAATCGTACACCCAGTTACAGCAGCGCTACAAGCAGGGGCATACGTACGGAGGGTTCTGCGGCTTCCAGGAACAGAGGTCCAGGCAGCTGGACTGTTTGCTGACTCCAAATCGGTGCTAGCAGCAAAAAGGTGGGGGAGGAGTAAGGGCTTTTTCCAGCCACCCCCCCCTCCGCCAGCCTCTGAGGGAAAGTAGGCATGACACGCCCCTCCGGGTCCCCATGTCTCCAGTGGGGGGCAGGCTTGCTCTCATCCACGTGTCTTGTGCCAGAATTTTACAGACCACTGTATACTCTCTATAGTATTCATAGGATACCGCCTAACCATCCCAGCCTCTCCTCACTCCTCCAAGATGGGACAGCAACTCTTCTGGTGGAGTTCTGGTTGCTCATAGAGCCAGGCCGTGGATGAAGTCCCAGCCTTCCAGCTGGGCTTTGGCTTTTACTCCAGGATTTTCGCCATTCAGAAGAAACAGGCGGGCCAGAGTTGTGCTGGACCTTACCACCCTCAACCTCTCCTTACCTCTATGGTTACGCCAGCTTTTATAGCAGAGACATTGTGCAAGGGAGTCTGGATGTGAAGGACGCGTACCTACACGTCCCAACAGCCCCATCGTTTTTCCTACGGTTCAGGATTATGGGCTACCATTTGCAATAAAAGGTCCTTCAGCCACCAGCGTCTTTACAGACTCATGAATGGTGGCCGCCCTCTGGGCGCAGGGCCTCCATCTACCGATGCCTCGACGACTGGCTAGTCAGGTTACATATCTGGAAGCGGTTCACCACTCTTCCCATGATCTTATGAACACTGCAGGATCTGGGTTTTGCGAAATCTCAAGAAGTCGCAGCTGCAGCCCACGCAGACTCATTCTTGGGCCTCATCTGGGTCATGTGCTCCAAGAATGTATTTCCATCGGAGGACAGGATCTCGGCCATCAGGAGTGGTGACCTCAGCCTGGTGGTGCCAGCATCTCCTGGGTCTCTTGGCGGTGGTCCCGTTAGCCGTTCCACACAAGACTGAGGAAGATTTGGCTGCACTTTGTGGAACCAGGAGCTGGGCTCTGAATCTGAGATGAACGTTCCATCTCTCCGCCTGGACCTAACATGGTGGTCCAGGGACTGCAACCTACGGACAGGCAAGCACTTTCAGGCCGACCACCCTTCAGGTCACCACCATAGACTCATCACTGAAGGGCTAAGGAGCCACCTGGAGGATCTCAGTCCACAGCGCTTGGACTCTACAGGAATACCACATCAATTAGGTGGTGCTGCTAGCCATCTGGCTAGCACTCAGAACATTCCTTCCACTTCTCGGGGCCAAGGTTGTCCTCATCCAGATGGACAACTCTACCCAGCATGTGCTATGTCAACTAGCAGGAGGCACCAGATCCCCTCAACTGTGCAGACTGGCAATCAGCATGTGGGAGTGTGCCTTAAGATTTACCTAACGGCAGTCCACTTCCTGGGGATCCAACCTGGAGGCGGACAGGCTCAGCAGGTTGGGAGTGGACAATTGTGGCAGCTAAACAACCTCCTTCAGGAGAGCTTCAACAGACAGTGGATCTTTTGCCACCTGGCACAACAAGTGCCCTCAGGTTGCCTCCTGGCAAGGTTGGATTCAGTAGAACGGCATACACCTTACCGCCCACTCTGCTGATTTGCAAGATCAAGGGTCTTGCCAGCTCAACATCATTCTAATAGCTCCCTGGTGGCTGGCCAGGCCATGGTTCTTGGAGCTGCTCTGCCTCTCGGCAATGCCTGATTCACTTTCTGATGGGCCCAGCACATCTCCTGACACAGGAGTGCAGGGTCATCCACCCCATGCCACAAACTAGCCCTCAGTGTGGTTACTGAGCAGGTAATGCTAGGGCACCTCAGCCTCTCACAGGCTAATCTGGAAACCATACAGGGCACAAGGAGCAAGGCTACGAGGGCCCAGTATAAAAGTAAATGGCCCAGGTTCTGACACTGGGCAGGCTCCAAGGAAATCCCCCCCCCCCCCCCGGCATGTACTTTTGACGAGGTGCTCTCCTCCTAGGTGCAGGTGGACACCTGCCACTTACCTCACAGCCATCAGGGCTTACAGGAACTATCTCCTACTCCAATCGTCAAGAACTTGACGGGGCTTGCAAGGCTCTACCTGCCCATCAAGAGGGCACACCCTGTGTGGGACCTGAACATATTGGGCAGTCTGGCGCACAAACTGTTTGAGCCAATGGTGTCCGCTGGCATCAGGCTGGTCACCATTAAGACTGCCTTACTAATCGGCCTCACCTCGGCTTGCAGTCAGTGAAATCCAGGCGCTGGTCGTGTCAGCCATATACTACATTTCACAGGGACAAAGTCCTGCGACACACCCAGCATTTCTGCCTAAGGTGCTGTCTGCTTTCTATTTGAACAAGGAAATGGTCCTGCCTAGGTTTTTGACGATCCTAAGGACGAGGCAGAGTTCTGCACTGCCTGTGTCAGGTGTGCCATGAAATTCTACCTTGACTGGCTTCTGCAAATTGGATGCCCGGTTTCTCACTCTCAGAGGAGACCAGGCTATCCAAGAAGCATACGAGGGCCAGCACAAGCCGCTGCCGGTGAACATGCGCACCCACACAGTCGGGGCCAAGGCAACTGAATTGCATTCCAGCGCCAGGTCCCTTGGCAAGTCATAAGCAGGTGAGCCACTCACTCTGCTTTCTGCAAGCATTAATGTCTGGATGCCGGCTCTAGATTGGATGCGGCTTTTGGACAGGTGGTTATCGGGAACCTATTTGCTTAAGGAGGGTCTCCTCCATGCAATATGGAGGAAAGGGGATGGGATGTAAGATTAATTCTAAGTTACTCACATTAGTGACTTACTCTTGGTCCCCTTTCCTCCATACGTACCACCTTCCTCCCCCTAATACTGGTGTCATTAGGCAATGCTAACTATTGTCAACGTGTCCATGGGGACTGAGGGGTGGTGCCGGAGGGCGCAGGGCAGCGCATGCTCCCCGGGGCGCACCCTGCACGCCGTCTCCCATCCCTTGGAAGGGACCCCCATGCAGTATGGAGGAAAGGGGACTAAGTTTGTTGGTCACTACGGTGAGTAACTTATAATTTTTGAATTCTGAAAGATTAGAACCGTAGCAGATGTCATCAGCATAAGGGATAAGTAACAGAACAAAGGCAGGCAGAACAAATATTATGTGGCTGATGGTATCAAAATGCACAGATGAGGGGCCTGAAGAGCATGAATAGATGAGACCAGACAAGGAGAAAAAAATTCACATTGCTGCTGAACCTGAGGCCACGAGGCACGCCAAAAAGGATGAGGACTGGGAAAGAATGCAAACCGCAGAATGAAGAGCATAATCGAAGAAAAGCAAGTTTAGGGAGACCAGCATAGTGAACAGGATTACAAGCCTGAGACCATAAAGGAAGACCATGGAGGAAATGGAACCAACAGAGGGTGTGAGATTTTAGAATGATGGAAAATAAAATGTCAGTTCTTTAAATTAAGCAAAGCAAATGAGACCTCCAAGAGGAGATGGCTGCAAGAAATGGAAAGACAAGTTTTTAGTCCTTAAATGAAGGAAGGGGCCAGAAAATGTGCATATCGTCAGCATACAAATGTACCTGGTAACCAACTTTGATGCCCTTGAACAGCATGATAATGGGCAAATGTTAAGCCTAGCCGTCGATGCTTTCCAGGGAGCTATTGGCTAGGTACAACAATTTTGGAACCAAACCCGCAAACATGGAAGTGTTTACAGTGAGCATGAAGAATGATTGGATACAGGAGCAGCAGTTTCAGTAGAATACACTGGATGAAAATGAGTGGAAGGGAGAAGAGTATGCAAGTTTTATGCACAAGAAGCTCAGCAATTTAGAACGATGGGAAGCCAAGACATAGTCTGGAAGTTTGAAGGACCCAAGTGGGAAAGATGGTTTTCTTTTTAAAAAGATTAGAACTGTTGCTGCTTAAATGAGCCAGAACACCATGATGCATTTTAAAGTCAGTAAGGCTGGGCAGAAAGTCGCAGGGAGAGGTTTGGAAGGAGCGGCTGTGGGGGTGTGTAATGGCAGTGACATATGCTTTCTCTGGAGAGGGAATAGTGTGCAGTTAATAAATGAACTGGGAAACTGAGGGGGAAGGAAAGGCAGTGATATTTTCTGATTTGTAAAGCGCCCAAACCTGTGGGCATTGGTGCAGTTTCCATCTAGTTACATTAATCTTGACCAAAAACAAGACAAACGGGTGGGACATCTGGAGCCAGTGGCTAGGACGCCGACAGAGCGATCAATGGACAGTCAAAGGAGTGGCAAAGCTGGTCCATTATTCCGATAAGGTGTAGGTACCTGGAGGCCCCCTAAACAAAGCCCAGTCTTTAGGGCCGGTTGGAGGTTTCTGCTCTTAGCTTGGAGGGGAACCAGGGGGGCAATGTTTGCCAAAAGAGGCAAAATAATCAGGAGACTGAACAGGAAGGATCTGCAGATGGAGAAGCTAAAATCCTTTTAAGAATAGAAAAGGGGAGTTTAGTATGTACATGAGTGAAAATAATTGACTCTTGGCTTGTTACATAGTGGCCCTGGGATTGGGGAAGGTCGTGGTTGGCACTGGATCTATTTCTGAGCTAGCAACACTCGGCATTGCATGCTTGGACTCTTAAGAGATTTCAGCAAATGGGAGAACCAAGGTCTCGAGGGGCCTGCCCTTGGAGTAAACTCAGTGTTGAGAATGGAATGTCCAAATGGATATTGAATGTTGATATCCAAAGATGACTGCAAAGTCACTCTAGCAAGCTACGAAAGAAATCAAACCTGCGCAATCTAAATTAGATAGATCATTGCAACGAAAAAGATAAACATGCATTTGGGTACAAGGGTGTAGAAAGCTGCAAGGAAGTGGAGACTACAATTATCAGAGGCAAGTGTGAGTACTAGGGGTGTACCAATTGTTAGTTTGCTGTTCGTCAGAATAGTTGGTCCAACTATTCGGCCGGAGCCGAATAGTGAGCTGGATAGGAAAACATGTTCTAGGGCATAAGCATTTTAATGAATAAACTAAGGCATTCTATTGCATGGGTATTCATATAGCGTCTGCAGCGAGGGCCTTTAACAAGGTAGGAGGGACCATAATGCCCAGTACAGTCCTTGCTGCAGGTCTATAAAGCTATTAGAACACACTCCGTATTTAATTGAATTTGAAAAAAGACCATTGACCGATAAATGCTGCAGAAATAAATTTGTATTGGGAAAATGGTTAGCATTTGAAGGCGCCCAACAAATGCTCCATAAATACATAAAAAAAAAACTGCAGGTGTTTTAATCAAGCAGGCCTATGCAGGGGTAAAGTTACTGGCTTTAAAAGATAATATAATATAATGCATTATTTCAACCACACACGTATTAGCTTTCAGATGGTTGGTGGGCACTACATAATTACTTTTTGTTTGCAGATTTTGCTGTGCCTTTGTTTGTATTGCACTGTTCTGGAGCTCAAAAGAAGGGTTTCCTTTACTTAGTTTTGTTGGGGGTGGGCAGGGACACGTCAAATATGCTCACACAGCAAGCTTTCATATTGTTAGATTTCGTGAGGGGGCTGAGTTATGTTGTGTGTATACACACGGAAATACAGCAGATAGTGTTGCTGGAGTTCCTTACAAAGATTTTATTAAGCATACGTTATGTATGCTCACACAGCAATGCGACTTCGATTGCTGTGAGCTTCGTTTAGCAGAGCTTTCTTGAGTCACGCTCTGGAGTTCACAAACTTTAGGTTAACTTCAGGTGCTGAATGGGACGCGAACAGAACAAATGCAGCTGCAATTTCTTTTCCAGGCTGTCATCCACGGCTGAGGTAAGCAAAGCAAATATTTTCCGGCTGTATTCAATCTGTGGGCTATACCTCGCAGATTGACCCATCGGGTTAGTGGAAACACCACTAGGGTGTTCTAATTATTAATTGGACACATCTCTAAGCTTATGACCAAGACAAAAAAATATGCAAAACAGTTTTGGGAAAAGCCCTCATTCCTAGTAAGAGTAACCTGTAAGGGGAAGGTTATATTTTAGGAAAACAAGCCATTCAACATTTTCAGCTAAGAGGCTGCGTCTGTGTTCAGAATAGCTCCAGCTGTACTGAACTCTCGCTGTCCACACTGGTAGGAGGAGGTGCCAAGTATACACAACTTTTGCCAACCCTGGAAACCGAACACCGTTCATGGCCCACCACTCCAGCGGTTCTGCCGTTTTAGGGAGCAATGGCTCTCAAAGACTTGAGTTCAGTGTCCAGGGAACTTTTGACTGACACCAGCTGTGGACTGCTGAACAGTGTCCCAGAATGCCCATATGCCACATGGTGGAACACTCTTCTTGGGTGGTGGCTCGTCCTCTTGTGGTTCAGGGTGCCCCTCAGGAGGGGAGGTCTGCTCAGAGGGCTAAGGCAGTAGTGCATTGAACATTTCACATTGTATTTGAACCGCGGATCAATACCTGTCACCACACAGATGGGTATAGCCTCAATGTCTTTGAATCGTGCCTCTACAGCCTTCAATAACTCTGATTTCACTAGCTTCAAACCAGTGACCTAACCTCACCAGAGCTCAGGTAGGACCTTAAAGCTTTCACAGCAGGAACCACCAAGGAGATGCTTGATGCATGGGAGCAAATCTCCTTTGAGCTCTGCAAAGGGGCCAACAAAGAAAAGCCGCAGGCAGAAAGATTAGACACTTTATCGTCCTACACAGTACAAACTTACTGGCTGCCTCTGCCCTACCGTCACCACAGCATCAAAAAGGACTAGGGATGTAACGAATAGCAAATTTAGTATTCGGAACTATTCAGCCAAAGAGTGAACAGACTAGTGGTTTGCTACTAGAAATGTGTAAAACACATGTTCCTTTTTGGAATATAAACATAGGAAAATTGTATTCATTGGCTCTGCAAAATAAAACGGATGGAAGGAAGACAGCTGTACTATATAAAGGTGCACTGAAGCCTTTGGGTGCCTGTTTCATGGAGTGGAAAATACAAGTGTTTGGGAGGCAGGAGGAGGATTTTTACAGGTATGCAATAATTACGTCATTCCTCCTGGAACTGACCTTAACTACAAGATACAATTGACAATGGAGTCTGTGTGATGTGTTCAGATAAGAGGGGAGGGCTCCCACTGTGAGGTCTACTCTACAGCAGAGGCACAGCATGACGGGTCCATTAAACTCCTTTGTGCCATGATAAAGTTAATTCAGGTACTGGGCGCAGTCCCTGATACAGGCAGCCTGTAAGAGCCCATTTAAATGTGTTCCTTTGATGGGGCTTGGGCTCAGCCAGCAGGGGCTCTGCATTAACAAAAGGCACAGAAAATGCAGAGTTGTGTAATCAATACAGCTAGTGCCTTGGTATTTGTCTAACACAAATGCCCCTACAGGATGCAAATGCAGGCAACACAGTTGCAATCCACATGCATCAGCAGCCCTGCATTGCCTCCAGGTCTTTCTTGGAAGTAATACTTTGTGTCTTAAGTGCTGCTGCATTATCCCACCTCCCATGCACAAACCCCATATATACCAATCTAGATAATTGTAGCCCGCTTGTGTACTGGACTAAATTTTAAGCTATTTCCTAAACCGCTTGTGGGGGACAAAACGCAAATGCAGAGCACTGTCAAAACAGGAGCAGCCTGCTCTACACAACACCCTTCACACGTACCTACTTCTAGTGCTTGCACTCTACACACAACAGTCCTGCTGCATAATAACTGATATGTTTACATCAGTTTTCGTGCACTTTGGTCAACCACCTGCACTTGTAAGGAACGGTTATTAGCTCACCGCCAAATGTTGCACCAGGCATCTAATAAGATCATGATCCTGTAATGACAACTTTATTTTTGTTGGCATGCTACAAAACATGACTAAATACCTTCGGTTTTAAGCAGTCCCCAGAACCCCCAAGGAGACATTGCACACCCCTGCAATCAATTTGTTCCACATGTTTAAAACAACTTAAATGTTACTGCTTCTCAGACTGAGTCCGCCAGAAACACTCCCTTGGTGTGTTTGGGTCTACACGGCATATAGATATGGGAATGCTGCCCTCCAGTGGCTCTAATGCAATACTGCACCTTACTGGCAGCAAACAAAAATTGCAAGCAGATGTTGAACTGCGAGTAAGTTTTACATTGGCTATTCTGCCGAATAGCTAATTTCAACCAGAATTTGGCCGAGCAGTTATTCGAAATCGAAGTTTGGTACACCCCTAGTTGGAATGCCCCCTCTGCAGGGACTTGCCATGTGGGTCACAGGATTGAATGGAGCTCTTTGAAAGACTATTGTCTGAGTTGCTGCAGTTGGAACAGTGTGCTGTACATGGGCTTCATTCAGACAAGCAGGTATGGAAGAATTTCTTTTCATGTCCACTGTAGCCCAGAATTTGTGGGTAAAACAATTTCAGCGACCAAACATGGCGATCTACATTGCCTTTGGGACTTGGAACAAGTCTGTCATTCTTGGCCTTTGCCTTCCTCTTTCTGTTGTGGCAGCTCACATCTTGTATTTGATCCTGCCTCTTCCCACAACAGTTCTCGTAAGGAGGATGAAGCTCTGGGTGCAGTAGGCAGAAAGGTTTACAGTAATTCTGGCCTAGATTTAAGACCAGCATTTGACTCCATTATCACATCCACAAACCTTGAGACCTAGGGAAATGTATCTTTTCCAGTGGAGAAGACCAGAGGTCTAAGGTCTGTCATGCCACTGGGCTCGAAATTAAAATTGTATAAGCAGGAGCAACACGCCGCTCCTGGTTATCCAGCAGTAACTAGTCACCAGGTGCTACCACTGGGGAATGAGGAGCTAGTACATAGGGTTACGAGCTATCTGCCACATAGTGGAAACCTAATTGTATCCATTGTTTATGGGCCCCTTGAATGTCATAGGATTTATGTAATTTGTCACAAATGTAGTTAAATTCATAGTTGTGTTTGGCATAAATTGACCTGGGAAGCCAAAACTAGCCCCTGGTAACGATTATTTGTAAGCTAACCAGGCTCTTCTAGGTAATAAGCAGGAGCTAAATGGCTCCCATCAATTTCGAACCCTGGCAATCATGACCACAATAGGCTGGCGGCAGCAGGCAATTACATGGACCTATGTAACCCAGACCCCTTGCTCAATGCCTTTGAATGCTCAACTTCGCTGAGTGCCGATTAGGCCGAAATGCAGGTCTCGGGTTGCTGATAGTACTCTTGTTCAGAGAGTTGCCTAGCATTTTGGTTCTGGGTTGCCTTTGTGGGTGGTAACAGACTGGTAAGCAAATGAATATTTCTGTCAAGGGTAACGTGATCTAAAATGTGGTTGACCCTCCTGAGTTGGAAATATTGCATAGAACACGCTATTTGACAATGTTCTTTCTCATAGGTGTTCCTCTCGCCCCATACCGCCCTTATTATGTGAACCTTGGTCAAGGCTCTATGGGGGGTGGTAACTGTAGGCAGGCCCTGCTTCATACTTATTCCACAGCTCCACTGAGGAGGTGAGGCTAGTGCCTTGAAATCAAAGTTCTCCAGCATGGGGTCTGGCATGGATTCACATGCTCATGATTATTCCCCGTCGTCAGGCTGGGAATCCTCGGTAAAGAGAAAAATCAGTATCAGTATCAGTTGTGTTTCTGATCTGTCTTTCGTAGTAGTAACCAATCACTGATCTGTCATACTGACCACAGCCAATGACTGCCCTCTACCTAAGCCCCGCCTCTGGCAGCCATCTTCAGATTTTTACCGCACGTTCAAGTGTTGGGATCATCGTGCTATTGCTCTCGAGCGTTAGTGCTATTTACGTTTTTTCTCAGAAAAATTTCTTTTTGGTCAAAAGAGCCTCAAGCTCCACTGTTTCTTCATCCGATCAACGGGGACCAGTGTCGGATTCGTCTACGCCCCTCAAGGGTGAAGATTTCGTCGAGCCGCACTTTTGGAGCACTCCAGAAGTTTCTCAGGCCCATCTCGAACATGGCCCAGGAGAAGGGAAGCTCGACACCCGGAAAGCTGTTCAGGGTCTGCCCTGGATGCCAGCTTCAGAATGTCTTTAAGGAGGACTAACACTCCCTTTGCCTTTACTGCCTACATGAGGACAAGACGCACGTGGAGAAGGACTGTGCGTTTTGCGGCAATATGTCGGAGCGGACCATGAAGGACCGCCATCAACGTCTCGCCAACTGGCTGGAAGGAAAGAGCCAGTCAGGCGAGAAGAAGTCAGAGTGGTCTTCTAAGACCTTTGAGGGTGCGACGGGGGTCCAACAGAAAGCCAAGCACCGTGAGTCCGCTGGCACCGGGAGCGCCGAACGGTCGGGCTCTACAGGCGCCAGGCAGGGCGCATCCTCCCCGGCGCCATCAACCACGAGCCAACGCTCTGGCTTGGGTAAGAGAAGGCCGAGCACCCGGCGAAACTCCTGGAGAGACCCCGGTCGTGCCCTAAGGCCCCATCGGAGGGGGAGCGAGGTGGTGACCCCCCGCCCCCCAAGGAGAAGGCAGTGAGTGCACCTAAGGTGGTGAAAGCCTTGATCCATCCGGCCAAGGCCTCTATCGAGACAGTCGCGGTGGCCCTGGCTCAGCCTGTGGAGGCTGCACCAGTGGTGGCGACCCCGGGGCCCAGAATCTCCCTGCCACCGCGGAGGGAGTCCTCTTTCATGCCCATCGACAGGACCCCCGTGAAACCTCCGACTGAGAAGAAAAAGGGGGGGGCAGGAGGTCGTCGTGGACTCGGCCTCAACCTCTGAGGAGGAGCTGATCGAAGTCTTAGGCCACGGCTCTGGCGTGGAAGAAGTCCATCCTGTCAGGAGGGACCCCGACGTGAAAGACAACGAGGGCTTCGAGGATGCCGACGGGGCTCCTGATCGCCCGTCGGATCTCCCTCAACCAGTGCCGCAAGACAACTCGGCGGCCATTTTGTTGGCTATACAGTCCTTATGCTCGGAGATAAGGACGAACCGCTCCCGACGGGGGACCCGGAGCAAGGCCCTTCTGGGAGCCCTCCCCCTAAGAGAAGGATTCATCCGCCACCTCCTTTTCAGCCATCGTGCCCTGTTCAGCCCTCCTCCCTGTCGACGACACGTGGAGATGATACGGGGACTGACAAGGCCGCGACGGGTACAGACGACGAGGTTTACGACGAGGATCTCCCGTCGTCACCTCCCACCCGGGCTTCCCCGCCGGACTGGATCGTTTCACTCCATGATTGCCTGGGCATCCAAGCTTTTCCAGCTCTGCCCGGAAGAGAAGGGTTTCCTTTATCAACGGCATGAGACCCAGAGGAAGACGGTCCTCGCTGTACCTCTACTAGACGATATTTGGGATGAGGTCCTCGCCCTCCTCGAACCCATCCACGATGCCGGCAAGAAGGGATCGGTACGAGAAGTACCGGGTCCCGGACGCAGCCCCCCTTGTGTCTTTGGGCACAGCCGACCCCGGACTCGGTCGTCTCCGCAGCGGCCAGGAAGAAAGCGGGGGGGGGGGGGCGCGGCCTCTACGTCAACCTCCCCGCCGGACGGCGAGGGAAAGAAATTAGACACGATGGGACGCAGAGTCATCTCGTCGGCAGCGACGATGATTAAGGCGGCCAGCGCCTTGGCTATCGTAGCCCGCTACGACAGGGAGTTGTGGTACAAACTGGCCCCCCCTGCTGGACTTCCTACCAGACGACAAGAGGGCGGAAGCCCTAGAGATCTTGCAGGAAGGAGAGGTGGCGTCGGACTATGCCATTGCGACGGACATCGCTGACACTGATTTCGCCAGTTGAGCAACGACGTGTGCCTTAGGCGGCGTGGATGGCTCAAGGCTACTGACTTCCGTCAGGACGTGCAAACCAGAGTCTTGGACATGCTGTTCGACTGAAACAACCTGTTTGGGAAAACAGTGGACGATTCCCATCAAGGCGGACACGGAGACGGTCCGGGCTCTTGGGGTTCTCCAGCAACGGCGGCCGCCCTTTCGGAGCGGTGGAGGCAAACTGGGTGCCTCCAAGGGTTCCAGCGGCGGATTTTCCACCTACCGTCAAGCGGCCCGTTCGTCACAGGAAGCTTAGAGGGGACGAGGCAAGTCAGGCAGACCCCGCCTTCGTCGCCAAGGAGGAAGGCGGCAAAGCCTCGTCCAAGCAGGACTGAACCGGCCGTGGGGTCGGGCCCCACCGAAGCACCCCGGTGGGAGGCCGGCTGGTGAGCTTCGTCAGCGTGTGGGAGTCCATCTCCACCGACCGTTCGGTGCTGGACGCCCTAGCTCAGGGTCACACTCGAGTTTCTAAAGAGGTGCCCGTGCGTCCCCCCTGTGGCCAGGAAAGAACATCACGTCCTTTAACTTCTCTTGGAGGTAAAGGCGATGCTCAAGAAGGGCACCATCGAGCTCGCCCCAAAGAGGCTTCGGGGCTCCGGAGTTTACTCAAGATACTTCCTCGTGAAGAAGATGGGAGGATGGCATCCCATCCTGGACCTACGACGACTGAACAAATTCATCAAGGCACAGAAGTTCCGGATGGTCACCCTCCAACACGTCCTGGGTCAACTGGAGTAGGGCTCGTCGTTGGAGTTGGAGGATGCCTACTTCCATATTCCCACCCTAAAGGGACACCGAAAGTTTCTCAGGTTTGTGGTCCAAGGGCGTCACTACCAGTTTAGAGCCCTTCCCTTCGGATTGAGGTCGGCACCCATGGTGTTCACCAAGTGCCTCGCACCGGTGGCGGCGCAGCTGCGCCGAGGGGGGGATCCACGTCTACCCCTACCTGGACTGGCTCATCCGAGCAAAGACTAAGGAGCTCGCCATGGAGCACACGGCAATGACCGTCCAACTACTCACGGACCTGGGATTCTCCATAAACTACGCCAAGTCCCACCTGGTGCCTGCGCAAGACGCTCTGTTTCTGGGAGCGAAGCTCGACAGTGTTGCTTCTGGCCTCTCCGTCGGAGGAAAGGACGAGGGCCATCTTGGGCAAGGTGCAGCGGCTGCTGGTTGCGGACGCGGCCAGGGTGAGGTCCATCAAGTCACTCCTCGGAATGATGTCTTCTTGCATTTATCTCATCCGCCTGTGCAGGCTCCGGATGCGCCCGTTGCAGGAGTTCCTGGACGCGCGCTGGATCCAGACGGGCAGCTTCGAGGAGAGGATCACACTCTACGAGAGTTTCCGATGAGCGATCCGGTGGTGGGGCACCCACCCGCATCTGACAGCGGGCATGGACTTCCAGGCCACCAGGAGACAGTGACCACGGATGCCTCCCTGGAAGGGTGGGGAGCCCACACCAATCTGCACGCGAGAGGCCTTTGGCTTCCGACGGAGAAGTCCCTCCATAACAACGTCCTGGAGCTCCGTGCAGTGTTTTGGGCCCTCGGGTCCTTTCTTCCGTCCCTCAAGGGCAAGGTGGTGAGGATCTTCACCGACAACACCACCACCATGTTCTACATCAGGAAGCAGGGTGGTACCAGATCCCCAGCCCTGTCCAAGGAGGCGCAGGATCTGTGGCATTGGGCTGTCGCCCATGGGATGTTTCTGGTGCCATTTCATCTGGCAGGGATAAACACCATTGCCGACTCGCTCAGCAGAGAGCTGCGCTTGTGCCACGAGTGGGAACTACGACAGGATCTAGTGGACCGCCTCTTCCGACGGTGGGGCACACCACAGATCGATCTGTTCGCGACGAACTCCAAGTGCCGGAGGTTCGCCAGCAGGTTCCCCAGCCGAGGAGCATGGGCGATGCTTTCTCGTTCCCCTGGGAGGGCCTGTTCCTATACACGTTCCCTCCATTGCTGATCCGGCTCATCAACCAGCTCAAGAAGTCAAGGTGCAGGATGATCCTCGTCGCACCTGCATGGCCGAGGCAGATATGGTTCCTGGACTTGTCAGCGTCCCTGTCAATCAAGCTGCCAGTGGACGCGGATCTTCTCTCCAGGGAAGGAGGCGCCATCCTCCATGACCCGAAGTCGCTTAACTTGCAGGCCTGGCTCCTGCAGCGTTAGAGTTTGGAGGATACGACATACCGGCCGACTGCAGAGAGGTTCTTGCAAAGGCCAGGGCGTCCTCAACTCTTAAATGCTATGGACACAAATGGAAGAGGTTCTCTGTCTGGTGCCATGCACAGAAGATTAACCCTCTACGGATTACGGCTCCCCCAGGTACTGCCGTACCTTCTGACGCTGGACCGGCGCATGCGTCCAAGATTCATCTTGCTGCGATCTCCCGATACACCAGAACCAAGGGGCGGACAGCTTTGTGGTCTCATCGTCTGAAAGAATTCATGAAGGGACTGTTCAGATCGTTCCCGCCGGTGAAGGCTCCGGCCCCGGCGTGGGAGCTCAACGTGGTGCTGACCAAGCTCATGGGACCTCCGTTCGAGCCTCTGCACTCGGCTCCGTTGAAGTTCTTGTTGTGGAAAACAGCATTTCTTGTGGCCATCACCTCCGCACGAAGAGTGGGAGAGATCCAGGCCCTTTCCTGCAAACCCCTGTACTTGACTTTTCACGACACGAGGGTAGTGCTCAGGACGCACCCCTCCTTCATGCCCAAGGTGCCGTCTGACTTCCATCTCAACAAACCCTTGGTGTTGCCTGTTTTCTTCCCGTCACCGGCCGAAAGGACTTTGCACTCGCTGGATGTGGCTAGAGCGCTGAAGTTTTACGTGGACTGCACAAAGTGTTTTCGGAAGACGTCACAACTTTTTGTGAACTTTGGACCTGTGAACCTGTCAATCAGGGAAGGCTCTCAAAGGCCTCTATTTCCAGCTGTATCATGTACTGTCATCGGTTGGCAAACCGACCGCTGCCTGGCCGTCCGAGAGCCCATTCCACCAGAGCGATCGCAGCTACCAGGGCGTTCCTATCTGGTGTGCCCTTGCTGGACATCTGCAGGGCTGCTACGTGGAGGTCGACGCACACCTTCATGAAATTCTACTGCGTCGATCGGGATTCCAGGGAGGAGTCCAGGGTCGGCCAAGCAGTGCTGCGCAATCTGTTAGCCTAAGGTGAGCCTGGTGAGGAGGTAAGAATTGCTTAATGTTGAGTTTGATGTAATGCGTAATGTTGAGCCTTTGCCACCTCCCGTGGTTGTGCATGTGTGTACTGCTATGTGCTCTTTATGAGCATGTGAATCCATGCCAGACCCCATGCTGGAGAAGGAACAAGTTACTTATCTGTAACTGTTCTCCAGCATGGGTCTGGTATGGATTCACATGCGAACCCTCCCGCCTACCCCTCTGCGGCTCTTCACTTGGTCATACTGCCACTTCACGTGCTACCAAATCGGAAGATGGCTGCCAGAGGCGGGGCTTAGGTAGAGGGCAGTCATTGGCTGTGGTCAGTATGACGCAGAGATCAGTGATTGGTTACTACAATGAAAGACAGATCAGAAATGAAACTGATACTGATTTTTTTTCTTTACCGAGGATTCCCAGCCTGACGACGGGATATTCATGAGCATGTGAATCCATGCCAGACCCATGCTGGAGAACAAGTTACAGGTAAGTAACTTGTTCCTTGCTGTTTCTGCTAGAGCCTTTGAGTTGCTCCTGCCAAGAGTTCTGCTCCCTCGTTCTCAGGCTTGCAAGGGTATTCAGACTGAGGCAGTTGAGATGTTGCCAGCTCTACCTAGAAAGGAGCAAAAAAGGACTGGTACTATAGGGTTCCCCCTCTACACCACCTTTTAGCTTCTGGTTACACCTCTATCCTGCCTGACAAATCGGGCACTAAATTGTGGCGGAGGTGGGGGTCCTTTTGCCCATCCAAGATCCAGAGCCTGTTCTTTGACAGATTGGGCTTTTTGTACTGCCTGTTCCTGGTACCGGAAACGAACAATGCTGACCTATGCTCCTTTCTAGCTTTTAGAGGACTCCCATCTCTTTAATAAGGTGCACCTAAAAGGTGCCAGTTGGTCTACAGAACTTCTCTCCAGAGGGAAGACTGTTCCTTTAGTGGATCACAAGGGTAATATTGATGGAACACAGCTTTGATGGATCATGGCAGGCTGCTACCACTTTTGGAGTCCCCCATTTGTCTCGGTCTACCCCCAACTTTACCAAGATGGCTATAGTGGTGGCTCTTGGGTTTCAGGCATCCTGTATACCTGTACACTTACCTTGCCAGCCTCTCTGCAGGACACATTATCCATGCAACTTCCTCTTAGAACTGATCTTCAACTTACTTTGATCAACCTTGAAGCCTTCCATGATGGGATTCTGCTGAAACACTATTACGGGCTAGGTCCTTCCTACAGAGTATTTCATATGTTCAAATCATGTTTTTCTCTGGCAGTTTTCAAGATGGTTATGGTGCTTTCTGAAGCATCTAGGTCTCTTGGCAGCACTGGCCTTAGGTGACCTTTACAAAAAATTGGACAGTGGGAGGCAGTTTATGAAGCCCTGGTTTCATTGGCCAGAGGAAAGCTGATAATTTGTTTGCGCAACCTCTGGTCCAATAGTGGACCAGAGACCAAATGACTTTGGAATCAAGAGCCAACTTTTTGTTCTCAGAACTTTTCAGCCCAACTTCAAAAACAAAATTGTGCGAGTCTTAGTGACAGCATTTGTGATTGGCAGGGTCAATTCTTTAATTGTAATTTGCACCAATTCATGTATGGTCCCATATTCTGCAATCAAATATATTTTGTTCAATGACAACTAAACAACCTTGAACCCAATGTTCCTGAATCAAAACCAGTGAAGAAACCCGCCACTCAGTCTGCACACATTGTGGTTCATAAAAGACCCCAAATTCTAATTTTAATGTCTTGTATTCAGTCAAGGTGTGTTTGCTTCCATTTATTTTTTCAGTGCTGTTAGTCACATTGTGCTGGAACCACTGTTCGTTGTTTGATGCATTTCTGACAGCGATCTTTCTCAAGAGAACTGAATAAACAAATTTGCAAGCGTACTTGGAAATACCTGCATTTTTTTAGTGTCATTAACCACTACGTTTGCAGACTAGTTTCTTCATGGTTCATTCAGTCAATCCCTCCCCTTCATTTATCAGTAATGACATAGACCACTTCACAGGACATTGCATCTTCCAGCAACTTTGAAGAGCTTGGGGGCGTAGCAACATGGTTCTGCTGGTAGGTCCTTCCAGGATGACATTTTGCATTTCCCAGCAAAAGAAAAGATGATCTCTGGTGGATGCACTGGGAAAAGGTTTTGGGAAGTAATTGTTGGATGCCTTGATCTCATTTGCCCCCTCCTTTCTGAAGTTTCTGCAAGCTGTCTTGGGCTCTTCTCCAAATGGCACTGTGGTGGCCTGCAATGCTTTGGTTACCAGCCCCATGGCTCTGGTATGTCAAGTCTAGTTTGCGGTTCCTGCAGGGTCCACACTATGGTCCTGCCGTGGAGGCTCCCCAGAAGCACCATCTAGCTTTTTTAATGCTAGACTGGCTCAACACATCACATGACTTGCACAGCATCCCTGAAGAGGCTGCTCTGTGCCTCTGAAAGGATGCCACTAACCGTTGGTGCTCAGTGCTGTGGTGCTTTTTGCTATTCTATTTTGCCTTAGGTTGTGGACCCTAGACTGTCTACGAACTACTTCATTTGCACTGACTTTGCCAGGCCCCAGATTGCCTGAACTGTGACTGCTGGATTTCCTCACCAATGTTTACACATGTGCGCTTGCACAGCTTCCCTCTGGGTGCTGCTCAGATTTGTTAGCGGCGCACACAAGCCATTCTCACCTATGCAAAAATGTAAAGGCGCAAGCCACAGCAATTACCTGACCTTTGATTTCACTTAAAATAACTAACCAGTCATGATATTCTAGTTTAGCTCATTTACATTCCCCTACTCTGCAAGAATGACCTTAATAACCTAAAAACAGAATACAGACACAAGCAGTAAAAACTAATATGAAAAAACAAAATGCTCCATGAACAGAATAACTATGATATGCTTGTACACTAGCCAAATACTGTTCTGGCTAAACCCATGACTCCTATAATGTACGCTACCATGCGTTTAATCTAGTTGGATCTTACCTGGCACCCTGGCTCTGTGAAAGGTTACAAGACATGTACCTACATCCAGTTATTTATGTTGGTTGTAATTTGAATAATGTTAAAGCACCAGAATTTATTAATGGTGCCTTTATAAAAACCTCCTTTTGGGGGAAGGCCTTCCAGTGACTACCCTGGCACCCCTGAGGTGTCCTACATGCTGCAGAACAGCTCATGAAAGGACTGTAATTTCAACCCTGACCCTCCCCTAAATGTGTGGGCTGCCGCTGCAAGCCCAAATCCTCTGCACTGTCACCCTGAAGTCCCCAAGCTACCTCCATGAGAAACCCAGCATTCCCCGAGGCCTTCATTAGCAGTAAGGACATTAGAAAACTTAAACTCTGACGCTGCAGGAATGAAAGAATGAGAAGAACCGACTTCTCAGTCTATGCTCCAAGACTCTAACGTCCTCCCATCATCACTCTCCCCTTTCTGCTACAGTTCAGGAAAGAGCTGAAGACCTTCCTCTTCAAGGAATGGCTCCTAGGTCTACACACCCTCCACTCACCACTGTATCAGACTCTGATCCCCACTGTCTCCTCCCCTGGTTGCTTGTAGAGCCCTTGCTGGAAATTACCCACCTTTGCCCTACTCTGCTAGCCCTGACTCATTTTCTCTGCTTCCCTTACTGAGTTTTTCCCCTATGAAAAAGCACTGTTGCTTCGCAAAGCCAGTTCTGCGCTCAATAAATACACTAATAAAAGCATTACCCACACTATGTAACCCAAATATCTGATACTGACTGTGTAAACGGGCTACTTGGATATGTAACCTCATCCCATGCTTCCTATACTCAGTACATTGTCACGCAAGTTCTTTGACGTGGTGCCCTTGCAAGTTGATGCATTGTAACACTCAAAAGGAGTAGACGAATGGCATGCTCCGTCTCCTAATTTAGCTTTGCTAACATTACCCTATGTGGAGAGCAACATTGCAATATCATTTACTTGGCCTGCAAGGGATAATGAGTATGGGCCATGCCTGGTATTGCTCATCTATAGTATTAGGTCAACAGATATTCCGACAGATGTAGATTGTGTGAAAAGCGTTCTACGCGTCGGCATAGACTGTAACAAATTATATCTCGCTGCTGGACAAAAACAATATAATTATCAGTTTTATAATCCTATCTAACAATCTAAGAGTGGGATAAGTTGCAAACTCTTGTATGCACTGCAAAATAATTGTGTACATGCAGATTCATGGCATTTTCTTAAAAGGCATAATATCACGGTGAGGCACTAAATGTGTTGCTTGCAAAATATTATGGGTATGCAAATATCCCAGTGAGTGTTTTTAACTGCTACAATCTCACATCTCACATTTTACAGTTCCCTGTCAACTAGTAGCACAGAAGCCGGGGGAGTGGTACAGGTGAAAGGGCACAGAGCACACCAAGTCGGGTGTTTCGTCAGTGTAGAATATTTTATTTCTATCGCGCTCAGTGTTTCAGAGTGCGACATGGCAAGGGAGGGAAAATGGGAGAACAAAACAGCGATCTTACTAGGCTCAGTGACATTGAGAACATGCTGCAAGTGCATGGGGGAGGTGGAGGGGGGAAAGTGCATGGAAGGGGGGAGAAGTGGAAAGTGCAAAGCAGAGGAGAAATGGATAAATAATAAAGGCAACAAACAGTGGTAGTTCAGCCAGCAATTTGCAAGTGCTAGGTCTAAGGCAGCAGACAGGGTAGGTCTGATAAGTGCAGGAAGAAAAAGGGGAGGGGGGCGCTGTATGGGTACAGACACAGACCCCAGTGTAAGGGGTGGCCCGGCGGCAGTGTGGTGGGGTGAGCCAGTACCTAGGCCCGGAGGACAGGTAGCCGGGAGCATGGTGCAACAGATCAGCAGGGTTGAGGGGAGCTAAGGCAGAAGAAAAGACGAATGTCTTCAGGTGCTTCCAGAGATGGTTCTCAAGTTTTACTTTAGCAGGGAGGCTGTTCTAGAGGGAGGCCAAAGACGGGGAATCTACTACCCAGCTAGTTTCTTTGAAAAATGACTGACCCTGAGGGAGTTGGAGGAGCAGAGAGCTTGAGAGGGGAAGTATTTGCAGAGGGATAGCTGAAGGTATTTTGGACCCAGGCCCCAGAAATCCTTGTGGACAATGCAGAGGGTTTTGAATTAATACTTGCATTCACTGGGAGCCAATGGAGAGATTTCAGAGCTGGAGAGATGCGATCCCAGGGCTTGAGGACAAGTCTTGCAGTCCTGTTCTGGATTAGTTGCAGTGGGCGGAGAGTAGAGGCAGGTAGATTTAGAAAGAGGCTGTTACAATAGTCCAACAAGAACCAGAGCTTGGATACCATGAGCTTCTGGGGAAGGAGAGGAAAGGCAGGGTACCTCTGAGGTTCAGTAGGAGATTTGACTTTTGAGACCTCTGATGTGGGAGGAGAAGGAAAGGATGGAGTCAAAGATGACCCTGAGGTTCTTGGCCTTGCAGGTGGGGCTAGGAGGGCCGAGGAAGGCTAGCCAGAGTGAGGGGAAAGGATGCTGAAGGTGTGCCGATGAGGATTGCCGTCTTGCTGGCATTCAAAGATCATTGGTGGCACACCAATATTGAATGGCAGTTAGGCAATCAAAGATGGGAGAGGAGGCGGCAGAGGGCAGCCTGAAAATGAGTTGTCAGCATAGCATTAGAAATTTGAGCAGAAAGTGGCAATGCAGTGGGCGAGAGTTGCCAGGTATTGGTTGAAATGCCAGGGCGAGAGGTTAGACCCCTAGGGAAGATGGAGAGGAAGATAAAAGAAGGACCCAAGTTGGACCTGGGAGGGTCAATCTGAGAGGAGGCCAGCCTGATCAGTGATGCCCAGGTTTTCATGGAGACGGTTGAGCAGGATGGTATGGTTGACCGTGTCGAAGGCAGAAGAGAGATCGGGGTGGATGAGGACAGAGCCAAGGTTGGAGAGCAGATGTTGCCAGACTGGTGGTCATGGAGACGGCCAACAGAATTGGAATGAAGGTTAAGTGAGAGATGGCCAACTTTTCCAGGAGTTTGCCCAGAAGGGAGTAATGTAAATTGGGTGATAGCTGGACAAATCGGCTGTGGGTTTCTTAAGAGGATGCCCAGGGGAGTGCTTCAGAGGGGAGGGGAAGGATTTTGAGGCAAATGAGTGGTTGCAAAAATCAGCAAGGGCCGGAGCGAGGGTGTCCATGTGGTCCTTGATGGTTTTAGAGGAGAGGAAGGATGGGGCTGTTGTAGTGTGGCTAAAGGAGGGTCAGCAAGCACAGATGGAAAGGGAAGAGAGGTGTGGGTGGAGAGGGTGGACAGGATGTCCTGGGTTTTTAATGAAGTGAGGGGCAAGGGCATTGCAAAGAGCCTAGGAGGCAACAGGAGGGGTAGAAACTGCAGCAGGGTTGGCCAGCTCCTTAGTTCGGCCGAGTTGTTAGATGCTGCAGAGACCCTAGCTTGAATGTGGACTCTCTTGGTTAGAACAGGGTCGGTATTGCCTTTGTAGCAGGCAACGTGCCAGTTTGTCAGTGGATGAACAGGAAGTCCTCCATTGCCTCTCAGCTGCCCTACACTTAAGTGTAGCTAGGTCAGTCGTACCAGGAATTGCACTTGGCTTTGGACTTCAAACGGATCCTCATGACTGGGGCAAGAGCATCAGAAATTGAGTAGAGCAGAAACAGGGCTGTCAGGATGTGAGACAGCCAAAGGTGGTGGCGGGGGGGGGGGTGATAAGTGGCAGCAAAAGCCTCCACTGACACGCTTCATGGGCTGGATATCGGAGAAGGTAGGTGGCAATGTTGTGGTAGGCTTGGGGGGGGGGGGGGGCTGGGGGGGAAGAGGGAGAAATGAGTGGTCGGAGGGATGGAGAGGGGGGAGTGGGTCAGAGGAGATCAAGACGTTGGGTGTGTGCCCTGCAGAGTGTTGGGCCAGAAGGGAGGATGGATAGGGAGTCGCAGAGGCCAAAGTACAGAGGAGGAACAAGGAGTCTAAATGTATATTGAGGTCACCACGGAGGAGTTGAGTGGTAGAGGCCAGGAGGGAGGAGAAGTCTGCCCACTCGAGGTGATTTGACCAGGAGGCCGGTAGAGGGTAGCCACAGTAAGAGAATGGGTAGGTGAGGGAGCCTACAGACAAGGCATTAGAAAGAGTAGGAATGATGGAGGCAGGAAAAACCAGGGCAACCCCCCCTCAACCCCGCGGACTGGGAGGATCTGGGTGCTGAGAGGATCTTGTAGCCATCACGGAGGAGTGTCAAAGCTCGTGATGGGGCTGGCTGTGAACCATGTCTTAGTAAAACCAAGGACATCAAGGTCTCCAAGGAGGTGGCAGATGTCAGGAGTGTTTGACCGCAGAGTGAGTGAAGAGTGGCAATATGAAGGTTGCCAGCTTTCCGGGGAGGGGTACAAATCAGAGGTACGCCCGGCAGAGGAGAAAGAGCCCTAGGAGGCAAGAGATGGCAAGGGAGCCAGGGGGAGAGGACGAGACAGCAGGAGATGAGGGGGCAATTGATGCAAAGGAAGCGCCTATCAAAGAGGAGATTGGCCTGAGGGCCTTGGACCACGACACTGCCAAGGTAGACATCAATGATGACTTTAGAGGAGTCAAAGGAAGCCATGAGAACTTCCCATCGAGTGCCACCATTAATGGGAGAGGAGGAGATAGGGCAGGGCAGAGACCATATGAGGAGTCCATAGAGCTGGCGAAGGAACAACCAAGAATGTCGGTGAGGGCCTGCCTGGAGGAAGCATTGGAGTAGGTGTTGGCGATAGGAAGACCAGGGTTAGAGGCCAAGATATCCTTTTTGAACTTCTTCCCAGACTTGGTAAGAAGGGAAGGATGGTCAATCGAGAAGCAGTTGGAACAGATGGGAGAAACATAAAGCGCCATGTGGGTGGAAGCAAGGAGAGGATGGAGATCTTTGGGGGCAGAGTAAGGCAGGTAGGTGTGGGACAAGAGTGGTGAGGTCACTGGGCTTGCAAGTTACAGGGAAGCTTCAGTATACAAGCAAAATACAGATCATTTCGCAATGGGCAGCAAGATTTGGCTTGGCACAAAGCAAAGGGGGCAAGATGTGGCTTTTCAATCTTGGAATCAGATGTTGGCAAAGGGTTTTAGGAAGCACTGCACATCAGGATGACAACGTGGAGTAACGAGCAGAAAGAACAGTGATGGTCAAAGGTGGTAGGAGTGGGTCCATAAGGAGGGAACTAATCCATAGCAGGCTCAGGCCACGGAAGAGGGGTGCAGAGAAAATAAGGTGGCCATGCTGGGAGGGCTGTTAGGGCTGCAGAAACGCACTGCAACACGAGGCAGCTGCAGTTGCAAATCCAAATTTTTAATATTTAGAGGCAGTGTGCCTGAAGGACCAAGATGGGCCCAGGGCCCACAAGCCTTACCAGGCCACGGCACAGGTCAGATGGCCCGGTGTGCTCAGGACTCGAGCAACAGTTGATGCTCCCTCGTGAAGTCCAGCTGGCTGCAGAGTATGCATTTGTTGAAGGAAAGGGAACTCTAGTAACAGTCTAGGGAACCGCACTTTGTTTATTTCTATGCTCGGCTGCTAAGGGCATTTCAATATAAACATTTGTTCGGTTAGTGACTCTAGCATCCCCCTGCATCTTATTCCACTGTTATGAATTAGAGGGATCTGTAGTTAAAGAAGCCTCAAAAGCCACTGTACTTGGCATTGATGCTAATGCTATTTTTTTCTTTATAGCTCTATAACCTCAGTAAGGCTCTTGCTGGATTCTGTCTAGACTGGTGAGGAAGGGTGGGCAAAACTATAGGCTGTATTTGCCCTGCCATTTTACTTCCTATGTCAGGGTTACAAGCAAGGCTTCGCTAGGAATTTGCTTCCTACTTGGAGTGAATGATTTTTCAAGGAGTACAAAAAGTAATTGGCTTTGCCAACAGGGATACTTCATGCTTAGTAAAAGATGTTCTATGCCCTTAATTCTCCATGATCATTCAGCAAGTATTAGTGGTCCTTTCCATGCCACTGGTCAGTGAATCTGTGGTGCAGTTATTCTGATGCAATTATCATGTTTGGACAAATTATGAGGCATGTCCTAGCGTCTGGTGTCTGTCTTGTGCCGTTGGCCTCCTGTGCGCATTGTCCAATGGCTTTCATTTCGGATGGAATCGCCTTTAGTTTTTTTTGGTGCACTGGGATTCCTTTAGCCCAGGATTGTCTGTCAGTTGCGCTCTGCCTCAGATGTGGTTGGGGGCATCTCGGAGAAAGGAATCACTGGTGCTATTACGGCCACAGGCGTGCATGTGGGGGGCCGCAACAAGGCACAGATCCATGAGCATCCCACATTCCTGGAGGCATGCCTTGGTAAGGGGTTTGTGCACACCCTCCCCATGTGCTGTGGTCTAGGCCACTGAAGAGTGGAGCAGCATGGGGAGACGCACCCAGAGCCTGACGCGCCACCTATTCAGTTGTCCCCTTTGCCCCTATACATGTGATTGGTACTTCAGTATTGAAAATCCAAGGTGTGCTACATCCCACGTCAGCACAGCCTGTCCAGTTGGTGTGTGACGCAGAGGCTCCATGTGCTGGCACACATTGAGTGTAATCTTAAATGTCTGCGCTTGGCCGCTGGCTGTCATTGTATGCATCATGCAACCACCTTTGCGCTTCTGGTGTGATTCATTAGTGTTCTGCAATGGGAGCTCGCACGCTGGCAACTCCTTGTACGTCGGACAGCTGCTGCCACTGGCAGGACGTGTCATCCCACAGGCTCACAAATTATCACTGTGCTGGCCAAGGGTATGTGACTGCAGGGCTCGGTTGTTTATCTCGTGGTCTGCCGGGTTAGGGGCAGCACGCCGAAGGTGGGCTGCATGCAAGGCAGATCAGGTCTCGATTGTGGTGGCCGTGTGTCCCGGGTCAGTTGCTTCGCCAGCAGCCAGCTCCATGAGTTGTATTCTGCCTTCCATAACCGATCTTGCACAGTGGGTAGCCAACCTGGAGTGCTTCAAGAATCTGTCGCCATATTTATCCGTTGGCGTGCCTCATCGGGTGACGAACATCCAGGCCTGCTTGTCTCATCTTCGTCAGGCAGGGGCCATCTTGCTAGTTTTCTCCAGCGCCCCCTTTTCCTGGCTTACTTTTAACCCCAACACGACTCAAATGCCTTTTGGCCAACATGCTCTTCACACTTCACTTGCCTAGTACTGAGACCTCCACATTAAATTCTCAGTAATTTGGTGAATTCAAACGGCAGTCGCCATTCCGCAGGGTAGAAATAAGAAAGCTGGAGTATGCATCCTGCGTATGTATTGCTAATCGGCTCATAAGCTTTGGTTCGTCTTTCTCAGTTGGCACCTGCCTCCTGTGCCAGTTTCTGAGGTAAGTGAAATCATTAACCAGCTTAACACTGGCTAACGTTTGACAATATCAAACGTAATTTAACACTCTCTGATTACAGCAAATCTGCTTCCAGATTCATTGGGGCAGTGCCCATCAAGCCACTTTTGTCCCAACTCGAGTCATCTCCCAACACTGTTCTCAGCAGTGTACTTGGCTTTTGAGCTACACAGAGCAAGGAGCTCTTGTTGGCTGACTTTGCCCATGCCCATTGTGTAAAGCCCAAGTTCAGGAGCTATAGATTATGCTTGTGCCCACCTTTATTTTGGTGCAATGTACTTATTTTCTTTCTTGGTTCACTTTTGCCACCTGCTAAGACATGGGTGCCGACAAAGAAGGCAGATGGAGCCGCTTGGTGCCCATAACTGTAATGTTTCTTGGTTGGGGAGGGTGTGGGGTCACAATTGATATCATTGCTGGGGAGCATGCTCATGGGGGGTGTGCTGTTGCCTGCCCTACCACAAGCCCTGGTATAGGTTGAAGTGGCGTGAACCTTTAGACTTGTGTATTATGAAATGAGAAATGCAGTGAAGTGGTACAGATGTATTTTAATACTGAGTTTGCATTGCCATGATCAGTGAATCTGTTGCTTATTTTCTCATGCTTATACATTTGTGTTGCTTTTCAGAACTCCTTTTCTAATTTTATCTGGCTAAAGACAGCCCACAACAGAGTATGGTTAGCCTCATTACGTAATCTGAGGGGCCCAATCGTGGCTCCATACTTGTTTCAGGACCCACTGCTTCACGGCCAAGGGGCTTGATCTGCACATTTTACGTAAAGGTTCTAGCGCTTTGCAGTTGGAGGAAGAGACTCTTGCAGCATTTTTAAGCAAGACAGCCATGTAATAGTGAAGTACTTTATTTCATTTGAATAATTAAATATTTCTTTGCTTTAGAATCTAATGGTCCAAGATACTACCTAGCCATTAAAATGTCAACTTGCCACCTCAATTCTACACATCACACCATGTCTTAGCAATAGTCTGTTATCGCTATCCAAAAGCTAGTGGTGCACATTGTGTGCCTCTTCTATAGGCTAATTGTAAAACCAAACTAGATTGACATAAGGATTGCATTGGTTTAAATCTCTATCAAATTAGAACTTCAGAAACAAGATTGCTTTACATGCTCATTTGAAATGCCAAGGGCAGCTGTGCTTGCTGCATCAAAGGATTCAGAGGAGTAGGTCTAGCCAGGCTTGCACTTGGGGTTTTTGAATTATGTAATGATAAACACTGCCTTGCTGGAAACTTAAATTTACTAGCTACAGATTGTAATGGAAATAACTATCTATTGCGCACTTACTAGTTTTGTTATTAATGGCGCTAAAAGCGCTACCTTGAACTATTGTCATTAAGATAAAGCTTCAAATATGGGCTTTGAATGATTTTAATGCTTTTCAATGGAGATGACTGTTTGAGGGATACTGTGTTTGGTGAAGGATCCCACACTGTTTCCTGCTCCTAGCCATGCTACTCACTATGACTAATCCCACTCATTCCTGCCCATCTCGGAGCTCTGCGCTCTTGCCTGCTGGAAGCCATCCGACTTGTTGCCAAGGCCATCTTTGAATGATACATATACCATGCATCTTCGAAATAAAATGATAGTTTCATGCAACTACTGCATTTTTCAAATAGTCATTTATATGTAGAGCAAATTTCAAATGTCAGTTATGGGTTCACAATAACGGATTCACTTTTCTTGTACAAATATTTCTTGCGTTTCTTTTTACATGCATACAACCGTCGTAAATTCCCTTTTTTCCTTTTCCACAATGAGCCATATGTGTATCCATTTCTTCTTGGAATCCTCTGAGCTGCTTCAGTCACCCCTGCTGCATGTCCCACCCCTTTCTTCCCGGCAGTAAGTTTTTCTGTACAGTCGGCTTTCCATTTTCAGCAAAATACTGCACAATGCCTCCTCGGTAACATGACTGGTGTACATTGGCGTTTGAACGCAGGAAAAAAGGGGTGCTGCATATTGTGGTGCTCGTTCCGATGTCCAGAGCTGGAAATCGCCCACACGTTTCACTACACGTGCTTTAATGTATCCTAAATGCCGATGGGTGAGACACCCCCCCCCCCCCCAAATCATAGTGGCTCCTGTTTGTCATGGAGGCATAATTCACCCAGACTGCAGTACTGACAGACGTTTTTATGGGAGGGCAAAAGGGGCACTTGCCCAGGGCCCCCACCTTGGAGGGGATCCCACAAGGCCCCCCTGATCTAAAGAAGTAAGATGCCTTTGTTCACCAGACTCAAATAGCACACATCAGGATATTTTATGGCATGAGGGGGAGCTTTAAACCTATTGCCCTTCTGTTTTGGCAAGCACATTCTGCCTCAATCAATCCCCTTTCTGTGTTCACTGTGGTATGCATGGTTTGTTCCTTGCGGCACAACTCCTGCAGCATTTTTCCTTCCTGTGAGAATGTGCAATAGCCAAATTTGAAATGCATACTGGTAAATTGAGTGCCACATTGGTTCAGAAGTTGGCTCAATGTGCTAAGCACTCATTGCAGTGATGTGTTCCTATCCACATTCCCGTAAGGCTGGCTGAGCCTTTCCAAGTCAAGCTTATAAACCTGCCTGTGTGTACTTGTTCTTGCAGCACAACGGGTGTTATTATCAGCACTATAACTGTAGCAGATAGGGTTGCTATAAAAATGAACATGTCATCCTTATGGTGAAGGTCTAGAAATTGGTTTGTTCAGAATGGGTATTGTAAAACCTAGGCAATCGCCTCCAACAATGATAAACTGTTAGTCCAAGAGATGAATAAGTATCAGAATTTGGAACCAAAGCATTCATGCTTGTATCCTGGCTTTGCCAGCAGACAAAAGAGATCCTGATCAATCTTGTATCTCGTACATTATTGTGCTGTCTTCTGTGAAGTTTGCCTCCTCTCATGCAGGTGGCACCGTTTAGCCCATTACTTGATCTTTCTTCTGATGTAGGCCATTTGAGTGGAAAGGGTGGTAGACAGAAGGGAGCGGACAAGATGTTTAAGGACTGGGGCAAGCATGATTTTGACGCTTTGCATTTTTGTAGAAGTCAAAGGTTAATTTGACAAGCCAGTGTTTTGGAAGTATGTAAAGCTTTAAAATGCAAAAGACCAACCCATAATAAATCTGTTAAATCTCACTGATTGGTATGCTAGTACTTGTATACGTCTCGTTGATGGAGAGAATGAAGCTGAATCATTCTGGGTTACACCTTTCTATATTTTGTTTTTAAAAATTGTCATGTTTGGTAATGTGATTGGTGTACTTTCCAAGTCAGCTTTATGAGATTATACTTTTGTTCCTGGTAAGAACTGGTAATGAAAGTGTTCAAATGCAGAAATTGAAGAGTTGGCACAAATCCCACATTCACCCCTTAACCAGTGGGTGTAATGCTGGGCATCTAATTTAATCTTGTATTGCCTAGCCTCTCGAAATTGCCAGTCCCTAAACTGTTCAAAATTGTCAGCCAATCAGAGAATTCCTTATCAGGTTATGATCGTCAAAACAGCCCCACTCATGGTTTCACTGGCTATAGTGTTAGTTCCACAAGACTAGTGAGCATTGATATATTGAACACCACAGGCACTTTATTGTCTAATGGCAACACTCTTTTAAAACCATGTCCCACTTATGATCTGTCTGGACTGGATAGACACCTTCTGGGTAGCTTCTAGTATCCATTCACTATCTATGGTAGGTGTAGCTTTCTCCTTCCTACCAATGGGTCTGCTCTATCCATGCTTGAGCACGTTTGCATTCTGTGAGGCAGCAAATGTGAGTTCTCTGCCTATTCTGGGTTACATGTACCTTTTACATACGGTCCTGCAGTAATACTACGGGCTGCATACCTTCCCGGATTGTATTGATAAAGCCGCCTATCTATGCTAGAACAGAAGTAACCTGTTCATAGACTGAATGTTGGCCTTCAAATAGTACTTGCATCAGCCTATTTAGAGCAAAACTGAAGAGGGTATGGTGACGTAAAGGGTGTAAACATCCTTATTTCTAATGCTTTGGGGCAGCATAGAAACCTATGGGTTGATTGTGACAGGGGGGGGGGTTGGGGCAGATATTCCTGATCACTTAATTCCTTTGGCTTGGTGAAGGGGGGGGGGGTGCCCATAGATGTGCTTGCCCAGGGCCCCAAAAGTGCTTAAGATGGCCCTGAAAGGTTTCATAATGGACTCAATTCGTTTCTTCACCTCGCTAGTTGGCGCAGTCTTCTGGTTTCATGCAATGCTGGGACTCTTACAAACCCAGTATGACTAAATGTTTACACCACATCTACAAAAATACAAATCATTCCCCAACTATTACACGTGGCATATGCCGAGGACTTCACTTCAGGTTACACAGCCCTGCCCTTCTTAGTTCCATACGATATCGGACTCAATCCAAGTAACTTGCATGGTGGTAACTTCTTTGGGATTAAGCACTGCAATTGTGCGCTTCCTCACAGCAGTTCTGTCCTGCTCACCACATCCCTCGCATGATTTGGGCTCCAAAAACTACAGGCAGCATTCCATGTAATAGGAGGATCGTCAGACACTTTGAAGATTGTTTATATAGCCCTTCAAGGAAGGGAACAAGAGAAAATACAATGACAGGCAGTACGCCAGATAAGATTTTGAGGTGGGATTATTTTGCGCATGATTTTTCAAATTGGAGAGTAAATGCAATTTCAAGAGTAAAAATGAGTAACATCTGCAAGAGTAAAACTTATTCAACACATACACCCAATGCATACGTAAAATCAGACCCATAGACCAAAAGCATTGTAGATCAATTGTCTGGCTTGTGCAGAGCCCTTCACTCCACATGCAAACAGCACATCCCGTCTGGGCACATAGTAACAGCACATCACTCCACTTGATGCGTAGCTAGCATGTTCAGGGAGGATATATGCATCTCCTCTTGGCACATACTAACGAGTACGCCACATACTCTGTGCAAATGGTAAAGGCACATCTCCTTTCAGCATTTTCAGATTTGAAGAGCAAATTTGTGTAATTTGCATGTGCAAATTGCACTTTTACACTATGCGCATGCTAACAGCACATCTCTATGCATATGCTAATGGCAGACATTGTTTTCACATTGACAGAACATGTTCTGTTTAGCAAGCCTGATATTTGTACACGTTGACGGGACATCTCTACCCATGGTGACCTCAAATCTCTTCTCATGCAATTGGCACATCCCTTCTTGTCTGCTAATGGTGCATCTTCTCTGCGCACATACTAGTGGGACAACTCTCTGTACATGCGTGCTAACTGCACACATGTGCAGAGATGTGCATGATCATGACATGCCTTCTAAGCACATGCTAATGGATGTATCCTCTCTGCACATGCTAACTGCACGTCCCATCCCTGCACGTGCTAAATGCACATCCTGTGCAGCGATGAGATGTGCGGTTTGTGCAAACTCCATCCTGTCTATGCACATGCTAACGTCACATCTCGGCTCGGCATGCTAATTGCCCTTCTGTTCCATGGCACATGAAAATGACACATCTTTACGAAGTATGTGCTATGGGGACATTTCTAGTGCTAACGTAGCATCTCCTCTTCCTATGCTGTAACAGCACATCTCCTCTGTCAGTCTTAACAGCAGGGCTCCCTTCTGCACAGGCTAAAACGTTGCATCCAAAGAGGGTGGAAAGGTACTCGGCAGGAGGGCGGCCTGCACTTCCCAAGTTCCAATTACCTGATGCAGCCTTGAGGGGTGTGGCGTAGAGGGAAGACTGCAGAGGAGTCGCTTCTTTCTTACAAGGAATGCAATAATGAAGAATGACCGTTCACACAAGTTACTATCAGTGCTGGAAATGGACAAAATATACTAGGGCCAAATGTTTTTTAAAATTATTTTTCTTTTCCCTCCCATTTCCTTATTCAGCCTGACTCAAACAGGTCCCCGCCAGCCTCCACCACAATGCCCAACAGTGCTCCTCTGGCATTCTGCTCTGTTTTGCTGTAATAAATAAAGTACCATTCGAAATGGGAAAACCGTTACCACACTGCTTAAAAGCTGAAGGAAGTTTGCTAAAGCACTATGTAAGAACACATACTCCCGTTTGACCTGTTGTTGGCATAGCCTCCATACACATGCAGCACATCTCCTCTCTGAACATGCTAACCAGCATCTCTTTTCTGCATGTGCCAGTGGCACATGGCTGCCCTGCACGTGCTATTGGCAAATCTATTAAGTTCAGACTAATGGAACCGTTCTTCCCTGCATGGGGGTAATGGCCCAACCCTTGTGGTATAGTCCAAAAGCAAGCGCACGTCTTACTACAGCCAGGATAACTTGTACATTAGAGCAGGTTTGCAACAAGTAAAGGAATAATTGCAGATGTTGGCTCCCACCCCTTTAATTCAGCACTTGGTGGGGGGGTGGCTGGTGGTTTGAGAGTAAGCTGACCTCCCTCATGCAGGGGCACAACAAAACCTACATTTCGGGGGGGAGAGGTGAATTAAGTCGTGATGGGAGGGGGCCACTTTAGAAAATAGGCAGGGCAAACTTGGAGGCTCTGCCCCCACTGTTCTACCCACCTCCTACCATGGTCTGGTGTGGGGAACCACTATTGAATAGTATATTAAAGCGCAATATGCAGAGAGATGATGGAAGACGTTCTTGAAAGTAACAGCTTTAAGGTTTTACTGCGTTTGTTAAAGTATATTTTTCTGAGCACACAAACCTTAACACTGCCAGTTTGGGGGAAAGACTTTGGCTGGGGATAACCCTTCAAATGTTGGGAGAGGCATTAACGTCAGACGGTGGAGGAATGGCAAACTTTCTTGTTTAGGTGCATCTAACTTTACTTATTGTAATCGGAATATTTTAGTGCAGCTTCAATGTTACAATCAGTTAACTGCTCTCTCGTTTGAGTTTGAAACACCCACTTCTTGCAGAACCTGAAGGTCCTAGAGTGTGAAAATGGCAGATTGTGTGACTCCCTGTCATAGCATAACAGGGCATTGCCAGTGTGGGGTAGTACTCTGGACGGCCCAAGCACCTTCAGTGGCTGGGAGCAACAGGGGAGAAAATATGTTGGTTCTACCAGTCTGCTATACTAGAAACACTGGTGCACTGGCTGGTGACCCTGTCAAATCCAGTGTTACAAGAATGGGGGAGGGCCAGTGCAGCAATACTGGCGCCACTAGCAGAGGAGCACCAGTATACTGTGTCCCTACACTTATTAAAACTGTCCTTTTGTAAGGGTGTACACTAGTACTCCAATGTTTGCAATTGAAGTCAGGGTGGATTATATTATTTTCCCAGCATCACACACTTATGCTAAACAGCAAAGCTGAGATTTTTACCCACTCTTTCAATTTGGGCATGGCCACCTTCTTCTCTGTGCTTTACTTGGAGCAAAACTTTTAGTTTTGGGTGTAAGACCTACAATACTGTCCTATAGTTTACTTGCATAGTAAAGCATCATATGTAAATCCTTATAGCAGCATTTTGTGCCAAAATAATATCGATGTTCCACATCCTGCATGGAAGATGCAAAAGGCAAAACATCCTGGATTTACCCACTTATTTTCAGCACTTACCCCAAAAAATAAGTTGTGCCATAAACTCACTTAGGTTTGGAGATTTGTCACACTTAAGGACATCAAAGCAAACTTTACTTTTTAGCATATCATACTTTTTAGCATATCAAGCTATTAGACGTTATGGGTATGAACACTTTAAAAGGTATGCATGCTTTGTTTTGCTCGCTTAGCTGTCACAGATTTGGTCTTTCAGTTGGAAATTCACAATGCATAAGAAAGGCTATGCTGCTGACAAAAGAAATGCTACAGTGCCATCTAGTGGTGGAATTTGTTTTTTTTTAAATGAATAAATCACTGCGTACCTAGTAGAACATTCAATCATCTGTAGTTATAATTACATGCATAAAAGGACCAGATACGCACGTGATCTGGAGGGCTGCTTACAGGCCATGAACAGTAAGGATGTGAAATTAACTATTGTACTCGGCCTGACGACATTTCAGATGGTGCAAGAGCTAAGGCAAAGATGGGGGAGGGAGAGTGGGAAGGAAATGGAAACCGACAGGCGACTACCATACTAGGCCATTTCTGGTAGAGCTGGAGGGGGGTGAAGGGGGTGCAGAAAGGGAGGAGAAAAGCAAGCGACTATCGTACTAGGCCTGACGTTTCAGATAGTGCTGCTGGGGGTGGGGGGGACAGAGAGACTAGGTTGCTATTGTACTAGGTCCAGGGACAATTCTAATAAAGTGCATAGGAGAAAGGAGAGAGAACCGAGTAGTCAAGAGGGGAGAGCGAATACAATAGTAACACATGGTAAAGAGGTTACTTGTACATGTGAGTGCACATGGATTCATGGTCTACAAAGATATGTAAACGGCCCGATGGACTACATTTTTCTTTCAATAGATTTTCCTAGTTTGCAAATATATTGAATTGTGTCCTCCCACGTTATCCTTATATTTCTGTATCCAGCTTCTGCTTAGAAATCTTGTGCTGTGCATCGATGCTGCTGGACTGTCCCTCGGAGGCCTCTGTCTCGTTATCAATGGTGTAAAACTGCAGCGTTGGCATCAGTTCTGTTTTTCCATGAAAGCTATCGCTTTGGCTATGGTGCTCCTTGGTTCCCTATGAGAATCTTCGAGTAGAATCATTAATCTGGCATCGTCATCTGCATCTTTGACTCCAAGATCAGGGTTTAAGAATTGCCAGCATTGTGGGGCAAAGATGTCCCTTACGGACCTGAATTGGGTGTCTGTGGTTCCTCGGATCCTCTCATGCTACCTTCGAATGAAAGGCCTGCCTATTGATGACAGCAAAGAGGAAAACTAATAGGTCAAAATCCCCTTCAAATATTGCACCTCATCAAAGCAAAGATTGCAATCGTGCAGTGTTTCTTACCACTCATCTTCGCAATGCTCTAAGAAAAGGCACCATAGGTCGCCATCTTGGTCATTGTCCTGTTCCTCCCCAGAACAGGTTAATGCCCATCCAAATCAGCCTCCGCAGTTAAGAGTTAAAATGATGCATGTTTTTGAGAATGCAGCCTTGACCCCCTTATGAAGCCATGCCCAGATCAAAAACTCAACCAGAAAGACAAGGGCAATACCTGTGTGCCCTCAGGCCCGGGAGGCAAAGAAAAATCTTAGCGGTCGAAGGATCCCACAAGTCCATCGGTGCCAACTCCTTGTCGGACTTTCAAGTCCTCTGTTGACTGTCCAATTCAGTGCTGCCACTGGATTACAGAGAAAGTATACACCACTATGATTATTTTTTAACTTCTATTTATGAGGAAGCAGGACATTCCTGATTCGCGTCCCTTTGGTCTAACACCTGGGTTCCCTGAACCCTTGATCTCGGAGCAATCAAGGTTGAGAAAATGCAAACTTACTCAATACGTCCCCAGAATTAAAATACTACTGACCATGCATAAGGGTCTTACAGACATTTTATTGTCCAGGGTAGTGGAATACATGGGGCGGAAAAGACGCACACCAAAATGAGCAGGATCTTAATGACCTCCATAAAGAACCCCAGAAGGATCCTAGTCTCTTTCATATGGCACTGCAAAGGAGAATACGTGCAAATTGGAAGACTCCAACATTCTGGTAGTAAATAAAAGCTTAACATCTAAATACAGGGTGTCCAATAGTGACCCCAGTTACCTGCTGAAACATCCTTTTACGGGCTGACGCATCCACCTCAAGACAAAATGCATACCAGACTATTTCCCCCGACAGATAACCAATGTTAAGATGCTTTGGCCAAGAATTTTAAGTATGGCCCTAAAGTCAGTGAATGCTACATGCACGTTGGCCAGGTTTACGCCTACGATTTGGGAATTTATAGCGATGGCGGCTGAGCACATTTCCCTCAAAGGGATGAAATACAGATTTTTAAATCTAGTCTAGGACGGGAAGGACGTGGTGTGCAAATCCCTCCAGACGGGTCTCCAACTGCTGACTATCAGCCGGTCCATGGCGGCTAGTACAGTAATGTGCAGGTTTGTCTGGTTTTGCTCCAGATGTGCAATCCAAGATTCTTAGCATGCCCTTGGATGGCACATTTTATTTGGAAGCCAGGCTGACGAGAGCCTGGAGAAACTGCAGGCCTCAAAGCAGCAGCAAAATCACTTGGTGCTGCTATTGGACAGTCACAAAACTTCCCCCTGGCACACCATGGAGGGGTAGGTACTTTTGCTTTTACTGCTCAGCTCTAAGGGTAGAGTACTTTCCAATCAAAGGGGGTCAAAAAAGATTCCCCTCTGGTGGACAGGGAAGAGTTACTAGGACTGCCCAGGCAGCGGCTACTTTACCATCAGCCACTGCTCCAGCTGCCTCAAAACCTGAGGTCTTAATTCACCTCTGCCCGTTGGGAGGCAGACTCTCCCTGCATCTGAAAGAATGGCAATGCATTACTTCAGATGCATGGGCATTGGAAAGTTGCCTAGGGTTAATGCCTTACCTTTCTAGAAAAAAAGCCGGTCATCCACTGGGTTATAGCGCTTTCAAAGTTCCAGATCCACTCCTTATGCAGCACCTGCTGGGGAGAGGTGCTATAGAACCAGTAGCGAAAAGGAACAAGGGTTGGTACTCCCCATACTTCCTAATTCCCAAGAAAGACTGAGGATTGATGCCCATTCTGGACTTAACACTTCAACAAATTCGTCAGGAAGGACCAGTTCGAGATGGTTACCCTTTCTCAAATCCTTTAGGCCCTCCAGCTTCAGGCCTAGATGGGATCATTGGACCTTCAGGAGGCTTATGTTTATGTGCCACTCCATCACAAGCACAGACAGTACCTGGGGTTCACTGTTGGCGGTTCTCATTATGCCATTGGGGCTGACCTCCGTCCCAAGGGGATTCACGTCTACCTCTACGATTGGTTGATCACCCCGTCCCTAGAAGATACACCAGTCATTCTCTCCACGAACTGGGCTTTTCCCTCAACTTCAAGAAGTCCCACAATATCATCTCAAGGGCTCCATTCATTGGAGCAGTCCTAGAGCCATCCCTGGAAAGGCTTCGCCACCAGAAGTGAGGGCTCAAGACGTTCTGCAGCTGGTCACCATTCCCAGCGTCTCCCGGCCTCTGACTTTGAAGTTGCTTGTCTCATGGCATCCTGCATTTTTCTGGTACCAGAGGCACGCTTGAGAATTGGCTCTCGGGACTCAATGGTCTCAATTCTCAGGCAGGATGTCGGATCGCCTTCAGATTCCAAGCAGGGTCGCACTGGATCTTCTGTGGTGGACCTGTGAGGACAACCTTCTGAAGGGAGAAACTTTTTTGGCAGCCATGGCCAGAGATGAAGGTAGTAACAGACACCTCACTCACAGGGTGGGGAGCACATACCAACGATCTGACAATCGGCGGTTGTTGGTCTCATCAGTCAATTTGGAGAGGATGGCAATTGGACTAGTGCTGAAGGCCTTTCTGCCCTCTGCTGGTGAAGAATGGTCCGATAATGACTGACAACACAGTAGCCATGTACTACCTCAAGACATGGTGTACGGTCACTACCACTGCAGTGGGCAATGCAGTGCTGGTACTAGGTAAATCTTCCTATCGGCAGTTCACCGTGGCAGATGCTCTGAGCAGGCAGAGCAGTCTCCCCTGAGGTGAACTAGCTCAGGAAGTCCTTCAAGTCATCTTCACTGTTTGGGGAACCCCTCAAGTGGATCTGTTCACAACCAGAAGTGCCACCAGTACTAAAGGGATTTTCCTGAGGAGCTCTAGGACAAGTTTATAGTAAGACTGGGAAATTCCACTCCTGTACAAGTTTCCTAGAGTCATTCGTGTCATCAGATTTAGGAAATCCATGATCCTAATTTCTTCTGATTGGGCCAGGAGGACTTGGTAACCAGACCTTCTGGACATATCCATCTGCCCTCCAATAAGTCTTCCATAAAGAGGACCTTCTCTTTCTAGAGGTTCGGGTTCTCCATCCAGCGCCACTTTCATGCATGGTTTCTGAGAGGTTGAGATGTAAGGCTTGGGATTTACCGGACAAAGTAATGGAGCTTCTGCTTTCGGCCAGAAGACCAGGAACAAAATCTTTGTACCTGTGACATGGAACAAATTATGCAGCCAATGAAGGGATGCAAATGAGGATGCAGTATTACACCTGGCCAACCTGGGGCTTGGTACAATCTGGCAGCGCTCTATTTTGAAGCGCTCCTCTGAAGAGGTATCTTTCGGACTGACATTTCCTCCAGTCCCAACTTGGTGTTAATGTCTGTGTGCTCCTTTTGAGCCTATCCATACCTGTCCTTCTTTAAATACCATACTTAATCACATCAGCCCGACGAGTGATAAAAGTCAGGCTGATGTGTAGGGCCTTGCCCTGCAAGCCTCCTTAAAATCTTCTATAAGGACAAGGTACTCTGAACATAATTTTACCTTCATTTTATCCTCCATCGAAAGGAAGAGGAGAGGTTACACAGGCTTGATCAGTCATGCACTGAGGTTTTCCATCTGCAGGATGTCTAAAATAAGACGCAATGACAAACTTTTTGTAGGCTACACAGGCCACAAGTTGGGTATGGAAACTTTCAAGATGCATCATTTTGGGAATATGAATTCTACAGATTAGCTGCAAAGGAACTGCTGAAGGGTCTTGGCGCTCATTCGACCAGGGGCATGGTTACCACCTCTGCATTACAGGTGTCCCAATCAAAGATATTTGTGGGTCAGCCACATGGTCTTCTGTACACTTTTCAAACACTATAATCTGGACTTCCTCAAACCATGAAGTTTTATTTGGCAAGGCGGTGCTACATTCTGTGCAGATCTTTAAAGGAACTCCTAAATGAAGTCTAAAAATTCTGATGCATTCCTCCAGGAATTCATATACTGCTTTGGGAGTTTATCATAAGGGGAGAAATACATGGGAGGACACGATCCATTTGGCAATGTTCATTCAAATGGATGTTCCTTCCATGTATTCCTCATCGCCCCTCCCAACCTGCACAGCAGTAGAAGTGTCCATGTGATTGCAGTCTTTCCTCTTTCAGGATGAGTAACTGTCGGGTCTAGGATATCCGATGCACGCTTTAATCACAGAACTGAAGCGAACGGTCGCTGCACGTGCTTTATACCATCTGACATCCACCATCAAGACGGAGGCCTCGGGGACATGGAGGCTATGCATTGACGCATAGCGCCGTCTGCCAAGAATTGAAGCGGCTGCGGCTGGATATGGATATCATAGATGAGGAATACACGGGAGGAACATCCAATCGAAAGAACTGTTGTAACTTGTTCATCTATCCATTTGAGCAAGCATAATTTTTGGTATTAGGTGGCACTTGAAGCTGAAACTATTGTTGCAAGGGGCAGATGGGATTTGTCGCATGACACAAAGCTTGTAGGTGTTGGGTGATGTACCCACCCATTGACTGCTTATGGCCATGTTAATCGGTCTGGCCTGGTCCACCCACTGCCTGCCCCTCCCAAAATACACCCTCTGTGGATCTATTTGAGCTAGCAATTGCCTGCCAGTGTTTGAAGCAGTCGTCTGATAATAAAGATTACCCCCTGCTAACTGCGCAGGGAGTATTAATTCTATTAAAGACTAGGAGGCGAGCATTATGCTTCAACTTCTTTACTACCCTTCAGCAGTTTCAACGACTGTATCAAACAAAGAAATGTCCATGTGACTTTCACTTTAAACTACAAATCCCATAGTCTCTGTAGTCCTTCCTTCTCTCCAGCTCAGCTATGACCACATCCTGTCCCTGAGCTCCTCTTACGTGCTCTTAATGTCTTGATACCAAAACTTCATGTCCCGCCAACCGAGCAAGGACTTCATAACTCCGACATAACTCCTTAACAAGTGAACTCTTGTTGTCTTTCCTAGTCCATCCCCTCAATTGTTCTTCTGCTCCTCCCCTAGAGAAAACAGAAAATGTATAATGTCAGGGTGGCACTCTGTTTGTCATAACCATACACTGTTACATACAATATGATTATCAAACAGTCGCGGGTGGGAACTAATGCTCGCCTCCTAGTCTTTAATAGAATTAATACTCCCTGCGCAGTTAGCAGGGGTAATCTTTATTCTATGACAAGACTGGAGGCGAGCATTATGCTTGTTCAAAGCTGTCCCAATACTGCACTCGCTATACTTTCAGTTGGTTTAAAATAGAATTCTCTGAAGGTACGATCACACGCCCAGTCTGCTGCTGCCATAATATCTTGCAAGGGAACTCCTGTCCTATATGCTTTAGATGCCATGGCCCCTCTCACTGAATGCGCCCCATACTGTCGCAAATCAATTCCTGATGCTAACATCACTTCTCTAACCCATCTCGCTATGGTAGCTGTTTTGACCACCTGAAAAGGCTTCCTACGCGCAATTAACTGATTTGTCCCCATCGCTCTGTTCTCTGCCGTCCTAGTCTCGTATTCCTTGATGCAGCTAGCGACGCAGTATTTAGCATTATCTGGGAAATGGGGGTAATGCACTGTGGATGTATTCGATTTGGTCCTCTGCACCACTATGAAGGTAACACCTTCCGGCCCAAAAGTCGTCCTATTAATCTCCAATGCTCTAACATCGGACACCCTTTTACAGGACACGAGGCACAAAAGCATCGCTAACTTGCCCGATAACTGCTTGAGCGACAAATATCTATTAGCTGGCCAACTTTCTAATAATCTCAGGACTTTCGTCACGTCCCACAGTACCGTATATCTGGGAACTGGCGGCACTTAAACTTTAAACCAGCTCGTCCACCTAGCCCAAGCCGCGTCGTAGCTCCTCCTAGTCGATGGAGCCCAGGATTCGGCGATGAGCTCTGCAGCCTGCTGCGAAATGCCTGGCAGCTCCCATCGTCGCCTGATATCCTGCACGCGATGAGCGGGAGAGTCCCTTTCGCTCTCAGAGGATGACACTGCCCAACTGGGTCCGTGAGCAATCGCTCTCCTTCCGGGAGGACCCTCGGCAGATCTATTAGGCGCTCTATCAGCGTCGGGAACCACACTTGAGCTTTCCACAGTGGTGCTATCAGCACTAGTTCTGCTCTCTCCCTCCGACACTTCGCTAGCACTCTGCTCAGCATCATGAATGGGGGAAACGCGTAGTGCGCTCCCCCTGCCCAGTCCTGCAGGAATGCGTCTGTACCTCTTGCGTCTGGGTCTAGTCTCCAACTGAAGTAGTTGGGTATCTGGGCGTTGAGGCGAGAGGCAAACAGATCTGTGTGAAACGGACCCCATCTCTGATTCAGAGTTTGAAATACTGCCGGGTCCAGCTTCCAATCGCTGGAGTCCGTGAGGTAGCGAGAGTTCCAGTCCGCTATCACATTCAGGGTTCCGGGCAAGTATTCCGCTGTCACTGACGTCCCGGACCTCAGGCAGTAATGCCAGAAATCCTCCGCTAGCTCGGCTAGCATCTTGGATTTCGTCCCTAAGTGGTTTATATAACGTACCGCGGAAATGTTGTCCATCTTTAACAGTACGCACGACTTCACCTTGTCTCTCGTGAATGTCTTTATCGCGAAAGAGCCCGCTAGGAGTTCTAAGCAATTTATGTGCAGGCTCAGCTCCTCTGAGCTCCATTTCCCTCCAGTTTGCAACTCTCCGCATCGAGCTCCCCATCCTATACGAGTGGCGTCTGACACTCTCACTAGGTCCGGCCGGTCTCCGAATATGGCACGCCCATTCCAGGCATCCATATTCTGCAACCACCATTCCAGTTCTGTGATGGATTCCTGGTCCAGTGGGACCGATTGATGGTATCTCAACCCTTGTCGTAGATGTCTGATTTTCAATCTTTGCAAGGCTCGATAGTGTAATGGACCTGGAAAAATAGCTTGTATGGAGGCTGCTAGGAGGCCTACAATTCTCGCTAAAACTCTCAGAGAAATCACTCGGGCTCCGATTTCTCTCTTGATGTCTCGGATCTTCCTTGCTGGAAGTTCCAGGGAGGCTTTCCTTGTGTCCGGGATGAAGCCGAGAAAGTCTAACCTTTGTGCCGGCTTGGTATCCGATTTCTCTGTGATCACTAGGAACCCCAGTGATCGCAACAGGTCTAGTACCCACTGCGTCTGATACTCCAGCGCTTCCCGATCCTCTGCTAGCAGTAATAGATCGTCCAAATATATGATCAGCCGAATCCCTTTCTCTCGGATGGCTGCGGCTACTGGTTTCATTAACTTCGTGAACGCCCAGGGCGCTGACGCAAGCCCGAATGGCATTGTCTTGAATTGCCAGAACTGTTCCTTCCAGCGAAAAGCTAGGAAACCTCTGAAACGCGCCTGCACAGGCACTGTCAGGTATGCGTCCTTTAGATCTAACCTTGTCAGCCAGTCTCCCTCTCAGGGAATCTCTGAGCTGATGGATCCCCTCCATCTTGAAATGATGGTACACTATCCATCCGTTCAGCTCCTTTAAATTGATAACTGGGCGAACCTTCTCCTTCCTGTGAACGAGAAACCTGTTGCTGAGGAAATTCCGGGCCCCGGGGCATCTCTCTATTGCTCTTTTCCTCACTAACTGCTCCAATTCGGCATTGAGGGCTTTTAGCTCTGCCTTCGCTAGCTGCGGGCGATGGGGCGCCCTTGCCTGCACTGGGTCCTGGATGAACTCTAATTGCAGGCCTCTGACGGTTTGCAAAATCCAGGCATCGCTGGAAAGCGCGCGCCAGTTTCCCCAGAACATACTCGTCCTCCCTCCCACCGGAGGGTAAGTAATGGCCCTTACCTGGCGTGAACCCTTGGCCACGTCCGGCACCTCTTCCTCGCCGTCCTCTCGCATTGCGACCTCTGGCCGGGAAGAAGGTGTCTTGCTGCCTGTTCTCCCAGTAGTGGGCTCTGTTATTCGGGGGTCTCCTTCCTCCCTGTTGGCGACCGGTCGAGCGACCCCTGTAATAGCCGGTCCCGGCAAAAACTCTCTGCGGGAAGATCTTGCGAATAGATGCCTGTGCTTTTTCCAGGGACGTGTATGTGCCCACGAAGCGACCCATCTCTTTCCGAAAGTCTCTCCAAACAAGAAGCCTTGGGCTGCTTCTCCGGCCTCCTAAGATGCCAGGTCACTGAGCTTCGAGTCAATCTTTAGAAGCAACCCTCTTCTTCTCTCGGAGGCTATAGCGCAATTCGCGTTTCCCAAGAGGCAAACCGCTCTTTGGGCCCATCCGGCAAGAGCGTCCGGGTCCACTTCTTCGCCCGTGTCTCTCGCTCTCTCCACTAAGTCCATGATCTTAGCGAGAGGGCCGGCTAAATCCAGGACCTTCTCCTGGCAGCTTTTCCATGACCTATCAATCCCTTTACGGGGATCCTTATTGGTTTTCGAAACAAAGGTGAGCATCTTCGGATCTAGCTCGGGGGTTTCCGCTACCTTCCCCGGCAAGTCTGGTCGGGGGCATTCTGCTCGAAGCCGCTGTCGCACTTCTTTATCTAGGGCTTTCCGCAGCCTTGATGTCATATATTGAGCCACTCTTGGGGAAGGCTGCCAGTCGGAAGACCTCGGGTTTCTGATAGCATCCGGGTCGAACATATCGTCCTGCTCCTCATCGAGGTGCTTCTCTTTTCGGGCTTTCTTGCCCCCACTGGGTTTCGCCCACTCTTCCTCGACTGGCTCCAGAGGGGGACGAACCCCTTTCCTCTGGCTCTTCTTCCGAGCCTTGGTCATCATCTCCTTCATTTTCTTCCCCAGGAGAGGGGGTCATGAGGTCCGGCACGGCCTGATGCAGTAAATATGCTTGCTTAAGCTTCGCAAAGGCGTCGGCGACCTCCGGGGCCTTATCATCCGCCCCATCTGTAGGGCCCTGGGGGTCTGCAGAGGCTTTCCTCTTGCGGGCCTGAATACTCCCTGTAGACCCTGCTCCAGAGGGTTCGATGGGCAAGCTGCAAGTCTTCTTGGTGCTTTCGGTAGGCTAGTGAAGCATGGCTTCCAGTGTTTCAAGCCTTTCTTGTAAGGGTCTCGCCCCTTGTGCCACTGCATCTACTAGGGAATTCCCCAGCACCTCCTTGAAACCGGCAGCCAAGTCAAGGGACTGCTCCTCCTCACTCGAATTCTGACATGATAGGGGTGCTGCGTGCCTCAATACCTTGTTATAGGAGTCCTATGCTGCCCACTTCCTAGCAGATGCTCTGAGACAACTCCTGTGTCCCTACGAGAAACTCAGTCTCCTTTTTTCTTTTTTTTGTCTGGCTGCACTGACTCACTTGATCTGAGCCTGCATCGGCTTATGGGTCTGAATCTTGTCCTCTGAGGCAGAAGCCTCGTATATGAGCGCTTGCTTGCACTGCTCTGCACGTACTTTTTTTTTTTACACCGCGGGAAGCTCCCGCTCCTGCTGCCTTCTCTCGATCACGCAGGCCCTCGCTCACCGTGCTCCTCACGGGTGGGGGTAGGAAAACGTGTCTTCGGGAGCCGCGATGAAAGCTCCGTCGCGATAGAGGAAGGATCTTGCTGCCGGGGCCGCGTCGCAGAATGAGTGCGACGCGGCTTGGCGCCTCAAAACTCTGCCCCCACGAGGGTGGGGGCTGGAGACCTCCCTCTCGGCCCTCTGCGAGGGCTCGATGCGTCTGACGCCTCCCTGTGGGGGAGGGGAAGAAACTAAGCGTGTCTGCTCCCGCTGTAGGGGCAGCTCGAGGGAGCTCCGCGGCCCCGCGAAGCACCCCTGGTGTGCCGGGCATGGGGCTAGCGGCCGCCGGAGCTCCTGGTGCTGCTATGAGGCAGCCTCCTATAATCGCGCCCAACGCTCGCGCACCCCCTGACGCCATGGAGGCTACTCACGCTCGGACCGAAGTCCTGCAAAAAACCTTCCTATCTGGGTAAAGCTATTAAAATAAAACACGAATCCTCTCATCCTCAACTTCAATAAATCTTACAGTAATCCTATCTAACACACAATAGCTGGGAGGTAGAAGGAAAATCACTTATCTGCTTGAAGAGCAGTAAAAGAAGAAGAGCTCGGGGACGGGGTGTGGTCATAGCTTAGCTGGAGAGAAGGAAGGACTACAGAGACTTTGGGATTTGTAGTTAAAGTGAGTCACATGGACATTTCTTTGTTGTTTGATAGTCGTTGAAACTGCTGAAGGGTAGTAATAAAGAAGTTGAAGCATAATGCTCGCCTCCAGTCTTGTCATAGAATGGCTTAATTGGGCCTTTAAATGCATACTGGTGTAATAAGTCATTAAGGCACACTTGGTGATCAGTATGGGTCCTTCACTGACGTCCTGCTAAAAGCAAGCATACAAGTATTGGGCATTTCCCTGGGACTGGAAAATATGCCCAGGTACGCTCATCCTGTTACAGCTAACATTAATGGCCAGTTAGTAACATTATGGAAGTGCTTGTCAAATACCTATCCCTTGCTTACAAAAAGCCCAAACTTTTTTGCATTGCCAATGCTTGTTTAGCTTCCGAGTGCTAGTTCTTTCCTCATTGTACTCCTTTTTGCTCTTGAAATGCTTTTTGTTTCATATTTGAATGGTCACTTTATAAAATAAAGATAGTAACTTGTTAAAATTCTTACTCTTCTGGCTTACAAAAGCTGCATGTGTTGGTAGCTAAAAATGTGCACTTTTGGTTAAGCAAGCTTTCTTGTCACAGCCACTTATAAGCTGGGACCATACATAGGTGGTGGCGATGCATTGGGCAATGCTTCTGCCTTTTTGGGTGTTGGATTAGCTTAAGAACTTTGTTCAGAAATGTTCTTTCACTTCTAGCACTGAAAATGTAACTGCCATGGCCATTATTTTGAGGTCCTGGGAACCTCCACTCCCACAACAGTAGCTCCACCTCTTGGGCCTCCTCACCATAAGACTTGACTTAATGGGCACTTCAGACCTCATTGATCAGAGGCAAAATCTTGTTAACAATTATTTGAACTGGGGGGTTGTGACAACTGGGCTGTCTTTACAGGAGAACTCTAATTGCATACGCTTCTTGGATGGCCTCCTTAATTTTTCTCAATGTGGTATCTGAGTTAAATCTCAGCTAGAAATTCCCCCTCCCCCCCCCCCCATTACCCCCCCCCCCTGCCACTCACCATCTGAGGAAGAGGGTTCTACACTGCATGTGTGGGAAGCTCTCATTCGGTGTGAAGGATGCAAATTCGGGGACACTGTCCCCTTTGGGGGCATAAGCTTAATGTCCAGAATTTCTGGGTGTTAAACTGTATTCTGTTCAAACCCCCTTACACACACCACCTACCCTCTAACTGTTTCTAGTGGTGCAGGCTAAAGCTCCATCAGCTGGTTGTCCTTGTCACTGCCTATTCATCTGCATTGGCTGTGTGGACTTCCTAATCTGCATTTTGTATTATTCAGGTTGGGTCTCCATTAATTCTAGGTCCCTCTTCCCTAGGGTTCTCTGCCTTGGAATCTCCCACAAGTAGGGCAGAATGGGGATGTGGGGGGGGGCAGTGTGGGATGCAATCTGCTCACCATACTGAATCTTTTCTGGCTTGGCCTACGTGGATGGTAAAGGACAAAACGAAGTCCAGTGTGGCTTTGGAAAGTGGGCAAGAAAAACTGGTCTCGTGTAACTTTTTCAGCTAAAAGTAGAACTGCACGGACACCAGATAACATTAACATGCTACTTAGCAGCTAGGGGAACCATAAAGTGACGGGGGTGGGGTGGGAGGAGGGCATGAGGGACAGCAAGGAGAGAAGGGTGATGGGGCAGACCTTGCTGCTCAAAACCAGCCCACTTCTCAAGGGGTGCCCAGTTTGTCAGTTAAGCAAGTTTATTGTATACAAATGGCTTGGAGGGGGCTAGACGGCTCCTTGGAAACTGAACTAACCCGATTAGTCTGGAACCACACAAGTTGTACCTTTTTTATATAAAATGTTGAAACATTTAACGCACTCTTATAAATTGCCCCAATACGACTGGCTAACCCATAAAAGGAAATTTAATCTCCCCAAGTTCTCATGCTATTATTGGACACGTTCACCTAAACACCATCCCCTTCAACATGCAAATATGAGCCAATGTAAGTAAAACCTTTTGGGCTTTTTCCATAGTTTATCATGACATCGGCGCTTAATCTGAGGGAGAGTTTCCTTTGACCTGGCAATACATTAATCACCCAGACTTATTGGTGTCCGTAGTATTTCTCGTTTCATGCTAATGTAATGACTATTTCGGCCCACATGACCTCTGTCTTTGCCTCATCTACTTAATTAGGCATGAACAGGAGGGGGACACGAGAGCAGTCGTAGCCAACTCTGCAGCTCTCTCCACTTACCTCCTGTGCCGATACTAGACATGAGCTGCAAAGCTATGCATATCCACAATTTGATCTGAATCTACATCGTCCTAGTTTCTCACGTTCAGAATCTATACTGCTTTGCAAGGCATAAATTAGTTTTGCAAAATTGCTAATCAAAAACAATTTAGCAATTTTCACTAATCAATTTAACCTAAATGACTAGCAATGATTCATCACGATTTGCAATGGGGCTCGATCTACATTTTTACTTGACTCCAAGAATTTGTTTGGACTGCAGTGACGCAACCAAATTTGCTGCTACATTAATGTATCCTCGTAATAAAGGCCATTTTAGGGACTGTTCTTTAAGCCCCGACAGGCAAAATAGAGCTTAATGTTGAAGAAAAGAGATCGGCAGTTTGAAATGAGGTCTGTGACTGCATATGAAGTTTTACAGGTGGCAGTATGTGTGAAGGGAGAGGAAGAGAGGCCACTGTGGGTGTATACAAGTAGTGCAATATTGCATAGGTGACGGCTTAGTTAGGATAACTTATTTCATGATTATGCCGATTTTGTTCTTGAAAGCTAGCAACTGCCAGAGGAAGGGTCTGAAAGGAAAAGGTGGGTGGAGTCCAGGACCCATAAAGTGATCAGGGCATCCATGTTCGTTCTGAATGCCCATAAGATATTGCATGCTCTGCCCACTTAGTACTACGGTTTACACAAGGGAGCACACAATGTTGAAGGCATTATGTATACTCTGCTGTTCATGAGTACACGCTCTATGACAAATGTGCCCTTTTTGTTATTCTATACTGCAGTTGCAGAACACGGAGGCAAACTTCGTAATGGACACTGGTCATCTTTTCGAAGCAGAAGTTATAAGATGCACAGAAATTTTAGGTTCCTGCAAGAGGTTGATTGTTGCCAGGCACAGATTGTAAAGAATTGGAACAGGCTTAGCATTTTTTGGAAAATGGCTGGAATCCGTTTCTGTGCCACAACATATTTAAACATGGGCTCCTACGGGAGATCATGACTTGGCTCTGTGGATTTGGTTCTAGTCGTACCTTGTGACTGCTGGCTCTTTGCCTCATCTATCAGTGCAGCTCTTCCATTCAATGTCTGTGTTCGGAATGCTACCTCTTTTGTCTCCGAAATGGCCATGGGGTTGATGCGGCTTTACTGTTTTCTAGTTTCAAGGTATTATGCTGGTTTGACTTTTTTGTTGGACCAGGTCTAAACTAATTGCATTCGCTTTCTCATCTCACCCAGAGAGGTGGTGGTATTCGCATGTAAGAACAAGTGTAAGTAAGCCTAGATTCTATTGACTTAAGTGCCCAGTAATCTACTAAAGAGTACATGCATCTTAAATGTTAGCTGTTTTAGTTACTTAAGGCAGTATGCATCTTTTTCTTAATAGGGGCTAAATAACGGTTTTAAGGTTGTTCACATAGGCGCACAGTACAGGGACTGTTGGACCAAGTAAGCCACAAAGCAACCGGACCATATGTATATTCATAAATAAAGATGTTAACCCAAGAGAATCACTGTACCATTTTCCACACCCTGAATAGAAAACTACAAGTCCCAGAATGCTAAATAAGTGAACATTTTCAGCATTGTACTTTCATAACTAAAATGTATGTAAAGAGGTTAACTTGTCGATATTTTGCTGCTGCAAGTGTTCGACTGAAAAGCAAACCTTTCTGCCTGTCAAGCTAGTAGACTGGAAAAAACGACGAAAAGGGGTTGTGTTGCTCACCCCAGTGTCCGCAGCAGACAGATTTGCTAGGTAAGAGATGTCTGGTAGTCTTACAGTTGGAGGTTTCCTCTCAATGCCAATTGCCTAACCTTTCACACATAGTCCGTTAATAAAAAAATAAATAAATGCATTGAGGGACTGTTCGGATCTGTTTTCCTCAAGTTTGTCCTGGTCATGAATGCCCTAAAGGTTTGTGGGCGCTTAAGCACACCCAAGAATTTCGGGCTGAAGGGGTGTCTTTAAACAAAATTAGCATTGCGTAGACCCTCACTCTGCCGCCCCTCTTACACCATGTATACCTCTTTACAGTTTTCAGTGACTGCATACTAAATGAGACGAGACTCCTGCACAATGCCCCTTTTTCCAGGAGCAGAAAGCTGTACAGGCTCTGCAGGTTGAGTGACTAGTGCTGGGATACATGTTCAGAGCTGCCTTTTTTAAACTTCAGTATTTTAATTATTTACGAAAAATGTGCTGTAAATGAAGTTTTTTGATGGAGGGGGTCAGGCTTTGACTATGACACGTGCTTTGTGCCGGAGCAGTGCTCTTGTGCCTGTAACTGGCAAAAACCTGACTACTTCTGTCTATTCCACGTAAATCCTTTGTTTGATGGGGTCAGTGAAAGGTGGCATGATCAAGGAAACCTACCCAATACACCGTGCATACATTACAATCTATACTATAAACTGTAAATGTGAAATTTTTAAATGAACACAACAGCAGTATACCGTATTTCACACTCGCACCAGCCCCCAGCATGATCTGTACAAAGACCTGGCAGAACTCACGCCGTCTTATTTTGTACTTGAACGCCGCTCTTCCTGCATGTCCCCACCATGTCTACTCCCTACTCCGCTCCAGGGCCCTGTGCATCTGTCGGTAAAATGTGCCCTGTAAAACACTGTTAGACTTCAAGAATAAACAAAGCTACAAAGGTCTAGTGTCTGTCAGCAGCATGGGATGCGACCTTACCTCTTCAGATGGATACTGAGCATATCATTGCTTGTGGCCACTGATGGGGGCAATTAGCCACCCTGTCCTACCCTCCAATCACATCCACAACAAGACAGCAGCAGGTGCAGCAACTCTGCTTATCCCATCCACTCCTCTTTGCACATGCCTTCGACTGGAAGATTAACACATGGGTGCGACGCACGGGCCTGGGCCATGAAATGATACAATCTTTCATCACGTGCCCCGGGGTCTCTGCCTCGCATGGCTACTCTGAACACCATTCATTTAGCAGTACTGGAGTTCAGCACTCGCTCCAAAAATCAACTCGCACTTAGTGCCACATTAGTAACAAATAAAGCAGCTAGATGCAAATTGCGATGTGATACTGCTTATTTGTATGCCTTGCGATAACTCCATCAAATCCTGAATAACTAGATAAATTAACCTTTCACATTTAATTGTTGCACCTAAACAGGATTATAAGAAAAAAAGATAATCGTACATAAAACACATTTTGGGTTCAAATGTCGTCTTTGTATTTATAATAAGTCCTGTCTTTGTCAAACCTTCTCTACTGGAACAAACTGCGAATCCTAGGGCATACTTTGAATCCTGCTCTTGTGCTGGTCGAGGGACGCTGGTTTCCACTCACGTCGCTAATGTGGATTCGGCTCTTGATGCCCTCCAATATCACACGATCAGGCCAATGGAAACGCCTCTTCCCAATGGCAAATACCTGGGTATAAGCTGTGGCTGATGTAGATCTTTTGAACTTTGAACGGTTCCTTCTGTTGAGTGCTGAAGAAACACAACCTGTGAAGATATAATTCTGACACTTTGGTTTAACACCAAAGGTATTCCCTAAACTCTTCACTAAGGATTTCTGCTTGCTTGTGGGCATCCAGTACTGTGCGTTCTACACCCTGACTATCATGTGGACTGAGATGGTGCTCCTTCCCAGGCTGAGTCCTTAAATAAAACCAGGCCAGCGGAAGGAGGTGCATCTGAAGGGAAATCAAATGGATCATTTCGAATCTTTGCTAATTGAACCACGTATTCCAGTTAAGATCTCCAAGGTTCCTATTAGCCAGAGGGTAGCACACTGCGCAACCTGTGCTTTATTCCTCAAGAGCAAAGTGTTGGCCGCAAACAAGGCATTCAAGAAGTGGGTCTGATTATCGGTATTCAGGACCTCAAATTCCCCACTGTGGAAACATTACTTGCACTAGAAACCTTGCAGACTTAGCATTGGGGCCAGCCTCAAGCCATCAGGAAAATGGACCCCACAGCAAGAAGATGCCAAATTACTGCACTTCTCTAATCATGGCCGCAAAGTCCTTGGAGCTCATGGAAGGTTGCAGCAAAGTTTGTCGTCTTCATAGTGTTCCCAGGATTAAATCCTCTACACACTATACAATTTCCTCAATGCACCCACCTGCTCTTGTAGATTGGGTATAAACCATTCCTCCTGGAGCTCTGCTGCGATTTGACACCAAGAAGTGTGCAATAGGTAATGTAGTTGCTTCAAAGCCACAAGTAACTACAGGCATCACTACCTTTCCCTTAGCTCCTGTCTACACAATAAATCGGTGGGCAAGAGGGTGCATTCCCTCTTTGCTCCGAGCTTTCTCATCTTTTGATGATGCTTTCCTGCATCTCCACAACTTGAAGTAAGGGGGACTGCAGTATACAGAGCTTGCAACTGTACTTACTGGGATGTAGTTTACCTTCTCTGGTAATCTGTAACTGGCAAATACACTGCTTAGTCTGCAGCATAGTTTCCAAGCGCTATTGGGGTCAGTTTGGTTATTATGCACAGCGCATTGAACTAGCCCACCTCTGACCATGTTTAATGCTTAAATTAGTCTGGATGGTAGCGCAGCATACTGCACAGGTGTCCCATCTCCTAACCCCTTTTCTATGCCATTTTGAAAAACCTGACAGTTTCAAACTGTCGTGAATAGTGACTGCCTTTCCCTTGCTCATCCCAAACGCCTTGTGGGGGGAGCTAATTCTGCCGCTTGTGCAGAATGTGAAGGCAACCACTTCATCCTGACCTGCTATGCCCTCTCCACAACTGCCACACCTATGTATTTCACTGGTGTCCTTATTAATTGTTGAACTGTCGGAGTACCTTGGCTTCCTCAACATTTGTACTCTCCTCCAAGTTGCACAGTCATGGACAGTGTTTGGTTTCACTTGTTCAGCTGCAGGATTGACTAGGTGACACCTTACTGGATGTATGCATTTCATAGAATAATTCCATACCATACCCAGAGGCTCCAAGATAATTTGGACCTTCAAAAACCGTATGCTCCAGTGTCACCGGGCAACCCATAGTAATGGTCGCAGGCACTTGTATAGCAAAAGCTGCTGCCACTAGAGCTTGCTCACACACTGGCCCTGCATAACTGGGTAACCATTTTTTTCTAACTATTCAGTTGGGCCCTTTTTACCTTCTATGCTCCCTTTTTCTTGCAATAAGGGCCTTGTGTAACTAGAGTAGTGAAAAGGTCCACAATCTACAGTAGTGGGTCCTACTTAACCTCTCACAGTAACTGGTTGAGATGTATTTGAACTGCAGTGACTGGAGCATTACTTTTGTTCCTGCGGGCAGTATTGCTTGCCCCAAATCTACTACCTGCCTGGCAGTATTGCAATTTTTCTTTGTTAGGTGTGGTGCGACCCTGCCGATTGGACCCATCAGAATTTGGCCCAGAACAGTGAAATGGTATCAAAGACGTAATGGGCAGGGTATGCATTGGCTTGGTTTCCTATCTGATTAGGAACTAACATGCAAATTACCATGCCTAAATGGCAGGACACTGAGCAATCTCCCAGGAAATTGTACATGGTAGATGAGAATTAAGTCTGCTACTATTGATGATTTTTGTGGAAGTCCTGCTCTGATGGAAAGCGGGTCTGACTTTAAACAAACTTAGCAGGACGTGATCACTATAATGGTTTACCAATACTTCAAACCTGTGTAAAGTGATCTGGGGATTGGGGAGACTAGTGTAAACCATGCTGGAAACCGTGGTTGACTGCAAACATTAACCAGTCCTGCTGAGCCATTGGATGTTCACTTGCTGCTGATTTCCCCCCCCCCAAACCTAAATCTGTTTAAATCTACAGCTGCGAAAATCAAAACTTGGCTTTTTAATATCACACATGAAGTGTGCATTATTCCAGGCAGCCAAATTGGGTTTTCTGATGAAGCAGGAAAGCGCTTGTATGATCTGGAGATCCAGGCAGCCAAATAAACTCAAAAGGGAAATTCGGTGGATAAATCGCTGCATCAGCCGGAATTAATAACCACACAGGAAATATCTGCGGTTCAAGATTGCTGGAGTTCTCCCCTTCGACTTCACCTCAGTGCTGAGTATTCACAAAGGTGCTTGCGGTAGTGACAGCACACCTGCAGCAAGTCAATCCCTGTATACCCTTATCTGGATGACTGGCTAATCGGAGGGGAATCTACTCAAATTTGCAAACAAAAGGCAGACTTTCAATTTGGGCTTCTCCGTCAACTAAAGTGTAGTCTGCAGCCAAAACAATTTCTGAGAGCAATTCTAAAGAATAAGAGTAACTGGCTTTCCCATCAAACGAGCGAGTACCTCACTAGAAGGCTGATCTCCAGATAATTGTACACAAAGAAATGCGCTTGCTCGAATTGGCCTCCTGCATTCAGGCAATCTAGTGGTGGTTTCGCTAACCCTGGTACAGGCTGTTCGCTGATGGTCAGGGACAACCTGCTAAAAGAAACCCCTCTGGCATTCCACAAGCTATCTGTACTACAGACTCCACGGGGGGGATTTAGAGGGGGCCCCACAGCCTTTCAGCAGCAGTCCAATGCTTAAGACACCCACCATGGCTGTGTTCTGCATACACCAGCAGGGAGGCACTGTCCAAACTATCCCCAGAAATATGGAAGTGGGCACTCAAACAGAACATGTTCCTAACCTCTCAGCACGTTCCAGGGGAACTCAATTCTCTGGCAGTTACTCTAAGCAGACAAACACGATTGGGAACTTGACAAAGATTTCCTAGGTGGAATATTCTACAATGGGGTCCAGGTTGTTGAACGCATACGTTGCCCATTCCATCAATAAATTTCCCACATCTTCCTTAACAAGTCTGAGCCATTGCGGCCAGGGTAAAAAAAACTTTCGCCTTAGTACTCCCTTTCCAGTACCTGCCTCCCAAATAAAATCTCCCGGGGGTCTTGGCTGGCCCATTCCCAGAGGGCCTGAGTTTGGGCCATGTGATGTCTCGCCAAAAGGGTCTAATTAGGCAATCCGACCAAATATGAGCTGCTGTCCCCTCTTCCCCACAGCCCCTCCAACATTCCCCCGATGTTGCTGGGTACATCGCATGCAGATGGGCTGGGGTAAAGTGCCAACCGTAAATGTACTTATACCAGGCCTCGTGCAGCTGGACTGCTTGTCACCTTCAGTATCATCTTTCACAACATCTCACTGTTCATTCTAGCCCCAGTTGCTGCTCCCACCCCCTCATGTAAGCCCAGGTTGCTTTTGGGCTGGTGCTCTCGCGAAGCCTATAAAGGTCCAAGATGAATCCTCTGGACCCCTCGTACATTAGGAGGAACCATTCGCATTGCATCAAGTTGCGTGTAGCAGCCTTCCGTACCTCTGCTGACCTTACCCAGTGTCTAATCTGGAAATCTGTGCCTTTCTCCCTCGCCTACCCTGAACTCCTGCTTGCATTCCTCAAACATTTTCACGTTATGATCGTGAAACATATCCTGAGTCCTACACCCCCACTTCAGGAACGCCCCCTTCTCTAACCCTGGCATGAAGTCCCTGTTGTTGAAGTTGGTGGTGAACGGTGATGGAAAAGTCATAATCTCCACCGCACCATCCTGTTAGCTCACCTGGTATCCACGGGGATGCCAGCCAGTTGGTCGCTGGTGCCCTTCTCAGTGATGCCCTGGTGTGGTTCTCGGTGGAAATTCGAAGACTGTGTAGGGCTGGACGACCAAGGTAAGTTCCCCCCACCTCCTGTGTGGTTTTAACCCCTCCGGGTTCTCTTCTCACCTTGTTGTTGAAGTTGGTGGGCCCTCCGTCCTGCTTTCTGGGCGGGCTGGGGCGCGTTGTCTTTCGTGGGCGTGTGCAGTCCTGTTACTTCACTGACAGCAGCCCAAGTAATGTCTTTCAGGTAGGTGGTATTGTGGTTTGTTGCATGCCTTTTCTCTGTTCAGTAATGTCTCCATCTCTCTTAGGTGCACGGAGCGTCCGCTTGGTGAACTGGGTAGGCTGTCCTCAGCAAAATGATGGCGCACAATAAGCACTATGATGCGGTAAGTAGGAGCTTTACACAGCGCTGCGATGTCTTGTCTTCGCTTACCTATGTTTCCTTTTTCATAGGTCGCAGTGTGCTCCCAGCGCGGGTGGAGTTCCAGAACTATGCTGGTCGAAAAGCAACCAGCCAGGTAAGTCTTTAAGCAATTTGTGGTAATGTCTCTACTACCTCCTTCAATGGTCTTTCTTTTCTCAGGTCCTTCGATCCGGGCAGTGAACCGTTCCAACAGAGCTGCGAGCAGTGAAGGATGGAGAGTGTTGGCAGCAGAATCCTACCTGCAATGTTCTTTGTCTTTCTGCAGGTCTGGATTTTGCCAGGCTCGTGAGAAAGCTGGACACGGTGAGCGTCATGTTGCTAGTTGCAAAGTAACGCGAAGCCTGTCTTGTTCAGGTGTGGTTTAAATAGCCTCTGCAAAGTAGTCCAGGTAAAGTAGTCCCTAGGCCACCACACCCCAAACACTATACCGCATAGCTTGGTTCTTAGGCATGTTGACTGAAAGCCTAAAAGTAGTTCCTTGAGCAGAGGTCTTTCAGTGGGTATGAGCCTGGCGCCAAAGGCGCCAGGACTGGCCCCAAGAGGGCCTGAAAGGTGGATGCCAGGCCTTATTTTCGATCCGAGTCCTGACTCCACCTGTCCAATGGGCCTGCCAGTGGGGGGGGGGGGGTCAGGGCTGAAGGTCGTGACGGGCCCAAATATCAACCATTGCCTTTGTTATAACACTCGTAGAGGGGGGATGGCCTCAGCCTGCGTGGGAGCCGTAGTACCTCCCCAGGTGATGTCGGTCTACTGCTCTATCCATTTTTACCCAATGCTTATTGTATTCCCCGAGAACATTCCCTGATTACCCTAAGCTGTGCAGCCTCGTAATATCGGCAGGAGTCGGGTAGAGCCAGACCTCCTCCCCCTTTGACGCCATCAATAACCGTCTGGCCAAACGCAGCCTGTTGCCCTCCCAGATTAACTCCTTGGCCGGCCGATTGAATTCCTTGAAGCTCCCTGGAACTCATGGCAGAAAAGCCTGAAAATTGGTAAAGCAAACGGGGGAGAACCACCATTTTGAGGGTCCCCCCTCATCCAGGATATCCTTAGGGCGCTCAACTCCCTGAGATCTTTCTTGATCTGTTAACATGGGGGCATAGTTCGCTCCATACCAACACGCCAGAAAGGGGTTCGCCTGATCCGCCCCCAGTATCATATCCCACCAAGACTCCACTTAAACGGGGAAATTGCCTTTAGTGCTCCCACCTCCTCCCCAAGAGACCAGCACATTAATTCTGACTTCTGTAAATTGACCTGCAAACCTGATGGCTCCCCGAATTTGGACAGCAGTTCCATGCTTGCCCTGATTGACTTAGTCAGTGTAAGCAGCATGTCATCAGCGAACGCCGCCACGTTATGTTGACACCCCCGAATGGTATGCACTGAATGGGGTCTGCCTCCGTATAGCCAAAAGGGGCTTCAAATATATTGCGTAAAGCAACGGCGAAAGAGGACACACCTGCTTCGTCCCCACCTCAGATTAATTGGGTGTGACATACTTCCATTTACTAGAATACGTGATGTGGGATTCTTATAATTCGCAGTGACAATACTAATAAACCCTACCCCCTCCCCCCCCCACCCTCAGGCACATCCTTTCCATAGAACCACTCCACCCGAACGCCTTTTTGGCGTCTAGCGCTAGGAGCATTGCCGGAGTGGTCGTTTTCTGTTTACTCCACCAGGTGGGCCACCCGCCTGACAGTGTGCCTCCCTACCACACTGTCTGGTCTTGATGGATCAGCAAGGGGAGGTTCTTCTCCAGGCATTTCGCCAATATTTTAGAGAATATTTTTGCCGGTGTATAAGGGCGATAGGTCTTTAGAATGTACACTCTTCCATTGGAGGGTGGGGGAATGCTTCCCCTGGACCCAGACGCATTGAACAGCTGCATAAAATACAGGACCAATAGTGGATTAGGCTTTGTAAAAGGAAGCTGGGTAACCGTCTGGGCCTGGGGCCTTGTTGTGGGGGGAGGGGGTGACATTATGGTAGCTCACCTCCTCCGTGATAGCCCGCCCCAACTCATCCCCATGCTCCCGGGATAGCCGGGGGAGGGGCAAGCACCCCAAGAAACGCCTCAGGCTGTGGCTGCGGGTTCTGAGGTATACAGAGATTCGTGAAATCTGGCTAGTCTCCCCTTTATCTCTTCAGTCTAGGTGAGTCTCTCCCCTCCCCCTCGTCCCTCATGGCCGTAATATTCTGTTCCCTACTTCCCCCTCAGAAGGCGAGCCAGGGGTGAGTCTGCTTTATTGGCCTTCGCATAACATTTTTGCCTGACCCTTAGCATTGCCTCTTCCGCCTTTTTGGTCCTTAGGATCCCCAGTTGGCCCTCAGCTAACCTATATTCTCCAGCATTGGATCTTTCATGGATTCACATGCTTTGAATATTCCCCGTCGTCAGGCTGGGAATCCCCGGTACATTATATAGACCCTTTCCCGTAGGAAAACTTTTTCGACGCTTATGCGTCCTATCCACCTCGTTTTGTATCATGCGTGCCCGTGCCGTCAGGACATCATGATATAAATACAGGCCCCGCGCTCCCTCAGATTTCAACCGTCTTTCAAAGTAGTGGGATCCTCGTGTTTACTACTAGTGAAAACTAGGTGGTTTTGTCTGTTTCGCTTCGGCGAAGTTCAAATTCTGGAGAATTATGTCTGGAAAGGCGTTATTTCGCCTGTGTGCAACCTGTGGCCTCAAAAAGGTTTATGAAGGAGACGGCCACATGGATTGTATCTACTGTCTCCACCCGCACCACACGGCGGATACATGTGAGATATGCCAGGGTTTCTCCCAAAAAACCCTTAAGGACCGTAAAAGAAGGCTGGTCGACTGGCTTAATGACGGAGCGGGTGCCTACCCGGCTTCGGAAGTTGGCTCCACGGCCTCCAGGAGCAAGTCGGAGCCTCCATCGAAGAAGGTACGACCAGCAGAAATTCGCGCTGAGGACAAGCATAAGGGGAAACATGCTGGATCCTCCTCATCACATAAAAAGCCCTCCTCCTCCTCCTCATCTAAGACGGAGAGGCTAGCGCTGTCAAAATCCTCCTCAGGGGACCGTCCCAGGTCTTCCATGAGTCGAGAAGCTTCAGCCGGGAAGTCTGCATCGAAATTGACGACGAAGTCTAAGGGCTCGACGACGACTAGCTCGTCGACCTCGGTGTCATTGACGATGCCTATTACCGTTCAAGCAGCAGCGGTTGGGATTCCTTCGTCGACGGAGACTCAGTCTATGGCTTGGCTGCCTGAGGTCTATGACCCGATCCCCCCCCTGAGGTCTTACTGCAGCCAGACATGGCCTGCTCGGCGGAAGGGGAAGGTGACGTAGTTCTGCAGCCATCGGATTTAGGCTTACGGCCTTCCACGACGACGAGTGCGAGCGGGGGTATGGTACCCATATCATCCACGTTACTGACCCCCCAGACGGTTTTGTCTCTGGATGTGCTTAATACTCTTCAGAAGCTCCTGCAGCGGCTGGATACGCAGTTCCCTCAACCTGGGACGTCATCGTCACTTTTGTCCGTACCTTCCGTCGACGAGCAAACTTGTACGGCTCGCTCGACGACGAAACACCCATCGGCTCCCCAGGCGGTGAAAGATCGTCCTCGAGCTCAGGAGGAGGGTGAGTTGTCGGAGTCCGACTCTATACTGGATGACTCCGGGTCAGACATCTCCCTGTCACCGTCAAGGGACCCAACATGTAATTCGGATGTAGAGTTAGAGTCTACGAGGAGCCAGACACAGCCATCTCCCCCTGATGATGTGGGAGCCTTCCATGCAATGATGGGGAAAGCTTGTTCCGAATTCGGCTTGATTCCTGAGGAGCAGAAGAAAGACTGTTTCCTTTTTGACCATTTGGGTCAAAGGAGAAAATCGGTATTTGCCATCCCAATCCTTGACCACGTGTGGCAAGAAGGTCTCAAGACGATGCGCCATCCGTTCTCGGAGCCAGCCATAAAGGGACTGATCGAGAAAGTTTAAAGCTCCGGAGTCCACTCCGAAATGTCTAACATCACAGCCTCTGTCTGACTCGGTGGTGTCGGCGGCAGCGGCTAGGAAAGCCAGGGTCCAGCAAAAATGTTCAACGCCACCTGAAAGCGAGGCTAGGAGGCAGGACGCCTTTGGAAAGAAGGTGCTCTCGGTCGGAGCGACGATAGTAAGAGCAGCCAATTCCTTAGCGATCGTGTCACGATATGATAGGGAAATGTGGCACAAACTAGCCCCTATCCTATAACACCTGCCAGACGAACACCGGAAAGCAGCTATGTTACTGGTGCGGGATGGCGAAGATGCCTCGAACCACGCTATCAATATCGCAGTTGACCTAGCAGTCTGGTTTCAAACAAATCAACCATGGGGTAGTGCTTCGTCGACAAGCGTGGCTCAAATGTACTACTTTCCGTCCTGAAGTACAGTACAAAGTCCTGGACATGCCATGCGAAGGGCAACACCTGTTTGGCGAAAAGGTTGACGAAGCGCTGAAAGGGATGAAAGAAGACACGGATACTGCTAGGTCCCTCGGCGCCCTTCAAACGGGTAGAAATTTTTGCTCTTCGCCCCTTCAGGGGTGCTTCTGGAAACTCCTGCTTTGGAGCCTCGAGGGACCGTGGATTTAACAGGCCCTCGTACTCTTCACAAGGGTTTAGACGAGCGTCCCAGTCGGCACGTAGAAGCAGGGACTATCAAGCCTCCAGGCGGCGAGGCTCAGGTCCGTCGTCGACGAAGAAGCAAACCAGCAACCAATGACGGCCTTCGGGACGTCCTGGGGGGTCGAGTCTCATCACTTCGACCGATGGAAATGCATCACCACAGATCGATGGGTCCTAGACACGATTCGCATGGGTCATGCGCTGCAATTCAAAGACAAGCCTCCGCGTCTTCCTCCTTTATTCTCGACACAGCCCCACCTCCGAATCCTACGACAAGAGGCGGCGCTTATGTTGCGAAAAGGGGCGGTGGAAAGAGTTCCTGTGGCACAGGAAGGAAAAGGAGTTTATTCCAGGTTCTTTGTTGTCAAAAAGCCAAACGGCAAATGGAGGCCCATTCTCGACCTGAGGGTACTCGACAAGTGGCTAAAGAGCCTAAAATTCAAAATGCTAAAGCTCCAAGAGGTTATCAGGTCGGTGCAACCCATGGATTATCTATCATCACTAGACCATCAAGATGCTTATTTTCACATCCCAATACGCCCACGACACAGGAGATATCTAAGATTCGTCGTCGGGAGAAAGCATTTTCAGTTCAAGGTCCTCCCGTTCGGGCTCAAGTCCTCCCCCAGGACGTTCACCAAGTGCTTGGCCCCTATAGCGGCCCATTTAAGGAAGGATGGTCATCATGTCTATCCATATCTAGACGACTGGCTGGTCAGAGGTTCATCCAAGGAACAAACACGAGACAGTCTACGAGCCACAATGTCCATCTTACAGGAACTGGGCTTCGCAATAAACTTCGACAAGTCCTCCGTAGAGCCTTCGAGGACCTTGGTCTTTCTAGGAGCGGAGTTTCATACACACACAAGCCTGGTGAAACCATCCAGCGAAAGAATTCAGAAACTTCAAAACAAGGCTTCGGAATGGAGAGGCGGTACCAAGGTCTCAGTGCGCAAGTACATGTCCCTGCTAGGGACCATGTCGTCCTGCATTCCGTTGATAAACAACTGCCGTCTGTTTATGAGGCCTTGCCAGGAATTTCTAGCGGACCGTTGGGCGCAGAGCAGAGGTCGCTGGTCCGACAGACTGGTCGTCGACGAACAACTAGTTCAAGCACTCGGCTGGTTGAAAGTGTCGACTCATCTAACGAAAGGAATGCCTCTACTGGAACCAGAGTTCCAAAAGACGGTGGTGACGGATGCATCGCTGAGCGGATGGGGAGCTCATCTGGATACGTTACAGGTACAAGGCCAGTGGTCTTTGCAGGAGTCCTCGCTGCATATCGACCTGCTAGAACTGAGAGCAGTGCGATGGGCTCTGAAGTCTTTTCTTCCTCAACTGAAGGACTCGGTGGTGCGTGTCATGACGGACAACACCACTACGATGTTCTACTTGAGGAAACAAGGAGGGACACGTTCCAGGTCCCTATCGACGGAGGCACAGAAAATCTGGCATTGGGCCCTACAACACAACATGCAAATCTTAGCGTTCCACCTACCAGGAGTGAGAAACGTGGAAGCCGATGCCCTCAGCAGAGAAATGAACGAAGTTCACGAATGGGTGCTGAACGACCAACAACTTCAACAAGTATTCAAGGAATGGGGACACCCTTCCATAGACATGTTTGCAACGAAGAACAACAAAAAATGCCATCAATACGCAAGCAGATGGCCTCAGCAGGGCTCACTGGGGGATGCGTTCATTCCCATGGACGAAAAAATTCCTGTACGCATTCCCTCCATTTCCCCTTGTCCGGAGGACGTTACAATGGATCCTCAGGTACCCATGTCGGGTAATTCTGGTGGCCCCATACTGGGCCAGACAGGAGTGGTTTTCAGACCTACTACACTTAGCGGCGGCGGAACCAATGAGATTCCAGAAGACCCCCCGACCTTCTGTCTCGACGGAGGGTGTCGTTTGGCATCACGACCCGGACAGCCTCCAGTTGACGGCCTGGCTCCTGACTTCGCCGAATTTGGTCGGCTAACTATTCCGGAGGACTGTCGACTTATCCTGCAAGGGGCAAGAGCACCTTCCACAAACGCCTCATACGCGTACAAATGGAAGTTTCTGTCAATGGTGTGAGGATCAACCAGGTTTGGCCCCGCAATCGATTAAGCCGGAACAGCTCCTTCCATACTTGCTGTTCTTAGCTCAAAAGGGCCTGTCGGTGTCAATAGTACACCTAGCAGCCATTTCGAGGTTTACTCGTCGACGGCACTCGGCACCATTGTTCAGCGACCGCCTGATTAAGCACTTCCTTAAAGGCCTCTTTCGGAGTTTCCCTCCAGAGAAGAAATTTCCGCCGGAGTGGAGCCTCAATCTGGTCTTAACGTCTCTTATGAAGCCTCCTTTTGAGCCAATGTCATCATCGTCTCTAAAGTTTCTGTCGTGGAAATTGGCCTTCCTGGTGGCCATCACTTCAGCCCAACGTATTTCAGAAGTTCAGGCTCTAATGGTAGACCCACCATACTTACGATTTTTCAAGACCAAGGTAGTCCTAGCCACTAACCCACAGTTCATACCAAAAGCTCCTTCGGTGTTCCATAAACACTCCTATTGTGTTACCTACGTTTTTTCCGGAGCCATGCTCGGGAGCGGAGCGCATGCTACACACATTGGATGTAAAAAGGGCTCTCGTTTTATCTTCATCGTACGCAACCGTTCAGAGAAACGAGACAGCTGTTCGTGGCCTATGGTTTGGGTGCTAGAGGAAAAGCCATTTCAAAGCAAGGACTATCAAGATGGGTGTCATCTACCATTTCGTACTGCCATTCCAGGGCAGGGAAGCCTCTTCTACGACGGCCAAGAGCTCATTCAACTAGAGCAGCGGCATCGTCGACGGCACTGTGGGCCGGAGTCCCTCTAGGGGACAGCTGCATGGCGGCTACCTGGGCGGTTACACACACCTTTACCCGCCATTACTGCCTGTCGCAGCAACATGCCGAAGACACCCGGATGGGACAGGCGGTGCTTCGACACCTATTCCAATAAGGTAAGCCCCGGCTGCGGGGTTGCATCCTGTGGAATTTATAACTGTATGTGGTTCGTTTTTTCCTATGTTAACTATTACTGATGTATACATGATCATAGGGAACGGCCTTTGCGAAGAAAGTATATGGGTTTGCATGCACGCCTCCTCTTGGGGGTGGTACTGCTATGTAATCTATTCAAAGCATGTGAATCCATGAAAGATCCAATGCTGGAGAAGGGAATAGTTTCTTACCTGTAACTCCATTTCTCCAGCATTGGTATCTTTCATGGATTCACATGCGCCCACCTGCCTCCCCTGATCATGCAAACCGGTTCCCCCACTACTTTGGGGGCCGAAATCTGAGGGAGCGCGGGGGCGGGGCCTGTATTTATATCATGACGTCCTGACGGCACGGGCACGCATGATACAAAACGAGGTGGATAGGACGCATAAGCGTCGAAAAAGTTTTCCTACGGGAAAGGGTTTATATAATGTACCGGGGATTCCCAGCCTGACGACGGGGAATATTCAAAGCATGTGAATCCATGAAAGATACCAATGCTGGAGAAATGGAGTTACAGGTAAACTATTCCCTTCCCTGTATACTTTCCTTGTGGGGTCTCCATTTGTGGCCTCAACATCCCTTTCCAACTGGGTTTCTAGGCCCCTCATTTGTCTATTGCTCTGCCTTCAGAGCAATGGGTTCCCCCCCTCGAAAGTAGCCTTGAACGCACCCCAACCTCGTGACAAAGCTCATGTCTGAGCTTTTCCCCTCATAATCCCTTATCTTGCTCCCCATCTCCTCCCGCATCATCTGAGCCCTCAGTTCCCCACACCAACTCCACACCCCAGGCCTTCGCTTCCCCAGCTGCAACTTCATCTGCACAACCTTGTGGTCGGCAATCCCCATGGGACCCGCTCCACTCCATCACTTGCGGACACCCAGATGTAATCAATTCTTGATTGGGTTCTGTGGACATCTGAGGGAAACATGAACCCTTCCTCCCCCACCCCCGTAGTGCTCTCCACACATCCCACAATCCAGCCCCCTCCCACCGCTCCTTTAGCTGGGGAGAAGCCACTGCTCCCCCTGCCCCCTCTTGCTGTGTTCGGTCCAGCCGCCTGTCCCATGCCAGATTGAAATCCCCCATTAGTATTTGCCCCCTCGCAAAATTCTCCAGAATGCCCAGGATTTCGCACTTTAACTAATCCTGCCCTGCATTTGGGCTGTACACCAAGGCTATGGTATAAGATATGCCCATGTGATTTCCCCCCCCTTCACCATGATGGATCTCCCATTTTTGTCCCTGAGAATATCTAGCCCCTTTCTTTGAAGGCCCCGACACAAACTATATCAGTAAGAAGCCCTTCAGCTGCAAGCGGCTCTGGTCCTTCCTCAATAGGTGGGTCTCTTGCAGCGCCAGCACGTCTGGCGTGAGTCCTAGTGAATTGCTCCAGTTTTGTCCGCTTAAGGGGGAGTTTAGCCCACTTACATTATGTGTTGGCCACCTGGGAGATCCAACCTGCCCCCTTGCCTGTCCCTCCATTCCCACCCCGGGCCCCCCAAATCCATGGGCTACTCATCCCCTCCCTCTATTCCCCTTCTCCTGCCTCATTCCTGCTCGACAGTTCCTGTACCTCCATCAGTCGCTATGGCCCCCACCCTGAACCCCAAACTTGGGGTTAGACCACACCCTCCCCCTATCCTTCCATCCCATCCCACAGCCAAACCTGCCCTTACTTGTTCCAGAATGTTTTCTACTCCATCCTCCTAGGCCTCGTATAAAGCCCCTGTTCCTATCGGCCCAGCCCCTGCCCCTTGAAGAGCCTTCTCCCAAAAACAAAAATCAAGTCACCTGGACCCCCCTGCTCCACTACCTCCCTCCCCCTCTTTGACCTGATCTTCCCCCCTCCACAGCTGGTCCCACAGCACAACCTTCCTCTTGCCCTGCTCTCCCACTGTGGACCATTCCCATGGTCTGCCTCTTTCCCTTTGACTCCCTCGGGTTGGTGGCCCCATTATTCAATTCCAGTTGTATTATACTGGCCACCTCCTGAAGGGTAGTTGCTCGCCTCTGGCTCCCTTCCCATTCAGTCTGAATGGAAAGTACCATTTATACTTTATCCCTTTCTTGGCCCACTCCTTCACAACTGGGCCTCCTTTTCATCAGTGTGCTAGCAGCTACCTCCCGAGACAAGATTTCTTATCCTTAATGGAGAACCGGTTCACTCTGCCTAGCCGCTCAACAAATCAAAGTGATTTGCCCGCGGCTGAACTACAGCGGGCAAACGTTTGCATGAGAAAGGTGCAAACTACCAAAAGTTCACACCTTCTCATGCAACACATACATACTCACACCCCAACATAAACGCACCCCACTTACCTTCATATTCATGCTGGGTTCCTGCAGTGCAGTTCCCTTTCACTTCTGTGATCAGGAACTGGCGCTGCAGGGTTTTTAATTGTGTTGTATTTTTTTTTTTTTACAGAAGGCTGCAGGGGTGTCCATAAAGTATAGTGAGCAGGGCGATGCGGGGGACACCCCCTCAGCCTTTTAAAAAATGTTTTACAATGCTACAACCAAAGGTTTGAACTTTTGGTGTTCGAACCTTTGGTAGCATTTTTAGAACTTTTGGTCATTGCAACCACTTGTCAGTAAAATCGTCCTATACCCTCAACACTGTCTCCTTCAGGCATTGGGTCCTCCCAGGATCCGACCTACCCTATGGACCCTGTCCAGTTCTATCAAGCCTGGGGATTCCTCACCCAAGAGCACCGCTAAGACCCCCTGAATCTTTCAGTTGTCTATCAGTGACAGTCTTCAGCAGTGATTTAATCCTAATATTAACCCTTGGGGATCTGTTCTCCAGATCCTCCCCATTGCTTCCATATTACTTGTTGCAGTGTCCATCGATCTATAGCCTCGCTGTTTGCCATTGTGTCCCTTTCGCACTCCTGGAGGCCCCTTTCCTGCAAATCCCTCCTTTTGCCGCAGTTCTCCTAGCGCCACATTGAGGTCAGTCCTCAGCAGTTGGAATTGTTCCTGAAGTTTTAGCCAAGGGCTCCCTTAAATTCTGCATTCCCCCGCCCCCCCCCCCTCCTGGAGGTCTTGCCTCGTCATCTGCGACGGCTCGTGAACTTCTTCCTTGTCCCGTTGCTCTCTTGGTTGTAACCCGCCCCCAGAGTCCCTGCTCCCCATTGCGGGCCAAAGCATAGGCAATGTTCCCTGAGGCTTGCCCACGAGGTGAACAGCCTTCCCAGTCCTCCCCTTGGACCTGGAAGTAGGCCCGCACAGTGACTCGCCTGCATCACCTGCAAATGACCAGGTCCAATGCTGTCTCCTCAGTGGCTTGGGGGACCTCACTCCGCATCTGCCGCACCCTCCTATCTGTGGGTCGCTGTCCTGGCCACTAGACCAAGTATCACTCCCTCCACTGGTGGACTTCCCCCTCACTCCAGCCCTCGGGCACGTGGGGCCTCTCCTTCCTTATCTCCCAGTACTCACTGCTCCTGAGTCAGGGCACCACTGTGTGCCAGCTCTCTGGGCTTGCCTACCTCCAAGCTCCCAGACCCCAATCTGTGGAGGTCAGTGGTGTGCTCAGTCACCAGCCCTTAGGATCTGGTGCTGGTCCAATATTGAGCCCCTTACACTCCTGTGTTGAGTGGGACTTGTACAACCGCTCCACTGTCCGTTCTGCTGGGGCCCCTCCCTCGTTCAGAGCCCTCACTGTCCCCAGGCTTCTGCTACTTCCCGCTGCGCAGGGATCGGCCGCTGGCTGGGTGTACTTGGTCCTGTTGCCACACTCCACCCGCCTCCCGTGCGGTGCTTCCAAGCCGCTTCTCTGGGCATGCCCCACTCTCCTTCCTTGAACCAGGGCCTGCGCCAATTACTTGCCCCTCTGTCCTTTCTGCTCCCCTTCTCCAGTCTGACACTTCTCACCTTCCCTCCGGTGTTGGGCTCCAGGGCGAGGCGCTGCCACACCGCTATCCACTGTTTTCCTCCACTCATCCACCAGTCTGCAGCGCAAGTCGTGCCGCAACTCCCTGCAGCCACATCAGAGGGGCCATACCTTGTGCCAGTCCTCTGCCCACTCGGCTCCGATGCTGCTGCCTCCTGCCCCTCCCAGGGACCAGCTGCTCCACTGAAGCCCCTCCAGGCAGCCATGTCGCGGACTCCCATCACCTATCCCTTACAACCCTCCCCTCTGAACTTGCACATTCTGAACACTCAAGGCATGGTAGTTTCGTCTCCACTCACTGTTATTTGTATGTACTATTCAATTTTATATCTTTGTTGGAATTCATTGTCTGCCTTCCCCAGTCCCACCCTGTTGTCCTGTGGGCACTTTGAAACAATTGTTGCTAATTGTGTAAGCGCCTAACAAATAACCAATAAATGAGAAATACTGCTCTATTCCCTATCCAAAAGTGTTGCCTTTCACTCCCAGGCTCACACTACCAGGGGGACTGGAGCTACCTTAGCCTTCATTGCAAACGTGTCTCTGCCATTTGCAAAGCTGCTGCATGGTGTTCCATTCATACTTTCACAAAGCATTATTGCATTGACAGATTCACTGGTGTGGGACAAGCTGTTTTAAACATCTGTTTTCCGCTGTACTTTCTCACATCTTTCTCTAGATACTGCTCACTAATCTATGCAGGGCATGTTATCTAAGCATATCTACGAGCCTCAGAAGGGATACATTACTCACCGTAATCTTATTTCTGATGCTCGTATCTGCTTTGAGTCACATGCGCAGACCCTGCCTCCCCTAAGTGCATAGATGTTTTCTGGTTTATCACTACTCGCGCTACACTTCATGTCGGAAACAATCTGCGGGATTTCAACATGTGAAGGACCATGGGTACAGTACATGTTGCACTAGGTATAGTATTACTAATGACTGTTTTCGAGATAAAATAAATCTTGTAATACTCTGCGACTACCACTAGATGTCGGACTATGCAGAGCATGTTAATCTAAGCAGATGCATTACTCACCAAAATCATATTTCTGATCATCAAGTGCACGTGTTAAAAATAAAAATGATACATTTTGTGGCAAAACATTTTATTGGAGCCTGGAAGTTTTGCATAAAATACCTGGCTACCTCAGATTACCCTGCTTGTTATGGAAGAAAATCATTGCAGCTCAAATTACGGCATTCATTTTACAAGTGGTGGGTTTCTCGACTTAACATCCATAAATTAAGATGCTTGGTGTTGGTGGGGGATTGACAGGAAAGAAAAATCTAAAATGTCTGTCCACTGTGGGCCAATCCTTTCCCAAATGTTTGAAGGCCTATCCTAGGGTTTAAGCGTATTCAAAAGGCAATAGCAAAAGCCAAACAACTTCTACAGAAACGTGCACTGAATGTAGGATCGATGAGTAGTGGTGTGGCACTAGTTGAATAGGTTCTAGCTATTCTGATTGACTTTATGCAGATCCACTTCTAAGCACTAATCTGTCCGTATATCCCAGTCATGAGTTTTTTTTTTTTAACTTACGATGTTAATTGGAAACCCCAGTCGGGCCAGTTTCTCACTCCAGAGGTATGAACGAAGTTCAGAAGTGGTTTAAAAGGAACGAGTGGAGGGCGGTGTTGGTCCCTTCACTATTAAAGTTTTAAGCGCCTATAACTACCCTGCAATTAACGGTAATGAAACCTTGTGTGAATTCTGCGTTGAAGGGTCATTTTGTGCGGATGTTCGAGCAATTGGTTTATCACGTTTGTTTGGCCTATGCACTAAGGTATTTATTGCAGGCAGGGCTACATGCTTGGCTGAGTGACCGCTTCGATTTACATCTACATAACTGTTTTTCTGTTGATGGTAGTGTCGGTTTTCTATGTTTCAGACATTACTGTTCTAACCAAGGGATTTGTGGTTTAAAAAGATTAGTACTCGCGCACTATTGCTCTCATAGTTGAGTCAAAGCAGAATGCGTCAAACAGTGAACGGCCTTTAGATTACAGCCACCTCTGTCCTAAATTTGCCCATTACATATTCCCTCTTCGAATGGGTCTAATTTTTCCATGAGTAAATCTAAAACCAATTGGTGCTGAACAAGATTGTTCCCGAATCTCTCACAGTAATTAGGAAAAACACCTTGGTGCAACACAAGGTAAAACCAGAAGACCTAACCTAGCAGTGCATTGCAATAGTGACTGTATGTTTCAGAACTATTCAGACATGAGTAAAGACAGGTGGTGAGGTTTTCTAGGCAGTTTCTTGCTAATATATCTGCAGTATTTAAACTAATTTCAGCATCAGGAAGCTTAACTTTGATTAGCCTGCATTACACGCGTGATCGGGCACTAAATCACTTTTGCAATTTTAATTTCCACAGTTAGAAATTGAGATTTGAGCAGGAGCTAAAACCAGCTCCTGGGTGTCGCATCACCCTGCAGGCACGGGCTATCGCAGGGTAACCAGGAGCTACCAGAGATGGTCCTATAACTTTGTCGATTTTGTATGAACCATTGTTTAAATGTACATTATGTCCTTTTCACATTTGTATGTTTGGATGGTACCAGTTGGCTCTAGGAGCAAGAAATGGCTCCGGGTAGCGGTGGGTTTCAAGCTACCCAGGCTCTGCCATAAGCAGGAGCTAAATCACTCCCAGCTACCCTCCCTTTCGAACCCTCTATTAACAATACAGTTGGTAAAACGGATTTGACATTGAGGGGCTATTTAACTCCTGCTTGTGGCCTAGAAGTGCCTGGTTATCCAGAGCCAACGTATTCCAAACAAACACACCTATATGAATTTATCTATGTGCATTTGGGACGATTGTCTCGCCAACATATTCCACATAGTCCACATATTTTACATGTAATGTCCAAGATGAGGAATACGTTGGAGGAAAATCCAGTCGAAAGAACGTTACCAGTTGGTAAGTAACTTGTTCATCTAAAGCATAAGGGGGCTTAAATTATGGACAAAGATACATTTTCATCTTATGTCGAATTGATTTGTGGAACATTATGTACTAGCTCCCAGTGGTTATTCTGGATACACAGGAGAGATGCTTTTAGCTCCTGCTTATCCGATCTTAATTTCGATCCCATGGCAAATAGTTTGGTTAGCAACCCCAGGTTCAATGGTTAATCTTTCCAGGTATTTTGTTTCCTCAGTTAATTTTCTTTTCGGTGGCTTCAGCCTATTCTCTTGGTCAACCTTTATTTACATCTACAAGCCCTTTATTTTGCATTAGTACCTATGAAACAATTCATGTACATTGTGAACTAGTGGAAACCATTTCAGTGTCCTGGAGAGGACAGCACACTTGAAAAGAACCTAGAAATTGTCACTATTGCTTCCTCAGACATCTGGCAATTCAGTATTCCAAAACGCATAATTGTCAGCTGAATTCAAGAATTTAAATGAGGTTTTTAATTACAACTTCTTGCCAGATTCTTCCAGCCTCGTTGCCGTGCTATATTAGCTGTGATCGATTGAAAACGGCTCTACTTGGCAAGGGGCATGAAGTGTGCTGTACATTGATTTTTAAGCATTAAGCTGAGCTGTTGCTAACTATACATGGCTATACTGACTACACGTCTGGTCTGAAATGGAGGTATCTGTGCTATAGTCTTAATGCGGCACATCAAAAATTATGATAACCTTGCAGACACTATAAATCTTAGGGCACCTGGCGGGGTCACGATTTACCCAGGCGGGTATACGTATTATAAACAAATAATCCGGATGAGGAGATCCAAAACAGACACAAGTGCTGTGTGTTTATTATGTACTCACACAGGAAGTAGTTAGTGGCTCAACAATTTACTTTACATTTCTTCCGATAAGCACGAAAGATGGTTGAAATCGACGGACAAAGTTGGGTATACAGTAGTCGCACAAATAGGTGTTGGCCTCTGGAGTGTAGAGGTCAAAACTACATTGGGATACATGTTTCCTTACAGATCGAGGGGGGGGGGGTATGAGAACCCACTGGTACAGGAAAAACACGAGCCTGAGACTGGGGATGGTCTGAGGCATGGTAAACAAAGTGCACACAACAATCTTCGAATATGACAAATACAGGGTAGTGATACAGTTGTCACGTAGTTCGACACAGGGTGTGTTTCGGCCAAAGAAAGTGGCTTGGTTGTAGCCGTCTTTATGCTGGCCTTCGTCAGGAAATGGCACCAGTGGCGGTGCTGTCCGTGATGTCTGTGGGTGAAACAGAACTGTTAGGATCTCGGGTGGTTGTTCATAAAGTACTAAAGGTATTAAATACGGGCCAATTAGTGCCCAGGTGATACACCACATGGAGTATCTAAAGAATAGCTTACCTACTGCTTGGGTAGCAGAGGGATGCTGTCGGGAAATCCACAATGAATGCAGGATAACCAGTGCTATGCTTTCCTAAAGGCCGACGTGGTTCAGAGTCTCGCGGTACCGGAGTGGGACATTATTGGACCGAAGTCTGGAATGAGAGTAAATAAACAGGTATATAGTAACCTGTGGTGGTAGGGATTCGAGAGTGCCGGGTGGTGTTAGTGACCGGCACTAAAGGTGGCATCTTGGTCAATCGTGTCGAAATACCCTGTGCGTACACGGGTCAGCGTGAAAATCAAAGGTGACCCTGGGTATGGTGGACACGCGAGGCGGTGCTGTAATAGCTCTAAAAACACTGAGTGCAAAAGTGAGCTCAGTGGTAGTGCCTGGAGTACAGCGTTGGTGATGTGGAGAATGACTCGAGTGTGGTGCATGAGTAATTTATCTCGAAGGCTTAACTTGTGGTGCATCTCAACAACATAGTACCCAGCGCGGGGATAAGTGCAAAAGTAACCGAACTAAAGGGAATGCCACTACTTCCCGGGATACACAGAAATGGTGTACACTTATAATGGCGGCTACTTAAAAACAGGAGCGATGCCCTGGTGAGCTGGTGGATGGGTGCCTCAAGTGAGACTAATCACTCCTTTACGAGTGGGCAGGACGTGTTGGTGTTGTGGCCCGGTGCATGCTGCCCAGCGTATGAGTCGGGGAGAACTTACCGCGGCCGTGATGGTACGCTGCCTTGATGAACGGGGACTTCTGAGAGCTGTGATAGTCAGTATAAAACACAGCCTGTTGCTGGGGACAGGCCAATGGGAGCCTGTGATCAAAAGGAGGCTGTCTGCGGGAGCCAATCAGATGGCTGTGCGTGGTATCCCAATCAAAGTGCGAGACGACGCATGGGATGTTGGGTAATGTAGTCCGGTGGGGCGTGGGATGACCACTACTATTGGTGGACACATATAGACAGTGTCACGGTGTGGGGGCTCCTGTTGAGGCCCATGAGGCTTCGGCTATTGCTCTAGATACAGAAAAAGTACAGACAAACCAAAACAGTGTAGGATACATGATTTTTACCGGAGGAACCTACAGATGGTGAACATGGTTGACAGTGTACAATTGTGTTTAAAAGACATCACAACACAACATAGCAGGCAAACGATAAGGTTGAAAACATTGATGCCCAAGGTGTACCATGTTGGTGGTGGTAACACATTATAATCAATTGAGTGTTGTGGACACTGGTGATAATGGGCTCTAGGGTAACCATTTGAGAGAACTGGAGTGTCTAGTCCTCTGTTGTAGAGTGTGGGTTGAACACCAGGCGGACACCATTGAAATCAATTGCTGTTGCTGTAGTCTTGGTGCTGTGGCTGACAAACCGGTTGCGGTATCTGCGTTTCCTCTCACCTGGAGCCGACAGGACCCCTGGTTGGTGAGCAGGAGTGTTTAAGGGTGTTACTTGGGGGTCAGACACCAGGGGAGGGTGTTATTGTTTCCATTCAACGGTTATGTTTAGACCGTCTTGAACCAAGTTTAATTTGAACCCATTTTTGCTCAAGTCTGGTGAGGGCAAGGTTGATATCTCCTCCTCGTCTTTGCGGCAGGAGTTGCTGAACCACGGTCCATGTGAATTGTTCGTGGGTGTGTTTCTTCTTAGTGAAGTGTTCGACCAAGGGTTTGTCCTCAATTTGGTTCTTAATGCACGATCTGTGCTCATTAATCCTTTGTTTGACAGGTCTAATGGTTTTGCCAATATAGACCAAGTCACAGGGACACTTGATGGCGTAGATCACTTGCTGTCGCAGTTGGTGTGGCTGTTCTGTTTCCATACCAGATTCTTGTGAGTGAAAGTTTTGCTGTTCGTTGTAAAACGGCAAGCGACGCATTGTCCGCAACTAAAATGGCCTACTACTGGCGGAAGGTTCCACAGGGTTATTGCTGGTTTGGTGGGTTCTACGAAGGTATGGACCAGGGAGTCTCTTAGATTTCTGTTCTTCTTGAATGCGAACAGTGGTTTCTTCCAAGGGTGCCTTCGTTCTTGACCAGATGCCAGTGTTTGTTGATGGTATTTTTTATGAGGTTGCTGACTGGATTGTACGTGGTTACGCAAACGGTTCTGTTGAGGTCTTTCTCTTTGGTCGTTAGGCAAAGGGAGCGATCAGTGTTTGCTGCTCTTTTTTTGGCTGTTTTGATAGACTTCCTTGGATAGCCTCTCTGTCCAAGGCGTGTTTGCAGTTGTTGTGCATGGAGGTTGAATTTCTCTTTGTCAGGACAGTTGCTCCGGATGCGGAGAAATTGACCATAGGGGAGATTGTATTTCAACCCTTGCGGATGGTAACTCGTGAAGTAGGGTATTCCTATCGGTGGGTTTTCTAAAGAGTTCGGTCTTCAACATCTCTCCGGACCGATAGAGAAAATTGATAGCTTGATAGTCCCATTCAATGGTGAACTTGATGTAGTCGTTCCGTGCGTTGAGCCATTGGTGGAAGGCTAGTAGTCCTTCAACGCTTCCTTCCCAAATGAGTAATACGTCATCGATGTATCGACGCCAGACCTTGGTGTGTGGTCTGTGAGGATTGTCGTTGTAGATATGATCCTCTTCGTATTGTGCCATGTATAGGTTGGCGACGTCTGGGGCAAAAGTGGCACCCATACTGACGCCTTTTATTTGCTGGTACATCTGTTGGCCTAATAAAAAGAAATTCTCTCCCATAACGATCCGGATGCACTCGACCAGGAAGTTAGTAGGTATAGTAGAAGTGTCGGCTCGTTTTTCAAGGCATGTAGCCAAAGCCTGTAGGCCCTCTACTTGTGGAATAGAGGTGTACAATGCCTCGACGTCCATGATGACCAATATAGACGAAGGGCTTCATGAAAAAATCTGTGTATAAGGAGAGGGGTTCCAACAGTGAATCGCAAGCGGAGATGATGGGTCTGCCTGGAGGTTTGGTGGGGTGCTTATGTATTTTGGGTAAGATGTAGAAGGCCGGGATCCTCGGGTGTTTTGTTTAAAAAGACCCGTTCTTCTTGACAGATCCACCCCTCTTCCGCATGCTTGGTTAGGTTGATAATCTCTTCTTGCAGCTGTGGTGTCGGTCTGTGTTCAGCATCTTGTAGAAGGTTTTGTCGCTGGCATTCCTGGTTGTAATCTGTGGTGTTCATGATCACAATGCCGCCTCCCTTGTCTGCCGGTTTTATGGTGATGGTAGTATCCAGGTTGAGGTCCTAAAGGGACTCTCTGTTGGTAGCAGGAATACCCTACTCCATGAGTTACCATCTGCAAGGGTTGAAATACAATCTCCCCTATGGTCAATTTCTCCGCATCCGGAGAAACTGTTCTGACAAAGAGAAATTCAACCTCCATGCACAACAACTGCAAACACGCCTTGGACAGAGAGGCTATCCAAGGAAGTCTATCAAGACGGCCAAAAAAAGAGCAGCAAACACTGATCGCTCCCTTTGCCTAACGACCAAAGAGAAAGACCCTAGCAACAGAACCGTTTGCGTAACCACGTACAATCCAGTCAGCAACCTCATTAAAAAATACCATCAACAAACACTGGCATCTGGTCAAGAACGAAGGCACCCTTGCGAAGAAACCACTGTTCACATTCAAGAAGAACAGAAATCTAAGACTCCCTGGTCCATACCTTCGTAGAACCCACCAAACCAGCAACAACCCTGTGGAACCTTCCGCCAGTAGTAGGCCATTTTAGTTGCAGACAATGCGTCGCTTGCCGTTTTACAACCAACAGCAAAACTTTCACTCACAAGAATCTGGTATGGAAACAGAACAGCCACACCAACTGCGAGAGCAAGTACGTGATCTACGCCATCAAGTGTCCCTGTGACTTGGTCTATATTGGCAAAACCATTAGACCTGTCAAAGGATTAATGAGCACAGATTGTGCATTAAGAACCAAATTGAGGACAAACCCTTGGTCGAACACTTCACTAAGAAGAAACACACCCACAAACAATTCACATGGACCGTGGTTCAGCAACTCCTGCCGCAAAGACGAGGAGGAGATATCAACCTTGCCCTCACCAGACTTGAGCAAAAATGGGTTCACAAATTAAACTCTGTCTAAACATAACCGTTGAATGGAAACACTTCTAGAGAACAACCAGTGCTCCGCAAGCATGGCACCATTATGGCCGTCAACACCCTCCCCTGGTGTCTGACCCCAAGTAACACCCTTAAACACTCCTGCTCACCAACCAGGGGTCCTGCCGGCTCCAGGTGAGAGGAAACACAGATACCGCAACAGGTTTGTCAGCCACAGCACCGAGACTACAACAACAGCAATTGATTTCAATGGTGTCCGCCTGGTGTTCAACCCACACTCTACAACAGAGGACTAGACCCTCCAGTTCTCTCAAATGTGGACACTGGTGATAATGGGCTCTAGGGTAACCAACACTCCATTGATTGTGTTACCACCACCAACACGGTACACCTTGGGCATCAATGTTTTCAACCTAATTGTTTGCCTGCTATGTTGTGCTGTCTTTTAAACACAATTGTACACTAATGTCAACCATGTTCACCATCTGTAAGTGCCTCCGGTAAAAATCATGTATCCTACACTGTTTTGGTTTGTCTGTACTTTTTCTGTATCTAGAGCAATAGCCGAAGCCTCATGGGCCTCAACAGGAGCCCCCACACCGTGACACTGTCTATATGTGTCCACCAATAGTAGTGGTCCTCCCACGCCCCACCGGACTACATTACCCAACATCCCATGCGTCGTCTCGCACTTTGATTGGGATACCACGCACAGCCATCTGATTGGCTCCCGCAGGCAGCCTCCTTTTGATCACAGGCTCCCATTGGCCTGTCCCCAGCAACAGGCTGTGTTTTATACTGACTATCACGGCCTCCGACTAACGCGGCTCTCAGAAGTCCCCGTTCATCACGGCAGCGTACCATCACGACCGCGGTAAGTTCTCCCCGACTCAGACGCTGGGCAGCATGCACCGGGCCACAACACCAACACGTCCTGCCCACTCGTAACGGAGTGATTAGTCTCACTTGAGGCACCCATCCACCAGCTCACCAGGGCATCGCTCCTGTTTTTAAGTAGCCGCCATTATAAGTGTACACCATTTCTGTGTATCCCGGGAAGTAGTGGCATTCCCTTTAGTTCGGTTACTTTTGCACTTATCCCCGCGCTGGGTACTATGTTGTTGAGATGCACCACAAGTTAAGCCTTAGATAAATTACTCGTGCACCACACTCGAGTCATTCTCCACATCACCAACGCTGTACTCCAGGCACTACCACTGAGCTCACTTTTGCACTCAGTGTTTTTAGAGCTATTACAGCACCGCCTCGCGTGTCCACCATACCCAGGGTCACCTTTTGATTTTCACGCTGACCCGTGTACGCACAGGGTATTTCGACACGATTGACCAAGATGCCACCTTTAGTGCCTGTCACTAACACCACCCGGCACTCTCCACATGTTACTATATACCTGTTTTTTTACTCTCATTCCAGACTTGGGTCCAATAACGTCCCACTCCGGTACCGTGAGACTCTGAACCACGTCTGCCTTTAGGAAACTACAGCCGATCCACCCAGTGCCAGCATAGCACCGGTTATCCTGCATTCATTTTGGATTTCCCGACAGCATCCCTCTGCTACCCAAGCAGTAGGTAAGCTGTTCTTTAGATACTCCATGTGGTGTATCACCTGGGCACTAATTGGCCCGTATTTAATACCTTTAGTACTTTGAACAACCACCCGAGATACTAACAGTTCTGGTTCACCCACAGACATCACGGACAGCACCGCCACTGGTGCCATTTCCTGACGAAGGCCAGCATAAAGACTGCTACAACCAAGCCGCTTTCTTTGGCCGAAACACACCCTGTGTCGACTACGTGACACAACTGTATCACTACCCTGTATTTGTCATATTCGAAGATTGTTGTGTGCACTTTTTGTTTACCACACCTCAGACCATCCCCAGTCTCAGGCTCGTGTTTTTCCTGTACCAGTGGGTTCTCATACCCCCTCGATCTGTAAGGAAACATGTATCCCAATGTAGTTTTGACCTCTACACTCCAGAGGCCAACACCTATTTGTGCTACTACTGTATAACCAACTTTGTCCGTAGATTTCAACCATCTTTCGTGCTTATCGGACGAAATGTAAAGTAAATTGAGCCACTAACTACTTCCTGTGTGAGTACATAATAAACACACTAGGGATGTAACGGTATTACGGTATACCGTTAAAGATACCGTGAACCACTTAATTGAACAATAATAACCGTCACATTGTTTATACCGGTATAACGTTAAGTGTGCTTTTCAATCTGATTTGGAAAGGCTGCAGTAAACAAGTGCTGTGCAGTCTTGGTCTTGCACTGTTGGATGTGCTGTCTGCCAAGTAGTTTCAGTTGGAGCAGTTTTTAATGCCATTCCATAAACCACACATGCCTGACATAAAATCAATGTTAGCAATAGGAAGAATGAATACAGTGCCAAGAAGGAAAAGGGTTTACTTTGGGTTGGCGGTTTGGGGTTTATATATTTATAATAGATAATGTTTTCTAAACATATGACAATGGGGGATTTCCCTGGTTCCATCATTGAATTTACATATAATAAGTCACAGTGCGAAATTTACTCCTCTCTGTGGGTATTCCCTGCTGCCATACCAAAGTGTAACATGTCCGTGATTACTGAACACCTTTTGGCCCTCAAGTAAACTAAAGGCTGTAACGTAAAGAGTGCGTGCGTATGCGCACAAGCGTATACTACCATCAGACTCCATTGATCTGTGGCATGCAGGTTATCAAGATGGCAACATGTTCATCTTCACCAGTAGCCAGTGGGGGGGGGCTAAAAGCTGAAATGACCACTTAAGAAAAGCTATTCAGTTTGCTTTGCCAGGCGCAGCAGGGCTCCCCCCGCCCCTCCTCTCCACACGTGTGTCTGTTTGGTGGAAGCAAGGGGTGGCATTTCAGTGGAAAGTATGTTGAAAAGCCCAGTTCTGGCCCTGGGTGCCTGGTTTTGTTTGATGATAAATCTGACAATTTATGACCTTTTTAGAAAATATTTAAGATTAGTTAACTCCACCTGCTATACCGCGATAACCATGATATACCGTCATTTGGCAAGAAGGTTATTGTACCGTCATTAACCTAATACTGTGACACCCCTAAAACACACACAGCACTTTTGTATCTGTTTTGGATCTCCTCATTCTGAATATTTGTTTATAATACGTAACCTTGCAGACATTAATATAGCCACAGATTTACTCATGTGGCTACTGGATTAAACACTGGGTCGTCACTTTGGTCCTCGCTGACCGGTTTGGTTGGTTCGTTTGGGAACCTACTAAATTCATGGAGTTATAATTATTTTTATATTCCTTCAGGGAATGTATTGCTAATCAAATGTATTTTTAGATGTGTGAAAGACTGAATACCTAGACTTCTGTTGGTAAAGTGTGGTGGAGGTTCATTCCTGTGAAGGAGAAATGCAGGTAGATCTACCCCAAGTCTTGTATTGCACACCATTTCAGAGGTGGCCCGGAAGAAATGATTCCATTCAACTGGATGGTTTCACCCAAGTTCCAATATGTCCAGGGGAAGGGCTGTCCTCTTGGGTAACTGCCACAACAGTCCCAAGTTCTCCTTAGCACAGCGTGGTCTTTCTTCACCACAGCTTTGAGGGTTCTTCCCTGTGATATTCACCTTGCAATTATTTGGATCCAGACCCTGTTCGCTCCACCTCTCTGGGCAAACCCACTTGGTTTCCTCGTCCGCAAAGTACTGCCATGAGGAGGATGACTTCTATGACTTGACTGTCCCAGGCCCCTTTCTTTTTTTTGGGCTGATGTGCAAGATGACTATTGCCATAGACTACACCTTGGTTCAGGTTCCAGACCTTGGTTCTCCCATCCCCCCCACCCTCTCACTAGGCCCAATTGGTTGACCCTTACCAAGTACTGCCACAAGGAAGATGGTCCTTCTCGTTATTCCCATGCTGGTTTGGTCTCCTGCACCAAGAAGCCCCTACTGGTCCCTGTGATGTGCCTGTTAACTTAGTCAATTCTGGGTCTCTTGACTGGTTCTTCCCGAGTGCTTGTCTTCTCGCTGCTGTGAGGGTGGGGTTTCTGACTTCTGCGGCACTCACTCGTGTTACTTCGTCCTCATCTGTTCAAGGACAGTGCAGGTGCAGTTACCGGCTTGCTCAGTCCACCTGCCAGAGGTTGTGCTAGTCTTCCAAGATCTAGACACGTTGACTCAGTACACAGTGCCGGGCAACTCTTGCCTCGGAGCGGGATTCTCTTCACTGCGTCCCAAGTGACTGTTCCCCCCCCCCCCCCCCCCCACCCCCTGGCTGTACTATCATTCGTTCTGGTCTACCATCTCACTTCTCTAAGTCCTTTGTTGGTTTTTGTGGTTCTCAGGACAACTCCCCTGTCGAAGTCTATACTGTTCCTGTCATTCTTTATGGCTCCAGGGAGACACCTTGTCTTGGTACTGTCTTGCTGGTAATCTTCGCAATAGAAGTAACTGGGGTATCTAGTTACAATAACAAATGGAAATGCTTTCAAGGGGAGGTTGGTAACTGGCTTGATAGGGTTAGGTTTGGGCCGATGTGCTGACTTAGTCTTTATTACTAGAGGAATCCCTCCCCTTGAGGTCCTCCCACATTAAATCACCCCTAGGGGAATACTGGGGAGAAACAACCACACCTAGTGAATAGTCATTTTATTCATAACCTCACTTATGCTGCCAAAATCAATGAATTAACCAAAACATCTTCAAATCGAGTCCCAATTGTTATGAATGCACATGTGTTGGTTGCTCTACTAGATGGCAGAAGTAACCTTGGAAGAACCAGGCATTGCATGTCTCCTAGAAGTCAATTGTACTAAATGGAAGGAGTGAAGCTCTAACATTCGTTTCATTGACGTCTGTTGAAAGCGTATTAAAGTTGCTGATAAGGGACCATTGGGATTGTTTGCTGTAGGTGTTATCCCTGCAGTGCTGCTGGCAAACATTTGCCAAACTAACCTTGCCCAAGATTTTGAATCGGCATTTGATTTTCACAACTTTTGTGACAAAGTTGATGGCTCTCAATGGCTGAGCCATCCAGAACAGGGTAAATTCCTAGAGGAACAATATCTGATACAGGATAAAGGTGCCCAGTTTATTGTATTTGTAATTTTAGGAACTTTCAAAACCTTAAACGTTTGCATAAAAATCTGCATATTGCACTCTATACCACACACTACTTTTTGCACATAGACACTGCTCCTCACTGATGCAGGAACTTGTTTCGGGTGCGTTTGGTACTTATGCAGAGGCGACTTGCATGGCATTGTAGACTGGCTTGACCTTGTGATGAGCGGCCATGGCACCAGACAGATGGCTAAAGGAAAGTTCCCTCTGGTATGAAAGGGCTAAATGCATTTTTTTCTGTTTAGGTTTACACCCATTAGTTAACACATCCCATAGGACATGCTTTTGTGCCTTTTTTTTTTTCTGCCGACTGATTGTGAGGAACACCACACTGGTGGCGTGCATACATAGTCGTGCGCACATTTTGTGACAAATACCTTGAAGCTGGCTGGCACATTTAACACTTGGGTGTTTCATTCAGTGGCTGGTGCATACTATCAGATTCACAAATGGGATGGACCTTTACCAGCGTGCAGAGACCCTATGAGAACTGCTCAGTTATAGGCTTCTGTGAGCATTGGCACAATCAAGGGTACATAGTCACGTGCATGAATAGTGACAAGAACACACTAGCAGTGATACTACAAAGACACTGTATAACCGACAATGACTGGCATTGTAGGATGTATTCATCGGGCGACATAGTTCATGGTAATTTTTCGCCCACCTATAATGGGCGTGTACAATTCATTTATGTTTCTCGACCTGGCACCCAATATAACAGAATTGAGTTGCTATAGCATCTCGCCTTTCTGGACAAAAGCACAGGGCTGCCACGAAGTTCTAATTATTAAAATAGAAATTATTGCATCAAACGAGGGGTGTACCGAACTTCTGCTAACCAGCTTGGCCGAATACTTCCTGGAATACTACCGTAAGACATTCGGTACACACCTGTCGCATGCATGCCACAGTGCTCACGGCTATGCTTTTATAGTCTGTTTGCATGGTGTGTGTGCTCTGCCCACAAATGGACCTTCTGTGTACTACTGTATTTAATATACGGTGGTTTGTGTGTACCTTTAAAATATTTGTTCCCAAACGAAACCAGCAGGTCCTCAATACCGACATCATTTTAGAGGTATTAGTTTTGAGAACCTGTGGTTTTTAAAGTGTCCACTTACTTTCTTGGGCGGTTTGTTTGTAAATCTCATAAACCTAGGCAGAAGAGTGATGTTGTATTGTCACGTGGTCCTCCTGGGATGCATTCTCCTGCCTTTCCAGATTCACCTCTTACTCAATCTGTTGGGTAGCGCTCTTGTTTGAACAGATCTTGACACTCTTCTGAGAGCTGCTGTTAATGGGCGCACCGTATGGCAATAGGGGAACTGTGGGACGTGCTCGCTCGAACCCTAAATGTATGCACATTAAGCTGACTGGGTGGGGCGTCCATTTCAGCGCCCAACAATCGATTTCATTTGTGAAGGGCATTCTAAAACGGAAGTGCCTACATTGTGACACTTTTTATGGGTCTTATTCATCCGAATTCCTGAAACCCAACAGCTATGGAGCAGCAACCCAAGAAACATATTGGTGAAATAAAGTGAATACTGACTGGAGCCATATTTCTTAAGACTTTGTGGTATTTGTAGTAGCATAGCGCTCTGAATAAGGTGATAAATGCTCCAGTAAGTGCTTGCCATGAGACATCGGTGTAGCTTACAGTAAGTCACATTGTGGACTTGTCACCATGACTCTCTGAACCATTCATACGTGCAAGGTTGGCATGTTTGGGTACCTTTAAAACTCGTATTACAGCGCTTGGGAGGGAATTTGGCATTAAGAGCTATAGATTTACTGCTGTTGCCATGCAACCCCAGTGATCATAGGTAATAGTTTCAGCTTTTTTTTTCTTCCCCATCTCACGATTACTGGCTCACCGGTTTGCACGCTGATATATGAATCACTGGCGCGCGCAATGCGCCAAATATACATAATGAAGATGACTGCAAAAAGATTTCGATTTGGACTATAGATTAAGGCTGTTCTAGCTAAACAGTTGTAATTGAATCCTAAGGCCCACTTCTAAGACTCCGTCTGTGCCTGGCTGGGCTCAGGGGCCCTACATTGTTGGAGGCATGAAACTTCATATTGATGCTAGGGTAATCCTCCATGCACCCACGGACTATGGCATCCCCTCCAGACATTACTTGAGTGCTGACTGTGCTCCATTGCCTGGCAATCTTTCCTCTGTGCCACTCCGTGTCACTATTCCATCCCAGCTGGCACTTGCGCCTCTACTACTTGCTCTCAACCTTTTACTTTGTATGCCCTCCTAGAGCCCACACACTGTACTGCTCCGCTGCATTACCCTTGTCTGAAAATCGCCTTTAGGTGTGCTCTCCGGCAGGGTTTTTTGTCTACCTTTTTAAAACTATTTTGGTGTTTTGTGTGTACCATTTAAAAATCGAATTTGGGTGGGTGTTTTTGTCTACTATTCCAAAATCCAAATAACTACCTTGCCCTCTGTATTTATATTTTGCTCCCTATTCCCCCCTCAGCTCTCACTGCCTTTTCCCAGCCCTATGTACTTACTTTACTTGTGCGCTTACCCCTCCTGTCCACTACCTCACCTGTGCCTCAGAGCGCCATTGCGAGGAGGCGCAGCGTGATGTACACTTAGCTGAGAAACTATCTTCTCACTGCTTCTCGATCGCCTTTCCTTCACCGCTCACAAAGTCTGGCAGGAATAAACCTTTGCTCCAAGCCAGGCTGACCCCTACATCTGTTTCATCCAGAGAGAATCTCACTGACCTGCTCTTGGTGGTTCCTTCGCCTGATCTATGGACACTACGTATGGTCGCTCTGCTTTCTTCCATACTCTTTCTCGCATCTGTCTTCGGCTGGGGCCTCCCTCTGGAACGGCCTCCCTGCCACTCTAAAACTTGAGAACCATCTCAAGTTCCGGAAGCACCTCAAGACCTTCCTCTTCTGCCTTCGCTCCCCCTCTCACCTGCTGATCTGTTCTCTTAGCATTGTGCACCTGGCCACTTTTGGGCCCATGTACCTGCTCATCCTGCCACCCTCCCGCACTGCCTCCGGGCCACCCCTTGCACTGGGGTCTGTATATGTACCCATACAGCCCCCCTTTTTCTTCCTGCACTTATCAGACCTACCCTGTCTGCTGCCTTAAACCTAGCACTTGCAAATTGCTGGCTGCATTACCACTGTTTATTGCCTTTATGTTTTCCTCTGCTTCGCACTTTTCCGCTCCTCTCCCATGCACTTGCACATTCTCAATGTCACTGGGCCTAGTAAGATCGCTGTTTTGTTCTCCCCTGTTCCCCTCCCTAGCCTTGTCGCGCTCTGAAGCACTTGTGTACGAGCGCGATAGAAATAAAATATTAATCAATGGTGGTACATGCTTGGAGGTCCTCCTTGCTGTTTTCTCAACCTCAAGGGTCCTCAATGTATTGCAATTGTACCATCTTGGTACAAGGACATCAACCCAACCTCCTTCTCTCTTCCCCACCGTATCAACTTTCCACTGTTCCCCCCCCCCCCCTCTCATCACTGGCTCCCTTATCTACCCCTACAAACTCCCTGGCACCCTTGCCACTCTCCACAGACAATCCACAACCTCTACCGCACTGGTTCCCTTGCCACCTACCACCGACACATCTGTGGCTCCCTTGGACCCTGTGGCCTCGGACTCCCTCGCCTGCACGCTCCTCACTGAAATCTTAATCATCTTTGCCCCCTCTGCCTTTTCCCACAGGCACTCGCGCTGCTTATTGGGGTGGGGACTCTGATCTGACCCCTGCACACCCCCTCAGAAGTATTTTTTAGAATGGCAAACAGCTCCATGTTAACTCTCTGCTGTCTGCACGCCTGACATCTGCCATCTTCTTTACACCTGCACCTTGATGTTACCAAGATGTGGTTTAAGCACAACTGTCATGAGGTTTGACACTTCTACCTGATGGCTACATGATCACCCGAGCCAAGGCCCAACAGGCCAGGAGGGGGAGTAACCCTGATCTTTCCTCAGTGGATCCCTGTTTATTCCACTTGGCCCTATTCTTCCTTTGAATGCCTGTTCTGCAGACACTCTCTCGCCAGTCTCTTGCTCTGGCCACCTATCCGTGCATGACAGCAACCCATTACTGGGGTTTTTTTCTGTTGCACATCATCCATTTGCCTCTGAACGCCATCCGGACTCCACCAACCCACACTACTCCACAGAGCTGGGTCTTCGTGGGAGTCCACATATGCAGAGTCTTCTCTAGCCTATATGTCCACGCATCTCTTTCCCAGTGGACACCCAGGTACTAAATTACGACCGATTTATCTAGGCAGGGTGGAGGGAGCACACGGGATGTCAGGCACCGCTTATTGGGAGCATTTTGGATAGAACAAGGCCATCCCTTTTCCATTCACTTCACTGTTAACCAGGCAGCCACAGTAGAAAGTGTTGCATGATTAACCCACTTAAATTATTACTATAGTGGAGAGCTCCTTTGTCTTTCTGCCTTGAGATCATCCCTTCTTTACAAAATTCCACACTAACCCTTACTCATTTAGTAGGATACTAATCGCAGGGGCTGCACACCCAATCTTAACAGTCCTTTTTTTTTTTTTTTCTCACATGCATTCCTTTTCTCTATTTCCTTGCAGAACAAACTAGCCCTGATGAAGGCGGAATATTAAACTGGTCTTTAATACACATGGGATCAGCCACCGCCGAAACACAAGAAGTGAGGGGTGTGGGGGTTACTCTACCTACACATCCTGATAACTCTTCAGAAATAGGATCCCCCCACTGCGTTGGCAAACTTTGGAAAAAGACTATATACCTGAGAAGCAATATCAGGAGTCCTTCTGTTTGCATTTATCTCTCCAGACTTTTTCATTGGGAACACTGAGGACTCACATAGCAGCACAACACAATGTTGACTGTTTCGATTTGTTCCTGAAATTGTTAGGACAGGCAGATATAACCCTGTCCTACTGTGTGCTGCTAATTTTCACTGTATATTTTCAGCCTACCACCCTTTATCTCTATTCTGCATCTTTGTCGCTTCCCGGAAACCACCGCTTTGATTTAAACGCATGTTTTTCTGTGATTAGATAACAGATAAAGTTCAGGTGTGTGCCACATTATACCAAATCGTTTCATGTGATTTGAGACTTAAGATTTTCTTCATTTTTTGTTGATTGTTTACATATATTAATGTTTTTATGATACTTGCCTCCTTTTGGTATCTTACCTGTCTTGTCAAGAGAATTAGATTTAAAACAAAATATTGCAGCATTCATTGCTGACCAGGGGAGTTTCAGGAATCAAATAACCCCCATCTCTGAAAACCCATGGCACAGCGACGCACCCTTTTTTTTTTCCTTCATGAATTTTACTGGCCACCTATCCGCCACCAGGCAGGTCCACCCACTTCCTCTCTGAATTGGCAGACCTGGCATCTTCTTTCCTTTCTTCCTCCTGGGGATCTGAACATCCATCTTGACTCTTCAGGACCCTTCTGCAAACTGACTCTCCATTCTACCCTCTGGTCCAACGCACACTGCTGACCACACCTTGATGACCATCTCCAGACTTCCTCTCGCTACCGCACTCTCCTGATTTCTCACTTGATGCACCAACACTGGCACACCCTGCATTGCCTCCCACCTTTAAGGTCACCCGACCCTTGAGTCAGCAGCCACCTTTTGCCTCTACCAACTCTACCTAGTCTCTTGCGGCTGACAACCCACCCTGACGCAGCCCTGACTTTCACCTTTCCATCTCCAACTCTCTCCATCCTCACCCCTGTCATGAGGGTTCGACTAAAGCCTGCCAATGGGGATCTTCAGGTGCACCCTCTGACATAATGGCCTGCTGCTTTCTGCAAAGGCAATACAGACGCTGCATCTGGTCCGAGAAGAGTCCATATTCAAGCCTGCATCCAAGACAGCTGAACTCCTCAATCTGCAAGGAACTAGCCAACCCTACTGCAGCCTCCTCTACTGCACCCACACAGGCCCTTTACTCGGCCCTGGCTGCACACTGACAGCCTGTCGTCTTCTGCACCCACTCATGCGCCATCATCCCTTGGGCCCCCCTCAGCCAACCCCTCCTCCCATCTTCTCTCCCTTTTTCCAAACAGGTGGACCCCTGCCCCTCCAAAACAATCAAGGACAACATTGGCTTGCTCACTCTGGCCTTGGCAGACCTCTGCCACCTGCTGCGTCCCTGGAGTTTCCCCACTTCTCTCAAGCACGGAAACTGTTCTTCTGAAGACCCATGTCCGACTTTTTCTGCTTTCGATACAGTAAACCACAATATCCTGATCTCCCGGCTGCGTGATAGTCTGCCCTGTGATACACAGGGTATTGCAGATGTATTCCTGTTTAGTTGCTTGTTTGGCCTGGTTTTTCGTTCTGATGTGTCCTCTGGTCTAGGACATACCTGACGAACGACCCAAAATACGTTGCTCATACTACCTTTTTCATCTACTCAAAGGTAAGTCTAGACTAAAGACGTTGCAGTTAATATCAAAAGCAATAATTCATGGACTTGTTTGGTGCCTCATAATGGTGGTGTTGCTGCTTTAATTCTGTATTTAATTGAACTTTCTGTTTTAGGAACTTGTGAGTGGTAATTACTACAATGAGAAGTCGGATATATGGTCCCTAGGATGTGTGGTGCACGAGATGTGTTCGCTATCGTAAGTATAAATTGTTCAATAGATCATGTGTGAATGTTTTATTGTAAAAACGCATTCTATTTACGTTGTCCATCACAATCGTATTGCTTGATGGCATTAAAGGAGCACTTTCTATTGAAATTAAACTTTTTCTGAGATGGTCAATCTTTATGCAGTGCAATACTTGAATCTCAGTCGACTTTGTACTTCCGGATGGAGCGCTGTATGATCTGCTTGCTCAGAGGAACAACATGGGGAGGGGGAGGTGTAAGCTCCTTATACAGACAAATTTAAGTCTGTATAAATAAGCAAAACTTTAATGAATCTTTCCTTAAGCACCTATGAACAAGAGTGCAAACTCGTGACCTTGGAAATTGAATCTGTTAAGCAATAGACAGAACTTGTTGGTTATTGGAGCTATAGCTGCACAATGACATGCAGTGTTTGTGGTTTATATAGCTAAACAGTTTGCCGTTTTATATACTATTAATGAACATCCTAAACGGTCCTGAGCCAATTGCACATCTGAAGGCGTATGTCCACTAACTACGGCACATGAAGATAAGGTAGTTGGGGAACGTACCCTGCTGAATGCTCCCACCCAGCATATTCGAAAAGTATTTATCTTCAATTGCTGCCTTCAGACTAAAGTAGAATCGGGGGTTTGGAGGGTGTAATTGAATACGTTGGAGAGGTTTGCTAATATCAAAGTAGACTACATTCCTGTACTTAGGGTGTAGGTCCAGGGTTGGCCTGTGAAACCTTTGTCGGATTGAAATTCTGATCAATTGAGTTTTGCAGCATTTAAAAATGCTTTTTTTTCTTAAGCATTGTAACGTGCATGTCACATAATGTAGGTGCAGTTTGCAAAATAAGCTTTGCATACAAAGTGTGCAGAATACTGCAACTTTAAATACAGTTCCTAAAATAACTGTTCAGGTCGGTAGCATTTCTGCTAAAATCTTATTCCTAAAACTACATTTGTGGTCTTCGTTTTGAAGTTTCTCTCCCCAAAGACCCCCGCCACAAAGGCCAATGTTGGTGCGATCACTGCTTAGCAAACCTGATGCTACAAGGATGTGTCTCTCACCCACACTGGTCAATTTTCACAGAAAAAAACTTGAAAGGCATCAAAGCTTGTGCTATTTAGAACTAGTGAAGTAAAATGGAGGTAACTATACTTTTGCTGTTTCTTCTGGGGCGAACTCTTCAGTTTACACTTTACTTTGAAATATTGAACCAGGTAACACTTAGCTTTAGAACTAGGGGTTCTCTCTAGAAGAACTAAAATCCTGATGCCAAAGCACTGTACAGTCAGGATTTTACAATGTCCTAATTTCTAAAATGGAGAAATTGCTTTTTGAATAAAATGCAATTTTCCAAGGGGTGAGGCTAGGAACAATTTAGAATGAGTGTCCTGGGGCTGTGCATTTGATTGGGTTGCCTTGGGTTTTCAAACAGATCTGCAGCTTGCTTTTGTTTGATGCTTGGCAGCGTCCAAAAGTTTTTCCTAAACCCTTCTGTCTAAGAATTCCTGATGCCAGTTGTCCACATGTTTGCATTAAATCCTTACAGTTCCCAGTTGATTCAGTGGATCTATAGGGTAGTGAAGCTGGTTAGCAACACCTTACCTCCCACCCCCTGCCACCACTCAGCTGGCTGTGTTCAGTAGTTATTTTCAAACGAATTCCCACTTTGTACAATGTGTTCACTGGTCCACTTTGATTGTGGGATCAATTGTAATCTCTTTCAGGAGACCTTTTGATGGGACAAACTTCAATGAATTGACACAAAAGATAAAGGAAGGGAGGTTCTCATCAATACCAAGTCGTTACTCTGCTGAATTGCACTTAGTAATTGGGAGGATGCTACAAGTACAGGTAAGTTGAGCTTGCATTTCACTTGCTTTAAATGTTTTATCTGTTTCTTCGTACCATCAAGCTAATTCATCTTTGATAGTATCGTTTTTGTAAGCCTCAATCATGTATGTTAACTACACACTGGCAACTCAATATTGGGAAGTCTGCTTTCTAATGGAGGCTAGTTCTGTGGATTCTTCGTTTGAATGCCTAATTTATTCAGACTTGTCTCCAGGTTGGCAAAACCAATAGCCCATTCTTCTGTGAAGGGGGTCAACACCAGGTAAAACTACTAGCATCATAGTGTAATTGTGTGGTGTGGCAAAGAGTTCTCCCAGCAAAGTTTGTCTTCCCTCTGACTAATCCTGTGGAGGCTGAAAAGAACTCAGGAGAATAGACTTCAGAAGTACTCCACAAACAGTGGAGCACACCTGAAGCTGGAGACTCAAATGGGATAATGTGACACTCAACCATCCATACCACCCCCACAAGCTGTGAAGCCGAAGGAAAACGCATGTTAAAGTTGAGGCAGGCTTCAAACTCAGTATGGATTGGCAAAGAGCTTCAGACTGTGTAGAGCCATGCAGAGCATTAATCTGAACTGTTGGGAGAATGTTATCTTGAGTCAAGGGATGACACATGGACCACACCAGCGTGTACAAGAAGGCTTGAATGTGATGCTGATCTGAGCTGGGAGAACTGTGTAGAAGGCAGTGAGCTGGGGGGGAAGGTTCTGTGGACCACTTCAACAAAGAGTAAGTAAGCTGTTGCAAGTGGAAGGTCATGTTAATGATGAGCCATAGACAAGGGAGGCACTTTCTTTGAGCTGTCAGCAAGGAGCTGCAATGAAAGAGGTTGGGTGGGGGCAATTGTGCATCTGCAGTGCGGGTAAACTCATTGGCTGAAGATTTGGTGGAGGCCAACCCGGGTTTTCTATTTGCAGAACTTCTAATGCTGAGCAGCAGCTGCAACACCTCGAGCTTAGCATCTTTTATGACCAGGTTCTGATGCATCATTGTCCCTGCTGGTTGAGGTTACTGTAGACCATGGATGTTATGCTGCTTGGTCAATGCTGCGCACCACCTTGAGTTGATTGAAAGGAATGCCTCGGCCACTGTTTGTATGGACTGGTATTGGTAATAAAGGCCTTCAGTAATGCCTTCATCACCGATAGCCTACTCCTACATAATAGTGCCACCCTATTCCTTCTGGGGGGGGGGGGGGGGGGAAATCAGCATTATCAGTCACAAGTGATTGAGAAAAGCAAACAGAGGAAATGATGCATAGCTAAAACAAGTTCTGCAATAGGCAAAATGTGTACGTGGTCATTTCAGTGCCTATGGTGTAAATTTCGTCCAAGGAAGAGTGGTGACATTGTGCAGTTTGTTTGAAATGCGTTTTTTTGTTTTGTTGTCCAAACGAGAACTTCCAATCTTAAACACGTTTGAAGTGGGCGTTTAGTTGGCACCTTATGGCTGATATAAAGGCCAAACTACAACTGGTTGTGAATGTAGCCAACAATGGGCCACCCATTGAGTTGGAGGCACCAAGCATTTGCCACAAGTGCCTCATGGGATGGTTGCATTTGCATGGATTAACAGCACCAGTGTAAAGGTGCTGAATACCTACAAGGCTTCACGGACTCCACAATTAAGTGGAAAAAGTTGCAATTCTTTAAGAGTGTGCACTCTTGAGGTAAACTTGCAGTAGGCATGCTCATCTGGAAAACCTGTGAAATTAAGTTCATGTGGCACTAGTTGTACTGGCCTTTGTACCAGACCAGAGGCTATGTGCATAGACTTGAGTAAAACCTAATATTTGATACCATCCATTGCCCAACAGCTGAGATGTCTTCCAAAGGGAAGAAGGCTGTTTGTGCTGTTTATGTATGTTCTGCTGATCGCCAATTGGTACATTGGCGTCTGTTTTTGCACACCATTTGGCTTGCACTGATTAAATTGATGCCCTTCAGACATATCTGTGGCCAGTATTTCAAAGGCTGTTGGGCAAGTTTGTTTGGAGGCATACAGTGTTATTTCCAGATGGGGTTTTATCCGAGATATAGCGATAGATATTTTAAAGATGTATATTTAAATTTGATTTGGCATACTGCTGCGTCCTGTCCCCTTCCCCCATACTTAAGGGTGTCCCTCCTATGAACACCCATAAGGTTTTAAGGCTTTGCTTACTGCTTTTGCAAACTCCCGTCATTCTTATACCAGTGCAGCTAGCACAAAGGTTTGGTCAAGAGCTCTGATCGTTGCACACTCCAAGGCCCTTCGGAATAATACCAAGGGCCTTTCAAGGTCTAAAATGGGGCTTGTTGCGACACCTGTTGTAAACCTACTGGGCAAAAGCCTCGGTCAATGGCCTACTGAGCAACAGCCTGAGGGATTTCCTACACAACCACTGTGCATATTCCTGAGGATCCAATTGAATCTATTCAGAAACCCAGCTCCACATTGGGTACTACTCTTTGAATCTCCTTACCAGACTCCAGTGATGGTTCTAAACCTGCCACAACCATCAACACAACAGCACTTTTGTTTGAGGCTCTATTTCTGGATTGGTGCCCTCCTTCACCATGGCCACCAGTCTGCAATAAGCATATGAACACATCTGTCATGGCTTCAAGCTCGGCAGTTTTCTCTCCGGAGATGGGTCCTTCTGCTTCTTGTAGGACTGTGCACATCCAGGAGCCTCCTACTGTCTAGGGAAGACTTGACAATGGACTGGTCTCCCATCACGACCTACTTACCCCATGCCATCCCCTTTGGGGTCCCTCAGCCTTATTCACCCCAAACCCCCTCTTCTAAGCCTATGGATGCATCCACCTCAGAAAATTGATTATTTTAAAAATGTCAAAGAATAATGCATTGACACTATCAAACGGTAGTTTAAAAACCTAATTGAGGTGATGCTGCAATGTGCTGTACCTTGGGGACCATTGGTTCCACTGCCACCTCTGGCCCTCTGAGGCACCAGTGTCAGTGCCACTACCTATTGCAATGCCACCTCCGTCAGATGCCTCGGATCCGCCTTTCAGGCCTTTTGCATAGGGCACTCCTGTAGACTGGTCTCCTTGAAAAGACCTAGGAGATGAAGAGCGTTAGGAGGCTTGGTTGTCAGTGGGAGTTTCCAGAACCGGATGGTGGAATTTGTTTTTTTTTTTTTTAAGGTTTTCCTCTACAAGAAAATGATACGGAGCCTAGAGTAGCAAAACAATTTGGGCATTCCTTTTCAAAAGGATGTGTTGGCTGAAGCTAAAGCTGTCTGGAAGAATCCACATACAACAGCTACTATAAGAAAATAAATTCCCGCTATCAGGAACCTTTTGTAGATACCCCATCTTTATCCACAAATCCTCAGCCCCAGTCATCAGTCTCCTCACCAACTACATTTTCAGTCTTCTTTCGAACCACAAACTTCTAGTCCTTTGTCCAAGGATGAAAATCTCCTAGAATCCTATGGAAAGATTTGCACCATAGACACTTTATCTGCGGCCAATCACTAATTATGGCGTGATTGTGGCTTTTCAGCAGTACCTTCCTGCAGATAATGGCAGCATTTAAATTTGGCCTCTGAGGCAAGGTTTATCATGCCAGACATGAATGATTGGGCAGCACACCATATGGATACCACTGTCGAGGCTCTATAGGGGAGGATCTCAGTTCTGCTTGGGCCAGAGCAACCCAGTTCACTAAGTATGTGAATGACATCCTTGATTTGCCCTTCAAGGGTCATCTGGTTAGCTCGTCTACAGACTAGCTCCTGCCACAGTCCCCAAGTCATTTAGGCCTCATGTAAGGCCCCCAAAAATCCTTTCAGGGGTCCAGGCAGCCATAAATAACCTTTTGTGGCTACCAGATAAGTGGAACCGGCATGCTGAAGGGTCACCCAGCTTTCCAAGAAGAAAGCCAGATGACCTCCAATAGACTGTGTCCAAGAAACAATGATCCACTCCTCCCTAGTTGGGTGTGGATTAGTGTTTCAACACAACTGGCAAATTTCAGTGGCTCCTTGCACTTTGCCGGTGGTCGGAGCAGCATACAGACTAACCATTCCTCCCGTCTGTCCCCGCTGATTCATAAAAGCCACACCCCAGCCCTGAAGGGGGAATTTGCTTGATTGCCAAACCTGTCCCAAAGAAGAACCAGGTGGGCCTGCAAACACTACTGGGTCTTTACTATTTGAGTATCTCTTACCGAGAAAAGTTAGTCATGCCAGCTCATATTCACAACACCCTCATCCAGGGAGACCGGTTGTGCATTGTGTCTGAAGGATGGATATCTTCGTTCCAAAACACCAGGTGCCCAAATTCCTCATTTCTGCTTGGTCAGCAACCTTCTCAATACAGCGGACTAGATGCTGCGCCCAACAAACGGACTCTTCTAAGGTTCCAGGCTATTCAGTTACCCATATTTGGACGACTGAGCTAGGCTGAATACCTGAAAGTTACCAACCTCATGAGCCAAACAGCTGCTGAACATCCTTTTCAGTATGGGCCTCTCGGTCAATGTCCAATCTTGCTCAACACAGAACAACTTGGGTTTCAAATGGGATGTAGCAGGCAGTGTTCCTCACTGAAAGCGAATACATGACCACCTAAAAGCAGTCTACCTGTGTGTTGGGTTCAGCATATTCTAGGTCTGTCCACTTCCATGCTAGCCTTACCCCGTGCACGCTAGGGGTGTCACGGTATTAGTTTTATGACGGTACGATAACCTTCTTGCCAAATGACGGTATATCATGGTTATCGCGGTATAGCAGGTGGAGTTAATCTTAACAAATATTTTCTAAAAGGTCATAAATTGACATTTAGCATCCCAAACAAAACCAGGCACCCAGGGCCAGAATTGGGCTTTTCAACATACTTTCCACTGAAATGCCTTGCTTCCACCAAACACACGTGTAGAGAGGAGGGGGAGCCCTGCTGCAACTGGCAAAGTAAACTGAATAGCTTTACTTAAGTGGTCATTTAGGCTTTATGCTCACCCACTGGCTACTGGTGAAGATGAACATGTTGCCATCTTGATAACCTGCATGCCACCGATCAATGGAGGCTGATGGTAGTATAAGCTTGTGCGCATATACACACAGACACACTCTCTTTACGTTACAGCCTTTAGTTTACTTGCGGGCCAAAAGGTGTTCAGTAATCACGGCATGTTACCCTTTGGTATGGCAGCAGGGAATACCCACAGAGATGAGTGAATTTCGCAGTGTGACTTATTATATGTAAATTCAATGATAGAACCAGGGAAATCCCCCATTGCCATATGTTTAGAGAACATTATCCATTAGAAATATATAAACCCCCAAAGCCGCCAACCCAAAGTAAACCCTTTTCCTTCTTGGCACTGTATCTATTCTTCCTATTGCTAACATATTGATTTTGTCAGGCACGTGTGGTTTATGGAATGGCATTAAAAACTGCTCCAACTGAAACTACTTGGCAGACGGCACATCCAACAGTGCAAGACCAAGACTGTGCAGCACTTGCTTACTGCAGCCTTTCCAAATCAGATTGAAAAGCACACTTTACGGTATGAACGGTATAACGGTATAAACAATGTGATGGTTATTATTGTTCAATTAAGTGGTTCACGGTATCTTTAACAGTATACCGTTATACAGTTACATCCCTAGTGCACGCCTTAAAATGAGATTTCTTCCGGTCCAAATGTTGGGTCCAGGAGTGTGATGCCGATTCACCCCAGCTTGAACAGATATCCTCTGGTTTCGGGTGGGGGGAGAGGGGAGATTGTGCAGGGAGAGTACAGGACTTCACAGTTGGAGTCACTTTCCAAGAGCATCCTCGCCTTCACACCATATCACTCTTCTGACTGGGGGGTGGAATCCCTTTTTCACATAAACATTCTGTGTTTTTCAAAGCCCCAATTCCTTCTTTTAATTCAAAACTCACTGGTTCACATATGAACTGACAGCACCACAGCTATGCTTTATGTAAACAAGCAGGGTGGGACAAAATTCCACCCCTCCCCATTTTGACACTTGGCAAATCAAATCTGGGAATGGGTTACTCTTCACTGAATGGTTCTCCACACGTTCATCTAGCGGACAGATCAACACAACTGATGCATTAAGTTGCCAATTACATGGCAACCACCAGTGGGAGCTAAAGAACTGTGCTACAGCAGATCTTTCAGAAATGGAGTCACCCTCATTTGGATCCATTTACAAACTTTCTAAATCACAAGTGCCTTCAGTTTGCATCATTCTACGACCGAGTCCACACTCCCTAGGCAATGCTCTTCAAATGTATTGGGATGCTCTGCGGGTCTGTGGGTTCCCCCTCATTCCAAGAATATTCTCAATAGTTCAGGAGGTCCAAACATTGCTCTTTAATATTGATAGTGCTGAACTGGCTGAACCATGTCTGGTACTTGGACCTAATACTGCTCAGTGCTCAAGGGCCATGTCTCCTTCTGGTGACTCTTTATTTGCTCTCCAATCATCAAAGGTGCTCCACCCCTCTCTGACTTTCAGCTTGGTACCTGAGCAACTAGCTTTTGCAGGCATGGGTTTTGGAGAATAATTTTGCTGTTCCTGCAGCTAGGAAGCAGTACAAAAGTGGACTCGTGTTTCTGGATGCTGAAACAATCCATTCCCATTTGTTTAAAATCAAATCTCGTTTGTACCGCTCTGCTATTGGAGTTTGTTGGCTCTCCTGACTCTAGTCTAATTTTGGCATATTACTAAAGCTTTCCAAAACCGTACGTCTGAGACCTGAAGATGGTATTGGCAGCCATTTACCATAGACTGTTTGAGCCCATGTCCACGGCTGACATCAAACTTTTTCTTGCAAAACAGCTTTCTGGTAGCAGTAACTTCAGCCTGGTGGATCGTGGAGAACCATGCTCTTTGCTTCATAAGCACAGTTTTCAGAGAAAAGGCGGTTCTTTGAACGCATCCTAAGTTGTTGCCCAAAGAACCTTGTCACTTGACCATAAGGTTTTTATATTCCATATATTTATATTTTATATATTGGAGGAGAGTAGAGTGCTTCATTCTTTAGACATCTCATGCCCTCGTTCTATTTGGACTGAACCAAGGATTTCAGACACTTCCTTTGGAGGTCATTAAATAGGCTTTTAAGTTTCAAAGGCCACCATAGCCAGGTGGATCACTGTATTGTGGAGTTGTGTATAAGCTCCTCGTGTCCTAATGGCTTGCATGCGCATGCAGTTTGAGCCAAAGCAACAGCGGTAGCATGCCAAAGAAACATGCCATGGTAAGTAATTAGTAACGCAGCAACATGGGCCTCCCCTTTCAGTAAGCACTACTGCATGGATACTGCAGCCAGAGCAGATGCTATATTTGGGTATGTTTTGCAGAATCATTTCATAACTTGAGTTTCTTAAAACATTAATCTGCCTGGTATTATCTCCCAGAAGTATGGACAAGTGGGGACACAGAACAGTAACATGTTAGTCACTATAGTGACTTCTGTACTTGGTCCCCTTTCCTCCATATGCCCTGCCTGCTCTCCCCCCCCCCCCCCCACCCCAACCTCCTGTAATCAGTTGGAGTTTCCGTCTTGCAGAGCCAAGGACTAATGGGTCTTGCTGGTAGGCGGAGTCAGCCGAGCTAGCCGCACCAATGTGTCCGTGCCTGACAGGCAGCACAACACAGTAAAGGGGGAAAATACTTTTTGCTATCCCAAGTGTGCGGTCTCGTCCCCATGGGACGGACACCTGCAAGTATGGAGAAAAGGGCACCAAGCGTACAGAAGTCACTATAGTGAGTAACTTTTTCGACGGTTTTGGTACTAGTGCTAATTTGCACAAATCCTGCCTGAAGGCCTACAAGTCTGTTCTACATGCTTGTGGTCAAGAGTATGCATCTGTCATGCGCAAAAGGGAAAACTGCTAATTAAAGTAGATTATTATCCTTATGATGCAGTTTGAGCCAGGCCTCTGTAGGACCAGTGTATTCTCTCCTTCCAAATCTGGAGGATGGTAGGCAGTTGCTGGAACTGACCCCTGTTTTGCCATGCATTCTTTGGCACTCTATTATAATCGAGGGGTGTTGTGGAGCAGCCAAGCCAATATGGCAGCTTTCTTCTGAGCTCTCTACAGAGCGGCAATTATTTTGTGTATGCCATACTTGCAGAGGATGCTAATCAAGTTGGTCTATATCGTGACCCCCCCCCCCCCCCCCCCGAGACCCTGGGAACCAGTGAGTCAAGGTAGATGGGCAGTACAGTGGCACACAGCGTTCCGAAGGCAGCTGGAACGCTCACCTGACTCCCACGGGGGCGCTGGCCTGGTTCGCGCTGCTGTGACCTCGTCTAAGGTGATGCGCAGGGTTCGGAAGACGGACTGGACCGGGCCCCAGATCTGGCTTGTCTGACTTGCAGAAGTATCCTTCTGTAGGTGAGAATAGGGGGTTAACTGTCTGCGGGGGTAATGCAATCGGCCTCCCACTTACCCCTCTCACCCTCCTCAAAACCCTTCTGTGCTTCCCCGTAGCGTCTCACCTTAGGGTCTGGAAGGACGAGCTCTCCATCCTGCTTCTGATGCAGGGGCGCGTTGGTATCCAGTTACGTCACTGGATTTTCGGATGGGTGAGAACCAAACTTGCTTGGCTTCCAGGTAAGTTTTTCTATAAGTGGTTCCCCTTGTGTCCATGCATTAATGTTCTAATGCTAGTGTCTTTTTCCCCATAGGGGCCGGGGTACGGAATGCCGGGGAACAGGCACCGACCCGAGGTGAGCGGTGAAATCCTTGTGGAAATCAGGTAAGTCTTTGAATGAAAAGACATTACCAAAACACTCATTACTCATTAATGCTGATGTCTTTTTCCCCTTAGGGGCCGGGGTCCGAAAATGCCTGGATGCGGCGCGGACCCGAAAGGGAATGACCCAACAGGTAAGCCTTGACATGGAGTTTTAGCTTCCCTTTTCCCTTCTCTCACCTTTGTTCTTGTCTTTTTCTCCCTAGGCGCAGGGGCGCGACTGCGAATCCGGATGGTCGCTTCTGAACATGGAGGCGCCCTGTAAAGGTGAGTAGAATGCGGCGCTGCAGCGATCGATGTGCTTTTAAAAATAAATGTCTTCCTTTTCAGGATTATCGGCGAAATGTCTCTGGGATGCAGATTTAGCAGGTGAGGCCTTTTCCTTCTGTTCTCTTGTTCCCTTCCTTTGCAGGTGATTCAGGATGCTGGCAGGTGTGGCAGAAGTCAAGATGCAGACACGGTGAGCGTCCAGCTGCTAGATGCAGAACAACGCGAAGCACGTGTGGCTGATCGGGTGTGGTTTAAATAGCCTTGGAAGATGTTCCTAGAATGTGTCCTTTCTCCATCAGGTATGTATCCTTCCCCGACCACGCCCGGGTGGTAAATGAGTCCCACAGGTAAAGTAGTTTCTTTCAGGCCTCAAGGAGGCCGGGATTCTGCAGCATGGTCTGCATCAGGTAAGTGCACCCAAACACTTTCATAATGAGCCTGGCGCCATAGGCGCCAGGACGCTTTCCAAAGGGCCCCTATAAGGGGTTGCTGGGACCTTCCCCGGGCACTTGATGTCCGCTTTCGGGGACGCAGGGCCTGAGCCGGCTCCCCGGGAGCGGGCATCGTGACAGCAGCACTGAAATTATAAGGGACTGAAGGTGTCATTGCAGCACCACGGAGCAGTTGGCTATCTAGCAGCCTGGCATTTCACCCATCATATCCACTAAGACTGGCCTTAAGGAAACTCAACAGACAAAGTCTGCTTTGCAGATATTGAGACTTGATTCCTGCAACTCACCCCCTCATCTTTGAGCAATGCCGAGACTGACATCCAGAAAGTGGGGGGAGGGGGATTTAGAGACAGCAAGTCCGCTGATCTGGTATGAGCCTTGAAGCTTGTGAAATTAACTGTGCTCCTGATTGAGCTGTTGCCTATTTGGGTGTCAACTGGAGTTGCTGTGAGTGAGGCCAGGCTATGGGAGGGGGGGGTGTGGTGAGAGGGCAGGGGAGAAAATAAAATACTGCTGGCAAAATTGTAGCCTGGTGGACAATGTTTGGAGGGGCAATAAGCATTGGAGGTTGCACATAGCTGTGACTTTCAGCCTTTTTACTTGAGCACCTGGACTCTGAACGGTGATTTGGTTTGTGCCTTAATAGTGGTACAGCACAAGTCATTGAACATCTGGATTTGCCGAGCAGGGCTACACACCCAGACCTTAGCTGTCTGCTTGACCAGACTGCACCGCCAGGCATGAACTGACCTCTTAACTGTTGCACGTTAACACATGCTCACTATTCAAATCTGGCAATATACTGTCAGCCTGGTATATTAGCTGGGTGCATAGCAACTGTACATAGTGGGGTTGGAGATCCAGCATGTCAAAAGGCACTGGAAATGGAGTGGAATTACAAATTGCTTTGCAAAGGCTACCACAAATGCACCTGCAGCACGCGCACCAGAAAACCCACAATCCTTAACCACCACAGAGTACTTAATATGCAGCAAATATTGGTCCCCATGCACAGAGGCTTCACCTGGTAATATGAATCTGGATGATATTACTGCTAATGTTGCGTCAATATGCGCACAATTTGAAAAGGAGATGTAAGACCGTTGGGGTGCCTGGCCTTAAAGGGGCAACATGGAGCTGGTGGTGGAGGAATTGCTTAAACTTATGAAAAAAACAGGCATGTCACTGCATTTAAGTGGAACAATCCATCAGGCACTTGCATCGAAATAATATTGGGCGATTACCCCGACCTATCATTGTTCGCATTTTTAATTGGAGACTGACATGAAGTTTCTTCGACCTAGATGTGTTCATAGATATCAGGACTTCACTGTGTTGCAGTGCAATAAGAAGGCAGTGATTATGGCTAAAAACCGATGACCGGATTTCCAAAGCCCAGTCTCGGCCTAAGGAACTAGTTTTTAAAGACCTAGAAACAACCTGTTATTTTGCACTTATATAGTGCCTTATATACCATTGGTATGGTCTGAAGGCGCTGGTAGATTGAACGCCCTTGGGAACCGAAGTTCCGGTCAGAGTAGGGCGAGAACGGCACGTGTGCGCACCAGGTATGTAGGTATGTGTGCAGGTGGTGCGGTATTCGTTAAATAGCTGCTCCTTAGCGGTAGGTGTGGTGGTTGAGATCAGGGGTATGTGTTCATTCTGGCAGGATTTATCCAGACCGACTGTGGCTGCGTTAGGCCTGAGGAAAACGCCTGGCTGGGGGGTGTGTAACCAGCAGTGTTTACTTAAGTGATGAGGAGTGAGCGGGAGGTGTTGGTATGAGAACAGTTATACCGAATGGTGTTGTATCTCTGTGTTCTAGTTGAGTGGTGGTGTAAAGAAGAGAGTAAGCGTGGGGTGTGATATGATGGGTTACATGCTCTTTCATATGTTCTCTGCATTCCAGACCATACTATGTACGTTGCACAGTTCTATGCGCTCAAGTCCGTTCTATGGACTTTTATTCATTCCTTGCGTCTCCGTCTGTGCTACACACTCCGGTCTGCTGGATGCATTCCAGTCCGCCACATGCGCTCCTGACAGCCCCTCGCAAGCACCCTTTCTGCGCCTGTACTTCATTCACCTGCTCCCTGCATTCACCAGCTGCGCACACTCATCCGCTCTATGCACTCATGCTTTCCACGCATTCAACATTAGTATGCACTCATCAGCCCCTTAGTCATTCGTTAGTACGCAGTAATCCTGTTCTAAAAATTAATTTGCTCTGACCTCATCCGCTCTACACGCTCATACGTTCTGTGCAATCAGTTCTACATTCGCTTCTCTGTATTTATGCCCTCATCCGCCATACGCACTCGTCTGATCTACGTACCCAACCACTCTACATGCTCATCAGACTTGTGTTCATCCATTCTATACCTTCATCCGATCTACATACTCATTCGATTTACACACTTCGATCTATGTAGTCATCTGTTCCTCACTCATGCATTCTTCCACTTAGTGCATTCAACTGTTTACACTCAACCACTCTACAGACTCGGCCGTTTAACATGTTCATCCTTTCTATACACTTATCTGATGTACTTACTCATTTGATTTACACACTTATTCAATCTATATAGTCATCTGGTCTTCCACTCATGCATTCTTGCATTCATCTGTTCACACGCTTTGTCCATTCTAACTATTTCATCGATGCTATTCACTTCGTTCCCTCATGCATAATGTGCATTTCAGCAGTTTACATCTCCTTGCTGTTTCCATATGATTTATTATTCTTCACTTCACTGTTTTGATCTACTTTACTCGTTTAATTCTGTTTGTCTTTCTAATTTATATTCGGGGTTATCAGCTGTCCATTTCTCGCCTCAGGTAGTTTGATGGGTTGGTGTCGTTAAGATGCTGTTTGTCGGTTTGGTTACTGGTTGGTTTTAGGGGAAGAGCCAGGTTTTCAGCAGTTTGCTTAAAGATGTTAAATCCTCAGTTTGGCGGATGTGGGGTGGGAGTGAGTTCCACAGGGTGACAGCCAAGGCTGAGAATGATGATCCGCCTAATCTGACTGAGTTTGCCTTGGGTATGACTAGGAGGCCGGCTGAGCTTGATCTTAGGGTACGAGGGGGGGTGATGGGGTTTTAGTTTGTTTTGAAGATATTGAGGTCCGGTTTCATGCAGTGCTTGATGAGAGATGCGTAAGGTTTTGAAAGTCACCCTTCGGGCTACTGGAGGCTAGTGCAGTGTCTTAAGGGCTGGGGAGATGTGGTCTCTTGGGCCGAGCGCAAGCAGCAGTTTGGCTCCGCGTTTTGTGCCCTTTGGAGTTTATTCAGTTGGTACGCGTGGAGTCCGAGGTATAGGGGGTTTGCATAGTCCAGTCTTCCAATAACAATTGATTGGACCGCGGAGAGTCTGTTAGGAAAGGAGATATGGAAAGATGCTCCTAAGGGTTTTAAGGTGGTAGTGGCAGGATTTTGAGACATTGTTGACTTGGCGCGCGAGTGTTCGGTCAGTCAAGGATGCATCCAAGATTTTTCACTGATTTGCAGGGGGTCGGTGAGCTGCCCATGGCGGGTGGCCAGGGTAGTGGTTGCGGAAGAAGCTCGGAGTTGCCACATACCATGATTTCAGTTTTGAAGGGGTTTAACAAGAGGTGGCTTTGGGTCATCCAGAGTTCTATGTTGAGGAGGCAGGAGGCCAGGTCGGGAGTTGGGATTAGAGTTCATTAGTTTTAGAATTAGTTGAGTCTTCGGTGTAGTTGTAACACAGGATGTTGTGTGAACGAACTATTGGAAGGAGGGTGATCAAGTAGAGATTGAACAGGAGTGCAGATAGGCATGCTCCTTGTGGGACTCCCGTGTCGACTGGTTGGGCTTGGGAGGTATAGGTGGAGAGTATTGTTATTTGGTACCTATCTTTGAGGAATGAAGACATCCATTTAAGAGCGGTTCCACAAATTCCTTGGGAGTGGAGGCGGTCTAGGAGTGAGTGATTGTGTCAAAGGCGGTGGATAGGTCAAGAAGGATTAGTGCCGCTCATCCCGCAAGTCTGCCGTCATTTTAAGGTCATCCCAGATTGAGGTTAGGGTTTCGGTTCCATGACGGGTTCTGAAACCTGATTGTTGGCTTCGACAAAGGCATTTAGTTGGGAGTAGGCGGTTCAGTCAATAAGTTTTGCAAGGAATCTGGTGTTTGAGATGGGGCGGTAGTTTTTGGGCTGGAGAGGGTCTAAGGTTTTTTAATTGGTGGCTTGGCATGAACCGTTTTGAATGCGTCCGGAAAGATACCAGAGGAAAGGGAGGCATTTATGATGGATCTTGCGTATTCTCCTGCGCAGGTGGAAGTGAGAATTTCTTTGAGGGTTGTGGCCGGGCAAGGGTCCAGCGGGGAGCCAGATGGTTTGCGGGCAGATAGAAGTTTGAGAAATTGCTCTGGTGATATTGGACTAAAGGATTCGAACGTTGGTTGCGTAGTGGTCGCCGCTGGGGGGGTTGGCCGCTAAGGGGGGGGGGGGCTATTGCCTGGTGGATGCAAGAGAGCCAGTTTAACAAGGATGCAATCACCAAAGACGCAAAGTGGTGTAATCTGGTCCAGGACGCCATGCATGGACCAGACAAACCAAATGGATCCAAATACATCATCCAACAACTAATGAACTGCAACAGCAAATTTGTTCTATACGGGATAAACTGCCCCTGCAATCACCTCTACATAGGCAGTACAAACCAACAGTTGAAAATTGGAATAAGTGAGCACATCAGAGCTATTAAAAAAACCAAGACATAATCTCCTTTAGCCACTCACTTCTGTGTTTCACAAACGAACAAATTGAGGATCTCAGATTTTTTTTGGAATCGCTAAACTTAAACCACCACAAAGAGGAGTCAACACCGAACTCATCCTAGGAAGACCAGAAGCTCGTTGGATATGTCTCATGGACACGTGCTATACTGGTCTAAACAGACTAGGAGCTATTTTACTTTCTATAGATCCAATATCCACATACCGTTATTGTGCAACTCTTTGCCATGATCATTTCACGACTCAGATCCCTTCGACTCAGATCACTTCCTCTTTTCTTTCTCTACTAAACTCATATTCATTTTTTTTTTACAAACAAGTACTGGCTAGACCAACTGCTCCATCTCTGCAAGGAATTTCCCTACATTACTAATGTTCATATTTAATACAACAGTCCCACTAAAAGTCCAACTAACACAAGGTCCTCTCCACCTTGGTGACGGAACATTATATTTACGGTCTTTTCTTATAAGAAATCAATACCGTAGTAAATTACCCGTCCAATGCAATCATTTCTCCAGTTATCACTGTCAGTTTCTCACAATAGTCGAAAGATCGCCCCAATAAAGTTTTGTTTAAAAACTGATTATTCACAACAAAACGCCAATTGTGGGCGAATAGCGCAGCTGCATTGTCGCGCTGAGCGTAAAACACATGACATCACGCTAGCATCATGATGCATTTTCGCGCCATGTAAGGGTGTCTCTGCCCTCTCTCCAGTATGGCAATCGGACCATCGCTGGATCGAGGAGCAGCAGCAGCAAATCACCATATAGGTAAGTTATTTACAAGAAACCCTTTTTCTTATTTTTAGGATTGAAAGTCACCAAAAATACCACAGTAGGAAGCCGAATTTTAGAAGATAACTCGTGTTTTGGCACATTGTGCTACTCTAGAGCTCTTGTCCATTTGACTGGTTAAAGTGTCAACATGTTATGAACTTAACAATCACTCTGTAACAAAACTGCTCTTTGAATGTAGGAATACAATTTGACTAAAACGGATGAGAACCAAGGGACAAAAGATACATGCATCATAAGTATCAACTTTGTAACCATAAGGATAATTTTACATGCAAGTACATCTAACATACATACTTGCAAACAAAAATACATATTTAACTTTATTTTCTAGGTGAGAACAAACAAATGCCACCATTTTCAATAGGAATCTTAATTGAACCAACTGGACTGAATTGGTCACCAGTAACTAATCATTCTATCTTTACGTTAAAAATATGTACTAAAACCAGCCATCTACTGGATCAGGCCTCCTTTCAGATCATTTCACCTCCAGAAGAACCACCCAAGAACTCTGGGTGGGGAAAGATCTGAGCTAATCAATAGATCTAAAGTCACGCAACAATCATTCTCCAACCTTATCGGACCCAAAGAGCTACCCAACAATCTCCCAATTAATAGAACCTTAAATATCTTGAAGAAAAACAAGGAGATTAGAGTACCAACAGGTCTAAGGATTTATTTAACAATTTTCTAAACGTTGGGGACCATTCGAACCTTTTCATTTGAAATTTTGAATCTGCATATACTGGGCTTTAGCCCCACATGACATCACATCTGACTTTTTCTAGTGAAGTCAACTATACCCTTTTTTTATTTATCTCAAATCTTTTACAGAAATACTGGCTGTATTTAACAAGCACTGTTATGCATTAAGCAAACAGCAATTTATGTTATGTATTAAAATTCAACCTGATTTTTGGAAACCATATCCTTTGCAATTTTTGTTTATACTTTCAGAGAAGCGCAACTTTGGGGTTTGCTTTTTATACAAATGACTCTCCTTAGTGAAGGTCAGCATCTGAGCAAAAACCCCTACCTGCAGCATCCCTGTAGATCAGTACTCCGTAAAGATTCAACGCATTTATCTTGTAACTCCTGAGGGCGCCACCATTGTCATAAGATGAACTTTTCTCGCTCAATCCGGCTTTATACCTGGTAGTTTAACAGTGTTAAATATAAGGTTATACAATGTTATGGCGCACAAACCCCCCTGGCTTGCAAGCTGTGGCTTTTCCTTAGACTAGCAGAAATCGTTCTAGTATTGTGGTAGTTTCTTTCAAATACTGTCCAACTATGGTTTTGGACCTAGGTTCATCTCCTGGATCACATTGCTCTATAAAGGTCCTTTTGCCCATGTCTGTACCAACAGGCAACTATACAAAGTGCTACCACCATGTGGTGGAACTGGACAAGGCTGTCCTCTTTGTCCCCTACTGTTCGCTCTAATAATTGAACCCTTAGCAGATAAGATGCAAGCACAATAATGCAAGCATCAAACTGCATGGCATGACTGAAGTAAGTTGTATGTAGATGGCATGTTGGATAAGATCACAAATCCAATTTAACAGGAGTGATGCAAACGGTAAGTTTTTTTTTTGGCAGATGCTCAGGTTTGCACTGTGACAAAAGAGGGCTAAAATGGGCTGAACAATTTTCTTATTTTTTTAATCTGGGATATTAATGACCTGCTCCACTAGGCTACCGAAGACCTTAAGCTTTGGGACATACTGTACAACCTTGAAAGCTCAACTACAGAGCTTGAGTGGGGGGGTCATTTATTGTCACTAACAGGAAGACTTATCGTTGATACTAAAAATGTCATACTCTGGCCAGGCCGTACATTCCTTCAGGAACAAAGTATGCACCTCCTTTTTAAAAAAAAAAAAAGATTTTATTGGTTTATTCAACCTTTTAAAAAACGAAGAGACATAACTGCACACATCACTCCATTACGAATATCCCTTTCTTCCCTCCCGCCCTCCTTGTGACTTAACCTTTTTAAAACAAGAGAAAAGCAGCATTCCTTTCATCTCATACAGTACTTTATTCTGTTTTTTTTTTTTCTTGTTCTTCCAGCCGGGTTTTTAGGACTTGTAAAAGGTTTATTAGAGCAAACAGTGCTGTTCTGTTAAGTCCTTCAAAGAGAACTTTCCACCACTCTTCAATGCTCTTTATACAATGTGCATTAATCACAGGGGCAAAGCTAAGGCCACTTTGTTGCTCCAGAGTCGGACAAGACATGATCAGATGTTTCAAAGTTTCTTTGGCCTCATTGCAGAATCGGCAGTTAAAGTTGAAATTAATTTGTTTGGACCATGTTCCTATACGGTCTTTTGTCGGAAAGGCATTTAGTCTGAATCGCATATATAATGGCCTTGCGTGCTGATTTGGAAGAAGCACTAGATAATTGGAGCGTTGTTCGTATGCTTTAGCCTCGCCCGGTACTTCAAGCATTGTTGACGAGCTTGGCCTTCGATCGCAGGTTTTAATCCAATCCAGTCTCCAGAGCTGCTTTTTTCCAATAACAGAGTAGGAGTGATATCATATTCTTCCAATAAGTCTTGAGACAGGCGATTCCATTTCGCTAGAATGGTATTCGCGTTTTCCAGGTCCGGCCTGTGTAAAATGCCAAATTGGGGTACCGGGTCCTTCAACATTGTTTAGCGGTATAAACCTAGTAGATTCCATGCAACTCGAACGTGCATCGAAATCAGCCCTAGTTCATACTGTATGCAAACAGTTGATGTACCCTTTGGTAGTTTCAGCACTCGAGACCAGGAGACTTTTCTAGTGTTCCAAAGCTTGTACGAGGAACCAAATGCATTTTCCCCTCCGTAGATCAGAATAGGTACCACTTTCTGTTGGTAAAACATAGATTGGTTTTAATGAAAATTTCCCATATCTGTTGATCAATGAGGTTTGGGATGCTAGCTGATGACACTTATTTTTGACTGCTTCTACCCAGGGTCCGTCGTTTCGACTCGCACTAATTCTCATGCCCAGATATGTTGAGTGTTTTACAAGCTGAATTTTGTCCTTGGCAATGTGCCAGGATAATTTCTTGCCCCTTCCACTAGAGCCTTGTAGCTTTTCTAAGATCAGAATTTCGTATTTTTGGTTGATAGACAGACCATTTGACGTTATGTATGAGTCATTTTGCGTTGGAGCCCTATTGGGGTCTGATCTATCAGCACAAGGTCATCGGCATATACCAGGTAGTCCATAGGCACGCCATTTATTTTTGGAGGAAACGTGTTTGCACCTTTTCTTGTATATCTGATATAAACAGGTTAAATATTGTTGCTGCCAGAGCGCACCCCTGTTTTATGCCTTTGTGTGCATTTATTTTAGCAGATGGTGTACTTGTCATATCTAGACGTATCTTAATGGAGGTTTCCGTGTGCAATTCACGGATTGCACTCACTAAGCTCATGGGGCAATCCCACTTGGATAGTTTTTTCCACAACTGTTTATACTGTCAAATGCCTGCGAAGTCTATCATTGCCAGGTACAGCTTGGTGTTTAGTCTGTTTACATCTTTAGGATTTTCAGTATAAGTAGATTTAGGCCACAGCCAACCCCCCTTACAAGCCCAGCTTGTCTAGGGTCAATGTGGTTGAAGTCTTTAGCCCACTTCAAGAGTTTCCGTTGGAGCAGTGTTGCAAAGATCTTCCCCAAGACATAAAGAAGTGCTATGGGTCTAATTTTTCAGGTTCGATCGATTCCCCCTTGAATATTGGCACCACAACGGCACTTTTCCAAGAACTAGGGGTTGCACGACTCAACAATCAGATTGAATAAGGTAACACAAAAATCAGCCCATAAATCCGGATTACGCTTAATCGTATGGTTTGTTAGGCCATCTGAACCTGGGGCTCTAGATTCTTGCACACTTTATTGCGAGTAGGATGTCTGTTCTCTCAAATTCCTGGTCCCATTGGTGGATCACAAGCTGTCAATGGTACTACTTTGAAAAAGTATGGGTAGAGTATTACTCGGCCCTATTTAGCAGTCACTGCAATGGCCTGAAGAGCATATTGAGGCGCTAAATTGCTGTTTATCAGTTTCCAGAAGTCTGCTGATTTTTCTTTTTCCCTCCATTTTAGATGGCATATTCTCAACGTCATTTTGCAACATGATTGCCACATGGTTGAGCCAGTGCTTGTAATTTTGTTTCCTTATCCTCTGTTTTGTATTTTCGTTCACAGGCCCCTTAATCTTATTTCTTGTCTCATCAGTCGTTTTCGTTACAGAACGGTCCCATCGAATTTGTGTTTTGGTCGTAATTCAACTTGATTTAGGTTGTGTTTACGTTCTTCAAAATTAGACAACAGGTGTTGATATTTGAGGCCCTCTGTATTTTCCATAAAGTTAGCTGTTATCTCCTCTACTTCGGTAACGAGAAGGTTTAAACGGATCCTGCTAGACCCAGTACTTGCAGAGTGTGGCCAGACTGAATGAACCTGGTCTGTTTTTTCAAGGGTGAGCTGCACCATTTCGTGGTCGCTACGAGTCATTTTGAGAACGTCTAGGTGCAGCACTTTTTTTGTGGATGCTTTTGCTGACAAATATATAGTCGAGCACTGACTGAGTTTTGCTTCAGCCTTCTCCATGTGGGCTGAGCTGGCATGTCGCCCAGTGTTACCATTTAGCATAAACATTCCGCAAGACTCCATTTCTGCACCATTGGGTCGCTTTTGGCACCAAGTGATTTTTCTCATTTAGACATAATGTTTACATCCCCACATAGAATCGGGTCCAGCGGCTGTGTTTTCAAGTAGCTCATCAATCACTGTTGTCACTATCTGCAAATGCCTTTGCATCTTTTGCCTGGTGATTCCAATAGACATTAATGATGTATAAGTGGACACTCTTGAGATTCACACTGTGACACTTATTGTAGTTATCTGGATATAGGGCGACACGTTATGATTCAATTATCCTAAACCCTGAGGCCTTTCTAACTGCCGTCAATAGGCCAGCCATCTGTCTTCACTTTGACGGACATATCGCTGGGTAAAATGCAATTTCAAATCCTTCAAGTAGCAGACTTTCACTTAGCCATGTTTCTTGTAGGCAAATAAGATCCAGATTCTTTGCCCATGAGGTTTTAAACAAGTGGCTAAAGCCTCTGGTATTCCAAGAAGCCACTGTGCAAATACTTCTGGGCTCCACTTCCTGGCGTTAGGTGTTTGACACCTTACTTAGGGTGGCCGCAAGCCAAGACCAATCGGACACACTATGGGTAGAGTTAGATGCTGTTGAGCCGTTGGCATTGCTGTTCTCTGTTGATTGTAATCCTTATCAGATCATCCTTGTGTGGCAACGCCGCACAGTCCACAGACAAAGGTAAAGCCATAATTGGAGCCTTTATCATTGCATCAGTTCTTGAGCTCGACCTCGATTACTCTCACTGTTATAGTGCTGTTATCTCTTTTTTTTATCTATGGCAGCCGCACACTTTGGTCCACTCTAGTTATGTCAAACCCCAATGACATCAGTACAGGACCAGCATCAAGTAGGGCGTTAGCATCCGTTTCGACTGAAGATGTAGAATTAAAGCATTGTTTTTCTTTTCATTAAAGAATTCTACAATCGTGAGATCCTCGGAAGCAATTGCTCTTAAACTTGGAATCCAGTGGCACAGCCAAATTACATTGTGGCGGTTTAGAATGAAGTCATCCGAGGATAAGATACGCTCAAGTGGAAGGCGGTGTAGACCTTGCTGACATTTGCTCCGTAAGTTTTCCTCCTTCTCACCCATGCAGTTACTACTTTTAGCTGATTTTTGTCTGATCTTTAGGCTGCAATGTAAAGTCAGACGGTTTGCTGTCCAATGTTGGCCCGTGAAGATTCTGTCAAACAGGGCAGCACTGGCTCATCGTTCCCGGACAGCAAACCCTTGCCGTCCGGTTTAAGTTTGGCAGCAACGGATCCTTGCGCTACACGTAGATTATACTTTGCTTCCACCAGTTTGCGTTTATCAGCCAATGTTAGAAAATGTAAGGTCTGGTCCGCTTTTCCAGGGGAACGAGGACGCAAAGGTTGAATCGATTGACATAATCTCGTCTGTTTTCTTTTGTCGTCTACTTCCTTTAGCCCTTCATTTGTTGGGCACACTACAGGAGTGGGTGTCTTCATGGCATTGTCTGGAACCAAGGTATTTGCCAATTGTTCGTCGTGGCGTAGGCGGTAGGAAGGCTTGTATCAACCTTACCTCTGTGTCTAGGACAGTTTCTACTGCTGACGCCACTTTAGGTATGTGCGTCAGGCCAGTGACTATCTTAGTTATACCAAGCTCCAATGAGTTCCCTGATGGTACCTCATGAGCCGATATAGCCGGTGTCGGCAGACAAGGCACTTGAGCGGTCGGTGGATTTATGGCCTTGCTATGCGGCTCTTCATCCTCGTAAATCCATACATTCATCAGCGCGTCGGAGACTTCACTAATGCAGGTTTACGAGGCTTCCAAATCTGTTGCCGTCTCCTTGGAAGCTTTCACCGTCTGCTTTCTTTCCAAAGGTTTACTTTTTGATAGCAGTCCATTAACCGTAACATTCACGGTTTTAATGTTACGTAAACATTTTCGTGAATTGTTGGCTCCTCTCTTCGCTTTTCTTGCTGGTAAATTGGTTTTCTTACCGGGGCCACTTAGTACATGTTCGTCACTTTTGTTTGTTTTATGTGTCAGTTGGTATCTTAAAGATATCGTATATAACAGCCGACTTCTTGGCTGCATCCACCATCTCTTTAGGTGGTTCCTCCGGCACCGTCTCCTTATGTATGCAGCTTACAGATGTCGAAGGCATTTGTGGATTTTGGAAGGCTAAATTGGAAACGTCTTGGGCCTCTTTTACAACTTTCTCAAACCCATTTACAATGGCGGAACAAGGGAGTCAACAGAACTTACCGGTTCCAGAGGAACTACTGCTGAGACCTGTACGCCAATTGTACTTTATAAGTTCCACATTTTTCTCAGGCAATGCTGCTACGCATGCCGGGTTGTTAAATAGATAGCTAGTTTCTAGTCTAGAACAAACACCAGTGTCCAGTACTGTTGCACTTGGCAACAGTTGACAAACCATTCGATGTATCTTTTTGAAAGATATTCAAGGCTTCTTTAGCGACCTCCACCAACAGGCGTTTCTTTGTCTAACAAGACTGTAAACGTTGCATCCATCTTTTTCCTCTCTTGCAAAGCCGCCTTGTGGTCGGTCTTACACACATTGTCAATGTATGAACTCCCGAAGCCAAATCTTTCATGTCATTAAGTTGCTCGTACATTGAGAAACGGGGCAATGGACATACACATTGACATTATCAAGGCTTGTAGGTCTTGTGAGATTTGCATTTCTTAGTGCCGCCTGCTCAGGCTCTCCATGGCGCGCACTTTTTTTTGCAATTTACACAGCGTCTAATCATCGGAAATGGTCGCTCCATAAGGGAGTAATCGGATGACACTTGCTCTAAATCGTCCTAGCTTACTGTCAAGTGTTGCGCTCCCACTTTGTTCTATTTGCAGAGCTTCCGTTGGGTAGGTTGCATTCAATGAGTTGTGATGAGAACTTTTTGCATTTTTATTTTGTGAGCATCTGAGGCTGGGTGAAATACTTTTGATTCTTCTCCGTTTAACGAGGCAGCGTCTGTTGCACAAGGACGACCTTTCTTCGTAGGGCAACCTCGTAGGCAGGTCTGTGGTCAGCTGGTCGTCCATCGTTGTTCCTGTCGCCTTTCATCGTTCTTTGTTTATTGATGCGTGTTAGATCGGCCAGCAGTTTGTTCACAACCTCGAGTGATTTCTTCGGTCCATGCCAACTACAAAGGCATTGGTCGGGACAGATTCGTGCTCCCTTGTCATTGGGGTCCAGAGGTCATCTGGAATTCCTCGCTGTCTTACCACATTGTTGTCTGGGCGTGTAAAGACCGCATATTCGTCTTCACAATTCGAGCCACAATTGGAAGCACAATGAAACTGTGGATTCACCTACGGAGCCTATTGAGGACACTGCAGTGAAAGCGGCCGTGAGGTAGCTCTCAACTGGACGGGAGTGTTGGTTTTGGACTTTGCGAGAAACAATTATTGCCGTGTCAGCTCGCCAGACTTTGGGACCGGCCCAGATTTCCAGACGGCGTGATCGTTTGGATCGTGTCACTCACTGTCGCATGAAGATTGTGTGCATCAGATGTGTTGCTCTCCGACACCTGACAAGTATCCAACGTTGTTGTAGCATTACTGATGCTAAGGTCGACCATTGCCACAACGGCACCCACATTACTCTGACTCTTCTTCCCCCATCCTGTAAGGTCCTCCCTAGCCGGTACGCAGACCGTAGTCGCATCATTAATTGCTGCCGGATGGTGCTCATGGGAGTATGCCAGTGCAGTGTGCTTGTTTGTACAGTGGTTAACAGCGACGAAAATGACACTATCGTTCATACAGCTCCCAGTAACTCTAACCAGACAGTCACTTACTTGGGGATCGTCCGGCAGTGCTAATGGAGGGAACGGCTCGTTGCTGGTGGCAGAGTCTGTGCGGACAGGGTCGTAGCAGTTAACAAGGATTGCGGTCGCTGGAATTGCTGGTTTGTCTAACTGCGCTGCTTCCAGTCTCTGCTGTGCGTGTTTTAGTAGGATAAACGTCTTTCATTGGCGCACAGGACCATAAAGTCCCCTCTAACTTCCTTGGACTCGGACTCTTCACCGACTCCGTGCCCGCTCTGTGGGGAATCGAGTCTTCGCAGGCACGGCCACAATTGTGAAAGGCAGTGTAAACAGAGTGCTAAAGAAACGGCACTCTGCACCTTCCGCTCCTTTGACTCTTCACCGACTCCTTATTTTGGCCGAGTTTGCATGAAATGGGCACACTTGGGCTGGCCTTATGAAGCTGGAGGACTGAACGCCCCTGATCTGGAAATATAATCTGGCGCAGATACACTATGCACCTTAGTGGCCAATGCTAATTTACCACACATTCGCTTAGAGGGGGCACAGATTTACCCCATTTCGCTACTAGTGGTTAGTCCAGATCGGCATACACACATTAGATCCAGTGGGAGTGACTTGGAACACATGGAGAAAATTAAATGGGCTAAATATTACATCCCCCATATGAAAAACTTCCCCCATTGAGGGGAATGCTGGTACGATTGGCCACCAGAGACTGACATTGAGAAACTGGAGAGCTGATTATATCCTCATGGGATCTATTCAAGGATGGTTGCTTCATGGATGGAGTGACCTGAGCATGCATATAGGAGACAGCCCACTGCAGGTACGAGACTACCTCTGAATAAAAGCAGCAAGTACACTGCATTGGCCAATGTTCCTGCATGCCTTATCATACATTACTAACTTCACCTGGCAGGAAGAGAATCTCAATTTTAAACAAGCTAGCTTAACAACACGACACCCGAGCAGTCACGAGAGCTTGAGACAAATGGAGTCTCCAAGCAAAATTCAGATTCACAATGGAAGGTCTTACGTAATTTGAGGAAGAGGGCATCTCTGAACTCTGAATATCGCCTTACTAAGGTACTTAATAGGATACCACCCTGTCCCCTTATAGAAAGGTTTTTCAAACTGACTGCTCTAGATGCCACACTGTGAATGCTACTCTTCTCCATATGTTGTGGTCCTGCTTGAAACGGAGCGAGTACTGGCACTCCATTAATACTTTAACACATTCAAAAGCTGAATAACTGGGACTGTATACTAGGCTACACAGGCAAGTGGGTGGGGTGGGGGGGGGGGTTACCAAACGCAGATTCCTAAACTTGGGAGCGATGCTGATGAAATGGACCTGGAAGGAACTCCCCTCATGTGAAGTATGGCTACTGGATGTTTGGGCAAGTCATGAGGAACTCTACATCATTCTACTGCGGAGTATCGGTCCTCCCATAGACCTATGGTTGGACTTTTTACTATTACTCAATTGTTGAACTGTTGAACTGGATGGATTTTAGTCACAAATATGCTTTCTTAACGTGCACCGTCACTACTTGAACAATGCCTGTACTTATTGTGCTGTATGAAGTTTCAAGTTTTGCAAAAAAAGTTTAAAGTATAAACATGTAAAATATGCTCATCAAAATGGTTTAACGCCTTCATGCCCGCCCCAATGTTATCCTCTAAATGGGGTAACAAATTGGAGCACTTCAATTCAAGATGGAGGCATTATGAGAAACTGACTTTTCAAAGACTCTACAAGTAGCTGCACCAGTGATCTCGGATGGCCTGAGCTAGTCATTCCACCACCTTTGCAAATTGTGGGAGCTAAACACAGTACTCCACCCCTTCAGTGTCTCGCATAAGTGCTGATGGGATTTTGTTTGTGCGATTTGTAACAAGTAATCTGAAGCTAGTCCTACCTGGAGAAAGCCACACTGGTACTCTCAATCAGGGATCGTAATAAAGCATCCAATCGGATTACTAGGAATTTGGTGAAAAATGTGGCATCCATGTTAAAGTAGGGCTATAGTCCTTTAGAAGGAGCATAGCTGAGGGTCCGCCTCTTGCATTGGTGCCCCCCTATAATCAAGAGGTACAAAAAGAAATTCCCCCCCACTCCCAGGATGAAACCAGCTGTAAGCAATTGTAATCGCATGGGATTCTATAGCAGTTTCTATTTCGTCAAAATGAACGAACCAATGTAATTCAAAACTAATTGGTGCATGGGTCCCTTTTAACCTGTTTCCTCCCCCCCCCCCCCCCCCAAGTCTGGTTACATAGTGGGTAGACCACTTGCAGCTGTGGGGAGTGTACATAATTCTTTGAATCCTGTCAAAAGCGGGAGGAGTTGGCAGTACATGTCGTCTTCACACCTCATAGTAAAAAAGTTGGCTACAATTCAAATTGTGCCAAAATGGCAGAGTAAATCCTGCAGTGAGGTTTCTTTTTCTCCAGTTACCATCTAGCTCTTCAAAATGGTTTCCACCTGATTTTACAAGTGTCGGCAATATATATTTACTTTAAGTTACATGTCTATAATGGCTTTCCATTGACCCAACAAACGGTGGAGAAACCCGAAGGTGAGGTTCTCTGTCCTGATACTAGTATATTTGCTGAACTTTTATTTCTGCAAATAAAACCCCAAGGTTCTTGACAGTCTGAAGAGATTCATGGCTCATGAAACATGTGGCTTCCAAGAGTTGCATTAAAGTAATGCCTTGCATGCTTCCGTTTCCTTTGAGGTGAAATGTTTTGACTTTGCAGATGTGGTTCATATATTTAATGGCTCGCCACTAGTGTGTATTGGGTGGCGAGGCATAAAGTGGAAAATGACTGCTACATATATGCATGGCTGACCAATGGCTTTTCCTTCTTGGAAGTTTGTTAAAAATGTAAAGCTTTTTCACTGTGGGAATGTTAGCCTACAGAACTTTAGTTTTCTTTTTTGTATTGCAGTATCCTCTTAGGCCTTCTGTGGATGATATTCTGCAAAACCCGCTGTTATCCCGCTGGAGTGGCGAAAGAGCCAAGAGCACTGAGCGACCCAGATGCAAGGTCCATAGCCCTGGCCCGTGCCCAAACTCTGATCCAGTCCGAAGAACCCGACCCTTTAAGGCAGAAGGTAACTAAAAATAATTCGGTGCAAATTGTGTAGTTTTCATTACTTTATCTTTATTGCCATGAATTATGTAATGTTGGATACATTTCAAAAGCTTAGAACGGAGAACTGATTGTGAACAGGTGTGCATGAATTGCTCGCTTTCAAATTACCAGATACTGCTAGATAAACGTACAGCCAAATTAGATTTTTCTAATGCATACTAATTTTACAGCCGCTAACTGTAGGTGTGCTGGATTGTGTGGCTCTTTGCCTATGAGCAAGGCAACCGCTCTTTACAGATGTGGCAATTGTTGAACACACTGCTGCTGGTTTGCTGAATGTATGCAAGTGCTTGGTATGTTTTAGGAAAACAGAACTTTTTGTATTGACTTACCATTACCTTCTTGTAGTGGCTGCATTCTGTAAACCTAGTTGCTAATTTCCCCAAATCCAAGGCATACAATTTCAAGCAAACTACTAGCCACGGACCCCTTCATTTCTCCACATACACAGCACACCATTTTCTTTTTTCACAGTATCAATTATCACTAGCCAATGGGCAGTGCAAATATGTATGCATTTGAATACTATATAAATAAGCCTATTGGGGATGGAAGTGAACGAGGCAGGCAGGAGAAGGCAAAAAACTGAGGAAGATGAAGGATAAGCCAGCCAATGATGAATGACCGTTTATGGGAGTATCATTTTGGTATAGCATTTTGCGATTGTCAATCGAGCAAGAGTGTAGATTCCTTCATGTCACTTTTAATGGGGTAGGAATACGTCTCTATGCTGATGGTATACAATTCTAGAGGCTTCACATATGTGCAGCAGCTACATATCATCTAGTGCTTTAAAGCATTAGAGTAATTCACAAAATCACACATCAATGCTGCACATCAAATATTTGCTATCTGTAAGGCTGATCTCTGGATGCCTTGCCATTTTTCATGCACCTCCTGAAATTAGACAGTACCCAAGGGTTCATGTAGAATTGTCCATTATGCTTTTGGTTTTCGTTACTGTTTTATCAAAATCCAATATGTAGCTGGTGTCTGAGTCCAACATCAATGCCAAAACCAAAGTACAAAAATAGAAAAAACGTTCACATCACAATAGCTTGTCTTCTTGATCTGAACAAACCCTTTCCGCTATTCCACTTGGTGGAAAATACGAGCAAAAGCATTTTGAACATCCCTAAAGAACCTCCGATCCAACTCATGATACAGTTGCACTCAAATTGAAATTTCTATAGTTTACGGAGCAAAGGCAAGGCTGACCCAGGCAAAGGCATGAAACCCATAAATATCCATACCTGGTCTAGGGCATTGCAACAAAAGATGGACCATCCCAGCTAACCCACACCCTAGCTTTAAGAGCCTTCTGTGAACCTACTGCATCGTCCACAAGGCTTTCTCGGTCCTGGGACTGCATTACCTCCAAACCTGCTCTTCCAAAAAACTCTTTACCTCCAACTCTGGGGTTCAGACTCTTCTCCAAGCAGAGAGTTGGGGGCAGATATATCCTTGGATGGGGGCCTCACTCTGAACAGCCTCCCTACCTCTCAAACTTGAGCAGAACCCCCCCCCCCCTCTCAGAAGCAATTAAAGACCTTTCTTTTCGCTTCTGCTTTCTTCTCCCCTAATGCACCTTCTCCGGGCACTGGTCACCCTCTGAACTCTGGCTCGACCAGTTGCTCTCACACTGCATCAGGGCTGACCAGGACCTAAGGGTCTGTATCTGCAACCCTACAGTCCCTTCTCTCTGCACTTATGAGCCACCTGCTGGCTACACTTGTGAGTTAACTGCATTGCTCCCCTTCCCCCACACTTGTGCAATCTGAATGACAGAAAGCCTAGTAAGATGGTTATTGTGTCCTCCCTGCCCCCCCCCGTCTTGTCACACCTAAAAACACTTGCATCCTCTCATAACCCATAGTGGTGGCACCATAGTTTGAGCTTAAAGGAACCCACACCACTGCTATATCAGGGTGCTCATTAATCCAAAGTGAGTTTCTCAAATATTTTCTAGTTAAATGTGAACCTCGTCCTCTTCTATACTCCTGCCTGACATTCATGGGCAGCCTACAACAAGTGAGCCATGTGTGGCAGCAAATCTCTTCTTGCTGAAAAACCTAAAGTTAACCTGAACCCTCCAATATGTTGTACCCCAATCTAACCATTAATTATAAGATGGCACTTCATCTCAATCATGCTGGGCTTCTTTGCAAGATGCAACTTGCCAGAAAGTGACCCCCCCCTCTCCAGTTCCTCCAGCATATGTCGCTTGCCCCACAAATATTTTAGTCACTTCAACTGGAGCGCTTCTACAAGTTTGTATGCTTTTTATAGCACAGCTTTGAATCAATTAAGATCACAAAACTAACCTTGGTTCTCAGTTTTTCTGATAACAGATGCTCTTTGGAACTTGCAAAGTCTGCCTGCCGTTGCTTGCTGATGTCTGCCTAGACGTACATCGCTGAAATGGAACCAGTTTCCCGATTGTTGGTCAAGAACCTTTTACAAACCCATCTTCCCATTGGAAATCAGATTGTTTCTTGGGAACGCCCTTTAAATGTAAATGAGCACACACTGAGGTTACGTTTGTAGATTTCAGTGTGGCAATGTAGAACGCAGCCGTCCAGGCATGACCTTTCTAGCCCTGCTTCAAACAATTGTACCAGCTGTCCTCAAACAAAAATTGGTAGAGCACATAAGCCTCTCTTTGAAGAGGGCCAAGTTGTAAGAATATTCACATTTCTCAGGTTTCTCCATATTGGACACAATTTACAGAATGGCTCTTGCTTCTGTTGCCATCTTCCCAAGCACACAGCCATTCTTAGTGTGCCAGCCAACCCACTCTAATAGACGTCCAGATCTGGAATTGCTACCCTGTCCAATGGCAGGTGAAAAAAGCACCTTTTATACCATTTTAGGGCCTTAGTCCATTTAAACATGACCTAGATCTGACTTCTGCCTAGTGACAAGGGTTGGCAAGGTGGTAGAGAAGAATAGGACTTAGCAACGCATTCCTTTTTATAACTAAAGCGCCCCACCAAGTAAAGTTCACAACTTATTCCACCACCTGACAATTTCTTTCAATTTGGTCCTATAACCCAGGATAGTTTGCTTAATCAACGAGATTAAAGTCTCAACCAAATAGTAAGGAATCACATTTTCTAAAGGATTCTTCCTCCATGGATTTCTGTGTTCATACTATACTTGTTCTTATCCTATTCTAAATGGCAACATAACCAGTTTTATCAGTGGTCTCATGCCTATTGGAAGCAGACGATTATATTAATCTCATAACCCTCCCATGGCACTATCTGGAAATGTTGTGCAGTAAGGCCATGATTAGTCTTGACTATTATATATGCTAGGCTTTCATCTGCAGAGGTCACACTTGTACTCTTTCTACCACACAAATGCCTTTTCCTTCTGCCCAATTTGGGCAATCATGGAGTCATTGGCTGAAAGCAGAACAGGACTCTGCTCAACTGATTTGGGGAACGGCCATTTATTTTCCCCAATCAGAGCGGGGTCAGGCTAAAACCAAAGACCTGCAGTAAGGAATGACCAGCTGACCTGGTCAAATGACTGGTCAGGATTGAATGGCCAGTCTGGACACTTTTCCCGAACATAGGTTAGCCTAATGGTATTGGCAACCTGTTGGCCTATAATTTCTCTGGTCAAACTTAATCTGAAGAAATTCCTAAAGTCTTGCAGGCATCGCTAAACATTTTTATCTTGAGAAGGCTATGAAGATGCTCAACATTTGGTGATCCTTACCATCTTCGGGATTTGCACAATAACTGCTTCCATAAAGGACAAGGGTATTCTGCAACCACCTGCTTAGCAATTGTATACAGTGGCTACCTTTCATACTGTTAGCAATGGGCCCTCCAGCTTCCACAATGCTTGCGCTGAGTTCCACGGATTTAATAAATATAAATGTCTTTAGTGTATGGTTTTGGGAATATAAATGTCGTTTGTATTGCAAAAATGCCTTGAATTGCATGAGTTTCCCATTTTTCCCCAAGTGGGTAAATGCCACGTGTACTTGGCGATCGACTGTTTTGTATCCTCCATGATGCCTTGTCCCGTTTCATAGCACTTCTGCTTGGTTCCAATTTTGCCCTTTGGGAAAAGCTCAACTTTGCAAATGGGCAAACGCCTTTCCTTTCCCATTGTCCTCTATGTCACACCTGTACACTTCCTGCTCCAAATCAAATAATTTGGCCTTAAGCATCTGCCATCAGAACTCCCTGGAGCTTTGACTGTGTCCCAGACCATCCCTGACTGGACTCCAGATCAAACTCATGCCCACTACCCCAGGCTTAAAGCATTGTACAATGCCACCACAGGTTCTCTACAAATATGATTCCTCTGCAATAGGTCATTTATATTGCACCCTAACTTTGCCTTGCCCCCTCGGGTGAAGATCCAAATTAAGAGCAAAACCTATCCTTACTCATCTCGGCTGCAGGAACAACCTCTGCTATCATTTTTGAACAACCTATCTGTAATGGCCCTTGTGGGGAGTAAAAAATTCCCCCCTACTGTTCTCCAGGTGTATGAGCCAAGTAAGGACCAGTAACCCTGCTCTTAACCAGTCTCTTAGGAATCCCACTAGAAATTGAGACAAGGAAAGACTCAGTTGACCATTAACTTAAAAGCACCACCAAAGAGCAAAAGTTCTTCCGAACACAACTTTTTATAGGCCTGTCTAATAAACGTTAGTTGGCCCAATTTAGGATATACAGAGAAGGAATATTAGCTCAATTTGGCTTTGGCACCACTTCAAAGCCTGCATCTCATAATTCCGCTAAACCCACTTCCGCCTCTTGCTGATGGGAAGACCAAATGGAAGTTCCAAATCCTTATTTCTTGACCCGCCTTCCTGCAGTTCCTGAACTAGAATATTGAGAGGTTTTTAACTAGCATAGACTTTATTTTCTTAATATGGGGATTTCACACCTTGCATGATCTTCTGAACATCCATTTGACTTGGAGGCTTCCATTGCTGTTGCCTGTATCTGTATTGAAAGCTCATGGATTCTGCCTGTCTTAGTATTTTTTTCTGAACAATCTCCCTTTTCATGCAGGTGACCATGCCACTGCTCAAGAGCCAGTCTTCCTTTACCTACCACGCTTCTTAAGGGCCAGTTCTTGGACATGTGAACATTGCAGATAATGACCAGCAGTCGCAAGAAAACATGACCCTCTTCAGAATGAATGTGGAAGGCTAGTAGTAGGACTGCAATCCTTTAGCCACCTACCACTTTAAACTATTGCCCTTTTTCTGTTGGGTAAACTGCCCCCACCAAAATATTGATCAGTGTTTCTTAAACACTCAATTTGTTACCCAGTATAACTTATTTTCAAGTACCTGCATTCATCTGACTTTGAAATGGAGTAACAGGCTGATATTTGTAATGTATACCTGAATACTTCGCAAGATACTAATAATTTCAATAGTTTTTCAGATCTGAACTACGATGGTTTGAAATTAAGATTCAATGAGCAGGAGCTAAAACTAGTTCCTGGGTGTCGGTCAGTAGGCAGGAACTACCACTTGGAAACCAGGAGCACACTGCAAATCTAACTTCCACATGAGATGCACTGTAACAATTTGCCCATGTATGATCCATTATATTTTGTGTTCTAATTCTTCACCTTTCTCATACTCAGTCAGTTTTCTATAGGCATAGTCTCATATGCATGTTTAATGCACCAGGTTGCTTGGGGAGCCAAAAGTAGCTCCTAATGTTGGTTTCATGCTAAATAGCTCCCAGCAGTTTGGAATGAGATTTAAGTTTTATCCCAAATACAGTACATGCGTGAGAACACTGCACTGTGTAATAACTGGCCTGCAACTATTAAATCACAAATGTTGCACCCAAGATCTGTGCTACATAAGAAGCCGATGTCCCTTAAATGATCAGAATAGCTTTATTATAGTTAAGTATGATCACTTTGTATTTCTACATACATTCTGCCTGCTACTATGGATCAATTGGCTATTGGATTACAAAATGTGTTCCTAGGTTATTAGCTTTCAAATGGATCATGTCTTCCGTTAATGAATCCTTTCTTTTCACCGAGTCCCTTCCCATGAGGCAAGGGCAGTGAGGTTGCTACCTGATAGACGTCCGTTGAGGGTGATACTCAGCAGGTTGATCTCATGGGGAGGGATCCTCCCTGTGGACCTAGGGGATGAGTTGTATGTGGAAACAGACTGAGTACTACTGACCCAGTTGAGGATGAGAACATTGGTACTGATAAGAGCTTGGGTATAAAGAATGCCCTGCAGAACAAAGATCGGCATTATATTCCACGCAGACATTTGAAGTCAATGGAAGATAAAAAAAGGAAGGACAGGTCAAAGAGTTGAGCCCTCCCCCGAGGAGCACTAATCAAGGAAGCTGTGCCATGTAAGGGTCACTCCAGGGGGCATCCCTTTTGTCGTAAGACATACCAGAGGGCATGAGGCAGAGAAGTCCATCATGCAGATGTGTAGAGCCTCCAGCTGCCCAGCCTTCACTTCGGGGGCAGGGGTGTGAGGGGAAAGCCAGATGGGCAAAGGAAGCCCAAGGGCATGGTCTGGGACCCATCTAGAGACTGCCTTTAGGCCAAGTGAACACCTGGTTGGGTAGTGCACCAGGTAGATAAAAGACAACCTGTAAAGAATCAGGATGGGTCTGGGACCCACCACCAAGTGAGATCATAAACCCCTTCCTTCGCCACATTACCTGGTAGACTGGTGAACCAGGCTGCTACACAAACTCCATTGTGGACAACCACTTCGCATTGGGAACACAGATCCTGAGAAGGGTGTAATTTCCCTTTGTGAAACAAAACCATACTTGGCAGGCTAGAAAACGAAGTTGGTATAAGTCTGTCTGGGGAAGGGAGGAATTCTCCCAACTTGCGTGAACTCTGGTAAAGAGCCTAAGAGGAGGCTGGGGAAGGAAGTCCGTCCCCAGCCTTTGGATACTGTGGAAGGGGGCCTGAAGGTCAGGGAAAGTTGCCCCCTCATTTTTGTGAAACTAGAACAAGTCTGATCGGGAGAAGAGCACCATAGCCCCCCTGGCATAGACTACATAGCTAAGCTAAGGAGAGCCTGGGGGAGGGGCGGGGTGGGGAGAGTCCTTCCCCTGGTACTTTGAATATTGAGCTTTTAGAACATTGAAAGTCTTCACATTTAAACCAATCTGGAACTTTTTGTACCCTTTTTGAAGGGTATTGCAATTTGGGGAAGGGAGTCATTCTTTCAGGAAATAATCCCTTCAGACTACTTGCACAGTAGTTGGCTCTCCAGAAAAGGGGAGCCATTCTTCTGCATGAAGACTCGCCAACCCTTTCGTTTAGTAACAAATGTTAGGAAATCTGTTTGACACAGGACAGACTTTTTTTGTTGTAGACATTCTGACGCATCTTTAGTACTTGGTTGAGGCAGGGAAACTCCACAGAAAATGGGGAAAGTTAGGGTTTTCTCTAAAGTTTTCAACAATCATGCCACCTGCGTCAGTCTCATCCTTCCACACCCTTGCACCTCCCACATATTCCTTATCCTTGAGACACCTGATCTCCTGCTTGCATCTTCGGAAATATCAACAGCAGAGGGTGGCATGCATCAGCTACTCTAGATCCCTCGGCGGCTTCCAACCCACTCTTGGACGTGACTACGCTGGTGTAAGTAGCACACACCACATCTATTGCCTCAGTTCTGTTTTTCCGCATTCACAGCATGCTTCTAACAGATTGCCTCAGTGGGTTTTTTCTACTGGATCTTCTCCATGTGTTCAAGGTGTGTACTCCAAATAACAGATTCACGAAGTGTACAGACTGGATTGAAAATGTCAATCACATATCGCCACCGAATAAGCTGGTCTAGGGGTAGGCTGAAGGTCTGACTGCAGCTCTTGTTCGGTTACCATTAAGGCCTTGTAGGATAGGAAGGGGAAACTCGCACTAGCTAGTTAACTAAATATTCAACTACCCCTCCAGAGGTAATCTATGAGAAGATTGAGTGATATTTCACCTTGGAGCAAAAACCACTCCATTCTAACTGCTAAAGATCAAGGAGTGATTCTTGACTCTTCGTCCTCATAAGTACAGGAAGCGGCGGCGTCCTTCTCGTTCAACTTTGCCCAACTCCTCACCTGACCAGAAAAGGATACATTTTCATAGCAATTGGGTGTCTGAAGCAGATTGGAAGGAATTTCTCAAGATGGGTGTTCATGAAAGCAGCTCCACCTACACCTTCCAGAGAACCAAAGTAGACTTCTGACACACTGCGCCTTGTGAGGCCAACAGGGTGTGGTTACAAACTGCTGTGTGCGAGCCAGAGAGCCCGGACAGCAAGTCCATGAAGCTTCGGCAGTCTGGATTCGATGACTTGAGGCAAATCAAAACCATAGCCATCCTCTGCTGCATAGTTCCTCGACATTGACGGTTTAAGTCTGTATCCAAAAAATGTCATCTATGGGCTCTATTTTCGAGGAGGTAGAATTCCCCCCTTAAGTCCCCCCAATTTGGCCTGGAGTTTGGTACTGCAAATGTTCCAGAGTTATTGTCTGAAGTAAGGTTGCAGAACGTGCTGGACTCTAAGATGCCAGCGGTCTGGATACCTCACCAGAACTTGCCACACCAGTTTCGGCTGGACATGCCAATTCCTTAGATCTGTCGAGCATTGTGATCTGGCCACATTCCTTATCCTGTTTAATACGCAGTGAGTTGATGCCGATTTCCTACCCCTTCATTTACACAGTTGGTGGTGGGGGTGGGGGGGGGGGGGTGTAAGAGTGTATCATTCAGCAAAGCCTACATCTGTGGGGTGGTTGTGAAGGAGTCAATGGGGCTCTCCTGGCTCTTTGCAGTTTCTCGAGGAATGATTGCCAGGATAAGGAAGGTAGGGTAACCAGCCTAACAGATGTGCAGTTTCAAATAATGGCTATGGAGCAATATGCTGGCACTGAGATGCTTGTGGACTGCTGGGGCTCAGTCAATGGATATACTATCCTCGCATGGAGCCGGCCACCGCAAGCAGTGTCCCATATGAGGGACAGTGGTGTGCCCAAATCTTGTGTGGACCCACCACAGCAGGGACAGTGCCACAGACTAAGCACCCCCAGCAGCTCTGCTGGTGAATCGGCTTGATCAAGGCTCTGACACTGGAGCAGCAAAGCGTGTTTCCAGGGCAGGCGTCTGCAGCGAAGATCAGGCTAAACACGGCAGCTCACTCCCGCAGTGGCCCGCCAGGCACCGATCCTGCAGGAAGGCCAGCAGCTGTTGCAGGCCCTAGCGCAGCAGAACAAGTTACCCTTCACCAAAAAATGCAGCTGCTTGGGATTTCCCTCAGAATCCCCTGGCGCAGCCCAGACATAACTGTTGGACCCATATGCATGCAAGTTCTATGGCCGACCCACCCTCCCTGGCGAGAAAGTTAGACCACACAGTTTCAAGTGTTGGCAATAAAAGCTGTAGGATTTTGTTACAGATATGGTATGGAAACAATGGCAATAATCACATACTTGTATCATACTTCTGGGCACCAGGTCCTGAGGTAACCCCCTCTGGCCTGTGCCATCTTGTCCCACGACTTGTGGTGGTCACAATACAGTGTCCTGTTTTTCTCTTCCTTCGGTCTTCTCCTTTCTTTTCTAGGGTGGGAGGGTTTTTGGGGAAATGAGAAGGAGGTGGAAGACAGTTAACAGTGTACTTCCAGACTGTTTGGCACCCTGTTCAGGGTCGACAGTTTGTAGTTTGAGGGAGCTTTACAGCTCTTAAGACCCAAGGATAGCCCTCAGTCTTTGAAGTGTGGCAGTGGGGGCTGAAGCCCAACCCCCAGGCTGGCAGTCGACTGTCTGCACCCCCCCCCCCCCCCCGGGGGCGGTGCATTGTTACCCCTGCCTGACTGTTGGTTTCCTCTGGTTGCTTCGTGGCAGGGTGAGGTGATTGTTCACACCTCATTCTTTAACTTTGTAGTGACAGACTGCATAATAGTTCTGGTCTTTATCTTTTATAACAGTCAGACTTCCACCCCCGATTTTCTTTACTTGCTGTGGGCCAAGGCCCCCTCGACAATTCTGGAGTGGGTGCTGAATTCTTCTGGGTCCCACCCTGCTTTGCTGATTGCTTGTCAGCACCCCTTCCCTGTGAGTTAGGAACAGTCCCCCCACTTTATTACTGTGCGTAATAAAGGTTGGTAATGCACACCGGGCAGTTCCGACACTCATGTCTAACCCTGGTCTCCACTTGTGTATAGGCGCGTTACAAATACCATATCGTATCATGATACTAAACTATTGTTGGCCTTGGTGCTTGAAGTGATGAGCTCTCCTTTTTGGAAAGCCCTAAAGTATGCCAGAAAAAATGCCGTTTTAAATAAAAGGGTCTCATAAGGGTGACGGCATGTGTTGTCTAACTAGCTTGTTTTTATTAGCTTTTCAAAATCAAACGGGCGGCGGGAGTCTACCTGAGGTCCCTCTATTTTACCCCAGCCCAGAGTGCTCTGGGTAGGTTCTGTGTCCCCCCCCGCAGTTTGAGAGGATATTGCTACTAGGTGTCTCCTTGCCCAATACCTCTTGAAGCCCTGCTCGTGGGCCCACTTATCTTTTATTAACAATTCTACATGGTTTAAATCAGTTGCTCAAACTGTTTCAGACAATTACTGTACTGAGCGGTGGTTGTGCTTGCTAGTGCCTTCTCTGCCATCTCTGCAAGGAACCCTGTGCCAGGGTTCGTTATCTGTGGATCCACTGTTGTTGGCACCCATTTGTGAGGTGCCTGTTTCTCGTACATCCCGGCCATGGCTCTCTGGCGATGGCATTGATGTAATTTCTTTTAGCTTCCCATTATTGCCCAACAGTCTGCTGGCATTAACATCATCTTTTCTTGGTCGTATGGTGCTAGCTCCCAGAATCTTGTCCACTGAAAGCAAGATAAAGCATCTGCAATGTTATCCGTTCTAGTGATGTGTTTTTAATTACAATGTTTTCTTGCAATGTGACTGCCGTGATGGCTCTTGGGGCTTTCAGTACTAAGTGGCATTTGGTCGTTCTGTTTATGATGCCTACCACTGCCTTGTTGTCGCACCAAATCAAGAGTTCTGTTAGCTAGCTGCCTGCCTCAGATGCATACTGTTAGCCAGATGGGAAATATTTCTAAGTGTTTTTTGTCCATTCTGCTGGATGCCAGTTTCAGCCAGTGCCCAGCCACCCATTCTGTGTCTAGGGTGGCCCCAAACCCCTTGCTCCCAGTTGCATCTGTTAAGAGGACCCTTTTGGCCCATGTATTCAGTGGCGTGCGCCAAGTGTGGTTCTGTTGAAATTTCTGAGGAAGTGTCTTCCCCCCCACCCCCCAGACTTTCAAACCTTTACTATTTTACCCAGCCAGATGTGGAGGTGGAGTTTGGTGCATTATTTAGTTAAACTCAAAGCTCCTGGAGAATACCTTCCCTTGCGGGATGATTCTGGCTGTAAAGTTGAGGCTGCCTGCTAGTTATTGCAATTCTTTTACTGTGCCCTAAATTTTGTATTTTATCCAGAAGTTCAGCAACTTTTGGGATTCTGCAAAGGCCCTCTGAATCTATCTCAATTCCCAAGAAGATTATGTTGGTGGATGGTTTGGTTGTCTTTTCTGTGGCCAGGGGAATGCCCCATTGTGTGGCCATCCTTTCTCACTCAGAGCCCTCTTGCATTCTCCCGTCTCCGATGGTCCCATCACCAAGAAATCCTTGAGTGCACTACTTTGACCCCAGTTGTTTTGAAATGCCCATTGAGAGAATGAGCTGAACTGCTCGAATAGTGCGCAGCAAACTGCATCCCATAGGGTGGCATCTCATCAATTAGTTTTCAAAGGTAATCCCTAGCCATTGCTGTGATTCCGGGTTAACTGGTAAGAGTCTGAAAGCAGATTCAATGTCTAGTTTTGCCATCGGAGCATTCCTGTATAAGCCTTACTACCTCTTGGGAATGTGTGTAGGAGACAGCTGGTTCAGTGTGTGGAATGCCGTCATTGAGTGATTGGCCTTTTGGTTATGAAAGATGGTGAATTAACCTCATTTTCCCTGGTTCCTTTTTCGGAACCAGGCCTAGTGGTGATGCTATGTAGTCTGAAAATGGCATGGAGTCCCAGGGTCCCGCAATCCTGCCCAGGCTTGGCTCTTTCTCGATTTTGTTTTTCACCACTTCTGGGTTGTCTCTGGCGGATTTCAGGTTTTTGGGGATGATTTGGGACCCGGTTCCCTTAAAAGGAATGATGAAACCTGTTTTGAAGCCTTGTTGGATTGCTCTGCTGGTTTCGCGTTCTGGATAGTTCAGCAGGGCTTTACTGAAATTGTTGTGGTTGATTGGGGGAGGGGGGTGGTTCTGCCTGGTTCTAACACTGGGGCCATGTTGTTGCTCGGATGTGGTTTAGGGTGGTATTCTAATGTTGGCTGGACAGCGTTGTTCATCTTTTGTATTTTTGGCTGGTAGCCTGGTGCAATTGATTGCCGGGTGATCACCATTGCAGTTTGTACAGCTGTTTATACCAGCATTCCTTACCCCAGGTGCATAGGGTTTTCCCAAAATACCTGCATGGAGTATTGGCTTTGGAGGCGTGGTGATTTTTGTTCTGTCCATGGGCATTTGACTTGGCCTCCCAGGGCTGGTTTTTCCGAAAGGGCTGCTCACCTTTCTTGTTCTCATAGTCTGAGCCTCTGATCCGAGAATGTTTGTTGGATTTGGTTGTTAGGGTAATCTCTGCCTCAGATGGAAGCTCAGTGTTTAAATATGTATAGGTCATTCTTCACCTCATCCCATTCTATGGATGGCCTCCGACATGCTCTGTCTGAATCTGATATCACATGCTAACCGGATTCTGCCTTTTTGGGCAATTTTTACTTCTAACTTTGTCCATGTAGGCCCAAAGCTTGGCACCGTCCCGGGAACTTTCTCTAAATATATAGTTGCTAGATTGGCAAAAGATTTCAGCCAGATGTCCAGTTCTGCTCCACCTGAGCATTCCTGGCTATTGCTTTCTCCTCTTTTCCTGGGGTCCCTGAAGGCATCTCTCCCTTTCCGTTGGGCTTCTATCAGAGAAGATTTCGATGAATTCTTTTGCCCATATGGCCTCTGATTGTAGTGCCTATGTTCCATGCTAAACATCTTGTATCTATTCAGGATTTCTGTGAAAGATTTCAATTTTTGGTCCAGTTGGGCAATGCTAATCATTACCATTTCAGCTCTGCTGTTTTTGTTTATATCTGATTGTCCTGATGTGCTTGCATTTGGCGTTGGCCATGCTTTCAGTGTACCATCTGGGTCTGACGTTGGCCCAATTGGGCTTGTGGCTGCTGGCGCTGGTGTAGGAATGGGTGGGGCGGGCAGCTGCTGGTGTTACAGGGTTTTCTGCTGTTGGTATTGTGGGCACAGCTAGGTTAATGATGGGTTCCAATGGGACTCTGGCTTGGTGGGCCATTTGTTCCTGCAGGGAGTTGTTGGTCTCTAATTTCTAGCATCATTTGTTGCATATCCCTCATGGTTTTGCTTAGTTTTGACAAAATATTGCTTTTGTTACCTTTGCCCGCTCCTTCTGATGACTTCCTCTTTACGGCCGGGGGGCTGTCTCCTAAGCCAGCTGACATGGGTGCAACTTCTTTTGGTAGGCCATATAGGTTTTCCCTTACCCAGGCCCAACCATAGTGTTCAGCTGCCTCAATTGCAGCGAGTAGATGGGGAGATTTGTGTAACGCTCACCTGATTCCCGCAGAGGCGCCGGTCTTGACTGGGTGAATGCCGTATCTTCAAAAGTGATGTGTAACACACGGTTGGCTCTTTGGGCTGGACCTCTGTGCACTGTATGTCTGACTCGAAGAGTAAGATGTCTGCAGATAGAAAATATGGGATTAATGAACTGGGGTTATTGGGTGCCTCTCTCCTCTTCCCTTTCTATTCTCCTGTAGAACCCCAAAGGTTAACGCCCTCACCTTAGGTAAGTGAACGCCGAGCTCTCCATCTGCCTCGGGGCAGGGTGCCGTAACCAGTTTCTTCACTGGATAAGGGTGCAGGCCTCTTGACCTCAGAGGACTGCTGTCCGTCGTTAACTGCACGAATGGTAAGTTCTGGGCACTTCAAATGTCTTAAAGTCTTTTGTAATGATATCTCTTGTTTTGCAGGGTTCCGGCGATGGCGGGCTGATGAGAGTTGAGGATCGAACCCGCGTGAGGAATAGAAGCGCCTGGAAGCACGTAAGTAAGCGCTTGTAGCCTGCTTCACGATGCGCACTAACTGTCCCTTTTATCTTGCAGGTACAAGTTCGGAGCTTTAGAGAAGCTGAAGGGTGCTGGAATACCCACTGGATTCGGCGTGGGAAGGAGTAATGGCACGTGAGTAATAAAGTTGCCCAATGTCTTTAAACGCACCTTCTTTTGTCTTTCAGATGCGGGATGCAGCGCCGAAGGCCTCCGGAGCGTGCGAAGAGCTGGTAAGATTTTGTCTTTCAGATGCCGGAATGCAGTGCGAAGGCCTCCGGAGCATGCGAAGAGTAGGTAAGCCTTTGTCTTTCAGATGCCGGAATGCAACGCGAGGCGTTGGTGACAGCCGATGGACCAGGTAAGAGATGCGCTGCCACTGAAGACTGTAGTGCTAACCTGTTCTTTCTTTGTCTTTACAGGTGCTGCTGAAGACTGGATTCCAGGATGGTAAGCCTTTGTTCCCTTAGGCCCAGGATCAGAAGCAGAAGACACGATGAGCGTTCTGCTGCAGAGAATGCAGAATAACACAAAGCAAGATTCATCCATCGGGTGTGGTTTAAATAGCCTCCTGTAGTGCTTAGGTGTCTCCTTCCACAGCCACGCCTAGGTAAGAAAAGAGTTCCTGCTTTCCAGAAGAGTTCCAGTATTCTGAACCTAGAGTGGCTCCTGCCCCACCCAACAGGAAAAGTAGTCCCAAACAGAAGAGGATCAGGGGTTCAACTGGCAGGTAAGTAAGCAGCATGGTCTGCTGCAGGTAAGTCCACCCAAGCATTATGAGCCCGGCGCTTCCAGCGCTGGGACTGGGCATCTTTAGGAGCCTGGTGCCACTGGCGCCAGGACAGGGTCCAAAAGGTCCCTATTGGGACTGGCTGGCACTCGGAACCGGGGTTATGGGTCTGCTTCCAAGGGAGTCGGGCAAGTCCTGATCTTTTGGAAGCAGAGATCATGACAATTTGGGCTTTGGTGATTTTGTAGGTTCCTGCGTTTTTTCGTTGGAAGCCATCAGCCTGCTTGTGGAAAAGGAAACAGAATTTTTCTGTTTTGCATTATGAATACCAATTTTATGGTTGTTGCCTGTGACTGGGTAACTGCTGCTGATGTGACCTGATTGCTTTTTCTTGTAGGCTGCTAAAAATGTTTGTTAGCTGGGTTACTCTGTTTTGAACCCTCAACCTTTTGGTACAATCGCAACAAATGCTGACTGTGCCGCACTGTCTAGAAAAATTTTCTTTGTTATATGGGGATTTATTTTACTTAAAGCCTTTATTTGTTCTTGCCTGGGCCTGAGATACATAGCTCAAGCATCTATTTGTATGCAATTGCCTTGTGCTGCTGGTGAGACTGTCATTAAGTTGCACGAAACCAAACCATGATGTACTTTGCAAAAACTGCTCCGTTTTGTTTCTATAATGCACTAACCCACGTTCATACCATCCTTTGCACAATTTTTGTTTTTAAAAATGCTCAGACCCGCATTCGTGTAATCAAGCAAGGTACATGGTTTACACATCAATCCCTTATCAGTGTTTTTGAAAAACACGTGCGCAATGTCAATATGATTGCTCCATGCTAGCTTGCTTCCAAAATGAAATGTTTGTATTACGGAACGTTCGGCCCCATGCCTTCCCGTTGCCGCGCAACCTGGCGCAGGGGCTCACTTACTTGTGAAACGCCACGTTTCTCACTTTGAAATCCCTCGTATGTTTGTTCCTCCGGACAACTCGCTCTCGGCTTAACGCGTGCTCTGCTTATGGAAAGGGCACCTGGGGATTGTTTTTTCAAGCAGGGCCATACTCTGGAGAAAGGAAACACAAACGCTGCGGCTGCAATGAACTTTGAAGGAAAAGTAAAGGTGGAGCGCGAAGATGCCTAGTTAAAGCAAACTTCAAAAGAAGAAAGATGGAAGACACTGAGTTAACAGTGAACTTCCAGACAGTCGACAGTTTGTAGTTTGTGAGCTGTGCATCTCTCAAGACCCAGGGATAGCCCTGGGTCTTTGAAGTGTGGCAGTGGGGGCTGAAGCCCAACCCCCCCCCCTCCCCCCCCCAGGCCGGCAGTAGCCGACTGTCTGGCCCCACGGGGGTGGGGGGGCAGTGCATTGTTTCCCCTGCCTGACTATTGGTTCGTCGGGGTGAGGGCCTCACCCTTCCCTTCCTTTGTGGTGACAGACTGAATGTCTCTGTGAGATGAGAGGGGTCAGGCTTGGGGAGGGCGGGGGGAAGAGAGCGGGAGCTGCCCCTCTTGGGCCTGCCAGATGGTACCAAGTTACCCTTCCTTTCTTTGGGAGGCCCTGCAGCATTGCCTATAACAGTGCATATTCTCAGCACCCAGGAGTTTTCGCAGGTGCCCGGGGAAATGATATATTTCAGCTGCAGAAGGTTGGATTTCTCCAAGTTTTGCCTCGGTAGCTGCTGCCACCGTTGGAGTCAGTGATGGCTTTTTTCACGGCTGCTTTGCCTAAAAAGTAGAATTGTAGAGGACAGGAAACTGAGACGCAGAGCTGTGCTTTTAATAAGCCACCATTCCTGTTGCTTCTCAGCTGCGTCACCATATATTTTGTTCTGGATGTCTTGTGTCCATTTTGATGAAATAACTTTCAACATACAGTGGTACAGGATGGACAAAGTCCAGCAATTCGTATTGGTGTCCATGTCATGAGCACTTGGCATTTTGTCTGCCGAACGTCCACATACAGTAACATTTAGGAGCAGAACAGAAATGAGATGGCATGTATTCGCATTTGTGGCATTATGTGGGTTCTAATTGCAGAGGAACGTTGGTCGTGGTGCTGGCTTGGTGGATGGTTTTCTGTTTTTGGTATTAAGGTGGAATAAATAACTGTTCTTTGGGGGAATTGGATGGTGACTGGTAAATTCATCTATGACCTTTTTAAAAGGCAAATATCCAAGGTTTTCAGTTATTCGTGTGTACTACTCTGTTCATAACCTGTTGGTCTAGTTGGCCTGTTGTATACAGTATCCGTCTAGAACTCATTGTAGTAAAACATTTCTGGATAATGTATAAATGTAGAAGTTGGTGGTTAAAAAAATTTGAGACACTAGGATGATCTGACCATCGGAAGTTTATTTTGATGCAATGCTCTTGTGGCTGGTTGCACAACTAGCCTGGCAGTTGCTCTTCAGTACTGCGCTGTATCCGTCTTGCTGAAAGTTTGTACGCTCAGTCTTTTGAGCATTCACAACCTAAGTACTGTGATGGCGCTGATCTGAGATGCATTGTGGTAGGCTCTGCTTTCAGGGCAGTTTGTGCTAGACCTGTGCACAGCCTACTGTTCGGCGATCAGTGGCAGAACACCCCTCAGATTGGAGCAGGAGACACTACAGTGTTTCACTACAAAAGTCTTCATCCATGGAGCTGCATGGGATCAAAAGGACATACCGAAATGGCTTTTAGGGCCATCATTTTGGTATGCAGTAAAACTTAGCAAATGAGGTAAGGACCTGGGTGAGATGTTGGATATAGTTTTGATGCGTTTGTAGGAGATCGTTGCACTGCAGAAAATGCCAGGCCCTATGTTGGTGGTGGTCAGTTTGGAAGTGTAAAATTGTGGTATAGAATTGAAATGCGCCCTCCCCATTTCCCTTTAGCCCAGGTATTGTCCAGTCTACATGTAGTCTGGCGGTCAGTGTGCTGAAGCAACAATGGGATGATTGCATATACTATCTAATTCACAGTATAACTTGAGGTCCTTTAAGGGGGTTTTGTCTGAGCAGAAGGCCTGCTACTTAAAATTTCCAGTTGAGCCATCTACTCTTGGGGGGAGGGGGGGGGGTGGTCTGGTTTGTTTATAGCACAATAAGGTATGGAAGGGTAGCTCAGTGGCAACGTCTTGGAAGCAAGACTGCTGAGCAACACTGATTCGAATCTCGGAGCGCGTTATAAAGACTTGCACGATCCGAATGTACAAGGCCTGGTAGGATCATCCCCCCCACCCCCTTGCCATGTTGCAACTTGAGACACGTGCATAGGCGCATTACAAATGCACAAACAAAAAATAACACCATGCTGAACGTAACGTAGAGGAGTCGCAGGGAAGAGAAGGCACTGTAACATACTTTAATTTAGTAAGATGCTCAGTACAGATGGCCTTGCATTTGCAGCTGTTAACGTTCAAAGGTTTCTAGAAGGACCAAGCCACTGGGTTTTGGGGTGAGCTAGTTTTCTTCAGAGGCCTGACCATGGTGGTTGGTGGAGGTGATGGGTGCACCTTTTTTCCCTGCTGAGGCAGAGCCACAGAGGCAGATAAGTGGTGGAGATTTTGTCAGCAATTAAAGGTGAGGATTCTCTTATCTATTAGATCACTTCGTTTGACTAACTGGGTAGGATCTTTCGCCAGCCCCCGAGTCCTCAGACTAAGACCACAGATTCAATAGATGGCTATTTGACCTTCCAGTTATGGACTAAACGTGGTTTGCAAAGGGTGTGGACATTTGCTAGGGTGAGGTTTTAAAGTAACTTTTGCTTGGGCTGTAAAATATATTCTCTCGACCAGTGGTCGAAGTGGACGGGAGCAGTGCCCATTTACTGTTCCTATACTTAAACCTTCCTACACTCGTAAGACATTCCGGAATGAAGTTTAAACTGAACATTGAAACAGCTGGGCTTTGGGTTGTGCGTGAACGAGGCGTGGCGATGAAGTTTGTTGGGCGTGGGGGCAGGCCAACAGGGAACATAGTTCCACTACTTTTAGTACACTGTTCTGCACCTTGAACACCACGGATGCAATGCTTCCGCAAGTGAACTTGGTTTTCTATTCTTGTACCAACAATTGCTACCTCTCTGCCAATCACGTGCAGTAGACTTAACTAATCTGTTTGGCCCATACTAGAGTTGATATATATATATTTTTTTATGGAACCTTTTTTCATCCTACTAATTTTCTTTGTACTGGGGGTGGGGTAGAGAAATAACAGCTCGATAGGTGCCTCTGCTGTCTCCTCAAATATAGCTATATAAACAAACTGCTTTATTATAATTATGTGCCTCTAATGCTTCTTTGCTTCTAATCTTTTGAGTTGTAACTAGTTTGGTCTTTGTGAATGCATGTTTAAGTTCCTGAGCACATTGGACCTTGATTTAACCTCTCATAATGAACAGCAGACTTTTACACGTGTGACATGCCAATTATCAAGACCATATTACCTGCTTTGCCAAGGTATGTTTACCACCATGACCACATGCAAACCACCCCTGGCCGCCAAAGAATCTGGGTATTCAGAGTTGGGTTTGGATTGGTAAATTTGAAATAATGTGAACTATATACATAACTTTTTTTTTCAGGTGGTGCAGTATTTTTCATACCTTGCACAGGTTCTAACTAGAATTGTTCTTTGGCTGCCATCATCCAACTAAGCTCCCCTTTTGAGCTCTACCACTTCTCCTTCCATATGGACTCCAATTATCAGATAACGTAGAGCACTTTAATTTCTGATATTGGCTCTAACCTCTAAATTGGTACATGCTCGAGTTCACCCCACCAAACCCATACAATACAAGTGGCATTCACGATTCTGCTACGTGCTCTCCCACTAAACCACCCCAAAGCCATGCAAAGTGCAAGGCCACCAGAGTAGTAGATGAGGCTCTTGATTACAATGGGCAGCTAGTGTCGGAGTAATGTATATTAAATGCTTCCATAGGCTTACATGTAGCATAGTTACCAATGCTAATTTCTTAGCCATGAAACCGTACGTGCTTTCCATTGAGTTGCGTTACTGTTTATACTGAAACCTATAATTGAAAAAAGCCTTGTTACTGTCCTAAACGTAGCATGTTTAGTAGTGGCATGCTATGTGCATAATCATGGTCTTATGGCTTTTCTTGCAGAACCTTTACGCAAGAAAATGTTTGTCAATGGAGAACTGGTGCGAAAGAAACTTCTAGAAGAAATGGCCAGGTACATTTTCGTTTAATGTAAAGTGGTGCTTAAGACAATTAACCGAACTGGGGCTCATGTGTGGAAACTAAATTATATATGGATCATGGTTTAGTGTTGGCTTTTAATGAGAAGACTAATTTGCATTGTCTGGTCCGTTCCTGCAGTAAGGTTACCCCCAACCCCCTCATTCTTGCTACTCACCCCCCCCCCCCCCCCCCCCGCCGCCTCATTAGTCCTGATTTTGCCAAATATTTTTATTTGGTTGGCACACATGCCTCATCTGTACCTGCAATCCTTTTGGCCCCTCTGGTGTAAGTCCTTGCATCCATAACGCTGCAATGTCTCCCTCTACAGTTATGAAACAGCTATACGTGGTGCAACCCTGGATTCAATTTCCTATTTGTTTTGTAGAACTGGGTACTGACATGCCACCATTTAATTTCAAACATTTTATTTGTATCTTGACACTTCATATTTGCAATTTTATAACAGTCGATTTATAATAAAGGAGTATCACAATATAGGTGCACTGAGTCCATATGTAGCCTTGCAATCTACATCTAATGTCCTATAGCAATGAATTGGTATTCAGAGATGAACAACTTCAGTAGTCCCAGGGTAATCGGCTATCCGAGAGGTTTGAGTTACTGTGCAGATAATTACTGACCAGGATTACTGGTCTTGTCCATGTAAGAGTGGTTGCTCAATTCACTAGTGTTTCCCATTCATTGCACCATATAACTGTTCATGCCATACATTTCATCCTTCCACCTGTCAAAGTCCCCTTTTGACTTTATGTAAGCCATGGCCACAACGTCCCAGGACAATTTCTAAAGTACTACCAACACAATTGAAGATTTCAGTGGTAGCACTGGCTATCATTCATATTTGAACCCATACTTTATCACATGGGAACACCAAACCATGGCCTTTGTGATATTCAAGACCACCTCCTCCACCCTGCGAGCAAATATCTTGTGTAAAGTTTTCTTTGGGGTGGCACTTAACTGCATAAATATGTGCTAATGGAACAATTATGTATGAATGTTCCAAGTAAGTATTGAACATGACCACAAACCTGCAGAAGCACAGTGCTTTACTTTGTTTCATTTTGATTAAAAGCTAGTGTTTTCCCAATTGAAGATTTTGTTTGATTCACAATGACTTTATAGTTGTGTTAAGCAATTCTCAATCCACTATGGAAAGCGTTACATTTAATCGAATACTTAAGCCAGTATCGATCTCACCATTGATCAACAATATGCTGATGAGGATTCAAGCGGTCGGGTTTTACCCATTCCCACCTGGGGATTATTAGTGCAGTGACTTTTACTAGATTAAGAGCATGGAAGATACCCACCTTGACCATAAACAGTGGATATATTGTATTTTCCCAAATTGCAGTCTATAGACTCCAATTCCTGGAGGCTAAGGCCCTCCACAAATTGTACTGAACATTGCAGGTGGGCACCTAGGTATTGCTCATTACCCATGGAGTTGTATATCCTATCTCTGGGCAGTAGTGTTTTTTGGAAGAAGTTAACCGACCATTAGTGATTGCCTCACTGTTAAACCTGTCCATGTTGACTTGTGTCTGCCCGGTTTTTCTCTTAGCCAATGAAATGTGCCTATTGTGTCCATGTATTTGGAAAGGCAACCTTTAGTGAAACACATGTTTCACATTGGCGTTGTGAAGGAGGCAGCATTTGTCCCTCATGCAATATAGCTTCCTAGATCTTTTGGGATTTTTGATTGGGCTCAACTTCCCCTCTAGTGCCATTTAACCGCTTCTAGGCATGTTACATCATTGTAGCATCTTTTAAAGATGTGGGATCAAGCTACATCTCGACGCAAACTATTGGGCACGGGGTGAATATACATAATTACTATGGACTTTCCAAGGTTTCAAGATGCCAATGGGTAAACTGCCCCTAAAGTCTTTTCTCTAAAAGGTAGAGATCAACTACAAAGTACTGACACTCCCCTGATCCCCTTGTGAAGCCAGTCTGGCTCAAAACATTTCATTGGGATTTTCCCTGTAATTTGAAGTTTGTTTTCCAAGTGTTTCCTGGACATGGGTCAGGGTTTTACTTTTTAGATGCCCTTTTAATCTGGTGACTTCACAATAACCTTGCCTGTTCAGTGGTGCAGTTAGTTGAACCCTATGGTTTAAGCATGCTTTGCATCGGTGTTTAGTTTGATGCGTCAGCAGTGATGCTGCTGCATGTCTCGCACTCAAGTAGGCCAACGGTGGAATTACATTCTCACAATCTCCTGTCTGTTCTCTGTAGGGTGATTTATATTCACTGCATACCAAGCTAAATCATTTAAAAGGGTAAGGGAAGAGCCCCCTAGGATGCCACGTTCTGTCCCAACATTCAGCTTGGTAGGTGGGGCATGGGTTGCCTTTCCTTGCCCCACTCCCTCTCCTCAGGTAATCCCAGCAGACTGTGGTCCTTGTCGCGAGGGCCCCAACTGTTCATGCTGGATTACTTTAGGACATTGCGTGCTAGCCACACACCCAAGAATTATATTTTGAAGACTGGTGAATAAACTAAACGGACTGTGCTTTTTTAAAATATTTTTATTGGCATTTCTTTAAATATAAACATGGGGGCTCAACAGTGTCCCGTATCGACTCCCATGCACCCCGCCCCCCCTTGCCGCATCGTTCTTCGGTGTCCCACTGAGTCTCTTTTCCCGCTTCAGAGTTATCCTGTGAACAAGTCCAGTATTCGGAGTTTATGTGGACACCATTGGCGCATGTAGTCGCTTTGTAAATACTCTATCGCATCCCCCCAGTAATCTGTCTCCTTGTATATTGTATGTGATTCTTTCCATTGCCACATGTCCATATCCTGTGCAGCCATTCTTGACTGGTTGGAGGTGATTTTCGTTTCCAGTTTTGAACTATCGCTAGCCATGCTGCCATGAGGAATCCCATAAAGTTTCTTTTTTGTGTCTTTGTGAGACCTGTCTCGAGGGTCCCATATGCCGCACATCCAGATTTCCTCTCCTAGATTTGCTGTCTCTTTGAAGAGATTCTGCATTTGTGATTTCACCTCTGACCAGAATGGTTGCAGTGCAGTCCCACCATATGTCTCCATGACCCTACTGTGTCGCATCCCCTCCAGCGTTTTGGTTGCGTGTTCGGATACATTTTGTGAAGTTTTTCCGGGGTATGGTGCCATTGTATCATTTTCGTCCAGGCTTCTCTCGTCCGGATCGACCTAGTCCACTTGGGGATTATTTGCCACATGTAAATCCATTGTTCCCTCGTTAGTTGTTTCCCTAGGGTCTTTTCCCATTTCTTCATGTATTGCCACGTCATGGCTTCCGTCTGGGCATTCAGGAACTTATATAGGGTGGAGACAAATTTCCTTTTGCAGGTTTGGGACATTATATACGTTTCGAACAGTCAGTGTTCTTGTCAATGCCTGTGTTATTCTTGGAGTTGTAAGCCAGTGGTTCAGTTGTTCGTACTGATATCTGTCCTTCTCCGTGAGGCCCAGTAAGTCTTGACATTCTTTGAATGTTCTGATTTGTTGTCTGTTCAGCATGTCTCCTACTTTTGTGCAGTGGTCTCACCATTTCTGGAATGCTCCTTTCCCATCCCTGAGGGAGGGGGGGGAGAGAGTCTGGATTGTCTAGGATTGGAATGAAGGGGGCTGGGTCTATTGCGAGTATTCCTTTCTTGGTCGACTGTCCCATACGTTCATTACGGAGCTCATGATCTCACTTATCTTGATGTTCTGGTGTCTGTGCTCGGGTTTACTCCATAGTAGGTGTCGCAGATCAGACCTCTCTACGGCTCTATCCCGCGCTTCCCAACACTTGTCCGTGTTGGTGATCCATTCGTTCAGCACCCATAGTTGGGCGGCCTCGTAATATTTCTTGAAGTGAGGGAGTGCCATGCCCCCATCTAGTTTCTGTGCCGTGAGCGCCTGTTGTGACAGTCTAGGTGTTTTGCCAGATTCACTTTTTCTATGAGCTCCGTGTAATTTCCTGTGTAGAGGTTCTTTACTGTGTCCGTTAGGGTAATTCCCGAGTATTTCACCCCGTCTTCCACTATCTGCAAGTGGAGATCCTTCGTCTTTTTGTAGATTGCTCGTATGTCTCCTGCCAGAGCCATCACTGATTTCTGGCTGTTTATTTTTATGCCTGAGATTGCGCCGTATTCCTCGATTTGTTGGATGAGTAGAGGGTATATTGGTTGGGTCTGTTAATCATATCATCTGCGTATGCCGCTGTCTTGTGGGTCTGTCCGCCCATTTCCATGCCCTTTCATGTGTCTCTGATCTTTGCCAGTAGTGGTTCTAGGAAGACTGCGTAGAGCAGGGGTGATGGAGGACAACCCTGTTTGGTACCTCTTCCAATTCGGATCGGGTCCGAAAGTTCTCCATTCACTGCTATCCTGGCCATTGGTGAATTGTAATTGGCCCGAACCATATTTATGTATGAGTTGCCCATGCCCATTTTCTTCAGTGTCGTGAAGAGCATTGTCCATTCTACCCGGTCAAAGGCCTTTTCCGGATCAACTGATGGTATTGGTGAGGGGATATTTGTGATTCCGGCTTTCTCTATAAGATGACTTATTCGTCTAATGTTATCATGGGTTTTCCTATTCGGGATGAATCCTGCTTGTTATTGATGAATTAGCTTCGGGAGTAGTGGTGAGTCTATTGGCAAGCACTCTAGTGTAGAGTTTCACATAGATATTAATCAGGGCTATTGGGCGATAGGAGCTCGGGTTTTCTAGGTCTTTCCCTTTCTTGTGGAAGACTAAAATCTTTTCTTCGTTCATGGGGGGAGCAATGTTGGCTGTGTCTTTGAAGGTGTTGAAGAGAGCCGTCAAGATGGGTGTCAATGTTCCTGCATATGTTTTGTAAAAGGCAGCTGTAAAACCATCCGGTCATGGAGATTTATTCCTGGGAAGGTCTCTGATTGCCTTCGTGACCTCTTCTGGTGGTGTTGGTTCGTCCAGTGCTGTTTTTTTTCGTCTGCTGTTATGGTTGGGAGCGTGACTTCCTTTAGAAAGGCTGCTTGTTCGTTCGGGTTCTGTGATGTGTAGAGTTCCTGGTAATAGTCTCTAAATATTTCTTTGATATCTTTTGATTGCGTTCTTATTGACCCCTGCCGGTCTTTCAGTGTTTGCACCGTTTGGTTTTGCTGTTTGCCCTTTAATTGTCTCGCCAGTCTGCTTTATTTGATTTCATCGCATACCAGTGCTTTGTGTTGAGAAGTTGTGCTTCCGCTCTTTTAGTTCTGAGCGTGTCAATCTGGCTCTGGACGTGTCGGTATGCTCTTTATTTTCAGGGATGTGTTCTTGGACATCTTATCTCCCAGTTTTTTCTAATTCGCTTTCCCATTTGTAGAGTTGTTTGTCTTTTTGAGCTTTTAGTGCTATAGCTTTAAAAGCTTCCCAAATTGTACTTGGTGCTATATCTGGAGTGTTGTTGTGTTCGAAGTAGTCCGCTATCTTTTCCCTTATTGTTTCCTTCAGGGCCGGGTCTTGTAGAGTATCTCTGGGGAGTGTCCAGCGCCAGAGACCTGACCGTTTACGTATTTTGGAGAGTGTGATCCATAATGGGGTGTGGTCTGACAGGGATATATGTCCTTTCTCTATCTTGGATCTTGCCCATCTGGCTACCCGAGGCCCATATGTAATCTATTCTGGATCTTGTATTGTGTACATGCGAGTGGTACATGTATCCACTGGTCGTTCCTGAGTCTCTGCCAAACGTCTTCTAGTGCCATCCTGTTCATGATCTGTTTTAGTGCTGAAGGGGTCCCTTGATGGGTGTGTTTGGGGTCTGAGAGGTCTACCAGGTGATTCCATGCGATGTTAAAGTCCCCAGTTAGTATCACTTCACCTTTTGCGAAAATTTCTAATTTGTTAATCGTTTCTTTCCTGGCCCGTGTTTGGGGCGTATATGGTTGCTATGGTTAGTCTATTTTCCAACTGGGCCACTGTGAACAGGTATCTACCATTTTTGTCCGCCGTTGTCTCTTTGATTTGTGCGTTGAGGTGGTTGGCAAATGCTATCAAGACTCTTTTTTTTTTTTTTTTTTTTTTTTTTTTTTTTTTTTTTTTTTTTTTCGTCATTGGAGTATTTGATTGAAACCTCTTATGCGGGTTAGGGTCTTCCTGTTTTTTGGTATGTGTTTCTTGGAATGTTATTATATCAAACTTTTCTCTGTGCAGGAAGTTTTTTTTTTTTTTTTCTGTTGTGTTCAGGCCTCTGATATACGTCAGGATTTTTAGCTCCATCTTTTCTTTTGGGGTCGGTTCTGCAGGTGGGGCTCTTCTCGTTGTTCGCGGTGTTGTGCTTTGGGTCTGGTGATTGTCTATCTCCCTCTGAACTTCCCCAACAACTCCCCCTCTCTGCCCCCCCAACTTTTTCCCTGAGGAGGGCTCTGGGCCCTATGGTTGCTCGGGCGTTCCGCCTTTGCCCCATGCCCTCTAAAATCTCATGTGTATGGTTCCGCAGGGGGTCCTAAACCCTACTTGAGTTGTGGATTTCAAGGGTGTCCCCCTGCTCTGCCGTGTCCTTAAGTGGGCTCCTGCCCAGGCGGAGGATTATTTCCTTTTCAGCTCTTTTCCTTGAGGCCCCCTCCGTTTTTACAAGTCTGTCCGAGCCCGTGTCCATTTCCCGCTTATCTGCGGGATTGGAGTCTTGTCTGTCTTTTCTCCATCTGCCATCCCTTCGGTTCTCCTTTGATTTGTTTCTCCATCGTTTGGGGGATCTGGGTCATGTTCTTGACATCCTATGATCTTGAGGCCTTCCTCGCAAGTTATGATGCGGTGTTGACGCTCCTCCCATGTAAATAGTAGGCCGAACGGGAAGGTCCACTTGTATTGGATCTGTTTCTGTTGGGAGTTTTGTTATTGGGAGCATTGCTCTTCTTTCTGAGTGTGGATTGTGCCACGTCTTGATATAGCTGGACTTCTTTGCCGTTCATTGTTGTGTTCTATTGACCTAGCCTTCTTGAGGATTTGTTCCTTTTGCCCATATTGTGTCATTGCCACTAGAACATCTCTCGGACGGGTTCCAGGTTCGCCCGTTCTTTTTTGGGCCCACTCTTTGTATCCTGTCTATCTGGATTTCTTCCCCCCGGTGTCGTCTGCGAGTATTTCTTTGAAAACCTGTTGTGTTGCCGTGCGAAGGTCCTTGTCCTCCACCGTTTCCGGCATATCCTTATATTCGACCTCAGATCTATTTTCCAGGTCTTCACATTGTGCTTCTAGTTCCTGCGCCAATCGCGCTAGTCTGTCTTGCGCTTCTGCGTGTTAGAGTTTCCTCGTCTGTTTTGTACTGCCCTTTGCAAAGTGTCCGTTCTCTCCTCCAGGTTTTCTATGTCCCTCTTTAATTCTTGGACCGCTTGCTTCATTTCCCCCTTCATGTTCTCAAATTGTGCCTGGGTTGTGGATATGAATTGCTCCTGAAATTCCTTGAACCAGGTTTTCATATCGTACTTCGAGGCCATGCCTGCTTTCCCTTCTTGGTCTGGCATGCTTTACCCCTTGTTTCTTAGTTTGTCGGTTTGTGTTGGCGCTATTTTTCCTGCACCCAGGATTTGGATCAGGTCCTGTTTGGTTCGGTTATTGCTCGTTAAAGCTGCCTGAGCTCCGTGTCTGGTCCTGAATTTTTGACATGTGTTAGGGGACCTTTGGCTGTTTGTTTCGTGTTGATTTGAATTGCAGCTAGGCTGCGCCGGTCCGCGTGTGTTTCCGTTGCGGGGGTGTCCGCTTCTGCGACCCTTTACCGTTTATCCTGTATTATGGTGATCTGTGTGGGGTTTTCGATGGTCTCGCTGCAAGTTTATTTGTGGGGGGTTCTTTATTTTCAAGAGCTCTCTGGGGTGTCGGTGTGGGCCCTCGCCAATCTGCTTCTCGATGCTGCCCCTTCTATTTGGAGATTTTGCGCGTATGTTCTGTCCTTCTCGTTATCCCTTAATTTATTCAACGGCTTTTCCCCCTTGTTTGGCGAAGTGGAGGGCCAGCACCCCCGATGCTTTTGGCGGGGTATGAGTCTCGAGGGGCGGGGGGGTGGGTTGGCGCTCTGCGGTGTTACGTTACAGGCGCGGGGGTAGGCCCCGGCCTGCCGCTGCTCGTAGTTTGATCGGTTATATTTAGGACCTTGCTCTCCCCTTTTCGTGGCGCCGGGGTAGTTTGCTACTTGGATCTCCCTGCCCTCTGTGGTACCCTGGAGCGCTTCGGTATTTACTGGGGGGGGGGGTGGTCTGCCGATGTTAGGCTCTTCCCCCTCCCTCTGTCCCCCTCACGGCGCTTCTGCGGAGCCCCGTCGTCCTCCGGTGGATTGTTGCCGCAGCCGGATCTCCCTCTCCGATCAGGGTTGTCTGAGAGCAGGTCTTCTCCCGCTTCGACTACGGCGGCCGCTTCTTTCTGGGTCCCGGCTTCGCCTGGATTGCTGCGTCGTCCGCAGCTGGACTCTGTCGGGCTTGCGCTCTCCCAGTTTGTGGTTGGGAGTTCTCCGGAGCCGCTCGTAGGTCTTCTAAGACGGACCTCTTCGTCTAGTCTCTGCTCCTTCCTTTCGTCGTTCGGCCCTTCTCTCCTTGCTGCAGGTGGGGGGTGGAGGGGCGCGGTTGGCTCCACCGGCGGTTGGCTCCCCCATCTGTTGGCTCCCCCATCTGTTGCGCGTCTCTGGGCTGCTCCGGGGCCAGGCTTCCGGAACTCGCCCGTCCTCCGCGTCGGTGTCTCTGGAAAGGCTCGCAAGTCGTGCAAGGTCCTCGCTACTCGGACTTCTCTTCTCGCCTGGGCACGTTGAGCGCTTATGTGTGGTGCTTTATTGTTGCGGCCCGAGCCGAGGGACAGAGCTCCGCTCACGCACGTCCACTCGGGTCGGCCGCCATCTTGGAATCCGGACTGTGCTTTTAACAGTCCACTTCAATGTGGTTGAATGTCTGGAGGATCTTGGGAGGATCTCATAAATTACTATGAAAACTGCATGTAGTGATGGTGTGCACCATTTTAGGGCACCTTTTCTTTTAAGACTGGGGGATTGTCTAACATGCAATATGGATGTTTCATTTTTGGAAAGGTATGTTTTTGCTAGTTACAAATCTGTAACCAGCCATTGTTGTAGACTTTCACATTTGCTGGTTATTGGTGATGCATGCTCAATCACCATTCCTTTTAGCCCATTCTGTAAAGTTATTGATACGCCACTGACTTCCCCTTAGCATGATGGTCTTGAGTGGTATGGTTTTTGATTACTACTTCTGCTGATTTCATTTTAGGGCGCATTGCATTGCAATGGCTCTATTGTCAAGCTTTCTTGATCTGTAACACTTCTCCATCCGTATGCATGCAGTCATTTCTGCAAGTCAATTCGAATTCAGTTGTTTTCAATAAAACTCTAGCTGTACAGTCTGCACACTAAAACATGAATTATTTAATATAAATCACAATTCTTAGTTTAGGAGCTTGCCATTTTTATTTAGTGGGTGGGTCTCAAGTCAAGCTACTCTTGGGGGCAGCAACAGTGTTTTCTAGTGAAGGAAAATATTCCTTTCTCGACTCATTATTTGTACCGCTCTTACAAATTAGAGCAAAACCTTCCTGGGTGTCAACCAGGCAAGGGGGTTAAACGCCATTTCTGCCAGAATAAACCTCATCCCACCTTAGCCCACAACGGTAGCAATACAAACAAGTCTTACAACAATTACCAGCGCTCCTAGTCAATTACTTTGGTTTTAGTGTTGGCTCAATCTCTTCTACCCACCATAAAGGCATTGCAGAACCACGAGTCTTCTACCATGTTTTTAGCTGTTACTCTGCCCTGTGGGTGCTGGTGCGCTCTACCCTGGGTTGGGATATGGGATGACGGGAGTCTCACCTGTCCATCCCCAGATCGATCTTGGACTCAAGCGTGTCATGGAGGAGCCACTAGTAGTTTGCTCAACTGCTCTTCCTGATCATCTAGTAATGTATGACTTGCCCAGAATGTCCCTGGCACTGGTGAAGTCTGGGTAGCCCAAAACATTTTTGTTTTATTTGTCAAATATGTTTATCTTGGATGGTGCAATCTTCTAGTTTTGCCGTAGTTTAATCTGCTGATAATTGCTTCCTGGTGTAAGGCGACATACATGTTCTAATTCCATTTTGCATGGCTTTAATGCAGTCTTATTTGTATGGCTTTCTGAGGTGGTACGTTTCCCCTAGTACCTGTGAATGAACATGTATAGTCTTGGAGCATTATGTCCCCTTAGCTGAAGTGATGGGAAATCTGGAAACTAAAGACTCCTGCTCAGTGTTCTCCCCATGAACGTTTTTCTGAATGTGCCACCTGTGAATATCGGTTTTTATACTCCAAAATGTCATGGTCTGGATGGGTTTAAAACTAAATACGTACCCTTGTCAGGCAGTGTAAATCGGTGGCTAACATTGAAAAGAAATCTGAAACAAAGTTCTAAATGTTCGACCTGCTGATGCTCCATGATTAAAAGACCATATGTGGAACAGCATTCTACTCCTAATTGGTCTTTTGCGTATCCTATTTGTCTTTGTCCTGTTGAAAAGGGGCCCTAATTGTGACTTGTACTGATTAAAGAGGTACAGGAAATTAATCGAATTGGATACACTAGGCCTGGCTAGAGTCCACCAACCTTCTACAGAGGCTTATGTCAAATTTTCATTTATCCTGTTTGATGGCAAAAAGCTGGATTTAAGGCAGACTAGCAGCTGGGCAAAAGCAAGACCGTTGCTGTAAAGCCAATGACAACTCTACAGAATATTTCTCCATCAGCAAGTTTAAGGTTAAAAATGAAGGAAAGTCAGGCCAGAGATCATGTGTCTAAGCACCTGTGAAGATTACCATTATAGGGATTAGGATACATAGCCTCCCTGTGGTATGGAGGGTGACTTGGCTACTGCATGCTTGAAAGCATATCGTACAGGACCTTGTCTCTTATACAAATTGATCTGCACTCCTCCCATTGTAACCGCCCCTCAATTCAGGTAGGATCTGCACGGCTTCGGGAGACTTGTACTAGTTCCTGTGACAGTTAGTTTTTTCAATGAAGACCCAGGGTAACCTACCTTTCCGATTTCCCTTTGGTTGATTCAAGATTAACCCTTCAAGATGGTTATCGTGCAATAAATTACTCTTGCGCCTAGTCTTGACGAACCTCCTTGTGGTCCATTCAACGATACTTGCTGGGTGAACACATAGCACAGAATACATACCGTTTGATCTTTTAACCAAGATTACAGTAGCGGTGGTACCTGATTTGTAATGCGAACCTTGATCTGCCTTCACTTGGATGACTTGTGCTCAAGCAACGTATCCAGAGCAAAAGGCTTCTTTGATTTTTATTTCTTCTTGATTTGTTTTAGCTAGGCCAGTGAATCATGACCCGCTTTCAAATATTTTTTTTTTGTAAAGGAAATGCCTGCATTGGCATGATTATGGGCACATCACTAGCAAGGATTTTCTTCCAGTAAGTACCTTCTTTCCTGGGGTTGAACTTCATGGGCAGGCTTTAGATCATGTTGCCTCATCTTGGAAATTCAGTGACCCAATGCCCATGCACCCACATGTTAAACTAAACGAGAACTGATGCCGGCTGCATCAAAGGACCAGTCGAAGTACACAATCTCGGCAGCTTCCCATAGCTGAGTGCTGGAGACCTTTAAAAGGGGCCAACAATGGGTTTGTACCTTAGTAATGTTAAGATTTCTGTAAACCGTTGTTGCCATTTCCATTTTGTGCTACCCTGAATTGCATTCAAGAGCACAACCTGTGGTCATAACGGTCCGTGTCTTTACACATGTGCACTCAAGGCAACCATCATCTTAATGGCTTTCTTCCATCACTGAAGAGCAAGGGTGGTCATACTTGCAATGAATATAACCACAACGTTGCACTATAAATGACCGATTTCCCACGTCTCATACCCATCCATTGTTCCATCAGATGTGTAAAATCTAAGCTGATGGAAAGTGGGGATGCCAGCCAAGTGATAGAAGCAATTGGCACTGTTTAAATGTGCAGTCTTTGGGGTATGTAGCACTGGAATGGGGTGTTAATGGATGTACCCAAACAAATTAATGGCAAAAGGGAAATTAGGGTTATGATATGCCATTTGTAACTCGCCTATACACCAGTGTCAAGGCACAAGGAAGGGGAACGGGCAGGACGGAGAACTCTTACTAGGCCAAGTGACATTGAGATTGTGCAGGGGAGGGGAAAAGTGTCATGGGAGAGGGCAGTACTGTACATGGGATCGCCACAGTAACGCAGGTGGCAGGTGTTACCCTTTACACCTATCCCACCTTCTGCCTCCAGAAAGGGTCTAGTGGTGCATCCTTGCTCTACATTATTTGGCTTGGTGCCCAAGAACTTGAAAATGACAACCTAAACCTACTTCAGCAGCTATCCCTATCGAAGTTAAAATGCAAGACAAGATGGTTAGTGCATCTCGATACTATGCTCTCTGGACCATTAGCTTTTGGTTTTTCATCTGGCGAACACTGATCTGGGTTCTTGTGAGATCCATTTGGCTACATCTGTTTACTATTGAGACATAAACCATGTTATGACTGATACTAGATTTTCAACACATTTGTTCAGGTTCGACTTCATGGAATTTTCCACTTCTCGAGGTAAAATATTCTACTGGGTGTGACCTTGAGTGTATAATGGCAGAAGAAAAGACTCACTCGGTGGCTAATCTTTGAAGAGTAGTAATGGGTTCAGGCTTGGCAGGGGAGAATCTACGATCGAACTGTGTAGGTTGGAGTGCAATTAAATCTATAATGGCACCCCTTGAAGAAATGGTCACATCTTCATTTTCAGTGGAGTGCACAATTTGTGGGTGATGGGGCTGTATGCCCCATTTCTTTTGTATGCAGAAAGTAAGCCAAATCACTGAACCCTGCATGGGTTTGTTGGCAGCGAAGGGCAAAGCACTGAATGGCCCCCGTTTTGAAGTCTGTAGACTGAAGAGCAAGCCATGTTGCAGATGGTATTTATTGTAGGGAAGAAGTTGATCCAAAAAAATCAACCTGTCTGAATCTACTGCGGTAACCGAACATGGTAGGTGCGAGGAATGGATCTGCTGGTCTTTGTCACCTGCTACAGCAGCATGTATACATTGGCAATGCACAGATCGGGTCTCTGTACTTGCCACAGTCATTGATAGTCTCTGATCTCTTCCTCTTGAAATAGCCAGTAGAATCAGTCTTGCATGAATCTGGTACATTGGGAAGAAATGTAATTGTGCATGCACCACCTTTGCACTGTCTGGTGTTGGAGGGGAGGGTAGGGTTCAGGGCGTTGAGACCCCCCACCATCTGAGGCACAAGAGTGAAGCTGACTGCAGCTCGACAACCAATAGTACTTTGATGTGAACAAAGTGATTCATGAAGGAATACCACATTCCTGCTTTCCTTGGAAACTGGGGGGAAGAATTATGACATGTTCATTGTCTGATTCAAGATAATGACACTATGTACCGCAGATGGCAAACAAGAGGGTCAAGTCATTTACACAAAGCATGCGTTTCTCAAAGTAGCATGCCTCTCGCTCCCTATGCCGCAATGTACAACCTCTAGCAAAAAGTGATGCATGCTGGCATTATTACTATTTTGCGGTCTGTCACATCACCAGTGGCTCAGTCATGCTCCCACATCGAATCCAATGTAGTACATGGAGCAGTCCGCAAGGAGACGTTCGGGCCAGTTTCAGCCTGACCAAAAATTGGTATGCCGTTTTGTCTTGAAAGGGAAGCGATGTTCCAATTTTTGGCACTTTTTCCTTGTAAGCCCACATGAGACGGTCATCTGCATGCTTGGCAGAAAGGGCAGCCTCAAACTCCTTAACCTCAGGCAACGGACACTATTCCATCAGAGAATCATTAAAGTTTAGATTTTGATGTTTAACCAGCCCTGTGGTGGGGTTGGGTGTGGGGATGGGCAATCTTTGGTTTGTCTGCTGTCATCTGTTGGCACTGTCTCCGTTCAATGCGGCAGCCCACCATTGCTGAGGCTTTTCACCATTTTACAAAATATCACGACTCCAAGCTCGGTCTCCTCACAACAGTTGGCTAAGAGTTAATTGAAAAATCAACTTGGCACAGATTTCATGTTGCATTATTTCACCAATACCTCAAAAGCAAAGCCTTTTAATGCCATGCACCATTGGGCCCGCTGTAAATGATGGCATAAACCATGCATGTGCCCTACTTTGCCAATGGCCCCATCCTGTAGGGACCCACTTCATAAGCGATTACCCACCAGTGATCGAGTGGCTAAGGTGTGTGTGCATATCTTCTGGGCCCCACCTATTCATACAGTTCCTGGAGTACGTTCGGAAAGTTCTAGTTGCACCACCTACCTTACAGCCCGCTGAAATGAGTAGTGCGGGGTTAGCAGAATGGAGTGCTCCATATTGGAATGTCTGAACGGTGCAATGCAGTGGCCGATTGCTGCAATACCTGGAACGTCACTCAGAAGGTGCCCACTTGACACCTACAGTGGAAAATGCCAGTGTTCATTACTAAATCTGGTACACTACACTGCTACCACATGTGTATCGTATTGGTTGGCATTTGTAACACTACATGTCTGGCAATGCAGAAGCAGGGTAACATTATTGGTTCTCTAGCTTCTTACAGGATCCCCGCATTGCTTGGATGAGATAATATGGAGAACCTCCTAGCCGTCTAGTTTTGTTTTTAAAACGGTGTACAAGAGGATTGGGCAAACTCGGAGGGTGGTCATTGGCAAAGGATGTGCTAGCTTTGTGTACCTATGCACTAAACTCGCAGAGGGCAGATCCATACCCTGCAGGAATTCACCACTGCAAATATAAGTGCACGCATTCTCTAAAACCCACGACGAGCTTTGAAACAATGGAGAAACCTTAAAGGTTGTGGGACCAGACTCCTCCCCCAGTTTAGCTGTCCTATTTATGGCAGAGTTTGAGTAAATAAACTTTCTTGCCGACATTAATCCTTTCAGAAGTCATATACATCAATGGAAAAGATTGACATCCTCTTCATCTGGGAGGGCACGAAAGACACCCTTGACAATTTTTTTACTTGGCTGAACAATGCAACCCAGACATTTAATTTACCATGGAATCTAGTGAGACCATGGTTAATTTTCTGGACCTGGAAATTAAGCACAACGAAGTAAGGATTAGATGCAACCTGTTTCGAAAACCAAGTGATAGGAACACCCTCCTTCACTTCTCTAGTGACCACCCGAGACACCTCCGAGAACCTCCCTTTCGGCCAATTCCTTAGAATTAGACGTAACTGCTCTGACATTGAGGACTTTTACCATCGCGCACAAGATTTGGATAACGGACTGACCCAGAGGATATCCACGCCACATCATATCTAAATCCAAAAGACGGGCCAGATTTTACAATCTGGAGGCACTACTGGCACCTGAAACCAAACCTGATGCCCACCCCAGGATCACCTGTGTCATTACACATGGCACCCATTCCATAAAAATTAACAAACTAATCTCTAAATACTGGCCTTTGACTCACCTTTGCTTGCAGGACGAGCCAACCCCCAGATTCGCTTTCAAGCGTGGCAAGAACCTAAAAGACCACCTCATACATTGCAGGTTTGTTAAACCTGCACCTATAGTGGGTCTATGGAACCTAAGCAGCACAGTGGGCCACTTTGCATGTGGCAATTGCACCGCGTGCAAATGTTTTTGGTGAATGGCAAACCTTGGACTCTTCGCAATCTGACAAACTGTAAAAGCAAACCAGTAGTGTATATCATTGAATGTCCATGTGGTCTTAGATATGTGGGTCAGACTATGCGTGCTGCACACATGAATCTGCGAACACGGCTCAAGGATTCGCTGTAAAACCATGAGTGCACCATTGGTAAGTCACTACCTGGAACTCCATTCTGTCGATGACATGACTTGGTGGATCGTTGATGATAACTCCTCAATGCCCTGACGAGCCTTTTGTCCAAAGAGGCCAGATGGATCCATCGGCTTGATACCTTTCGCAATGGCCTCAATGAGGAATTCATACCTCCAATATAAAAAACTAATCTTAAATTGGGCCCCTGTGATTATGGGCCTGCACCTCCTCCAGTTTCTCCGACTCAAGCTCCTTGAAGCTTGCACTACCTGAGATGGCTGCCTGTCATGCCTACCCCGGGCATCCGGATCAAGCCCATCCGCCCCGGGAGCAGGCATCCAGGCATTTACAAAAACCCCAGCAGCCCCAGCTAGGGGCTGTCTGGGTTCAGTCCTGGCGTAGACATTACTTGCCTCATGCAGACCATGCTGCAAATAAATCCAAGCCAACGTGAGGCCTGGATGGGACTATTTTACTACAGGGACTATTTTTTTACTTGGGTGTGGTCCTGGGGAACTTCTTTCCTGGGACTACTTTGGAGGCTATTTAAACCACGCCCGAACAGCAGCACATGCTTCGTGGTGTTCTGCATCCAGCAGCGTGACTCTCACCGTGCCTGCAGCCAGCATCCAGTCTTCTGCCACGCCCGCCTCGAATCCGGAGCTCCTAGAATAAAGAGGACGAAAAGGACAAGGTTAGAAAACAACTTATTTCAAATTACTCACCTGATTCCGGATCCATTTCATCTCCCGACCTGGAAAGTACATAAGTCCTGCACGCGTTGCTTCGCCAGCTCCAGCACGGCGTCATACTCGCCAGTTCTCACAGCATCTTTCGATCCGGCACTGTCCATTTCTTCGCCCTACTCTGTGACCTAGGGTCACAAGAATAAGGTGAGCCAAGGGAATCAACAAATACCTCTTACCACCATAGACTTACCTGATTTACCACCGGCGGTAGTATTCTCCATATCTTCATCTGCCGCATCTGTAAAGAGGGAGAAAAACAACACGTTAACGCATGCAATAGTTACCGGACAGCGTTGGGTAACACTCTTACCTGAACGCCAGCAGCAGCTACGAGACCTTCTTCTCACGAACTCGGTTGCAATTTAAGGAAGGAAGGGGACAAGCATGAACATCGGGCACATTGAACTCTTTGAACTTGATACTTGCCAATCCCGCCTGGGACTTCAGAGTCAATGCTTCCCGGAACTCTCCCAACGCCTTCAAACCAGTGAAGTAACTGGTATCTACGTGCCCCTGCAAGACACGGAGGATGGAGAGCTCATCTTTTACAAACATAAGGTGAGGTTACTAAGGGGATATCGGAGGTGATTAGTGGGGGAGAGCGAGAACAGTTGGGAGGCCATCACAAAAACCCACAGGCGGCTAATCCCTGTCTCCACTTGCAGGAAAATACTACTTCGGGTCCAGCAGACAAGGCTAGGCAGGCCAGTCCAGACAGCCATCTCTGCACTACGCATCACGTTGACGGAGAACGCAGCTGTCCGGGTCCGATCGACACCCCTGTGGGGTCCAGGTGAGCGTAACACTGCCTCCATATGGCCCCCTCTTCTCATTGGCTCTCCAGTTTGAGCCTTCTCTCTGCTCCTAGCGCCGGACGCTTGACGCACCCGCTGTAAGGGTTACTCCCCTCCCCCCCCTCGCCCCTCAACAACCCTCCAGCAACTTTTCACTTCCAAGCCGGGTCCCAGCTACGTACAGTTTTTCTTCAGGAGGGACTTTGTTTACTATCGGGGCCGCTGCCCTGCCCTCCCATTGGCTCTCCAGCTTGAGCCTCCTCTCTGCTCCGAGCGCCTGACGCTTGACACACCCTCCGTAAGGGTTATTTTAGGCTCGGAACGTGGTTGCCATGACAACCCTCCCGCAACGTGCAAGCCGGCTTTTACCAGCCTCATTCTGCTTGTCTCGAGTCTCACGGCAATCCGTCTCCCTGAAGCATGACGCGGCAATTTCTTACCGCTGGCTCTGACTGCGCGAGCCTTGCTCCCTGAGCCCCTTTTCACCGCTACTGGTGAGTTGTCAATTACACATGCCACACGGGTCTCTTCGCCTCAGTGTCGGGGCCAGTTTCAGCTCTATTCTGGTGCCTAATCCTGATAGCGCTGTTATGTTTCTACATGCTGCCATTTCCCACGCCTCATTTTTGCTATGTTTGGTGTGCTTCCTTCCACAGCACCCATTGTGGCGCCTTCTTTTGACCAACATTTACCGTACCAGCGGTATTTTCATTCCTATTTGATTCCATGGACCAGCCCCACCTGGAGTACAATTTTATATAAGGTATCCCTCGGGTCTATTGCCATTCTTCTGGGTCTCTTTCCACACTACACTGACTTTGGTGTTCACTATTATATACATATTTTTTTGAACAGCCACAAAATATTTTTTCTTGATTCTGTATAGGCAGATGATTTTATCCACCTGTAACTTTCTAACAGTAAGCGTTTATGGCCTCTGCCCTGCAGTCCACCGTTCCTGTTTAATTTTGTTTATACAGTTGGCAGACCCCCACAGTGAGCTTAGAACCGTCTATCAGGTTCACTCTCTTCTCAAAACCAGGTTGCACAGTTATTCCATGCAAGAAGTTAAATAAACTGGAAAAGTAGCTCCCACGGACCCCACCCCGTCTTCTCCAATCTGTACTGGGTGAGTGTTCCGCATACTAAAAGACAGCTACTCTTGAATTTTGATATTCCTTTGAAGTTGTCCCAACAGAAGCTTGTATGTATAATCTATGTCCCCTCTATTTTCTGCCCCCTTTAGGGTGATTTTATCAAACCACTCCAATCCTGTCCTGAGGGAGGCCTCTACTATTGATGCCAGTTTGGCATGCCGAAACGTGATATCTGTGTGTTCCCTTTGGGAACGAGTTTATTTCCTCCTACATGTTGGCAGATAAACATGCGAATTTAGCTAATTGAATTTTTTCTCTACACCTACCAGGGTAATTTTTCATACACCCTGGAAGGCCCCATGCTACAGGAATAATTGGTATCCTGCAAGGATTGTTTTATTCTTCTCATTAAATGCTCTTGAACAATCCACGTTTGCGATTTGATGAATATGTTCTTTTGTACTTTATGTATTCATGATGAATATTATGTCTTATGTTTTTCTTCAATTTCTTCCAATTGCTTTTATTCATTTTTGTCAAAAGTATAAAAATTCTGATTCATTAAGAACTGCTTTCAACAATAAATTTGTCAGCATACTCTAGACTTCTTCTTTGGTTTATCCTTAGTGACTAGCCTTTGCAAGCACTAGCCTCAAATTGATATGGAGATTTAATTCAAAAATTGTTTGAAAGAATTTAGGACTGTCTACAGTGTGAGTACCCGTTTGTCGGTTCTGTTTAAGAAACCTCCCCTAGTCTGTTCTGTATATTTGTATCCCTGTGAATTCAGGTCATGCCCATCTTGACACCCAATTGGGGCGATGGTGATCAACAAATTTTGGCTTTGGGAGGGTTCAGCTTGGCCATCTGTACGTGTTCTATTAGCTATGGGAACTTTGCCCCCGGTTAGCATGCTGTGGGAACAGGGTTTTATTGATTGGGCTAGTTTCAAACCGCAAACTCCTCAGTGGCACATTCTAGAGTTTACTATTTGTAAAATAACTCTTGACAAAGGAGGAAACCTCAGGCCCATCACTTGGAAGAACGCACAACATTCTTAAAGATTGTGTGCAAGCCAGCTATTCTCACATTAATCGAGGGACACAGAGAGGCGTAGTGATTGAGGATTAAAGAAAAATTGAAACCTTTACTGACAATTTATATGGCTCTTCTAACCAGCAGAGCCACTTTTACTCTGCACCCAGTTTTTCAACTCTCCCCTGTTTATTACCCTCTGGTCAATTCACCTACAGGTGTTTCTGCAGCATGCACCTCTCCATGGCATCTGCCACCTTTGTATATGCCTGAATTCATAACTTGCCTGCTGCTCCAACCAATTCACACACTGGCTCTACCGCCACCAATGGGTGCATGCTGGACCAAACGCAGCTGGGGGCACTTTGAGGGGGGATGCCGGGCAGCCTTTGGGCTGGCCCATGTAAAGGAGAGCAGTTTGATCTATAGTGACTGGCTATTAGCTGCAGCGCCCTGACTGTCACTGGAGGGCAGTGTTGTGCAGGAACGTTTCACCATGCACATCCTTGTGTCACATCTTAAATTTCTTGACAATGTGTCAAATGCAATCTTATTGGGTTACCCTGATAACTGTCTTCTGGCAGGTGTTGCAATTGCACTGCTGGTCACTACTGGTGGTCCTACCTAGTGGCAAGCTCAAGTGAACATGATCAGATGGGCAGTGTTGTAATCTGAGGTTACTTATGTTCTGCCATCCCTTTAAGTAATCCCTCGGCCTGCTTTGCTTCGTCTACATGGACAGGCAGTAGCAGTGAGCCATCTACTGGTGTGGACTCTTTGGCTTTTCCACCTGCTGCTTTGGTTTCGCACTGCTTCCTCATCTTCTCGTTTCTCTTCTGACCACATCCACCTTAATCACTGTGGTTGTCTTGCCCTGCTGCTTCTGAGTTGCCACCAGTTCGCCTCAGCTTCCAAAGTAAAGGTACTTTCCAAACTTGTGCAGCTACCCCTCTGGAGGAGGTTGTGATTGCTGCCGAATCACTAGAGTGGTACTCATGCTTTTTCTGCCCCCCTAGCTCCAGCCACCTGTACTCTGGTGGGGAGGTTTAAGAGTAGGACACATCTTCCCCCGCACCTGGCCTCTACCATACCCCCATGTAACATTGCTTAAGGTGCCCATGTGCAAAAATTAGTCAGTCACACAAGGCTTACACAATGGGAAAGGGTTCTTGAAACACAGTAGGGAAGGTGACTTGAGCGCAGCAAAACCTTTTGGGTTTGTGCAGGTTTCTCAAACACTAGAAAGGTGTCAAACTAATTTGACTTGAAAGTAAAGATGCTCTTGCTTTTTTAATACAGAAGAGCATAGGGATTAGAGCATAGGAATTAAACTGCAGTCGGGAACCAAATCAAAAGCACTCCATAACAATGTTTGAGGCTGTCCTGTCCTCTCCACTCAATAAAAGCCACAAAGGACGCAAGCTGGGCCATTTCAATGCGCTCTACTGTAAGTTCCTGTTTGGCAGGGCTGGTCGAACGAAGTCTTGAGCCTCCTGATTAGACGAGACTCTGACCTCATGTTGACCAAAAAGTGAGGTTTGATCTTTGAGTAAATGTGCAGGAATCCCCTACGATGGGTTGAACCGGCAGTCTCTGGTTTCTTGCACAGTACTTTTTTGGCTAGTTTGTGCACCCCATAGTTCTGATGTCTGTGTTGCACAATCTGTTCAAACCAGTGTGCTCAAGCTTGATGGCTGGAATGTTTCTCCCAGGCGAACAAGTGAGCTAAAAACATTGAGATGTAGCCCTACAGTTTCACAAGGCAATCTGAGAACAGATGGGCGGGGGAGGTGTTGCATGATTCATGCTATAGTGTAAGGGCAGAGAAATAGTGGAATAACTCACCAATGTACCATGGAAACTGAGGGAGCATTCCACTCTTTACATTTTGAAGGTCATCTGAGTTAGGAAGTGCTTTTTTATGCAGGCTTGTCTATATATTGTATTTGGCCCCATGAATCTCAATTCAGCCTGGCCTAGCAAACCCTCGTTATTGGTCTGGTGCACTTACTGCCTGTGAATCTGCAAGCACTTAGCCCTGTGTTACCATTACATTTGTGTTTGGTGGCCATGCAGCAAGACCAGTGAACTCAAATTAACCTTTAAAAACATCAGTTATAGTTGCATTAAATGCAGCTTATTGTTTGTGTATGCCATATAAATTCACCAATCATTTTTAATGACACAATGTAAGGAAACCTATAAAGCCAGTACTTGTCAAAAATAAAGACTTCTCAATTAGCATTTACAAAATTTCTTGGATCCAACACAGAAAATGTCTACAAATGCTGTGCTTTTTTTGTTCGTTCCTCAAATTCCATGCTATATTTAAATATGCCAACGGTCCTGATGTTTATTACTTCACAGAAATTTTGACTGGTGTTTATAGTCCAATTTTTAAAACCTGTAAAACTAGTCTGCCACTGACATCTTGTGTAAAATATTCTCTTGTGTTGTCCTAAAAACTAGAATTGACTTCATATTGCCATTCTCCTACCTTCATGATGGTCTTTCCGTTTAAAATGGAACACAAACTAATATTTGGTACCAAATCCATGTACACAAATCTATGGCAGAATTGATGCTTTGTACAGATGTGTGCCAAATGCCTCTGCCACTATGCCACCGACTAGTCGTTAAAATATTACCACGCTACACACACCCACCCATGACGGAAAAAGAAAATTACAAAGCAGAGCATGCAGAGGGTCTTTACTGTTCAGTTTTGGATCTTTCCGTTCACTATTATCCCACTGTGGTAAGGTTCAGTGGTTCGCCTGCTGTTGGATGCACTACCAAATATGGTTCAGTTTCCAAGGACTCTAATATAAGATGACCATGCTGCCACGTCCTACAGGTTCTATTATGTGGAGTTGAGCAGCATTATGCACAAAGTCTCTCACTTGTTCCTTTGACAGAATTCTGGAAGGTATATAAATTGCATGAAACGCATTGTTTTAGATGCATCCACTAGGAAACTCTCTGGGATGCTTGTATCATAATGTGTGTGAAATGCAGTGCCAAGTGCAAGTCTAATGAATGTAGACGGGAAATGTAATTGATTACAAATGGAAACGAGAAGCATTCTGGTGTGAAGCCTGGGCCTTTATATTTAGTATCCATCTTGGTGAAACTGTTCTCATTTAAACGCTTGCACTCGGGGCGGAGAAGTGGCATTTACTTGTGCTCTAGCTTTCTGCAACCTTGGCACTAATTGATTCATAGCCTCGCTTACATTTGTGTATTACTAACTGGAGCAGCTTCTAGAGGTCCCTTGGGAGACACGACTCGCGGGTATCTTCGAAAACCGTAGTACTAATTGGACGGAATCGCTGTCCGTGAAGACATCCATTGGTCAGCAAACCTATATAATTGGTTACTGAGGGGGGTGTGGATGCTTGGTAATGTCGGTTTCAGTGTTCACCCTGCAGTGCTGCCATGAATGGTTTACCAAATTAAACTCCATGCTTTGAGACCAGCATTTAATTTTCACCAGTAATTGTGCCTTTAGCCACATCCTTCCTTGTTTAAGGTGCCAGGGAAGTCGCCGAAGTCCCTGTTAACGTCTGCCCGGGCCCACTAAAAGGAAGGCACTTAGTCTGGTTTGTTTTGGTCAGCTGAAGGCTTGTTTCATTAAGGATGGTGCTAAATGTATTTTTTGTATTTCTCTCGGGTAACCTTTATTCTTGGTTTTTTAAAGCGCACTTTCTACCTTTTCTGAACCATGGATAGCGGGCTCAGTTGAATCCCTTGTATTCATATACTAAGTTTAAGATGGCATTAGAAGTCTGTATTCTTGTACCCCACACCACTTCAAGAGGTAACCGGAATTAGGTGTGCTTGTGCCAGGGGGTAATGTATAGGGTGCTTAAGTACAACCATTTCATAACTAGATTAATTTGTGCAGCCCATAGACCTGTTAGTTCTTCAAATGTGGTTTTGGTGAAGTCTTTTCTGATCTTTCAATCTTGATCAAATGTGATAGGATTCTGTTTTCTCCCTTGTCTGTAACCCTTTTCTTTGTCTCTGGGCTGCTAATATTAATGGTGGTATGAACCACATCTCATGCAATGCGGGGTCTGGCTGCTGAGTGGTCATTTGTGAACCGTGTATGGTATAGTGGTGTCTTGGCACTGCAGCGTGGAGCAGTTCAAGCAGCATGTATTTCCTTACAAGCTAAACCTAGTTTTACCTTGGTCCGCATGGGTGCAGGTTAGAGCAGGCAAGTGCCACCTCCCCCTAAGGGAGGTCTGATTATTTTGTGTACACTTTCCCACGACTTGTAAACCTCTGGATAAATGGCACTGTTTAAGCATGGCCTCATGGAGCAGTTTTCTGAAGTGGGCACGTTTATCTTGATAGGATTGTTTATTTAAGAGAAGCACTAGACACTCTGGGATCAAATTTTCACCAGAAGCAATGGAACATGTTCTTTGATTAGTACACAGAGGCCACTGAAGGGGGGGTTAGAATTGCACCTTAAATATGGAATTGAGAACGGTGGGACTGCATGGCACACCTACAAAAAAAACCTATATATTGATTTTAGGTCTGCCTTTGACACATTTTTATTATGGCAAACATTGCTCAGATCCCCTTTGGTCTATTGAAAATGTTAATGGCTCTATTTAATATTCGAAGCCTTAACTGGTAGTGACACCACCTTGTGTAACCTATACCTAGCGCACTTTGCCATGGAATTGAATTCAAATGAGTCATTCACTCAAAATGGGCAACAAATTCAGTGGATGGGGTATGCTGTTGGCTATCTTGCTATATACAGGGCTGCAACATCGGCTAAATACATTTGAGTTTTGTTTTTTGCACAAAAGAATAGTCTCGCTATCTTGACCATGACCACTGCCCCTAGCTATAACTGGAGGTTGAATGATCAAAAGTTAACCTTATTTGGTTTTGCTAATTTTTAAGACTAATGTAAACGAACATATTGGAGCGTTTGCCGCTATGCCCAGTGGCTACTGATTAAGTCATTGAAAATGGTTTATAATGCAAAGATTGTAAGTTATGGGGTTGGAGATATGGGGGTAATGGTTTAGAGTTGACATTTAAGAGGTTGGAAAGGTATTGCGCTTCCCGAGGATTTGATTGGTTTGCAATCTCCTCCTCGATAGTTATATTAATTAGTGAAGGCGTTGAAGCACAGTTCAATAGTTTCCAATCGCCACCTCCCCATGTACCAGATTTTATTCACAACCCACCCTGGAACATCAACATTTGTGCTGACTGCCAGCACTAATACTGCTCTTGTTCAGCACCTTTGAGAACTGGACACGACACCCTGCAGCTGGTGGGGAAAGGAGACATTTGCACGATACACATTTCAGACCGTCGCAGATTCTGTGGTGGATACTTTGAGGGCTGACCCCCTCGTCTTCGCTCCAAAACTTGTCTGATTGGACAGAGTGGCGTTCCTGAGGGGGGACCAGTGGTACATTCCCACTGCCACCTGCTCATGTCTCGGCAATCATGTGACCTGCACACTGGCAAAGGGCTGCCCTCCCAGCTACCATGCATGGTGGCTTGTTTGGCTGACCGCCCTGCAGTTAACCAGTTGCGGATGTCTCAATTCCCATATGAGTAAATTGAACCCCTGCACATCCCTGTCTTTGTGGTCACGTGTTAAATTGAATACAGCCCGCACAGTGATTTCCCACTACGCGTATTTGTGATTGTGAATTTTTGTCACTCACCTCCTTTAGCTAAATCATGGAGTAATGTGTTGGACCAAGTTTACATCCAATAGATCATTACCCCTAGTATTCCCGGTGAAATCCTTTATACAGTCTCTGTGGCTCCTCCGAGTATGTTATTCCCCATGTGGCCACCCCAATGCATCTTTACTCCCGTAGTTGGTAGGTGGGTCCCCCTATCTGGTGCTGAATACAGGGGACGATGAGGATCGTGACGAGCAGAGTGACAGTTGCATAGCAACAAGCCATTTGGGTTCCCAGATGAACAATTAGTCAACCAGGATACTCATGTCTTGTTCCTCTCATTCTCTCGTATTGCTGATTTCCTCTATTGCCTCTACATAACATCTTGGCGGGAATTGTGGTAAAGCATGAGCTGCCGATTTTATGACACACCCCTCACTACATTGTCATAAAATCAAAACTGTTTTGGAGGGTCACCAACCACAGAACCTGTAGTTCTTCACGCACTGCGTCCCTTTTAGTTGCATTCACCAATTGGGGCAGTTTGTAGTGGGTGAGAGGCAGCCATTTTGCATTGGCTGCAGCTTGCACTCCAGGTACCAGGAGAGAAGTTAAGAAAACAGATGCTGATCTGAACTGTTTCAAATGAGATGGAATGTTCCCTAAAATCTTGGACACCAAGATCTAGTTACTACTGGACCTTTTCTGCCTGTTAACTTTAGTTTGTCTGCTGCAGTTTTCAGCTTAGCTGTGGACAGCACATTGAGCAGTATCCATTCTGCACATGCACCATTAATGTTGGGGGTATGAAGTCACCAATGCACAAATTCCCTTTCAATCTGTTGGTAGTTGGGCGTATGCTTTTGTTACTCACGCCCACCAAGTGTCCATCACAGCAGCAGTCCCACTAATGTAACGTCGCAATGCCCATCGCCGTTCTGCAGCAGGTATTCATCTCCTGCATTATTGTTCCATTGGCACTAAAACACAGAAAAATGTGGTGGTTGCTTTGTTTTCTGGATGGGTTCGTTTATCCTCGTTAAAGCATGTATATAACTGTTTCAAATACTCTTACTGTTACCATTTCCTCAAAGCCCACCAGCACTTCTGCACGGTGCCAGCCCTTTCCCGTTGCGTAACACCAAACCCTGGATTTGCATCAAGGGCCTGGTGTGGCACAATGGCACATTCTTCGTGGTGGTTTTACAATATATTCTTTTATGGAAAAGCGGTCCCCCTGTTACATATTCCAGAAACATGTTTGTTTATTTGTTATAGCGCGGACCAAACCCGCAAGGGTAGCTGGGCGCAAAAGCAGTACAAGGTTACTTGAGGACTTGGTTACAGGAAGCATACAATTTATACAGTACACAATTAGAGCTAAGGTAAGTATACAAAGAGCAGGAAAAAAAATGCAGATCAGTTTAGTTGATCAGATGTCAATTCATCTGGTTACGGATGTCAAATGTCATACAGATATCATTACAGATGTCTAGTATCTATATGGTGGGAGGTCGGAGGTCAAACTAAATGTCATTGGCGCGAATCCAGGTGAGGACTTTCCGCCTGAAGCCAAAGTAAGGTTGGTCCATTCTAAGATCCAGAGGGAGTTTGTTCCAGGTTTGCGCAGCTATGACTGGGAAACTAGAGCCGCCAGCTGTACTCTTTTTGAATCTAGGCATCAATAAGGTGAAGGCGTTGGTCAATCTGGTAGGACGGTTTGAAGTTCTCTTGTGGATTCTGTTTGCCAGGTAGGGGCTATGTTGTTAAGACATTTGGATGTAAGGGAGAGTATTTTGAGGGCGATCCTGTCTTTGATTTTTAGCCAGTGGATATTTTTCCTAATGGCGGAGATATGAAATCTGTTGGGAATATTTAAAGCTACTCTGATAGCGTTATTTTGGAGAGTTTGTAGTTTGTCAAGGATGTACTTGTTAGAGCCTGCATAGAGGGCATTGCAGTAATCTAGCTTGGATATGATGAGGGCATTGGCTAATGTAATGCAGCTACTTTCAGTTAGACATGGTCTGCATTCTCGGATTAATTTACAAGTATATGCAGTGGAAGATGCTAGAGAATTCGTTTGTTTTTTTGAAGGTAAGCGCTGAGTCAAGATAAACCCCGAGGGTTTTGACGGCAGGCATCACTTTAATGACGTTATTGTCGATGTTGAATGAGGCATAGTTGGGGTCAAGTTTTTTGATGGTCGATGCTGAGCCAAGGATCAGTAGCTCAGTCTTGTCGTCGTTCAGGCAGAGGCCGTGTGATGCCATCCAAGCCTGAATGAGGAGATATCTTATTTACTAAGGCCGTGTCTTCCAAGAAGTTACCCGAAAGGGGATTAGAATCTGAGTGTCATCTGCATAGTTAGTGTAGACAACACCCAGTCTGTCCAACTTGTCAAACAAGGGCTTAGTAAAGATGTTATACATTGTCGGAGAAACACATGATCCTTGGGGAACACCGCATGAAACTTGTATGGGATCAGCGGCTGCTAAGGGGGAGAAGACTCTCATTCTCCAGCATGGGGTCTGGCATGGATTCACATGCTCATGAATATTCCCCGTCGTCAGGCTGGGAATCCTCGGTAAAGAAAAAACCAGTATCAGTTTCGTTTCTGATCTGTCTTTCGTAGTAATAACCAATCACTGGTCTCTGCGTCATACTGACCACAGCCAATGACTGCCCTCTACCTAAGCACCGCCTCTGGCAGCCATCTTCAGATTTTTACCGCACGTTCATGTGTTGGGATCCTCGTGCTATTGCTCTCGAGCGTTAGTGCTATTTTTCGCGCTTTTTTCACAAAAACTTCGATTCTTTCGGTCAAAAGAGCCTCAAGCTCCACCGATCCTACATCCGATCAACGGGGACCCGTGTCGGATTCGTCTGCGCCCCTCCAGGGTGAAGATTTCGTCGAGCTACACTTCGGAGGACTCCAGAAGCTTCTCAGGCCCGGTCTCGGAAATGGCCCAGGAGAAGGGAAGCTCGACGCCCGGAAAGCTGTTCAGGGTCTGCCCTGGATGCCAGCTGCAGAACGTCTTTAAGGAGGACAAACACTCTTTCTGCCTTTACTGCCTTCATGAGGACAAGACGCACGTGGAGAAGGACTGTGCGTTTTGCGGCAACATGTCGAACGGACCATGAAGGACCGCCATCAACGTCTCGCCAACTGGCTGGAGGGTAAGAGCCCGTCTGGCGAGAAGAAGAAGAAATCCGAGCGGTCTTCTAAGACCTTTGAGGGCGCCCCGGCGACGGGGGCCCAACATAAGGCCAAGCACCGCGAGTCCGCTGGCACTGGGAGCGCCGAACGGTCGGGCTCTACGGGCGCCAGGCAGGGCGCACCCTTCCCGGCACCATCAACCACGAGCCAACGCTCTGGGTCGGGTAAGAGGAAGGCCGAGCACCCGGCGAAGCTCCTGGAGAGGCCCCGGTCGAGCTCTAAGGCAGAGGAGGAGCGTGGCAGTGCCCCCTCCCTCAAGGATAAGGCGGTGAGCGCACCTAAGGTGGTGAAGGCCTTGATCCATCCGACCAAGCCCTCTATCGAAACGGTCGCGGCGGCCCTGGCTCAGCCTGTGGAGGCTGCACCAGTGGTGGCGACCTCAGGGCCCAGAATCTCCCTGCCTCCTCGGAGGGAGTCTTCTTTTGTGCCCATCGATAGGACCCCCGTGAAACCCTCCGTGGGGAAGAAGGGGGGGGCAGGGCGTCGTCGTAGATTCGGCCTCAACCTCAGAAGAGGAGCTGATCGAGGTCTTAAGCCACGGCCTAGGCGTGGAAGAAGGCCAGCCCGTCGGAATGGACCCCGACGCAGGTGACGACGACGACATCGTCGAGGATACCGACGGGGCCCCTGCTCGCCCGTCGGATTCCCCTCTACCAGCGTCGCAAGACAACTCGGCGGCCATTTTGTTGGCCATAGAGTCCTTATGCTCCGAGATAAGGACGAGGCTACCGTTACCGACGGAGGAACCTCTCCCGTCGGGGGATCCAGAACCGGGACCTTCTGGTGTTCCCCCTACCAAGAAAAGAAGGATCCATCCACCACCTCCTTTTCAACCGTCGCGCCCCGTCCAGCCCTCCTCCCCGTCCACCCGAGGGGATGATACGGGGACTGACACGGCAGCGACGGGTACGGACGACGAGGCATACGACGAGGATATTCCGTCGTCGCCTCCCACCAGGGCTTCTCCGCCCGACTAGATCGGATCTTTCCACTCCATGATCTCCAGGGCTTCCGAGCTTTTCCAACTCTGCCCTGAGGAGAAGAAAAAGGAAGGCTTCCTTTATCAGCGGCGCGAGGCCAAGAGGAAGACGGTCCTCGCAGTGCCTCTGTTGGACGACATTTGGGATGAGGGCCTTTCCCTCCTCAAGAACCCTTCCACGACGCCAGCTAGAAGAGACCGGTACGAGAAAAAGTACCGGGTCCCGGACACGGCCCCCCTATGCCTCCGGGCGCAGCCTACCCCGGATTCCGTCGTCTCCGCGGCAGCCAGGAAGAAAGCGGGGGGGGGGGTGCGGCCTCCACATCGACTTCCCCGCCGGACGGCGAGGGAAAGAAATTGGATGCTATGGGACGTAGAGTCATCTCGTCGGCAGCGACGACGATTAAAGCGGCCAACGCCTTGGCTATCGTGGCTCGCTACGACAGGGAGCTGTGGTACAAGGTAGCTCCCCTGCTGGATTTTCTGCCGGACGACAAGAGGGCGGAGGCCCTGGAGATCCTGCAGGAAGGTGAGGTGGCCTCGGACCACGCCATCACCGTGGCGACGGACATCGCCGACACTGGGTTCCGCCAGCTGGGCAACGGCGTTTGCCTTCGACGTCGTGGATGGCTCAAAGCTACGGACTTCCGGCAGGACATCCATACCAGAGTCCTGGACATGCCCTTCGACGGGAACAACCTGTTTGGGAAGACAGTGGACGATTCCCTTCAGGCCATCAAGGCGGATACTGAGACGGCCCGGGCCCTTGGAGTTCTGCAGCAACGACGGACGCCCTTTCGGAGCGGCGGAGGCAAGGGCGCCTCCAAAGGTTCCGGCGGCGGTTTCGCTTCCTACCGTCAAGCGGCCCGCTCGTCGTCGCAAGAGGCCTACAGAGGACGAGGCAAGTCTAGCGGACCCCGCCGTCGTCGCCAAGGAGGTCAAGGCGGCAAGGCCGCGTCCAAGCAGGATTGAACCGGCCGTGGGGTCGGGCCCCCACCGAAGCACCCCGGTGGGAGGCCGGCTGGCGGGCTTCGTCAGCGTGTGGGAGTCCATCTCCACCGACCGTTGGGTGCTGGACGCCCTGGCCCGGGGCCACGCGCTCGAGTTTCAAAGAAGGTGCCCGCGCGTCCCCCCCGTGGCCAGGAAAGAACTTCACGTCCCTCAACTTTTCCTGGAGGTAAAGGCGATGCTCAGAAAGGGCGCCATCGAACTCGTCCCAAAGAGGCTTCGGGGCTCCGGAGTCTACTCGAGATACTTCCTCGTGAAGAAGAAGACGGGAGGATGGCGCCCCATCCTAGACCTGCGACGTCTGAACAAGTTCATCAAGGCGCAGAAGTTCCGGATGGTCACCCTCCAGCACGTCCTGGGTCAGCTGGAGGAAGGAGACTTCCTATCGTCGTTGGATTTGGAGGATGCCTACTTCCACATTCCCATCCTAAAGGGGCACCGAAAATTCCTCAGGTTCGTGGTCCAGGGGCGTCATTACCAGTTCAAAGCCCTTCCCTTCGGACTACGGTCAGCACCCAGGGTATTCACCAAGTGCCTCGCACCGGTGGCGGCGCAGCTGCGCCGCGAGGGGATTCACGTCTACCCCTACCTGGACGACTGGCTCATCCGCGCCAAGACGAGGGAGCTCGCCGTGGTCCACACGGCAAGGACCCTCCAACTCCTCACGGACCTGGGATTCTCCGTGAACTACGCCAAATCCCACCTGGTGCCCGCGCAAGTCGCACTGTTTCTGGGAGCGAGGCTCGACCGTGTCCCTTCTGGCCTCCCCGTCGGAGGAGAGGACCAGGACCATCTTGGGCAAGGTGCAACGGATGTTGGTGGCCGACGCGGCCAAAGTGAGGTCCATCAAGTCCCTCCTCGGGATGATGTCTTCCTGGATCTACCTCATTCCCATGTGCAGGCTCCGGATGCGCCCGTTGCAAGAATTCCTGGATGTGCGCTGGATCCAGACGACGGGCAGCTTCGAGGAAAGGATCAAGCTCGACGAGAGTTTCCGACGAGCGATACGGTGGTGGGGCACCCGCGCGCATCTGACGGCGGGCATGGACTTCCAGACCCCAGCCCACCAGGAGACTGTGACCACGGATGCCTCCCTGGAAGGGTGGGGAGCGCACACCGAAAATCTGCACGCAAGGGGACTCTGGCTCCCGACGGAGAAGTCCCTGCATATCAACGTCCTGGAGCTCCGTGCAGTGTTTTGGGCCCTCGGGTCCTTCCTTCCGTCCCTCAAGGGCAAGGTGGTGAGGATCTTCACCGACAACACCACCACCATGTTTTACATCAGGAAACAGGGCGGAACCAGGTCCCCAGCGCTGTCCAAGGAGGCGCAGGACCTGTGGCATTGGGCCGTCGCCCAAGGGATTCTTCTGGTGCCGTTTCATCTGGCAGGGATAAAAAACACCATCGCCGACTCACTCAGCAGGGAGCTGCGCTCGTGCCACGAGTGGGAACTACGGCAGGATCTGGTGGATCGCCTCTTCCGACGGTGGAGCACACCCCAGATCGACCTGTTTGCGATGGCGACGAACACCAAGTGCCGGAGGTTCGCCAGCAGGTTTCCCCAGACGAGGAGCATGGGCGATGCTTTCTCGTTCCCCTGGGAGGGCCTGTTCCTCTACGCGTTCCCTCCCTTGCCTCTGCTAATCCGGCTCGTCAACCAGCTCAAGAGGTCACGGTGCAGGATGATCCTCGTCGCACCTGCGTGGCCGAGGCAGATATGGTTCCCGGACTTGCTGGACTTGTCAGCGTCCCCGCCGATCAAGCTGCCGGCGGACGCGGATCTACTCTCCAGGGAAGGAGGCGCCATCCTCCACCACGACCCGAAGTCGCTGAACTTGCAGGCCTGGCTCCTGCAGCGCTAGAGTTTGGAGGATACGACATACCGGCCGATTGCAGAGAGGTTCTTGCAAAGGCCAGGGCGTCCTCGACTCTTAAATGCTACGGACACAAATGGAAGAGGTTCTCTGTCTGGTGCCACGCACAGAAGATTAACCCTCTACGGATTACGGCTCCCCAAGTACTGCCGTACCTGCTGACGCTGGCCAAAGCTGGTCTGGCACACGCGTCCATCAAGATTCATCTTGCTGCGATCTCCCGATACACCAGAACCACGGGGCGGACGTCCTTGTGGTCTCATCGTCTGGTGAAAGAGTTCATGAAGGGACTGTTCAGATCGTTCCCGCCGGTGAAGACTCCGGCCCCGGCGTGGGAGCTCAACGTGGTGCTGACCAAGCTCATGGGACCTCCGTTCGAGCCTCTGCACTCGGCCCCGTTGAAGTTTCTATCGTGGAAAACAGCTTTTCTTGTGGCCATCACCTCCGCACGACGAGTGGGAGAGATCCAGGCCCTTTCCTGCAAGGCCCCGTACTTGACTTTCCACGACACGAGGGTAGTGCTCAGGACGCACCCCTCCTTCATGCCCAAGGTACCGTCGGACTTCCATCTCAACGAACCCTTGGTGTTGCCTGTGTTCTTCCCGTCGCCTTCGTCGCCGGCTGAGAGGACTTTGCACTCGCTGGATGTGGCTAGAGCGCTGAAGTTCTACGTGGACCGCACGAAGTGTTTTCGGAAGACGTCACAACTCTTTGTGAACTTTGGACCTGTCAATCAGGGGAAGGCTCTCTCGAAGGCTTCCATTTCCAGATGGCTCTCCGGCTGTATCATGTACTGTCATCGGTTGGCAAACCGACCGCTGCCTGGCCGTCCGAGAGCCCATTCCACCAGAGCGATCGCAGCTACCACGGCGTTCCTTTCTGGTGTGCCCCTGCTGGACATATGCAGGGCTACTACGTGGAGGTCGACGCACACCTTCACGAAATTCTACTGCATCGACCGGGATTCCAGGGAGGAGTCCAGGGTCGGCCAAGCAGTGCTGCGCAACCTGTTCGCCTGAGGTGAGCCTGGTGAGGAGGTAAGATGCTTAATGTTGAGTTTGATGTAATGCTTAATGTTGAGCCTTTGCCACCTCCCGTGGTTGTGCATGTGTGTACTGCTATATATTCTTTATTCATGAGCATGTGAATCCATGCCAGACCCCATGCTGGAGAAGGAACAAGTTACTTACATGTAACTGTTGTTCTCCAGCATGGGTCTGGCATGGATTCACATGCGAACCCTCCCGCCTACCCCTCTGCGGCTCTTCACTTGGTCATACTGCCACTTTACGTGCTTCCAAATCTGAAGATGGCTGCCAGAGGCGGTGCTTAGGTAGAGGGCAGTCATTGGCTGTGGTCAGTATGACGCAGAGACCAGTGATTGGTTATTACTACGAAAGACAGATCAGAAACGAAACTGATACTGGTTTTTTCTTTACCGAGGATTCCCAGCCTGACGACGGGGAATATTCATGAGCATGTGAATCCATGCCAGACCCATGCTGGAGAACAAGTTACAGGTAAGTAACTTGTTCCTTGTCCGGTTTGCAAGGAAGGATTGTACCCAGGTTATGGCATCACTTGAGAAATGTGCGGCCGAGCTTAGATGATTGCATAAAACTGCATGATCAACCAAGTCGAAGGCCGCAGATAGGTCAAGGAGGAGTAGCATAGCTGATTTACCATTGTCCTTCAACTCGTCAATTTGGGTCTTGAGGTCAATCGGGGCTGTTTCAGTACCATGAAGAGGGCGGAAGCCAGATTGCCGTGAGCCTAGTAAATTGTTGGTTTCTAGGTAGTCCTGAATTTGCAGGTATGCTACTCTGTCAATGATTTTAAGTAGGAATGGGACAGTGGTGATGGGTCTATAGTTAGTTGGTATTGCAGGGTCGAGAGTTTGTTTTTTTTTTTTTAGCAAGGGAAGTACCCAAGATTGTTTGAGGTTATTGGGTACTAGATTAGACTTAAAGGATGCATTTGAAATGAAGGGTGCTAGGTCTCGCGCTGCATCTTTTATGATTTGGGCCGGGCAGTTGTCTCCTTTGCAATTGGAGGGCTTAGAGATAGTATGATTTTTTTCTGTCTCTAGTATGGATACTTTTCTAAAGCTAAATGGGTGAGGGGTGTTAGCTTGGTTAAGGAGGAGCTGAGGTTGCAGTATAGACTGTTTGCGAAGGCAAGGAGGCTTTTTTGTTAGCAATTTTAGTTTGGAGCAGGCTAATTTTACCCGCCAGGGCATTTTGTATATTGGTGCACCAAGGCTTATTTTTAGGAATGTTGTCAGGTGGGGTTATGGGTGATTCCATTTCGCGGAGGATGGAGAATAGCTCCTTAGTGTCTGATTTGGCTTTGGAGATTCTGTCATTGAAGGTGTTTCTTTTGGCGTTTATGATTTCCTTTTTATACTGTTTGGTAATGGTGGCTAATTTCGTTTTGTTCTCCTCAGTGGTGAGTGTTGCCAGATAGACTGCAACTTTCTTTTTTGGATTCTAAGGTCTTTCAGGTGTGGCGTGAACCAGTTATTAAGGTGACAAAGTTGTTTACTTTTGCGTAGCTTAGAGGGGGCAATCAAGTCAAGTGCCTTGATCATTGTACTGTTGTAGGCTTCCACCAGCGACGAGGGGTCTGTGATATTGTCTAAGTTATTGAGAGTAGGGAGGAGATGGGGTAGGAGTAGTTCTGCTGTGATGTCTTTTTTACTTCTCGTAGGGAGTGGCGGGGCCATGAGTATGGGTTTAGGTCGGATAAGGTCTAGTGAGGCGTTGAATGCAATTAAGTAGTGGTTAGTCCAGGATTGAGGTATTATATTAGTAATGCTAATGCTAATGTTAGTTCCGATCAGCAACCCAGTCTAGGGTTCTACCTTTGGTGTGAGTAGGGAGGATACTTTTTGAGTTAGGGCGTAGTCATTCAGAAGTGAGGCGACCGATAGGGCATGTTTGTCGTTACCATCATTAAAGCCCAAGTTAAAGTCTCCCAGTAGTAGTATTTGAGCGTGGTCTTTAGTGTTGTTAGTTACGATAGTAGTTAGGTCATCTTCAAAGGTTCCTAATGGTCCAGGTGGTCTGTAGATGACATGCAAGGTGAGAGTCCGGTTACAAGAGGTGCATTTTGGCAGTAAGTTCACAAGATGGGAGTATCAGGGTAGTAGCTAATTTAAAAGGTAAGGTAGATTTGTGAATGATAGCTAGGCCGCCGCCTTTAGAGTTGGGTCTATCCACTCTTAGTAGTTGGTAGCCGTCAGGTATAGCTAGCATGATGGCAGGTCCGGCCGCCTCATGGAGCCAGGTTTCGGTTATGACTAATAGGTCTAAATTTTCATTAGTTAGGGTGTCCGAGATCTCAGTAGCATGGGCTACCATGGATCTTGCATTAATCAGAGATCCAGTTATTGATAAGGTACTGTTTGGTTGAGTCAAAGGAGGTTGTTTATTTTTGGTATAGGCATCTCTTTGTGACAGTGGCTGGTCGGTAGTTATGTAGAGTGGTAGATTTATTAGCTAGATCAATGTAACCTCTGTGATTGTGGTAGGAGGATGGTTCATGAAGACAGGATAGTCTTGCCCTCAGTCTCATGTTTCTATCCTTGGCTGGGTATGGGGCCGTGGAAGCATGTGCCATGATGGTAAGGAGGCTCAGGGCAGAGTGTAAAAGTTGGTAACGGGTGATTTTCATTATGATTATAGGCAGGGAGGGCCGAACACAGATTAGGGCATAATTCGGGCAGGTCTAAATACGACCATATGGCATAACACAAATTAAGACACAAATCAGGCAAAGGTCTAAATACGACCCTAGGGTATAGCATAGATTAAGGTACAAATCAGGGCAAGGCTCTAATATGACCAAAGGGCATAACGCTGATTAAGGGACAGCTCAGGCAAGGTCTAAATGCGACCATAGGGCATAACACAGATTAAGGCACAGTTCAGGCAAGGTCTAAATGCGACCATAGGGCATAACACAGATTAGTGAATCTTTCTTCTGAGTCATGCTTTCCAGTTGTATAAAGTTGTCCTTGTACACCTGCCCCCCCATCCACTGACTTCTACCGTATGTCCCAGGAACATACCCGTGACCCTCCCTCTTCTGGCATCTCTTGTGGCAAGAATTGCTTTGGCATTCCTGTGAGGTGTGGAATCGGTGAGCACATGTGGGTCTCATTGGTGCTCGTCCCACTTTCTTTTTCCCATACCATATATTTTGAGGCCATATCTGCTCCTTCCCTGTCAGTTTTTGTGTGCTAGCCAGTTCTTAGTACGTGTTTCCCTCTCACCACCAGCTGATGTGTTCAATTTATCCTTAATACCAGAAAAGACAGAAAACAAAGATGCATAACAGTATATTTTCTTTTTCCCCACTCTTCTCAATCTCACCCTTTTTCATTGTCCATCTTTGTGGGTTTCCTTGTAGTACAAAATGTAAATTGGGTTATACTTCCTGTAAAGTCACTCCTCTTTCCAACATGCTGCTGGTATCTCGTCGAACATGGTTGTGATGAATCCATGCACGACGTTTATCTTCACTGCTGTGGGTATTAAGAGCACTACTTCAAACAGGCTACAAAACAAAGGGGCTTGCCACTTTCTCACTGTTTCGAATGAGGACCTTGTCACCCGGATAGAGTGGATGCGTTTGTGGAAATGCTTGTGCACTTTAAATGTTTGGCAGGTTTGTGGATTGCTGGACCTGGCGGGAAATGTATCAAAGCACATTTGTCATCTCAGTCAGTTTCATTTCATAGGATTTCTGAGCTAGGGTTAACCTCAAATTCAACATGGAGGGACCGCCACATGCAAATTTCATGCAGTCAGGTGGTGATCCAAGGAAGTTTTACATGGGGCAAAGGGTGCAAGAATGTCTATCTTGACATAGTATTTGCTGTTAGCCTAGCCAAGTGCTAATTTAGGAAGCAATTCTTTACACAATCCCATTCGACATGCAGCCGGTAAACTGAGATAAATGTCTCCTGGAAATTAAATTTTGCACAAAGATAATGTGCTGACCATTATCTGATCTCTTCACATACTCCCTATGTTGGGAATACTTCCTTCCCTAAACATTGCAGCAGAATTGGCATGCTTTGCACAGGGTCCCACCTCAAGCCAACGTGAAAATGGACCCACTGCTACTATTGTGTACCTGTAGGAGGCACATCTCTTGCATATCAACAGTCAATGGGCAAGTGCCGGAAGGGCCCTTCCAGCCGTGGTATCATTGCCCTTAAGGTTTTCAATGTGTGACCAGACCAAAACTGTTTGCAAACCATACAATTTCCCACTCACCTCGCTCATGCATGTTTGGAACATACATCCCTCACTCAGCTCTTGCTGCTATGCTCTTTGGATGCATGAGTGGGGAAATGCAGCTGTTCTAAAGCTAGAACATATTTTTGGGAGTGGAATCACAGGCTTCTCTGTGCTATTCTGCTGCCAAATGGTCTGTTGGTGACCGTGAACACCCACTCTGTACCCATAATTCTTTTTCCTGTTTTTGCATTTCACCTTGTAATTCTATTGTGTACTATGGGGATCATATCAGCACTCCGCCTTCATCTGGTAAATATGCTGCTGCTTTTGTCGGTCTGTCAGCCATTTCGTTCCCTTTTGATGCCCTGTCTTACCTGTATGGGCAGCACATTTTATTATTGCCACCACTACTGGAGCTTTAAATGCCTCAATTCCCTTAGTGCTGCATGCTGTACAGTAGTCATCACTTCTCCAGCATTGGATCTTTCATGGATTCACATGCTGTGAATATTCCCTGTCCGGCTGGGAAAACCCAGGTAACTTTAATATAGCTTTCCTATGGAAAGACTTTCAACTGTCCCATCGTTATGGGTGCTTTGGGGGATGGGGGGGCACCAATGGGACGTCTAGTTCAGAGCTCTGCCTCCGCAGCTTCCCCTCAGATTTCAGCCGTCTTTCAAACCGTTGGGATTACCTAGTGTTATTTCCTGAGAATTCTTTTTGTGAGTTTATTCTCTTAAGCTTGTGCTTTTTCCAGTCTCAACAAAGGAAAAGCGTGTTTCCAGCCCAGTTATGAATTACCGGGTCTGAAGAATCTTTTAGGCCGTGAGACCTGTGACCTAAAGAATGTATACGAGGTGGGACAGGCATTCGGAATTACTTTACTGTTTGCAATCTGTCAAGCGAAACTCGAGGACGGACACATGGGCTGCCACTCCCTCAGACAATCGCTCCAAAGATCAGAAGAACCTCTGACAAAGAAACTGAGGACAGGTGAGCCTAGGCCATCTTCCAGTCAAAATAAGGCTGAGCTTTAATTGCCCTTGAGGACTGTTGAGTGGTGAGGGGGGGTGGGGTCACAGGTTCCCCCTCATGATGCTTCCACATCCTGCTAGGAAGGGCTCACACCCACAAAAATCTGGACTTGTCACAAAAATCCATTGTGGCAACGTTGCCTTAGGGCTGCTGTGCGCTATACAAATATGAATAAAATATTTAATCCAAGCCTTCGTCCTCATCGGCGAAGAAGTCTTCGTCCACTGACAAATCACTCTTCATCGGCCCATCAGTTCTGGTCGGCCATGAGTCTACAAAACCCAAATCCAAGTCGTCATCCAAATCGTTGCCTTCTCCATCGGCAGTGTTACAAGTGACGACCATATCTACGGCAGGATTGCCTCCATCGAAGCCTCAACTCCTGTCAACAGCCACATCAACCACCCCGTTAACTTCTGTCCCGTTGATTGAAGGGTGGTGTGGGTAGTCCCATGTGACACGTACATAATCTTCAGGGACCGACCCAGTCCGAAGTGGAAGCCGTTAGGGCAGATCAAAGCACACTACTACGTCTACAGAACAACCTCTTTTAGAAAGGTCCCCAACCATACTACCAGAGATCCTACTACGACATGAAATTACATCTGAATTTGAGGCACTGCCTTAAGACAAATTTTCGAATCTGACCCAGGAGGATGTTCAGAACTGCCGTTTCCAGATCCGTCTGTCTTGGGCCTGCAGCGAACAACTCAAACGCCCTTCTTTCCGTCTAGCTCAAACCTAGGGGTTGTACCACCACAATATCCCCTCATAAATCCCCATTAATTGCGGTCTATGCAAGTGGTTTACACTCTGCAATCTCTCCTAGAACTGGAGGCTAGGCTTCCAATGCCTCGGGCTCTATCCGTCCCACACGTGGAAGTCCGCAGATTACCCCTTGCCAGAGGGATACTCTGATACCATATGAAACAAGTGCGCTCGCCCCAAAAGGCCATGCCCGGCTAGACCTTCTCCAACCCCTAGAGCATTTTGTCCTCGATGGAGGGAGAGCTGGTTGACTCGGACCAGGGCATTGCCCCACAGGACACCCTTTCCACCATCTCTTCTCCAAGGAGGGCGACACTTGGGATACAGACCCAGACCAAGATGCGCCAGGTAGTCCGGCCCAACCATCTCCCCCAGATGACATGGGTGCATTCTATGATGAGGCCTGCCAGGAATTCAGCCTTACTCCAGAGGGAACGGACTGCTTCTTGCTCAATCACATGAGGAGAAAAGCTGATTTTTGCAAACCCAATACTAGATCATGTATGGTAGGAGGAACACCCTTTTACGGACCCAGCAGTCAAAGGGCGCTTGAGGGGGTGGGGGAGGGGTAAAGTAAAGCTCCCAAATCCACTCTGAAGTGTTAAACATCGCAACCAACACGAGTCTATTTGCCGCTGCGAAAAGCTCGCACCCAATACAAGTGTGCCACGCCACCGGATAATAACTGCAAGCTGGATGCCTTTGGGAAGAAAGTCGTTACTATAGCAGCAACTACCATGAAAGCTGGTAACTCTTTGGCCATTGTTGCAAGGTATGACCGAGATGTGGCACCATCTAGCCCCAATATTGGACCACCTTCCAGAGCAGCAGAGGAACTCTTGGTGCGAGAGGGACGAGGCATCGAACATAGAATAAACATTGCTGTAGACCTAGCCGGGACTGGCTTCAAACAAATAAAAGGGGTGGTTCATAGGCGGCAACCTTGGCTTCGCTGCACCGACTTGTGGACATGCCCGGTGAGGATCTTTCCGGGGGAAAAGATCGTCCTGGCTTTGAAGGCCATGAAAGCTGATGCAGATCTGCAACGATCTTATTGCCCTTTTTTTGTTCTTTTCGGGGAGTCTTGGGGAACACAAGATTTTCATGTTCTCAAGACAACATGGGATACAACAGATCCTCCGATTCCCAGCCCTCAGCTGCACTACTCTGGGCTTCGCTCACTTTTTATGGGGAAACTGACATGCCCTTAAGACAGTCGGTACTGGGAGACTGTTTCCCTTCATCCTTTGCTCCTATTGCATATTTTGTGCAACATGTAACAAGAGTGCAATGTAACTTACTTTACAGCACCCTTGGATCTCTAGGCATTCCAAAGGCCCTAGAAACTCTCGCTGGACTTTATGAACTGTGCAGATGTGTCATAGGCAGGACTGGTGGCAGCTATCGTTTTCATATACTTTTAACCCTTTCTTGCCATGTAAAACACGCTTACCTCGCTTGGCACGAATAGGTGGCCTTGCTCCAATGGCCATGCCACAAGGTTCTTTGTCCTGTCCCTTGGCCATCTGGCCCCTTCACCTTCCCCAGGTCGAGGCGACCCGGGTCAGTCCTTATTTGGTCATGCACTTTCCCACGAAACCCAATGCTTTTTCAGGCTTCTGCATGCCTGGTGTGCCTCCAGGATGTGGGCTGGGATGTCTGTTCCCAATACACATCCTGGCTGCCAGAGTCTGGTCTCCTGAATGCCTGGGACCACCGTGGTCCATGATTGGTCCATGTATGGAGTGAGTGTTAGTGAGCAGATCTCCCATTGGGTCCTCTCTGTTTTGGCGCAAAGGGAACTTTGGATAAGAGGAGGCTGAAAACACCACTACCATGTCGATCTCCTGAGTTCACACGAACGAAGGATAAGGAGCAAAGTATCCTGCAACAAGCAGTCGAACATCTGGTGACCCACTGGAAGGTATGGCACACTGAGCCCACTGTCGTCCTGTGGGACCCCTCTGCATCTGATCGTCCTAGGGCTGCGAATATGCTTCGACCATTGGAATAGTGGGATCAACTATACTCGGCACCTTCAACAAACCCTGCAAGTAAGCCTCTTCGGAAGTGTCCCTGGGCCATCCAGTGGGCTGACCAGCTTACACGGGACGTTTGCTCTGATACCACCGCTGTTTTGAGGAGGCCCTCGACTTGGTATACTGCTTCCTGTGTCCACGGCACCCTCACACCGAAATTCGTACACTTGGGTGTTCCCAGGTCTGAAGTGAGACTAGTGCGCCCGGACAGGAGTAAATGTGGTTAGTGTTGCCCTGCTGTGGCAACGACCTGTGCAAGTGTGCTGCATTTGTGACCCCCTTGCCCCTTAAGCCTGCTGCAGTGGAATTGGGCCGATTCCTCCTCCCGGAGCAGAGAAATCGGCACTGTCCCGTTTGGGAATCCTTGCTGCATCTGAGTCTACACGGTGTCGAGACGTCCTGATTGTCGCATTCGAACCTGCCAGCGAAGTGGACTGTACTGGCAAAGTTTGGGTCTGCCTGCGTCGGGGACCGGTGAGTAGTCCTTGCCCAAAACGGTGGCCCCTAGCGCAGGAGCCCATTTTTACACATGAAGTGGCCCCTTTCCTTTCCACAACTATTGCTCAATAGCGACTCCATCGCACACTCTCAAACTGCCTGTGCCCTCAAGTGGAGGTCCTGCTTGAATAGTGGAAACTTGTTCTTGATCGCCTCATCCACCTTCCCGAGCTGCTAGAAACCCTTGAAGAGACCCTATTTTGTCCATTAGCACAAGCGTGTGCATGTACTATTGAGCATAAGGCTCCTCGCTTCGTAGGGCTTGGACTGCCTTAGTTAGGTGTATTCTTGATGTTGAACTGGGTCTAAAGATTACCTGCACTGCCTGTTTTCTTCCCCCTCTCGGTGGTCTACATAGTTCATGCGTCTAATCCATTAGACCCCTATTGTCTTATATTTATAATCGTGATGTATTGGTTTACTTTAGTATTACTGTGATTCTTTGCTATGGTCTGTTACAAAGGCCTTGTAATGTGTGTATTTTTAATATAACACCCATCTGGAGTAATTTGTAAGTGTCCTTGTTTTGTGCTCATTGAGGTCTTTCAGTCACCCTCACCCCTCTAGTCTTGACCGCCTGCCATAGCTACCCTGATTGGTCTGGCTTGTCCAGAGATTACTCTTTTCCAAGAAACTATGTTGGCCTTCTGAACCTCTGCCCCTCCTGGTCAGAGTTCAGAAATCCATAACACCGACCAACACAACAAGGACTCTTCCTCTTCACAAAGAGGCGTCAAAGCACAATGACTGCCACAGGGACTGTCCATTAGGAGGGAAGGTGGACTTCCACCTCAGCGAGTGGCATTAATATCCAGACAGATGGGTACTAGATATCCAATACGGCCACTTCTTGGAGTTCAAACGTCTGAGATGTTTTTACCAGAGGAATGGGAAATTGCAATCTCGCCCATACCTCTTATGTCGAGAGGTTTGTCTCGTTAAAAGGGCCGTCGAGTGGGTTCCCCCCTCAGCAAGGGTAAAGGGCACCTATTCCAGTTTTTTCGTGGTCCAGAAACCAGAGTGGCACCCCATTCTAGACCTACAGGTGTTGAAGAAAATAGAAAAATTCAGGATGCAAATTTGATATAAGGTTTTCTAGCGTCTCTTGATCTTGGACGCTTACTTTCACATACGCCCAAAGCACTAATTACTCGGTCACTGGGCAACGGCCATTTCCAGTTTCAGGTTCTCCCCTTTTGGCTTGAAATCAGCTCCCTGAACTTCCAAGTGTCTGGCTTCCATAGCAGCTTTCCTCCGGAGAAGGGCGACACCGCGTCTACCTGTACTACGACTGGATGGTCCAGGGAACAACTTACAACAGATGAGTATCTTCACCACAATGCTCCTACAACGTCTAGGCTTCACCATCAACTACAGCAAATCCTATTTGACTCCCTCAAAGAATTTGGTCTTCCCAGGAGCACAATTCCAGACAACCCCACAATCTTGCGGAACACTCAGAAGAGCAGATGGAGAAGCTCTGGACTCTAGTGGGCTCTTACACTGGAAATCATCAGTCTGCTCTTGTCTCCTCGGCACCATGTCGTCTTGAATCCTTCTCAAAGCGCCCAGCACAAGAATTCCTCTTATCCAGATGGTCTCAGATCCGGGACTCCTGGTCAGACCGAGTAGTCCTCTCCTAGGCCCTGGCAGACACCCTACATTGGTTGGCTCGCCCCTTCGACATCAAAAGAGCCATCCCCCTGGTATAACCGGACTTCCTAACACTATCGTGACTCACGCCTCTCAAATAGGATGGGGTGCACATCTGGACCAGTTCCAAGTCAAAGGCCTGTGGTTACCTGCGGAGACTGCTCTACATATCAATGTCCTGGAGTTGAGGGCTGCAAACTGGGCTCTCAAATCATTTCTCCCACCTCATCAAGGGCTCCGTGGTACCAGTTCTCACCGACACTACAATGTTCAACCTGTGCAAACCAGGAGGGACACTCGCAAATACTTTCCCAGGAAGCTCAAACCATCTGGCACTGGGCCAATCGGCACAATTCTGATCTTGGCTTTCCACCAGCCAGGGATCTAGAACAGGCAGATGCACAGCAGGGATTCCTCCAGACGCACGAGTGGCAACTAAACTGCTCCCAGGTGGCAAAGATCTTTGCAAAATAGGGACCCCCACAGCTCTTGCACCTTCTCGACAGCCCCGAAAACAAAACTATGGCAGCAGTTTGCCAGCAGGATCCCTCATCCGGACTCCTGGTGAGGATGCATGCTCTTTTCCTTGGACCATGTTTGCCTAGGTGTTTGCCCCTTTTCTCCTCGTATGGGGAAACGGTACAAATGATTTGTTAAGTTCCTAGTTTTAACAGCCCACATGAAACCCCCTTTTCAAGCCCATGTTAACAGCTGGCATTTCTCACTTCCTTCAGACAAGTATCAGAACTGCCGGCTCTGGTCATTGAACCACCGTATATGCTTCATGAGGCACAAGGTGCTTCTCTACGAATCCACATTTCATGCCAAAGACTACAATCACTCTACCAACCTTTTTTCCTAATGCTTCCACTCAAGCTGAAAAGGCTCTTCTTTCTCTGGACAGAGCTTTAAAGTACTACTTTGACCGCACAATCGTTCAGAACCTCCAAGCAGCTCTTTGTGGCTTTCCGCCCTTCCAATAAAGGTAGGCCGATTTCAAAGCAAGGCATCGCATGCTGGGTGGCAGCTACTATATCTTTCTGCCACACAAGTCAACAGACCACTACAATCTGCTCCAAGAGCTCATTGCACAAGGTCCATGGCGGCCTCGGCAGCTCCAAGGGGCGAGCATACCAAACAGACGTTTGGCAGGCAGCAACATGGCCAGTGCCCCACACATTCACCAGGCACTACTTTCTGCATCAACATGCCGAAGTAGTACAAATGGTATGGGCAGTCCTCCAACGCCTGTTCCGCTAAGGTAAGCCCACACAGCTTCAGGGGTTCTTTCTGCTCCTGTTTTCTTTTTCACCTAATATGCTTTTTGTCATATTGCTGAAGGCTTGCATCGTGTCTGCCTGATACGCCCCTCCAAGCATATTTACTGCTGCAGTCTATTCACAGCATGTGAATCCATGAAAGATCCAATGCTGGAGAACGGAGTAGTAGTTTCTTACCTGGAACTCCATTTCTCCAGTGATGGTATCTTTCATGGATTCACACGTGCCCTCCAGCCTCCCCCACTCAGTCAACCATTCGTCTTGGTAGTTCCTCCTTTTGGAGAGTTTTAAGAGGCAGCGCTATGCACTTGACGTCCCATTAGTGCCGCCCAAAGCACCCATAATTACACCAGACACTCAAGGTGTCAGTTTTTCCCCTAGGAAAACTACTATATTAAAGTTACCAGGGTTTACCCAGCCTGAGGGGATATTCACAGCATGTGAATCCATGAAAGATACCAAGCTGGAGAAATGTAGTTACAGGTAAGCTACTCCCTTTTAAATCGCCTTTTCCCCACCGTGCCAGTCCGGAATGGATAGTTGATGTGACATGGACAGAATGGGAAAAGATATTTGCTGCATGCCTTTTTTTGTGCTCATTGCCACCAATTCTGCCTATGCTGAATAATGCGATGGTAGCTGGGATGCTATTACATATTCCCCATTTATGCAGCATACCACTGCTACACCAGCATTTATTTTGTAAAATGTATAATGCACATACAGCCCAAGGGCATTGATGCGTTGTTACCAGGAAAACTCAGTTTCATGGAGCGTACATTAAGTGTTGCATGTAAAAACATTACTTTACAGTTGGTATTGGCCTAAGGCGCATTACATGGCAAATTGTGTGCATTTGTTACACACTATACGTTTCAGGCAAATAACAATGTTTTGTTAGCTTTGCAGAAGACTAGATGGGATTTTTCTGCTCTGAGGTGGGTTGGCAGAAAATTTCATTGCATAGCAGCAAAGAACAGGAAGCTGGAGCCGCCGGTTCTAGTTAGTTTCACTTTGGGCACTGTGTAGGCTGGCGTATGGTGTTTATCCTCCAGACCAACTAGAACTGTTTATTTTTAGGTATTGTGGGGCTGTGTGGTTGATGTTTTATAGATTTGGGTAAGTGGCTACCCATCAAAGAACATGTCGTCTTCAAAACAGTGTGCTTGTTTCCTGGCTTGAGATGTCCCTTCTGGGGTTGCCAATGGCAGCACCAAGCATGCTTGGATGGTTTGGAGTTTCTCCAGGTTTTTACTGACATGCCAACAAAGAGGACGTTGCAGTAATCAAGTTGAGATCAATGATGGCTCTTGTGATGGTGAGGCAATTTTCTGCATGTCACCTTTCTCTCAATACTTAAGGACCCATCAATATAGTGAGAATACAAGAGTCCATCATAGGGCCTCACGTCAATGGAGATCGTCTTCCCCCTGCTATTTCTTCCTTTTACCCAGATGTCTCCTTTCATCCTGTCCATGTGTGCTGCAGTCATGTAATCCCCTTCCTAAATTGGTTCTGCTAGGTAGACTGCTGGGTTTACACTTCGACACCTTACCACTGCTATGGCTGGTTTTGTCGGTATGACCTAATACCCTGATGCCCTTTCGATGGTCAATGTGCTTTTTGATTTCTCTAGAACTGCAAATAAGTTTTCCACATACAGTACTATGAGACACCCCATGATAATTGTTGATGCCTTCTCAATTGCAGACTGCAGCTACAAGCGAAGTATCCTTGCATTACTGAGGCTAAACTTCCACTGTGTTAAGCTAGTGGTTGATGTCCCTGCAGCATTTGTGAGGACAGTCCATTACTGGGCCATCTGAATGTGAGAACAAAACTTCTTGCTATAGTTTGTTGTGAACAGTGGTGCATGCGCTAGTGCCGCTTTTAGACAATGCAACTTTCATGTCAATTTTATGTCCCTCTTTCTATGCTTCCTTAAGGCCCTGCAGTATGGATTTGGTGAATGTGGCATAATCAAATACCCAAGCTCTGCAGTGGGAGAGCAGTTTAATGAATTGCTTGCGTTCATTTGGGCATTATTGTTCACCCTTCAATAGATTTGTCCCAAGTACACTACCACCTTGATCCAGTACTGTCATTTTTCCTTATCCACTTTGTACCCCTTTTCTGTGAGTAGTGACAATGTGTACTGAGTCTGTCCTACATTCTGTCTCACTGCATATTAGCAGGTCATCTGCATATTTAATGACTGTATGTTGCATTCATCCATTTGTAATCTATTGAAGATGCTGGGGGATTAACAATACCCCTGGGTGTCGGTCCAGAAAAACTAACTACCCCTTGAGGGTCCGGAAATTAATAATTGCTTGGCCGAAGACCAACCGCCTCATTTACAGTGTAAGAATATATATTCATTAGTTATTACGTAGCTATTAGTTTAACTAGAGTGAAGGCATTTTAAGATGACCAGAATCGCCATTTTGTTTTCTCTGCTCTCTAACGTTGCCACTTTGCCTCATGTAAAACTGCTTTGCTGTAGATATTATTTCGCTTCAATGGTCCAAGGCTAAGAAACATGTTCAAACATTACACTGGAGAGCCAGACAGAAATGCCAGATTCCCTCCCGTACGTATCCTTGGACAGGGAGCAAGGCATTTAATCAGTACACAAATGCCAGCGAGTCTCCTGAAAGAATAGCAATGTATGAAACTAGCATTTAAAGAGTTGAATTATGATGATCTTTACGGCCCCCTTTCTGAGCCCAGTGAGGCCCCAGAGAGCGGGCTGACTTCTAGAGCGAGAATTGAAACGTAGAGATGGTGAGGCCTGGTATGTGCCAGTCACCTACGCGCAGCTTGCCCATGAAAAACAAACGCTGTGTTCTCGCAAACAAAGAATGGTGTCTGTAAAACTGGAGATTGCAAACTGTAAGGTGTCATATTTGTCACACTGGTCAATCGTCGCCTCTAATTCAAAGGGAAATGAATTGGGGGCGGCATCAAATGTGTCATTACTGATTGTAAAATGATCCGTTTGTATATATGTAACTCATGTACATCTCGCACTGTTGCGTCCCAGAGGTCTGTTAGACGCACGTCGCGGGGCGTGGGACCACTTGGCCAACTGACTATTTTGTATTGCAATAAACCCTAGATTTTGTGAACAGAACCTCGTGTTTGGCATATCTATTCGTGTGTGGGGACTGTGCCTTGTTTCCACATCAGAGGGTCCCTCGGGGGCCCCTTCAAGATGGAGCCCGAATAGGGACCCTCCCCCACTTGTTCCATCGTGTACATTGCAAAATAAGGAAGGCGGTAAGAACGTTGAGGACAGGAGCGATCGAGCTGGGATCGAGAGGTGTTCGGGGCACCCCTGCGAAAGCGATGACTCCTTTGCAGATCTGCACACCTCTGATCCCTGATCGATGCCCCTGGCCAGTGAACAAGGAGGCGAGTGTCCCGAAACGAGGCAGAGCCGAGATACGCAGACACGTCATTGGTTGCATCAGTATATGGACGAATTGTGTCTTGAAGACAAATTGATCAGGTGAGTCATGCCCCGATTCGTAAGTAATCCTGATATTGGTTGAGAGTTGATTTTGCAAAATCAAACACCCAGAGTAAGTTTGATTAGCCAAGGGTAAGGTTAAAACATGCCTGGGGTATTGTCCACCTTAGCGGGATTTTTCCGCTGCGGTGAACAATCTTTGGAAACTGGCCAGAAAGTAACTCCGGGAGGAACGCCGGCTTATATGTACATAAAGTATTGTATGGGAGCGATAATGTTTTGTGAAACTTGGCATAAGCAAACCAGAAAACAGGAAAATCTTCAGTGGCCGAGGGATGGGAGTTTTGAGATGGAACGTATAGATAACCTGGAAAAGGTGTTGAGCAAAAGAGCACGCCCTGGAGCACTTGATATCCTTGGGGACTGGAGGAGGGAAGCAATGCTCTGATTTAGAAGTAGAGATAAACATGCGTGCAGGCATAAGTCAAAGACTGAGAAAGCGGAGGAGGAGGAGAGTAATGTCTTGAGAAAGACAAGACGGCGCGATGGAAAACATAGAAAAATATATCCACAAAGAGTTACTCATCGGACGAATTAATAAACAGAATCTTAACTGAAACAAAACGGGGCCCGAGGAGTGAAACTAAAGACTACGGCAGTAGCTGCCGCTCAACCCCCTCCCATTGCTCAGCCCGTCCCAACACCAGCACAACCAGACTGCATCGGACGCTGCACTGCCCACTAGCCAGCCAGCCCCGAGTTTTGCAATTACCACAGCCCCAGCAGACAGATCCCACTCTCACTGCCCCCTCTGCACCTCCTAATCAAGAGGGTGCAACTGTCCCAACTGCCCCTCCCGTGAGTGGAATTGAGCAGAATCAATGTACAAGAGTAACTCGCAGCGCGATCAGTAAGGAGAGAAAGCGTGAGGTGCATAGATGATGATGAGGTAGTATCCACGCTAGCGTCCCTATATGACTTCAGAAGAAACAACGAAAGACGGGTAGTGTTGGAATGCATGGGGAATAATTGTCAGGACAATGGAAAAAGTTAATTGGGGAAATTGCCACTGCAACGATTGTTGGATTTGAATGCATTAGCCCGTTGTAGAGGGAGAGATTAAGAAATAGAAGAGCATGTGAAGCGACTGTTTGAAATAAAGAATGAATTGGATGAAGAGTATTCTGAAGTACTTGCCACACCAGGGAATAGGAGAAGAAATATTGAGGGGGGCAGGAAGAGAGCGTCAAGACTGTATATGCAGAAATCCTTGCCGCCACCCGGACAGATAGGTGGTAGACAAAGATTACAGGAGACGATGAGATGGATGTCAAGCCCTAGGACTTCGGTAGTGGAGATAAATGATATGTAATGAGTATCCTTTGCAAATAAGAATAGAAGCTCTGCGGACGATAGTAGGGGTGTTACTCCAGCAGATAGCAGGACACCACAGGGGAAGGGGAAATGCAGAGTAGGGGAAATTCGAATATGCATGGTGGGCCTTTGGGATTAAATCAATGTGCATACTGCAGAGAGGAAGGACACTGGCGGGCACAATGTCCGCATTTGCAAAATAGAGGCTGATATAGTCGGAGAAGGCCTCACAAAGGGCACATGGGAACAAATGGTCACAACAGAAATCCTATGCAGCAGCATCAGAATGATCAAGGGAATGGTGCACAGAATCAAGGCCAGGCTCCAAATCAAACTATTCAGAGTCAAAATCAGCAAGGTGCACAAATGGGGAAATGGAGGGAGAGGGATGAACATTTTTGATAACTAGACAGGTGCATACTATAATAACAGTGGTGACTACACATCGGATGACGTGGTGTTACCCCAATAGGACAGCACAGGACAGGGGACGGAACCAGTGTCAATTCCCGTGAACCAGAAAGGACCCTACTCGGAGATGAAAATCGGGAATGATGAGCATAGATTCCTCGTAGATACGGGGGCACAAAAGTGCTTGATAGATCATCACTTGGTTCCAGACATACCTCTGTCACGGCGACAGAATATCTCAGTAGGGTTCGCAGGTTCCCCAGTAATAAACCCAGACTCCAAATCCGTGGCAGTGACAAGGGCCTTTTACCGAACATTGTCCATTTCTTTTAGCAGAGCATTGTGTGGAGAATCTCTTAGGATTGAACCTATTGAAAAAACTAAGCGCAGTGATCCATTGTACAACAGATGGGGTATTTGACTTTCTCCCCAGAGTATGCCGACTTCGGAACCCTTAACGGGGAATTAGTACAGTGCCAACTTGCATTTGGGGCGTGAATGACAATGATGTGGGATGTTTGAAAATAGAGCCAGTAAAAATGACATTGAAAGGAATGAATAACGCTACCGCGTATTCCACAGTATAAAATTTCAGCAGAAGGAGAAAAAGGATTGAAAAGTATTTTCTGATTTGGTGAAATTGGGAGTGATTGAAGAGATTACAGGTAGTGTATGTATAGTGTATGTAAGAGCCCCATTCTTCCCGTGTACAAGAGGGGGGTAACGAGGTACCGTTTCATAATTGATCTCCGTGCACTGAACAAAGTGGTAGATCCCCAATTCCTGTTGGTGCCAGACGTCACTACGATCTTGACAATGATCCCTGCTTCGGCAGAATACTTTAGTGTTATTGATTTGAAAAACGCTTTCTTCAGCATTCCAGTACACAAAGCAGGTATTTATTTGCCTTCACTTTAGGAGCACGATCATTCACACGCATTACACAAGGCTATACTGAAAGTCCAAGCAAATACAGTGTAGCGTTGAAAGAGCAGTTGGACATGTTAAAATTACCAGCAGACTGTGTATTGTTACAATACATTGACGATTTACTAATCGCTGCTGGCATGGAGGAGATATGTAAAAAAAAGGTACTGTTCGATTAGTGACTCATCTAGCCATGTATGGCCATAAAGCACGCATAAAGAAATTCCAGTACTGTCAGAAAGAAGTAGCTTATTTGGGTTACCTACTCTCAAAGGAAGGAAGATTGACACCAGAGAGAATAAAGGGTATTTATGGTATGCCTATTACAACACAAAGGTGTGAGCGATAATAGGGATGGCTTATTGCCGTCAATGGGTTATGATCTTCGCTTTGATTGTGAAACCAATGGTGGAATTAACAAAGATGCTGTGATGCCTTTGCAGTGGAATGAAGAATGTCAAAGCATTTGACTTGCTAAAAACCATTTTGAGTTCTGCTCCAGTTTTGGGCACACCGAATTATGAAAAGGTTTTTAGAACGAAGGATGCTAGTTGTCTGTCTTAACACAGGAACAAGGTGGAAGAAATGGGCCGTGCGGCTAATTTTCTTCTGCGCTAGACCCTGTAGCGCGTGCACTACCACGATGTTTGCGAGCTGTTGCAGCGGCTGCTGCATCAGTGAAACAAACAGAAGGGATGGTTTTGGGGCACACCTTAATTTTGATGGTGCCACATGCCATAGTTCTACTCAATAGAACAGACTCAATACCTCACCTCTGCTAGATTGACTAGATATGAAATTGTATTGTTCGCGCCCAACATCCAAATTATGAGGTGTAGCGCTTTGAATCCAGCAGAATTAATGCCAATGCCCGGGGAAAACAGTGGTGGGACTGAATTGCCGCCCCATGATTGCCTAATGGTTACTGAGGAAGAAACAAAAGGGAGAATTGATTTGAGTGACACCACTAAAAGAACCAGATGGGGAACTGTTTTGAGACAGCTCCTGTTTTAAACTACCTGACGGCACATCAACTGCCGCATATGCTGTTACAACATTAAAGTGTTGTGGAGAGTAAAAGAATTCCTTAACTCCGCCCAAGCAGCAGAGATAATTGCTTTAACAGGAGCTTGTGAAATTTCAGAGAACTTGAGCGTAAATATCTATACTGATAGCCAGTACGCCTTTGGCGTAGTTCATACTTTTGGCCGATTATGGGCCGAGAGGTTTCTTAACATCCCATGGGGCTAGAATTCAACATGGCCCTCTGATTGTGCGATTACTGTCTGCACTTGCGTGTCCAAAGCACCTGGCAATAGTGAAATGCGAGGCGCATAAAAAAGTAACATGTAAAGTGGGAGAAGGAAACGCATTTGCAGACAAGATTGCAAAACAGACTGCTACTGATTTGAGTACAAAAATGTTGACCGTACAATCGGAGGAAGTGCCCTGCATGATAGAAAATGGAATTGCGACTGTTAATGCAGGCGGAAGTTACCGCCAACGAAATACAGGGATGGGCCGAGGGCTCCGCAGAATTGGATTTGGAGGGTTGCTGGGAGGACAAAAAATGGGAATTGGATGTTGCCAAATGCGTATGTAAATGCGATGGTTACAATGGCTCATAGTCCCACACACATCTGTGCGAAGAAAATAGTCCATTTAGCCAGTCTGTGAAAATCCACGCATAAAAAAGAATGCCGGGAGGCTGGTGCAAAACTGCATCACGTGCCTACAGCATAATGTGGGAAAAGGAACAGTGCCTCCAACAGGAAGTTTCGGACCTCCCTCTATGCCGTTCGAAGTGATTCACTTTGACTTCAGAGATGCTAACATCTGAAATACGTTCTGGTGATGTGCATTTAGCAAATGGGTAGAAGCACATCCCTTGAAAGATTGCACAGCCATGAGCACGGCAAAGGTAATGCTAAGAGTATTTCTCTCACTTTGGTCTGCCCCGTGTCATATGGTCGGACAATGGTCCGCACTTTGTAGGTGCAGTGATAATGCAGATTTGTGCAGGATTGCAGATCGATGAGCAATTCCATTGTTCAAGACATCTGAGTTTGGCCGGTCTTGAACGCCATAATGGAATTTTGAAATCCAAAATCAGTAAGATCTGTGCAGGTAGCAAATTAAGCTGGGTAGATGCATTACCAATAGCGTTACTGTGCATGCGAACATCCGTGCAGACCAGAACTGGTCTCTTCCCCTATGAGATTATAATGGGGAGACCGGTGAATGTGTGGTGCGCACCTCAGCCTAGTAAAATGTGCGAGGTTAGAATACCCTGTCCTCAGCATTTGTTTTTTGTTAGTAAAAACACTGCGTTTGATTCATCAGCAGGTGCAGGAGGCATTACCGGTGCGGTATACTGGCCCAGGACATGCATTCGAGCCTAGAGCCTGGGAGCTCATCAGAAATTGAATGGAAAACATTGCTAGCACCCAGGTGGCGTGGGCCCTACCAGGTACTTTTAACCACGCAGACAGCATTACGCGTGGATGGACGCAAGATGTGGATTCATTCCACGCACACCAAGAAAGTACCATCACCATTCGACACGTCGACTGAGCGGGACAAAGACCAGAAAGAGAGCAGCGGTTCCAGAAACGAAAAATGCCATTGCCAGTCCCTTACCACAGACTGCCCGATCCTGAAACAAAGCCTGATGAGTGCCATAAAAACGGAAGAGCAAAGAGTGCCTCAACGTTGTCCAGCAGATTCTGCATCTCTGCTGGCCGACATCAAGCGCATACCTCTGTGGCGCCCACCATCTTCTGTTGCGCCACAGCCTGCATTGTTGCCTGGGCACCCATCTGCCATTGTGCCCCAGGCTGACTCCAAGCTCGAACGGAAGTGCACCCGCACTATTTGTTGACACGGTACCAGGAGCAAATCTGTACAACCTACGGAGCAGAAAGGAGTGATCACATTTTTCATCTCTTGGTGAATTTCTTGCCTCCGTTTCCTATTTTCGGATGAAGTGGGAACCGGAGGCCTAGAGGAGGGTGGCATAAGAGTTGTGCAAATTAGACTGCTCACGAAACGCGACTCCTTGGTGCTAAATCCATGTGTCAGGAGCCCGAGTGAACAAGCAGGGCGCACGTGGTACAAAGGAAGCTGCTCTGAAATTCTAGAGCAATGTGCAAAATACACGGAGGCCTTGCCAGATGAATAATCGATCCAGACAGAAAACTGGCATAAAAAGATTGTAGACATTGATTGAACTTTCAACATCCTGGGACGCACAAGAACGAACAATATTCACAATGAGCACAGCGGAAGGACGAGAGAAGAATGTCAGAACCAGCGAATGCCCTCCTGCACCAATGCTGATGGAGAGTTAAACGTAGTACATAATAAGGTGAAAAAAGGACATGGTAAATTGTATGCTGGGTCTAACCATAGTAATGTGCATAATGTGTATATTAGCCCCAGTGTTGACCATAACCGTGTTATGGTACCTAGAGGAAATGCACCCTCTTGAAGTACTTTTGCCTATGATGAACATTTCACAACGGAAAGCCCAGTCCATGTGATTTCCTATACCTTGTCCCCAATGGAAGAGAAACATAGGGAAGGATATGGGAACAACACTTTGCTGTTAATAATGAATGACACTCGATCCTAAGAAAAAATAATTGTTGGGTTTGTGCCCACCTGCCGCAGCATGGTAGTCGGGGAATAGGATGGTATGTACAGCCCCTGCCCTTAACCGCTGCATGTTATACTTCTGAGTGCCCTATATTATGGGAAATGGAACGAAAGTGAAACTGGTCAACTAGATAAAACAAATATGAATTCGAGGAAGTGATTATGAAACCGGTGGGTTGCTCTGTGTTCCAAAAAGACGATTAATTACACCAGCAATAATGCCACAGGATAGATTGTCTGTACCTTATAAAACTTCAGTGATCACGTTCCACATGAACCCACAATGGAATAAGGATGTGGAACCCCCTTAATATACAGTGAATTTTAACCCTCATTCTGTCTAAAGAAGGGTTCTTTCCAGGTAGGAACATTTACCAGATACAGGAATATAGCATTCCTTGATAAAGAAGTGGAACCAAATATATGTGGGAGATCCTGTGTATTTCCTATGTGGAGAAAAAGCATATCCTTGGTTACCTAGGAACTGGGGAGGTATGTGTTATTTGGGATTTCTGTTTCCTGGGGTGTTTCTTTTAAAAACATCAGACATAACCAAATTGACCAGGTCACGAGCTCGCTGTAATGGAGACGGGTTGATTGTAGTGGACATGGCGAAATCATTCATACCATTTTGGGGACAGGCGATAAACTCTTAACATAAGACGACTGTCTAGGATATTGGAAGAAACAATAAATGGAACCACTGATATATTATATAATATGACTCTTGAAGAAAAAGGAATTAGATGAATGTCACTACAAAATAGAATGGCCCTTGATATCTTAGTTGATCGCAGCGGTGTTTGCAAAATCGTGGGATCAGTGTGCTGCGTATTTGTAAGTTACTCCTCCCCCACGGTCTTTGAGGTGATAAGAAAATTGCATGTGTTAAGTTCTGATCTTCACCCCCCCCCCTCCCCCCCCTGAAGGTGGTTGGCAATTGAACATAAGCTCCTGGTTCTGGGAAGTGTTGCGATCCTGGGGATGGAAACTATTTGCAATCCTAGGAATATTCGTGACATGTTGCATACATTGTCTCCCCATAATATGTACTGAAATTAGCGAAGAGTGTGTACAAATGATGAAACGAAAAAACATTACTAAACAAAGCACTTGCCATAGTAACGAATCTGAAACCATTAATCAATTCATGGCAATTGATATTGATAACGAGGAGACAACAAGTGTACATGAGTCGGAATTTGAATCATATTCCGCATCTAATCCAAATACTTGGTTGGAGGATGCAATGTATGGATGAGATGTTTGGCTTACGGCCAATAGGAGGGTTTGTCAGTCCAGAAAAACTAAGCACCCCTTGAGGGTCTGGAAATGAATGATAATTGGTTGGCCGAAGACCAACCGCCTCATTTACAGTGTAAGAATGTATATTCATTAGTTATTGCGTAGCTATTAAACTAGAGTGAAGCCATTTTAAGATGACAGATTCGCCATTTTGTTTTCTCTCTGCTCACTAACGTTGCCACTTTGCCTCATGTAAAGCTGCTTTGCTGTAGATATTTTGCTTCAATGATCCAGGGCTATGAAACATTACACTGGAGAGCCAGACAGAAATGCCCGATTCCCTCCCTCACATATCCTTGAAGACAGGGAGCAAGGCATTTAATCAGTACACAAATGCCAGCCAGTCTCCTGAAAGAATAGCAATGTACGAAACTAGCACTTAAAGAGTTGAATTATGATCTTGTTTACGGCCCCCCTATCTGAGCCTAGTGAGGCCCCAGAGAGCGGGCTGACTTCTAAAGCGAGAATCGAAACTTGGAGATAGTGGGGCCTGGTATGTGCCAGTTGCCTATGCACAGCTTGCCCATGAAAAACAAACTGTTTTCTCGCAAACAAAGAATGGTGTCTGTAAAACTGGAGATTGCAAACTGTTACTAAATATGGTGGTCTAAGGTGTCATAGTTGTCACTGGTCAATCATCGCCTCTAATTCAAAGGGAAATTAATTGAGCGGCATCAAATGTGTCATTACTGATTGTAAGATGCTCCGTTTGTATATATGTAACTGATGTTGTTCTCGCACTCTTGCATCCCCCGAGGTCTGTTAGACACCCGTCGCGCGGCGTGGGACCACTTGGCCAACTGGGACTATTTTGTATTGCAATAAACCCTAGATTTTGGGAACAGAACCTTGTGTTTGGCGTATCTATTCGTGTGTGGTTACTGTGCCTTGTTTCCACATCCGACGGTCCCTCTGGGGCCCCTTCATGGGGCACTCTAGTATAATCAAATCTGATTCCGCAGTGCGTGAAGGCAGTCAGTTATCTTGAATCTGGTTGCAAGGGTATAGAGCAAGGAGTTTAAATCTGACTGATTCTGCCTTTGCTGGTATATTACACAATATTGTGGTGGGTTGGAACTATAATTCTGCTTCTTCCACTGCATTTTAGGGGACGCAAATCCTGAATAACTCCACGAGCCTCCTTTGGGTAGTATGCTTTGTTGCAGGTGGATGTCTGAATGCATTATGGCAGCAAAGCATACTTCAAAGTGGAATATCTGCTTCTATGGTCAATGGGTATTTTGCCCAGGGCAGCAGGCCCCCTTGTTTTGGTTTTATTTATTGCCCCAATCCTTTTCAGTACCCCTACATAGTGGGGTCACTTTGTCCAATGGGAACCAGTTTTTCCACTACCTGAACTGGGCATGGTAACTATCCGACACCATCTCTCCTTCCTCCTTGTCATCGAACAGTTCGGACACTCCTATAATTGTCAACGTGGGGTCAATGCATGGCACTGTTTGTCATTCCATGTCATCTGTGCCACACAATCACTGTCCTTGCGTATTACTACCACTTTCACATTAACACCGTTTTTTCTCCCCTAAGTCATCTTTCATGCACTATAGGAATCCTGAAGTCAGTCTGAATAACCTCCCCTGGTAGCAGAACTTCGAGCCTGTACAGGAACATGCTGTGATATACTGGCTGTGCTCGCAGTGTGCTTTTGCATGTGCTGCCAAGAGAAGAGCTGCTTCCCGGGCATAGTAAATGGCAGGCATGGAGCACACATCCCTTTCTCTGTGAATGATACAGTTGCATTCAATTTATTGAACAAATCTCCCCCTAATATGTTGATGGGTGTTTGGAGTATAGTAAGTGGAGCTACGAGATGTTGGGTCCCTATAATTAATGGTGAATCTTATTGGAGCCATGACCACTACCCCAGAAAAACCCCTGCATATCCAGGAGTTAAATGGTGGGAATCTCCCTCTAATGCAGGATTCGGTTGCTCCTGTATCTGAGAAATGAGAACTCTCTGGGTCCTATTTTCACTGTCCCCTCTGGTTCCTCTTCGGCTCCGTCAGTTACTACTAGGTCTGGACACACTCCAACTTTCTGTGGGCCCACTCTATTGCTGCATTTGGCAGGAAGGGAAATGATTGCCTCCTACCACACCGACTCCTGTGTAGTAGGGCACTACATTTTGCCCTAGTACACCATGTGGTTCACCCCTGCTACTGTGGGTGGCTTGGTCACCATTGTGATCATTGCCCTGCTGTCAGTCCCTCTTTGGGGCACCCTATCCACCCCCCCGGCTGTGCTTATATCTGCACTTCTGTATCTGCTGCTATTGGAGTCCTTGCTCATGCACTATTTGGTTTGCCTATTACAGAAACAGACAAATGCGTGCAATGTGGCCCATGTTCTGACATATGTAGCACGGTACGAAGACCCTATTCCTCGATGCCCCTCTTCCTCGCCGTGCACATTCTCTTACCATGGGAATTATCCCCATACATGTAGTTCCCCAGTTGTAGTATTCCCCCATTGTGGGCCATACTGTGGCTCCATGTACACTCCTTGTTGTGGTGCTGATCCCACGGCAGCAGCGTCTAGTACTAACCCTGCTTCTTCCATAGTGTATTTCGCCAGCTTTGTTTGTACTATTTGCTTTCTGCCTTTGCAGCATTGAACGCTGCCTGCCTCTCGCTTTCCTGCTTCCTTTTACAGTAGTGCATTATTGTGGCTTGTATTTCAGGGCAGCTTCTAGCTTCTTTGCCCACTATCTTGTCTAAGGAAGCATGCACTTTTGTTGGCAATCCTTTCACTAGTATGTGATCGATGGTATATATTCGTCCCAGTGCTGTTGCTCTTGGGTCCATAAATCCTGAGCACTTACATATTCTGCCGGGTAGTCTCCTTTCATGGTGAGTCATCACTGTCCCCAGGTCATGGCTATCTGCATACATGCTTCTTAGACCTTCTCAGATGTGTGCTCAATAATTGTTAAATGGAGCTTCGTCATGAGCATATGTGCTCAATTTCACTCCTTTGTAGCCAGCCTGATTTAAAATTTGGTCTGCCTGATCTCCTATGATTTCGTCAAAGTTCATATCCCCCTGTCTTTTTGTCTAGTGCCTGGGGCCTGTAAATAGATGAACTACAAATTAGGTTATCCCAGTCCATTGTTTACCAGGGCACATAATGGGCTCCCCTCATCCCTTCTGTAATAATGGCCTTGCCCATGTTTTTGGTCCTGCCCTTCCTTCCCTGACAGCATTATCCCCATTTTTACCTTCCCAGTCCTACTGCATAAGGTGAACAATGCCCTACTGCAAATGTCTTGTATATGCTTTCTTCCCCTTAGTTTGTCGGGTGTCCATTTGTCACTGTCCCACTCCATTTGTCTCCTATTAACTCTTCATCTGACAGTCTTCCTCGTCCCCTTATCTTTATTTCCTCTTCTGTCCTCACCATCTAATTTAAATTGTATTCTTCCCAATACACATTCCCCTTGTCCTTCGCCTCGTCGATCATCCGTTCTGCTTCACTGAATAACGCATCCACTTGCTGCCTCCACTTGCTGGCACATGTTCGTTTCGATGTCTGCTACATGTGATCTTCGCCCTGCACATGCTTCTCCTTTGTTCCTCTTTTTCCCCTGATCTCCCTTGGATGTTTCCCACCACAGGTATGTGTACCCTGCAGCAGTCAGTCGGACATAACCCATAGGCTGAGGCGGTGAGCTCAATCCGTTCCCCCTCCCACTCCGTCTTTCTTTAATTTGTCCTATTTAGTCTCCCCGTATATAGTTTCCAGACACGCACAATATACTGGCTGATTTTTAGCTCTGAGCCTTTATATTCACTATTTTACTATCCGGCCTGGAAATGCTCTCCTGCAGTATCCTCTGCAAGTTGTACTTTAATATTTGATTGTGATACTGCTGCAATTTATGGCACATTTGGTCCATATACTCCATATTGTCTTTTTTCACTGACCTGTGTTCCCCCCACCCCTTATACACAAGCACACCCTTCAATGTTCACTCTGGCTGTCTACACAGGCCCACTCACTCCACTCCTTCAAACTGGCTCTCCACAGGCCCGTCCACTCACAATGTTAGCATTTGACAGCCCTCTCCGTGCTCACCGTTCCGTTGGTGCAAGAATGTCCAGTGTCTACCCATGCACCACCACAACACTTCAGCTAATAATGCGAAAAGCCTGCTAAGACCTCTGGGTGTTGATTCATCCACCATTCAATGACTAACTACCACATGCATGTCCTTTAATCCAACACAACTTGTTCCCCATGATGCAACTATACAATTGCCTGAACTACATACCACTATGTCTAACTTAGTATGCCATGCACCCCTCCAGCTGTACCACAGGCATGCCCACACCCTATCTGGTGGTATGCCCTTTCGGGTGGTATGTTCAGTCTACACTACTTTGGCCGATCGTCCTCCATTCTCTCGGATGCATCCTATACACAATTAAAAAAAATGGATTCCTTCCCCCTTCTGCTAGCATACACCTATTGTGCAGCATCTTCTTGCACGGTTATACCCGCTGCTTGGATACTCTAGTCCCCTCGGCACTGACCCTCCACCACGGGCTCATCCTACTGAAACGGACGGTTCGAAGTACCTGGCTGACCTTCAAACTTTGTCTGCAGGGCCCCCTCAGTGATGTGCTATGAACAGGTCTGTGATCGCCAGACCCGTGACCCCAGGTAGGGGGCCTGGATATCGGTCCGGGGAGGACCAATGTCGCTGGGGCCTCCAGAAATGTAGTCGGTGGTCTGCTAATTAGTGCATAATAAACCACGTATGCAAAAGGTGCACGCACCAGGCAAGAATCCAGTTTATTACAGCAGGGTTAGCACAAATCAAACTTAACAGTGGATTAGCTTTGATCGAGAGGCTGACATCTGAATGGACTATGAACAGAAATGCAATAGAGAAACACTTGCCAGCTGGACAATTTGTTTTTTTCTGCACTTTCCAGGCAATTGATAGGTTTTCAATTTCCTCCTTGATAATTAGTGAGCGTTATTATAGCAAACGGTTGTCTAGTTTCACATTCTCTATCCTCCCCATGTGGGACCATTTTATTTGCAACCCACCCTGAAACATCTTAATGTAGCAACATTTGTGCTGACCGCCGGATCTTTAATTTACTGCCATTGGGCAGCACCCTTTAGAACAGGACACCACCCTGCAACTGGAGGGATAAGGGACATTCACACGATGCCTGTTCCTTCTGTGCTAGATACTTAAAGGGCTGGCCCCCTCATCAGAGCATAGGAACTGTCTGATTGGACCGCCCAGGTACGCCACTCCAGTGTTCCTTACCCACTGCTGCATGCCGATGGGCGTCGGCGATCATGTGACGGACAATGGTACAGAGCCACCCTGCCTGCTACACTGCAGGATCGGCTAGTTTGGCTGCCCACTCTGCAGTTACTGCACCCAGTTCTGGCTGTCATAATTCCCATATGTAAATTGAGCATCACCCACCCCTCTTGCAGATCCCTGTCGTGGTCACAGGTTTTAAATGGGGAAAGTTGCCAGCTTGCAGGGATTTCTGTCTTTGCGCATTTGGGATTGCTTTTTTTTTTGTCCCCCCTCCTTTAACTATTCATAGTGATGTGTTGGACCAATTTTACATTAGTGCATCGTTGCCTCTTAACATTCTTTTATACAGTGTGTTCAGAGTAGCTGTTATTCCCCATGTGGCCACCCCACCATGCATCTTTACTTTGCACCTTGAAACACTTGTGTATATATCCTGTAGTTGGTTGGTGCGTCCACCTATCTGGTGCTGAATTGGCACCTTAACACATACATGACTGTATTATAAGATTTTTAAAACTAATATTGAATGGTGTACATGATCGGGCACCAGATGAATCATCTGCTGTGCCAGCACCACCAGGTAGTACCAAGCCCAGATTTAGCCCTTTGTGAATTGTCTGCATATAATGAATCCACTCTTACATGATCACTGCAATGCTCTACATCGCGGTCTGTCTGCCATTGAGGCACATCGCAATAAGATGTCTAATCTTGTTGGTACTGTCCCAAGTATGTCCTTTCGAGTTGATGCTGCAGAGTACCCTTTGGGACAGTTTCTTGAGGCAGGTTGTGATGTACAGTTAAAAAGCTAGGGATGCTGGTATTTTGTCAAGGTACACGTTTTAAACCATGCATGTGGGAATCTAAATGAAGAGCTGCCATTTTTCTTTAAAGTTCACTTTAAGATGTAACTGGCCATTTAAAAAAATAACTCCCTTTTAGTGAATTCCATATTCGACAATGGGCATTAGAATGGAATTTTCAACCATCCCCAGACACAATGCATTTCTCACTCCTTCAATTACACATCAATATTAATTCATCCAGTAATTGCTGGTCATGTCACAACTCCAATGCAGATTTTAATCTTGAGTTTATAATTGCAAATTTGTATAATCATTCTGGACAAAGGTGGATAAGCATGCAACATGTTCATTCTCCAGCATGGGGTCTGGCATGGATTCACATGCTCATGAATATTCCCTGTTGTCAGGCTGGGAATACTCGGTAAAAGAAAAGTTTGTTTAGTTTCTAAACTTTCCCCCCAAATCACTGAGCTCTGGGTCATAGTACCTCCATCCAATGACTGCCTTTTACCTTAGCCCCTCCTCTGGCAGCCATCTTCAGACTTTTACTGCACGTTAAGTGTTGGGAGTCCTCGCGTTTTGCTCTTAGGGCTTTCAGCATTTGTTTCCACGTTTGTTGATGGGGGGCGGGGGGGTGTAGAGAAACTCTTTTCGGGTCATAGCACCTCAAGGGAATAAATAGTTTCTTCTTAGAAGCTTCCAGAAGACCTTCAGGCCTACACTGCCATGTCGGAGGACGGAGTGTCCCTCTTCAAGCTGTGCACCAGCTGCAGTTTGTGGTCTGTTTTTACAGACGACCAGCATTACCAGTATCCGACACATAGCATGTGAGAGCTGCCGTGGCTTCACCAAGCGCACAATGAAGGATCAACACGTCCGGTTGGCGGCGTGGCTCAGGACCAAGGCCTCTACCCCAGGTGACTCACTGGCCCATGTCTCCTCCGGATCCAGCCAACCTGAGCGGGCTTCTGGGCGCCCCATCTGTGGGGGGGGGGGCCCAAAACAAGGCCAAGCATCGAGTCCACTTCAAGGCCGCCGCGCTAGCGGGTCCAGCGACATTTGGGCCCATTCATAGTTTCCATCTGCCTTGATTTCCAGCTCTTCGTCCAAGAGTCTGCTAACGCAGGTAAGCTGCGGGAGACACCGGAGAAGGCCAAGCAGGAGGGGGGGGTCGAGCAGGACAAGGTGTCTGACCTGCCCGTGAAGGCCCAGCTGGCCCAGGCCAAATAGTCCTCGATCAAGTTGGTAGTGGCCTACCTTTCGAAGTCTAAAGGGGCGTACCCAGTCCAGGGTGCCCCAGCAGCAGACATTTCTTCGACTTAGTCTGTCCACTGTCCATGGTCCGACACCATCAACGGGGATTACGTCATGGGCGCTGGGCCCAGCAATTCTATCCCCAGGTGCCTCCAAGAGACATTTCGCCGGATATCTTCTCGGCTCTCTCACGCTGCTGTTGGAGATTCAGTGGAGGATGCCAACTGTGGCACCACCGGTGACGCCATTAACACTGGGGCAACCACCGGCAAGGAAGAGGCATCCTACTGTCCATTTCAACTGTTGCTGTCTTCCACCGCCCCCTTAGGGGGAGCAGGGTCAGACACAACTAAAATGGAATGACGTTGCAGGGATGGGAGACCCTGCATCACAACTGCCGAGATTCTCCTTCTGGACAAAGCGGGATCCTTGCATTTCATGATCGCCCAGGTGTTAGAGCTTTTCCAGCTCAACGAGGAGGAGGGTTTCCTGTCCCAATGCCAGGAGTCAGACTATCCGTTTGGTAACGCTCCTGGATGACGTCTGGGATGAGGGGCTGGCGCTGCTGAGGAACCCCACCTCAGCCACAGCGAAGAGACCGGCTTGAAAAGCACAGGGTGCCGGAGTAGTGTCTGAGGCCTCAACCATCGCGTGACTTGGTGGTCTCGGCGGCAGCAGGAAGAATCGTAGTTTGGCATCCTTGTCATCTGCACCCTGCACCCCGAGCGAGGGGAAGACATTGGATTCCATGGGTAGAAAGGTAATCTACTGTGACTGGCAAGGCGGCCAACACCTTAGGAATCATGGCAAGATGCGACCGGGAGCTTTAGTACAAGATGGTTCAAACTGATCGAAACTTTGGAGATCTTCCGGGAAGGCGAGGTGGCTTGGGACCACATCATTAGAGGCCCAGGACATTGCGGACGCTGGTTTCTGCCAGATGGGCAACAGGTTTGCCTTAGTTGGCTGGCTCAAGGCCCCCAACTTTAGACGGGAGGTCCAGACGAGGGTCCTGGACATGCCGTTTGTAGACAACCTGTTCGGGAAGGCTGTCTGAATCTTCCCAGGCCATCAAGACCAACATGGACACAGCCAGTGCATTGGGCACTACAACACTGGCCGTAACCTAGCAGGTCTTCGGAGGGGGGGGGGGCGCTCTTCCTCTTACCACCAGCCCTACCATTCGTCGACCCAGGTAGCCAACAGGGGTGGCTCCTAAGTCTTTGGTGGTGGCCGTTGTCTAGGACCCCAAGTCAGCACACCAGCCTATAAGCGGGATTGAACTGGCCAGGATGGCGCGCCCCCACCCATGCACCCCAGTGGGAGGTCTGCCAGAGGGCTTGGTCAGCATGTGGGAGACCATCTCTACTGATCGGTGGGTGCTGGACGCTCTCACCCACGGACCGTTATTTCAATGGAGGTGTCCATGAAGGCCATCAGTGGCCCGACAGGAACACATCCCTCAGCTGCTGCTGGAGGTTCGGGCAATAGAGCTAGTTCCACAGCAACTCGGGAGTTTATGCAAGATACTTTCCTGTAAGAAAGACCAGGGACTGGAGGCCCATTCTTGACCTACTACGACTCAACTACATCAAGTCCCAGAAGTTAAGGATGGTCACGCTGCAGCACGTGCTCGGCCAGCTGGAGGAGGGAGACTATCTGTCAGATCTGCAGGATGCGTTCTTCCACGTCCTTGTACACATAGCATTGCAAGTTCCTGCGCTTCGTCGTAATACAGGCATTACCAGTTCAACACTCTTTCGACTGAAGAGTCTTCGTGAATGGCTCCAGTAGCGGCCCATCTACGACTACAGGGATTCATGTGTATCCTTACCTGGATGACTGGCTCATCCGGGCCAGGTCAAAGGACATCCGTCTTTCACACAGCGTACACCTGGCAGACCGGGGGTTCTCAGTGAATTATGCAAAGTCCTGCTTGACTCATCACAGGATGCTGTGTTCCTGGGATCCAGGCTCCACATGGTGTCCTGCTTGGCGTCAACATCAGGAGAGTAAAGTGGCCATCTTGGGCAAGGTGCAACAGCTTTTAGCACTGAAGATCGCCACGATGAGTACTATAAAGTCACTGCTCGGGATGATATGCATTTACCTGATTTGGCTCTGCAGATTACGGATGCGTCCACGCCAGGAGTTCCTTGGCGCCTGTTTGGTCCAGGTGTCCGGAGTGAATCGTGTTCAAGGAGTTCCGTCTAGCGATGAGGTGGTGTGGCATATGCTCAATTTCCAGAGGTCTGACTTCCAGCGCCCTGTACCAGGAGACTGTCACGATGGACACTTCCCTGCAAGGACAGGGTGCCCACAACAGACATCTTCATGTCAGAGGCCTGTGGCGGCCGCAGGCGAAGACTCTGTATAGCAACATACTGGTATTATGAACAGAGGTTTGTGCCTCTCGTCGTTTCTGCAGTCCCTCAAGGGCAGGTGGTGAGGGTCTTCACGGGCAATACCACCATGATATTTTACGTTTGGAAGCAGGGGGCACCTGATCCACCCCAGCGCTCCAAGGAGACGCAGGACTTGTGGCACTGGGCAGTCCAGGGGATGTTACTCTTTCCGTTTCACCTGGCGGGAGTAAAGAACACCATTGCTGACTCGCTCAGCAAGCAGCTGCACTCTTTCCACGAGTGGGAGCTTCGGCAGGATCAAGTGGACAACCTTTTCTGCAAATGAAGTCCCCAGACGAATCTGTTTGCGACGGCAACCAACACCAAGTGCCGGAGATTCAACAACAGGTTCCCCTCAGCTGGGGGATGCATTCTCCTTCCCTTGGTAAAGCCTTTCTGAATGCATTCACACCGTTGCCACCATTTAGTTGAATAATCTGTCAACTCAGACTGTACCGGTGCAGGATGATCCTTGTCGCACCAGGGTGGCTGAGGCAGATCTGGTACCTGACCTTCTCAGCAGGTCAGCATCCCCTCAATGCTACCAGTGGGTGCGACCCTGCTCACCAGGGAAGGACGCGCAGTCCTGCACCATGACCGAGGATCACTGAACCTGAAGGCCTGGCTCCTGCAGCATTAGAGACAGTGGTTACGAGCTTCAGCAGACTGCAGGGAGGTACTTGCCAAGGCCAGAGTCATCGACTTTGAAGTGCTACGGATACAAGTTTTGCAACCTGGTGCTGGTCATGCTCTATCGACCTGAGGGTCACGACCTCTCATACTTCCGTATTTACTTTCATTGGCTAAATCTGGGCTGGCTCACGCCTCCATTGTTCATCTGGTGGTTATCTCCCGCTGTACCATGTCTCTAGGCTGGTCTTCACTGTGGTTGCACCATCTAGTCAAAGAATTCCTCAAGGGACTGTTCTGCTGGTGAAGACCCTGGCATGGGAACTGAACATGGTGCTCACAGCGGTGGGGTGGTGGTTATTGCCCCATTCGCACCTATGCATTCAGCTCCACTCACTCTTGTCGTGGAAGACTGCTTTTCTCATGGCCATCCTCTGCCAGAAGAGTGATCCAGGCCCTGTCCTGCAAGCAACCTTACTTGACTTTCCACGAGATGAGGCTGGTGCTGTGGACACCCCTCTTTCATGCCCAAGGTTTTGTCGGAATTTCATCTCCACTAGCCCTTGGTGTTACATGTTTTCTTTCAGCACCTTCGTCGCCGGCTGAAAGGACTTTGCGCTTCCTGGATGTGGGTTGAGAGCTGAAGTTTTGTGGTCTGCATGAAGATTTTCCAGAAAACCTCTCAGATTTTAGTGAACTTTGGTCCTGTGAACCATGGGAAGGTCCTGTCCAAGGATTGCATTTCCAGGTGGCTCCATCTGCATCACTCGTTGTCACAAGTTGGCAAACCAACCGTTGCCTGGCTGTCAGGTCACCATTGTAGCAGCAATCGCTCTGGTAGAATGGTTCTCAGTCTGGTGTGCCCCTCCTGGACATTTGCAGGGCTGCTACGTGGAGGTAGACACACACCTTTCGCAAAATTCTATTGCGTCGACAGGGATTCCATCAAGGAGTCCAGTCTGCCAGGAAGTGCTGCACAACCTGTTCGCTTGTAGGTGAGCCTGGTGAGGAGGGAAGAGATTGCTTCTGTTGAGCCTTGCTACCTTCCATCTCCAGTCAATATGTACTGCTGTATATCCTTTATTCATGAGCATGTCAATCCATGCTAGACCCCATGCTGGAGAAGGAACAGGTTACTTATGTGTAACTGTTCTTCAGCATCAGTCTGGCATGGATTCACACTTCTTGACACTTTCTGTGCTACAATCTGAGGATGGCTGCCAGAGGGGCTTGGTTAGCGGGCAGTCATTGGCTGGGGTCAGTATGACCCAGAGCTCAGTGATTGGTTTATAGGAGAAAGACGTTTAGAAACTTTCTTTTACTGAGCATTCCCAGCCTGATATTCATGAGCATGTGAATCCATGCTAGACCCCTGCTGGAGAACAGTTACCGGTAAGTAGCTTGTTCCTTTTTAAAGAGTTGCTATCACTTTGTAATTGGACCAATTGTTGAAACATACTTTAAAATAATTCACTCACCATGCTTATTTAACCTATTTGTATTGCATTTCACATTATTTCGTTGAATTGGCAGGACTCTTCCAACTGTCGTGTTCTGCTTGGTGGAATTTCATATGCTCTATTCACTGTATAGAAAAATGTCAATCCTTTTCCTCTAATGCCTTACACAAGTTTGATAGAAAATTGAAGCTTTTATCCCTACCTCAACATATTACTCTTGACTTTCTTGCTATCATGTACCTCCATCTATTCTATTGTCTGTCCAGTTTGTCGAACTTAAATATGGATACATAGAATGATCCTGATTTTATATTAGAATTAATCTTGACTTAATTACTATCTGTATAAGCAATTTAAATTTAAGTTGTGTATCTTCATGCAAAATTTACATTGTTCTTGCAGTTTACCAAATGTATTAAACCAAAAAAACACCTACCTAGAAATTACTGAAAGGCTGCTTTGTTCCAACTAGAAATCTGCACCCAAGAAAATACTGGTCAGAAAGTATTGCAAACATGGTTATGGGGTGAACCCATTTAGTTGTCTCAAGTTCACATTTGATCAGTTTCAGTGATGTACGATGGCTGCACGGCAATCCAAGGTTTCTGACTTTGTGGAATTGCTGCAGCTCACTATGGTGAAGGGCTTTGCTGGAGTTCTCATTGGTTGGCAAGGCAATAGAAACTTATGAAACTGACCAGCCAACAATGCTAGATGGATGGCATTACAAGTCAGCAGTTCCACTCTAGGAAGGGGTGGCTGCTATGCAGGATACACCTAATAAGAGAGGGGAAGCTGAGTCCATGTGGGTTGGATCGCGATCGACCGATTTCTGTGTACAGTGTAATAATTGCGACTAGTTTGGAAGGCTGAATCGACCAACACAGCTTTGTTATTTCTACTACCGTCACCACCTTTTATGCCTAATAAACAATCGGAACATCAAAGGGCCAGTAATATGGTCTTCCCGCTGAGTCTGCCTCTTTCTACACCTTATCGACACCTAACCTTTGCTGTCTGCAGGAAGATTGTTTTGTCTAGCTGATACCAGTGTCTCACTCAGCATTTGGAACCTGGATTTCCTCATGTCCCCTGCTCAGATGAAGAGGGAAATGCAGTGGTTGACTGGGAGAAGCTTTCTACTAATACCACAACCTTGGATTGTCACTTTAGGGCCAACCCTGAACCTAGTGCTTTTCTATTGATCCCTTAATAGCAGGGAGTTTATTAGGTTTGGATTTGTCAAATGGATTGTAATATCTGTTGCTCCGACTGTGTGTGTGTATGTATGTATATATATATATATATATTCAGGGATTCATGTGTTTGGATTACACCTCCCATCAGCCCCAGTCGGCGTAGTCTATGGTAAGGTATTAGTTTTCCAAAGTTTTGAAAAGCTGCAGAACGTCAAGATATGCTGGACATAGCTTCTCCACAATTATGGTCCACATGCAAATGAAACCGATTGAATGTGAAGCCTGTATACATTACTCTGAATCCAGCCAAGCCTGTTCAGTACATCCTGCAGTATCCCCTTTTAAAAGAGGTGGAAGAGGGAATAACACCAGTCATTGAATTGTTCCTTACACAAGGTTTCTTCTTATACCTACCTGCAGTCCTTTTTAATGTGATTATTCATGATCTTTCTACTGTCAATGCAGTGGTTTTGCCCAGTTTTCCACTTGTGGGACTTTATTTTGTCTTATTGCAACGCACTTTACTGTAATTGTATTACAGTAATTGATGTATGTTCTACATTGTTTTCATACCCGTAGATTCTATCATTTGTTTGCCTTTACTTCTAAAATGTGATACTGGTTTATGCAATTACCACAGGGAATGTGGAAAGTCACTGTTCTCTAACTTGGATCTGGAGTCGCTGGTGTTCAAAGTGGTTGTATATGGTTAATTCAGTGTCATACATTTGGCCTGCCTTCTTCCCTTGCAACAGAAGCTGGTGAGCAAGACTCTTGATTTACAGCATCTGCTCTAAACAAACCTAGTCTTTAAGGAAAGCTTTAGTTGTCAGACATGTAGTCATTGCTGCGATATCTGCTGGGGAAGAGACTTGTTTAAACTTTGCAGTGATACAATTCAAGTCCAAGCCTGAAAGCAACTGAGCACTACTTGGAATGGCTTACTATTGCAACCAATGGATAATGGGCTATGTTTCAACATCGGACTCCGGTTATACCAAATTATCAAATCATGCACTCCATAAGTACCACCCGATTGGCTAATACACTCGTGCTCCATCTTGTGGTTGCAAGTTTACTAACTTGTTTATGCACTTTGTTGGCAGCTGCACTGGCCCTTTGTTTCAGTGGCACCTGGTTACTGTGCAGTGCCTCATGCTGTCAAGTCCTCACTCGTCCCGTTTAACCAAGTATGAGATACTAAACTGTTCAATTTTCTATTTTGAGTCCCAATTTTACCAATACCCTCAGATTGGAATTTTTTTGGTGCCCAAAAGTCTAGCCTGAGTTGACTTGGGCCCAAGAACGTCAATGTGATTCTTGTTTCCCATATTTATGGGAGAATGTCTTTGGGTTACAAATAGCATGGATCGTGGGTCATTCGCTCGTGACCCAAGCAGGCCGATGGATCGAGGAAGTTAGGCAGGGGCTCCACTTTCCCAAGACAATCGCATCATGGTGGGGCCTGCCGGGAATGCACTGGGAGGACCTACATTTGCGTCACTACATAACATATCACACTGTTGAAGGGGGACTGAGATTTTTGTCTGAGATGGTACCACGCAGAATTTGGTACGGGGCCCAGCGCAGACAGGCCGTGGAAACAGCAAGATGGGGAGCAGGTGCAAGTTGATATAGGTCACCCGGCCTAAGCCCTGTCCACCTGGTGCCTTCCTCCTTGTCGTTCTTTTACACCACTTAGCAAGCCCCGCCCAACTGGTGCCTGCCTACTGCTAGTTTTCCATACTTAAGGAGCCCATCAGCCTCTTTGCCTTTGCAGGTGCAAGTGGATCTACGTCACCTGGCCTAAGCACCATCCACCTTAGCCCTGCCTCTTCCTTCCTGATCTTGACTCTTAGATCAAGGGTGTCTCTCGCCCGGGCTGCCGAAGTGAAGGGCAGTCAAAAGGGCAATTCTTGTTCGGACCAGGAGGACCCATGTCCCGACCCCCTGCTCAGACAGCAAAGCATGCACAAACATGTTACTCCCTATGTCCCCACAGGCCATCCCATCCCCTCTGGTCCCCCGTGATCCTTTGTGCCCCCACCATTCTTTTGCTTGATTCTGCTACCCTGCTCCCCACACCCCCAGCTTACTTCTGCAGGAGTCTGTCCTGAAATTCTGGTTTCACCTTCAGTCTTGTGGCCAATGCTGGATTCGACTTTTATGGACTCTTCATGCACGGTGCGTCACCCTTTCTCAACTCTCATGCTGAACTTCCTTTGCATCTTGTATTCATGGTGGCCCTAAATCGTGCTGTTCCCATCTTCATCTTGCATCCTGGCTTTCAACTGTGTTACTACTGACTTCTGCAATTGTATTCACTCTCCCCTCTTGCTTCTCTTTCTTCTTTCTTCTCCACTCTCCTCCTTTCCCTTCTCCCTTTTCCTATCTCCTCCCCTTACTTTCTTCTATGCACTTTATCAATTGTCCTGGACCTAGTGTGATGGCAACCTCGTCTGTCTCCTCTTGACGTGTATTGCATCTATTTAGCCCTAGGGGAAGAACACGTGACTCCCCAGCCCCTTCTCGCAATAATGAGTAATTGGACTCAGATTAGAAGAAGAAACATGCAAACATCATTAGGTTATAAATAATTGTGTTATAGGCTCTTATTACCAAATGACTATATAATGACCTAATAGAACACCAACAGACAGATGTATAGATTAGAATATAAATTGCATCACCGTTAGCCATGAGGCAGAGTTACTTAATTTTGGCCACCAGACAACACTGCTTAGTCCCTTAGCAGGTGAGCAAAGAGATTATTGGGGGCAGCACGGTCTGAAGCAGAGCAGTCTCGCTTTCAGCGAGACTGCAACAACTGGGGTTAAACATCCAACTCTGACCCTTCCATGATGTCATCTCCTTTATGGGGCATCCCCCTCAAACTGCAGTCTACCCTCGGCCGAAAGGCAGATCACAAGTTGAAGATCCGGAGGGTGAAAAAATCCAGTTGGAAGTGGAAAAACCCAGCGCTCCTCTACTTGCATGCATTACCAGACCACTTAGCAGCTGCAGCGCACTCCAACTCCCCTTCTGTAGTCATCCTTCACTGGACAATACAATTACAATAACTATTCTGTAGTCGGTCCGCCTGCAAAAATCTGGCCTTGCTCGGTGCTACTTGTTTGTTCTGTGAGGCCTGCGGAAACGCAGACTTTATTACTGCAATGGGAGAGGAGTGTTCAAAATGGCTGCATGGAGTGCAGCAGGAGGGAGAGGCCAACTATCGGATGCAAGGAGGAAGGTTTGAGGGCCTAATGCATCTCATCATTGCATCACATAGCCTAACGTGGTGTTGGTGTACTCATTTATAGAGCGCACAGTCAAAGGGCATTTGGGGGCATTACAAGTTTCATAGTTTGATGTGGACATAAAATACATAAGCATACAAATACAGGGGGGCGTGGCCAACCGCCATGTGAGAAAGCCGCGCTTCGTTGCAGCTCCGCCGATGCGCCCATCATTCTGCCCACAATCTGCATCTAACTTGAATTAAAATATACCTGCTACCCGGAGTTCGCCTCAGTACAGCCTGCTGTCCTTCCGACGGTGGTCCGAGACCTGGGCGCAGCTCCAAAGAGGAGATACGCCGTGGTGTAGGTGGAGAGTGCATGGCCCAAAATGGCGGCTGCCTGCTGACGACGGAAGAGATGAGCGCCGCACCGCGCCGAAGAACAGTGCGGAGGAGGAGGCTCGCCCCAGGCTCCGGCGGCCCGGGGGACTGCTGACCCTGTCGTCCGTTGGCTGAGGACTGCACCAGCCTCCCTGGCGCGTGGCCCGCAGCGCCTGCGGCAGGGGCACACATCGAAAGGCCGGGACCCGAGGATCGGCCGCGCCCGGAGGCGACACCACACTGTGAGGTACGGAGTGGAAGTGGGGGTGGGGGGGACACTCGGCTCAACTGATCGAGCCCACTGCATCACCCCGGAGACGGGCTGCACCCCACTGCTGGGACCCCTTCTTAGACCACCGCGGCGGGCGCCACGGAGCACACATCCGTACTGAATTGAACTGTGGGACCACGCGCTCTAGGGGGGGCGCCACAGCACACACTCCAGACCTCGACTACCACCCCCAAGCCCGCCCGCGCAAGAGATGTCCGTAAAAGGCGCCAGGAACAAGCGCAAGCAGACAACGATGGAGGCATTCGCAGCCACAGGCACCCCCAAACCAGGTGCCGCCGCCACAACCTCGGCGGCCTCGGAGGAAGGGCCCCCCGAACCCACAAACTCGCAACTACTGGAAGCCATCATGGCGCTCCAAAAAACCATGGAGGGCAAAATAGATGCCGTGGCCATCGATTTAAATCTACTTAGACAGGATGTGCGCTCCATTGCAGGCAGAACTGAAGCGTTGGAGTCCCAGGTAAAGGAAAAAACCGAAGCCAAAACCCGCCTCTTGAGTGAGGTAGATGCCCTGCCAGGGGTCTGCAACCTTTGGCTCCCAGATGTGTTTGGACTACCATTCCCATCCGGCCTGTACAGCATAGTCAATGTCAGGAGATCATGGGAGTTGTAGTCCGAAACATCTGGAGAGCCACAGGTTGCAGACCCCTGGCCCTAGCCCAAAAAGTTAAGAACCTCGAAGACAGGGCGGACGAGGCAGAAGGGCGGGCGCGCCGCAATAACATCAGGATCATTGGACTGCCGGAGGGAACAGAAGGAAACGACCCCACGAACTTCGTCGAAAATCTGCTGCTGCAAGGAGTCGGAGCTGGCAAACTGTCTCAGGGCTTCACCATCGAGAGGGCGCACAGATCCCTCACTAAACGCCCACCACCGGGGAATCCGCCGAGGCCGATAATTGCTAAAGTCCTCAATTATAAAGACAGAGACTATCCTGGCTCACTCACGGAACGGGGGCCGCATAGAATTTGGCTCTGCCAAAATCGCAATCTACCCGGACTATACCCTCCAGGTTCAGAGAAGTAGAGCTCAATACGCCCACATTAAGGCCAGATTGAAAAATGCGGGCTTGCGATACATGCTACTGTACCCGGCCAGACTGAAGATCATCCACAACAATAGAACGCACCTCTTCGAATCGCCGGCAGAAATAAATAAATGGATGGACAGGGAGCAGATCCCTGACACAGATGGAAGGCAACGGAAAACACGAGAAAACGGCACCCCCAGGGAAGCCTAACGAAACCTCCTTATTGGGAAGCATGCGCAGCATCCTCACCTTGCAGATTGTGGCACTAATGAGTGTCTAGGAGCTGACCGAATGGCACCGCGTGGTGTCGGACACTACCAAGGGATTGACCCGCACCCCCGAATCTCTTTGGGTGACCCGCCCGTAGGGCACCAAGAGACCGTAGGTCTAATGGAGCGGAAACGGGGATGTCAGAACGGGGGGAACCCCGCTAGACTAGTTCTGTTAACGGCTAACGCCAAGTTCACTGTTCGTAAGGACGGGAGCCCGCCTGTTGGAATCCCGTCCCAGTTAGTTAAAAGGGAAGTCCAGGACCACCTTGATCATCACACAGCACCACTCCGACCTAGAGTCAGCAGGAGCTCCTGCCGGAACAAGCCACTGAACCACATACAGACAGGCCAGAGGGCGTCGCCACAATGCAGCACACCCACATACCCGCCACATCCATGAATAACATAGTCAGTCATGTCATGGAACGTGAGGGGCCTTAACAGCTACATTAAACAGCACAGGGTCCACACCTTCCTTAAACGCCACAAGATAGGAATTGCCCTATTACAGGAGACCCACCTGAATGCACAGAAGCTAGCAGCACTGGCTCAGAGTTGGAGAGGAACCCTGATAGGCACCACGTACTCCAACTATGCACGGGGAGTTCTGATATGGATTGCCCCCTCCATTCCCATCAACCTAACATACACTAACATTGACAACGAAGGAAGGATGGCCTTGCTCAGAGGCACCATTTAAGGCAGAGAATTCTGCCTAGTGAACACTTATGCCCCTAACCACAATGCGACGGTCTTCTTCCGTTCGTTATACACCCGGCTCAGTCCGGACAGACGGCACGCTCATATGGGGGGGGGGGGAAATCACAATTGCAGCCTTGATCCACGCATGGACAGATCGGATAGCAAACATACCCGCCCTTCCCGCTAAAATATTGAAAGCCCTTTTACATCAATACTCCTTACTAGACCTCTGGAGGACTCGGCACCCGGAAGGCAGAGTCTACTCCTTCTACTCACCTCCACATGCGGTACACACCAGAATTGACAGTTTACTGGTGAGCGAAGAACACTTAGACACATTTGAAGATACGCAATACCTTGCCAGAGTACTATCGGATCACTCCCCCATAATAACCTCTTGGACAATAATGGCACCCCGACCCCCCCATACCCACATGGAGACTCAGAGGCGAAGCACTGCTGGATGAGGCATTTCAGGAACAGATCAGACAATGCACGGTAAACTATTGGCAGACGAACATGGACAGCGTCCAGCACGTCCGCACGGCATGGGAAGCTTACAAAGTAGTGATCAGAGGGGAGATGATAGCCATCACAGGGGGAGCCCAAAAATCTATCACAGCTAAATTGGCTAGCGCCGAAGATGAGTTGAAGCACCTAGAATCTATAGCCTCCTCTGACCCTGCCCACGTACACAAAATAATCGAACTAAAGAAGGCCTGCCTACAACACTGGGAGGCCCTCCGGAAACTCAGCTACACCAAGTACATCGAAAGGAATCACGCCCTCGGTGATAAACCGGGCAAAATACTAGCATGGCTTTGCAAGCGGGAAACCCCCAGAACACCCATCTGCCGCATACGCGACGATAACGGCATAGACGCACACACACAAGCCGCCATAAACCATGCATTTGCTGGGTTTTACCAGGCCCTCTACACTGCCTCCCCACCGCCCACAGACACTGAAATAGAGGATGCACTGGACATCATTAGATGACCACATCTTGAGGAACATGCGGCTGAATCCCTGGAAGGGCCAATAACCCCTGAAGAGGTTGCAGTGGTCATTAGGACGCTTCCCTCTGGGAAGGCACTGGGCCCGGATGGACTCCCAGGCGAGTTCTACAAGGCCTATGAAGACGAACTAGCCCCGCTGCTCTCTCAAGTCTTCAATGAGGCATACGATACAGGTCAACTACCTAGCACCGTGAGGGAGGCGACCATTATACCACTCTTAAAACCCGACAAAGATGGCGCAGAGTGCGGCTCATATAGGCCCCTGTCCTTATTAAACACAGATAGTAAGGTACTCGCGGCAATTCTAGCCATGAGGTTACGTAGTCATCCCGACACTGATCCACCAAGACCAGACGGCATATGTGCCCGGCAGAACCATCACAGAAAACCTACGTAGACTGCTCCATGTCATTTACAGCACCGAAGGCAGACGGACGCAATGCGCAGTGGCGTCCTTGGACGCCTCCAAAGCGTTCGACTCAGTGCGCTGGAAATGGCTCCTGGCTACCATGTCCAAGTTGGGGCTAGGGCCTAGCTACATTAAGTGGGTCACACTCCTCTACACCAACCCGGAGGCCAGAGTACGCACCAACAACACCTTCTCACACAAATGGGAGCTTTCTCGAGGAACCAGTCAGGGTTGCCCCCTATCACCCATGCTGTACATTATGGCTATAGAGCCAGTGGCAGCATACCTGAGACAAGAATATGGAGATGGGGGCATAATGGTAGACGGGGTGAACCATGTGATTTCTATGTACGCCGACGATATGCTCCTCTATTTAACCAACCCTGCACACATGCTGCCCTACGTACTAGAAACCTTAGACAGGTTCCACAGATATACGGGGATCCAGATCAATCAGAATAAATCCTGCCTGTTCCCCCCCCCCCCCCAGCCGCCTTGAGCGGAGTAGCGACTGATAAGCTTCCTAAACTAGCCCTGAAATGGGAACCCTCCTCTTTTAAGTACCTGGGCATTAGGGTGCACAGAGACCCCAAGACAGAGCACGTGCTGAATACAGTAAGGGCAAAGGAAGGACTGGCAAGATCAATGGAGTTCTGGAGCAAGCTACCACTGTCGGTGGCGGGCAGAGTGGGCCTACTAAAAATGGTAGCGTTGCCCAGACTCCTACTTCTTCACCAACGTACCATATAACATACCACGACAATTCTTCACTGAACTACATAGGCTGTGCAGGACGTTTTTGTGGCAAGATGGAAGGCGCAGAGTCGCCCTGGAAACGATGCAGAGACCGTATGACAAGGGGGGCCTCAGGGTACCTAACTTCGAACTGTATTACCTTGCTGGACAATTGAAGCATGTGATACAATGGATGGCCGACGAGGCCACTACAGACACTCGCCTGCTGCAACCTGGAGTCACGCAACTGCTCCTCAGGGATCTGCTATGGTCTGAACCCAGAACCAAACAACCTCACTCGTACCTGATCCTCCTGGGTATCCAGATATGGAGAAAGGCCTGCAGGGCCGCATTGCTCCCGGACCCCTACTCTCCACAGATCCCAATAACTGCCATCATGGCTAACAGACCGGGAAGCCAAAGGATAATAAGAGACACTTGGGAACCTTGCGGCATTGCCACCCTGGGCGACCTGGTGGACGACCAAGGAATCTTAAATTTCACAGAGCTACACGAAGTCTCTGGAATCCACACCGGACAGTTCTTACTACACAACGCAGTGGTCAAGAGACTAACAGCTCGCTGGCCCACGATGGAGAACTTGAACACCGGACACGAAAACATAGAGAGCCTGCTTGGGGCGGCGGAGGGAGGCCACGAGACCTCCAGAATATATGACACATTGCTAGACAGCGTCACCCAGCAAAGCCTTAAGTGCAAGGAAGTGTGGGAACAAGAACTTGGATCGCAGTTTGAAGACAAAGAATGGGAGGCCATAATGGTATACCACAAGAAGGTATCCAGGAACGCCAGGTTCCAACTCATCCAATTTTACATTACGAACAGAGCGTATCTTACGCCAGATATCATTTCCAGATTTAGTGGAGCCGTGAGTACGGGATGCCCTAAATGCAACGAATCCCACGCAGTGATGACACACATGTTCTGGGGATGCCCCGTCATACGGTCCTTCTGGGCCCAGGTCAAAACTAAGGTGGCCGAGGCGAACATCACCCTGGAGGTCCACACGCCACAAGCATGTATCCTTGGTAGATACCCCAGAAGTAAGAAGAATAGACCACTCAATAAACTAAAAGACCTAATGTATATGCTGGCAAAGAGGCGCATTGCCATGAACTGGAAGCGCCCGCAGGCCCCCAACCTGCTAACATGGTGGGAAGACCTCCGCAAATGGACGAACGCCGAAACTTCGGCTTGGGAGATGGCCCAGCGCCAACAAAGACAGGACACCTCAGACGACCTTCTACAATGGGTGGAGCTAACTGTTACATTGTTCAACTCCAATGCAGAAAGCTCCTCTGGCAACGACACAATTGACTCACAACAATCGCAAAGCTGAACTTGTGGTGCATCACGTTTGGGACCGGACAGTTGGGATTGGGGGGAGGGAGGGTGGGGCGGTTGTGACTGCACTTTGTTTTGGTGTGTAACCACGTTATTGGCACAATGTAAACAATAAAAACAGATTAAAAAAAAAAGCATACAAATACATTTTGTAGCAAGAATGTACATATTTACATTAGTGTCTTACTTTCTTATGATAGATTTGGTACATGGATGCACGTAATCACAGGTCTCGGGATTAGAGCCACCTCTTAGCATTAATATTAAAGGCGTGGAAGGGAGATGTTGCTCTTAATGAATCCGGGAGGGAGTTCCATAATTGTGCCGCCAAGACTGGGAAGCTAGAGCCTGTTTTTATAGTTTAAAATTGGGAATTCTAGGGCTATTCGATTGCTCAGTTCTGAGGTGTTTGGTAAATCTGTCTGAGATAGTGGAGCCTTGTTGGAGAGACATTTGTGGGTAAGGTTAAGTGATTTGAGCTTGATTCTGTCGTTTATGGATTAAGGCATTGTTTTGAAGTGTCTGGAGTTTGGTATCGTGTTTACTGGTGCCTAGGTATAGGGCATTTCAGTAGTCCAGCTTGGAGAGGACTAGGGTCCTGGCAATTGTATTGCAGCTTTCCATAGACAAGAGTTTGCATGCCTGAATCCGTTTGCATTGTTGATGGACTAGAAATGAACATGATAGACACTGGTGCGAAATACACATTGATACCGCAGCAGCTGTGGAATAAAGTGAAACATGAATACTTACACGAAACAGATATCAACCCCAGAGCTTATGGTGGTGTAAGGATTGATACGATAGGCTGGTTCTGGCATAAGTTAGAATTCAAAGGTAGAAAAGCTAAAGGAAAGGTTTACATTACAAGCGTCGGCAAGACACCACTTTTGAGCTGGACTCGTCAGAGTAAACTACAAGTGAAATTGGCCTCTGCTGCGGAAGAATCTGTCTTTGCAATTAACAATATGTGCAAGTCTGAGTATTCCCAATGCAGTAAAGTGCGACACTAAATGTGATGGAAGCAGTGTTTTGTGATGGTGTCGGGTGTCTCCGTGGTTATGTGCATGAAATGCAATTAAAATCCAATCATACTCCAGTGGCCCAGAAGTTAAGGAATATACCCTTATCATGCAAGACTAAGTCGAGAAGGAAATCAAAATAATGGAAGACCAAGGAATTATTTAAGGTATTGATGCCAGTGAGTGGGTCTCACGGTTAGTGCTTCTCAGGAAGAAGTCAGGTAAACTCCGGATATGTGTGGACATGCGGGAGCTGAACAAGTGTTGTCCCAGACAGACCTCCTCTCCCCAACGTACAGGAGTTGATTTCTACAATTGGGCCGTCAAGTTTCTTTTCTACTCTGGATTTGACCTCGGCGTACCACCAAGTGAAATTACAGACGCTCCAGACATCTCACTGCTTTTATTACGCCAGATGGCCTATATCGATTCAAGAGGCTGCCATTTGGACTGGTGTCCGCTGCATCCGTGTTTCAGAAAATGATGCACAATCTCTTTGAGAGGGTGCCCGGAGTGATGTTTTCAAGATGATATCTTGATATATGCAGACAGTCAAAAGACCCATGATGAAAAATTGAGATGTGAGAAATTATATAAAGCAGGAATGACTCGGAGCAAGGACAAATGCAAAATTAATTGCTCAGAGCTTGAATACCTAGGACACAAGATTTCTGCAGATGGCACATCACCTAAGGCACAATTAGTGAACACCATAAAAAGAATGACCAGGCCATGCAATAAAGTGTGCACATTCATCGGAATGGCCGACTATTATTATAAATTTGTTCGTGACTTTGCGGTACAAACTGTCCCCTTGCGAGAATTGCTCAAGAAGATTTTTGAATGGAATGATGAATGAGAGGAAGAATTTGAATTTATAAAAGCTGCAATAGACGAGGCTCCAGCGTTGATAAATTTCAGTAGTGATAAGAAAATCATCCCTACTGATGCCAGTAATATAAGTCTTGGAGCTGTCATCAGGCAAGAAAATAAGGGCACAGAAGTGTTAATTGCATTTGCATTAAGACTACTCAAGGGGGCTGAAAGATCGTATGCCGCTATTGAGAAAGCGGCATTAGCGATAAAATGGGTGGCAGAAAAGTTCAGGAGTTTCATCTGGGGTGGTGAAGTGGAGTTCCGCACAGATCATAAGCCTCTGTTCATGTCGTCATGTCTAAGGGGTTAGACAAAGTATCCAATCGAATCAGGAGGTGGGTGATGCTTCTTCAGGAATATAATTGCATTGTACGTTGGGTACCTGGAGTTAAGAACATCACTGTCGACTGTCTTGCCTTACCAATATATCTGAAATCCTAGATGAGGATGATGGGGAAGTTGTTTTGAACATAGAGGCGGCATCCATCTCAAGGATGGAATGATGCCGAAAAGGATGACAAAGTGTTAGGACATTTGAAGGAACTGGTCAACAGTCCAGGTCCATGGAGTAAAGCAAGATTTGAAGGAGCGGATCTTATGGATTATTGGTTCGTTGCTGATGAATTACATGTACACGACAATATCGAGAGGAGATAAAATAATTCCACCCTCAAGTTTACGCTGAAGAGTGATTGAACTTGTCCATGAAGGCCACCAGGGAATAGTAAAAACAAAGCAGAGGATAAGGAATGACTTTTGGTGGCCTGGATGCTATCTGCAAATAGAACGCTCCATTCGAGATTGTTTCCTTTGCAGTAGTAGTGAAGAGTTGTGTGGGTGTGAATCAATCTATGGTGATTACTGAAATTCCGAGTAAAGTATGGAAGGATTTGGGTATGGCTGTTAGGCCCTGTGAATAGCAATGGAGTACAGAAATGTTGCCTAGTGGTAATTGATCTTACTAGATGGGTAGAAGTGTTAATCCCACCGTATCACTGGAAAGACTGATTTTCCGGCTGACATTTGTGAGATTTATCCAGGGAGTATCATGACCGACAACGCTACTCATTTCAGATCTAAAGATATGGTAGATTTCTGCATTGAGTATTCTATTGTACACAGTGCTATATACCACCCTCAGACAAATGTGACAGTAGAACGCTTTAACAAAGTGTTGAAAGACTATTAGGTGGGCATGGTCCAATGGGATAAATTGGGAGGAAGCGGTTAAGGAGAGGATTGTGGCGCATCATTTCACACCGCATTCCACCACTGGTCGTTCTCCTTTTGAGTAAAGCAGAGGGAGGTAAACACAAAATTGGCACCGCTATGGTTGGACAATAAACATAAGAGTGGAGAAAGGTTTTGGTGCTGTATGTGGTAAGATCAGAAATATTCAATTGAAAAAACAAATCTGTCTATGATGAGTCTGATTCTAACCATTTTTCCCACAACAGTATCTGTTCTACTTAATCTTTCCCCCTGCCCTTGGAGAAGGCCCATGTAAATGGTCTAGACCAATCAGTTGTGGAAGCATTGAAACAGCTATCAGAACAGAGGATGGAAGGATTTGGAATGTTGGGAGAGTGGGTCTGTAGTGACAGCAAATATTCGAATGTCAGTGGTGAGGATGTTGGTGGATGGATGTCCGAGTGAGACCAATGAGAGGATAAATTGTCAAAGTATCAAGATCGAAGAGTGTGCAAAAAGACTGTTCAAATCTTGAGGTGGTTTCCTTGCCAGCTGTCTTCAGAGACACGACTTGCAAGTCCAGGTGGGGAAGAGTTTATCGTAAACCAATACGTATGGAGGACTGTGTGAACCCGCATCCATGTCCACATTTAGCAGTTTTAGGTGTTGTGACGGTATAAAGGAAGGGAGATGTGTAGCATTCGATCTCCTTTGGAAGATATGTACAGCTGTATCAATCTCTGCCTGCCAATCTTCTGTATTCTGGAGCGAGCCATGGTTTCAGCTACATCACAGGGAAACCAAACGCGAGTCAAGCATTAACAGCTGAGAGCCGTGGCGACTTAGTGACACGTACTCCCTTTCTCTTGTATATTATATGTAGTTATGTACTATTAGTGTAATTCCCAAATATTCCCCTTGTCTTCATACGCTCCCATGCCTGAACACATTATGGTGGATTAAATTGATGGTCCTGATGAACCATCCCTAACTGCCCTTAACAGAAATAGCTTGCCAGTTGTATCTGATCTGTCAAGCGACATTTTTGGGGATTCTGGAGATTAGGACTTGTGATGGGAGGGTCACATCCTTGTAGTCTTGTAAAATTTACATTTAATTTGCACATTGATTTGGTGTGTACTTTGGTCAGAAGTGCTGTACAGAGGGCAAAAACGAAGCCAAGCCAGTCCTTTTCAGGGTTGCCTTGTGGGTGGAGGCGAGCCAGGTTATGTAGGATTATGGCTTGGGAGACGTAAAAGGGGACATGCTTCATCCCTTACCTTGCACCCCTACCTTTCTGCCACACACCACAGCAGTTTCAAGCATTCCCTGGATGGGAATGGGACCAAACCCCCAGACATACAAGAGCATCTTCATTGTAATTCCAGCTTTGTCTTGACAGCATTTGTAGTTGTAGCTGCTTCATCTCAGCAAGCTGCATTTTCTGTTTGCAACACTCCACGAATTATTAGGTTATGTTCTAGCTTGTAGGTTATGTTCTAGCTTGTACTGAAGTCTAGAATGATGTTCTGCAGTGACGTGAGGGATCCACAGCAGAGGGTGAGAGGCGGAGATGGATTAGGAAGGGGCGTAAGGGGGGGGTACTGAAATAAACCTTGTTTATCCAGATTGTGTTCAAAACGAAACCATACTTCTCCAGCATTGGAGCTTTAATGCAATTCACATGCTGTGAATATTCCCGGTCGTCAGGTTGGGAAACCTCGGTCACTTTAACCTAGTGTTTTCCTATGGAAAACAACACTTTATCAATGTCGTTTTTGGGTGCTTTAGTCCCCACCAATAGGACGTAGGGTATAAATAGCCCCGCCCCTGCGGATTCCCTTCAGATTTCAACCGTCTCAACTGTTGGGATTACCTTGTGTTCGTTGTGTTTTGCACATGTGCTGTTTGAGTATTGAGATGGCTTCTGGGGTTCCGAAGTCTCTTTTCCATCCCTGGGTGACTTGTGGGTTGAAGGTGTATGAGGGTGACGGGCATATGGATTGCCTTTACCCCCATCATTCGGCAGACACTTGTGAGATTTGTCGAGGGTTCTTGCAAAAGACTCTTAAATCGGCAGCTGGTCTGTTGGCTTAATGAGGGCACATACGCAGCCTCGGAGGTGGGGTTGGTCCGGAGCCTGTGCAGTCTGTGGAACACCGGGCAGCGTCAACTGAGCCTCGGTTAAGAAATCTCGTCCAGCACCTACGTCGGAGGTGGGGGGAAGAGCAGAAGATCTTCAAGTAAGCCCCTGTTGAAGGGTGCTTCTTTGTCTAAGCATGGTCAGTCAGACCATTCCAGAGGGTCTGGTGGTATGCCTGAGAAGTCGACGGCGCACCAGAAGGGCCTGGCCAAGAAGGACTCGTCGCAACGTTCCTCTTCAGGGGACCATCACAGGTCGTCCTCTAGCAGGGAGTCCTCAAAACACTGGTCCAGCACTGCCAAGCAGGCTGGGTCTCACATGACATACACAGCAGGTGGTGATTCCAACGACTACCTCATCGACTGTTGCTCTCTACGGTTCTGTCGTCGACTGTAGTGTTGGCTCGGGCAACAGTATTGGATAAACGACCAATGCTTTTCTTGTCCTCGGATGGACACTGAAGGATTATTGCCTACGAGTGGGGCATGGCAGTCTTCGCCTTTGACTCGCTTCTGCCTGACACCATTCTACATCAGGAGACGGCAGCTTTGTGTCCTCGGAGGTGGATGACCAGGAGCTTGTAGTGGGGCAGTCTGCTTTGGGACTGCAAAGTGTTGGGCTTTAACGTCTGTGGGAGCTGGTGCTGCTAGTTAACCACTGGTGAACCCGCAGTCTTTGTCGCTCCAAGTTCTGTCCACGCTGTAATCATTGGGCCAGCTGGATGCAAGTTTACCCCTCTGAATGTAGTCCCGGTGGAGCCTGTCATGGAAGATCCTGGTGTTAGATCTTCCCCAGCTGGGTTGCCGGTGAGAGATCGTCCACGGAGGGCAGCAAACTGCCAGTCGGAGACAGTGTTCCGCGGGACACTGTCTACTGGTTCATCGTCGCTGATGAGGAATGACGCGTGGGACACAGATGAGGAGGTGGAACAGCCTCGAATCCCGCACAGCCTTCCTCTCCCGATGTTTGGGCGTGCCATGCCATGATGGCTAAGGCATGTTGACACCTGAGGAAGAGTGGGAGTGCTTCCTGTTCAATCACACGGGCAAAAGAAGGAAAGTTGTAGTCTCTGTGCCTATTCTGGACAATATATGGCAGGAGGGACTGCGCAAGATGTGCCATCCATTTTCAGAGCAGGCTGTAAATGGTAGAAGTTCAAGCCCCCAGAATCTACCCCTGAAGTGCTTAGTGGCGTAGCCCTCTCCTGAATCTGGTGTCGGCAGCGGCCAGCTGTAAGACCTGGAGTCGGCACAAGTGTTACTCCTCTAGACAGTAACGCAAGGAGACGGGATGCCTTCGGGAAGAAGGTTTTGACTGTTGGGGCGACGACAGTGAAAGCGGCATATTTCTTAGCGATCATGGCATGCTATGATCGTGAAATGTGGAATAGGCTGACTCCTGACTCTGCCGGAGGAGCACCACAAGACCGCCATGCTATTGGTACGTGAAGGGGAGGAAGCTTCCAATCACAGTATAATGACCTGGCCGAGTCAATGGGGTAGTGCTTTGTCACCAAGCCTGGCTCAAGTGCACTGACCTTCACCCGGAGGTGCATTAGTTATTGTCATGCCCTGTGATGGGGTGCATTTGTTTGGGAATAAAATCGATGAAGCTCTCAAAGGGACAAAGGAAGACGCAGACTGCTACGTCCTTGGGGGCATTAGAGTGGGCGTTCTTTTTGCTCCTTTCACCTGTTTCAGGGGGCTTTGGGTAATGCCTGGTTTGCTTCCACCTGGGACCGGGGTTACGGTCTGTCAAGTTATTCCTCCCAGGGGTATAGGAGATTGGCGCAGAAGAGTCGGGACTTTCAGGCTCAGCGGAAAAGTGGTTCGCAGTCCTCCCTCTAAGGCGAGGCAAGCTAAACCACAATGACTGCCTTCAGGACAATCTACTGGGGGGGGGGGGGGGGGGGGGGGGCAGGGTGGCAAAGCACGTGGACGAGTGGTGCAAAATTACATCAGATTGTTGGGTGTTGGACACAGTGCATCTGGGCCACTCGCTGGAGTTCAAGTGTTCCCCCGGTTTCCATTCCGCTGGTGTATGCCTTGCAACCACATCTTCACATCCTGCGACAGGAAGTAGGTCTTATTCTACAGAAGGGGGCTATAGAACCGGTTCCGGTGGCAGAGGCCAAGGGGTTTATTCCCGCTACTTTGTGGTGAAGAAACCCAACAGCAAGTGGTGACCCATCCTGGATCTTCGGGCGTTGAACAAGACTCTGCAACGCCTGAAGTTCAAGATGCTCACTCTTCAGGAAGTCATCCAGTCTGTACAGCCGGACGAGTTTCTGGCATCGTTGGATTTACAGGACTCATACTTTCACATTCCCATGCGTCAACGGCTCCAAGTTTCTGTGGTTTGTCGTGAAAGATCATTACCAGTGGTCATCACGTATACCCGTACATGGACGACTGGCTGGTGAGGTTTGTCGCCAGGGGGGGTGCAGGAAAGTCTCGCAGCTACCATGCAGCTGTTGTAATGACTGGGATTCGCCATCAACTTTGAGAAATCATTTCTGACGCCTTCCAAGGACTTGGTGCTTCTGAGGGGGGGGGGGGGGGGCAGAGTTTTGGACTCGACTTGTGAGGCCCTCAAGCGAGCGGGTCCTGAAGATTCTGCAAAGGGCAGCCGAGTGGAAGATCGGTACGGGTGTCGGTCTGGACCTACATGTCACTGCTGGGGGCCATGGCGTCATGCATTCTGCTGCCAACTGTCATCTCTTCATGAGACCGGTGGGCTCAGTCGCGGCTCTTGGTCCGACAAGTTGGTGATCAACGGCACACTGGTGGAAGCTCTTTGCTGGTGGAAGTGCTCATGCAATCTGGTTCGGGGCATGCCTTTGCTGGAGCCAGAGTTCCAATTTACGGTTGTGGCGGAAGCCTCAAACGGGACGGGATGCGCATCTCAGACTTGCAAGTTTAAGGCCTGTGGCCTCGGGGAGGAATCTCGGTTCTACATCAATGTGCTCGAGTTGAGAGCAGTACATTGGGCTCTCGAGTCGTTTCTGCCACGCATACACGGTTCGCTAGTGAGGGCGTTGACAGACCAAACCACCACAAACCTTTATCTCCGGAAACAGGGGGGTGGGGGGCATGCATTCCAGGGTGCTGTCAAAGGAAGCACAAGAGCTTTGGCATTGGGCTCTGTTGCACGAAATTGCCATTGTGGCTTCTATTCCAAAATTGTTGAATGTGCAGGCAGATGCACTCAGCAAACATGTAGGCCAGCTGCACGAGTGGCAGCTGAAGGAGCAGCAGATTTCCATGATCTTCTGGAAGTGGGGCCATCCTCCATTCGATCTCTTTGCAACGGTGGAGGACAAACAGTGCAGGGAGTTCGCCTGCAAATGGGCTCACCCCAAGTCTCTGGGCGATGCGTGCTCATTCCCGTGGATGGACGGGCTGGTTCGCATATGCATTGCCTCCATTTCCACTCATCTGAAGGACCCTCCAGTGGATTCAGATACCCATGCCATGTGATTCTGGTTGCTCCGATCCGGGCCAGGCAGCTGTGGTTCTCGGATCTCCTTCACTTGTTGGCGGAGCCAATTCTGTTGGCGGCAACCCGGATCGTCTGTCTCACGACAGGGGTGCTGTATGGAACCACAATCTGGGGTGTCTCAGCCTGACAGCTTGGCTCCTGCCTACTCAGTTTGGCCTGCTAAGGCTTTCCCATGACTGTCGCCAAATTTTGGAGGCAGCAAGAGCACTGTCCACGAATGTCTCCTATGCATGTAAATGGTGTGTAAGGGCCAGCCAGGGGTGGACCCTTTGAACATTTTCCCAGAACAGGTTCTCCCCTACATGTTGCAGTTGGCGGAAAGGGGCTTGGCATTATCCTCCATAAAGGTACACTTGGCGGCGATTTCTAGATTTACTCGGAGGTGGCATGCGGCTCTTCTGTTTAGTGATCACCTAGTCAAGCATTTCTTGAAGGGGGTTGTTTTGAACTTTTCCTCCGGTCAAGTTTGCGCTGGTGTGGAGCCTTAATTTGGTACTTTCGGGTCTGAGACTGACTTTTGAGCTGCTGTTGACGACTCCTTTGCAGCTTCTGTCATGGATGGTGGCTTTTCTGGTGGCAATTACTTCGGCCAGAAGGATATCTGAGTTGCAAGCATTGTTTGTAGACCCCCATACTTTAGGACAAGGGTGTTTTGGCCACCAATCCGCACCCCCCAAGTGCCAACGGCATTTCACAAGCGCTCCTATTTTGCCCTCATTTTTTGCTTCAGCCTGCAGAACAGGCTCTGCATTCGCTGGACGTAAAGAGGGTGTTTTATTTGAATCGTACTCAGGATTTCAGAAAATCTAAACTATTTGTGGCTTATGGGCCGTCAAAGGGACCTGCAATCTCCAAACAAGGACTTTCTTGTTGGGTGTCCTCTGCTATCTCGTTCTGCCACACTAAAGCTGGGAAGCCTTTGGGAAGGACTTTGAAGGCACACTCAACGAGGTCTACAGCTTCGGCGGCACTATGTCGGGGATTCCGCTGGTGGACATTTGCCAGGTGGCTTCCTGGACAGTGCTGCATACCATTACCCGGCATTAGTCTGCTGCAGCAGCATGGTGATGTGCAGGTGGGACGGGCGGTCCTGCAGATTTATTTCAATAAGGTAAGTCCTGCAGCTTCCGGGTGTTCATTTTGAACTTGATCACTGGATGGGTTTATTTGTCATGTAGGATTGTTTCTGTATTGGTTTGCCTTTACACTCCACCATGCATGAATGGTACTGCTATGTAATCTATTCACAGCATGTGAATCCATGAAAGAGCCAATGCCTGAGAAGCAAGTAGTTTCTTAACTGTAATTCCATTTCTCCAGCGTTGGTATCTTTTCATGGATTCACATGGTCCCTCTTTCTGCCCGTGCAGGCAAAGCTGGGTCGGGGGGGGGCTATTTATACCCTACGTCCTATTTTTGGGGACTAAAACACCCAAAAAGGACATTGATGGGACACTAAAGTGTCAGTTTTCCATAGGAAAACGCTAGGTTCAAGTGACCGAGGTTCCCAGCCTGACGGAATATTCACAGCATGTGAATCCATGAAAGATGCCAACACTGCAGAAATGGAGTTACAAGTAAACTACTCCCTGCTTGGGTTTGAAACTTAAGAACCTGTGGATATGCATTGGTCACTGTCACAATTGATTGCTAGGCAACAAGATTTTGTATAATTCACATCTACTTCATTACACAGGCCCAGGCCACATTACATTTTCTGTAGTGTATTCTTTCTCCTGCACACCTTTTCCTGTATAACTGCCAAACAGAAGTGCCGCTTTTCTGCAACACTCTGCTTAGATTACAGCTTGTGTGGATACGTGTACACTAACCTTATATTACAAGCCCTTTTTGGTGTTTATACTGACTTTCAAGCTCTGCTCTGCCCACTTCACCAGCTTCTCCATAAAATCAGGCACGCACAACAGAAGTGCCTGGAAGTGCTGCGTTGCTGTTTCACTGCGTAGCTAGCAGCACCCTGTGCAGTGATCATGAAGTACAATTTAAGATCTGTATAGTTTCAGTTAGTCCCCTTTGGTGCTGCTCAAAGTTCCCCCGCCAAAACCCTTGACGATTAACACGGACAAAAATGGGAGTTAGGACTCCAAGTGAAGACTAGTTTTGCCAACATAGCTTGGAGACTGGAGTCTGCTTCTGCAAGTACTGGTTGCATAATTGTGCTCTGTTGCTGCAAAACCCAGTTCTTTGACGCAACAAACTATTAACAGTTTTCTGCCTCACTGAAACCTGGATCCCTCCTCAACACTTCTGTCCCTGTCTCCCTAACCACCTCTTCATCCTCCTTCTTTCACATCTCGTGCCACTGGTCGTGGCGGAGGGATTGGCTTCCTCTTCAACCCCAAATACATTTCCTCTGCCTCTCCTTCCCTTCCTTCTTTCACCTAGTTCGAGTTTCTTTACAAATCCTTCCTTCCTCACCCATCTCCTTTCTAATTGTATATCGCCCACGTGGCCTTCTCTTTACCTTCTAGGATGACCTCGTTCAGCTCCTCTCATCTCTCCCTCTCCCCTTACTGTTCTCAGTGACTTTAATATTCACTTGCCTTCTCCCTCCACCTCGCTCCTCTCCCTATCGTCCATCCTCACTTCCTACCTCCTTTCCCCTCTTCCTTCCCCTCCTACTCACTCCTTTGGCTCCACTCTTGACCTTATCTTTAACTCTTCCTACCCCTCTTCTGTCTCTACACTTCCTCTCCACCTCTCTGATCATGCTTTACTCTCCTTCTCCCTTACCCCTTCTTCCCCTAAACCTTCCCCTTCTATTTTCTTACGTCGTGACCTTCGTAACTTTGATCCCTCCCTCTTTTTTGAAACTTGCTCTTCTCTCCCTGCAACTTCTCTATCAGCCAGTGATGCACTTTCTACTCTCTCCTCTATCTCCACCTCTCAATCTCCTCCACCCCATTTCCTTCTTCCGTCCAACCCGGAAACCCTCTCAACCTTGGCTCTCCCCTCCTCCATGCGAGGTCTCCTCCGATGTCTTGTGACTCTGGCTCAAATCACTTTCCAACCAATCCTCCTACTTTTATCACTCCCTCTGTCTCCTGTCTCACCTCAACAAAAAGCTCCTACTCAAACCATCTTCATTCCCGAGCTTCCCACCCCGTCGTATCTTCCAAACGCACTCTAGTCTTCTCACACCAACCACTGATCCCTCAACCTCCTCCACCCTCTTTCCCCTCTGACTTCGCAAACCTCTCCTCCTACGATTCTTGCCCTTCAATAATTCCTCTTCATTCTCCCCCTCCCCACCCTCTACTTGCATGACTGTATTCTCCCCTTCTGACGTTTCTATCCTCTCCAAAGACCGTCCCTCGTTTGCCCCATCTGACCCTGTCCCCTCCCTTCTTATTCCTAAGATCTAACCTCCTTCAAGATCTGCCTTTCCTCTGCCTCCTTCCCCTCTGCTTTCAAGTATGCCACTATCATTCCGATTCTGAAGAAACCTACTGCTGATCCCCCTCCTCACCTTCCAACTTCCGCCCTATCACTTCTCCCTTTCCTCTCTAAACTTCTTGAGCGCCTTGCCTACTCGCAGCTTTCATCCTTTGTCACTAATCTCTCTTCCCCCTCTCAATCTGGATTTCACCCCAAACACACTTCTGAAACTGCCCTCACTTACATCGTTAACTCCCTCCTCTCTGCCCGGCACTCTAAGCAATCCTCTGTCCTTATTATTCTTGATCTCTCGGCTGCCTTCGACACGGTCGATCACCCCCCTTCTTCTCAACACTCTCTCCTCCTTTGGTTTCAAAGGCTCTGTACTCAACTAGCTATCCTCTTACCTCTACTCCTGCTCTTTTACAGTTTCCTGGGGAGGCCGCTCCTCTCCATCCAACCTCTTGAATACGGAGTTCCACGAGGCTCAGTGCTTGGTCCTTTCCTATTCTCACGCTACACCTCCCGCCTTGCCCCTGTTATCTCCTTTTGGCATCTCCAACCATTTCTATGCCGACAACACGCAGCTCTCTCCTGACCCCCCCCTTAAACTTTCCTCCTGTCTTACTGCTATTAAAAACTGGATGGCTTCTCGCTTTCTTTCCCTTAACTCTGACAAAACTGTAGTGTTCTTCCATTCCCTCTCCTCCCCTTTCATTCATTTTCCTCCCAATCTTACTTTCTCCTCAATGTTCGTAACCTAGGCTTTCACTTCGACTCTTCTCTCACTTTTTCCCACATCTCACTCACCTCTCGTGCCTGTCGCTACCACCTCTACAATATTCGCAAAGTTCGCCCCTCCTTTACTTTCCATGCTACTATACTCTTAATCTCCTCCCTTATCTTTTCTCGCCTCTTCTACTGCTCCTCTTTTTTGGTCTTCCCACTTCACATCTTGCCCCCCTCAAATCGATCACTCTGCCATCCGTACCCTCTGTCTCCTCTCCCCCGAGACTCCATCTCTGCTTCCCTATCCTCCATTGGCTGGCTCCCCTTTCACTCTCCTTAAATTTCACTTCCTCTGCCTGGTCTGCAAATCTCTCCATGATCTTGCTCCCCCTTATCTCTCTTCCCTTCGCTCTTTCGACACACCCTCTTGTCCCCTTCGTTCCGCTGACCACTTCCTCCTCACTGTTCCTCCCTCCCCTTGTGCCTCCTCCCCTTTCTGCTCCTTCAAACTCCTGGCCCCCCTCCACTGGAACTACTTACCTCTTTCTATCTGCTCTACTCCTACTTTTTCCTCTTTCCGCACATCCCTTAAATCTCTACTTCTCCATTCCCTGCCTTGACACTCACTCCCCATCCCACCCATTTTCCTTCTTCCCCCCTTTAGCCTCTCGCCCCACTTTCCCCAACCCTTTCCTCACCCCACCCCTTCCTTTCCCTCCTCCTACCTTCCCTCCCTTTTCCACCTAGACCTCCCCTTCCCGTCTAATTGCTGTGCATACTGTTTTTTGGTGACTGATTCATGATTGTAATTTGCTTCTGTTACTGTTTTTGTTATGTTAAATGTTCCCTGTTGTAAATGTGCAGCGCTTTGGTATAAAGCACTATACAAGACTAATAAATACAAATTAATGACAATTTGACCAGTCAAACTATCTTTATTATTGGCGGGCGTTGGTGGTTCTTCAGTACCATCACCTTCTATTATAAGTCCTTCTTTGAATACTTAATGTTGTGATCAGAACTCTACACAGCCATTTACTATTGATTTAACAAGTCTGGTTGCTTTACCTAATGTGGAATTTTGTATTGCAGAAACAGCTAATTTATTGCCGGTGGTTACCACTGATCACAAGGAACACCTATCTGCTAAGTAACATGACTTGCCAGCTAATATGGGTATTTTACATAATGGTGCATGTGCTCCCTTCTCTCCCATGAGAGGCGGCATCTGCACACTCCATAGTCTTTCAAAATCTCCTAACATGTTTGATTCTTATCAAGAATCCTCAACTCTTTCACTTTTACTCGTCCAACACCACGCAAGTCTAATTTACCATATTGTAGGTCTCAAATTCCATTTTCAAAGCAAGATTCGAGTGGATTGTGTCCTCCAACGTATTCCTCATCTTAGATTTATTCATCCAGCTTTGCTTTTCGGAAATTTTTTCGGCAGAGGGCGCCGTGTGTCGATGTTGATAGTCCCTCGAGGGCCTCAGTCGAGGGTGACGTCATCGGGTGTAAGTGTAGCACGCGCGGCGCCCATTGGCCTCAGTTCCGTTTTTCTGCAGTACGTTGCTTCGGACATTCGGCGCGCCTCGTGTTCTGTCAGGAAATATAATATTACGAGAAGAAATTATGTCATAGTCATCGACACCGACCCCGGGATCGGGTTTTAAGAAATGCAAGTCGTGCAGCTCAAATGTCGATCACGGACCCGCACCGCAAGTGTTTGTGATGTCTCTGGGGGGGGGGGGGGCCACGACATGGAGGCCTGTTCGAAGTGTCAGGCGATGATGGGAAAGGCCTTGCGAGAAAGGAGAGGAAAGCTACAGGGAGGTCAGAAGGATCGGAAAGCCTCTAGCTTAGAGACCCCATGGGGAAAAATCTCCTCGACGCGAAGGCATAGATCCAGATCTTGAAGCGATGCTCGTCTTCGTCGAAAAAGTCGAAGAAACGATGCCATAGATCTCCCTCCACCTAGTCGTTGGACGAGTCTCCGAAAATGAAATGCCCCACAAAACATTCGTCTTCCGAAGAGTGGGAAGCATTTAGGGTCAATGATGGAGGTGTTTGAGAAAGCAAAGCCTCAGTCTGTGCCTTCTTCAGAAGCCTTCGAGCCCGGGTGATCGTAAAAAAGAGAACCTTCCAGGACGCTGAGCGAAAAACGGTCTAGTCGACCGCTCGAGGTCACCGCCGTCCGAGACGTTCCACACCTCGAAGGGGACACTGTCGATGGCCGCATCGAAGCAGACCCCATCGACGACCACAATGTCATTGATGCCTTGATCGACACCGAAACCTTCGGCGCCAAAGGCTCCAACCACGCATGGGTAGCTAGAAAAGGAGGAGAAAACTGCAAATATATGCGTCAGGGAACTGGCACTGGAGAATTGCTTACCCCTCACTACTCTAACCTCAAAGATGGGTTGGAAAACTTATTGAGATAAATATATACATTTACAAGACAGCATTAATCTGTGCAGACAGCAACTATAGACAGCCACATGCATGAGCATACATGAAAGTAATTTTAATTGGGGATGTCAAACATATTAGAAGGCAACTCGACTAAAGCATCAACAGATAAGAACGTGCACAAAAATGTTTTGTGTCAGGGAAAATAAGGCAAGGCTACAGGTAACAAAAAACCAGAAAGAGAACGAACATAAAAGATGAGGCAACTTAATATACTTTCTAATCCCATGTTTCGGCCAATAATCAGGTGGGACAGTTTCTTAAGTGTCCATACAGAAGATAAATGTAGTGGCCATCTTCAGGACAGGACATTTCTTCAGGATGAGCCTTATGAACAATTTACTATTGGCGTCAAAGATCTAAAAAAATACATATATATACAATTAATCATGGGACATCAGAACATTGACTTACAAAGTGGGACTAAAATGTCCTTCAATACATAACCTCTAATGTATACACAACTCATATTGGCTGTCTATTTTATTTCTCATATTGCAAAATATATGTAGATATACTATCAATCTTTGTCCTGTATAGAAGCTAGTTTTAAATCTGTGCTTGCCACAGAACACAGTTAACATACCCTTGTGTGACACATAAGAGAGATCCAACCCTTACCAGTACCTCCTGGGTCGAGTGTGATAAAAAAAGTAAAGGCAAAGCCATCAATGACTCTTTCGGGGGCAGAATTGTCACACCTAATGCCTGATTACTAGTCATCTAGATGATTCATGGCATAGTCTACATAAATAGATGAAAAATGGCCAGTCATTTTAAATTGGTTCTTTTTCCTATTGGTATTACCATTTATCAGGTTATTACTACCAAGGGCAGTGCTCAAAAAACATCGGGGCACAGAACAGTTTTATTCATGCAGAGAATGGCTTACTTCCGAGTGTTGCCAGGTAGGTTATACACGAAACTGGAGAGAAAATTCTACTAAACATCATTTAGGCATCCAGTGTGGAACTTAGAAACGGCGTCGTGGCATCAGATTCGCAGGGTGTCCTAAGTCAAATAGAGAGAAACGCGACGGTTTATTCTGAGGGTCTTTTTAGAAGAGAATGAACTTTAATAAAGGCTGTTTCTGTATACCTTTTAACAAAAAAAGCGTAAATCCTAATTCGTGGTGTGAAGAGGCGGCAAGAAATTAATACCGACATTCGAACACAGGTGAAATTAAGCCCGTGTAGTCGAGGATATGCTGTCCAATTCATGTGCAGTCGGTCTGTAAAATGCAGGGCAGAGAACTAATCAAAAGCACAATATTAACAAAGGCGGTCTTGTCACTGTGAACTGAGTGGAATACAGGAGCTTACCTCGCACTACTCGGTTCTGAACCGAACGATCCTCTCGCCACGGCCGTGCTGCAACACCTAGTGGAAGCGATCGTCCAAAGGACGGAATTAAATACGTCTCGACGTCGGCACAACGGCAGGCGAGACTCCTTTATTTAAAGATAGTGTATCAGATACCTCGCAGAAGGCGAGGACTTGATCCACACATCAGTGTATGATGGTATTAGAGAAAAAATATTTTATTCAACGGGGGCCCCGCGGTGGTATGGGGGTGCCATACTGCGATGTCCACAGCGGTACAAGTGACTTATGAATAAAAATCCGCTGAGTTCTGTGTTTAACAAAGGGTCATATTTAATTGAGGTGCCCCAAGGTAACGTAACAAACACGGGCAACCGACCATTATCTGACCAATCAAAGGGTCAAGGAGGGAAGGAGTGAAAAACGGGTGTGCTTATTTACAGCACCCTCATATGTGATCCGAATTATGTGATCAAACTGTTCCATTCCACAGAGGAATTCAGGCCATGGCTGACCGTGTTCAGATTATATATCAGCCTTTGTTGAGCTAAACTCAGAGCTAGAGCTCTATTACCTCCTCTAGGGGAGGGTAGAATTTTTTGAATGACAAACCATTTTAGATCGGTGTAGTTATGCTTTGCAGCAATATAGTGAGATACCAGGGGTTTGTTCTCGGTTTTATTCTTCAAACATGACCTGTGTTCACAAATTCTGAGCCGTACAGCACGGCTGGTTTTTCCTATGTACCAATAAATTGCACGGGCATTTAATGCCATAAATGAGCCAATCCGAAGCACAATTGGAAAAGGATTTTAAATTCCATGTTTTGCCATTAAGTTCAATCGACTTGCAATTAGAGGTTAAAGCACAAACTGAACAGTGGCCACATTTAAAATGGCCTACTACCGGTGGAAGATTCCACAGGGTAGCTTGTGATATTGGTGGACATATGGTTGGATAGGTATGGACCAAAAAATCTTTTACATTTTTTTGACGTTTGAAAGCAAACCTGGGTTGAGCGGGGCAGAACTATTCCGTGGTCAAAATATGCCACTGTTTGATTACTTTGCGTGAAGCATTACTGATGGGGCTGAAAGTGCTCACGCATCTTCTGCAACCATGGGCTCGCGATGAAGGCATCTAGTTCTATTGGCATATTTGGCTCTTTTATATGCTCGATTGATGCATTTTTTGGGGTAACCCCTACTGGATAAACGTTGTTTCAAATCTTTACTTTCTCAGATAAAGTCACCAAGATCAGTACAATTTCTTCTTAGTCTTAAGAATTGCCCAATGGGTAGATTCTCTCGTAGGCTAAGAGGATGGAAGCTGTTGTATCTGAGAAGTGTATTTTTGTCCGTAGGTTTACGAAAAAGGCTAGTGTTCAGGGTGTCTGCTTCAGTTTTAAAGATGGAAAGATCCAAGAAAGGAATAGTGGTTGCGTCAAAAGTCATGGTGAATTTAATGTGTGGGTTGTGATTATTTAACCATTCTAAAAAAGAATGCAGGCGAGGGAGGTCCCCCTGCCAGATCATAAACACATCGTCTATATAACAAAAACATTTTTGTCTTTGAAAGGATTAGATGGATTGTAGATAGAGGTGCTTTCAAAATGGTCCATGAATAAATTGGCCAAGTCTGGCGCGAAGGTCGCCCCCATACTTGTGCCATGGATTTGTTTATGTTCGTTCTTTCTGGTTTTTTGTTACCTGTAGCCTTGCCTTATTTTCCCTGACACAAAACACTGTACTTTCATTTTTGTGCGCGTTCTTATCTGTTGATGTATTAGAGTTGCCTTCTAATATGTTTGACATCCCCAATTAAAATTACTTTCATGTATGCTCACGCATGTGGCTGTCTATAGTTGCTGTCTGCACAGATTAATGCTGTCTTGTAAATGTATATATGTGTGACAATAAGTTTTCCAACCCATCTTTGAGGTTAGAGTAGTGAGGGGTAAGCAATTCTCCAGTGCCAGTTCCCTGACACACTTATATATTTACTTGTCATTTATCCCTATTTTGAGAATTGCTCCCCCGTTAACAAAAAACGCTGGGATCGGGCCTACTTTTTTAGTACGGAGAAAACTGCAAGACATGTATCTACTTCAAAATCTAGTATTACACCTCTCCCAGAGGAGTTTTTCAAATCCTTGACCTCAATTTGAGGATCAGGAGAGATCCGAAGAGGAAGATGTACCTTTTGGGTTGGAATATGGCACCCAAAATGTCCCAAATACTTAATATCGGAAGAAAGCAGGATGAAGGATTTGGAGTCCTTACATAATGCAAGTGGCATTGACACATCTCCTGAGAATGATTTTGGTAGACCAGATCCAGGAGAGCATGCCAGTCCATCTTAGTCATTTAATGACAAAGGTGGTAGACTACTTGGGATGGGCTAAACCAACAGCCCAATTCATCCAGAACGATTTGAGACATATTGGACCATGGTCCCACTGAAGACCCAGTTTTACCTTTTCATGTAGCCTTACAAAACAGGGTGGCCAAGAATTGGTAAACTCCGGATTCTATTCCTCCGGTGAATAAATCCCTAGCATCAAAATACCGCCCATCCAGTAGCGACCCTGGCTATCTGTCAAAACATCCAACTCCCGAGAGTTTGGTCATACAGGCAGCCACAGCTACCAACAAACGTGAGTACTAGTCTATCCCTCCAGACAGGGACGTTAAGCATGTGGATGGTTGGGCATGGAAGCTATTTTCAGCCGGGAGCATGGCATTAAAATCTGCCAGCTCCACATGTGCCTTGGCAACATTTTTGTACTCTGTGGGAGTGCATCGCAATGGCGGCGGAGAACATACCAGAAGGGGAAGGTTTCCTAGCCATCGTTGGAGATGGAAAGGAGGCCATGCAGGAATCCCTTCAATCTGGATTGGACACTGCGGATAGTGTAAGCAGGTCCATGGGCACTAGCACGGTAATGCGCAGGTTTGCGTGGTTACAGAAGTCTGGTTTTGCACTGGACGTGAAGAACCACCTCCTGAACATGCCTTTTGGCAACAAGGCTGACGAGAGCCTTGAGAGGTTGCAGACCTCAAAAGCAGCAGCCAAATCTTTAGGAGCTGCTATTAGGCAACCTCAGCCTTTTCGTACGCAAGGACAATCATGGAGGGGGCGATCCTATCGTTATTATACCCTCATACGGGAAAACGAGAGGAATGGCCAGTCAAAGGGGCCAAAGAAAAGCCACTCGTGGTGGACGAGGAAAACGTGCTAAGCCAGCTCCAGCCTCTTTGCCATCAGCGGATGCAACATCCGCCACAAAACCACTTTGAGGACTTGCACCACAAAACACCTGTAGGAGGCAGGCTGTTGCAGCATCTGCAAGAATGGCGAGCCATTACTTCAGATGTTTGGGCTCTAGAAATAATAGCCCAAGGCTATTGCCTGCCTTTTTCTAAAGCAACCTCAAAGCAATCCACCAGGGAGACACCCGTTTAAGATTTCAAATCCGCTCCTACAGCAGGAAGTTCTAACCCTACTGGAGAAAGGTGCCATAGAACCAGTACCTGCAGCGGAGAGGAACTACTCCCTGTATTTTTTGATCCCCCAAAAAGGACACAGGACTGAGACCCATCTTGGACTTAAGAAGCTTGAACAAGTTCCTCGGGAAGGACAAGTTCAAGATGGTTACTCTTTCTCAGATCCTAAAGGCCCTTCAACTCCAGGACTGGTTGGTGTCATTGGACCTCCAGGATGCTTATTTTCATGTGCCGATTCATCTCAAGCACAGAAAATACCTGAGGTTCGTTGATGGCGACTCTCACTATCCGTTTCGAGTCCTGCCATTCGGGTTAACCTCCGCCCGAGGGTCTTCACCAAGTTAATGAGTGGTGGCAGCGCACCTCAGGAGAGGGGGGATTCATGTCTACCCCTACCTGGACAACTTGCTGATCAGAGCGCGCTCTGCCAAGCAAGATTTGGATCATCTGAAAGTCACCCGCCACTTCCTCCACAAACTGGGCTTCTCCCTCAACTTGAAGTCTCAAATGACACCTTCCCAACAGCTTCAATACATAGGAGCTGTATTAGACACATCCTTGGGAAAGAGCTTGCCTCCCAAGACGAGGGCTCAAGACATTCTTCAGATGGTTTCAAAATTCCAAAATATCCAGGTTTACGACTTTCTATGGTTGCTCGGCCTCATGGCAGCCTGCATTTTTCTGGTGCCAGAGGCACGCTTGAGGATGAGATCCCTTCAATGGACCCTAAACGTGGTCCCAGTTCTCGGGTCAAATGACGGATCTTCTTCAGATTCCGAACAAGGTCAGACAAGACCTTCTATGGTGGACCTTTGCAGAGAACATCTTAAAGGGAGAACGGCCGGAGATCACAGTAGTGACGGACGCCTCACTCCTGGGGTGGGGAGCACATGCCAACGATTTGACAAACGGTCGCTGGTCTCCATCGGAGTCCAAACTACATCAACCTTTTGGAGCTGAGGGTAATCAGACTAGCGCTGAAGGCCTTCCTGCCATCTTTCAGGGGAAAGAATGTCCTGATAATGACGGACAACACAGTGGCAATGCACTACCTAAACAAGAGGTGTGGGGTCACTACCCCTGTGCAGAGAGGCAATGCAGCTCTGGTATTGGGCGATTCAAGAGGTAATCTCTAAAGGCAATTCATCTAGCCAAGGAAGAGAATGACGGCAGATGCTCTGAGCAGGCAGAGCAGTGTCCCACAAATGGGAAGTGGCTCAGGAAGGCATTCAAGAGATCTTCGCCCTTTGGAGAACCCCTCAGACCTATTCACAACCAGTACCGACCAAAAATGCGAAAGGTATTGCTCAAGGGAATTTCCCCCGAGAGGAGACCTGGGGGACGCGTTTGTGGTGGATTGGAATTTCCCACTATTGTACGCGTTCCCTCCAATTCCCGTCATTCCTCAGGTCATCAGGAGGCTGAGGCGCTTCGGGAACTGCATGATCCTAATTGCTCCGGATTGGGCCAGGAGAACGTGGTATCCGGACCTTATAGATATGTCCATCTGTCCTCCAGTACGTCTTCCTCCGAGAGAACCTTCTCTCTCAAATGGAAGGTCAGGTTCTCCACCCAGAGGTCAGAACACTCAACCTTCTGAAAGGCTGAGATACAGGGATTGGAACCTTCCAGGTGTTATGGAGGTGTTGCTTTCGGCAAGAAGGCCAGCAACAAAGTCTCTGTACCGTTGCCGTTGGAAAATGTTTTGCAACTGGTGCAAGGAAAAAAATGTCTCCTTTTTTATGTTCTATTCCGGAAGTACCATCTTTCCTTCTGACCCTTGCACATAGAGGTCTGAATATCGGAACAATGAAAGGTTACCTTGCGGCACTTTCCATCTTCAAGCGCTCATCGGAAGAATGCTTCTACTTAAAATTCCTTTGACCCAATTCATAAAAGGTCTCAATGTGTTTCCTCCTCACTCATTTCAAGCACCGATTTGGGATCTAAATTTGGTATTAAAACTCTTAATGTGTGCCCCTTTTGAGCCTATGCACACGTGTCCATTAAGATTATTAACATGGAAAACAGCATTTTTAGTTGCTCTAACATCAGCAAGAAGAGTGAGCGAATTGCAGGCACGATCTTCTGGGCCACCTATACTGTGTTCCATAAGGACAGAGTTGTGTTGGTTAAACCATCATTTTTACCAAAGGTAATATCTGATTTTCATTCAAATCAGAAAATTGTTTTACCCTCAGTCTATCCTCCACCTCCTCCTTCTAAGGAGGAAGAAAGACTACACAGACTGGACCCAAAAAGAGCTTTTTTACATCTCTAGGCTTTCTAGACTTAGAGTGGACAACCAGTTGTTTATAGGCTACACTGGAAGAAAGCTGGTTCAATCATTAACAAAACAAACAATTTCACGCTGGATCGTGCTTTGCATTGCAGAATGCTACAGACTAGCACAAAAAGACCCACCTGAAGGGTTAAGAGCTCATTCCACCAGAGGCATCGCCTCTTCCACAGCCCTTCAAAGAGGTGTCCCTATAAGGTCCATTTGTGAAGCAGCAACTTGGTCTTCGCTTCACACCTTCTCACAATTCTATAACCTGGATGCTTCCCAGTCTAGGGAGCTAACTTTTGGAAAAGCAGTGCTTTACTCTGCCACCAAGGGCATTTAAAAAAAAAGACCCCTCCTCCAGAGGAACTATGCAAAATGGTGCTTTGGGAGCCCATCTAAGATGAGGAATACGTTGGAGGACACAATCCACTCGAACAAGTTACTACTTACCTGGTAACATTCTTTCGATTGGATGTTCCTCCAACGTATTCCTCATCGCCCTCCCAACCTACCCCTCTGTAGATTTTTTTCCGGGTTATTGCCATCTCAAATCTCGCAAGGCTAATACCTGTCTGCTGGCACAATCTACACAGTACAAGATCAGATGCAAAAGAGGGGAAAAACAGAACCGAGGCCAACGGGTGCCGCGCGTGCTACTTATACACCCCATGATCGTCACCCTCAACGGAGGCCCTCGAGACCATCGACTCGACATCGACGCACGGCACCCTCTTCCGAAAAAAAATTCCGAAGAGCAGCAAAGCTGAATGGAATAGATCTAAGATGAGGAATACATTGGAGGAACATCCCACCAGGTAAGAAGTAACTTGTTCATCTCGATGCACAGCCTCCCTTACTTGAGATTATGTTGGCTGCAATGAGTAGGACTATTCTATCATTATCCAAATTATTTGAGACCTTGATTTTAGAATTACGCAGCAAACTAAGCAAATTGATCAGATTGTACAATGGATGACTAGTAAAGACAAGGTGACAAACCTGGACTTGCCACCCTCCCTAATTAACTTGGTGATTAGGTCTCAAACCTTGCACAATAGTGCATTCTCCGACTCGTGCAAGCTTCCTATTTACCCATTAGCATCTGTAAAAGGAATTCTCAACATTCACACCAATAATACGTCCATGTGAACATGCCACAGTACACTTATGTTTGAAACAAAGGGGTGGCGTCCTGCCACATACATTTACATCAATTACCCTTTACATTTTTATTTGCTGCAAAGGTTATAACATTTTGCATGCTAAGTATCAAAGGAACTGTATACTCATGGTTAGTAGGGGTAAGAATACAAAAAGATCATCACGGGTGACTATTAGCTTATTTATTCAGCTGATGTCACAAAGGATATGGGTTCAGTTTCCCATAGTGTGTTTTTTTGAACAACACTTGCCTAAAAATTGGTAGACATATTGAAAACAGAACAAATGGAGAGCAAACTGAAGCCACAATTCAAGTTCTTAAAACAGGGTCATAGATTTGCTAATACATGTACATAAAAGCAGAGTAATTTTACAGCAATTATGGTAAAAAAAACACATGGAACGTAAAACTGTAAATAGTGAACCGGAGTTTAGTCTTCACAAAAACATCCTGATGTTTCCAAGGTGTACTGGATATTTTGGGGAGGTAACCAAGTCTTTGGTCTACGTCTAGATATTGATCAGATGGTGTATGGGGACTGGCATGATTGGCCCTGGTGGAAAATGGTCCTGTGACGTTTCGGCGTGGAACGCCTTCAAGGGTCTTGACCCGGTCTCCCTATGTGGAGGAATGAAGTGAGGACGTGATTAGTGTGGATAAAACACTGCAGTGTTGTGGCAAAAAAACGTGATATTAGCATGTAATAAAAACCAAATTAAAAACCCCCTAAGGGTAAAGAGTGTCAAACATACTGTAACTTGTGGGCTTGTGCTGTCCAGTGACTGACCTCGATAAATAGAAGTGGGTGATGGAGATTGACTTCCAATGTCCTTGTGGTAAACGGAACCTTGCAGCAAGTGTCTGGAGAGCAAGGCTGTGCTCAGGGCATTTGTCTAAAAATGAGAGGAAAAAGACGTAGGAACAAATGATTGTTCAGAACCAATAAAATGCTGAAAGTGCATGTGGTTGCACGAAAGTGTGCTGCCTATGGGGGCAAGCAAACATTGTGCTTGAACAAGATTACCTGATCTTCTGGATGGATGTAGATCAGCAATGCGTGGGTTCGTGGGAATGCTGTGGACCAGCAGCAAGAAGCCCGCAATGAAGGGGAGCTCTGCGTTTTTAAACTGGTAGCAGCAACGATGCAGATGGTGCAAACACAGATGTGTGAATGCGGGACGTGCCTCTGCGTAAAGAGAAAGGTGGGAGAGAGTCTAATATCAACCAAAAACAGCTGTGCAATGAGCAGTACACGAAAAAGGGAGGGCTGTAGTGAAGGGCGCGGCGTGGCCATCAGTTTACCTGGTGAGAAGTAGGGATACAGAGGCGGTTGAGTCAGCTCTGCGGAGGAGATAATTCAGCGTCTGCTTGCCATGTCAGCAGACAGTGTAATGCTGAAGCCGGCATCTTAAACTGAGAGGAGCGGTGTACTGGTTGTTCGAGCGCATGCGCGGGTTGGAAATGGGACACGCGAGCTAGTGCGCATGCGCGGGTGAAAAGTGTGAATATTAGTGCGCATGCTCATTGATGTGCCGCTTGGTTGTTGCCTAGGGAATGCAAGGATGTGGCTGCGTCACTAGAATGTATGGGTAGGAGCGTAAGTAAATTGTACTCGGTGGAAGTGTCTCCTGTCATGATATATATGCATGTGGTGTTGGCATACTAGTAACAGTGTACATAACAGCAGGACAAACCTAAAGAACGGTAAGTAAGTTTGTTTTTCAGCCAACATTGAGTAATACATAAATAGTGTGAAACAAAAGGGCGTATCTTCCCGCAAAAAGAGGAAAACATCAAGAACGCCAAAGTGTGTTCTAACAGCAGAGGGACTACATACACCCTTTGTTGCACATAGTCAATGAATTTGAGTTCAGATGGCACAATCAGTTGTAAGATTAGCATCCGTCAACAGCCAAAGTCGCTCCAGTAAAGTAAAAAAATGCATGAAAGATACAGGCAACATGCTTTGCATATGGTTAATAATGGTGTCACATTAGGATATTGCATTCAGTACACTTATGGAGTTGAGCAGATCTAATCTAATATGTAAATGGCACCAAAAACAGTGCTGTTGATGTAACCAACGTATGTGTCAAAAGGACCGGAAATTAAAGACCGGATTATATCAGTTTACAAAAGAAATCGAAGAATAAGAAACTGATTAACACTATACTTTGTAGTAGATTTAAATTGATACGGAAATTCAAATTCCTAAGACTGTTTGTGCTAGTACAGCTGTGCTCAATAAGTACAAAAACATGGCGTGTCAAAGGTGATGCAATCAAATTAATTTTACCTGTTGCCTATCCCCCTTGGATCTAGTTACGGCCATAACCGCTTCACAAAAATACATGCTCAATAGTCAACCTGTGGCTGATTACATTAACTTGAATAGTAAAACATCTGACCAGATTGAGAAGACTGACTAAAAGTGAGCTGTCATCGAGTGATGGGGTGCATCTGCAAATTAGAGCGGAAATTAATAGATCTACTGAAGAATATTTAACTTCGAAGCAGGAGACTCATTGTTTGGTACTCAAACTACTTCGAGAGACTGACGATCATTGATGTTTCCATGGACAATCCAATCTGGAACTACACTCATAACGCATCTGCTCATTTAGATCGGAATTCTCAGTATCAATGTACTGACCTGCACAGTGGAATGGTTAGAAGAAACAAGGATTGTAAGTTGCAAAATGCATCAGCTTATAATATCAGTCTTATAAAGTCAGTAGATCAGGTTGAAATTTTAAATGTTGATTTGTCTGTGATGAGGTTGTGGATTCGTTCAGGGGTAGTGAGGAACAGCATATAACAAGTCAAAATGGAGCGCTTTGCTTTAGGTTTTGTCATAGATCAAGATCCTACAGTGTTCAATGTAGCCAACAGTGGAACTGCTCACCAACCCAGAAATGTCGTCCCAGGAGAGGCTCTTTAACAAACATAATTATACTACTACATTCACCCCATCAGTCAATGATGGACAATCTTCTTTACAATGTGGTCCAAGTAGAAAACCAAAACTAGCTACTGGAAACGTGCGTAATTTAGTAACTCTCGCCAGTTGGAATATGCAAGGTCTTTCGCTTTTGTGTAGTGATGGTGATGAATCAATTCATTTGACATGGCAGCTCCGTCAGCCAGGCTTCCTGAAGTGCTAACATGGAGCAACAATTTTTACATCCAGCTAATGCTGTACAGGAAGGGCGGCCTACTTCAAGCTTAATGGTAGCTGTCAAGGGAAGCTCAGGTTTCAAATTCATCCCTAGTTGGCACCTAATCAACAATTGGAAATGGTTAAAATTATTTTTCCCGAAGGTGTAATGGCTCTTATCAATATTTACAGAAATCAGATTTTCAAGATCTTGAAAATCTGAATGTGGCAACAAGCTCCAGATATCACTACTACAATAACTGGAGATTTAAATGTAGTGTTTGTCAAGACAAACTGCTAATATGGCTTGTACCAAATGGACAAGCCTTATGAAAGAGTGACAGTTAATAAAACGGCTCTATAATGGGTGATATTCCACTGCAAAGCACATGGCATAGATAAGGGAGTCCATTATTGACTACATATATGTAGATGAGTATGTTCACTAAAGTCAAATGTTTAGATAAAACAGGCCCATAGTGACCCAGAGATGGTGACCCTACATTAGTCTCTAGAAATGACAGATATCCAAGGGAAATCCATTAGTTACAATGAACAAATCATTGTTAATAATTCAAGATCTCGTTTTCGTTGGAATGAAGACTCCTTGTAGCTTAACAATATTCTGAGCTCCATCTTGCTTAGCAGCTATATTTACAGGGGAGACATACTGATGCCTTGCAGCTTTTCAAAATCCACTCTGTGGGAAATTTACATTGTAATAAGAAACATATTTGATCCGCAAATGCAGAAACAATTTTTTTCGAAAACCAAAAAACTAAATCTTGCTGCTTCCGTTCTGAGAGCTGGAGCCTTAAACATTGAGATTATAAGAATTGGCTGCGAAAGGCCCAGTGTGGTGGTGAAATTAGCGCAATTAATACTAAAGTGTCATCACAGATATGGTCTTTGCATAATTTGGCCAATTAAATCTCACCAAATGCCTGTACAAATCAATGGAGTATCAGAAGACAAATGGATACGTTAATATTCTAATATGTATGCTCAAAGCCTGACCAGACAGTTTCTGTGTACAAATGAAATAAAGTTACAAATAACAGGATGTACTATAGTATATATCAAAATCCAGTAGCTCGCGGGCCCCAGGTCCAGATGGATTGAATAATATAAACACCTTTACTAACATTTTGACAACACTGGTCATTCCCGAATTGTGGTGCCGATCTGTCATTGTTCCCATATTTAAGAAGGGCGCTTGATTGTATCATTCCAACTATAGACTGATAGACTTTCTTGATGTGCCAGGTACAATTTTGCTCACTTCATCCTTGAGACTTTAACCTATGGGCTATTGAACCTTAATAATGTGAACTGTGTCAAACCGGTTTTGTGGCAGGGCTTGGCACAGCAATTAATTTGCGTACCATTTACTTGCATCAAATCACATCTTTAATAAAACAACCTTTACCTGGTATTCGATGACTTCCGGGCAGCATTCCACTGTCTTCAGAGCTTCTATTTAATAAACTAAACCGTGCTGAATGTACTTTCAATCTTATCTAATTTACCAACACCAAAGTACAGATTTGATTGACGCTGGAAGGTGATTGAACTGCTTCAGTCAACAGAGAATGCTGAAGCAGGGATGTATACTTGCTTCGGCCCTCTAACTTCTGACATGGGGGGCAGGGGGGCCTCTTTTGGGGGCATCACCACTGATGCCCTGTAATTAGCCTCCCAATTAATGCCAGCCCTTCCATATGCGGACGACCTTGTTCTGATGTCCAAAACGCCTCGGGGCCTGCAGAGACTACTTGATGCTCTCGCAACTTTTGTCCAACAAAATCTATTGATCTCGAAAGAACAAGTCACGATTTGTATGGGGAGGAGGTGTCGAGGAAAATCATGGTCATTGCAGAATACTGTATTGGAGATTGCTCATCAATACACATTTGTGCGAAGTGATCAAAATAAGACCTGCCTGCTGAGGGGAATAGACTATAGCTTTCTCCCAAACAATGATCATATGAGGGAAATATGGTAAATTTTCCATTACTCCTGATCTCACGTTCTATCACCAAAAGGTCAACCATATATCAACCATATATCGTTGTATGGTTCAGAAACCAAGGCAATTTCATCAACGATGTGACAAAATTCTTGCAGCAAAATTCTTGCAGCAAATTCTTAAGTCTGCCGAAATGTGTTCCAATTGTTTGGATTAGATATACATTGGGTCTTGTATCTTTATATGCATGCCAACTGTGGCACTTATTAGGAAATGTTGGTTGCGTCTCAATCAAATGTTTTATTCAAATACATGTTTTCTACAAAACATTTTTATGCAAAAGTTTTTCATACCTAGCAGCAGTTGACATTTCGATCCAAATTCTTGTAGCTAATCCTGGTCGAGTAAAGATCACTTTTTCAACATGATTGTCTCGGGACAAGAGATTAATGTCAAACTTATCAGGATTTTAGAAACCATCTCTTTCAAGACTAAAGAGATGTGGTAGAGCTATATATGCTTTCTGCCTCGCATAGATTGGATTTTCTACATCAGATTTAATGTGCTTACTAGATGAACACAAGCGAGGCGTGGAATTATTGCTAAACATGAGAATGTTGTCGATTTTGATTTCCCAATAAGAAACCTTGTGCCGTTTATTGACTGTCCTAACACATTCGTAGTTAAAAACAAAACAGTTGCAAGACTAGCAAGAAATTGCACCAAACATGTTGTGGCAACTAATTTTTTCTGGAAAATTAACTTCAATGAGAATTGCTGTCATTGGTTTGCTACATGCATTGTAACTGAACTAGAACATTTTTAATTAGGACCTTGATCAATCGAAAGAACTTCCACTTGATTTTGTCATGAAATTCATTGGTTGCAATTTTGATTTGTATTTTTATTGTAGAAGCGATTTTAGTAATTTTAATAATTCTGTACAATCGTCTGAGCAAAGTTGGATTGATAAAATTGATGCTATATTTTTATTATTGAATGGGATGTTGTCTTTACATTGTAAACTAATATTTTAAAGTTGATAAAAATCAGCTAAATCAATAAAAAATAAAGAATAACTGCCAAACTTCCAGTGGCATCTAAACAAAATGTTTTTAATTTACTTTGGGGGTGGGGGGGAGTTATAGCCTGGATCACCTTCAGGTATGCATCTGGGTCGTACATAAACTGTCCTTCACCCTCCCTGTTCAAACTAGTCTTCATGGTCCTGATGGAGTTTTAAGATCCTAAGGCAAAATGATACCAGTATACATGCAATGAGGAGTTTGCAATCTCAATCTACAGCTGTGAGGGGCCATTTCCCCTCTAACGACCCTGGCTGTGCAATTGCAGATTATTGGGCTCTCGACTGTGGCTGCCCCATCAAATGATGAAACTAACTTTCAAAATGAAGGTTTTTCTTCAATCTGTTTCAGAGCCATGGATGGCAAATGGTTTGTCGTCCATGGAGGCCTTTCTGTGGAACTGATTGGTATGCTTGTTTCTCCTTTCCCCTCAGTCATTCTAAAGTTCATGTCAAGCATAGGATGTTTGCTATTGCTAGTAATTCTGAAGGGCCTAAAATATTGTACTGACCTGCTTCACGTGTGGTATAGCGTGTTCCAGCTTCTGGGAGATTGAGCTGTCCTGCACTGCAACACTCATTTGGTATGTGCTGATGCGCTAGCCTGGGTATAATTGCAACATGTGGTAGTGCAGTCCAGAATTAATCTTCCCTGCTGCCATTGTTCTGGGCACCCTTTTACAACACGTTTCAACAATATGAATCATTGCACAATGAGACCAGCCATATGCAAATCTGGTGTAGTACTGCCACCAAAAGCAGCACTCCATCCTGAAATGATAGGCTATCTCTGCTCTACTTGGAAAGGCAAATATGATCAACAGGTTTGGCACTTGCTTAGTTTCCTAGTACAGTGTGCCATGGACTCCTTCCTGGTGATACCCTCTCTCCCTTAGGGTGACCGAAATATAAACAAAGTGGAAGATTTTAAATCCATTGTAGCCACTGGAATTTCTTTGGACAAGCCATGCCTTCTGACACCCAATGAGGCTGAAACATGGGGTTTCTCGTGCGTAAGGGATGTGACCTAGCAAATGAGACTGGTCTGCATCTTTTGAGGTGGGTGCATAATTGGCTAAAGTATTTTGGGGTGGGGGGGGTTGCTCGGAGCAATGATTGGGAGGGATTCAAAACATTAAGCCATCTGTTCACTTTTGGATAGGCTACTCTAGGGACAGTATGGCTTGCGAGTTGACATCTCAGTCTTTGCGAGTTGCAGTATCAAACGATCTTGTGCCACTCGTTGCGCACAAGAGTAGTGGCCTTTTTTAGTTATGAGAAGTTCTATCCCATCTTTCGTCCACAGGCATTTAGGCGGACTCTTGGAAGTCTCTTGGGATCAGTGAAGATGGTTTACATTGGTAAAGGGCTCTCGCGTCATGGGGCCTTATTGTGCTTGCTGCAGTTGCATATCCACTTTGAGTACTACTTAACGCCTCCTCGCATGGAAAACCTTTTGGTTGCCGTCACATCAGCAACACTGAGGTCTAAGCTATGTCGGCAGGACACCTTTTCCAGACCAGCTAAGAGCACCTTTTCCTGCTCCCTTCTGAGGCAGAAATGAGATTGCATTGTCTAGATTTAGAAAGGGCTCTGAGGTGTGAAATGTGTATAGAAACGAGGATTTCAGAGCTTCTGATCCTACCCATATCGGGAAACCCTTTTTAATTGCCAAGGCAGGTGAAACGAGAGGAACAGGCAAGGTGGATTGGTGGGGGAGTGAACAGACTATGGTCGGTGTAACACACCGACTGCGTGGGTTCACAGGTACGTATACCTCTGTATGGTGACCCTCTTTTAGGGATGCAGATTTCTGTGGCCCGTCATCTTTTATTGAGATGCATACACATGTAGATTTTACTTTTGCAAGAATTTTTGCACTCAATGTGCAAAAAGTAACCACCTAGCAATGTGTTTGATGTAGTCTGCGGAGCTGCAGCATGTGAGGTCCATAAGCATTACTCCTGGAACACTACCTCAATCAAATACTTGGCTTTGCCGAAGTATTGGGGTGGTACCTGCCGACTCGCCAAACTGAAGAACACTGAGGAGCACTGCTATCTGGTTCATAATCATTAGTAAGTCTGGAGGAAGGAAGTGCTGGCATATACAAGTAGTAACTAGTGTACTGATGGGGTTTTGTTCCTATGGGAGGAATCTGCTCCATCGCCTGTCCTTGGCTCTGCCATTCTTTCAGTCAAGGCATTTACAGATTAAGGCAGAGGTATGAATACCTGTGCTTGTAAGGGCCAGAGCTTGCAAGTGGACAGTTGCACTACTCTTGGACATCGGTTGTGTTTTTGAATACTTTGCATAGAATCCTAGATTATAACTATAGAAGACCGATTAGAAAGTCACTTCGAATACTAGCTCAAGACACTGATTAGTAACGTGCACACAGTGCAATGACTGGTTATAAGCTGGTGGGGAGGGAATGGGTTGCAGCTTCTCTATGGAGAATCATGACATGGTTGTATTGCCTACATTAGAATTTTTCGTTAGGTTCAGATTTCCTGCATGCTTCAAAATTACTAGACCCTGAGGAACAAAGCAAGGTGTGGATGAGTGACAAACTGAAATTCTGTAAATGTGTATTAGCTAAAATTGTACCTTTTTGCCTCCAGTATTACATTTAATTGAAATCTAGTGAGCTCTCATTTGAAGCTGTCCTGTAGTAGTGGGCACCCACCTTGTAAAAGTATTAATATTTCTGTTACCATAACTGTTACCGTAAGAAGCACACTTGGAGCCTTCCCCAGTCTTACTTTCATAGCAAGTAAACACCATAGCTGAGGCAGTGCAGGGCCGTATAATGTAAAACTGTTCCATGAACTATCCTGGTTTCATCATCGCTTGTGTAGATAACTGCAGTAAGCCATATAACAAAACCAAACACTGATTGTTCTTTTTCTTCTGAAAATAGAGTGGAGGCAGATGCAAAGTACAAGGTGCAAACGGGGAAAGTGGAACACTGTCAACGCTGTCACCGCTGTCACACTCCTTTGAGGAAGCCTTGTGGTGTAGAATATCGCAAATATTGACCCTGGTGGTTTTCGGATCTGTGATCGCCTCAGAGTCGGACGAATATGGCGAATTTTCTTTCGTTAAACATTTTTGGCTGCATATTTGTGGGGGAGACTCCCGCAGTCCCCAAAACCCCACTAAACCCACCAACATGCAGCATTTTAAATTCTGCATTTCATGTTCGGTTTTTTGATACGATACCATGGTTTTCCACACTAGCACAACTGGAGAAACCTGTTTACATATTTATAGTCTTTATTTATATGGTTGCCTACAAATGTATTTGAATTTTGCATTATGTGAAAATAATATATGGCCTTTATTGCACAAAGCTAATTTATGTATTTTAAAAGCACTTATCTGTTAATGTATTTTTTTATATATGCATATATTCAATAAAACATGTCAAAGATTTATTTGGGATACCGGCTAAGATGTCAAGGTCTTTCTCATACAGTGCATTGTATTTTTTTAGTTCCTTTGTCCTGGTTTTACATAGTATCTTAATCTGAAGATTCAAAGGGAATAAGCACATGGAGCATTTGAGAACTTTGGCCATAAACGTTTTGTTTCAATGATCCATCAGTTTAAGGGCTTCTGGAGAGGTGCTATGCAAGTGGGGAATGCTTATAGGGAGAGTGGTAAGGGGTATTTCGGGCAATTGGGCAAGGAAAGTGCTTCATGTAACGATGGATGTATCGGTCCATCTTATATGGATTTTCTGAAGAGAATAGATGTTAGTTTGGTTGCAAGGCAGTTTTGGAGAGCTCTAAATTAGTCGTGTTGGGTGTAAGCGGGGCTCAATGTACTGTCAATACTAGTTGGTGTCTGCATAATAGACCTGCTGCAACTGATTAAATAACTGCAGATATTGGAACTGCTAGTCTTATTCAGAGGCCTAGTCCAAGAGTAGAAGACCATTGGCTGTTTGGTGGAGCAAGGGTGGAGAAAGCTACAGCCTGCAAGGTCTTGAGCGCAATCTGAAGCATCACTAAACTAATGTCAAGCACCAAGAGGTTGACAGGAATTTTCCCAGGCATGTGTTCTGTTTTTACTTTTTCTAAATGTGGTTTCATAATTAGAAGTCTGCCAGTTGAAAGATGGCTTAAAAGTGCAGTTTTCCTCTTGGTTTCCCCTAAATGATCTATTATCAACTTACTAGCTGTGATAGGCAGGTGATGTATAAAGTAAATAGCTTTACATTATGTCCCGAGTGACACTGAGGTGTTAACAAACCAATATGCATAACAAGGTGCATCTGATTAGTCCATGTAACAAATGGTGTTGGAGCTCCCAGACTTTCAAGGTAGTTAATTAAATATCTATTCCTGGAGCAGCAGAGGGACTTTACATCCTTTCCTGAAACAACCTAATAAATGTATTCGAACATGATTAGCTAGGATTTTACTTCAAATGTGTCTCAAATGTAACCTACTTAACATGTAGTGAGTGAGGGGTGTAGTTGGTTGGTATATTGAGTGGTCAGAAGTCGAGTATTAACCATTCTGCTGGCGTCAGTCTTCATGTATTTTGGAAGTAAGCCAGAGGAATCGATACTTGATGAAGATGGCTGGGAATATAGGAGATGCAGAGTTAGCCTTATAACCAGCACTATGCTCAGAGGCTGTCTAGTGTACTACTAGAGTAGTTGTGGTGCTGCATGTAACAATCTGATTCTGAATGCATAAAGTATTCTAGCGATATGTAGGACATGGTGGTAAACGTATATGCTCACTCGGATGTTTGGGGTCTTGGACAAAACCTTCTTGCCAATATGCTCTGTAAAAGGTTGTTTGGGTAACAAGGGAACACCATGATTTATTGCCTTTTTTAAGCCGAGTAGCTAAAGTGTCATGGTATGTAAGAGTTCCAGGTTCTGGGAGCAAGCCCTAGAGTGCTGCTCCTCTCGGGTGCCTTTTTGCGATTACCATGCATTTGTAGGATTGTATGACAAGATGCTCCAGGTCCTAGTATTGAGATGCGACTAAAAAGCAATGCAGAGTATCTTAAGGGGATCGCAGTGTCTAATCAGGAGCCACTGCAGGAAAATCCGTGCTGAGTGATGCGATCCTTGCTCTTCAGTCAAAGCAACAACCTGGCAGCTGCCTTCTAGACAAGCTTTACTCACAATTAGGCTTTTGGGTCACCCACTAAACTGTTCGCATAGTCCAGTCTAGAAAATATGGCCTTTATAGTGTTTGAAATCCAGTAAAGGGAGCAGGTTTATCCACCACTGATTTGATTCTCTAGCAAAAGGTTGTGATCCAGGGTGATTCCTAGGTATTTGTATTACTCTATGGGCCCAAACAATATTGAACCTCAAGCACCCCATTCCTACAGTCCACGTTTTTCCACCTATATCCCACAAATATTTTTCCACCAGTAAAGGACAGTACCATGTTGCTTGTCTTCCCACAATTAATGGAAATATGTGAATCTAGTCCCTTCCAAGACCACACTTTGCAGATGCAGCTTTGGGTTGATTCAGTACCCATCCCTAGATTTCACACCAAATGTCAGTTACCTCAGGATACGTTTTTAAAATGTATGCCGCCATAAGTGTGAATGAAGTAATCCGACCCTGTCCATATGATTCAGACTTGATAGGTGCTGTTTTTATGAATACTGGAGTGATGTTACTAAAAGTATGTATACTGGGGTGTGGATGGCCCTAGATAGCATAACTGAATTAAAGATTTTTGTTTTGCTGTTTAAATAGTTCAATGCAGGAATGCCATTACAGACATCGTATTATGACTCAGTTCTTGGAGGGTACCTTCATTTAAATGTGTGCAGTTCCCAGGTGTTGGAGAGAATGCAGGTGGTTAATAGATTTCATCCATAATTTCAGCCTCCCGATTGGTCTGCACTTCTTCCTAGGGTGCTTATTTTCATGGCCTTGAGAATCTGCTTTGCATGCTATGCATCTGTCGCCATCAGTTTGCACCTTTCGATTTCGAACTTCATTCGCTCGAGAAACAGACCGGACTTCTGTATGCAGAAGCAAGTACACTGGATCAGCTGAGCGACTATGGGTTTGGTTAGTGGTAGGGTCAAGGAATTACTAGTTCACTGGGACCTCAGATACACTTTACACAGCCTCCCACAGCTAATCTATCCCCACCTGTAAGCTCCATGGAGAATTTATATTTTGCTGCTAATGTAATACAAAGTTTGCACACAGTGGGCATCTGCTCATACAGTTTCCCAAAACAACATATAGCGAAGTTTAGCATGCAAGAGGTTTAAACCGAGAACCATAGATAAAGCCAACAGTTGTGGGCAACCTATGCCACGCAGGCTGAGAGGCCAAGATCTATAATCTAAGAATCACTAGGCTTTTTGCTGTGTGGCTAGTCCAGCACTATGAAATTGAGCCTTCAAAAGGACGGCGGGAGCTGCCAACTCAACTGCACTAAGCACCCCAGAAGGCTGAGGGTACTAACCCCCAAGACCTGACATTACACACCAAGCTAAGGACACCAACTTGGTATTGCAGCTGCGAACATGTTGCTTAACTATTCATTTGGAGGCAGGCAGGCACATAAGGTGTCACCAGAGCACAGGTTGCAAGGATAGGTCCCCAACATCGATGCAAGGTGTTAAAAAAAAAAAGAAACTTGCTTCAATTTAAAGACCATAAATCCATTTGACTCGCTAACGCAAACACTAATGTCTAACACTGAGGGCCACAATTCATATATGTACGCCCGGGCAAGCTTTCCATATGGCAAAGCAATGGAAGAGTCCATCAAAAAAGAAACCGTAGGATAACCAGGCAGAGCCCTCATGGGAGTAAGGGATGCACCCACGGACACGCTAGTTGTGTTTATACCATCACAGAGCCCTTGCTGGATATGGTTTGACAATCAAATGTACCCCAGAGAATTAGGTGCTGGAGAGGCCGATTCAAATGTCCTATGGATTAGCATGAGGACAGGAATCTCGAATTTACACTCCCTACAGAAGATCTGGGTTCTTAAATTTCACTGTTCAAGAAGGTAGCTAATGTGTTTGGAATGAGAACCCGAAAATAAAACATTTCACGGAGTAAACTAAATGAACCCAAGCATATTTCAGAGCATCCCATCACCAATTAAAAAAATTGGTAGTAACTGTACAAAACTCCAAAATGCCAGGCAGCTGGGCAGACCCTGTTTGTAAAGAGACCACTCAACCAGATGTGCTTCTAAATACCTACAGCATTACTTGGAACACCTACTTCCACCCTTGCTGCCAGAGAACACAAGTGTTGTACCTTTTGGCTGAAAGGATTGCTAGCTCAGCAGCATACAATATTAGAATTGCCAATACTAACGCAATGATGGCAAGATATACTGGTCTCAGTGCATCAAGAAGCGTATCCTACTGGAGATGCTGAAGTGTTAATGGCTGTGCACGCAGAATCCTAAAAGGAAACGGGCAGCAAACATACTTATTAACAGCTTAAGTTACAGAAGCAGCAGTAAGACTGCCACGAACCAGAGTTAAAGAGCTATGCATTAGGTTTTTTTTTAACCTAAGCAACCTTAATTGACAAGCCTGTTGATGGGGACCTTTTATTCAGATAGGCTGTAGATGAGGCAACAAAGCTAAAACAAACGAATCTCTTGGATCACTAGTCTGCTCCACCAAAGAGGTGCACAAAGTTTTCATGCAACTGTCCTAAAAGCAATAGGAGGCTGGAACACATCAATCTTGGCAGGATGTAGATCATTACAACCATGTCAGGATAGGTGCACGCCTGGACTCGCTTGCCATGCAAGGAACGTGTAATATCCAGAAAACACTCCATATCCACATACTGGAGTTGAAGGTATTATAGCAGAGCTTCAAAACATTGATAAAGCACAAGAGCTTACTTCGAATAGATGATGCTTCTCTACAGAAAGGTGCACACTCCCAGAAGCTATCAGAAATTGAGCAAGGGACTTGGTGATGGTGTGCAGCCAGTCCCATGTTGCTGAACGCTCAACATGGCCTGAAGTAGACCACGTTTAGCAAGCCGATACAGCAGAAACATTAGTAGGAACTAATCTGGCCTGACAGATTTTTTAGATCTAGTGTACACTAGATATTTGCAACATGCCAAAACTTCAAATACAGAGACCCAGACCCAAAATCCCTAGGCAATGTCCTAGAGGAGTCAGACATTTACTTGCTTTTCCAGCCACATTGCTGTTACACAGGGTGATGCACAACGTTCTACAAGAACATGACCCAGATTATCACACCAATTTGGGGGAGACAAATATGATATCCTGACCTACTCCACTGGCGACTAACTCCAAACAAGCTTGATTGTGATGGGATCTAGTTGGCACATTAGATAAATGCATCCAAACCTTTTACTTGACATGCTTGCTCCTGAGATCATTGTTTGGACATCTAAATCTACCTCATGCATCCTTTGGCAATCTCTGGCATGTAAACCAATTTTATGCACATGCTGATTTATGAGCAGTATGATGGGTCTACTGCGGGAGTTTCACACCAGATTACAGTTCATACATAAATTGCCATGCTTGGACAACTGTTAGAGACGGAACTAGTCTGATTCAATCAAGGTTCACCTCACGGCCTTGGCAGGGTACACAACATCCAACAGTGGCAAATTCTAGTAGTTGGAGAGCATTGACTGCATCCACCCACCAGAGGCTAATCCAGAGAGAGCTACAGTTTTAAAACCGGTTAATTTTCCCACCTTTTGTACCAATACATAGGAGCTCATGTTGAGTTAATTCGATAAAGCCATCACCATAAGTTTTTGAATTACAGGCTTCAGTGGACAAGCCATATTCTCTAAAGTTAATTTTAAAGTTGCATGTCATGCGATTGAGTTGCCTGCATTGAAGAGCACAGTGCTGGGCACAATGTCTGAGGTAGTTGCCTATAAAATCCCCTCCAGACAAGCCAACTTTGTCTTTCGCAATGGGCCAAGAGGTATTCTTCTGACACAGGAATCTGGATTGCAACTACCAGCAGCCCCTTACCCATTTTATATCCCTACAGGTGTATCAGCACTGGCTGGTTTGGGGCAAGCTGGTATGCACCGGTCCACGTGATGCGCAGAAATGTGACCACAATCAAGTTAGCTGAAGAGACTGAATACAGTCTTGAGGTGTACACTTGCTCTCAATTTTCTTCGACTTGTATGTGGCATCATGTGTCTTCACCTAAAATAACTTGTTTCTGGCTGCACGAAAACGTGCCAATGAGATTGTAAACAAATGAATTGGGAAGCCAGCGACGAATCAAACACAATATGGATATGGTCTGTTTGCAAGGAGAATCCTGCTGACAACACTTAGCTGACTGACTACATTGATTCCCTCTAGTATTACTGAGGCACACAGCGCTGTGGATCTGACTGATTAGGCCAATCAGTCTGATCTGAACAAATCAGCTATTCAGCCGTGGCCATCTATACCTCGAAAAAGGCAAACCGCGAAACCATGATGCAGATGGATGGGTCGCCAGACACCCCCACATTTTTGTTGCCCCAAATAAAATCGTTGAGATCTACCCAAGATACCATGTGGAGAGGATCCCACCAACTCCATTGTATATGGTTTTGCACCTGAGACAAATTATCAGTGTCCCTCTTGAACACCCGGTCCCTAGGCAAACATTTCATTGACATCAATGATTAAGTCTTGTATAATTGTATTGTGTGCCTAACTGAAACCTGGTTAAAAGGACTCAAGTGGACCAAACATGAATCTGGCTACACCAATGGGATATTTCTTTGGCCAGAACCACAACAGTAACAGGAGTTGCCATTTTGGCAAGAAAAGAGCTCTGCTTTTTTTCAATCATCCCCAGCCTTTGAAGGTTGTGAAATCTTCTCAAAATTACTCCTGGCCCTAGCAACTGTGTGAATGTTCTCTTGCTCCATTGCCCACCAAATGAAATGCCCAGATTTAATGAAATAACGGGTGACCTTGCCTCCTAGAACAAACCTAATTGTTCCGGGTGTTTTCAACCGATGGTTGGGATGCCTCTGATAATGAAGCCATGCGTTTAAGGTAGCATCTTAACACTGTTTGTACATAATAAAGAACCAAATCTCATTTAGGGAAATATTCTTAATTGGGTAGCATCCAGGAACATAGATAATGGATCTAGGAGTATCAAGCTTTGTTTGATCAGATCACTTACGTAGACGTTCATGCTACCTCAAAAGCCAGTGCAGAAAACGTGCTTAAAAGTTACTAGTAGAAATCTGAATAAGGTTGACTCTGATCTAGGTGACTGCATGAATTGGCTCATGAACACTACCACAGACCTGGATACACCGCCCCTCACCCACGCATGTCCTAGCCACTTGCTCTGGCACGCACCTGGCTGGATTGTTGGATCGAGTGGCCCCCATGAAATCCAAAACTGTTAGATGGATTTCACAACCGTAGTTGGCTCACACCTGCTCTGACTAATCTTCAACAAGAAAAGACGGGCTGAGTGAAAGGTAGTACTGACAAACAGGGCTGCCTGGAAATCTCTTGAAAGACTTAAAGATTGAAAACCTCCGAAGCGAAGAAGAGTTCCTTTAACAAAGAAATTGAGAATCCTGAAAATACATTTTCAAAACTGCAGAAACCTCATACACAACCCCAGTCCTTTGTTCCAGATAAGAAACTGAGTACAGCAGTCCCTTGCAGACAGCAATCCTGGAGTGAGCCACCTTGATTTAAGTATTTTCGATGTGCTGCCCAATTTGATCGAGCCTCCAAGCAATAATTTGCAACCTACTTTTAATGATGCACTCGAGTGGTGCCAGTAAACCTTGCATCCACAAACTTTAGATGTTTCAGAACAATGAAGTCTGAATAGTCGAGGATGTTCCCAGAAGAGGGCATATGCCCGCCTTTAGGAAGTAACTTCATTGGTTACCTGTGGCATCCAGAGTCAGTTTTCAGATAAACTGACACATAGATGCAACTATGGATCGGCCCCCCTCTTTCTTCAGTCTCATACAACCTAAACCTTGTAGGTCTAAATGATCGTAACACCATGCGCTTAATATACCAAAGAGCAAAATGAGCAAGGGGGAGCTCCTTCCCTGTCCCAGCTGCACTTGCTTGGAACAACCTGCAGTTAAGATGGAGTGTCATGTGCATACAAGAATGTTATGCCTTCGGGGGCGTGGCCAACCGCCATGTGAGAAAGCCGCGCTTCGTTGCAGCTCCGCCGATGCGCCCATCATTTTGCCCACAATCTGCATCTAACTTGAATTAAACTACATCTGCAACCCAGAGATCACCTCAGTACCGTCTGCTGACCCTCCGACGGTGGTCCGAGACCTGTGCGCGCTTCCAACGAGGAGAAACGCTGTGGTGTTGGTGGAAGTGTGCGCCCGAAAATGGCGGCGGCCTGCTGACGGCGGAAGAGACGAGCGCTGCACCGCGCCGCAGCACAGAGCGGAGGAGGAGGCTTGCACCAGGCTACGGCTGTCCAGGGAACTGCTGACCCTGCCGTCCGTCGGCCGAGGACTGTGCCCGCCTCCGTGTGCCTCACATGCGCGTGGCCCGCAGCGCCACACATCGAAAGGCCTGGACCCGAGGACCGGACACGCCCGAAGGCGACGCCACACTGCGAGGTACGCAGTGGAAGTGGGGCTGGGGGGATATTCGGCTCGTGTCTGGCTCAACTGAACGAGCCCACGGAGAGGGGCTGCACCCCGCTGCCGGCTGAACTCGAGGCCGAAGTGCTGGCTGCGGAGGCTAGACTTGTGCTCTGGCATCAGGGGCCCGCCAGGACCGCTACCCCCATCGCCGCTCGCCGGTGCCCCCACAAAGACCACTGCGATAAGCACCACGGCGCACATTTGCACTGAATTGAACTGCATGGCCACGCGCTCTAGGGCAGCGCCACAGTGCACAGTCCCGACTCCCGGCCCCGGTACCGCTGGCAACCATTCCAAGCTCGCCTGCACAAGAGATGTCCGCAAAAGGTGCCAGGAACAAGCACAGGCAGACAACAATGGAGGCGATTGCAGCCACAGGTGCCTCCAAGCCGGATGCCGCTGTCACAACCTTGGCGGCCTCGGAGGAGGGGCCCCCCGAACTCGCAACTACTGGAAGCCATCTCGGCGCTCCAAAAAACCATGGAGGGCAAAATAGATGCCGTGGCCATCGATTTAAATCTACTGAGACAAGATGTGCGCTCCATCGCAGGCAGAATAGAAGCATTAGAGTCCCAGGTAAAGGAAAACACTGAAGCCAAAACCCACCTCTTGAGAGAGGTAGATGCCCTAGCCCAAAAAGTAAAGAACCTCGAAGCCAGGGCGGACGAGGCAGAAGGGCGGGCGTGCCGCAATAACATCAGGATCATTCGACTGCCGCAGGGAACAGAAGGAAATGACCCCACGAACTTCGTCGAGAACCTGCTGCTGCAAGGGGTCGGAGCCGGGAAATTGTCTCAGGGGTTCACCATCGAGAGGGCGCACAGATCTCACTAAACGCCCACCGCCTGGTAATCCGCCAAGGCCGATAATTGCCAAAGTCCTCAATTATAAAGATAGAGAGACTATCCTAGCCCACTCACGGACCGGGGGCCGCATAGAATTTGGCTCCGCCAAAATCGCAATCTACCCGGACTATACCCTCCAGGTTCAGAGTAGAGCTCAATACGCCCATATTAAGGCCAGATTGAAAGATGCAGGCTTGCGATACATGCTACTGTACCCGGCCAGACTAAAGGTCATCCGTAACAATAGAACGCACCTCTTCGAATCGCCGGCAGAAATAAACGAAAGGATGGATAGGGAGCAGATTCCTGACATAGACGGAAGGCAACGAAAAACACGAGAAAACGGCACCCCCAGGGAAGCCTAATGAAACCTCCTTATTGGAAAGCACGTGAAGTAACCTCAACTTGCAGATTGTGGCACCAATGAGTCTTGGAGCTGACCGAATGGCACCGCGTGGTATCGGACACTACCAAAGGGATTGGCCCGCACCCCCGAATCTTTGGGTGACTAACCCGCCCGTAGGGCACCAAGAGACTGTAGGTCTAATGGAGCGGAAACGGGGATGTCAGAACGGGGGGAACCCCGCTAGACTAGTTCTGTTAACGGCTAACGCCAAGTTCACTGTTCGTAGGGATGGGAACCCTCCTGTTGAAATCCCGTCCCAGTTAGTTAAAGGGGAAGTCCAGGACCACCTTGATCGCCACACATCACCAATCCGATCTAGAGTCAGCAGGGGCTTCTGCCAGAACAAGCCACTGAACCGTATACAGATAGGCCAGAGGGCGACGCCACTATGCAGGTCACCCACATACCCACACACCACTCTCATGAATAACGTAGTCAGTCATGTCATGGAACGTCAGGGGCCTGAACAGCTACATTAAACAGCACAGGGTCCACACCTTCCTTAAACGCCACAAGATAGGAATTGCCCTATTACAGGAGACCCACCTGAATGCACAGAAGCTAGCAGCATTGGCTAAGAGTTGGAGAGGAACCCTGATGGGCACCACGTATTCCAACTATGCACGGGGGGTTCTGATATGGATCGCCCCCTCCATTCCCATCAACCTAACATACACTAACATCGATAACGAAGGTAGGATGGCCTTGCTCAGAGGCACCATTGAAGGCAGAGAATTCTGCCTAGTGAACACTTATGCCCCCAACCATGACGCGACGGTCTTCTTCCGTTCGCTATACACCCGGCTCAGTCCGGATAGAGACGGCACGCTCATATGGGGGGCGATCACAACTGCACCCTTGATCCATGCATGGACAGATCGGATAGTAAACATACACGCCCCTCCCGCTAAAATATTGAAAGCCCTCTTACATCAATACGCCCTACAAGACCTCTGGAGGGCTCAGCACCCAGAGGGCAGAGTCTACTCCTTTTACTCACCCCCACATGCGGTACACACTAGAATTGACAGTTTATTGGTGAGCGAAGAACACTTAGACACATTCGAGGATACGCAGTACCTTGCCAGAGTACTATCAGATCATTCCCCCATAGTTACCTCTTGGACAATAATGGCACCCCGACCCCCCCATATCCAACAGTGCTTCGCCTCTGAGTCTCCATGTGGGTAAGGCATTTCAGGAACAGATCAGACAATGCACGGCAAACTATTGGCAGACGAACACGGACAGTGTCCAGCACGTCCGCACGGCATGGGAAGCTTACAAAGTAGTGATCAGAGGGGAAATGATAGCCATCACAGGGGGAGCCCAAAAATCCATCTCAGCTAAGTTAGCAAGCGCCGAAGAAGAGCTGAAGCAATTAGAATCTATAGCCTCCTCAGACCCAGCCCACTTACACAAAATAATCGAACTAAAGAAGGCCTGCCTACAACACTGGGAGGCCCTCGGAAAACCCAGCTACACCAAATACATCGAGAGAAACCACGCCCTCGGTGATAAACCGGGCAAGCTACTAGCGTGGCTTTACAAGCGAGAAACCCCCAGAACACCCATCTGCCGCATACGCGATAACGGCATAGACACGCACACACAAGCTGCCATAAACCACGCATTCGCTGGGTATTACCAGGCCCTCTACACTGACACCCCACCGCCTACAGACACTGAAATAGAGGACGTACTGGACATCATTAGACTACCACATCTTGAGGAACACGCAGCAGAATCCCTGGAAGGTCCAATAACCCCTGAAGAGGTTGCAGTTAGAACGCTTCCCTCTGGGAAGGCGCCGGGCCCGGATGGACTCCCAGGCGAGTTCTACAAGGCCTATGAAGACGAACTAGCCCCGTTACACTCTCGTCTTCAGCGAGGCATATGAAACAGGCCAACTACCTAGCACCATGAGGGAGGCGATCATCATACCACTCTTAAAACCTGACAAAGATGGCGCAGAGTGCGGCTCATATAGGCCCCTGTCCTTACTAAACAGACAGTAAGGTACTCAAGGCAATACTGGCCATGAGGTTGCGTAGTCATCCCGACCCTGATCCACCAAGACCAGATGGCATATGTGCCCGGCAGAACCATCACAGAAAACCTACGCAGACTGCACCATGTCGTCCACAGCACCGAAGGCAGACAGACGCAATGCGCAGTGGCGTCCTTGGACGCCTCCAAAGCGTTCGACTCAGTGCGCTGGAAATGGCTCCTGGCTACCATGTCCAAGTTGGGGATAGGGCCCAGCTACATTAAGTGGGTCACACTCATCTACACCAACCCTGAGGCCAGAGTACGCACCAACAACACTTTCTCAGACAAATGGAGGCTTTCTCGGAACTAGGCAAGGATGCCCCCTATCACCCATGCTGTACATTATGGCTATAGAGCCAGTGGCAGCATACCCAAGACAAGAATATGGAGATGGGGGCATAATGGTAGACGTGGAGAACCACGTGATTTCTATGTACGCCGACGACATGCTCCTCTATCTAACGAACCCTGCACACATACTGCCCTACGTACTAGAAACTTTAGACAGATTCCACAGATATACGGGGATCCACAACAAATCCTGCCTGTTCCCCCCCTAGCCGCCTTGAGCGGAGAAGTGGCCGGAAGGCTTCCCAAACTATCCCTGAAATGGGAACCCTCCTTTAAGTACCTGGGCATTAGGGTGCACAGAGAGCCCAAGACAGAGCACGCTCTGAATACAGTTAGGGCAAAGGAAGGACTGGCAAAATCAATGGAGTTCTGGGGCAGGCTGCCGCTATCGGTGGCGGGCAGAGTGGGCCTACTAAAAATGGTGGCGCTACCCAGACTTCTACTTCACCAACGTACCATATAACATTCCACGACAATTCTTCAATGAACTACATAAGCTGTGCAGGACATTTCTGTGGCAAGACGGAAGGCGCAGAGTCGCCCTGGAAACAATGCAGAGACTGTATGACAAAGGGGGCCTCAGGGTGCCTAACTTCGAACTGTATTACCTTGCTGGACAATTGAAGCACGTGATACAATGGTTGGCCGACGAGGCCACAACAGACACTCGCCTGCTGCAGCCAGGAGTCATGCAACTGCTACTCAGGGATCTGCTGTGGTCTGAACCTGGAACCAAACAACCTCACTCGCACCTGATCCTCCTAGGTATCCAGATATGGGAAAGGGTCTGCAAGGCCGCAATGCTCCCGGACCCCTACTCCCCACAGATCCCGATAGCTGCCATCATGACTAACAGACCGGGAAGTCAAAGGATAATAAGACACTTGGGAACCTAGCGGCATCGCCACCCTGGACGACCTGGTGGATGACCAAGGAATCTTAAATTTCACTGAGCTACATGAAGTCTCTGGAATCCACACGGGACCGTTCTTGCTGCACAATGCAGTGGTCAAGAGACTAGCAGCTCACTGGCCCACGATGGAGAACTTGAACACCGGACACTAAAGCATTGAGAGCCTGCTCGGGGCAGCAGAGGGGGGCCACGAGACCTCCAGAATATATGATACATTGCTAGACCGCGTCACCCAACAAAGCCTTAAGTGTAAGGAAAAGTGGGAACAGGAATTTGGCTTACAGTTTGAAAACGAAGAGTGGGAGGCCATAATGGTATACCACAAGAAGGTATCCAGGAATGCCAGGTTCCAACTCATTCAATTCTACATTACGAACAGAGCGTACCTCACGCCAGACATCATTTCCAGATTTAGTGGAGCCGTGAGTACGGGATGCCCCAAATGCAACGAACCCCATGCAGTGATGACACATGTTCTGGGGATGCCCCACCATACAGTCCTTCTGGGCTCAGGTCAAAGCCAAGGTGGCCGAGGCGAACATCACCCTGGAGGTCCACACGCCAAAAGCATGTATCCTCGGCAGATACCCCAGAAGTAAGAAGAATAGACCACTCAATAAACTCAAAGACCTAATGTACATACTGGCAAAGCGACGCATTGCCATGAACTGGAAGCGCCCGCAGGCCCCCTGCTTGTCAACATGGTGGGAAGACCTTCGCAAATGGACGAATGCCAAAACTGCGGCTTAGGAGATGGCCCAGAGCCAACAAAGACAGGACACCTCAGACGACCTACTACAATGGGTGGCGCTAATTGTTACATTGTTCAACCCTAATGCAGAAGGCTCCTCTGGCGACGACACAAATGACTCTCCAATCACAAAGCTGAAACTTGTGGTGTATTATGTTTTGGTCCGGACAGTTGGGAAAGGGGGAGGGAGGGTGGGTTTAACTGTACTGTTTTGTTGAGCAACCACGTTATTGGTACAATGTAAACAATAAAAACAGATTTAAAAAAAAAAGTTATGCCTTGGCACAAACCACCACTTCCAACCAAAAGCTCTCTACACTAGGGACAGGAGCAACATTGGCATTCCTAGCTAATATTTCACGTGACACACATTTGCAAAGCAGCAATGTGGCATTCAATGCTTTAACTTGCGCCTCGTTATTGCATACCCTCAAACAAATGGAGACTGAAGGGGTTCTCCAATGTTTTTCTGTAGTGCAAAGGCACACCTGGGGAAGGGAGACAGCACGCCACTTTTCTTTTTAGGAGTCCCCCAGGACAATCACTTGTGAAGTTGGACATCCGACTAAGGGGCAACCTTGTATTTTGGTGGCAATCAAGTCCCCCATACTGGGTCTAATGGATCTCCATGTATGAGGCTTTTTGAGACTTACTATTGGGCATGTTGAATTTCAAGGAGGCCAAAAAAGGGGTCAAAACTGAAGGTTTGCTCTGAGGGCACCTTGACTTTGACAAACCTCAGGATTTAACGCCCACCAAATGATCACTGGGATTAGTCTTAAAGGCACACAATCCTTTATATTAGTTATGCATAGATCTGTTGCACATATGACTGGTGTTCAAAATGCTCTTAGAGTGCCAACTTCAGAGGGGGAAATGGAAGTTCTGGAATCTCACCCATGGTCTGGTACTGCTCTTGAAAGTAGTCATGAACAGGACTGGTTGTTTCCACTCAAGCAGTTTATGGGAAGTCTTTGAGCTCCCATGCTGAGTATTGTCGACTACTCCTGGGGGATATTGAGTGTGGTTCCTTTCTAGGGTAGATGGAATTACTGCCACATCAATTCTGATGTTCTATCCCCACTGCTCCTCAATGTTACTTTGTTCATCCTTGGTCTTTAGATAAAAAGGGTCATTTGACTTCCCCAGCCCAGTGGCTCATTTAGGATAAGTCAACCTTCTGGTTGATAACTCTTGAAACATAGACACGAATATTGATGCCCATGTAGTAACCTGTTGTGGCCTACAAAATGTAGCCTTCCATGACTTCACCTTCTCTCTGCCAGTAATAGGCCCTCCAGATCCTCTATGATAATTGGCAACACAGGTTGTAGTCACTCGTATGGTGTTATGGTATGAACCTCGAACAACCAACCTTGGGAGAAGGACTGACAAGGCTGTTAGGGGGGGACCAAGTTAATAAGGGTGCATCAAAACACAATGGTGCAAGGTTACTTGAGGCGTACAACTACAAGGTGAGGTTCCCACTGCAATCTTAATCTAAATAAAACAACCTTTCCAAGTCCAGGTCTCTGATCAAGGCCAAGGCTGGAACCCTGGAGGTTTTGGTTCAGCCATACATATAGTGATGTAGGATCGTAAGATTTTACTGGGTTTTTAAAGCTGCTAAATGTTTGCCCCTTTGAACTCCCAATGTGCATTATTGATGCTTAAATGCACTGGTGGAAAACAATGAACCAAACCAACAGATTGTCCAACTTTCTGCAGCCACTGTTGAGGTCATTTTCCATAAACTAAGTACAATGAATTGCTTTTCCATTTGCTGTACAGTGACCTATATTGAAATACACCCCTTCCTGGCCACATCTCCATCTGAGGCTGTGCCTTCCTGGCTGCCTCTATGGTGCTCTGCCATTGGCTGGGGACTCTCTTCCAGACCAACGAGGGACCGACCGGCTTTATCCGGCCCCCCTACCTAAGGCCCACTTCTAAGGCTCCCGTCAGCTTCCCTGTCTGCTTTCTGGGATGCTAATGCAACAGCCTGACCCTCCCTGGGGTTGCCATCTCTTTACTACTATGAACCTGGACTTCCAAGACTGTCCCGCTTCCATCTATTGGTTAGTTTCCCTCTTTCTGCCTACCCTTTCTATTTTCACTTCACTGACCACTCTAGCTTGCTGTTTTTTAACTGGTCTTCCCTTCATGCTCTCATCTGAGCACTCGCCTATGATCCCACCTGATTTCTTTTACCAATTGGTGCCTTAGCTATTGCCTTGAATTTCAATATTTGGGTGTGTTTGGGGAAAGTCAAATTTGGTTGTGTTTGGGGAAAGTCAAATTTGGTTGTGTTTGGGGAAAGTCAAATTTGGGTGTGTTTGGGGAAAGTCAAATTTGGGTGTGTTTGGGGAAAGTCAAATTTGGTTGAGTTTTTGTTCACCTAAATTGCTACCTGCTAGCCCAGTGACTGCTCCATACCTCTGATCTTGTACATTTCTCCTACTGCCTCCTCTCTACCTGCCCATGGCAACATCTGTTTCTCCTATCTATTCCAACTGTTTCTCTCAACTTTCCTTCCCTTCTCACTAGATCTGGTATCTTGGTTTCTAACGCTGGTCTCCCGATCGCTGATACCTATTCCAGTGCCTCTGCCAGACAAACCCTCACTGACATCCTTTTTCGTTCCTTCACAAGATCTCTGGACCACTCATATGATATGTGCTCTATCCTGTCTCCTCCTCCCATTAATGGTGGCACCCGCTGGGAAGTACGTATGGATCTTTGACTCTTCTAGAGTCTTTAACATCTATCTAAATGGTACTGTCATGGTGCAAGGCCCTCAGGCTAACCTCTTTGATGGGCAGTTCCCTCGCCTCATCAACTTTCCCTCATCTCCAGCTGTCCCCTCCTCTCTTCCTCTGGCTACCTTACCCTCCTACGCCTCCTCCTTTGCCCCATCTGAAGCTCCTTCCACACCTCCGCAGGGTGTACCTACGATCTGTACCCCTCCCCGGAAGGTCTTAAAGTCTGGCAACCTTCCATCTCGCCACACTAAATTCTTGCTCGTCCGTTAAACCCTCGTCTAACATCTGTCACCTAGAAGATCTCGACCTTGATGTCACCGAGACATGGTTCACAGCCAGCGCTATTGCAAGTTTTGACTCTCCTCCCTGACGGCTACAAGATCCTCTCAGCTCCCAAATCCAATCGGCCTGGAGAGGGTGTAGTCCTCATCTTCCCTGAGTGGATCCCTGCCTCTCTCAATCCCACTCAAGCTTACTCCTCGTTTGCATGCCTAGTCTGCAGGCTCTCTCGTAGCCACTCTTACTATTCTTACTCTCTACGGGCCCCCTGGTCAAATAACCTCTCTTCTGAGTGGGCTGACCTCTCCCCTTCCCTCTTGGCCTCAACCACTCAACTTCTCCTCCTTGGTGACCTCAACATTCATCTTGATTCTACCTGTCCCTCATCTTCACTCTTTTGCGACCTGTGTTTCACTCTCCCTCCTTCCCAACTCCCTTGGCTGGCCACACGCTTGATGTCTTGATCTCATCCGGCCTGCCCCTCTCTACCCCCCTGATCACTCCTTTCCTAGAGTGATCACTGCCTCCTCTCTTATCTCTCTATCTCCTCCTGCAAGCCAAGTTCACTCCTAGATTGCCACCCACCTTCTCAGATATCCGGCCCATGAAGCGTGTCAGTCGAGGCCTTTGCTGCAACCTTCTCCCCCTCCTCCACCCCAGGCTGACTCGCACCCTGACACAGCCCTCTTTACTCCTTTCTGCTACTCTTGACCCCGTCATGAGGATCCGTTTGAAGTCCAAAGCCAGGTGCAATTCTTGGTATGACTCTGACCAAGCTACACTTAAACAGACGTGTAGGGTGGCAGAAAGGAAATGGAGGGCTTCTTGCTCAACCTCTGACAAACTGGCCTGCCGCCTGCTCCAAAGGCAATACCGACTTGCTGTCCACTCTAAGAAGAGTCCACATACAAGCCCACGTCTCTGCGGCATCTAACAACTCGGCTGAACTTTTCAAAATCTGCAAGGAGCTGGCCAGCCCTGCTGCAGCCTCCACCTCTCCTCTCTCCTCCCAGGAGCTTTGCAATGCCCTTGCCTCTCACTCTCTCTCAAACCCAGGACATCCTCTCCTCCACTCCCCCTCCTTCTCGGCCTGCTGACCCTCCCTCAGCTACCCCTCATCCCCCTTTATCCTCCTTTCCTCTTTTCTCCCCTGATGAGATATCTAGACAAGTCCGATCTACGAAAACCTCATCAAAACAGGTCCATCCCTGTTCCTCTAAAACCATTAAGGACCATATTGACACCCTTGTGCTGGCCCTTGCTTATTTCTGCAACATCTCCTTTGCCTCTGGCTCTTTCCCCACCCCTCTTAAACACTCCCTTATGCATCCTCTCGAAATCCACTGCTGATCCGTCATGTCTGGCAAACTACCGCCCAATTGCCATTACTCTTTTTTTGGGCAAGCTCCTGGAAAGGCTGGCCATCTCTCAGCTTAATCTCCATTCCAACTCTTTTGGCTCCCTCCATGACCACCAATCTGGCTTCGGAGCTGCCAGAAGTACGGAAACTGCTCTCCTGAACATCCGTGAGAACCTGCCCTCCGACCTCGATTCTAACATTCCCCCTGTCCTCAGCCTACTTGACCTCTCGTCTGCATTTGACACGGTCAACCATGCCACCCTGCTCAATCGTCTTCGTGACAACATCAGTATCACTGATCAGGCTCTGGCCTGGCTGACCTCTTTTCTCTGATCAACCCTCCCAGGTACAACTTCATTCCTTCCTATCTCCCTCTCCACATGTGTTGTCCCCCAGGGGTCTGTCCTCTCGCCCTGGCTTTTCAACCAATACCTGGCAACTCTTGCTTACTGCATCTCAATGTTATGCTCAACTTTCCAGTGCTATTCTGACGATACCCAACTCATTTTCAGGCTTCCTTCAGCCTCCTCCTCTCCTTCCCTCATCTCTGATTGTCTAATCACCATTCAAAATTGGTGTGCCACCAATGATCTGTCTAAATGCCAACAAGACTGAGATCCTCGTTATTGGTACACCATCTCCATCCTTTCCTAACTCTCTGGCTGGCCTCCCTTGGCCTTCCTCCCACCCCCACTTGCGTGGCTAAGGACCTTGGGATTATCTTTGACTCTACTCTTTCCTTCTCCGCACACATCTCTGATGTCTACAAAAAATCGAACTTTTTACTTCACCTCCTTGGAGGTACTCTGCCTTTCCTCTCCTTCCCTCAAAACCTCACTGTCTCCCAAGCTCTGGTTCTTTCCAGGCTGGATTACTGTAACAGCCTCTTTCTAAATCTACCTGCCTCCACTCTCCGCCCTCTACAACTAATCCAGAACAGGACTGCAAGACTTGTCCTTGGCCTCAAACCCTGGGATCGTATCTCTCTGCCTTGAAATCCCTTCATTGGCTGCCAGTGGATGCAAGGATTAGATTTAAAACCCTCTGCATTGTCCACAAGGCTTTCTGGGGCCTGGGTCCAAAATAACTTCAGATATCCCTCCATAAATACCTTCGCTCCTCTACTTCTAACTCCCTAAGGGTTGGTCGTTTTGCAAAAAACAAGCTGGGGTAGATCCCTGTCTTCGGCTGGTGCCTCCTTTTGGAAAAGCCTCCCGGCCACCTTGAAACTTGAGGAAAAACATCTTCGGTTCTGGAAACTTCTGAAGACCTTCCTCTCTGCCCCCTTCTCCCTTGTTCTGTTTCTTCTCATGGCATTGTGCACCCGGCCACCCTCTGTTCTTTCGGGCCCAGGTACCTGCTCGCCCTGCCACCCTCCTGCACTGCCTCCAGGCCACCATCTGCACTAGGGTTCTGTGTCTGTACCCATACAGTCCCCCTCCCACGTTTCTTCTGCACTGATCAGATATACCTTTCTGACTAACATTCACCTGCCACTTGCTGGCTGCACTACCATAGTTTAAAGCGCTTATTTATTCTATTTAATATTTGTTTTCTCTCCTCTGCTTCGCACTTTCCACTCCCCTTTCCTTGCACTTTTCCCCCCATTTTCCTTTCCCATGCACTTGCGCTTTCTTAAACGTCACTGGTCCTAGTAAGATCACTGTTTGTTTTTCTCTCCCGTTCCCCTCCCTTTTTGCCTGGTCGCGCTCTAAAACACGTATGAGCGCGATATAAATCATCATTTCATTTTAATCTTGTGCATCCCATTTTCTCCAAATAGTCACTTCATTTGGGGACCTCCCTTTGGCTCAGTCTTAAATCCATTCCATTGCACTGCACCCAATTGCACCTTCTCAGCTGACCTTGCCCACTTGAGAGCCATCTCTTGGTCTCTATCAGAGATGCAGCTACAAATTACTTGTCGTATCTCATACTGTCCTTTAGTTACACATGTTAACATCCGTTTGAGGTTTTAGCCATCAGCCTGTCCACAACACTTTTAATTATTTCCAGAGTACTCCTCCACTGACTGTATCCTGAGGCAGTCCCTTTCTCACCAAATGTGCCCCCACCAGCACTTATGTTGCTCTTACCTTGCACTTGCGACCATCTGGCCTTTATTTCTTATTTATTCTACTATCCCTGTAGTGCACTTTCCCTCCCTTCCCCCACGCACTTTTCCCTTTCCCCTTCCCCCTTCCCTTGCACTTGCGTGATCTGAATGACACCTGGCCTAGTAGCATCGTTCTGTCTTCCCCCCTGTTCCCCCTCCCTTGCCTCGTCGCGCCTCGAAACACTTGTGTATAGGCGCATTGTAAATGCCATATCATATGCACCCTTTCATCTCTCACCTTCCTCAGCCTGCCATGCTTTCCTCCCTCTTGCTTCGGTCTTCCCTACCAAACTCTTATCCTATCCTGCACTCTTGATACCTTTGCACCCCCAAACGATCAAGGAAATTCAAAAGGGAGGCCGCATGAGGTGACTGGTTCAATCTCAACTCATCTTCCCAGTCTGCTACAAAATGGCTAGTCATAGCTGTGTTGACCTTGCAACGGCCTTTGAAACTAGACCGTCCTGCTTGTAGTATCTGGATCCTGCATAGTTTGCTTCTTTTAAATAAATGCTTGCAGGATGCTGTGATGCAGCTTCCTTAATACGTCCCTAGTAATTGTTCACAAGGTGGTTGACCAGTTGCAGCCAGGTTTACCTGTATTTGGCAGAGTTCCATTTTGCTCCATTAACACAGCCAATACAATACCAATTCATTCATTTACTGGTGTGCCCCACATCTTTGCAAAGGTGATGAGCTATGAATGCACGTGTGCAAAGGAGGATTAAACTATTGACCTGGAAAGGCATGGGCACTCTGCCGTGGCTGAGTTGTGTAGAACCCTGCACCCCTGTGAGATTCTGCACCAACCTGCAGGCATCAGTTGGGAAAGGGAAGGTGTGATGTCCCTCTGATAATGCTGGATTAAATTAATGTATGGTATAATGAAAACGGGGGTAGGAATGCGCTTGACACTGTTAAACTAAAGTAAATCAACAGTCTTGCTGAATACAATGTTTTTAATAATAAAGCTTTCTTTGAAGAACAGCCGACACGTGTTTCGACACTTAGGTCGTTTTCAAGGCTGGTTAACACACATCGTAAATAAGAATAATATAGATGTTCAAAAAGATAACAAAGAAATAATCATTGAATACATAGCAGTAGAAAGATAATCGTTAAAATAAAGTACACATCGATATTCCAAAACGATAACGGAAATGCAAAAATAAAATAAAATGAATAAACATACCAGGAAAACATGCAGAGGGCGAGGTACAGCAGTTGTGGATCAGTAAAAACACAGTGAAATCAAAGATAACAAGAAAAGAAACGATTTAGAAAAAGATATAGACAATGTTCAGATGAGAAATCATCCATACGTATTACAGTTGGTACTCAAATATCATCTTAAAACTAACTGTAGCCAGCACCCCGTGGCACAACCACATGCGAGCCCAGACACCAGGAAAAAAAAAAAAAACCAAAAAAACAAAGTGCTAATCACAGTCCAGAATAACCCAAAATTAAATGGAGGGATATTGTAAATACAGCATCAGCTAATATTACGTGATACTAAATAATTAAAAGATACCAATTATATAGAGTAGCATAAGGATAATGCAAAATTCCTTTCGATGATAATATGATACAGAAAAGTCACTTACCACACAAAACTAAAGATCATCAATTAGCTGGTTATATCCTATTCAAAGTAAAAATATATAAAACAAAAATAGAACTCAGTACAGGAGCTATGAAATCAATTGAACAAAATGATGAGGACTAAAATAAATCACTCACCGGATCAAAATATTGAAAAAGTTCCCATCACTTGGGAAATATGGCGAAATGCAAAAGAACAAGGTACTAGTTGCCGTATTGGCCGACTGAATTATATAGCCTGAAAGGAAACCGGATCTAATAAGAAAGCTGTCGATTTCAATCAGTTAAAGATTCAATATTCACCAAGAGGAAATTACTTACTCGATATATCGAGTGAGAAACATATATACCAGGATAAATTCAACCGTCAATGATCGAAAGCTTCCAAGATAAAGTGTGTCGCTAAAGACGTCACAGAAGTGACGGCGACGTAAGTGGAGGCGCGTTACGTCGCTCTGGTGACGTATTGTATCAACAAGGTGACGGTAGCCGTACGCAGTGCGCCCCGGTCGCAGGCTATGACGTCAGATATCAACATAGTTTCGAAAAGGTGACTTACAGTGCCCGATAATTGCCGGAAAATCCTCACAACCATTTAACGTGAACTCCATGAATATGGTATACAAACATATTCCAATTTAGACTAAAGAGTAATATAAAAATTACTGGTGGTCGGACACGCATGAGAGGTGAGCCACGGTGATAACTGGCCCCAATCAGATAGATGTTCAAAACAGTGATGCACATGCATGAAAAAAACAACCTTTCTGCTCACAAAATTCAATATTGATAAGGTAAGCCTTATTTAGAGAAAAACATGCATCTCATGATCTGAATTCAACCCACGTGTTGTGCATCTCAAAAGACAAATTAATTTGGCTTCCATCTGTCGCAGTTTAAGCTGGAGATTGCCGCCTCTTTTCCCTTTATGTGCTTTCTGCAGACCAATAAAGCGCAAATCAGTGATTGAGTCCAATTGATGCTCTACTTGCCAATGAATTGCTAATGGTGATTTGGGTTCACACATCCTGAGGCTGGCCAAGTGTTCCCTGATGCGTATTCGAAGCTGACGGATGGTACTGCCCACATAGAGTTTGCCACATACACATACAATGGCATATACCACATGGGTAGATCTGCAATTAATGTAGTCCTTAATGGACACTCTAGTTCCAAATTTATCAGTGAAAATTTCACACTTGGGAAACGCCCAGGCACATTGATTGCAATTTCCACATTTACGAAAGCCCGTCAGTTGTTGTAACCAGGAAGTTTCTGTGGTTTTGTTATCAAAGAATGATGGACTCACCCGTGATTTAATAGTTGGTGATCTTAAATAAGTAAATTTCGGTTTAGGAGTCAGGTATGGCTCTAGATCCTTGTCAAGTCTCAGGATGTGCCAATGTTTGGCAACCAATTTGTACATCATGGAAGAATCAGACGTAAATGGGGTAACCAAAGAAATATGGGGTAAAGAGTCTTTAGATTTGGCTGCCTTGTTCAAGAGGTCTGGTTGAGTGACACCAATGAATTTAGCATGTGCTTCATTGATTACAGAGGCTTTGTATCCTCTGTTCAAAAAACGTTGACTAATAATATTAGATTCTTTGTCAAAGTCGATAGGGCGTGTACAGTTCCGTCTGGCCCTGTGAAACTCACCCGTAGGGATATTATTAATAGTAGTTCGTCGATGGTTGCTCTGTGCTGCTAATACGGAATTCACCTCAGTAGGTTTCCTGTAAGTGCACGTGTAAATTTGTTGATTCTCGACAAATATATGTAAGTCCAAGAAGTCAATTTGTTTACAATCAGATTTGCCAGTGAAATTGATCCCAAAGGTATTAGTATTGGCATAAGTAAGGAAGTCATTGAAGGTATCCTCAGTGCCTTTCCAAATCAAAAAGATATCAATAAAACGTCGCCATGTAACAATGTTGGCATGATATTGATTTTGATTCAAAATATGGGTCTCCTCAAAGTATGCCATAAAGAGATTAGCCAGGGAGGGTGCAAACTTGGCTCCCATGGCTACTCCCTTCAGTTGAAGATAGAATTGGTCATTGAAAAGAAAAATATTATTGGCTAGAACAAATTTGAGAAATTGTTTAAGCATAGAGACATGTTCAATATAAGATGCCGAACAATCTTTAAAAACATAATCTAATGTAAGTGATGCCAGATGGTGATCAATATTGGTGTACAAAGCAACAACATCAATGGTAGCTAGCAAAAAGTCTGATTGCCAAGTAGTGGCAAAGAGGTCCTTAAGAATATGGGTACTATCTCTGATGTAAGAATTCATTCGTATTACATATGGTTTCAGCACTTCATCCAAATATTTAGACAAGCTCTCTGTAGCCCAATGAATACCGCTCATAATAGGTCTGACCTCAGGTAGAATCTCATAAGGTTTGTGAATTTTAGGTAAAAAATACATAGTTGGTATGGTAGGATCAGTAATTAACAAAAAATCTTTTTCATCATCAGTTAAGAATCCTTTAGAATGCCAATGAGAAATCAGATCAATTAAATTTGACACAACACGTTTAGTGGGATCAGATTTAAGAGTGAGATAGCAGCCAGGGGTTGAAAGATGTTTGAGACCCATGGAAATGTAATCAGAAGTATTCAGAATGACAATGTTGCCTCCCTTATCTGCCTCTTTAATTACAATACTACTGTCATCGGCTAATTCTTGAAGAGCAGTTTTTTGATTTTTGGTAAGATTGGATTTAAAATGGGGTTTGGAGTGCTTGTCCATATATTGATGGATATCTCGAGTCAAAGCTTGATTAAATGTCTCAATGACATTGTCTCCAATAAATTGAGGTGTAAACTTAGATTTCGGTTTAAATTCCATGATATCCAAGTGCAATGGATTGATATTCAAATCATGGATAACATTAGAGGTGTCACGACCGGCTTCCTGATCCAAGGAAACCAAAGTTTCAATGGTTTTAAGGTCTGAAATGCTGAAAGTACTCAGGGGATCAGGTTTGGGTTTAGGTTTGTACATAGTAACCTGTGTTGCAAAATATTTTTTGAGCTTAAGTTTTCTCAGAAATTTGTAAAGGTCAATCTGAAAATTGATGAAATTGGTACACACACTGGGTGAAAATGATAAACCTTTATTCAGGGCAGATATTTCATGATCAGTCAAGTTACGATTGGAAAGATTAGTAACTAAGTCAACATCAACTATTGTCCCAAACGTTTTCTGGAGCGAGTCAAGATGCCCGGTCGGGCTAGTTCCTCGTCTGAGCTGCCACTTCCGCTTCCGCTTGCCCCCCCTCCTGCCCCTGGTATGTTTAGAGGTATTGGAGTAAATACTGTTGGTGTTTTGGTGAAACGAACTTGTTTGGTATTTGCGAATCTTACATTCCCTTTTTTGTATCTCCGAATTTCCCCTAAAAAATGTTTACCCTTTAAATTAGGTTCATTAGTTGGAACGTCATCCGTTGGTAATTCACTGAAGTCTGTTTCAGAATCGAGATCCGAACTTGCAGGGGTAGTGTTAGCTGAGGTCGTTGCTGAGGCGGATTTACCGCCAATATTAATATTGTCATATTTGGTTTGAAATGTATAGACCCTATCTTGACGATAATCCTTATCGTCTCGGAAAAACTTTCTGCATTTACGTAGTTTAATTTCATCCTGATATTCAACCAAGATTTCATGCATTTTGTCAAAATTCTTACGTTTGGTTTCTTCAGCATTTGGCATTTTAGTAATCTCATCTTTGAGTGCTGTGATTAGGGTAAGAACCCTTTTGTGTTCTCTAGTGGCATGTAAAATTAATAATTCTATCATGTTCTTAGAGCTTTGATTAAGGTTATCTACCCACTGTTCCGCTAAGTCTGCATCCTCTTCATTATCAAAATTCGGAAATGTTAAGTTGCGTAGGCCCCTCGGGATAAGATTGTTTTCAAGATAATTAGTGAGGGAAGCCTGCTCCCAGTATTTATTGATTTCTTTCTTGGATAATCTTTCAAGTCGGATAAATTTCTGTTTAAGAGTTTCAGAAACTTTAGTGTTATTGGCAAAGGCATTAGCAGTACTGCCCCGTGGGGCAAATAGGGCCGCTCTATCCTGGTCCCTGTTGGCCATATAGTCAGCCATTATTAATAGAGTGATGGTCAGCTGGCACAGGTAAAAAGTGACAAAATACAGTGACAAGAAAATGTGTGGAGTCACAAACAGAATACTTGTGCGCTATTTATCACTACTATATTCAGAAAAGGCGTCTCTAGCAGCAATTCCGTACCCACCAACCCATCCACAAAGGCTGGCAACAATTAACAATAGTATAATGAAAACGGGGGTAGGAATGCGCTTGACACTGTTAAACTAAAGTAAATCAACAGTCTTGCTGAATACAATGTTTTTAATAATAAAGCTTTCTTTGAAGAACAGCCGACACGTGTTTCGACACTTAGGTCGTTTTCAAGGCTGGTTAACACACATCGTAAATAAGAATAATATAGATGTTCAAAAAGATAACAAAGAAATAATCATTGAATACATAGCAGTAGAAAGATAATCGTTAAAATAAAGTACACATCGATATTCCAAAACGATAACGGAAATGCAAAAATAAAATAAAATGAATAAACATACCAGGAAAACATGCAGAGGGCGAGGTACAGCAGTTGTGGATCAGTAAAAACACAGTGAAATCAAAGATAACAAGAAAAGAAACGATTTAGAAAAAGATATAGACAATGTTCAGATGAGAAATCATCCATACGTATTACAGTTGGTACTCAAATATCATCTTAAAACTAACTGTAGCCAGCACCCCGTGGCACAACCACATGCGAGCCCAGACACCAGGAAAAAAAAAAAAAACCAAAAAAACAAAGTGCTAATCACAGTCCAGAATAACCCAAAATTAAATGGAGGGATATTGTAAATACAGCATCAGCTAATATTACGTGATACTAAATAATTAAAAGATACCAATTATATAGAGTAGCATAAGGATAATGCAAAATTCCTTTCGATGATAATATGATACAGAAAAGTCACTTACCACACAAAACTAAAGATCATCAATTAGCTGGTTATATCCTATTCAAAGTAAAAATATATAAAACAAAAATAGAACTCAGTACAGGAGCTATGAAATCAATTGAACAAAATGATGAGGACTAAAATAAATCACTCACCGGATCAAAATATTGAAAAAGTTCCCATCACTTGGGAAATATGGCGAAATGCAAAAGAACAAGGTACTAGTTGCCGTATTGGCCGACTGAATTATATAGCCTGAAAGGAAACCGGATCTAATAAGAAAGCTGTCGATTTCAATCAGTTAAAGATTCAATATTCACCAAGAGGAAATTACTTACTCGATATATCGAGTGAGAAACATATATACCAGGATAAATTCAATTTTCTTGTTATCTTTGATTTCACTGTGTTTTTACTGATCCACAACTGCTGTACCTCGCCCTCTGCATGTTTTCCTGGTATGTTTATTCATTTTATTTTATTTTTGCATTTCCGTTATCGTTTTGGAATATCGATGTGTACTTTATTTTAACGATTATCTTTCTACTGCTATGTATTCAATGATTATTTCTTTGTTATCTTTTTGAACATCTATATTATTCTTATTTACGATGTGTGTTAACCAGCCTTGAAAACGACCTAAGTGTCGAAACACGTGTCGGCTGTTCTTCAAAGAAAGCTTTATTATTAAAAACATTGTATTCAGCAAGACTGTTGATTTACTTTAGTTTAACAGTGTCAAGCGCATTCCTACCCCCGTTTTCATTATACTATTGTTAATTGTTGCCAGCCTTTGTGGATGGGTTGGTGGGTACGGAATTGCTGCTAGAGACGCCTTTTCTGAATATAGTAGTGATAAATAGCGCACAAGTATTCTGTTTGTGACTCCACACATTTTCTTGTCACTGTATTTTGTCACTTTTTACCTGTGCCAGCTGACCATCACTCTATTAATAATGGCTGACTATATGGCCAACAGGGACCAGGATAGAGCGGCCCTATTTGCCCCACGGGGCAGTACTGCTAATGCCTTTGCCAATAACACTAAAGTTTCTGAAACTCTTAAACAGAAATTTATCCGACTTGAAAGATTATCCAAGAAAGAAATCAATAAATACTGGGAGCAGGCTTCCCTCACTAATTATCTTGAAAACAATCTTATCCCGAGGGGCCTACGCAACTTAACATTTCCGAATTTTGATAATGAAGAGGATGCAGACTTAGCGGAACAGTGGGTAGATAACCTTAATCAAAGCTCTAAGAACATGATAGAATTATTAATTTTACATGCCACTAGAGAACACAAAAGGGTTCTTACCCTAATCACAGCACTCAAAGATGAGATTACTAAAATGCCAAATGCTGAAGAAACCAAACGTAAGAATTTTGACAAAATGCATGAAATCTTGGTTGAATATCAGGATGAAATTAAACTACGTAAATGCAGAAAGTTTTTCCGAGACGATAAGGATTATCGTCAAGATAGGGTCTATACATTTCAAACCAAATATGACAATATTAATATTGGCGGTAAATCCGCCTCAGCAACGACCTCAGCTAACACTACCCCTGCAAGTTCGGATCTCGATTCTGAAACAGACTTCAGTGAATTACCAACGGATGACGTTCCAACTAATGAACCTAATTTAAAGGGTAAACATTTTTTAGGGGAAATTCGGAGATACAAAAAAGGGAATGTAAGATTCGCAAATACCAAACAAGTTCGTTTCACCAAAACACCAACAGTATTTACTCCAATACCTCTAAACATACCAGGGGCAGGAGGGGGGGCAAGCGGAAGCGGAAGTGGCAGCTCAGACGAGGAACTAGCCCGACCGGGCATCTTGACTCGCTCCAGAAAACGTTTGGGACAATAGTTGATGTTGACTTAGTTACTAATCTTTCCAATCGTAACTTGACTGATCATGAAATATCTGCCCTGAATAAAGGTTTATCATTTTCACCCAGTGTGTGTACCAATTTCATCAATTTTCAGATTGACCTTTACAAATTTCTGAGAAAACTTAAGCTCAAAAAATATTTTGCAACACAGGTTACTATGTACAAACCTAAACCCAAACCTGATCCCCCGAGTACTTTCAGCATTTCAGACCTTAAAACCATTGAAACTTTGGTTTCCTTGGATCAGGAAGCCGGTCGTGACACCTCTAATGTTATCCATGATTTGAATATCAATCCATTGCACTTGGATATCATGGAATTTAAACCGAAATCTAAGTTTACACCTCAATTTATTGGAGACAATGTCATTGAGACATTTAATCAAGCTTTGACTCGAGATATCCATCAATATATGGACAAGCACTCCAAACCCCATTTTAAATCCAATCTTACCAAAAATCAAAAAACTGCTCTTCAAGAATTAGCCGATGACAGTAGTATTGTAATTAAAGAGGCAGATAAGGGAGGCAACATTGTCATTCTGAATACTTCTGATTACATTTCCATGGGTCTCAAACATCTTTCAACCCCTGGCTGCTATCTCACTCTTAAATCTGATCCCACTAAACGTGTTGTGTCAAATTTAATTGATCTGATTTCTCATTGGCATTCTAAAGGATTCTTAACTGATGATGAAAAAGATTTTTTGTTAATTACTGATCCTACCATACCAACTATGTATTTTTTACCTAAAATTCACAAACCTTATGAGATTCTACCTGAGGTCAGACCTATTATGAGCGGTATTCATTGGGCTACAGAGAGCTTGTCTAAATATTTGGATGAAGTGCTGAAACCATATGTAATACGAATGAATTCTTACATCAGAGATAGTACCCATATTCTTAAGGACCTCTTTGCCACTACTTGGCAATCAGACTTTTTGCTAGCTACCATTGATGTTGTTGCTTTGTACACCAATATTGATCACCATCTGGCATCACTTACATTAGATTATGTTTTTAAAGATTGTTCGGCATCTTATATTGAACATGTCTCTATGCTTAAACAATTTCTCAAATTTGTTCTAGCCAATAATATTTTTCTTTTCAATGACCTATTCTATCTTCAACTGAAGGGAGTAGCCATGGGAGCCAAGTTTGCACCCTCCCTGGCTAATCTCTTTATGGCATACTTTGAGGAGACCCATATTTTGAATCAAAATCAATATCATGCCAACATTGTTACATGGCGACGTTTTATTGATGATATCTTTTTGATTTGGAAAGGCACTGAGGATACCTTCAATGACTTCCTTACTTATGCCAATACTAATACCTTTGGGATCAATTTCACTGGCAAATCTGATTGTAAACAAATTGACTTCTTGGACTTACATATATTTGTCGAGAATCAACAAATTTACACGTGCACTTACAGGAAACCTACTGAGGTGAATTCCGTATTAGCAGCACAGAGCAACCATCGACGAACTACTATTAATAATATCCCTACGGGTGAGTTTCACAGGGCCAGACGGAACTGTACACGCCCTATCGACTTTGACAAAGAATCTAATATTATTAGTCAACGTTTTTTGAACAGAGGATACAAAGCCTCTGTAATCAATGAAGCACATGCTAAATTCATTGGTGTCACTCAACCAGACCTCTTGAACAAGGCAGCCAAATCTAAAGACTCTTTACCCCATATTTCTTTGGTTACCCCATTTACGTCTGATTCTTCCATGATGTACAAATTGGTTGCCAAACATTGGCACATCCTGAGACTTGACAAGGATCTAGAGCCATACCTGACTCCTAAACCGAAATTTACTTATTTAAGATCACCAACTATTAAATCACGGGTGAGTCCATCATTCTTTGATAACAAAACCACAGAAACTTCCTGGTTACAACAACTGACGGGCTTTCGTAAATGTGGAAATTGCAATCAATGTGCCTGGGCGTTTCCCAAGTGTGAAATTTTCACTGATAAATTTGGAACTAGAGTGTCCATTAAGGACTACATTAATTGCAGATCTACCCATGTGGTATATGCCATTGTATGTGTATGTGGCAAACTCTATGTGGGCAGTACCATCCGTCAGCTTCGAATACGCATCAGGGAACACTTGGCCAGCCTCAGGATGTGTGAACCCAAATCACCATTAGCAATTCATTGGCAAGTAGAGCATCAATTGGACTCAATCACTGATTTGCGCTTTATTGGTCTGCAGAAAGCACATAAAGGGAAAAGAGGCGGCAATCTCCAGCTTAAACTGCGACAGATGGAAGCCAAATTAATTTGTCTTTTGAGATGCACAACACGTGGGTTGAATTCAGATCATGAGATGCATGTTTTTCTCTAAATAAGGCTTACCTTATCAATATTGAATTTTGTGAGCAGAAAGGTTGTTTTTTTCATGCATGTGCATCACTGTTTTGAACATCTATCTGATTGGGGCCAGTTATCACCGTGGCTCACCTCTCATGCGTGTCCGACCACCAGTAATTTTTATATTACTCTTTAGTCTAAATTGGAATATGTTTGTATACCATATTCATGGAGTTCACGTTAAATGGTTGTGAGGATTTTCCGGCAATTATCGGGCACTGTAAGTCACCTTTTCGAAACTATGTTGATATCTGACGTCATAGCCTGCGACCGGGGCGCACTGCGTACGGCTACCGTCACCTTGTTGATACAATACGTCACCAGAGCGACGTAACGCGCCTCCACTTACGTCGCCGTCACTTCTGTGACGTCTTTAGCGACACACTTTATCTTGGAAGCTTTCGATCATTGACGGTTGAATTTATCCTGGTATATATGTTTCTCACTCGATATATCGAGTAAGTAATTTCCTCTTGGTGAATATTGAATCTTTAACTGATTGAAATCGACAGCTTTCTTATTAGATCCGGTTTCCTTTCAGGCTATATAATTCAGTCGGCCAATACGGCAACTAGTACCTTGTTCTTTTGCATTTCGCCATATTTCCCAAGTGATGGGAACTTTTTCAATATTTTGATCCGGTGAGTGATTTATTTTAGTCCTCATCATTTTGTTCAATTGATTTCATAGCTCCTGTACTGAGTTCTATTTTTGTTTTATATATTTTTACTTTGAATAGGATATAACCAGCTAATTGATGATCTTTAGTTTTGTGTGGTAAGTGACTTTTCTGTATCATATTATCATCGAAAGGAATTTTGCATTATCCTTATGCTACTCTATATAATTGGTATCTTTTAATTATTTAGTATCACGTAATATTAGCTGATGCTGTATTTACAATATCCCTCCATTTAATTTTGGGTTATTCTGGACTGTGATTAGCACTTTGTTTTTTTGGTTTTTTTTTTTTTTCCTGGTGTCTGGGCTCGCATGTGGTTGTGCCACGGGGTGCTGGCTACAGTTAGTTTTAAGATGATATTTGAGTACCAACTGTAATACGTATGGATGATTTCTCATCTGAACATTGTCTATATCTTTTTCTAAATCGTTTCTTTTCTTGTTATCTTTGATTTCACTGTGTTTTTACTGATCCACAACTGCTGTACCTCGCCCTCTGCATGTTTTCCTGGTATGTTTATTCATTTTATTTTATTTTTGCATTTCCGTTATCGTTTTGGAATATCGATGTGTACTTTATTTTAACGATTATCTTTCTACTGCTATGTATTCAATGATTATTTCTTTGTTATCTTTTTGAACATCTATATTATTCTTATTTACGATGTGTGTTAACCAGCCTTGAAAACGACCTAAGTGTCGAAACACGTGTCGGCTGTTCTTCAAAGAAAGCTTTATTATTAAAAACATTGTATTCAGCAAGACTGTTGATTTACTTTAGTTTAACAGTGTCAAGCGCATTCCTACCCCCGTTTTCATTATACTATTGTTAATTGTTGCCAGCCTTTGTGGATGGGTTGGTGGGTACGGAATTGCTGCTAGAGACGCCTTTTCTGAATATAGTAGTGATAAATAGCGCACAAGTATTCTGTTTGTGACTCCACACATTTTCTTGTCATTAAATTAATGTATGCACTGGAGTTAAAGCACATGTATGCAACGGCTAGTTGGTCTAATTTATCAAGAGTTTACTGAAATAGAATTTGATTTCTGATTATCTGTGCTCAAGGGTGTTAAGTGGAGTCTGTGCTGCATAGTTTGTCCCACTTCTGGAGTGATACAGCCCATTATAATTTGACATTTATAAGAAACATTACCTCAAGCATAACCTGGCCAGTCTGACCCCTGGGATGCAAGAACTGAGCTTTGCTGCAAATTCCTTTTCACTGCTCGCATGCTGCTGCACAGAAGCAGACCGTGCACTGTGGGAAACTTAACAGCCACAACTTCATATACAAGCAATTCAGCACTAGATAATTGGGCAGATGTCGTGATGGCAGAACAATCACTTTATTACATTTTCAGCATCCCCCTTTCTCATTTCATCGTTCAGCAAATCTGTCCAGAATACAGGCTGTGCGCCCCCAGCCTTCCTGAGCCTTTCTCTCTGGATGAATGAAATGCTGGAAGCTCTGGGGGTGCCCTTGTAAACCACCTGTAGTGAAATGTGTTGCCCAGTATGTGGATGTACTATAGTACCTTTGAAAATATTGCAACAATTCATGCACGGAACAGTGCCTCTATAGTTTCTCTGGATAAATTGATTCTTAATTTATAGCATGTACTAGTCTATCTTTCAAAGAATTACTTGTATGCAAAAGTGTTGTAATTCTGGATCAGTCAATAGAATTTTCCATTTTTGTTCAATGCAATGTCTGACACTTCAGCTTTGTGATCATACTACAAAGACTAAATTGGGTGGTGACTTCTTGGGCTTCTCCCTCATTGCTTCTGTTCTAGTTGTATTCTGAACTTCCGTTGAGGTTGCTTCAAACATTGTTCTTTAGAACTGTTTTCTAAACTTGAAGAGTAAGTTAGCTTTTTTTTGGACGTTCCCTTCCCCAAATTATTTTGATCAGTTTTTGTATGACTTGTCAATATCGATTTTAGAATCCCAAAAAATTTTACCCTTCTTTCCCAAGTAAAGTTTCTGCAAGATTGGATATTTATTCAAAAAGTTGTAGTAAGTCAGTTTAAGTGCCCCTCCAAAAACCAAAAAGATCGATATATCTGACAAAGTAGATGATTTTATTATGCATTAGTCAATAGATGCTGACTTTTCAGATAATACATGAACGTATTGGCGTGTAGTGGGGCCATTCAACCCCCAATAGAGGTAACTGAAATGTGTGTTTAAAAGAAAAAAAATTCAAAGGTTGTTCATGAGAACTATTTCCAACAAAGCGATCTATCTTTTCTGGTACCAATCTATTGTAATAAAAAGCACTCTATGGACTCAATCTACATGTGGGATCGAAGTATACAAGTTTAATACATCCATTGTAAAACAAATGTGTTCTGGATCCCAATGTTCCAATGTGTGAAATTCTTAAAATGACCTGTCCTTTATGCTTGTTCCTTGTATTAATGGCTGAATAATCTCTATATATTTACCCAAAGGTTCCAAAAGACATGGACGCTATTCTGGGGTTGCCTGGAGGTCTGGCCATGTTTTAGTGAATCTTGGGTAAGAGATCGGCATAAATGGAAATTCTCTAGTCAAAAAGTGTCTCGTCTTCAGTCATGCAGTCGTTGCACTCTGCCTTATCCAGAATCACTTTAATCAAGGTTGTACTTTCACAGTGGGGTTGGTATCCAATCTCAAGTTCAATTGTCATGCAACTGCTGGTAAACCTCTTGCTTGTGGTCTCAAGTTCTATATAACAAAGGGCCCTGCCCTGATCTGCCAGTTTCATAACTATCGGTTTTTAAATCAACTCAAGTCTCTGATTTTGACAAATTGGCTTGTTTTTTTAAAAAAAAAAATTATTCACAAACCTAATATTACTGTCTTATTGGACAGTTTTATGAAAACATTCTAATGTACTACTATGAAACTTCTTTTAGGGGAGAATTATTTATACAGAGGTCCTTATTCACCCTGGCTACTTTCAGATTCAATTCTAGAAAAGAGGATTACATTTCTTATTTAAAAAGTGCCACTTCATCATTAAGTTATGTACTTTGATGTAGTGGTACAAATGAGGCCCTTTTCTGATTTTGACAAACTATTACCTGGTGAGGTATACTAACTTGGTGGGCTTGAAACGCTAATGGATGCGCACTGGCTCTCAGGAGTAAATTGTGACTTGACTATCCTTGCCCACATTGTCACTTATACCTGGAGGCTCTACCCAAAGCTTCCATAGAAGAGTAAAGGTTACGTATTGATGAATTAGTGAATCGTGCAGGGCCAACGATGTTCCAAAATGGTTAATTAGATTTCATTAACTTCATAAAGTGCTTGTTTGTCACAATGCTGTGATTTATTCAAATCAAATTTGTAACAGCTTGCCGACGCGTGTTTCGACCGTAGGTGGTTCTCAAGGCTGCCATCAAGACAAATGTGTAAATTAGTGTCACATTTCATTGTTGCCAAAGTATAATTCGACCATTTTATGGTTACACACCATATAAATGTCTGGCAGGATTGACGTAACAAGACCACGAACAAGGGACAAAGTTCTGTTTAGAAACCAAAACATTGCATATTTCTTCAATGTTGTGCTCTTCAGTAACCTTATTCTTTACTCACTATTGTTTCTAGCACTCCTTATTGGTACAATGTTAATTAACATTACATGTGAAACCTACAAATGTCCCCATTCTAGGGGTTTGTCAGGTGGCTAACACTCTAATTCCTTAGATTAATATCTGGTTAGAGTAATAAGTGAACTGTTTACAGATTGTAGTGCAAGGAGCAGTCCCCATGCTGTCATGTGGTGTCGCTAACATGATGCATTGGAAATGGTGAAGCACGGGTTAAACGTGTTTTATAGTAAGTAAATTAATGAGTTCATAAGTGTGTAGGGAAACGTTATCAGCACGCTGACTCACCTAAAGTTGATGCGTTCGAATTTCTGTGCATCACAAAATAGGCATGTGGTTAGCAGCAAATATGAATTTATATATCAAATATATTACAATATATCTGACTCCTGAGGACACTAAGCTGACTCGCCCTTTGTATCATTTGAAATGTCTCAATATTGAATGGGTGCACTTGGTAGTCTTTATATGGATCTAGAAGAATAGGGGACTGAGTATTGTAAGTAATATAGCTACATCTAATGTCGGAGTTTACAAACCAGGCTGTCTTGGTAATGGTCCAGTTATTCACAGTATCCCGTATGTGTAAAACCCTTTGGGGCAAAGCGGTCGTTCGCACATTATCATGAAGATGCCCAGTGGCTTAGTCTAAAAATAACATTGTCAGTTCAAGTTAGTGATTAGTCTTAGCTCGATAAGTATGACCTGCTGTAAAGCATGTAGTGCCAGGTGCTTCGCAAGGTTGCGTCACACGCGGGTGCCATATTTATTGTTGAAGCTAATCTGTGTGACGTGATGTGTCCTACGTAGCCATGGCAACCGATGCTTAGGTCGCTGCTGCAGTAAACGCGGTCATGTTTAGTAGCGGGTTACTAATGCCTGTGGAAATGCTGGTATTGTTGCATAGATATGAGACGTCCTACGTGGCCATGACAGCAGTTGCATTGACTGGCTGCAGTCAATGTAGTCCTAAAAAACATGCGGTTTGCGGAACATTGACTGAGAGAATATTAGTGCACTTGCATATATTTGGTTATTCAGCAAATTCCTTTGTAGTTACCATGTCGATATAAACAGAATTGCATCCTTTACCATCTGCCTGAATGGAGAATTTTTGATACTTATATATATTCGTATAATCAGTAATATATTGTCTTTGTACAGTTTATACTGTATGTTGTAATGAAACAGACCGGTTAGCACAACAATTAAGACATGAAATATAAATTTGCAAATCGTATTGTATGATACTGTAATGTAGTAATGAATTATCAGTGTCATTACAGGAACACGCAACCCCTGTTCATTGCATTTTAGCCAGTACTAGGATTACTGCACTTACGTGCCCCTCCTGTTCATTGCATTTTAGCAATTGCTGGGACTGCCGTACCTTGGCGCTACTGCTTCCTGTCCCTTAACATGTGCTCTACTAAGACTTACCGTACACTCATACTGTGGTCCCTACTGTGGACCATTCTCATCACCATCATAACAATGGCCTGCACTAACGCCATACCTTGTAAACCTCAAGAGAAATATGCGACTAAGAGCGAGATTACCACGGTTGTACGACCTAAAAAACAAAAGAACTAGACCACCTGGGTCCAGACTAACTCCAACTGCCTCTGACTCAACCCTCCTGCCCTAGCTGCAGAAAGACGCCCAACAACACATACTAACTTCCTCCACAACCAGAAGAGACCCAATCTCCCTAGTCCCAGACCCACTCAAAAAATAATCACAACTCCTACCCTATCAGGAGCCCTCATCAATGCAAGGTCCCTCATAGCCCACAATACGGAAATTGCCGATATACTAGCCATGGACAATTTAGAGCTACTAGCCATTACTGAGACCTGGCTCCATGATGCTGCGGGCCCTGCACTTATGATTGCCATACCAGACGGCTACGATATACTAAGTCGATCGACCTAACTCTAGGGGAGGTGGCCTGGCCATTATTGCCAAAACGAAACTAGCTGTAAGGCGCACCCCACAGCCAGCCATCACATCCTGTGAACTTCTTTCTGCTAAAATACCTATCTCTAACAGTACATTAACTGTCCTTCTGGTGTATAGACCACCAGGCCCATTAGGTAACTTTGAGGAAGACCTATCTAGCTTCCTCTCGAATATCATCAAAGATTCCACTCAGCTCCTGTTACTAGGTGACTTTAACCTGGGATTTAATGACGACACAGACAAACAGGCCCACTCCATCCAATCAATCCTAATCGATCATGGCCTTACCCAACAAGTTTTAGCCCCTACACACAAAAGGACGGACATTAGATTGGATAGCTAACCGAAACTGCGCCATGACCATATCTAACATTTTACCACAAACGTGGACTGACCACCACCTTATTTGTTTCTCATCTACCATAGAGCCTCCCAAACTAGACAAGCTTACTTCAGCTCCGCCTATGCCTACTAGAAGCAAAAAAAATCACAGCTGATAAACTACTTCCTCTCCTCCTACCTGCCCTCTCCGCTAGCGCCATCAATTCTGACCCTAACATGCTAGTTGAGACATTCAACAACACTGTCAAAAGCCCTGGATACTATTGCCCCTATTAAACTGTGCAAAAGCAAACGAGAATCTCATCTTAACACCTGGTTCACCCCCTACCTCAAGGAATTACGGATCCAAAAACGCAAACTCCAAGCTATTTGGAGGCATACACCCTCAGTTGAGAATAAAACCTCACTTGACAATTTGGCCAAAAAATATAAGAAGGAAATAATCCAAACCAAAAAGAATACATTCAATGAGAGAATTAGCAAAGCTAACTAACTCCAAAGAACTCTTCTCCATCCTCCGAGAAATGGAAATCCCAATCACACCCATAGATAATGCCCCCAAGGACAAACAATGGTGCACTAGCATCCAAAATGCTCTAGCTAATAAAATCGCAACTCTTCAAACGAAAATTGCTAATAAGAAAGCATCCCTAAATGACACTGGAACCCATACCTCCCACATGGCAGATATACCTAGAATAGTCACTCAAAACAACTGCAAACCATTCAGATTCTCTCCAATATCTATATTGGAAACCGAAAAGGTGATATTATCCTTGAAACCATCCAACCGCCAAGGTGACAGCTGCCCAGCACAAGTCATTAAGGATGCAGCCAGAGACCTAGCGCCTTTCATCTCTAAATTAATAAATTCCTCCTTCAGATCTAGCACTGTACCCACTAGCCTTAAAGAATCCTGGGTGCTGCCTCTCCTGAAAAAACAGACCCTGGACCCAGCCATCCCAACTAATTATAGGCCCATTACTACGGTCCCATTTCTCCTTAAAATCATTGACAGAGTAGCTTACCTCCAGATCCAAAACTACCTGGAGACAAACCAACTACTAGGATCACGCCAATCTGGCTTCAGACCACTACATGGTACTGAAACGGCCCTAACCGACCTTAAGACACAAATCGACGAGTTGAAGGATAAAGGTAAAACAGCTATGCTCCTCCTTGACTTATCGGCGGCCTTCGACCTAGTGGACCATACAGTGTTATGCAACCATCTAGCATCTGCCGCCCATTTCTCAAGTGAAGCTATAGCATGGGTACAATCCTTCCTAGCTAACCGTACGATAAGAGTTCTCCCCATTAGCCTCAGCGGACCCAATACATATCACCTGTGGCGTCCCACAAGGTTAATGTGTCTCCCCCACAATGTACAATATATTTACTAAGCCACTCTTTGACAAACTTGACAGATTGGGGGTAACTTACACCAACTACGCGGACGATACGCAGATCCTCATAGCACTATCTGGCAACTTTGTTGAAGACACAGCTCTAGTAAATAAGATTTACCTCATCATTCAGGCATGGATGGCCTCACATGGCCTCTGCCTGAATGACGATAAAACAGATACTGATACTGGGTACCGACTCCAACCTTAAAAAACTCAGCCCTAACTACAGTGCCTTCAATATAGACGGTAATATAATCAAAGAGGCAACGGAGGTAAAAACACTAGGCTTCTACCTTGATTCCACTTTATCTTTCAAAAAACAAGTTAACGCTTTGGCTTCCTCCACAGCCTACACTTGCAAATTAATCGGGGCCTGCAGACCTTACCTGTCTACAACCAATTGTATCACACTAGCCAATGCCCTAGTAATGTCCAAACTGGATTACTGTAATGCCCTTTATGTGGGCGCCAATAAAACTCACTAACAAATTGCAAATATTGCAGAATAATGCTCTTAGAGCAGCCCTTGACATACCCCGCAAAGCACATATATCTAATATTAGGAAAGACAACCACTGGCTAAAAATCAATGACAGAGTTCTCCTTAAAACACTATCTCTCACACATAAAGGACTGTACAACACTGCGCCCCCCCTAAATCTCGGCTAGACTGACTAGAAAATCCTCTACTCACCATACCAGAGCCTCTATCCACTCCCTACTTGAAACCCCCAGATTTAGACTAACTAAAGCAGGCGGAGTTAGCTTCCCTGTTAGAGCGGCCTGCGCTTGGAATTCACTTCCCATGGCATTGAGAGCTAATCTACCCTACTCTAGTTTTAGGAGTAAGGTGAAAAGTTGGCTCTGGAGTAACGACAACTAACCCACTGAACCTGGCCCTATCATTGCGCATAACCACCTTTGACTCCCCCGATACTAGACCTATGAGAGGGATTCACATTCCTGTATTTCTTGTATATTGGTTTTGTATATATGTTAATAACTCATATAATGCATATTCTGTATGTATCCTTTTGTATGTACGCAACCTTAAGCCTAAGTATTCTTGTAACTGCTGCGCCCGGCTACCCCTGGGTTTTGGAGCGCATTATCAAATAATAAACTAAACTAAACTGAAAATTATCCAGAGTGCAAATTTATTTACCACAAAGGTGTATAAAAATGTATTTGATATGATACAAAAATTCATAAGTCAATGAATCACATGCTATTACACACCATTATTGTATAACCTGGCAGGACAGCAAGGATATACATAAAATTGACTAAAAAAGCAACCACAATATACATTCATAGCGCAGAATTCAACTCCTACTCAACAGTCGGTGTCATTCATACAAAAACGACTAAAAACAGACCAACATTTTTTGGGGGTATAAACAAAAAGGGATAAACAGATTCTCCCCGCAACCAGCAATAGAACTGATTGATGAAACAAGCTATCGCAAAGGTGGATCTGAGGAAAGAATAAAGATCACATTGTTGGGTGTCCTGACCCACGTTTGAGCTATCATGCTGCAACATTTGGTGCTGTGGGCTTAGAAAATCCAAGATGGCCAAAAAGCCCACAAGTGCGCCAGAATCCAAGAGAACCACGCAGTTTGTGCGCACACCAAAATGGTTACCTCACTTGCCACCCACCAGTGTAAAGAAAGATCTTTGTTAACAAAATCCACTGTTATTGATGTCAAAAAGTTGCTGAAATCGTGGCTCACCAGACCACTTTAAAGATTCAACCCTTTTGTGGGGTTCCACATACCCATTTTACTGTAAGGAGCCCCATCAAAACAATGTTAAGCAAGGATTTACTACCATGTAAGAACCATTCCTGTTTGGAATGCATTAATCCAAGAAAAATCCCAAAAATGGTTGCATTACCAGTACTCACCACTATCAGAAAGCTGGCGTTTTAAAACACCAGACATTTGTGTAAAACTGAATAAATGAACCCAAAGCAGGCCAAAGAAAGACTTACTGAGAGGTGGATACAATGTAAAGTTATATTCTGAAGTGACTTGAATGTTCATAACACGACTGGCTGAGCTCTGCAGATCTGCAGCGGCTTAAACTGAAACTGGATTTAAAATTACCAAAAATCGAAAATGTTTAAATTAACTGAGTGACCTACTTTTGAGTGTCACATAGTTTGTCACTGTTGAAATGTCATAGTTTTGAACTTAGAATCAGCATTCTAGCTGCATATGTAAAAATTGTCTTGACTTAAACTGGGGAACAAAAAGTGACATTTTATCTGAAACCTGGCTTAAGGAACTGAATTCTGCCCACCAGCTACCCCCGACAGGAGATGAGACTTGCACAACAGCTGTGTTCCCAGGCCTAGCTGCCTTTTGCTGTTCCCACCAAAAGGGATATGACACTTCTCTGATTGAATTACCTGGGCTCTGCAGGAAATTGAACAAAGCCCTGTCCTGACTCAGGCAAATGTTTTATTGGTGGGAGTCGTAAATGTGGCTTCCTCCTGGAAGGAAAGGGGAGGAGCACTGCATGTGAGAGCAAGCTGGCTTGGCAGAACTGGAAAAACCAGAAATTCAACCTTGTGCTGGGGGGAAACCACACCCCTTTGGGGCCAGAACATAACTCTAAAAAGATGGATCATTCATAGAGCGGACTTGTGAAAATTTTATAAATGATACCATAATTCTTGTGATTTTTCTGCCCACATTTTGAGAGGTTTCTACAACCGGTGGTATGATCTGGGGACAAACTAGCAGTTAAGAGGGTATTACTTAAAATGTCTGCATGTGAAAAGTCTGATACTTCATCAATTAATGCCTGCATGCCTTGCACACATTTGGGTAAATTTGAGTAAGAATACGATATTGGTAACCCGACCAAAAGCGCAAAAAGTTGCCATTTCTCAATGCAAGCTCTCGGGAAGAGCAGATTTGGGACAGACTACCTCATGTGATAGTGGTTTGACATTGCATGTACATATTACCTATGTATTTGAGAAATGTGCATTTTGAATCAAATATAGATTTGTGGGCAAACTGACCAGGGGAGGATCCTCTGACCCATAAAACCTACAGCATCACTCTGACTCACAGTTCCTTCCCCAATCATGGGAGAGGGGAGAATTGGGCCAATGACAAGTGGAGAGGGGTAGGGTCTAGAAAGCTAGCCTCTCCACCCACTTTCAAAACACATAAAAGCAGACAGTCAGGACAGATGGGGACATTCAATTCCATTTGCTGCAACGCGCTCTGCCGGACCACACAACCTCCAGAAGATACTAGATTCAACACTTAGACTTTAAAACTCCAAAGAACTTGATTCAGAACTCAAAGCAAGGGCCTAAACCCACAAACTGAGAACTCTTCTCAGTGGGCCTCAGCATCCAGCAAACCTAACAGCGATAGCAGCATCCAGGAGCCGTGCAGATCAGCGCTGGGTCCAGAGAAAGCTTTGCAGAAAGATCCAGAAGCAGTGCTGGACCCAGAGAAAGCAGAGCAGTATCCAGAGGCAGAGCAGAGCTGACCCAGACCGCTGTGCGCAGAGACCGTCAGTGGCGAGTGAAGAAAACCTGACCAGATCCGTGGCGAGGCCCATTCTATTTCTAAATATATTGTGAGTACCTAGCAGAACTGTGCAGAACCAATCTCTTAGTTAAAATAATATAATTCAATCTATTTTAATCTAACCATAACTGTCTCCTAACTGTCACCTGTCATTTGCAAAGCTGTCACCTGTCATTTCTAGTTGCTAGCTGTAACTTGTCACTTTGAACTTTTAAAATTTCAAATCTGAAAAACGACCTTTACCATATCGCTCATATCTCCGTGACCGTTTGTCTTAGAGACTTGCAGTAACTTTCCTCTGAAAGCTGGGAATCTTGACCCGCATTCCCACTCCCTATACTTTTGCCGCAATCGCGATAAACGCACTCGCGAATTTTACCGCGATTTGCAAATTTCTCCACGTGTGAAAACAGCAGCTTCCTTGCTTTCATTTGCCAAAAATTCGTTTAACCTGCCAATCATTCCTAGAACATTGCTAACGTAATCCTGAACTTATTTAAACCAACTAATTCTCAACCTGAACCTCCAGAGGGAATTAAAATAATTTTAGCACATTTTCCAATATATTGCTATCACATTTTAAAGCATTTTGAGCCTGTGTAAAACTCATATCTATTCTCCTCTAAGCTTGCTGGGAAACTGGAACTCTGTATTACATTGTGATTGTATACCTGAACCGTGTGCTCTTCCTTCCATCTCCGTACATTGTATGGGGGGGGTGAATTGCCACAAAGGGAAAGTGATTACCTTGTCTTTTGTGAAACCATATCAGTTTATCTTCTATACTGCATTTCATTCATTCAACCTTGCATTTCATTGAACCCTATAAAGCATTCTCTACCACATTATTCTTCTGTCCCTATTTACCAGTGTGCTACCTTATCCATTTCATGTCAACTCCTTAGTGATTATAAAGTGGGCTAGTGCCAGATTCTCCGTTGTTAATCTTTATCATATCAGATTAAGTGTGATATTCAATTATTAATTTATTATAAAATGTGATATATATATATATATATATATATATATATATATATAGTTTAAATTCTCAAATAAACCTTTTAACTTGCAAAACAGAACTACTTCTTGGGTCAGGGGGATTCCAAGAGAGGGGTGTTATATAGGGGTAGTCATCCAGAACACATGAACTGGACATAAAGATATATCAATAAGGGTTTCCATTCAGTATCCCAGACTAGGCATTGACTTAGCTGTAGTGTTGAATTGAATCCTCTTACAAATTGGGGGCTCGTCCGGGATTCCGGATTAGATCCATCACTTGTGCAGATTAATAGTGTGCCAGCTGACCAGATACACATATCCGGTCGGATCACCACGCTGTGTTATGCTGTAAAGCACTCCTCAAAGGAACGCTCTAAGGAAAAGGTCTGTTTTGCAAAAATAAAATACAAACTTCTGTAAGTCAGGAAGGAACTCAAATTCCAGAATGACGACCTTGGTAGATATGAAAATAGCCAGAGAGCACTTCTTACATAAGCTATTTGTGAGAGGTGAGTGGACTCATCAGGACCAGACGGTCTGGTTGCAAGCAATCACACCCCAGATCACGGAAACAGGGTCAGATATATGGAGAGACCAGGGTCCCTTACATGTGGCCCTGAGTGAACTATATATGTCCTCTAAGGCCAAGGATGAGCACAACAAGATTGCCAGGGTAGCGGCATATTTATATTTACATATGGGAGCCATGCAGGACAAATGTGCTGAAGGCCAAGATCTGGTGAGTAGGCAACTGCTGGCATTACAGAAGGCCCAATCTGATCTGGACTCTTCTGAGCAGAGGCTGCAGAGGAGCCAGGAGTCAGAAAATGATAGTAGGCAGTATATCATTAAAATAAGAGGACATGGATATACTGCAACAGGAAAAGGCTGACCAGGATACTAGATTTCTGGCCCTGCAGAAGGAGCACCAAGACAGTTTGGACTCCTTACTGCAGAGCCAGAAAAAGCTGGAGCAACAATTAGACTTTAACAGGGCATGCACGGAGCAGGTAGCCACCCTGCAAAGTCATCTAGATAGAGTGAAGGCAGAGAGCAACAAGCTGATTTTGAAAGACCTGGATACCCAGGCAGAGTTTGATGAAGAACGCCAGAAAGCTGGTGCCTTTCAAAGGCAGAGGGACGACCTGGCGGCACAAATGCAGGCTCTTAGTCAGGAAAGAGACGCCTTAGGCCAGGAAGTCTGCCATTTAAAAAGAAAAACAGAAGAAAATCACTTGGCCCTCCAGGGGCTGGGTGACCTCCAAAAAGAACACCAGAACTTGTTAGAACACACCAGGAGGGTGGAGGATGCTCTGGCAAGAAAGGAGCAGGCCAATAGGGACACAGCTCAGGAGGTAACCCTCCTGCAGCAAAAACTGGCTCAGTGCTCCAGGACCAATCAGGAGGCACAGAGAGAGAATGAGGCTCTCTGCCAGCACAATGATAGACTCCAACAACAGGTAGCGATGCAGGAGAGACTGATAGTCTAGTAAGCCCTTAACTGAGGAACTGAAGGCGCAGGCTCTTGCATTGCAACAGGGCGGATAGAGATGAGGTTCGCTGGGAAAGAGAAACTCCTGAGCATAACCCCAGGAGCCCTAGTACCAGAGGCCTTTATCTCTCTGTCCCTGGACTCTGCCACCCCCATGTCCCCTGGCGCACATGAGCACAGGGCCACAGGGATGGCATATTACTATCCAGCCAGAAGCATGGGGCTCATAGGCCAGTACCACCCAGGAATGGAGGGGCGGGCATCCGGGTATGGGCACCCAAGCACAGTGCAATTTAATGGGGAACCCCAGGAGAGTAGGCCCATTAAGGGCATCCTGAAAACCTCTGCCCAGTTAGGTCAGTGGGGGGGTACCCATCAAATCCTGGCAGCAAGGAGGGATCTGAAGACTCCTCTGAGCGGTACAGGACACAGGAGACCAGGTCCCCACATTCTGCCAGCCATTCCCAGGCTCGCAGAATCCGGGAAAACCTGGAAGAACAGACGGGAACCTCCTGGGAGCAGTGCCTCTGAGTCAGAAGATGAATGGACCAGGGTTACCCGGACCAAAAGGGCCAATAAGACAAAAAGGGCCTTGCTTAAGGACCCCTTAAAGCAGATTAAGGCAATCAGGAGCGTCATCACGCCTTATCATAAGAACGCCAAGTATTCTGTTTGGGAGCACTTAGAGTTGTTTGAGCAAATGAGGGAGACTTTCCATTTGAAGGACAGCCAAAGCTGTATTCAATATGTAAAGTGGACCTTCTCCCCGGAATACTCCAGTTTCTTTGCGGGGCTGGAGGACCAAAATCATTTAAGATGGTCCACCTATAAGGCGGCCATCTTGAAACATTTTTCTACTCATAGAAATCCTCAAGAGGCTCGCAAGGCAGCCTACAATTTACAATGTGGGGAGGATCAGGCCCCACAAGAATTTGTGCAGGAGTTAAAGCGTGCTTTTGCACAGACCACAAGAAGGGTGCGCACGGATAGCAGAGAATTTATTAATACGTTTTTCCATGCCTTGCCCAAATACATAATGACCCAGCTCGTGAGGGATTTTCACGAGAAAAGATCTTTAGACTGGGTCATTGAACAGGCGACCCGGATCTGAGGTGCAGAAGCCAATAGAAAATAAAAATAATGCGCCCAAAAACCCCAAAGCCAACAACACCCCTGCTGCTGCCAAGGTGGCAGAGGTAAAGGTCACCCCCGTTTTAGATTTGGAGATGGGGGGGCCTAAAAACCTACCTGCACCTAATAATGCTAGGCCCAGAAGGTCCTCGGGCCAGTCAGACAGGGAGCCAGGGAGGCAGCCCCACAAATCGGGTCCCTCGCTCTCCTGATTATGTAAGCCCCCGTTACAAGGGAAACAGACCCATCCTGGGTTATGTGTGGACTCCTCCAGCCCAAGGGGGGGGGATCCAGTCAAGCACCTAACCCAGAGAACTTCCCTCCCAACTTCTCACAGGAGGGCAGAAACTCACCAAACCCTGGGCAGAACTTCTTCCCCAGGTATCCACCCAACTTCCAGCCCCAAAATCCTCCACCCTTCTTTCCCCAATTCCCTGAGCCCAGACAACCGAATCCGGGAGAGGGGAGGCCAAGGGTGGAGGGGTATCCAAATCTTCCCAACCAGGGGTACTACCAAAGAAGGGATAGCTACCCTTCCTGGGATCAGCCCAGGGGAGAAAACAGGGCCCCGTATCAGCCTGAGCGGGTTTCCCAGTTAGAGCGCCAGGTTCAAAACATGGCGCGGGATCTGGGTCACATACTGAGGGCTCAGCGGAACCCTCAGATCGGCATGCCGGCGCAGAACGCACCCAACTCTCGACCTGGTGCTCCAGAACAATGACGGGGGCAGCACCCCGATAACTCACCGGTTCCCAGGGAGGAGGCACAAAGGGAAGGGGGGTGTAAAGCCTTGGGGGAAGCTTCCTTCCTCACTTGTAAACAGCCCCTGGAAACCCAGGAACCGGAAACAAAATCTCTTGCCCCTGAAAGTCTGCCTCCTAAGGAGCAGAGGGGGGGTAGGAGAAACAAAAGACCCAAACAGACTCAGTTTGAGGAGGAGGTACAGATCTTCCAATTTGAGGGAGAGGGATCCTCGGAGGATCCTGGGAAAAGGATCTTCTCCTTCAGAGAGGGGGGGGAACTCCTCCCAAAGAAAAATGGGTCCCTAGGGATGCAAATCCAGACTGGGGAGATGTGGAGACTGAGCTACCGCCGCCCACCATCTCATCCCAGAACCAACAGCAAGAAAATCCCCTGTTCAAACCCATCCTGATGACTGCCTCCAAAAAGGGGGGGGGGCGGCCCAGAACCGGAACCAGGGGAACCCACAATGGCTCTGATCTCCAGTTGCCAACTTTTTCCCAAGGCTCTCCACAGAATTCTGCCCAAATTTCTTCTCTTGCAATGTCCAAAACCAGAAAGTTAGCCCACCAGTTCTCCGAAAATGTGTATTATCTGTGCCCCCTTGAGGAGAAGGAGGGAAGATATTATGCCCCGGTACAAGTACAGGGGCAGGGTACGATTTCAGCGCTGGTGGACACAGGATCTCAAGCTACCCTTCTGTCCAGAAGGGCCTTTGATGAACTGAATGCAGGAAGGGGAGGGAATTACCAAATTCCTCTCACCTCACTTCCTGGACAACTCCAGAACTTTGACGGGAAGGAAATTCCCGTCGAGGGGACGGCAGATTTGGACATTAAAATTGGGCGACACAAGTTGAAACACCCGGTCATAGTTGTGACTCCAGAGGGCACCCCTTGTTTACTAGGGAATGACCTCCTGAGAAGGTTGTCACCCCTAATAGATTGCGTAAACAAGGTCCTCTGGACCCAGACTAGCCGACCAATAAAATTAAAACCGAGTGTCAACCATGTTAGTTTAAACTGCACCTGCCACATGGTTGAACAAAAATCTGACCAAGTAGAATTTCACTTCCAGAACAACCAAATTCCAGACGTGACCGTAATAGCAGTAGGACAACAGACTGGTGATGGGGGGGTCCTCTCTATTTCTGAAAATCAACCTTCCTTCCAATTTAAGGTGGTATTCCACACTGGAAGGAAACACCCTGAAATTCTTTACTAATCCACAATCAGAAACTCCCACTCCTATAGTCCAGAAAGATGTGAAATCAGCTCAGAGCCTGGCTGATATTCAGCAAATTGGAGAGCAGTTGTTCATCCCTGTTCAGTTAAATGATGGGAAGGACTCTGTTCTCGCTCGAGTGTGCGTGAACAATGGTAAGAGCTTCATCAGCGAAGCCATGTTTCGCCAACTCCCAAAAGATCCAGCCATTCCCACCTTCAAACTGATAGACAAATGGGAAATGGACCTGGAAGCACCTAATTCCAAACATCTCCTGCCAAGCAGGTGTATGCTCAAAATCTCCATTGGCAACAAGAGCATTGTCCACAATTGTTGGGTCGTGCGAGACGTCCCTGCCGCCTTTTACTTAGGCAGTGACATTCTCAATCGCTTTGCCATTAGTTTGGACCTAATAAACTTCAAAGCTTGGTCCCGATTAGCGGATAATCCCATGGGCTTTGATCCAGAAAAAGCATTTAGGTCAGCTCAATTGCTACCTTATGCAGTTGAAATTCAGATCAAAGAGGAAGTCACCATCCCAGAAAGGACCCGACAATTCTCCCTGGAAGTGAAAGCTAAAAGAGGACAATATTTGCAAAACCCTGATGCTTACATACATCTAAATGCTTCTCTCCAACAGCAAGGGTTAGGGGTAAACCCAACACCAGTAGTCAACATAGAACATGACACCATTCTAATAGAGGTGGATAACAGCGACTTAAAGAGTATTACTCTAGCCGCAGGCACCATTATTGGAATGGCGGTTGATGACCGACATTTTTCCATTGATTTAGGTAATGAACTGTTAGGGCCAATCCCCAAGGACTGCGTTGACAGTGACAGTGAGGACAATACAACACCAGACAGGATTTTTACCCGGCATGGGGGGAACTTCCTGGTGTACACTGCCTGCCCCTATGGTAAGGAAGATGTGACTTGTGACTTCAGGAGGGATGAGGTGATTTTCCAGGTCCATGAGGGCTGCCTTTCCCACCTGAAGCCTCCGGTCCAAATCAGCACTCTGACCAGGGACTTCTCCACCCAGCTGGAGGAGGCCGCGGAGATAGCCAAACCAGAAGTCTTTCCAGGCTTCAGGCAGATAGTGGAAGAGTCAACCTAGCTGATGCCTGTGTGACTCTGGAACAAAAGCAAAAGTTGAAACAAGTTTTCTTGGATTTCCAAGATCTCTTTGCGGTAGACTCATATGACTGTGGTCGCACTGACATCCACACAACAACAATCCCCACGGACCCTGGCATGACTCCTGTGTTTGTGAAGCAATATCGCTTGCCTCTCGCATCAATGGAGTCCCTTTCTGAAATAATTAAAAACCTTGAGTCCCAGGGAATAATCCGTCCAGTCCACAGCACCTTCAATAATCCGGTGCTGGGAATATTGAAGCCAAACGGCCAGTGGAGACTGTGCGCCGACCTCGGGGAGCTCAACAAACGGGTCCATACTTCCCGATGGCCTCTTCCCTACATTGACCAAGGGCTGGCCCAGATTCAGGGGTCACAGGTATTCACTGCAATAGACTTGACCAATGGATACTGGACCGTGCCTGTCAGCAGGGAGGACCAATACAAACTGGCTTTTACCTTTGGGGGCCAGCAGTACACATGGACCCGGACTCCCTTCGGATACCTTAACTCCGGTAATGAGTTCAATATTTTCCTACATAAGGCCATGCCCGACCTGGGTGGGGGGGTAACCTGGCTTATGTAGATGTCCTCATCAAAAGCTCAACTGTTGAGGAACACATAGCGGAGATCCGTTATGTTCTGACACAGTTGAGGGCCGCCGGAGCAAAACTTTCCTTTCAAAAAGCACAGTGGTGCAGAACCAGTGTTAATTTCTTGGGGCATGAGATTACTCCTCAGGGTCTCTGTCCCCAGGAAAAGAAAGTGGAAGCACTTCAGAAACTGAAAGACCCCACAACTCTGCGGGAACTAAGGAGCCTCCTTGGACTGACTAATTACAGCAGAAAGTTCATTGAGGGCTACGCAGAGATCACCAGACCCCTGATTCATCTCCTGAGGGGGGGGTCAAGTGGGAATGGGGTCCAGAACAAGCCGAGGCAGTAAAACAACTCCAAAGAAGCCTCTCAAAAGCGCATTGCCTAGCTTACCCTGTCAGAAACAAGGAGTTCTTCCTGGAGACGGGGTTCTCTAATACGTGCTTGACGGCAGTATTATACCAAAAGCATGACAAGGTCAATAAAGTAATCTCCTATGCGAGCAAAACTTTATCCTCTGTGGAGGAAAAATTCAACGATTGTGAGAAGGCACTCCTGGCAACGGTGTGGGCATTGAAGAATTACCGCCCGTTTATCCAGGAGGAACACATCATAGTGGCGACTCCACACCAGCCTCTGCAATATCTCCAAAGTGACAGAATCCGGGGCGGAAATGTGAGTAATTCCCGAATTACTTCCTGGATTCTGTCAATGCAAGGCTTTCCTGTGGAGGTCAGATATGGCCAAAACAAGAAGAGTCCCCTCGCGCAAGGTCTGGCTGACTTGCATGATTGTGCCAGAGAAAACTGTCTCGAGGACGAAAGTCTAAAAATAAAGGACAACATGGAGGCATACCTTAATTCCCCCAACAAAGTCTTTGAAGAAGACAAGTGTGAGGGAATGCCCCCTGTGTATGTGGATGGATGCTCTTACCATGTTGACAACGACGGGGAGAAAGAACTGGTGGCCGGCGTAGGGAATGCATGGGTGAATGAGTCCCCAGAACCCTCCGCTGGATACAAAATTGGTCCCCGAAGTAGTCGGGTGGCAGAATTGATGGCTGTGCATCAGGCCATCCTCACTGCTGTCCAGCATCAACTCCATGAACTGGTCATAATCACAGATTCGGATTATGTACGGAACGGGTTCGTGGAGCACCTGGTTAGTTGGAAAACCAGAGGCATGCTATGTGCTAACAACAAACCCTTGAAACATGGGAAGTTGATCCAAAACATTGATGATCTGGTCACCTCGAAAGGAATGACCATCTATTGGAAGAAGATCAAGGGTCATTCCAAAGTAGAGGGACCAGACAAAACTGGAAATGACTTGGCTGATCAGCTGGCCAAAACCGGGGCCATCCAAGGGGATCTAATTGAGATTGAGTCCCTGTTGGGGGAAATCCAGGTCACTGCTATCACTAGGTCCCAGACAAATGCTCATGACGACCTTTCAATTGCACAATGGAGTAAGGAGACCCCTGATGCTGATTTGATTACCGCTCAGAAGGGGGATCCAATTATTGGTAAGTTTTACCAACACCTTGAGGACCCTGAGAACTTTCCCCGGACGGATACCGATTATATTGGGAAAGAGGACCTAAGAGTGTTGATAAAATGTCCAAAAATGTTCAGAATCCAAGACGATTTGCTGGTAAGGAAATCCAAAGCTGGCCACGATCAGTGGGTGGTTCCTACCTCATTCCGAAGCCTGATAAGTCACGCCCATGATGCGGCCACCGCCGGTCATAGGGGGTTTCACACAACACTGGAAATCTTAAGAGAGGTTGCATACTGGCCACACATGGGGCAGGACCTTGACCAATACTTGAAGGGGTGTCTTGTGTGTGCGCAATTTCAGCAGACGTCCCTCACACACCGCGCGCCTCTCCAAAAGCGGGGGATGACACTGCCATGGTCAGATTTGCAAATCGACTTTGTAGGCCCTGTGATTCGCTCGTCTAGAGGAAACAAGTACATGTTGACCGTTACATGCTTGTTTACCAAGTGGGTGGAATGTCTCCCAGCCCCAAATTGCAAGGCAGAAACTGCAGCTGCCCTGATGATTAACCACATCTTTTCCTGTTTCGGTCTACATCAAAGGATTGAGTCAGACAGGGGTAGCCACTTCACCAGTGAAGTAATGACAAAGATGTGGGAGATACTGGGGGTCAAAAGGAAGTTGCATATTGCTTACCGGCCAGCTTCTTCTGGGGCAGTAGAGGGATATAACCGAACCATTGTGAGCATATTAAAGACGTTTGTGGCAGATTCTGGGCCAAGTTGGGATATCCGATTACCTCTGGTCCTAATGGCATCAGATCTACCCCTTCATCGGCAACCAAAATGTCACCATTTGAGTTGATGACTGGGCGCAAGATGGTGCTTCCTCAGCATTTGCTCTACAGGACCCAAGAGCAGACACTAATAAATGCCTCCACAACTCATGAGTATGTGGAGAATTTAAGGAAACACCTTCAACATGCTTTTGCTTATGCTCAGCGGAATCTAGAAAGCTAAGCTGATAGCATGAAGACCCACTATGACCTGAAGACTTCCAGGAAGGAATATCAGGTGGGGGACCGGGTCTATCTATACTACTTCCAAAGAAACCAGGCAAAACAGCGAAAATTCTTGCCTACATGGAAGGGACCCTTTGAGATTATAGACAAGATCTCCCCTGTGGCCTACAAGATCCGCATCCCCAAAGGCGGTTTGGCAGAGGGGGAAGACAAGTGGGTCCACATTAACCAGTTGAAGTGTTGCCATCCCAGGCACACTCTGCAACAACTGGAGGAATCCTCTGGTATCCTAGAGGGTGCTGTCTCAGATTAATTCAGTTCTAACTTAAAATATCCTACATATCGCCTATCAAATTCTGAGTTTCTCAATGTGGGTGTTTTGGTTTTTGAATGCAAAAAGAAATGTGCATGTTCATATGTTTTGACTATAAATTTATATGCCACCCCACTATATCAATGGTGGGGGAGAAATGTCCATGAATGGGTATTGCCGCTCTTCCTTTGTCGTCCTAGGAGAAAGAAAACCTGGAGACGGGCCAAGGAGGACGATCCGGAGACCGGGAGCAGAGACGCAAGGGGCCCAGTGTACCGCCCAATACTCCCATCAGGACCGGCGAGGAGAACCGATCGATCAGTACTGGATGGAGGAAAAGATGCTGAACTGTGCCATTTGCAGAATTGGAAGAGGATTATGCGGACAGACCAGTGCGTGGGTCAAAACCCTTGTGCACCCGACTCCCCATCGACTCAAATTCAAAGGGCAGTCACGTGGGGGGATTTGTTGGGTGTCCTGACCCACGTTTGAGCTATCATGCTGCAACATTTGGTGCTGTGGGCTTAGAAAATCGAAGATGGCCAAAAAGCCCACAAGTGCACCAGAATCCAGGAGAACCACGCAGTTTTTGCGCACACCAAAATGGTTACCTCACTTGCCACCCACAAGTGTAAAGAAAGATCTTTGTTAACAAAATCCACTGTTATTGATGTCAAAAAGTTGCTGAAATCGTGGCTCACCAGACCACTTTAAAGATTCAACCCTTTTGTGGGGTTCCACATAACCATTTTACTGTAAGGAGCCCCATCAAAACAATGTTAAGCAAGGATTTACTACCATGTAAGAACCATTCCTGTTTGGAATGCATTAATCCAAGAAAAATCCCAAAAATGGTTGCATTACCAGTACTCACCACTATCAGAAAGCCGGCGTTTTAAAACAACACCAGACATTTGTGTAAAACTGAATAAATGAACCCAAAGCAGGCCAAAGAAAGACTTACTGAGAGGTGGATACAATGTAAAGTTATATTCTGAAGTGACTTGAATGTTCAGAACAAGACTGGCTGAGCTCTGCAGGTCTGCAGCGGCTTAAACTGAAACTGGATTTAAAATTACCAAAAATCGAAAATGTTTAAATTAACTGAGTGACCTACTTTTGAGTGTCACATAGTTTGTCACTGTTGAAATGTCATAGTTTTGAACTTAGAATCAGCATTCTAGCTGCATATGTAAAAATTGTCTTGACTTAAACTGGGGAACAAAAAGTGACATTTTATCTGAAACCTGGCTTAAGGAACTGAATTCTGCCCACCAGCTACCCCCGACAGGAGATGAGACTTGCACAACAGCTGTGTTCCCAGGCCTAGCTGCCTTTTGCTGTTCCCACCAAAAGGGATATGACACTTCTCTGATTGAATTACCTGGGCTCTGCAGGAAATTGAACAAAGCCCTGTCCTGACTCAGGCAAATGTTTTATTGGTGGGAGTCGTAAATGTGGCTTCCTCCTGGAAGGAAAGGGGAGGAGCACTGCATGTGAGAGCAAGCTGGCTTGGCAGAACTGGAAAAACCAGAAATTCAACCTTGTGCTGGGGGGAAACCACACCCCTTTGGGGCCAGAACATAACTCTAAAAAGATGGATCATTCATAGAGCGGACTTGTGAAAATTTTATAAATGATACCATAATTCTTGTGATTTTTCTGCCCACATTTTAAGAGGTTTCTACAACCGGTGGTATGATCTGGGGGCAAACTAGCAGTTAAGAGGGTATTACTTAAAATGTCTGCATGTGAAAAGTCTGATACTTCATCAATTAATGCCTGCATGCCTTGCACACATTTGGGTAAATTTGAGTAAGAATACGATATTGGTAACCCGACAAAAAGCGCAAAAAGTTGCCATTTCTCAATGCAAGCTCTCAGGAAGAGCAGATTTGGGACAGAGACTACCTCATGTGATAGGTAATATGTACATGCAATGACAAACCACTATGTATTTGAGAAATGTGCATTTTGAATCAAATATAGATTTGTGGGCAAACTGACCAGGGGAGGATCCTCTGACCCATAAAACCTACAGCATCACTCTGACTCACAGTTCCTTCCCCAATCATGGGAGAGGGGAGAATTGGGCCAATGACAAGTGGAGAGGGGTAGGGTCTAGAAAGCTAGCCTCTCCACCCACTTTCAAAACACATAAAAGCAGACAGTCAGGACAGATAGGGACATTCAATTCCATTTGCTGCAACGCGCTCTGCCGGACCACACAACATCCAGAAGATACTAGATTCAACACTTAGACTTTAAAACTCCAAAGAACTTGATTCAGAACTCAAAGCAAGGGCCTAAACCCACAAACTGAGAACTCTTCTCAGTGGGCCTCAGCATCCAGCAAACCTAACAGCGATAGCAGCATCCAGGAGCCGTGCAGATCAGCGCTGGGTCCAGAGAAAGCTGTGCAGAAAGATCCAGAAGCAGTGCTGTACCCAGAGAAAGCAGAGCAGTATCCAGAACCAGAGGCAGAGCAGAGCTGACCCAGACCGCTGTTCGCAGAACCAGAGAGCTGACCCAGACCGCTGTGCGCAGACCGTCCGTGGCGAGTGAAGAAAACCTGACCAGATCCGTGGCGAGGCCCATTCTATTTCTAAATATATTGAGTACCTAGCAGAACTGTGCAGAACCAATCTCTTAGTTAAAATAATTTTAATCTAACCAGAACTGTCTCCTAACTGTCACCTGTCATTTGCAAAGCTGTCACCTGTCATTTCTAGTTGCTAGCTGTAACTTGTCACTTTGAACTTTTAAAATTTCAAATCTGAAAAACGACCTTTACCATATCGCTCATATCTCCGTGACCGTTTGTCTTAGAGACTTGAAAGCTGGGAATCTTGGCTTTTCAACGAACCTAGACCCGCATTCCTACTCCCTATACTTTTGCCGCAATCGCGAAAAACGCACTCGCGAATTTTACCGCGATTTGCAAATTTCTCCACGTGTGAAAACAGCAGCTTCCTTGCTTTCATTTGCCAAAAATTCGTTTAACCTGCCAATCATTCCTAGAACATTGCTAAAGTAAGCCTGAACTTATTTAAACCAACTAATCCTCAACCTGAACCTCCAGAGGGAATTAAAATCATTTTAGCACATTTTCCAATATATTGCTATCACATTTTAAAGCATTTTGAGCCTGTGTAAAACTCATATCTATTCTCCTCTAAGCTTGCTGGGAAACTGGAACTCTGTATTACATTGTGATTGTATACCTGAACCGTGTGCTCTTCCTTCCATCTCCGTACATTGTATAGGGGGGTGAATTGCCACAAAGGGAAAGTGATTACCTTGTCTTTTGTGAAACCATATCAGTTTATCTTCTATACTGCATTTCATTCATTCAACCTTGCATTTCCTTGAACCCTATAAAGCATTCTCTACCACATTATTCTTCTGTCCCTATTTACCAGTGTGCTACCTTATCCATTTCATGTCAACTCCTTAGTGATTATAAAGAAGTGGGCTAGTGCCAGATTCTCCGTTGTTAATCTTTATCATATCAGATTAAGTGTGATATTCAATTATTAATTTATTATAAAGTGTGATATATATATTGTTTAAATTCTCAAATAAACCTTTTAACTTGCAAAACAGAACTACTTCTTGGCTCAGTGGGGTCAGGGGGATTCCAAGAGAGGGGTGTTATATAGGGGTAGTCATCCAGAACGCATGAACTGGACATAAAGATATATCAATGGTTTCCATTCAGTAACCCAGACTAGGCATTGACTTAGCTGTAGTGTTGAATTGAATCCTCTTACAACATCCCTTTAAGAAACTCAACCGGTTTCGACGTGGAATGTAGATTTAACGTCTTCATCAGGAGAAAAGATGTAATCACTCTAAGACCAGAGCATAACTACAGATGTGCAACAATGCCCTGCCCTAAATACATTTTGATACACCTTTTGTGGTAAATACATTTGCACTCCGGACAATTATTTAGGGTTTTGTGTATTCCAATAATACACTGGTCCAGAGTTTAGAGTTTCCCTGCTCCTTTCAGTAATCGCATTACAGGAACACATGCATCTCATATTCAATGTTCAGACCCACCAGAGTGCAACGCATATTGCATATGCACTTTGATTCCATTTGTCTAAGCTTGAGGCCTTCATTAATCCTATAAATTGAAGATCTTGTCTTTCGTTTGGTGAGGTCTGCCAATGAACGGCCAATGGCACTTTTGATCTTTGCTATTGACTGGCCAGATTTTCTCATTCTCATTTGGCGTATTATGCTGCCTATATAGTTTCTTGCATGCACAAATTATGGCATATACAACATACATTGTCCTACAATTGATATCTTTGCTAAATTTGGAACCATCTTGTGTGAAGGTGCCGCAATCTGCATGTGCGTACCTGCACATACTGCAGGTCCTACATTTGTGAAAACATGTCTTGGTCTGCACCCAGTCGCTAACACTGCTAGTGGTTTGATTGCTAGTATCCAGAAAGGATGGGCAGTTTGTTCCTAATGGTCGGTGCTTTTATCTGTTACCCGGCTGACAACTGCCTAGATTGGGGGTTTGTAGGGCGTTCCATGTAATGTTAGTTAACATTGTACTAATGAGTGCTAGACACATAGAGTAAAGTATGTTACTGAACACAATTAACATTGAAGAAATATGCAATGTTTCACTTTCTAAAAGTCAAACCTTGTTTTTGTCCCTTGTTCGTGGTTGTTTGTTTCGCCAACCCTGCTGGACATACATTTATATGGTATGTAACCATCTAATTATACTTTTGCAACACCCACATGAAATGTTTTTGTGACGTTCATTAATCAACATTTGTTTTGATTGGCAGCCTTGCGAACGACCTACGGTAGAAGCATGTCGGCTGCAAGGTGTTAGATATTTCTTGATTCTGAATAAATTGTGGCATTGTGACAATCACTTTATGGATGAATTAACTAGTTTATGAATATAACCAATATAACCATTTTGGAACATTAAGATCATGTTGGCCCTGTGATTTGCTAATTTTAGCAATAAATTACATATAATCTGAGGGTTTGACAGGAGTCTAGTCATGGGTTTACAGATTTTAATTTTTCAGATTGTGCCTCATTGACTGACTCGACAGCTCTATCTAAGAATATATTAAGGTTTGTCCTATGACTGGCCTTCATTTTTTAGAAGCCCCATGAGTGTACTAATTTGAACATGCATTTATTTTTGTTTTGTATTACTTGTTGAAAATACTAGTGATTTGCCCCAGAAGAAAGTCATTTTCGAAAACACGGTCATGAAATCTAAAACTGCTTAAAATTGGTGAAATGTAGTTAGATGTGTATAAAGGACTGTTTACTTCAAAAATATTTCTTTTGAATTAACTGCAGACAAATTGTGCATTTCTTTGAAATCCTGCTAATGGGAGTGTTTGATCAAAATGTAGAATTGGATTATGCGATCATGTGTGCTTTATAAAGGCTTTTTTGAGAAATTGTTTTTTACTAAAAGTATCTTTTTTATAAAATAAATTTATATTTAGATACGTTTTTTACCTCCATGTAGAGGGTGGCGTGCTCAACCTCCAATTTCTTTTTTCCTTTCTGACCTTTGGTTGGATCCTAAGCCTCCCCTGACTTGATACTGCCACCTCTTGCAAGGCAAGAAGCCACCCAGGCCTTGTATTTCCTAATGTGCATGTGTTCTGTAGGAATTCCCTAACATTGCTAAACTGTGTGGTCTGCAGGCGTGAACCAGGATATGCAAATGTTGTACTGAGCCTAGAACACCCCATCGTACCTGCCGACAAGGAGTTGCTCACCAGCATGCCTAATCTTTATTATGCGCTTAAAAACCAGACCATTCTCAAAGCACAGAACAGGGATTCAAATCTGTGTTCGGTCTCTTGCTGCCAAGACAAACCTGTTGCCCCAGAGTTATCCTTCCTGCCCTAATACTTCCTGGTGATCTCCAATAGTCATTCCGTGAAGGTGGTACTTTTGTCCTCTGTCTGTGCGAACATCTCCCTGAAGCTCAGCCACTGTGAATGAGCCAGAGTGTCAGCAATGTTATTTTGTGAACCTGGTACATGCTTCACTAGAACCTCGGTGTTGCTCTTCATCCAGTTCAGACAGAAATCTTAGCAAGGCTAGAACAGGGCACTATTTAGCACTTGCATGACAGCCTCATTCCCACCAAAGCATGATCTTATAATTCAGCTTCCCTTCCAATTCTGAAAACTTTCTGCTAATGGGAAATCTAGGAATGTAAACCTTTTTTGTTTGGTTTCTTTCCTTCCAGTGCCCTGGCCATGAGCCGGCGCACCAGCCCCCACTGAGGAAGACCCAGAAGCAACCCCCACAGGGGCATCAGTGAATAGCTCTAGTTGCCCCCATACTGCCATGCCACCCTCAATATGGACACCTGTTGGAACTGCCTTAGAAAATCATCCCAGATGGCCAGGTCTGCCTTTATCCTTGCACCCAGGCTCACATGATGGTGCTTAATCTTGAGTATTAATATTTTTGCAAAAACCCTGCCTGCTGGGATTACTCCTGTGAAGATGTTGCCCATCAGATGTTGCTCCTCCCCCCATTGCTGACACTGCTCCCCAAAAATGCTCAACCTTGGTAACCTGCAGGCCCCCCTGGCAGAGTCTCTCAATTCCCTACTAATGTTATCTTCATGGGGCCAACCTTGTTTTCTCCTGCCATGGTATCCTCAACTCCCTTGCCAGTTCTTTAGACTTCTAGAGTTGCACCAGTCTCCTTCACTCCCTACAAAGTAGTCTAGGTAGTGCAACACATTAGCTATCTCACCCATCTTTTACTGCCCACTCGACTAAACTGCTTGAAGTTGTAGCAGGATACCAAGCATCCCATTGGCACGCACTTGTCAGAATGTTTTCCTTGAAATTAAAATCCCAGCAGACTATTGTCAAGGTGTACTGGGGGAAGGGAGAAGGCTGCTTCCAGATCTACCTTTTCCATTAATACCCCTCTACCTGCTGGTTTAACTGAGTCTTTGAATGTGTGAACGACTGAGCACAGTCCTGGGTAAATCCTGCCATTCACAGAGCCCCGTCAGGTAATGACCAATGGTGGACGAGTCTGTATTGCCTGTTCTTGGGTACCACCTCAAGAGACGATGCCATGAAACCAGGTTTGGGGTGCTAAATGTAGTCTGTTCTACCAGGAGCACCCTCTCCTTGCCAATCCTCTGTTCTACTATCACTGGCATATCATAGACTGGCTTAAGGTTTGCGGAACATTCTTTCTCTGTGGTAGCTGAAGGGGAAAACCTGTTGTAAAACCTAATGGTACTAGCCCTGCCACTTCATTCTGGTATGTGTTAAGCATGGGGTGCAACACGTGCCTTGACAGACATTTGTGCCATGCTAAATGTCCGATCGCATCCCATTTCTGATTTGATTGCTCTGGATATTTGTTTCTGCTCAGTGGGGAGATTTGTGGTCCCTGACGTACCTGCTACAAGCATCCTGGTACCTGCAGCCCAACCCCCATGTATAATTGACTCTCATTTCCAGCATGTTGTGCTACCCGACAGGGCCACATACCTCTTGAAATATGCCACGTAGCCTTTCCTGCCGAAGGCGGACTGGTCCCTGGAATGTACCTGCTGCTCACCCAGCTGATGCCGTTGAAAGTGTTTAGCAACCACCATCTTGTGGGTGTAGCCAGACACCAACTCATTCCAGTTCATATTGGGGAACATGTGCATCGTGATCCTACAATTTTCTGCTCTTATATTCGGGCTGCAGCATCGCCTGTGCATTTGACTATTTTGGCTGTGTATTTTTGGAAGATGTATATATTCTCATTCTCTTCCTGCTTTTGTATCTAGCCTCATCTTTCATGTCCTTTTTGACCAAATTTAGACAAAGCTGTTAGAGCTTGTTGGATGGGACTCCCAGGTATGGCAGAGAGGCTGGGGGTCAGCGGACTTTGAGGGCCCAACACCCTCCCCAGAATACACAGGACTCAGTAAATGGCAACTGCAGTTTATTGCAAATAAAACCAATGGGGATCAATACAAGAAAGGGTCTCTGGTACATCTCAATGTTCCATGGCGTGCAGGCTGGTTTTGTGTGACAGGCGTCATCACTGGGGCCCTTCACCAAGAAACTAGCAGGAGGGATTGGGTATTGAGTATTACCACCTGTAGGCGACCCTATAGGTGTTCTACTGGTTCTCAGATGTTGGGTGGCTGGCCTGTCCCATCTCCATAGAACTATCTATTATATTGTAGCAGAGTAGCAGGATTACCGTTGGTTCTTGCCCCTTGCCATCCACCCCTGGGTTTCTACACTGCGATTGGTTAGAGCTGATCCTCCCAGGCCTGGCACTTGGATAGAGTTCTCAGCTCACTTCAAGGTGATGGCAATGATGGTGTCTGTATTGTAACTTGTGTGTACCACCTTTGCCTATGAGAATATGCTACTCATGTTGCAGCACTTGTTGCAGTCTGTCTGGTTTGCTGGGAACAGCTCTCCTTTCCCACCACGGATGGTTGTCAGTTCTCGTTCGGCTGTACCACATGTTTAAAGACCACAAATTTGAGCTACGCAGCTCACATTTATGAACATTTACTGTTTCGCTGGAGCTGGTCCCCTTGTCTGGAGATTGGAATGTGTCCTTGTATCTCTGACCTTGGCTATGGGCCTTTCTTGCATGTCTTACTTTGTGCAGCCTGATTTAGCTCGGCTTGTCTCATGATCAGTGGCTTGAGGCCTGCAGTAATGTTCTTAAACTGTATAATGCGGTTTCTACATTGTCCATGTTATGCTAGGTTCTGTTAGTCACACTTGGTCCTCTCAGGTTCCATATATATCCCTATAGTCCCCTAGGGTTATTTGTGTTGAGCATCTGCAAGCTTGCTCAGGATCTCTTGTGCCTTGTGGGTCTGTTACAGCATTTGGCTAGTGCAAAAATAATAAAAGCAATGACAATATGTATGTGTCTGTCTCCTAGCTATAGAACTGTGCACTTATGTTCAATTCGAGTGCGAGTTTGTGATTCAGTGCAGGACTGCAAATGTGCTTCATGTCAAACGCTGCTACTTCGTGGTGTCACTAATGACGTCTGTGTCATGGCTTCTTGGTGCATTAGTCAAGAATGTCCATAAAGATATTTCCATCCACAATCTGTTTCCTCTCCTATACCTGTGAAGATGTATACAGGATTCGGTCTGTATGGCTGGCTGAGAGGATACCTTTCCGTGTACTTGTCAATCATTGGTGCACTTGGGATGCGTCCAAAATAAGTTGTCTGTGAGCATTTCTGGCTTTTTGTCTTGTCATGAATTTGGGGGCTGGAGGGTTGGTCCCCCCTCTGGTCCACTGGTCGACCCCATCCCTATATGTTAAGCCTTTAGATCTTGGTTGCCATATTTTTGTAATTCCTCTGAGGTGTTCATAGTCATTCACGTGATCGTCAAAAGTCCATTCCATATAACTGGACACTCCTTCCGGGTTACACCACACCCACTTTCCTTCGTAGTACTTAGCATTGACTGGATTGTCCAATTTCATTGCCCAAGTGGGAATATTTCACTGTTTGCTATTCTCTCTCAGATTGCCTCTTTCCTCCACTATTTTGTTCTTTGCGCCTCCTATAAAAAATAAAAAAAATAATTTGGCACTTATATAGCGCTACGAACCCTCGGGTATCTGAGTGTTGTTTATTACCCATGGTGTGGTGCTCATTTATCGACCTCGGAAGGATGAAAGGCTGAGTTTGGCCCCGCTGGGATTCGAACCTGCGTTAGCAGCCTCTGCACGGATGTCAAAGCGAGCGCTCTACTTGCTGTGCCACTTGACCGGCTATATTCATGTCCATCAGGACCTTCTTTTCGATAGTGTCCTACTATCTTTCGGCACTAGGCAATGCAAATCTTCAACATGCATAGTGTCACGTCTGCCAATATTGGTGCTCCCAATATTATCTTCAGCCTGTCTGATAGCCATGACTGTATCCATGACTATGTATGCTATCCAGCTCTGGGCCTTTCCAGTCCCCTTTGCTTCCATCTTGGCATGCATCCAAGATAGCTGTTACTGCCTGTCAATGTGCCATTATCTTAATCATTGGCAGGTATGAATGTGCAGCAGGAACTCCCAATGTTTGTGCAGACTCCTCCTTCCATTGCTGTGAGCAGATCCTGAACATATCTATTCTGGGGGGCCACCAACCTTACTCCTCGGAGCTCTTCCTTTATTGCTTTGAACCCATTCACTGTAGAGTTTATCGTCATTGGCTCCCACTGTGTATTCTGCAGCCACTTCGCATTCATCTACACGGTGGGAATAAATGATGCAAAGAACATTTGCGTTCTGCTTAACAGCCTGTGTTCTGCTGTCACTTCATCCAGAGCTACTTCTGACTTTTCTGAGAAATAGTTGCTCCTTTTCACTCTACTTTTTTCACCGGCTTCTCTCCTTTGCCTGTTTGTTCTTTCTCCATAGATCTTTTCTTCCTTTTGTTAGTATCCATCTTTGGGTAGTCATCAAGCTATAAATCCTTCTGTGGCATGACCTATGAGGTTCATATTGATGTGTACCAATGAGCAAACTCCTCCCCAGTTGGGTGGCAGTTTCTCATATGCCTTGGAGCTACATGCCCATTATTGATCCATGGGTACTGCAGAGCCTGTCTTTATAGATGCATGCTTTTCTATGCTTTGGCACCCTGTATTTCTTTTACAACTTCTACTTCACTGTCATTTTGGTAACAGAGCGCTGGGGTATTATATAGGCATTGGTCCAGCTCCATTCTTCACCTAAGTGAGCAACTTTGCACTTGCGTCCCACTCCTTTAGGCATTTATCATTTTCTTCTTGTACCTTATTCACTGGTGGCAGTGCTAGGGTCAGTGCCTTGCTCCCCACAGCTCCATCCTCCGTATATACCTGACCATACACCAGTATCTGTGGTCTTTCCCAGCACCCAGGCTCTCCTCAATCTTTCACCCTTGTCCACGGGCAATGCAATGGTTTCAGCGTTAGTCCTTGTGTCACCTGTCTGTGGTAGATGAGTTATACATTGTATTGCTTCATCTAACTGCCAATAATTGTTCATATCGAGTCTTTATGTAATTGTCTTCCTACAAGAACGTCACTTGAGACATCCATCTCAATGTTGCACTTTTCCCTTGAAATCTCTCTAGTTGTGACCATTGCCAGGTATATCAGGCATTGAACTCTTGTTGCTGGTATTTCAGTTGCTATGAAGGTTCTGGAGGCACACAATGGGGGACCACAACAGAGGCGGAAGAACAGGACCCAGAACCTGCCGGAGGAGGCAGAGATACTGATCCAACATACGGACCGAACGGCAATATTCAACTTGGCTGGGATAGAATTTTCACTAGCGGAAACCTCCATACTAACTGAAGATTTATCCGTTGTGCCAATAGATTGGTATGACTTGGAAATGGAGATCTGCACATTCCTTTGCAAAGTAAGATTACGCACTTTCTTCCATGAACATCCCATGGAAGAAGGGGAACAAGACACAGGACTGCGCACACCAACTTCACACCATCGGATAATCAGATCCCAGGGGACATCCTCACTTTTCAAAGATGTATTTTAAAGGACCTTGACAAATTGAAATCTCGGAAAATAAGGCTGCAACACAATCTAACCTGGTCAGAAAAAACAACCTAATTTCTCTACAAAGTAACATGGAGATTGTCATCAAGCCAGCAGACAAAGGGGGTGGTATAGTAATTATGTCTGACTTACAGTATAAACAGATGGCGATCGCACTACTTGGCGACAGTTATACAATTCTACGCAAAGACCCCTCCAAGGACCTGTCGGGAGGATCTAGAGCCTCAACTATGCACTCCAATGACACTGGATCGTGAAAAAGGAGGCAGTTTCTCAGCAGGGCCCAGGGAAGAATTCCATGTTTTTATGCGTTACCTAAGATTCATAAGGATCCCCATAACCCACCACGGAGATCTATTGTCTGGCTGCGGTTCGATCCTGGAACCACCCTGTAAATTCATACTTTTCTCCAACCTATCAGTACTCGAACAACTACTTATCTGTGCAACACCACACATAATCAAGATCTTTGAAGGGCTGGAATTCAACCCAGAAGTACATGAACTGGTGATTATGGACATCAAGTCCCTATACACCAGTATACTGCAGGCCGTGGCCATTGACTGCACGAGGGAATTAATTACAACTGACCCCACAAAAAACCCGGGTCCCGACAAATTTCACAGTGGAACTTATCATACCACTATGCAAGAACAGTTTTGTATTTAACAATCAAACGTACCTAAAGACTAAGGGAACAGCTATGGGTGTGGCCTTTGCCCCTAGCCTTGCTAGTCTTTACATGTCTAAATATGAAAAGGATTTCATTTTTTCCAACCTGAACAGGTGGAAGGAACAATTGGGGCATTGGTATAGATACAAAGACTGTCATCTTTGTCTGGAGAGGCCCAAAGGAGTAACTGGACAACTTCTGGCTATCGCTCAATTCTTGCAGTGAACACATTCAATTAACTATGGAACATAGTAACTCCGAAATCAAGTTCCTTGACCTAATCATTTGTCATAGGAGGCATGCTTGAATGCGACCTAGACTGAAACAGATCAGAATATCCTGCTCCAGCGTGCTAGCAATCACCCATCTCACACCAAAGACAATTTGCCATATGGACAATTTTTATGCATACGAAGAAAGTGCACTTGTACAGATGATTCCTACAGATATGCAGATGCTTTATCCACATGCCTGAGAACTCGCAGTTATCTGAAAAAGCAACGAATACACACAACGAGCAAGATACACTGACTGGGAGAATTTACTTCACACAGATCCAGAACAGACTACAACAACTGTATGACATGCGTTGTCACTCATGGGATTCACACTTCCCAAATAAAGAATTGTACAGAAATATTGGCCTTTAGCCAACCTGAACTTAGCTGAGGAACCCACACCCAGGTTTGCATACAAACGGGCTAAAAACATACACAAGCACTTGGTACACTCCCTCGATCAACCAGATGCATCGAATATTGGCCTTTGGAATTTATGCCTCCTGAAAGGAAACTACCCATGTGGTAGTTGTGTAGCCTGTCAATTTACAACAAAAATGCATTCCTTTCAGGTGGGTAACAATGGATCCTCAGACTTAACAAATTGTAAAACCAGTTGTGCCATCTACTGCGTACAGTGCTCATGTGGCTTGAGATACATTGGGAAAAACAACTTGGACGGTTAATACACGCATATCCAAACACTGCTCCAAAATCAGATACAAGACCTCCACAGTACCCCTTGTCAGCCATTACATGGAAGCAAATCACACACCAAATGATATTCTCTGGTGGGTATTGGAGAAGATAAAGGGAGGAGACATCCAGAGAAGTCTCCTTGAATAGGAATCCAAGTGGATACACCGCTTAATCGCCTACAATCAGGGTCTAAATGAGATTTTACAGTCACCCACTAGACTGAGAACTTAACAGGACCTCCATCAGCCCTGCCTATTACAAGACTTATACTGACAGGTGGGTTGACCATATCACTAAATGTGTATCAACCGAAATGAATGACACCATATGTGGCACATCAACAACAAAAAATGTTGAAGGGGTCCGTCATATGGATCAGGAATACCAAATGGAGGTCTGGATCACCCGTTGGATCACCCGCTCGCACAAGTTAAGGCAACATACACAATATTGACCCTCACTCAATAATAATTAGGAGCACCAACAGGCCAGATGACTATAGCAACACCCCACTATACTATTGGGGCTCAAAACCCTAGCATCAACTCTGAAACCACAGAATTTTAATTCACTCGGCAGAAGGACCAGGCTTGCCACACATCCAAATTTTTCACAGCCCACCGCAGTTGTAGAAACAAACAGTGGCCGGTCATGTAGTAAACGATAAAATGTTTGGACTAGCTGCCTAGCAATATCAGCATTCCACATAACGTTTCAAATGCTTCGGGGCATGTGAACAATGATCGGTTATGAATACGCCCGTACATAACAAGGAATCTTAAATAACCCACAGATCCCCATAACAGGGTTTGTATCAATGTGGCTACATAAGCAGCACGACACTCGATACATCACCATGACAACCAGCCATAAACAAAAGCGCATAGCAGTTTCCTGCAATGCCGACACTGGACAAGCTGCCTAGCAATATCAGCACTCCATATTATGTTGCAAATTCTGAGGTATGTGAACAATGACTGTAATGAATATGCCTATATGTAACAAGGAATTGTAAGTAAGCCACAGATCACCATAATAACAGGGCTTGTATTGACGTGGATACGTAAGCAACACGATGCATGAGATCACCATGACAACTAGTCCTAGGCGAACGCGCATAGCAGTTTCCTGCAATGCTGAGTGAACGCCGGACAATGGCAGCGACCTAGATGGACATGAAAGGTGAGCGCTCGAACATATAGGATCACGTAACTCGGGCAACCGTTATCAGCAGCGGATGCCCAGATTCCAATATATAAAAACATATACTCACGAGTGTCGGCCCACATAGAAACGAACATAGGGAGACACAAGGCCCTGACTCTTTACCAGTATACTTTGTCAGGAATGTGCACACTTAAGGCGCAGCACACTCAGAAACCCACTGACAATTGCTCTGTTGCTTACGTTACGTCCCCTTTCTTCCATACTGTATAGGAGTTCCTCGTGAGGGATGGGAGACAACCTTTTTCACCAGAAAAACCTTCTTCCCCTTTAAATTTAGAGGCACGCAGGGGCTCAGCTCTGGGAGCATGCGCTCGCCTGACTCCACCCACCGGTGCCACTCCTCAGTCCCCTTTTCCATGTCGATGGGAATGGGCCGATTTCACCAGCGCTCCTGGGTTTGGCTTCGGCATTGTAATACCACATGCACTTCCCCGGATATTCTTCTATCTTGGATTTTTTCTTCTAGATACTTGGACCTCTGAAGCCACGCTCCTCCCCGGCGCATGTCAACTACAACAGGCTTCAGCGGGTGTCCAGCCTGCGAGGGGCTCTTCCCAACATCAGACCCCCACACTCTTTGCCTCGGCTGTCTTGACCCGACCGCGGCTGGGAAGGTTGCTCTGTGTGCAACTTGTTGACACCTCGGGTTTTGAAGAACAGGCTAGCTAGGTGGAGGCAGCTTTTCCAGACATCACCTCCAGAGGACCTAGTGGACTACGTCCCGCTTTGTTCGAGGCCAAAAGCAAGGCCTTTATTCAACATAGTACCTCGCAAGGGCGATTCCATTCCTAGAAAACGCCAAACCGTGAGGGGCTTGTCAGGCTCTAGCACCAGCACACGTACCAAGGCTAGTCCAGCTACCGGCCTTACGGCCGAGGGGTCTCCGGATCCTTCCGGTATAAGTGCTGAGGGACCGCAAGGTTCTTCTACTGGGGTTACTCCCAATGGGCAACGCCCCAATACCGGCATGTCTGAGGGCGCCTTCACGCACCACTACTGGCAGTTCTGCTGAGGGCAATATGACTTCCAGGCCCCGGCCTGAGGTGCGGGATAGGCCGTACGTTCCAACACCAAGTGTCTTGGATGGGGCTGGTTCCAGGGAGCAAGGCACCACGACTTCGGTATGTGGCACACAGCTCAACAAAATGGCTGCCGTGCCAGACAAAATGGCTGCTCGTCTGATACCACCTTAAGCAGAGCGGGTCTAGGAACGAGTCACAAGGTGGGACTGGTGTTAACCAGGTATGTGGCCTACTGCTTATCCATCAGCAGCGCAGGTTCACCCTGCACCCCAGTGTGCCCTGGCCCCAGCCACTCCAATACCTCCTGCCACCTCCTCTGCTTCCAAAGACAGGTTCTTCGAGAGGTTTCTGGCGCTGATACATACGCCTCAGATGGGGTCTTTCCTTTGGGATGCTATCTGGGATGTGCTTCCCCAGGCCACCCCACCGGTACCCATAGTTATCCCTCCTATGGCTCTGATGCCTCAGGCCCCAGCGCAGCCTTTGCCTCTGCCCCCCGCACCCCTGACTCTGGCACTACAGGCTATTCCACAACAGCCTCCACAGCAACCCCCAGCTCCGGTTTCCACATCGCAGCCCACTGCGCCCAGTACCCCTCTGCCTGCTCTGGATCCTCCTATCACACAGGCGGACACAGACGAGGATGATCCCGACACGCCGTCTTCAACGAAGGCCTTCCACAAATGCCTTGCGGCCCTGGCAGAGTACTTGGGCCTCCCTCAGCCCAATATAGAGCAGCCCGAGGAGGAGGTCCTGGCAGAAGTCCTCACCCTAAGCCCCCCACCTCCAAGACAGGGATCCTGATGCAGAAGGGCGTTGTTGCCCTGGCCAAGAAGGGTTGGCTCAAGCCGCACTCTGCTCAACCTGTCAATCGGTGCCTCAACGCCAAGTACAGGCAGCTAGGGGGGAGTCATACACTCTTCCTTTCGGCTCATCCACAGCCGCACTCCTCAGTGATTGCTGCAGCGTCACTCTAGCCTAAGCCTCAGTCGTCCTCGGCCACCTCATCCTCGGCGCTGCTAGGCAAGGAGAAGGTCCTGGAGCCGTATGGGAAAAAGCTGTACTCCAACGCCTCCCTGCACCTGCGTCAAGCCAATGCTATGCTGGCAGCTGCTAACCAAAGGTTCTGGTGGGAAATCGGACTTCCTCCCGGAACTCCCGCCCCAAAGCCAGGCTTGCTTCAAAGAGGGATTAAGAGAAGCCAGGCTGGTAGCGTCCGACATCATGGAGTCCTCAGTGGCCCATATAGATACCTCTGCCGGGCCATCTGCATTGCCACGGACATGAGAAGGACGGCCTGGCTCCGGGCTACTAAGTTCAACTTGGACATCCGAGAACGCATATTGGACCTTACATTCGAGGGTAGTGACCTCTTCCACTCCTCCACAGATGAAGAATTAGATAAGTACAGCAGCTCACAGACCCCTAAGTCTTTAGTCTTACAAAGGCCACGCCCAAGGCGTACACCCAGTCCAATCCACGCTCTGACAAGGGGTGGGTGTCTGCAGGGTGCAGAGGCTTCCAAGAACGGAGGTCCAGACAACCTGACCGATCCCAGAGTCCGCATCGGAGGACACAACAAAAGGGGGGGGGGGGGCAAGGGGTTTTTCCAATCCCCCTCCTCCTCCGCCTCAGAGGAAAAAAAAGGCATGACATGCCCCTCCGGGTCCACGGGTCTCCGGTGGGGGGCAGGCTTGCCTCTCGTGCAATTCTGGCACCAAACTTTTTCGGACCCATGAATCCTATCTGTAGTCTCCACTGGGTACTGCCTACCGGTTCCTCCCTCCCCCCCTCATCTCCCACAGATTGGGACAGCAACTCTTTTGGCGGAAGTCCGGTCGCTCGTCAAGAGCCAGGCAGTGGAAGAAGTCCCAGAGAGCATTGAGCTTCTATTCCAGGATTTTTGCCCTACAGAAGAACCAAGCTGGCCTGAGAGTTGTGTTGGACGTTTCCACCCTCAACCTCTCCCTACAAAAATTCAAGATGGTTATGCCAGCTCTCATTGCGGCGACACTGAACAGGGGAGACTGGATGTGCTCCCTGGATCTGAAGGACTCGTATCTACATGTCCCGATTTGGCAGCCTCATCGGTCATTTATGCGCTTCAGGCTCATGGGCTGCCACTTCAGTACAAGGTTCTACCCTTTGGCCTCAACTCAGCCCCCAGGGTATTCACCAGACTGATTAACAGTGGCAGCCCTCCTCAGGGCCACCACATATACCCATACCTGGACGACTGGCTCGTCCGGGCCTCATCTCCGGACGCGGTTCTTCACCTCTTCCACGCTTATGAACACACTCGAAAACCTGGGGTTTACGATGAAGCTCAACAAGTCTCAGCTGCAACCCACGCAGAAGCTGACCTTCCTGGGCCTCATCTGGGACACCAGCTCTGAGAGGGTGTTCCCTTCGGTGGACAAGATCAAAGCAATCAAGAGCTACTACTCACTTCCTCTCCAGGACTGTGACCTCAGCCTGGTGGTATCAACGCCTACTGGGCATCATGGTTGCAGTCCTTCTAGCCATCCCCCACACGAGACTCCGGATGAGGAGACTGCAACTGCACTTTGCAGCTTCCTGGAATCAGGAGAGGGGCTCACAGTCGGAGCCTGTGGACATTCCCTCGTCTCTCCACCCATACCTCCTCTGGTGGTCTGCGGACTTCAACCTACGGCGGGGCAAGCCCTTCGGGCAGCCTCTCCCTTAGGTCACTGTCACGACGGACTCTTCCCTAGAGGGCTTGGAAGCCACTCTGGACAACCAGTGTCCATGCAGTCTGGACCCGGCAGAAAAAGGAGTCCCACATCAGCTGGCTAGAGTTGAAGGCCATATGGCTGGCCCTCAAGGCCTTCCTCCGTCTCATGGAAGGCAGGACAGTACTTATCCAGATGGACAACTCCACCAGAATGTACTATGTGAACCAGCAGGGGGGGTACCAGATCCCCCTCCACTGTGCAACCTCGCGAATAGCATGTGGGATTGGGCCCTGGAGAACATCTACCTCATGGCTGTCCATCTCCCCGGGCAGGCCAACCTGGAGCTGGACAGACTCAGCAGACTGGGGGCAGACGATTATGAGTGGCAATTAAACGACCTGTTACTGGAGGAAATCTTCCTCAGATGGGGCATCCCCAAGTGGATCTGTTTGCCTCCACGACAAGAAATGCCAGCAGTCCACCTCGGGGCAGGGGCAGGGCCCCGGCTCCCTGGGCGATGCATTCCAGCTACAGTGGAACCACATGAGGGCATATGCCTTCCCGCCCACCCCCTTGGTCCACAGGGTGATCTGCAGCATAAAGCAATCGTCTCACCTCAGCATCATTTTGATAGCTCCCTGGTGGCCGGCGAGGCCATGATTCTTCGAGCTGCTCAGCCTATCCGACAAACCTCCCATTTGCCTACCGCTGGGCCCAGCTCCCCTCCTGACACAGCAGGGGGGGGCTGGGTTCTCCAACCTTCTCACAAACTAGCCCTCAGTGTGGTTCCTGAGCAAGTCACTCTGAAACACTTGAGCCTATCGCAGGCTAACCTGGGGGTCATACAGGGTGCCAGAAGCACAGCTACCAGGAGCAAATGCTCTAGATTCTGTCATTGGGCCAGCTCTAAGATCGACCCTCTCAAGTGCTCTTTGGATGATGTCCTCTCCTTTTCGGCACACCTCGCACAATCCGGAGTGCAAGTCGACACATGCCGCACTTACCTGGCAGCCATAGGTGCCTACAGAAATTCAGAGGGTCTCTTTTTCCTCCTATAATCCTATGGTCAAGCGGCACCCGCCCATAAAGAGGCTGCACCCAGTCTGGGAACTCAATGTGGTGTTGGGTGCATTGGCCCACAAACCTTTTGAGCCGATGGCATCCGCTGATATCAGGTTGGTAACCTAAAGACAGCTCTGCTCATGGGTCTCCTCAGCTTGCAGGGTCAGCAAGATCCGGGCCCTCGTAGCCTCAGAGCCCTACACCACTTTTCACAAGGATAAGGTGGTCCTCCGGACACACCCGGCTTTCCTACCCAAGGTCTCACCCGCCTTCCACCTTGAGGATTGTTCTACCTACTTTTTTCTGAGCCCAAGAATAAAACTCAGTCTTGCATCACCTCGATGTCAGACAAGCTCTGAAGTATTACTTGGACAGGACCAAAGATTTCTGCAAGCCAGATGCCCTTTTTGTCTTCTTCGGAGGTGCAAGGGCAGGTTATCGGGCTTCCAAGGCTTCCATCTCTAGGTGGATGGTCGCGGCCATCAAGGTGGTCTGATGGGCAGCACAGGCCAGTTCCGGCCAATTTGCATGCCCATGCTATCAGGGCCAAGAGCACGGCTATTGCCTTCCAACGCCATGTGCGTTGGCAGGTCATCAGTAGGGCGGCCACCTGGGCCACCCCTCGGCTTTTTGCAAGCCACTACTGTCTGGATGTCACCTTTAGGTCAGACGCGGCTTTCGGTCAGGTGGCTTTGAGAAACCGGTTTGCTTAAGGAGGATCTCCTCTCCACCCAAGGGCTACGCTCAGTTGTAATCGCCCATACAGTATGGAGGAGAGGAGACGGGAGGTAAGAGTAAGTTACTCACTGTAGTGACTGTAGTACTCTTAGTCCATAGTCCCCTTTCCTCCATACGTCCCACCATCCTCCCGCCACAATACTGGTGTCATTAGGCAATGTTGCATATTGTCGACGTGTCAATAGGGACTGAGGAGCAGTGCCGGTGGGCGGAGTCAGGCAAGCGCATGCTCCCAGGGCCGTGCCCCTGTGCGCCTCTAAATTTAAAGGGAAGGTTTTTCTGATGAAAAAGGTTCTCCTGTCCCTCGCGAGGCACGCCCATACAGTATGGAGGAAAGGGGACTATGGACTAAGTATGTTAGTCACTATGGTGTGTAACTATTAATCTCTCCTTTCAGATCACAGGGAGGAGCATGCAAACATACAAAAGGACTGCCACTAGAAAAATGGAGAAAGAATAGTGTTTTCGCATACCAGCAGGTAAATCTGGGGACGTTTTGCGCTAGTTGAGTGAGGTGTATGCCACCGCAGACAATGCTCCACATATGGGCTTACTAATCACCCACCCCGGATAAAACATTGCTATAATGCTACTCATTGTTCCCATACTTCTTGAAACTCAGGAAGTTGGCATCCTCTGAGGCCGCTGCAGCAGCTAAAGGGCTTTTGTTTGGAGAAGCTTTTGTCAGACATGTCCAGATTTGTTAACACCTTTGCTGCTCTGGACAAAGGTCAGAGTGTTTGTGCCCTGTGTATCCGTCAGGGCGGCAGAAGCAGAGGCGGCTCCTTCAGCCGCTGAGGAGACCAGAGGCCCTATAGAGGAAACAACTGGTGACAGCAGGAAGACAGAAGGCTGAATCCGTCCTTCCCCTCCCATGGAAGAGGTAGGTGTCAGGACTGGCACTGCAGCAGCAGGTGAGAGTACAGTCGTATGCACACAGCGCAGCAGCAAGCAAAGCATTCCCGCGATAGGTGGTAGGCTAGCGATGCACCTAAGCGCTTGGGAGGAGCTTACGGTGGGGGGGGGGGTCGTGGATTGCTTCCCACCACACATTCGCTAGAGTCCATTTCTGTCTCTATATTCCCCTTTAAGACCATACACCGAATCCAAGGAAGGATTCTGACGTCTCCCACACACAGATAAGCTCCTCTACTGTAACCACCATGCAGGATCATTTGAATAACTCCTGAAGTGTGACTAATACAGCTGTATGTGCCTTTCCACATGGTGGTTCGGCCTCAACAATTGGGATTGAGCACCAGTAGGTAAGTTGACCACCGGCGCCAAGATAGGTTCTTGGAACCAGGTTCTCTAGGTGCTTAGGACTTCCCGGCACCCCACGAAGTACCCTACACTTACACTGTCTCTCTACAGGGTCCCCAACACAGAGCCCTGATGAAGGCGGCAACCAAGTATCCATAGACCGCCGAAACGTGATGCCTACTGGGTACAACTTGATCTGGAGTAGACCTAATCTAGACATTTAACTACACTTGTTCCCATACCAAGATCTTTCGAAGACAGATCTTTCCACATTGGCTTAGAAAAAAAGACCCTGATAAAATACTTGTCTACTGAACAGTTCTTATGGCAGAAGAATTACCCTAATAATCCCCGTTCCAATAATGGCTTCGAACATAGCCCCTGTTTAGGATAGAAGGATGACCCTAATTTAGTAAAAGTTGACACAAGGGAATAATGTCAACCATTTCTTTTCTTCACCACTTGCTCATTTAATTTTGTACTAATAAGTTGTCAAAATAAGGACACAGGCTTTCTATGTCCATATCAATTCATTGAAACAAAAATAAGGAGAAATAAGATACTATATTGAAGAATAATAGTTCTAGAAGGAAGATTATGTATAACAAATTTGAGCTTTTCACTTTTCTTTCTTTTTACACAATCCTCATGAGCATGTTTCTTTTGTCATATACCAACCAAATGTGAATTTCATGATCCATCACTGTACACCCAGATATAAGATTCCAGGGAACCAAACTATTATTACTATTACTTTGGATTAAATGTTATAACCACTTGTAAATCATTCAGGATTGTTGATTTTATGATATTGCAATGACTATTATTAAATCGTGATTTGTATTCTCTTTTTGCATTTCCTTGAATTCTTTATCAGAAACCCCGTTTAATTAGGATAAGTGGTAGGGACTTGTAGACCCATACTTGTGGATCTCTATCTTAAGGAACCCGATACAATGACTAACAAATAGCCCAAATGGATTGGTCTGTTTAGTGATTCATTCGTTTTCCTTTGAGAACAATAGAGGTACACTTTCTTGTTCTGGAGGCACTCAGTAACATAGGTGATTAATGCTACAACAGCAGGGTACATTTGAAAACATACTGGGAACAATAGCCTTCCCTAACCGTTATCCAAACAAACAGTTTTTACCATAACATTAACAGTTCTTCAAGAGAAAATATTAAAATGGACTGTGCTGTCACATAGTTCAAGGTAAACAGGTGGAAAACAATGTCCTAATTTTCGCTAGTAGAACACCCTGACCCCAACAGGGGTGCCTTGCCTTGGTGGTGAATGGTGCGCTGCCTATCTAACAGGGATAGTGTAAGAGGAAACTGTCCCTCATTGCTGCCAATTGAATTTGTGTGACACATTTTATTGGATTTAAAACAAACCGAGAGACAGCCATTCGGCTATTTGTACATAAAGGACTAGTTATTAGATCCTGTCAGAATAGCTGATTGACTGCCAAGAGAATTATGAGACGGGGTAGGAGTCGAATGTGGCACATGCCACAGCATGCCACCAATCTCTGGACTGGCTGATGTAAAATGTGCAGTTTTAAGGATTTCAAACACATTCATCAAGTGAAAAATAACCTCTCAATCATTGTGGCATTGTTTTATATTGAAACATTTTCAGCAAATGCATAGTTTAAGCACTTATCATGCCACAGCATGTCACCAATCTCTGGACTAGCTGATGTCAAAATTACTGTTTAAATGACTTTAAAGACATTAAACAAGTGAATAAAAAGCCTCACAATCATTGTGCGATGTTACGAAATCAAATAAAAAAAAAATTGTAATCCCACTGCTTCCTAGAACTTTCAATCTTATGCACTGTAGTCTGAAGTGCTACCATTGTACCAATGGTTTAGACGGGAAACTCCTCGTATTAGTTCTTATTACCTATTCACACAGCAGGGCCTGAAAGTCCCTTTTCAGTGTCAATGCTAACGTGGCATGCCACCTAGATATTGCTTTATATCTGCTTCAAATACGTTTTTTCATTGCTTCAAAATTACTTCAGGCATCTCACCTCTTGGGCTCTTGCATTATATTTCATAACTTACAGCAATTGAATGCTTTAAAGCACTTGGAACTCCAGCATGTCACCACTCTCGGGACTAGCTGATGGCAAATGTACTGTTTAAATGACTTCAAAGACATTAAACAAGTGAATATAAAGCCTCACAAACATTGTGAGATGTTATAAATCAAATAAAAAAATAAAATAATTAAATTCCAATAGCTACCTCGTGGTCACAACCTCATGGACTGTAGTCAGAAGTTCTACCATTGCACCAACGCTTTAGATGGGAAGATTCTGGTGCTAGTTCTTATGACCTAATCAGAAAGCAGGGCCTCTAAGCCCCTTTTCGGTGTCGATTCTAAAGTGGCATGCCACCTAGATATTTCTTTATCTGCTTAAAATCCGTTTTTTCATTGCTTCAAAATTACTTCAAGCATCTCACCTCTTAAGCTCTTGCCTTATATTTCATAACTTACAGCAATTGAATGGTTAAAAGCACTTGGAACTCCAGCATGCCACCAATCTCGGGACCTGCTGATGTAAAATGTGCAGTTTAAATGACTTAAAAGACATTAAACAAGTGAAGAAATAGCCTCACAACCATTGTGAGATGTTATAAATCAAATTTAATAATAAAATTCTATGCGCATCCTGTGCATTACACAATATGGCCTGGGTAGAAGTAGAATCCTCTGACAGCAACTAAAGCAGAGAAGGGCCTTCAAAAATTCTGCAGGACCCCTCTCTGGGACAGCTGATGGAGAAAGCAGCATGGGCAGGTCTAGGTCCCTTATCCCATAAGCTGGACTTTCTCCTGGGCTGGGTCGCCTTTTCGCAAGGACTGATAACTGTGAGGCCCAGAGCCTGCAAGAGACAATGGCAGGAGGAACATAAGGCCAGTGGCAAACCACTGTCTGAATCATGCAAAGGACACACAAAATAGTGGCATGCTAAGGGAAAGGCGTGATGGAAGGGAAAAGGTGACATACCCATAGCTCTCAACTCCCACGCTTTTGGTGGGTGTCGCTGGCCTTGTAAAGGGTTAACTCACCCGCCAAGCACCCAGCATGCCCATTCATTCCAATGGGCGTCTCACCCGCCAAAAACAATCGGGTGATTTCACCCGCTTTTGCAAAACAAATGGTTGAGAGCTATGAATACTTCTTAGCCCACAGGAAGACCAAGAGGGCACTGAATGGGATTCCAGCAGCACTGCGAGTTCTCACCTTTCTATGAGTTTAGCCACTCCTCAGGAAGGAGAACCGTGCAAAAGGTACAATAAGAGCGTTTAGAAATGCAGAGATAGTTCCCTGATCGACCCCTTTCATACAGACCTGCTACTCCACCCGAGATCCTTGGAGGGGAAGCCCCCACTTAAGGCCAAAAGGTACTTGAGCAAGCGACTGCGCACACCTCTAAATAAGGAGGTGAGTAATTAAAGGCACAATATCCCAGACCTTCTCTGCCGGATAAAGTAGCAGACACTCTGGAGGTGGACTCATTCATGGTGAAGCACACCAAGGACCCGAAAAGGGCATTGACCGCTCATGGATAGCATGCCAGGACACGCTCCCCGAGTCCATAGGTCCGTTGGCCAAGATCATTAAAATGGTGCAAGAGACCAAAGAGGCCCTGCCTATGGATGTGCATATTCTGGCTAATTGGGCACAAAGAGCAGTTTGTTTAATAAGTAATACCAACTGTACGATAGCATCGGAGTAAAGATCGACCTGAAACTCAGGAAGTTGGCATCCTCTGAGGCCGCTGCAGCAGCTAAAGGGCTTTTGTTTGGAGAAGCTTTTGTCAAAGAAATGTCCAGATTTGTTAGCACCTTTGCTGCTCTGGACAAAGGTCAGAGTGTTTGTGCCCTGTGTATCCGTCAGGGCGGCAGAAGCAGAGGCGGCTCCTTCAGCCGCTGAGGAGACCAGAGGCCCTATAGAGGAAACAACTGGTGACAGCAGGAAGACAGAAGGCTGAATCCGTCCTTCCCCTCCCATGGAAGAGGTAGGTGTCAGGACTGGCACTGCAGCAGCAGGTGAGAGTACAGTCATATGCACACAGCGCAGCAGCAAGCAAAGCATTCCCGCGATAGGTGGTAGGCTAGCGATGCACCTAAGCGCTTGGGAGGAGCTTACCGTGGACTCTTGGGTCGCAGAGACTGTGCAGGGGAGTTGTCTGTAATTTTTAAAGAGCACAGACAAACGAAACTGCAGTAACTTTCCCAATTTCAGAGTGTTAGGCAGAATCACATGCAGTACCCTTTGCGAACACTACATGCAATTAAGACTACAAGTGTCAGTACAATTTCACCTTTGGTACAAGCCTTTACTACACAGTTATGTGGTAGCATTGGCTGAGCAGCAGACTTATCTCAAGAGTTTAAGTGAGCAGTAGAACAAGTTACACAAAGGGACCAACAAATACAGTGGTTCAAACAAGCACTTAAGGATTCTTGGTAAAAGAATATACATTTATTTACAGTCAATTAGAAAACATTACACTAGCAAAAGCAGCTTAATATCATACACTAATACACAACCAATAAGTTACTAAACCAGTTCAGTGCCCCTGAAGTGGGAGCAAATGGCACTTCAGTTGCTTTAAAAAGGGGTAAAAAGACAAGGCTATAAGAAATGCAGCCCAAATACATTCATAAGTAGGGTAAAGGGTTTCAGTTAACTACAACCAGCAATTCAATAGGCCTGGACCAAAGTCAATGGTTCTGAGTCTTTGTATAGGATAGCACAGTTCTTGTAGATAACGGTTAAGTCGTTGCCACGGTTTTTAGAAGAATTTGGCTAGGCAAAAGGTTAGACAAATGTTTAGGGAAGGACCAGCCTTCAAAGAGGGGAAGGTTTCACAAACTTTCTCTGTGGTCGAAAAGTTTTCCGGACCGTGTTTGCACAGTACCTTTAAAGTGAAGAAGAGCTGTAGCGGAGGCAGTTGTTCCTGGCAGTTCGAGCAGACCTCGCTGGTCCTGTGCTTCAGTCGTGGGGACAAGGAGGACGTTGGGAGGTTCCTGCACTGCCCAGGGAAAAGGCCACAAGCTTGGATAAACATCGGTTTAAGGTTTGAGTGCCTTAAAGACCACAAACTGGTATCCTTCCCACTGGCTATCCGATTTTCCACAGCACTCTGTACAAAATTCGACCAGGAGGGGTCGGTTTCCAGGCGGCTTGTGAGTTGGTTGGTCCCACCAAACTCAAGGGAAGAAGTTAACCTTAAAGGGCTTCTCTGTCGATAGAGTTTCAGGCAATTCGGACCAGCAGCAGGGCTTCACCGGTCGTCCAGGAGTTGCAGCAGTCCTCTTCCTTCAGCTCGTCTTCGGTTCTTTCGTTCGTGGTCGACTCTGCTTTCCAAGTCCCAGAGACCTGCTTTTAAACAGTTTTCCCCCATTCATTCCAGCCTGGCTGTCACTCACACAGCAGGGTGGCTGTCCTTGCTGGACAGCCAGCCAGCCAACCAATCGTGTCACAGTGCATTCAGGTCTCTTAGGAGACTAAGCACAGGGAGTTTCAGGCACCTCCTCACATCCTGTCCACCCCAGGCACTCAGGCGCCAGAGGAGGGCTTCAGCACTGAAACCCGCCAAAGGCCAATGAACAAAGGGACCAAACCTGGTTTGGCACGCAGAGTTAAACACAAGAATGATCTTTCCTAAAAGAAACAGTGAAAAAAGCCAACCGGAGTCTGTTTTTACAGATCAGTCTTGGGCGCCATCTTGAAAAACATGGCTGACCCGATTTTTTTTTTTTTTTTTTTTTTTTTTTTTTTTTGGCTACCGTTCGCGGTTGGGTAAAATCATGGTAGTTTAATCTAAACCACTGCTACCAGCCATTTAAAGTAGGAAAGGGTAACATTTGACTGTTACATGAGTGTTTTGACTCAGGGGAGGGGGGGGGGAATGCTAGACAACCCCTCCAGCACTCTATAGGAAGATGGTGTGTGCTGGGTCAGTAAATATAAAGAGACTAGAAAAGTCAATTTAACTTTACATGCTCTGGGAGACGGTAGTCAGTCCCAGAGAAAGTGTTTAAACCTTGGGGAGTCTGAAAGACACCCCTGTGCTACTGCACTGAAGGTGCTGTGTGACACAAAGAAAAAGATGATGCCTATGGTGTTTTAAAACACCATAACCAAAGAACACAAGTGAAACGCACACCAAAATACATGGAAGAGTGGGAATAAAGGCTCACTCTTCCAGGTAGAAAAATCAAATCCTAGAAATCCAGCAAAGTTGCTGGGGGTTTCAAAAGGTATGGAAAATTAGCACATTTTGAGAATTCTCCCTAAAACAGAGGAGGAACAAAGCCTCATGGACCAGGAAGTATGAGATTTTCTAAAGAAAAGAGCGATAAGGCCAGCGTAGCAGGTGGCGCAACGCTTCCTAAGCAATGTCTTAGTGGTGAAACAGAAGCAAAAGGTCAGGCTGGTGATAATCTCAGACAATTTAACGACTTTCTCATGTACCGACACTGCAAGATGGAGGAAATCCATCTCTTCAGGGACATTTTGCAGAAAGGGCACTGGGTAACCTGCATAGATTTGAGGGATGCCTATCTAGCAGTACCCAGTCCTGAGATGCACCAGCAATTTTTAGAATTCCTCTGGTGATGGCAAAGGTGGGAGTTTATGTGCCTCCCTTTTCAGACTAACTTCAGCACTGTGGTGCTTCACAAAGCTACTCAGGAGTGAGACTGATTTTATACATCGAGGATATTTGTCTCATGGCGCAGGATCCGATGCGGCTGCTAGAGCAAATGGTCCTAATGACGGGTCTCCTAGAGAAGCTGGGGTTTCTCATCAATTGGGAGAAATCCGAGACCAGGCCACAGCAGAGAATGGAGTTCCTGCGGTTTATCACAGACTCCAAGTTGGGGCACTCTCTGCCCCTGTAGAAAATGAACGACCCTTTGAAACATCACAGTATTGACTTTCCATTAAAGACTAAAATTTACTTGACAGTCTTATGTTTGCACAATCACTTCTTCGGTTTAAAAGTTCTTTTAACTGATCAATTTTCCATCAATCATATGTCATAACAAGTTGCATTCATCAGTAATTTTACAGTCACTTATCTAAGAAGGAATCTGCTGAACCTCCAAGGGAACCTGACAGCAGGTGCGGACACTAAACAGGCAGACAACACAGGGCGGATCCCTGCCGGATTTGGAAACGGTTCATTACAGGTTTTGTTCTTCGCTATACCCTGTTCGAGATGGAGTCATTCATTAGGAAGCTACAGCGAGACAGTGAAAGAACGAGGAATTGGGGATGAGGAATTGAGGTGATGGGACCAGAACGTTGTGATTCATGGACTAGGACAAGTGTCATGCCTGAGGGCAATAGAGTTTCAAACTGCAAAGACTACATTGACACTGAAAATGTTTTTTTCTGTGATTTTTGTTTAATGTTTTTTTTCTTTTTTAAGATTGCTGCTTGAGTTTTAATAAAGAATAGTATGCATAATACGAGCCTCTGTGTCTTTAATAGAATCATGACTTTCCTGAAAAAGTATGGACAATCTGGACTATACCACAGTACTAACTGCCTCAATGGAGTTTACCATCAGACAGCATTTCTGGCCAGTCCCTTTTTTCTGGCAATGTATTCCATATCGTGTCATGGAGGGCCCCCTACATTTCTCTGTCAACAGAGCTGCTGAGTCTCCCTAAAATCGTGGGAGTCTCTAGCAAAAGGAGACAGACACCTGCACTCTCGTATTTGAGCAGGATTTTCTTTCTACATCTGCAAAGATCGTCAGCTGTGCCTCAGACAGTCCCTTTTTTTTTGCGGCAACACTGGGTTGAAGTAAGTAACACACTGCTGAACACAGCACTCAACAGCACATGCTGGTCTGACTGGGGCTAAGCTGTGTCCTGTACACCTCGACTGCTGAATTTCCAGCTGATCTCAGTGGCAACGTTGGCTAAAGAGGGATAAATGGGATAGATAAGATGATCATGTGTGTAATTTCAGCACAGGTGGTGTGCGAGAGGCTACACAGCCCATTTGATGGTCTGACATGCATATTCTGGCACACACACATGACTGTAGTGTCTGACAGGACATATTCTTGCTTTGCTTCTAAATTTGATTAGAAACCACATCCTGCAGTCTCATATGAAGTACAGTTTAGGGTTTCTAAGCCAGACCTTTCGTTTTTTAATGTTACATCAGGAAACACGAGGACCTTGCAATTCTCTTATTGATTTCATGTGCAAGTTCATCACTACCAGGTCGGTGCTGCGGACCCCCGGTCAAGGTCAAGGGATAGGCTTCACGGAGGGACTACTTCACCTTCACATCTACTTTCCTTAAGCCTCAGCCCGAGGAAAATTCAGACACTTCCCAACAGACTGGTCCCTCTGAATGCCACTGTGGCTCATGTGTCTCACACTCTGCCCGACCTCTATTGTCCTTCAAAGGCATGCATGAGATGGACAACTGCCCTTAGGGCCACAGCTTTATGGAATAAATGGCAGCAATTATATGGCTTTTCCCCTAGTCCATATTGGCAAGAGAGTAACAATATTCTTATACTGCAGGCCCATCTGAAATATAGCTTTGTCTTAAAATCTATGTATCATATGTTTGTCCTTCTGTAGGCTGTTGATTTCTGGGAGTCATAGATGTGTGTGATGTGTTGCATTTTGATAAGTCGTTCATTTTATAAGGCCCATTGCTTCCGAGTCAAAGAATAGAAGAAAAGCATGACGGGGTTTAGTTAAAAACAAGATTTCCAGAGACACATGGGCTAGATGGAGCCTGGGGTCCCCTGGTATATTAAACCGGCCAGGCATTTCAGGAGCTACATAAGGAAAGAAGGAAGGCCCTTTACCCTGGAATAGGGGGTGCAGAGATTGGGGATTCCCAAAGCATTGATAGGAACAGAAATGCAACATTTACAAATAGTGTGAGGTGTTCCTTGGTCTGTTATGGTGTCATGTCCACCTTTACATTTTTCATCCTATCATGATCGTGGTGGACCCAAAACCCCTACTGCCAATTTTCCAAGGGTCATTTCTTCGCACACCACTCCCATTAGAGCACTTGATTGCAACTGTCAGATTACATGGTCACTGTCCTTTTCGATGCAATGGCTGGCAACCCCATGGACTACCTGCTGGGTTATCCAGGTCTTCGGGCGTTGACATCGGAAGCAGTGGAAGTTGAGGCGAAAGCTCTGGTTAGCATGGTCAGATCGATTACTCGTCCTGCTGCTATTTAAATTCGTTTTCAGCTGTGTGCACATCTTGATTGTCCTGCCGTTGTTTAAATTCGTTATTAGCTGTCTGTACATCTTTATTGTCCTGCTCCTGTTTACATTTGTTTTTAGCCGTGTGCATAACCTGCTTTTTATGAGAATGTGTTAACAAGTCCACCCCTCTGTACTCTGTCTAGTCTTCTACCGGTTCCCTCACCCTTCCTCAGTCCCATTGTCCCTCTGTGCTGTTATTCCCCTCAGCCCTACACCCGCTAGCCCCCTTCCTCTGCATGTTCACTGTTTTTCTGTGCATATTACCTCACCCAGCTCCCATTGTTTTTCTCCCAGTATTGTTCCCTGTCCCCCCCCCCTCTACCTTCTGTTCTCGCTGTGCCTCTGTGGCCTCAGCCTGGTTAAGTGTACCTCACTCTCTGCATTTTGCTATGTCGCTATCTATCTCTTCTCAAACTGCTTCTCTCTCTTATCCTGCACCCCTTACTAAGTCTGTCAGGAAGAACCTCAAGAAGGACATACTGAGCTCTAACCCAGGCCTTCCAATTGCAGACACCTACGTCATTTCTTCTGCCAGAGAGACTCTCACAGACATACTGTCGTTCCCTCACCCGTCATATGGACGCTCCATATGATTACTCTTCTCTCTCTTCTTTGCCCATCAATGGTGGCACCCGATGGGAGGTCTTTCTTGCCCTCTCCACCTCCAGGGTCGTCATCAATGTCTACTGCAATGGTACTATCATGGTCCAGGGTCCTTAACACAACCTTCTACTCTTTGATAGGCTCCTCCCCCGCCTTATCAACCTCCCTCCGCCTTCTGCATCAGCTCCTTCAGCTGCCCTGGCTCCCATGCCAGCTGTGCCCACCTTGGCTCCCTTGCCACCTCCTAAATACCCTTCTACCCTCGCCATGGCTTTCTTGCCACCACCCCACACATTGACAACCGGTCTGCCTTCTCCTCTTGTGTGAACCAGTCACCCACTAACACTGTATCTGGGGCTCCCTCCTCACCCATTATGGTCCCGGCTCCCTTACCGGCCTTGGTCCCTCTGCCCCCTTCTACCTCTGTCCCTCAGGCACTATCGTCACTTAGTTGAGCCCACTGTCCCCTGCTCCCCCCGTAAGTCTTTCACTGATTGCAATCTGCTCCACATTGCCATGGTAAGCACTCGCTCAGCTGTCAAACACTCCTCTGACATCTGCAACCTCCTTGAACTCCTAGATTGTCATGTTCTTGCCATCACTGAAACCTGGTTCAAGGATTGCGCTTTCACAAGTTTTGACACACTTCTCCCAGAAGGCTACAGAATACTCTCTCTTCCTAGACCAAACAGACCAGGTGGGGGAGTAGCATTGATCTTCCCTGAGTGTATCCCTGCGTCTGTCATTCCCACTCAGGCCTACTCATCCTTTGAGTGCCTGATCTGCAGGTTGTCCCTCTCTCCAAGCTCTTCACTGCTGCTGTCCACCTTCTATCGGCCACCTGGTCAGCCCTCCCTCTTCCTTTCGTAATGGACTAACCTGGCCTCCCCTCCTTGCCTCCTCTGATCTCCTCCTACTGGGTGATTCCCAACATCCATCTCGACTCACCTGATTCCTTAAAGGATAGTTCCGGGACTTTTTTTTTATTGTCCCTACGGTTCGGCCATGTGTTTTTAAGCATAAATCGGTAGATCGTAGAAAACTTTCCTATGGACCATACCCGACTTTTCGTCCATTAACGCACTCGAAATCAGCCGCCATTTTCTGATAATCCTATCACTTGCCGCATCGCCCTGGCTCACCTGCTTTTGCGGCACTAAATCAAATCCCCCGCCCCTGAAACAGACTTTATCAAAACATTCATATTCCCTGCCTCTATCCGTGACGTGACTGAGCTGCGTAGGCAAACGCGCCCAGGCGTCTTCTACGCGACTCCACACAGAACCCGGAAATCAACACATATGAGCTCACACAACACAGCACGCCACAATCGGGAATATGAAACTGTACTTTTAAATTAAACTTCAAGATTGTAAATTTGGTAAAGTACATTTATTTGACATCAAATGTTTTGAGAATATTCAGCGATTTTCATTTTTATTTGCTCACGTTCCAAAAAGTTCGTTTTGAGGCACGCGATGTTCCTTTGCTGTACACAGGGTCTTAGATCATCTCACAATACAGCGCCACAATTCGGAATATGAAACTGTGGTTTAAAAGCAAACGGCAAGATTGTACATTTGGCAAAGTTCATTTATTCGACATCAAATGTTTAGAGAATATTCTGCGATTTGCATTTTTCTTTGCTCTCGATCCAAAATAGTTCGTCTTGAGGCAAGCGATGTTCGTGTGCAGTACACAGGGTGTTGGTTTACGATAAAATAAGCTCTTCGGTCGCACTGATAATCGCATGGCTGTTCCAACAACGAGGCACTAGGCCACCACAACAGTCTGTATGTTGCATCTAGCCGTTAGTACCGCGTAAGGGCATACTTGTACTTGGCGATCGTCCCATAAAATGGTCAGGGTGCTAACGTTCACGCGGAGAAGCAACTGGCGGTTGAAAAAGCCATCCGCCGGTGTCTGGTACTCGTGACACATGCAGTAATGCATGATGTACCTGTTTGAAAAACATAAAAAATGAAATTAGTCTCACCATCAGATCTTTATTAAAATTATTCATTTTATTTATTAGGTCGGGAAATTATTTCATAGCTAGGACAGTGCAACTGGGTATTATACATCAAGGGGTGGCTGTAGGATACTGAGACAGTCCCCCAGTGCAGGGGTTGACAGGGAGGCAGTGCAGGTGGAGAGTGGAAGGGCCCAGGACCGAGGTTGCAGACAGTGGACCAGTTGTAGCAGGGGAGAGGGAGAGAGAAAGCAGAAGCAAAGAGGAAGGTTTTGAGGTGCTTCCGTAAAAGGAGATGGTTCTCCTCAAGATAGTGGCGGTACAAAACAATATGCCACATAGAACGAACAAGTACAACTTAACCCGTCTTTAAAGCTACTGTATAGTAATTAAATTGCGGTATAAACTCATCTAAAGAGTTACTTACATTATATTTGCATGTTCCATTGTGTCTGTGCGTAGGGCAGCCCCGAAATACCACTCCTTCTATGCCGATGTTATTTCTTCTAATGAACGAACATGAAATGGCTTCATTATCGTTTCTTACGTTATTGCCCCACACCCCCAAAAAGAAGTCTTTCGGGATGGTCCCGGCCTGTCAAGGTCAAATAACAATACAACCTTATACTGAGTCGTGGGCCATTCCGGCACCCGAGCAAAAAATCAAAGCAGCTGACCTTCACTTTGAACGAGCGCACATTCCTATTTAGCAACATTCAGTGTAAGGCCATCTCACAGGACTTGAAATTTACACTCCATTTTTGCATTTTGTCTGCGTGCTTTGCAGCCCCAGAGAACCATAAATATGGAGACATTCTATATTTTTTGAAAAATGATTTATAATACTGTTTGGTTTAATTTTATGCGCAGATGAACAAGGATGGATAGACACATTGCATGTACACTGAGCAATCACTTTAATTTACACATTACATAGATACACATATTCAATGGGCCTGCGACATGAGGAGACTCGAGAGAACAGACAATCAAATTACAATCATTTAAACCGTGATGTGTATTTCTCAATGAGCTCTTCTTTAGGTGGACATGGAACAGAGGCAATGTTGGGTGGCAATGCAGTTGTCCCCTGCACAGGTTCGTTCACAACTCCATTTATGTGCCTATCTAGGACGTCAACAATAAGTCTCTCAATAAACTCATATTGCATGTCCTCAAACACTGGTTTGATCACCAATTGTTTACTTCTTTTAGTGAAGGCCTTATTGTAGCGAAGCGTCCCTAAAGTTCCGGTCGTCCTACTTTGTTGACGTCCAACATTATGGTTATGTCCCAAGACCGCTAGAAGAGTCCGATTTATCATGCCCTCCATGCCAAAATGCAATCGTTTTGGCCTGTACTTTAGGCACATATTGTGGAACACCTCCAAATCTCCTGTGTGGCAGAATTCCGTGAGTCCCCTCAAATCTCTTGTTATAGTTTTATCAAATACAATCTTTTCAATGGCTTTGTGAGTGGGTGATGAAGGAATCAACCACTTCTTCTTCCGTGCCTCCTCTGTGGACAAATGGCCATGTTCACAATTGTGGAAATGTTGGTTTGTGTTCCAACGGTGAACGTTTGTGCAGTGTAGCATTACTGACCGCCATTTTTCCAGTAGAATTTCCAACGACCCTCCACATGTTTTTGAGCTCCACCAAAGATGGTTGCTGATTGACTTGGACCACTGTGAAATACCTTGCGTTTCTTTTTTTTTTTTTACCTGCAGCAGACATTTTTTTATTGATTGTTTTTGCAAGATGCCAAACGTCAAATTGGTGATTTATATTTTTGTACTCTTCTCTCATTGTCTTGCCAATTGAAACGCGTCTGTCCGTGGCTATCAGGTCGATCACCATTCCCCGCGATTGTAGTTCTTGCAATGATGCTACAAAGCCAACTTTCTCCATGGCCACTGAGGATGTACTTTGTGACACCTGCACGACCACCGAACTCAGAATTTTCTTACTTTCCATGTCCTGAAAGTGGTAGGTGCAGTACTTGGCTGAAAATCCTGGGCTGTCGCACTGTCCATCACCGGCTAGCCTGAACCGTTTGCCCGCGAATGTACTATCAATAGACATTTTTTCCATTCTCCAAGCTTCGCTAATGGCTGGAAATAGATAATCGGTTTGGTATTTGTAGAACTGAGTTTTCGCAATGAAATGGATTCCCACAAACTGAAAGAAAGACTCTAACTTTTTAAAACTTGAACCATTAAAAAATGCAGCCGCTGCACAAAGTAGATTGCCTGCTGGCAGTTGCCCCAGCATGGGTTGTGCAGACCATGAGAAAGGATGATATTTTGTACAGGTGGCATGTATTTTAAGGTTAGTGCCTCGAATTGCACGAGTCACATTAATCAATGGCTCCCCACATACTTCCCCACCAACCGAATGCCCACATTTCATCCGAATAATAATATCAATCAAACAACTATCGAATACAATGAATTTGGCCTCTTTCCTTATACTGTCACTCTGCATCCCAGCTGGTTCGGCCTGTAACGTTGAGGACATGTCACTCACATGAAAGGTAGAATCTCTGATATCGTCTTCCGCTATGTTCAGTGATATTGATGGTGTTTCATTGTCGTCCACTTCATTCTCTTCCATTGCAACATCTGTTCCTTCTCCGGCGATGGGTGAATAAAACAATTTCTTCAACTTTCTCGCGGTCTTAGTTTTTGCGGGTGTGGATTCTGTGAATTGATCTCCGACTGCATCCGAACTACCAGGAGGACATTCACTATCAATGGCTGGTGGTGGTATAGCTCCGTTGTCAATCACTTCATATTCTTCCCATTGGCACGATGCATCTCCAGTCTCAAGTCCCTGCCAAAAGGTTTGACAAGCAACATCTCTCGTTCGCTTCACTGTCTGTGTAGATCTAGTTCGTACACCCACTCGCAACTAGAGGACAGATTGGAAAAGGGATGTTCAGTTTAAACACAACTTACAGTATTGAACTAATAACAGTGAAAAACAACATATTATAGTGACCAGGACACGAACCTTCTTTTGCTTTCTTTTCTTTGAAACTTTCTTGCCTCGAACTTCAACATCCGGACGCTGTTGCTCCGACTCGTGTGTGCATGTCTCCACTTCCTCTTGCACTGCAACGACTATATTTTCATGATAAGCACATCCATCACGCACTGACGCTCCATCGACTCCCTGAAACATAGAACTTTCATTAGTATGTATAATAATATTGAAAACACAAAATGTACTTGGGGACCAATACCCACGTACATCTCAATAGCAAAACACGAATGAACGCTTTGTGTAGAACATTCAAACGACAATTATTCACGCATAGTTGATCTAGTTAGATGGAACTGTCAAGATCCATACCTCGGGCTCCTCATAGACTTCCATTGATATTATTGAAGATGATGCTTCAGTAACTCCCTGAAACAGATTAATTGCATTAGTATGGCTTTCTATTTTGTTAAAAAGAACATAAACTTTGTGCAGGCGTCAACAGCTCATCTAAATAGACCTGCACAAATGATCAGTTGTCTAAAATAAATAATGGATATGTAAATATGATTCGATTTGCTCGATCGTTGGAAGTGTCACCACCCAGAGATCTGCATCAACTACTAGGGGTGATGTTCTTGTAGAAGAAGCTCCGTCATCTCCCTGAAACATAGTACTTGCGTTAATAAAGAAGGAAGTATAGCGGATGTAATCACGTCATATGATTTCGCTTGATCGAACTGTCAGTATCCATACCTCGAAATGCATAAGAACATCAAGGGACGATGTAACTGCGGTGCACACTTCTGCAAGCTGTTGCGCCGACCCGTAACTGCATGCTCCCCCTTCTTCTTGGACTAATGCTCAATCGACTCCCTGAAACATAGGACTTTCATTAGTAATGAACACAATATTGAAAAAAGAAGACACATAGGAGGGCGACGACAGAAGGACATATCAATGGCTAAAAACGAAAGAAACATTGTGTGTAACAATCACGCTACAAGAATGCAAGATCTGATGATCTCCATCGATGGAACTGTCCGGAAACGTACCTCGAGCATCTGAGTGACATCAACGGTTGTCGTCAATACGTTGGACTCCTCAGCATCTCCCTGAAAGACAGTACTTGCATTATTTTGGATAACAATAATTATAACTGAAAACAAAGACTAGAGGACGAGTACAAGGGTGTACCATTAGGTAAAATAATTACACGATAAATTAAAACTATTGATTTACATGCCTAAAACAAGTCAGTGGCAGAATAGCCAAGTAAGATTACCCGATAGGCGCTTGAAGTGGCTGATGACTGCAATAACGACACGGATGGAGAATCTTCCACCTTCATATTGAGTGGATACATAAATGGGGAAATTATTGTTAGCTAATGCTACACACTACCGCAAGGCCGAGAGATAAATACATAAACTTGACTCACCAGTGGAGGGATGTGGACGAATAGAGTGGGAATAGCGGTTGAGAGCAATTTTCGCCTCGCTCGCGGTGTGTTCTTCTTTATTAGCAATGATGTGGAGTACATGTCTGAGCTAAAGTGCCTGCTGCAGATGCGGTATCGATCACCCCTCTTGTCCGCAAAGACTTCTAGGACTCTACTTTCAAGCTCAGACGGTGGATATCCGCAATATCGGACCCATTCTCTTATCTGATCTATTGTCTTAGGGAAAACATGCATTATAGTACCTTCAGATTTATTATGGGTCTTCGAAGGGCAACCGCCAATGGAACAGGCAGGCATTGTGGAAAGTTCTGAAAAGTAAAGATCAACAATTCTCTATGAATACCAATGTAAACTCAGAACATGTGACTAGTTCATTGCATGTACTGTCTTGAACGAAAAAGAAATTGGACGCAAAATGATTATGGTACATGGCCTTACCTTGACGAACAAACAGTTAGATGCAGGGATCAGAGTAGTTTCTTGTCGTAGAACAGGGAGCAGTTCACAGGTTGCAAACTGACGAGTTTCCTCGAAGTGGTCACGGAAGTTCACAGAGACGAAGAGCAGATAACCAGCACCTTCACGGGTTGACTAGCAAAGCGCAAAGAAGTTCTCATTAGAAATATGAAGTGGGTTATAAAGAATTCGAAACAGGGGTGTGTTTGTGTATGAATGACGTGTATATGTCGTGGCATTATGCGGTTTGCAGGGGGGCGTCCAGCGTGAGGGGGGATGCTTGGCAGGAGACACGGGGTCTGGAGGTAGACATGGGAACAACAACCCATGCTCTATAGACCACTTTGAAGTGTACATGGTCTTTGGCACCTCTTGGCCTTTATCGCTCCCTGACAGCTCCACTTGCCAGCACAAGTACCCCGGTGCAAACTGCCTTTGATAGGGCGGGGGGGTGGATTGGGGCGGTGGTCGTGCAGACAAGACTCGTTTGCCGCAGGGCCTCACCAAGGAGAGGCCATCTAACTGCATGTAAGAGGCAGGCTGCAGGATCTAGTACATGGAAGGCAGGGGGGTGAGTTTATAAATACCTCACCCTCAAGTGGTGTGGTAAGTATTTTTGGGGGAGGAGGCAAGGCCGGGAGGCTTGATGCCAACCCGCAAAATAACATATGTATGTCTGCTGCATATGGGTTCAACGGTTATGTGGATTGAAGGTGGGCGGCCAGCGTGAGGGAGGATGCTGGCCGGAGACATGTGGTGTGACAAGACAAGGCACAGGAAGACTATTCAATGGAGACACACTAGATTCATTTAAAAAATCAAAACAACCATTGTTAAAATATATGTTGGGTTTTATTTTAGATCTTAATTTCAATAGAACATAAATAATAAACATTACACATTGTAAAGTTCCGGTTGCAGCACATCCAGGGAAAATCCGCGGTATTGTCCACTGTCGCTGGGGAAATGTCTAATGGCAAGTACCGCACAGGCAGGTATTACTCTCCGAACGCGGTGTCCGAGCCTCCCGTGAAGCCACCAAGTGAAGCAACGATAGGCCACCAGCCTGTACCACCTGTGAAAATGAAAGATGCAAACTGTATTAAAATGACAAAACTTTCTTATCCCTGTCGATTCAGGTAAAAAATGTCATTCTGCTTTGAAAAAAATTCTATCTAGAGAATGCACAATATGGAACCAATTTACATGCGTTCGAATGATATGTAGATGTAATTTTATATGTGGGAGACGACCATGAAATAGTGGCATCACTGACATCACAACTAGAGTATACTTACTCGTTACTCGGATTACGCGGACGAACAGTGCCGCGAAGTTCGTGCATAAGCACCATCATCCTCAACACGGTCCGTGAGAGGCAGGCTTCCCTGAACTCTGGCAGCTCGGTGATGCATTGCAGACTTGGCTCGCCTTCCGAAATGTAGGCCAAGCACCCGGAATTTTCACGGCAGCAGCAGTTCTCCTCAGTTGGCATTAGCTCGCACCGATTGCACGTGCACCAGGTGGAGACGCCGTCCATGCGACATGGTCCAGGCTCTTCATCCGTTGACTGGTCCTCCCAACTGCCGTCCGAATCCCCATCGTTTTCGCGTGCTTGCCTTTCCAGTAGTTCTTCCTCGGTGTACTCGGGCTCATACATATACGGCATTATTGTAGCCATTGTGTGGTAAAGAAAGTAAAATAATTTACAGAGATGGTACAGGTGTTCACAAGGCCTAGAAGCGGCGAAGGTAGCTGACCAGAGCACAGAAACGAATCACAGAATACTCAAAGTAACACAGCGAGAGTAATGGAATCGAAAATCTGCTGCTGTGTGTTGTGAAACGGTGTGTTTATACTTATTGAGGAAAGAGGCGTCCTGCCATTTCCATGGCGACACTTCATTAGCTGAGGCGCAGTGATTGTTGACACGAAACGTGCTTTGGCGTTGGGAAATGGGCGGTACGCGTCTGCTGATGTCAGGCTCACGGGCGGGGGATTTGATTTAGTGCCGCAAAAGCAGGTGAGCCAGGCCGATGCGGCAAGTGATAGGATTATCAGAAAATGGCGGCTGATTTCGAGTGCGTTAATGGACGAAAAGTCGGGTATGGTCCATAGGAAAGTTTTCTACGATCTACCGATTTATGCTTAAAAACACATGGCCGAACCGTAGGGACAATAAAAAAAAAAGTCCCGGAACTATCCTTTAAACGCCTCTGCCACTAGTATACACCGACAACCTATGAAAAATGTCAGTCTAGCTGGGCACAAATTGAATCTCCGGCACTAGCACTCTATACTAAACCACCAACAGCACCCGCCCACGTGCCTGACCTCCGGGCTGCTTACTGGAGCTTAGCCAGCCCACCTAAGTCCTAACCTTGCAAAATGCACAGACACATCTTATAAATTAACACTTAGAATCTCCCACACACGGACTACGGTCTCTGACGGCGTTCCAACCGCAAACCACATTGAGGCCATACAAATGGGGGAAGGGCGCTGTATAAATTACCAATACAATCCAATTTCTGAAAGATGCATATAAAGTGTAATTTTGATGGAAACCCAAGTTTAACCGTGAACAATGGAATCTTAGTCTAAATTACCCTCAGTTTGTCAGTACCTTGGGCCTCATTACAAGTCCAGCGGTAACTGTGCTGGTGGTACCGGCGGGTTGCCGTCGGACTTGTACATTTTACCGGCACCTTGCTTGCCGGTAGCACGGGGCATTCCAACCCTGCCGGTCCAGAAAGTCAGCCGCTGGTAAAATGTTGGGCCCCATTCCCATAGGGTCCCATGGGATTCTATGGGAGTGGGGACCACGGAAGCACCGGCACCGTTAAGAACGGTGCCGGTGCTTCCATGAAAGTCTGCCTACCATGGCCGCTGTGCCCAGCAGCGTCAGACCGGTTGGGCACAGTGGCTCTGGCAGGCAGACTTGTACTTTGCTGGTCTGGAAACAATTGTGCCAGTAAGCTTAGCATCACCGTTGTTTCCAGCCCGGCAACATTGTAATGAGGCCCCTTGTATCCATAGACCATTCAGTGCACTGGAGCATTTACACAATCACTGCAAACATACTTGTTAGGCTCCAAGCTCCTATAGAGTGCAAACCTCCTGCTGTGACATGCAGGTACACAGCGCCGAGAGCCATGTAGCTTGAAAAGGGTTAAACTGTATGTGAGAGGAAACAGAGTTCATTTAACACCATGAAGCGTGTTCATAAGTAAAGAAATGAAAAAGGTTGAATATCTTCTGGCTTACTCTCGGTTAATAGAAAAACACTGAGTGTTCATTTTTTGTTGTAAAGTAGGCATTGCACTGTAAAGTACATGTGGCAAACCACTTAGTGTGGTATCCTAGCTGTGTTTATGGATGCCAATCTGTCTGCTGTTATCCAGTTCTATGCCTTTGACTGTTTTGTGCAAACCTGGCACTAAACGTTGTTCTGATTACTATGCAAGTGTCATGTTGGTTCTTTCTGGAGTCCAGTATTTATTTTTACGTTCACTTTTATTTGCTTGGCTTCTGTATTCTGACCAGAGTTCCTGCCATGCAGTATTTTGCTTCACTGTTTCCTGTCTATCTATGCCAGGCTGGCCTTACCCTAATTTGTCAAGAACTCGGGTAGGGGAATCATAGGTAACCCTTATATCGCTTTCCCCACCACTAAGTGTGCAGAGGCACGCCATCGTCCTTATCCCGCCGAACCTTTGGCTGTCAGATAAGAATCCATCCAAAAGACCATGAACTGCCCTGTTGCCCGATATACATTTTCTGTAAAATACAAAGAAGGCAGTTTCTAAAATGTAGACTAAATCTTCGAGTCATTGGAAGTTCAGGGAGCATTGCTGAAAATTTAGTCCTCAGCAAAGAAAATGTAGTTTGTGAAAAGTTCCTGTCAAGTTAGAGATGTCACAGCACCTCTTTACCGAATGTAAGGAGCTTAAAGGAATCAGGACTCCAATTCTATGGCAAGACATGAGGCTCCTATTTTGCATTACAATCTTTACTCTGAAACCACAGCAGCAAAGAAAAAACTTTTACAAACAAAAAAGGTTGAAACACGGAACTAAATAGAGTTCATGTCAATGTAAGGGGAAACTCCCCAATCCATCATGGAGGACAGGTCATGCCCTGTAGGAGACCAGTAGGCAGGGACCCTCCTCTGTTTAAGTCCTTTACTCCAATCCCAACTCCTCTTTCTTTGCTGCTGACACCACAGCTAAGTCACTCCTAATTTAGTTGTGCCTTGCATGTTAGTCAGTAGTAGGCCTTGATAGTATATTGGCCTTAAATGTATTTTTAAATATGTAATTTATGGCACATTTCATGTGGTAAGTTTCCTGCTTTGGTATCTGTGTTTTGTGGTGGCCGCGTGCGGCCGTTGCTATTTATTAATGGAGTTGTGTTAGAATGTTGGGTACCTCTGAGCATGTTTATATAACTACTGTTGTATTTTGTCATTCAAACATGCCCTGAGCGAGCGTATCTGCACGATGCCCGCCGGTCTGACAGAAGCTTCTGCTTCAGGCCCGTTCCCACGCCACCTTTATTTTAACACGCTCATGGCTGAGCATTCTGCAGCGACGCACGCCGGTCTGACAGAAGCTTCTGCTTCAGACCCGGCGCGTGCTGCCTTAATTTAACACGCTCATGGCTGTGCGATCTGCAGCGACGCACGCCGGTCTGACAGAAGCTTCTGCTTCGGACCAGGCACGCGCCGCCTTAATTTAACACACTCATGGCTGAGCGTTCTGCAGCGCAGCTCTCTTTGCATTAACACGTGGCATGAGTGAGTGTATTTGCAGGTGCGCGGCCTTAACAGCCCTCATTTAGTTTCACACGCTCTGTCATTGAGGAATTGGCAGCGCACATGCCGCTGGAATCCTTAAAGAGCGGTGCCGCCTCTATGATTGAACGCCTCTTTGGCATTATTATGCTGAATAATTTTATTTTATTTATATTACGTTACGTATTTTTTATATATATGTTGTGGATTTAGCCTGACTGCATGTGGATCTTAGTCATTTTTGAAGTGTAGGGAAAAGCTTCTGCTTCAGCCCAGAAGCCAGTTAGCTCAATGGTAAGGCTGCAGGGTTCCCATGCAGGAGGACCTAGGTTCTCTTCCCGCTGCGTCCAGTGTACACATGTGTGTATTAATATTTATATGTACATATATGTATACATGTATTACAGGTATATGGGTTGAAATTGATATTTTCATTTGTTATTTTACATTGATATATTTTTCAGTTTATATTGGGTGATTATCCGCCTTCTCATGAGCCTGATGCGCTACCAGTCTGCAGTTTTCTTTAAGCGCTGCGCATGGCATGGGTGATTTGCCTTCATTGTAGCCTCGCTTACAGTCAGCAGCTTTGTTTAGGTGCTGCATATGGCATAGGTCATTACCTTCACTGTAAGTGCCATAACCTGCTGTGTGGCAGGCTTTGCCTGTGTTCTAGCACAAGGATGCCCCCCTCGTGTACTGCTGGTTGCCACACCCTGCTAGGGTGAGCAGTTGAGGTGCACTTGCTCAGTGTATTCCTCTCCTAAAACAATATTTTAAGCTATGTGTGAGGCAAATTAAAGTTTCCCATTGGGCAGCAGCTCAGTAAGCATTGGCCTTTATATAAGGGCTCAGGGTCCGGACCCCTGTTGGGTGTAACCCCACTTCCTAGACAAGGATTACTTTGTATTTATTATTTATTAATCATTTATTTCATACTTCAAACAAAAGAGTTTGGAAGAGGTTGTTAACAGGACCTTAGGGGGGCCCAACCTCCCTTTCTGGCCATCACTCAGGCGCTAAACTTAGTCTTTTAGTAATTTTGGTCGGCCCCATACACTAGTTAGTTACAGGACAATTCGGTCCTTTCGCTTCCTTAGGCAGTTCAGTCCCTATTTCTTATGCAAATATAATTGGATATCTCCACTCTACTTGCCTTCTTAAGGCGTTGAAAATATTAGAACACCCCCTTCTTTACTCTTGATCAAGCAGTTCTGGTATCCTTCATTTCACAGGAAAGAGAAAGACCCCGTAGGAGGGGTAGATTAAGATTGGAAGGATGGTATCCGGGTGTTGAGCTCGTTACCGAGTTTTATCTCTCTACAGACTAAAGAGGGAAATAACCTTAATGTCCCTATTGACGTACAAGGGCTGCGGGGCTTGATGTGCAGAGGGGGTTTGCCTGCTCGGCAACACCATTTCCACTCATCAAAGGGTGGTGTGATTTCCCCTATTTGTCCCATTATGGCATTAATCAATCCAATTTTAACTATTGGCCGGAACAAGGTCAGCCCAAAGGTGGTAGTTTAGTCTTGTAAGCAAGACAACGTTACACAGTTTCTGACCTTGCTGTAGTGTTTAGGGAACACTTGCTCGTATCAGAGAATAAGGTTACCAAATAATAACATTCGGGAGCTACCCCTATAGCTTTCCTCCCAAGGCTTTGACTGTTCCCGCTAATACGTCTAGCGGTGTATGCAATTTCTCCTCTGCTCGAGGAATATAAGCTCAGTTTTGCCCTCAAGGGAGTGGTTTCTCGTTGCAGTTTATAGCTGCCTGTTTATTTTCTGTTTCCATTCAGCGCAGCAAGTAGAGGACTTGCTTTGACATGTGATCATTTGTATCATCCTTCGGAGGTCAATGAATGAACACCACACATCGTGGATGGTAATAATAGCAGCGCTCAGATACCTGACGGTTCATAGCACTATATAAGTGCTATTTTATTATGTGCAATGTGCTTCTTTCCTTTCCCCGATCTCCGAAGAGGCCAGTCAGCCTTGCATACATACAGAGGCTTAGGCCTTAGGGTTGAAGGGACGGTGGTCCCAGTATTCCTTCAGTTTTTTTCATTCACTGAGCACGATAATTGCCCCAAGGTCTTTGCCCTTCCCCATTCCCCCTCTGGCCCCCCACCACCTTTTTCGAAGGGGTTTTGCATCATAAAGTTACACCTCTGGGAGGAACACATCATGGTTTCTGTTTTGTTTTTATTTAACTGAAGTTCTTGATCGTGACCAGTGCAGAGCTAGCACTGGGCATTTGTCTCCCGTCTGCTTTCCTCTTCTCCAATTACTGATATTTTATTCCGTTAAGAGGAGCCACTGCGGGCTCACCTCGGGGGACCCCCTTTTAAGGTCATGGGGGTTGGTTGTAAGGGCAGAAGTGTATATATATTGAAGAGGTGTAAGAGGATCAACTTCTCGCCTTCAGTGTGCACCTCAGGGTTTGTATCCTTCTTCTGGGTTGCAGTTTTTTTTTTGTCCTTAGATAAGTGGAGTAGGTTTTATCTCCTCCTATAGGAAGGGTCAATATCCCTCAGTGGGATAGAGGGGTCTATCCATCTTCCATCCAAGGTATTATGGCCTCTCTATCTCAGGGTGTTTCAACGGGTCAGCGTTGGCCATCCCCGCAAGTGTCTGTCAGTGCCATTGCTCGAGGGAAGGGGAACACTTAGTTAGTGACTGGGGTTCACTTAACCGCCTGCATGGCGGGTGGACCTTTTAGTTCCCTCTGGGGTTTGTTCTGCAATAAAGTGCCAGCACAGTGTGCTGGGGGTGTAAAGATAGTGGAGATTTACCAAGACGGAGGTTAGTCCTCCTCCGGTAAGCAATTTCTTTTTAACTGTTTAGTGATCAGTTCATTTGCAGTCTAGAGTTTTTCTCAAAACTATAGAATGTGTGTCCTCATTTGGTTAGTATTTTCCCCTAGGGATTTTTCAACCATGGGGAAGGGATAGGTCCAAGCACCTAGTGCATCTAGCAGGGGAGTTTGGGCATCGCTATGATGGGAGCGATTGGATATAAAATAAGTTTTCTTTGCCAAGTTTTGTCAAGTTTGTAAATATCTCCCTATTATCATGATAGCAGAGTCTTTCTTCAAAGGCTCAGGAGGTCTGAGGGTCTCCGTCCTTACGACCGGGCAGATTTAACTCTTCCTGGTGTTTTTCAAGGATTTTCGGGAATATATCTTTATCATTGTCCCCGGGTTGGGTTCTTCTTAGTGAGGATGTCATTTAGCAGCTATCTGCTGGGTTTCAGGTGCAGTCCCACTCTTCCATCCCGCCTCTGCCTCTAGAAGACGTAATACTTTTCTTGGCCTAGAAAGGTTTACTAATACACAGGTGTTGCATATGACTGGAATGAATTGTGTAGATAAGGACAGGACTAGGGGTAGACATTTCTGGGTGCACAAGGCCATCTAGTATTTTGCATTTAAGCTCCAACTAGGCTAGGTACGTTTACTATCTGGGTTTACCAGATGTTTGTCTGACATTAAGAGTTTTAATGGTTTTATGTTGAAGACAGAGGAGCTTAGTGCTCCTGATGCCTTTTGCCTACTATTTCTGTAGACAGACGTTTTTGTCTAGTGTCCCCTCCCCCCACCCTTTTTTAACCAGGTAGTTTTTTGATTATTATGAGAAGTACTGGAGTTGGCACATCTTCCTCGTCCTTTGCAGTTAAGTCTGTTATGCCGGTATCAGGTAATATAATCGTGGCAAAAATGCTGCGGTAATAAAATATCGCTGCAAAAATGCCGCCGTTTGACCCGGTAAAAGTGTGCCCCATTATACCATTTGAGGGGAGCGGGGGTTGCGGGGGTGTCCCCCGCTTCCCTTAAATGGTATAATGGGTCCGGGGGTTGCGGGGGTGTCCCCCGCATGTTTTTCATTGAGGCGGCGCAAAAACGGCGGAATTTTTGCCGCGATACTTTGTTATCACTGCAATTTTTGCCGCGATTATATCACATGGAACCGTTATGCCTTCTAGGATAGTTTCTGGGAAGGGATTTAGCCTAGAGAAAAATGTTTTTGCAATCATTTGATTGGTCAAAATAGAAGCATTTTAAAAATGTTTCTCCTTGTTATTTGTATTATCACTATTGTATGATCATGTGGTAATTAAGGTGATGCAAGGGCTTAAAACGTGCATGATAGGTGCCTCCTGTCTTGCCATAGAATGACTAATCCCCCTCACTAGCGTGAGAAGGGGGTTTAGATTCTATTAAAGACAAGGAGGCTAGTATTATTGCACCCACCCACAATATAATATGGCATTTACGGTGCGCATATACTCAGTTGTTTTAAGAGAGAACCTTTGTTGGTTTGTTGTTCTTCCCATCCACCCAACTTCTTTATTTGTTCTTACAGCTGCGTGATGTGGAGAGTGCGTGATCTGGGAGCTTCGCTGGATTTGTCGTCATTATTTTTTCATCTGGTCTGTGCAGTGGACGTCTGGTTCAAGACAGCTACAGAAAGGGGAGTTGGGGTGGGAGTAAAAGACTTATATAGAGGAGGGTCCCTGCCCATTGGTCTCCTGCAGGGCATGACCTGTCCTCTATGATGGATTGGGGAGTTTCCCCTTACATTGACATGAACTCTAGTTCCGCGTTTCAAACTGTTTTGTTTGTAAACGTTTTTTCTTTGCTGCTGTGGATTCAGAGTAAAGATTGTACGGCATGATACTCGCCTCCTTGTCTTTTAATAGAATCTAAACCCCCTTCTCATGCTAGTGAGGGGGATTAGTCATTATGAAATAATACATTTCCAAAGAGGGTGATCTAAGGTATTGTGGCTTTGCCTCCTAAAGGGAGATGACAAAACCTTAATCATTTTTACCCGCATTATTTTTAACAGTTTCATTCATTTTTGATTGTTTCTCTGGTGTTGCAAATAATACTACTAATAAAAAAGCACAGCTGTTTCATAAAACAAAATTGCCCTGTACTATTCCACGGCTTCAAGAATGAAGTACTTATAGGAAGGTGTCTTGCTAGAAATAGTGGTTAGCGTTTCTTGGAATGGCTTTGAAAAGTTAAACACGAGCGTTCATACGCAGTGCAGTTTCCATCCCAGTTTTTTTTAAAAAATGTTTTTTATATTTTGGAAATGTCTCTACGTGTAACACAATTTTGAGAAGGGGTAGGATCCGAATGTGACATGTGGCACATGCCACAGCGTGCCACAGCATGCCACCAATCTCTGGACTGGCTGATGGAAAATGTGCAGTTTTAAGGAGTTCAAACATATTGTACAAGTGAAAAATACCCTCTCAATCATTGTGGAATTGTTTTATATTGAAACACTTTCAGCAAATGCATAGTTTAAGTACTTATCATGCCACAGCATATCACCAATCTCGGTACTAGCTGATGTCAAATTTGCTGTTTAAATGACTTTTAAGACATTAAACAAGTGAGTAAAAAGCCTCACAATCATTTTGCGATGTTAATAAATAAAAAATAAAAAAGTGGATTTTGACAGCTGCCTAGATCTTTCAACCTCATGCACTGTAGTCTGCAGTTCTACAGTTGCACCAACGCTTTATATGGGAAGTCTCTGGTGCTAGTTCTTATGACTTATTCAAACAGCAGGGCCCCACAGTCCCTTTTCAGTGTCAATTCTAACGTGGCATGCCACCTAGATATGTCTTATATCTCCTTCAAATCAGTGTTTTCATTGCTTCAAAATTACTTCAGGCATCTCACCTCTTAGTCTCTTGTCTTATGTTTCATACCTTTCAGCAATTGAATGTTTGGAAGCACTTGGAACTCCAGCATGTCACCCCTCTCGGGACTAGCTGATGTCAAATTTACTGTTCAAATGACTTTAACGACATTAAACAAGTGAGTAAAAAGCCTCACAATCATTGGGAGATGTTATAAATGAAATTTAAAAAAATGAACTTTCACAGCATCCTAGAGCCTTCTACCTCGTGCACTGTAGTCTGAAGCTCTACCATTGCACAAATGCTTTAGATGGGACATTTCTGGTGCTAGTTCTTTTGACCTATTTAAACACCAGGACCTGAAAGTTCCTTTTCAGTGTTAATTTTAACATGGCATGCCACCTAAATATTTCTTTATATCTGCTTCAAATCAGTTTTTTCATTGCTTCAAAATTACTTCAGGCATCTTACCTCTTAGCCTCTTGTGTTATATTTCATAACTTTCAGCCACTTGGAACGCCAGCATGCCACAGCATATTTCTTTATATCTGCTTCAAATCAGTTTTTTCATTGCTTCAAAATTACTTCAGGCATCTTACCTCTTAGCCTCTTGTGTTATATTTCATAACTTTCAGCCACTTGGAACGCCAGCATGCCACAGCATGTCATCAATCTCTGGACTAGCTGATGCAAACTGTACTGTTTAAATAACTTCAAAGACATTAAACAAGTGAAGAAATAGTCTCAAGACCATTGAGAGATGTTATAAATTAAATTTAATAATAAAAAGCCTGTACGTCACCTTGCGGCTGCTAGCTGTCTGTCTCCTGTGCATTACACAATATGGCCTGGGTATAGGTAGAATCCTCTGACAGCGAGTAAAGCAGAGAAGGGCCTTCAAACATTCTGCAGGACCCCTCTCTGGGACAGCTGATGGACAAAGCAGCATGGGCAGGCATAGGGCCGCTATCCCATAAGCTGGACTGTCTCCTGGGCTGGGTCGCCTTCTCGCAAGGGCCGACAGCTGTGAGGCCCAAAGCCTGCAAGAGACAATGGCAGGAGGAACATAAGGCCAGTGGCGAACCACTGTCCGAATCACGCAAAGGACACACAAAAGAGAGGCATGCTAAGGGAAAGGCGTGATGGAAGGGACAAGGTGACATACCCCTTAGCCCACAGGAAGACCAAGAGGGCACTGAATGGGATTCCAGCAGCACTGAGAGTTCTCACCTTTCTGTGAGCTTGGCCACTCCTCAGGAAGGAGAACCGTGCAAAAGGCACAATAAGAGCGTTTAGAAATGCAGAGATAGTTCCCTGGTCGACCCCTTTCATCCAGACCTGCTACTCCACCCGAGATCCTCGGAAGGGAAGCTCTCACTTAAGGCCAATGGGTACTTGAGCAAGTGACTGCGCACGCCTTTAAATAAGGAGGTGAGAGGCTAATTGAAGGCACAATATTCCAGACCTTCTCTGCCGGATAAAGTAGCAGACACTCTGGAGGTGGACTCATTCATGGTGAAGCACACAAAGGACCTGAAAAGGGCATTGACCGCTCATGGATAGCATGCCAGGACACACTCCCCGATTCCATATGTCCATTGGCCAAGATCATTAAAATGGTGGAAGAGACCAAAGAGGCCCTGCCTATGGGTGTGCATATTCTGGCTAATTGGGCACAAAGAGCAGTTTGTTTAATAAGTAATACCAACTGTACAATAGCAGCGGAGTGCAGACGATCGATTGTAGTAAAGATCGACCTGAAACTCAGGGAGTTGGCATCCTCTGAGGCCACTGCAGCAGCTAAAGGGCTTTTGTTTAGAGAAGCATTTGTCAAAGACATGTCCAGATTTGTTAACACCTTTGCTGCTCTGGACAAAGGTCAGACATTGTTAAAGAGTGTTTGTGCCCTGTGCATCTGCCAGGGCGGCAGAAGCAGAGGCGTCTCCGCCAGCCGCTGAGGAGGCCACAGGCCCTATAGAGGAAATAACTGGTGACAGCAGGAAGACAGAACGCTGAATCCTTCCTTCCCCTGCCGTGGAGGAGGCAGGCGTCAGGGCTGGCACTGCAGCAGCAGGTGAGAGTACAGTCGTATGCGCACAGCGCAGCAGCAAGCAATGCAATTCCCGTGATAGGTGGTAGGCTAGCGATGCACCTAAGCGCTTGGGAGGAGCTTACCGTGGACTCTTGGGTCGCAGAGACTGTGCAGGGGTGTTGTCTGTAATTTTTAAAGAGCACAAACTAAACTGCAGCACCCTTTCGCAATTTCAGAGTGTTAGGCAGATTCACATGTACTACCCTTTGGGAACACTACATGCAATTAAGACTACAAGTGTCAGTACCATTTCACCTTTGGTACAAGCCTGTACTACACAGTTATGTGGTAGTATTGGCTGAGCAGCCAGACTTATCTCAAGAGTTGAAGTGAGCAGTAGAACAAGTTGCACAAAGGGACAAACATTTATTTACACAGTCAATTAGAAAACATTACACTAGCAAAAGCAGCTTAATATCACTTATTTTAAAAAGGGGTAAAAAGACAAGGTTATAAGAAATGCCGCCCAAATACATTCATAGGTAGGGCAAAGGGTTTCAGTTAACTACAAACAGCAATTAAATTCGATAGGCCTGGGTCAAAGTCAATGGTTCAGAGTCTTTGTATAGGATATCACAGTTCTGGTAGATAACAGTTAAGTCTTTGCCACGGTTTTTAGAAGAATTCGGCCAGGTGAAAAGTTAGACACATTTTTAGGGAAGGACCAGCCTTCAAAGAGGAGAAAGTTTCACAAACTTTCTCTGTGGTCGAAAAGATTTCCGGACCGGGTTTGCACAGTACCTTTAAAGTGAAGAAGAGCTGTAGCTGAGGCACTTGTTCCTGGCAGTTCGAGCAGACCTCGCTGTTCCTGTGCTTCAGTCGTGGGGACAAGAAGGAGGACGTCGGGAGGTTCCTGCACTGCCCAGGGACGAGGCCACAAGCTTGGCTAAACGTCGGTTTAAGGTATGAGTGCCTTAAAGAACAGAAACTGGTATCCTTCCCACTGGCTATCCGGTTTTCCACAGCACTCTGTAGAAAATTCGACCAGGAGGGGACGGTTTCCAGGCGGCTTGTGAGTTGGTTGGTTCCACCAAATTCGAGGGAAGAAGTTAACCTTGAAGGGCTTCTCTGTCGATGGAGTTTCAGGCAATTCGGACCTGCAGCAGGGCTTCACCGGTCGTCCAGGAGTTGCAGCAGTCCTCTTCCTTCAGCTCGTCTTTGGTTCTTTTGTTCCAGTAGTCGACTCTGCTTTTCAAGTCCCAGAGACCTGCTTTTAAACAGTTTTCCCCCATTCATTCCAGCCTGGCTGTCACTCACACAGCAGGGTGGCTGTCGTTGCCGGACAGCCAGCCAGCCAATAACACCAGAGTACATTCAGGTCTCCTAGGAGACTAAGCACAGGGAGTTTCGGGCACCTCCCTCACATCCTGTCCACCCCAGACACTGAGGCGCCAGAGGAGGGCTTCAGCACTGAAACCCGCCAAAGGACAATGAACAAAGGGACCAAACCTGGTTAAACACAAGAAGGACCTTTCCTAAAAGAAACGGCGAAAACAGTCGACCGGAGTCTGTTTTTACAGATACGTCTTGGGCGCCATCTTGAAAAACATGGCTGACCCGCTTTTTTGCTACCATTGTTCGCGGTCTGGTAAAATCATGGTAGTTTGATCTAAACCACTGCCACCAGCCATGGTAGGAAAGGGTAACTTTTCACTGTTACATGAGTTTTTTGACTCGGGGGGGGGGGGGGGGGGGGGGGGGGGATACTAGGCAACCCCTCCAGTACTCTATAGGAAGATAGTGCGTGCTGGGTCAGTAAATATAAAGAGACTAGTAAAGTCAATTTAACTTTACATGCTCTGGAGACAATAGTCAGTCCCAGAGAAAGTGTTTAAACCTTGGGGAGTCTGAAAGACACCCCTTTGCCACTACACTGAAGGTGTTGTGTGACACAAAGAAAAAGATGCCTATGGAGTTGTTTTAAAACGCCATAACCAAAGAACACAAAAGTAAAACACACATCAAAATACATGGAAGAGTGGGAAAAAAAGGTTCACACTCTTCCCAGGTAGAAAAATCAAATCCTAGAAATCCAGCAAAGTTGCTGGGGGTCTCAAAAGGTAAGCGAAATTAGCACATTTTGAGAATTCTCCCTAAACGCAGAGGAGGAACAAAGCCTCATGGACAAGGAAGTAGGAGAGTTTCTAAAGAAAATGTCGATAAGGCCAGCGCAGCAGGTGGCGCAAGGCTTCCTAAGCAATGTCTTACTGGTGAAACAGAAGCAAAAGGTCAGGCCGGTGATAATCTCAGACAATTTAACGCCTTTCTCGTGTACCGACACTGAAAGATGGAGGAAATCCATCTCTTCAGGGCCATTTTGCAGAAAGGGCACTGGCTAACCTGCATAGATTTGAGGGATGCCTATCTAGCAGTACCCATTCCTGAGATGCACCAGCAATTCTTAGAATTCCTCTGGTGATGGCAAAGGTGAGAGTTTGTGTCTCCCTTTTCGGACTAACTTCAGCACATTGGTGCTTCACAAAGCTACTCAGGAGTCAGACTGATTTTATACATCGAGGATATTTGTCTCATGGCGCAGGATCCGATGTGGCTACCAGAGCAAATGGTCCCAATGACAAGTCTCTTAGAGAAACTGGGGTTTCTCATCAATTGGGAGAAATCCGAGACCAGGCCACAGCAGAGAATGGAGTTCCTGCGGTTTATCACAGACTCAAAGCTGGGGCACTGTCTCTGTCCCTGTAGAAAATGAACGACCCTTTGAAACATCACAGTATTGACTTTCCATTAAAGACTAAACTTTACTTGACAGTCTTATGTTTGCTCAATCACCTCTTCTGTTTAAAAGTTCTTTTAACTAACTGATCAATTTCCCATCAATCATATGTCATAACAAGTTGCATTCATCAGTAATTTTACAGTCACTTATCTAAGAAGGAATCTGCTGAACCTCCAAGGGAACCTGACAGCAGGTGCGGACACTAAACAGGCAGACAACACACGGCGGATCCCTGCTGGAGTTGGAGGCGGTTCATTACAGGTTTTGTTCTTCGCTATACCCTGTTCGAGATGGAGTCATTCATTAGGAAGCTACAGCGAGACAGTGAAAGAAAAAGGAATTGGGGATGAGGAATTGTGAGGTGATAGGACCATAACGCTGTGATTCATGGACTAGGACGAGTGTCATGCCTGAGGGCAATAGAGTTTCAAACTGCAAAGACTACATTGACACAGAAAATGTTTTTTTCTTTGATTTTTGTTTAATGTTTTTTTTCTTTTTGAGATTGCTGCTTGAGTTTTAATAAAGAAGAGTATGCATAATACAAGCCTCTGTGTCTTTAATAGAATCATGACTTTCCTGAAAGAAAGTATTGACAACCTGGACTCTACCACAGTACCAACTGCCTCAATGGAGTTTACCATCAGACAGCATTTCTGGCTAGTCCCTTTTTTCTGGCAATGTATTCCATATCGTGTCATGGAGTGCCCTCTACATTATGATTTTTTTTTATTTGTAATGGATAATAAAATCATCCTTTCAAATTTTTACATCATCATAATTTCATTACTATACACATTTATGACATCATACAAGTCATAATTCATACTATTCAAAACATAATTCATACTATTCATAATTCATACAAGTAATTCATACACGTATAAGTCATAATTCATGCAAGGAAAACACCAAATAAAATTTCAACAGCACAAAGCAATCGCCCTCTAAAATCAAGGATCTATCAAAATGATATTATATATCCGGAAAAATGGTCAATAAAAAATGAATGATTGCTATACGAACCGTTAGCTTTCCATTATTAAATAAAAGGTGCCACACTGATGAGGCCAATATACAACCTTGTTTTACCCCTCGGAATGTATTCAATTTGTCAGACAGTTTTCCATCCAAGGTTAATCTTACTTGTACTGTGGTGTTATTGTGAAAGCGCATAATCAGCAACCGTAAAGACTGAGGGCAATTGTGTTGTACTAGTTTTTGATACAACATGTTCCTATCAATCGAATCAAAAGCAGATTGAAAGTCTATGTACGCTATATACAGCACTTGGTTCTTTTTAGCATATTTATTTTTTTGCATATTTAGTGCCATAAGATTTGGGATTGTACCCAACCCAGCTACAAAGCCCGTTTGAAAGAGGTCATGTAGCTCATTCTTCAATGTCCATTCTCTGAAGTCTCAACACCAATCTAGTAAAAATCTTGCCAGGCGCATCAAGTAACGCAATGGGTCTATAACTTGACGGGCTCGAGCGGTCACCTTTTTTATATATAGGGACCAACAAAGTATGCGTCCAGGAGGCAGGCAAGGATTGATTCATATTGATTAACCTGAATATTTCAAAGAGTATCCTGGCCCATAGGTCAGGATGCTTTTTGAAGGTCCTATTTGATAACCCATCAGGTCCACAGGCACCTGAGTTACTGATTTTATTTATGAAGAATTTAATATCTTCCAGATCATACTTTTGGAAAAAAGGACCCAGATCCTGCGGAATAGTCACTATCGAGTTGGAAGGGGCTGCATAATACTCCAATATATGGGCACACCACACCTGCTCGGTAACATTATTTGCTTGCATGAAGTTTTGTGAGTAATGCGTTAACTTACTCAATAAGGCCCAGATTTGTGCTAGGTTTTTCGACTATATTTTCGCCAGCATATTTTCACCATCCTGCTGCAGTCTAAGTCCTCTAGTAGCTCTGAGCCAATTTGTATATGTTGTTTTAATGTGGGCCAACGCAAGTCCTCTTTCCTTCAAGGTCAAACAATTAACTGCCCTTATTTGACGCCGATACTCGGCCTTCCTTGCTCTGGTGGCAGCATCATACACATGTATCTGGGGACGATCTAGGTGATCCCTACACCCTCCTTTGCCTCTTCCGTCGGCTTGAAGGTATTGTAACATGTCAGCATAACACGGCTGCAAATTATTCCCCCCTGTACACCTTTGACTTTCAAGTTGATATTTGAGCCATTTTAACGATCTCTCCGACCATCATAGCCTATTACCATTATTATTTACAACAAGATTTACTCTCATTAGATTTTTTTTGTCCGGTTGTTGGTTCGCCACTGACTGTCCATTGCATCACAAGTTGATTGTGATCACTGTGTATTTTCCACAATGCAAAACTTATTGATCCCCTCAAACATATTCATATTCACATAAATAAAGTCAATTATGGAAACACTACCACCACGATGCCAAGTTGGATGAGGGGGAATATCGGAAGGAAAAGCACCATTCAACCGTATCAAATTATTTGATGAGACAATTCAGCCCATTTATTCAGTCTTGGATTATACTTTAAGGGCTGGTCATTGGTGCAATCCAAATTAAAATCTCCAGCAGTTATAATTCGTGAATTTGATGAGTCCATTGCAATAAGACTACATAGGTCTCCAAATGATTTGATAAAGGACCCGTCCGATATTCCCACTGGATTCCAGTAGACATTTATCAGCCCATATGATTCATTGTTGACTTTTACTTTAACCAGTTGGAGAAATTCATTCGGCGTTTCCCATGCCTACGCGCAGATCCCCCCCTTTAGATTTAATGGCTATGAGTAGGCCAGACGTCGGTCTTCCGTGCAAAGCCTGTGATGCAGGATTTTAAAAAAGATCAAAGCCATCCCACACAGGTACCGACATTAGCCATGTTTCCTGTAACATAATTATGTCGAATTGCACTAGATCATTGTTGACATTATTTAACAGATGGACAAAGCCCCTTGTATTCCAACTAATTAATGCCAGATTTGTATTTGCGGCTGATCGTACTAGTTAGGCTCGATCTTTTCTTTGATTATAATTACAATTACACACTTCACCCTGTTTAGTATTTCTTTTCTGTGAGGCAAGGTTAGAACCATTGAGATTGTAATTCAGCAGTACCTCATTTTTGATTTCGACATTTGCAGTTGTTTCAGTGATTACTGTAAATCCCAACAATGTCAAATCAGTTTTAGCAAGCCAGATTGTATTTTGCACCAACCTCGAATTCATCCATATTTTTAAACATTGGCAATTCCCTTTGTCCGGGAATTCCTCAGCCGCAAGTCTGTAGAACAAATGTCCTCAAGACTTGGTATATCCGAGAATATGGCTAAAATAGCTCTTCTATTTAGTTCATATTGCACTGCCGGAGAGGCGTTACAAGACAGCCTCAATGAATAATTTGCCAGCGATTTTCTCTTAATGGTCCAAGTTTAGTCGCCGACCCAACTTTTGTAACCGCTGCCATTGAGGGCATGGAACTTCTTTGTCTGCCACCGGTACTCAAAGCATTTTGTACAATGTTTAAAAATTCAGGCGTAATCTGTGAGATCAAGGAATTCTGAGGTATTACAGGACTTATGTACTCTTTGGCCTTTTGCCAGATTTCTGGATTTACCATATGGTTCTCTACCAGTCCCAAAGGCAAATTATTTAACTCTATTGTTGTAGGTATGTTTATGGGTGGGACAAAATTTGTTTCCACCCTTTGTTCTTTAAAACTAACACTTTTAATCTTTTTACATGAGGGCATTGGCTCCGGCTTATCCATGTTAACCACCAAATTGCTACTCATGTAGGCATCTACCGCCTTTCTTATCTCCTGGCGATGGAAATCTCTTATTTTGAGGCCCGGCACAGTGGTCCTCACTTCCCCAGAATTAGAGGATTTCTCAACTGGAGCTTTATCCCTCTTGGACCCAGTCCGGAGATTCTAATCTGTTACCTCATCAACCAGAGCATCAAGGGGGGAATGTGCTAGTACTGGTTGTAATTAACCACTTCCTGTTCGATCAACCTTTGAGTAAGTACGCATGTGATATTTTTTTGCAATAGCTTGAGCAGTTGTGATTGTATTGTTAGTTGGAATGCTTAACTTTTTGATAAATGTTCGTATTTTAGCCCCCTTCTTATTTGTTGGCATTGGTTGATTTTTTGGTAGCTTTTTACTCATATGTTTACTCTGCTTTGTACCACTTTTTGCCTGTTTGGTGAAGACTGTATAGGCAACTTTGTCTTCCTTCATCACAGTGTCACTAGCGAATCGCCTCCCTACAACTTCATTCTCTGTACACTTACCCTCCTGCGTAGCTATTTTGTCAGGCACATTACATTCCAACACCTCACCTATAATACAATCCATTTGTGGGATAAGTTTGTACCCCGCCCCAACACCCATGTTCCCTGCTATTGAACATGTAGTTAGATCAGGGCGCGTTATACTTGGATTATCAAATTTCAATTTCAATTTGTGCATAGCTTTCTTTTGCCATAAAAGCAAATGCTCAATTTGAAGGGCTTGCTTACGGACCTGTTCAGCCAAGGTATCATATAATTTAAACAGCACAGCCAATGAAAATTGAGTAGCTTTTAGCGCAATTTCCAAGAGTACAACACTATTTGGGACCTGGTTGCCTATTTCTATTTTCTGCAATGGTTCCACATCATTGGGTACTGTTGGTTCCTACCCTACCTCCCCACAGCTTGGTGCCTCCTCATCTACACACACATATGGAGTAACACATTTCCTCGGAGTTGGAGCACAATATGACACATTTACACTCGAATAACCAGAACCAATAGTAGAAAACATATCAGGTGCTTTTGATAAATTATCTGTGAGCAATTGTGCAGAAAACCCAGAATTAAGCAAGTTCAAATCAATTATGGCATCATCTTTTTCACCACCATCCACTACCACTTTAGAGGCATTATCAACGGCTGTACATTGCACCGAATTCAGCAAACTAGTGTCCGTTATTGATATACTCAAATTTGCCATTATGGTTCTCGGGACTGTGCCCAACGTGATTTCTTTTTACTTACATTTGTTTCCTGCTGTTGTGGTTTACCATGATTACCATTTCTCCTAGACAAGGCATCAATCACATTTACATTGGAGTCATTAATAGTAATTGGCTGAGTACCTACACCCGCCCCCCCCGGCCAAGGGCGGTTGGATCCTTGGCGGTAATGGATCTTTGCAGAATTTTCTAATATCCGTCCCATGACTTAAGACGGTTTTCACCTTATTTGCCTTTCGCAAAACCTTTGGCGTGGATGTATTACTTAAATGACAGTTTGACATTATTACTCGTCCGACTCGCCACACCGGTGCGCTAAGCGGACATATGCCCTTTGGCATGCCTGCCTTCAAAGACATGACCATGAAACCACATGCACCCTCACCCGCGCAAGTCAAGAAAAATTAAAGGATGGACGAAATACACCTCTCCCACCTCTCCGCTCCACTCTGCTCCGAGGCAAAGAGGGAACGATGGGCCTGACGGAACTTGCTCGGAGCGTTGCAATCTATTAGAGATCCCAAATCAATAATCACATAGGCTTGGGGATAGGCACCTCGCACCGAGAACCGCAAACAGCCAACAGTACTTAGCTTGTACTTTGCGGTGCGCGGCGCGGGTGCGCCAAGGTGCCGGTATTTATTGGAGTAGGCGGATCGTTGCACAAAACCAAGGGCGGGGCCAACCTCCCAAACACACACACCTTAGGAAATAAATAAATAAATAAATAAGGGGCTTTAGATATGACTTCAAAAAAATAAGAAAATTAATTCTCAGTTTTAACCCATCCCAAGGCTATACAGATTTCAATGGGCTCCAAGTATGGATATGATTGCGGGCACACAGTTTTCAAATGGTCTCCTATAAATGGCAATGCGGCCACACAGTTTTCAATGGACTCCACTATGAGCCCTACGTGCAAGTACAAAAGTCGTCACCTACTTCCTGAATGGAGGGTCAGGCACTTTGCGTGTCTCCAGCAAAGATGTCCTCCAGGGCTGAAATAAACAGCACGCCACGAGTGCCGATCCGGATTCAATACATCTGAAATGCGTAGGCAATGAGAAACGTTAGTCCGGGATAGTGTCGCGAACAGCCAACAGTACTTAGCTTGTACTTTGCGGTGCCTGTCAACAGAGCTGCCAAGTGTCCCTAAAATCGTGGGAGTCTCTAGCAAAAGGAGGCGGACACCTGCACTCTCGTATTTGATCAGGATTTTCTTTCTACATCTGCAAAGATCTTCAGCTGTGCCTCAGACAGTCCCTTTGTTTGTGGCAACACTGGGTTGAAGTAAGTAACACACTGCTGAACACAGCACTCAACAGCACATGCTGGTCTGACTGGGGCTAAGCTGTGTCCTGTACACCTCGACTGCTGAATTTCCAGCTGATCTCAGTGGCAACTTTGGATAAAGATGGATAAATGGTATAGATAAGATGACCATGTGTGTAATTTCAGCACAGCTGGTGTGCGAGAGGCTACACAGCCCATGTGATGGTCTGACATGCATATTCTGGCACACAAACATGACTGTAGTGTGTGACGGGACATATTCTTGCTTTGCTTCTAAATATGATTAGAAACCACATCCTGCAGTCTCATATGAAGCACAGTTTAGGGTTTCTAAGCCAGTACTTTCGTTTTTAAATGTTACATAAGGAAAGGAGAGGACCTTGCAATTCTCTTATTGATTTCATGTGCAAGTTCATCACTACCAGGTCGGTACTGCGGGCCCTGGTCAATGTCAAGGGATAGGCTTCACGGAGGGACTACTTCACCTTAATGTCTACTTTCCTTAAGCCTCAGCCTGAGGAAAATCCAGACACTTCCCAACAGACTGGTCCCTCTGAATGTCGCTATGGCTCATATGTCTCACACTCTACACGACCTCTATTGTCCTTCAAAGGCATGCATGAAATAGACAACAGCCCTCAGGGCCACAGCTTTATGGAAGAAATGGCAGCAATTATATGGTTTTTCCCCTAGTCCATGTTGGCAAGAGAGTAACAATATTCTCATACTGCAGGCCCATGTGAAATATAACTTTCTCTTAAAATCTATGTATCATATGTTTGTCCTTCTGTAGGCTGTTGATTTCTTGGAGTCATAGTCAAAGCTACTCAGGAGTCAGACTGATTTTATACATCGAGGATATTTGTCTCATGGCGCAGGATCCGATGTGGCTACCAGAGCAAATGGTCCCAATGACAAGTCTCTTAGAGAAACTGGGTTTCTCATCAATTGGGAGAAATCCGAGACCAGGCCACAGCAGAGAATGGAGTTCCTGCGGTTTATCACAGACTCAAAGCTGGGGCACTGTCTCTGTCCCTGTAGAAAATGAACGACCCTTTGAAACATCACAGTATTGACTTTCCATTAAAGACTAAACTTTACTTGACAGTCTTATGTTTGCTCAATCACCTCTTCTGTTTAAAAGTTCTTTTAACTAACTGATCAATTTCCCATCAATCATATGTCATAACAAGTTGCATTTATCAGTAATTTTACAGTCACTTATCTAAGAAGGAATCTGCTGAACCTCCAAGGGAACCTGACAGCAGGTGCGGACACTAAACAGGCAGACAACACACGGCGGATCCCTGCTGGAGTTGGAGGCGGTTCATTACAGGTTTTGTTCTTCGCTATACCCTGTTCGAGATGGAGTCATTCATTAGGAAGCTACAGCGAGACAGTGAAAGAAAGAGGAATTGGGGATGAGGAATTGTGAGGTGATAGGACCATAACGCTGTGATTCATGGACTAGGACGAGTGTCATGCCTGAGGGCAATAGAGTTTCAAACTGCAAAGACTACATTGACACAGAAAATGTTTTTTTCTTTGATTTTTGTTTAATGTTTTTTTTCTTTTTAAGATTGCTGCTTGAGTTTTAATAAAGAAGAGTATGCATAATACAAGCCTCTGTCTTTAATAGAATCATGACTTTCCTGAAAGAAAGTATTGACAATCTGGACTCTACCACAGTACCAACTGCCTCAATGGAGTTTACCATCAGACAGCATTTCTGGCTAGTCCCTTTTTTCTGGCAATGTATTCCATATCGTGTCATGGAGTGCCCTCTACATTATTGATTTTTTTTTATTTGTATTGGATAATAAAATCATCCTTTCAAATTTTTACATCATCATAATTTCATTACTATACACATTTATGACATCATACAAGTCATAATTCATACTATTCAAAACATAATTCATACTATTCATAATTCATACAAGTAATGCATACACATATAAGTCATAATTCATAATTCATGCAAGGAAAACACCAAATAAAATTTCAACAGCACAAAGCAATCACCCTCTAAAATCAAGGATCTATCAAAATGATATTATATATCCGGAAAAATGGTCAATAAAAAATGAATGATTGCTATACGAACCGTTAGCTTTCCATTATTAAATAAAAGGTGCCACACTGATGAGGCCAATATACAACCTTGTTTTACCCCTCGGAATGTATTCAATTTGTCAGACAGTTTTCCATCCAAGGTTAATCTTACTTGTACTGTGGTGTTATTGTGAAAGCGCATAATCAGCAACCGTAAAGACTGAGGGCAATTGTGTTGTACTAGTTTTTGATACAACATGTTCCTATCAATCGAATCAAAAGCAGATTGAAAGTCTATGCACGCTATATACAGCACTTGGTTCTTTTTAGCATATTTATTTTTTTGCATATTTAGTGCCATAAGATTTGGGATTGTACCCAACCCAGCTACAAAGCCCGTTTGAAAGAGGTCATGTAGCTCATTCTTCAATGTCCATTCTCTGAAGTCTCAACACCAATCTAGTAAAAATCTTGCCAGGCGCATCAAGTAACGCAATGGGTCTATAACTTGACGGGCTCGAGCGGTCACCTTTTTTATATATAGGGACCAACAAAGTATGCGTCCAGGAGGCAGGCAAGGATTGATTCATATTGATTAACCTGAATATTTCAAAGAGTATCCTGGCCCATAGGTCAGGATGCTTTTTGAAGGTCCTATTTGATAACCCATCAGGTCCACAGGCACCTGAGTTACTGATTTTATTTATGAAGAATTTAATATCTTCCAGATCATACTTTTGGAAAAAAGGACCCAGATCCTGTGGAATAGTCACTATCGAGTTGGAAGGGGCTGCATAATACTCCAATATATGGGCACATCACACCTGCTCGGTAACATTATTTGCTTGCATGAAGTTTTGTGAGTAATGCGTTGACTTACTCAATAAGGCCCAGATTTGTGCTAGGTTTTTCGACTGTATTTTCGCCAGCATATTTTCACCATCCTGCTGCAGTCTAAGTCCTCTAGTAGCTCTGAGCCAATTTGTATATGTTGTTTTAATGTGGGCCAACGCAAGTCCTCTTTCCTTCAAGGTCAAACAATTAACTGCCCTTATTTGACGCCGATACTCGGCCTTCCTTGCTCTGGTGGCAGCATCATACACATGTATCTGGGGACGATCTAGGTGATCCCTACACCCTCCTTTGCCTCTTCCGTCGGCTTGAAGGTATTGTAACATGTCAGCATAACACGGCTGCAAATTATTCCCCCCTGTACACCTTTGACTTTCAAGTTGATATTTGAGCCATTTTAACGATCGCTCCGACCATCATAGCCTATTACCATTATTATTTACAACAAGATTTATTCTGATTAGATTTTTTTTGTCCGGTTGTTGGTTCGCCACTGACTGTCCATTGCATCACAAGTTGATTGTGATCACTGTGTATTTTCCACAATGCAAAACTTATTGATCCCCTCAAACATATTCATATTCACATAAATAAAGTCAATTATGGAAACACTACCATCACGATGCCAAGTTGGATGAGGGGGAATATCGGAAGGAAAAGCACCATTCAACCGTATCAAATTATTTGATGAGACAATTCAGCCCATTTATTCAGTCTTGGATTATACTTTAAGGGCTGGTCATTGGTGCAATCCAAATTAAAATCTCCAGCAATTATAATTCGTGAAATTGATGAGTCCATTGCAATAAGACTACATAGGTCTCCAAATGATTTGATAAAGGACCCGCCCGATATTCCCACTGGATTCCAGTAGACATTTATCAGCCCATATGATTCATTGTTGACTTTTACTTTAACCAGTTGAAGAAATTCATTCGGCGTTTCCCATGCCTACGCGCAGATCCCCCCTTTAGATTTAATGGCTATGAGTAGGCCAGACGTCGGTCTTCCGTGCAAAGCCTGTGATGCAGGATTTTAAAAAAGATCAAAGCCATCCCACACAGCACCGACATTAGCCATGTTTCCTGTAACATAATTATGTCGAATTGCACTAGATCATTGTTGTCATTATTTAACAGATGGACAAAGCCCCTTGTATTCCAACTAATTAATGCCAGATTTGGATTTGCGGTTGATCGTACTAGTTAGGCTCGATCTTTTCTTTGATTACAATTACACACTTCACCCTGTTTAGTATTTCTTTTCCGTGAGGCAAGGTTAGAACCATTGAGATTGTAATTCAGCAGTACCTCATTTTTGATTTCGACATTTGCAGTTGTTTCAGTGAATACTGTAAATCCCAACAATGTCAAATCAGTTTTAGCAAGCCAGATTGTATTTTGCACCAACCTCGAATTCATCCATATTCTTACACATTGGCAATTCCCTTTGTCCGGGAATTCCTCAGCTCCAAGTCTGTAGAACAAATGTCCTCAAGACTTATATGTCTAAAATAGCTCTTCTATTTAGTTCATATTGCACTTCCGGAGAGGCGTTACAAGACAGCCTCAATGAATAATTTGCCAGCGATTTTCTCTTAATGGTCGCGAGTTTAGTCGCCGACCCAACTTTTGTAACCGCTGCCATTGAGGGCATGGAACTTCTTTGTCTGCCACCGGTACTCAAAGCATTTTGTACAATGTTTAAAAATTCAGGCGTAATCTGTGAGATCAAGGAATTCTGAGGTATTACAGGACTTATGTACTCTTTGGCCTTTTTGTCACGAGTGTTGGGAACCAGCATATTATCCTCCAAATCTGATATATCAATGTCCTCCTCCCCTTTCTCCTCACCTGTCTCTTCCGGAACGGGGTTTCGTCTGAAGGTCTTGGTCTGGGACTTCTTCTTCTTTGTGAAGAGGTACGGCCGTCCGCGGGAAGAAGCCACCCTGATCCCCTGATAAACAGGGAAGCAGCCGGCCCCCCTTCCGCAGAAACCAAGATGAGAGGAAAAAAGCAGCCGCTTAAAAAAACCTCTCTACCGATGTAGTTGGTACCAATGCTGAGCAGGAAAAAACCGGAACTGGATAATCAAGGCAAGTTCTTCTCGGTGCAGCAGTAGGCTGGAGAATCCGGTGAAACTGATACTGAACAAGGAGCCGTGCGAGAGACCGGAGTGGAGAAAAACACCAAGAACCAGGAACGGGAGAAAGGAAGGAGAGGCGAGAAGTAGAGCGAAAGGATATTCCGATAAAGGTCGCGGTGAATGGCAACAGGAGTAAGGTAAGGAAAACACAGTAGCACGGCAACAAGGCACAGGAAACAAAGTTGCAACGCACAGAGCCCAGGGGAGGGCGTGGTTAAATACAGGAACAAGAGAAAAAGACTAGACCGTCAAACCAGGAAGTGAAGAGAAAAAAACGGAACATTCTAATGGCGCCGCCAACGCCAAGCCTTCCACAACCGCCAGCGACCACCAAAAGACGGCGGCATGACAGTATGCCCCCTCCCAAGGGACACCCCCCCCCGGTTTCCCCAGGAACATACGGTGAAACCGCTGAATCAACGCGGGAGCGTGAACATGAGACACCGGTTCCCAGGAGTCCTCCGAGTGTGGATACCCTTTCCAGTGGATGAGGTACTCCAAGCGACCCCGCCGATGGCCACGAACGGAGGCCACCTCAAACTCATCGGAAGGAACCGCCTTGGGGACCGGGTCCTGTGGCAAAGGGCGATGGTAGGGATCACCCTTGCATTCCCTCAGGAGAGAGGAATGGAATACAGGATGGAGATGGTGCATGTGTTTAGGCAACTGAAGGCGGAAGGCCACGGGGTTGATTTGGTGTAGTATAGAGAAAGGACCCAGGTACCGGGGAGACAGTTTAGAGGGGCGAAGCCAGCGAGGCAGAAACCTAGTAGACAACCAGACCTTGGTGCCCCTTCGCCAAGCTGGAACGGGCTGGCGCTTAAGATTGCAGTATGATCGATACCGAAGATTGCTCGCTCGCAAACTTCCCGTGGCAGACTTGTGAGCCTCCGAGATACTGGTCAGCAAGGCATCCACAGATGGAGTGGTAGAAGGAGGAAAGGAGAGAGAAGGAATAAAGCTGGGATGGAAACCATAGGAACAAAAGAAAGGACTGAGACCAGTGGCGCTGTGCTCGGCATTGTTATAGGCAAATTCCGCGGTGACCAGCAGACTAACCCAATTATCTTGTTGGGCGTTCGTGAAGCATCGAAGATACTGCTCCAGCGTTGCATTGGTTCTTTCAGTCTGCCCGTTAGTCTGAGGGTGGAAACCAGATGATAAGGCCCGTTCCATTCCCAGTCTCTCACAAAGCTCCTTCCAGAACCTTGAAGTATACTGTGAACCTCTGTCAGAAATAATCTTGTCCGGAGTACCATGTAAGCGAAATATTTCTCTGGCAAATACAGCCGCCATCTCAGCGGCAGTGGGAAGACCAGCCAAGGGAGTGAAATGTGCCATCTTAGTGAAGCAGTCGACAGTTACCATGATGCATGAACAACCTTCTGAAGGTGGCAGATCCACAATAAAATCCGTGGAAATAATGCTCCAGGGTCTCTTGGGAAGGTCCTGTTGTTGGAGAAACCCAATCGGCTTTTGAGTGCAATGTTTGGATCGGCAGCAAACCGGACATGACTTGACGTAGGTTGAAACATCTTTGGCCATACCGGTCCACCAGAACCTGCGATGAAGCAATTCCAAGGTGTTCTTAACACCTCTGTGTCCTGCCGTTGGATCATCGTGGCACCACCTTAAAGCCGATTGACGGGTGAATCTGTCTGGCAGAAACAATCGCTGTTGCTTGAAACATAAACCATCTTTAAGGGATAGATCCTTTGAGAGAGAAGAGGTGGACCGCGTGGCCATGCGGACCCTTTCTAAGAAAGACTCCACCGAACAGATTACTTTGACTTCAGGAAGCATGAGACTGGGAAATTCTTTCTGAGACATGTTTGAATAAGGCCTTCTAGAAAGAGCATCAGCCAGTATGTTCTTGGAACCTGGTAAGTAGGTTAATGTGAAATCATATTGGGAGAATAAATGCGCCCAACGCACCTGACTGGAGTTGACACATTCCATCTTTTGCAGCACTTTAAGATTCTTGTGGTCAGTTCTGATTTCAAAGGGATGGTTAGCCCCTTGTAGAAGATGTCTCCATTCTTCGCATGCAGATTTCATGGCCAGGAGTTCTTTTTCTATCACTGAATAGTGTGTCTGGCTGTCATTCAGTGTCTTGGACATATAGGCAACCGGATGTTCCAAACCTTCATGTTCCTGTAGAAGGGCTGCACCTATCGCCGCAGAGGAGGCATCAGTCTCCACAATGAATCTTCGATTCTGATCTGGTTGATGAAGTACCGGGGCAGAGCAGAATTCCTCCTTAAGTCGTTGGAAAGCTCGGTTTGCCTCAGAAGACCAGAGAAAGGGCATTGAAGATTTTTTTAACAGCTTTGTAATGGGAAGAACTCGATCCGAGAAACCTTGGATGAATTTGCGATAAAAATTGGCTAGCCCTAGAAATCTTTGGACGTCTTTGATGGAATGGGGTGTAGGCCATTGCAATATGGCGTCGATCTTAGCGGGATCCATGCGGATACCTTCCGAAGACCGGATAAAGCCAAGATAGTTGACCTCGGAGGCTTGAAAAATGCACTTATCAGCATTGGCTTTGAGTAGATTGTCCTGCAGTCTTTGAAGGACTTGTTGGAGGTGATCCGAATGGAGTTGGGCGTCTTTAGAATAGACCAGTATGTCGTCAAGATAGACAACGGCACAATGAAAAAGTAGATCAGAAAAGATGCGATCCATGAATCTCTGAAATACTGCTGGAGCGTTGACTAGGCCAAAAGGCATGACACAGTATTCGTAGTGTCCGAAGGGAGTGCGAAAAGCAGTCTTCCACTCATCACCGGATCGTATCCGCAAAAGGTGGTAGGCTCTTCTTAAATCGATCTTAGAAAAGATCTTTGCACCTTGTACTGCTTCCAGAATGTCTCCGATCAGTGGCATGGGATACCTATCCCTAAGCGTGACTTGGTTTAGGCCCCTATAATCGATGCAAGGACGAAGCTCACTGGAACCTTTCTTTGGAACAAAAAAAAGCGAAGCCCCCGCAGGGCAGAACGAAGGTCGGATCAGGCCATTATGTGAGTTAGAATCCAGATATTCCTTGAGAGCCTTCTTTTCCTTGAGGGAAAGGGAAAACTTACATCCAAAAGGAACAACAGCATTGGGTTGGAGAACGATCTGACAATCCTCTGGTCTATGAGGAGGCAACGCCTGCGGACCATCGTCCGTAAACACCTCCTGGTAGCGGAGATATTCTTTAGGGATGCTGTTTACCTTCAACACATCTAAGCTGGAGGTTATATCTGGTAAGATGTGTACAGAAGTATGCAGGGTCTGTGAAGAACATGTCTGACGACAAAAAGTTGAGGTAAATGACAATTGGTTCTTTGTCCAATCAATGGTCGGGTTATGCTTCCGAAGCCAAGAAACCCCCAGGATTACTGGAAAATGAGCTGCTCGGATGAGGTCGAATTGAATGGTTTCGTTGTGATGTAAGATCTTCATCTGCATCGGAGATGTGGTATGGGTGATTAGACCCGAGCTGAGTGGTCTACCATCTACACCTTCCACCTTCTGGTCCTCGTCTTTCTGCAAACGGCGAATGCCGACCTTTTCCGCCCAAACCAAGTCCATAAAGCAACCAGCAGCGCCGCAGTCCAGTAGTGCCAGAACCTCATAGGATTTTTGAGAGATAAATAACTACTCCGACTACCATGAGACGGTTGTCTTCTGTTGTAAGCATGGGTGTGACTGATAAAGAAACAAAGGGACCAGGAAATCCCCCTCGGTAACTCGTCCCTACTAGCTCCGAGGAATGGCGTTTCCCGAACGTCTTGGTGGTACATTATGGCAATCTCTAAGGATATGTTGGTTAGATCCACAATACATACACAGGTTGTTCTCCCTGCGTCTTCTTTCTTCCGAGGTGAGTGGTCCTCGAGTAGTCCCAATTTGCATTGGCTCCTCTTTCGACGTACAGGTAGGAGAAGGAGAGGTAATCCCAGAATCAGGGGTAGCAGGAAATCCAAGCTGTCTTCTACGTTCAGACCGCCGTTCTGAGAGACGGAAATCCAGCTGTACCACTGTAGACCACAAATCGGTTAAAGTAGCTGGTCTGGTTACCCTTGCTAATTCATCTTTAAGGTCTTCCCTCAATCCTCGGCGAAAAATGGTGTACTGAGCGTTCTCTTGCCAGCCTGCGTCTGCAGCCACCCGTTTAAAGCGGGAGATGTAGGACAGAAGATCGGAACTTCCCTGTCGAATATCCAGTAACTGTTCACTGGCGAGTACCGCAGACTCTTGCCTTTCAAAGGCCAATTTGAACTGGGCGGTGAACCCGGCGTAATCGTGTAGTAGCGGGCTGGCACCGGTCACAAGCGGAGTAGCCCAGGAAAGAGCGTTACCCGTAAGGTTAGAAATCAGAAACCCTATGCGGGCTGCATCTGAGGCATATGTCTGAGGTCTGAAGGTGAAATATATTATGCAAGCCTCCATGAATTCTTTAAATCCAGTAGGTGAACCGTCATATTTACCGCAGGGTAAGGGCATGGGAGGCAGATCACCCCGGGACTGTTCGAAGTGGTCGACTCGCTGTCTTAGAGCAGCGTTTTCGGCTTTCACAGCCTGTAATTCTAAAGTCACATTCTGCATTGCTGTGAGCAGCTCTTGGACCTGTTCCGGAATAGACATTGTAATCTCTTTCTGGCGTTGCAAACTGTCACGAGTGTTGGGAACCAGCGTATTATCCTCCAAATCTGATATATCAATGTCCTCCTCCCCTTTCTCCTCACCTGTCTCTTCCGGAACGGGGTTTCGTCTGAAGGTCTTGGTCTGGGACTTCTTCTTTGTGAAGAGGTACGGCCGTCCGCGGGAAGAAGCCACCCTGATCCCCTGATAAACAGGGAAGCAGCCGGCCCCCCTCCCGCAGAAATCAAGATGAGAGGAAAAAAGCAGCCGCTTAAAAAAACCTCTCTACGGATGTAGTTGGTACCAATGCTGAGCAGGAAAAAACCGGAACCGGATAATCAAGGCAAGTTCTTCTCGGTGCAGCAGTAGGCTGGAGAATCCGGTGAAACTGATACTGAACAAGGAGCAGTGCGAGAGACCGGAGTGGAGAAAAACGCCAAGAACCAGGAACGGGAGAAAGGAAGGAGAGGCGAGAAGTAGAGCGAAAGGATATCGCGATAAAGGTCGCGGTGAATGGCAACAGGAGTAAGGTAAGGAAAACACAGTAGCACGGCAACAAGGCACAGGAAACAAAGTTGCAACGCACAGAGCCCAGGGGAGGGCGTGGTTAAATATAGGAACAAGAGAAAAAGAATAGACCGTCAAACCAGGAAGTGAAGAGAAAAAAACGGAACATTCTAATGGCGCCGCCAACGCCAAGCCTTCCACAACCGCCAGCGACCACCAAAAGACAGCGGCATGACACTTTTGCCAGATTTCTGGATTTACCATATGGTTCTCTACCAGTCCCAAAGGAAAATTATTTAACTCTATTGTTGTAGGTATGTTTATGGGTGGGACAAAATTTGTTTCCACCCTTTGTTCTTTAAAACTAACACTTTTAATCTTTTTACATGAGGGCATTGGCTCCGGCTTATCCATGTTAACCACCAAATTGCTACTCATGTAGGCATCTACCGCCTTTCTTATCTCCTGGCGATGGAAATCTCTTATTTTGAGGCCCGGCACAGTGGTCCTCACTTCCCCAGAATTAGAGGATTTCTCAACTGGAGCTTTATCCCTCTTGGACCCAGTCCGGAGATTCTAATCTGTTACCTCATCAACCAGAGCATCAAGGGGGGCATGTGCTAGTACTGGTTGTAATTAACCACTTCCTGTTCGATCAACCTTTGAGTAAGTACGCATGTGATATTTTTTTGCAATAGCTTGAGCAGTTGTGATTGTATTGTTAGTTGGAATGCTTAACTGTTTGATAAATGTTCGTATTTTAGCCCCCTTCTTATTTGTTGGCATTGGTTGATTTTTTGGTAGCTTTTTACTCATATGTTTACTCTGCTTTGTACCACTTTTTGCCTGTTTGGTGAAGACTGTATAGGCAACTTTGTCTTCCTTCATCACAGTGTCACTAGCGAATCGCCTCCCTACAACTTCATTCTCTGTACACTTACCCTCCTGCGTAGCTATTTTGTCAGGCACATTACATTCCAACACCTCACCTATAATACAATCCATTTGTGGGATAAGTTTGTACCCCGCCCCAACACCCATGTTCCCTGCTATTGAACATGTAGTTAGATCAGGGCGCGTTATACTTGGATTATCAAATTTCAATTTCAATTTGTGCATAGCTTTCTTTTGCCATAAAAGCAAATGCTCAATTTGAAGGGCTTGCTTACGGACCTGTTCAGCCAAGGTATCATATAATTTAAACAGCACAGCCAATGAAAATTGAGTAGCTTTTAGCGCAATTTCCATGAGTACAACACTATTTTGGACCTGGTTGCCTATTTCTATTTTCTGTAATGGTTCCACATCATTGGGTACTGTTGGTTCCTACCCTACCTCCCCACAGCTTGGTGCCTCCTCATCTACACACACATATGGAGTAACACATTTCCTCGGAGTTGGAGCACAATATGACACATTTACACTCGAATAACCAGAACCAATAGTAGAAAACATATCAGGTGCTTTTGATAAATTATCTGTGAGCAATTGTGCAGAAAACCCAGAATTAAGCAAGTTCAAATCAATTATGGCATCATCTTTTTCACCACCATCCACTACGACTTTAGAGGCATTATCAACGGCTGTACATTGCACCGAATTCAGCAAACTAGTGTCCGTTATTGAAATACTCAGATTTGCCATTATGGTTCTCGGGACTGTGCCCAACGTGATTTCTTTTTACTTACATTTGTTTCCTGCTGTTGTGGTTTACCATGATTACCATTTCTCCTAGACAAGGCATCAATCACATTTACATTGGAGTCATTAATAGTAATTTGCTGAGTACCTACACCCGCCCCCCCCCGGCCAAGGGCGGTTGGATCCTTGGCGGTAATGGATCTTTGCAGAATTTTCTAATATCCGTCCCATGACTTAAGACGGTTTTCACCTTATTTGCCTTTCGCAAAACCTTTGGCGTGGATGTATTACTTAAATGACAGTTTATGACATTATTACTCGTCCGACTCGCCACACACGGTGCGCTAAGCGGACATATGCCCTTTGGCATGCCTGCCTTCAAAGACATGACCATGAAACCACATGCACCCTCACCCGCGCAAGTCAAGAAAAATTAAAGGATGGACGAAATACACCTCTCCCACCTCTCCGCTCTGCTCCGAGGCAAAGAGGGAACGATGGGCCTGACGGAACTTGCTCGGAGCGTTCCAATCTATTACAGAGATCCCAAATCAATAATCACATAGGCTTGGGGATAGGCACCTCGCACCGAGAACCGCAAACAGCCAACAGTACTTAGCTTGTACTTTGCGGTGCGCGGCGCGGGTGCGCCAAGGTGCCGGTATTTCTTGGAGTAGGCGGATCGTTGCACAAAACCAAGGGCGTGGCCAACCTCCCAAACACACACCTTAGGAAATAAATAAATAAATAAGGGGTTTTAGATATGACTTCAAAAAAATAAGAAAATTAATTCTCAGTTTTAACCCATCCCAAGGCTATACAGATTTCAATGGGCTCCAAGTATGGATATGATTGCGGGCACACAGTTTTCAAATGGTCTCCTACTATAAATGGCAATGCGGCCACACAGTTTTCAATGGACTCCACTATGAGCCCTACGTGCAAGTACAAAAGTCACCTCCTACTTCCTGAATGGAGGGTCAGGCACTTTGCGTGTCTCCAGCAAAGATGTCCTCCAGGGCTGAAATAAACAGCACGCCACGAGTGCCGATCCGGATTCAATACATCTGAAATGCGTAGGCAATCAAACGTTAGTCCGGGATAGTGTCACGAACAGCCAACAGTACTTAGCTTGTACTTTGCGGTGCCTGTCAACAGAGCTGCCAAGTGTCCCTAAAATCGTGGGAGTCTCTAGCAAAAGGAGGCGGACACCTGCACTCTCGTATTTGATCAGGATTTTCTTTCTACATCTGCAAAGATCTTCAGCTGTGCCTCAGACAGTCCCTTTGTTTGTGGCAACACTGGGTTGAAGTAACACACTGCTGAACACAGCACTCAACAGCACATGCTGGTCTGACTGGGGCTAAGCTGTGTCCTGTACACCTCGACTGCTGAATTTCCACTTGATCTCAGTGGCAACTTTGGATAAAGATGGATAAATGGTATAGATAAGATGACCATGTGTGTAATTTCAGCACAGCTGGTGTGCGAGAGGCTACACAGCCCATGTGATGGTCTGACATGCATATTCTGGCACACAAACATGACTGTAGTGTCTGACAGGACATATTCTTGCTTTGCTTCTAAATATGATTAGAAACCACATCCTGCAGTCTCATATGAAGCACAGTTTAGGGTTCCTAAGCCAGTACTTTCGTTTTTTAATGTTACATAAGGAAAGGAGAGGACCTTGCAATTCTCTTATTGATTTCATGTGCAAGTTCATCACTACCAGGTCGGTACTGCGGGCCCTGGTCAATGTCAAGGGATAGGCTTCACGGAGGGACTACTTCACCTTAATGTTTACTTTCCTTAAGCCTCAGCCTGAGGAAAATCCAGACACTTCCCAACAGACTGGTCCCTCTGAATGTCGCTATGGCTCATATGTCTCTCACTCTACACGACCTCTATTGTCCTTCAAAGGCATGCATGAAATAGACAACAGCCCTCAGGGCCACAGCTTTATGGAAGAAATGGCAGCAATTATATGGTTTTTCCCCTAGTCCATGTTGGCAAGAGAGTAACAATATTCTCATACTGCAGGCCCATGTGAAATATAACTTTCTCTTAAAATCTATGTATCATATGTTTGTCCTTCTGTAGGCTGTTGATTTCTTGGAGTCATAGATTTGTGTGATGTGTTGTATTTTGATAAGTTGTTCGTTTTATGAGGCCCATTGCTTCCAAGTCACATTTCACATGTTACTGTGTGGGATCTCAGCAGTGGGACAAAGAATAGAAGAAAAGCATGACAGGGTTTAGTTAAAAACAATATTTCCAGAGACACATGGGCTAGATGGAGCCTGGGGTCCCCTGGTATATTAAACAGGCCAGGCATTTCAGGAGCTACATAAGGAAAGAAGGAAGGCCCTTTACCCTGGAATAGGGGGTGCATAGAGTGGGGGCTCCCAAAGCATTGATACAAACAGAAATGCGACATTCACAAATAGAGTGTGAGGTGTTCCTTGGTCTGTTGTGGTGTCGTCATGTCCACCTTTACATTTTTCATCATCCTAACATGATCGTGATGGACCCAAAACCCCTACTGCCAATTTTCCAAGGGTCAATTCTTCGCACACCACTCCCATTAGAGCACTTGATTGCAACTGTCAGATTACATGGTCACTGTCCATTTCGATGCAGTGGCTGGCAACCCCATGGATTACCTGCTGGGTTATCCAGGTCTTCAGGCGTCGACATCAGAGGCAGTGGAAGTTGAGGCAAAAGCTCTGGTTAGCATGGTCAGATCGATGACTCCTCTAAAATATTTATCACTTTGATTGTCATGCTGCTTTTTAAATTCGTTTTCAGGTGTGTGCTCATCTTGATTGTCCTGCTCCTGTTTACATTTGTTTTTTAGCTGTGTGCATAACCTGCTTTTCATGAGAATGTGTTAACAAGTCCACCCCTCTGTACTCTGTCTAGTCTGCCACCGGTTCCCTCACCCTTCCTCAGTCCCATTGTCCCTCTGTGCTGTTATTCCCCTCAGCCATACACCCACTACATCCCCTTCCTCTGCGTGTTCACTGTTTTTCTGTGCATATTACCTCCCCCAGCTCCCATTGTTTTTCTCCCAGTCTTGTTCCCTGTCTCCCCCCCTCTACCTTCTGCTCTCGCTGCGCCTCTGTGGCCTCCGCCTGGTTAAGTGTACCTATCTCTCCTATCTTCTCAAACTGCTTCTCTATCTCTTATCCTTCACCCCTTACTAAGTCTGTCAGGAATAACCTTAAGAAGGACATACTGAGCTCTAACACAGGCCTTCCAATTGCAGGCACCTACGTCATTTCCTTTGCCAGAGAGACTCTCACAGACATACTCTGTCGTTCCCTCACCCGTCCTATGGACTCTCCATATGATTGCTCTTCTCTCTCCTTTCTCTTCTTTGCCCATCAATGGTGGCACCCGCTGCAAGGTCATTCTTGCCCTCTCCACCTCCAGGGTCATCATCAATGTCTACTGCAATGGTACCATCATGGTCCAGGGTCCTCAAACCAATCTTCTACTCTTTCATAGGCTCCTCCCCCGCCTTATCAACCTCCCTCCACCTTTTGCACTAGCTCCTTTAGCTGCCCTGGCTCCCATGCCAGCTGTGCCCACCTTGGCTCCCTTGCCACCTCCTAACCACCATTCTACCCTCGCCATGGCTTTCTTGCCACCACCCCACACATTCACAATCCCATCTGCCTTCTCCTCTTGGGTGAACCAGTTACCCACTAACACTGTATCTGGGGCTCCCTTGCCCCCTGTGGTGCCTCCCGCACCGGCTCCCTCCTCACCCATTATGGTCCCGTCTCCCTTACCGGCCTTGGCTCCTCTGCCCCCTTCTACCTCTGTCCCTCAGGTACTATCGTTACTTAGGGGGGCCCACTGTCCCCTGCTCCACCCATAAGTCTTTCACTGATTGCAAGCTGCTCCACATTGCCATGGTAAGCACTCGCTCAGCTGTCAAACACTCCTCTGACATCTGCAACCTCCTTGAACTCCTGGATTGTGATGTTCTTGCCATCACTGAAACCTGGTTCAAGGATTGCTCTGTCACAAGCTTTGACACACTTCTCCCAGAAGGCTACACAATACTCTCTCTTCCTAGACCAAACAGACCAGGCGGGGGAGTAGCATTGATCTTCCCTGAGTGTATCCATGTGTCTGTCATTCCCACTCAGGCCTACTCATCCTTTGAGTGCCTGATCTGCAGGCTGTCCCTCTCTCCAAGCTCTTCACTGCTGCTGTCCACCTTCTATCAGCCACCTGGTCAGCCCTCCCTCTTCCTTTCATAATGGGCTGACCTGGCCTCCTCTCTCCTTTCCTCCTCTTCTCATCTCCTCTTTCTGGGTGATCCCAACATCCATCTCGACTCACCTGATTCCTTAAGACCTTTATGCAACCTTTGCGACTCTCCCTTTCTTTCCATCTTACCGTCTGGCCCAACGCACACCGCTGACCACACCCTGGATGCTCTCTTCTCAACTGACATTCCGCTATCTATCCCTCTCACTACTTCTCTCTCCTGGACTGATCATTTTTTCCTCTCTTCTCACTTGAAGCTCTCTTCTCCCATTGCATAGGTTAGCCCGGCACTGCCTCCCGTCTACAAGGTCATCTGACCCATGAAAAGAGTCTCAGTAGCTGCCTTTGCCTCCACCTATTATACTCCTTCCACTCCTGCGACTGACTCCCACCCTGCCACAGCCCTCTCAAACTTTAACCTCTCTGTTTCCAATACTCTTTATATTCTTGCCTCTGTCATGAGGGTACGATTGAAGCCTACCAAAAAGTGCAACTCTTGGTATGACTCCAAATCAGCTTCTGTTAAACACAAGTGCAGGGCAGCCAAATAGAAATGGGATTCCTCTTGCGCACCTTCTGACAAACTGGCCTGCTGCCTCCTCCAAAGGCAGTATAGACTCTGCTTCTGCTCTCAGAAAAGAGTCTTTATACAAGCCCGCATCTCTGCGGTATCCAATAACACGGACACACTTTTCAAAGTCTGCAAGGAATTAGCCAACCCTACCGCAGCCTCTTCCACCACCTCGCACCACCACCTCGCACCATCCACCACACTTGACACAAAGTCAGGCACGCACGCAGTGTCAATGAAAGGGAAGGGGCGCCTGAAAGCAGACATGGATGTGTGTCAAACGGTAAAATAACACATATACTGCATAGCACCTGCATCACACACAAGCATGTGACTGGCATAGTCCTTCCACAAACATGACTGATGCCAATACACAGATGGCACGTAGTATAGCCGTGCCAGAATTGTCAACTAGCCTCAGATGGAAGTTGAATACTCCTGACCATGAGCCATGTACAATGCATGTCAGATGACATTTCATGGAATTCACTATTAGAAAACACACGTGTCACAGGGTGCAACAGCGCTAGGGTGTTGTAATACAGTGAGGGCAGGCATACAGATTCAATAATGCTAGGTCACATTGACATCACGCAAGTGAATAGGCATATTGAAGGGGACAACAGGGTTTAGAAGTGTGTGGGTGCAGTGCAGTACATGGGTACGGCCTCAACTATGAATAGAAACCCAGATCCAGTAATGCAATGTGGTGGCCTGATGGCAGTGTAAGGGTAAGTGCCGTCATCATGTGTAAAGTGTTGGTAGTGGGTTGTAGGGATACAGTAAACCGCACCCCCAAGGGTGGGGGTGGCTGGGAGGCAGTGCATGGGTTAAAATGGTTGCTCAGAGTACCGTTTCGTAGCAGACAGTGTGGGCAGGTGGCAAGTGCATTCTCTCAGTCATCTGGGACTACAACAGGGGAGAGGAGGATAGAAAGCACAACACATGAGGAAGCATCAGAAGTGCCTGCAGACCCGGAGAAGCTACACCTCCAGTTACATAGAGGCAGGGAGGCTGTACCAGAGGGAGGCCCCAGCTCAACACAGATGTGAACCACAAACTAATTTCCATGAGGAGCAACTGCCCCTGAGGGAGTAAGAAAGGGATGATCAAAGACCATGAGAATTAAGTAAATACTGGAGGTGGAGTTGAAGGAATTGCTGGCCCAAGACCCATAGGGACTTGGTAAGAATGCACAGGGTTCAGGAATGAACACTCATAGCCACTGTGAGCCTGTGCCATCATCACAGTCCTAGGGAGATACCTTGCACCAAGCCTAAATTACTTTTCACACAGTCCAGGACTGGCAGAGTTGCAGAGGGAAGAGTGTAGAATCATAGAAATCCTGGTAAAGCCTGTTGCAGTAGTCCATCACAGGAATTACCAGTCCTCTGGAGACAGTGAGCTGCTGGGGGATGGAGAGGAAAGGAAGAATGCCTCTGAGGATGAGCAACTTGCAGGGTGACCTTCCATGTGCTGCGTTGTTGTATGTTGGTCCAATGTGTTTTGGGGGTGGGGGGCGGGGACATGTGGAATGGCCTGCCTGCAGGTTGCCGTCTCTGGTGGGGGTTGGGGACATGAGGCGGGGCCTGCCTGCAGGTTTCCGTCACTAGTGGGGGGTGGGGACATGAGGCGGGGCCTGCCTGCAGGTTGCTGTCACTGGTGGGGACATGTGGCGGGGCCTGCCTGCAGGTTGCCGTCTCTGTTGGGGGGGGTGGGGACATGAGGCGGGGCCTGCCTGCAGGTTGCCGTCTCTGTTGGGGGGGGTGGGGACATGAGGCGGGGCCTGCCTGCAGGTTGCCGTCACTGGTGGGGGGGTGGGGACATGAGGCGGGGCCTGCCTGCAGGTTGCCATCACAGGTGGGGGCATGAGGCGGGGCCTGCCTGCAGGGTATGGTCACGGGTGAAGGGGTGCCTGTGTGGTGTGGGCTGCCTGCGGGGTATGTTCATGGGTGATGGTGCTGTCCCATGTGTGTGGGCTGTCTGCAGGGTGTGGTGATGGGGGAGCCATGTGGTGTGGGCTGCCTGCGGGGTATGTTCACGAGTGATGGTGGGGGTCACATGTGGTGTGGGCTGCCTGCGGGGTATGTTCACAGGTGATGGTGGGGGTCCCATGTGGTGTGGGCTGCCTGCGGGGTATGGTTGTGGGTGATGGTGGGGGTTCCATGTGGTGTGGGCTGCCTGCAGGGTGTGGTCACAGGTGATGGGTTGGCCATGTGGTGTGGGCTGCCTGCAGGGTATGTTCACGGGTGATGGTGGAGATCCCATTTGGTGTAGGCTGCCTGCGGGGTGTGGTCACGGGTGATGGGGGCCATGTGGTATGGGCTGCCTGTGGGGTATGGTCCACTTCTGGGGTCTGGCTGTCCCATGAGGAGGCGTCTGCTTCCAGGGGAGTTGTGCATGTATCACAGGGTACACGCAGGCCTTTCCACGTGATTTGGCTGGTGCGAGCGGGGTACGCAATTTCGCTGGGGCGCAGACGGTACACGCGGGCCTTCCCACGTGATTTAGCGAGTGGGGTACATGATTTTGCTGGGGTGTGGATGGGGTACGTGCGGGCCTTCCCACGCGATTTGGCTGGTGCGAGCGGGGTACACGATTTTGCTGGGGTGCGGACGGGGTACGCATGGGCCTTTTCACGCGATTTGGTTGGTGCCAGCGGGTTACGCTCTGATTTTTCATGCAATTACAATGGGGGGATGTGTGCTGGGTCACGGATGGTGCGGGGCGTTGCACCGTATTGGGCATTTCACTGTCTTTTGCCTGCGCATGGGGGTGTGTTGGGGGCGTTGCTGGCGCTACTTGATGTTCATTGCGCCACGGTTACTGATGCCTCAGAAAATCCATGAATACGCGTGCCGTGCAATTGCTGGTTTGTGCCACAGCTGGTGCACGCATGGCACATGCTCCTTCTCGGCGTGCAGCACTTGTTCTGCTTCTGCGCTGGATTCTATGAATTGGGCCCTAAATCTGAAGATTTAGCAACATTTGTAAATTATGTTTTCATGATCGTGTATATACTCTGAAATATAAGTTATACATATTATCAGTAGGATATGGTTGTACTGTATTTATCACAGTTTGTACAGTCAAGTGTGAAACGCATGAATTAATGTACAAACACACACACTTTAATATTGCGACCATACTGTTTTGGAAAACGTACACAATACATGATTGACATTTAAAGCATTACACAGTAACAGGTTTTGGATTGAACTGTTTTTTACATTTAGTATTATGCAAGAAAAGCACAAGATGCAAAAACTTTCAGTACATTGTGTCTATCCTACAAACTTTCAGAATTGTACATGCAGTTTGTTTTAAGATGTAACTTAAAATAAGAAAATGAGCAGCTTTGAACCATGTGAGAGTTCACATTAGAAGTAGAATTTGAACCTTCAATATCGTGAGACATAATGGTGCAGTGGTTAATGGAGCTGGGCACAAAACAGGAGGTCATGAGTTCGAATCTTTCGTAGAGTCTTTTAAATTTTTTTTGTTTTAAAGGGAATAAAATTGGCGTTTCGTATTTTTATTTTTAAAAAGGAGGATTATAATTTGAAAAACGAAGAGACAGACTTACCGTGACACGTGAAACCTTTTTTTGGGGCATGGCATGTGACACCTGCTAGTGGCACGTGTCACTTGTAGTGGTGACATGCAGTGGCACGTGTCACTGGCATGTGACACATGCCATATTCGGCTCCAACCCCTACTCACAATTTTGCTGAGCAATGGTCATGTGGAAACAATTCTGGAATAACGTTTTGAAAAGTAAAACATTTTTTTCCGTATGACTGCTGAGCAATGTTTTTCATGGATTGTTTTGACAGCGGGAAACCCCCGGCTTACGTCTTGGCACAGATGGTCACGTGCGCATGTTGTTCCTGCAGAGCAAGGCTTGCATAATGCGCTCGCGGCTGCTTGATTTCCTCACATTACAACATGAAGTTAGAACTTTACTTAGCCCCTCCTCCGCGACTGAGCATGGTTTGGCAAGAAACGTTGCAGGCAGGCTGAAGGCCTCCCTTTCTGGCATTCCCCGTGGAAGTCAATTGGTCCAGCTCCTTGTCCTCAAAGCGCCGTTATGATGAACGAGGGAGAGAGGCCTTCTACAAATACCATAGCTCTCAACCATTTGTGTCACAAAGGCGGGTGAAATCACCCGATTTTGTTTTTGGCGGGTGAGACGCCCATTGGAATGAATGGGCGTGCAGGAGGCTTGGCGGGTGAGTCCGCCAAAAGCGTGTGAGTTGAGAGCTATGCAAATACTATGAACTATGCCCAAGAGGGGGAGGGCATTTTCTTTCAAATTAATTTTTGATTATACAAGCACCCCACATGGTAGAATGGCCCCTCACATACAGGGAAGTAGCCCGCATGGTGGCAGTGGAAGGCTGAGCTATGAAAAAATCATGTTTTTGGTTTTGGTGCATGTGGTGATGCTAGCGCCACCTATGTGGCAAAGCATTGCCAACAGAAGAACGCATGGGCATTCAGTAGCAGGATATCGATTTCACATGGTAACTGGAAATGCTCAGTCATGAATTTGGGTTATATGTGGTCTTACTGATCACAATTACGGTGGTAAATTTCATGGTGGAAAAAATACCAAAAAACACATTTGTTTTTTAATTTTATTTGGGGGGTACTCTCTCCAAACGCCCCCTCTTTTTATCCCTTAAAACGCCACCACAACCAATGTAAACCCCTTTACCCCACTACCCTTTATTTAATTAACGGTCAGTGTTTTTCTGTGTTTTTGTCCACTCTGAAATTTACCACTCTGTTTTGTTTCAGATATTTTGACTGGCTATCTGAATTTGCTGCAGCAGAAATGTGTGTTTCTGGGCCATTTCAAACCCGACGTGTGGGTATTTCACAATGATTCCCACAATCTGGGGAATTGTTGAAAAGCGCATGCCTTTATCCTGTACTGATATAGTTGTCCTTTCTTTGCCTGCTCACCCATCAGCTGTGTCTAGTTCCTGCACAATTGAGCTACCCAAAAACCATTTGTGTGGGAAATTGCGGGCAGGGCCAGCCTTCAGGCAGGGGGGCCGGGCAAACGCCAGGGGCGCCATAGCCCCTTAGAGTGCCATTATCCCCCCACCATGCCAGCTCCGGGGAGTCTCAAGGGCTCCCCCGAGCTGGCGTAGTGGGAGAATGCACGGCAGGCGCCCTTTTGTTATTAAACGGGGCACATTTAATAACAATATTTTGCTTATGCTTTGCATCAGCATCTTACTGAGATGATTACCTCCCTGCTCCGACGGTTGGTTCCATTAGAAGAGGGCGCTCATGCATTAGCATGAGCGTCCGATTCCAGTCATTAACTCCCTGACAGGCGCCGGAGCGTGATAGCACATCTCCGAATTAGAAACCAGGAAACAGCAGCCGTTCTCTTGCAAATCTGTGCCCACTTCAAAATCAGTTAAAGTGAGTAACAGAATAAAGCCCCATTTTAAAGAGAATACCCATGATGTCTATTAGCTTGACGTGCAAAACAAAGTCAAATATTCTTAACATCATGCATAATGAGCTGGAAGTTTGTGACAGAGAATCTATATAACTAATTTGGTTTATTACACACATTCTTTCAGTGTGTATCTGAAAGTACATTTGTGTTAAATAGATGTTTCAGGCTTTCATTATTTTTCAGTCTGGGACTTGTAGTTTTCCTTTCAGGAGGTGAAAAATAAAGGTACAGTGATATTATTTTATTTTAGCATGTTTCTTCGAGGATTTACATGTTGTGAGGTTGCTGCAATGAGTGTATTTTGCAAATAAACAGTATACAGTATAATTGTAAGCCTTGCAATCCAAAACTTAAACATTTGTACTAAGTAAAGCTTGGACGGTGTGTGGTTAAATTGCAAAGGGGGTTAAAATCCTTGCTTCACTGGTTAGCTCACATGTGTGATCCTGGGAAAAATATGTAATCTTACTCCGATTTAACTGCATATATTACAGTTTTTATAAGTGATAAAATTCACACACTATCAAAAAAGATGCTGTTACAGTGGGGGGCGGGGAGATTTAATGACATAAGGGACCGAATGGTATACCCTCAGGCTCCTCTTTTATTCGCCCCCCAATGCTGTCACCTAGAATTGCATTGTTGCAATGTCCCTCCCTCAGACCCATATCACTTGATTTGACGGGCACATACATAGTCGCAGCCATTCACCAGAGTGTCGAGTATAGTGGTGCGACTGTGCCAGAACTCCATGTGCGATCAATTTTTCTCCTTGTGCTGCCACCCTTTGCTGCCATCCTCTGTGTGTTGCACTGTCCCGCTCTTGCTCTCCTCTCCTTCCCACGCCCTTTCTCTCATCCTGGCACCCTTAAAGATATCCCCTCTTTCACCCTTGTTCAATCTTCTCAAACTCTCTCCTTTGCTTGCAGTCTTTACTTGTTCTCTTCCTTCCTCTTGCTCCCCTCTCTCAATGGCTTCCTCCGTTTCTCTATTCCCTTCTCGTGCTCTTGCACACTTGTATCGCTTCTAACCTCACCTCCTCCCTTGAAACATTGTGCTCTCTTCCTTGCATAATTGGTGACTATAAATACAAAGAACAGCATGAAAGGCCAAACCGATTGGCTTTGCCAATGCTTGTTTTTTGATGGCGGAAATCCAGTTCTCCTAGTGGGTAGACAAAGAAGCTAGAAAGCCCAACTAGCTATCTTCATGAGCTTCCATGCCCCATTCGACAATACTGCAGCTGGTGAATTTGTAAAGTAGAGGGGTGTACATGTTTTCCCTGAATTGAACCGAGCAAGCACACCACTAATCCAGTAAGGTTTTGGCTGGTGTTTCCCCTTACAACTATTTTTAAAATAGTGGGTTGCAATCATACATTTCAGAGCAAAAATGTCAGAAAAAATGTGAAATGACAGAATTTACATGATGTTCTGCAGAGCAACACATGAAACACTCCAATAAATGGAAGGTCACCATAAGTACACAAGTGCATTTAGTAACAGGTGTTGATGCTGTCAGTCCTCATAGAAATATCCAGGTGGCCTCTCAATATATGCCAGCACTGCCCCACTTTCAAGCAGGTTCTGCCTAAACAAGACCAATGAGGTATGTCCCCATCATGCTTTTGTATCATATGAAATTAATAAAGCTGGGCTCAATAATACTTGCCAGTATTGCCTCTGTAAAATGGATGTTCATGCTGCTAGGGTCGACATCAAATCCTGCAGTCTCTCAGTATGTGGCCATGCTGCCCCCAGTTTAGCATCCTTTCACTCTATTTACTGCACTTTTTACCCCAGCGCCACATGTGCTTACCCTGATACCCTTGGGTTTGGTGCGCGTTATAAATAATAAAACAAACAAACATAGGCACATACAGATTCACGCTAAAATGCATGCCAACATTTCTTAAACCTTTTTTCTTTGAGCCAAAAGGACTGGCATGGTTCACTATTTCACAACTGACCTTTAAAATCCTGAGAACCCCTTGAGGTGCCCTATACGTCTTAATACATTCAGTACTTGGGCACCTGCAGAGGAGCCTTCCTGATAAATCCATTCTCTTGTAGTCCTCATTTGACATGGGTATGCACCAAGCACACAACATATGAACATCAAGCAATCGTCTAAACCTTGAGGAGAGCTGAGATGTTTGGGAGGAAAGGGCTACCCCTGCATTGATTTCTAGATCTGCTGCCAGGGGCACAACTGCAAAGAAACTTCAGGAGATGTGGTGAAAATGATACTTCTAATGGTGGCGGAGAGCCTACCTTGGGAGACTTGGACTGTGTGTGCAGGACACACATCCCTTCCATTTCTCACCAAGGAATGTGTTTGGGAATGAGTGTCAAATTAGCAGCAAATTATGCAATTTAAAGGATATGGGGCAAGGGGCATTGCCCAAAACGTGATAGGATTTAAAGACATTCACATTTGTAATGTAACCAGTCAACATGGGAATGCAGTGGGTGTGAAATGTTTGACTTTGTCAATTGCTAGTTTATGGTGCATGTCCAACTGCATTTTACTACAATCCAATCTAGGACCATCCATGCAAGCCTACATTTGGAGTCTTTGCGTTGTCTGTGGGCAGCCAGAAGGAAGGCCCTGGCCAACTGACTGGAAACAGTGGACCCTGAATGTGTGCCTTGTCAGTGCCGCCTAGGGTAGCATTACATAATATAGCTTTATAGACTAAGAGGGGTCGTTATCTCAGGATAATGGCCCATCACGGAGTTATAGTCGAGGCATAGCCATGGGTCATTATCCAAAAGTGATATGGCCCCTCCGAGTCCAATCAGCTATTATATTTACACATGGTGGTAGTAACAGTACATATTTTGGAGTTTTGTTTTAAGAGTGAATACAGTAAATAGACAAGCGGAGTTGGTAAATAAAATATGGTTTTATTCTGTAGTATTTAAGTAACATGGTTGTCTTCATAAGTGAAGCATTTTAATTGCAGCTTTAACTGGAACAGGTTTAACATGAGGTGTCATGTAAAAGTAAGTAGTTTCTCCATAAGAAAGTGACATGATATTCAAATGTTTTATTTTTATCCTTCATGTGCGAAATAAGCGTGTTGCAGCAAAATAAGGTCCTCATAGAGAGGAATTGTCTTGTTGAAGCAAACTTTTGCCTGGACATTGCATTGTTGTTTCCCTGTTTGCTTCTGAAGACAGATTGTTCAATACCAGTAGTTATTAACGGCACTGTAAACATTCCGATTGGCTGAGAGGATGTCAGTAACAATGTCCATATGCTAATATGGCATAATGAGGCAGAAAAGATTGTTTGCATGCACATAAACAAATGAACGTGACCCGCAGTGCGTTTCCAAAGTGGACAATGTTGCCTCCAGTTATGGGGGTAATTTGTTGGCCAAGACCTTGTAACAATAACTATCTCAAAGTCATTTGATCTCCCACCCTAACTCCGGAACTGAAACAACCATGGTTACACAATGACAGGTACACCACCTGAAAACTGGTGTCTACACTAGATTTCCCTGTATACCACATTAACATCCCACAGATGGACCAAACCAACACTCCTTAAACACTAACAATGATCCACCCACAGTGAGTTTTTTTAACCAAGGCCTTGGGCCTCGCTCCTCTCCCCTACACCTCCATTGTAGAGAGCAGTCCTGCACTCAGTGCAGCCTCCCAGTTTCCTTGCTGCCACCCCACTGCACTGATGCCTGATTGGACGTTCGACTGGGTCAGCTGACCCAGGGATACACGACCTTAAACACCACCCCCAGGGCAGCAGGCCAAGGGCACAGGCAGGGGGCACCTCATCACCTGTTTGCCTGTTCGACATGGGTGCTCCAACCCCTGCCATGCCACGACCCCATCTGCTGCAACAATCGGGGAAGGAACGACGATTTGTTTGCACATCTGGTACTGTTGTAGGCTGGTATTGTGAATCTAGCTACTGTTTTCTGCCACCGCCCTGCATCTTTTCCCACAGGAACAGTGTTTTAGGCTTGCATTTTGAATGTCGCTGCTGTCTGGTGCCACTAACCTCCATCATTTCCCACAAGGACAGTATTGTAGGCTTGCACTTCAAAGCCTACAGGGACTTTCTGGTACATTTAGCAGTCTGTGTCATTGGAGCTTAGCTGTATCCCGCCTGGGACATGGCCATTCACCCGCATACATCTGCAGCAATTCTCTACTCAACTTCATAATGTGCCTCACCTCTGTCATTAGAATGCAGCTGGCCACGACAAAAATGTCATCAAGCTGGGCACATAATCAGTCTCCTTGACTCGCATGCTCTCCTGACAGTCTATCAAAGCACCAATCCACTAGCCACATCTCCATAAATTGCTAACAGACTTAGCCACCCCTCCCTTTGTGCTGGCTAAAATGCACACACTCATTCTAAAATGAATCCTCTGTTCAATTCTCATACTTTGTTCCTCCAAGGGCATCCATCCCACAGCGCTTTGAGGCCATTCTAATGCCATTGGGTGCTATACAGATGCCATCTATCATAACTACTTTGTTGGCCACCACAAACAACCACAGAAACTATCTACATTAGCAGCATGGCGTGTGCATTAACCACTGCTCCAGACAACTCTTAAAAGGCTAGACTAGCCTACATTCAACGTAGGACAGTCTAGCCAGTTTATAATACTTGTCATTGCTTTACCCTTGATGCACAGTAACTGCATCAGGGGTAAAGCAAACATAAGTGTTATTACCAGGCTGGACTGCCCCTATTGAATGTAGGCCCATGACAACAATTAGGTTTGCTTTGCCCTTGATGCAGTTACTGTGTATCAAGGGTAAAGCAGACAAGTGCTATTATGTGGATAGACTGGAGAATGAAAAGGAAGGATGAAAAACCAGATCGAAATTAAGACAAATATATATATATATATATATCCGGGGGTAATTTACTTGGTGTTATTGTACCAATGGAGAAAATAAATAAAATATGTTTTGTGAAATGGTGAAAATGTCAGGTTATAAATGTATGTTGTTGTTGTAAATTCTATATGAATATTCTGGGAAAATGTGTGTAAAAAGTACTGAAACTCTTTTTCTTTCTTTTATTAGAGAACTAACCTCCTTAACTTCCAGCCTGGAGATGAGTGGAGCCGGTGAGAACCCCAGAGACCTGGAAACAAAAGAAGAAAGGGGTTGCTGTGCCATACCCCCCAACTCAGAGATGGAAGGGGAGACTGGAGTGCCCACTCCCTAATAAAGGAAATGATGCATAATGAAACCCCACTCTGCCCTGCTCTTCCCCCCAAAGAGTCATTGAAGAACGGGGGTGGAGGGCATGTGGGGTGCATTTAAAGGCCCCAAAGATAAGTCCCTTTCACATGAAAGCTGCATTTTTCAACACTGCCACACAAACCACTTTGCTTGTGGCTGCAAGTGAAAACTGAAGGGCCCTTTCACCTGAGAAGCAGGATTTGTACAGACTGATCCCAAAAACGACTTGAAATGTGTATCTGCAGTTAAATGTGAAAATATATCACTGCTAACAGAAACATTTCAGGGAAACGACATGATGTGTGGGTTGATGAATAGCAATGTATATTATGTTTCACATACGAAATACCAGTGACATTTGAAAAGCCACATTGTTTTCATGGAAAAATGTCAGCCCAAGGTAACCCCTTTTTGCTGGCCATGGGCAAACTTCACACGGAAATCTCCCACTGCCAGTCTAGATGTTACAACTCCCATCTAATTACCAACTGCAATAAAGTGTCCAGCTAAAGGTGTCTAAAACCAGTGTTCCCCAGACTGGCTGGCTCAGAAGGCAGTGACTGCAGGACAAGTTCCCCTTGGCTGGAGCATGACCAATATGTGAAAATGGGGGCAACCACTTCAAAGAGCAATCTTCCAACACAAAGAGACTGATAGGCTGACCCAGTGAAAACAAATGGCCTGAAGGCAGGAGACTGGCCATTTGACCCACATGAAGATTCACGATTAATTTAAAAGGACTATTATCATATAGGCCTTATTCTCAGCAACCATAAGTATTACTGATTTCATTAATGTACAATATTTTATGTAATTTCCAGGCGATTGTAGTGATATAGTATTCTTCCACCTGCGACTCAGGGAATTGTAATGACCAGTTAAACTAGGTTTCTGGCTCATCTGATCCTGTTGCAAATGTGGGAGTTGGTGAACGGGTGGAGAATAAAATTAGGCATTTGGGTAATAACTTAAATATTCATAACTGTTATGCTTTTTATGGAAACGGCAGAAAAGTGCCACACTGCCGTGCAACATGGTACAGACCTGATGGTCGGCTCATCTAATTCCCCATGATTAGCAGAATCAGAAAGTATGTATATATTGGCAGTTGTTAGTACGCTTATTAAGCTTTCAAACATAACTAGTTTTTGCCAAATTTTTGAAAGGAGAACAAATGGTGATTACAAATGGGAATCTGTTGCTACAGACCCCTAAACCAATCCTGACTGGGAGGCTGGGTTTGGGAGGAGAGGGAAGGGTAACTGTCCAATCCTAGTTGCAAGACCTCTGGCAAGGATCTTCCCCAAGATTGTAAAATTGGTGGTGTCGTTGCTGCTATATAAGGGGGACTGCACTAAGAGGAGGACACACAGATGGAGCTGGTAAAATTTACTATCAGGAGGGCTGCTGAAACTTACCATCTTACACTTGTAAGGAAACACCAGAGGAGATAGCTGAGAGTGCATCTGGGTGGAACGGTCTTTTTCTAGGAAGGCCTCAAAGCTGACTGGGTACTATGGTGAAGAGTGGGAGGCATCTTTGAGAGTGGAGTTACCAGACCCCTGCCTTATCTTTCCAGGGTGTCCTGAGTTGCAGCTGGCTTTCCTGAACTTCAAACAAAAGCATTCTATGTAAGTAGAACTGAGCCCTGAAAAACCAAAAGGTGGGGCGAGTCTGCTTGCCTTAAATCCTTTCCCTTTATAGTGGGCAGGGCACAAAACTGTATAGATCCTTAGCCTATTTAAGTAGAAATATTAATTTAATTAATTCCCCATACCCAGTGTGCGCTGGAAACTATAGTCTATCATTTAATTGGGTAATCCTTTTTGTCCTGCTGACCCCGACTTCTTTAAGGAAGAGGGGTGTCTTTGTTCTTAAATCAGTCCATCCTTTTTATCCATCTTCCCCAGCACAGGCCTTTCAGTGAAGGGCGGTCTGAAATCCAAAATTCCCCAAATCATTCCAATTTTTCGATCCAACTTCCCCAACAGAGACCATAATAGGGGGGGGTCTGAAAAACAAACCGCTAAATTAACCTGTGTTTATTTTACACCAAAAGTGTTGGAAAAATCATAATTGCCATATGTATTTGTACCAATCTTGAAATCCTGCTGCTGGCCTTTTAAGCCTTCTGGAAAATAAAAACCACACAACACTACATGATAATTGTTTTAGTTATTGATCAATTTAATTATTTCTTGAAGTGAAATTTGTAGAAAGTGAAGAATTGCGATTGTGTTCTTTTCAACTAACTTTTGTGATTTATTTATGCTGAGAGAAGTTTATTGTGTTGTGGCACGGATAAAGTGATGTTTGACGTTTTCATGCGAATTTCTATGACTTTTTATTTAAATAAATACCAATATATTTCCTGTAGACAGCCCTGGTTCTTGGCTCATTGATACCTCAGAGGGAAGGATCCGAGGGGCATATGTGTCTCAAGTAGGGCTGAATAAAAGAATCCATTAAACAGTTTGTTGCTTCACACCGTAAGTGGAGATGGAAAGATATCCCTGTGTTGAGGGTCACTTCTCAATAAACGTTACCTTATGCTGGGTTCTAGAAAGTGTGACAAAATGCAGGATTCAGTCACTTTTCCACTGGGTGGAGCCTTTCCTTGTGAGGCTAAGGAGGTGAGCTCGCTATGCGATATTCCCCCTAGGGGTGGCAGCCAGCGAGACTTCACAGGGTTGGTCTCCCGTTCCGCAAAGGATCTCCCAAAGATCCTCACTCTTTGACCAACAGTAATATCAAGACATCCAAATGGCCCATAAAATCAAGCCACTGTTTGTTATTGTGCCATACCCTTCAAGACTCAACATGATAAAGATACTGTGAAGCAGAGCGAGTAATATCCAGCTCTCAGTTGATAGAAACCAACAATACAGTGACTAGGAAGAATGAGCGATGAAGGGTGCTCGACAGGAAGAGAAAAAGGACTATGATCCTTTGCTGGGGAGGGCCCAGGAAGGGATCATAAAAAGGGAATTACTAGTATCTGTGAGAAGTGAGACCCAGCTGTATCTGAGAAGCTGGGAAATTTGAGAGAACGCTGTCTCCCACACCAGTGAGCGGCTAGTGGAAAAAAGTGCCCGAGCTGCACTTTCCATGGGACGGACCGGAGAGAGTCGGTCATGCTGAAGGTAGTCCCAGGAGGAACGTGAGAAGAAGCCTGAGGAGAAAGAACGAGGAACGAGTGCCCGAGTCGCACCATTTGCGGAACAGACTGGAGAGAGTCTGTCAACATTTATTTATTTATTTTATTTAATACATTTGTTACTCGCCCAGACCCTGGGGTATCACGGCGAATGGATACAGAAGGTAGTCACTTAATACACAATGTTACAGTTTCAAGACAGTAATATTTTTACAGACGTTACAATAGAAAATATGGTCCTAAATCAGATTACAATTGGTGAGATAGTTCAATATTTATTGAATAACCAGGTTTTCAGAGCTTTTTTAAAGTTTTGTAAAGATTCCTCCTTTTTGATGCTTAGTGGAAGGGCGTTCCAATGCGAAGGGGCTAGAACTTTGAAACTACTTCCTCCTGCTCTGCTATATTTGAATGTGGGAACTTCTAAGAGGGCCAGATTGTTGGATCTCAGTGATCTGCAAGCCATTTTGTTTTTGATAGAGTTGTTGAGGTAGCTGGGCGCTTTGTTAGTGGTGCAGTTGTAGACAATGCTAAGGGTTTTGAATATGATCCTTGCTTCAATAGGCAGCCACTGATTTTCTCTTCTAATGTTAGAGATATGTTCTGATTTCTTTATCCCTAGAGCCGCTCTAAGGGCTTTATTCTGCAGTAATTGGATTTTGTTTATATTGGTTTTGGATGTTCCCAGGAAGAGGATGTTACAGTAATCTAGTTTTGTTAGGATTAGGGCTCTAGCCAGAGTGATACAATTCACAGGGGTGAGAAATTGGCGGCTAAGAGCAATAAGTTTTGCTGTGTAAGCTGTGGATGAGGAGAGGGCTGCAATTTGTTTGTGCATGGAGAGGTTGGCATCGATGTAGACACCTAACGTTTTGACTTGTTTAAGTACTGGGATCTGGGTACCGTCGATGTTAATGTGGGAGTAGTCCGGCTGGAGGGTGCTTAATCTTTTTTGGGAGCCCACAATGAGGATCTCCGTTTTCTCATCATTTAAACAAAGACTGTTCAGGGCCATCCAGTTTTGGATTATGGAATAAACTTTATTGATGGTGAGGGTGTCTTGGGTGTAGTCGCCTGAGATAGGGATGAGGATCTGTGTGTCATCTGCGAAATTGGTGTAGATGACACCCATATCGTCTAGGGCTGAGAATAAGAGTTTGGTGTATGCATTATAGAGTGTGGGGGATAGGCAGGATCCCTGGGGGACCCCTAAGGGCACTAATATGGGGTCCGCTGCAAAGTTCCCAAGGCAACTCTGGATGTACGGTCCGTAAGAAAGGATTTGATCCAGTAAGTGGCGCTGTTGGAAAGATTAAAATCTTTTTTTAGAGTGTTGCATAGTTTGTCATGATCTACTAGGTCAAATGCTGCTGATAGGTCCAGTAGCAGTAGTGTAGCTAGTTTGCCTGAGTCTCTGATAGCGTCTAATTGGATTTTTAGATCCAAGAGTGCTGTCTCAGTACTGTGGTTAGGCCTAAAGCCTGATTGTCTGGCTCCTAGCAAATTATTTTGCTCTAGGTGAGTTTGTAGTTGGTTATACGCTATTTTATCAATGATTTTAAGTAGAAATGGGACAGTTGTTATGGGCCGGTAGTTAGTAGGCACTAGTGGGTCTAGCGTGGGCTTTTTTAGAAGGGGGGTGACCCAGGCTGCTTTAATGCTGATTGGGACCTGGTTGGTGGAGAAGGAGGCATTTACAAAGTTGGTGATTATGGGCGTGAGGATGGGGGCGCAGAGTTTAATTAGGTGTGCTGGGAAGTTGTCTCCTTTGCAGTTGGACGCTTTGAGTTTGGCTATAGTCTTAAGTACTGTATCGTGAGAGACTGGTGTGAAGTTGAAGGAAGGGGCAGTGTTTACTCCGGTAGTGGAGATCTGGTTGGCCGTGGAGTGTTTGTCGGATAGGAGGTTTCTTTTAGAGATAATTTTGTTTTGTAGTAATTTAATCTTAGTGTCTAAGGCATCTTGGATGGTGGTGCACCATTCTTTGCTAGGTTTGACTGGGTTAATTATAGGGATCGGGTTCTCCAGCTCCTTGAGTATGGTGAATAGCTCTTTGCTATCGGAGGACGCATTACTGATTCTTGTGTTGAAGGCATCTGCTTTATGGGCGATGATGGCTGATTTATAGGTTTTGTTTGCCGAGTTGAATTCTTCCAAAGCTTCTGGGGTCTGGTTTTTCTTTAGGCGGTGTTCAAGCGATCTTTTAATTCGTCTGAGGGCGACTAGTTCCTCATTGAACCAGAAGGAGGATTTTTTGTCTTTACGTTTAGTTTTATTAACGCAGGGTGCTAGGGCGTCTATTGTACTAGTAAGGGAGTTGTGGTAAAAGTCTGCCAGGGCACACGGTTCTTTGGCGTTAATGATTTTGGTATTGAGGGCTTTGGCTAATAGTGGGTTGATATTTTCTGCTGTGAGTTTACGTGTGTTTCTTGTTACATATGATTCTTTCATGGCCGTTTTGGGTGCATCTGGCTTTTTGCTCAGGATAGTGAAGTTTATGCAGTGATGGTCTGACCATGGTACCGGGGAGATGGAATCTATGGATACTGTAGTGTTAAGTTATAGTATCCAGTCTAGAGTCCTCCCTTTTATGTGGGTAGGGGTGTTCACGAGTTGCGTGAAAGCCATGTCTTTAAGTGCACTATGTAGTGCATCTGCTTTGTGGTCTTGGGGGTCGTTGAATCCTAGATTCAGGTCCCCTAGTACTAAGCATTTTGTGTTTGGTTTTATGAGTGGCGTTAGCAATAATGGTATGTCTAGTTCTGGTTGGGATAAGGTGTTAGGTGCTCTATAGATGGTTATTAAATTAATAGTGGTTTTGTGGTCCGTAGCTAGTTTAGCTAGCAGGACTTCATAACCGTCTGGGCTCTCGATAGGGCTGGTTCTTAGTTTGAGGTGGTCTTTAGAGATGATGGCTACTCCTCCACCTACTGATTTTGTTCTGTCAGTTCTGAGAATGGTATAGTCTGGGGGAATGGCAATGGAGAGCGAGGGGCCGGATGCTTGGTGGAGCCAGGTTTCTGTCACTATGAGTAGGTCAAGTTCATGCTCAGTAATGAGGTCGTGAATTTCAGTGGCATGAGCATGTATGGAGCGCGCGTTAATGAGGGCTGCTTTGAGGTGTGAGGCCGGAGGTGGCTCTTGGATTGGGGTGGGTGGGTGAGTGTTGGTAGTTTCAGTAGCGTTAGATTGTTGTTTGCTTATGATGGGACTTTTGGGGTGTTTATCTTGAGTTCTTGATAGAGGTATGCCTTCTGTGTTAGCATGATTGGTAAGAGTGATATTACGAGGAGGGTTGAAGGTTCTAGATCTGAGTCTTAGGGTTCTTGATGTGCCTAGAATTGGGATATGATTGGGTTGATTAACTTTGGGTAGTCCTCTCGTAGTGAGATAGGAAGATGTGGAAGTCCGTGATCTGAGTCTGGTGCGTCTAAGTGCACTGAGGACTGGGGTAGTTGTTATAGGTGAAAAGTGAGGTGTGTTATTGCTTCGTAGCATTTGGATACATTTGTGATCTGTTAAACTGTTGATCGGAGGGTGCAGGTTGTGGAATGGGTTGGTGCGGGGCAGGAAGGGAGTGGGGCATGGGATGGGATGATGACGGGGGCAGGCTGCTCTGGATAGGCCATTATCGTGGAAAAGGAAGTGGGCACCTGTGCAACGTGTATCAAACGGGATGGCACAGAAGGGGAACATCATGAATAGTAAGCAGCCTTGCATGGTATGGCTTGGTTTGGATAGGGGAGTGGGCAGGTGTTAGCTATCTAAAGTGGGGGTTTCTCTTGTGAGCTGGCTAACTCACTAAGGGGAGAATGAGACTATGCACCTATGTGCAGGGCAGCAGTAGCTGAATCACACGACATTAGTAATAACAAAAAGTGGTTGTGCACCTGTGTGCAAAAGCAACAGTGACTAGGGCTCACAACATCACAATAGGCAAGATTGGATATGCACCTGTGTACAAAAAGCAACAGTGACTAGGGCTCACAACATCAAAATAGGCAAGATTGGATATGCACCTGTGTGCAAAAGCAACAGTGGCTAGGGCTCACAACATCACAATAGGCAAGATTGGAAATGCACCTGTGTGCAAAAGCAACAGTGACTAGGGCTCACAACATCAAAATAGGCAAGATGTGCACCTGGCAGTGAGGACAATCAGTGACTGGAAGAAGCAATACCCGGGTATGGCTGGCTGGACAGTATAGGCAATCAAGTAACTGAATGAGTCCTTACTTGAATGTAGGTAGTTCCATCGGCGGCAAGAATAGGTCAGCCATATTGGGCTGCGTCAAGTACCCCATGCGTGGCAACGGCGAATGCACGCTTGCGTCGCTGGAGGACCTATCTGTTTCTTTTAGGGGAGTTAGGCTGACATACCTAGTGATAGTCTGGATACAGGCGGCAACGAGTAGGGTCTCTGGCAAAAGGCAAGGCAGGCATAGACAGGCTGAGACAGGAAACAGCCTTAGTTCCTGCTGGCCTTCGTTCTGTGGGGCCGGCTCACGCCTCCCGGTGCCCGATTGGCTGCCTTGTAGCCGTCGTCGGCCAATGGGCAGGGATGTCGTCGGAGGGGCCGGTGGAGGTGAAGTCAGCGAGGCAGGGCCGCCATCTTAGAATGGTCGCCACCCGCAGCCTCGGGAAAGGTGCCCAGATGGCACGGACGTGCGGAGCCGCAGCGAGCCTTGCTGCTTACATGTAGCAGGCGCGGCGGATGAAATGTGCGCAGGAGTCGCACTTCAAGAAAAATAAACGCCGATTCATACGGCAGGGCAGTACCTGGGATAGCCTCGGGGAAGGGAAGCTCCAGCTACACCTTCTAGGGGGGGGTGCACTGCTCCAGCAGTGATGGTTGGGAGCTCCTGCTCCTTGGAGAGGGATCGGTCAGCTGGAACATGACAGGAGCACTAGCAGGGATCTGCGAAGTGGTGGTTGAGATGGGGATAAAAGGTAACCACTTACGGTGCTGCTACCACTAAAAAGAAAAAATTCCAAAGCATTTCCGAAAATGAGTGTGAATTGAGCAAACGAGCCATCCTGACAAGACAGCAAACAGTAAAGAACGAGAATGCCAACCCAGTGACGTAGCCCTATTATAAAGTGGGTAACTGGGAGAGCGGGAGACCCAGGGGAGAGGCACTTATACCGAAGAGTATAATAATAATCGTTATAGTCAGAATAAAAAAAAAAATTGGAGTAATAATCCTAGTCAGACAGTATGGTCACAAGTCAGAACAACGAATGCAACGATTGGCGCAATTGTACCCATCACAGTGCGAGAACGAGTAGTTAGAAGAGAGAATCAGTACTGGGCCCAGCCTTCTCATCCCAGTGAAAGAAGAAATAACCAAGAGAGTGCGAATAAGTATGGGACCCATCCTATTCATCCCAGTGGTAGGACAAATAACCAAGAGCATTACGGGACTCATTCTATTCATGGGAAGACAGAGAGCTGAATAGCACAAAGGCAAACCTTGTTGCCCCAATGTCAATAGAGAAAGAGACTTTCAGAGACTTTTGAGAAAAGCCCCATACAGGAAACTCAAAGGCCAGGAATGCCGAAGAAGAGGATCTCATAAAGTCAAGAGAAAGGGGAACCAAGTAGTTGTAACAGTCCTCTAAAGGAACTAGTTCCTTTCAGTTAATATGACAGATAACTAATAACTATCTAAGAATGATATATTAAGGCTGGGGAAGCCATTCCAGAAGTAGGGAGTCATTCTCCTGGTTTTTAGTTGTTTTGGCTTAGTGGTAGAATCTGGACAATTCATCCCTTCTCCATAGTGGGGAGCCACCACCTGTGAGGCTAGGGAGCTAAGCCCGCTCTGCAAGACCCTCCATAGGGGTCTGGGAAAGTGGACCTCACTGGGAGTGACTCCTCTCTCGGGGACAAAGACTCCCAGTCCAAGTAGGACCTCCCTGAACAGACTACAGTGTCTGCCTACATGAGACTGGAAAGAACTGTGTTCACAGATTTTATCTTCAAATAGGAGCAATCCTCATTATATCTTGTTGGCTTTAGGTAATGCTGACTGTTTTCTGAAGACCTCTGTAAAGGAAGAAGGAAACACCTTTTTTGATCATGAGGATGTACATACACAGAATAAGAACTGTGAATGGAGAGAAACCAGAGAAGCCGTGTGCAACGCCTACGGAGGGAGAAGAATCCACGGTACGCAGCAGAAAGCCTCTGTGAACATGTCCTGGAGGGGAAGAGCAACAAACAGCCTCAGAGCCAGCTGTGACGTAGTAGGAGCAAGGCCCGCTAGCTGGAGACTATGAAGTCTGAACGCTGACCAAAGAAGAGACTCCGGTCAGGAAAGATGCCTGGACGGTAAGTCAACAGTCTTTTCTAGTGGCACGTGCACTAAGGTTCAGTGGTGGGCCAGGCACCCAGCAACAGACTCTGAGACCAGATGGAAACGCAGAGCCAGTGTCCCCGAGCTCCACACGACGAGTGCCATAACTAGCAAGACGAGCACAGAGAGGTGCATGCTCCACCACGAGGACGCTGTGCGATGTAAGGAACTCATGGTGGCAACAGTAAAGACAGACACAAATGATCACAGTACAAGGGCGTTTATTAAACTGTATACAGGTTGGAAAAACGCCTAATCTAAACCTTAATCTAAGATAGCAGCAAGCGTCGACCATCAAATGAAAATAAGGCAGTCCACGTGGAGTTGTGTCAAATGAAAAGGGCTGTTGCTAAGAAACCTATTGCCAAACCTTACAACTAATACAAAAAGAGAGTGGGATAGTTTTCAAGAAAAGAAAGAAGTGTTCACAAATAATATGTCAGGATGCGGTTGCCTGGATCTCCCTTCCCCATGTTTTGAGCACACGGTTAGGTGGGATCTTGGAGCACAGTACACTCTCAAGCTTTCCCAGCATGAGCCGACAGTTCCGCTTGCAGCTAGCAGGGTCGTTGATGACCAAGTCTCGTTTCCCTTGAAAGTCTCTTGCCTTCGAGGGCCTGACATATTCAAATAACAAAACAAAATTTCCTTCAACAAATGAGTTTGTTTCCTGGTTTTAGTTAGGGTGAGAATTCTTCAGCCCTTGTGTAGTCTGTTGTCTTTCAGGTTGTGCGAAATGTTTCGTGTTGGAAAGGGGGTGGGTGTTTTTGAATGTCCTATGGGAGAGGATGGATAAAAGGTGTTGAAGAAAGAGGGATACAGCATCTCACCCATCAGTGTCCCACTCCTGCTCCCTGAGGATCCCCCATCCAGGGGATCCTCCCTCACTGGTCCACCCCCAGGAACTAGATCCAATAGCAATGGCTGTGTCCTGGCCACCTGTATGACAGATCCCCAGGGACTAGCTAGGGAGACACATTCAGGTTTCTCACAACAGTCAGAGACTGCCAAAGCCGTTCCCGGTATGAAACCCAGGTAATCTGGAATGGGATAGATGAGTATTGCATATCAAGGTTGGATAAGTGGCCGTGAGCATGAAAGCCTGAAAGAGTGGAACGGGCATGCGACCTAATGCACAGAGAGTGAAAGAAATATGAACACTGTCTATGAAGGCTGGGGAAGCAGTTTACAATATCAGGAAGTGAGAGAATTATATGGACACATGTCCTGTGAACCAGGGAGTGAAAGGAATGTGTGCTTCGTATCCAGGCTGGGGAAGCCAAGAAGTGTTTGAAAGGAAATAAAGTGAGGACCAATAATCCTAGCTAAGAGCCACAAGACTTTGGGAAGACTCAGGGCCACAGAAGCGTGAATACAAAGTAATCCTGGAGTGATTTTACTACTGGTAAAAGCTGAAGTGATCCTGGAGGGATTTAACCAGTGATAAACCAAGAATAAAATAAAGGAACAAGAATTTGGTGTGCTTCTCTCCTCCCTCCCAACACCCCCCCCCCCCCCCCGGCCCGAGAGGGGTAAGCAAGAACTGTCTATAATACATTTATAAGACATTTATAATTCTAACCTATAAACTACACATGACGACCGGACACTGTGTGGAGACATTAAAACAGAACTTGGAGGCAGATATATGTCAGGATGCGGTTGCCTCTAAGAGCTGGGCCAGGCAGAAACCCATTCTGAGGCTGTTGAGCAAGCCTCCCTTTCTTTTCAGTTAGGTTTTCTAAAGTGTTAGAGCCAATTTGGACTACAACGAGCATCCTTAGTTTTTGTTTTAGGAGGCAGGGAATATCCCACATAGTGATAGGGCCAGTTTGGCATTGTTCTTTTTATCTGAATAAAAACAACTATACGATGGCCCATTGTTGTCCAAGTCCTCCTTCTGGTTCGCCACAGTGTGTTCTGTTGTCAGCAATGGCTATGCCCAATCGATACATTTGTATTCAGGGTGGGGCAAGAGGTTTTCACATGATGATCTGAGGTTCCTGGCTGGTGAGAAGTGGACCAGCAGGGCTCTCATGTACTTGGGGTTGTGAAGCGCTCTCTGTGTCAGATATAGTACTTCCAGGCTGACACTGGACTCAAATGGCCACCCTTGGAGTGTTTTGAGTGCAGGTGCGATGAGGGCCTCGTGTCATGACTCATAATCTAGCCTGAATTGATACGTTTCAGATTTAGTCAGACGAAGGTACATGGAATTAGAATAGTCAAGGTTAGATAAAACTAAGGTTCTAGTCAGCACTATAGTTTTCATCACCTCATAATCTGTGTAGTGTTTTCTTGGGTGAAACTGGTTCGGAAGCCCAAAATCTGATGAAAGCATTGATAAGCCATGGTGAGAGGGTAGAACCATGCGGGACCCAGTGGCTAAGAGCAGATGGTTAAATGAGACCTCATCCATTTTTATATGGATCCTGCATTTTTCAAGGAACAAAGATCCATTTAAGGGCTAGGCCATTAATGCCCATGCCGACGGCAAGTCTTTTAATGTGGGTTTGCGGTCTACTGTATCACATGCTTCTGAAAGGTTTTGCAAGATAATTACAGAAGGTGAGTTGGAATCTAAAGCTTGGAGGGATTTTACCCTCATGAGGATTAGAGCAATTTGACACCAAAGTGGTTGTCATGTAACAGTCGTGTTGGTTTACTGAATTCTCTGCATGTGTGTAGTTACATTCTTTTCAACGTTTGCTGTCATGAAGGGGTTCTTGGAGATCAGGCAGCATTTATAAAGCTCCCTGGAGTCTAAGGATGAATTTTTGAGTAAAGGGGAATTGGTACCTTTTAGGGTGATCTACGAAATGTACCCATTTTGAAGGAGGTGTTTCACATAGGAGAGATAGATGAGGTCAATATGTTGATATAGCTCTTGATTAAGGTAGCTGCGCAGGGGTTCCACTGTGCCACCATTGCCTTCAGGCTCTTCACTAGCTTGAAGAAATCATTGGGCAGTGCAGTGTAGGCTTGAAAGCTGTCAATTCACGGTTGGTCTTTGGGGTATAACGTGTGCACGGAAGGATCATCTTTACAGTGACTATGCTTGTTTGTAAATTCTAGACTTTCTCTGAAGTTTGAACTGTAGAATCCTCCCAATTGGGTCCAGTGAATTTCTTGCAGGAAGCAACATGGGAAAGAAACTTAAACTCCATTCCGGTCCAGGAGCTTCCCAAAGGGGTTGCCTGGTTCATTCAAATGAGGATGATATGGAGGGTCAGGTAACATCCCTCTTCAGCCATTTGGATTTTCTGGCTGATTGCTCTTCCCTGATGGTTTGCTTAACCCATGTTCTTGGCAACACTCTGGACTTCATATTTGCCACGTGTACCATAATGACTGTATTCCCCTATCTACCTGTTCTTTGGTCTGACCATGCAGTCATCCCTTTTACGATAACTGTACGTCCCTCTTCTACACTACATGCCCTCCCCGACCCACCTGTGCGGGTCTGGCGCAAGGTATCCACTGTGGCTGCCTCTTCCTGTTTCACTGATTCTTTGCCTTCTGGTGTCCCTATCGGCATGTCCTTTTCCCGGGCATTGCTCTCCACTGCCAATTTGCTGGCTCCTTTTAAAGAGGCTACCCCTCTGAGTCTGGTTCTCTGCCAAGCTTTTGCCTTGCCCGTAGGTAAGCCGAGGGAGAGTAGCACATCTCCTACTGTCCCTTAGCCCACCTCGCTCTTCGCAAGGCCACAGCTCAATACCAAGTTGCAGTTATGAAGGCTAAATGCTCACTTTTCCTTGCGGGTAGAATCCAGGGCTAATTCTCCCAAGGAACTTTTTAAGCTCATGCCAACACGCTCCTGCCTCCCCTCTGCTAACCTGCATTTCCCTGTGTCTGTGCAACTCTTTCTTTCATGATCAAATCATGACCATCAGACAGAGGAATGCTGTCTCGATGGCCCCTAGCGTAGGACTACTCACCCTTTGGAGCAATGTCAGCTGCCCCACTAGTGCCACTTTCCAGTCTTCTGTGAAACTGACATTATTCGTGCCACCCAGGGCCTGAAGTCTAACTCTCCTACCGACCCGGATCTCTTCTATTGCACCTTCGGTCTCTGCTGCTGTGAACCTGTCTCTTGCTTGCGGCCACATCCTGGATGAACTTGAGCATGCCCTGATCATTTCCTCCTTACTTTCCATATGAAACTCTTGGAAGCTCTGTCCACCCCTCTTCTGTGTTCTTTTCTTGAGAACTCTCGGTACTTCGACTCTTTCCAGTCTGGGTTCAGAACTTGCCAGGGAACTGAATCTGTCTTGGTGTCCACAGTCGATGACCTGGCTCAGATCGTGGATCAGGGTGGCATTGGTGCCCTGATTCTGCTTGACCTCTCGGCTGTGTTTGACACTGTTCACCATCGTATTTTTATGGAGAGGTTGTCATCGGCTACTATCTCCGGCTCGCTCCTAGACTGATATTTGTCATTTCTCTCGCAATCCGTTTCTTTCCCCATTCTCCTCACCTGCTGCTAAGCCCCTTACTTGTGGTGTGCCCCAGGGTTCTGCCCTCTCCCTTCTTCTGTTTAATGTATATATTCAGCTTTTGGTGAAACTGATACTCTTTTGGTTTTCGGTGCTATTCATAGGCAGATGACATGCAAATTCTGGTGCATCTTGATCTTTCTCTTCTGTCTGCTGCTGAGCCTTGCCAGGCCTGCTTGTTGCTCATCCACTCTTGGATGGGTAACAATTGGTTGCACCCCAATGTGAAAAAACAAGGTGCTAATTGTTGGTTCTGCACCTGGGACCTCGCCCTGGTCTGCAGTTGTCTGGCCTGATTAACTTTGCCCTCTTCCTCTGCCCTCTCTGGTGGTTAAGAACTTGGGGGTTAAGCTCTCCTCCTCGTAGTCCATGCAAGTTCCGGTGAGCGTGGTATTTCAATCCGCCCATTACAAGCTAAGGATTTTGCGCAAAGATCTGCCCTTCCTTCACCCTCTGCTTCATCTGCTGGTTGTATCTTCCCTAACGTCAGGGACTTTGGGCTACTGCAACTCCCTTTATCTAGCACAGTAAGCCTATCTTTTACCCCGCTTGAAAGTGCTCAAAAACTCGGCAGCTAAGCTACCTGTTGGCGCCTCCCACCACTCGCCCGTGTCCAGTATTTTAAATAACCTTCATTGACTTCCAGTGCTGAGCGGATCATGTTTAAACCCACCTGCATTGCCCATCGGGCGTTATACAAATCAGGGCCTGAATTCCTACAGGCTAAATTTCTCCAGTATGTTCCCTTGCGCACCCCATACTCAGCCACTGCCTTGCGTATTTCGCTACTAAGGGTCAAATACACTACGGTAGGCGGTTGTTCTTTTTCAGTTGCAGCCTCTCAAATGTAGAACTCCATTCTGCTTCCTCTCCACACTACCTCTGATTTCCTGCCATTTCGACGTTCCTGTTAATGAGAATTTTCATTTTAGTGCTTAATTCCTTCCATCTTAAAGACCCCCAGCTCTTTTTCTGGACTTTAGGACTTTTTCATTTTAACCCTGCAGTGAGTGAGCCCTTTTTCTATTGTATTTTGACCTGGTTTGGATGATGTTTCCTTTGTTTTTGGAGTCTGACAAACTCCATAGGCATCTACTTTTTTTATGTTGACACACAGCACCTTCTGTGCAGTGTCATAGAGAAATCCTTTAGATTTCCCATTAGGTTTAAATACCTTTTCTTGTGAGAACTACTGTTCCCAAGAATAGTAAAGTGAAATTGACTTTACTTACCTTTTCTCTTTGTAGGTCCAGCACATCCCATCTGATGTGGCGTGCTAGGGGGGTTACTTAGCCCCTTTTCCTACTTACTCGTGTAACATTTTTATTGTTACCCTCACTACTTTAAATGGCTGGTGGCAGTGGTTTAATTTTGCTACCATTGTTCTATTCTACCGCAGGCTGAATCCTCAGCTGCAGGATAGCACCCATGGGTGATCATTGTGTCAAAATGGCCCGGTCTTCTTTTTTTGCCATTTCTTGTTTGTGAGGTCTTTCTTGGGTTTTACTCTGTGTGACAAACTAGGTTTGAGCCCTTTGTCCATTTTGCCTTTGGCGGGCTTGAGGACTGAAACCCGCCTCTGCTCCCATGTGTCTGCAAAGGCAGGAAGTGATGGAGGTGCCCGAAGCTTCCCTGTCCTTTGTCTCCATGGAAACCTGAATGCACCAAGTCCTGATTGGCTGGCTGGCTGTGCGTCCTTGCAGGACAGCCACCCTGCGTGATTGACAGCTAGGCTGTGCATGAATGGGAGAAACAAGCTTAAAAGGCGAGGCTTTTTGGACTGAAGAAAGAGTCGACCACGGGGAAGAACAACCCGATGAAGAAACCATGAACAAAGCTTGCTGCATCCTCCTGGACCCTTGAACTGCCTGGTGGAGCCCTATTGCTGTGCTCAAACTCCTTTTTCTGATCGACAAGAGAAGCTCTGGAAAGGACAATTTCGTCCCTTGGGTTAGTGGGACCAACTAACCCTGCGATGAATTTTGCTGGAAGACCTTCCCCCAACTGGCTGTACTACTTTGCTGCTGCAGGAACTGAGTGCCAGGGGTCGAAATCTTTAGTCGTGTGCGGCGCCAGTAAGCTGGCCAAAAGCTCCACAAGTCTCCCCAGGACCCCCCAGAATCAGGATGGCCAGAGCTCGAGTCACCTCACCAGAGTGCAAGACTCAAGGAGTGAAGGAAGCCCAACCGGTCTCCAAGATCCGGGGTGGTGCTGTTTATCGAGCGCTAAAACCGCAAAGTGCTGCAGATCTGAAAAGAACCCGTAGCTGCCGCGACCACCGAATTGCTGCCACAGGAGTCCCCAGATGTCTCCCCTCTTGTCCCCATGACTGAGGCCCAGGAACACAGGCTCTGCATCACTGCAACCAGACAGGAGCCAGCTGAACCCTCTTCTTCTACCCAAAGGTACTGTTCTCACTTTGGATTACTTACTTCGTTGTCTGTAGCTTGCTCTTCTCAGTTGAGACTTGAAGTAGCTGCTTTTCTAGAGTTGATCGCAGCTCTAACTTTCACAAGTGTAACAGCTTGTGACCCTACAGTGATTTTTCTTCAACAAACTCTCCAACTTTGTGCAAGACTTTTACTATCTAAGAAGTGCCGCAGCTCCATAGACTTTGCTCCAATTGAGTTTGGCTATCCAGGCTCCCTGTAGACTCTTCTATTCCATTGACTTTGATTCTTACTGTCCCTCATGGGTGATGCATTGGTTTTAAACTAACATTGCTGGGAAAGTCTTTTTATCTACACTTCATTGGAAGATTTAAAGCGCTCACATGCTTTTAGAACCTGTTTAACCTTTCTCCTTCCTCTAGCCTTTCTTACTGCCAACCTTAGAATCTTCCAAAGTGTACAAGTGATATATAAATGCCATTACTGTCCTAGTTAGTGAAGTCACCTCGGGATGTCGGTAGTGTGTATGAAGTGTATCTACTTGCTTTGAATCGATTCTGGAAAATTATTATGAAGTGTATCTTTATTGTTGCACATTGCCCTTTTTAAAGAATGCTTATTTAAAAATTACTGTTAAATAAATAAATCATTTTAACTAAAACCTTGAGTGTAAGTGTTATTTTGATACTTGTATTGGAGGATTTCATTGCTACAGAGCTAGAGCTCACATTTACCCCTCTTAGGATAAGTCTGGCTGCTCAGTCACACTACCAACTTGTGTAGTACAGACCTATACCAATAGGTGGGTTACCTAATGCCAACAGGACAAGGGCTGTGTAGTCTCCCACAGGGTTACTACACCAATACTTGCCTAACAGTGTCCTCAAGACTTTTCTGTTCTCAGCCTAGGCTCTGCTTTGGCTTTTAGCTACTGCCTAGTTTCTTGCCCTTGGCACCATAATGCCCCAGTTGGTGATAGCCTAGCTTTAGAAATGTTTTTAACGGGGGCGTGGTCTGACGCCAACGAAGATGGCCGTCTTGCCCCGTGGTCCGTCCCACCTATAACAATATAAGGCATTATTGCTGATTCCGCTGCATATTTCCCTCACCACCTCAACTATTCTGTGTTTCCTGCTCCTCGTTTGAGCTCCGGTGCCGCTTTGCCATTGCTTCGAGCTTCTTTCACGCTCCGGCGCTTCCACACCATCTGCAGCTCCCTTGGGAATCCACCCCTCGTGTGGAGACTTCCGGCATCACATTCACTGTGACACGCCGGCTGCGGCCTGGTCGGCCCCTCCTCCGGAATATCGCTGCCTCTGGTGCCAGCATCGTGTTGCATGAACAGCAACAAAATAAAAGTGAGTTTTACACCTGTTAAATTATCAAAATCTAAGATAGACAACAATGATAAATGCTGGACATGTGGCTTCGCTCCTGCTTCATATGAACATATGGTTTTTAACTGCTCCTTTACTTTCAGGTTCTGGTTAGATATATGGAAATACCTCAAACTTATTTTTTCTATTGATGTCCCATTATCCTTTCTAAACATTGTCCTGGGAAGTCTCGCTATCACCACCCACTTGCCACGGGAAGCTGCCAAACTCTACGATCTACTCATCATCATGGCACTGAAAAGTATAACCGCCAATTGGAAAGACTTTCGCTCCTTATTTATCAGAGGATGGTGCAATAACATTTGTCACACACAAATAATGGAACTTTGCATGGCAAACAATCTAAACTCTACTTCTAAGTATAATGCTAAATGTTCTTTTTTCATTCGCTACTTGGATTGTTTTGATGTAACCACACATGGAATGTGAACCTTCACATGTATTTCAAACTCTTTTGATGTTCTATGGATATATCTACTGATATATTTTTCCTGATGCCATATAGACTGTTCATGAAGCTCTAAGGTGCCATATAGTCTTTATTCATTTCCCTTTACCTCGCCCTTCTTGTTAGTACTTTGTTGGTTTTCTTGTTTGTCTCCCCCCTACTTATGTATCTGCTCTGCAGAATCCTTCATTGCAATGTTTCCCATAGTATTTGGTCTCATATACCACGACGTTAACCAAATTGATTTTTTTCATGTATTAAATATTTCTAATAGTTTTCAGAGCATCTTATTGCTCTTTCTTTTATATACCTAATGTATTGTTGCAATGTTTTTGACAGCTACATTATTGTTGTATTATACAATTCCAATAAAAAGTTATTAAAATGAAAAAAGAAATGTTTTTAACATAACATAACTTAATCACTGCCTTGAGTTGCCGTGCCCTCTTTTGTTCCCTCTCTTTTCTTCCCAGGTGAAGATTTCGGGGTATCTGAGTGTGTGGAGGGGACCACATGCTTCGGTTTGGTATTTGCTTTGCCCATTGTGACCGGTTAGAGAATTAAAGCATACAAGCCTGCAACCAGCAAGTAAGCCCCACCTAGTAGGGATGCCTGTTTTAAACCTGGAAGCCAGGGGAACCTACAAGGGCCAGTACCAATCTCCAATGGCCCAAGAAAAAGCCCTCAACCTACCCCTAGAACCCTGCGAGTTGAGAGAGGGAGAGTATATGGGGGAGATGCCCCCTGAAACACGCATGTGAACGAGAGAATGGGGGAGCAGACAAGCCTGTTAGGCCATGCCCCCTCTCCTCTTGTCAGGGACCTGGTCTGTTCTGGCTGCCATGTCCTGGGGTTGGTGTGGCCTGGTGATCTTAGGAGGGGCCACTAACAGAACTGGGGGATCCGTAGAGGAGTGCAACTTCAATACCGCCTTTCAACAATCACTGCCACAGCATGCCAGAAACTCCAGCAGCACTTCCATTGTCACTTTCATGACATAGCTGTGACGCAGCTCCCGCTGCCTCCACCGGGTGACACAAGGGCTGTGCTTCTTTGCCCTTGCCCTTTGGCCCAGCTCAGGCAACCAAAGAGTCGCACTCACCGTACCCTTGTGTTACAACTTCCCCTACCCTCCTTAGCCCTTTAAGGGAGTAGGATATCCTCCTACATACATTGCACCCTCTGACCCACCAGGGAATTAATGCAAGGAGTCGAAGACCAGCCCGGGAGGCCTTTGACTAAACTTGTGGTTGCAAAAAGAAAGAAGACGTTTCGTAGGTGTGCACCCTCTTTACAGTGGTGAGAGCCTGGAACAAATAGATGGAACGAATTTCCTTAATGTTTGGGAAGGCAGATATCCTTTATGACGTAAATACTGGACTGAGGAAGAGGGATGTGGGGGTAATGTATTGGACCTCACATGAACAGATCAAATGTATATCCGCTCCAAGACTTTGGGCCTCATTATGGGCCTGGCAGTAACTGTACCGGTGCTTCCAGCGGGTTGCCGTCGGACCCGTAAATATTTACAGGTGCCTGACTTCCCGGAGCCACCGGGGGATTACAACCCTGGTGGCCCGGAAAGTTAGGCGCTGGTAAATTGTAAGTCCCCTTTGCCATAGAGTCTCATAGGACTCTATGGGAGTGGGGACCACGGAAGCACTGGCATCCTTGTCAATGTAGAGCTTTGGGAAATAGTTATTTACTGCCCTTTTCCTAATGGAACCCTCTACCCACCATCCACTCGATGTTTGAACATCCCATATTTTTTAATTCTTTGCAGCTGGTAAGTAATTCTTAATTTGTTAACACAACTTTGTGTAACAGTTCTGGGGTACGTTTAGCTTTAAAGTTGTTCAAGGAGGCCAGTGGTTCACTCCACTTCCTTTAGAAGAATGAAATACCTTTTCATAGGCTCAGTGACTCTTGGCTCAACATTTTCCCATGGAATGTCCATGTCATGTGTACTCAAATGGCCTCTATGCTTATAGCCATTATACTGTTCCCCAGATGCCACTTTATTCTATTTTCTGCCCATTTTAATGGTCTTTAGTAGGTTTACTTATAAATAATGATCCAGGAATAGATCACAAGAGCGTACAGCTGTATCTGTAATCAATATAGGAAGTCCTTCAATCAAACGTTTTGGCCTCGTCTAGTCAGGAGATGGAAAAAAAGTAATCCACAGAGAATCTGCCACATGCAGGTTGTATAAGGTTGCACAGCCTTGTTTTTCCCCCATTATTGTGTACACTGTTAATGTCTGCCTGCCACTTCCTGTGTGCTTGGACTCAAGTTCCTGTGTATTTTTTCAATTATTGCAACTAGAAAAGCATCTTCAGCCCCCATCTGCATGAATGTTTACCATCATGTCTCTGGTTGAACAGCCCAAGGCAGAAGAGTGATCTAATATCCGTGAAATAAGTTACATGGTCACCATGTTACATCTTGGAAGACATTGTGGGGAAAGCCATGATGTTCTCCAACACAGGCATATTTGCTACATTAATTCCAGATACCGTTTTATTTCAATCACCCCCGCTCATGGGAGGTACAGGGCTGGCATCAGCCTGCCAGCCCGAGCCTCGGTAGTAGGGCCTCAGCAAAGGCTCAGGGCTGCTACTGGCCCTGTATGCCCTCCTAAGCGAGGTAATTGCTATTCGCACCCCATTGTTCATTTGGGGTGTGAATAGTTTTATTTATTATGGATGAAAGGCTATGGACTGTGCATATTGTGCGAGCTCAATCTCCTGTTTCACAAATAAAAATGGCCACTGCCATAATAAATGGAAAAGGGGCAAAGTCCCTTTTCTATTTCTCTAGGGCCCAGGGGTGGGACAGAGCACCAGAACGGAGCACAAAGCTCTGGTCCAGCAGGTAAGTGGGGAGGAAGGCAGGTGGGTGGGGGGAGGGGTGCAGGATAACTTTGAGGCTGGGGGCATGGCAAGACAACATGGAGAGGCTCCCTGTTTCCTCCCCTCAAACAAGATGGTGGCACCCAGGAAGGGTCTCAGGTGGCTAGAGAAACGCAGGTGGTACACTGTGTTCTCGCCCAGGTTTACAGCCAGCCACCTGATTGGCTGAGCGCCCTTCCCTGGGTGTAACTTTATTTTCCACTTCTCAGGACCCCAGACAGGCATACCAACCCTCTTGTAAAAATGTATGCTTCTGAGTCTAGTACAGCTATGAGGTGGTAATTAGCAAAGCCACTCATTTTCCTTTGCTTAATGGGTGAAAGGCTGTTAATTTACCGAGTTTCCTTAATACTCTGCTGATGTCATGTTTTTATTTCTTTGTATTTCATTAGCATACCCGTGATGTACATTTTATCTTCAGTCTACAGGGTCCTTTGAGCTTGCCTAGTTTTGTGCCAAATGTGATACTTTCCAAAAGAGATTGTAAGATGTTTTCGAGGGTTTGAATTGATTGTGTTATAAATTGCCCTATTGCACGGACCTGTTGAACTGTCAGTGAGGCCAGGGCTGGACTGGCCTACAGGGTACTCTGGAGATTTCCTGGTGGGCCTCTGAACCATGGGACATTTTTTAATTTAATGTTCGCATTTTACCATAGGACAAGGGTTGGGTTTGCTTAAAATGTGTAATATGGGGCCACTTTGAAAATTATTTCCAGGGCCTCTTTTGGTTCCCAGTCCACCCCTGAATGAGGCTGGTGCCTTCCTCAACCACAGCCCACAGTATCCACTATGGGTCCAGTGGTGATATTGTATCATCACTCACATTTACAACTGCGGTCTCAGAAGGATAGCTCAGGGCCAATATGCTTGCCGTGGAAGCAAGAAGACACAGGTCAACACAGGTTCGATCCCCGGGTCTTTATAAATAACCTATCATATCCTTCCTGTCGTAACAATTTATGTAGGAAGAGACAGCCAACGAAATGGGCAGCTTTTTGGACATGCCATGGAAAACCCACACACGAGCCTGAGTCAGCAATGTGCCCATGCTCGCCAATTATAAAAGTAAGGTGTGCCACCTAACGAAAGGTTTGCTTGAATGGGAAGAATTTGAAAATCTGGATTCAAAAGACAAATCTTTTCTTTTAAAGATTGTTATGAAAGAACTTGGCCTCGGTGTTTACTGCCTAGAAAAAAGCAGGTGAGTTTCCACTGGCCCAAGTCTTCCTTGCAGTGTTTATAGGTCGGACTGGGCCATAAAATTGTCTCGGGCACCAATGAAAAAGTGGCCCACCGTTGCAAAGGGAAACTCATTCCTTTTGTGACACTGTTCGAATAGTGACTAAGGGGGGAGTTTTTTGATGAAGTGTGATGCAAACTGTGCTTTTTAAAGAAAACAATATTCAGCAACAGTGGTCAAAACTACTAGCCGCAGAGTGAATTAACTCATCAAAGTGGCCCAAATTGGCCAAAAAGGTGGCCCACTTTGACCCAAAAAACTGGCCCAACCCTGCATTTTGTGTTTTTGGTTCGGCCGGGGGTCTATAATCCTATAGGTCAGTCCAAGCCTTTCTATGATCAGGAAATGCATGGTTTTTGGTATGATTCTCTTAGGCCGAGTGATTGGTGATTGTCTTCAAATTTGCTCTATCCCAGGCCTGTTCTTTGAGATCTTATTAAAACAAATTCTGTGCCCTGCGCATTAGAGCACGTGACCGATTGCATTGAAAATCTACGCGTGCCTGATATCGCAGACTCAGAAGCCACTGGAAAGTAACTACCCGTGTCCATCTTCCTCATTGACATGTTTCATGTGAGAGGTTGGAGGGACATGCCAAGGCCATTTTTCACTTGGTCAGTCTGCTACTGCCGGAAATCTGGCTTCAAGGGTAAAAATCGGAAAATAGCAGCTACCTACCTAGACTGCAAGTCCCAGAAAACAAAGGCAACGGCATTGGCAACGCCAACAGTTGGGGCTTTTGTGTAGGCTTGGGAAAGGCACCTGCCAGGCACTGCTGTTGTGCTATTGATTATCTTTTGATGGTAGCGGATGCTAAATGGTGCGAGTACTTGGCCATCGAAAAGCAGTGCCTGGAAAATGCCTAATACTTGTACACAAGCCAAAACTGTTGGCTTTGCCAATGGATGTTTTTAACAGGACTTTAATGAAGGACATGCATAGCGCTCATAAATTGAATGGCTGCATTGAGAAAAAACTGGAAGGCACTTTAAGTGCAAAGTTTGATGTTAAGGTTTGTTTAAAGCAAGTTCCAATTAATCCCATGAGGTGGTGTTTTGGGTGGAGAGGTGAAGGAAGGGTGGGAGAGACCATAGGGATTAGCATGGCCATGGGTGGGCAAATGACCAAACACCTGCAAGCTTTGTGTCCCGCCCCCCCCTCGTATGCCATTTCTCCTTATCTGTACTCTAATGCAATAGTTGCTGCTTATAGCACCATCTAATAATCAAAACTAAAAACAGGGATGGGATAGCATTTCGGGAATGCGCATGTTGGCATCTGGCTTCTAGCCTGTCAATGCCCCACCCCACAAGAAACCCTACTGGCTTCCTCTCTCACCACACCCACCACAAATACTGTGTTGTCTTGGTTCGCCAACAGACACAACATTGAACCCATACCTGGCATCCTCATTTTCTTTTCCCTCCATAATATATACAAAGATGAAAATGCTTTTCACAGGATCATGCACTTTAATGAAATGGTGAAACCGTGATTTGGGCCCAGTCAGCACTTTATACACACATCTCCTCTGCTAAAGCTGGGAGATATTTGCATGCCCTAACTAAGCAATGCCACTTCAGAGCAGTTTCAGGCCTGGAAATAAAATGTGTACCATAGGAAGGGCGCTCAGCCAATCAAGTGGCTGGAACAGTGGGCAAGAATACACAATCCACGGCCACTGTTGCAGCCACCCGAGGACCTTCCCCGTGTGCCACTTTTTTTTCCTCCCTTTTTTCATTATGGGGAGCAACAGGGAGCATCTCACAGTTGCTTCCTCCAGAGACGTTTTTATGGGAGGGCAAAAGGGGCACTTGCCCTGGGCCCCCACCTTGCAGGGGGGCCCAGAAATGCTGCCTGATCTAAAGAAGTAAGATTACAGTGCTCACCAGACTTAAATACCACACGTCGGGCTATTTTATGGCATGCTGTTGATGCTCTAAACCTATTGCCTGTCTGTTTTGATCACTGCATCATGTGTTCACTGTGGTATGCATAGTTTGTGTGTTCTTTACAACACAACGCCTCTGGCATTCTTTACTTCCTGTGGGATATCTGTTGATCATGTGCAATAGCCAAAGTTGAAATTCACATTGATAAATGGAGTGCCACAATAGTTCAGAAGATAGCTCAGTGTGTAAGAACTCATTGCAGAGCTATGTTTTCATATACAAGATTATAATAGCACATTCCAGCTAGACTGACTGAGCCTTTCCAATGTCTGAGGTTTATAAACCATCCTGCATGTGTTTTACAGCACAAGTGCTATTATCAGCAATGTACCTGCACCAGATCAGGGTTCCTATAAAAACTAAAATCATCCGTATGGTGAAGGTCTAGAAATTGGTTTGTTCAGATGCCTAGGCATTCACCTCTAACTATGAGCATAAACTGTTAGTCCAAAAGGTGAATAAGTATCCAAATTCAAGACTGTGGAACCAAAGCGTTCATGCTTGTGTTCCAATACAGTGATCCTGATCAGATCATATAATATCTCTTACGTTACTGTGCTGTCTTCTGTGCAGTTTGCCTTCTTGCATGCTGGTGGCATCGATTGGCCCATTGCTTGATCTTTCTTCTTATGTAGGCCAATTGAGTGCAAGGGGTGGTAGACAGAAGAGAGCAGACCAGATGCTGTAGGCCTTAGGCAAGCATATTTCAAGGTCTGCTCGTTTGACAAAAAAAGCGGTTTGCTTTTTTGTAAAATTCACATGTTTTTCTGCATGTTAATATATGACAATTTTACAAGCCAGTGTTTGGGAAGTATTTAAAGCTTTAAAAGACAAAAGACAAATCCAGAATAAATCTGGTAAATCACATCGACTGGTATGCTGGTACTTAAATACTTCCCTTGATGATGGAGAGAATGAAGCTAGAATTATTCCCATTTTGCGTAACTGCCTTATATAACCTTTTGTTTTTTAAAATGGTCATGTTTGGTAATGTGATTTGTGTTCTTTCCGAGTCAGTTTTATAAAATGAGACTATGTTAGTTCATGAACAAGAAAAGAAAGTGGGAAAGAAAGTGTTCAAATGCAGAAATTACAGAGTTGGCACAAATCCCAGCTTCACCGCTCAATGAGTGATCCCGGGCATCTCATTTAATCTTGTATTGCCGAACCTCTCAAAATTGCCAGTCCCTAAACCTCTAAAAATTGTCAGCCCTTCAGAGTGATTTCCTTCTCAGGGTATGATCTTCAAAAAAGCTTCACTGGCTATAGTTTTGGTTCCACTATAATAGTGTGCTTCTTTCCTTGTGGACGGACCCACATAATACAGCAATCCACCGCAGAGTGGACCATGGACCACGGAGTCTCATGGAGTCGCATAGAGTCGAGCAGTCCTGCAGTTGGCAGAGTCTGCTTTCCAGCTTGTTTCCTTGTGGGCGGACCCACATAATACAGCAATCCACCGCGGAGTCTCGTGGAGTCGCGTAGAGTCGACCAGTCCTGCAGTCTTGCAGGGCGATGCAGGGGTGCAGCGCCATTGTGGATTCCATCTCCATCCCCCCAGAGAAGACGCACAAGGCGATGGCGGCAGGAGAAACTGGTGAAAACTTGGACATGGCTGATGTTTTTGACTTTATGGAGCCAGCAAGGTGCCTCAGGAGCAATTCGAAGCTCCTTCCCCAAGCGGACAGAAGATCCCCGCCGTCCAAGCGATGTAAGAGCCCCGCTGCCACCCCCATATATGCCACTGAAACTCTTTTTGACTTTGAACCACCGAACAAAACAAAGAAACCGTATATTTCCGCTACTAGCGGAGCACAGGTGATAGCAACCTCCCTTTTCAAACCCACACCAGCAGCATGTGATGGGTTGGGCCTGTGTGACGATGACAGGGGCCGGAGTCCCGCTTGAGGTTTGCAAGCCGAGGCTGCCGTAGGGCAGACTGGGCTGGCCCTTTCTCCGGCCCTTGCCGCAAACACACGCGAGCTGTACCGTTCGAGACCTGACATTAACCAAAAGATGCTGGAGACGGCGGTGCCGACAAATGAGACCACCACTCCGGTGGCTCGCCCAGGTACCACCCAGGTACACTCCACAAGGCCGTCAAACCTGAGTAAGGTTCAGAGTGATCAGCCTGCCTGTGAGGTGCAAGGAGTAGGGGACCAAAACAAAAACCCCCGGGAGACCCAGATAAAAGAAACTGAGTAGCACCCACCCCTAGATCCCAGTTCTGGTGAAACGGGGAAGCAAGGCAAAGAGGCAATTCTGATAACCGCACAAATTAACCCCCATACTCATTCAGAGTTGCCAATTTCAAACCACCCAGCTAACAACTCAACAAAGGACCAAGTCACATCAGTTTTTCCTCACCCAGTAAAAGGAATCTGCAACATGGAAGACAACTCCATATATGAACTGCCCAACATGGAGGTCAATTTGGCGCGGGCCACAAAGCCCACCACTGACATGAACCCGCGTGTCTCACCGAGAGTCGAAGGAGGCACAATCCCATGTACCAAAAAGGTGCCCTCTGGAAAGAAAATAAAAACAACATATTACAAAAGACAAAAAGGAAGGACTCCAAAACCGAAAGGAACAAATAAAGCAAACCTTAACAATCTGGCTAATATAAGACATGAAGACGCATGTCTTGGACCAAAAGACCAAAAAAAAACCTAAACAGCTTGCAAATAAGAAGGCGGAGACCCGGACATCCACTTTACCAAACCCTCTGATGGCAAACGCCGGGCTCAATTTTTTGAAGAAGCAACAGCATAAACGGAAACTAAACTCAGATATAGAACTTTCTGACGCAGACATTTTGGAAGTGGTAGACGGGATCTTCCCTGCTAATAAAGCAAGGAAAACCGATGAAGCAAAATCCCATACTAATGAAGAAGCAGACATGGGGCCACAGGTGACGCCCGAACCAGTCGAGGATCTACAGGGAAATTATCCCACTCAAATGCCAAGAGGGGAAAACGCCACCCACCCTCCAAAGGATCCCAAAGTTATCCAGCATCGAGACAAGATGGAGCAAGCGATGGCCCTACATTGCCCAAACGCTGCTGTCTCTCCAGAGAAATCGGATCTCTCTGACATTACAAAACGGCAACCAGAAACAACAGGAAGCAACAGACCCTATAGAGCAGAACACATCTTCAGAACTTCAGGGGGGCGACAAGTCATATGAGGAGTGGGCGAGGCCACATCCCCAAGCGCCTTGGTCAATGGGGAAAATGAGTGAGCAGCCCTGAACAAAAATTCATCTACAACATCTAGACAGGAGTGAAAACCTCCCAAATCAAACCATTGACGGAACAGCGCCAAATATGAGTTACACCGGAAAGTATGGGAACACCGAACTATGCTAACCCCTCCCCAGGTGCCCTTCCATTCCGAAATTTCAACGCAGTCCTGCCTTCCATCGCAAAACATAGAAGTGCAACAAACTCCGGGTAAGCACAGAAGGCACAGTGAAATAGTGATGGACACGCAAAGACCATCACCCAATAAAAAAAACAGACATGACAACAATTATGGCGGCAATCACGAGTGCTCTCGCCCCCTTTTGCAAACAACGAAACAATAAACGAATCAACAAAAGATAACACAACGATCCTTTGCAAACTTCTATCAAAATTTGAGTTCATTGAAGGATATTTAACAGCTGTAGAAGTCTTTTCTAGTGGCACGTGCACTAAAGTTCAGTGGTGGGCCAGGCACCCAGCAATAGACTCTGAGACCAGATGGAAACGCAGAGCCAGTGTCCCCGAGCTCCACACGACGAGTGCCATAACTAGCAAGACGAGCACAGAGAGGTGCATGCTCCACCACAAGGACGCTGTGCGACGTAAGGAGCTCATGGTGGCAACAGTAAAGACAGACACAAGTGATCACAGTACAAGGGTGTTTATTAAACTGTGTACAGGTTGGAAAAACGCCTAATCTAAACCTTAATCTAAGATAGCAGCAAGCATCGACCATCAAATGAAAATAAGGCAGTCCTAGTGGAGTTGTGTCAAATGAAAAGGGCTGTTTCTAAGAAACCTATTGCCAAACCTTACAACTAATACAAAAAGAGAGTGGGATAGTTTTCAAGAAAAGAAAGAAGTGTTCACAAATATGTCAGGATGCGGTTGCTTGGGTCTCCCTTCCCCACGTTTTGAGCACACGGTAAGGTGGGATCTTGGAGCACTGTACACTCTCGAGTTTTCCCAGCATGTGCCGACAGTTCCGCTTGCAGCTAGCATGGTCGTCGATGACCAAGTCTTGTTTCCCTTGAAAGTCTCTTGCCTTCGAGGGCCTGACATATTCAAATAACAAAACAAAATTTCCTTCAACAAATGAAAGCTTGTTTCCTGGTTTTAGTTAGGGTGAGAATTCTTCACCCCTGGTGTTAGTCTGTTGTCTTTCAAGTGCGAAATGTTTCGTGTTGGAAAGGGGGTCGGTGTTTTTGAATGTCCTTTGGAAGAGGATGGAGAAAAGGTGTTGAAGAAAGAGGGATACAGCATCTCACCCATCAGTGTCCCACTCCTGCTACCCGAGGACCCCCATCCAGGTGATCCTCCCTCACTGGTCCACCCCCAGGAACTAGACCCAATAGCAATGGCCGTGTCCTGCCCACCTGTATGACAGATCCCCGGGGACTAGCTAGGGAGGCACGTTCAGGTTTCTCACAACAGTCAGAGACTGCCAAAGCCGTTCCCGGTACGAAACCCATGTAATCTGAAATGGGATAGATGTGTATTGCATATCAAGGTTGGATAAGTGGCCGTGAGCATGAAAGCCTGAAAGAGTGGAACGGGCATGCGACCTAATGCACAGAGTGTGAAAGAAATATGAACACTGTCTATGAAGGCTGGGGAAGCCGTTTACAATATCAGGAAGTCAGAGAATTATATGGACACACGTCCTGTGAACCAGGGAGTGAAAGGAATATGTGTGCTTCTTATCCAGGCTGGGGAAGCCAAGAAGTGTTTGAAAGTAAATAAAGTGAGGACCAATAATCCTAGCTAAAAGCCACAAGACTTTGGGGAGACTCAGGGCCACAGAAGCGTGAATACAAAGTAATCCTGGAGGGATTTTACTACTGGTAAAAGCTGAAGTGATCCTGGAGGGATTTAACCAGTGATAAACCAAGAATAAAATAAAGGAACAAGAATTTGGTGTGCTTCTCCTCCCTCCCAACCCACCCCCCGGCCCGAGAGGGTTAAGTGAGAACGGTCTATAATACATTTATAAGACATTTATAATTCTAACCTCTAAACTACACATGAGGACTGGACACTGTGTAGAGACATTAAAACAGAACATGGAGACTGATATGTCCTCTAAGAGCTGGGCCAGGCAGAAACCCATTCTGAGGCTGTTGAGCAAGCCTCCTTTTCTTTTCAGTTAGGTTTTCTAAAGTGTTACAGCCAGTTAGTAACTGGGAATTTGGACTCAAGACTCTTCAATTTGGATTACAACGAGCATCCTTAGTTTTTGTTTTAGGAGGCAGGGAATATCCCTCATAGTGATAGGGCCAGTTAGGCATTGTTCTTTTTATCTGAATAAACCCAACTATAACGAGGCCCATTGTTGTCTGAGTCCTCCTTCTGGTTCGCCACAGTGTGTTCTGTTGTCAGCAATGGCTATGGCCCCATTTTATACATTTGTATTCAGGGTGGGGCAAGAGGTTTTCACATGATGAACTGAGGTTCCTGGCTGGTGAGAAGGGGGCCAGCAGGGCTCTCATGTACTTGGGGTTGTGAAGAGCTCTCTGTGTCAGATATAGTACTTCCAGGCTGACTCTGGACTGAAAAGGCCACCCTTGGAGTGTTTTGAGTGCAGGTGTGATGAGGGCCTCGTGTCACGACTCACAATCTGCCTAGTGGCGCTGTTTTGGTTGAGCTTGAGTTGATACGTTTGGGATTTAGTCAGACGAATGTACATGGAATTAGAATAGTCAAGGTTAGATAAAACTAAGGTTCTAGTCAGCACTATAGTTTGCATCACCTCATAATCTGTGTAGTGTTTTCTTGGGTGAAACTGGTTCGGAAGCCCAAAGTCTGATGTAAGCATTGATAAGCCATGGTGAGAGGATAGAACCATGCGGGACCCAGTGGCTAAGAGCAGATGGTTAAATGAGACCTCATCCATTTTTATATGGGTCCTGCATTCTTAAAGGAACAAAGATCCATTTAAGGGCTAGGCCATTAATGCCCATGCCGACGGCAAGTCTTTTTATGTGGGTTTGCGGTCTACTGTATCACATGCTTCTGAAAGGTTTTGCAAGATAAGTACAGAAGGTGAGTTGGAATCTAAGGCTTGGATGGAGTTTACCCTCATGAGGATTAGAGCAATTTGACACCAAAGTGGCTGTCATGTAACAGTTGTGTTGGTTTACTGAATTCTCTGCATATGTGTAGTTACATTCTTTTCAACGTTAGCTGTCATGAAGGGGTTATTGGAGATCAGGCAGCATTTATAAAGCTCCCTGGAGTCTAAGGATGCATTTTTGAGTAAAGGGGAATTGGTACCTTTTAGGGTGATCTACGAAATGTACCCATTTTGAAGGAGGTGTTTCACATAGGAGAGATAGATGAGGTCAATATGTTGATGTTGCTCTTGATTAAGGAAGCTGCGCAGGGGTTCCACTGTGCCACCATTGCCTTCAGGCTCTTCACTAGCTTGAAGAAATCATTGGGCAGTGCAGTGTAGGCTTGAAAGCTGTCAATTCACGGTTGACGTGTGACGTGTGCCCGGAAGGATCATATTTACAGTGACTATGCTTGTTTTTAAATTCTAGACTTTCTCTGAAGTCTGAACTGTAGAATCCTCCCAATTGGGTCCAGTGAATTTCTTGCAGGAAGCAACATGGGAAAGAAACTTAAACTCCATTCCGGTCCAGGAGCTTCCCAAAGGGGTTGCCTGGTTCATTCAAATGCGGATGATATGGAGGGTAAGGTAACATCCCTCTTCAGCCATTTGGATTTTCTGGCTGATTGCTCTTCCCTGATGGTTTGCTTAACCCATGTTCTTGGCAACACTCTGGACTTCATATTTGCCACGCGTACCATAGTGACTGTATTCCCCTATCTACCTGTTCTTTGGTCTGACCATGCAGTCATCCCTTTTACGATAACTGTATGTCCCTCTTCCTTACTACCTGCACTCCCCCACCCACCTGTGTGGTTCTGGCGCAGTGTATCCACTGTGGCTGCCTCTTCCTGTTTCACTGATTCTTTGCCTTCTGGTGTCCCTATCGGCATGTCCTTTTCCCGGGCATTGCTCTCCACTGCCAATTTGCTGGCTCCTTTTAAAGAGGCTACCCCTCTGAGTCTGGTTATCTGCCGAGCTTTTGCCTTGCCCGTAGGTAAGCCGAGGAAGAGTAGCACATCTCCTACTGTCCCGTAGCCCACCTCGCTCTTCGCAAGGCCACAGCTCAATACCAAGTTGCAGTTATGAAGGCTAAATGCTCACTTTTCCTTGCGGGTAGAATCCAGGGCTAATGCTCCCAAGGAACTTTTTAAGATCATGCCAACACGCTCCTGCCTCCCCTCTGCTAACCAGTATTTCCCTGTGTCTGTGCAACTCTTTCTTTCATGATCAAATCATGACCATCAGACAGAGCAATGCTGTCTCGATGGCCCCTAGTGCAGGACTACTCACCCTTGGAGCAATGTCAGCTGCCCCACTAGTGCCACTTTCCAGTCTTCTGTGAAACTGACATTATTCGTGCCACCCAGGGTCTGAAGTCTAACTCTCCTACCGACCCGGATCTCTTCTATTGCACCTTCGGTCTCTGCTGCTGTGAACCTGTCTCTTGCTTGAGGCCACATCCTGGATGAACTCAAGCATGCCTTGATAATTTCCTCCTTACTTTCCATATGAAACTCTTGGAAGCTCTGTCCACCCCTCTTCTATGTTCTTTTCTTGAGAACTCTGGGTACTTCGACTCTTTCCAGTCTGGGTTCAGACCTTGCCAGGGAACTGAATCTGTCTTAGTGTCCACAGTCGATGACCTTGCTCAGATCGTGGATCAGGGTGGCGTTGGTGCCCTGGTTCTGCTTGACCTCTCGGCTGCGTTTGACACTGTTCACCATCATATGTTTATGGAGAGGTTGTCATCGGCTAGTATCTCTGGCTCGCTCCTAGACTGATATTTGTCATTTCTCTCACAATCCGTTTCTTTCCCCATTCTCCTCACCTGCTGCTAAGCCCCTTACTTGTGGTGTGCCCCAGGGTTCTGCCCTCTCCCTTCTTCTGTTTAATGTATATATTCAGCTTTTGGTGAAACTGATACTCTTTTGGTTTTCGGTGCTATTCATAGGCAGATGACATGCAAATTCTGGTGCATCTTGATCTTTCTCTTCTGTCTGCTGCTGAGCATTGCCAGGCCTGCTTGTTGCTCATCCACTATTGGATAGGTAACAATTGGTTGCACCCTAATGTGAAAAAACAAGGTGCTAATTGTTGGTTCTGCACCTGGGACCTCGTCCTGGTCTGCAGTTTTCTGGCCTGATTAACTTTGCCCTCTTCCTCTGCCCTCTCTGGTAGTTAAGAACTTGGGGGTTAAGCTCTCCTCCTCGTAGTCCATGCAAGTTCCGGTGAGCGTGGTATTTCAATCCGCCCATTACAAGCTAAGGATTTTGCGCAAAGATCTGCCCTTCCTTCACCCTCTGCTTCATCTGCTGGTTGCATCTTCCCTAACGTCAGGGACTTTGGGCTACTGCAACTCCCTTTATCTAGCACAGTAAGCCTATCTTTTACACCGTTTGAAAGTGCTCAAAAACTCAGCAGCTAAGTTAGCTGTTGGCGCCTCCCACCACTCGTCCGTGTCCAGTATTTTAAATAACCTTCATTGGCTTCCAGTGCTGAGCGGATCATGTTTAAACCCCCCTGCATTGCCCATCGGGCATTATACAAATCAGGGCCTGAATTCCTACAGGCTAAATTTCTCCAGTATATTCCATTGCGCACCCGATACTCAGCCACTGACTTGCGTATTTCGCTACTACGGGTCAAATACTCTACGGTAGGCGGTTGTTTTTTTCAGTTGCAGCCTCTCAACTGTAGAACTCCATTCTGCTTCCTCTCCACACTACCTCTGATTTCCTGCCATTTTGACGTTCCTGTTAATGAGAATTTTCCTTTTAGTGCTTAATTCCTTCCATCTTAAAGACCCCCAGCTCTTTTTCTGGACTTTAGGACTTTTTCATTTTAACCCTGCAGTGAGTGAGCCCTTTTTCTATTGTATTTTGACCTGATTTGGATGATGTTTCCTTTGTTTTTGGAGTCTGACAAACTCCATAGGCATCTACTTTTTTTATGTTGACACACAGCACCTTCCGTGCAGTGTCATAGAGAAATCCTTTAGATTTCCCATTAGGTTTAAATACCTTTTCTTGTGAGAACTACTGTTCCCAAGAATAGTAAAGTGAAATTGACTTTACTTACCTTTTCTCTTTGTAGGTCCAGCACATCCCATCTGATGTGGCGTGCTAGGGGGTTACTTAGTAGCCCCTTTTCCTACTTACTCGTGTAACATTTTTATTGTTACCCTCACTACTTTAAATGGCTGGTGGCAGTGGTTTAATTTTGCTACCATTGTTCTATTCTACCGCAGGCTGAATCCTCAGCTGCAGGATAGCACCCATGGGTGATCATTGTTTCAAAATGGCCCGGTCTTCTTTTTTTGCCATTTCTTGTTTGTGAGGTTTTTCTTGGGTATTACTCTGTGTGACAAACTAGGTTTGAGACCTTTGTCCATTTTGCCTTTGGCGGGCTTCAGTACTGAAACCCGCCTCTGGCTCCCATGTGTCTGCAAAGGCAGGAAGTGATGGAGGTGCCCGAAGCTCCCCTGTCCTTTGTCTCCATGGAAACCTGAATGCACAAAGTCCTGATTGGCTGGCTGGCTGTCCTTGCAGGACAGTCACCCTGCGTGAGTGACAGCTAGGCTGTGTATGAATGGGAGAAACAAGTTTAAAAGGCGAGGCTTCTTGGACTGAAGAAAGAGTCGACCACTGGGAAGAACAACCCGATGAAGAAACCATGAACAAAGCTTGCTGCATCCTCCTGGACCCATGAACTGCCTGGTGGAGCCCTGCTGCTGTGCTGAAACTCCTTTTTCTGATCGACAAGAGAAGCTCTGGAAAGGAAAATTTCGTCCCTTGGGTTAGTGGGACCAACTAACCGTAAGATGAATTTTGCTGGAAGACCTTCCCCAACTGGCTGTACTACTTTGCTGCTGCAGGAACTGAGTGCCAGGGGTCGAGAAATCTTTAGTCGCTTGCAGCACCAGTAAGCTGGCCAAAAGCTCCACAAGTCTCCCCAGGACCCCCAGAATCAGGATGGCCAGAGCTCGAGTCACCTCACCAGAGTGCAAGACTCGAGGAGTGAAGGAAGCCCAACCGGTCTCCAAGATCTGCGGTGGTGCTGTTTATCGAGCGCTGAAACCGCAAAGTGCTGCAGATCTGAAAAGAGCCCGTAGCTGCCGCGACCACCGAATTGCTGCTGCAGGAGTCCCCAGATGTCTTCCCTCTTGTCCCCATGACTGAGGCCCAGGAACACAGGCTCTGCATCACAGCAACCAGACAGAAGCCAGCTGAACCCTCTTCTTCTGACCAAAGGTACTGTTCTCACTTTGGATTACTTACTTCATTGTCTGTAGCTTGCTCTTCTCAGTTGAGACTTGAAGTAGCTGCTTTTCTAGAGTTGATCGCAGCTCTAACTTTCACAAGTGTAACAGCTTGTGACCCTACAGTGATTTTTCTTCAACAAACTCTCTAACTTTGTGCAAGACTTTTACTATCTAAGAAGTGCCTCAGCTCCATAGACTTTGCTCCAATTGAGTTTGGCTGTCCAGGCTCCCTGTAGACTCTTCTATTCCATTGACTTTGATTCTTACTGTCCCTCATGGGTGATGCATTGGTTTTAAACTAATATTGCTGGGAAAGTCTTTTTATCTAGACTTCATTGGAAGATTTAAAGCGCTCACATGCTTTTAGAACCTGTTTAACCTTTCTCCTTCCTCTAACCTTTCTTTTCTGCCAACCTTAGAATCTTCCAAAGTGTACAAGTGATGTATAAATGCCATTACTGTCCTAGTTAGTGAAGTCACCTCGGGATGTCGGTAGTGTGTATGAAGTGTATCTACTTGCTTTGAATCGATTCTGGAAAATTATTATGAAGTGTATCTTTATTGTTGCACATTGCCCTTTTTAAAGAATGCTTATTTAAAAATTACTGTTAAATAAATAATCATTTTAACTAAAACCTTGAGTGTAAGTGTTATTTGGATACTTGTATTGGAGGATTTCATTGCTACAGAGCTAGAGCTCACATTTACCCCTCTTAGGATAAGTCTGGCTGCTCAGTCACACTACCAACTTGTGTAGTACAGACCTATACCAATAGGCGGGTTACCTAATGCCAACAGGACAAGGGCTGTGTAGTCTCCCACAGGGTTACTACACCAATACTTGCCTAACAGTGCCCTCAAGACTTTTCTGTTCTCAGCCTAGGCTCTGCTTTGGCTTTTAGCTACTGCCTAGTTTCTTGCCCTTGGCACCATAATGCCCCAGTTGGTGATAGCCTAGCTTTAGAAATGTTTTTAACGGGGGCGTGGTCTGACGCCAACGAAGATGGCCGTCTTGCCCCGTGGTCCGTCCCACCTATAACAATATAAGGCATTATTGCTGATTCCGCTGCATTTTTCCCTTACCACCTCAACTATTCTGTGTTTCCTGCTCCTCGTTTGAGCTCCGGTGCCGCTTTGCCGTTGCTTCGAGCTTCTTTCACGCTCCGGCGCTTCCACACCATCTGCAGCTCCCTTGGGAATCCACCCCTCGTGTGGAGACTTCCGGCATCACATTCACTGTGACACGCCGGCTGCGGCCTGGTCGGCCCCTCCTCCGGAATATCGCTGCCTCTGGTGCCAGCATCATGTTGCATGAACAGCAACAAAATAAAAGTGAGTTTTACACCTGTTAAATTATCGAAATCTAAGATAGACAACAATGATAAATGCTGGACATGTGGCTTCGCTTATGCTTCATATGAACATATGGTTTTTAACTGCTCCTTTACTTTCAGGTTCTGGTTAGATATATGGAAATACCTCAAACTTATTTTTTCTATTGATGTCCCATTATCCTTTCTAAACATTGTCCTGGGAAGTCTCGCTATCACCACCCACTTGCCACGGGAAGCTGCCAAACTCTACGATCTACTCATCATCATGGCACTGAAAAGCATAACCGCCAATTGGAAAGACTTTCGCTCCTTATCTATCAGAGGATGGTGCAATAACATTTGTCACACACAAAGAATGGAACTTTGCATGGCAAACAATCTAAACTCTACTTCTAAGTATAATGCTAAATGTTCTTTTTTCATTCGCTACTTGGATTGTTTTAATGTAACCACACATGGAATGTGAACCTTCACATGTATTTCAAACTCTTTTGATGTTCTATGGATATATCTGCTAATATATTTTTCCTGATGCCATATAGACTGTTCATGAAGCTCTAAGGTGCCATATAGTCTTTATTCATTTCCCTTTACCTCGCTCTTCTCCCCCTCGCTTCTTGTTAGTACTTTGTTGGTTTTCTTGTTTGTCTCCCCCTACTTATGTATCTGCTCTGCAGACGCCTTCATTGCAATGGTTCCCATAGTATTTGGTCTCATATACCACAACGTTAACCAAATTGATTTTTTTCATGTATTAAATATTTCTAATAGTTTTCAGAGCATCTTATTGCTCTTTCTTTTATATACCTAATGTATTGTTGCAATGTTTTTGACAGCTACATTATTGTTGTATTATACAATTCCAATAAAAAGTTATTAAAATGAAAAAAGAAATGTTTTTAACATAACATAACTTAATCACTGCCTTGAGTTGCCGTGCCCTCTTTTGTTCCCTCTCTTTTCTTCCCAGGTGAAGATTTCGGGGAATCTGAGTGTGTGGAGGGGACCACATGCTTCGGTTTGGTCTTTGCTTTGCCCATTGTGACCGGTTAGAGAATTAAAGCATACAAGCCTGCAACCAGCAAGTAAGCCCCACCTAGTAGGGATGCCTGTTTTAAACCTGGAAGCCAGGGGAACCTACAAGGGCCAGTACCAATCTCCACTGGCCACACAAATTATGCCCAAGAAAAAGCCCTCAACCTACCCCTAGAACCCTGCGAGTTGAGAGAGGGAGAGTATATGGGGGAGATGCCCCCTGAAACGCACATGTGAACGAGAGAATGGGGGAGCAGACAAGCCTGTTAGGCCATGCCCCCTCTCCTCTTGTCAGGGACCTGGTCTGTTCTGGCTGCCATGTCCTGGGGTTGGTGTGGCCTGGTGATCTTAGGAGGGGCCACTAAAAGAACTGGGGGATCCGTAGAGGAGTGCAACTTCAATACCGCCTTTCAACAATCACTGCCGCAGCATGCCAGAAACTCCAGCAGCACTTCCATTGTCACTTTCATGACATAGCTGTGACGCAGCTCCCACTGCCTCCACCGGGTGACACAAGGGCTGTGCTTCTTTGCCCTTGCCCTTTGGCCCAGCTCAGGCAACCAAAGAGGCGCACTCACCGTACCCTTGTGTTGCAACCTCCCCTACCCTCCTCCGCCCTTTAAGGGAGTAGGATATCCTCCTACATACATTGCACCCTCTCACCCACCAGGGAATTAATGCAAGGAGTCGAAGACCAGCCCGGGAGGCCTTTGACTAAACTTGTGGTTGCAAAAAGAAAGAAGACGTTTCGTAGGTGTGCACCCTCTTTACAGTGGTGAGAGCCTGGAACAAATAGATGGAACGAATTTCCTTAATCTTTGGGAAGGCAGATATCCTTTATGACGTAAATACTGGACTGAGGAAGAGGGATGTGGGGGTAATGTATTGGACCTCACGTGAACAGATCAAATGTATATCCGCACCAAGACTTTGGGCCTCATTATGGGCCTGGCAGTAACTGTGCCGGTGCTACCAGCGGGTTGCCGCCGGACCCGTAAATATTTACAGGTGCCTGACTTCCCGGTGCCACCGGGGGTTTACAACCCTGGTGGGCCGGAAAGTTAGGCGCTGGTAAATTGTAAGTCCCCATTGCCATAGAGTCTCATAGGACTCTATGGGAGTGGGGACCACGGAAGCACTGGCATCCTTGTCAATGTAGAGCTTTGGGAAATAGTTATTTACTGCCCTTTTCCTAATGGAACCCTCTAGCCACCATCCACTCGATGTTTGAACATCCCATATTTTTTAATTCTTTGCAGCTGGTAAGTAATTCTTAATTTGTTAACACAACTTTGTGTAACAGTTCTGGGGTACGTTTAGCTTTAAAGTTGTTCAAGGAGGCCAGTGGTTCACCCCACTTCCTTTAGAAGAATGAAATACCTTTTCATAGGCTCAGTGACTCTTGGCTCAACATTCTCCCATGGAATGTCCATGTCATGTGTACTCAAATGGCCTCTATGCTTATAGCCATTATACTGTTCCCCAGATGCCACTTTATTCTATTTTCTGCCCGTTTTAATGGTCTTTAGTAGGTTTACTTATAAATAATGATCCAGGAATAGATCACGAGAGCGTACAGCTGTATCTGTAATCAATATAGGAAGTCCTTCAATCAAACGTTTTGGCCTCGTCTAGTCAGGAGATGGAAAAAAAGTAATCCACAGAGAATCTGCCACATGCAGGTTGTATAAGGTTGCACAGCCTTGTTTTTCCCCCATTATTGTGTACACTGTTAATGTCTGCCTGCCACTTCCTGTGTGCTTGGACTCAAGCTCCTGTGTATTTTTTCAATTATTGCATCTAGAAAAGCATCCTCAGCCCCCATCTGCATGAATGTTTACCATCATGTCTCTGGTTGAACAGCCCAAGGCAGAAGAGTGATCTAAGAACCGTGAAATAAGTTACATGGTCACCATGTTACATCTTGGAAGACATTGTGGGGAAAGCCATGATGTTCTCCAACACAGGCATATTTGCTACATTAATTCCAGATACCGTTTTATTTCAATCACCCCGCTCATGGGAGGTACAGGGCTGGCATCAGCCTGCCAGCCCGAGCCTCGGTAGTAGGGCCTCAGCAAAAGCTCAGGGCTGCTACTGGCCCTGTATGCCCTCCTAAGCGAGGTAATTGCTATTCGCACCCCATAGTTCATTTGGGGTGTGAATAGTTGTATTTATTATGGATGAAAGGCTATGGACTGTGCATATTGTGCGAGCTCTATCTCCTGTTTCACAAATAAAAATGGCCACTGCCATAATAAATGGAAAAGGGGCAAAGTCCCTTTTCTATTTCTCTAGGGCCCAGGGGTGGGACAGAGCATCAGACCGGAGCCCAAAGCTCTGGTCCAGCAGGTAAGTGGGGAGGAAGGCAGGTCGGTGGGGGGAGGGGTGCAGGATAACTTTGAGGCTGGGGGCATGGCAAGACAACAGGGAGAGGCTCCCTGTTGCCTCCCCTCAAACAAGATGGTGGCACCCAGGAAGGGTCTCGGGTGGCTAGAAAAACGAAGGTGGTACTCTGTGTTCTCGCCCAGGTTTACAGCCAGCCACCTGATTGGCTGAGCGCCCTTCCCTGGGTGTAACTTTATTTTCCACTTCTCAGGACCCCAGACAGGCATACCAACCCTCTTGTAAAAATGTATGCTTCTGAGTCAAGTACAGCCATGAGATGGTAATTAGCAAGGCCACTCATTTTCCTTTGCTTAATGGGTGAAAGGCTGTTAATTTACCGAGTTTCTTTAATACTCTGCTGATGTCATGTTTTTATTTTTTTGTATTTCATTAGCATACCCGTGATGTACATTTTATCTTCAGTCTACAGGGTCCTTTGAGCTTGCCTAGTTTTGTGCCAAATGTTATACTTTCCAAAAGAGATTGTAAGATGTTTTCGAGGGTTTGAATTGATTGTGTTATAAATTGCCCTATTGCACGGACCTGTTGAACTGTCAGTGAGGCCAGGGCTGGACTGGCCTACAGGGTACTCTGGAGATTTCCTGGTGGGCCTCTGAACCATGGGACATTTTTTAATTTAATGTTCGCATTTTACCATAGGACAAGGGTTGGGTTTGCTTAAATTGTGTAATATGGGGCCACTTTGAAAATTATTTCCAGGGCCTCTTTTGGTTCCCAGTCCACCCCTGAATGAGGCTGGTGCCTTCCTCAACCACAGCCCACAGTATCCACTATGGGTCCAGTGGTGATATTGTATCACCACTCACATTTACAACTGCGGTCTCGGAAGGATAGCTCCGGGCCAATATGCTTGCTGTGGAAGCAAGAAGACACAGGTCAACACAGGTTCGATCCCCGGGTCTTTATAAATAACCTATCATATCCTTCCTGTCGTAACAATTTATGTAGGAAGAGACAGCCTACGAAATGGGCAGCTTTTTGGACATGCCATGGAAAACCCACACACGAGCCTGAGTCAGCAATGTGCCCATGCTCGCCAATTATAAAAGTAAGGTGGGCCACCTACCGAAAGGTTTGCTTGAATGGGAAGAATTTGAAAATCTGCATTCAAAAGACAAATCTTTTCTTTTAAAGATTGTTATGAAAGAACTTGGCCTCGGTGTACTGCCTAGAAAAAAGCAGGTGAGTTTCCACTGGCCCAAGTCTTCCTTGCAGTGTTTATAGGTCGGACTGGGCCATAAAATTGTCTCGGGCACCAATGAAAAAGTGGCCCACCGTTGCAAAGGGAAACTCATTCCTTTTGTGACACTGTTCGAATAGTGACTAAGGGGGAGTTTTTTGATGAAGTGGGATGCAAACTGTGCTTTTTAAAGAAAACAATATTCAGCAACACTGGTCAAAACTACTAGCCGCAGAGTGAATTAACTCATCAAACTGGCCCAAATTGGCCAAAAAAGTGGCCCACTTTGACCCAAAAACTGGCCCAACCCTGCATTTTGTGTTTTTGGTTAGGCCGGGGGTCTATAATCCTAAAGGTCAGTCCAAGCCTTTCTATGATCAGGAAATGCATGGTTTTTGGTATGATTCTCTTAGGCCCAGTGATTGGTGATTGTCTTCAAATTTGCTCTACCCCAAGCCTGTTCTTTGAGATCTTATTAAAACGAATTCTGTGCCCTGTGCATTAGAGCACGTGACCGATTGGATTGAAAATCTACGCGTGCCTGGTATCGCAGACTCAGGAGCCACTGGAAAGTAACTGCCCGTGTCCATCTTCCTCATTGACATGTTTCATGTGAGAGGTTGGAGGGACATGCCAAGGCCATTTTTCACTTGGTCAGTCTGCTACTGCCGGAAATGTGGCTTCAAGGGTAAAAATCGGAAAATAGCAGCTACCTACCTAGACTGCAAGTCCCAGAAAACAAAGGCAACAGCATTGGCAACGCCAACAGTTTGGGCTTTTGTGTAGGCTTGGGAAAGGCACCTGCCAGGCACTTCTGTTGTGCTATTAATTGGCTTTTGATGGTAGCGGATGCTAAATGGTGCGAGTACCTGGCCATCGAAAAGCAGTGCCTGGAAAATGCCTAATACTTGTACACAAGCCAAAACTGCTGGCTTTGCCAATGGATGTTTTTAACAGGACTTTAATGAAGGACATGCATAGCGCTCATAAATTGAATGGCTGAAGGCAGACCTGGTGAAAACATTTTTATTATACCAGTACCATGTTTACATCACCAATTAAGTCATTAACTCTCAGAAGACTGCGTTGAGAAAACACTGGAAGGCACTTTAAGTGCAAAGTTTGATGGTAAGGTTTGTTTAAAGCAAGTTCCAATTAATCCCATGAGGAGGTGTTTTGGGTGGAGAGGTGAAGGAAGGGTGGGAGAGACCATAGAGATTAGCATGGCCATGGGTGGGCAAATGACCAAACACCTGCAAGCTTTGTGTCCCCCCCCCCCTCGTATGCCATTTCTCCTTATCTGTACTCTAATGCAATAGTTGCTGCTTATAGGTGGCGCTAAAGCACCATCTAATAATCAAAACTAAAAACAGGGATGGGATAGCATTTCGGGAATGCGCATGTTGGCATCTGGCTTCTAGCCTGTCAATGCCCCACCCCACAAAAAACCCTACTGGCTTCCTCTCTCACCACACCCACCACAAATACTGTGTTGTCTTGGTTCGCCAACAGACACAACATTGAACCCATACCTGGCATCCTCATTTTCTTTTCCCTCCATAATATATACAAAGATGAAAATGCTTTTCACAGGATCATGCACTTTAATGAAATGGTGAAACCGTGATTTGGGCCCAGTCAGCACTTTATACACACATCTCCTCTGCTAAAGCTGGGAGATATTTGCATGCCCTAACTAAGCAATGCCACTTCAGAGCAGTTTCAGGGCTGGAAATAAAATGTGTACCATAGGAAGGGCGCTCAGCCAATCAGGTGGCTGGAACAGTGGGCAAGAATACACAATCCACGGCCACTGTTGCAGCCACCCGAGGCCCTTCCCCGTGTGCCACTTTTTTTTCCTCCCTTTTTTCATTGCGGGGAGCAACAGGGAGCATCTCGCAGTTGCCTCCTCCAGAGACGTTTTTACGGGAGGGCAAAAGGGGCACTTGCCCCGGGCCCCCACCTTGGAGGGGGGCCCCAGAAATGCTGCCTGATCTAAAGAAGTAAGATTACATTGCTCACCAGACTTAAATACCACACGTCGGGATATTTTATGGCATGCTGTTGATGCTCTAAACCTATTGCCTGTCTGTTTTGATCACTGCATCATGTGTTCACTGTGGTATGCATAGTTTGTGTGTTCTTTACAACACAACGCCTCTGGCATTCTTTACTTCCTGTGGGAATTCTGTTGATCATGTGCAATAGCCAAAGTTGAAATTCACATTGATAAATGGAGTGCCACAATAGTTCCGAAGATAGCTCAGTGTGCTAAGAACTCATTGCAGAGCTATGTTTTCATATGCAAGATTAGAATAGGAAATTCCAGCAAGACTGACTGAGCCTTGCCAATGTCTGAGGTTTATAAACCTTCCTGCATGTGTTTTACAGCACAAGTGCTATTATCAGCAATGTACCTGTACCAGATCAGGGTTCCTATAAAAACTAACATATCATCTGTATGGTAAAGGTCAAAATCTGCTCGTTTGACACAAAAAGCGGTTTGCTTTTTTGTAAAATTCAAATGTTTTTCTGCATGTTTATATATGACAATTTTACAAGCCAGTGTTTGGGAAGTATTTAAAGCTTTAAAAGACAAATCCAGATTAAATCTGGTAACTCACATTGACTGGTATGCTGGTACTTAAATACTTCCCTTGATGATAGAGAGAATGAAGCTAGAATTATTCCCATTTTGCGGAACTGCCTTATATAACATTTTTTTTTTTTTGAATGGTCATGTTTGGTAATGTGATTTGTGTTCTTTCCGAGTCAGTTTTATAAAATGAGACTATTTTAGTTCATTAACAAGAAAAGAAAGTGTTCAAATTCAGAAACTAGAGTTGGCACAAATCCCAGCTTCACTGCTCAATGAGTGATCCTGGGCAACTCATTTAATCTTGTATTGCCGAACCTCTCAAAATTGCCAGTCCCTAAACCTCTAAAAATTGTCAGCCCTTCAGAGTGATTTCCTTCTCAGGGTATGATCTTCAAAAAAGCTTCACTGGCTATAGTTTTGGTTCCACTATAATAGTGAGCTTGTTTCCTTGTGGGCGGACCCACATAATACAGGAATCCACCGCGAAGCGGACTACGGACCGCAGAGTCTCGTGGAGTCACGTAGAGTCATGCAGTCAGCAGAGTCTGCTTTCCAGCTTGTTTCCTTGTGGGCGGACCCACATAATACAGCAATCCACCGCAGAGCGGACCGTGGAGTCTCGTGGAGTCGCGTAGAGTCGACCAGTCCTGCAGTCTTGCAGGGCGATGCAGGGGTGCAGCGCCATTGCGGATTCCATCTCCATCCCCCCAGAGAAGAGGCACAAGGGGAAGGCGGCAGGGGAAACTGGTGACATGGCTGATGTTTTTGACTTTACGGAGCCGGCAAGGTGCCTCAGGAGCAATTCGAAGCTCCTTCCCCAAGCGGACAGAAGATCCCCGCCGTCCAAGCGAGGTAAGAGCCCTGCTGCCGCCCCCACATATGCCACTGAAACTCTTTGAACCACCAAACAAAACAAAGAAACTGTATATTTCTGCTACTAGCGGAGCACAGGTGATAGCAACCTCCCTTTTCAAACCCACACCAGCAGCATGTGCAGGGTCAGGCCTGTGTGACGATGACAGGGGCCGGAGTCCCGCTTCGGAGAGATGTTTGCAAGCCGAGACTGCCGTAGGGCAGACTGGGCTGGCCCTTTCTCCAGCCCTTGCTGCAAACACACGTGAGCTGTACCCTTCGAGACCTGACATTAACCAAAAGATCCTGGAGACGGCGGTGCTGACAAATGAGACCACCACTCCGGTGGCTCGCCCAGGTACCACCCAGGTACCCTCCATGTGCCCCCCAGAAAGCTGTCAAAACTGAGTAAGGTTCAGAGTGATCAGCCTGCCTGTGAGGTGCAGGGAGTAGGGGACCAAAACAAAAACCCCCGGGAGACCCAGATAAAAGAAACTGAGCAGCACCCGCCCCTAGATCCCAATTCTGGTGAAACGGGGAAGCAAGGCAAAGAGGCAATTCTGATAACCGCACAAAGTCACCCCCATACACATTCAGAGTTGCCAATTTCAAACCACCCAGCTAACAACACAACAAAGGACCAAGTCACATCAGTTTTTCCTCATCCAGTACAAGGACTGTGCAACATGGATGACAACTCCATATACGAACTGCCCAACATGGAGGCCAATTTGGCGCGGGCCACAAAGCCCACCACTGACATGAACCCCCCGTGTCTCACCGAGAGTCGAAGGAGGCACAATCCCACACACCAAAAAGGCGCCCTCTGGAAAGAAAATAAAAACAATATATAACAAAAGACAAAAAGGAAGGACTCCAAAACCAAAAGGAACAAATAAAGCAAACCTTAACTATCTGGCTAATATAAGACATGAAGACGCAAGTCTTGGACCAAAAGACCAAATAAAACCTAAACAGCTTGCAAATAAGAAGGCGGAGACCCGGACATCCACTTTACCAAACCCTCTGATTGCAACCGCCCTGCTCAATTTTTTCAAGAAGCAACAGCATAAACGGAAACTAAACTCAGATATAGAACTTGACGCTGAAATTTTGGAAGTGGTAGACGGGATCTTGCCTGCTAATAAAGCAAGGAAAACCGATGAAGCAAAATCCCATACTAATGAAGAAGCAGACATGTGGCCACAGGTGACCACCAAACCAGTCGAGGATCTGCAGGGAAATGATCACACTCAAATGCCAAGAGGAGAAAACGCCACCCACCCTCCAAAGGATCCCAAAGTCATCCAGCATCGAGACAAGATGGAGCAAGCAACGGCCCTACCTTACCCAAACGCTGCTGTCTTGCCAGAGAAATCAGATCTCTCTGATACAGAGACATTACAAAACGGCAACCAGAAACAACAGGAAGCAATAGACCCTATAGAGTAGAACACATCTTCAGAACTTCAGGGGGCGACAAGTCATATGAGGAGTGGGCGAGGCCACATCTCCAAGCGCCTGGGTCAATGGGGAAAATGAGTGAGCAGCCCTGGACAAAAATTCATCTACAACATCTAGACAGGAGTGAAAACCTCCCCAATCAAACCATTGATGGAACAGCGCCAAATATGAGCTACACCGGAAAGTATGGGGAACACCGAACTATGCTAACCCCTCCCCAGGTGCCCTTCCGTTCTGAAATTTCAACGCAGTCCCGCCTTCCATCTCAAAACATAGAAGTGCAACAAACGCCGGGTAAGCACAGAAGGCACAGTGAAATTGTGATGGACACGCAAAGACCATCACCCAATAAAAAAACAGACATTACAACAATTATGGCGGCAATCACGAGTGCTATCGCCCCCTTTTGCAAACTCTATGAAACAATAAACAAATCAACAAAAGATAACACAATGATCTTTTGCAAACTTCTATCAAAATTTGAGTTAATTGAAGGATATTTAACAGCTGTAGAAGTAAAAAATGAAAAACAGACAGTGACTTGGGAGGCCAAATGGGCCCGTATGGAGGCAGAACTCAAGGAAGGCACTCAAAAGAACAAGTGCCATGGAGGCAGAACTCAAGGAAGGCACTCAAAAGAACAAGTGCCACAAAAAGACAACGGAAATGGCATCTCAGACAACATCAGTGAAGGAGAAAGGTGAAACGGAACCTATTTTCACCAAATCAAAAACGACGCCAGGACCAGAAGATCCATCAGTGCAAATGCAAAACTTGAACGCCACTCAAAAAACAATACCTTTGCTTAACCAAAGGGAACAAATAGGCTTGCAGCTGGCAACGCAAACAGGAACGACGAAGAATAAACCTCCACTAACAGAGGACAACAAAGAAAAGAATAAGATCGACTTGACTGAGAGCCCAATTTCAAGCGTTTTGAAAGCTCTAAAACCTCAAAAAGAGGCCAACTCTAGAGAAAAGTCACCACGACGGAGGAATTTCTGGCAACTAGTGCACTAATGGACCTATCTGTGCATCCGGCACCAGAGATTTGGAAGAATAATTTGCAAGAAAAACGCACCCAGTCCATAGACCTAGAAGGACCCACAAAAAGAGACCAGACAGAGGTAGAAACCCTCGGAGAAAAGAAATCACAGAAACCAAGGGACAAAACACCACCTAAGTGACAAGGAGAAGCTCACCCGGAACAGGACAAAACCAGAAAAATTCCAAGAAAAACGTGAAACGGACAAAAGAAATGAAAACAGCCGAGCATCAACCCCAAAAAATCAAAGAACACGAGAAGACTCTGAGGAAAAACCAAGAAGGACATATGGGCGGGAGAGGCCTATTACACGGGAAAATCAATCAGAAGAAATCAAACTAGAACAAACATCATGCAAAAGCAACTACATGATCCTCATCAGGAAAACAGTTTTAAAAACGCTGAATAAAATTGAGTCCCTCAAACATCTGAAAACGGATGATTTTATCCTAATTGAACCCTACCTCTGAGAGCAGAAAGCAAAAACCTATCAAAGGCTGGGCACTCAAAGGACTTACAAACAAGCCATACAAAGATTTTTAAAAAGCTGGCTTTACACTGACAGGAATTGCACAAGAAAAGCAACACCCAAGGGGTGGAACCAGCAAGGACACTCGGGACCAAAAACACTGCTACAAATCAAAAACTGAAGCTCTCTACAACCGGAAAAGACTCGGTTCTAGAGCAAAATATACAGAGAAAAATGACAGCCCCAGAGAGCAACCCAACCGAGAGGCCCGACGGGAACCCAGTAGGTGGAGAGAGACCCGCATCACGGACGTAAGAAGAGACGTTCCAGTCTGGAAGAGAGATCAAACTCGCAATCTCATGTTTCTCTCAGAAGCCGACGAGTACAATCAGAGACCGATCACATACGTCAACAGAACGGAGCCAGAGAAAGATCACAAAACTAACCAGGAAAGAGGAGAGACCACTCGGAGAGAGGAGACACAAAAATACCAAAGGGCCCCTGAAAGTGGCTAAAGGCAGCCCTTAACCCTAAACCCGATAAATATCAATCACCAGGAGGAGCCTCAGAAAATCAATCTCCACCATTTCATCTTCAAGACCCGCCGCCGAAGAGCCGCCTCACAATGGCTTCATGGAACACGAGAGGCCACCTCCATTTAACGAACCCGGACAATCAAGACCTTGGAGCCTTTGATATACTCTGTCTCCAGGAAACGTAGCCAATGGCAAAACCTTCTCTCGACGGCTTTGAGATAGCATTCTCTTCGGCTACAAAAGGCCTGTTTGGACACCCATCCTCAGGGCTCTTAATAGCAATTCGAATGGGATCAGGGATTGAGATCATAAAAAAAATAACGGAATCATATGGTATTCTTGCGGTTCTTACAACATGGACCCAAAAACACAGTGGACTGAGGGGAAGCGAAACAGCAAAGATAGCAATCATTACTGTCTACTTAAACCCGCAGAAAACGTCTAGTACGGACTTTTGCAAAAATCTAGAAAAGGTAGTCGACAATATTTCAGTAGAAGACTCCCAGATGCACATAATTATATGTGGAGACTTAAACTCAAACTCTAACATCAAAACGGACAACTCCCGGGCGAAGAAAGCTCTATCACAAGCAGAAGAAAGAGGAGCAACATGGATGTCTCTGATGAAATCAAGAAATTTACACAACGTCGCATCACTGAAAGCATGGGAGGGGCCGATACCTACCTGGGAGAGAGGCGAATCGAAGGCATGGGCGTAATTTTATGGGGGGACAGGGGTGTTTGCCCCCCCCCCCAACTTTCATGGCACAAGATTTTGTCCCCATTCATTTGAATGGGTCATTTATTTATTCAGATGACATGTCCTCCCCAACATTTTCAGCAACGTTACTCCACTGATCGAAGGCCACCCTTGACTACTTCTTTATTTCCCAGAGTCTGCTGCAATACGTAGAAGACTACTCAGTATCTAGAACTACAGAGAGTGATCACAATCTGTTGGCAATTGAATGGTCGTCAACTCTTCCTATGCCCCAAAGCTACAATCACCCAATAGAGGTAAACAATCAACTCACTCGCCTACGTCTAACGGCATCTAATATTGAAAACATCACAGACTCGTACAAAAAAGGAGTCTGTACGCTGGAAACGAAGGCTGCGCGTCCAGATTACTTACCCTTCTTGCTACATTACAGAAAGAATATGAATGGTGGTAACCACGCAGCAAGCAAAAACAGCCATGCGTATGACAAAGAAGTAGTGGAAAAAAGAAGAGCCCTAAGAAAAATGAAAAGACAGGCCAAAACAGCTAATTCAATGACTGTTTGGAATAATTTGCAAGCCGAAATAAAGAAATATAAATCCTGGATCTTGTAGCTCAGACACGCATTTTACCAGAAGGACGCGGAGGCAATGCTTCGGGCATTAAGTACAAAAAAACCCAGTGAGTGTTGGGCACTCATTAAAAGGCCCAATAAGGCGATAGATACCTGAACCATAAATTCAGTGAGTGAAGAAGCGTGGGCCACATTTTTCTAAAAGCTGTTCAAGGCCCCGGAGTCCAGTGAAACTCCACCCCAAACAGTCACAGGTTCCTCGTGGATTGACCTTTCTGACAAAGATGAGATAAAAAAGGCACTAACAAGACTAAAAAAGTCAAGAGCTCCGGGGCCGGATGGCCTTAGTAATATAGATCTCAAGGAAAACGTGGAGGAATGGTCAGAGTTTATCAGCGTCCTCTTTGAACACTGCAGAGTATCAAGAGCCATCCCAACATCTTGGACCAAAGCAGTAATTGTACCGATATTTAAACAAGGGGACAGGGAAGAACCGAGCAATTACCATCCGATTGCATTTCTCGATATAATAGGGAAAATCTTTGCAACTCTACTTCTGGGCCATTTTGGCACCTGGGCCAAAACGTCACTTACCAACGACCCATTTCAAATGGGCTTCCTAAAAAACAGAAGCACTACTGTTAACATCTTGTTGCTAAGCCTCATAAAACCAAAGGTAAAGCAAGGCGCTCCTCCAGTATTTATGGCCTTCATAGACCAATCACAGGCGTTCGACAGAGTGGACAGGCAAAGACTATGTTCCAAATTGGAAAAATGGAGATGCCCGAAAGAAGTGCTTTATCCCGTGATGGCCCTCCACGTGAATACAAAACTAAGAGTGCGCCTTAACACCCAAGGTGGCTATCTCGCGAAATACCCACAAATGCAGGGCTGTCCCATAGCGCTGGCCCTATTTATCGCCTATCTAGGGGATTTCAAAGAAACGGAACTTGCTGTCAGAGCCTTTCCGCCCAAGCTGGGAAACTCGAACATCTCACGTCTACTACACGCAGACGATCTCATCTTGTTAGATCAGACACAAATAGGCCTCCAGCGCCAACTTAACAACCTGGCCACATACATGGAACTAAATAACCTGCAAATAAACAAAACAAAAACAAAGATACTGAAACTTGGAAAAAATTTCACGAAAAAAAAGACAAACAATAAATGGTCCTTGGACAAGGTGAATATCGAGGTAGTGTCTACCTACAAATACCTAGGAGTGTTTATTGACGACTCTGCCAATGAAGCTACATTGTGGAAAAAAGTAAAAAATCTAGCAGCCCAAATGAAGACAGTGGACAGAAAATATGGGAAATTTTCAGTACTACCGGTCATTCCATTTTACAAAGGGAAAGTAGTCCCTACGATTACCTACGGGATGGGTGCAACCCTGAATATGCCAAACACCATCTGGCGAAAACTAGAAGGTTACCTTTGGAAATCCCTACTAGGTCTTCCAAACTCGGTCTCAGTGGACCTCATCAGGCGAGAGCTAGGCTTGCTTTCTTTAGAAACAACAGTAACACTTGGTGCTATGCAACTTCTCAGAAATATCTCATTAGCTGAGTCTCCGCCGATCTACAAGATCATTGAAAGAGAAATAGCAAATCACAATCTGACTACCTTAAATGTCTGGGCAGACAAGTTGAGAGAGACGTTGGAGGAGATCGCATGCATAGAAGAAGATCTGCAAATGAACCCAGTAAGAGTAAAATCCAAAATGGAAGCTCAGGATTGGATTAACACTCTTGAAAAAGCACAGGGTAACAAACTCACAAAACATCTCCCGCCTACCTTTAACAGACTGAAGGTACCACTGCCATACTGCATAAAGGTCCCAGTCAAACAACTAAGGACAACCTACATGACAGCATGCTTGAATCTCCTCCCAACACGTGAAATTCAGATTAAAAACAGCCATCAAAGAATGCAGACTATGTGGTGAGTAAAACCATCCGGAAACAGTAAGACACCTCCTAATGCAGTGCTCGGAGCTAAGAGAAGTACGGGCGACCTACGTGAACAGCCTGTGCACAGACTTTGTGGGACACCGGAGAGAAGAAGAATCTGTATGGTGGAACAGGCTGATGTCAGGTGAAAAGACGACCTGGTCAATCGCAACGGCGAAAATCTTGGAAAGCGCTTTTCATAAGATAAACGCGCAAACTGTTGCACTTCCCACGCACCCGGCCGGAGATCTGGCTGAATGACTGCGTTGGAAACTGATTGCAACCCTATAAGAGGGGGACTTGTGTAAATTAACTTTCTCGTCCATCACTTTGAATCTAAATGTCTCTTCATCTTCTGTGCACTTCCGGCACTGACCACTTTAATTAACTAATTAATTAATTGTTCTTGGACGTTTCTTGCTACATTTTCCTTCTTCGACTCTCTCTGTCCCCTTCTTCGCTTCTTCTCATCTTTTTCTGTAAACTCTTAGCTCCTAAGGAACAGCTTTGACTCTTGTAAAAATTGCTAATGTGATTGTAAATAATAAAAAAATAATAATAGTGAGCATTGATATGTTGCACAACACAGGCTCTTGTTCCTTTGATCTCTAATGGCAACACTATTTGCAAACCATGCGCCACGTTTAATCTCAGTCTGTCTGGGTACAGACACTTTCCTGATAGCTTCTAATCTGCATCCACTATCCATGCTATGCTATGTGTAACTTTCTCCTTCCAATAGGTCTCCTCTATCCATGTTTGAGCAATTTTGCATTCTGTGAGGCTGCTAATGTGAGTTCTCTGTCTATTCTGGGATACATGTACCTTTTACATATGGTCCTGCATTAACTCTACAGGCCGTATACCTTCCTGGATGGTACTGATAACAAGTACCCTCTAGCTATACTAGAACAGAAGTAACCTTTTCATAGACTGCTAATGTTGGCCTTCAAATGCTACTTATCATTCTGATTACAGCAAACATGAAGAGGGTAAGGGGACGTAATGGGAGTAAACATGCTTGTTTGGAATGCTGCAACGCAGCATATCAACCTATGGGTTGTGATCGGGACGAGGGGGGGGGGTTATGTGACCAGATATTCTTGATCACTTAATTTGGTTTGGTGGAGGGAGCCCCAAAGATGTCCGTGCCCAGTGCCCCAAAAACCCTTAGCATAGCCCTGTCCTCACCCCCTCCATTTACCTGCGGTACTGGAGGACTGCGCTCCGGTTCCGGGGCACCTCCCACCTGGCTGCCACATAAACATGCAAAAAAAAGGGACTTTGTCCCTTTTTCATATGGCGGTGGCCATATTTTTTTTTCCACCCCATTTTTCATCGTGAGATCGGCTGTGCTTCCATCTCTCGACTGGAATTAGGCATGTTGGCATCAGTGGTCGAAGTGGGCGGGAGCGGTGCTGCTCCTATTTTTCTTCTTCTTCTTTTTTTTTTTTAAAGTTTCCTATACTTTTATTTTGGAAGGAAACCATGCCGGAATGGTTTATTTTTAAAATAAACGTGTAGGAAGTATTTGAAACGTGCACTTTAGTGCACTGCACAGTATATTTCCTTAAACGGCAGGTGTGTTTGTTTAGGGGTTTGGATCACCAGTGGGAGGGGACGTGGCGAACGGGGTACATGGGGCAGTGGGGCAGACCAGCACGGAACATAGTTCCACTACTTCTTTTCGTACACTTCGACCACTGGTTGGCATATATGCTGAAATCCATATTTTTAAACGCTAACCTGTAGTCAATAAATATGCTTCAGCCAATGGACCCCGGACATAACCCTTTGGTTTTCAAAGAGAGGAGCATATGAAAAGGAGCACCTGTGAACCAATCCCTAGAACGTAGTTAGGCGGACTGTAAACAATTCCGTGTAATTTAGCACTACATGTCAAATTATTGGATTACACTGCCATCTAGTGTCTCATTGATGAAAAGTAGTGTTGAGGCGGTTTTTGTCCTGTTCGTTCAGTCAAAACATTGAACTGCTCTGTGCATGAAGAAATAGTAGTGTTGTGATATATTTGCTGATACCGATATTTGTTTGATTTTAGCAAACAGACGCTGCCATATTTCATCTTCGAACATGAAGCCCAAATCAAGTTCCCATTTCAGACGTATAGGGCAAATCTTAAAGGTTGAGGTAAGCATATTGTAAATTTTTGAGGCTCGAACTTCATCAACTATGGTAAGGTGCATTAGTCTAAGGGTATCTGGAGTAAGAATTTTGTTGGAAAATTGGGCAAGTGCATCAAGGCAGGAATTAATTAAGTTGTTATAAAATTGAAAGTCCTTCTTAGGAATGTTAAAAGTGGTGGAGAATTGCTGGAAGGAAAGGACATATGGGTCATCTACAATGTGTTGGATGAATCTGATACCTTTTTGAATCCATGTTTTGCGGTTAAGGATCTTGTTATTAATTACTATGTTCTTATTATGCCATAATAGTGGGGAAAGATGCTTACTATTATTACTCCGGCCAAATTGGCTAAGTCTAATCCGAATTATAATGCTAAATGTTGGTCATGTGGCTTATCTCCTGCCAAGTATATGCATATGTTTTTTGAATGTTCATTTACTGTTAAATTTTGGCAGGAAATCTGGAAGCTTCTTAAATGTATCTTCTGTGTTGATGTGCCCTTTTCCTTTATTAACATATTTTTAGGAAGTATAGCCATTACAACTTATATCCCATCTGACTCTGCAAGACTTTATGATTTATTCATCTGTATAGCTTTAAAATGCATTACGGCCAACTGGAAAGACTCTAGTTTGCTTTCTACCAAAATCTGGTGGAACACCATTTGTAACACTCATAAACTGGAGATGTGCATGGCCAATAATCAAAACACAATCCCTAAATATAATGCTAAATGGTATTATTTCACCAGGTATCTTAACTGTTTTAATGCAACCGCTCATGGTACATAAATCTACACCCGTATATTTGCATCATTACTCATATTTCCGTACTCATTTAGAAATGCTAGAACTTGATAATGTTTGAAATGATTAGATTATTTTGATGAAATAATCCAATATACCCATTCACCCCCCCTATCCTCTTCCCCCCCTATTCCTTATATGTCTTTAGTCTGTCTCCCTGTACGTCTCCCCCCAAAATCTCTATTTTCACTACATATAAGTCACTCTTTGCAGACCTGTGCTATTATTAATTTTATACTACTTGTTATATTAATACGGTTTATATCTACTATAGTTCATATTATATTCGCAAGTGAATTTAACAAATGACCCAGCCTTATAGTAATACTATTACATAAGACCAAAATCAATTACTATATCATTTCTTTGTGGTTCTTGTTTTATTCAAAGTCTGTAACCTGTTGATATCTGTATCAAAATCAATATTTTGACAATAAAAATCATTAAAATAAAAAAAAATAAAAAAAAAACATTGAACTGCACTCTACAGGTACTGATAGATGCCTCTTATTGGTCTAACCAAACACTGTAGGCTAAGTTTTGATAGTTTTTAAGCATTTAAAGCTTTGATATTTTATAAGCATTTACAGCCGTACAAATTTCTCTAGCTGACTTTAAACGTACTGTTGGAGGGGGGCGGGTCCTGATGTGGCGATCTGTGTGCGTGAATAGAGGGCGAACTTTAAACAGATTTTTACTAAAGCCCCTCCTCAGCTTCGGCTGTCTTCATAGAGTTGGCTGGCTACTGTTTAATAAAAGATCACTGGGCAGTATGGGATTGGACTGTGACAATCCTGAAAGTTTGGAGAGTTTACCAATCACCTTGATATAATCATTTTTCTGGTCAGTCCAACCAAGTCTGCGTGAGATCACAAACTGGGATAAACCATCTGAAAGATTGTAGCTTCCCCTGTGCACGGTCTGCAGCCCAGCGGAGTACCTATCCTTACTTTTCAACAACTGCCATCGGATATTATTAACGAGGGCCCGTTTTAACGTCGTGTGCCTCACAGCCATGACATGTGAATGGCAGGGAGGTTCCAACACAGGCGATGGCCACTGTTTTTGCAGGGAGTTGGAATCACTGTTGCATTTTGTGTTTCATGTTCTTTCTATCAAGCGGACCATGCCAATGCAAACCTGGACTTCTTTTCCTACTGTCTGTCCCCGCGGTTGGCACTGCTTTTTCCTGCTTCTTAAAAAACGCACGGCACAAAAGATCTATGTTCTGCCGCAAAGGCTGTCAATTTATGAAGTAGGCGTGTTTTTTAGATTATTCTTCACTTTTCAAATTTTGACCGTCTTTATTTTTATAACGATATGAAGCTGAAAGTTCCCCTCATTTTTATTCACATATTGTGAAGAAGAAATATGTTTTTAGTACTTTGGTTTCCTTTATTGTGTTTTTCTGTCATCCAGTCGTGTGCGACTTAATGTCATGTATTATGTTGTTTGAATCCGAATAAACAGTAAAGGGCAGTCTCACATGCCCAAGTGATACTATCATGGGCCTGGCATAGTCACCACATGGTGCTGCATAACCCACGTGTGCATCTGCGGCCATCATATGCCATGCACAGCCTGAAATGCCCCAATAAGGCGCTAGATAAAGCGCCCACATAAATGCATGCATATTGCCCTGCAGGAAGTAATTGCGTAAGCGGGAATCCCACACGTGTCCTTTTCTTGTGAAGCCAACTACAATGTGTGTGTTTCATAACTAGTATCATTTTAAATGTCTGTATTTTTACAATGTGCCAAGTACCTCAAAGCAGATCTAGGGCAGTAGGTTGCCATTATATGTGACCCGTAGCAAGGGCAAAGTGTGTGAGAAAGTGGGGCACTGGCAAATCATTGCATGCTGATGATGAACATGTAGAGAGGGAGGGGGATGCGGTGCACAGTGAGGGAGAACAAGGAACGCACGCATTCCTTTCATAGCAGTCCAGGAGATGTACAAAACCCTGTCAGCACCTGGATCTAGAAACCTTTTGGAAATGGGCAACTACCTGTGCTGCAGACGCTAATACCGCCAGGGGTGGAATACCAGGCTTTCCTGACATCAGGTGAAAAACATGTGCTACAGACGCTAATACCGCCAGGGGTGGAATACCAGGTTTTCCTGCCATCAGGTGAAAAACATGTGCCGCAGAGGCTAATAACGTCGAGGGTGGAATACCAGGCTTTCCTGCCATCAGGTGAAAAACATGTGCTGCAGATGCTAGTACCGGCAGGGTTGGAATACCTGGCTTTCCTGCCATCAGGTGAAAAACATGTGCCGCTGAAGCTAATAACGTCAGGGGTGGAATACCAGGCTTTACTGCCATCAGGTGAAAAACATGTGCTGCAGAGGCTAATAACGTCAGGGGTGGAATGCAAGGCTTTCTTGCCATGAGGTGAAAAACATATGCCGGAGAGGCTAATAACGTTGGGGGTGGAATACCAGGCTTTCCTGCCATCAGGTGAAAAACATGTGCTGCAGACGCTAATACCGTCAGGGGTGGTATACCAGACTTTCTTGCAATCAGGTGAAAATTATGTGCCGCAGAGGCTAATAACATCAGGGGTAGAATGCCAAGCTTTCCTGCTATGAGGTGAAAAACATGTGCCGCAGAGGCTAATAACGTCAGGGGTGGAATGCCAGGCTTTCGTGCCATCAGGTGAAAATCATGTACTGCAGAGGCTAATAACACCAGGGGTGGTATACCAGGCTTTCTTGCCATCAGGTGAAAATCATGAGCCGCAGGGGATAACGGGGGTGGAATACCAGGCTTCCCTGCCATCAGGTGAAAAACATGTGCTGAAGACGCTAATACCGCCAGGGGTGGAATACCAGGCTTTCCTGACATCAGGTGAAGAACATGTGCCGCAGAGGCTAATAACGTCAGGGTTGAAATACCAGGCTCTGCTGCCATCAGGTGAAAAATATGTGCCGCAGAGGCTAATAATGTCAGGGGTGGAATGCCAGGCTTTCTTGCCATCAGGTGAAAAACATGTGCCGGAGAGGCTAATACCGCTAGGGGTGGAATACCAGGCTTTCCTGCCATCAGGTGAAAAACATGTGCTGCAGAGGCTTATAACGTCAGGGGTGGAATACCAAGCTTTCCTGCCATGAGGTGAAAATCATGTGCCGCAGAGGATAATAACGTCGGGGGTGGAAAACCAGGCTTTCCTGCAAGGAGGTGAAAATCATGTGCTGCAGACGCTAATACCGCCAGGGGTGCAATACCAGGCTTTCCTGCCATCAGGTGAAAAACATGTGCCACAGAGGCTAATAACGTCAGGGGTGGAATGCAAGGCTTTCTTGCCATGAGGTGAAAAACATATGCCGGAGAGGCTAATACCGCTAGGGGTGGAATACCAGGCTTTCCTGCCATCAGGTGAAAAACATGTGCCGCAGAGGCTAATAACGTCAGGGGTGGAATACCAGGCTTTCCTGCCATGAGGTGAAAATCATGTGCTGCAGACGCTCATACCGCCAGGGGTGCAATACCAGGCTTTCCTGCCATCAGGTGAAAAACATGTGCCGGAGAGGCTAATAACGTCAGGGGTGGTATACCAGGCTTTCCTGCCATCAGGTGAAAAACATGTGCCGCAGAGGCTAGTAACGTCAGGGGTGGAATGCCAGGCTTTCTTGCCATCAGGTGAAAAACATGTGCCGCAGAGGCTAATACCGCCAGGGGTGGAAAACCAGGCTTTCCTGCCATCAGGTGAAAAACATGTGCCACAGAGGCTAATACGAACATGTGCCGCAGAGGCTAATAACATCAGGGGTTGAATGCCAGGCTTCCCTGCCATCAGGTGAAAAACATGTGCCTCAGGTGAAAAACATGTGCCGCAGAGGCTAATAACGTCAGGGGTTGAATGCCAGGCTTCCCTGCCATCAGGTGAAAAACATAGGCCGCAGAGGCTAATAATGTTGAATGCCAGGCTTCCCTGCCATCAGGTGAAAAACTTGTGCCGCAGTGGTTAATAACGTCATGGGTTGAATGCCAGGATTCATTGCCATCAGGTGAAAAACGTGTGCTGCAGAGGCTAATAACGTCAGGACTTGAATGCCAGCTTTTCCTGCCATCAGGTGAAAAAAATGTGCTGCAGAGGTTAATAACGTCAGGGGTGGTATACCAGACTTTCTTGCCATCAGGTGAAAATCATGTGCCGCAGAGGCTAATAACGTCAGGGGTGGAATTCCAAGCTTTCCTGCCATGAGGTGAAAAACATGTGCCGCAGAGGCTAATAACGTCAGGGGTGGAATGCCAGGCTTTCATGCCATCAGGTGAAAATCATGTGCTGCAGAGGCTAATAACACCAGGGGTGGTATACCAGGCTTTCTTGCCATCAGGTGAAAATCATGAGCCGCAGAGGATGTCGTGGGTGGAATACCAGGCTTTCATGCCATCAGGTGAAAAACATGTGCTGTAGACGCTAAAACCGCCAGGGGTGGAATACCAGGCTTTCCTGCCATCAGGTGAAAAACATTTGCCGCAGAGGCTAATAACATCAGGGGTGGTATACCAGGCTCTCCTGCCATCAAGTGAAAAACATGTGCCGCAAAGGCTAATAACGTCAGGGGTGGAATGCCAGGCTTTCTTGTCATCAGGTGAAAAACATGTGCCACAGAGGCTAATACCGCCAGGGGTGGAATACCAGGCTTTCCTGCCATCAGGTGAAAAACATGTGCCGCAGAGGCTAATAACGTCAGGGTTGGAATGCCAGGCTTTCTTGCCATCAGGTGAAAAACATGTGCTGCAGAGGCTAATACCGCCAGCGGTGGAATACCAGGCTTTCCTGCCATCAGGTGAAAAACATGTGCCACAGAGGCTAATAAAACATGTGCCGCAGAGGCTAATAACATCAGGGGTTGAATGCCAGGTTTCCCTGCCATCAGGTGAAAAACATGGGCCTCAGAGGCTAATAACATCAGGGGTGGAATTCCAGGCTTCCCTGCCATCAGGTGAAAAACATGTGCCTCAGGTGAAAAACATGTGCCGCAGAGGCTAATAACGTCAGGGGTTGAATACCAGGCTTCCCTGCCATCAGGTAAAAAAACATAGGCTACAGAGGCTAATAACGTCAGGGGTTGAATGCCAGGCTCCCCTGCAATCAGGTGAAAAATGTGTGCCGCAGAGGCTAATAACGTCAGGGGTTGAATGCCAGGCTTCCCTGCCATCGGGTGAAAAACGTGTGCCGCAGAGGCTAATAACGTCATGGGTGGAATGCCAGCCTTTCCTGTCATCAGGTGAAAAACGTGTGCCGCAGAGGCTAATAACGTCAGGGGTGGAATGCCAGGCTTTCCTGCCATCAGTTGAAAAACATGTGCCGCAGATGCTAATAACATCAGGGGTGGAATACCAGGCTTCCCTGCCATCAGGTGAAAAACGTGTGCCGCAGAGGCTAATAACGTCAGGGGTGGAATGCCAGCCTTTCCTGCCATCACGTGAAAAATGTGTGCCGTAGAGGCTAATAACGTCAGGGGTGGAATGCCAGGCTTCCCTGCCATCAGGTGAAAAACGTGTGCTGCAGAGGCTAATAACGTCAGGGGTGGAATGCCAGCCTTTCCTGCCATCAGGTGAAAAACGTGTGCCGCAAAGGCTAATAACGTCAGGGGTGGAATACCAGGCTTCCCTGCCATTAGGTGAAAAACGTGTGCCGCAGAGGCTAATAACGTCAGGGGTGGAATACCAGGCTTTCCTGCCATCAGGTGAAAAACATGTGCCGCAGAGGCTAATAACATCAGGGGTGGTATATCAGGCTCTCCTGCCATCACGTGAAAAACATGTGCCGCAGAGGCTAATAACGTCAGGGGTGGAATGCCAGGCTTTCTTGCCATCAGGTGAAAAACATGTGTCGCAGAGGCTAATACCGCCAGCGGTGGAATACCAGGCTTTCCTGCCATCAGGTGAAAAACATGTGCCACAGAGGCTAATTAAACATGTGCCGCAGAGGCTAATAACATCAGGGGTTGAATGCCAGGCTTCCCTGCCATCAGGTGAAAAACATGGGCCGCAGAGGCTAATAACGTCAGGGGTGGAATGCCAGGCTTCCCTGCCATCAGGTGAAAAACATGTGCCTCAGGTGAAAAACATGTGCCGCAGAGGATAATAACGTCAGGGGTTGAATGCCAGGCTTCCGTGCCATCAGGTGAAAAACGTGTGCCGCAGAGGCTAATAACGTTAGGGGTTGAATGCCAGGCTTCCTTGCCATCAGGTGAAAAACGTGTGCCGCAGAGGCTAATAACGTCAGGGGTTGAATGCCAGGCTTCCCTGCCATCAGGTGAAAAACGTGTGCCGCAGAGTCTAATAACGTCAGGGGTGGAATGCCAGGCTTTCCTGCCATCAGGTGAAAAACATGTGCTGTAGACGCTAATACCGCCAGGGGTGGAATACCAGGCTTTCCTGCCATCAGGTAAAAATCATGTGCTGCAGAGGCTTATAACACCAGGGGTGCTATACCAGGCTTTCTTGCCATCAGGTGAAAATCATGAGCCGCAGAGGATAACGTTGGGGGTGGAATACCAGGCTTTCCTGCAATCAGGTGAAAAACATGTGCTGTAGACGCTAATACCACCAGGGGTGGAATACCAGGCTTTCCTGCCATCAGGTGAAAAACATGTGCCGCAGAGGCTAATAACATCAGGGGTGGTATACCAGGCTCTCCTGCCATCAGGTGAAAAACATGTGCCGCAGAGGCTGATAACGTCAGGGGTGGAATGCCAGGCTTTCTTGCCATCAGGTGAAAAACATGTGCCACAGAGGCTAATACCACCACGGGTGGAATACCAGGCTTTCCTGCCATCAGGTGAAAAACATGTGCCGCAGAGGCTAATAACGTCAGGGGTGGTATACCAGGCCTTTCTGCCATCAGGTGAAAAACTTGTGCCGCAGAGGCTAATAACGTCAGGGGTGGAATGCCAGGCGTTCTTGCCATCAGGTGAAAAACATGTGCTGCAGAGGCTAATAACGTCAGGTGTGGAATACCAGGCTTTCCTGCCATCAGGTGAAAAACATGTGCCGCAGAGGCTAATAACATCAGGGGTGGTATATCAGGCTCTCCTGCCATCATGTGAAAAACATGTGCCGCAGAGGCTAATAACGTCAGGGGTGGAATGCCAGGCGTTCTTGCCATCAGGTGAAAAACATGTGCTGCAGAGGCTAATACCGCCAGCGGTGGAATGCCAGGCTTTCCTGTCATCAGGTGAAAAACATGTGCCACAGAGGCTAATAAAACATGTGCCGCAGAGGCTAATAACATCAGGGGTTGAATGCCAGGCTTCCCTGCCATCAGGTGAAAACATGGGCCTCAGAGGCTAATAACGTCAGGGGTGGAATGCCAGGCTTCCCTGCCATCAGGTGAAAAACATGTGCCTCAGGTGAAAAACATGTGTCGCAGAGGCTAATAACGTCAGGGGTTGAATGCCAGGCTTCCCTGCCATCAGGTGAAAAAACATAGGCCGCAGAGGCTACTAACGTCAGGGGTTGAATGCCAGGCTTCCCTGCAATCAGGTGAAAAACGTGTGCCGCAGAGGCTAATAACGTTAGGGGTTTAATGCCAGGCTTCCCTGCCATCAGGTGAAAAAACATAGGCCGCAGAGGCTAATAACGTTAGGGGTTGAATGCCAGCCTTCCCTGCCATCAGGTGAAAAACATGTGCCGCAGAGGCTAATAACGTAAGGGGTGGAATACCAGGCTTCCCTGCCATCAGGTGAAAAACGTGTGCCGCAGAGGCTAATAACGTCAGGTGTGGAATGCCAGCCTTTCCTGCCATCAGGTGAAAAATGTGTGCCGCAGAGGCTAATAACGTCAGGGGTGGAATGCCAGGCTTCCCTGCCATCAGGTGAAAAACGTGTGCTGCAGAGGCTAATAACGTCAGGGGTGGAATGCCAGCCTTTCCTGCCATCAGGTGAAAAACGTCTGCCGCAAAGGCTAATAACGTAAGGGGTGGAATACCAGGCTTCCCTGCCATCAGGTAAAAAAACATGTGCCGCAGAGGCTAATAACATCAGGGGTGGTATATCAGGCTCTCCTGCCATCAGGTGAAAAACATGTGCCGCAGAGGCTAATAACGTCAGGGGTGGAATGCCAGGATTTCTTGCCATCAGGAGAAAAACATGTGCGGCAGAGGCTAATACCGCCAGGGATGGAATACCAGGCTTTCCTGCCATCAGCTGAAAAACATGTGCCGCAGAGGCTAATAACGTCAGGGGTGGAATGCCAGGCTTTCTTGCCATCAGGTGAAAAACATGTGCCGCAGAGGCTAATAACGTCAGGGGTAGAATGCCAGGCTTTCTTGCCATCAGGTGAAAAACATGTGCCGCAGAGGCTAATACCGCCAGGGATGGAATACCAGGTTTTCCTGCCATCAGCTGAAAAACATGTGCCGCAGAGGCTAATAACGTCAGGGGTGGAATGCCAGGCTTTCTTGCCATCAGGTGAAAAACATGTGTCGCAGAGGCTAATACCGCCAGCGGTGGAATACCAGGCTTTCCTGCCATCAGGTGAAAAACATGTGCCACAGAGGCTAATAAAACATGTGCCGCAGAGGCTAATAACATCAGGGGTTGAATTCCAGGCTTCCCTGCCATCAGGTGAAAAACATGGGCCGCAGAGGCTAATAATGTCAGGGGTGGAATGCCAGGCTTCCCTGCCATCAGGTGAAAAACATGTGCCTCAGGTGAAAAACATGTGCCGCAGAGGCTAATAACGTCAGGGTTGAATGCCAGGCTTCCGTGCCATCAGGTGAAAAAACATAGGCCGCAGTGGCTAATAATGTCAGGGGTTGAATGCCAGGCTTCCCTGCAATCAGGTGAAAAATGTGTGCCGCAGAGGCTAATAACGTTAGGGGTTGAATGCCAGGCTTCCTTGCCATCAGGTGAAAAATGTGTGCCGCAGAGGCTAATAACGTCAGGGGTTGAATGCCAGCCTTTCCTGTCATCAGGAGAAAAATGTGTGCCGCAGAGGCTAATAACGTCAGGGGTGGAATGCCAGGCTTTCCTGCCATCAGGTGAAAAACGTGTGCCGCAGAGGCTAATAACGTCAGGGGTGGAATGTCAGGCTTCCCTGCCATCAGGTGAAAAACATGTGCCTCAGGTGAAAAACATGTGCCGCAGAGGCTAATAACGTCAGGGGTTGAATGCCAGGCTTCCGTGCCATCAGGTGAAAAACGTGTGCCGCAGAGGCTAATAACGTTAGGGGTTGAATGCCAGGCTTCCTTGCCATCAGGTGAAAAACGTGTGCCGCAGAGGCTAATAACGTCAGGGGTTGAATGCCAGGTTTCCCTGCCATCACGTGAAAAACGTGTGCCGCAGAGTCGAATAACGTCAGGGGTGGAATGCCAGGCTTTCCTGCCATCAGGTGAAAAACATGTGCTGTAGACGCTAATACCGCCAGGGGTGGAATACCAGGCTTTCCTGCCATCAGGTAAAAATCATGTGCTGCAGAGGCTTATAACACCAGGGGTGCTATACCAGGCTTTCTTGCCATCAGGTGAAAATCATGAGCCGCAGAGGATAACGTTGGGGGTGGAATACCAGGCTTTCCTGCCATCAGGTGAAAAACATGTGCTGTAGACGCTAATACCGCCAGGGGTGGAATACCAGGCTTTCCTGCCATCAGGTGAAAAACATGTGCCGCAGAGGCTAATAACATCAGGGGTGGTATACCAGGCTCTCCTGCCATCAGGTGAAAAACATGTGCCGCAGAGGCTGATAACGTCAGGGGTGGAATGCCAGGCTTTCTTGCCATCAGGTGTAAAACATGTGCCACAGAGGCTAATACCACCACGGGTGGAATACCAGGCTTTCCTGCCATCAGGTGAAAAACATGTGCCGCAGAGGCTAATAACGTCAGGGGTGGTATACCAGGCCTTACTGCCATCAGGTGAAAAACTTGTGCCGCAGAGGCTAATAACGTCAGGGGTGGAATGCCAGGCATTCTTGCCATCAGGTGAAAAACATGTGCTGCAGAGGCTAATAACGTCAGGGGTGGAATACCAGGCTTTCCTGCCATCAGGTGAAAAACATGTGCCGCAGAAGCTAATAACATCAGGGGTGGTATATCAGGCTCTCCTGCCATCATGTGAAAAACATGTGCCGCAGAGGCTAATAACGTCAGGGGTGGAATGCCAGGCGTTCTTGCCATCAGGTGAAAAACATGTGCTGCAGAGGCTAATACCGCCAGCGGTGGAATGCCAGGCTTTCCTGTCATCAGGTGAAAAACATGTGCCACAGAGGCTAATAAAACATGTTCCGCAGAGGCTAATAACATCAGGGGTTGAATGCCAGGCTTCCCTGCCATCAGGTGAAAACATGGGCCTCATAGGCTAATAACGTCAGGGGTGGAATGCCAGGCTTCCCTGCCATCAGGTGAAAAACATGTGCCTCAGGTGAAAAACATGTGTCGCAGAGGCTAATAACGTCAGGGGTTGAATGCCAGGCTTCCCTGCCATCAGGTGAAAAAACATAGGCCGCAGAGGCTACTAACGTCAGGGGTTGAATGCCAGGCTTCCCTGCAATTAGGTGAAAAACGTGTGCCGCAGAGGCTAATAACGTTAGGGGTTGAATGCCAGGCTTCCCTGCCATCAGGTGAAAAAACATAGGCCGCAGAGGCTAATAACGTTAGGGGTTGAATGGCAGCCTTCCCTGCCATCAGGTGAAAAACATGTGCCGCAGAGGCTAATAACGTCAGGGGTGGAATGCCAGGCTTTCCTGCCATCAGGTGAAAACGTGTGCCGCAGAGGCTTATAATGTCAGGGGTGGAATACCAGGCTTCCCTGCCATCAGGTGAAAAACGTGTGCCGCAGAGGCTAATAACGTCAGGTGTGGAATGCCAGGCTTCCCTGCCATCAGGTGAAAAACGTTTGCTGCAGAGGCTAATAACGTCAGGGGTGGAATGCCAGCCTTTCCTGCCATCAGGTGAAAAACGTCTGCCGCAAAGGCTAATAACGTAAGGGGTGGAATACCAGGCTTCCCTGCCATCAGGTAAAAAAACATGTGCCGCAGAGGCTAATAACATCAGGGGTGGTATATCAGGCTCTCCTGCCATCAGGTGAAAAACATGTGCCGCAGAGGCTAATAACGTCAGGGGTGGAATGCCAGGCTTTCTTGCCATCAGGAGAAAAACATGTGCGGCAGAGGCTAATACCGCCAGGGATGGAATACCAGGCTTTCCTGCCATCAGCTGAAAAACATGTGCCGCAGAGGCTAATAACGTCAGGGGTGGAATGCCAGGCTTTCTTGCCATCAGGTGAAAAACATGTGCCGCAGAGGCTAATAACGTCAGGGGTGGAATGCCAGGCTTTCTTGCCATCAGGTGAAAAACATGTGCCGCAGAGGCTAATACCGCCAGGGATGGAATACCAGGTTTTCCTGCCATCAGCTGAAAAACATGTGCCGCAGAGGCTAATAACGTCAGGGGTGGAATGCCAGGCTTTCTTGCCATCAGGTGAAAAACATGTGTCGCAGAGGCTAATACCGCCAGCGGTGGAATACCAGGCTTTCCTGCCATCAGGTGAAAAACATGTGCGACAGAGGCTAATAAAACATGTGCCGCAGAGGCTAATAACATCAGGGGTTGAATTCCAGGCTTCCCTGCCATCAGGTGAAAAACATGGGCCGCAGAGGCTAATAACGTCAGGGGTGGAATGCCAGGCTTCCCTGCCATCAGGTGAAAAACATGTGCCTCAGGTGAAAAACATGTGCCGCAGAGGCTAATAACGTCAGGGTTGAATGCCAGGCTTCCGTGCCATCAGGTGAAAAAACATAGGCCGCAGAGGCTAATAATGTCAGGGGTTGAATGCCAGGCTTCCCTGCAATCAGGTGAAAAACGTGTGCCGCAGAGGCTAATAACGTCAGGGGTTGAATGCCAGGCTTTCCTGCCATCAGGTGAAAAACGTGTGCCGCAGAGGCTAATAACGTCAGGGGTTGAATGCCAGGCTTTCCTGCCATCAGGTGAAAAATGTGTGCCGCAGAGGCTAATAACGTCAGGGGTGGAATGCCAGGCTTTCCTGCCATCAGGTGAAAAACGTGTGCAACAGAGGCTAATAACGTCAGGGGTGGAATACCAGGCTTTCCTGCCATCAGGTGAAAAACGTGTGCCGCAGAGGCTAATAACGTCAGGGGTGGAATGCCAGGCTTCCCTGCCATCAGGTGAAAAACGTGTGCCGCAGAGGCTAATAACGTCAGGGGTGGAATGCCAGGCTTCCCTGCCATCACGTGAAAAACGTGTGCCGCAGAGGCGAATAACGTCAGGGGTGGAATGCAAGGCTTCCCTTCCATCAGGTGAAAAACGTGTGCCACAGAGGCGAATAACGTCAGGGATGGAATACCAGGCTTCCCTGCCATCAGGTGAAAAACGTGTGCCACAGAGGCTAATAACGTCAGGGGTGGAATACCAGTGCTTCCCTGCCATCAGGTGAAAAATGTGGGCCGCAGAGGCTAATACCGTCAGCGGTGGAATGCAAGGCTTTCCTGCCATCATGTTAAAAACATGTGCCGCAGAGGCTAATAACATCAGGGGTTGAATGCAAGGCTTCCCTGTTATCAGGTGAAAAACATGGGCCGCAGAGGCTAATAACGTCAGGGGTGGAATGCCAGGATTCCCTGCCATCAGGTGAAAAACATGTGCCTCAGGTGAAAAACATGTGCCGCAGAGGCTAATAACGTCAGGGGTTGAATGCCAAGCTTCCGTGCCATCAGGTGAAAAACGTGTGCCGCAGAGGCTAATAACATCAGGGGTGGTATACCAGGCTCTCCTGCCATCAGGTGAAAAACATGTGCCGCAGAGGCTGATAACGTCAGGGGTGGAATGCCAGGCTTTCTTGCCATCAGGTGAAAAACATGTGCCACAGAGGCTAATACCACCACGGGTGGAATACCAGGCTTTCCTGCCATCAGGTGAAAAACATGTGCCGCAGAGGCTAATAACGTCAGCGGTGGAATACCAGGCTTCCCTGCCATCAGGTGAAAAATGTGGGCCGCAGAGGCTAATACCGTCAGCGGTGGAATGCAAGGCTTTCCTGCCATCATGTGAAAAACATGTGCCGCAGAGGCTAATAACATCAGGGGTTGAATGCAAGGCTTCCCTGTTATCAGGTGAAAAACATGGGCCGCAGAGGCTAATAACGTCAGGGGTGGAATGCCAGGCTTCCCTGCGTTCAGGTGAAAAAACATGTGCCTCAGGTGAAAAACATGTGCTGTAGATGCTAATACCGCCAGGGGTGGAACACCAGGCTTTCCTGCCATCAGGTAAAAAACATGTGCCGCAGAGGCTAATAACATCAGGGGTGGTATACCAGGCTCTCCTGCCATCAGGTGAAAAACATGTGCCGCAGAGGCTGATAACGTCAGGGGTGGAATGCCAGGCTTTCTTGCCATCAGGTGAAAAACAGGTGCCACAGAGGCTAATACCACCACGGGTGGAATACCAGGATTTCCTGCCATCAGGTGAAAAACATGTGCCGCAGAGGCTAATAACGTCTGGGGGGGTATACCAGGCCTTACTGCCATCAGGTGAAAAACGTGTGCCGCAGAGGCTAATAACGTCAGGGGTGGAATGCCAGGCGTTCTTGCCATCAGGTGAAAAACATGTGCTGCAGAGGCTAACAACGTCAGGGGTGGAATACCAGGCTTTCCTGCCATCAGGTGAAAAACATGTGCCGCAGAGGCTAATAACATCAGGGGTGGTATATCAGGCTCTCCTGCCATCATGTGAAAAACATGTGCCGCAGAGGCTAATACCGCCAGGGATGGAATACCAGGCTTTCCTGCCATCAGCTGAAAAACATGTGCCGCAGAGGCTAATAACGTCAGGGGTGGAATGCCAGGCTTTCTTGCCATCAGGTGAAAAACATGTGCCGCAGAGGCTAATAACCTCAGGGGTGGAATGCCAGGCTTTCTTGCCATCAGGAGAAAAACATGTGCGGCAGAGGCTAATACCGCCAGGGATGGAATACCAGGCTTTCCTGCCATCAGCTGAAAAACATGTGCCGCAGAGGCTAATAACGTCAGGGGTGGAATGGCAGGCTTTCTTGCCATCAGGTGAAAAACATGCGCCGCAGAGGCTAATAACGTCAGGGGTGGAATGCCAGGCTTTCTTGCCATCAGGTGAAAAACATGTGCCGCAGAGGCTAATACCGCCAGGGATGGAATACCAGGTTTTCCTGCCATCAGCTGAAAAACATGTGCCGCAGAGGCTAATAACGTCAGGGGTGGAATGCCAGGCTTTCTTGCCATCAGGTGAAAAACATGTGTCGCAGAGGCTAATACCGCCAGCGGTGGAATACCAGGCTTTCCTGCCATCAGGTGAAAAACATGTGCGACAGAGGCTAATAAAACATGTGCCGCAGAGGCTAATAACATCAGGGGTTGAATTCCAGGCTTCCCTGCCATCAGGTGAAAAACATGGGCCGCAGAGGCTAATAACGTCAGGGGTGGAATGCCAGGCTTCCCTGCCATCAGGTGAAAAACATGTGCCTCAGGTGAAAAACATGTGCCGCAGAGGCTAATAACGTCATGGTTGAATGCCAGGCTTCCGTGCCATCAGGTGAAAAAACATAGGCCGCAGAGGCTAATAATGTCAGGGGTTGAATGCCAGGCTTCCCTGCAATCAGGTGAAAAACGTGTGCCGCAGAGGCTAATAACGTCAGGGGTTGAATGCCAGGCTTTCCTGCCATCAGGTGAAAAACGTGTGCCGCAGAGGCTAATAACGTCAGGGGTTGAATGCCAGGCTTTCCTGCCATCAGGTGAAAAATGTGTGCCGCAGAGGCTAATAACATCAGGGGTGGAATGCCAGGCTTTCCTGCCATCAGGTGAAAAACGTGTGCCGCAGAGGCTAATAACGTCAGGGGTGGAATGCCAGGCTTCCCTGCCATCAGGTGAAAAACGTGTGCCGCAGAGGCTAATAACGTCAGGGGTGAAATGCCAGGCTTCCCTGCCATCACGTGAAAAACGTGTGCCGCAGAGGCGAATAACGTCAGGGGTGGAATGCAAGGCTTCCCTTCCATCAGGTGAAAAACGTGTGCCACAGAGGCGAATAACGTCAGGGGTGGAATACCAGGCTTCCCTGCCATCAGGTGAAAAACGTGTGCCACAGAGGCTAATAACGTCAGGGGTGGAATACCAGGCTTCCCTGCCATCAGGTGAAAAATGTGGGCCGCAGAGGCTAATACCGTCAGCGGTGGAATGCAAGGCTTTCCTGCCATCATGTGAAAAACATGTGCCGCAGAGGCTAATAACATCAGGGGTTGAATGCAAGGCTTCCCTGTTATCAGGTGAAAAACATGGGCCGCAGAGGCTAATAACGTCAGGGGTGGAATGCCAGGCTTCCCTGCCATCAGGTGAAAAACATGTGCCTCAGGTGAAAAACATGTGCCGCAGAGGCTAATAACGTCAGGGGTTGAATGCCAGGCTTCCGTGCCATCAGGTGAAAAACGTGTGCCGCAGAGGCTAATAACGTTAGGGGTTGAATGCCAGGCTTCCTTGCCATCAGGTGAAAAACGTGTGCCGCAGGGGCTAATAACGTCAGGGGTTGAATGCCAGGCTTCCCTGCCATCAGGTGAAAAACGTGTGCCGCAGAGGCTAATAACGTCAGGGGTGGAATGCCAAGCTTTCCTGCCATGAGGTGAAAAACATGTGCCGCAGAGGCTAATGACGTCAGGGGTGGAATGCCAGGCTTTCGTGCCATCAGGTAAAAATCATGTGCTGCAGAGGCTTATAACACCAGGGGTGCTATACCAGGCTTTCTTGCCATCAGGTGAAAATCATGAGCCGCAGAGGATAACGTTGGGGGTGGAATACCAGGCTTTCCTGCCATCAGGTGAAAAACATGTGCTGCAGACGCTAATACCGCCAGGGGTGGAATACCAGGCTTTCCTGCCATCAGGTAAAAAACATGTGCCGCAGAGGCTAATAACATCAGGGGTGGTATACCAGGCTCTCCTGCCATCAGGTGAAAAACATGTGCCGCAGAGGCTGATAACGTCAGGGGTGGAATGCCAGGCTTTCTTGCCATCAGGTGAAAAACATGTGCCACAGAGGCTAATACCACCACGGGTGGAATACCAGGCTTTCCTGCCATCAGGTGAAAAACATGTGCCGCAGAGGCTAATAACGTCAGGGGGGGTATACCAGGCCTTACTGCCATCAGGTGAAAAACGTGTGCCGCAGAGGCTAATAACGTCAGGGGTGGAATGCCAGGCGTTCTTGCCATCAGGTGAAAAACATGTGCTGCAGAGGCTAATAACGTCAGGGGTGGAATACCAGGCTTTCCTGCCATCAGGTGAAAAACATGTGCCGCAGAGGCTAATAACATCAGGGGTGGTATATCAGGCTCTCCTGCCATCATGTGAAAAACATGTGCCGCAGAGGCTAATATCGCCAGGGATGGAATACCAGGCTTTCCTGCCATCAGCTGAAAAACATGTGCCGCAGAGGCTAACAACGTCAGGGGTGGAATGCCAGGCTTTCTTGCCATCAGGTGAAAAACATGTGCCGCAGAGGCTAATAACGTCAGGGGTGGAATGCCAGGCTTTCTTGCCATCAGGTGAAAAACATGTGCCGCAGAGGCTAATACCGCCAGGGATGGAATACCAGGCTTTCCTGCCATCAGCTGAAAAACATGTGCCGCAGAGGCTAATAACGTCAGGGGTGGAATGCCAGGCTTTCTTGCCATCAGGTGAAAAACATGTGTCGCAGAGGCTAATACCGCCAGCGGTGGAATACCAGGCTTTCCTGCCATCAGGTGAAAAACATGTGCCACAGAGGCTAATAAAACGTGTGCCGCAGAGGCTAATAACATCAGGGGTTGAATTCCAGGCTTCCCTGCCATCAGGTGAAAAACATGGGCCGCAGAGGCTAATAACGTCAGGGGTGGAATGCCAGGCTTCCCTGCCATCAGGTGAAAAACATGTGCCTCAGGTGAAAAACATGTGCCGCAGAGGCTAATAACGTCAGGGTTGAATGCCAGGCTTCCGTGCCATCAGGTGAAAAAACATAGGCCGCAGAGGCTAATAATGTCAGGGGTTGAATGCCAGGCTTCCCTGCAATCAGGTGAAAAACGTGTGCCGCAGAGGCTAATAACGTTAGGGGTTGAATGCCAGGCTTCCTTGCCATCAGGTGAAAAACGTGTTCCGCAGAGGCTAATAACGTCAGGGGTTGAATGCCAGGCTTTCCTGCCATCAGGTGAAAAACGTGTGCCGCAGAGGCTAATAACGTCAGGGGTGGAATGCCAGCCTTTCCTGCCATCAGGTGAAAAACGTGTGCCGCAGAGGCTAATAACGTCAGGGGTTGAATGCCAGGCTTTCCTGCCATCAGGTGAAAAACGTGTGCCGCAGAGGCTAATAACGTCAGGGGTTGAATGCCAGGCTTTCCTGCCATCAGGTGAAAAATGTGTGCCGCAGAGGCTAATAACATCAGGGGTGGAATGCCAGGCTTTCCTGCCATCAGGTGAAAAACGTGTGCCGCAGAGGCTAATAACGTCAGGGGTGGAATGCCAGGCTTCCCTGCCATCAGGTGAAAAACGTGTGCCGCAGAGGCTAATAACGTCAGGGGTGAAATGCCAGGCTTTCCTGCCATCAGGTGAAAAACATGTGCCACAGAGGCTAATAAAACGTGTGCCGCAGAGGCTAATAACATCAGGGGTTGAATTCCAGGCTTCCCTGCCATCAGGTGAAAAACATGGGCCGCAGAGGCTAATAACGTCAGGGGTGGAATGCCAGGCTTCCCTGCCATCAGGTGAAAAACATGTGCCTCAGGTGAAAAACATGTGCCGCAGAGGCTAATAACGTCAGGGTTGAATGCCAGGCTTCCGTGCCATCAGGTGAAAAAACATAGGCCGCAGAGGCTAATAATGTCAGGGGTTGAATGCCAGGCTTCCCTGCAATCAGGTGAAAAACGTGTGCCGCAGAGGCTAATAACGTTAGGGGTTGAATGCCAGGCTTCCTTGCCATCAGGTGAAAAACGTGTTCCGCAGAGGCTAATAACGTCAGGGGTTGAATGCCAGGCTTTCCTGCCATCAGGTGAAAAACGTGTGCCGCAGAGGCTAATAACGTCAGGGGTGGAATGCCAGCCTTTCCTGCCATCAGGTGAAAAACGTGTGCCGCAGAGGCTAATAACGTCAGGGGTTGAATGCCAGGCTTTCCTGCCATCAGGTGAAAAGCGTGTGCCGCAGAGGCTAATAACGTCAGGGGTTGAATGCCAGGCTTTCCTGCCATCAGGTGAAAAATGTGTGCCGCAGAGGCTAATAACATCAGGGGTGGAATGCCAGGCTTTCCTGCCATCAGGTGAAAAACGTGTGCCGCAGAGGCTAATAACGTCAGGGGTGGAATGCCAGGCTTCCCTGCCATCAGGTGAAAAACGTGTGCCGCAGAGGCTAATAACGTCAGGGGTGAAATGCCAGGCTTCCCTGCCATCACGTGAAAAACGTGTGCCGCAGAGGCGAATAACGTCAGGGGTGGAATGCAAGGCTTCCCTTCCATCAGGTGAAAAACGTGTGCCACAGAGGCGAATAACGTCAGGGGTGGAATACCAGGCTTCCCTGCCATCAGGTGAAAAACGTGTGCCACAGAGGCTAATAACGTCAGGGGTGGAATACCAGGCTTCCCTGCCATCAGGTGAAAAATGTGGGCCGCAGAGGCTAATACCGTCAGCGGTGGAATGCAAGGCTTTCCTGCCATCATGTGAAAAACATGTGCCGCAGAGGCTAATAACATCAGGGGTTGAATGCAAGGCTTCCCTGTTATCAGGTGAAAAACATGGGCCGCAGAGGCTAATAACGTCAGGGGTGGAATGCCAGGCTTCCCTGCCATCAGGTGAAAAACATGTGCCTCAGGTGAAAAACATGTGCCGCAGAGGCTAATAACGTCAGGGGTTGAATGCCAGGCTTCCGTGCCATCAGGTGAAAAACGTGTGCCGCAGAGGCTAATAACGTTAGGGGTTGAATGCCAGGCTTCCTTGCCATCAGGTGAAAAACGTGTGCCGCAGGGGCTAATAACGTCAGGGGTTGAATGCCAGGCTTCCCTGCCATCAGGTGAAAAACGTGTGCCGCAGAGGCTAATAACGTCAGGGGTGGAATGCCAAGCTTTCCTGCCATGAGGTGAAAAACATGTGCCGCAGAGGCTAATGACGTCAGGGGTGGAATGCCAGGCTTTCGTGCCATCAGGTAAAAATCATGTGCTGCAGAGGCTTATAACACCAGGGGTGCTATACCAGGCTTTCTTGCCATCAGGTGAAAATCATGAGCCGCAGAGGATAACGTTGGGGGTGGAATACCAGGCTTTCCTGCCATCAGGTGAAAAACATGTGCTGCAGACGCTAATACCGCCAGGGGTGGAATACCAGGCTTTCCTGCCATCAGGTAAAAAACATGTGCCGCAGAGGCTAATAACATCAGGGGTGGTATACCAGGCTCTCCTGCCATCAGGTGAAAAACATGTGCCGCAGAGGCTGATAACGTCAGGGGTGGAATGCCAGGCTTTCTTGCCATCAGGTTAAAAACATGTGCCACAGAGGCTAATACCACCACGGGTGGAATACCAGGCTTTCCTGCCATCAGGTGAAAAACATGTGCCGCAGAGGCTAATAACGTCAGGGGGGGTATACCAGGCCTTACTGCCATCAGGTGAAAAACGTGTGCCGCAGAGGCTAATAACGTCAGGGGTGGAATGCCAGGCGTTCTTGCCATCAGGTGAAAAACATGTGCTGCAGAGGCTAATAACGTCAGGGGTGGAATACCAGGCTTTCCTGCCATCAGGTGAAAAACATGTGCCGCAGAGGCTAATAACATCAGGGGTGGTATATCAGGCTCTCCTGCCATCATGTGAAAAACATGTGCCGCAGAGGCTAATATCGCCAGGGATGGAATACCAGGCTTTCCTGCCATCAGCTGAAAAACATGTGCCGCAGAGGCTAACAACGTCAGGGGTGGAATGCCAGGCTTTCTTGCCATCAGGTGAAAAACATGTGCCGCAGAGGCTAATAACGTCAGGGGTGGAATGCCAGGCTTTCTTGCCATCAGGTGAAAAACATGTGCCGCAGAGGCTAATACCGCCAGGGATGGAATACCAGGCTTTCCTGCCATCAGCTGAAAAACATGTGCCGCAGAGGCTAATAACGTCAGGGGTGGAATGCCAGGCTTTCTTGCCATCAGGTGAAAAACATGTGTCGCAGAGGCTAATACCGCCAGCGGTGGAATACCAGGCTTTCCTGCCATCAGGTGAAAAACATGTGCCACAGAGGCTAATAAAACGTGTGCCGCAGAGGCTAATAACATCAGGGGTTGAATTCCAGGCTTCCCTGCCATCAGGTGAAAAACATGGGCCGCAGAGGCTAATAACGTCAGGGGTGGAATGCCAGGCTTCCCTGCCATCAGGTGAAAAACATGTGCCTCAGGTGAAAAACATGTGCCGCAGAGGCTAATAACGTCAGGGTTGAATGCCAGGCTTCCGTGCCATCAGGTGAAAAAACATAGGCCGCAGAGGCTAATAATGTCAGGGGTTGAATGCCAGGCTTCCCTGCAATCAGGTGAAAAACGTGTGCCGCAGAGGCTAATAACGTTAGGGGTTGAATGCCAGGCTTCCTTGCCATCAGGTGAAAAACGTGTTCCGCAGAGGCTAATAACGTCAGGGGTTGAATGCCAGGCTTTCCTGCCATCAGGTGAAAAACGTGTGCCGCAGAGGCTAATAACGTCAGGGGTGGAATGCCAGCCTTTCCTGCCATCAGGTGAAAAACGTGTGCCGCAGAGGCTAATAACGTCAGGGGTGGAATGCCAGGCTTTCCTGCCATCAGGTGAAAAAACATAGGCCGCAGAGGCTAATAATGTCAGGGGTTGAATGCCAGGCTTCCCTGCAATCAGGTGAAAAACGTGTGCCGCAGAGGCTAATAACGTCAGGGGTTGAATGCCAGGCTTTCCTGCCATCAGGTGAAAAACGTGTGCCGCAGAGGCTAATAACGTCAGGGGTTGAATGCCAGGATTTCCTGCCATCAGGTGAAAAATGTGTGCCGCAGAGGCTAATAACGTCAGGGGTGGAATGCCAGGCTTTCCTGCCATCAGGTGAAAAACGTGTGCCGCAGAGGCTAATAACGTCAGGGGTGGAATACCAGGCTTTCCTGCCATCAGGTGAAAAACGTGTGCCGCAGAGGCTAATAACGTCAGGGGTGGAATGCCAGGCTTCCCTGCCATCAGGTGAAAAACGTGTGCCGCAGAGGCTAATAACGTCAGGGGTGGAATGCCAGGCTTCCCTGCCATCACGTGAAAAACGTGTGCCGCAGAGGCGAATAACGTCAGGGGTGGAATGCAAGGCTTCCCTTCCATCAGGTGAAAAACGTGTGCCACAGAGGCGAATAACGTCAGGGATGGAATACCAGGCTTCCCTGCCATCAGGTGAAAAACGTGTGCCACAGAGGCTAATAACGTCAGAGGTGGAATACCAGTGCTTCCCTGCCATCAGGTGAAAAATGTGGGCCGCAGAGGCTAATACCGTCAGCGGTGGAATGCAAGGCTTTCCTGCCATCATGTTAAAAACATGTGCCGCAGAGGCTAATAACATCAGGGGTTGAATGCAAGGCTTCCCTGTTATCAGGTGAAAAACATGGGCCGCAGAGGCTAATAACGTCAGGGGTGGAATGCCAGGATTCCCTGCCATCAGGTGAAAAACATGTGCCTCAGGTGAAAAACATGTGCCGCAGAGGCTAATAATGTCAGGGGTTGAATGCCAAGCTTCCGTGCCATCAGGTGAAAAACGTGTGCCGCAGAGGCTAATAACATCAGGGGTGGTATACCAGGCTCTCCTGCCATCAGGTGAAAAACATGTGCCGCAGAGGCTGATAACGTCAGGGGTGGAATGCCAGGCTTTCTTGCCATCAGGTGAAAAACATGTGCCACAGAGGCTAATACCACCACGGGTGGAATACCAGTCTTTCCTGCCATCAGGTGAAAAACATGTGCCGCAGAGGCTAATAACGTCAGCGGTGGAATACCAGGCTTCCCTGCCATCAGGTGAAAAATGTGGGCCGCAGAGGCTAATACCGTCAGCGGTGGAATGCAAGGCTTTCCTGCCATCATGTGAAAAACATGTGCCGCAGAGGCTAATAACATCAGGGGTTGAATGCAAGGCTTCCCTGTTATCAGGTGAAAAACATGGGCCGCAGAGGCTAATAACGTCAGGGGTGGAATGCCAGGCTTCCCTGCCATCAGGTGAAAAAACATGTGCCTCAGGTGAAAAACATGTGCTGTAGATGCTAATACCGCCAGGGGTGGAACACCAGGCTTTCCTGCCATCAGGTAAAAAACATGTGCCGCAGAGGCTAATAACATCAGGGATGGTATACCAGGCTCTCCTGCCATCAGGTGAAAAACATGTGCCGCAGAGGCTGATAACGTCAGGGGTGGAATGCCAGGCTTTCTTGCCATCAGGTGAAAAACATGTGCCACAGAGGCTAATACCACCACGGGTGGAATACCAGGCTTTCCTGCCATCAGGTGAAAAACATGTGCCGCAGAGGCTAATAACGTCAGGGGGGGTATACCAGGCCTTACTGCCATCAGGTGAAAAACGTGTGCCGCAGAGGCTAATAACGTCAGGGGTGGAATGCCAGGCGTTCTTGCCATCAGGTGAAAAACATGTGCTGCAGAGGCTAACAACGTCAGGGGTGGAATACCAGGCTTTCCTGCCATCAGGTGAAAAACATGTGCCGCAGAGGCTAATAACATCAGGGGTGGTATATCAGGCTCTCCTGCCATCATGTGAAAAACATGTGCCGCAGAGGCTAATACCGCCAGGGATGGAATACCAGGCTTTCCTGCCATCAGCTGAAAAACATGTGCCGCAGAGGCTAATAACGTCAGGGGTGGAATGCCAGGCTTTCTTGCCATCAGGTGAAAAACATGTGCCGCAGAGGCTAATAACGTCAGGGGTGGAATGCCAGGCTTTCTTGCCATCAGGAGAAAAACATGTGCGGCAGAGGCTAATACCGCCAGGGATGGAATACCAGGCTTTCCTGCCATCAGCTGAAAAACATGTGCCGCAGAGGCTAATAACGTCAGGGGTGGAATGGCAGGCTTTCTTGCCATCAGGTGAAAAACATGTGCCGCAGAGGCTAATAACGTCAGGGGTGGAATGCCAGGCTTTCTTGCCATCAGGTGAAAAACATGTGCCGCAGAGGCTAATACCGCCAGGGATGGAATACCAGGTTTTCCTGCCATCAGCTGAAAAACATGTGCCGCAGAGGCTAATAACGTCAGGGGTGGAATGCCAGGCTTTCTTGCCATCAGGTGAAAAACATGTGTCGCAGAGGCTAATACCGCCAGCGGTGGAATACCAGGCTTTCCTGCCATCAGGTGAAAAACATGTGCGACAGAGGCTAATAAAACATGTGCCGCAGAGGCTAATAACATCAGGGGTTGAATTCCAGGCTTCCCTGCCATCAGGTGAAAAACATGGGCCGCAGAGGCTAATAACGTCAGGGGTGGAATGCCAGGCTTCCCTGCCATCAGGTGAAAAACATGTGCCTCAGGTGAAAAACATGTGCCGCAGAGGCTAATAACGTCAGGGTTGAATGCCAGCCTTCCGTGCCATCAGGTGAAAAAACATAGGCCGCAGAGGCTAATAATGTCAGGGGTTGAATGCCAGGCTTCCCTGCAATCAGGTGAAAAACGTGTGCCGCAGAGGCTAATAACGTCAGGGGTTGAATGCCAGGCTTTCCTGCCATCAGGTGAAAAACGTGTGCCGCAGAGGCTAATAACGTCAGGGGTTGAATGCCAGGCTTTCCTGCCATCAGGTGAAAAATGTGTGCCGCAGAGGCTAATAACGTCAGGGGTGGAATGCCAGGCTTTCCTGCCATCAGGTGAAAAACGTGTGCCGCAGAGGCTAATAACGTCAGGGGTGGAATACCAGGCTTTCCTGCCATCAGGTGAAAAACGTGTGCCGCAGAGGCTAATAACATCAGGGGTGGAATGCCAGGCTTCCCTGCCATCAGGTGAAAAACGTGTGCCGCAGAGGCTAATTACGTCAGGGGTGAAATGCCAGGCTTCCCTGCCATCACGTGAAAAACGTGTGCCGCAGAGGCGAATAACGTCAGGGGTGGAATACAAGGCTTCCCTTCCATCAGGTGAAAAACATGTGCCACAGAGGCGAATAATGTCAGGGGTGGAATACCAGGCTTCCCTGCCATCAGGTGAAAAACGTGTGCCACAGAGGCTAATAACGTCAGGGGTGGAATACCAGGCTTCCCTGCCATCAGGTGAAAAATGTGGGCCGCAGAGGCTAATACCGTCAGCGGTGGAATGCAAGGCTTTCCTGCCATCATGTGAAAAACATGTGCCGCAGAGGCTAATAACATCAGGGGTTGAATGCAAGGCTTCCCTGTTATCAGGTGAAAAACATGGGCCGCAGAGGCTAATAACGTCAGGGGTGGAATGCCAGGCTTCCCTGCCATCAGGTGAAAAACATGTGCCTCAGGTGAAAAACATGTGCCGCAGAGGCTAATAACGTCAGGGGTTGAATGCCAGGCTTCCGTGCCATCAGGTGAAAAACGTGTGCCGCAGAGGCTAATAACGTTAGGGGTTGAATGCCAGGCTTCCTTGCCATCAGGTGAAAAACGTGTGCCGCAGAGGCTAATAACGTCAGGGGTTGAATGCCAGGCTTCCCTGCCATCAGGTGAAAAACGTGTGCCGCAGAGGCTAATAACGTCAGGGGTGGAATGCCAAGCTTTCCTGCCATGAGGTGAAAAACATGTGCCGCAGAGGCTAATGACGTCAGGGGTGGAATGCCAGGCTTTCGTGCCATCAGGTAAAAATCATGTGCTGCAGAGGCTTATAACACCAGGGGTGCTATACCAGGCTTTCTTGCCATCAGGTGAAAATCATGAGCCGCAGAGGATAATGTTGGGGGTGGAATACCAGGCTTTCCTGCCATCAGGTGAAAAACATGTGCCACAGAGGCTAATACCACCACGGGTGGAATACCAGGCTTTCCTGCCATCAGGTGAAAAACATGTGCCGCAGATGCTAATAACGTCAGCGGTGGAATACCAGGCTTCCCTGCCATCAGGTGAAAAATGTGGGCCGCAGAGGCTAATACCGTCAGCGGTGGAATGCAAGGCTTTCCTGCCATCATGTGAAAAACATGTGCCGCAGAGGCTAATAACATCAGGGGTTGAATGCAAGGCTTCCCTGTTATCAGGTGAAAAACATGGGCCGCAGAGGCTAATAACGTCAGGGGTGGAATGCCAGGCTTCCCTGCCATCAGGTGAAAAAACATGTGCCTCAGGTGAAAAACATGTGCTGTAGATGCTAATACCGCCAGGGGTGGAACACCAGGCTTTCCTGCCATCAGGTAAAAAACATGTGCCGCAGAGGCTAATAACATCAGGGATGGTATACCAGGCTCTCCTGCCATCAGGTGAAAAACATGTGCCGCAGAGGCTGATAACGTCAGGGGTGGAATGCCAGGCTTTCTTGCCATCAGGTGAAAAACATGTGCCACAGAGGCTAATACCACCACGGGTGGAATACCAGGCTTTCCTGCCATCAGGTGAAAAACATGTGCCGCAGAGGCTAATAACGTCAGGGGGGGTATACCAGGCCTTACTGCCATCAGGTGAAAAACGTGTGCCGCAGAGGCTAATAACGTCAGGGGTGGAATGCCAGGCGTTCTTGCCATCAGGTGAAAAACATGTGCTGCAGAGGCTAACAACGTCAGGGGTGGAATACCAGGCTTTCCTGCCATCAGGTGAAAAACATGTGCCGCAGAGGCTAATAACATCAGTGGTGGTATATCAGGCTCTCCTGCCATCATGTGAAAAACATGTGCCGCAGAGGCTAATACCGCCAGGGATGGAATACCAGGCTTTCCTGCCATCAGCTGAAAAACATGTGCCGCAGAGGCTAATAACGTCAGGGGTGGAATGCCAGGCTTTCTTGCCATCAGGTGAAAAACATGTGCCGCAGAGGCTAATAACGTCAGGGGTGGAATGCCAGGCTTTCTTGCCATCAGGAGAAAAACATGTGCGGCAGAGGCTAATACCGCCAGGGATGGAATACCAGGCTTTCCTGCCATCAGCTGAAAAACATGTGCCGCAGAGGCTAATAACGTCAGGGGTGGAATGGCAGGCTTTCTTGCCATCAGGTGAAAAACATGTGCCGCAGAGGCTAATAACGTCAGGGGTGGAATGCCAGGCTTTCTTGCCATCAGGTGAAAAACATGTGCCGCAGAGGCTAATACCGCCAGGGATGGAATACCAGGTTTTCCTGCCATCAGCTGAAAAACATGTGCCGCAGAGGCTAATAACGTCAGGGGTGGAATGCCAGGCTTTCTTGCCATCAGGTGAAAAACATGTGTCGCAGAGGCTAATACCGCCAGCGGTGGAATACCAGGCTTTCCTGCCATCAGGTGAAAAACATGTGCGACAGAGGCTAATAAAACATGTGCCGCAGAGGCTAATAACATCAGGGGTTGAATTCCAGGCTTCCCTGCCATCAGGTGAAAAACATGGGCCGCAGAGGCTAATAACGTCAGGGGTGGAATGCCAGGCTTCCCTGCCATCAGGTGAAAAACATGTGCCTCAGGTGAAAAACATGTGCCGCAGAGGCTAATAACGTCAGGGTTGAATGCCAGCCTTCCGTGCCATCAGGTGAAAAAACATAGGCCGCAGAGGCTAATAATGTCAGGGGTTGAATGCCAGGCTTCCCTGCAATCAGGTGAAAAACGTGTGCCGCAGAGGCTAATAACGTCAGGGGTTGAATGCCAGGCTTTCCTGCCATCAGGTGAAAAACGTGTGCCGCAGAGGCTAATAACGTCAGGGGTTGAATGCCAGGCTTTCCTGCCATCAGGTGAAAAATGTGTGCCGCAGAGGCTAATAACGTCAGGGGTGGAATGCCAGGCTTTCCTGCCATCAGGTGAAAAACGTGTGCCGCAGAGGCTAATAACGTCAGGGGTGGAATACCAGGCTTTCCTGCCATCAGGTGAAAAACGTGTGCCGCAGAGGCTAATAACGTCAGGGGTGGAATGCCAGGCTTCCCTGCCATCAGGTGAAAAACGTGTGCCGCAGAGGCTAATAACGTCAGGGGTGAAATGCCAGGCTTCCCTGCCATCACGTGAAAAACGTGTGCCGCAGAGGCGAATAACGTCAGGGGTGGAATACAAGGCTTCCCTTCCATCAGGTGAAAAACGTGTGCCACAGAGGCGAATAATGTCAGGGGTGGAATACCAGGCTTCCCTGCCATCAGGTGAAAAACGTGTGCCACAGAGGCTAATAACGTCAGGGGTGGAATACCAGGCTTCCCTGCCATCAGGTGAAAAATGTGGGCCGCAGAGGCTAATACCGTCAGCGGTGGAATGCAAGGCTTTCCTGCCATCATGTGAAAAACATGTGCCGCAGAGGCTAATAACATCAGGGGTTGAATGCAAGGCTTCCCTGTTATCAGGTGAAAAACATGGGCCGCAGAGGCTAATAACGTCAGGGGTGGAATGCCAGGCTTCCCTGCCATCAGGTGAAAAACATGTGCCTCAGGTGAAAAACATGTGCCGCAGAGGCTAATAACGTCAGGGGTTGAATGCCAGGCTTCCGTGCCATCAGGTGAAAAACGTGTGCCGCAGAGGCTAATAACGTTAGGGGTTGAATGCCAGGCTTCCTTGCCATCAGGTGAAAAACGTGTGCCGCAGAGGCTAATAACGTCAGGGGTTGAATGCCAGGCTTCCCTGCCATCAGGTGAAAAACGTGTGCCGCAGAGGCTAATAACGTCAGGGGTGGAATGCCAAGCTTTCCTGCCATGAGGTGAAAAACATGTGCCGCAGAGGCTAATGACGTCAGGGGTGGAATGCCAGGCTTTCGTGCCATCAGGTAAAAATCATGTGCTGCAGAGGCTTATAACACCAGGGGTGCTATACCAGGCTTTCTTGCCATCAGGTGAAAATCATGAGCCGCAGAGGATAACGTTGGGGGTGGAATACCAGGCTTTCCTGCCATCAGGTGAAAAACATGTGCTGCAGACGCTAATACCGCCAGGGGTGGAATACCAGGCTTTCCTGCCATCAGGTAAAAAACATGTGCCGCAGAGGCTAATAACATCAGGGGTGGTATACCTGGCTCTCCTGCCATCAGGTGAAAAACATGTGCCGCAGAGGCTGATAACGTCAGGGGTGGAATGCCAGGCTTTCTTGCCATCAGGTGAAAAACATGTGCCACAGAGGCTAATACCACCACGGGTGGAATACCAGGCTTTCCTGCCATCAGGTGAAAAACATGTGCCGCAGAGGCTAATAACGTCAGGGGGGTATACCAGGCCTTACTGCCATCAGGTGAAAAACGTGTGCCGCAGAGGCTAATAACGTCAGGGGTGGAATGCCAGGCGTTCTTGCCATCAGGTGAAAAACATGTGCTGCAGAGGCTAATAACGTCAGGGGTGGAATACCAGGCTTTCCTGCCATCAGGTGAAAAACATGTGCCGCAGAGGCTAATAACATCAGGGGTGGTATATCAGGCTCTCCTGCCATCATGTGAAAAACATGTGCCGCAGAGGCTAATACCGCCAGGGATGGAATACCAGGCTTTCCTGCCATCAGCTGAAAAACATGTGCCGCAGAGGCTAACAACGTCAGGGGTGGAATGCCAGGCTTTCTTGCCATCAGGTGAAAAACATGTGCCGCAGAGGCTAATAACGTCAGGGGTGGAATGCCAGGCTTTCTTGCCATCAGGTGAAAAACATGTGCCGCAGAGGCTAATATCGCCAGGGATGGAATACCAGGCTTTCCTGCCATCAGCTGAAAAACATGTGCCGCAGAGGCTAATAACGTCAGGGGTGGAATGCCAGGCTTTCTTGCCATCAGGTGAAAAACATGTGTCGCAGAGGCTAATACCGCCAGCGGTGGAATACCAGGCTTTCCTGCCATCAGGTGAAAAACATGTGCCACAGAGGCTAATAAAACGTGTGCCGCAGAGGCTAATAACATCAGGGGTTGAATTCCAGGCTTCCCTGCCATCAGGTGAAAAACATGGGCCGCAGAGGCTAATAACGTCAGGGGTGGAATGCCAGGCTTCCCTGCCATCAGGTGAAAAACATGTGCCTCAGGTGAAAAACATGTGCCGCAGAGGCTAATAACGTCAGGGTTGAATGCCAGGCTTCCGTGCCATCAGGTGAAAAAACATAGGCCGCAGAGGCTAATAATGTCAGGGGTTGAATGCCAGGCTTCCCTGCAATCAGGTGAAAAACGTGTGCCGCAGAGGCTAATAACGTTAGGGGTTGAATGCCAGGCTTCCCTGCCATCAGGTGAAAAACGTGTGCCGCAGAGGCTAATAACGTCAGGGGTTGAATGCCAGGCTTTCCTGCCATCAGGTGAAAAACGTGTGCCGCAGAGGCTAATAACGTCAGGGGTGGAATGCCAGCCTTTCCTGCCATCAGGTGAAAAACGTGTGCCGCAGAGGCTAATAACGTCAGGGGTGGAATGCCAGGCTTTCCTGCCATCAGGTGAAAAACGTGTGCCGCAGAGGCTAATAACGTCAGGGCTGGAATGCCAGGCTTTCCTGCCATCAGGTGAAAAACGTGTGCCGCAGAGGCTAATAACGTCAGGGGTGGAATGCCAGGCTTCCCTGCCATCAGGTGAAAAACGTGTGCCGCAGAGGCTAATAACGTCAGGGGTGGAATGCCAGGCTTCCCTGCCATCACGTGAAAAACGTGTGCCGCAGAGGCGAATAACGTCAGGGGTGGAATGCAAGGCTTCCCTTCCATCAGGTGAAAAACGTGTGCCGCAGAGGCGAATAACGTCAGGGGTGGAATACCAGGCTTCCCTGCCATCAGGTGAAAAACGTGTGCCGCAGAGGCTAATAACGTCAGGGGTGGAATACCAGGCTTCCCTGCCATCAGGTGAAAAACGTGGGCCGCAGAGGCTAATAACGTCAGCGGTGGAATGCAAGGCTTTCCTGCCATCATGTGAAAAACATGTGCCGCAGAGGCTAATAACATCAGGGGTTGAATGCAAGGCTTCCCTGTCATCTGGTGAAAAACATGTGCCGCAGAGGCTAATAACGTCAGCGGTGGAAGGCCAGCCTTTCCTGCCATCTGGTGAAAAACATGTGCCGCAGAGGCTAATAACATCAAGGGTGGAATGTCTAAGGATGATTTAGAAACTGAAGAAACTGAAGCAAATACTTCCTGCGGACCATCCTATGGGCCATGAATAAACTGGGGTGTAACCATGGATATATATATATATATATATATGGGGTTTAAAAGGGATGATGGACCCATTGGTATTGGAGAGTGTGGGACATTTCCTCAGGGACCATTGTGATTATTAGGTGTATAGCAGAGGGGGACCTTATATGAGAAGTGCAGACAGGCATGACATAGGGCTGGTCCCAATACCCATCTAAGGACAATTCATACTCGCCCAGCCAGAATTACACAAGTGCTGAGCTACAGCCAGCATTGAGGATGGCATCACCTGGCAAGGTGGTCTGTATGAAAATGTGACTGACGATCCACTTCATGGACTGAGAGAAGGGTGCATTCCTCATGTACACTCTGATACCGTGAGATCTGCTCAATGCCAACTCATGTCGCACAACCTAGGCTCAGAGGGTACATTAATTGACACCCCTGGTGCAGATTACAGGGGAATTAGACACTGGATCCGTCTATTTAAGGTGCTCTCTCGTATCGAACGTGTGCAGGCTGGAAAACCATATCTGGAACTCCCTTCATAGCCATTCAGTTTAGTGTGCAAACGCCCTGCACATTAGCCACATTGAAAGAATGCACTGTTCATGCATATTTTGGGTAGGGAACAGTTCTTCAGTGAGCTTGTGCGACAAGCTCACTTCATTGCTGACATCTAAGTAAGGCATCTGTAAAGTCAGGTGACATTATTTAAACAGGTAACATTGTCAAATGAGCACAACTTTTGTTGAGCGGGCACCGCAATGTAATCCAATATTTCTGGTATTAGTTTTGATATACCATATCTACTTCCTTTCCATGGTATGTGATCCTGTAGCCAAAGAGCCCCAAGTGCACTGAGGGACAAGAACATGATATGCAAACTGTTCTTAGATGGACTAACCCAAGAAATAGGAAGGACCTCTCTCTTGTGTGCTCTGCGCACACACATTTGTGTAGAAGAAGCTTAAATGGCTTAAAGTATTCCTCTGAGAACATTACTGATACAAATATTAATCATCAATGTTACTTTCAAGTACTAAAGTCCAACTTTAACAAATTCTCATTTTCATAAAAAAAGTGTAGCAAATAGACGGGCAAATGTTCGTATCCAATGCATGTCGGTCCTTTGACCGTCTTCAGGGATCATGATCTGCAAAAGGGATGAACATTGTCAAATGGGCCTGTCCGAATTAGGTATGTAATTCCTCTGGGTGCATGAATTGTTCCATCCAAAAGTCCCTCAAATGAAAATGCTCTTCCTATAGATTTACCAAAGAAAATTCACACCAATTTGTGACAGATTTCAAAACTCAACACGAATATTTTGAAAGTACAAGATCAATCCTTTCCAATGTCACTAACGTGTAAAACCGCAATTCCTGTGGGGTTCAGTATGCATGGGCTGTGTCCCGTTCTGTTGACAATCTTGGTTGTTTGTAGTCCTTCCTTGTTGTGCATTCCCCCTAACGAGGTGTGTTTTGGGCACGTGAAATGTTTGAGAGCCAGTAGATTGGGGTTGCGTGGGCTCCCCTGCTGGCGAGCGCTAATGGGAACTGCTGGTAGGGCATAAGAGCCCGAGGGGGTTCGCCTCAGGGGAGAGTGCCAGCGGAGATGAGAGGAGGTGGGTCGAGAGAGAGTAATCCGAGTGAGAGTAAACAAAGCACTTGGCGGGCGCTGCCTCCGGCCTGCCACTGCTATTAAGAGCCAGGGAGAGCGGGGTCCTGTGCGGCGCTGCCTAGTCCCGTCAGGTAGGAGAGGGAAGAAGTGAATTGCGGATACCGCACCCAGCGTGTGCCATCCCTGGTTAACATGGGAGCAATTGTTTTTATGAGAATACTTGAAGTAATATTCCCCGCTCTGGGCGGGTGACTCTGTGGAGTCGTGTTGTTTCATTACAGTAGTGCAGTAGAAGTGGGTTTGAACAATCACAGTGGACACCGTGCGTGAAGGCCCATTGGGTACCCTCTAGGTGTTGGTCCACGGTGAGTGGCCCGTGTCCGGCCATTCTCCCGGAGCCTGCATTGACCTGTTGGTCGTGAGCAGTACGATTCTCCCTTTTTCAGTTGCCCCCTCTCTGGGGCAAGTACTTATCCTGTCGGAGCCTGGCACTCGGCCGGCTCTGTATGGGAGTTCCCACCAGGGTAGAAGAGCATACATGACAGGTGGCGTCACTGTTGAGTGAGGAGTTTGTGCTACTCAAGTGATACCTGTGACAGGAATGGTTATGCGCTTATCAAATGTGAAAGCATTCATTCTCAGGATACACCTGTGACAGAAATATTTATGTACTTATCAAATGTGAAAGTGTTCATTCTCAGGAGATACCTGTGACAGGAGTGGTTATGTGCTTGTCAACACTTGTGTATAGGCGCGTTATAAATGCCATATCGTATCATATCATATCATGTGAAAGCGTTCATCCTCATGAGATACCAATGTTAGACATGGTGAGTTATTAATCAAAGGTGAAATCGCTCATACTAATGAGATCCCTGTGAGAGATATGGTTATTTATTTATCAAATGTGAAAGCTTTTATGCTCTTAGGAGAGCCCATTGCAAGGATTGTATTATTTATTAATTACATGTAAAGCACTATTCCCTCAGGTGATCCTCAAGGATCCATGTGATATGCTAATGGACCAATGTGATGCCAATGCTATGTGAAGGGATTCAATGACAACTGTAAAGGATGGTTTCTTTCTTGTAATCGGGATCCTGTGTATGTATTATTTAACATATTTCATTACATAAAACAAAAGCGGATCACGCTAAAACATAAGACGGTGTCTGGTTATTGGGTCAAAGATACCAGAGCAGCGGCCTTCCATGACAGAAAACCCCCGGGGAGCCCTAATTAGGCCTCACAGACATTACAGCCACCTTCTCCCTCCCCTTGGGCTACTCATTTTTCATGCACATGTGTGCAGTAAGGTGTTATACTCATATACTCAGGTCGCCTACAGGTAGCCACTCACTCATTCCTACAGAGATGGATACAATTACAGGGAGAAACACCTTACAATTATATAGTGATCCATTTATGCAATACCAGTAGCCCTGGAACACTTTTTGTGCCTAATTAATTTGTTAATTATCACCTAATGTTGAAACTCTGCATAAGCATGTTTTCCCATTACTAAACACTGACCGAACAAGCACTATACAGAATAATGTAGGTAAGCAATAAAAAAAGCAGATTCAGTAGATCTCCAAGCTAACCGATTCAACTTCTGAAACGACCGTAGTCTGTAAGGAAATATATAGCATTTTTGCCAGCATACAATATATAGCATTTTTGCTAGCATACAAAATACAACATTTTTGCTAGCATACAAAATACAGCATTTTGCCAGCATACAATGTACAGTAGAGAAACACAGCCAGGCCCAATTTGAAACTGCAGGCAATCAGAGCACACATAAAAAAAAAACTTAGTGTGCTGCCAGGTTAAAATAATGAGGTGCACAGTTTATATTGGATGCTTCATTTGTGAAGACTACATTAAAATACATAACTGATTAACATTACTAACATTACTAAAGTGCTAATTTCTAACATGATAATGCAGTCTTCTATGCACAATGAGGTACAATCCATGTTTTGGGTGCACTGTTTAAAATTCATTTTTTCCATGAGGAAATGCACAATAGCGTTTTCTTCAGCTTGTGGAGAGCAAAATGAAACAGTTGCTCTGGAAATCAAATCTTCATTGTTTTGAAAACAAAGGCTGGCACTGGGCACATTCTTTTTACTCTGATTGGTAGGGATTGTGCCAGACCAGCCACGTCATCAGGGGGCTGAATCAGAGTTTTCCTAAAGAATAAATGAGGGGAGTTGGCACTTCATGCTGGGGTTCAGGAGAAAGACGGACAGTGCTATCTCAAAGGGTCGAGCGCTGACTTTGAATCTAATCAGTTGGTCTCCCCGCACATGTACGGAGGAGTTTCGCACTGAGACTGGGACTGCGAAAGACAGCGAGGTCGTGCAGGGATTTCAGATTACTGAAAGCTTATTGGTAAGCTTTAGGGCGCGTATGTTGCTAGAATCCATTGGTAGTGTAGAGGGGTTAGAAATAATTGTATGTTTATTTCTCTCTCTATATTCAAAGTGTAATCACATAAATTCATGTTTGCAATATACCTGCTTGTTCTTTTATCTTGGAGGCGATGCTGTAAATATCATGTGGTAAGATTGCATGGTCTGTAAATGTCATGTAACACAAAGTGCAGATAAAAAAAACAGAGACTTTGGTGTCATTCATGCATCTGTGAATCATCTATATATGAAGCGCAAAAGTGATGTTTATATCAGTGCAGTAGTGTATTTACCAATTTATCATTGTAGCTAAAATAGCAAACAAGAGAAAGTCAGTAATAGACATCTACAAAGAGAGTTGTGTGCAATGTGATGAGTGATTCCTTCCTTGCATGATGATGGGAAGGGGTGCCTAATCCGGCACATAGATTACTGGATGTGCATAAAACAGTAATATCAGCCACAAACTATAGGTGGCGCTTTGAACAAACTCATTGGGTTTTCTGAAGTGTTCTAAGTCGGGGGCTCTCTACAGGCAACTAGAAGGCATTCTAATAGAAAGGAAGGTTTCTTTTATGATGGGGTTATAGTATAAAAATAAAAAATAAATAAAACTATGCTCACCACTATACCACAGGAATAAGATAATTCTGAAAATACCACGAAATAAGATACCTTTGAAATTACCGCCAATACAAGATAACAAGATATGGGGCCTCATTCCGAGTACGGCGCTAACCAATGGCGCTATTAACGCCCTGGTTGACGCCGGACCCGGACCGGCAGCGCCTTGGTGGATGGCGGAATTACCGCCCCATTCCAAGGTTGGCGGGGCGGTAATTCCCCAATCCCCATTTACCCTTCCCCATTCCCATTCTTGCCCCATAGGGCATAATGGGAGTGGGGAAGGCGTTAATTACGCCACCGTAAATTACGGTGGCGTAATTAACATCAAGGTCCCTTAGCGCCATGGTTTTCAACACCTGCTAAAAGCAGGTGTTAAAACCTCCATGGCGCAAAGGGAACTCGGAGTATGGCGGTAAGGGATTACCGCCACCGCTCCCGTTAGCGGTGGCCGCTATCCCTTACCGCCATACTCAGAATGAGGCCCATGGTCACTAAAATAGAGTGATACCAAACCCACTCTAAATGTAAGGCAAGTTTACCGCTAAAATTACTGCCAATATTTTTACGGTAAGAAAATACCACCAAATCCAGAATTTACTCCAATAAGACAAAATCTCTTACAAGTCCATTAGCGAGCCATGCATCAGGATAACGAGAGGCCACTTGGAGACGCAAGCTGAGATCCAGAATCAGAGCGGTCTCCAAAGGTTTTGAAAGATCACATACAAGGGTGGATGAGATGCTCTGTTGTGCCAAGGGCCACCAGTGCTTGCACATGTGTGGAGAGCATGGAAACATGGCCAAAGCATTGGCACAGATATATCCCTCTGAGAACGCCATCATCCTTCTTAACGTTTGGCTACACTGTGTGTTTGTATGAGACACAGCCTGGAAAGCTTTCATTTAGCACAATAGTAGTTGCAGGTCTGTTGTGCCAGACATGCATTCCTGAAGCGGGATCTCATCTACTCAGAACAACTTAATTTGTTGAATTGAATTTGAAAAAAGACAACATTTCAAACTAAGCAGATAGGATTTGGTGCAGCTCGGTCAAGGTATGTCTAGGAAACACAACTTAAAAACACCCCACAATGTTTAGTGTTTGCAGAACAATTGGTGCCAAAGGAAGCTGAACAGTTTGCTCGGTCATGCAAATTGTATGATATCTATATGGTGACTGAAGTCAATCTTTAATGTTACTATAAATGCACTGACTTAAAAAAAACAGGAGTTAAGTGATAGATGAAGTGGATTTTATTGCACACCGTCTCCTGCTGGAGCGCCTTTTTCAGGATGCAGAATATTGACTGGTGACCTTCATCTCTGTACAAATTATGGAGGTCGAATCAGAATGGAAACTCCCTTTTGCTTATTGCAGACCTTCTGCTCCGCTCCTATAAAGCCAGCCACTTATGGACCTATTCCTAGGGCTTGCTTCTGAAATGAGCCCCACCCCAAGTTCTGCCCCATGCTTGATGCTCTTGGGCACGGGGGTTCCCTTCCTTTTTATGCCACAGCACCGTCATTCGCATATTTGCTCTGGGCCTGCACTGTACCCGGTCCTTCATCACTAGTTGTACCCTGTACCACTCTGCTGCTGCAGCCCTCTGTCCCTATCGACCCCTGATTCTGTACCAGACTGCTCTGTTTGCCAAGAGGTGGACCGTGTAGGCTGGTGACAGTGGCATTCGGCTCACGAGGCGAGGGTCCTGCAGCAGACACACAGTGTGGGGATGGAGTCATGGGATCATTTAGCAGGCTCATAACCTGATGTCTGCTCTTACTGGCTCGTAGGCTGTGTCCATGGGCATGGAGGTGATGTGGAATGGCGCCAGCATTCTGGTCAGTGCCTATCCTTGTGGGTGGTGAAGCATGCCTGCCAAGTTCCCTGGTGGAACTGGCACGTGGGCCTTCGGGTTGAACTCTGGCTCCTTTTGCTTCTCTGTGACACACCCCTCAGCCACCATTGCATGGCGGAGCACAGGCAGTGAAATGTCACGCTGTTTTGTGGATGACATTTACAAGGGATTCCTTTGATAACTTCAGGTTGTTGGAACACAGAGCTGTTGCCGGCGGAACAGGAAGCATGAGAAGGAAGTATATTTCCCCACACGTCTTTCTCCACCATAAAAAAAATGAAGTTACACGCAGGATACCAACAATGTGCTGTGGGGTCCCCTGCAAGAGATTTTCAACGTTTGCGAGGCAAAATAATCTTTACTGTTTACGTTTACTTTCAGTTTTGAAAAAAAGTAAACACTGCCTGCAAATTGCACTTTGCAAGCAGTGTTTACTAATGGATTGCTATGGCATCCACCTGATCATTAGCGGATTCCGAAGCAATTCATTGGGCCTCATTACGAGCATGTCGGTCCAGTAAAACTGTTGTTACCGGACCGGCACATTCCGAGTCTGCGGGCAGTTGCCATCCTCCCCGCCAGGTCTTACCTGGTGGGCGGGACAGCGCCCGCCTGCAGACTTTCCAGGAAGCACCAGCAACGTTATTAACGGTGCCAGTACTTAAGTCATCCCTGTTCCCATTGAGTCCTCTGGGACTCACATGGGAATGGGGATTTACATTTTTCCAGGAGCCTGACTTCCAGAAACACCGGGGTCGTAATCCCCCGGTGTTTCCGTGGAGCCAGGCACCGGAAAAAATCACAACTCCGGCGGCAGCCAGCTGGTTTTACCAGCACGGCTAGCGCCGGAGTTGTGATGAGGCCCATTATTTTTACATCGGTATGAAAATCTTATGCAGGCATAAAACAATGTGCTCAAACAAGACGGTGGAGGAAAGTGTGGCAGAGATGTTCTCTCCGCTTCTTACCCTTCCTTCCATTTCCAAATGGGTGCTGGGAGACTGTTGTACAGTGGTGTCGGGAGAGTGCTGCAGACACTAATGTATGCAAGGGGGATGGTCAACGCATAATTTGCGCTGCTGCACAGTTCCCCTGAAAATGTGCAGGTCGCCTTAGTGGATAAAGTGATCCTTTTTTAGCGCAGCATCTCCTCACGTGTGCCCAAAAACCTGCGCCCTAATTTCAAAGGGCGTTTGAATGTGTGCTTCACAGATATTGTTTTCTTTTAAATTATTATTATTGTGTTATTGAGTGGGGACCTAGCTCTGAGAAGCAATGGAGCACTTTACAGAGTTATACAAAAGCACAGATGCATAACAGAGCACTTTTTAGAAGTAACAGAACAGATATCCAGTGGAGGGTGGGATACAGAGGGGCACAGAGGAGGGGTACATATGTACCAGGTGGGAGGAGGAGAGGGGTGAGCGGCGTGAGGGGCAATGTGATGGCCTAGGTGTTGCGGCGCAGAGATTCCTTGAAGAGGTGGGTCTTGAGTTCTTTTCTGAATTGTAGGAGTGTGGGGGCGAGTCTGATACCGACAGGGACGAGGTTCCATAGTCTTGAGGCATAGGCAGAGAAGTCTTGTTTTCTGGTCCTTTCCTTTTTGCAGCAGCAGATTTCAAGTCTGAACATGTCCTGGCTTCTGGTGGTTCGCTGTCCACCAGAGATGCTGAGTTTCTCTGCAAGATAGCTGGGTGACTTAAGGGTGATTGCCTTATAGATGATGCAGTAAGACTTGAAGGTGATTTGCGCATGCAGTGTTAGCCAGTGAAGGTCGATGAGGGCCGGGGTAATGTGGTTGTGTCTGCGTAGACCATTGATGAGGTGTACGGCCATGTGTCGGACACTTCTTAGGGGCACAAGGGAGGGCAACGGGAGGCCTTCGAGGAGTGTATTGCCCCCATGTTTTCTTTTAAATGGAACAGCAGCTGTATAAAACACTTTTTCCACTTACATTTCTATCCTTTAAACAGTGATAGAAATACGTGTTTAGTCAGTACTTTTTTGTCGTTTCACAATGACAGGCACTGGATCATGCCATGCATTCGTGTTTGGAGCATGCGCTCAAAACTAATAGATGCAAGGGGGCTGGCCAGGGCATAATTTATGCTGCACACAGCCCTCCTACCACCGCCGCTGAAATGTGTAAGCCACCATTGTGGACAATGTGATCTGCGCATTCCTAAAATGAACGCAAATGAAAAGAGTGCATGCTCTGTGCATTTTCTTTTCATTTGCATTCATTTGTAGCTCCCCATTATATCATGTCCTTAGCCACCAGTGTTAATTACTGAATTCTAGAATCTTGGTCCAGTGTCCTAGAGTTCGGTATTACTAAAAGCTGCTTTTGAGCAGAGTTGAACCATCAAATACGTGTCTCTATACGAGAAGCTGAATTCCGGTTCTTATGTTTCTAACGATGTTAAGCTTGGCTCCAAATGGTTTGAATCTTTCAAGCAGAGTCAATCCCCTATTTGGTTTAGATGGGCAGAAATCTGTTTGGAGCCAGTTTGCCCATCCGTAGTTACCGTCTTCTACTAGCAGATTTGAGACGCTTGCTGCTGAGACTCTGGGGTTAGAAAGGACACATTGTACTTTGTCCTGAAGTGTTCACTAGCTGAGAATTAAAGATGAGTTGGCCAGAGTTGCCCGATTCCTTCATTTAGGAATTTATTGGGTCATGCAGATCTACCTTCATCTATAGGAAAAGAGAGGCATAAGGAGCTGGTGGCTAGATCCTCACTTTCTCACAAGAGACATGTTAGCAAGAGGAATATTTGTAAATCCCTAAACCAGTCAGTGTCCTTAGGCAGGAAGATCCAATGCAGAATGGCACAGTTTGTGGCCCACTCAATTGTTAAGTGTCCCACAGAACTGTAGGGAAACAATATCACAGCATTGTTGAGTATGGACAGATTGGGTGGATCAGCTTCATTTCCTCAGTTAGCTGGTTACCAAGAGTTCTTGTCTGTGTCACAGAAGCTAAAATTAACACTTCAGAACCACATAAAGAATGTGGTTGTCCAACGAAATTAGACTCTGGTGTGTGGCACCTTTTCAGTCGGACAAAGTGGCACTCAGACTTATCTCCATGACAGATTGATCGCTCGATCGAGACCTCCTGCGGGTGATCACAATCAATCATTCTTAAAATATCGCTTGACCTGCGCCCACACACCATCAAGTTTTGAATAATGATCATATCGAAAATCAATGTACTTGGTCTTTATTTAATTCATTCCGTGAAGATGTGTTTTTTAGTAAACTCAATTTACACAGTGCTTATCACGAATTACGGATATGTGATAAGAACTGACCAAGAATGGAATCCTGTATTAAGCATGCCCCTGGGGCATTATACATTTTGTGTGATGCTCATTCAGGTTATTTAATGCTCTGTTTAAAATGTAGATATTGGCAGACTCCATTGTGATATTGTGAACTAGTTTCGAATTGTTTATTAGAATGGAATTCTGATTTATTCTTCTTTGATATGACAGCATGAAACTCATTTTCTGGAAATCTTGAGTACATTGTAACATATCTGGAAAACCTGAAAAATCAGACCTCAGGGAGCACTCATACTATTTGGTAGATATGCCCTTCTCTAAAAATATTCAGAGGGATACAACCTGATGCTAGTTTGAAATGACACTAACTAGACAGAAAGGTGTAATCAGATAATGCCCCCAGCCGGTAGTCAGCCCTAAGGAGTATTGAGTCACTGAAGAGGTTTCAACTATCACTGGTAGAGGTTCATAATCAGTGTCTGGTGGATGGTGGTGAGGTAAAGTTCAGAGAGTGGTCTTCTGAAACAAGTTGGCCATTTACTGCACATCTGAAGTTTGTATTTCTTGAGAAATGCACATGAGTGCTATTCAGGTGAAGAAACACGTGGATAGATATCACATGATAAACAATTGACTGTGTTTGCATGTCAAGCAACTGAAGCACCTTACACATATTTGCTTTTAGAAAGGCATAATACGTGTTCTGTGACCCAGGAATAAAAGTAAATAGGGGATTTGGAGACCTGATGCTCTTAAGACCTGTGCCCTGAGGGAAGTATGCAAGTAGGGAACTTCCTTTTGTGATTATAGAGGGAGATGAAGTATCCTCTTGCTAGGTGGTACCACCACCCGCATACTAAGGGAAGTAGGGAGAGTTTTAGAGAGTCGCTGCCACTAGAGTAGACGCGGGAGTACACGATTAAGTCAATCTCCAGAGAATTTCCCCTGACAGGATGCCCAGGTTGACTGGGCAGTTGATGATCTCTGCTCATAAACAGCCAGGGGTGCTCTGACAAGACTGACCTGCAGGTCCTCTTCTCGCCGTGCACACAGCTGCCCCCTCCCTCTCCCTTCAAAGGAAATGCCATCAGTGTGTAGGGTAAAAGAAGAGGCTGCAGCTTGGCCCATTACAAAACACGGCCAGGCCACTGGCCAAAGACATTGCAGGTCATTAAGGGGCAGGCGATATGCGTTAGGGGGCAGGCGATATGCGATATGCGATATGCGATGACTCCACCTATTTGCTAGATAACAAGCCGTGAGGTGGTCTTTCAGATGGAATGGTCCCATCAGTGACAAAGGTTTTAGGAATTTGGCCCTAATGAGACTTTTCCGTCTGAACGACCTCCTCGGGGAGCTTGCAGAACAAATTGGTGTTCACTTAAAGATGCATTTAAAGCAGTGCAGTAAAGATCCCCTTTTTAATGTTAGTTGTGATGCTTTACCTGGGCATACGAAAAAGATATTGCTTTAGGCAAATGTTATTAACATGATGAATAACAGCAGCTGGAAGTTAGCAAAATATGTCCCCTTTATTCTAGTATCCTAGTGACATTGTTGACGTGGTCTGAAAAGAAGATATTTTTCACACTTGGATTGTTTTGCATTCATGGACTTTGAGTTTTCTGTTCAGGGCATGGCAAATGAAACTACAACAATATCTGTTTGGTTTACCATGTTTCTTTTTTGATTTACATATTGTTAAGTTGCTTTGATATGATATAGCTATATTTTGAAAATAACCTCCATCATAGCTGTGAGGTTTCGGAGGGTGATGCGTAAGGCCATGCACTCCTGTTTTTTCCCTTTTGGATTCTGGGACTTGTATCTTTCCCATGTAAAATGTAGAAAAAAGTCCCAGAATTCCAAGCCAAAACAGGACAGTATGGCCTTTTTACACATAGCAGGGGGAAACTTGAGAGCTCTGCTCTAGAAAACAGTGTTATTGCAGTCCTAAACATTCTAAACCTGTTTTATTTGTGCCAAGTGTAGCCTAGAAGGTATGCGTTTATTTTCCTAAATTATACAGAGGGTTGAAATCCCAGCTCCACAGTTTATTGGGGTATGGGATCCGGGGCAAATTATTTAATCTCTGCTAATATAGAGGAATCACCTTAGCAGAGTCAGCATTAATTTCCTCCCCTATTGCTGCCGGTCACCAAAATTGTGTGGATCATATAGATTACTGCTCCACGGGAGAATGAGTGAAACTATTTGCTTTGCCCTGTTATGCTCTTATAATGAGTCGTGTGTAGCACATAGTCTACCATTTGTGCAGTTTCTTGGCAGTACTGCCACTGTAAAATACATGTTGAAGCCTGTGCACACAATGGACCTCATTATGTGTTTGGTGGTAATTTGGTGGTAAATCTGCCAAATTGTCACCAAACTCGATTCCTGTGACCGCACTTAATCCTGCGTGTTTACCATGGGATTATAGATGGTAGGGTGGTGTTAATCCCCATTTTCCAAGTCCATAGGACTAGATGGGGATTTCAACAGAATTCCAACGGAATTCCCACGCGCGTTAATTCTGCCGAATTTGCTGATTTTTGACAGTAATGTAGGGGGATTTACCACCAGCTTTTCTGGAGGTAAATTCTCCACCTTACCACCAAATGTGCAGTACAGTGGTGCAGTAATGGAATTAACAGCAGAATGTTCACTGTTTTTTACCCACCATACCCAATATGTCTATCATTTTAAATCATGTTTGTGATGCTGGTGCCCCCAGTTTTTTTTTTTAGGGAGAGCTGTATGCACAAGCCAGGCATGTCGCATTGTTAATAATTGGCAGATGGGGAGCAAGTTGCCAACTATTCACATATTGTCTGTTTGGGTTGTGCTATGATTTGTGCATGTTTACAGTCCTCTCTGTAAAACAGTGTTTTGCTAAAAGCTTTTAATTTGTAAAGGGACACATTGATCACATGAATTTCAGCATGATCAGTTTGTCAGTCTTGCCCATTATTTTCAGATAGGACGTTATAAGGGTAGTGAACAAAGTAGGCTTCGGCTTACTTTTCCTTGGCTGAATTCTGTGACCTGGCCAAAGAGCATGCCGTGATGTTACCATTTGCATGAAATCAGGATCGACTAAGAGGGCAATGGATTGGTTTCTTTGACAAAGCAGAACTTTGTTATGCTGAATTATTTTTTAAACTATCATAGCACATTGATTGAAATCCTTCTCTGATTCCTTTTGCAAAATAAATATACACATGACTGTTTCAAGTTACACACCAGATTGCAGCGCAGTGGTGGACAGCATACAGTGTCAGCCCTCACATCAATATCCTGATAGGGTTACTACACTCTGAAATGCTAGATCATTTTTATGACACTGCTAGTAAAAGAAATGCAAATAAAGGGTTTTTGAACTTCTTAACATAATGATGAAGGTACTTTGATGGCCTTATGTCCGAATAAATTTATGATGATAACAATGAATGCCCATGTTTTTCCTCTTCTGTAGAAAGAGTAAATATGCCACCCAAAACATAATTCCTATGAACAGCACCATACCAGTAGCTCCTGCCTACTAACCCTACATTACAAGTAGCTCTTGCTAACGTAAAGGTTGGAGATCCCTGTGCTAAAGTATTTGTTTTCACCAGCTGGATTAGGCATAGAGGTTAAGAAAGCTGTGACTGTTGGGTAGTAGTTTATAGGCTGTTTGTTTAGAAATACTCCTATTCTAGTTCAGAGGTCTCTTTTCTGTTGAACACTGAAGAGGCACCAGACCAGCCAGAGAAGTGGCAAGCAGTTTATTGATAGATTACAAGTCACTAAGATAGAGACGCCCAACCCTCTGCCCAGCATAACATCAACTGTCTCTCCTCAAGCAATAACATTACATATGATGCTACAGAGTGTATGTCATGGCATTCTTCTCACAGCATTCTACTGATCAAATCTGCATTGTCAGCCTGCACTGAGACATTACCATAACACACCCCCCCTCCCTTCTCAAATAAAACTATATACATACATTTTAAACATTTCAAGCAAAGCAGAAAAAAAACTTATAAGATTGTGGGGTCGCCCAATGTGACCACACCTTATATCCTCACCTTGGCAACCCGCGATAGATTCCACACTTGCCCACTCTCCAATTTCACAGCACCCTCAAAAACCTCAGCCACCTTAACAGGATCCGAATACAGAGGATCCCCCTTCTTTGCTATGACCGCCTTTCTTATTCTGATCATGTCACCTACTTCAACCTTTGTCCTCTTTCTAGGGTATTTCTTATTGACCTTTTCAACCCACTTACTTTTCCGTTCATCCATCCTTTATTTTTACTTCTTCCACTACCTTATCTGTCTCTCTCGCCCGGCCCAACCAAGCTGGCGACAATATTGTGTTTCCCTTCCGCCCTCTCATCAACTCAAATGGACTAACTCCCGTTTCAGTATTGGGAGCCATTCTCAGAGCATACATTTGTTCTTTTACAGTCACCTTCCTGTCCAAACCACATGCACTGCCTCTTCTGATACCCTTCATAATGCAACGGTTGATCCTCTCAATCATGCTGTTGGCTTGGGGATAATACAATGCTGTCTTTTTGTGCTTAACACCACACTTGTACATGTACTCTTGAAAGAAGCTTCCCGTGAACTGTGGACCATGATCCGTCAACATAATCCTATGTAATCCTTCCCTTTCAAACACTTCCTCCAGAAATGCCACTATGGACCATCTTGTGACGTCCCTCATTATTTTAAACTCCGTCCACCTCGAGAACATGTCTGCTAGTGCAACAATAAAATTACCTCTACCCTTGCCCATGTCTACAGGTCCTAAAATATCCATTGCCAAATCCTGCCAAACACCTTTGGGACTTTCAGTTCCCTTCACTGGTTGTGCCACCGCTGATATGTTCTTCCCTGACTTGGTACAATCAATACAACCTCCAATTACCCTCTCAATCTCACGGTCCAGCCCGGCCACCAATAATCGGCCTTAATCACCTCCTTGGTTTTATACATACCAATGTGTCCTTGATGTGCAATATCAATAAGTTTTCTCCTCAGGCAACTCGGCACAACTAACTTGTCCCACCGATATATCAAACCATCCTTCACGGATAATTCACACCTCACCTCCCAGAAGGCCCTTTCATCACCCGATAACAACCTCTTTTTTGGCCAACCCCCTCTAATGAATGACATTATGCGCTTCCACATGTCATCCAGAGCAAATGCATTGTTCCATTCTTCTTTGTGAATTACACCTCCTCCAGTGGTAAAAACCATAGACTCAATATCAGCATAATCCTCGATGCCATGCTCATCTTCCACTCTTATTCTTGACGCATGATCAGCTTGTACATTGTCTTTTCCTGCAACAACCTCTATACTAAACTTATGACATTGTAGTCTGGTTACCCAACATGCAACCCTTCTTGACACTTTGTCCAGTCCCTTACTTTCAAATATGGCTTTCAAAGGCTTATGATCTGTTCTCAATACAAAGTCTTGGCCCCACACAAAGTTTTTCAACTTTTCAATTCCCCAATGACATGCTAGTGCCTCTTTTTCCAAGACAGAATAGTTGAGCTCAGCTCCCCTCAACATGCGTGAAGCATGTAACACCACCATCTCTGATCCGTCCTTTCCAACTTGAGACATCACCACACCAATTCCAGTTTCACTTGCATCCACCGCTAGTATCGTCTTTTTCCTACCGTCATACATGGCCAAAGGTTTGGCCATGTCAATTTTCAACTTAATCTCATGAAATTCTCTTTCGCACTCCAAACTCCAATCGAACTCTACACCCTTTCTCAATAATGCCCTCAGCGCAGTAACATTATCAGCATAATTCTCTATGAAACGATGATAGAATTCTATTATCCCCAAGAAAGACCGTAGTTCTGCCTTATTTTTAGGGGATTGCATTTTCTTTATACCATCAACTAGCTCTCTTTTTGGTTTCAATCCTTCTTCAGATATTTGATGACCTAAATATTCCACTACCGAGTGGAAAAGACACATTTCTCCCCTCTCAAAGTGATTCCACGGGCTCTAAATATTTCCAATACTGTTTCCACTTTTTTCTTTAGATCCTCTTGGGTATTTCCACAGATTAACACATCGTCCTGGAAACACCACACATTGGTAACACCCTTGAATAACCCATCCATCACTTTTTGGAAAACAGAAGACGCTGAAATTAAACCAAATGGCATGCGCCTAAACTGGTAAATACCCTCATACGTAATGAACGCTGTCAGTTTGCGTGACTCAACATCTAGGTTAATCTGATGATAGGCACTAGCCATATCTATTTTGGCAAAGAATTTGGCATTGCCAATCCTGCTCAACAGCTCCCCCATGTTCGGTAGCGGGTGTCGATCTGCCACCACACAACGGTTCAATTCTCTCAGGTCGATGCATACCCTCAACTCCCCACTTTGTTTCTTAACAACAACTACAGGGGAGATCCACTCAACTGCCTTGGCTGGTTCAATGATCCCAGCTTTCATCAATTTCTCCAATTCTACACTCACAGCATTGCGCATCGATAGCGGCAGTGGTCTGAGTTTAGCCGCCACCGGTTTGCTACCATCCTTTAAGACAATTTTATGAATCATACCTTTGAGGAAACCAACACCTTTGTTGAAAACATCAGGATAATCAGCAATCAGACTGTTGGGAATCACTTCCGAACCCTCACACACAGATTCCTTCCCTACATTTAAAACCTGTTCTTCGCTATTGGGATCTAACTTGATACATAGACCCCTTTGTTCCTTCCATCCTAATAACGTCTCACCATTCTTTGTGACATACAACTTGCCATATGTAACTCTGTCTTTAAATTTGAACTTTGCCGTACAACACCCTAAAACCTCAATTCTGCTACCATTATAGCCACCAGGTGTCTTGTCCAACGGGCTCAACTCATCCATCCTTCCACCAACCACATTCTCATATAAAGCTTTTGAAATCAAGGTCATTTTAGAGCAAGAATCTGCAAGCATCTTAACCTGACACCCATTTACCTCAACCCATGCTGAAGCGTGCTCGCACTCATCTATCTCTTTACACTGAACCATATTCACCGTAACAATTTCATTATCTGAGCCTTCACATTCCTCTGATGAAGGACCATCAACTTCCTCAATTAACATTATACTTTTCCCCGCACCGATATTATAATTAGAACAACAGTTTTCGAAATGCCCCCATCTTTTACAAATGTTACACTTAGACTTCCTCCCCGGACATATCGGTGATGAAGATAGATGGCGAGGACTTCCGCATCGAAAGCATAAACGTTCATCTCTCTTTTTTCCCAATTTCTGTATAGCTTCCCTTTGGGGAATTCTATTAGATATCTGGGTTGCATTGCCACCTTTCCCTTGGTACACATCCCCAGATTTGGATGTTTTCCCTTTCTGTCTTTTCTGTGTTTTGGCCGCATCCCTTTTCCTGTCACTCACTCTCAGAACCTCAACCTGTTGCTCAACTTTGGTACCTTTCGTCCCCAACTTTGCAACACACTGTAGAGTATGTTCAATTCTTTTCGCTATACCGATAACCTCATCCAGGCAGGGATCATCCTTTAGTCAGACTTCCTCCCTAATCTTGTCATTGGAGCAGTGCAACATGAATTGATCTCTAATGTGTTCATCTAGGCTTTCCCCAAATTTGCAATTCAGAGACAGATGCCTCAGAGCGGTGACATAGTCTTCTACCGATTCGCCCTCATGTTGTGATCTCATCCCAAAATGATACCGTTCCAAAACAGTACTTATCTTTGACTCGAAATGTTTATCCAGTTTGGCTAGTGCCGCATCAAAATGGTTCATGCCCTCTTCAGCATCCAACTCACTGACATTGGGTAAAGTTTCAAAAATCCGCTGCCCCTCATATCCCAGCAAGTGCATAAGCATAGACACCTTCCTTTCCACTGACATGCCATTCCCACAAGTGGCTTTCACGTAATGGAGAAAATCCTTCTTCCAGGGTCCCCATTTTATCCTTGGAGGACCAGGGCGAGGGCAAGAACATCTGTGGCCCCGGTATGCCTGACAAAGCCATGCGTGCTCAGCACAGTGTCTAACACTACAGGAACAGGAAAAACCACCAATATACACACTACTACACCCCCAGGCGGTGCTGGGACCCCCAGGCGGCGCTCACCTCAGTTGAAAGTCACTGTATCCACTGCAATTCAAATGGCAGATGTCGGGCTTCCGACCAGCTCCACAAGCTTTGGCTCGCAATGTAGGCTTTCCCACGGGCGCGTAGTTCAGCTTCTCTCTCCGTGCAGCACGTGCACAATCCCTTCCACAGACCTGCCAATGAGCCGGCCGAGGGTCCTTTCCACACACGCGACGAGGGGGGCCAACCAGCCAAATCCTCTCCCTCGGCCGTGCAAGTTCACGCACCGCTTCCGCACACGTGATGTGCACGAGCGCTGTGCGTGGATTCTCTCCACTCGTACGCTCAAGTCTGTGCGCCACTTCCGCGCAACTGATGTGCGCGTGCGCGATATATCGGAGGGTGCGCTCCTCGCGACAATGCCAGCCTCCTCCCGGCCTCCTCCCAATAAGATTGGAACAGACAAACGCTTCCCCCCGCTCACCTCACACGGGACAGCATCCGCGAGTATAACGCCTAATGGCACAGCAATCCGGGGAGCGGCGCGCTGGGAACCGCTCCATTCACTAGGCAGGTGAGCTCCGCTCGGGGTCGCCGCTCAGGCTTGCACACGGCTTGGCGTCCGCGGGCCAGCAAGCAGGTGTGGATCCGCAGATACACAGTTCAGTCGTGCGAGATGGTGTGACGACCTCTCCTCATCAGGCCTCGCGGCTGGGGGTCTCAGAGCCTCGGGACCGCTTTCTTTTGCTGAAACGTGGGTCAGTTAAATGGGCGGCAGCAGTCCTTTTCAATGCGCCAGCGTGCCACATCCCATCCTCGTCACCATATGTAGAGGCACCAGACCAGCCAGAGAAGTGAAAAGCAGTTTATTAACAGATTACAAGTCACTAAGATAGAGACCCCAACCCTCTGCCCAGCATAACATCAAATGTCTCTCCTCAAGCAATAACATTCCATATGATGCTACAGAGTGTATGTCATGGCATTCTTCTCACAGCATTCTACTGATCAGATCTGCATTGTCAGCCTGCACTGAGACATTACCATAACAAACACAATCAGAGAAGGTATTTGGGATTCTCAATGGGGCCTTTATTCTGGCCGTTTTGTGGACATCTTGACACAACCAAACCATTTACTGTAACCAACAGATCAGACCAGACTCTAGGCACAGTTCTCCATCAGGTACAAGGCAGTGATCAGGGAGAACATCTGATGTGGTGCTTGCCCTACACTTTATTGGTAAGCAAGACTAGTTATTCTGCCATTGTGAGTGAGTTATTGGCCAAGAAGCGGACTTGGAATTCTGATTCTTCCTGCCCAACCTTGGCTGCCTTTGAAATATGTTCTGTTATCTTGTATTTGTATAGCGCCTCCTATCAGAGCGCTTTTGCCTGTCAGAGAGGCAAAGGAGGAGTATGGTGGGTCATTCAATATTGGTAGGGAGGAGCAAAGTCGGGTAGATAGTTGGGTTGAGGGCGAGGGATAAGATAGGATGCTCTGAAAGACATGAGAAGGAAAAGGTGGGGAGCTATGTGTACAATTGGACCAAATCTATGGTGGGACTCCAGCGTAGTCTATGGGGGGCAGCGACAAAAGGAGAGTCAGCTGGAGAAGAGTCGTTCTCTGCACCAGGCGGTATGTCTGGAATGTGCTCACTACATAGTGAGCTTAGGCATGTTGAAGCAATGCCCAAGAAGACACAGATGGCAAAGCCCTTCTACTTGCTTTCCTAGGCGCCCAACATTTGGGAGGGGTTGTATGTCAGAAATCTGAATTTGCCAAGTTTGAAAAAGCTCTCTCAAAAGTGAGCAAATTTGTGGATTTCCTTATTCATGTAATGGTTACCAAAACCCTAGGCCTGTGCATGTGTGCAAAGTGCCTAAGGCCACACAGCCTATCTATTGCTTGGCCGTGGTCAGCCTTGTAAGCCTTCCACAGTGTTGTGCTAAACCAAGGCATGTAGACACTGTGCCCAAGAAAACGCAGGGGAGTGGGAAGAGGGGCTTTACCTGCTAAGCCCAAACCAGGCCAGGCTCTATAGATGGGAAAGCTGCAAGGAAAAATAGGCACATTTGGATTTCGACCTTGGCTTCCTTGGGGCAGAAGCCCTAGTCAGGATGTCCTGGAGGTTCCTGAGTCCTGCTAGGGCCTTTAAAGTAATGGATATGTTGGTGTGTGAGGCAGGAATCCTCTTGGGCTGAAACTGGGTGCTTATGGGAGTCATTTATATAATCTAGTCTTTACTAGCCTTCTCACCCTGGGCTGCAGTTAGTCTGTCCTGTTAACCTTTTATTTGCCATGGGTTCCCCTACCCCCCCAGTGTCAAGGCCTTTTTTGGCGATTTTGGTACTTCGACATTCAATGCCTTCTAACGTTTTCTGTTTCATTAACCCCTTAAGTGCCAAGGACGAGCTATCTCGTCCTTGGCAACAGGGAGGTAATCCCAAGGACGAGATACCTCGCCCTTGGCACTTCAGGGTAGAAGGCATCATGAGAATGTTAGGTTAAAACAGGGGTGTACGGTCTAGTTAACAGTACAGATTTACGAGTCTACCCTTCTAGGTTTCCTTTAGTTCTTTTGTGTGCATGTTAATGGGGTTGCTACCTGCTGTGTTATGGCTGCTTCAAAGGCGCTTGGAAATTACACATTTAAAACAAAACATTATAATAAAACTACAACATAATATTACACGACCTAACCAGCTAATATTAAAGGAATCCAACATCATATCCTCCCCTGCCCAAAGGCATGAATGAGTATATACAGTAGCACTCGGGTAGATTCTAGTTAACATGCATTTTAGCTTTGGGAAAAGAACACATTGATCCCAGTAGAATAAAACATTACACAACATGTTTCTACCGCTTAAGATTTGACATGGCATAGCAAAACATAACACAGTGTTGCATACCAAACCTAACTGAGTGTAGCACTTTTAAGGGGTGCCATTCCTCCATTAATTAACACTGGTTATCTCTGGGCCAGAGAGAGGAACAAGTGGGTCATTTTTTTGGGGGAGAGCGATGTCTCATCCTTTGAATCATTTGGGGACCTTCATAAATGGAGGTTTTTATTTTATTTATTCATGTACTTATTTATTTTACTTGCCCAAACCCTACGCTTGTCCTTCTGTGCAAAGTGCTTAAGGAAAGAGAGCAAAACAACTTTGATTTATTTGGGCGGTTTCTTCAGTAATGTCAAGGTTACCAAAATATGTATTGTTTTACCAAAACCCTAGGCGTGTGCTTCTGGGCATAGTGCTTAAGGGCACAAAACATGTCATTGGCTCCGCAATGCTCAGACATTTGAGTCTTCCACAGTGTACTGGCATGAACCATATCAAGTAGCACTCAGTGTGATCTTGGCTCAAGCCACAGACAGCGTGCTGAAGTATAGCTGTCCCCGAGTGGGGGAGGAGCTAAACCTGTGTGTGTCTGTCTGCCCTGTGCACGAGTATTTGTTTGCCATTTGTATCACTATCTGAAAGGGTGCCTTTGTGCGTAACTCCACGTCTATAGTCCTGGGACATTTTGTAAACTGGGCAAATATGTACATTGGTGTTTCATTGTGAAACCTGGGAAAATATGCACATTTATGCATTTGTTTGCAAAGTGCACAAACATGTGCATTACCTCCACGTCCACTCTTCCTCGTCCCAGTACTTACTTCATGAGGCACCTGCCTCCGACACAGGACCTTCTTCGATTTCTTTAAATCTCTATAACTCCTCCCCCACATCCATGTCACTCAGTTTTAATTTTTCCTGCCTCCGGCAGGTTGGACTTTTTCTTCCCGGTGCGGGGCACCAGGGAGCACCGATTGCTGGCCCCCTGGGGGGGCTGTGTGGCGGGGCCCTCGGCTCCCTCAGGTGCGGCGCTGCTCCTGGGCCCCCTGCGGGGCTTGGGGTCACGGTTGAGCTGGATTGCCTTGCTCGGTTCTTTGCTGGGCTCCGGACCGCAGCGTGAGCATTGTGTCCCGGGTCCTGCACGGCCCCGGGAAGGTAAGGAGAGGGGAGGACTGGGCTTGATGTTTTTCCCCTCTCCTCCTGTTTTGGCCTCTTGATTCGACTTGGCAGTATGGGCTAGCCTTCCCTTTTGTTGTGAGGCCTCTCTGCTTCTTGTCGTGGGGTGACAGTGGCAGAGAGTCTTTGGGAGTGCGGGGGCTCTGTTCTGTCGCAGGCATGTCACATACCACCTGCTCCTCAGACACACGGCCCAGGATGCACCGGATGTTAGCTGCATTATCTGGGGGAAGGTAAGGAGAGGAGAGGACTGTGCTTGATATTTTTCCCCTCTCCTGCTGGTATGGCCATCTTGACTCCTTCAACATGCCGTTTTCCTCGTGCCTTGTGCGCACATCTTTATTGGAAATGATGGCAAGCACTTGGCAGTATGGGCTAAGCCTTCCCTTTTGTTGTGAGGCCTCTCTGCTTCTTGTCGTGGGGTGACTATGACAGAGTATTTGAAAGTGCGGGGGCTCTGTTCTGTCGCAGGCATGTCACATACCACCCGCTCCTCAGAGACACACGGCCCAGGATGCACCGGATGTTAGCTGCATTATCTGGGGGAAGGTAAGGAGAGGGGAAGACTGTGCTTGATGTTTTCCCCTCTCTTGCTGGTAGGGCCATCTTGACTCCTTCGAAAGGCCGTTACCTCGTGCTCTGTGTACACATCTTTATTGGAAATGATGGCAAGCACTTGGCAGTATGGGCTAGCCTTCCCTTTTCGTTGTGAGGCCTCTCTGCTTCTTGTCGTGGGGTGTCTGTGACAGAGTATTTGAAAGTGTGGGGGCTCTGTACTGTCACAGGCATGTCACATACCACCCGCTCCTCAGACACACATGTGGTACGGGTTTACTAGAGTTTTAGGTTGTGTAAGTGTTGTTTTGGTAGATCTGCTTGAATGGCATTGGATTTACATAGGCGTGTCAAGATCTGCACTCTAACTAGTTTTGTTGATATTGAGGTTTCTTGGTCCACGGAGGTGGATGTGGGGGGCCGTGCTTTGAGAATTGAGTAAAGTTGTTGGCGAACCATTATATTATTAGCATTATAAAAGTTACTACTGAACCATGTCTTCGTTATGTCAAGTAGTGACATTTTGTCATTGTTTAATACGTTGTGGATATTGTTGTATCTTTTCATAGCTGAGCGGTTATTCATTTATTTCTCACTTGGAAAGCTTATTTTTTTTGTGGTGGTTGCCTCGTTCATGCGGTGGGACTCTAGTATGCTGTTCACTATCAGTGGTGGTGATTTTGTTCTGAGTATTTTAGTCCTGACTGTCTCCACATTTTGGTCATGTTGTTGTTTGGAGGTCTCTAGTTTGGGTAAGATGATGACCACACGTGATCATAGAAGGTTTGACTTTCTCAATCGTTCCAGTCTTGATGGCTCTCGGTGGGTGGGAGATTTAGCTATAAGAGGAGGAGAGGGATCACATGCAGAGGGGCTGGCACCAAACTGTGTGGTTCCTATTTTATATTTGCAGAAGGTTGCAGGATTTAACTTCAAAGGGTGTCTGATGTTGACTGTTTGCCTCAATCAATATTGTTCCATTGTTGTAAAGACTTGTGACGTTGTTTGATCGTCACCTTGAAAGTTGCTTTGGGGGTTAGGGTGTAATACTCGTGAATTGCCGTTAGCTACTTCTGGAGTGTGGGGCATGAGACTGGGGATTTATGTGTCTCGTGTGTCGCAATAGTAGCTTTCGGAGATGAGGCCTTTGGGTGGCTCATGGGTGCCTGCTAGTTGTACGTCTTTGCATTCCTTGGTGACAGTTTTGGTGGTAAGTCAATCTCCAAACTCTCTGGACTAGCTCGAGTGGGTGGTTCCCCCACGCGGTCTCTTGGAAGGGAGAAGAATGAGAGTTTTAAAAAAGAGTGCTCCAGATGCAAAAAGTGATTTGAATTTCGACGATGAGAGCATTTTCATAGGGTTGCTATTCAGAACCAACATTTGCTAAAGAAGTATTTCCATGGCTCCATGGCAGGGGAAACAGAGCAGCACGTGCATTGGACATCGTTTACAATAATTACCCGATCAGTTAGATGGCTATTGGTGCCAATCTCAAATGTTATAAGATCCCAATCTTTAATGCTATTTACAGTTTCCTTGAACTCCTTTCAATTTGCATTGATGCTTCATAGCAATTGTGTTTTAAAATGTTATACAGGTTAATGTCACTGACCCAGTGTTCTTTAAAATGCAGTATTTGCCATTATAGTTCCTAAACCTTTCTTGGGAGACAGCCCCAAGCCTTGTGGTAAAACAGTCTTTGAATCCTCAGCTGTGACCAATGTCACTGTCCAGCTGTGCTTCCAAGGGCACCTATTACCCAGAGTAGCAACTTTGCAATACAGGGGCTGAAATCCCTTCCATCCCCCCTGCACGCTGAACCTGGGACCTAGTGAAGTGGGGGAGCCTGACCCTCGTGCCAGCTTCCAGATGATTTGGCAGGAAGGGCTACCCCCAAATAATTTATTTCAACTAGTGGTTCAAAATGCAGTGTTGTACAGCACATGCTTCAGAAGAAACTATCTGCATGATTTAGGGACAATTTTAAACACATGAAATCTCTGAAGCTGTCACTTAACCTGCTGGACTACCTTCCCAGCGTTGTGCCTCAGGACACATAACCCAACTTCCAAGGAATTCCACATTTTATGTAGATCCCCTGGCAATGGTCAATATCACTTCACTACCAACAGTGCAGATCCTGCACATTACTTAAAGGTCAATTGTGTTTAATGTCAAGCAATATCTACACCATGCAGTCTCATTCAAGATAAACAGTCGGAAACCACAAACTATACACCTCATTACGTGACCCTGTTGCTTTAGAACAGAGGGGCCAGCTGCCCCTTTTGCACCCATGTATTCAGTACCCATTGTCGTAAATCAAGAGGGTCAAACCAATGCTTGAAACTCAAAGTGGATGTATCAAAAAAGCTGTTCTTTAGTTCAAGTACAGTGGTTGGAGCAAGGCTAATAACCAAACAAAGGTGTGTCTTCATATAAATGTGTGTGGACGAAATGGACACAATTATTGCTATGAATATCTGCAGAGCACATTTTCTGCAACAGGACAGTGGTTAAAATTACAAATGTTCTACTCTTCAACAGTTCAGATCCAGGGTGAGACTGCCATGAAGTCACTGTATAAAGCAGAGGCCTGCATTATTCAGCTGTCAAGATGTTTTGTACTACAGCTACCATCAGCCCCAGCCAGCATAGTCCATAAGCGCTTTGGCGTAAAGTGCTATGTAAATATTTAATAAATAACCACAAGTTGCAGACCCCTCACAGCTCTTGTGTGCTCCACAAGGTCTGGGTTCCGTCTGCAGGTGATGCTGGCGATTGCTAACTATCCTGGGCATTGGTCGCCTGGCCTCCAGATGTTCGTTTTATTATTTCCCTGTCTGTTTTGGGTGAAATTTCAGGCTGCTGTTACTCTCTCAGCTCCAAGTCAAGGACTGTGGCCTGTAATCCGAGCTAGTCGCCAGCTTTGATCGATCGTGTGCTCACCGCAAGCTCAGCGTTTCCAGAAACCCATCACAGGGCTCACTCTCTCAGTAGGTCTGCCTGGCTTGGACTTTCAAGAGCCTTTCTGGCTCTGATGCTCAATAAGCCCACCTGGCTCAGGTGATTCACGTGTAATTTTTATTTTTTCTTGGTGAGGTTTGGCAGTGCCACCAGAATCCAGATTAGGGCTCTGGGTAGTTCGGCCCTGAAGAATCCTCTATATGCCACCAGCACGGGTAGCCTCATGTTGGGTGCTTTATTAGGACCCCAGGGTCCCTCTCGTCCCTGTCTCCTGTGTGTCTTCATCACACTATGCTGATTGCCACAAGTCCTTCACATTTTTAGCGGGCACCCCTCATCTACTCCTAAAGTTGTATTTTTTTTTAATTGTTTTAGTTGAATTTAATCAATCTTTGAATATTCTTTCAACAAATTCATCAATACATCTACTTTTAAAATTGCTATATGCATAAAAATACAAAAAAACATTCACCAAATCAATGCTCATAAACCTAAACTCATATACACATAATTCTTTGCGATTTTCGTCAATATGATGAAAAATTAATTTCCAAAGTAATATCTCATGATCATGTACATATATAAACCTTAACAAAATCAGTACTAATAAATTAAAAAAGCTAATTTGCACATTATTCTTCACTATGTCAGAGATGTGAAAAACAAACAAATTTCAAAAACAACATCTCATCTATATGTAGATGACACTAATACTAACAATTTGACGTCCTTCAAGCATCTAATTGGAGAATATTCAGGAAATTAATACTAGCCAGGTGAATGGGTAAATATTCACCACTCATAATGATTGCCCAACAGTCATTGTGGTCCAAATTGCCTAGATGTTTACAATGTCTAGCATAGTGTATTTGTCCTACATTACGTAATGCAAGGCACTGGGTAATCAGATGTTCCAAAGTTTATGGTACTCTGGTGTTACAAAATCGAGAAAAATGATCCTGTGGATTTAACAACGATGGCTTTCGTTGGCCACAAGTTAAATTGCATGCGTAGTATTGAAAGCCTGTATTTTGGTGTTGGTACTCTGATTAAATATGGTAACAGTGTGCTCATTTTTTTGGGTGGAAATCTGCAAGAGTCACCATCCTTATAACCCATGCATAGTTTACACGTGCGTTTCCAATCCATGTTATACAGTTTCTCTTTGGCTTTGTCAGGATAATTCAATTGAGATATCAATGCTAGAATTTGACGCACATTATTTACCCAATTGACCATAAAACAATGTTCAGTCAAAAGCATATAGGCAGAGAGCAACCTCAAGATGCTGTTGGCATTGGTTGAAATCAGACATTTCCTAACTAAGAGCAAAGTCTCCAATTGTGTAAAGCATATAGAGAGACCAGGCCCAATTCATATCCACAGACCGGTATTTGCAAAGATTGCCTCCAGAATTTGGCTTCCCATTTATCAAATTGAAACCCAGATTTGGAAGAAAAGGTCTCCAGGCCATATAATATTGCCGGCACCGCCTTTTGATTCCAGTAATACAATACTGGTTTAATGGAAAATTTCCCATACCTAAACATGATTATTCTTGATTGACATATTGCCATGTTTATTTTCCTTTCTACACAATGCATCTGACTTTTGGCATTTATTGAACCCTCGAAACATGTGCCCAAGTATGTACATTGTGCTACAATTTGAACCTGTATCTGATTAACTGTCCATGCAAAACACTTAGGTCCAGCCCTTGTTGGAGCATATTGGACAATCTGTGTTTTCTCAGTGTTCAGCCTGAGTTCAGTGTGTTGAAGGTAGCCTTGAAAAGCTGTTAGTAATTTTTGAAGACCCAGTTGAGTTTTAGAAATTAAAACTAGATCATCTGCATACAACACGGCCTTTACGGTTCACTTGTCAGTTTCGGAGAATCAGGTGGAACCTTTGCAAACACATATCTAGCATCATGTATAAAGTAATTAAACACGGATGATGCCAATAAACACCCTTGTTTAAGGCCATGTGCTGTGTGGATTGGAGCAGAAAGGACGCCATCAAGCGACAGGCGAACACACGTGGATGTCTCTAAATGTAATGCATAAATAATTTCATACTGAGTCACCAGGCATCGATCTCTTCTTAGCTTTTCCAACAGCAAGACGTGAAATGGAATCGAACGCAGAGTGTAAATCCACACATTGTATTTCAATTCTATCCTATTTGGACCGTAGTTATTTTAAGATTTTAGCTCTTAGACGTTTTATGTTCTCTTAAAGAAATATTGGACTTGTAGATCAATTCCAAAAAGTTCTCTTTGTGAAAGGTTTAGTGTAAAGCACAGCACAATAAATAAATGACTTTTTAAAATGTGTTTCAAGATTATTTACGAGGTGCCAAATATGCATGCAAACAAACTCACTTGGATAGGATGGGAGAGGTGGATGATGGGGGACGGTGGTGTAAGTGGAGCGGAAGTGGAGGGTTTTATGAAATATCAAAAATCATGGGTAGAACAGACTGACAAAACCCTATTAGAGGAGCCTATTAAGAAAACAATGTTCCCTTTGAATGTCAAATCTGTTGTACCACAAACAAAGGGGTGTATACTACGTTCATATTCATCTCTTTCACGCAGAATAATCCTCACAGAAAAACTCAACTTTTGCTGGTATCCAACTCTCCTTAGGTTACCTGAATTTGTGCTGCCCATCCAACCATGAGAGATGCAAAACGAGAATCGCTTCATGCACCTTTTATAACTCAATTGCTTACAGTGAGCTACACAACATTTAATAACAATTCGCTACAGAACGCCCGGCATTCCAAGGGAGATTTAACTTTATTATACTGCCCTCTAAGTGTGCAAAATGGGTCTGAAAACTAATTCTTCAAATGGGCAACCTTCTAATTGCAGCATTCTCTCGTGTACCCGAGTTGACTGGTTTCTGCAATCTTTACTTCCTTTTGTGCATTCTTCAGGACTAATGCACCCTAGTACCATTAGGCCCCGTACTCCAGGTAATTTGTATTATTCTCTACAATCAATGTTCCAATGCAGCATTACATAGTATTTCTGCACTAGAAATGCACTTCATCTGGGCAAGTATTTTACATAAAGCTCTGCAAACTCCAGGACATTGGGCCTCATTACACGGTAGGCGGTGGGCCATGGTGCTATTAGCGCCATGGCTCATGCCGGTAAAATACCGGCACCGCCTTGGCGGAAAGGGGATTTACCGCCCCATTCCAAGGTTGGAGGGGCGGTAAATCCCCTTTCCGCCATTGCCCTTCCCCATTCCCATTTCTGCCCCATAGGGCTCCATGGAAATGGGGAAGGCGCTAATTACGCCACCGCAATTTTGCGGTGCCGTAATTAGCTCCGAGGTCCCTTTGCGGGTTGGATTTTAGCGCCTGCAAGAAGCAGGCGTTAAATCCTCCAACCCGCAAAGGGACCTCGTAGTACGGCGGTAAGGGTTAACGGTCACCGTTGCCATTAACGGTGACCGTTAACCCTTACCGCCGTCCGTGTAATGAGGCCCATTGTTTTTTTTAAAAAAAACATTTTTATTGGTTTTTACAACTTTTACACGACATTCGTTTCTGTCTTCCCTCCTCCCCCCACTTCTAACTCGAGCTTCCCCTTCAACACCTAGGACTTCTTGTCTCATGGGGTTATACCCTTCTATCTGCCTCTGGCGTGTCGTCTTCGCTGGAATCGACACGGGAGGTTCCTGACAATGTGGCTACCATTTGTCTCCATTCTATAAGGGGCCCCACCTCGTTGTCCTCCCCTGTGTTGGCTGCCTCATACCATACTACCGTCTCGGCATTCGCCCATTTCAGAAGGTCATTCCACAATGCCTCTAGTCTGGGTCTGCGGGCTGCTTTCCAGCTCATGACGATTCTCCTTTTGGCCAGGATGTAGGCCAGGTCCTTAAGTTTGCATACGTGTTTCACTTTGCGTGGACTGGCAAATCCCCCCAGCATGCATGCCCACACGGATTTCACATCTAGCTTAATTCCTTTTTCGGCTAGTCGTGACTTGACTTCCTCCCAGAATGTTCCCACTTCCGGGCACGCCCAGAACATGTGGGTCATCCCTGCATCCACCACTCTGCACTTGTGGCATTTTTGTACTGCTGTGTTCCCAAATCTGGCTATCGTTCGGGGGTCAAGTATGCCCTATGGGTGACATACAACTGGATCTACTGCAGTCTCGCATTACTGGACACCTTTTTATGGTATCCCAGGGCTCTTTCCCACTGCCCGTCTTGCATGGGTGTTCCTGCTTCTTCCTCCCAATCCCGTCTCAGTTGGGGCGGCTCCTTACTTACTCTAGACATCAGCAGTTCGTAAATCTGAGATATTTCGTGCCCTCCCTCAGAGATGTCATACATTGATTCTATGGTCGTATCAGGTTGTTCTGCTAGTGCTATTTCAGACCACGTTTCCTTCAAACGTTTAGTTATTCTATTGTATGTAATATATTGTCCCGTATTTATCCCAGTTTCATCCACTATCGTTTGAAAGTTCAGTGCCTCCCCATCTTGCCATATATCCCCCAAGGTTGCTATGCCTACCGGCTCCCAGTGTTTACGGCTCCCTTTTCTTAATTGCTCATCAACCCCGTTCAGCACTACTAGTGGCGCCTGCGGGGAGCATGGGGCCTGGTTTCCCAACGTGAGGCACGCCTTGTGCCATATCTTCCAGCCCAGTTCGAGCATTTTTGGTCGCCCTTGCATCTCTGATTTGGGTAGCCATATCAGTTATTTTAGGAAGCAGGGGTCGCATTTGCTCCTCAGCAATCTAGATTCTGCTGTGTCGTCTTCCGACAACCACCTAGCCACATATTGCAGCTGCCCTGCCAAATAGTCTCGAAGTTTGGTAGGTTTATGCCCCCCTTTGTCATACGTGTTTTGTAACTTCCATAGGGCCACTCTTTTTCTGGAGTTATGCCACAAGATGCCTCTGCATATACTCTGGAGACAATAAAGAAGTGCTTGGGCAACATGTGCGGGATGTTTATGCTATGCATGACCACCATCTTAAGCATGGCCGCCCTCCCTACCATGGCTAGGGGGAGCTTCGCCCAAAACCCCATGCTGTTCTTAATTCCTTCTACCGCCCTTTCTGTGTTATGTTTGTGCTCGTCTATGGTTGTGTGGTAAATGTTAATTCCCAAGTATCTGAATGTTTTAGTCTGCCAGGCTATCTGCAGGATAGGTAAGTTCTCCTGTGGGATTCCTCTATACCTTCCCAGGGGGAACATGCACGATTTTCTAGGGTTCACGGCTATACCCGAAAGAATCATGTAGCGCTCCATCACCTCCAAAACATACTGCAAATTCTCCTCTGGGTACTGTAGATATAGCAACATATCGTCCGCATACAATAATATTAAGTGCAAACCTCCCCTGGTGTAAAGCCCTATTTCAACTCCAGGATATTGGTTGATCGTTAATTTTGTTATCGATTTGTTGTTCACGTAGCCATAGATCTAATATACATGCTTATGGCCCTCATTACAACCCTGGCGTTAAGGGATTAACGGCGCCGTAAAAGGTGGCGGCGCCGTTAACCCCTTAACGCCTGATTACGATGTCCCTTTGCGGGTTGGAGATTTTAACGCCTGCTTTTTGCAGGTGTTAAAAACCAACCCGCAAAGGGACCTTGGTGCTAAGTACGGTGCCGCAATTTGCGACACCGTACTTAGCGCCTTCCCCATTTCCATTGAGCCCTATGGGACAAAAATGGGAATGGGGAAGGGCCATGGCGGCATGGGGAATTACCACCCCGCCAACCTCGGAATGGGGCAGTAATTCCCCATTCCGCCATGGCGGAGTCGAGAGGTTACCGGCATGGACCATGGTGCTATTAGCACCATGGTCCAACGCCAGGGTCGTAATGAGGGCGTATGTCTTAAGGAGTATATGTTTTTTTCTCAGAATATTTGATGGATATTGTCCAAAATTAAATTATGTTGTAGGTATATATTCCTATATTCTGAGACTCTGCAGTTGACTCTGCAATGACTAGAATAGCCTGATCCCTAGAAAACACGCCCACAGATTTAAAAATAAGGGCACTCAAAGGCCTTATGTACTGACACTTTCATGTCAACATCTGCCATTTGGCCTTCACTCTCTCATTAGATATAGATGGGCATCTCTTGACAAAATAAAACAGCTGGAGCGTCTAGATTAGAGACCACTCACCATATGCCCCTGCCACATCCTCATTGGCTCATTCACAGCCTTCTCATAGAGCAAGCTTTGGCCGGGTTTTTGTCCCCCGCTCCCCAAGTCCCTTCCACCCTGTACCGCAAGCAAAGTACACAAATGACACCAAGGTTTGTTCCATCTGCTATGTCTCACCCAGTTATTTGTAGAATGCCTGTTGTTTGTAGGTTGACTATATGTGACTGTCGTGTTTCTTCATTTTGTGCTTTGGTAGTGCATTGACTTTCCCATTTCCCCAACTTTCTTCAGTATGTCAGGATGTATATGCAGTTGTCACATGCAATACATCCTTTGTTGAGGAAAAAAAACTCTGCTCTAATTTTTCTAAATATTTAGGATTTGCTACACCTTGCATTATTTGGGTTTGCTCTGCGGCCCCAGGCATTGTGTGCATCCTATGTGTTTGTGATTTACTACACCTTGTATTTGAGTTTGCTCTGCGGCCCCTGGCATTGTATGCATCCTATGTGTTTGTGATTTACTACACCTTGTATTTGGGTTTGCTCTGCAGCCCTTGGCATTGTATGCATCCTATGTGTTCGCGATATGAATGTGGGAAGCAAAGCAAGAACTTAAATTGTGCTGTTAACAACCAAAATAGTACTGTTAATCCACCTTTTTTTCTGGGTATGATGTTCGTAAATTAAAGACTTCAACTCTACTGAATGTTGGGTGCAAAGCTTCATGCATGTTCCGCATGGTCAGCATCTGGTACTATTCCTTTCCCCTCAATATGTCGTTTATTAAAGAACTAGTGTGAAAGCCTGTGTGCATGGGCTAATGTGTGTGAGGAGAGAATTGTTCAGTGTGTTAATATGATATTCCTAAGGCAACAGCTCCCTCTAGTGGGCAGTCTCTACTGCGCATGACTGCATCTGACAAACATACATCTGGCCTTTTATTATTTTGTATGATGTCTGACATCTTCCTTTATGTATCATTTCTTATGGATGTCTGTTCTCAGGAGACGGGGTGTGTGAGGCTCCACAGTCGGGTCCTTGACAAGGTCTGTCAGATCCCCATTACTCTGTGCAGACCCTATCGCATCTCCATTCCCTCAGTCCATATTAGCAATGTGGACTAGGTGATGGGAAACCGTCCAGCAGGGCGCACACTACAACAATGCATGTCTACAAATACCAGAATGGTCTGCACCGCAGGGGATGCCTCTGTCCCTCCAACATTTAACCAGAAAAAGCACTGCCCCTCCACTCCAGGGGGCTACTCTCAGCAACGGCTGGGGTGGCTCTAGCAAATTTACACTTAACCCTCACCCGCAGAGTGACAGAGACATAGAGCAAGATGCAAAGAGACAGATGGCGGGATAACGAGAGAGATAGAAAGAAAGAGTGCCAGGTTGGCGTATGTTATAGCTAGTAAGATTTATTTTAAGGAAACATCATTAACTTGCATCCTAATAACTATGTGTATTTGTAATTAAAAGAACTATCATGTTAGGGTCTTGGAGGCAAAGAGAGACAATACAATAATGATGTTCTTAGGATGCTTTTGATCATCCAGGTTTATTGGATTTATGACATTTACAAATGATGTGGTGGTGTCTGCTTCCTCGCCCACTTCAGTTGGCAACCATTTTCTGCAAAAGAGGAGACAGAAGGCGAGCTTAGACAGGACATTGAATGAGTGCCATAATCTCCCTGCAGAGTTGAGGGATAGCGGTAAAGTCATCTGCTAAATAACACCAAATTTACCATCCACACAGTTCAGCGTTGGGTCAAACACCACCAGCGTTGTTCCAGGTGGACTTTCAGAGCAAAGTCTGCTTATTTTTTCAAGGTTAACATTCCAAAGTAACTCCAACATTCTTTAAAAATTGTGTTTACTGTGCAGAAGTGAAGACCAGGCACTCCCTTCAATAAAGTAAAACAAGTTTTGAGAATGGGCTACGGTAAGGGGCTGAAAAGGTGGGCATCTCTGATACCCCCGTCATCACCTTACCCACGAAATGCATAAAAGGGGTCAAATGTACCCCTTTTTGCCTTAACACAAATGTCCAGTGGTGGCGTGATCCACTTCTGTACCATATAAATGTCCACCAATGAAGGTGGTAATGCAGACAGATTATTGAAAAAATACATTTCATGGTTTCCCCTGGCAGAGGTATTACAGAAATGCCAACTTCACCGGTGGTAAACTCGGAAATACCACTGACGGAGGTGGTAACTTCCTCCGGCAGTATTACCTAATGAAAATCCAGCCACCTCCTCATGAGGCCCTAATTCCCCAGTGTAGGACTGCGCTACCGTTGCTGTAGCAGGAAAGGGTGGTTCTGCAGGCGGTATCCTGTCTTCTTTGGGTTTATGCTGCTGACTTTGATCATGAGGAGAAGGCCCCTGGCAGTGCCAGTATGATGCCTGGTGATTTGAGTTACGCAGGTACCGCTGCAAACCACTCACAGTTTGGGCTCCAAAGCCATGTACAAGGTGGAGTGCACATTTTGAGAATGTACATCTGTCTCTTGTGTTACCACTGCACATGATTGCACATCAATAGGCCAGAAGTTCCTCTTATTCCAGTCTCTAGGGGGAGAATTGGTCAACACTCTACAAATGGGACCTCTGAGCACTTCAAGATATGGACTCAAGCTGATCAGCTTACTCTGAATAGTTCTGAAACAGAACTCATGCAAGGCGTGAGGCATAACGTGTGGGGAGACCTGTTTCCATGGGCCAGTTTAGCACAGCAATGCTTCAGGCCTGGCAGGGATTGGACAGCTAAGCCATCTGGCACCAGCTTTTATCGTGTCGGGGCTAAGTTAATTGACTAGATGTGTTACATGGATTGCACTGGAGAGGATCTATAGAGACTACCCACACGTGTGAAGCACACATATGGCACTAGACCCTGCTTTCTGCAGAACTTATAAAGCCTACTGTAAAGGGACCCCATGTGCAGAGAGTGAAAGTCGACTGCCAGCGGCAGAAGACAACTATGGCCAGAGGGGAACTCCCACCCAATACATAATGCATGGGGTCCAGGTGGGAAGAGTGCCTTTCTCACCTACTGCCTTTGGGATCATCACGTCTGGTAGTAGCAACATAACCAAAGTCAATTTGCATGAAGGCAAACCCCAAGCAAATGAACTCTCCCAACAGCCTCTCCCAGTGGCGTAATCCGCAGTCGAAGAGCAGGACTGTATGGCACCACTGATGTTACCCCTCCTATTTCTGGCAATACCTCCTGGGGTACTTGACTGACCATGTTTGAGCTGATCAGGTGTGGAAGCCCCCCACTGGGATCAACACCACCCAACTCTCGTCTGACAGCTGACTTCTGCCGCAGAGTTTAAGAAGCACCAATGCTCCCACTGCACCATTAGTAGAACCAATTGCTCTCTGTAAATACAACCCCTGGCAGAGGCATTACACTCTGCAATTGATCTCCACGGTGGCATGCTACATGAGCAGTATAATACTACCACCTCGCTTAGATAGAAGGGCATACTCTGCCATGGGACTCATGATGCCCATCTAGACAAAACACTCCATGTACCATGCGGATGTTACAGTGTACATGAGAGAACATTCACAGAACGCAAATAGGGCAGCTCAGCATTTCATCCACAATGATGAGATCTAAATTACACCTGGGTTCACAGGAACAGCATAAATACACACCTCGTTGATCCAATTGTGGTATGCAGAGACGCGAGTAAAAACGGTAGGCTTCTTGGCTAGGTTGCAGCTCAGACCTGAGCCAAAGCTCACAATGCCATGAACTTCCCATTTGTCATCAGCTCCCTGGCAGTTCAGAGGGCCACCAGAGTCTCCCTGTCACAAGAAAAGATGGTGTGAATTTAGTTCCCCCAGCTTATCCATTCACAACGGGGCCTTAAGAATAAAAGAAAGTTGCATTCTTGAAAACAGTTTTCCAATAGCATCTATCATTCCACATTCCCTATCAACATATCTTCCATTGCAATTTAAACAACTAGCACCTACACTAGGTGACGGCCCCCAACATTTGGTTGTCATCCTTCACCAGACCAGTTGATCATTGTACAAAAAACAGGCATACCTGAGGTTCTATGTCCTCTAAGAGTGGGATACGCCATGTACATGGGCCCACATGGATCTATGTAGATCAACATGGATATCTCTACATGGATCTACACCTCTCTTCCTGGTTCTACACAAGGATATAGCACAATGATCATAAAAGATTTAAATGTAAATTCAAAGCTGAAGTTATGGTCTTGGACTATTAACTCTAAAACTTTGAGGAAAATATTACATCTCCAGTTAAGACTCTTTTTGATCAGATTGAGAGTGTGCCTCTAACCCAGTCCTGGAAATGATAGGGTTGGACCCCATAATGCTTGCACTGATAATAAGGAAGAGGAGGTTGTTCTAGTTTTTCATATACAGCATTTAAGTAGGTCAGCTGACATGTGTTTCAACCCATCAGGGTCTTTCTCAAGGCTAAATTGATTCTTGGCTGGCCATGTTTAATGGGTGACTGGCTTTCTGGTTGGACAATACTGCTGGCAAAGTGAAGCCAGTTCCTTGGCTCAGTTGAGTGTTTTGCAGCGAGCCACAGATACCTGTTACTTGGCAAACCTATAGAAGTTGACCACAGTGGGCTGTTGTGCCTTTCGGCTGCTGTTCTCCTGTACTGGTCTCCGGATAGTGACTCCCCTTTGCCAACAGGATTGTCCAACCAACAAGCCAGTCAAGCATCAACCATGGGCAGCCAAGAATCCTGTATATGGAAAACTAGAAAAAGTAATCTTCCTTATCAGTGAAAGCATTACGGTGTACAACCTTTTCAAGCTAATACAAGAGGTGTGCGCAACACCTCTCCTCCTGTGAACTTGATGCTAATCCAAATATCAACACCTGAAACTAACCACATAGCTAAAGACTCAGTGCTGCACATGTTGATTCAGCCTCTAGTGCCCACTTTCGCCCAGTCCTAAAAATGACAGGTAATAATCTGGGTCCTATTTAAGTGACCAAGTCGCAAGACCCTGCCGGCAAACATCCTATTCTGGCTGCCCCTCAAGTGAGGCTCAGTACTGAGCCAGCAGCTGCGCTATAGCCACAGTCTAATGACTTGAAAAATAACTGAGCAACTTCATCCCCAAGGGCAATGTGAATAGACAAAACAATTTGATATTCGAGAAAATTAAAATCTCAGTGTTTGTGGTTTTCAGTAGGAGACATATTAATTTGCATCGTAGGCAGTCTCCTGGATGCCCTAACATAAGAGTAAAAATGTCAAGTTGCAAGCTACTAGCTAGGCATAAAAAGTTACTTGCCCCCCCGGACTCCCAGTGCTTCACAGGCACAAAGCACATCATTTCCTACTTGCCGATAGTTAATTATCACTAGCCAATGACTAGTGGCAAGTGCAAATTCTAAGACCTGCCACAAACAATGTTACTGTTCTAAAATAGGTAAGATGGCCTCATTGCAACCAACCGGCCTCATGGCCAGTGTTAGCAGCACTCTTCTTATTATTATTACCGTATTCATTGAGCTTCGAGATGAGAAGCAACAGAGCGCTTTACAGAAGTAGACAACAATAGAGACACATAAGCTTTATAGAGATAACAAGACAGATATACAGCGGGGTAGGATAGGAGGGGGGCACAGAGATGGGGTACAGCTGTACTGGACGGTAGGCAGCGTCTTGCAAGTCAGGTGGTGCAGTGGGTGACATGATGGCCTAGGTGTCTAGGAGGAGAGATTGATTGAAGGGGTGGATCTTGAGTTATTTTCTGAATTGTAGGAGCCTGGGGGGCGAGTCTTATGCTTAGGGGGAGGAGGCAGAGGAGGCTTGTTTTCTGGCCCTTTCCTTTTTGCAGCGGCAGATTTCAAGTCTGCACGTGTACTGTTTTCTGGTGGTGTGCTGTCTGCCGGCGATGCTGAGTTTCTCCGTGAGGTAGCTTGGTGACTTGAGGGCGACTGCCTTACAGATGATGCAGCAAAACCTGAAGGTGATTTGTGTGGGAAGTGGGAGAATTTAAAGGTCTATGAGGGCTGGGGTGATGTGGTCGTATCCGTGTAGACCCTTGAAAAGGTGTGCAGCCGCATAAAGGACACTTCTCAGGGTCACAAGGAAGGATGGCGGGAGCCCTTCGAGGAGTGCATTGCCCCCATCCAGGTGGGATCGGATGAGTGCTTGGATGGTGAATCTAAATCTGTCCAGAGGGAGGAAGGTTTTGACTTTCCACATGAGGGAGAGCTGATACCAAGCTGTCTGAGTTTTCTTAACTATGTGTGTCTTGAAGGAGATGTGTTTGTCGTTGTGGAACCTAAGGGACTGGCCAGAGAAGGTGAGCTTGTGTTTGAAGCCCTCAGAGTTCATGGCTGATAGCCAGGGTGTCTGGGTGTTTGTTGTTATTGGTGAGAAGTAGGAATTTGGTCTTGGAGGGGTTGAGCTTCAAATATGCACTGGACATCCAAGACTGGATCAGTGAGAGGCCCATTTTGAGCCTATGGATGTCTTTGATGGAGTTCATCTTGAGGTCTAGCTGTGTATGGATGGTGTGTGTGGCTAAGAGGGCTCCTCAGCAACTCCATGTATAGATTAAAGATCACTGTGAAGAGGCTGGAACCCTGCAGGACTCCACAGGTGGCGGGTAGCATTGACGATCTAGATGAGTCAATCTGAACATGCTGGCGGTTGGTGAGGTAGGACTTGAACCAGCGTAGGACAAGGTTGCTGATCCCTGTGCGCCGATGTAGAGTGCCTGGTAGTCTACTGTGTCTAAAGCGGGCGAGAGGTCAAGTAGAACCAGGAGTAAGGGGTGGCCATTGTCCAGGATGTTGAGGGTGTCGTCAACCACCTGTATGGTTGCTGCCTCGGTGCTGCATCTGGGTCTGAACCCGGATTGGTAGGTTTGAGGGAGATTGTTGCGTGAATGTGTTGCTGCAGTTGTACGGCTACCGCTTTCTCGATGATGGGTGAAGGGGCGATAGTTACCAAGGTTGTCGGGATCCAGAGTGAGTTTCTTTAGTAGATGTAGCAAAGCTATGCGTTTCGAACCAATGTGGTATTATCTGAAAATACAGGTCTGCCTGAAGGTGACCTACATGGCATGGGACCAGTTGGCACCATCGGGTCCTTCACATCAAACTGAGTCCTCACCCTGAAATTAACAGCTTGAGCATTCATGGGCACTTTTCATTTGCTTTCCTACGGAATTGGCCAAAATTACCAAAAATAGATGACTGAATGTGTGATTTTGAAGAATTTCAGCCATTCAAAAATTCCGAATGGCCGAAAGGTTCCACCCGATCACACATTTGGTGCAGGGGGCTAGAGGGGCTGCATGGGTATCCCCTGCACCTTTGCTCACTATATTGTGAGCAGGGGTTGTGGTGGTAATCCCTGCAGCCGATCCCGAAATAGCCAAAAAAAGAAAAACGAAAGAGGGAGTGTCCCCCGCAGACACCCCCCCAAAAAAAAAGAACCCTGCGGTGCTAGTTCTCGATCACAGAAGTGAACGAGAACAGGTATCGCAGGGACATAAGGTAAGTAGGGGTGTGGGGTTGTGGTGAGGGTATGGTTGGGGCTTTGGGTGTGGGGGTGTGGGTGGGGTTTTGGGTGGGGGTGTGGTGGGAGCCAAGTTGTAAATGTTCAGGTGAGAAAAGACCGAAGATTATTTCTGAAAAATAATCTTCGGTCTTTTCTCCCTCGAAGATTTGGATCGCAGGCTTTCAACCCTGATCCCTTTCCTACACCAGAAAGCATTGCAGAGCAATGGTTGTGCCTTACGTAACGTAAGGAGTCACGTATGATTTAAGTTTTTAAGAATAATGTAATTTTTCACCATTGTATAATTTCACTGCAGTCTTTTGAAGTTTAGTTTATATTATTCTTTTAAGTGACTACTTCATAGAATGTGGCTGTATTCTTTTAAGTGACTACTTCATAGAATGTGGCTGTATCGGCTTTTTATGTAATGGTACGTTTTGTCCTTCTTACTGGTGCCCAAGTGCCCTTGTGCTTCTCCTTGTCTTTTTGGTGATAGGGGTGTGCCTTGAGCACAGTTAGGGTGGATCGATATTGCTGCATAAACTATTTAGGGTGCACCATAGCTCGCCCTTACAACCCCTATTGTTTCCCAGAAGATGCAGGGGCCCACCTTGTCTTCTTGGTGGGAGGGATAGAAACCAAGGTGATGCGCCTTGGGTGCAAGGTTGTAATGGATGGATATTTTTTATGCGGCCACATGGACAACCAATATGCAGAAACTCGAATTCCTGTTGTTCATGTAGGTCAGTATTTTTCTTGTGAAAGTGCCCATTATAAAGGTTGGGCAGTTTTTCATCTTACTGTTTTTTTTTAATGCAACATTTTATTGCCATTTTTACGTATAACAGTACATCTGACATTTCATAAGGTTCTTGTTACAACACATCGTATGCTAGTTTCTTAGTTTAGTAGTTTGGTGGTCGGGGTGGGTGGGCTCTGGGTTATTCTTCCATTCAGTCCGTGATGAGGTGAGGTGGGGAGGGAGGTTCTATTGCTGTGGTGTTTCATGGGGTCTTAGTTATCCTAGCCAGCGGGTAAGTGGGGGTCTGCGGAAGAGGGTTGGGAATTGTTCTGCGAAGTCCATGAATGGGGCCCAGGTGTTCTGAAAATTACTCAGATTCCCTGCTTGTAGGGCTGTAATCTTCCCTGCGACTACTGTGTCCCAGCATTTTGCCCACCACAGCAGGATTGATGGGCCTGTACGGTTCTTCCAAAGTTGGGCTAGTGCGATTTTCGCTGCCGTTAGGAGATGTGTGCACAGGCGAGCCAGGTGTCCGGTAAGGGGGAGTTCTCTTCTTACTGTTTTGATTTTTAAACTACTGGTCTGGAATATAAGTTCATGGCAGGCTCTAACACAATGCTGTTCTTTGTAATTTGCAGAAAAATGATGATGGGGTTTGTGGCCCTGAAACGTATAGGACTGTATTGATCATCACCCTCATTGTTTGTTAAATATTGATTTCACCAACTCTATTTGGTACACTTTATAATACTGTGAAGCCCTTTTGCTGTATGTGTTGCACCGCATTCCGGATATTATTCTTGTGATTAATGTTTATGTGAGTTCAGCATTATTACCATCCCTAGGTTGACTACCTTGGAGGGAGATGGTTAATATATCAGTTCATGGAAATACAAGGGACTGACCTCAGTTGACTTTCGACCTTCCTAACCGACGAACCGCTCAGTTTAAGATAGTTAATTTCCTCGCATCCTTGAAGCACCTACACTACAGGGTCGCCAAAGGATTGTCCTGGCGTTTTAGCGTTTACTTGGAACCGTTACCTTCATGTATTAAAAAGTTAAGCCTCACTTTCCTCCTCTACGCTGCCGAGCCAAAACAGAGATCCTCCTTCACTCATCGGAGCTCCTGGACTGCAGTTTAACATTCTACTTTTAACACAACCCACCACCCTTCTCCCGTGCCTACTTCCTGACTCTCTTGGCCACTTCTTGACACCCTTCCTCACTTCCTGACTCCCTTCCCCACTTCCTGGGAGGGTGCTCTCTTCCACCTTACATTACAGCAGGCTCTACTGACACATTACTGTGACAATGTGTATTGTTCATTTGATTTGAGGTGTTTCTAAAGCATGGGCCGGGCCCTAAAAGTCAACCGTGTGTGTACAATGCCCACTGCCCAATGAATGTGGCTTGCATTGCAGCCAGAGTTTGGCAAGGTGTATTCTCTGGTGTTTGCAGATACCAAGCATTACAATGGTTGCAATGGGGTGCATAAGGTGGATTGGGTATATCAGCATAGGATAAATTGAAGCAGTAGTCCAGGGTGATGTTTAGGTGGGGTGTGGGGCGGTAATGCACAGTGCGCAAAAGTGTTTGGAATTTGTTCACGAATGACATCACTCTTGCTGCTTCATTGACCACTGGACGCGATACATTGGAAGAAGGTGAGCACCCCACCCCATGTTAACAGGTTTCATCACTAAGTCACGTGGAGGAAGTGATTTATGCAAGATACCGAATTATCTTTAGAACTCAAAGTCACAAAACCTATGATTGGGTCAAACAGTGTCCAGTCATATTATCAAATGTACTTACATTGCAGCCAGACACGACCCCATCACCGCCGGCACAGACCATAGTGGGCTTCACGTTGGAACCCCACCAATCACGCTGACTGCATGTGGCGTGATCGACCACGGGCAACATAGCCTGCTGCAGGTTGTCTGCAATTGGACCGTTGGCTGAAACAGAGAAATTGACAAATTGATTGGCATCAGCACTGTTGTATTGAAAAAGACAGAAAAATGTAAGGTGGCTGATGTGTGGCGGAATGACTTATGATACTGAGCGATGCCCCTGGTTCCCCTGTCCAATCAAGGTTAGATATTTGAGGCTGGTCTTTATTATGGACTTCATAATAGTGGAAAAGGGATATACAAAAGCAACAGTTGATTTAGGGAGAAAAATAGCAGCTGCTTACTGTAGAGACGCCCCCATCCGGTGACGTGGCAGGGGAAGTCATTGGGCAGCAAAGCTTCTGCCTCTGGCAGGCAGGCTGGCTGGATCTTGTCGGACAGAGGCGCGGCCTCAGCCAGCTTGATCAGGGCGATGTCATTTCTGCAAGAAAACCCGGATGTGACAATTAATTAATGTTGTTCGTGCATTCACTGGGGCTTTCTATGGTGTAACACACTGCACACAGTAAGGCTGTATATGTGAGCAAACAGGTACTCAACAGTGCTCAAACTTTATATAACACAACAAAAGAGAGAACCATCTTCATGTATTAAGTTCCTACTGCCTGGTATTGGCTGTATTTCTCTTCAGAAAGGCTAGATCACCCGGCCCTAGACATCGGTGCTGGGATCCAAGCAGTGCATAGGACTAGAGAGCGTAGCCTGCTGCTACAATTTTTAGATTCAACAATGGTTCTTTCATCAAAAAGTGTTTTTTTAAGAGTTTTTCCAAGAAAGCATTTTTGGAGTATTTGTATATATGTGCACCCAACCACAACCAAACAAATTGTAAAACAAATTTAAATACTCTTGCATTAACTGCAAGATTCACACGGGTGGGAAGTCACTCAATTGTGTCACTCCCCCTCAGCTGTGAAACATACAAATCCTAGACCCTTAGGATATTTTTCTTTTAAATCTATTATTTTAGTGACCCCAAAGGTATCCCTACAGTTCACTGCTCAACAGTGACATCTACCGGTAGGGAAACACAAAAAGAGATACACTTCCTTAGAATCTCTATACAATCATTCAGTCCTTATGGGGCGGTTGAAACGTTTTCTCACTGTAACTTCTTCACTCTCCCCACATTGTTTATTTATGTATTTATTTCTTTAATGTTATTTTTTTAATTTGTAAAGTGTGCTAGCAGCCTGGAGGCAAGAGGGTGTCTTGGTTAAACGAAGATTCTTTACTCGAGGTTAGAATGTGCGTTAAAACCGTGTGAGGGAAAAGAAATGGTTACATACAGGTTATATATGAACTTTTGGTGAGAGGGGTTCCCGCTCCTGAGTCTTATTTGCAGTCACTGTGAGCGCCCTATCTTAAATCCTTTCGTACAATGATATTATTCGTTTCTAGCCCCAAACCAAGAAGGATTCTCCTATATCTACTAAAGAAAAGTCCATCTACTATAAATTCTAAACACCCATGAAAGGGCTGCATTTAATCATACGTTTATTCGTACACCTCTCATGCGGGACATAAGTCTATACTATATAGTTCTCCCATCACTTTCTCTAACGGTGCATCTGTTCAGTTCATGCTGTCTGACTCCACAGCAAAACCCTTCTCTCCAAATATATAATCTCTGTACTTCTACTAGTTTCAGACCACTGCGCCGCCCCACACCTTACCTTGCGTGTCATTTCTCCGACATCACTTCTACTGCTGGTTCGAAGCAACCGGCCTGAATTAGTTAAGTATTTAAATATTCACCAACTTCAGTGTCATTCTGCTAACGGGAGCCTAACTCTGTTCTACAATTGCATCCTCTATGATTCCTTCGTACTAGCTTTGGCCATCTTAAAACGGAACCCTACTACTCGTTCCCATAGTGGCTGATGTTCAAAGTTTACAATATGGCCCGTTATTTCGGAGAAATTACATGTAAAGCCCGCCTCTTTCCTCAGTGGAGATGGCATCATTCCAATAAGTGATCTTTCACAGTTATTAACGTTCTTTGTCCGTCAACTTATTGTTTGGCCTATGTTGTCCATAATGAACTCATTAATCTGAGGGGAAACTTGGAATGAAAAAACGGACAAGATAGAGCCTCTAGTCCTGTTTCGTAGAGCATTTCTTACTATTCCTATCCTATCCTAGACAATTTCTTGCGTGACGGACAAAATCCAAATAGTACAAACTACAGCTAACAGCAACTCTGGGAGACTGCAGTATTCACACTGGTTTCTTCAAGACTCACTTCTGTCTTAGCTACAGAAGGAGTTAAATATTAAGGGACAAACTGTTCGCGATAGTAAGTCCTACCTATATTGTTGCCAGGATCTGCCAACACATAGATTCATTCAAACCCTGTTTATCAGTACCCAGGCGGAAAATCCACTGTTGCTCTCTTGTGAGTAACATACTAATCATATCGCCACCTTTAGCCGTTTTCTTGACCTTCTCCAATACAGTCCACATGAAAGATTCTGGTGGGTGCTTCAGTGTGACATAATGCTCCACCATCTTGGCTGTCCATTTTTTAGTTCTAATGCAGGACTTGTTCCGTAATTCGTGTTCTTATGGGTAGGTTGGTCATACCCACATATTTTAGACCACATGGGCATCTAATAAAATGAACTACATTTGAGGGGTTGCAGTTAGTTTAGTATCTTTGTTCCCATGACGTGTGCCACCCAATGTCTTTGGTTGGTGTTCTCCTAGTTTGTTCACACACTGGTCATTGGCCACATGGTCTGTGGCCCTTTGCTTTCAATGCAGACCACAATATTTGTTGGGTCTCTCCTTTACGTGGGTATGTGGGTATCAACGCTCTGCCGTCTGCTCGCAAATCTAGGCATCTGCAGTGAGGAGCAGCCCACATTCAGAATTCACTACAGTCTTATCTCCCGCCGAATTCCGTTGACCAGAGAATTGATTAATACTGCCATAATCTGATGCAAAGTATTATTTTCTCTGTGGCTCTTGGTTAAAATAATTTCCCCCAAGCCCCTGTTTTTTACCCTTTAAAAAGCACATGAACAAAAACGAACCCTTTACCCCACAAAAACATGCATTAGATGGAATGGTTTTAGATGCAATAATTTCGATGGAATGGGTTTAGATGAATTGACTAGATACCAGGCAGGGGCCTATAAAGCAAATGGTGTTTCAAGGTGCAACAAGACAAATGGGGGAGAGGGGCAGGAATGAAGAATAACAAAAATGGTCATACTAAGCCTTGTGTGATTCGGATCGTGCAAGTGCTGTAACAAGAAGTGTAGGGTCGGGTAGTGGTGAGGTGGGTGGGGGGAGTGCCGGTCAGAGCAGAATGCGCTAATGCTAAGGAGGGAAAGGAAGTGCAGGTCAGAGTGGTGAGCGTGCAAGTGCTGGGGCGAGGTGGAAGGTCAGAAGAGGGCCCGTGGGCTAGGTGAGAGAGGCGTAGCCAGGATTGTCTAACAAGTGGAGCCTGAAGCTAACATCTGTAAATGCCCACATAGCTTTTGGTTTGGGTTTGTTCGCTCAGTCTACGCCTCTGCAGAGTGCTAAGGGGAGGCCAGGTGGACAAGTGCTAGGGGAATGTAGTGTAATGTAACAGCATTTGTAAAATGCTACTAAGGCTATCAGCATCTAGGCACTAGAGAAACAATGTGGGCTGCTGAAAAGAACTGCACCCTCGCCTCTGCCAAATTCAGCTGCTACAGAACTAGAAAGGATAAGTCTTCAATACTTTCCAAAATAATAGATGGTCGGCAATATTTCGCAAGCGATTTGGGAGTTTATTCCACATAATAGGCACAAGACTAGAAAAGACACGGCCTCCCATCCGACTTCTTTGGAAACGGGGGCTCCCAAAAGCCTCTGGGATTCGGATGGCAGGCACCTAGTAGGGACATACTGAATAAGCTTGGCCTGCAGGTATTGGGCCCCACCCTGATGCATAGCCCGATGAGTAATGCACAGTGTTAAACTCAATGTGGCTATGCACTGGGAGCCAATGCAGTTGATGAAGAAGATGGACAGCGGCAGAGTGGGCAGCGGAATGAAGGTCGGCTCTAGGTCAAAGTTTCGAATGCATAGGATTGAATGACCAAAGGGTCCAATCATTTTGAAAAACATTTTTTTAGGGGGGGGTCCCTCCCGGGTCCCTCCCCGAACACCTTTTTTTGTGATAAAAACCACTTTTTTTCCAAAACAGAAACCCCCCAAAAAAAGTGACCCTTTTGTTTTAGGTCAAATTGAGTCGACCCTTTTGCATTCGATCCTTTTGTATTCGGTACTTTAACTGGACACCATGAAGGTCCACATGCTAAGTGTGAGGATGGGGCAGGATGGGCTTAATAGGGGTGCAGGCCCAGCCGGCTAGTGCAACGGGAGGGAGCCCGGTATGGAAAGTGCAGGTTAGGGAGGGTCAGGAGCGTCAAGGGAGACTGAGGTGCTTGGGTAGACTGGGCCAAGAGGGCTTGGTGCGCTGTTTGAATCGGAATGAAACATCCAGCCAGGCAAAATGCGGCAGAGGGGCACATTAGCAGGGGAGGGAGAGAAGAAAGGAAGAAGAGTAAAGAAGGGTCTTGAGAAGCTTCCGGAACTTAAGGAGATCTGGTTCAAATCTGAGAGCAGCAGGAGGGAGGCCATTCCAGAGGGAGGCTCCTGCGGAAGAGAGAGATCTACCCCTTCTTCCCCCATTCTCTGCTTGGAAAAGCATCTGATCTGCAGAGAGTTGGAGCTAGAAGACCAAAGGGCTCTAGCAGGGAGATATTTAGGGCGAGAGAGTTGGAGGTAGCAGGGTTCCAGGCCCCAGAAAACCTTGTGGATGATGCAGTGTCTTGTGCTTGATCATCGCAGCAGCAGGGAGCCAATGGAGAGATTTTAGAGCTGGAGATATGCAGTCCCTGGGCTTGAGGCCAAGGATAAGATGCATCGACAGAGCTGTGTTTGGGGTCCTTGTCATGAGGGTGACCCAGTTGTAAACATATAGGAATACACATGTGTATTTGGTGAAGGACACGATTGAGATCGATGCGTAGAGCTGTTCATGTAACCCTAATACCGGAACCCCAGGATGTGTTGCTAGTCGAGGTGCATTGACAGAGCAGTGGGTGTGTGCGAATACTAAAATATTAATCAATGTCTCTGTAGGTACACAGGTGTTCTGGAAAGAGGCCCACTTCCTGTCTATTCTGCCGGCGTGGAGGCTTGAAAGAGCAGAACAGGTACTGTGCCAACCCTTAAACTTACAGCGCCAAAGAACAAGTAATACAAACACAAATGCACATTAAGCTACTGGGGTTTCTACTGTTCTCTACTGTTTGCATGGTCTCCAGGCACTTTGCGGATCTGAAAGAGAGGCGGTGGGTTCGGGTAGCGGGCGGGAGACGGACAATGCATGTATGGTCGTATGAGAGTTGCAGTGTTGTGTTTTTTTATGCATATCGTGAGGGGTGTTCAATTGGCGTGTGTGTGTTAGTTGGTATGCGCATTGTGTTTTGGAACACGGAGCAGGTTACTGCAGAGAACAGTCATTGGATACCTCGATGGGGAGGTTGGTGAGGGTTGCAGACAATCTTGAAGCCACACATAGCCAATCATAACAAGGCATGAAAGGCATAACAAAGCCTTGGAATTCATATCAAAGCGTGAAAAGGCCTAAGAAGCCGCAAGAGCCTGGCCTGCTCCCTGCATTTATACCACTGGCCCCGCAGGTGACGCATTTCACATTCTCACTTGGCCACCATCAAATGTTATCTCCGACACGCACGTGCGCACTGACACTCATTCCCTCTCTCTCAAATTGATACATTGGCCCTCATTACGACCCAGGCGTTGGACCATGGTGCTAATAGCACCATGGTCCATGTCGTTAACTTACCGACTCCGCCATGGCGGAATGGGGAATTACCGCCCCATTCCGAGGTTGGCGGGGTGGTAATTCCCCATGCCGCCATGGCCCTTCCCCATTCCCATTTTTGCCCCATAGGGCTCAATCGGAATGGGGAAGGCGCTAAGTACGGTGCCGCAAATTGCGGCACCGTACTTAGCACCAAGGTGCCTTTGCGGGTTGGTTTTTTAACGCCTGCTAAAAGCAGGCGTTAAAGTGCCACCCGCAAAGGGACCTCGTAATCAGGCGTTAAGGGTTTAACGGCGCCGCCACCTTTTACGGCGCCGTTAACCCCTTAACGCCTGGGTTGTAATGAGGGCCACTGTACACTGTGTGCAACAAGGGTCTGGGAATTGACAGATGGGAGAAGGGGGAAGTCTAGAGACTCCAAATGGAACAAAAAGGCGCCACCATACATCTATTGCAGGACAGTCTACAGTGCCAGCAATAATGTTGTGTATTGAAACGTCATCATGCAGGAATAATGTATTCTCAGAGTGATTCTTTCGCAGCTAACAGAGCAAATTGCTGCTGTGCATTATACCATTGCCATGCGCCCCGGCGCACACACACATAGGGCCTCATTACACGGATGGCGGAGAACCATGGCGCTATTAGCGCCATGGTTCATGCCAGTAAAATACCGGCACCGCCTTGGTGGAAAGGGGAATTACCGCCCCATTCCATGGTTGGCCGGGCGGTAATTCCCCCTTCCATCATTGCCCTTCCCCATTCCCATTTTTGCCCCATAGGGCATAATAGGAATGGGGAAGGTGCTAATTACGGTACCGCAAATTGCGGTACTGTAATTAGCTCCCTGGGTCCCTTTGCGGGTTGGTTTTTAACGCCTGCAAAAAGCAGGGGTTAAATGCCCCAACCCGCAAAGGGACCTCGTAGTAAGGCGGTAAGGATTTACTGGTACCGGTAAAATACCGGTACCGGTAAATCCTTACCGCCATCTGTGTAATGAGGCCCATAGTGTAATGTTGCCTTGCTGTGAAGATGCACAGCACTAACTACAGCCAAGTGTCCTTCCAACATTCCCCTACACAACAGATCTGGAGCAGGAGCACGCTGCTGCGCCACCCTGTAACATGCGCATTGACGCAGCGGGACATACATGATCAGGAAGGAGCTCCACTTCTCATGGACAATGATCTTCTCAGGACTGATGGCGACTGAACCTTCCTCTTCTGCTTTCAGGTTGTGCTTTCCCAGAACGACGCGGTAGGTCCTAGAGCTGCAAGGTTGAGACATTTAGAAAAAAGAGGAGTTTAAACCATGTTCCTTGTGGTCACACAACAGCTACTTCGAGGTCTGATGAGTGGGGTTTCAGAGAATGCGGGGGAAGCTCTATGGACGCCTGTCTTCCCATCTAGATTGTAAGTTCTTGCCTGTGTTTAGCGTCCAAAAGGCGTTTTCCTCTCACACATCATACAATGCAATTACAACGAATGGCTCATGGAGAGATGGCTCAACCATAACGCCATCTTGCAATGGCCTTTTATGCAGTATAACATGGCATCAGAACGTATGTGAAGCAGGCAACAGGTTTCCTGAGGTCACCCATCACACACTCTCCTTTTACATACTGTCAGAAGGAAAAGACTGCCCTTCCCTAAAAATGAAGCTTGCGATAACAGGCGTCACGAATGACTCTAAAGAGGTACTACACACACGCTCATTCACACAGATACTGCCCAGGGACCACTGTGTGAGACAGGTGGGGAGGGGGCTCAGCAGACTTCCCGCACTTGTCCTGGGTGTGTGTGCTGGGGCAGAGGTCCTGAAAAGGATGGGGGGTATGAAACTGGAAGCTGTCCCTGTAATCGCTCTACTGTGAGATCTGAGTGACATCCAAGCTTACTCCTGGAAGCTCATGGGCCTTCTGCTAGAGCACGGCGGAAGGGTCCGCCTTCTCAGGTACATGCTACGCTATGGTATGGAAGCATGGCGTGCGTCGCGGAAATTTGGGACCCGTATCAAAATTACCCTATTAACAGGAGCTCACCTTAGAGTCTCATTGGAGGCCGAGGGGAGTCTAGTAAGGGACATTCCAGGCCATAACTGGTTTCTCTGTTACATGGATATTGCCTTATGTTTGCATTGAATCGCTGTGTGGGGCCTAGGGAGGTTTGGTAATTTAGGACTTGGATAGCCGCTGGTAATGGAAGCTGCAACATGGATCTAGAATGTACTGTCATTGTTCATGAATCAACAAAAAGAAATGTGGAGACAAAGGAAGCTGGCCTTTCAGTTGTACCATACATGCCTGGGGAAGGACCAGAATGGTCTTGAAAAGCTAGCAGGCAACACATGCGCTATCCTGGCAATGGCATCACCCCCTCAAGAACTCATCCTGTTGCAGGTCCCAATCTAGGAATCTGTGAAAGATAGTGAGCTAAAGACTTTGGGTAAGTCTCTCTAACCAGGACTAATGTCTGGCAGAGGGACTCCCAGGACCCCCCTTGTTAATTTGCATATTTAAGTAACTTTGGGTCTCACCCTAAATTACAAGGGGAATCCAGAAGTGGACCCCTTGCTCACTATTCTTAGCACAGCTCCACCCTACTGATGAGGTCCAACCAGACCAAAACACGTGTCTGGGGTTGCTGTTGGTACTCTTGTTCAGAGGAGAATTGCCTAGCATTTCAGGGCTGGACTGCCCCAGGGTAGGACAAAGACTGATATGTTTGTGATATTTCTTCTCTGTGAAAGATAGTGAGCTAAAGACTCTCGGTAAATCTCTCGTAACCAGGACTAATGTTTGCAGAGGGACTCCCAGGACCCCCCTTGTTAATTTGCATATTTAAGTAACTTTGGGTCTCACCCTACGTTACGGGGGGAATCCAGACGTGGACCCCTTGCTCACTATTCTTAGAGAGGCACAGTTCCACCCTACTGATGAGGTCCAACCAGACCGAAACACGTGCCTGGGTTTGTTGTTGTCTGGGGTTGCTGTTGGTACTCTTGTTCAGAGGAGAATTGCCTAGCATTTCGGGGCTGGACTGCCCCAGGGCAGGACAAAGACGGATATGTTTGGGATATTTCTTCTCTGTGAAAGATAGTGAGCTAAAGACTCTGGGTAAATCTCTCGTAACCATGACTAATGTCTGGCAGAGGGACTCCCAGGACCCCCCTTGTTAACTTTCAGTTGTACCATACATGCCTGAGGAAGGGCCAGAGTGCTCTTAATAGCTGGCAGGCAACACATGCGCTATCCTGGCAATGGCATCACCCCCTCAAGACCTCATCCTGTTGCAGGTCCCAATCTAGGAATCAGTTCTCTGAAGGATCAGTAAATCCACCGCAGGTGTTGCAAATGATCCCGGGGCAGAAAGATGCCAGCTTCTAGAAATGTTGCAATGGCTTTTGAAAAGTGACTGCTTTGGAGAGGCCTTGCATAGGTTTGAAAAAACGCTGAGCACACAATCAAGAATGTGTGGAAAACCGGGATGGACTGCCGATCTACTCGTGGGCAGCTGATATGCTAAGATGTCAACAGAACATTTAGGCTGGATTTCCATCCATTTCCCCTGATGCTTTTAACACAATGGGCCTCATTACACGGTAGGCGGTAAGGGTTTACCGGTACCGGTATTTTAACGGTACCGGTAAATCCTTACCGCCTTACTACGAGGTCCCTTTGCGGCTTGGTTTTTAACGCCTGCAAAAAGCAGGCGTTAAATTCCCCAACCCGCAAAGGGACCCAGGGAGCTAATTACGATACCGCAATTTGCGGTGCCGTAATTAGTGCCTTCCCCATTCCCATTATGCCCTATGGGGCAAAAATGGGAATGGGGAAGGGCAATGGTGGAAGGGGGAATTACCGCCCCGCCAACTTTGGAATGGGGCGGTAATTCCCCTTTCCACCAAGGCGGTGCCGGTATTTTACCGGCATGAACCATGGCGCTAATAGCGCCATGGTTCTCCGCCTACCGTGTAATGAGGCCCAATAACATGAATTGTTTGTTTACTTCTTATTTTAAAAGCATTGTTTCACTGAAAGTACTACCCAGTTAGCTCTTAATCGTCTAAGCAGTTGTTGAGTTTTGACAGAGAGGTGTGAAAAGTGTCTCCTCTATGTCTCAAAGTGCTTATATCTCACCAGCCTAACATTTCGAACAGATACCGACCATGAATTTAGCTAAAACAGAGACCCTTCTTTTGGATTACATTTATGAAACCAGTATGCCTATGAACTTGGGTACTTTAGTCTTTCTTCAGTGGCCTTCACTCATCTCACTGATGCCATTTAATAAACTCCATGGGGGCCTACATCACATATGTGCTTTGCGCTGGGCCACACCAACTTTTTACACTATTATTTGCAGAAATGTCAAATTCTGCCAAGAAAATTATTTTGAGGAAATGGAAATGTGATGTTAGACCAACATATTTAGAATGGATGGATGATTTAAGACACGTATCTAGAATGGAGAGATTGATTTTGTACAAGCATAAGAAAATGATCCTGGCTTTTATGTATGTTCGTGTATTGATTGTATACATTGTGTTGTATTTATTTTAAAATTTAATAAACATGTAAATAAAAAAAAATAAAAAAAATGTCAACAGAGTCAGGGATCGGCTTTCTATTGGCACTTTTTTGGCACAGCTGATAATGGCCTCTGTGAGTAGGGCAGACCCAGGAAGGGGGTTGGTGGAGAAGGAAAATGAGTGGGGACGGGCCTCCAGAGGGTTTCCTGGGGGCTAGTTTGGAATGGGTGTCATATCTGGATGAGAGAGAGTTACAAAGGACTGTTGAGAGGGTGCACCAACAGTGGAAATAAGTAATTGCAATATAACGATAACACCTAATCCTGGCGGTAACGGGCCGGACACAGCTTACAGGCCAGAGCACAGCAAGGGCCTTAACGATTGGCCCCAGCACCGTTACCACCCGACCCCCTCACCCCACTGGATCGCTTGTGTTATTGCGATTAGCGTCCCAGATTTTAAATCTGGAAACCCGGGGTGCTGACAGCAGTGTGTTTTGTTGGGATTCAGCCTGCGATACGAGCAACCTGACTGGCGGCCTCTCACTCCCCAGGTGCTAATATTGGCAACATCATTGGCCAGCAGAGGGATCGTCCTCGGCCAAGCCCCGGTTTATCCACCTAAAGTTCTTCTGTGATGGCATCTTAGAACTTTGTCAATTGCCCCCGCCCCCATACTCTGGGGTCTGCACAAAGTTTCTTACCCGATGCAGTGGGCAGCTGTTAGAACCCAGTTGGGGGCGATAAGGGTGCCTCCGCAGGTGTGGGCCCAATTGCTTCCACTTTGGTACTGCAGTGAGATCTGGAATGGAGAAAAGGTGGTTAGTCCCGCCTCTGCCTGCCTGACTTCCAGGGGCACCTCTGGGAAAAGGTTCTTCTTTCTTTTACCTGCCAGGGCCAGCTGTTGGGCCTCACATCCTCGCCGCCAACCACCCTGGAGATATTGGGGATGTAGGACGGGACGCCACAGCTGTAGGCTACAGAGGAAATTGACACAAAGACCTTGATAGGTTAAAGTAACCGTGCATATTGTTTCTATAGCACTTGAAGTCACCTACAGGGAGCTTCTAAGCACACTCAGTGTACAAACAAGGAAACAGCAAAGCATATTTAGATTAAGTGTTTAGTTCGAGCTCACACACCATGTCACTGTGGAAATGGACACAAAAGGCCATCACCTGCTTGCATCCTTTAATAGTGAGAGTTGAAATTGTCCACCCAAAAATTCTGATTGTCCAACAAGTTCAAAGTGCTGTGGCAACGTGTGTGATGTTTAAAGGGATGTAAGTTGGATTTCCATTAGTGCATATTAGTGGAGATCCGTGTGAGTACTTTCTAGTGGGGTTCTGCAGCTCATAATGGGAAGGGGCTTCACTGGCCACTGCCACTGTCACAGTACATAGTTTGCATAGGAAGACCCTAAGATCTTTGGCCCTCATGAAGTGTTTAAGTGCCGTTAATAACGTTTCCCGTCACTTTTACAAGACCGGCCAACTACAACTTTGCCAGTAGGGTTGCCGGATTAATCTCCTGCCTGTATTACTAACACGGTAATACCGTTGCTGGTAATTGTGGCAGAATACCCGCCTGTCATGGGAATGGGGTCTTATCGTGAATACTGGCACTTGTAATTTGCTGGTATTACTGGCAGAGAAGTGCTGGTAACGGTATTTCCGTTTGCCGGTGTCCGGGTGGGAAACCCATAATGAAGCGACTTGCCTGGCAGTTTCCTCACTAAAACCGGATCACGTGCGTAGGTGCACTATGCAAGTGGGTTCAAGGTGCTATATGACCCCTTAACACAGGGTGGGAAGGAACCAAGACCATCACAGGGTAGTGCCGTCGGGCTCTACAGTGAGTGGCCGCCACATGCCAATCTCGAGTCAGCTCTCTGGCAGTCTCTGGCAACACATGCAACTTCTGATCACCAGCCCTTGGGATCTCTTGGACCTGTCTTTGGTGGATCCCACTCTACCTGATTTCCCACTCTGCCTTGCTGCCCTGGAACCCTCCTCTCCTCTGACACTGGAATCCTCCTCTCCTCTGACACTGGAATCCTCCTCTCCTCTGACACGTCCGGGCACCTATGGTCAGAGAGTGCAGAAGTCACATTGAAATCTCCTTTGCCTCTTCTGACCTCCGTAGCTCGGATCCCCTTGCATGTCCCCCTTCCCTCTCACCCCTGTAGCTCGTATCCCCCTGCCTGTCCCCCTTCCCTCTCACCCCCATAGCTGTATCTTCTGCCTGTCCCCCTTCCCTCTCACCCCCATAGCTGTATCCCCTGCCTGTCCCCCTTCCCTCTCACCCCCATAGCTCGTATCCCCCTGCCTGTCCCCCTTCCCCTCTCACCCCCATAGCTCGTATCCCCCTGCCTGTCCCCCTTCCCCTCTCACCCCATAGCTCGTATCCCTCTGCTTGCCACCTTCCCCTCTCAACCCCATAGCTCGTATCCCCCTGCTTGTCCCCCTTCCCCTCTCACCCCCATACCTCGTATCCCCCTGCTTGTCCTCCTTCCCTCTCACCCCCATAACTCGCATCGCACTGCCTGTCCCCTTCCCTCTCACCCCATTGCTCGTATCCCCCTGCTTGTCCCCTTCCCATCTCACCCCCATAGCTCGTATCCCCCTGCCTGCCCCCCTTCCCTCTCACCCCATAGCTCGTATCCCCCTGCCTGTCCCCCTTCCCCTCTCACCCCCACAGCTCGTATTCTCCTGCTTGTCCCCCTTCCCTCACACCCCCGTAGCTCGTATCCCCCTGCTTTTCCCCTTTCCCTCTCACCCCCGTAGCTCGTATCCCCTGCCTATCCCCTCTCACCCCCGTAACTCGTATCTCCCTGCCTGTTCCCCTTACCTCTCATCCCCGTAGCTCGTATCCCCCTGCCTGTCCCCCTTCCCTGCCTGTCCCCCTTCCCTCTCACCCCCGTAGCTCGTATCCCCTGCCTGTCCCCCTTCCCTCTCACCCCCATAGCTGTATCTCCCGCCTGTCCCCCTTCCCTCTCACCCCCGTAGCTCGTATCCCCTGCCTATCCCCCTTCCCTCTCACCCCCATAGCTGTATCTTCTGCTGTCCCCCTTCCCTCTCACCCCCGTAGCGCGTATCTCCTGCTTGTCCCCCTTCCCTCTCACCCCCGTAGCTCGTATCCCCCTGCTTTTCCCCCTTTCCCTCTCACCCCCGTAGCTCGTATCCGCCTGCCTGTCCCCTCTCACCCCCGTAGCTCGTATCACCCTTCCTGTCCCCCTTACCTCTCACCCCCGTAGCTCGTATCCCCTGCCTGTCCCCTTCCATCTCACCCCCGTAGCTCGTATCCCCTGCCTGTCCCCCTTCCCTCTCACCCCCATAGCTGTATCTCCTGCCTGTCCCCCTTCCCTCTCACCCCCGTAGCTCGTATCTCCTGCCTGTCCCCCTTCCCTCTCACCCCCGTAGCTCGTATCTCCTGCCTGTCCCCCTTCCCTATCTAACCCGGCCTCAAAGTGCAAGGCACCCTTCAAATGTTCATCTTCTAATGAATCCATATTATTGCACCCTCTCTTTGTGCACCATTGTTGACTCCCAGTTACGCTTGCACGTGCACCCCATGAAACCCAACACATTTGAGTCCATCGTGTGGGTTCGACGAGCACGCCACGTGCCTTGCGAAGCCGCCTTCCTACACTGCAGGCACAATGTGCCCCAAACTCTACTGCATTCCGTTTGGACAGGCGCACTAAACTGCCCTTCTCTGTATTCTTAAGACTTGCCATCTCTAGGCCTGAAGTACTGAAATGCAACAACCATTTAGGAAAAAGGCATATTTCAGCCACATTTTGGACGGGCACAGCTATTTAACATCATTAATGCCGAAATGACTCTGACCCCCAGAATTAATGCCCATTTCTTTTTGCCCTGCTTTTTTAAAATGGAGGAATACACCATTTCAGCCCCATTTACCCTCTTGCCAGTTTCCCCTTCCTGCTGCACCTCCCCCTCAGCATGAGGTGCTTTTTGCAGTAGTGATCCCCCCCACACTCATCCCCAGTCCTGCTTTTATGATGCTTAACCTGTATTGTTGCCAACCCCATGATTTGTGGCCTCCGAGCTTTGGCAGTGATCACCGCGTGTATTCCATTTTTAACTTAGGCAAAAGTGAATACTAGAAACATCAATGTTCTTGGAATTGGCCTCATTAGGAGGTTGGAGGTGCTACCTCCAAAACCTTGCCGACTCCGCCCTGGTGAATGGAGCTATTACCGGCCCATTCCAAGGTTGGCGGGACCGGTAATTCCCCATTCACCAGGGCCCTTCCCCATTCCCATTGAGCCCCCATAGGGCTCAATGGGAATGGGGAAGGCGCTAATAATGGTACCGCAAATTGCAGTACCGTTATTAGCTCCAGATTCCCTTTGCGGGTACAAGCATATCTCTACAGCAGGCACTTTAACACGCTGAGCTATTTTAAAGGGATTCTAATGTGCATTAACCTCCCTTAAATTGCTTTTAATTTGACTACTTTTTGTTTTGGTAGATTTTGTACTGAGTAATTATATTTTAATAAAACCTCGCATTTTGAAGAGTTTTCTGCTTTCATGCCAGGTACACGTTGTAATAGATCGAAAACTCGACTGCGCATGTCAGGGCACTCCCTCCGGTATTTTCTTTGTATTTCTAGATACAAAGGCCACACCTTTTTTAAAGATTTCTAATTTACTTATGCTTCTCAGACAATGGAGGACAATTCTCAGGTGCTGTCCCTAACATTATTGGAGTGCCCGTTGGCAATGCTTAGTGTATTTGTCCACACACAACCCCTTTTGTGTCTATTCTCAGGTGCTGTCCCTAACATTATTGGAGTGCCCGTTGGCAATGCTTAGTGTATTTGTCCACACACAACCCCTTTTGTGTCTATTCTCAGGTGCTGTCCCTAACATTATTGGAGTGCCCGTTGGCAATGCTTAGTGTATTTGTCCACACACAACCCCTTTTGTGTCTAGTAATTCGTGCTTTACAGGACTGTCAGCATTTCCGAAGAAGGTTTATCGCTGCGTTCAAGAACCCACCATTTGGCAACATCACAAATCCATGTACTATTGCATTCTGCTAGGAGGGGGGGGGGAGAGAGAGAGAGAGAGAGAGAGAGAGAGAGAGAGAGAGAGAGAGAGAGAGAGAGAGAGAGAGAGAGAGAGAGAGAGAGAGAGAGAGAGAGAGAGAGAGAGAGAGAGAGAGAGAGAGAGAGAGAGAGAGAGAGAGAGAGAGAGAGAGAGAGAGAGAGAGAGAGAGAGAGAGAGAGAGAGAGAGAGAGAGAGAGAGAGAGAGAGAGAGAGAGAGAGAGAGAGAGAGAGAGAGAGAGAGAGAGAGAGAGAGAGAGAGAGAGAGAGAGAGAGAGACACTTACTTTTGGAATTGGGCAAATACTGGGACTGTACATATGTTGCTCTGGCTTCTATGTGATTTTTTTTTACCTTTGCAAAAAATACAGAAAATACAGATTTCTTTTTGTTTTCATTTTATATGCGGGGGAGAACCCCCCAAACCCCCACATACTCCCCATTAACTAAATTATTGCCCTAACCCTCCTCACCCCCCACATATATAGTGGCAAAAAATGTCAAACCAAATTCTGCATTTTTTGCTGCATTATTTTTGGCCGCGATAAAATTACTGGATACCGGTGTTCTGCTGAACTCTAAATGATGGAGGATTGACACCCACATTGGATTTTTAGACTCTACAGTCAAGCTATTATGTTGTTGTGGGCTGAGAATGAGGGCCAGTTAAAGGGCGTGATTCACATTCTCAAGAGGTACATGAAAGTTAGGAAATAGCAAATAAGGGGTCCCATGTTGGGTGCAGTTGGGCGATGTGGTGTGGTTGTCCTAGAGCACGGGTCACGCTGTTTGTATTTTTCGAATGTCTGCATTCTATAAATCTCACTCAATTATAAAGCAAATCTAAATTTTAAAAAAAACCTGCGGGCAAGAAAAGGCTCAGGGTGAACAGGAGTGTGTGGAACATGGAATGAACCTAGTCATTTATATGAGTCTGAAAACATCTGGGAGTGAATGGGATATAGCATGCTTGCAGGGGAGACTGTAGGATTCGTGGGCAAAGTTGTTGTATGTGTGGCAAAGATGGACAATAGAGTCAAGCGGAAATTGAGGAATGGTCATGTCTGTGGTAACCTCAGAAAATCGTGGATGTGGGTTGCAATAGGGTCTTCTTGGGGGATAATAACTCAGGATGTGGTCAACACCTTGAAGTCAGGGGTTCAACCTTAAGGGTGGGATCTGAGAGTTGGCGGTGGTTGGGATCAAGATTTTAGCTTGAAGGCATCCATCAAATCTTCGTCCGTGTTGGGATATAAGAAGGTTTCTCTAAAGTTTAAGGTTAGACATAAGATAAAGTTGAGTGTCAGGCAAGGAAAACTAACCAAAAGAGGAAGAAAGAACCCACAAATCGCTACCTCCTGAACAAAGGGAATAAGGCAGTCATTCATGAGAACAGCACGTAAAGTAGATGCAAATGCCACAAAAGACCAGCCAGAGCATGCAATGCCTCCATTTCAGGAGAGGGCAGAAGCCAAAAGCACTCACCACAGCACACGAGCGCAGCGACAAGCAAAAACCTGAACATTGTTGCGGCTTCGACTTGACTGGGAAACCAGCGGGTATTTATAGTGTGAACGTCTGTCAGATAAAGGCCCGGCTGTCACTCAAACAGGAGAAAAAATGCGCTGTCCTTGGGAATGAGTGTTGGTTAATGTAGCTTTGTCTGTCAAATATTAATAGGGGATGCTTGATATAGAGTTATTCATATACAGTAGTTGATAACTGCTGGCCAATTTAGTTCATGTTTAAATGTTGTGTATTCAAGGTGACAAGCACCTTTGGTCCAGTTTACAGTCACCTGGAGAAACCAGTACATTTAGGGCCTAATTGACAGAGCGTTTTCATATGGTACTGCGCCATTATGAAACCTTTCTGTGAATCAGGCCCATAGTGTTGAGGTTACACAATTAATTACCTTGAAAAGTCAGTATAAGTGGTTAGGGTACGATGTTTAAAATGCTCTGCCTAGAGCGCGGATTGATGTGGGCAGAAAGCTTAGCAGTATGCCCATAAACTCTGATTATAATCCTAAAGTATTATAGCCCCAAGATTTAAAAAAAAGAATGTCCAAGACCAAGGAATATGGGGCAACCTAGATATATGACTACAACATGACCACTTAACATTTTATTTGTATTTGTATTTTTGTATTTATTTTATTTGTACTTCGCACCTTGCCCGGGGGCATCTGGGCGCATGTTTTGCAAGACAGTTACAGGTTACAGCAAAGATACATTTTACATTTTACACATATATACAAGCAGTTAAGAGCATTACATAGAAGAAAAACCAAGCGGAACAGTCAATAAGCAGTACACAGCCAAAAAGGCATCAAATACTATGCTTTCCTGATAAGTCTTTGAAGTGAAGTCATCCCCTCACACTAATGCTACTGAAATGATCTGCCATTGTGTAGGACTGGCTTCTGCGTTCTGGTGTGGCGACAATGCCATGTGACCGTTTACAAAATAGATGAAATATAAAAATGATCCTCTCCATGTTTGATAATCTCTCTGTGTGATATGTCAGGGCTCTGTGTGATGGCCTTGTGTAGTGTGAGGAACCCTAGTCTTTTCCTGGAGGAATATCATAGTGTTATTCAGTCAAGGATCAGGCCAGCTGATAGCACAAGAGCGCACTGGTATGGGTGCAGAGTGACATCCGCCACGTTGTGGGGCAGGCAATCTGATGCATGTTAATTCGTTTGGATCTCTCTGTGGCGTTCAACACCGTCAATGAGTCCATCCTCCTTTGTCGATTGTGGCAATAGTTGTACCCTGAGCCGTCGCACGGTTCTGACCTTTTCTGGCATTGGTGAACCTCGCTAAGTTTAGATCATCTTCAGTGAAGACCAAATGGGGTCCCACAACAGTGTCCTCGCTCAATGCTTTTATTTAATAGATTTTTAAAGAGAATTCTTTTCAAAAGCCACTTCCTAGCAAAACAGGTTACATTTGATTATATCGAATGAAATTTTAACAAACAAAAAACATGCAAAAAAAAAAGTTTTTTATACTTTTTCCTACTCCAAAAACTGCTATTCACATTCCCAAACATCTATTTTAAAAATCGTTATTTTTTTAGATGTTTTTGGTTCATTTAAAAATCCATTCGTTGTTTTCTATACGATAATATCACTGCATACCGCGCATACAGGCCTTAATAGAGCAGCCCCACCACAACTCTTAAGTGAGAACCAAAATTAAAATATACCATCTAATTAGGTCCCTAGATCAGTCTCTAAGGAACTATTGATTATTTCTCCTTTCAACAAACAAAGGCCAGGAAAAGGTGGCTTTGGGATTCAAAGTCCTTCCTACTACTTTCAATTTAAGCAGAGGGGGAAACCATTTGAAGTTCCACTGTGTATGAAACCTTTACTCTTGTCTTAAGACTGCCATTGCAGAGGTTGAGTTAGTTTAGTGTCTGTTAAACAGTGCCTCTCAGACTTGATTTGTAACTATGAGTTGTACATGTTCACTCACTTATTCATGCATCAACAACGGGGACCCAGAAAAATCGCTCACCAACACCTGAACAAATCTTCTATTTGGAGGCACTGAATACCCTTAGACCCTGTTCCTTTCTCTAAAAAAGATTAATTAAATCTGCACACTCCATATTTTAACTGAACTTTTTTGTTTTTATGCATATCAAAGTACAAAATAAATTCTAAAAATTAAAAAACAATCATCCACTTCATTAAAACAAGACATTTAAGACATTTTAACAGTGCTGAGGGTTAGCAGACAAAGTGACCTGGGCAATAGGTCTAATGAACAATAATTGCAAACACTCTTCAATATTGTACATGTCCAGGTTTGACTCGGCCTCTGCACTCAACCTCACTTTGTCCCAATCTTACTAATTCCTTAGAACCCAATCACAAGACAAAACATGGGAGGCAGACACACAGGTGCTTTCCTTGAATTCTTGTCAACTTTCTGTAGATACCTTGAACCTCCAGTCTACAATCACTGTGTGTACAATGAACATGAACATATTATTCAACACAACTGTGTTTTGGTTTTTCCTTATTGGGGTCTGACCAAATTGTATCCCGCCCTTGTTAGTTTCTCACAAATGGACCTTCATCAGGACCAGCAAAGATTTGTAACATCCCTCTGAATTTTAGTAAACTCATCCACGTCTCGAAAAAATGCTTGGACGTAACATGTTTCCCCCTTCTTTGCTGCTTGGGACCCCTCAAAGTCCTCCTCTTTTGAGAACACATCCATTCAATACAACGTCACTATTCTTGATTGCCTTCTTTTTCTTGCGTTCTCAATGCTTAGCAGATGCATTGGAGTTTCTGCCTTGGCTGTTATGCATCAGTGTCGTTGGACACTCGATCCATTCTTCACTTGTCACATATTCTTCAGCTTTTGAAAAATATTTTCTGCTTTGAGTTTCCAAATATTTTCTGCTTTGAGTTTTTTTTGAGCTGCCACACTTTCAATGTTTCCATTATTGTTCAATTGATCCTGTTACCTAAGTCAGCACTGTTAAAATGTCTGAAATGTCTTGTTTTAATGAAGCAGGTGATTGTTTTTTAATTTTTCTAATTTTATTTGTATTTTGATATGAATAAAGACCCATTTTTCATGATAAAATGTTGAGTGTGCAGATTGAATGAATCTTTGTTTAGAGAAAGGAGCAGGGTCTACGTCCTTTCAGTGCCTCTCATAGAAGACAATCACTAGTTCATTCATTGTTCCAGTTTCTGGGATTCTTACCCCAGATCATCCTCATGTGATTTTAGGTAATACAGCTTCATGATAAGGCTTGGTACTGTTCCACTTATTTTGTGGAATTCTTATATAAAGTCTTTGGTGTGATTGCTATCACATTATATCCAGCCCCTTTGGATTATGGGTTGTCAGCATTGTTAGTTTTTCTCACATGGTCACTGTTTTATGAAATCATTTTAAATACTCTTCAAGCTGTGAGACTATCACAGGGAGACCATCCCCGCTCCCTCTGTGTTACTTTCCTGTGTGTTCCCTCTGCCCTAGTCCATTCCTGCCCACCACCCGCTGATTGGCCTGTGAGGGACCTATGAGACACACACTCTGGGCAGCCCCTGTTCGGACAGCACTTGGCTAAGGACCCCAAGGCAAGGGACAGCTCCTGAATAAGCATCTCCATTCTGTGTTTGCCCATATTCGCCTGGGAAGACTGCCACTATCAACCAGCAGCGACTGACAAGGTAAGTGTGGTCTGGGTGGGGAGTACAGCAATTATTGTATTCCATTAAAGCCCTTCTGCTCCTAGTATCTTATATCACATATCACACCTCTGCTAGTCAGCTAGAAAGTAACTTTCCTTTCAGTGCTGTATCCCATATTTAAATGTTTTTCCATTTACTGTTGAGTCTCAAACTTGGGTTTTTCTCCATTTACTACTGTATCCCAAATGTAGGTGTTTCTCCATTTACTATTGAGACCCAAATTTAGGTGGCACCCCATTTACTACTGTGTCTCAGATTTAGGCATTTCTCCCACTGCCTAAGTGTCTCAAATCTAGGTGGTTCGCCATTTACTGCTATGTCTCATGTTTAGGCGTCTTTCCATCTCATACTGTGTCTCAGGCTTAGGCATTTCTCTTACTGCTCAAGTGTCTCAGATGTAGGTGGTTTGCCATTTACTGCTTTGTCTCCTATTTGGGCGGGCTTCCATTTACTGCTTTGTCTCGCCCCTGCACATTTTCTTCCGCTACTCTTATGTCTCAGGTCTAGGTGGCTCTCCATTTGCTGCTGTGTCTCATACTTGGGAGTTCTTCTACTTGCTGCTGTGTCAAACATAGGCATTTCTCCCACTGCTCAAGTTCCCAGGCCTAGGCGATTCTCCATTTGCTACAGTGTTCCAAATTCAGGTGGTTTCCTTCTTGCTGTAGTGTCTCAAATTTGGGCGTTCACCCATTTGCTGCGTGTCTTGGATGTGGGTGTTTTCCATTTTCTGCTGGGTTCCAGACTTAGGTGTTCCTCCATTTGCTGCTGTGTCTCAAACTTAGGTCGTTTCCCCCACTTCTCAAGTTCTCAAATCTAGGTGGCTCTCAATTTGCGAGACCCGCCAACCGCCTTGGGAAACCCAGGAAAGCGACATCAAAGATAAACTCCATCTGAGTTTGAAGTATGTATAAATCGCACCATGTCTGTGGACATGTGCAGGAGGCATGGCTCCCATTCCATGCACTCAAGAATGCAGCTATTGCTATGTGAAATCCGGTCTAGCTGCTCACATAGCTGTATGCACTGAAACCCCTGATGTGCCTCAACACCTTCGACATTAGTATGCAGCGACACCCTATGACAAATTCTGGTCTAGCTGGGCACACATTGAGTCTCCTGCACTAGCAATCTGCCTCATCCATCAACTGCACCCACCCAAGTGTCTCACCTCTGGGTTGCTTACTGGAGCCTAGCCAGCCCTCCTAAATCCTAATCCTGGCAGAATGCACACATGCATCTTAAATTAAATGCTCAGAACTTTAACATACCTGGACTTCGGTCCCCAAAGCCGTTCCAACCACAAATCTCATTGAGGGGAAATAGTGCTATATAATGACTAAAATACAATACTACTACAGTGTCAATTTGGTGCAGTATCAATGAAAATCAACATAAATATTACATGTTTATTATCAAGAAGTCAGTAAACATAAAGGTTGCACATTTGTTAACTTATAATTATGTTAACATGCATGCTGTATTTCATTAACCCATGTATCCAATCTTGGAAAACACAATCAATTCAAAATCATGCCCCTCTTGCTGCCCTATGAACATCATGGAAGGTGTGTCCAGTGCACAAAAAGGTGGGTGTAAGATCACCCTCTCAGAGTAGCAGCTCACGGCAGAAGAATTGGCAAATGAGGGAACCTGGCTGTTTTTCAAACAGACGATCAAAGCCCAGGAGCAAGTGATAGGAGTCTCCAGCTACCGTAGGACTGTGAACGAGGTGAAGAAGATCTGGAATGTCCACAAGTGCTGGGTGTAGGGGATTGTATCATAGCCCCGGAATAAGTTAATGACCACAGGAGGTGGGAATGTGCCTCCCCTCGCTTTGGTCCTGGGACGGGAAGGTAACCTCTGAGCTGGACTTCAATGACCTGCATGAGTTTGGCAGTCAGGAAGCTGGAGCTGGACCATCCACAGATCACAGATGGAGGTGAAGAGGATGCCCAAGAGCTGGATCCAGTTGATCACCATTCTAGTAATGGCGTTGATGACAATGATGACTTGGCCTTGGGCCAGGAACCCCTCTGCTGCTGCAGAGGCCCATTAGTCCCTCCTGCACTGCCCACAGAAAATGGTAGAGTACCAAAGCCTGAAAGAGGACCTTGCATGGCAGCAGGTGGCGACCGTGCAAGATGATGCCCAGGCTATGGCTAACGTGGTGCACACCATCAAATATGGGGCTTTGGTTAACCACACGCTGGCAAGCAAGGGAATACATAGAAACAGGACTTTTAAAGAACAGGCAACTGGTTGGCTGTGTGCAATGCCACCCAGAGCTCTAATATGCAGGAGACCCACAGTGGAGACCAGCCAGGCCTTCCAAGTTTATCTAAGGTTAGGAAGACCCATCTTAATACAACTGCCCACGCCACTTCTCTGTTTGGAGCAGCCGTGGGAGGCATTGGGCAATGACCGCTGGACTTCTGTCTCCCAGTCGAGGTGGCTTCAGAAGAGATCAGGTAGGAAGTGACATTAGGGATGTGATGAGTTTTGGGCTAGTGAAACAGATGTCAGTTAAATGTGTGCCTAAGGTGTCCTTGGTGTTTTTGGTTAGGGAGGTAGAGGAGGTATCTGAGGGGTTTATGGGTTTTGGACTAGAGAGGGGGGAGGGTGCGCATGTGTGGGGGCTAAGAAAACTGCTTCGAGAGGGGAGACGAGCTCTGTGTGTATAGGCATCATAAGTGTTCGGTTAGGGTGCGGATCTGGGAGAGAGTATAGAAATAAAAGATTCAACTTGAGGATCTTGTTTTGTGAATCAAAATGGAAAAGGAGCGTAGTATGAAGTCATAAAAAACATAAAAAGGAGGTGGGAATAGGAAAACGTGTGCAAAATTAATGGCCCCAGACCCTCCATACGAGTACATGTTTCGAGAAAGTTGCTTTTCTAAAAGACCATGAAGTCATGGTCCAGCACAGGATTGCTGCGGTCTATTCTGGGGACCAATCACAGCAGTGGGTGATGCAAAGGCTGGCATCACAGGTCATCTGCACGTTCATGCTACATTGCTGCTTCTGGTTCTTGACGAACTGCTCCCTTGGCTCAGGAACAAAGTATGTTTGTATAATTCAGAGCCCCATATTATTGTTGAAGCTGCGTGTGCTCTACATATTGCCCTTGAAAGTATTGAATTTGGCCTGGCTTGTAAGGAGGTGGTTGTACCCCGGGGCATGAGCCAGCGGTTTGGTGGGATTTTGTGAAGAGGGGGCAAAACTAGAGGGGGGATTTCAACATTTTTAGATGTCTTATAACTTTGTTGCCGTTTGACGAATGTGCACAAAAGATTTTAGGAAGATTATAGAACCAACCCTGAATTGTTCAACAAAGTCTGAATGGATTTTATCAACTGGGAGTTTAGTTATATGACTATTTTATGTACTTACATTTTGACTCTTTTCAAAAATAAAGCATAGATGGATTTGCAGGAAAGTTGTGTAAGGAGCATTTGCAAGGATCTGACAGCATGGTTTTGCAAATGTTTCCGTGTTTTATTTTTTACCAAGTGTCATAAGGTATGCACAAAAAATAGTGATATACCTTTGGTGATTGAGGTATAGTCTGTAGCCATGGGCAGTGGCTAGTTTGTCCAGTTCATGGCATAAGGTCATGACCCAGACAATCTGCCTACTGGCCATGATCACGAGGGATGATCAACGGGGTTAAAGTGGCCACCAGGGACCGGCTATGTGGTAAATGTTCTTGTGGGTACAGATTGAAGCGCTGGATGGGATTGCAGCAAATATGCACAAGGAGGATCAGCAACAACTGGAACTCATGGTTTTGCAAATATGTCCTGTGTTTTATTTTAAAAGTATAAATAGTGAGTACACAACACAGTGATATAACTTTGTCTAAGCAATGGGCTTGGCCATCAGCAAGGAGAAATGTGTACTGTAATTTGCTTATTGGGGCATGCAGCATGGTAGATTTGAATGGGAAAAAATATTCAACTTGCGGTTACAGCCTGAAGTGGTGGACTAGTTTACAAAACAAAAAAGTGTGTGCAACGAGCATTAGCAAGGATCTGCAGGCATGTTTTGGGACATATGTCTTGTGTTTTATTTTTCCAAAGTGTAATAATGTAAATAGAAAAACTAGTGATATACATTTGGTGCCTGGGTAGTGGGCCTGGCCCTCGGCAAATGCAAATGTGTACTCTGATTTGCTTATTGGGGAATGCAGTATGGTCAAACCCTATGCCCCATGAATTTGGAGACTGGCCATGGCTGCAAGTCATGAGCACTGGCCATTGGTTATGTTATGGTATAGGGGACACTGAACTATGGTGCAGGGTAGGTGCAATGAATAGGGGCGGTTTGGTTCGGCTGGGGTCATGGTGGAGCCTTATGCTGTAGGCAATTGAACAATGATTTCCATCCCCAGCATGCACTGCTGATAACAACAGACATAAGTATGTGCTGCAAAAAATATGTTTCTTAAAGGAGCTTTATAGTTCTTTCATATATGTGAAAAGAGGAATTATTAATAACTTATATACAGTGATGTAACGCCATGAAAAATTTCACTTATGAAAATCTATTCAATTGACAGAAAGAAACTTTGTTACAGGGATGTCGTGGTTAAGATGCATCCCACCCTTTGGATTCTTCTTCTCCATTAGTTACCATGTGGCGTCCCACCTTGACACACCTTGGCATTTCCCTCTTGGGCCCTCATGAGCACTTGCCCATCTGTACTACCACTTGTATTTATGCACCTGTCTCACTGCATAATGCATATGTGCATTTATAGGAATATTGTGTACAATGTTTTTGGATAAGTAAGGGAAATGTAGATGGAAAAGGTTTGTAAAAGATTGTTAAGTGGAAGTTTTTGTGTGTAAGCTTAATATGGTCATAGGGTTCTCTCTTGGCCTTCTGCAGGCCGCCATGTAAAGGGAAGAGGGGCTCTGTATGTAGCCCCGCCTTTCCTGTCAGGTTGCTTGATTGTCATGGAGAGTATTGAAAACCTCCGTCCCCAAGTACCACAGAGAGAGAATACAAGATTACTCCCTATGCAATCATTGAGGCCACAGGTGGGTAGTTCTTGCAGCTCGGATCCACAGGAAATGTTGAAACCCAAGGCAGCTGTAAAGAAAATCTTTATTAGCAATCAACTGAGCACAGTACAAGCAAACAGGCAGAATAAAGAACAGGGCTTACCTAAACTGATGGGTGAGGAAGCCCAGAACCTAAGATAGTTGGTAATTCCGTGGATGGGCATGTGAGCTGGTTTCCCCGATGACAGTAGGGAGAAGAACTGTAGGCTGGGTTAAAACCCAACTTGCCCTCCTGTAACTTGATGAAACAAAGGACCAAAATCCAAAGTACTTGATAACGTAATGCAGGGAAGAGACCAATGCCAAGTCCAATTCAGGGTAATCCAAGACAGTCCAAAATGCGTCCGAGTTCGAGATGATCCAGCAAACAGAGCCAAAGACGTGAGCAAAAGCAAATCCAAAAACAATCCAAGAGTCAAGAAGCCGTGAAAACACAAGGTATCCAAACACTGTACAGAGTCCTCCAAAGAATAGCTGTGAAGCGCGGACGTGCGGAAGTTCAGCGCTTAAATAGCGGAAGCTTCAGCGCCACCTGATCCGCGATGCGTCACGTGACCCGCAGATGCGACACGTGAGCGTGGTCTCCATGATCGCAGACTTGACTTTATGCGAGCAGCGTCCTGTAGCCGGCGTCTGCGAGCTCCCTCTTGCAGACGCCATGGCAGACGCCAATGAAGGAACGGAGAACCCCTGAGTCTGCATGTGTGGCCCTTGGGGTAAACCCGCTCACGTGACAACCTTCCACTGTGAGGGACATGGAGTGGAAACCTGACTGGGGTAACTGGTGTATTGTGAGTGTTGCCTGTCCTATTGTCTGACCCTGTCCTATTGTCTGACCTAGATGTTTGCGAAAAAGGGACAGAATGAGAGGACAGCGTGACAGAGCCCCCCCCCCTCCAAGGCCCACGACCCCGTGGGCACAACGGATCGTCCCTATGGAAACTGGAAACCAAACGAGGAGCATGTACATCACCCGCACCGCAGGAATCCATGAGCGCTCCTCCGGGCCATAACCCTTCCAATCCACCAGGTACTGCAAACCCCCTTTGAAGAAATGAGAACCCAGAATAGCAGACACTTCAAAAACCTCTGGGGAGGAAGGGGAAACTGGAGCACCAGGAGAACGAAGACGGGTAGGACCGAGGCAAGGTTTGAGAAGAGAGACATGAAAGACGGGGTGAAGCCACCATGAATCCGGGACTCAAAGGCGATAGGCCACGGGGTTGATCAATCGGGAGACCACAAGAGGACCAACGAAATGGGGCAACAACTTGTGGCAACCCTGTAGATGCATATGACGAGAAGAAAGCCAAACTCTAACCCCCACAGCAAACGAAGGGGCCACAGAACGTTTCCGGTCTGCGGCAGCCTTCATGGAATCCTGGGCTTCTTTGAGGTGCAGCAAGGTCTGCGCGTGGACAGCCGAGATGTCTCTGATGCACGAAGAGGCAGACTGATTACCAGAAAGTGAAAAATCCGGGATGGGCAGGATTTTAGGGTGCTGACCATACAAGACATAGAAGGGAGAGAAACCAGTGGAAGAGTGCACCCCGTTGTTATAGGCGAATTCAGCCATATGCAAGATGCAAACCAGGATTGTTGATGCTGGAGAATCAGGCAACGCAGATACTGCTCCATGGTTTGATTGACCCTCTCGGTCTGTTCATCCGTCTCCGGATGGTAGGCGGAAGAGTAACGTGAATCGATCCCCACTAATCTAGTCAAGGCGCGCCAGAAACGAGAAGTGAACTGAGGACCCCTGTCGGATGCCAACACTGATGGTAAACCAAAAAGGCATACGATAGACTTGAAAAACAATCCTGCCAGAACAGGAGCAGAGGGAATGCCCGAGCATGGAATAAATCGTGCCATTTTGGTGAACGAGTCCACCACAACCCAGATGGAATCAAAACTTTGAACCCGGGGAAGATCCGTCACAAAATCCATCGTCACGGTATGCCAGGGCCTCAGGGTTATGGGAAGAGGCTGCAGGAGACCCAACGGTCGTCCTTTCCTATGTTTGGATTGGGCACAAACAGAGCAAGTGTTAACATAGCATTCCACATCCCTTCTCATGGAAGGCCACCAACACCAACGTTGTAGAAGAGAAAGTGTTCTTCGCTGCCCAGGATGTGCATGAACAGGGAGATCATGGGACCATTCAAGAGCCAGATTACGAATATCAGTGGTGGGTAGAAACAACTTGTTCTGAAAGAAAGGCAGACCGTCTTGTAATACCAAATCCCAATCTGAAAGTAATGATGGGTGTGTGGAAACCCACTTACGGACCATATCCAGCAGAGTCAGAGAAGGAGTGCAGAGGCATATCACATGTTTCTTATCTAGCAGGGACTCAGGATAAACTGGCAATGAAACCCCACCAGGAGAGCGAGACAAAGCATCAGTCTTACCATGAATGTTACCAGGACGATGCATGATCTGGAAATCGTAAGCGGCAAAAAACAGATGCCACCTAACATGTCTGCTATTCGAGCATTTCAGAAAAGCTAAATCGCGTAGATTCTGATGATCCGAGAAGACCGTCACCCGATGTTTTGCACCCAGAAGATGGTGACGCCATACTTGGAAAGCCTCTTTGACAGCCAGAAGTTCTTTTTCGGTCACTGTATAGTGACACTCTGTGGGTGTAAACTTCCGGGAATGAAAGGCGACTGGATGCAAGCGTCCAGTAGAGACACATTCTTGAGACAGTATTGCCCCTAAGGCGAACGAGGACGCGTCCGCCTCAACTATAAAAGGGAGATCACTGTCAGGGTGTTGGAGGACAGGAGCAATGGTAAATGCAGCTTTTAGGGTATCAAATGCAAGTTGTTGATCGTTGGACCAATTAAATGGAACTAGAGGACTGGTCAAAAGAGTAAGAGGTGCTGCTATAGAAGAAAATCCAGAAATGAATCTTCTATAGTAGTTAGCAAAACCCAAAAAAGACTTTAATGCTTTAAGGTTGGTGGGAGTCGGCCACTCCAAAACCGCTTTGACTTTGGCATGGTTCATAGTGAGACCATCAGGAGTGATGTGAAACCCTAAAAATTCAATGTTGTCAGTGTGGAATTGACATTTTTCGGGTTTTGCAAAAAGGGAGAACATACGTAAGCATTTTAGTACCTCCCTTACGTGTCTGATGTGTTCCTCCTGAGAACGTGAAAAAATGAGAATGTCATCCAGGTAGACCACCATAAATACATCCAGAATATCACTAAAAATTTCATTCATGAAGCGCTGGAATGTAGCAGGGGCATTGCAAAGGCCGAAAGGCATGACCAAATATTCATATAATCCGTAACGAGTGCAAAAGGCCATTTTCCACTCATCACCCTTTCTCACACGTACTAGATTATACGCACCTCTGAGATCCAACTTAGTGTATACTGAAGCATGCGTGAGGCGATCCAATAGGGGCGTGATGAGGGTAATAGGATACCTGTCCTTTTTAGTGATGGCATTTAGACGTTGGTAATCAACACATGGGCGAAGGTCTCCCTCCTTCTTTGGGACAAAGAAGATAGGGCTGGCTGCTGGAGATGAAGATGGACGTATGTGACCCTTACGTAGGGACTCTTGAATGTAAGTTTTCAAGGCTTGTTCCTCAGTAGGAGATAGTGAATATATACGACCCTTTGGGACCACAGAATCTGGTAGTAATTCAATAGGGCAATCGTACAACCTATGAGGTGGAAGGATTTCTGATGATCCCTTATCAAAGACATCCAGGTAGTCTCGATAAGGCTTTGGAATTGACTCAGCTACAAGACCAACAATGTGCGTGTCTGCCAAGGTAACGGGAGAAGGTTCCAAAGTGAGTTGTGAAACAGTACTGAGAAATTGGGCTGGAGTGCTCTCAGTAGAAGGTGTAGTAAGGCAAAACTCCTGGCAAACTTCTGACTCAAAGAACACAGAACCAGTCTTCCAATTGATCAAAGGGTTATGCAGACCCAACCAAGGGATGCCTAAGATAAGGTCATATTGAGCCATGAAGATCAAGTCAAAGCTAATGGTTTCTTTGTGGTTAGTTTGTATGACCAAAGTAAGAGGTGCTGTCTGTTGGCTAACTGGGCCAGAGACTAACGAACTCCCATCTATGGTCTGTACGGGTTCTGGTCGGGTCTTGGCGATAACAGAAAGGCGGCCTTAGAAGTAGGATCGGGGAAGGAGGTAGGTCAACACAGGAAGTGTAACTTGCACTGATTTATAAATGTGCGGTACTTGGTGGGATCCCCCTGGAATCTTTCAGGTGCAGCCAATGGAAAAGGAGTGGGTAGAATCACGGGAGCAGGAGTGGTTGGGGCTGGGGCCTGGGGAACTGGGGCAGGTGATGCCGCGTCCCCGAACTCTGCATCTGCAGGTAATGGGTTACGGGTACTCTGAATAGCATCTAAACGTTGGTGAAGGGCTGTGGTGGCTGCAGCCATGTCCGCTCTTAGTACTGTGATCGCTTGAATCATAGCTGCCATGGGGTCATCCGCGGCACCCTGCATACTCTGCACGACAAAGAATGGCTTCACAGTCTGTCAGGTTGCTTGATTGTCGTGGAGAGTATTGAAAACCTCCGTCCCCAAGTACCACAGAGAGAGAATACAAGATTACTCCCTATGCGATCATTGAGGCCACAGGTGGGTAGTTCTTGCAGCTCGGATCCACGGGAAATGTTGAAACCCAAGGCAGCTGTAAAGAAAATCTTTATTAGCAATCAACTGAGCACAGTACAAGCAAACAGGCAGAATAAAGAACAGGGCTTACCTAAACTGATGGGTGAGGAAGCCCAGAACCTAAGATAGTTGGTAATTCCGTGGATGGGCACGTGAGCTGGTTTCCCCGATGACAGTAGGCAGAAGAACTGTAGGCTGGGTTAAAACCCAACTTGCCCTCCTGTAACTTGATGAAACAAAGGACCAAAATCCAAAGTACTTGATAACGTAATGCAGTGAAGAGACCAATGCGAAGTCCAATTCAGGGTAATCCAAGACAGTCCAAAAGGCGTTCCGAGTTCGAGATGATCCAGCAAAAAGAGCCAAAGACGTGAGCAAAAGCAAATCCAAAAACAATCCAAGAGTCAAGAAGCAGTGAAAACACAAGGTATCCAAATGCTGTACAGAGTCCTCCAAAGAACAGCTGTGAAGCGCGGACGTGCGGAAGTTCAGCGCTTAAATAGCGGAAGCTTCAGCGTCACCTGATCCGCGACACGTCACGTGACCCGCGGACGCGACACGTGAGCGTGGTCTCCATGATCGCGGACTTGACTTTCTGCGAGCAGCGTCCTGTAGCCGGCATCTGCGAGCTCCCTCTTGCAGACGCCATGGCAGACGCTAATGAAGGAATGGAGAACCCCTGAGTCTGCATGTGTGGCCCTTGGGGTAAACCCGCTCACGTGACAACCTTCCACTGTGAGGGACATGGAGTGGAAACCTGACTGGGGTAACTGGTGTATTGTGAGTGTTGCCTGACCTATTGTCTGACCATGTCCTATTGTCTGACATAGATGTTTGCGAAAAAGGGACAGAATGAGAGGACAGCGTGACATTTCCTTTCCATGGTGGCCATCTCGGAAAAGGATTTTGCTTCCTGCAGCGGGACGCTGCACACTTCTTTTTTAGCACCCCAGGTTACCGCTTTTGCAACCAAGGGTGCTAATGGCCTTCATCCCCGTTGCAGGGGTGGGAACAGGGGATACCGGTCTGGAAGCCTTGTTATCCGCCCTCGCTTCGCTTAGGCCGATAACTTGGGCTGTCATGCCATTATCCCCCATTCTAGTCCCTGGAACGGGGGATGAATGCCACATTATTCCCATTACCATAACACAAAATGCTGATGGAAACGTTGGAAAATCTTATTGAGTCTATGTACTTTACTGATTAATGTAAAGTAGATGGAGTCTGTAAGATTATTTTATTTAGTTCTATTTTTTTTTACTGTGAAAGTTGGTTCCTAAAGGACCAATTCAACAATTACACAACCACACTGTGCATGTACAAATGATGTGAAATTATTCGATATTGAATAGGAATAACACAGCTGACACGTGTTTTGACCACAGGTCTTTTTCCAGGCTGGTATCCACATACCAAGATACACAATAATATGATAGTCATAACACTTACAGTAATCAAAGGACATCCATTTACATTGCTAGAACACACCAGGTAAAACAAATTAGGGCATAGGAACAAAGGAAGCAACAAAAAAGAATTTGATATATGTGTTAACCAAAGTCCAGCAAAGCAAAATTAAACATCCATAGGTTGAAGCAAACCATAGAAATCACAAAGGATACCAATGTAGCATGTAACGAGCCAGGGAAAAGAAGAAGAAAAAACATAGGCACATAATGAGACAAATGTATGGTCAACCAGAAGTGAAACAAGAATTTATAAGTTAGACTGTAAGATTGCAGAATGCATGTGAGTGATGAACCATATTATTCTGCCTGATTGGGTGACATCAGAGCCAAGTGCACCATAAAGCATGCTTGTCCATGCAGTAAATTACCCGAGTCCTTATTAATGCACCTAGAGGGATTAACTCATGTTCACTGTGATAATGCCACTGAGTACCACTATTGCCTGATATATACCGAGATAAGACATCAAGGAGTGTCCCATTAGCCCATATATAACTCTGATAAGACAATGTAACCAATCAAAGAATTTCCACCTACCTGTACTGCGTTCCTTAACTTGACCCCACTTTTGGGAAGTTACAGTGAACTGAAAATCGTAAAGCATAAGCCATCACTTAGTATGATGCCACAGACCATAATTCCTGTGCTTTAATGGTTAATACTGCAAAAGGCACCCAAAACCATTAACATACCTGAATTATCTAATTCTAGAATACATTACTCATTGCCAAATTGGGTTTCGAACATTGCTAATTGCCAAATTCAATTACGGACAACCAAGGCAACACTTTCAAAACAACAAATAAGGCAGCTGACCTCAATTTAAAATAAAACAACACCTCAATATCAAAATAAATTGTGATTAAATTGCATATTTACAAAAAATTCAGAAAACGCTTGGTCTCATTTACAGGTGTATATTTGCAAATAAGATTAGATTCCAATTGCCTCATGTTAAGTTCTCGTTTACCACCTTTGGGTGGTGAGGTCACTTGCATCATGCCTACAAATCGTAAATCTTTGGTGTTGTCCATTTGATGGTTTGTTTGTTTGTTTATTGATTTATATAGCACACCAAATCCGGAGGTAGCTGGGCACGTTTTACAAGTAATTTCAATTATTCGGGTTGCACAGAGAATAGTCACAGTCATTATATACAATAATACAAAAAGGGGGCACAGTATAATACAAAAGAAGATACAATACAACAATTCACATAGCAGCAGACAGTACATTGATATGAAAGAAGATTCGTAAGGTGTCCTAAAGGACCTCAAATGTCCTTAGTAGGTAGCCAACTTTTAGTGTTTTTCCTAAAGATATGGAAAGACTGTTCTGATCGCAGAGAAGACGGAAGGGCGTTCCATAGCTGAGCAGCCATAACAGGAAAGCTACTCCCACCTGCTTTTTTCAGTTTAAATCTAGGGACTGTAAGGCAGAAAGAGTTAGCCGTCCTCGTAGGATGTGTTAAAGTTTTTTGACAATTTTGGGGCAGCATTGTTTAGGCATTTGTGGGTGAGGGAGACTGTTTTAAACCGGATTCTGTCCTTGATTGAGAGCCAGTTGTTCTTTCGCCTAGCCTCCGAGATGTGTTGTCTACTGGGAATACTTAGGGCCGTTCTAAGTGCATTATTAGAAGTATTTGAAGTTTATTGACAATGTAATTGCTAGCACCTAAGTAGAGGGCATTGCAATAATCAAGTTTTGAGAGAATTAAGGCTCTCGCTAGTGTGAAACAGCTCTCAATGGAGAGGAAAAGGTGTACAGGCCTGTATCAGTTTACAGGTGTAAGCTGTAGCAGAAGCCGTGGCATTAACTTCTTTGCCTAGATTAAGAGCTGAGTCTAGGTAGAAACCTAAGGTTTTTACTTCCTTTGCCACTTTAATGTCAATACCGTCGATATTGAAGGCTGTGTATTTGATGCTGAGTTTGTTGAGGTTAGCCGGAGCTCCTAGGATCAGGAGCTCTTTTTTTGTCATCATTCAAGCATAAGCCGTGGGATGCCATCCACGCCTGAATGATTAGATAGATTGTGTTCACTAGGGCCAAATCCGTATCGCAGTCACCAGTGAGGGGTATGAGGATCTGAGTGTCATCTGCATATTTAGTGTAGGTGACACCCAAATGGTCAAGGTCATCGAATAGAGGCTTAGTAAAGACACTATACATCATGGGGGATACACAGAGCCTTGGTGTACTCCGCATGTTATAGGTGAGGGGTCTGCTGAGGCCGAGATAGAGAAAACTCTTGTTGACCTGTTACTCAGAAATTATTGAATCCATGCTGTGTATTTTTGTGAGAAATGAGCCGCAGTGGACAAATGTTTACATAGCACTTTGTGATCTACCAGATCAAAAGCGGCTGTTAAATCTAATAATAGTAAAAGGGCAAGTTTTCTATTGTCTTTGAGTTCGTCATTTTGATTCTTAAGATCTAACAGAGCCGTTTCTGTGCCATGTTGCGGTCTGAAACCAGATTGCCGGAGCCCTAAGAGGGTATTGGTCTCAAAGTATGCTTGGATCTGGAGGTAAGCTGCTTTGTCTATTATCTTAAGTAAAAACTTGACTGTTGTAATCAGCCTGTAGTTTGTTGGGATAGTTTGGTCTAATGACGTTTTTTCTAAGAGTGGTAAGACCCATGCATCCTTAAGTTTGGTAGGGACACTGCAAGTTAGAAATGAAGCATTGATTAGTTTGGTGATGAAGGGAGCCAAGTCTCTGGCAGGTTCTTTGATTATTTTGGCTGGGCAGATATCTCCCTAACATCTTGAGGGCTTGAGCGAGGCAATGATGTTTTCCACCTCTTGGGTAGAGACTTGGGAACATTTTAAATGCTGGGAAGGTTTAAAAGAGTGGTCTTGGGAACCGTGATAGGTGCCTGTTTTGTTCAGCCTTTTGTCAGCTATTTTGTTTTGGAGGAGGGCAATTTTATTGGACAGTGCATTTTGGATATTAGTGCACCATACTTTATCCTTCGTGCAAGTATCTTTGGGGGGGGATAGGGGCTTCCATTTCTTTTAGGATAGTGTTAAGATAATGCAGGGGCTGCAAATGAGTACTCTGAAGCCAGGTTCAGTTCAGGTGTCTTTAGTGGGTTCGTGGTAACAAAGGTAAGTACAACAGGAACATCTCAGGATAGGTTTAAGGGACCGAAGCACCCACCGGTCCCCCTCTGCCCAGATCATTTTCCAACTGGCAGAGGGAGATCATAACATTACATTCTGAGTAATTCATTCTAAATAGAACGCACTCCCCAAACATTCCAGATTCAACTTCACACACACACAGGGAATGGCCACTAACTAGGGAAAGATAGGACATAACACATCTCCCCCTTCCTAACAACTCAATTAAAATAGATAAATAGGGAAATAAATGAATTGAAGGTTTAAACCTCAAAACTAACCATCCTAAAGCATCCTGCAAACCACAGAAATAATATGTTATTCCCTACTCAGATCCATATAATAGCTAGATATAGCCAACACACTCAAAACACTCACCAGCCTCATAGTGGCCACTTATGACGCTCACCTACAGGGACCAGCCCACCATCATGACACAATCTACACCACCTACATCCTCGAGTAACCCTGTATAGTCCAATCTCCATCCTCAAAACCTCAAAAGAGAAACTACAGGGTCAAACCCCTCTAACTGCCTAAAGCAACGCAATATATATCTCAACTAGAAATGTAGTTGGGCACCAACCACACATAGGTGATGAGAACCACCAAATTTGGTACTGAATCAATATCAAGAATTGACACCCACAGCGTGCCAAACAACACCAGGTCCATAACCTGGCCATAGACCATGACCAACCAATGCTCAACTGAGCATTTACCTATGACTCTACTGAATGCCCGCCGCAGCTGAGCACAAGACATAGGCACCTTAGTTCTGATGCCTAATAGCATTGCAACTAGAGTGCACTGCGTGCCATCACACACTGACACTCAGACAACCATACAACCGCAATCATTCAGGTGGTCAACTTTAATTACTCACACAGTGGCCCTCATTACGACCCAGGCGGTAAGTTACCGCCTGGGCCGTGACTTTACCACCATGGCGTAAACTACGTTTACGCCATGGTGGTTGGCGGACTTACCGCCCCATTCCGACCTTGGCGGGGCGGTAAGTCCCCAATCCCCATTTACCCTTCCCCATTCCCATTTTTGCCCCATGGGGCATAATGGGAGTGGGGAAGGCGTTAATTACGCCACCGTAAATTACGGTGGCGTAATTAACTCCATGGTCCCTTAGCGCCATGGATTTTAACACCTGCTAAAAGCAGGTGTTAAGTCCGCCATGGCGCTAAGGGACCTCGTACTCAGGCGGTAAGGGTCGGCGCTGTTTACGGCGCCGTAAACCCCTTACCGCCTGAGTTGTAATGAGGGCCAGTTACTCCTAAAACGATTAATGAACGAATTCAGAATGACTTTTGGGAATATAAGACATTGTAAGTAAATCACCATAGCGAGTCCCAAAACCATTCTTGCAGAGTCCACTTTTCTTTTAAAATTCCTGTGGAAACAAAATTAGGTTGAGAACAAACATTTTCAAGTGACTGTGATACAGATATGCAGTTCTCCCAAAACACTCCCAAAATCCATATAGTTACAAGACGAATTCAGCATTACAAATTTTGAATATCCGTAATTTTAGTTGCGCCACAATAAGAGTTCAAAATGTAATGCTTGCAGAGTCTTTGTATTAATGTGCCTGTGGAGAGAATTCGGATTGGTGCATAAAGAAAACAAACACTTGACATTTCATAAGGTAACTTTTCTATTGGCTGCCTGAATTCAATATAATCCAAAACATTTTGCCAAAACCACTTTTGGCACCATGAAATACTTTAACCAATAGTCACTACTGACTCTAAATGTAGTGGCACCCTACCACAAATGCCACACTGGGACCATAATAAAGCATTGCCTTGAATCGCTAATTGCCACGTAAAATACAACTTCCCACTCTTGGGCAACAACAATGCCTACACTATTGGCACCCACCAATAACCATACTGGCAGCAATCATGAACACCAAAACACATAACCGCTATAGAGCAACACACATGCCCACAACTATGGCACAACAACCGGAAATTCTTTTCCCAAAATAATGCCAACAACACATTGGTACTGTGATGCACCAACACTAATTGACACCACCAAACATGGCTACCTACCATATCTATCTAGGGCACTAATACGGGAAACACTTTCCCATACAACACGTCCCCAACCTATATTGGGACAAACTTAACCAAAGCCTAATCATGTCAATTGCATGTGCACAGGGCGGATCAGCTTGCTGGGTTCACCATTTATGCCCTGCTGCTCATAAAATAGAGATGAACTGGTTGCCGTGGCAATAGAGCCATAGCAAATGGCTTTAACCCCTACATGTTGTAATTCAAATACTGCAAAAAGAAACTTTAAGGCAGTACCGCATGCATTGTAAGCTGCAACAAATGAAAACATATGAGCTCAAAAGAAACAAACACATCCACATTGACAGTATGCTTCGTTAGTGCACAACACGTAGGTTTTGTTTTCCTTTGCCAAATACGAACAAAAGCTCCGAACCGGACTGTTTTCTCACTGTCTAATGCAATGTTGCATAATACGGAGCATACTTCCTGGACGTTCCCTTGAAGTTTGATGCATGTTATTGGACTTTGAGGGGTACTATACTCCAAGCTCCATTCACATGTTCTTGTTGCCGTTTATTAAAATGATCTGACTGCGGAAGATTTCGTTAGAAGCGTAATCTTCTCCTTGACACCTGAGACACAGCAAACTTCCATTGGGCAACTTCCATGCGTTGTAATCAACGGCGTGTAATAGTTCATAGTGTGTGGACGTAATGAATCATCAGACCCGGAAGAAACGCACGCTTTGAGCACGTTGGAGGGTGCGCTTTTCTAAACCTCCTCCTGACTTCTATGATGAGAGATTCTGCGTCGCACAGTCTCAGAACGTTGATACGAACTCTCACTGACACCCACAGCCACTCAGCGACCTCATCACAACAATGATGAACAGGGCCACGAACGGAGCTCTGCATGTCAACCGTCACACACAGGATTACTGTTCGACGCGGCGAATTACCGTTGGACTAGTCGAGCGGAGCTGCTCCCAAACTGAATTTCATGACGGTAATCATGACAGGACACAGTTTGAATGTACAAAATCTCTCCGATTGCATTTAAGTTGCATACATGAGGTGCTGTCGCCTTTCTTTGTACTTTTCCCCCAGCCCTTTGCGCGCTTCCATGAGTGACTGAACAGCAGTCCTTAAGTCACTCAAAAGCCTATGCCAAGCCGTGCAGCGCAGTCCCTGGATGCCTTATTTAAGCCTGCCCCTTTTTGACAGTGAAAGGGTGCGCTTACCTTGGGGCCGGGGCGGGGGGGCCGGTGGGTGCCTCTATGGTTCCTCCTTTGTGCTGGTGGCTACCTTCCTTGCCATCTCTTCTTCCCTGGTACTTCCTTTTAGGTTGCAGCTCCTTTCAGTTTCCATCCCATCCTCGTCACCAGTGTTAAGATAATGCAGGGGCTGCAAATGAGTACTCTGAAGCCAGGTTCAGTTCAGGTGTCTTTAGTGGGTTTGTGGTAACAAAGGTAAGTACAACAGGAACATCACAGGTTAGGTTTAAGGGACCGAAGCACCCACCGGTCCCCCTCTGCCCAGATCATTTTCCAACTGGCAGAGGGAGATCATAACATTACATTCTGAGTAATTAATTCTAAATAGAACGCACTCCCCAAACATTCCAGATTCAACTTCACACACACACAGGGAATGGCCACTAACTAGGGAAAGATAGGACATAACAGATAACAAAGAGTTCCTTAGTGCTAAAGCTAGCTTTGTTAATCCTATTGTCATAACTCTCACGTTTGGTGAGTAATATTTCAGCTTTGTATTTAGCTGAAATTTTCAGTAGGTTACTTTTATTCTCCTCAATGGGAAGATTTTTCCACAAGACTACCAATTTCCTTTTTTTCTGCCGGCAAGGCTTTTAGGTGGGGAGTAAACCAGGAGTTAAGATGGGCTCTAGGTTTACTACTGCACATTTTGAGCGGGGCAATGGTGCCTAAAGCTTACGGAATAGTAGAGTTATATAAATCTACTAGCATGGCTGGGTCAGAAGTAGCCGGTATGGGGTTTAAGATGGGAAGCAGATGTGGCAGAAGCTTGTCTATTGTAATTTTCTGTTTATTCCTGGTGAGGTTAGGAGGAGCTGTTGGGTTGTTCTTGATGGTCTGTATACTTGCTAGCATTGTGAAGGCCAATAGATAATGGTTTCTCCAGGTCTGCAGTTCAATGGAAGTGATTGTTGTCTCACAATTGAGATCTGCCACCCAATCTAAGGTTCTACCTTTTTTCGCGGGTCGGTTGATTACCTCTTTGCTTAAGGCCTAGTCCGGCGAGGGTGTTTGACAATGCCAATGCGTTTTGGTCATTGGGGTCATTTAGGCCAAGGTTGAAGTCACCTAGCACTAGTATTTACGAGGTGGCTATGGTATTAGCAGAAAGTATCATAGTGATGTCTTCCTAGAAGGAACCAATAGGACCAGGAGGTCTATAAATGAGGTGCACAGTTAGTGTATATGAGTTGGTGATAGGTCGTTTAACCGTGAGCAATTCACTCAAAAGGACGTGAGGTGAAGTGAATACTCTGAGGTCTAGACTGGTCTTGGCAATGAAGGCAATGAAGGCAATGCCACCACCTCCAGAGGCTTCTCTATCTGCTCTCAGGATGATATAGTTGTCAGGTGTAGCAAGTAAAAGAGAGGGACCAGCTGATGCGTGGAGCCACGTTTCATTTATAGCTAGGAAAGCACATTTTTCTGCATTGATCAAGTCAGCTATGTCTATGGCATGAGCTACCATTGATCTTGCATTGATTAAGACGCCTTTGATCAATGGGGTGGTGGTGGTAGAAGGGATAGGACAGGGCTTTCTCTGAGTGACTATGTTTTTATTTGTGTAGTCGGTTTTGGAAGTGGAGTTATTAAGCAAGGGGGTTGGACCGAGTTTAGTTGGTAGTCTAGTCTTTAGAGAGTAGGTTCTAGTAAGTCTAGAGCCAATCCTGCCATTTCTCACTCCAATGGAACATGGTTTGTTGGGTACTGGTTGGGTGGCAAAGTGTTTAATCCTTTGGATAGGTATTAGGGTACAGTCAGAGCCTATGAGGGTAACGGCATCTTTATTAGGGTGCTTAATTCCCAAATTTAACTCTGGTAGGAATTTGGTGGGTCTGATGGTTGTTGTATTTAGGCTATGCTTAAGAGATGGCAAAAAACGAGTAGGTTTAATCCAAGATGGTGGTAAGGTAGGAGTAATCATGATTATAAACGGAGACTCTGAGTGTAAGGAATCTAAAGCTGTAGCATAACGACTAGCATCTAGTATAGTAAACATTAGTTTTACAAAGAGGCAGCTGAGGGCATACATAGTATGGGTGTGCAGGCCAGCTGGCTTTGGGAGATAGGCAGTCTGTATCAAGGTAAGTAGATATTGTACAGTGGGAGCTAAGTCCTAATATGAGTAGTAACACAGTTGGTCATAGGCTAGGAAGGACTAAAAAACAATACTAGTGGTATGCCCAATGTGGTATAGATAATGCAGCATTCAATATCACCGTACAATAGGTAACACAGTTGGTCATGGGCAAAGAAGTACTAGAAGACCATACTGGTGGTGGTATAGATAATGCAGTACATAATTCAATAACACAGCACAGTATGTAACACAGTTGGTCAAGGGCTAAATGTATGAGATACAATGTATACGCCAAACGAGGATCGGCTCGGTGCAGTGTGCAAATTAGCATGGTAGGTAAAGGGCAACAATGTGCATGGCTAGTAAAGGTAAAAAAATGCAGAGCTAGCTAATGTAGCAATGCGCTTAGGTACAGGTGAGGAGGGGCGCTACCGCATGAGGGCAGTTAGGCTAGAGTATCGAGATGATGCCGGGCAGTGAACGCACCCTGCCGGACGATCTAACCCAGTATGTGCATTATATAATGTTCGAATGTGGGATCTAAACAAAAGTTTGACAAGAATAAGCTGAGAGGATGTGAGCACATAGGCTTACCTAATACAGACTATTAATGGTAAAAATTGCACAGTGCAACAACAGTGCGGTTTAACTATTAGAGCCCTCATAATGCTTGGTAGCAACATTAGCAATAACAACATTTGCTAGGGAAGAATGGTAGTTATGGAACATATAACTATGCGGTTCCGTGCTAACGTGTGACGCATTACATAGTGATCATTAGAGGCAAGAGTGGGACTGTGAGTTAAACAGGTTAGAGTCAGTTACAACATGATAACAAACTTCGAAGTGTGGCGTTTGATATATGACATGCTTACCGCATGGTACAGTTTGTGAAGGAATCGAATTCGATAGTCCTCGTTGGGTGATCGCTATACAGGCGGGTTGCACGAGGTGAAGTGATTCAGGAAGTCTATGATCACTGTAGTGCTTATGAATAAGCGGGGTGAGGGTAACACAAGGCTATAGTGATAGAGTTGAGCAGATTGGAGTGTCCTGTGGCCGTGGCGGTCTGGACAGGTCCAGACAGGTGTTGTCCTTGCTCATATGGGGCCTTTGTCGTAGGGGGCACGGTTGGCGCCTTACGGTCAGTTGAAGCGGCCTATGAGCGCGCTTGCAGGTGGTTGATTAGCAACCTGGGTAAACAAGATCAGGAGAGGGTTGTGGTGTCCATTTTAGAGCGAAACAGGGCTGGCAATTAACGCGGATCACTCGCTCCACGAGTGTGATGGCGGAGTGGAGCCCAGGCTCTGCTACGCTTCATTGAGGTGATCAGCCTGTTTTTAAAACAGCTGCTTCGGTGTTCGTAGGAAAGAAGCGCAGTGGTGTTTGGCTCCGTGATGAGGTTAGCTGCTCCTGCAGCGGTCGACTTTCCGATGGTAGAGCTGCTCCTGCAGCGCTCGAGCTGCGAGGGCTCCTGCCCTGTGATGAGGTGGTCTCGATGTGGTGGTAACGTTGCCAATGTATGACTAATGGATATTTAGCATCTTAACTGGGGATGGTGCTAACATGTTCACTGATCCTGATGAATTGTGCTGCCTATATAGTGTGCACCACAAACACATATAATCCAATAAATCACAAATGTGGAATTGCAATTGATAAATGGGTCCACATTCTGAATACCTAAACTACCAAAGTTAATCTCATTAGTTTTTAATGCAAATGGACATATAGAGCAACCTCCACATTTATGAAAACTACCTTTCCGCATCCTCTGCAACCAATCTCCAGTCTGGGATGTGTCTCTCATAAATGAAGGACATAAGTAAAGTAAATTCCTCCTTGTGGGAGCCTTACTATATGAAATGTGTGGTTTGGTGTCAAGATACTCCACCAAATCTTTATCAAGTCGTAATAAGTGTACATTTTTTTGTAAAATGTGAAAAAGATGCTGGCTGTCCGAATTATTCCTTGTGATAAACCTGAGTGCTTTAGAAACCAAAGCTTTATCTTTTGTCTTCGGTGTCAACAGTGAAGCTCTCTCCATCTGATTCACTTCATGCTCTACTGAGTCAAGTGCTACTGATGAGTAGCCTCTGGCCAAAAATCCTGTTCTGATATTTTCACATTCTGCCCGGCAGTCAACTTCATGACTACAATTCTGTTTGGCTCTTATATATTCACCTTTTGGTATGTTTGCAATGACGGTATTCCTGCGACAGCTTGTAACATGTAAACCTGAATTAACAGATGTAGTTTTTCTGAAAGTATGAGTCATGTATCCAGTTAGAGTCATTGTAATTCGTAATTCTATGCTAGGAGTACTGGGTGTATAAGTAAAATACAGCCCCCCATTATTTGAATTGAGATATGTAACACAATTTGATAATTCACTTGCTGTACCTGTCCAAACCATGATAACAAAAGGACAAAAAGAACCACCAACCGGTGGGTTCGGTGTGCCCTGGAGAACAAGTAGCAGTATAGGGCAAACAAACAAATATATCAAAGAGGGGGTAACTGCTATATTTGGGGCTGGGTGCTCAAGGGTTATGCTAATTTAAGAAACTCCTTGGCCCAGGCACTGATTTGTTTTAGGGAAAAGGTAGTTAGTTGTTGGTTTATATGCCAGAAAAGACACAAAGAGACCTTAAGATTTACCATTTTTTGCCAATATGTATTTGTTTTAAAAATATATAATTGCATAAATGCAGACAATGAAGTAAATGAAACTAAGAAACATAAATCAATTTCAGGCGTGAACAGACTGAGATGTCGAATTTGCCAATTCAGACCAATAACACATCTTGTGTGTAAAGAAATGATGCAGGTTCACATTTCAAAGCAAAGTCTAATACCTGGAGTTCCTATAAACAGTGTCTATAGATGTAACCAAAAACATAACTGACCTAGAATATTTGGAGTGTGGACACACAGTGGCAATGCTAAGGATTTTGTGTAAAAACAAAAGAAAAGGAGAGCTACTTATTATGACTATTCAACTAAGTAAAAAACGAAGACACTATTCAGTCTTTAAATGAATAACATTGTTGATTATCTAAATAAGAACTAATTCTCTAGTGGGGAGGGTGCTCTACTAAAACTTAGAGGTCAGATAATGTCCTGTTGTACACTCCTGAGTATCGATGAGATTAATATCTTCTCTAATGCCCTTGAGAGCGAAGGAAACGCCTCTCGGGGTAGGGTCAGCCAACGCAGTGGGGGAAGTAAAAAAAATAGATAATCACAAACACTTCAATATAAAGACAAAGAAAGGCTGTATCCCAAGCTGTGAAATAACAACCTTTCATAAAAACACTTTAGTCATCCCCTCACATAAGTGGCGTTTCAGCGGTAATGGGGATAAAGATGCGCATGTCTGCCTTCCTTAGGGCAATGAGTTGAAGACCCTGTGAATGGAAAACAAAACAATTGTGTCTATTTGTGTTTTCTGGCATATGTACGTAGTCCCAAAATTGAATGGGAACAAACAAGAAAAATTCTTTGGACAAAATATTATTAGAGTAAAGGCAACTTCTTCCCGGGCACTTCCTCCGTGGTAACTTAAATTTGAAGGAACTTACCACGAGAAAGATAGAGGGGGAGAAATGAGGTTTCTCCTTAGATCCACCCGCGCACTAAATATATACCAAATGCCGAGAGCAACATGTCCGTGCAAATTTATGTGCTTTATACTGGAGTTCAACACTCTCCTGTAAAGCAAAATGAGCTTAAATGAACTTGATGTAGGCTAGGTTTGTGCATTGTTTGCATCGATATACTGGATGGAGGTATTTGGGTTGCAGGTTGCACATATTGTTTAACTCGAGTTGCGAAAATCTCTTTCAACTTTAATTTACGTACAAATTTGAACAAAAACAATCTGAATATCTACATAATTGTTGAAAACTGAAGGTGAAAATGATAAGCCCTTGTTTAATACAGCAGTTTCCTGTGGAAAGAGTTGGTAGGTAGACAAATTATAAATTAAATTGGTAGTCTTCCCTGGTTGAATTTTTTCTACTGCAAAGCTCGAGTCACTCGATGTCCAAGTGATGGGTCGTTTCCGCCTGCATTGTTTTCCACCTCTACTGCCCCTGAATTTGTGACTGGTGTTGGAATATTGGTGGATATGGTGTATTGGAACCTGACTTGTTTTTGTGTTTGCCTCTGATTTCCTCTCTTGAAACAGCATATTTGCTCCAAAAAAAAGATGAAACAGAGGATACTGCATCATTTCAAGTTCCACTAGGAGGTATTGGACCAAAATCACGTATCGCTGGAAATTCCTGTCCATGGTCCATGGCCCTAATAGCCTTATCCATTTTCTGCTGGTCATGTGCTAAAGCCTTTTCTGCTTGGCTAATATGTCTGCAAGCACATTTTTCTCTACTTTTGAAGCATTGGGAGGCTTCTTTGCACCAAACCCGAACCACATCAAAAGCAGCAGGCATAGATTTTTTAGTTAATAACACTAAATCGAAATGCTGTATTCTTGCTAGTTCAAACGAACCATTTTATGGCAACTGCAAATCTGGTAAATGTCTGGTCTGGCGGTGCCAACAATTGTTGAAAACTATTGCCCCCTAACCCAAATTTGATGTACATTTCATAGGCTGGGGAACCCAAAGGTGGAGCAGGCTCACCATAATCTAAACCACTGAGTAGTTTTCTATTGCAGCAAAGTGCTGCACAACATGTGCGCATCTTACTAAAACCAGGCATATCTTAACTCAAAACGGTCGCACCTGGCAAATATTTTGCAAAATATTTTCATATACAACCAGTTTGAAACAAACCTAATTCCAATCAAAAGCAATCCCCCATCAAAAGTGGTCTTCAAAAGGGAAAAACCACAGTCCCCGTTCAGGACCCTCACCGGGATGACCACTGGCTGAAGAGACAGATGTGGATCATGAGTAGCAGCTGCGAGAAACTTCATCTCAGATTATCAGGGATCCCTGGTACTCACAGCTCCCAACGTCTTTTCACCCCATCCTTGAAAAGTGATGGATCATCCTCGAAAGGGCCACAAGTCCCGGGTAACAAAATCTGGTAACTGCAAATAAGATAAGAGAAGACCAACAGTCACAGGTGAAATATATACAATAGTTTATTCGCTTCAAGCGGACTCAGGTTCATCTACAAAAAAGTACAGTCATAGTGAAGTGAGCCATTTACAACAAGATCTCTTCCTCTTCTATACACATTGACTGGCTGAGGTTGTCATTTCGCAGACAGTTTATGGTTTCCTGTAATGTATATAATTTTCTATGAAAATATGCATAAACATACATTACCCATCAGTATCGTAATTGCATACTTTAACCTTCTCAGAGTTCAGGCTGTTCCCAGCACCAGGACACATTCTCACTCATCTAATCTATGTTTGTCCAACCAAAGATCACTGTGCATCTGTAGTTTTTTTAGGGTACCCCTTCCTTGTATGCACAGAACGCCTCCTGCATTGTTAATCATTGGCAGATACATCTTGAGACCCACGCAATTAGCAGTGAGAGACAGGAAAGGCATATATTATCTCTTAGCTCACTTGACCTTGCTGTTCAGGGTCAAAGGCTGAACAAACACTGAGCCAATCATTTAAGTGCCCTCACAGCATTCTTATGCCAAAACATATTTAGTTTAAGGAGAGAAAATAGGAGACGCAAAATGGAGTCTGTTTGTGAACAAAATGAAGGGCTTAGGCCAACTAAAAATGGATGCAGTTTCAAAAATCCTACTTTTAGCCTAAGCTAATCCATTTTGTTCAAACATCGTTGTAATCACGTATATTAATGGCCAATCATTCTGTATCTCCATCTCCTGCATAATCAGTGCATTAGTCACAATATCAGGGGGGACAATATTCAGGCTGTAGCTTTTCCAGAGCGCTAGAACAGCAATTACACAGCATGGACCCCAGAAATGGTAGACATTGTATGCAGCAGCAGAATAAAATAATTACAACAAATATTGCAAGTGCAGAGAATATTTTCCAACCCCAGGCTGTAAACAGATTCCAAGCCCAACTCAAAATGTCTCAATTACCTTCGCTGATGTGAATTTCGGACCCCAATGTGTGCAAACATTTAATAGCCTGAAACACAGTAGGAGAGGAATCTGCTATGTAAACAGAGCAAAATGACCAAACCATTTTACAAACCCCTCCACTTTCAACCATCATGATGTCTAGCACCATCCTATTTTGAAGTGCAACCAGCGTAATAGCTCTCTGTTCTAATGTCATATTGAATAATATATCAGTTATTTCATTAATTGTTTCAATATTAAACAACCACACAGCGCTGTACTACCTTAACGGATTCCGGGGGCCTGTTTTTCATCGCGCTCTCATCCACTCGCAGCACCACAGCGGCCTGTGAGGAGAAGAAGAAGAAAACACAGGTTAGCTTCAAAAGACAATAAACGCGCTGTACTTTGCGTTTTCTCTTACCTAGAAACATGCCTCTCCATCCGGCAGGCCAGCATCAAGACCTTTGCACCCGAAAAGAAGGAGATAAAGATATTAACGAATTCCCACCATATACAGAACAAAGACTTACAATTAACAAACCTACCTGCTTACCAGCAGATTCGGGGTCACAGCAGGCCTGGGCCCAAGGAAGGTGTACTGCACCAGTGAAGCAACTCGGGCAGCTCGCCAACAAACGTCAAACGCCCTTGCACAAGAAACGCAGGACGGATAGCTCACCCTACGAATAAGTAAGGTGAAAAAAGAACCCAGTGGGAAGGGAATCAGTCAGAGGGAGGTGGGAGATTCACCCAGTAGAGACAGTTATCACAAATCCTGCCTTCTGTAATTACAGATTCATTATTCAGCTCTGGGCAACTACGCATCAAGGGTTCCAGATCTCAGAGCCTTCCAGACTCCCCTGGGGATATCAGGTGAGCGTAACAGAACACAAAGCCATTAAACCTTATCCACCTTGCCGTCATGGAGACATCTGAAACTGATCAGTCAGCCCAGCTTTTGGGACAATTACGCGCCGAGGTACATGCAGCCCGGCAGGAAATCAATGCCTTAAGACGAGAGTTAATAGTCACAAAAGACAGTACTGATGAACTAAGCAAATAGCTACTGCAAACACAGGCGGGGCAGGCTCCATTGCCTGGATTCGCCCCATCCATCGCTACAACATCATCAGTCAATCCAGTACAGATAAAGTTGCCAGGAGCAGTACCCCTGGCACCACCAGAATGGTTTAATGGAGACCCCAGAAGGTATGCAACATTCATGAACCAGTGCTGCCTTCATTTTCGTTGTAGCCATGGGGCTTTCCCAAACGACCAGGCGAGGGTGGCCTTTGTGTTATCATATTTGAGTGGAAGTGCCGCAGACTGGTCGGTACCTTTAGGGAGCTAGGATGACGCATTACTGCAGAACTTCAGTGGTTTTCAACAGGAGATAGAAAAGTTATTTGCTCGATACGTGTATGGACAAGCTCTTGATAATGAACTCCTGTCCCTCCACCAAGGGAATCAAGAATTGCTGACTTATATTGCCACCTTTAATAGACTAGTTGTAGAAGCGGGGTGGCCAGAAGATAAAAGAACCACGTTGTTTCATCGGGCCTACAAGGAGACCTGAAGGATGTCCTTGCTCAAGTGGTAGACCCACCTAAAGACTATGCAGAGTTTATCAACCTGGTAGTTCAGTTGGACCACAGATTACAGGATCGAAGAACAGACCAAAGTAGACTCGAAAATCGTGCCATGTTCATACGTTCAAAAGAGAATGTTCAACGCCCATCAGAAAATACCACAGAACCCATGCAGATTGGAGGAGTACGACCCCCTTTAACCAAAGTTGAAAGAGACAAGAGGAGACAGCTACAGTTATGCCTATACTGCAGTAAATCATGTCACAACCTCAAAGAATGCCTAGTGAAACCTCCAAGGAAAGGGGTAGGCGCTACAGAGAAAGAAGATGATGGAAAGGAATTGGAAAACTACCAGGCCCGGCAAGCATAGAGGTCCGCTAGTCGAGCGAGAAGGATGAGTCATAGACCTCACATTTCACCCTAACAGTAACCTTGATCAATCAACAACGACCGTCATGGATGCATGCCATAGAGGCATATATAGACAGCGGAACAGTTGGTAATTACATAGATCAAGATCTGGCAACAGAAATGGGACTTCCCTTATGCACAAAACCAACAACTGAAAAGGTAACTACTGTTGATGGTACAGAAATTGCTTCGGGACCAGTAACCCAATGCACAACACAATTAACCTTTCTGTGTCAGGATGGACATCAAGAAGCAATCACGTTTGACCTCATCGAAGCTCCTCAGTTCCGGTTGATCTTAGGGATGCCATGGTTAGTAACTCACAATCTCCACATAGACTTGCGTGTAAAGAGACTGACCTTTTCCAACGAATACGCCCACGCTTGCTACCCGAAATCTATACCACACCCAAACCTGAATTCTGTTCAAGGTATAGCATCGGGGATCGCGGTACCAATGGACACCTTACCAAAAGAATATCAGGATTATCAACATGTTTTTCAGAAGGAACAGGCTAACACATTACCGCCACATAGGCCCTATGATTGTCAGCTCGACCTGATACCTGGCGCACAGGTTCCTTGTGGTCGAATTTATGCACTTACGGAAACCGAAAATCTCCACTTGAAGTCTTATCTGGATCAATACCTGGCTAATGGGTTTATCCGCCCGTCAAAGTCACCAGTAGCCTCTCCCTTATTCTTCGTACCCAGGAAGGAAGGAGATTTGAGCACTTAATCAAATCACAGTAAAAAACTGCTACCCTTTGCCCCTTATCCCGGAACTGTTGGACCAAGTCAAGGATGCCCGAATCTACACCAAACTAGACCTCAGAGGAGCATACCATCTTGTATGTGTTAAGAAAGGGGATGAATGGAAAACCGCATTTCGCATCAAGTATGGCCTGTACAAATATCAGGTAATGCCTTTCGGGCTGTGCAACGCTCCTGCAGCGTTCCAATACTTCATGAATGATGTATTACAGGAATTAATCAATATCTGTGCCCTGGTCTATATTAACAACATCCTGGTGTATTCCCCCTCTGAAAGAGAGCATGTGGAATCTGTTCGCTCAGTCCTTGCAAATCTTCGCCAGCACAAACTGTACGCTAAACACAAGAAATGCTCCTTCCATGTTACCGAAGTTGAGTGCCTCGGTTTTGTTCTCTCGCCAAAGGGAATCAAGATGGATTTACACAAAGTAGATGCCATCCTTAATTGGCCGTCACCTTCTTCACTTAAAGGAACCCAAAGCATACTCAGCTTTGTGAATTTTTATCGCCGATTTATTCCAGACTTCTCACGGATAGTCCACCCAATCACATCGTTACTGAGAAAAAACAACAAAAAATTCCAATGGACTGAAGTGGTGTAACAGGCTTTTCAAGAACTCAAGAAAAGATTCACCTCTGTGCCAATTTTACGACATCCTCGCCCTGATCTCCCCTATGTAGTGGAAACTGATGCTTCCAGCGTAGCTATGGGAACAGTTCTCTCTCAAAGAGATCCAGAGACAGGCCAATTCCACCCTGTGGCCTTTTGGTCACGTAAATTCTCACCACCAGAACTTAACTATGCAATTAAAGACAAAGAATTGTTGCCATTAAAATCAGCCTTCAAAGCATGGCGGTAGTATCTATTAGGTGCCAGACATACAATCACAGTAATCACAGAGCACCGAAACCTTCAATACCTAAAGTCAGAAAAAGCCCAATCATCATGACAGTTGTGGTGGGCTCTATTCTTTGCAGAATATGACTACATAATAACATACCGACCGGGAGTTCGGAATGGGAAGGCTGATGCCTTGTCTCGTATGTGTGTTGAGAAAACGAACAGTACCCTGGACCCTGTTGCCATCATCCCAAGTGATAAACTACTGGGACTCACCACCACATTGAGTCTGAGTGAACTTCAAGATAAGATTCGAACCTTAATGAACCCTGAGATCTTGCAGAAATGGAATTCCCAAAATGAACATCACACATTTCTGGATGGGTTACCCTACTTCAGGGAACGACTATATCTACCAAGTAAAGATCTGCAGGAATTGGTCATGTCTGGTTATCACGATTCCCTGATCGAAGGTCATCCCGGAATGGCTAAGACTCTACCCAAGGTTAAACAGAATTATTGGTGGCCAACCTGGCGTAAGGACATTGCTCGATTTGTTCTATCTTGTGGGATATGTGCACAGAATAAATCACAAAAACAAAAATCAGCTGCCCTCCTACAAACACTGGATATTCCACCGGCACCCTGGCATACTCTTTCTCTTGATTTTATTAGACTTACTTCCCTGTCAAGGTTTTAATACCATTCTGGTGGTTGTGACCTGTTCTCTAAAATGGCACATTTCATTCCATTCAAAGGACTTCCTAACGCTACCGGTCTGGCAAAAGCATTTCTTGAACAGATTATAAAACTGCATGGTTTCCCCTCAGTCCTAATCTCAGATCGTGGAAGCCAATTTGTATCCAACTTCTGGAGGAAATGTTGTGCCATGGCACAAATCGATGTTCGATTATCCACTAGCCATCACCCCCAAACGGATGGACAAACAGAAAGAACAAACCAGACATTAGAACAGTATCTACGTTGCATGCTGCATCAAGTGGAAGAGAATTGGAAAGACTTGTTATGGATAGCAGAATACGCATACAATAACTCCATACACACCAGCACGGGACAAAGCCCGTTCTACACAATATACGGAAGACATCCACGTACCTCTGAACTAGACTCCCCCATGACCTTGGAAATGCCAGCGGTAAAGACTCTACACACAAGCATAACCCAAGCCTTCAAAAGGGCAAATGAACATTTACTGCAAGCCAAAGACAGAGAAAAAAAAATCGCAGACCGGCATCGAAAGAAAGCTCCCGATTACCAAGTTGGAGACGAAGTCTGGTTGGCATCAAAACATGTGCCCATAAAAGGTACCCAGACCTTTCGTCCAAGATATGTAGGACCGCATACCATCGAATCGGTGATAAATCCGGTGGCCGTCAAGTTAGCCTTACCACCAAGCATGCAAATTCATCCTGTGTTACATGTGTCACTTGTAAAACCTGTACAAACAGGAACCCGAGTCTTAACACCACCGAAACCTGTGCTAGTTGATGGAGAGTTTGAATTTGAAGTTTAAAACATCCTGGATTTGGAACATACCAGATCTAAGCTATACTATTTAGTGGACTGGAAAGGGTACAGGCCTCAAGACAGAACTTGGGAACCAAGTGAACATATTCACGCGCCTCGTCTGATTAAGAGGTTTCACCTGGATAACCCCACCAAACCCAGATCGGACAGGAAGGATACCATGAGAGGGGCCTTGGCTGTCATGACCACTGTGAGAGGGCACAAGTTGTGCCACAAGCAGGCTCCCAGCAGAACCCTGAGGGCCTTAGAACCACTGCAAAAGTGTCTTTGGCACCAGGCTCATAAGTAGGAAGGAAGGGCTGTTCAAACTAGGTCCCATTTATGTACATGGACCTTTAAATCCAACATGGAAACACCCACACAGTCTAGTTCTAAGAACCAAGCCATGCGGTTTAGTGTTTTGGGTGTGGAACTACTTTCCCTGGTACTACTTTACCTGGGCTACATAAACCACATCTTGACAGCGGAACATGCTTCATGTTATTCTGCAACTAGCAGCGTAACGTTCACCGTGCCCAGCTCCTGGTCTTCAGCATCTTCCTGTAATCCTGCAAGAACAAGAACAAGATTATTCTGTCTTACCTGAGAAAATACCATTCAGCACACAGCATCTCAACTGGGCTGCAATCTGTGGAAACCGAGAGAAGAAGAAACATCACTCACCTGTGAGTATTAGCTTAAGGACTTCCGGCGAACCACTACCACAGCTGCTGTTCGAACATTGCAACCTGCAATAACGAGAAAGGGAAAAACAACATCAAATTTCATCAGTCTTACCTGAATTCCATCGCGCTACACCACGCTTCCATCCGGAGCACCACAGCAACATCTGCAAAGGAAAAGAGACATATTCAGGTTCACTTTCAATAATAAACAACCGCATATCGCTGTACTACCTTAACGGATTCTGGGGGCCTGTTTTTCATCACACTCTCATCCACTCGCAGCACCACAGAGGCCTGTGAGGAGATGAAGAAGAAAACACAGGTTAGCTTCAAAAGACAATAAAGGCGCTGTGCTTCGCGCTTTCTCTTACCTAGAAACGTGCCTCTCCATCCGGCACGCCAGCATCAAGACCTTCGCACCCGAAAAGAAGGAGATAAAGACATTAACGAATTCCCACCATAAACAGAAAAAAGACTTACAATTAAGAAACCTACATGCCTACCAGCAGATTCGGGGTCACAGCAGGCCTGGGCCCAAGGAAGGCGTACTGCACCGGTGAAGCAACTCGGGTAGCTCGCCAACAAACGTCAAGCGCCTCTGCACAAGAAACGCAGGACGGATAGCTCACCCTACAAATAACTAAGGCGAGAAAAGAACCCAGTGGGAAGGGAATTGGTCAGAGGTAGGTGGGAGATTCACCCAGTAGAGACAGTTATCACAAGTCCTCCCTTCTCTAATTGCAGATTCATTATTCAGCACTGGGCAACTACACATCCAGGGTTACAGATCTCAGAGCCTTCCAGACGCCCCCGGAGATATCAGGTGAAACATATTTATGCTTGTCCCATCAAAGTTACCTGTGCTACTGTCATTCCATCTACCAAAAAACATGACCCCAGACTAGAGGATGCATGGCAAGCAGTTGATAATGGGAGAGGAAATATGTACCATCCTAATCCTTTCTCACTGTGTTGTGGAAGGTGGGAACATACCCAACAATTGGTTTTGTTTAGTATCGTTAGGGTATCATTCATTATTGTTATGAGTGTGTTAATGAGAAATCCCTCTCTGTGTTCAAGATTAAGGGGGCGAAATGTGTAGGAGTGTACATGGAAAGGAGACATAGTATTGGAGCTGACCGTAGGTAATAGTGAGCTAAGGGGGTGCCAATACAGAGGGATTAATATAAGTACAATACATGCCATAATAGCTATAATCAAATATTTATCCCTAGTTGACCAGAATCCTTTGGACCTGGTCACACCAGTGGCAAGACTTTCCATTTCCTCACTTCTGTTACCCCAAACAGAGGCATAGCCTTTCAGCGTTTGTATTTAATAGTTTTTTATAATGCGCCTAATACTGTACCTGAGTTCGGTTTCTAAGTGCGGATCCGGGATTCGAACCTCTGTTGCTCTGCGTGATCTTGCTTCCAAGACCAGCGCGTTGCCACTGTGCTATCCTCCGTTCAGAAGCCTCACTGTTATAGGCTTTATAAGTTCATCCAGGGGTGGCACCTGACCACATGGCCTATCTTGCTTGAAGTCTTCTTTTCTCTGCCCCCCTCTACCTCTAGGCATCTTTGGGGGGTATGGAGGGAATATCGTTGGTTTCCTGTGGGTGCAGTATTTTATAAACAAAAATACCACACTTTCCTACTCGCAAAATGTCCTTCCCTAGCTATTTCAGTGATTGAAGGTTGTGTCTGGACACCCCGGGCACAGAGTGATCCTGAAACAATGTGTCGGTGGCTGGCAAAGGTGAAACATCTGGCTGCTTAAAATTTGGGTTAGTGTATTCTCCATCACTGAAAGGTACATGCTGAGGAATGCATTTGTGTTCAGAGTCAGCTACCCTCCTCCTTTACCCATTTGTCAAAGGGCAAAGGCAAAGGTACTCTTTTCAGATGATGTGCTGCATGAATCCAATGTTTGCCGTCAACACGTACATCAGTCTTGGTGGCCAATAGGACATTGAGTGGCCCTTTCCAGCATGGTTCAAGGCTATATTTCCTCTGGAAGTCTTTCACCGGAACATAGTCGCCGGGCTGAATGGTGTGGCCAGGTTCCAGGTATCGATCAGGCAAAGCTTCGTTCACCTGTTGGTGAATCAAAACATGTTTTGAGTCAACTGGTTGCAATAGTCTACCAATAATGGATACTCGATCTCAGAAAAGTTCTTCGGCCTAGGTACATTCCACACATTAGCAGGTCTCCCAATCACAATCTCATATAGGGACAGACCTGTTTCTGCTTGGGCGGTCATTCTCGTTGATATTAATGCTAAGGTTAGGGCGTCAGGCCATTTCAGCTGGCTGTGCGCACAAATCTTGGCACGCTTAGTTTTCAGGGTGCTGTTGTGTCTCTCCACTAATCCTCCTAATTGGGGATGATTTGCTGAATGAAATTTCTTCCTTATCTGTAATCCCTCACACACGTGCTGCGTGACTGATGCTATAAAATGGGGACCATTGTCTGACCATATTATCCTTTGTAAGCCAAAACAGGGAAAGTACTATTTTAGCATCACTTTTGCTGTTGACATTGCAATGTTATCTTTCAGAGGGAAGGCTTCGACCCATTTGCTGAAATGCACAACTACTACTAGAACGTATTTAAAATTCTGACATCTTTTCATCTCAATGAAATCAAAGTTTATTACTTTGAAGGGCATGGAGTGGGGACCAAAGCTTCCCTTAGGTACTAGTGTTCCTTTCCCACTGTTATGCTGTAAACAGATCATGCAGTGTTTCAACAGTCGGTCTGCTCTTTAGGGTATGTTGGAGTTCCTCCATACCGGTTCTAGGTGTTTACAAATGCCTTTTGCTCTTAAGTGGCCTGGGCCATGGGCCCTGGTCACTCTAGTGTGTACATAGGCATTAGGTAGCATCCATCTTTGTTTGTCATGATCAACCTAACAACCCTCCTCATCTACATGGGCTGGGCCAGATCCCCACTATTTGGTTTCTTCAGCTGTGGTCTTGGCCTGAATCTCTTTTATGCTGCTAATGCCCTCTTCCATCATCCACTCTCAGCGACCCACCTGGCAGGACCCAATACATACATTCCTGATTGCAGATCTGTGGAAGTTTGTTTGGCTTTTCTGTCTGCAAATGCATTCCCCTTGTCAATATCGTCAATAATTCTCTAGTGTGCTGTGCATTTCATTATGGCCTGTTGTTTAGGAAAAGTCAAATGCTGACAGTAGTTGCACTATCAAGGGACCATGTTGAATCTTAGTGCCATGGGATGTTAAAGATCCTCTCTCAGCTCGTAGTCTCCCAAAGTTGTGAGCTACCCCAAAGGCGTACTGACTGTCAGTAGAAATATTCACTTTGAGCCCCTGGGATATCTCACAAGCTTGAGTTAAAGTGATTATTTCTGCTGCCTGGGCAGAAGTGTGAGGAAGTCTTCTACTTTCAACAATTGTGTCCAAGGTGGTGATTGCATAGGCAGCAGTAAAGGTGCTGTCCAGATGTTTAAAACAGGAGCTGTCACACAATATTTCCTCATCCGGGATGGTAAGGGTGTGTCAATGAAGTCAATTCTATCTTTTGTTTCTTACTCAGTGACGTAGGTGCAATCATGATTGGTGTCATTAGTACTGCCCTCATCTAGAGGAGGTAAAAGTTTGGCCAGATTTAAAGAATTGCATCTCGGGTGCAAATAGAATGAACTTGTATCTAGTGAGCCAAGCAGATGTGAGATGCTGAATTTCCATTCTATTCAGTAGTACATCTACCGAGTGAGGCACCATCACTGTTAAGGAGTGACCCAAAACCATGTCTTCACTTTGCTTTACTGAGGTGGCGGCAGAAGCCACAGCCTTAAGACATTTTGGCAAAGTGCATGCAATAGGGTCCAACGTGGAGGAAAAATAGCAGCACAGCCTGTTCTTTCCCCCATGTTTCTGCATTAAAACAACCAAAGCACAACCATCTCTTTCATGCACAAATAACAAAAACTCCTTAGTGTCATTTGGTGTGCTCAATACTGTCGCAGAACACAGAGCAGTCTTGAGCATATCAAAAGCATCTTGACAAGCTGTATCCCAAAGTAGAGGTAGAGCTAAATTTGTCTTTATTAGTGCTAGCAATGGCTTAATAAAAAGGGAGACATTTGGAATCCATTGCCTGCAATAGGAAGCTATCCCGATAAAACCTCCAACCTCTTTCTGAATGTTTGGCACCGCCATGTCAGAGATAGTTTGTATCCTTTCAGGTGCAAGGCGCCTACCCTGCTTCGACAGGAGGTAACCTAAGTAGGCGACCTCCTGTTGCCAATACTGGAATTAGTTCAAAGATGCCTTATGCCAATCATCAGCTAAATGTTTTAACAAAAATACTGTACACTCCTGACAAGTGCTTTCTGAATCTGCAGTGATAAGCAAGTCATCTATGTATTGTATGAGCGTACAAGAGGACGTTAATTCTAGTGCATCTAGTTGTTCCTACTGTAAATGCTAGGGCTTTCTGTGCACCCCTGTGAAATCCTAGTGAAAGCAAATGAACGTCCCCCAAGAGTAAATGCCAACAGATACCTGCTATCTGGGTGTATGGGTATGCTAAAAAATGCATTTTTCCAATCGATCTCCAAAAAAAGAGTAGCCTGGGCAGGGATTGTCATTAGAATGGCAGTGATGTCAGGAACAATGGGAAACGGGGGCAAAGCAACCTTATTAATAATTCTCAAGTCAATAACAAAACGGGGATAGGAGTGGGTTTCCGATCCTGTTTTGGGCTGTCCTAGTGAAACAATATATTATCAGATGTGTAATCCACAGAAAAATAAGTGTGGGAAGTGTTGTCAAAAATGTTTGCACCCCTAGTATTCTGTTGGGCATCTTGATTTCCTGTATTATTGTCGTATGACTGATTCTGGCAGAACTGACTCCTTTTTGGCCCCTGCATGACATTGCTACGTGCTCTCGGCCTTTAACCTGACATAACATTTGCCTTCTGCTGGAGGATCAGACACTGTGCCCTCCAATGGCCTTCTTGTTTACAATAGGCACACTGGTTTACATTCACAATTCCCGTGCAGGTAAACTCTCCTCTGGATTGGGCATACCCTCTCGTCAGTCCACCTTTTTCTTTTCTACTTTCTCCTTCTCATTATCTACTCTATTCTCATAATACTGTGCAATATGTAAAATTTCGGACAGCGTTTTGGGTTGCCAAACACTTTCCAACGCTGTGATCTGACAATGAATGTCATGCAAAAGTGCACATACAAATCTATCAACAAATAATCTTTTCCCCGGTTCAGTTCTCAGATCCTGTCCACTGTAATCAGAAAATATCTGTTCAAATCAATTAAAGAATTCAGTTGCTTCCTCAGTCTTCTGTTGCATGCAGGCAGCCAATCCATCACTGGACTCCTAATGAGCTTATGACGGAATGCTGCATGCGAATACCCCCTTGCTCCTCCAACTAGAGTGCTAACTGATGCCCAGAGTGCTGCTGTTGTTTTGGATTCTGCGATGCATGATTACCTGGTGCCGATGATGGCCAGTGTTTCTTTTATTTCCCAACAGCTTCAAGCACGGCAGGTTGAAGAAGAATGAAGAAAACACTCAAATAGATCTGCAAGAACTTCTTAAACCCCTGCCCCTATATCCTGGCAATACTGTAATTTGGATTACATCTTCATCACAGATGGCCTGATTCTGTTCTTCCTTTCCTTCAAAGTCCAAAAAACCAACGAAAGCGACAACAACCTCTTACACATGTCGTGGGGCGGAGCAGCTCTAGAACGACTCCACTATTTTCCCAACATTAAGTCCAACAAACAGCAAAACCGTCTACGGTTAACGTCCGAAAACATAAGAACCTTTGAGGACAAATAATGCAGATAACAAGGACTCTCAAGTAGAGGTATGGCAGAGACAAGACCTGAATATGTCTCCCCACTGGCCCCCCACAAAGTGAGTTTTGCCGGAAAGAAACAGAGCCAACAAAAACACATCCACACGTATAACACCACAGTGGTCATAAAGCGTAAAGAATTAAGAAATCTAAAAAGACTGGCATTGAAAATTAATACCAAAGAATCTTGGAACGCCTACCACATTGGAGCAACAGTTTACAAAAGTTGGCTGAAGCAACAATGCCAGACTCTATATCAGAATGATGCTGAAGCCATGCAAATCGCCTGGGCCTCAAGGAATATGAGAGACTTTTGGTCACTTCTGAAGAGCACAAATGGCCAGAATGCTCAACCGCTTTCCAACTCGGTCACCGAACAAAAGTGGATTTTGTATTTCACTGAACTCTATCGCCAGCCCCCTACTGTGGTGCCGCAGCCGCTACCTATGAATGGCAAACCCTGGATCGACTTATCAAATGTGGCAAACATCCTCAGAGTAATTACCAACTTAAAATCATCAAGAGCCCCGGACCCCGACGGTCTGACAAATATAGACCTGAAAAAACATCCGAGTGCTTGGGCCGGAGCGATTGGTGAGCTATTCAATCACTGTGTCAAACAGAAACAAATTCCCGAGACTTGGACGGAAGCAGTTTTGGTGCCGATCTCTGATCTTCAAAAAGGGGACAAGAGACAGTCTGGCCAATTACAGACCAATTGTCTTACCTGACATTATAGGGAAGATTTTTGCATTTCTTCTGTTGCGGCACTTCAAAGACTGGGCCATGAAATCTCCGGCCGCAGATATGTTAAAAACTGGCTTTCAAAAAGGCGCCGGAACATCAATCAACCTCCTAATCCTCAACATCCTTAAAGCCAATGTGAAGGGAGGGGCACCCAAAGTCTACATGCCTATGGTGGACCTGTCTCAGGCTTTCGACACGGTGGACCGCATCAAACTATGGACTAAGCTAACAACTTGTAATTGCCCTGGCCCGGTACTAGAACTGATAATAGCTCTCCATACAACAACATCCCTCCGAGTTTGCCTAAACCAACAAGGAAGTCTCTCTGACCAGATTTACACAGAACGAGGAGTCAAACAAGGCTGCCCCTTGGCCCCAGCTCTGTTCATAGCCTTCATCGGTGACTTCCAGGAGTCCAAAAAAATGGTTCATTCCTTCCCGCGAAACTGGGAGACTACAAAGTGTCAAGACTGTGGTACACCGATGTCTTGATCCTTATGGATCAGATGGCAATAGGTCTGCAAAGACAACTGACCAATTTAACCACATACATGGAAAGTAACAACCTGCAAATCAACAAAAAGAAAACCAAAATTTTGATTTTCACCAAATCGGCCAAGGATACCCAGAACATCCCATCCTGGTTTCTCGAAAAGACCAAAAATGAAGTAGTAAAGGACTTCAAATACCTGGGCGTCCTGTTCGACAACTCTCCGAACGACAATTCCCTTCAGGACTCACTATGGGGGAAAAATAAGGAACTTGACGGCTCAAGCCCGTGCAGTGGACAAAAAATGTGGCACATTTTCATGGTTACCAGCACTTCAGTTCTACAAGGGTAAAGTAGTGCCAGCGTTATCCCATGGTATGGCGGCTAACCTAAATCTGCCCTCAGAGATCTGGGCAAAGTCGGAGGGCTTTTTGTGGAAATAATCTGCCCCTATGCCAGCGATTCGGCGTGACCTAGGCCTTCCATCTTTAGCCTCGGTGGTGGCCCTAAGTGCAGTCCAGCTATACGGGAAAATCCTGTCTCCAAGCTCGCTGCCAATTTTCCAGGTTGTGGCATCAGAAATCAAGAAAGGTACCTGTAAACCATTAGCTGCTTGGGTGAAAAAAGTTCTCGAAAAGCTCGAAGAAGTCGCCTGCTCGGAAGAAACTCTAATTATGAATCCAGGATGAGTAAAAGCGAAACTCGAGTACCAGGATTGGATAAATACCAATGAGAAAACTTTGCTATACAAATCTCTAAAGCACCTACCTCCGTCTCATAACCAGTTGAAGGTCCCATTGAAGTACTGTGAAAAATTCCCAGAGAAAGAACTTAGGAAAACCTTCATGCGTGCACGATTGAATTTGCTCAAAACTATAGAAATCCTGGCTATTCGAGCACGTTTGACCATAGCAATTTGTCGGCTGTGTGGAACTTTAGACCCGGTGGTAACCATTCAACATCTTCTTATGTCATGCCCAGCACTAACAGCTGAAAGACAATTGTACTTGGCACCACATACCTCTGACGTCTCCGCCCTAGACAAAGAAACTGGTTGGTTTTCGACTGATGGCAGGCGATTCTGCTAGATGGTCCAGGATGGCAGCTAACTTTTTAGTAGTGGAACTAAAAAGAGCCAATTAGTCAGATACCATCTTGCCCCCTGTTACCCTAGGAGCCTGCATTTAGTCACGCTGAACCCGCACGACCAAAAGTGGTGTCCCAAGTACTCCACAAGTACTAATAATGAAAGTGACAAATTTCTTTTGTAAAAACCAATTTGGTTAAACACAAATATTTTTTTTTAAAAAAAAAATAAAATAAATAAAAAAATACTATCCTTTTGAGAAATTTTGCAAGGTCACGGCACAAGCCCTGTTTTGAGGGGCTGTTTGTCATCAGGGACATTATGCCCACAACAGTGAAAGTAGTAGGGAGGAGAGCTGGGGTACAAATCAGCGACGTCGAAACCTGTAAAGGCTAGACCTCCATACCCCAAATCCCAGGAGTTGCAGCTGAAGAAGAGGAAGAAAGAGGAGTACAGACTCAAGCCATGACAAGGAGCAGAAAAAACACTCTGAGGATTAGTAAATACACACTGTCTTTTTTTACACAAGCAAACAATCTGCTCACACAAACTCTGTCCTTAATAATGTTTTACCCACAGCGTAAATATGAGGAGCGCTTTTGATGAAGCAAGAGACATGTACTAAATGTTGCCTTTTCAGACATTCCTCTATGCTATTCTCTCATTCGTAATGAACAGTTATTGTGTTTAAGAAACATAGAGTATCAATTATTGCCTTTTTAACAAACATAAAGATGATATTCATTTTTGAGTGAATCTTCCAAGTGATATGAATACATTTCTTTTTGTAAGTATCAGGGGTTTGGAAATTGGCGTGAAAGTATGATAAATAAATATATATTTAGAATGAATTTAGTACGTTTTACTAAACACAAGCTTTTGGCCTGAGGACAATGCAATGAGTGGGCACATTAGCAGCATATGGACTCAGCAAAAAATATTGATGCAATATTCTTTGCATTCTGCTGTCTCTAATTCTTTACCCTCCTAGAATTACAGAAAGCAGCTCTCTACCATATACATGAACCAATGTATTCTAATGCTATCCCTGTTCCCCTAGTAAATGAAGTAGTGACCCAGCCCTTCACCGGTGCCACTAATGACATAAAATGTCTCAAAAGGAGAGTCAATAATAATTTTGAACACACCTGCCCTGATTAAGAAAATGGGACCCTCACAGAAGCTATAACACTGTTTACATACTTGCTCACGAAGATGGAGAAGGAAGCAAACGCAGTGGGGCAGGATGAAGACTGGCTCACATATATATTCTCCTGGATCCCCTCCTAGATAGCCAATGGACTAAAAGTAGTGATAGGTGACTAGTGTTAGTGTTATTTAGATTCTGTGTCATTAGAACGCTTCTCCAGGCAGAGTGGGGCGTGGGCGTACCTGAAAAATGTTTGTCGGGAACCCAAACGTGGACTCCCTGCTCACTGTGATCAGAGAGGCACAGCTCCACCTCAGTGATGAGTCCCTACAAAGCTGAAACATGTGTATGGGGTTGCTGCTGGTACTCTTGTTCAGAAGTGAATTGCCATAGCATTAGCATTTTGGTGCTGGACTGCCCATGTGGGTGGGACAAAGAAGGATATGCCAATGGATATTTCCCACCTATGAAAGGTACAGTGAGCAAAAAAATGTCTTTCTGGAGAGGGTCGTCTGCTACCTTTTTGAAAATTGGAGAGAGTGGGGCATAGATCTCTTTCCTCGGCTGGGGCCTCCCTCTGGAACAGCCTCTCTGCCTCTCTCAAACTTCAGTAGGCCAACCTCCAGTTCTGGAAGCAACTCAAGACCTTCCTTTTCACTTCTGCTTTCTCTCACCCTCTCCCTTGCTAATTTCCTGACTGCTCCACATACTGGTCACCTGGCCACCCACTGAACTTCGGGTCCAGGCTCCTGCATATCCAGTTGCCCTTGCACTGCATCTGGGTCTCCTTGCACTTAATGGCCTGTATCTGCAACCCTACAGTCCCCCGATTCTCTGCCATTATGAGCCACATACTGGCAGCACTTGCACTACCCCCCTGTCACTTCCCCCCCTACCCCCCGAACTTGCGCAATCTGAATGACACAAGGCATAGTAGTATCCTTGTTTTGTCCTCCCTCTGTCCCCCCGTCCACTTGTGTTCAGGAACGTTATTAATGACTTATTATATCATAGCGCAATGTAAGTAAACGGGCCAGAAGACGGTGGGGATGAAAATACTGGTAGACGTAGACACTAAAACAGATTAGAAAAAACAGACAGGTGACCTGCTTCTGTTACACCTAAAACAAAGCCCTCTTGTTCCCCCTGGTAAGACAATTCTGCTATCCCCAAACAATCGCAATTACTTAGGACCTTGGGCGTTCTGTAACCCAGATGAAGAGGGCTGCTATATGACCTAGAGCATGGATGAGCATATAAAGAATGTGGGTAACCCTGGGGGTTGGGGGAGAGTGATGAAGATATGGATCCCTAAGGGCCTCCGAGAAATGCGGTCAAGGACTCGACCAGAGGGGCAATGAAGAAAGACAAATTAATGTGTCATTCATTATGTCAGACCTTCCCCCGTCCTGATTATACAGAAATGGCAATTGCACATCACTTATGGTATCTGACTCCTCTCCACCACCGTGCTGCAGGTGTGTGAGACGACACTCGCTGAGACATTCCTACCCACCCTACCCCACAGGGATCACAGAAGAGCAAAATCTGCAAACTATGGAGGATATGAACATGCTGCGACAAAGGTGATACAGGTGATTAAAGCAAATGACATTTCTACTGAACACTGACACACGGCGGTCCATTAGACATGAAGCAGATAAGCATATACCACAAAGATACACGAACAATAGGTCAAATTGCACTTAGACATGAAGAATATGCTTGCATCCAATAGGTTAGAAAACATGTACTCTATAAATGCGGAAACGCAAGACTCACGAGAATACACATAAAGCTTGATTAACACAGATTGTAACAAAAACGACTGGCCATGTAAAACAAGATGGACGGTGCAGCCACATGTTGATGAATGGGAGACATTGAAGACATTGAAGAGCCCTTGATACTGCAAGGGGACCTGGTTCGCTGAGTTAGCAGAAAAGCCAAACCTGAGCAGCTCAGACAAGTGCATATGTTTGTTCGAGGTGACTAGAGAAGGAAAGGTTTGAATCAACACCAAAAAGAACAGACAATAACAATTCCCAGGCATGAGACATATTCCACTCAGATCGAAAAATGAAACAAATAATGCTGGCAGGTCAGATTCCCACCAACTCAGACTTAATATTGAGAGGAAAGTGCTCGAAGTAGTCTCTAGAGGCAAAGGGAGGTAATGACACCAGCTGTAAAAAGGGATAAAGTCCTCATAAATGCCAAGCAGAATAATCAAAATGTGGTCGCAACACGTGTCCTACAGTTGGAGGATAATGCCTATTCATTAGATTCAGAGACAGACAGACGGAGACCTTTGTTCCCATTCAGTTCTCAGAACAAAAGATACAAGGTAGAGCAATGTTGAAAGCTAAACATCCTGACTTGTGGCCTAGAGAATCAGAAATGGTAACCTTATTGGGATAAGTATCACCTTGGTGCCATTCGCACCACCCCCAATTGTTGCTCATGTGCTGGTAACCTTCCAAAGGGCAATGGTTGAGAAAGACATCACTGACTAATACCTACCCAACTTTAACGTCTATCAATGTTGCTACAGCCAATCACACTGCATTGTAATGGCAGGCTTTTACTTGTATCATTTTAGTAGGTGGTCTCAGGCAGAGCCACCGGACAAATGCAACCAATGAATGTACTAACCCCCTATAGAATGTTTAATTATTTGATTCCCTCAATCAATCCCTTCCCACCTTAAGTTTTCTAAGATGAAGCGTCAATTATGATGTCATACCAATTTTAGAAGTACTGTCAAGCCTAGATTCACTCAAGTGTTGGGAGATCGTCTTGATGTCCATGCCTGTCCCTGTTTTATATGGCTTTTGTTAAATAAAACCGGTCTTTGTTAAATCGTTGGATTCTTCCATTTTTGGGGCGTGGGATTTCCCCTGGCCTGTCCTCTTTGCTTATCCATGGGGGTTTCCATCCAACATTTACACAATCGTTCTACCTACTCGCCCCCTACCATTGCAACACTTCGCCCATCACAATCAAAGCCAGCCTGACTACAGATCTCTTAAAAATTCAGCAGTGGCGGCTGGTTGTTTAGGGTGGGGGGCGTCAACCCTCCACACCCTGCAGCCTGAGGCATTCATAACAGTCAAACAGTGCACATCAAAATAGTCATTCAGCAGAAGCATGCATGCGCTGCTGAAATAGTTTATAAATATTAGATAAATAATTCTGCCGGCCTGACCTGCTACGGGCCCATCTTGAGCATGGGACAGGGGCGGGTCCCATTTCACACAAGTTTCCTCTGCGATCTGTGTGGACCCTGAAGAGCGATGCGCAGATTGAGTAAATTAAACTGCTTTGCTTCAGTTAAGTGGCTCGAGGGCGCCAGATGTCTGGCCCCGCCAGTATGATACCAAGCACAAACAGCATAGTTTCTTTGTATTCTTCTTTTGGGACTGTGTCAATCACAGATGCATTAAATTTCATTGGCTGTATGTGAAATGTAAAATGTACGGAGGTGGGCGGGCCTATTGGGACTGCCGGCAAGTGCAGGGGATATGGAGCAACAGTCTACCTGTGAGCTTGTGGTGTGGTCGGCCATACCAGGAAGGGACCACGCAACTGAACAACTGAACCCAGCCTCGAGAGGTAGGTCGTTTAGTACCAGTTTACCACTGTAAGATTCTGCCTCAGTCTGCCTTCCTATGCTCCTCTCTCACTGTGTTTAGTCAAGGCCCCCCTCCCCGGCACAAACTCTCTCTCTCCAGCTCTGAGGCCTAAAGCGTGGGCACACCGTTTAGTTTGGTGTCGTTCACACTTGTGCTGATAACCCCCAGCTGTGGGAGGCCATTCAAGCATACCACAGCACCAGCAGTCACGGCTTCGGCAGCCCAGCTGGAAGCAAAGCATGGGTGGTGGCCTGTGCCTGCCCCAGCAGACAAAGTGAGGAGGCAGGGGCGAAGAGTGAAAGGTGCAAAGAGAGGAACGTGAAGAAAAGAAAGAGGGCAAACATGACATGAGACGCAAGGGCCAATGTTTGTATGAACGAACCGTGCGCTGCAAGAGCAAACGTTTTTGCAAGAGATAATATGGAAAAGTCGTGAGCCCGAAAGAGCAAATGTTTTTCCTTCCCCTTGTCCAGGCACTAAGAGCTTACCCGAGAGAGGTGAGCTCTTTACCTGGTTTGTACCGCCTCTCCTTTCCTGGCTTACTTATACCCACCAGACCTTTTGTTCCTTCTTGGGGGCTGGGTTTTCCCCCCCCAGCCCCCTGCTGTTATATTTCGCACCTTTCCCAGGTGCTGCTTCCTGCCCTTTCCTGGGCTTTTGTTTCTTGTGGCGCCATTTGGACGCCCCTCCCTACTGCTTTCGCGCCGTTTCCCCCCACCCTGTGCCTAAACTCCCAGGCCCTCCATCGGCCCGCATTTCATGCGGCCCGGGGCCTGGGGCATAGGATTTTGATGTATCATAGTGCGGTTGAAGGCAGCCTCTGGCGCTTTGCACTACGCCACTACCTGAAGTGGGCGCTGAATTCCTTTTTTTTTTATTGCACACCAAATTTTAAAATATGTTTCAAATATGTCCAGAGGGATAGTAATAAAAACATCCCTCCCACGACGTAATTTTTATTTGGCAGAACGGAACCGTTATTTGGCAGAACTGAACGGTCTCATTTTCAAAGAGAGAAAAAAGCAGCAGCCAGTACATTTTCCATTTTTTCTCCAAACAATTCCAACCTCAGCTGCACCCGACTTTGGTAGATGGGGGAGGGCTGTACATCACAGACGGCTCGTGAGCTTGATGAAGACGCAGAAGGTGGCGGCCGGTGGAAAATTAAAAGGAGCAGGAACGATGGTGAGCTCAAGCAATGGATAGAAGATCAAAGAGAGGCTCGTGTTTGTTCGAGAGAGAAGTGTGTGAAGAGAGAAAAAGAAGCAGGAGGTGAGTGAGAAAGAGAAAGTCCGAGAAAGGAGACAGAAGGAAAAGGAAGCAGAATCAAAGCATCATCGGGACATACAGACCTAAGATGGGCAGTGCACCTTATGAAGGATTGCACAGGCCGGGGGTGGAAGGCTGACCTACCCGCAGGAAATGTGAAACATGTTTACACCGTAATGAGAGTGACGTTTCCAAAGGGAAATTACTTATTTCTGGTCTTGCAACAAGCAGTTTCTATAATAGGACTGCAAATAGGGTTTGATCTACACATTCTAGGTACTATTTACAGCACTAAATCAAAACCCAGGAAGCAGCAGGAGCAACACTGTTCACCGAACCCACCCACTGAGGACTGGCAGGCCTTTTTACCAATGCACAGATATGTGAAAGCAGCAGGCTCGCCTCCTGCAGGATAAATCTTATTTCACATCTATCCCAGGGAGTCCGGCTACACAGTTCCCAGGGCAAGCTGCACAGTTACAGGAGCATTAAAAGGCGGTAATCCCATCTGTCATATGTCACTGAATGATTGAACAGTTGAGATGATCATTCCTTATATTCTCACATGTGCCACATTGGAGTAATTACCCAAGCCTGTTTTTTTTTTCTCCAGGGACACTCATATTAAACTCATTTTTAACAAGGTGCACACACTTTGTAAACAAAGTGATATATTCAATAAAGTCCGATTATGATATGGTACTGACAAGTATCCAAAGCAAGTCAATATTGGTGGACTAAGATTTTGGACCCATGAGGGATCCTGGCATGTCTTGGATACATCAGAGGTAGGGAAGAGTTGCTTTCAGATATGCAAAGGACCACGGTCTGACTCAGTGATAAAGTGAAAAGTGATAAAACAGCATTTTGGCTTTGGCTTGTCTTGGATCATCCAACACTTTGAATAATTCTTTTGAGATGTTATCTGAAGAAAAAATGATATCAGTGAAATGTGCTTGTTGTGCTTTCATAATTCGTATAATTTCTTGCTACTGGCGTAAGAGTTAATTTCATCGGACAATGTGGAGATAAGCATTTTCTTTCCATTTGCCGAGTTTCAACTTTTTCGGTGGGTAGGTCCTTGGTAAACAAAACCTACAGTTTAAAAGGGCGATTTTCCTTCGTGATGTGCCACCACCCAATATAGCTCATGCCATCATTTCAAGCTGCTTTTTCATCCTACAAGGATACCCACTAGGACACGCTAAGCCACAATACTCTGAACAACCCACCCACAGTCACACACATGTAAAGACAGCCCTGGGTCTGCTTGCACCTTTACACCTGACAAAAACCCACAGTGGCCCCTCTGCACTTACTATAATGTGTCTTGCTGGAAAAGCTGAAATGCCCAACACAACACAATAGGATGTCAGAGGCTTGTGTTTAAGAGTGCTTCTCAGTGCATCTTCACCTGGCTTCAAGAGCTGCAATGTTCCCTGTGCACCACTTCACAATATGCCTGATAATGCTGACTATCCCATACTCCCATCGATGTCATAAACCAATTAAGCTGGGTGGTTAAGCGCAGTGGTCAAAGTAGCCGGGAGCAGTGCTCCTCTACTTTCAACAACAAAAAAAAGTTTCACTGTTACGATGAAAAAAAAAACTGTTCCGGAAAGGTTTAGTTTTAAAATAAAAGTTTAGGAAGAAGTTGAAACTTGCACTTCAGTGCACTGCACTGAACACTCCATTAAATAGCAGATGTGTTTGTTTGGGGGTTGGATAGTGCGTGGGAGGGGGCGTGGTGATGAGGTTTGTGGGGATTGGGGGGCAGGTCAGCAGGGAGCATAGTTCCACCACTTCTTTTCGTGCACTTCGACCACTGGTTAAGCAATATGTCTTGCTATAGGGTAATGCATTTGTTTGTGATGTTTATGCAAGCATTGACCCGAAGCTTCTTATTAGTGCGTAGTCAGCAACCCAAGTCGCTTCATACAAAGTGAAATCTTCGAACTCTCAACTACCTTCGCCAACTGACAGCCGCACAACTCCTCAATACCACCTTCCTTACCTGACTCCTCAAAACATAAATCACACAAACCAAGGGCTCACGTCTCCCAAAGCTGCCACCCACTCTCGAAATCTCACCATTGCTGATCCCTGATTGCTGAATACCAACATTCAGCAAATCTCTAAAGCACTGCTCCCCCACAACTCATACACATGCAGGCAGTGGTAAATGCGGTTCTGCCTCGCCCAGCTAATCTAATGTCAACCTGAAATATGCTTTTTGGGTACGACGTTGTTATAGTACCAGGCTTTTTTTGGCTGAGTTTTTTTCTAACATTTCTGGAACAACCCATTGAAAAATATTTGCGAGGGGGTTAAGAGGATATAAGTGGTAGGGGGTGTGGGGAATACGGACTAGATAATAGGGAAGGGGGACTTGAGGGTGAGGGATGGGGGATAACTCCCCTCCAATAAAATACAAAACATTTGATGAGTTTTTTCGGCCAAAAATATTCGTCAGGAAACTCTTTAAAAAAAAAACTAGCGATCTAAGAACATAGAACCCTTTCACTGACTAGCCCACACGCAGCCCCACCTTTTTACTTGCACAATCCAAAGCACCACGAGGCCATGCAATGGTAAAAACCACACCATATATCAAGACCCAGTAACATAACTTTTAATATGCATGCAGTGGCAGTAAAAAAACTGTAGGTGGCAGTATCTCAATTTCTTGTGTACGTTCTCCACTCAGTGCAATTTCCAAACCCATGTTTGTTGTTACTGTGGCCACTGTTGTGTTCCCATCAAAAGAGATTTATAATATTGTTATAATATAATATGATTCCTTTTATTTGGTCTCAGGCTATCAAATCAACATTGGGAATTCCTAGGCCTTAAATATTTTGGAACACAGGGAAGTAGTCCAAGCCAGATTTCACTTTTAGTGGATATCCCACAAGGTCAAAAAGGTGGGGTCAATAATACTTCTTCGCATCTGACATTCTATAAACACATATTCTTGAAACTATTAAGTGTTCAATTTGGGATATGAAAAGATGAGCTAAGAATACGTCCTGAATTGGTAGGATCTGTCTAGATGTGACGCAAACTAATATTCACGAGATATAAATAAAATGTGACATTGGCAGACATTCACAATCCTTTAATATTCACACAAAATAGTCATGTACATATTGCCCATAGTCCGACATTGGGTAAATACATGTTTTGGAGTCTCAATGGTGGCCGGCATTTTGCACATATATAATACTCTTTCTTCTGTGGGTACTTTTAGCCGAGCTCCTACAAAGACTAGCAGGTGTAGCTGGTTAATGCGAAGTCTCAAAATAAGATTTCGTACTGCCTGTGAAGGACTTTAGCAGAGGTAAGGCCGCAAGCGTAAATATCGGTGCACCATTCTTGCCACAGGTACATAGGACTTTAGCTTAGCTAATCGAGTATAATTGCTGGCCCAGTCACACTGGGCCAGTTTATTTCCGAACAATGATCTCAGTATTTCATATTTGGTTTCCCATTCAAATTTAGGGTACCATCCTAAGTCCTTGTAGAATCCCTTGATCATGGTAGTAACTTCATCATTGCCTATTTCTATTTTTACCACTGTCTGCTCCCACAAGGGCCAACAATTTACATCTAGGGTTGGAGTTTGCCTTTAATTGCAAGCCACCCTGACGAGTGAACAGTTGTCCCGGGAAAAAGGCGATTGAAAATATGCATTGCTAGCACTCGATCTTCTGTTGCACACTTTTTATATAATTTCATGAACCAATTAAAAGCTTTCAACACCCCAAACAATAATAGCCCTGCATAATCAATTTAGGTTAATTTAGGAAGAAATACTTGTGCTTTATTTTTGTAATAAAAGCAGGGATTTCTTCCTAATTTAACTTAAAATACACATTCTCTCCTATATATTCTGTGATAGCACCAATGCAAAAATCGAAAAACACATCCTTTTCTATAGGCTTTATATCTTTTGAACCATAACAAGATTGTGTGCAATATTTTCCAGTTTTGACAGACCTCTTGTTGGTAGAATTTCCAATCCGTCATAGGGCTCAAAAGCTATTAGACATAGAATGTTCTCATTTCCTATGGATGATCGGTTTCACTTTATGTTGTCCTCTAATCAGTCTCATTCATTCAAATTGAATATTTGTAGTTACAACTGGTATATAGACAGCATACCAATCCTATGAAGGGGGGATGAAAGTGACATCAGATTCTTAATCCAGCTCAAGAATTGGGAGAATGTTAACTTAAAGTTGCAATGGTAGCCAAGAATTCAGAAACTTGTTTCCTATAATCATTTTGGAAGAGGAAGGAAAGCTAGTTATAAAAGCTCTATCTGAAGGAAACCAATATAAATACACGTTCACATTACTAAACCCTGCATTTTGAGGGACAACATCCCTTATAGTCAATTGTTATGTACCTGTATCATAAACAAATATTTCGACATGCAAGAATGAATTATTGAGAGAGAGAGAGGATACCTGCCTGGATTGGTTCATAGGGAAAGTAAATGAGCCTGGTATGAACATAAAGATGAGCTATTAAGGAGCCAGCAACAAAAGAAATTGCCATATTGTGTGTGTGCTAACACCTTCTAAAAATACTCGAAATATGTTTAAAATCTTTTCAGGAATTGGCATCTCATCCAAGCCGCACATGGAACAAGGGGGACACCATTATTGGCATGGAAGAAAGGCAATAACATGAGGGACCAACGTATTCACTCTCTAAATAAGAAGGATAGAGAAAACCCGACCATCGTTTGCATGACAGATCAATGGAGGGGCATTTTCCTTGAGATAATTGCACCTCATGAAATGCAACCAGCAAAACAGAAAGGCTTCACTCTTGTGAGAAAAAGTTGAATCTCCATTGCCATATCAATTGCCATAGTAAAAATGTTACATATGGAATGTGATGTCGCTGCAGATTAATACATATTTGCATGAAGACCTGAATGATGAATGTATGAATTAATGAACACCATTCAGTGGTTTTCAGTAAACAAGTCACTGCACCTCAGGCAGAGCACTTCTATATGAAAGGACACAATAAAACTGACCTCAAATGTTTGGTGTTCTACATGTCTACTAGAGATAAGATATGTGACCTGATATAAACCACCTTGACTGGAATACAACAAAGATATATTCAAAACTCAGTTTTTCGTTGATGCTCTATTGCTGCAGGATACAATTGTTGGTACCATGAATAAAGTTGTGAAATAACTACATATTATTTAAGAAAACTAAAACCAGAGACCCTGTTTTGCTAAATTGATCCAAAGTGGTGGTCCTCCCAGCGAATCAGGAGACTCGGAACGTGGTCTTTGCCTGAGGATAAAGTCCCCCGCTCCAAGCCTTTTTTCCAGCGGGATTTAGGTAAGTGTGTCCCCGGCCCTGGACTTCCCTTTGCCTACTTACCCCCACCGGCCAACTTCAATTTTAAATTCCCTCACCCACCACCACCCCATGCTCCACTTACCTTGTGCTTCTTTGTCCCTTGCGAGAGTATTCCTGGCACATCTCCGTCACGGCAATGGCTGCCATTGAAAGGAAGAAGGGACTAGGTGCAGTTCCCCTCTCCCTTATTCAAGGCAGCCATTTTTGTTTGTTGCTTTTTTAAAGTTGAGAAACGACAACAACTATTAGCATCCCGGTAAACATGCCAATAGCAGTAAACCCCTCTGTTGGGGACTTTACTGGGGTAGGTAATGCCTGGGCTAAGGTTAAAGCGTCTAACTGACCTGGGTCTTAACTAGGCCAGTAAAGCCCCTGCCTGTCACGGTTTATTGCATAAATATTTTTTAAGCCTGATTGATGCCTTTTGTTTATGTGGGTACGTGTCACGCATGCAGGAAGTTATAAGAGCCTGACCATTGTGTGTTTGGCCTCCATTTGGTGTTGTCAGGATCACAGAGTAATATTGTTAGATATGGAAGAAAAATATTGAAGGGACAAAACACATACGGTATGATGAAGAAAACAGTGACGTATTTATAGTGACATTTGTAAACCTATTACCACTCTGGGAAAACAAGAAATTAAAGAGTGAATCCAAATATGAATTACAATTAACACTATCGGAATCACCCCTGTGTCGGAGGACGCACATGGCCTTGACGAAGGCTGTGGGCCGTTACCGGCCATGTACGGCCTCTGACCAGGGGGTGATAGCAATTCATGCATGTATTGTGTGAGTCCAACCGCGCATTAAAAAAAGATGGCCCCCCGCCATAGGGAAAATGGACTTAGTCCCTTTTCATGGCAGGTGCTGCGAGCAGGAGAGCAGGTAAGTGGGGGACGGAAAGTGTGGGGAAAGGGAGCGGGATGTCTTTGTGGGTGGGGGTAGGGTAGGGAGACAACAGGGAGAGGCTCTCTGTTGCCTCCCTTCAATCAAGAAGGTGCCACCCAGAGAAGGACCTTGGGTGGCTTGAAAATGCAGGAGGTACCCTTTGTGTTCTCGTCCGTGTTTCCAGCCACCTGATTGGCTGAGCACCTTTCTCTGGGTGTGAATGACTTAACTGATAGAATGTCTTTTTCTCTATTTAACCTTTTGTGGTCTCTCTTTTCATTGTTGTGCCTATTTTAATGCTCACAACGGTATGTTAACATAGAGTGATTGACCAGTTATGGGTATTGCCAGCACACAGCAAAGATATGATTCCCACAGGACTCACATCACCCCTGATGAAGACTGATGACTCGTTTGCTGACCCAGAGGGGTTTTAATAGATAGGAGATATGGGTATCGCGTTGTTTTGCTGCAGCTGATTTTTTTTTAAACTAATATTTTGCTGAAAAAAATTACTTTGAAAAACGAAGCGAAATATATAGGGGGTAAATGGTTAAAATGGGTGTGGGGTGGATTGGGGGAGGGGTAACAGTATAGGGAAGGGGAGCTGGGGGATCTCATTGCTGCTACCCCATTGCACCCTGTGGTTCCACTTAACTGCTACTGCCCCCTTGCCCCATGTTCTCTACTGCTTACTGCTGCCCTCCTTGCCCCCTGTAACACCTTTCACTGCCCTCTTTATCCTCTGTGCACCTCTTCACTACTTCTATATGTCTTCACCATTTGCCCCATGTACCCAAGGCCTTGCTACTTGATGTTGTTCCCCTCCCCCACATCACCCCCTCTCCTACCTTGACTGTTACTAAACTGATGCCCTTGGGACCCCCATTGATGCTGCTTCTTCTTTTCTCTATGCAGCCCCCATTTATCCTTTTCTGTCCCTGCATGCTGTTCCCCTTGACTGGTATTGACCCACCTTACGCTCCCTTTGACTGTGTTAGCCCTCCTTGCCCTCACTTGGCTGTGCCTGGCACCCTTGCCCCGTGACCCTGCCGCATGTTGCTGTCCCTCTTTCCCACCGTGATCCCCCTTGACTGCTATTGTACCTTGCCTCTCTTTGACTGTGCCTGCTCCCTTGCCTCCTCTGATTACCCATGACTAATACTGCTCTCCGTTTCCCCCCAACTGCCCCTCTCTGCCTCCTTTGGATGTGCCTGCAACTCGTTGCCCCCTTGACTGAGTATGCCATTATTGCCCCCTTTATTTGCGTCTGCTCCCCCATTGCCCCCTTGACTGCATCTGTGCTCCCTTGCATCACTTCACTGTGTCTGCTCCCCACCCCCCATTTGACTGAGCTGTATCCCCCTCATGCATAATCTCCTGGCTCCTGGCACCACTATCCAGCCTCTGCTGCCTCCAACCTCCCAGATTTGCCCCTGTGTCGCCTCCTGCCCATCCTAAGCCACACCCCAAAAAAACAGTACATCCGCAAATTCCCCACAACTGCAGCCAGATGCTATGGCGATCTCCCAGCTTCCCTGCTCCTTTGCCCCACACCATCATGCATCAACCAAGACCATGGCCCAGGAATAGCAGAAGGTCCTGGTGAAAGGCAAGGTGAAGGTGGCATCACATCTCACAGGTCTGAGGCACCAAACGCAGTTGGCCAGCCAGTGCCACAAGATCTGCGACGCCACTCACAGAAGAGTCAATGCCGGAGCGCCTACCTTACGCACCCTGTCCCAGATCCAAAAGCGCAGGCAGGACAGAGCCGTGGGCAGAAGCCGCCGCAGAGATTATGCTGCAGTCGTGGGAGGAGCGGGCAACGCCGGTGATGGATCTCAGTGCAGATGCACGCTAAAAGCTTTACCAATGCATGCAGTACAGAAAGGTATGAGGTGACTTTCAAACTCTGAGAGTGGAAAAACAATGTTGCCAGTGATACAACAGAGCACAAGTAATACTGCCATAGACATATGGCATCATCAGTGTCTGCTCACCAAAGACATGACACTCCTGTTTCCCCTCACACGGTTTGGGACGACCACTGGCAAATTTCCATGGTGAGTGACCAGATGTTGACTCAAAGCCCCTGGCATCACTGCAAAGGTCATCTAAGGTCACGGCCAGGTCCTTCCGGTTTTTAGGGTCTAGTGGGTCCTAAGGCACCCCTTTCAGCCCATTCTCACCTGCAACGAGGTCATCATGCATTGAACATTTGTATCCACAGTGAATGTGGAATGTCCACTTGATCTGACTCCACGCTCCTTCCTGTTCCTCAATTAGGAGTCCACATTGCACCAATCCGGCGCCTGAGCAAATTGCCTGATGCATCTGAATATGTATGCCAGCAAGGAGAGCATCATGCTAGCCGCCAGGGACCTCTGGCACGATCCTCCGAACAGCGCCCTCAGGGGCACGGAGTCACCATCCACCAAGGATCATGATTGTGTGCGTGCACAGGGTAGAGGGGCAGTTATGTGCAAGAGGCCATGGGGGAGGTCATTTGAAGCAACTTGCAGAAAGCATGAGAAATACAGCCCCAGTGTGTGCAATGTAGAGCACTCCAATCCCTTCTGTGCAATCACACTGGATAGCACAGTGAAGTGCAAACAATGCAAGTAAATGCAGGTGTTCAAGGGTTGTGGTCCGTTATTTATACTGCAAACAACTGTACAAAAGCATGGATTAACATGCAACGTTTTAGCATCTTTGAAAGCCATAGAAATGGTGTGCATTCATTCTAGCACGCGGCATCCCTGCTGCTGTACACAGGTTTCCCTTGGGCACGTGAAGGGTGGAGGCTGAAATCGACATCTTATGTTGTGCCCCACCTCCAAAACACCACCTGATCACTGCCCCTGGAGCATCAACACGCGTTTGCAATCATTGCACCCCTTTCGTGCATGTTGTCACGCCCCCTCAACATTCCAGGAACTGAGCAAATAATCCCCTTTGCTAATAACCAAGGTCTGCAATGTTGTGTGCCCCTGTGTCAACACCCGACACTGATCCTCAAACGTGCGTGGGTGCATGCATTGTGTAGCTACTAGTGAGACTTGAAATACAAGCGGGCTGTGCACAGTAATGATTCCACCCTTACATGACCAATGCCCCCCCCCTGTGTGTAAGGGGCCTGATGTGTTCGCTACAAACATCTGCTCTTCACTCCCCCCCCAGGCACCCAACATGATTGTAGAGAGCCCCACAGAACCCTCTCAACACTATGGCCTCAACCAACTGTACATTCTGTACGATGCTGCAGAGCTGGGGATGGGGGAGGGGGGCTCCAGGTGGCAGTGTACAAGAGGCCCATCAGCCTTCTGCAGTCATGCCTGCAGAAACACATGGGAGACAAGAACATGGTTACATCAATTACATCTCTAACTACAGAACGCCTGTGGCTGAAGGCCAAGATGCGATTTACAGACACCACAAGAACAGGGCAGCCAAGGGTTTTCAGCTGGCAGCTATCGCGTGCAATGTCTCCGCACGCGGGCACTGCTTTGCAACATGCACGTAAAACATATTGGCCCTCATTACGACCCTGGCGGAGTGGGTTTACGCCAGCGTTATTCGCCGTCCGCCCTACTACGAGTTCCCGTAGCGCCATGGAACGTTTTCCGCCTGGTTTTTCCGGGCGGAGAAATCCATGGCGCTACGGGACCTTGATGTTAATTACGCCACCGTATTTTGCGGTGGCGCAATTAACGCCTTCCCCACTCCCATTATACCCTATGGGGCAAAAATGGGAATGGGGAAGGGTAAAATGGGGAATGGGGATTTACCGCCCCGCCAAGGTCGGCATGGGGCGGAAAATCCGCCAACCTCCATGGCGCTATCGGCAGCTTTCCGCCGTGCTCCGCGGTGCATTTAGCACCGCGATTTCCGCCAGGGTCGTAATGAGGGCCATTGTCCCAACATGTTGCAAATGCAGACAAGTGAAGGTCCATGAATCCGACATATGTGTAGCCCTGGCGAATGGCCTATGTCTCCATCTATGGCATGACCTCGCAGCACCCAGCGGCGTGGATTGCACGATGACTGCAGCGCCAACATGCAATAATGACGACCATGCAGCAGTAGGACCAGGAAATAAAGGCAATGTTGATGGGCAGCATTTCAAGGCAAAGCACACGGGCACCTGTATCTGCAGGAGCAGTATCAGCCGAAGGAGTATACCCCCCAAGGCCCAGCCCTTCATCTGCACTCCCATGTATGCCCTCCACCCATTACCTGCATGCTCACAATGTATGCACAGCAGAATGTGCCTATGCACTATTCCAGCCCATAATGAGTGTAGAACATGACATTACGACTCCTGCGGATAAGGTGGCCAATATACAGGGCAGAGAGATACACCGCAGATAGAAGTGGCATACACTTGTGCTGTGAGAGGGCGCCATGAGAGCTCGCCTGACGATGGAAACGATGGGAGGAAGAAGGCAACGATGATGGTGAAACCATGGATATCCCAAGCTATCCCGGCTCGCACTTCGGGGAAGAATCAGGTGTTCCACGCCCACCCCCCACCTGACACGTCGAGTCTAGTCCTCTTTCAGCAGTAGACAGTGGCTGCAGAACACCCTCATCAGTGAATCATCTACAGCCATGGTCCATGTGGCCTAATCAGAGCTCCGGCAGCTGGCACCGGCAGTCAGGTCGGGAGTTTGCTGCTCATCCTCCAGGGACAGGGGGATTCGTCCCTACCCTGCAGGAGGCCTCCACGGGTCCACTCTTTACCCCTCCACCCCTCGCTCGTGCCTCTGTTGCTAACATTCTCCTAGCAGATGTTATTGAGAGAGAATGTCAGCCATAGAAGCAGCCCAGGCACGAGGTATTATTATTTAATTCTTTTAATGCGCCACACGCCCGTAGGCCTCAGGGCACACACAGTTTATTTTTATGTAGGTTTGTGCATTATGTTGTGTAATAAGGTAAAAAGAACCGGTAAACCAAAAGATTCCAAAAAAGAACAGAGGTCGGAATAGAAATCAAGAATGAATCCCTCTGGTTAAACAAGGAGGTTTTTAAGGCAAACAAGGAATGGCCCTTAGAGTGTCTAGCAATCCATTCCAGGCACAATGAGCCACTGTAGCAAACATTGTGCCCCCATACTTCTGAGGTTTGAAGCGTGGCTGAAAGAGTTTGTCTCCATTGGAACGGAGTAGTCTTCTGCTGGGAGAGTCTTTCGTCGGACACTAAGGTACTGAAGTGTATTCCCAGGCCTACATTTGTGGGTCAGGGTGAGAATCTTGTGGGAGATTCGATGTGTAACTGGTAACCAGTGAAGTGCTATTCTAGCAGGAGTGGGAGTCATCTCTCCTACCAATGCCCTAAATGGCCCTTACTCCCCCATTCTGGGTTGTCTGGGGCTTTTGCAAGTTGTCTGCAGAAGTTCCAGCAAGTAGACTATTGCAATAGTCCAATTTGGAATTTACAAAGACACAGACTTGTAAGGATCTGTTTTTATCAGTCAGGTACGTTCTGATTTGTCACAGCAGTTTAAGAACGTACGAGCAGGTAGACCTGAGGTGGAAGACATGCTTCCCCATGGTTAGCGGTGAGTCAAAATACATGCTTAATGTTTTAACATGGGAGGCCATGAGAATGGCGCAATCAGCAATTACTATGGGAGGCCATGAGAATGGCCCAATCAGCAATTACTAACTGTTTGTAACAAGCCTTGAGTTTATTCAAACAGGGACCTGACCACAGAATCAAGAGGTCCGTCATGTTGTCATTAAGGGCCAACGAAAAAGCATCCATCCAAGACTGTACGCTCACATAAATCTGATTGAGAGCCTCAGAGTCCCCTGTATAGTCACCCATAAGTTCGAGGACGACCTGGGTGTCATCAGCATAGTTGCTATAGCCAACACCCAGGTCATCCAGGAGGTCAAACAGGGGACGAGTGTAGATATTATATAATATCAGGGAGAGGCAAGATCCCTGAAGCACACCACAGGGCAGCGGGACTGGAGAGGCCTTAAAGTCATCCATGAAAACTCTGGCAGTGCCAACACTGAGGAAAGACTCAATCCAGGCCGATGCATTTCTAGACATGCTGGGCATCCCAGCAAGCTTACTGACGAGAATTGAATGATCCACCAAGTCAAAGGCCCACCAAGAGGTCCAATAACATGAGAAGGGCAGTATGCCCATTCTTAATAATTCCGAAAATGTAGGTTTTGAGATCTAATCGGGTTGATGAGAATGGGAAGGAACTGGTGGATTCCTGCTCCTCGTTGGGGCCATTCATGGAAGAGAGCCAGCTGTCCCTGGAGAATGTGCAGTAAGAATCTGAGGCAGGCAACCAGCTGAGAGTGGATTTGCTGGGGGAGGCCTGGACTCAAGGCAAGAGAGGCTGGTTGGTTGGTCTCAGTGCTCAGGCCATGAAGGATGCCTGACTGCCCCGGGAGTAAGCCTCCAGGCACAGCCAGTCCACTGCCCGTTGTCCCTCTGCAGCAATATATCAATTGGCCTGCAGTAATGGCACCCTCTGTTAACGGATGACAGAGGTCACACAAATTGTGTCGACTGGGCTGCTGACCCACCTGGAGCTGTCCCTTGCATATATGCAGCAGTACAGGAATTCCACCACCACATCTGTCCCCCTTTGTTCCTCTGCACCTACATCTGCACAACAGTCCCCTGTCTATCCTAGCCACTTCCTGGTGCCTCCTTCCTCAGCAGCCCGGGTGCCGTTATCTCCTACTAAACTAGCCCACCCTCCCATCTCACTCTCTATGGACATGATCACATCCGCTGGGAAGTTTGCCACATCTTTTATTTCCATTTTAATAATCCTGGAATAATGTCACCTCCCCCACCCCTGTTTGATTCTGGATGTGTTTGCAAACACCCTGGACTTCTTCCCCTCATGGAGTTTGCCCTGAACGTCTGCTTCATAAGACTCCCTCTAGACTGTTGAAAAGTGTGTGAATATTCTTGAATACTTCAGCTTAACCCCAGTGAGGCAGTGGCATTCTTCCCACACTTCGCTGTTCATCACACTTGTGTTTCTTAGACAGTTATTGTTGTTCATTCTTTTTTGATTTTGAGATGAGGACGGGGCAGCGGGAAGTTGGACCATGGAATTGTTTTCAGTGATGCACTCCTCTCTATCAGACGAAGTTGATGACAACCTCTTCCAACACAAGGCCACCCACATTGTCTGCTTGATACTAAGGTTCTGCAGCCTCCCATACATGGCCGTGGCCACCACCATTCCCTGCCTCATTGGGCATGGGCACTTTGCATCGGATAGCAGCATTGTGTAACATGCAGCACATGGCCACGATAAGACAGACCTTCCCCGACCATACATGAATGCACCGCCTGTCAACTGCAAACACTGGCAGCAGTTCCCGAGAGCAGCATTATAGTGGTGCAGTCTAAGGTTCACAGGCTTTTGCAGTGGTGTCATCAGCCAGGTGCCCATGGGTTATCCTGCATCACCTGTGGAGCAGAGAGTAAGGTATTCATGGTTGTTGTAATAGTTTTGAAGGTGTAAAGGTTAAAACACACTTGTGTGGAAATTGATGAGCAACATGCATTTCAGTGTTTGCAGACATGGGACATGATGTTGATCACTGTCTTCAACAGGGCAAGAAAAACAGGGCCTTATGTGTGTGGGGGCAGGGCAAGATGTTCATGTGAAGGCCACGGAAATACAGACAGTGGTGGTTAAGGGTATGGTAAGGCATCCTTTGTGGCACAAATGGATTTTATGTTCCTGAGGTCTCTCATGATGTACCAGAAAGGGATGTTAAACTCTCTGTTTACTTTGAAATATGGAACCCGCAATACTGCATTTCCAATGGCTATGGGGTATTACTAGTCACAGCGTGCCAGTAAGAGTACACAGTCTGGATGTCCTACACACATGGCATAGGAACACATGAGAGGATATACAAGAACATCGAGTCTACCAGGACTCAGGTAGCCGTGTGCTTGGCCATCCTCTTGGCTGGATATCTACAAGAGGCCCCTTCCTCTCATCTTGCATGCATGGGCACCTGCATGTCCTTCTCCTGATTGGCAGCCAGTACAGGCCAGATGGCACCCTGATAGGCTGGACTGGTGTACATACTACCTGCCCCGAGGTATCCCTGTTCCAAGGTGTTTCAACCCCTTATATCACTGCAAAGGTTAGCTAAGGTCAGGGCAGGGTCTTGTGGGACAGGTTAGGGCTTGGTGAGTCCTAATGCATCCCCTTTAGACCATTCCCAACTCCAACCAGGTCATTGTGCATTGTACATTTCAATGAATGTGGAATGTCGTCTTGATCTGCGCTGATGGTCCCTTCGGTTCCTCCCCCCGGTGATCTCATTGCATTTTCCTTATTGTATCTGTTCTATTGGTCACCTAAGACCCTCCCCTTCAATGCATCCTTTCATTGCCACTATACTCCCCACTAGATTACTTCTTTCTCACTGCTCATGTGCCAACTCTTTGCACCCTTATTATTCATTCCCACTAGCATACCACTACCCATCCCATAATGTGTCCTTTGATCCCCACACTGCGGTTGCCTATCCTCTCCTTAGGATTCTTTTACTCTTTACGGACCCTCGCCCCATTGCCCATCCATCTCGGTGATTCCTCCACATTTTCCTCCTGTCCGCTACCCATTGGGTCTCTGCTCTTTGCCCCAACCACAAAATGCCTCAAGGCCCATCCACACTATCATTCTCGCCTCCCCTGCAGTACTCCTCCCTCCCCGCACTTTCTCCATCTACCCTTGCACTTGGGTTCCACTTCTCCCAATGTATTGGCAATCATAGCTCCTTCATTCTCAGGACCCCTCCTCTACCCTCCAGCTGGCAACAATGTGCCTCAGAATGTACGCTCTCCCTTCCTTCTAGACTCTACTACCCCTGCTGCTTTGAACACAAACTCTTCTGCCTTCTCTTTCTCCTCCCGCTCTTGTAAAAGAGGCAGTGAGGTTTGGCAGACAATCCACCTCTAACTTTCAGACCCACCAAATCGACTCCTTCCTCTAGGACCACTTCCTTACCTCACTACAGAATATACCCGCTCACCATCAAGGTAACTTCTATGCCTTCCACCTGTCCTCACTTCCCTCATCTAACCTCACTTTTAACCACTCTCCCCTCTGCCTACCCATCCTCCACCTCATCTCCTTTAATTCCACATGATTTACACCATCCTCCACTATGGCACCAACCATTGTGGGTTTTTCTTCGCATAGACACTCTACCCTCTGCCACTTCAATTCTACCTCTACTGTGGCCAGGATTAACCTGATATATATCAGTTGAAACTGCCGCTCCTCAAATCTAACTCCACCAAAACCATCAAACAGACCCTGGTACTCCGTGGCATGCACTACTGTGCCAACCTTATGCTTGGCTTCCCCCTCTGCCTTTTCTCACTCACCCCTTGACAATGTACTCAACCTTGACACATAGACCACATTTCCAAGATAAACTGGCCCCTATTGGGAAGTTTGCTGCAAGTTGTGAAACCCCTGCATGAGCTCGCTAGCCACTATTTAGAGAACGTCTCCCGCTAATCTTTCAATGCAGTGCACTCACCAAACACTCTGTTTCCTTCACCACCCTGTGTGTCTGCTCCGTCTCGCTCCTCTGCCATGGGTTACTGGAACTCCCATCCTCAAGTTGAAAACACTACTTATATCCACTCATTCAATTCACTCCAGTGATGTGTCACTCCCTAGACTACATTCCTCTGATACACGCATTGTCCACAGACAGGGCCATGTGTGTCCACAGTGGGATGAGGTGGGTTCACATACAAGGAAAGTGTGGGATGGCATGCATTTGTGAGGGGGGGTGTCCTACCCAGAAGCTTTATATTCCATGCCATGGCTCATTTTTCATCATTTTTATGGCAGAGAGGAGGAGAAGAGTGATGGAACACAATATGCGTTTCCAACCCTCTCTTCCTCTCTGCGATAAAAATGGTCCATCAAATGCTCCAGCATCTGCGCCGGCATGGGTTTTCATGCCTGTGCAAATGCTGGAGATCCCTATGAAGTCTGCCAGCTTTATGCAATAGCAAAACGCTGTGCGGACCATGCAGGGATCCATTGTACACGCTCCCTGCCATGAGAGCATGTGCCCCAATCGTTTTGTGTTACAATGGTCGGATTATATGGTGCAGCCTTACAACAGTTGGTTTTGTTCCAAAGTGCTTAACAATGTTTTTTCCTCACTGCAGGAACCTTACCCTTTCTGCTAACCTTCTGCTACTTGCTGTCCATCCACCATGTTCTTGGGAGATGCCGGGTGACCTGTATGTCGCTTTGCATGCAGTGAAGCACTGTGTTTAAATAGGACTTGCTTTCTGTCAAATCCCTTTGCAGTGAGATTACATGGTTTATGTTGCAGTCAGAATCATGCTACATGGGTGTCAGGATCCTACTCACCAGCCACCGAGCACCACTACATGCGCCTAGTCAGAGGCTCTGTTATGGCATAATTACGAAGTCAAAATCTTCAAACTGCATCTGCATTCATTTACTTATCTTACCGCTGCAGTTTTGGACCAATCTAATTTCAAGTTCCATTCTGGGTTTTGGTTTAAACCAGTTGCATTCTGGTATATGTGTGCTGTTCAAGAGGCAGAGTACTGAAGGAGGCATACTAAGAACATTTGTTTGCAGCAAGCTAATAAGAGTGTGAGAGGCCTTGATTGCATTCACCTGTTCCACGAGCTGTGAGCTAGGTTGCCCAGAGCTGGAAAGACCTTAATTACAATCCACTGCTTCAGGCTACTGAAGCCGGGACTGGGCTTGATTGAACACAGCTGCCTGAGACTTCAATCTGCTCCAGCCTGTTGGGCTTTGGGGGCTTTTTTAAGCTCCATTTGATCAGCACCAGTTGTTCTTTCAACTACTTCCACTGGATGTTCATACTTTTGTGCTTCTCTGACCAGTTTTCGGCCATTTTCTGAATATCTTGCTTTTTGCTTCTGAATCCTGTTTGTTGTAGCCACGTTTCAGCACATGTTTCAGTCTGCTTTTACATCCTGCCTGTTTCTGAGCCATTCCTTGAAATCCTGCATTTGACTTCTGAATCCTGCCTGTTGTAGCTGCTACATTCAACTCCTGTCCTGTTTTTCTGTTAATGACATCCAGTTCTATACCGTTATCTTTGCTGACGTTCTACAAACACCCTGTTTTCTGTGAGCATTTCTGCTTCACAAACTCACACTATTTCTGCCTATCCAATCTCTTTTGCTCTGCATTCCCAGTCTCTTGCTTTACTGTCATCTGCTCCTGTTATTCAGTGCCATGAATTTGCTGAGTTAGCAGCAATCTCCAGTATTAAGCTTTCATGTTAGTTTCTTGCTTGCTTAATTACTAGACGTCAGTCCATAGTTTAGGCACCTACTCTTGAGTGCACTAGGTTGCCTGAACTCCTTGTATTCGCTAAATTGGCAGCAACCTGTCTTGTGTGTCCTTATAATCCAGTCTCTTCTTTCTCTAGCTGTCCTGTACCTGGTTATTTCTTTTAATGCTGCTTTATGCATGTATTACATCTTGGTCCACTGTTGTGCCTCCGCTCTGTATCCGTTTACAGTGTGACCCCTGGTTTGGTCTACATTCAGATCAGATTAGGGAAAGACTTCTGTACCCTTCGTCTAGTCTATTGGAATCTTACCTGTCTCATTATATGGTCTCCAGTTTTAACCTTACACTGAGTACAACAGTGTCTTTGGCATGCCTAACCCATGACATTGCTGTATGACAGTTATTAAGAGAAATCTGCTTGTACAGATCCCAAGGGCTTTCCCTACTCTCTGGAGACCCCTTAACATATTGCAGTACACCCTTTAATCTGATAAATCTGTGTTGCCAATTATATTTGCTTGCCTTTGCTTTCTCTGTGTCTCTTTCCCTACAGCCAGCTCTTGCCCCTGCAGTTCCTGTGAATACCTGTATCAACTCAGATCAGCTTGGTATGTACCCTGTTTCTGTTATATGCTAGCGTTGCCCGAGGGAATCTCCCCTAACCGACAGCGGATACTCTAAGGTACAGCTTTTGCCCTATGCTCTCTGGCCAGACTCGTGACAATGGGCCATCATGATCTAGGTTCTAATTGAAAGACATGTTGGTAATGCCAATGGCTTCTGCCCTTTTATCAGTGTTTCTCTACAACAATTTCCAGTACTGCAGTATGTGATGCAGTTTTACTACAGCCAACATCCTGGCCACTGGCATATGTGGCATGCAAGTCGTGGCTTATTCCCCTAGCTTCAGCATATCTGAATTCTCCTCCTTTTAGCTTCAGCAATGAGTAATTTATCAGGACCTTCTCTTACTCTCCTTTTAAGTAGCTTTCGAGTGACAATCATCTGAAGGATCCAATCCTCAGGTCGTCCTCAGTTTCAGAGGTAATATTGAGTGGTTCACTCGGCAAAGCCCCAAATTATTTTTCCGGTCCAATGCATTTCAGTGGAAAGTTCAAGTTGGGCCTTCATTTCCGCATCAGAGGTCTTTCAGAACGAACTGTGACGGGTAGAGTTTTGTTTTTTGCAAAATCCCATAACCCTGTAGATGCTGCGTCCAGCACCACTCACCAAATGGATCGATCAAACGTATGTGAGAACCTTTAAGAAAGGGTCACATGCAGATGAAGAACTCTCAAGTTGCCCCGTGCCATTTGTAAATAGCTTATCCAGTCCTGATTTTTGCTCGACAATTCTTTACTTCTAGTCCTGCCTTTATAAGGGGAAAAGCAGAATGGCATAACCAGAAAAGGAAATTAAACAGGATCTGACTACCTGCAGCCATAGTCCTTCAAGAATGTGTAGATTCAAATGGTGCATTAGGACTAGTGTAAGGATTTGTGCAACCCAAAGTGCAATTACTTTTTTCAACCCCTTTGTGGGCACGTTTGTTGTTTGTCATGGTGGTCTGGTGCCATCCACCTAGTATTGCCTTTTGCTGCAAACAACCATGTGTGTGGCTGAGCCCTTCCTCTCTGAGAAGCTGGAAGGACACCCACACGAAAGCCAAAGTATTTCAGGTCAGTACTTCCGGACCTGATAATTCCCCAACACTGCACAACTCCTAAAAAACACAAGGAAGAGATTCAAAAGCTGAGGTTTTGGGGAGGAGTGGGACATTTTGGCCCAGGGGCAAACACAGTTTAGTGGCCCACGGATCAGCAGGCCCAACCCACCATGCATATTGGATATGTTAATTAGACCAGAGTCCCACAATGTCGTCATGTGAGTCATGCGAGTATCGCATGAAACACCCTCTGCCTGTCCAAAGCACCATCTCTATCACTACATTGTTCATTCATACCAGGTCCCCCATGCCCTTGACCAGAAATCTTACATCGACACCTGTAATCATTTCCTAACAACACAGCCATGTAACCTAAAAGATTGTAAGCGATTATGCAACCAATAAGTCAGAAAGTTCACTTTGAAACTAATTGTAATTATCTCCAAGCACTTCGACCATGTAACCAAGAAGTTCTTCTTTACTCATCTAAGTAATACGACTGAAAGTATTTTTGTAAACCTATGCTTTGATTCCCCCGGGTTTGGGCATATAACCAAATGCAATAAATAAAATAAAAAATAAAATATGCTTGGATTATTTATTTCCTCCAGTAATCGTTTCGTACACAAACCCAATACCTACCAACTCACTCCCATATTCACAAATAAACATATTTAGTCCATTGGGTAGAACTCATTGACATTACTTTAATTGTTTAATCTGAAGACAGGATATATCTTAAATCTCCCAGGCACTCTGCCCCACCAACCCTCAGCATTGTAGTAGTTCAACATATATTTCCAGGGCACACCACTCTCTAGCCTCCATATTCTCGGTCTCCAAATGCTCTTTTCTTACTGTACTTCTTTCTCCTCCTTCAGGTATTCCTTCTTCCATGTGTAAGGAAGGCATGGTATCAAACAGCAAAGACAGACACAAGTGATCACAGTTCAGGGATGTTTTTGAACTTCAATGAATTGATTGAACGCTTATCTAACTCTAAATCTAAGGATGGGAGCAAGCTACGACCATCAAATAATAATAACGCACTCCTAGTGGAGTATCTGTCAAATAAAAGGATCTGTACTAAGAAACCTTTATCCAATCCTTACTGCTAAATACAAATGGTGTGGGAAAACGATGTAAGCAAAAGAAAGGTTTTCCAGAACCAAAATGTCGGGATAATTGAGCAGTTGGCTTCCCTCCCCCACATTTTCAGCACGGGACAAGGTGGCACACTCGAGCTTCGCAAACACTCTGGCTTCTCTGCCACCAGAATGCAGTCAAAACACAGGTATCTGGGCCTTCTGCGCCAAAGTCTCTTTCCCAATAAAAGGCTCTTATTGCAGAGTGCCTGGCATAACAAACAAGTACCAAAGTTCCTTTCTCATCAGGATATTCACATTCACAAGGTGTCGGGATTATTGTTCACCCTGGGTCTCCCTCAGTTAGGCTAGGACCCCCGTAAACACACATTCACAATTGATCTCCCTCGATCGGGCTCAGACTACGGGTCTCCCTCAATCGGGCTCGGATCTTGTAATCTGGCTTTATTTGTTTTCTTTTTGTTATGAAACTTCAAAGACTTTCGATTGTACAATGGATTTTTCTTAAACCATCGCAGGACCACTTCAATTCACTTCATCTATAAGTTTCACTTCATCACTTTTGTTTCTATCTCTTCTTGGCTGGGTACATCACACAGAGACCTTAAATTGAGCATGCCTGCGGTGCCGGAACACTCTGCTACTTTGTCTCGAACCTTCTCTGATTCATATTAAAGTTCAAACATTCATCAGAAATTGAGCTTTACTCGCATCTCTCATCGCACACGTTAATTTTCTTTGCTGTTCATACAATGTTGCTGCTTGCAACCTTGACTTCAACACAGACGAGTCTTGCATCGGTCTCCCCAACTCACTAGCTGTGTTGATTTCTCTGGTGCTGCTTTGATCATGAATCCAAGGACTGTTCTACAGCGGCTGCAGCTCCTCCCCAACTCGGCCAGTCATACAGGAGGGCCCCGGGTATCTCTGACACACAATGCAGAATTCTTCAGTCTTATTTCCTGGCCTTACGCCTTTTAATCTGAAGGTTTCGCTCATGCTCCGCCTTTTATCCGTGTGGAAAAGCTTAATGGAAGTCAGGTGTGAGTTGTTAACAGTAATTACCTGACCATAGTAGTGAGACATGTCAGTTACAATGTTGGGGTATGAGTCTGTTTTTGTCCCAGAGCGGGCTGTTTTTGTGAAAGTGTTTGTGTAGGGGCGTGGAAGGGAGTTACAGTTCCCAGGTATCTGACCTGGTAGGATGGAGTAAAGGTTTTATAGAGGGGGGTGGAATACCACGTCTCACTATCAGGTGTCCCACTCCCCGAAGACCCCTCACCCAGGTGATCCTCACGCACTGGTCCACCCCCAGGGTTTGGATCCAAAGATGATGGCCATTCCCTGGCAACCTGAGAGAAAATTCCCGGGGACTAGCGGGTGAGACACCCTCTGGTTTCTCACACGTCTCAGTTACAATCTCGCCCTCCCTTCTCCCTTCCTGCACCTCTCCCAATACTTCATTCTACCTTTCCTCCTTTCGGTTCTTGCAAGCCACCGAAAAAACAGTTCCATCCTGAAGTCTTGAATTTTCTCTGCTGCCCTCATTTGATGCATCCCTCCCTTGCATCTATCCCCTTCCATTCCTGCAGCCCTCTATTTTCTATATACCCAATTCTCCTCCTGTGGGCACCCTCTGCATGTTGGCTCCAGGCTCATCTCGTGTTTTCTCACTTAATTCCTCCAACTCTCACTTCTTAGAGCCTTCCCTTTTCTGACTGGGGCCGGCATTAGGCAAGTGCAACACGTGCAGCATGTGCAGCACTTGCGCTCATTGGGCCCCGTGCAGAGGCTGACCTGCTAGCCCTTTCCTAACCTGCAATTATTTCAGGTCATTAAAGGACTGCCAGCAGCGCAATTACTCCTTTGTTCTTAGTCACACTCTAAGTGCTCTTTTCCTTTGCATACATTTGGCAATGATGGCTATGATGTGGCCCCTAGGGGACCCTCGCGTATGGAAACAAGGCACAATCACCACACACAAACTGATACGCCAGACACGAGGTTGTATTCCCAAAAGCTAGGGTTTATTGCAAAGCAAATAGTCTCAGTTGGCCAACTGGGTCTCACGCCCCACAACGTGTGTCTCCAGACCCCGAGGGACATGAGAGAGCAAATCATTGTACAACAATTACATATATACAAAATGGGCATCTCACAATCAGCAATGACATATTCAATACCGCCCATAATGTATTTCCTTTGAATTGGGTTCGATGATTGACAATTGTGACGATTATGACACCTTCAGACATTCATTTTAGCAACAGTTTGCAATTTCGTGAGCCTGCAGACACAATTCTTTGTTATAGAGAACACATTGCTTCTGTTTTTGCAAGCAAGCTGCGTGCAGGGGAGAGACACATTCCAGGCCTTGCTATCTCCTAGTTTCTATTTGTATGCTAGGGGTCAACTCGCTCTCCAGGGCTCTACAGGGCTCAGGGAAGGGGGGCCGCAAAGAAGAACATAATTCAAGCCATTAAATGTTCGTTTCTACCATTTCTACCGCATGGGCGAGACTAGCTGGCACCTATGTAATGATTAAATGCCTTGTTGCTTACTTTCAAGGATTTGTGAGGGAGGAGACCGGGCATTTCTGTCTGGGTTGCCAGCGTTATGTTTCAACAAGTATCTCGTGGCCTTTCTCTATGCATGAACAATAATGTAATAGTGGAGCAGAATAAGCTTTCAGCAAAGCAGTTTCAACAGAAGGCAAGAGGCGAAAGTTAAAAACAAAATGGCGATTTCAATCACATCAAAACGGACGCTCTTTAGTCAAGCTTATAGATGTGTATTTCTAATACCAAACACTTGAGGCGGTGGGTCTTCGGCCAACAAAATACATTGGCCCTCATTACGACCCTGGCGGAAAGTAACTGACCTGACCGCCATAGCGTAAATAGCGTTTCCGCCATTGCACGACGGAGTAAAGTGCGGCTAATTCCGACCCATCGGGCACGAGCACTACGCCATGGCGGAAGTGCAAAGTCCGCGATGGCGGAAATGTCCCCAAAACGCCCCTCACCGCCGTCGTACGGCGCCCTAGGTGCAATTCCGCCACCCATCATAGTGGTCACCGTAATGAGCGGCAATCGGAAAATACGGTGACCGTAAATATACGGAAACGGAAGTAAAAACATGGTCCTGGAACGGGAAACAGCACACCGTACACCTATAAAATCAGAATTCCCACACAACCATTAAAAATACTACCCTGAGACACATCCCAACCCGTCATCCACCCTAGTGAAAACAATAAAAATGGGAAAAGTAGCGAAAAAAGCGTGCGACCGCAAGCGGCAGGTCCACTTCTCCCGTGAGGAACTCACCGTGCTCACAGAGACCCTCCAGGAGAATGCTGCCGTTGTCTTCTCGATGCAAATGACCAGGACGGCACTTGCGAACAAGAAGGCCATATGGGCCCTGGTGGCACAGCGGGTAAGTGCGGTGGGGACCGCACCCCGCAACCCACAGCAATGCAGAAAGCGATGGGACGACTTGCGGATACGCGTACGGAGCATACTATCCGCCAACCGTAACATTGCCACAGCTACCGGGGGAGGATCGGAATCACCCATCAAGTTGACCCCCTGGGAAGAAATCTGTGCCTCCACCATTGGAATGGAGAGTATAGAGGGAGTCGGAGGGATGGAGAAAGGAGTGCAGACATCCGAAGAATCAGGTAGGTGGCCCAAATAAAACAATGCTAAATCCACAATGTCCAATCATGTGAAGTACCATGTGTCCACATAGTGCAACAGAAACACATGGCCAGGAGAACGTCCACATACATTGGCCTGATAGCGCACTTTAAAAGTCACATTAAATACATAAATAATTAAAAATCCTAAAAACACCCTCTACAGGTGCAGCAGGCACACCCTAACTGCAGGCTGCAAAACAACTGCATCCTCAATCCACACAAAAATGAAACCACCTCCAAGGCCCTGACCCAAATCACCCTCAGGTACCACCCCAATGCATGTGATACATTGCCATTCCAATTTCCACAGACCCATTAATAACGCTCGCCCTCCTTTACTCCACCACAGGGTCCGATTCAAACGACGAGCTCCAGGACACCCCTACCAGCACACCTGCAAAGAGGGCCAAGACCAACGGCCAAAGACCCTCCACCTCAGCTGCACGGATCAAGACACGGCAGCAGCACAAATCAAGTGGCAGCACACAGGAGGGGACTTCAACAGGCACCCCAGCAGCCAGCATGCCCACAACAGCACCACCACAGGTCCCCCCAATGGATGCCACAGAAGGCACTGCTTCTGGTGGCAGCAGCACCATAGGTGACACTGCATTAATGGCAGCATGCTCCGACACAGAAAATGGTGATGTCGATGTAGGATCCATCCATGACCTGTCTCAATCCCCCTGTTTGTTTCATCCCGTACACCATGAGGATACCACGCAGGGGCACCCACAAGACGACGACTGGCCATCCCCCACAAGCCCTGTGGCAAGGCAACATGAGGTGATCAGCCCCTCTGTGACACCACCGCAAATGGCCATGGCACAGCAGAGGCAACAGTCCCTCGACCAGGTGATCGTGCAACAGCAGCAACTGGCCACGCTCCTCAAGGACCATGCTGATGAATGTGGGGGTACTAAGGCAGCCATAGAAACATCTACTGAGACACTTAGGGCAGAAATGGAGAGAAGTACAGAGACACTAAGGGCACAAATGGAGAGAAGCACCGAGAGCCTGAGGGTACAAATGGAGAGAAGCACCGAGAGCCTGAGAGTACAAATGGAGAGAAGCACCGAGAGCCTGAGGGGGGAACTGCATGCGACGTCCAAAGACGTATGTGCTGAACTGGCCGCTGTGCGCCGTGTGCTCACTGAGCTCTCACAAACCCTTAGGGACATGCATGGACGTGAGCAGGCAGAGACATCATCCGTTGCAAGTTCCATCCAGGGCAGCCCCCAACGTAGATCTGGGAGGAACCTGCGCTCCACAGGCAGGGGTGCCCCTGATACCCGGAGAGGGGGCTTGCAATAGCGTCTGCCCACTGACAATGAGCATCTTTGGACACTGGTGTTCGGGGGGAGGTAGGAGGGTGGAGGGGGTGTGTTGGGCTTACTTGGGTGGCGGGTCGATGGGGTGTGTAACATAATTTCACATATGCTATAAACATTGCACAATCATCCAATGAGATGTGTGGACATTGATCTTTGTGTACGAGGCCTTTATAGGCGTACAGTCCATATTGTGCATGTTCCAGACACACACAGTGCCACAAGTCCCGTGTCCATGTATCAGCCACCAGGCGTGAGTGCTAGAAGCATGAATCTATGATAATCTGACGAATTTCACGGCCCTCCTGTGCCTCGCGGACTCCTTGAGGTGCTGCCACATCCCCACCCTCATCATGACCATCTTCAGGTGCTTGCAGTTCTGCGTCAGGGGGCATGGGCACATTTCTACGTACGCACATGTTGTGTAGCATGACACATGCCATGACCATCTTTGCAACCTTCTCATGGCGGTACAGGAGTGCCCCGCCAGACCTGCTGAGGCAGCGGAAACGAGTCTTCAGTAGGCCGAATGCCTGTTCTATGACTACACGGGTACGTGAGTGGGCATGGTTGTAGTCCTCCTCATGCTGGTTCTGTGGGTTCCGGAGTGGTGTAAGGAGCCATCTCTTCAGTGGATACCCGGCATCACCTGTATGTGGACAATAAAGGATGTTTGTGGAATGACATTGCTACGTACGCACCCCCCCCCCTTCCTGCCAGGTCATTGCCGCATCACATACCCCACATTATCATGCATGAAATGAGACTCACCGAGTAGCCAGGATCTGTTCCCTGCGTGTCGCTCCATGTAGCGTGGTATTGTAGAGTTCCTCAAGACCATAGAATCATGGGTTGATCCAGGAAATCGGGCACAACAATGTGTAATGATCCTGTTGGAGTCACACACCATTTGTACATTAAGAGAATGATATTGTTTTCGGTTGCGGTACTGGGCCTCCATGGCATGTGGGACAACCAATTCCACATGGGTGCAGTCGATGGCACCAATGCAACCCGGTATGCCGGCAAGTGCATGGAATCCCACTTTTGTGTTCGTAATTTCCTGCTCCGAGCGTGGTAGAGAGATGTAGTCGTCTGCGTGCTTCAGGAGGGCATCGAGCACTTGCAATAGTGTCCGTGACAACAGTGGCTGTGAAATGCCATGCAACTGTCCGACTGTGTGCTGGTAGGTGTCTGTGGCCAGGAAGTGGAGTACAGACACCACCTTCAGTAGGGGTGGGATGGCGGTTGGGCTATCTATCATGCTGACAAGGTCAGCGTGTGTCATGTCCACAATGGCGGTTATGGTGTCCCGGTCCAAACGGTAGAGGGTGTGGATCTGCTCATCAGTGAGGTTGAACGGATGTGCTCGGAGGCGTGGGATTGCGGGCTGCCTGCGTGGTGGTAGTGGCTGTGCTGGTGGGCCTTGCTGGCCCTGCCTTGCCCTCCTCCTCCTCCTCCTGCATCTCCTCTGTGCGGCCGGTTGTTGTAGTAGTTGGTGTTCGTCTTCTTCTTGAAGTTGGAGTACTTGCAGTGCTATCAGGTCCCCCAATGCCAACATCGCTAGTCCTGCCGGTAGCATTTTGGAGGGGGTGTGGTTGTGGGAGGGGGTTGGGTGTGCAATTTATGTGTTTTCAGGCTGTATAGCCTCCACCTGTGGTGATTCATTCCACCTGTGCAAGCTGCAATCCCCTTTGGGCGTGCACGTCCCGCACACAACGCTGCAATTCGACGCATGGCATCTTGCTATTACAATCATGTATTTAATCCCGATGGCAGTGAAATATTGGTTCATATGTTCATTCTGCTATGGTCCCATTGTTTCACATACTATCTTTGCAGTCGCGAACAAACTTGTGAAGGGTCAGTGGAATGTAGTACTCGATTGACGGTGGACCCTCATGCAGCACTGTACCGAGGTTCACCGACGGGCGGGGCGTCCCATTTGTGAGTGAAGCCAGTTGCCATTTTCACACACTGCCGCACTACATGGATGGATTTGTGATTTCAAGCGGTCACAGATGCCTTTTCGACGTGATGTTGCAAATGAGGAATTCGAAGGACAGCGCTTTCGGTTTTCAGCTAGCGGCGAGGAGACGCCCACAGGTCTGACTGCAGATATAAAGTTCTATTGTTTAATGTCCTTCGGACAGGGGCCATGGCGAGAATGCAATGATTGATATGAATAGTATGGGATGCGCAATAGCGTAGTGGACGATAAGGCAGGACGTTACCAAATACATGTTACTTCACAACACTGGAATTCCGGGCTGGAGCACAGTGGATTTTGCAGACTGCATTACGCACAGACTCAATGGAAATTTCACATGTTATGTGAGTAAATAATCAGGCGTTTTCATACCGGGATGAGGGAATGATGTATGGATGCATGGACAGATGATTTAATAGAGAGTTTGCCATGTACAGGGCTTTTTGGAATCTATCCACTTCCCCTGCGCTATGTGATGCAGGGCTGCCATAGTGGGACCATCGTCTATCTGCCCTTGTTGAACCCTCCCTGTCTCGACGCGCCTTCAAACACTTGTGTCTATGCACGTTACTAATCCCATCTAATAGATTTTGTTTTAACAGACGCATGCACACAAACACTCGTTTGTAATAGTGTTTTCACCTCGATTTATATAGTTATGATTCGCAAGTGATTTTTGGGTGGGAATAATCCTTTTGAGTGGGCTAGCATGCATATGGCTGTGGATTTAGTGTGATCATTGAAGTGAGTAATTCAAATGAAGTTCTGATGCCCATACTATTCTTTTTCATTTCATTTGGGTGACAGGTATCTCCTACCCTTTTGCCGCTGCCATCTGTATGCCACTCCTGCAGATGGCTTTTACTCCCGACACCTGCTGCTTCGTGTTAATCAGTGGAGCACCATTACGATCTTATGGGACGATCGCCAATGGGCCACATGCCCTTACGCAGTACTAGTGGCTAGGAGCAACATATCAACCTTTCAGCTGGACTAGTGCCTACCTAATGGGACGGCCCTGCGGTTCTAGGCGCTTCCATGTTGCCTTTTTGAACGTGAATGTAGCCCCTGTGTACCATGAAGGAACAGGGCGTCACACAAGAAGAAGCTGGTCATTTATTGCGGATGCAGCCCACAATAATGAAATATATTTTGGAGTTCATGACCTAATAGCTGTATGGGCTTGGTGATTTTGTTGTGCATTAAATTTTGATTATGATATTGACCGTGTAGCGTTATTCTTTGCAAGTAATGTAGCATATTCCTATTTGTGGAGCGATGTATTGTGAGAAGATATGCATTGGGTTCCGGCTTCTGAGTATAGTTGCGTGGTACTGTACTGGGCGCGTTTGCCTACAAAGCCCAGTGAGGTCAGGGATAGGGGCTGCCATTATGACTGTTTTAATGATGTCATGCTCAGGGGCGGGGGATTAGCTTTTGTGTAACAGATGCCGGTCAGCCAGGTGGATTGGTGGAATGATGTGATTATCAGAATATGGCTGGTCACAGGTGCCTGTGTTTGCGTGCGTTTCTTGGAGGGAGACTGAGGTCATGTCCATTGGAATAGCTTCTGTATTCGTGCCATCTGTGCCCTGCAGCTCCCATTGGCCCCTCTTGAGATGAGCCTGGCTGCTCAGTCACTCTGCCAACTTGTGTGGTACATGCTTATGCTGATGGTTGGTTTGTTTACTGGCAGGAGTACAGGGCTGGTGCAGTCTCCCTCAGGATACTGCTTTGAATGTTGCCTTACACTGGTGTCAAGCGATGGGGGGCCTGTTTTTGTTTGTCTCATATTTCAGTTCATGTTGCTGGACTTGAACCTTCACATGCCTGTGCTGCATCAGTACGGCAATGGTGCCATGGCAAATATGGATGGCCACTCACAAGGCACTTGGAGCCCCTAGATTCATTTGTTCGTTGGCATGCATGGGTGACTTGTACATTTCACTGGTTGCATTGTGTGACTTCATTGCACCTACGAGGAGTTGTGCAATGTGGGCAGGGAGTGGTGTACAGGCACTCAGTAGGGCCTTTTACGGTTGGTTCGCGATGCCGTACTTCTCACCATGGCGGAATGGTACTTTCCGCCATGCTTGATGGCGTTAGGTATATGTCCGCTAGGGTCAGAATTCGCGTACCGTTGCGCCATGGTGGTAATTACGGTTTCGCATGGCGCGCGTGCGCGTACTTGGTGCAGTTAGCGTTGGCGTTCACTACGGTGTCGCTAATGGCATCGTACTTTACGGTGACGGGTCATAATCGCACCGAGCGCTATTCGATGGCGGTATTGCATTTCCGCCATCGTTTTTCGATTTCCGCCAGGGTCGTAATGAGGGCCATTGCCTCCATTATTGAGGGGTATCTACTTTTTCTGGACTGACAAACCCTCCTTTTGGCCGCATGCCAAATGCCTCATCCGTACATTGCATCCTCTTCTGACCAAGTACTGATTCTGAATTTTGCATACTACTAGTTTCCTCCTCGTTGTCATCAATATTAATTAAACATAACCTCAAAATCAATATTAATTGACATGAATTCTTTTACTGTCTTCATTTAATCATTTATTTGAGTATCTGATTTAGTAGTGCTCTTTTTTGTTACTATCTGTACAGACTCCTCACTTATTTCAGTGCAAATTATAGTGTATACAACAACAACATGTCATGAATATTCCTAGCACTGCTACTAGGATCGCAACTAATTTCCATCCCCATGAGCGTAATACTTCCCAGAACCAGGAGCTTATGTTCAATTCCCAACTTCCTTCTGGGGGGTGGAGGTCAGAGCTCAAAACGTGCAACTTTCTTATTTCTTCGAAAATCGTAGGGGAGGAGTCTCTTACGAATACGCAACACGCTGATCCCACGATTTTACAAACTCCCCCACGATCAACCAGAATTACATCAAGAGCCATCCTATTTTGGAGTGTCATTAATCTAATTCCTTTTTCCTCTAATGTCATATTGTATAATATATCCGTTGTTCCATTTATTGTTTTCTCTAATATTCTGGACAGTTGTCTTATATTATAAGAGTTTATTGTTTGGCCCCAAAATGGTATGAATGATTTTGCTATGTCTTCCGCAATTAAACCTCCTTCCCCATCTCGCCGTGATCTTGACCTGGACAATTTGGCTATATCTGCTGTTCTTGAAAGGAATACCCCCGGGAACAGAAGTCCCAAGTAACAAGCACCTCCCCAGTTTCTAGGTAACCAGTGATACGCTTTTTCTCCACATATGAAATAGACAGGGTCACCTACATAAACTGGTTCTACCTCTTTATCAAGGAATGCTATATTCATACATCTAGTGAATGTCCCCACTGAATAGGAGCCCTTTTTCCTTAGGGAAAAAGGGGACAGAGCGTGGACTGTAGTTTACTGTATAGGAGGGGGGCTCTGTATCTTTATTTCCTTCTGGGTTCCTATGAAACGTGATTACAGATGATTTATCGGGCACAAATAATCTATCTTGTGGCATCACTACTGGTGTGATCAATCGTGCTTTATAAAATATAGAACAACCTACAGGTTTCATAATAATCTCTTCAAATTCATTCATATTTGTTCTGTCTAATTGACCAGTTTCACTTTTGTTCCATTCCCCATAATATAATGCACTCAAGGACGCGTAGCATGCAGAACTTAATGGCAGTGGCTGCACACACCAACCTATTCCCTTACCACCATGCTGTGGCAAGTGGGCACACACCGAACAATTATTTTTTCTCAGTATTGAGTGAGTCATATTCATTATTAACAGTAATGTGTTATTTCCATATCCTTCCCTGTGTCTTTCTTCCATTGGGGACAAAGTGTAAGTAATTACATGGGCCGGGCTTTCAGTAGTGGAGATGTTTCTAATAGGCAAGAGCACTTCCAATGGGTGTATTTCTTCTAAGTACCGTAATACCAGTACTGTCATTATTGGGGCTAATATACTCATCACACACATGACTATCGTTAAGATCAGCATACAATTTTTTCACAGCAATTTCTTTTTTGTAACCTTCCAGTCTCTATAGTTAACTCATTATCAGAGATGGTGCATGAGGGGTCAAAAGCAGGTTCAGGCATTTTTCTCTTGCGGTCCTTCTTCTCCAGCAATGTTCGTCATGAATATCTCTTATCGTTGCACTCGCTCGAATGTCAATAAGTTTGGAAATGTCAACAGTTTGTTCTTCCAGTTCTCAATAAACTGAATTGCTATACGTTGGGCAAGATTTCTGTGCATCTGCACATTGCTCAATGAACTCCAGAGCAGTTATCAATTGCCTTCGTACCATATGAGCCCCTCTTATCTGTGAGGGGTGATCTGCACATGGATTTTTTAGCACCGGGGAGCCGCGTTCTTGAACTGTCCGATTTGCACAACCCTCACACCGCTCTCCCCTAGGCCTCCGGTTCCCACTTCATCCGTGATGGGAAACAGAGGCAACAAAGATCAAAAAGAAATGCAGATTTGATCACTCCTTCTTCCGAGGCCGTAAATTATACCGCCTTGCTCCTGGTATCGTGTGATCAACGAATAGTGCGGGTCCACTTCCAGACTCAGGCTCGGGGTCAGCCTGCGGCGCAATGTCAGATGATGGGCGCCAGACTGATGATTCAGGCTTTGTTTCAGCCAGCAGTGATGCGGGTTCTGCTGGACAACGTTGGGGCACTCTTTGCCCTTTCTCCTTTATAGCAATTATTTCAGGTTTCGTTTCAGGCTTTACTTCAGGATCAGACAGATTTTGTGACAAAGAACTGGCAACAATTTCTTTAATTTCTGGGGCCGCTGTCTCTTTTTGGTCGTCTCGATCAGGCAGTTTTTTCAACGGCGATGGGATCTTCTTAGCATGCGTTGCATGTATCCACGCCTTCCTCCCATCCACACGGATTGCAGTCTGTGTTGCCAAAAGTATTTGATAGAGTCCACGCCATCTGGGTGCAAGCGATGACTTTCTTTCGAAATTCTTCACTAGAACCCACTCTCCAGGTTCCAGTCAATGCCCCGGACCAGTGTACCTGATGGGTAGAGCCTCCTGCACCTGCTGATGAATCAAATGCAATTTCTGCATTAAAAGGTTACGCTTTGGCTGTGGTGCACACCAAACATTTGCCAGCCTCCCCATCACGATATCGTATGGGGAGAGCCCAGTTCTTGCCTGCACAGATGTGCGCATGCACAGTAACGCTAGCGGTAATGCGTCTACCCAACGCCACTTGTTTCCTGCACAAATATTACTTATTTTGGCCTTTAATATGCCGTTGTGACGTTCAATAAGACCGGCACTCATGGGGTGTCTGGAGCAGTAGAATCTCTTGTCAATCTGGAGACGTGCGCAAATCTGTAATATCACTGCGCCCACAAAATGCGGGCCATTATCTGACCATATGACCCGGGGCAAACCGAACCGTGAAAAATATTCCTTCGACATTACTTTTGCAGTGCTCATGGCAGTGCAGTCTTTTAATGGATATGCTTCCACCCACTTACTGAACACACATACAACCACTAAAACGTACTTCAAGTTTTGGCACCTCTCCATCTCTATGAAATCAAAATGGATTACCTCAAATGGCATAGAGGGAGGGCCAAAAATGCCTGTTGGAGTCACTGTTCCCTTCCCCGCATTGTGTTGCAAGCACGTAATACAATATTGTACCAGCCTTTCGGCATTTTTCTTTATGTGTGTGTTCTGCCACACTGTGGATAAATGCTCGACTATCTTTTTAGCACAAATGTGTGTTGGACTGTGAGCCATTGTGACCATTGCAGTTACATAGGAGTTGGGCAGCATCCAGATTCCACTCTTCTTGTCTACCCAGCAACCTTCTAGATCTAATTCTGCAGAGCCCTCAGCCCACTTTTGTATTTCGTCAGCAGTGGTTTGTGCCTGCATCTCTTTAACAGTAGCAATTCCATTCTCTATTATGCAGGGCACTTCCTCAGACGGTACTGTCAACATTTTGGTATTCAAATCAGTGGCAGTTTGCTTCGCAATCCTGTCTGCAAATGCGTTTCCCTCTCATACTTTACATATGTTACTTTTTTATGCGCCTCGCATTTCACTATTGCTAGGCGCTTTGAACACGTAAGTGCAGACAGCAATCATACAATCAAAGGGCCATGTTGAATTCTGGCTCCATGTGATGTCAAGAAACCCCTCTCAGCCCAGAGTCGGCCAAAGTTATGAACCACGCCAAAGGCGTATTGGCTGTCAGTATATATGTTTACACTTAGATTTTCAGAAATCTCACAGGCTCTTGTCAAAGCTATTATCTCCGCTGCTTGTGCAGAGTTGTAGGGGATTCTTTTGCTTTCTACAATTCTTTTCAGTGTAGTGATAGCATAGGCAGCAGTTGATGTGCCATCAGGTAATTTAAAACAGGAGCCGTCACAAAACAGTTCTCCATCTGGCTCTTTCTGTGGGGTATCTGTCAAATCAATTCTTCCTTTCGTTTCTTCCTCAGTGACCATTAAACAATCATGGGGAGGTGATTCATTTTCCCCTAATTCTTCCGTGGGCAGTGGCATTGATTCTGCATGATTCAAAGCGCTACACCTCATAATTTGATGTGTGGCGCAAACAGGACAATTTCATATCTAGTCAATCTAGCAGATGTGAGGTGTTGCATCTGTGTTCTATTTAATAGAACGTCTATAGCATGTGGCACCATCAAAATTAAGGTGTGCCCCAACACCATTCCTTCTGTTTGTTTCACTGCCGCAGCAGCCGCTGCAACAGCTCGCAAACAACGTGGTAGTGCACGCGCTACAGGGTCCAGCGCGGAAGAAAAATAGCTGCATTGTCTATTTCTTCCACCTTGTTCCTGTGTCAAAACAGCCAACGCGCAGCCTTCACTTTCATGTACAAACAATCTGAAAATGTTTTCATAGTTTGGTGTGCCCAAAACTGGAGCGGAACACAATGCAGTTTTCAGCAGATCAAATGCTCTCTGACATTCTTCATTCCATTGCAAAGGCATCACAGCGTCCTTTTTTGTCAATGCCACCATTGGCTTCACAATCAACGCAAAGTTCACAATCCACTGCCTGCAATAGGAAGCCATGCCTATCATAGCTCTGACTACTTTCTGTGTTTTTGGAATAGGGTACCAGAAATACTCTCTATCCTTTCTGGCGTCAGTCTTCTCCCCTCTCTCGAAAGAAGGTAGCCCAAATAAGCCACCTTCTTTCGACAATATTGGAATTTCTTTAAGCTTGCTTTATGGCCATGTGCTGCTAAGTGTGACAACAATAAAACAGTACTTTTTTTTTACAAATCTCCTCTGTATCAGCAGCGATCAATAGATCATCTATATATTGTAACAATACACAACCTGCCGGTAATTCTAGCATATCTAGCTGTTCTTTCAATGCCCTGCTGATAGACCGGCTAGCTGGTCTATCTTTCCTCTGTTTACTGAGGCTGAGGTTCTAGCAGCGATCCTCAAAATTAAATCTTCTTCCCCAGAAGATGCTATTCCGGCAAGCATTATGAAGACAATTGCCCCAGACATTCTGTCCGTCATTACAGCGGCTATAAATAACTCCTGCCAGTCTGGCCTGGTTCCGCCAGAACTTAAATCTGCAAGGGTCATTTCCCTGCTAAAAAAACCAACACTGAATTCGACTATCCCTTCTAACTTCCGCCCTATATCCCTGCTCCCGTTCCTGTCCAAACTCTTGGAATCTCTGGTCACGCCCCTTCTGTCCTCCTTCCTAGAATCCTCTTAAGATCTTCAACCCTGCCCAGGCAGGCTTTAGGCCAGGAAGAGGGACAGAGAGTGTGCTCGTCTCAGTGCAAGACGATATGTCCAGACTTGCTGATGCAGGTGGAGTTGGAGCTCTGATTTTGTTGGATCTGTCCGCCGCATTGGATACGGTGGACCATCCTATCCTTCTCTCACGTCTGGCACAAATCGGGATATCCGGTCCAGTCCTGGCCTGGTTCACCTCCTTTCTCGCAGACCGCACTCAGACCCTTGATATGCCCCCTTTCCTTTCTTCCCCTTGTGTTCTCACCTGTGGTGTCCCCCAGGGATCGTCTCTTTCCCCTATCATGTTCAACATTTATATCTGGGCGCTTGTCTGCCTTATCCGCTCGTATGGACTTAATTGCTATTCCTACGCGGATGATACTCAGATCCTGATCCGCTTGGATCAGGATCACATCGAGGTCTCAGCCTGTCTTCACGACTGTTTAAAAGCAGTCGGTGTCTGGATGGACCAAAACTGGCTCAAGCTTAATGGCGACAAAACTGAGGTGATGTTGGTGGGTTGCTCTCCTAGCCCAGCAATATGGACCCCCGCTTTCTGGCCTACCTCTCTGGGCCCCCTGCCCTGTCCGGTGGACAAAGTTAAGAACCTAGGGGTCATTCTCTCCACCTCCCTATCCATGTCAAATCAGGTTTCAGCGGTCTGCCAATCCGCCCACCACCAGATTAGGGTACTTAAGAAGGTCCTCCCTATGATCCCAGAAGCCATGCGCCCTCCTGTGGTGGCCGCACTAGTCCTTTCACGATTGAACTATTGTAACTCCCTGTATCTCGCTCAGCCGGTGGGCCTCCTCCAGCGTCTCCAACGTATGCAAAACCTGGCAGCTAGACTGGCCACAGGCTCTCCATATGGTGCACATATTTCGCCAGTGCTTCGCCAACTTCACTGGCTCCCAGTGGCTCAGCGAGTTAAATTCAAATTACTGTGTATTGTCCACCGGGCAATCCAGGGCCTAGGAGCAGAGTTTCTTCAAACCAAATTTGTCCGACATATCCCAGAACGCAACCTTCGCTCCTCGACCACCAACCTTTTGGTGGTTCCTAGGTACAACCGGGAAAGACTCGTGGCAGAGCTTTTTCCATCGCTGCGGCCAGGTTGTGGAACACCCTCCCACCGCCACTCAAGTCTACCTCTAACCACCTGGCTTTCAGGAAAGCCCTGAAAACAACTCTTTTTTAGCTCCCTGCCTACTTTTGTTCTTCCTGCCCGGTAGCTTCCTCTTCAGCACCATGATGCCTTCGGGCGACCGTGCGCTTTATAAGTGAAGGTAACATAACATAACATAAATACTCAGACTCTCTGTGTAGCCCTGTGGAATGTGTGTGAATGTGAATGATCGTCCTCCTAATGTAGAAGCAAACAAGTATCTGCATTCCTTATGTACTGGAATGCTGAAGAAGGCATTCTTCAAGTCTATAACACTAAAGTACTCTGCCGAGGCGGGAATCATTGTCAAAATCGTGGTGACGTCTGGGACCAATGGGAATTGAGGATCTATCACTTTATTTAATGCGCGCAGATCAATTATAAAACAATATGGTACTTCATTACCTCCTTTCTTATACACTGGGAGAATGGGGCTGTTACATGTACTGCCTGTAATCTCTTCAATCACCCCCAGTTTTACCAAATCTGAAACAATACTTTTCAATCCTTTTTCTCCCTCTGCTGAAATTTTATACTGTGGAATACGCAGTAGTGTTACTCCCTCTTTTAGAACAATTTTTACCGCCTCTATTTTCAAGCATCCCACATCATTGTCATTCATCGCCCATTTGCAAGTTGGCACTTTACTCAATTCTCCTGGCAAAAGTATGGACAAAAATTCAGACACTGGTACATTTTGTGGCGAAATTGTCAAGAACACTCCATCAGGAGTGCAATGGATAACTGCACTTAGTTTTTTCAATATATTTAATCCCAAAAGATTTCCGCCACAATTATCTGTTAAAAGAAATAGACAATATTCAGTGAATGGACCTAATGTTACTGGAACTGATTGGGACACAGGATTGATTACTGGGGAACCTGCAAACCCTACTGAAATATTCCTTTGCCCTGACAGTGGTATTTCCGGAACCAAGTGATGGTCTATCGAGCATTTTTGCGCCCCTGTATCTACCAGAAAGCTATGCTCTCTATTAACGATTTTCATTTCTACGTAGGGTCCTTTCTGATTCACGGGAATAAACACTGGTCCGACCCCTGTCTTGGGCTGTCCTATTGAGGGAACAACACATCATCCGATGTGTAATCACTACTATAATACGCATTTGGTTGTGTATCAAAAAGTTTTCCGCCCTTTCCTCTGTTCCGCTGACTCCGATTCCCAAAATGTGGGTTCTGCTGGCTCTGGTTTTGGCTAAAAGCAGTCTGATTTTGAGCTTGGTTCTGATTCTGGGTAACATTTCCTTGATTATTTTCGTGCTGCTGCATATTGTTTCTATTCTGTCCATTTGTTCCTGGGTGTCCCCTATGCTGTCTTCTCTGACCATACCCATTTCTATTTTGTAAATGTGGACATTGCGCTTGCCAGTGACCTTCCTCTCTGCAGTACGCACACCGATTTAGTCCCAGAGGCTCCATGCATATTCAAATTACTTCTCCCTTGCGCGTTTCCTCTCCCTCTATTGCGTCCCGTCACTTGCTGAAGTAGCACCCTTGTTTTCAAATTCACCCTATCCTTCACCTCTTTTTCTTTCTCTGTATTCAATCTGTTCTCATAATATTGGACCATATGCAATACTTCGCTCAGCGTTTTTGCTTGCCAAGCACTTTCTGATGTCATTATTAAGTTTTGAATTGGAGGTATTAACCCTCTCACGTACTTATCAACAAATAGTCTTTTACTTGCTTCTGTGCTTACATCCTGTCCACTAAAATCCGTAAATACTTCCTCAAATCTATTGAAATAATCTGTGGATAACTCATCCTTGCCCTGAACACTTGCAATTAATTTTTCCCATACAATTCTTTTTTCTGGAACAATTTCCTTCAATTTTTGTATTATCCGGGCTGGTAATGCTGCCATATTTGCCGATGGTTTTTCGCCCCCGCTGGTCTATTATTATCCTCTGCTACTAGATCTGCCCAAGTGGCACCATAGGCCACTTCATCATCCACTTTTCTTATTTGCTTCCAGATATCTGCTGGCACAACTACTGGAAATATTAAATCTATATCATTCATCGTGAACATGGACGATCTTAAATAGGACTCTATTTCCTTATAGAATCCCGCCGGATTCTTCCTTAAATCGGGAACCGCCTGTTTTATATTATTCACTTCCTGTCTGGAGAAGGGGACGTGCACATATTGTGCTGTACAATGTGCTTCCGTTACCTGCGCTGGAGCTCCATTAACACCAGGAACTTCTACTTTTGGTATAAAAGTAAGTGGAACTTCTCTCATGGGAAATGCCGCACTCACTTTTCCTCCTGCTTCTCTCATATGCAGTATTATTCCCAAATCAAGTGATAAGGCTGTTTCTCCTGTACCACGTTCTAATGCTCTCTTGTATATCGCCATCAATTCTGGGGAGCTAGCTTTCTTATCATCTATATCTTTGTCCTGTAAATGTTCAACCATTGACTGCAGTGCTTTTCTTTTCATTGGCAAGGGGTATTCATCAAATATTTCATGTATTTCCATTGTGGGAATACTAAGATCTGTAATCCATTTTAACGCCTCTCGTATACATATTTTAAATTTTTCACTCGCCTGTCTTGACGGCGGAAGAAATCGCCGCTGTACATATGGTATCACCGCCTCCCTCCTGTCTCTCCTAAAATCTTTATTCCTATACCCCGGCATGGCAAACATTTCAGCATATGCATCATCAAGTTCATTCTTAAATTCAGAAATCCTGTCTACATGTTCTTTATTTCTTCATCTCTCTCTCTACAACGTGCCAACGCATTCAAATCCAACAACTTCTGCGGCGGTACCCTCCCAATTAACTGCTTCCATCTCCCTGTTAAATATTCCCCCATGCATTCCAACAATACCCGTCTTTCATTGCTCCTCCTGAAATCATACATCAAATCCAGCGTTGACGTTTCATCATTCCCGTCTATGTACATCTCTGCCTGTTCTTGCAAATCCTGTTTTCTGTCCTTGCTAATTGCACTACGGGTCACTCTAGTGCATTCACTTTGTCCCGTCCCCTCTCTTCTTTCAGTGAGTTCAAGTTCAATAGGTGGAGGTGCGGATGGGACAGAAGCAATCTCTTGAGAGGGTGGTGCAGATGGGACAACGGGAACATGAAGTAACTGCTGCTGCGGCGCTGGCCTGCTAGTGGGAGGTGCTGGTTGTATGATCTGTGGCTGTGCTGGGATCTGAACAATAGGGAGGGGCTGAGCAACTGAAGGGGGCTGAGCAATAGTCACTGGTGCGGTCTTCTTAGTCTTTCTTGTTGGGCGCTCTCGCCTTGTTTCAGTTAGTATTTTGCTTATTAACTCATCTGATGAATGCAGCTCTTGTTGTGGATATATCTTGTCTATACTCAACTGACCACGTCTGTCTGATTCTCTCAAATTCTCATCCCACTCATCCTCCTGCTTTTCTTTCACTCTTTCTGCTTTCGACTTATGTCTGCGTGCATTCTTCTCTCTGCTTTTCCAACGAAGCATAGCTTCCTTCCTCCAGTCTCTAATGACATCAAATGCCGCAGGAAGTGTTTTCTTTTTCAACAGCATTTTTTCTAAATAATCTATCCTCAAAATCTCAAAACTCCCGTGATTCGGCCATTGTAAATCTTCCTCTTTTTTGGTTTGCCTATGCCAAATCTCACAAAACATTATCGCCCTTACACCATACTTCACATACATGGCATACGCCGGCGACCCCACGGGTGGCACGACCTGGCCAGTTTCCAAAGATTGTCTACCGCAGTGGAAAAATCCCACTAAGGTGGACAATACCCCAGGCATGTTTTAACCTTACCCTTGGCTAATCAACCTTACGCTGGGCGTTTGATTTTGCAAAATCAACTCTCAACCAATATCAGGGTTACTTTGAATCGGGGCACGACTCACCTGATCAATCAAGTCGTCTTTCAAGAGGCAATTCGTCCGTATACTGACGCAACTAATAATCGTTGTGTCTGCGTATCTTGGCTCACTATGCCTCGTTTCGGGACCCTCCCCTCCTTGTTCTCTGGCCGGACACGTCGATTAGGGATCAGTTGTGCACAGATCTGCAAAGGAGTCTCTCATCACTTTCACAGAGGTGCCCGAACACCTCTTGATCCCGGCTCAACCGTCTCGTCCTTGCCGTTTTCTCCGCCTTCCTTATTTTACAACATACACGATGGAACAAGTGGGGGAGGGTCCCTATTCAGGCGCCATTTTGATGTGGCCCCTACGGGACCCTCACGTATGGAAACAAGGCACAATCACCAAACACAAACTGATACACCAGACACAAGGTTGTATTCCCAAAAGCTAGGGTTTATTGCAAAGCAAATAGTCTCAGTTGGCCAACTGGGTCTCACGCCCCGCGACGTGTGTCTCCAGACCCCGAGGGACGCGAGAGAGCGAATCATTGTACAACAGTTAATATATACAAAATGGGCATCTCACAATCAGCAATGACATATTCAATATGGCCCATAATGTGTTTCCTTTGAATTGGGTTCGATGATTGACAATTGTGATGAGTATGACACGTCAGACATTCATTTTAGCAACAGTTTGCAATTTCGTGAGCCTGCAGACATAATTCTTTGTTTTAGAGAACACATTGCTTCTGTTTTTGCTCGTCTCGTCCTCGCCGTTTTCGCTGCCTTCCTTATTTTACAACGTACACGATGGAACAAGTGGCGGAGGGTCCCTATTCAGGCGCCATTTTGATGTGGCCCCTACGGGACCCTCGCGTATGGAAACAAGGCACAATCACCACACACAAACTGATACACCAGACACAAGGTTGTATTCCCAAAAGCTAGGGTTTATTGCAAAGCAAATAGTCTCAGTTGGCCAACTGGGTCTCACGCCCCACGACGTGTGTCTCCAGACCCCGAGGGACGCGAGAGAGCGAATCATTGTACAACAGTTACATATATACAAAATGGGCATCTCACAATCAGCAATGACATATTCAATACCGCCCATAATGTATTTCCTTTGAATTGGGTTCGATGATTGACAATTGTGATGAGTATGACACGTCAGACATTCATTTTAGCAACAGTTTGCAATTTCGTGAGCCTGCAGACATAATTCTTTGTTTTAGAGAACACATTGCTTCTGTTTTTGCAAGCAAGCTGCGTGCAGGGGAGAGACACAATCCAGGCCTCGCTATCTCCTAGTTTCTATTCGTGTGCTAGGGGTGAACTCGCTCTCCAGGGCTCTACAGGGCTCTACAGGGCTCAGGGAAGGGGGGAGGGGGGGTGGTTGTAAAGAAGAACATAATTCAAGCAATGAATTGTTTGTTTCAACCATTTCTACTGCATGGGCGAGACTAGCTGACACATGTGTAATGATTAAATGCCTTGTTGCTTACTTTCAAGGATTTGTGAGGGAGGAGACCGGGCATTTCTGTCTGGGTCGCCAGCATTATGTTTCAGCAAGTATCTCGTGGCCTTGCTCTATGCATGAACAATAATGTAATAGTGGAGCAGAATAAGCTTTCAGCAAAGCAGTTTCAACAGAAGGCAAGAGGCGAAAGTTAAAAACAAAATGGCGATTTCAATCACATCAAAATGGCCGCACTTTAGTCAAGCTTATAGATGTGTATTTCTAAAACCAAACACATGAGGCGGTTGGTCTTCGGCCAACAAAATACATTGCCTCCATTATTGAGGGGTATCTACTTTTTCTGGACTAACAGCTGGGAGCTTTCCATCTGAAAGACCCCTCACAGATTGTTACCTAGCCAATAGTGTTGCCATCAATGCCAAAAACACATGCAAAAGGAGAGAAAGCTCCCCTTTAAACGTTAGTCATGACTGACATACAAAAAAGGTACTGCTTTGCATTAGTTGACAAATGTTCTTAGCACCATTCAAAACAGCACTCTGGAAGTTTGTGATAGAAGTAATATGACAATTGTCACCAGCCCCTTTTTACCCCGTACCGCTTTGTTCCATCAACTGACCCTTATATTACGTCCCTTCTCCCCATGTCCTCTGCCCCTTTTCCCACACGTCACCAGCTTTTCCCTCCACCAGTTTCACCAGCCCATCTCCCCCATGTCATCTATCACTGCCCCTTCTCCACCCATTTTACCTATCCCTTCACCCTGTGTCACCTCCCTTCACCCTGTGTCACCTCCCTTCTCACACCTTCCCCCCAATGTCACAGCTTCTCCCTCCCCGCTCCTGTGGCACCAGCCCCTTCTGCTGCTGGGTCTCTAGCTCTTCTTCCCCAGTCAGCTGCTCCTTCTCCCCCATACTACCTTCCTTCTCCCCTTGTCTTCTCAGCAGAGGGGAGCTTGTATTTTGTGAACTATTGGATAGAGAACCATTTACAAAACAGGGCACAATGATCTCCCTCCCTGGATATGGTGCAATAGTCTGTTCTCATCCTCAAAAGTATTCTTCTGGTAAATCTGATTGACAATGCTATTTCTTTCCGCCTTTTGTGTTTTAAAAAGTAGCAATGATCATTTCTATAGCAAACCCACAAACACAGTTGTTTTTTGCTGTATGCGTGATAGGGATAGTGCAACGCTTTTCTGCCTGCATGGGGGATTTTTGTGATGAATTATTTAACACAGTGGTGCTCATTTTACAACACCATGAAGAGTGAAAGGTGGGGGAGTCCCCGACCCCTAAGACCCCCATGTTTCTACCCTTTTCACCCCTTACCCCACTACCATATACATATTTAATTAACATGTTCAGTATTTCAGCTTTCGATGAAACTTACCACTCTGTTTTATTTTCGGTAAAATGACTCGGTACTGCATTAAGCCCTGTGAATGTCAAGCTGCCCCCAGATTCCTGCTCATGTGTATTACCCACTGAACTATTGCACCGTTTTTTAATTATTGCCACATAGGCCAAAAATGTTTAAATGTATGTAATTAGGCAGCAGAAAGCTCTGGTTGTGATACATAAAGTCGGTGTTGAGTAACCGGAAAAAGTGAAGAGACCTACATTTAATACAATGTTGTAACAATGGGCACTAAGAAGATCTGACCCAGTGAAAAGAAAGATGTCAAATGTGTTGCACTTTACTGTGTAGCGATGAATGAGCCGTGCATGCACACATGCACTATGCAACTGTTCACTAATCTAGAAAATGTGCATGCCACAGAGGGGGCACAAAGTAAAAGTTGTCGTATATATATATATATATATATAAATATAAAACCTAACACACAAACTAGCCAGATGTTTTAGAAGCTTTTTACTATTCCATAACTATCTCTGCCTTTGTGACCAATAGCCAATGCTAAGAAACGGCAGACGCTTTTTACAGGCCTGTTTTAGCCTCACATTCTAGCTATCGACTCCTTGACAACGAGAAAGGACCACGTCCATTGAAACCATAGAGTTTCCATAGCTCCTCTTTCGTTTTACGATATAAGGTGATCAGCACACCCACTGAGCCATACCTGAACAAGCAACCAGCTGGTTCCGAAACGCGTCGTTTTTTCACTTTTTATTCTGTCTACTGTGATGCTTCAATAAAACTGGATTTTTTTTTAAAAACACATCACGAAGCAGTTTCGCTGAATGTATTTATCTGCGTCACATGGAGTGGCACTTTGGAGTGCAAGTCCCCAGCGCCAGATTTTGTGTTGTATTCAAGTTTTTCCATATAACAGCCAAAATATATATATATGCGTGTGTTTATACGTAAACAAGCGGTTAGTATACCGCGAAACGCGTTGTTTGCCAGGCTTTCCCTTTTGATGCACTTTTACTAAATAAAGAATACTTGTGCTGCCTGGACCTGCTGTCTTGCCTCTTCATTGCTGGGACTGGACTTCTTTTCCCCCTGCTCTCGGAGTGCTATCCGTTGGATTTGCCCTGTCCCAGGGCATACTTTTCCTTTAAAAAAAATTTTATATATATATGGGGCAGGTGGACAACAAGAAAGTACCTTTGTAGTCTGTGGGCCTCATTCCGAGATTGGGTCCGGCACCGGTCTGGTTCATGGGGACTTACCGGTGCATTCCGACCCTGGAGGGACCGGTAAATCCCCATTGTACCAACCATTCCCCATTCCCATTGAGCCCCTATAGGGCTCAATGGGAATGGGGAGGGCGCTAATAACGGGCTCGCGAATAGCAGGCCCATTATAAGCGCCCTGGTCCCTCAGCAGGACCCGTAAAGGAGGTGTGGTCAGACCACACGTCCTTTACGGTTCCCGCTAAGAGACCTCGGAATTGGGCGGTAAGGGATTACAGGCACCGGTCTCCTTACCGGTGCCCAGTAGCCCTTACTGCCCAACTTGTAATGACCCATAAATCATAAATGTCATAAATCAATATGAATGCAGCTATGATTGCCATTGGGTTCATGTGGCTTCTGCTGAGATCTATGTTTAAACTGCTGGCCACGGGTTCCAATTCCCTCCAGTTTCACCCTTTCGAGATCAGGTTGGAGTGATGTCTTGAGTGTAAAGATGCATGCCTGACTCATTGGTGTTTTTTTAAACATGCTGAGACCTGAGCTATAGACCTGAGTAATGCCCTCTGTGCTGAAAAATGAATCTGATAGAGTGTGTTAAACAAGTGGTACTTAGTTTGATCCCTTTTGTTTCCAGCAATGAATGCTAATCTTCAGCCACCCTCACCTTCACAAGATTATTTCTGTCAGCAATCACTTGCTTCACCTCCATCATGCCAAAACTAAAAAGGTGCATCTGAGCTCTAGTAGGTCTGCCAAAACTAAAAAGGTGCATCTGAGCTCTAGTAGGTCTGCCAAAACTAAAAAGGTGCATCTGAGCTCTAGTAGGTCTGCTAAAACAAAGTACGACGTAAATGAATCTGCTAGGCTTAGATTCCGGGGAATTTTTTTAGATCATAGATTTGTACATCTGGAATGGCTGCGCAAGGTCCCAATCCTAAATTTCTTCTTGTGAGGTCTTGGTCCTATCATGTGAAATGTGTCTCCCACAATGCAGTTTTGTGAAAGGGGCGTGAGCTTTGGGGATTTGATGGGCTGTTGTAATTACTTCCCAATTATGGCCTAATTTCACTGAAAATTATACTGTGGTTCTATCATGTATGCCAAAATGACCCTCAATTGTTACACTTAATACTCGATCTCCGATCTCGATCCATCAGTGATGTGGGATCTTCCTATGGGATTGGCGTGAATAGATTATTTTGGCCTTTTGTAAAACGCTAATTGCTACAGCAGCATCAGAGCGATATGACTGTGTCGTGCGGTGCTTCACAACGATTCTATGTGGTTCCACTTAATAGTGGTAAATGTGGTCCGTTTGATCATGACTTGTTTGACCAATTATTTTGGAGGGGTTCCACCCTCATGGCTCCCCTCCTTACACCCTGCCCTCCCCCACTACATACCCCTATACATCTACATGTACAGACAGCTGTAAGTTTCATGTACTCATCTATGTCACTTTTCAGATGGTTGTAAGTCTCAGTGCTTTCTGATTTGTTTGAAGCTAGAATCATATAGACGGTCTGGACCTCGAAGCAGTACGCTCTCCAAGAGTGACCCATTGGACTAGATTTAGCTCATAGTTTTTCCGTTGGGACTACTGTGAAATTACTCAAGCCGTGTAACCAAGTCAGAAAGACTATACTCTTTAGTTTATGTCCCGATTATTCATATAGCAAGTGGAACTGTGATAAAATGTTTGTGGTATTAAAGATAAAGGGCCTCATTACGAGTATGGCAGTATTTCAGCAGAAATACTGCGCATCTAGTTTGCCATTACTGCTATTCGTAAAAGCAGTAAACCCTCCAGAGTACGTTGGCAGTGTTACTCCCAATTCATGGGGCCCCACAGGACTCCACTGGGGATTTGGAGTATTTACCTCAGGGAGTAACTCCGTCCACAGTAAATCCTCCACTTTTTGGAGGTAATGTGCAGGAAAACAAACAATTCGCTGGATTTTTTCCAGCACATCACTTTCAACCTCAGAATATTGCAGTGCTATAAATGTGATGGTACTTTAAAAAATTCAACCTTTTTTTTTACAATACTGCCATCCTTGTAATGAGGCCCAAAGTCTTATTGTGGAAAAAATACTGCTGAGCTTAACTTAGTATTCTGCTAAGAACATTACACTATTGAGTGTTATTTTGGAGGGTAATGTCATTCTTTATTACAGTGGCACACAGTATTTCATACTACTGAGGATATTTCAACCGGGTAACCAATACATTTTTATTGATCAATTGATGCTTTTGCCTATGATCTGTTAAGGCCACGCCAAGTCTTCTTTACAATAATTAAGGTGGCTTAACTAGTTTACCCTTGCCGATACTCTGTAAGAATCTTAACAATAAGTCACAGGGTTTGACCCCATAAGTAAGATTCGTTGAATCACAAAGTTGACTGCACCCTGATGAAGACCTGCTCACTTCATTGAGATGCATGGCCTGGGTCGAAACATGCACGTCGCCACCGAATAGATGTCACTTTTATGATGATTAGGTCCCCTGTCGTCATGGAGTGAGCAAGCAGTTCTTGTTCAGGCACAACACAGTACTCTTTACACATCCCCTCTCACTTTAGTTACTGTCACTTGTCTTTTCATTCGTGTGGGTCATTTCATGTTGTGCAACTTGTTTTGTTTTTAAATAATGTGTTTACTAAAGATCTGCCCAATTATACACTATGGAATAAGACATTGGAATAGCACATAGACTGTTATTTTAATAGTGGGCGTGGCTGAAGCAACGGACTTAAGATATAGCAATTGTTGAAGTACTGTCATAGTGTATAATTGTGAATTGAAAAATATATTTTTTATATACTTAGGCGTTGCGCTGCACATTTGCTTGTTTTGTCATTTCAAAAAAACCATTGCAGGGGTTTAAAAAAAATGAGCAGTAAAAAAAAATACTAGTGCCCCAAAGCAATGTGTACTTTATAGGGTTAGCGACGGGCATCATGTGGCAACAAAAAAAAATGGTGTCATTTCTGTGCATGCTTTGTGATCACACCGGCTCTTAGTTTTGTAATGTTTATACGTGTCTCAGAACTGATCTTTTGGGGGTATTAATTACCACCATTTTAGTGTGGTATTTCATTCGGTTATCATCTTATAATGCAATTGCGGCCAGTGCTAATTTGAACACTGGCGGTAGGTAACCTGTTGAAGTGGATTTTGTAGCTGGGTGTTATTGTCACCAACTGTCACAGGTGACCTTTTACAGCCGCAGGCAAACACGAAATGTTGTTACTCTCATCTCCCTTTCCACCACTAGGCCGTTCCACATTCCCCCTAAGAAATCTCTTCTGTCCTCCTTTGCAGCGCATGCGCGCTTGGTGTATGTGAACTCGGGGCAGAGCTATATGCTACTTTTTGGAGGGACCTACAGAACAACTTAAATGGGCATTCCAAGCGATCACCCTTAACGTCCCCCATTGCCATGTGCTACCAGATATGCCGGGCACACTTTCATATGTCCATATTAGTCCGCAAAACAGTAATCTGCTTGTGAAGTGCCATAACACAACTGCAAAGTATAAACAGTCAAAAGCTAGTAATGCTGGCAAACCATCGGACTGGGGCATACAATTGTCTCGGGCACCAACGAAAAAGTGGCCCACAGTTGCAAATGGGAATTCACCCTTTTGCGACGCAGTTTGAATAGTACCCAAGGGGGAGGTTTTTGATACAATGTGATGCAAATTGTACATTTTAAAGAATATTTACTCAGCCACACTGGTCAAAACTTTTAGCCGCATAGTGAAGTAAGTCATCAAACTGGCCCACATTGGCCAAATAAGTGCCCCACTTTGAACCCAAAAATTGGCCCAAACAAGCAGTTTGCGTTTTTGGTTTGCCATGGGCCCATTGCCCTATAAACTAGTCCGAGCCTGATTAGACGTCATACTCTGCAGTCGTAGCATCTTTGAGCGCATACCATATTTGGACAAAAACATGCAAAATGATAAATTCGTTTAGATTATAATGCAGGACTACATGTAACAACCATAATGTAATATGAAAGAGTATAACAGGGAGGCCTGGTAGACAATTTCACACCCATTCGGGGACAACTTAAGATTCCCCTAAACTACCCTACGGGTTACGCTACTTTACAGATATAAAAAACACTGCCCAGAAGAGCCTCTGTGATTGTCCGCTTTTAATGAATTGTTTGACTCGAGCTTGCAACTTGTAAATAATTATTATAATATATTCTTATAGTGCAAACCTAGCCCAGGAGCCACTTAGCGCTGTACAGCTCAAAGAGCAAAACATTGGCACCGAGAATTTAACAGGTCATCAAGTAAACATTAGTAATACTTATCACAGTAGACTATATGGAGGGGGTGTGCCCAAGGTACCCGGATGTATATGTTACCCCAAGATGCTGCTGGAAGTGGCAGGTCTCCAGTTATTTCCTAAAGTGAAGGGGTCTTTGAGCAGTCCGTTTTGCCACCAGGATGAAGCAAGTGAGAAGAACCATCTCCTAGTTTTATCCTTGTAAGCCAATCTGGGTTTTAGTCTGGCAATGGTTTTACTGCGAGATCACTGTGTTCCGCCTGATGTTTTTAGTTTTGGCATCTGGGTGGCCAGCATACTGCCAGTGGTTGCCTTGTGGATAAGGGCATGTGGTTTTGAGCCGCATCCTCGCCAGGACAGGGAGCCAGTGTAATTTGTGTCAGATGGGAATGTCGTCAAATTGCCTAGAGCCAATGATGAGGTGAGTCGCGGGGGGATTGGGCTGCTTTGACGACAGGCTGGGTGAGCAGCTGGGAGCCCTGTGAGGAGGGCATTACTCTCATTGATATGCAGTAGCACTACAGCCGCGCCACCATTCAGAAGCCTGATGGAGGAAATGCTTGATCTTGCAGAGCAGAGAGATCGGATAGCAAGCTGTTTGAGCCTTTTTTGGTGATGTGGTGGTGTTTTGCTATCCACGGTGAAACCTAGAGACTTTACGGATTGGGTGAGGTATGGATGTGAAAGGCAACAAAATCCCACAAAAAGGTACATTTGTTTGCATTTAGCAAGCTAATTATCATAGTCTAATTGGCATTCCAATGCTTACCAAGGGTCTTTTTTAAGATTCCTTTTACTTTGGAGGTAGTGGATTCAAAACCCAACTTGGGCTTTGAAATATGTAACCCTCAATGACTATGCAAATGACCATCATTAACCTTAATAACAGCCCAAAGGACCCCCTCCCACACTGGACTAAACACTGATTGAGGCATCTGCTGCAGGCGGTGTGACTTACAAAAGCTCTGCTTAAGAGAGTGAGGGTGTGTGTATTTTCCCAACACAAGGAAGGGGCTGGAGACATTATCTTATGGTTCTGTTTGTGGCTTCTTGACAATACTTTCGTCAACGGTCTGGGAGGGCTTCACCCCTCTCTAGCCAACAGATGGTGCAGTCCTTGGAACTAAGGGATATGAGACATGCTTAAACCCCTTGGTTCATTGTAGGTGTGCCCAGACGGGGCTTGGTGGTGGGACGGAGCTCTCTAAAAGTGTCTGAAACACACATCCATAAAAGAGACCCTGATACTCGAGACCCCTTTACTATTAGGGGAAATTTTCACGAGCATGAAAGGAATTCTCTCTTCAATGATCCAAGAGTGCATTAATGAGTGACCTACAAGCATCTGTCAGGCCCTTATCATGCCATGGAGAAAGCAAAGACCGTGCAAATTCACATCCTTAGCGCAGAGGTGGGCGGGATCAAGTTTACCCTTCGACTCAAGGGTCCCATTGACTATGAACTGCCTCCTGTAATCCCCCGGACAACTGATATTGTGACAGTCCATCACGATTCGGAGGACTGTTTTCCCATTAATGAAAGAGTTTCTATAGCACTTGTGCTTCAGTGTAGGAAAAACATACAAGCGGACGCCGTTTAAACGAAGGCGATACTGATCAGAATTTGGATTGATGAATGCTTATTTGCTTTTCAAACAGAGTTTGGAATTATACCTAGTTTGAAGGACTCTCGCGGCTGATAGCGGGCCCTAGTGAAAGGTGCGCCATGAGAAAGAACACCTGTCTGCTGTTTGCCTAACCTTCCTTGGCACGTCCAGGTCCATGTGCGGCCATGCACAGGCAGCGAGGGGGCTGGGGGCACAATCTAAGAAAAAGAGCAGTATAGATGCGGGAGGGGAAGGGCAACAGCACCCCAGCTGCCCCTAATGAGAGAGCGACAGCTGGTGTTCCACGGGAGATAACCTCCCTCGCTCAGGTTCCCGAGAGTTTGCACAAGCCTCGGAAAGCTTCGTGGACTAAGCATCCTGGCGATGTAGAGCACAAAAAAGAAAAGTATGGGACTCGTTACGAGTTTGCCAGTGTATATAATAAGCAGCCAATTTGCATTTTTTTCAAATTGTTTTTATCAACCGTTTTGTAAATGCGTGCGTTATTTTAAATACAGCAAAAAGAAATAATGGAAAATATGAGAATATATATTCAAGGAGTCCAAGTGGTATTCCCTCTAAATATCAACAACAAAAAAAAGCCAAATTTGTGTTTAGTGCGCGTTCGGCATGGACACGAATCCCATAATGTCAAAAAAAATTAGCGGGGTTTGTGGGGGGTCTTCCCCGCTTCCATTACATGGAAAGCGGGGCTTGAATCTCTGTTTGACTTCAGCAACCAAGCACGGTTGAAAGCTCCGTCCAGTGAGATACGCTGCCTTGCGCAGTCACGCGTAGCTGTGAGGAAGCGGCGCGTTGCGACTGCGAGCTGCATTCCTCAGAGGAATTTGAACCAGTTTGCTATTGTTAGTGTTAATGTTAAAGGACATTTGTACCGCGCACTATCACCACCGGAGTGGTCCCCGGGCGCTCTGGCGGTTCTGAAAGAGGAGGGGAGGTTGAGTTAGTGGGAGGAAGCAGGAAAAGTGCAAGAGATCAGTGATGTGCTGTTGGCGGCCTCAGCCCGGTGGGTCCGTTGGCTGGGCCTGGGGTGTTTGCGGTCGGTAGTTGTAGTGTACTGTTGTGCAAGACTATGTGTGTTTATGTTTTGTTGTTGCAGTGTAGTGAAGTTTGTGCGGTTTGTTGTGCTGTAGGTTTGGTTTGGAGTTTGAGAGGTGTATGCAGAAAGGGAAATTGTTAGTAGGGTTGGTTAGTTTGCATCTCTATGAGGCGCTCAGTTTGCGTGGTCTCCCCTGATGCTGCTCTGTCCTGATCTGGGCCAGACTCGCATATAAGGTTCCTTACTCCTCTGGCCCCCACCTCTAACATGCTCTCTTATAGCTCCCCTTATCCTCCCTTCATACTCCTGTGGCCAGTGCACCTGCCAATGTCAACTTCTGAGGTAGTGTGTTGACTGCCAATATCTCGACAATTCCACACCACTGTGGTACCTGGCAGTAACTAAGGGGCGGGCAAAAGTGTTGGCGGGATTGTCTGGGGTAGTTGACTCAGTCTCCGTGCGTGCCGCCTTTGTTCCAGTCTATCCGGTGTCACCCGTCCAGGTGCCGTGGGAGTTACCCTCTCGGGTCGGGGATGTCTGTGTGCTTTCCGGTTTTGGTTTCCAGATTTAGTCTGTGGTGTTGAAGAGCCAGGCTTTTAGTGATTTCCTGAATTTTAGATGATCTTCTTATTTCTTTTGGGATGTTGTTCCAGGTTTTTGCGGCTAAGTGGTAGAAGGAGGTGCCTCCAAGTTTTTTCTAAAGGTATGGTTTGAGTTCCAGGCGGATTTCGTTGCTTGATCGGAGGGGTCTTGTTGGTTTGTAGACTGTTATTTTCTTTTGTAGGAATTCTGCTCCTTGTCCGCTGATTGCCCTGTGCGTTATGCACATTGTTTTGAAGGTGATGCGATGTTTTACTGGGAGCCAGTGTAGTGTTTTTAGGGCTGGAGTGATGTGGTCTCTTCGGGATAGTTTGAGGAGTAGTCTCGCTGCTGCATTTTGGTTTGTTGGTATTCCCCACAATGGATTTCTGTTGTAGAAAAATCGTGAATTCGACATTTTCGTGATGCAACACTTTCAGTTTAGTCATGTAATGCACGTTGTTTGCGGCTTCAACATAGAACCGTTCAAGTTCTGTGAATTAAAAAGAAAAAAAAACTTGTCTGCATTATTTGTGTGTGGTTTATGTTACACAGCTCTGGCGTGCAGACACCTAGAGACCTTCCCCGATTAGTTTAGAAATGACATCATATTCATATATGCGCACCTATAATTCTTCTGAAAGGCCCTGTTCAGCGGCCTATCGTGCCTTTAAACAGAGCGTCTGCCTTTACATCTTTAAACATTGTTCCAGGAGTCCCGGGCTCAAAAGGCAGTAGCAGCAGGGCCATCATGCCTTACATTGGAGAGCCACAACCATGGCTTTCCCCCTCCCCCCATCAAGGGGAAGATTTGTGCTATGGAGGGAGTTGTTTCCAGTCACCTGCCAGCTAAATCAAGTGTGAAAAATACAAGTACCAGAATCCTCAGAGCTAATTAACTTGTCATACCTGAAAAAGAAATGCAGACTTGCCTGAAATAACCAAGAAACTCAGCCTCCCTGAAGATTGATGAAGTGATGAAAATGTGCGTTAGGAGGAGAAGCTAAAGACTGGTAACAGTGCGCCTGCCTTTACATCTTTAAATATCGTGCCTTTAAAGCCTTCATTACCCGCTACACGAAGAGCACATTCAGGTAAGTTCTCCCTATGTCCCCTTTAGGGACTTTCGCAGCATTGGCCCACGATTGAGATGGAGTCACCTGGTTAAATATCAGCTAATGCATAAGCTTCACTCATACGCTTTCCAAGAGGGAATCCACCAGGTTTCCAGCTTCCATTGTCATTGGCCACTCATCAAATAAACATTCATGCCCAAGGAATTAAAACATGGCGGTTCTCCTAGAGATCATCAGCTCCCATAGCACTTGCCGCATGTTTAGTCTCCCATCCTTGCCTCCAGATACTGTAAGGTTTCCGTGCAAATCCTGTAAGCGGTCCTTGTGTTCTACAAGTGATCTAGAGCATAAGACATACCATTCCAGACCTTTCCGGTGTGTGGGATCAGGCTGCAAGGAGCCAGGGGGTGCTTTACAAAGAACATTTACTGTAACAGGAATGTCTGGAGGAGGCGGGGAAGATCAGAGGATCTGCAGTACATTATGATTGGTTATTTATAACGTGCTTAATACCCAGAGGTTTCTAAGTGTAGACCCGGGGATCGAACCTGTGTTGCTCTGTGTCATCTTGCTTCCAAGACGCGCGGCCTGCCCCTGAGCTATCCTCCCGAGACCTTCTGCCACCAGGATTCCAGCTTCCATTGCCATTGGTCACTGACAAAATAAACATTCATGCCCACTTTTACAAGGAATTAAAACATGGCGGTTCTCTCAGAGATCATCAGCTCCCATAGAACTTGCTGCATGTTTAGTCTCCCATCCTTGCCCCTAGATACTCTAAGGTTTCCGTGCAGATCCTGTAAGAGGTCCTTGTGTTCTACACGTAATCTAGAGCATAAGACACACCTTTCCAGAACTTTCCAGTGTGTGGGATTAGGCTGCTTTACAAAGAACATTTACTGTAGCAGGAATGTCTAGAGGAGGTGTGGAAGATCAGAGGATCTGCAGTAGGTTATGATTGGTTATTTATAACGTGCTTAATACCCAGAGGTTTCTAAGCGTGGACTTGGGGATCGAACCTGTGTATCTTTGTGTCGTCTTGCTTCCAAGGCGAGCACGTTGCCCCTGAGCTATCCTCCCAAGACGTTAAGAACAGATTACTGAAACCAGAACACGAGACGGGTTGTGGTAACCTGCATATGGGACCAATTCTAGCTAGCAAACTGGCCAATTGTTTTTAATTTACAAATTTGATTAACATAAAAAGGGGCACTTCGGAGTGTGTGGGACCTTGAAGAGGTATACGTAACTGGTATTAACGAAGGCTCATCCACATACAGCAAAACGCGGCCTCTGGTCTCCCTGCTCTTCTTTGTTCTTTGACCTTCTCATTCACTCACCAGATTCCTCAAGAGCCGAACTGGCATGGCCAGGAGGGGAGGGATGAGTTCTCTGGCTAGTGATGGGGGTAAAGTGACAGGACATAGGTGAGGTGAAAGCCATCACCTGCAGTTGAGGAGGACCCATCTTTGTGAATCAAATATTCTACAATGCCTTGTGATGTGGCTTGTTCCGGCGGCATAGGAGGTCATTATTGATCTGTGAAATTCAGAGGATCAGTTTACAGTGATGAGTCTTTAGACTTTCAGCATGAGGCAAGACAAACCACAACTACTCAGTCACCAAGCGTGAGGAGTGGGTCCTCTTCTAGGAGGCTGAAAATGTACCGTGGAACAGAGAGAAAGCAAGCACTCATGCTAACTGGGCAAAAAGCGAAAGACTCACAGCCCCCATTCAAACTGTTTAACTAATAAGAATTAGGATCGTTGAGATAAGACGCAGTATTTACCCCAAAACTCTGAGTGACAAACAGGAAATAAATAACGTGTTAGTCCCCAACGCCCTTGACCATACAAGCAAGCAACTTGTGCATACAGTGTATCCAAACTGCACAATCAGTCTGTGAAAAATAGTGGGCAGAACCAACTGCGAAACTAGCATTAGCATGGAATCGGGTTAAAACTGCAACCATAACAATATGCATCATGCAGAAGAAGAAGAAGAGAAAAAAGGTAAATGGTGGAGGGCAGCAGTGACCCCGGAAATTAAAACCGAGTGGTACACAGCTTAGGAAAATCTCACTCAGAGCAGTAAATACTGTGGGGGGCGCAGTTAAGAGCACAATCAGTGGGGCACAATTCAGGAGAAAGTCAGAACAGAGAACAGTAAGACTGTGTTAGGGCAATACAGGAATACTGAATATTTGTAGTTGGGAGCGACATAGGAGGTTTACCTGTGGGCCTAATGGAGAATCAGATGTATGTAAAAAAATTTGGAAAATACATTTTGAGGTGAAAGACCAAGGTTTTTTTGGTCAAATTACCATAATTATTTTGGCTGTTTTTAAACATGATGCTGGCGGAGAGCGCCCCGCACCCTACCCCCACTTCCCTCTGCCTTAAAACGGTAGTTCACTCAAAAATATTATTGGCTAAAAGGATGGCCCATAACCAAAAATATATATAAAAAATATTGTTAAACAAAGTCTCTATGTAAAGTTTTGAGCAAATGAGGCTCAAACTCAAAAACGTGAAGCACTAGGAGGCATCCATTTTGTGAACAGGATGAGCCTCCTGTGCTTGCCCTTGGGGCACTAAAGAAGCAAAAGCCAGCCAGCTGTAATATACAATAGATACCACTGGCTGGCTTTTGCTTCATTGGTGCAGGAGACCAGAGAATGCAGGCAAGAAAGCTGCATCTAGGTAAGTGCTTATTTCTTTTTTAAATGAGCACTGCAAATATAAAAGCTGTGGTTTTCTTTCTACATTTTCCAGGCTGGAGGAGCCCGGAAAACTTAGAAAGAAAACCGCAGCTTTTAAAACGTATTTATGTTTGCGGTGGCTTCAGCTTGGAGTCCCCTGGAGCTACCGCAAACATAAATACAATGTTGTATTTAAAAATGCTGCAGTTGTCTTTCTAAGTTTCTCGGGTTCCTCTGAGCTGGAGGAGCATGAGAAACTTGGAAAGAAAACTGCAGCGTTTTTAAATACAACCGCGTTGTATTTCTGTCTGCAGCGGCTTTCCACTTGAAGTCTCCTGGGCTACCCCAGGGGAACCCAGGAGACTCCAGGTGAAAGCTACTGCTGACAGAAATACAATGCAGTTGTGTTTCTAAATGCAGCACTATTTCTGACTGCAGCGGCTTTCGCTTGGAGTCTCCTGGGTTCCCCTGGGTTGGGGAGCACAGGAGACTACAAGCGAAAGCCGCCGCAGTCAGAAATACAACGTTGTTGTATTTGTGATTGCCGTGGTATCCCAACCACGGCAATCAGAAATGCAACAACTTTGTATTTATAATTGCCACGCCTTTGCTTTTTGCCTTCATTTTATGTTTTCTGTGCTTTCTGGGATTGGGGAGCACCGAAAACGTAAAATTAAATTAAAGGCAGCCTCCTCAGCTCATGTTGAGCTCTGCTCTGGCGGCAGTAAGCAAACGCTTCCAGTAAGGGGCTTTTGCTGCTTGTTTAGTGCCGACAGGGCAGAGCTTAACAAGAGCTGAGGAGGCTGCCTAAAATGCTCCAATGTAAACTCTTTGAGCCTCGTTTGCTCAAATGTTTACATAGGAACATTCTTTATAATTATTTTTAATGCATGTTTTTCATTATTGCCCATCTTTTGGGACAATAATATTTTTGAGCGAACTACTCCTTTAAGTTATACCCTTAACCCAGCACCCCTATCTTGCTTTTTTTTTTAAAATGAACGAGAATTTCACAAAACTTCGGCCAAAAAAACTCTGTCTTTTCCACCTCGAAATGTTTGCATTTGTTTTTTTTAGCTTATACCTGGGGGGCATCAGCTAAGAATAAAGTTACAAAGATATACAGTGGAAAACAAAGCTAGGTGTAAACTCACAGTGGGACACAACTTAGGAGGAAATCTCATTGGATAGTAGGAACACTGCAGCGAACAAACTAGGGAACAAATCACTGTGGGGCCAAACCTAGGGCAAATCAGGAAATTGAACAACCTACCATCAAGATCGCACTGGGACAACAATGAAGGAGCTAAAACACAGTGGGGCGCACAACACATGCACAAAATCAAATGAGAGCAGACCAAGTAGCCCATAACCCAAAAGTGAGAATCACAGCAACAGCAAGGATACATTAGATCGGAGCACACTTGGGAGACTCAATATTCAAGTTGTTATGCTGGCTAACTCTTCAAGCACACGTCAGGTTCAAGACAAAACGCATGACCTACCAAACAGCCACAACCAAAACACCACTCTACTTGGCCAAGAAACTCACCACCTTGGGCAATCAAAGCATCCAGAACATGATACCAATGCACATCAGACTGGACCCTACACTTCAGGAAGGACCTGAAGTCTCTACTCTGCCAATAACATCTCATCAATTCCTTTACTCAACCCTACGTCTCCTCCCTCAGAGCTCCCCTCCACCCACACTGCTCCCACCTATCTCTGCAAGCCCCACACCTTACATGTAACCCCTGGGTGCTTCCACAGTGCATTCCATTGCTTGCCAGAGAGGTTCACATTTTATAGTCCCAGGTATACAAACTAAAGGAAAAACATAGTATGTAGGAATAACACAGTGGGATACCAAGGAACACTATCACAAGGCATCTATAGCCTGGGGAAGAACGGTCAAAAAGAATGATGAGGCAATTTAGTAATTTACTTTTTTTAAAAAATGTATTTATTTGTGTTTTAGTTCATTATTATACATTTTACACAAAGATATTTAAAAGAAGAAAAACACACAATGTCCATAAAAAGTAAGAAAATAAAGATATGAATCCCTATATATACTTGGTGCAATATACTCTCCTAATTTAAAGTTAAAATACATACAGATCAGTTTAAAATAGTTTGAAAAAGTAGACGAGGAAAGAAAAGATAAATGGGAATAATGAGCATAGGGAGGATACAGTATAGACACTGATGCATATAGCTCGTTACAGGGCAACTGTCAGCATCATTCATCCCTAAAGTATGTTTCAATTCTTTGCCATGTATGGAGCTAAGCCGGGTGGGTTGCTACAGAATGAGTATTTAGACAGTAATTCCAGAATTTAGTTGTCTTAATTGTCTCATAACTATGGACCAAATTGCCTAGGGTAGTCAAATAAAGAGGCCCCAATCTGGGGCACTGCGAAAAGACATGCCTCACTGATTCCATATTCCCATGGCATTTACATACGCTGGAAAATCTTGCATTTTCAGTCAGACCCCATCTCGTTCACCAAAAAGTTTGTAAGGGTAATTGGTTCATCCTCATCAAAAGGCATAGTTTATGCGTCCATGGATGAGGACATTGAACGAGATATCGCTGAGGCTTCAGGAAAAGGTGGGAGATTGTTCCAAAAGGTGGATAATTACTCAATGTCTCCAAGTGCAAGTAATTATTGGTCCAGTCCCACCCTGTTAACCTTCTAACAAAGGCATCCCTCACAGCTTCAAATTTGTAGGCCTGCATAAGATCTGGCACCCGATCTAGCAAACAGAATAGTTCATTAATCAGTTTCAGGACGTTTGGTTTATTACCACAGGCTTCTAGGCCAAGACCCCCACCACTCACTGCCAATAGTGAGCACTTAGGTTTTAATTGTGACTTAATAAACAAAATGCCCTGTTTCTTCAATACAAGACCCCTCAAGGAAGTCAAGCCTAGGTCGAGGCGCAGATATTCCATAGGCATAGATCGAAGGAGGCCCAGGATTCTTCGGCAGAAGGCCTCTTTAGTTTATTGAGCCAAAAAAGGTCCTGCACCGCTATAGCTTCTAGTCCATACAGAATGGAAGGGCAGAACCATTGTTTATACAGGGCCAAAATTCCAGCTTAGGAATATCCTGTATACTGATTTGCAAACTTACTTATTGCTGTCAGCTGCGAAGCATAGCTTATTTTTGCAGTTTTGATCGTAGCATGCAAGCTGCTACTGGCAATTTCTAACCCCAGATATTTATACTGTTCTGTATATTCAATTTCTCCAAGATTGGTGGACATAACCGGTCTGCTGACCTTCGTAGATGAAACTAACATTATTTTGGTTTTTCCCAAATTGACCTTCAATTTATTCTCATGGGCATAACTTTGTAGCACATTTATCACGGCCTTCATATCTGCAAATGTCTGGCTAAACATGATCAAGTCATCTGCATAGAGCCTTGCAGATGCTACTGTGGATCCAATTCTTGGAGGATAATTAGCACAAAGATCCAATCGTGCTATTAGGTCTGCCAAGAAGAGATTACACAGGAGGGGCGCCAGGACACACCTGTTCTACTCCCCGATTTACCACCATAAATTCAGAGAGCAGCCCTCCATTTACCAGTCTGATGCGAACCGAGGTATTACTATGGAGCGCCATTACAATGTCCAGCAACCAGGGTGGAAGGCCCATTGCAGCAAGCTTCCTCCAAAGAATTGTACGATCTACCAAATTGAATGCTGCTTGGAAATGTACGAAAGTGATGTCAAGTGATGGATTTTGCTTTGTGCTAGCTCTGAGAATAAGGGCGTCCAACATACGGATATTATGATTTGTGCTTGCGAAAGCCCACCTGGAATGGGTGCAGCAGATTATGCTTTTCAGCCCATATCTGTAATTCATCAATGACCATGGAGGCAAACACCTCACCCGTGACATGTAACATAGACAGAAGCCTAAAGTTCCCTGGAGAGAGCCTGTCTCCCACCTTAAAGACAGGGACCAGCAGTTAGGTCTTCCATTAGTCAGGTACTTTACACTCCTCACATACTTTGTAAAATAGATGAAATGATAATGTTTCCCACCTCTCCGGGTGGTATACACGCATTTCACTGTGGTATTTTTCATCCCGGGTTTTTTCATCGCCATTTTTTTTTTATTTTTGGGGGGGGGGGTAAAAAATGTAATATATGGTTGTGGGTGTAAGGGAATAAAAAAAAAAAGGGCGGCTTGGGGGTAACCCTCCCCCAAAAAAAAAAACACGATTTTTTCGAGAAAAAAAACAGCGATGAAAAAACCCACGATGAAAAATACAGCGGCTAAATAACGTAGAACCCTCCGGGTCTTGCTTTAAAACCGCAGCCACCAGCCCATTTGGCCCCGGTGCTCTGGACCTCTTCAGTTTCCTAATACGTTCACAGAGGCTTTGCCAATCCAAGGCCAGTGGCTATGGTTTCTGCTCCTTACTATATGGTTCTCTCTTCCCTGGGGCAGTTTCCGTACAATGCATTTTTTCACCAATTGTTAAGAACTGAAACACAATGGATACAGGAGAATGATTCAAAGGTTCTCATAAAAGGATACAAACTGGTAGCAATAAAGGATACACTCGAAGTCTTCTTCCACTGGAAGATGTCAGAGGTAAGGCGTAGTGTATCAAAAGAGAACCTTCTTACTAATGTCACTCTCTGACTAGTAAAACCCACAGTCAGATAGAGCTATTAGTGGGAAGGGCGTGAGTGGACCAAGATTCACCAGGCTGTTGATAAAGAGGAACGAATTTAGAATGATGATTTGAAATGAAGGACAGTAAGAACCTATGTTGAACACACTAACCTGGATGTGTAGCCAAGGAAACCTGGGTGTGTAGCCAAGGAAGTCTCAAGAAGTCCGAGGAATCCAAGGAAACAACAGCAAGGAAAGGGAAGTGAGGGATCTAACCCGAGCAGAACGAGGGCCGCACTAGAGACGGGTTGGTGCACACACAGGAAAGCATCCAAAGTCCAGTGCACGTGTAGAAGGAGAGTATGAGAATCTTGATCCAGGAAGTACAAGTCCTTAATACAGTAGAAGTTCGATGAACGCAGGATCTTGGTAGATGGAGGCAGAGCCGTAATCTGCAGGGTGTTGGTGCTGCCGGGTAGACAGCCGAAGTCTCTATACAACAATAGGAACCTGTGGTGTGGAGCAACAATGTGGCAAGCTTCCAATAGAAATAGCAGGAAGATGCTGCGGGTAAAAGGTGGGACTCCGTTTGAAGGAGGAGTGGCGAACCGCATGCGAGCGCGGAGGAAACGGGCAGCTCAAGAAAAGCTGGAAGTTGCCGGGATATGCGTTGGAACGCGGGAAGGCAACCGTACCTTAGGAAGTAGAGGAAAAACGTCTGCAAAAGGCAGAAGTAAGATCCGGAACGTGAAATGAGTAACAAACGATCAGAAGCGCGGTTGCAAGACTTCTGCTTCGTTAAATGGAGTCAGCTGACGTGTGTAGGACACATGTGAACGTAAGCATCATCGCGTTGGTCATGTGATCCATAATTTGGATTAGCGCCTCCCAGATAACTTCCATTGAATGTAGAACGGTCTAGCCGTTCTCAAGGCTGAGGAAGCCGGAAAACAGGAACTTTTGGGTTTCACAAAGGAGCCAGGTGGAGAGGGCGGTGAAGTAGGCATGACACCAATACACCACTTTCAGTACTACACAGCAATTGGGTTAACTACACGTGTATTCATGTAACCCCTAGCCATTGTTAAAAGCTTCCAGATGGTGCTGCCAGTTCGATTTTTGGGTCCTGGCTTTATGTCTTTTCAGCCAATTTCTGTAACAGTTTTTCAGTTTTTTGATCACGCTTCCAGAGCTGTTAACATGGCTGGTATAGCTATTTATTCGCCAGATTTCCCTCCTAAGCTTTCGTTTAGACACCTGGATCTCACGGTCATACAGGGGCTTTCCTGCTTTATCAGAGAACCCAATTTGGCTGCCAGGGACGGTTCCCACCTTATGTGCCATATTAAAAAGCCAGGTTTCAATTTCAGCAGCTGTACATTTGAACAGATTTAATGGGGGATCTACAGCACCTGAAGATCCAATGGCTGAGCATGCCTTATTTATTTTTGAAATCGACCAGATAATACGTTTCCCAGAATGATTTGCACAGGCTTCCCCAATCCCCAAGTCTCTCTTTGCTTTGTACATGTTTAAACGTAGACTAAGCAGAGCATGATCACTAAATTGGTTTGCCAAAACCTCAAAATTAGACACACTTTCCAGCAAGGCATGGTTCCCACAGAAATAATCAATAGCAGCAGATTTGGTTCCCATCTGCCATGTACATTTTCCCAGGAGGTTGCTCAATGTCCAGCCATTTAGGCACATTAGTTCCCAGTCAGATGCAGGCCTTGCTTATTACGAATATATAACAAACAATAGGGGAGCCCCTGTGTGCAAGTGTGAGTGGGGGAAAAGTATGTAGAATTTACAAAAACCGACAAAGGGGTACTCACACTCGAGACAGTCCTAGATTCTGTCCGACATTCAAATTAAATCTCCATAGTAATTTAAAGGCTAGTGTTTGCGAGGCAAATCACTGGGGATACACCAAGGGAGCAGTCTGAGAAGTGCTAACCATAAATTTATTGTTGAAAGCATAGTTTTTTTGAGATTTTACACAATTTCTAAAACAAAAAATAAGTAGAATAGAGCAATTGAAAAAATAAAGAAAAACAGAACATTCATCACAAATATATCAAGTGCAAAAGAAGGGATAACATATTAATCACATCAAGATAAAACAATTATTACAGGCTACCCATAGTTCCTGCAACATAAGGCCTACCAGGGTATATAAAAAATTACCCTGGTAGGTATGTAAAAAGAATATTATTTTAGCTGAGTTTGTATAGTTTGTAATCTGCCAACATGTAGGAAAGAATCAAAAGTTTGTTCCTAAAGGGAACAACATATATATAAATCACGTTTCGGCATGCCAAACTGGCATCAGTAGTCAGAGCCTTCCTCAGGGCAGGATGGAGGTGAGTTGATAGTATCACCCCAGTATAGATTAAAGAACGGAGTGCAGTCCGTAGAAGGCTACTTTTCCAAACCTATTGAACTTCGTACGCTGTGTAACAATGCAGCCAAGTAGAAAGAAAAAGGCAGAGCGCACCTGGGTCACGCTTCTGAAAATGCTTAGTAGTGAAATGCTCCGGGTAGAACTTGTCCGAAGAGTTAGGTGGAAAGGAAAACATGTCCGTCTTCAGTAAATAAAGATGGAGTCAGTAGTCACCAAGGGTGCTATAATGAGGAAGCACACCTATCCAGTGTACGAAAGTAGAAAACAGCAGAGGTTGGATTCGTCTGTGCAAAATCCCCGTGGAAACGACGCCACGTTCTGCTAACTCGGTTCACTGAGTTGAAGCCAGAGGACAGAGTGCCTCGTCATGCTGGGGTGAAATGGCTGACCGAAGGCTGCCGGGGACGGTTCCACCTTACGTGCCATATTAAAAAGCCAGGTTTCAATTTCAGCAGCTGTACATTTGAACAGATTTAATGGGGGATCTACAGCACCTGAAGATCCAATGGCTGAGCATGGCTTATTTATATTTGCAATCGACCAGAATGATTTGCACAGGCTTCCCCAATCCCCAAGTCTCTCTTTGCTTTGTACATGTTTAAACGTAGACTAAGCAGAGCATGATCACTAAATTGGTTTGCCAAAACCTCAAAATTAGACACACTTTCCAGCAAGGCATGGTTCCCACAGAAATAATCAATAGCAGCAGATTTGGTTCCCATCTGCCATGTACATTTTCCCAGGAGGTTGCTCAATGTCCAGCCATTTAGGCACATTAGTTCCCAGTCAGATGCAGGCCTTGCTTATTACGAAACCATGTTGCTATACTGGGCCACATTCCGGTAGAGACCAATCATTGGGGTCTCTCCACATCGGGCGTTGAAATCTCCTCCCAGTAGTATAGTGTCTCGCTCGCAACAGGGGCCCCCAGTCTGCAATGATCTCGTCCAGACAGTCAAAGATTTCACTGGTTATGTCACTGGCCAGGGGGTCATAGATGTTCAAGAACAACATACGATACTAAGATGGTGCCCCCTGCCCCCATTATCTCTATCGTCAATACATTTCTATAGTCTACCTTAGGGGACACCACATTGGAGCACAGGTCCTAACTGACTCCAATAAACAGAGCCCCCAGGGTCGGCCTTGTTGGTATATGATATACCCATCCAGGTAATAAGGTGCCCATAACCAAGTTTCTTGCAGCATAAAAATATTGAATATTAGTAGCCAAGATAGCAATGGGCCCTTCACAAATTGAGAGTTGCCTCTTGTATTCCAGCATGCAAGCTTTAGCTCTCAATCTGTGTTTGGTCCTAATTCTCCCAGAATACCTTTCAGCCATTTCCATCCCTTCATATTGCTGTAGGCCTCTTGGTTGTGTCCATACGGTTTGTTGAGGCATCTTTGTACAGATGATGCAGTGGAACCTTTACATGTACAACAACCAGGTGCGCCGATTATAGGTGTCCTGTCTAGCTCATATCCCAGATAGGGTATGGACTCTTTCTGCCGCTCGTATCATTGTGCCAATTTCCGGGAGAAGACAGTGAATTTTGGTCATATGGCCATATTTGATCCCCAGTGGCTGGATAAATTCAAAGTCTCTTGTTTGTAGTACACACAGAGATGGTATGTTAGAGAACAATATCAGCAGGTCTGACCGATTCATGTTAGGTCATTGAAGAGCATTTGACACTTTCATGGACTATTGACACTATGCAGGAGTCCAATTGCTCACTACGATCCTCTTTACTCCCCCCAGCAGTAGTTATTTTTCTACTTCAGCTTGGGTCGACTTTACAGCTGCTTGAATGTTACAACGCATCGATTCCCCCTGGAGGAGTACTAGTGCCTTGGTTCTCACTCTGTCAGCTAATGTCAGCTGGGTCACCATCAATTGATTCATTATCGTTGGACCCTCCCTGTAACAGCCAGCTGGTTAGGGTTCCTGACCACTGTTGGTGTCTCTTTTGTCTCATTTGAAGCCTTGTTTCGGTCTCTCATTGCTTTGGTTTTGCCCAGGGAACATGGCAAGATTGTAGCGTTCATTTGAGTTTGGCTATTTTCTTGTATCACCCTTGGGGCCCTTGCCTCGCTTGAACCCGTCTGGCGTTGCTGTCGAATTTGTCTTTGCCTTTCTCTTTGCGTTAAATAGCTTGGAGGAGACAGGGGAGGGGAAGCATGTGATAAAACGGGGTCATTTTGTGGTTAGTCAGAATCTTGTGGGATGAGCACTATCGGTAGTTTTGCTTCCTCATGATTAGACACCCGCCCAGCCTTATCTTCCCCTCCAGTTCGTGCTATTTGGTCCATCAGCTGCATGTGCGGTTGTTGAATGCAATCCCCTTGTTTGAGTAGGTCTTCATGGATCCGTCCACACGGCTTTTTCAGAATCTTAGCCGCAAATTGCAAGATATAGTTATTGGCTGACGTCACACAGATGAGCATTCTGAAAAAGGTGAGTGGGAGTGGTAATAAGAAACACGTTATCCGCAGTAAAGCATCAACACACTTGATGATAAAATTATACAGCAACCATGCACAAAAAAACATGAATGTTGAAAATATTTGTCACCAATTGTAAATATTCACAAAGGGAATCAAATTGTGTGAAATTAAGTAATTGTAATTAGTACCCGGCGAGGGCGCAATCAGAATGAAAGAGCCATTCTGATTGGCCCTCGCCAAGTCATTACCAGGCCGGGAATCCCTCTGTCGGGATTCCACGGCCTTTGTCCCTGGCAGGGGGCCTGTCATCCCCTCAGCCAATGAGGATGCTCGAAGCGGGGTCATCCCCGCTCCGAGCCTCCCCACGGGTGAAAGGCTACCTTCGCCCCCCGCCGGGGACAGAGGTAAGGCTTTTTTTTTCCCTCCCCTTTCCTCCCTCCTCCCTGCCCTCCCCACCCCCACTTACCTTCTATGCCTTGGTTGCCGGCGGGGGACGATGGCAGCCTCCTGCCATGTGCAGACTCGGAGCGGGGCACCGCTCCGAGCCACCACGCGGCTGGATGCTGCCATCATCCCCTGCCGGGGACCAAGGTAAGTTTTTTTTTGGTCTTTTTTTCCCCTTCCACGCCCTCCCAACCGCACTTCCCTTTTTTTTTTAGGCAGCGGACGCGCTGGAAACACTTCTGTCTCCAGTGCGTCTGCTCCCAATGGCCGCCATTCCGTTTTCCCTTTCCCGGCAGCCATTTTCTTTGTCTTTTTTTTTTTTTGGAAACACTGCAGTGTTTCGGGACAAAAAAAAAGCTTTTAGTGCCCCGGTCACGCAGTTTTTGCAGGCCGGGATACTAATAGCTAAATGCCCCTCGCGGCGGGGGCCTTTGTTAAGGCCCTCGCTTCGCTCGGGCCTATAACTTTGGGCCCCGGGGCATTACCTGAGTCGGTAATGCCCCCGCCGCTCAGGGCATATTGCTTAAATATGGAATGCTCTTTTGTGCAATGAAGCTCTTAAGAAGGTGAAGCAAAATATTGAAGTAGGTTTATTATAAATACAATTGTTTGTTCAGTGATGCATAAGCGGGAGTTCAGAATGAAGCTATGCAACTACATGACTAATTCAGCAGACAAATGTGAAAAGAATTGTTTAGATATTTAGAAACTTCCCAGTAGGAACATCTAGTGCTTTTCATACTGACTTGGAGCCAATGTTGCTATGTACTGGGGTATTCCCTACGGTAATACGTTGTTTCATCAAATGGGGTTTAACAAAAAGAGCAACACTGCCTCATTTTCTAACTAGGATTACAAATTCCTATTTCAAAAGCGGTCAAATATACATAGGAGTAAAGTATATTTAGTTTGAGGGTATATGGGGAGTAAAGGCAAGGCCTGGGGGGTCCAATTCAAGGCAAAGGGAGAGGAAAAGAAAAAGGTCAAAACCGAATAACAGGGAAGGGAAGAAACCTGGATGTGAGGAAACATAGATCCAGTATTTATTTTACCATTAACTTCCGGGTCAAGGTAGAAAGTCAGTCTGCCATGGTCATCAGTGGTAGATGTGAGCTGCTAACAAAAAGAATACATATCTCATGATAACGGAAGATACATAATTTTAAAATGTTTTAAAATGTAGTCGGTTTTGCTTTTGAATTGAATATTTGTTTGTGTTGGCATCCCGGTAGCACTTTTCTGTTTATTTTAAAGGTGCAGTATTATGCAAGCACTGCCTTGGGTGCTCCAGTAATGCCATCCAAGGGCAGTTAATATCTCAGATGTATCATTTAGTCAACTGTAATGTGCAGCCTCACTGTCATTGCAAAAGAGGCATTTGTGTTTGGGGGAGGGGGAGTTGTGTTGTTGTCTGCCGCCAGTGATACGTGTGGGCCCGTTTGCTTAAAAAGGAAAAGAAAAACAACAATTCCTTCCTCCTCAATGTACAGAATTGTAGTTGGGAAGCCATAAACTAAGGGGATATATCCCACCAAGGTTTCTGAGGGACATTTGATAGACATTGGGAGTGGCGCAGAGGTGGAACACACCCTGTATTTGACAGCTAGCCATATGTAATTTTATTTTGTCCAGTGTCCCCTTTTAACACCCTCCAAACAGAATTGCAAGTGAAGAAGAGAGATATGAGGGGAGCTGGGGATTCGTACAGCGGGGGTGCTTTCCTTTATTGACTTCCTGCGGGAGAGGAAGAATGTCATAACACCCTACAGTGACATCACAGCAGTTGATTATGAACTCCATAATCCCCTGCTTGGACACGTCATAGCAGTAGGTTATGACATTTATAAAAGCAAATCGTTTCTGTTGGATTTCTAAGGGAGCAATACACAAAAAGAATGTTGATTATGCTTGATCACATCGTATTCATGCAAAGAAGAGGCACACCATATTATTATAAGAAAACACATAACGGTATCTTTTTCAAAGTAAATAAGTGAACATCCACTAATAAGAAACAAAGACAATGACTGTCAGAAGAGGTCACACAAAAGTCTGTCAAAAGTGTTTTACAGAAAGGTTTGCTAGTGTGAAGATTCATTAATTTCCAATACGTATTTGCCTCTACCACTGTACCACCTCAGATCTTTTGGTAAAAGCGTTGTTCTGAAATATCTACACATCAGCAAAAAAGTTTCAGCCTTTTTCTAAAAATATTTGTTTTACTTTTATATACACGGAAGAGCAATGCTATCGCAAAAGAAGGTACAATAGATAAAATATCAGATTTGACGGGAAGCAGTGAGTTACTTACAATGGGGGGAGTTTGAGCAACATTCTGACCAGGTTGTGGTGGGCAGTAAATGATTGAAGCTCCCCTTCCTCTGAAAGAGGTTTTAGATATGAAGGGCAGAAATGAGTTCTCTTTGCCTGAAGTCCTTTATGACCATGCTCTGCAAATGGGGGCAGAATAGATCGGACCCCATGAAGAGTAGCTGCATCACTATGGACTCCTGAACCTGGTAAATCAATCCCTCACCAACAGATGTGTTTGAGAGGTGACTGAAGCCACTGAGGCAGGAGTCATTACCTTGACTGAACCCAGAGCTATGTCTGCAAATAAGGCTCAAGTGCTGTTGCGTCTTTAAAAAGGATCCTCCAACAATCCCCTACTGCCTGGCGGACATCCCAAATACCAGACAGTGTTTCCAGGAGCAACGGGGCAATGTATGCCAAATAGATGCATGCTCAAAGGGCCCGGTGTCCTCTGGAATAGGGTCGCCTCAGAGCAGACACAGCATTCTCGTTTTTTGTCATCCATTCCCCTGCTCGTTTTTTGTGGTTACATGTCTTTTCATTGAAAAATATGTCATTGAAAAATGTTTCATGGAAAGATTTTTCATTGAATGTATATTAATGACACTTTTCATCAAAAATGTGTACATCAAATTTACAGAATTTTGTTTTAATTGGGGGGGTCCCCCCCAAGCCCGTTTTCTGCCCTTTACAACACCCCAAACATTTCCAAATATTTTTTTTAGTTGGGGGTCCCCCCCAAACCCTCTGTTTTCCAAATGTAACCCTTTACCCCACCCAAACATACATACATATATTTTAGATAAGGAAAAAATTCAATGAAAGATTTTTTCGACATTTTCGATGAAACATCTTTCACTGAAACATTTTTCAACGAAAGAACTGTATGCCATTTTGGTTTGTCATCCATTCCCCTGCTTTCACCTGCTCATTGTTTTGTCATCCATTCCCCTGCTTTGCTGCATGTTATTTTGCCGTCTTTTTTCAATTTGTCTGCCGTACCTGTTACCTCTCCTTTGCCCCCTCGCTCCCCCTACCCTGTGCCTTTAATAGGTTGTTTCCCCATGGGAAGCCAAAGCCTCCTCTGGAGACCAGGACGCTCTTTTCATGCAGTGTCCTGGCCTTGATGAGGTAGGTGTTGTACATTTGCCCCTGCAGCCCCTTCTCCATTTTGTAATATTTTGCCTGCTTTCTTGCCCTTCCTTTTCTTCATTCCCCTGCTTTGTCGTGCTCATTTTTTGTCATCCATTCCCCTGCTTTGCCGTGCTTGTTTTTTGTCATCCATTCGCCTGCTTTTCCCTGCTCGTTTTTTGTCATCCATTCCCCTGCTTTGCCCTGCTCGTCTTTGTCATCCATTCCTCTCCTTTCCCCTGCTTGGTTTTGTTATCCATTCCCCTGCTGGTTTTTTTGTCATCCATTCCACTGTTTTGCCGTGCTTGTATTTTGTTATCCATTCCCCTGCTTTTTTTTGTAATCCATTCCCGTGCTTTTCCCTGTTTTTTTTTTTTGTCATTCATTCCCCGGCTTTGCCCTGCTCGTTTTTCTCATCCATTCCGCTGTTTTGCCCTGGTCGTTTTTTTTCATCCATTCCCCTGCTTTGCCCTGGTCGTTTTTTGCCATTCATTCCCCTGCTTTGCCGTGCTTGTTTTTGTCATCCATTCCCCTGCTCGTTTTTTGTCATCCATTCCTCTCCTTTCCCCAGCTTGGTTTTTGTAATCCATTCCCCTGCTTTCCTCTGCTCATTTTTTGTCATCCATTCCCCTGCTTTCCCCTGCTTGTTTTTTTCATCCATTCCCCTGCTTTCCCCTAGTCGTTTTTGGTCATCCATTCCCCTGCTTTGCCCTGCTTGTCTTTCTCATCCATTCCCCTGCTCGTTTTTTGTCATCCATTCCTCTCCTTTTCCCTGCTTGTTTTTTTCATCCATTCCCCTGCTTTGCCCTGGTCGTTTTTTTTCATCCATTCCCCTGCTTTGCACTGCTCATTTTATATAATCCATTCCCCTGCTTTGCCCTGTTTGTTTTTTTCATCCATTCCCCTGCTTTGCCCTGGTTGTTTTTTTTCATCCATTCCCCTGCTTTGCCCTGGTTGTTTTTTTCATCCATTCCCCTGCTTTGCCCTGGTTGTTTTTTTTCATCCATTCCCCTGCTTTGCCCTGGTTGTTTTTTTTCATCCATTCCCCTGCTTTGCCCTGGTTGTTTTTTTTCATCCATTCCCCTACTTTGCCGTGCTTGTTTTTGTCACCCATTCCCCTGCTCGTTTTTTGTCATCCATTCCTCTCCTTTCCCCAGCTTGGTTTTTGTAATCCATTCCCCTGCTTTCCCCTGCTCATTTTTTGTCATCCATTCCCCTGCTTTGCCCTGCTTGTCTTTTTCATCCATTCCCCTGCTTTGCCCCGTTTGTTTTTTGTCATCCATTCCCCTGCTTTGCCCTTCTTGTTTTTTGTCATCCATTCCCCTGCCTTGCCCTACTCGCTTTTTGTCATCCATTCTCCTGCTTCTCCCTGCTTTTTTGTCATCCAGGTACAAAATGCACCCTATTTAAGCGTACAAATTATAAGCTGATATTTCACTCAGGCTTTACGATGGGCTCAAGAGGCGTTATGATCCTGATACACAAAAACCTGCCCCTCCACCTCTACACAGTGACCCATGATACAGGAGGCAGGTACATATATCTGACAGGCGACCTATGGGGGCAGTCCATTGCACTGATAGCTATCTATGCACCACCGACCCTTCTAGAATCACTGCTCACTGACATTACCCCATTAATCACTAATGATACCTCCGACTGTTTGATACTAGGCAGTGAATTCAATGAAGTCATGAATGTTGCCCTGGATAGATCCCACATACGAAATAGGAACCTCAAAGTCCCCACTAGGCTTGCTACGTTCACCAACGCACTCGGCCTGTGCGATGTGTGGAGGGAACTGCACCCAGACGCTAAAGCATACTCTTTCCGCTCGGGGGCTCACGCCTCGCTCTCCAGACTGTACTACTTCACTCCCGCAACTGACCTATACAGGGCACAGGAAATAAACATGCTACCTAGAGGCATCTCTGATCACTCTCCGCTAGAAATCCTACTTAACGTCCTGGAGGGTCCCGCCGCCATGTTGGCACCTGAACAGTTACTATCTGGGAGATCCTGAGCTGGTAGACAAATTACAGGAGACCACCAACTCATACTTTGAGTTAAACACACAGACTGCAACGAACCCTGAAATGCTATGGGAAGCCTATAAAACGGTGCTAAGGGGCGAACTAATATCATGGACGGCGGCCAAAAAGAGACTGCACATGAGTAAGATTCTTGAAGCGGAGCTCCAGGTCAAACAGACAGAGGAGAGTCTGACCTGGTGGGTGTAACGCCACACGGCCACAGACGGACGTGGAAACACCGGCACCATTAAGACATGGTGCCAGTGTTTCCACTTCCTCATTCCTGTGGAGTCCTTGCGACTCCACGGGAATGGGGATTTACAGAATGCCGGCTCCGGAATTACTAGATCACTGGGGCTGTAATGCCCCGCTAATTCCGGCAAGTCCAGAGCCGGTAAATCCCCACGAGTCCGGCGGCAGCCTGCCGGTTTTACCAGCAAGGCTGCCACCGGACTCCTAATGAGGCCCATGGTCTCGCACAACAGCACATAACGGCAACCAACCAAAAAGCACACTTAAGCTCAGCAAAGAGAGTTAACCGAACTGATGCTGCCAACAGCACATCACAGCTCTCTTGCACTTATCCCGCTCAGCCCTACTAACCCACCCCACCCTCTTTCCTTTTTAGATCCTCCAGAGCGCCATAAGAAAATGCCTATCGCTGTTGCTAAGGGGATTGTCCCTGCCTAAGAAACTAAACTACGGGTGCTCGTCCGTCATCCAAAAACCCCAAAATACATCCTCCGTCCAAACCCTAATTCTATCTGGCCCTACCACTATAGAAAAAGAACCAAAAGACCAGAGCACTGTGCCTTCCCTTGGATGAACTCAGTGGGCTTCTTCTCAGGGTAGTGTTCTTAGTTCTATTAAAAAAGGCTTTTATTTAAAGTCAATGAAGAAAGTTCCTTAACCCTCATTGCACACTCCTCAAGAGATTCTGTAATTCGTGTTATACATTTAAATTCTTGTTTTTTTTTATCAAAGATTTTATTGATTTTCAAAATTAAACAACATTACAAACATCTCTCAACATTCCAGGGAGGGGGCATGGGAGGGTGGGGGCGAAGGGGGTGAGGGAGGAAGAGGGGGAAGAGAGGGAGAAAGGAGGGAGGAAGTGCCAAGGAAGGGGTGTGGTGGGAAGAGAGCAAAATAATCAAAGGAAACAAAAATAACAGTTACGGACTCAGCTTCAGGGACCTTGGTCCAACAGACCGTCGAATTTCACATAGGATGATTTCATGGCACAGGGAGCTCTTAACAGAGTCAGTATTACCCTTTCAATGGGTCTCACACAGTCACAGTGGATACAGGGTCGGCCTTGGCCTTCAGCCGTCCTCTTCCCATCTTCTCCATATTTTCCCTGCCTTTTGGGGGCACCCTCTTGCTTTTTACACCCGGTGCTCCATTGCCGCACATATGTCCACGTCTGTGACCCACTGGTCATAGCTGGGTGTGCGCTCTGAGCCCCATAGTTGTGCAATGTTCCGCCTAGGGACTGCGAACGCGGTTGACCACAGCAGTTTCTCATAGCGAGATAAGTCAGTTTCCCCGGAGACCCCCAGAAGCAGTTGTTTCGGGCACCTCTGTATCATCTTTCCCAGAACGTTAGACAGTTTATCGCAGCATTTCTGCCAGAGCAACTGAATACTACTACACTCCCACAGGGTATGAAAAAAGGTACCTTCCTCTCGCTTGCAGCGTAGGCACTTTGTGTCCGCGGCCCTGCCCCATCGGAAGAGTGCCACTCTCGGGTAGTAAGTGCGATGCAGGATCTTCAACTGGACGAGTCGGAGTCTCGAAGAGATGGTGGTTTCACGCGGATACATCAGGGCCTCCGTCCAGTCTTCCAGAAGGAGGGGGCCCACATCTCGTTCCCATTTTCATTTCAGGCTGGATAGTTCTGATGTTGCGAAGGAGGTTATTACAGTGTACATGGTGGAGGTGACCTTCCGCTCTACCCGATCCAGGAATAAGTTTCGTTCAAGCGGGGAGCTTTCGGGCAGATCTTGTATGGTCCGTCGGTGGGCTGTCCAGGCATGATTTAGCTGCATGTGGCGGAACCTTTCTGTATCCGGCAGGGAGAACCTTTCTTGCATTATCTCAGATGTTGCCAGGTTGTCTTCCTGTACCACATCTCCAACGGTGGAGATTCCACGCTGGGTCTATTCGGGCCATTTCGGCAGTTTCCGTACTTCGGGAAGGTTGCAATTGTTCCACAACAGCTGGGCCAGTGTTATTTTCCCGCCCCACCCCAAGAATCGAAGCGCTTCCTTCCAAATTCTTGTTATGTGGGATGCCATGTCAGATTTCGGAGGGCGGCCCAAGTCTCTATAGAGGTGCTCTATTGGCTTATTTGCAGTATTGCAATGGAAGCCCTTGATGTGGGGGAGGCTCCTGTCACCGTGAAGCATGTCGTTTACCACCTCCATCTGACTGGCCCAGTAGTATGATTGCATCTGGGGCAGCCCGATCCCCCCCTCCCAGACGGACCTCTGAAGGGTCGCAAGAGCAATTCTTGGGTGGCCTCCTTTCCAGAGCAGTTTCCGGAGGGTGCATTCGATTTTGTGGAAGTCCCGTTGGTCGATATACAATGGCGCATTTTGCAGGATGTATAGAAATTTCAGGAGGGCGATCATTTTAAACAATGCTGCCCTACCCATCAGTGTCAATGGCAGGGAGATCCAGTGGCGAGTGTCGTCCGCAAATTTTGCCACCAAGGGGGAAAGGTTCAGGGCAGTGTATTCAGTAAGGTGCATTGTAATGTGTATCCCCAGGTATTTGAACTGTTCCTTCTCGATTTGGTAGGGGCCGGTCGCCAGGCTCAACGATGGAGTGTTCCCTATAGGGAAGAGTATGGACTTGGACCAGTTCACGCGTAGTCCACAGAATGCCTCATATTGGCCCAACAGCTGCACAACTCTGGGGCAGGAGGTATTTGGGTCCTTCAGGTAGATGAGTAGGTCATCCGCATAGAGGGATATTCTCAGGTATCAGACCACCGGAAACCCTCCCATGTTAAGTCGTTTCGCAACAGGATCGCCAGGGGTTCGATCGCAATAGCAAAAATCATGGCCGATAGGGGGCAGCCCTGCCTTGTACCCCTTCCCAGACCGAACAGTTCTGATCGCCAACCGTTGACCCTGGTTCTAGCAACCGGGGATTCGTATAGCAGCCTCACCAAACTCATGAAGTTCTCGCCAAAGCCCATGCGGCGCATAATTGTCCAGACAGCCTCCCATCTCACCGAATCGAAGGCCTTTTCAAAGTCAATTGCTAACAGGGCCAGCGACCCCTGTATGCTGTCGGCTCTTTCCAAAGCTGCGAATAGTCTGCGGAGGTTCATGCGAGTTGATCTTTGTGGCACGAAACCGCACTGGTCCGGGTGAATCAAGGAGGGAATTACCTCTTGTAGATGGTCCGCTAGAAGCTTCGCCAGTATTTTAGTCTCAGAGTTGATGAATGAGATGGGCCTGTACGAGCTACATATTTCTGGGGGCTTGTCCGGCTTAGGGATCACTACAATTGTTGGTTCTCGGAGATCTGGAGGGAGAATGCCCTTTTCACATGCATGGAGGTACATTTGCAGGACCTGGGGGGCTATCACGTTAGTACCCACCCTTCGCCATAGCTCTACCGGGAAGCCGTTTGGACCAGGAGTCTTACCGGTCTGGAGCCCAGAAATGGCAGCTAGGATCTCATCCTCAGTGATCTCCCGCTCCAGTCGTTGCTTCTGCGCCTCATTCAGGGTAGGGGTTTCAATTCGGTCCATAATCGTAGCGTCCATCGGGGTTGTGGACTCACTGTATAGCTCTGCGTAATATTCCGCGAAGCCCTGGGTTATTTCCTGGTCTGTCACCCTTGCGTTCGATCCGTCCGCTTCAAGTCTCCAGACATGGCTACGTCCCTGCTCCTTCCTTTCCAGCCATGCCAGCATCTTGCCTGCCTCGTCACCGGTTTCATAGATCCTTGCTCTCATTGCAGTGTCCGCTTGGCGCGCATTGTCCATCGCTATGCTTTGCAATCTTTTTTGTGCAAGTAGCAACGTCCGGTTAAAGGCTGGCGTATTTTCGTCTACGTGCCTCTCCTCTGTCTGTTGACCTGGAGCTCCGCTTCAAGAATCTTACTCATGTGCAGTCTCTTTTTGGCCGCCGTCCATGATATTAGTTCGCCCCTTAGCACCGTTTTATAGGCTTCCCATAGCATTTCAGGGTTCGTTGCAGTCTGTGTCTTTAACTCAAAGTATGAGTTGGTGGTCTCCTGTAATTTGTCTACCAGCTCAGGATCTCCCAGAAAGTAACTGTTCTGGTGCCAACATGGCGGCGGGACCCTCCAGGACGTTATTAAGTAGCATTTCTAGCGGAGAGTGATCAGAGATGCCTCTAGGTAGCATGTTTATTTCCTGTGCCCTGTATAGGTCAGTTGCGGGAGTGAAGAAGTAGTACAGTCTGGAGAGCGAGGCTTGAGCCCCCGAGCGGAAAGAGTATGCTTTAGCTTCTGGGTGCAGTTCCCTCCACACATCGCACAGGCCGAGTGCGTTGGTGAACGTAGCAAGCCTAGTGGGGACTTTGAGGTTCCTATTTCGTATGTGGAATCTATCCAGGGCAACATTCATGACTTCATTGAATTCACTGCCTAGTATCAAACAGTCGGAGGTATCATTAGTGATTAACGGGGTAATGTCAGTGAGCAGTGATTCTAGAAGGGTCGGTGGTGCATAGATAGCTATCAGTGCAATGGACTGCCCCCATAGGTCGCCTGTCACATATATGTATCTGCCTCCTGTATCATGGGTCACTGTGTAGAGGTGGAGGGGCAGGTTTTTGTGTATCAGGATCATAACGCCTCTTGAGCCCATCGTAAAGCCTGAGTGAAATATCAGTTTATAATTTGTACGCTTAAATAGGGTGCATTCTGTACCTGCGAGATGTGTCTCGGACAGGAACACTATGTCAGCACCCCGTCTGTTAAAAAATTGGTGCACCAGGCAGCGCTTAATTGCATTGCCTAGGCCATTGACGTTCCACGACATGAGCCTCAGTGTTCTGAGAGTGTCGACTTTATTACGATACTCTGCCATATGAGCATGTGTCGGTGGCTGCCCTGCTTGTCACCGGCAGCGTTATGCACCTGTTGGAAATATGCCCGTGGTGTACTGGCGACCTTCCTGGCCATGTTCCTCTATTAGTTTGACAGGCCTCTGATGAAGCTGTGCTTAACAAACCCAAAACCCTGCACCCCATACTCCTCCCAACTTGAAGCATCGGTCTCCCGAACAAAGGCTCTATGGTGTCAACTGGACACCTAACATGCACCTAACTTAATATCAAGTAAAAGTGGCCTTCCCCTAGGAGGAACCCGGGGGGAAGGTAGTACTCCTCTAAGGGTGATCCCCGAGGGAATCCACGCGTAAGCTATGCCTGGAATTTATTGCACTCTCAGGGGGGAAGAGGGGGGGTTCCCCTTCTATTGTAGGGCTTGGGGCATACCACGGCCGCTACAGGTGGATATGTGCTGCCTATCAATGTGTGTGTGTGTGTGTACTGTGGGATAATCTATGGTCTGACTTGAGTATCTCGTGTGGACACAGGTTTGACAGCCGTGGTGAGGGGTTATCACCCCCTAGGTCTTCGGGTGGGTCCTGCGGTGGTGGTCGGCGGGGTTCTCGCCATTGGTCTGGCGGAGGTCTTTCATTCCTTCCCCTATTTTCGCAGGGGGCGGACCAGTCCCCCTCTATGTTTTGCTCGGCCCAGCGCCAAGCCTCCTTAGGGTCACTAAAATGGACTGTTGTGCCTTTATGGTAAATCTTGAGCTGTGCAGGGAAGAGCAGGCCGTATTTCACGCCCATCGTGTGTAGCTGTCTTTTCAGGGAGTCGAAGGATTGCCTTTCCCTCGTGTAATCCGAAAAAACACGATTTTGGAGCCATTGAACGTGACCGCTCCTTTGGCGCGCGCATGTTGCAGCAGGGCGTTGCGGTCTCTGTAATTTAAGAATCGTGCTATTACAGTTCGTGGAGGGAGCCAGACGGCGGCCTGCCAGTGGGCACCCTGTGTGCCCCTTCTATAGAAAAGAACTTGGAAAAGGCATCAGGCTCGTACAGGTCAGAAAGCCATTGTTCTAGAAAGAGTTCCATGCAGGGGCCCTCTGCCTTTTCGGGTATACCCAGGATGCGCACATTGTTGCGCCTGGACCTGCCCTCTCCCTCTTCAATTCTGTCTTCCAGCACCTTCAGTTTGGACATTGTGTTATGAAGCTGTTGTTGCACGGTGTTCATCCTGTCCTCCGTGTTGGAAATGCGCTGCTCAGCTTCCCCGGTGCGTGCCGTCAGTTTTTGGAGGTCGTGCCTAGGAGGGAGACATCCATGCTAATTCCGTCCATTTTCTGCTCCATGGACGTGCGGGAGTTGGTAATAGCGGCCATGATGTCTTTAAGCGATATTCCTTGGTCCGTCTCCATGTCGTCTGAGACTTGCGGGTGGTGTTCAGTGGGCTGGGGAGGAGGAATGGTGTACTGATCCATTTTGCTTTGGGCGTGAAGCTTCCTCCGCCTGTCTTTCCTCATGGCGCCCAGTCCACCTTGTACGCTATATGGACCGATGTGGGCGCCCGTCTAGCCAGCTTTTGCCTGAGCACCACCTGGTGTGTGCCTCCTGTCTCTTTTACCTTGTTGGCAAATCGCACCTTTTGTTGCTGCTGTGCTCCGGGGATATGTCCTCACTCCAGGGACGACGGAACGGCCCGTCGCCTAGCAGCAGCACGCCTCCTGGGGCAAGGCGTGTCCCTCACTCTCGCACCGGCCCACGGGTCCACGCGTATGATACTGGGGTTGTTTCTCTGGGCCACCCCGCTCCCCTATTATCAGAGGGCAGGGCTCGCAGGGGTGCACGGTCCTCTCTCCCGTTGCAGGCCTTCTTGACTTCCCGGCCAGTGATGGTGCTCCGGCCAGGCCCCCGAGGGGCGGGAGCCGGCGCGGGAGGCCTAGGCTCCACTCTTCAGCAGGCTCTCCCGCTGCTTTCTTGCCTGTGCTGTCCTGCAAGATCGTGTCTGCCGATTGGGTCCTCCCCGGGCCACCGCTGGGTCCGCACCTTTCTCCCGCTGTAATCGACCAGTCCGTTGCGGTTTGGCCACCGTCTCAGCGTGGCCTCGCCGGGTGTGCACAGGACGTTCAGCTGCGTGCGCCCACGGCCATTTTAAAGGCGGGCCGGCTGCTGTCGCCACAAAACTTCACACGGTCGTCTCTGGGTAATCCGACCACAATTCTCTTCGATCTTCGCTCCAGATGTGCCCAAGGGTGTTCGCTGGCGTATCAGAGTATTTCCAGCTCTTATTATCTCTGAAAACAGGCTTTTTTATATCAGGATGTTAGTACGGCCGCGGGAGCCGAGCAGACGCACGTCTACTGCAACCCGCGGTTAGCCACGCCCCTACATTTAAATTCTTAATATATTTACACATCAGTATCCTTCTCGTATGTATTCTTTCCCCAATTCCTTCTCTTCTATTAATTATTTTCACAGTGTCTCTTATAGGGCCCTCCAGGCCTTCATGATTCCTTATGCTTGACAATACTTGTGGCCCTCGCCAGTGTCCACACTTTGGGTTTCTCTGGCTCCTGTAACCCACATTCACAGTTACTTCACTTGTTTCCAGTTGCCTCCCCCATCCTTGGACCACCCTGCTAACCTCTTCAGCGTTGGGCTGGTTCCTCGGGTTTGGCGTTTCATTGAGCATCTTCCCCTGGTTTTGCTCTCCGGTCTTTCAGCATCTGTGTTGCTCAACCCGCCTGCCTTGGCAGTCTCAGTGCACATAGACGGAGCAGAGGACTTGTGCCTCCCGATGCGTTCAGTATTGGTGCTCGTTCATGGGTTCCAAGTGGAACAGTCTTCTCGACCCCGTTCCTGCAGTAGTTACTCAGCTGTTCTCATTGCCTGCCTTCCGGCGTGCCTCTCTGCTCCTTCGATTCTCACACTGCCTCTGGCTCCATGGCCCAGCAGCGCTCTGCCCCTCCAGGATGTTCCTTTCTTAAAGGCTCTCCTCTGCGTACGGTTCTCTCTGCCTCTCATTGGTTTCTTCGTCTCTTTAAGTTTGCCACAGACTCTTAAAGGGATGTTTCGTTGCTCTTTGTTGCTTATGTGGAATCCAGAATTGCTTAAAGCCAAGGAGATGGGAATCGTACTACTGGTTGCTGAAGGCGATACAGCAGTAAGAGCAGGGAAAATAATTCCCATATAAGCGGATAGTGTTTCTCTCATAGGGAGTTCCTCATGGGAATGGGACTTCTTGTCCCCAAGAGGGTAGTCACTCCCAGTGAGGTCCCACTTGCCTACACCCCCAGTGAGGGTCTTGCTTAGTGGGCTCACCTCCCTAACCTCCAATGGGGTGGTTCCCCTTGCGGACAAGGGGCTGATACCCTAGATTCATCACAATCTGCATATTCATATGCCAAAGATAACTGCAAATTCATCTTGGATGGAGTGCGACAGAGAAGACCAAATTTGGTGCATTTGGTGCACTAGAGCTCGGTCGTCTTGCAGGAGAGAAGGCAGTCTCTTTAACAGCATTCATCAAATTTGGATTTGGTAAAGATAGCTGAGAGTCGGATCAAATCTGGATTTGGTAATGAGGGTAGCTGAGAGTTAGAAGTACGCCATCAGTGCCAGCCCGTGCAAGACAATTGATGTTTTCAGGGAATCTCATTGTTTTAGCAGAGTAAATTACTTTGAAGTACTTTACTTAGTTGTAATGATTTTAAATTACTTTGTGGGGAAATCATTTTGTAGAGGTAATTTATGAGGAATAAGGGTGGTGGGGGTTTTGGGGTGGCAATGAAGGGGCAAGGGGAGCATGAGGGTGGATCTCCCATAACAAAATAAATGAAAAAAGAAAATCAAAGAAATTACAACCAAGTATATTACCACAAAGCTATTCATTTTGCTGCAATAATGTAGAACCGTTTTAAGGGAGCGGATCTTTCTTCCGGAGAATGAAAGAAACTTGTAAAAACCGGCACAACCAATCTTTCTTTCATATAGTGAGGCGCTGGCAGGGCCTCATAATAATGCACAGACATGAGTGCCGATTAAACACGTCTTCTGTTCTTCTATTTAGTTTGTAATTAAATGGGTGGCACAGGAGTTTTCCATCCAATTGGAGGATATCCATCAATGTACAACACTCAATATCCTCGCCAAATAATCTACATAGCAACCTGAGGAGAAATCGCATACTCCCACTACTCAAGATATAATTTAAATAGTCTATTGTAAATCCAACAATATTCAAAAATGTCTCAGCCGCCTTAACTTTAATCGTCATCATCTTCCCAGTATTGCTGTGTTTAAGAAGAACTATTGATAACCACACTCATAAAGAATGAGAGCTTTTCTTTTGTCAGCACCAAAATCGCCTCATCGACCTGTTTCGAAAATGATCTGAACTTCAGACACACCAGGAGTAGGAGTAGGTAATAGCTCAGTCAACGCCAGTTGACTGACCCATTCTGCTGATCTTTTACATGCATTTATGCTACAACAGCAGCGCAAGACACGCTGCCAGTCACCCTCACTGAATGAAGATGACCTCACGCAGATACACTGGACACTTTTTGTACATCGCACAATGAGCTCCACCACAGGTCCTGCACACAGGCTTCTCACCAAAAACACTCCTCGACATGAGCACCTCAGCATTTTGCACAACATTGTGCATCTTTACAAACACTGGCTATATAACATTTGTCACTGGAGGCATAGTACACACTGCAGAAATAGCCACCTCCATTTGAAAATGCATTACTTTTTTGCATAAAATGTTTGACACATATCAAAAACTTTCCCTCACATATCTGTATGTACAAAGACTGCAGAACCCTCTCCTACACAAAGTCCCTTTTTTCACTTGAGCATTGTGGCGGGTTGGAAGAAGGAGTCCGACATGTTAAGGATATTTTGACTGATGTTTAATAAAATAAGAATAAGGTCAGTCTTTCCCTACTGCTAAAGGGTATCCCTGCCTATCTAAATAAACTAAAGCTGCTTATTGATCGTCAAGAAGTCTCAAATTAATATGGCCATGGTCCAAACTAACTAACTGACTGACCCTACCACTATGTTAACTAACTCAAATGAGACAAAGAGAATGGGCCTCATTACGAGACTGGCGGTAGCCAACCCTATAGTACTGGCACAGCTGCCGCCGGTATTCACATATTTCCGGCGCCCAGAAAAGGGCAATTACTGGGTCATTACGACCTTGGCAGACCCGGTAATTGCCCTTTTCTGGGCGCTGGCAAAAATTCTTCCCCATTCCCATTGAGCCTCAACGGGGAAGGTGGTAGCACCGGTACAGTTAATAACGGTACCGGTGCTACAGTCCTGTACTGCTCGTGGGTGCCAGTACGGCCACCATGTCAGACCTGGTGGCTGCAAAGGCACGAGCAAGTATAACAGTATGGTAGCAACGGTGCTGGTAGCGCTACCGGCACGGTTATTGCCTTACCGCCATACTTGTAATGAGGCCCAATGTCTCTCTTCTCCTGGTTGTCTCTTATAGAAATGGCTCTTCTTTATTGCAAGGTTTTCTTAGCAAGCTCTCTTTGAATAGTCTCTTGACACCTTGATAAATTCTTGTAATTCGTTAAGAACATACTTAGGTTTTTGTCCCCTTCTTAGGGGTAGGTTTTTGACAGTTCTGCTTAGTACACTTTCTTATACTCTGGTCTAAGCTGCCTTTCTGAGTCTTGTAACGACAGGCTGAGTTTGGGTATGCTTTGTTGACATGTGACCTTTCCCTTCTCCTGGGGTTTCTCACTCCGATTGTCTCTCTTATCTGGTTCATAGGATATTTTATTTTTCCCATTCATGAATATTAGACTTTATCTCTGGCCTTCTCCACTCTTCATTTCTCAAGCCATGGGGCACGTTCCCTTCCTCCCATGGTAGTCGTGCCCATTCTATAATTACTTTTATTTAAGGTTTATTCGTTATTCTCCTTAATGTATTTTTACACTTTGAGTTAAACAGTTTTATATTCAGTATCTCGTTTGTCTCACGGGGATGAGTTCTTTTAGTTTCATAATGGTGCCCCGGCAGCCTCCCACTTCTCCCCATTACCGCTTACTGTGCAGGGGAACGTGGTAGGGCTTGGCACTCGCTCGGGTTCTCTCTTGCTTCAGTTCTCGTGCTTCATGGTGTCATTGGCTTCCCGTTCTCTGCCTAAACTCTTGTTGCTGCCCTGTACAGGTGCCGGCACCAGGGAGCTTAGCACACTCCCCAATGTGATGGTTTCGGCACTGTTAGCCAGGTGTACTGCTCACCACAATGTCATTGTGGTCACACCACCACCAGACATAGGCTTCTACATTCTTGCAAATGTCAGGCCTCTAGAGTTTCTGACTGGCGTCCTCTACTTACTTGAAGGTCACGGGCTCCATGGCTCTTAAACGCATAGTGATGTCAGGGGGATTAACCTGCACATGACACTCTCTCTCTGCCTCTGCTTTGCCTCTCCAAAGCACATTGCTGTCAGGGGGCTTGACATGCTTGTGATCCCCTCTCTCGCTCTCTCTCTTCACTCCACTCATCCCAGTTAAATATATTTCTATCCTTAAGGATACAAGTTACTTTCCTTTTCCAAAATAGTTTCAGTATTGTCTTCAGCCAAACACCCAGATGTCAGAGTATTCTTCATAGGTAGTCCCATATACGCTGCTGTGGTGGAGGGTCTAGGGAGTTCTTCACAGGAACTGGAGCCCTTATCCCTTAAGGGGGGAGGTCTCTGCCAGTGAGGTCCCACTTGCCCAGACCCTAGGGAGGGTCTTGCAGAGCGGACTCTCCTCCCTATCCTCAAAGGGGGTGGCTCCACCCTTGTGGATAGGGGACAAATACCCTTGATTTGTCATATATCCTTCCCCTTAAAGTCATGCCTTCCCCATCTCCTTGTTGAAAGTTCCTTTTTGGTTAGCCTTGATGGAGACATTTTCTTCTCAAGTTCTGGGGATATCCTTTAAGATCCTTGTTCTTTGGTAGAGATAGGGTTTCCCCAATTCCAGATCGGAGTGTCAGGAAGGTCGATTGAGGTCTCCCAGGATTTTAAAGGAGAATCATTATCCCTGGTATTCTGGCCCAAAGGAGTTTCAAAACTTGTGAAAAAGATGGGAAGTCAGCGCCAAGGATTGCTTCCTCAGGGAGACAATGGCAGTCCTCATAGCCATAGGTTGATTCTGGACTTTGAATAGTAGAGGGACTTGTGGATACATTTCCACATCGCTATGCACACAAGCAATTCTGACTGCTTAGTTGCCCTGGATATCTTCAGGGCAGATTAGTTCCGTTCTTACAGCCGTCTTTCTGCTACCTGAGTCGATAAGGGATTTAGCCCACACCCCATTGACCATTACCCTATTGTGTGTTTAAAAGGACATAGAGGTCCACAAATATACTTCAGTATCTGGGTCCTCCTCTAGTTCCTCTTTTTCCCTACTACACTGTTCCACCGCTAGCCAACCTACTTCCATAGGCTTCTCTGTTATTTTCTGGGCAGAATCGGACAATATGTCTATTTTCTCTGCAAGAAAAGCCAAGGGGTGGTGGGCTAATTCGATCAGAACATACTTAACTTTGCTCCCCTCTTTAGGGACAGGTTTTTGCCAGTTCTCCTTGGTACACTGGTCTAACCTTGGATGCTTTTCCGAGTCTTGTAACCCAAGCTTTCTTAGTTTGGGCATGCTTTGTTCAAATGTGACATTTCCCTTCTCCTGGGGATTTTCACTCTGAATCTCGCTCATCTGCTTTCTCCACTTCTTAAGCCCTGGGGCACTTGCCCCTCTTCCCATGGTATTTGTATTTCAGGTTTACTAATTATTCTGCTTATCATATATTCACACTTCCCGTTTAAACAGTTTTATAATCAGTATCTTGTTTGTCGCACTTGGATGAGATCTTCTCATTTCATAACGGTGCCACAGCAGCCGCCCGCTTCTCCTGTTCTCTCCGTTACCTCTTATTGTGCGGGGGAACGTGGTAGGGCTCAGCACTCACTCTGGGTCCTCTCCTTCTGCTCTTGTGCTTCTCAGTGTCATATCATCTGCCTTCTTTCTCGTTGCTGCCGTATACGGGTGCAGGCACTAGGGAGCTTCGCACACTCACCACTGTGATGGTTTTGGCGCAGTTCGTCAGGCGTACTGCCCACCACGATGCCGTGGCCACAACACCACCAGGCATAGGATTCTTTTCTCCGGGCCTACAATGGCTTCTCCATTCTCGCAAATGCTGGGCTTCCAGCGTTTCTGGCTGGCGTCCTCTACTTCCTTGAAAGTCACAGGCTCCACAGCTCTCTAAGGCGTAGTGATGTCTGGGGGGCTTCCCCCACTTAAGGCACGCTCTCTCCACCTCTGCTTTACATCTGCAAGGCATGTTTGCTGTCAGGGGGGTTCCCCTGCTTGCGATCCTCTCTCGCTCGCTCCCTCTTCACTCTGCTCGTCCCAGTTAAATGTATTTATTTTTACATTTGTAGCAGTGCTCTAAACCCTTAGGCATCAAGGCACTAGTTGCATCAGTGTTTATAATGAGAAAGTAAATCGTATTGAGAAAGTTAATGTACAATAAGCAGACAGCGTTGGTGGCAGAGACTGGTCGGGGGCTGAAATTCCCAGCGGTCCCTATGTAAATAGGTAGGTTTTCAAGTGTGTACGGAAAGTCCAGTAGGTTGCTCAGCTCTTAGTACTGGCATTTGGAGGTACACTGCTCAATCCAGGATCTTTAGAAGGAATGAGGCCTGGGGCGATGGGCCGGTAGTTCATGGGTACAGTGGGGTCTAGGCATGCTTTTTTTTTGTTTAGAAATGGAAGAACCCAAGCTTCCTTGAGGATAGCGGTAACTATGCATGAGGAGAAGGAAGTGTTAATGAATATTGTGAGGGCTACAGAGCAGTCCTTAATGATTGAGGCTGGGCCGCAACCCCTTTGCACCTACATCTATCCTTAAAAAAGAGAGGTTCCTTTCCCAAAATAGTTTGTTTGAGTATTGTCTTCAGCCGAACACCCAGATATCAGAGTATTCCTCATAGCAGGTCATCTCATATAAGATACTATGGTGGGGTTATCCCAGCAAGGTCCCACTTGCAAAGACCCCTAGGGGGAAGGTATTGCGGAGCGGGATCACCCCCCTGGCCTCAAAGGGGGAGGCTCCCCCTTGGGGATAAGGGACAAATACCATCAATTTGTCACAGCATACATTCCTAAAATCCCGTCCCTACACTACACTTACCACAATAGCCAAAAAGTCTGCCTCTTTAGAGATACAAACATCTCCCTCATCCAGCATTTTCACAGGTTCCCCATGGTCCCCTTCCACACCATGTCCCATTTCTTTATAAGGGAATACCACCTCCTTATGCACAAATACTGAGTACCTAGAGGGTACAGCAATCCCAGGGCCACCATCCACTCCCCTAACCACATGAGAGCTGCTTCTATTCCCCTTCCATCCCCTCCTATTTAAAAAAAAATTTTAAAAAAAGGAATCATGTTCTGCCCAGAGTTAGTCACTATCACGGGGCCCTGGAAGAGTCCTTCAATATACACAATCTGGTTACTGTGTTCATACCAGCCATTCAGATTACCCTTTCAATGTCTCTCGCCCCCTAGTATTGGCTCTCCTCCCGAGTTCGCAGTCACTCCAGAGCAGGGGCACAGACTTCAGGTTTCTCCGGGGGGTGCTGGCGGCCAAAAAAGAAAATGAAAGTCCCATTTAAATTATAGGGACTTCCTCTCAAATGGCCTTTCCTGGGGGGGGGGGTCCTCAGGCCCCAGAGCACCCACGTACTGTGCGCTGCTGCTCCAGAGTTCAGTTCGACTTGTCCCTCAGTCTGCCCATAACTCCTTCCATCCACTCGACTCTAAGCTTCTCTACACGGCCCCCTATTGACTTTCAAACACCAGCCCGCAAAGCAGATTGCAGCTTCTCCGGCTCAGACTGATGTCACCGGTCCTCCAGAGGCCCTCTTCCTTCTCCCGTGCCTTGGCCTCCTCTCTAACAAGTGGCATGATCTTAAAGGAATGGTTCGGTCAGAAATGTTTATTGTCCCTACGGGTCGGCCATGTGTTTTTAAGCCTAAATCGGTCGATATTAGAAAACTTTCCTATGGACCTTACCCGAGTTTTCGTCCATTAAACGCAAGCGAAAACAGGCAGCAGGGCGCAGCCATTTTGTGATAATCCTATCACTTGCCCCATTCACCCTGGGTGGCCTGCTTTTGCGGCACTAAATCATATCCCCCGCCCCTGAGCCTGTCATCAGCCGACGCGTACCGCCCATTTCACAACGCCAAAGCACGTCTCGTGTCAACATTCGCTGCGCTTCAGCTAATGACATGTCACCATGGAAATGGCAGGACGCCTCTTTACTCAACAAGTATAAACAGACCGTTTGACAACACACAGCAGCAGATTTTCGATTCCATTCCTCTCTCTGTGTTACTTTGAGTATTCTGTGACTCGTTTCTGTGCTCTGGTCAGCTACCTTCGCCGCTTGTAGCCCGTGTGAACACCTGTACCATTGCTTTAAATTATTTTAGTTTGTTTACCACACAATGGCTACAATAATGCTCTACATGTACGAGCCCAAGTATACTGAGGAGGAACTACTGTAGAGGGAAACATGCGAAAACGATGGGGCTTCGGACGGCAGTTGGCAGGACGAATCAATGGATGAAGACACTGGACCTAGTCGCATGGACGGCGTTTCCACCTGGTGCACATGCAATCGGTGCAAGCTAATGCCAACCGAGGACGAGAACTGCTGCTGCTGTGAAAACTCGGGATGCGTGGCCTACATTTCAGAAGGCGAGTAACAGCCGCAATGCATCACCAAGCTGCCAGACTTGAGGGCAGCCTGCCTTACACGGTCAGTGTTGAGGATAATGATGGTGCTTATGCACGAACTTCGCGCAACTGTTCGTCCTCGTAATCCGAGTAACGAGTAAGTATACTGTGGTCGTGATGCCGCTACCATTTCATGGTCGTCTCCTATATTCAAAATTACATCTACATTTAATTGTAATGCATGAAAGTCGTTCAATAGTGTGCAGTGTCTAGATAGCATTTGTCCAAGCAGAATGCCATCAGTTACAAGAATTGTCATTGACAACAAAGGTTTAATAAACTTATCTTGGTCATTTAAAAACAGTTTGTATCATTCTTTTTCACAGGTGGTACAGGCTGGTGGCCTATCGTTCCTTTACATGGTGGCTTCACGGGAGGCTTGGACACCGCGTTCGAAGAGTAAAACCCGTCTGTGCCGTTGCTGCCATAAGACAAACTTTCCCCAGTGCCAGCGGTCAGTACAGGGGATTTTCCCTCGCTGCACTGCAACCTGACCTGTACAATGTGTAAAGTTTTGTATTTTTGTGCCATCAAAATAAGAAACAAAATAAAACACCACATATATTTTAACCACAGTTGTTTTGATTTTTTAAATGAATCAAGTGTGTCTCCATTCAAGAGTCTTCCTGTGCCTTGCCTGCACACCCACCGGCCCATCCACCCCCCAACCCCTATCAAAGGCAGTTCACACCCGGGGATGAGCGCTGCCATGGTGTGCTGTCAGGGGCAATAACGGCCAAGGTGCCAAACACCATGTACACTTCAAAGCAGTCTATCGTTCATGGGTGATTGTTTCCATGTCCACCTTCAGACACCGTGTCTCCGGCTAGGATGTCCCCTCACGCTGGCTGCCCCCTGCAATCCACATAAGTGTGTCTACATTCAGCAGTCTTCCTGTGCCTTGCCTGCACACCCACCGGCCCATCCACCCCCCCTATCGAAGGCAGTTCGCGCCAGTGGATGCGCGCTGCCATGGGGGGCCATCAGGGGCGCAAACGGCCAAGGTGCCAAACAGCATGTACACCTCAAAAGATATCCCACGCCCAGGGGCCATCGCTCACATGGCCTCCTCAGACCCCGTGTCTCCAGGCAGGCCTCCCCTGATGCTGGCCGCCCCCCTGCAATCCACATAAGTGTGTCTCCATTCAGTAGTCTTTCTGTGCCTTATCTGCAGGCCCCAGACCCATCCATCCCACCCCCCTCTATCAAAGGCGGTTCGCGTCAGTGGATGTGCGCTGCCATGGGGGGCTGTCAGGGACGCAAACGGCCAAGGTGCCAAACAGCATGTACACTTCAAAAGGTATCCCACGCCCAGGGGCTATCGCTCACATGGCCTACTCAGACCCCCGTGTCTCCAGGCAGGCCTGCCCTGACGCTGGCCGCCTTCCTGCAATCCACATAATACCACGACATATAAACATCATTCATTCACAAACACACCCCTGTTTCTAATACTTTATAAACCACTTGATATGTCTCATGAGAACATCTTTCTGCTTTGCAAGTCAACTCCTGAACGTGCTACCTGAGAACCACTGAGATTGATGCTAATCAGCTCGTCGTCGTGCCATCTGTGAACTTCTGTGACCGCTTCGAGCAAACTCGTCAGTGTGCTACCTGTGGCCATCTACCTGTTCTCCTGCCTCAAACTACTGGGCTTGCTGAATCTAACTGTTTGTTGGTCAAGGTAAGGCCATGTATCACAGTCATATTTCGGTCATCTTAAAATCTCTATCTATTTGCGAGTAGAGTACTCGATAGTGCCATGTTCATTTGGCTCATTGCTATTGATTTGAGTTTCAATTGTTATGCTATCAATCGATCTATTTATTTTCATCTGTGTCAATTGTCATTGAATTGCATCCTTCGCGGGTCCTGTCTATAATCTAAGCAGGTTTCCTTCTCGTGCAAGACAGTACATCCAAGGGACGAGTCACATGTTCAGAGTTTAGTCACATAATTTATTAATTTGTGAAAGTTATACAAATACCAAGCCGCACTTGATGAACTGGTATAGTTCCGGCGACCAAAAGAAACCTTGCATTGAACATTGTATGGTTCATTTACTTTTTTATCACATTTTTATTCATCAAGAATTTAAAATAATGTTGATATTTACTTTTTCAGAATTTTCAACAATGCCTGCCTGTTCAATTAGCGGTTGTCCTTCGAAGACCCATGCTAAATCTGAAGGCACTACAATGCATGTCTTCCCTAAAACTGTTGATCGAATAAGAGAATGGGTCAGACATTGTGGATATCCACCGGAAGAGCTTAAAAGTAGAGTCCAACAAGTCTTTGAGGACAAGAGGGGTGATTGATACCGCATCTGCTGCCAGCACTTTCCCTCGAACATGTACGCCACATCTTGGCTAACAAAGAAGAATAAACGGCGAACGACACGAAAATTGCTCGCAAACGCTATTCCCACTCTATTCGTCCACATTCCGCCACTGGTGAGTCAAGTGTCCGGATTTAGCTTTAGGCCTTGCGGTAGTGTGTAGGTAGCCGAATGGATTAATTGATATTTTAGGTGTTCTGTCCCTTGTAATACTTTCGATATTGATATGAGTGTATAGCTTTTTGAATAATGACATTTATCAAATTATTTTTCGATTTTATAACCCTCAAAGGAAATCTATTTATGGGCACAGGGAACTGTGCTATTTTGCGCATTTTCAATAGCATAATTCTCAAGTCTTCTGTCGCCTTACATGGCAATTTTTTACATTGGCATTTCATTATCAAACAATTTACCTTTACAACTGCTTGACTATCGACTGAATCTGAAGCAAAAACATTATACATCTGTGACGTGCCCACAGTTATCAACCACTTCTACCACGTATCAGGTAATCTTATTTAGCTATTCCGCTACAGACTTGTTTTATGCATGTCAAGTAATGGTTTTTATGTATCGTGTAATTATTTTACTGAATGTTTGGTTAGTGCTTTCCAATTGATATACACCTTAGTTGTTGTCCCCTAGTGTTTGTTTTCAGTTATAATTAGTGTTATCCATACTAATGTAAGTATTGTATTTCAGGGAGATGCTGAAGCATCTACCACATTGACAAAATCCCTAGATGTTCTTCAGCAGCACGAGGTATGGATACTGATAGTTCCATCAAGCAAAATCATTGGATCTTGTATACTTTTAGCGTGATTGTTCCACACAATGTTTCATTCGTGGTTAGCCATTGATATGTACCTGTGTGGTCGACCCCAAGTGAGTGTTATGTTTTCAATATTGTAATCCTTACTAATGCAAGTACTATGTTTCAGGCGGTAGATGGAGCGTCAACCCCTGCACTTGATGCAGAGCCTGACATTCAAGTAATTCCAGGGGAAGTGGAAGAGGGTCCATGCGTATACGAATCGGTGCAGCACCTTTCGGAAGTGTGCACTACATTGACAACATCCCTAGATATTCTTCATCAGCACGAGGTATGGATACTGACAGTTCCATCGAGCGAGATCATATAACAGGATTTCATTTGCTATACTTGCTTCCTTATTAACGCAAGTACTGTGTTTCAGGGAGACAACGGAGCTTCCTCTACAATCACTATTGAAAACCATACTAATGCAAGTAATGTGTTTCAGGGAGTTGCTGAGGCGTCCTTTCCAATAAAATCATTCATGGCAGTTCATGCGGATCCAGAGGTATGGATACTGACTGTTCCATCGAACTAGATCATCAGAGCTCGAATACTTGTCGTTGGATTGTTCTACACAATGTTTAATTCGTGTTTAGCTATTGAGATGTACCTGTGTGGTCGTCCTCACGTGTGTTTTATGTTTTCAATATTGTGATACATAGTAATGAAAGTACTATGTTTCAGGGAGTCAATGAAGCGTCATTCCGTGTTGTCTATGCAGATCCAGAAAATATAGTTGTTGCAGCGCAAGAGGAAGGGAAGACATGCGGAAACTAATCGGAGCAACAGCGTGCAGATGTTGAAGTTCGAGTCAAGAAAGTTGCAAAGAAAAGAAACAAAAATAAGGTTAGTTACAAACAGTTCATATTTTTAGAAATTGTTTTGTGCTGGGGACTATACTTTGTTTTTTTTCTGTCAATTGTACTACTACTTTATCTTGTGTTTAAACTGAACATCCCTTTTCCAATCTGTCCTCTAGTTACCCGTGGGTGTACGAACTATACATAGATAGACAGGGAAGCAAATGAGAGATGTTGCTTGCCACACCATTTACACTATGGAGGAACTATTAATTCAGGCGCTGCATGTTCAGACTCGAGATGCTCATGTCCAATGGCCAGAACATGAATTGAATGTGTCTGGATAATCCAGTAAAGCTTTATTGGACCATTGCTACAGTGCAACTGCACCACCACAAGAAGATGATACTGGATGTATTGAAGATAGCTCTGAAGTAGTCTGTCACCAGGCTCAGTGATATCCTCGTCGGAAAAAAGTAGACTCTGAATCTCCTCCCTCCCCTAGCTCCTCACCTTCGTCCTCTTTCCTGGAGCCCTTCCTCTCCTTTCTTCTGGTACTCTCCTTCCTTTTGTGGAGATAAGGACGACCATGGAAGGAAGCCACCGTGCCACCAGATAAGGTGACCAAGGGCCCCCCCCCTGGGAGCGCCAAGAGGGGAATAAGCCCGAAGGCACAAAAAAACCCTGAGAGACCTCGGTGTCAGCTGGAGAGATGCGCAGGTGGAACACTCTTGAGACGAATGCCGGGCAAGGTGAATCAATCCCAGGAGAGATGGCGGTTAAGATCCTGAAGGGGTGAAATCCAGAGAGGCAACTATGACCCAGTAAACGGGGTAACAGGCAACCAGCAAGTAGAACGTGCAGAATAAGGCAATCCAATAGGCAGGCCCGGATCTGGTACACGTGTGAAAAGTACAGAGGAAAGAAACCCACGAGAACCAGAAAGCAGATTCTAAAGTGGGCGAAGGTAGAAAAAGGAAGAGGACAGGGGGAAAGAAAACAGGAAGAGAGGTAAGGCAAGAAGAAAGGAAAGGAAGAGAGGTCCAATTAAGGAATGCAAGTGAAGAAGAACAGAACAAAGCAGGAACAAAAGATAAAGCACTGAAAAACAGAGTCGGGGGCTGAAATATGGAAGATGGTTTCCCAGGAGTTCTCAGAGGAGGGGTAACCTTTCCACCGTACCAAGTATTCCAAATTACCTCTACGATACCTAGAGTCGAAGATTTCAGCCACTTCATATTCAGCCTGAGTGGACATCTGTGGTAAAGTGACTCTCCCAGAATGACACGACCAGGCGTCTTCATGGAAGGTCTTCAATTGTGAGGCATGAAAGACAGGATGAACCCTGCTAAGGCAATTTGGAAGTCGTAAACGAAAAGCCACCGGGTTGATCTTCGGGGTGATCCTATAGGGCCCTAGAAACTTAGAGGACAGATTAGAGGGGTGAGCCCATCGAGGTAAATATCTGGTGGAAAGCATTACTCTTGAACCCACTTCCCACCCGGGGACTGGTTGACGGTGTTTCTTCGCCTGAATCTTGTAACGCTTTTGATCTGCCCTAAGACCTTCCCCAGTCTTCTTGTGTATCTCTTTGAGGAGGGAGAGTGAGGAATCTATAGAGGGCAGGTTAGTGGAAAGCTCTGAGACAGGTAAGATAGTTCGAGGATGGTAACCATAGGTGCAGAAAAATGTACTGAAACCCAGAGCGGAGTGTATTGAGTTATTATAAGAGAATTCTGCCAAAGACAAATAATGAGTACCAATTTTCCTGCTGGGAGTTGGTAAAACATCGCAGGTACTGTTCAAGGGTACCATTGAGACGTTCTGCTTGTCCGTTGGATTGCGGGTGGAACCCAGAAGTCAGGGCCCTTTCTATTCCCAGTCTCTCGCAGAGGGCTTTCCAAAATCCGGAAGTGTACTGACTGCCCCTGTCTGAAATGATTTTCGTTGGCATTCCGTGTAACCTGAAGACATCCTTAAGAAACACCTCAGCCATTTCTGCTACTGAAGGGACACCGGGCAAAGGGGAGAAGCAAGCCATCTTGGTGAACGAATCCACTACCACCATTATACACGTGCATCCCTGAGATTTGGGCAGTTCCACTATGAAGTCAGTTGAAATAGAGCTCCAAGGGCCATCAGGCACTGCACAAGATTCCAGCAATCCAATCGGTCTTTGATGTGAAGATTTGTTACGAAGGCAGACAATACAAGACCGAACATAACGGTCAACATCTTCTCTCATTCCCGGCCAGTAAAAATTTCTTTGTAGGTACTCGAGAGTGCCCGTTCCGCCTCTATGACCGGCTAGTTTAGAGTCATGATACCAGGTCAATGCCATCTTCCGAAAGTCTGGTGTGGGTAAGTATAGTCTATCCTTTACCAAGTAAAGACAGTCTGACATCGTAAGTCAGGTTCTTGGGATGTTTATCAACCTCAAAACGTCCTCCCGAAGCCTCTTATCTGTTTCAAAAACGTAGAAACCACTCCTATACTCTTAGTCGGGGGAAACATCAGTTCGGGAGGAGGCTCTGATTCAGGCAAATAGTCGCAGCGACGGGAAAGACAGTCTGCCACCATATTTTGATTACCAGGTATGTATGTTATGTTGAAATCAAATTGAGCGAAAAGGTGAGCCCATCGGGCCTGACGTGTGTTGTAACACTCAAATTGCCTGAGGACCTGCAGATTCTTGTGGTCGGTCCGAATGGTAAATGAATATTTGCCACCTTGAAGGAGATGGCGCCACTCCAAGCAAGCAGATTTCATGGCTGGTAATTCACGTTCTATGACCGAGTAGTTTCTTTGGCTGACATTCTGTTACGCTCACCTGACTCTCACGGAGGCGCTGGCCTGTTTCGCGCTGCTGTGACCTCTTCTAAGGTGATGCGCAGGGTTCGGAAGACAGACTGGACCGGGCCCCCAAATCTGGCTTGTCTGGCTCGCAGAAGTATCCTTCTGTTGGCGAAAATAGGGGATTAACTGTCTGCAGGGTAATGCAATCGGCCTCCCACTTTCCCCTCTCACCCTCCTTGAAACCCTTCTGTGATTTCTCGTAGCGTCTTTAACTCGTACCAGATGATAAGCCCCCCCCCCCCCCGAGATCTAACTTGGTGTATATACAAGCGTCCTTCACCTGGTCAAGGAGTTCAGGGATCAGAGGCAGAGGATAACGGTTTTTAACCGTTATCTGGTTCAATGCGCGGTAATCGATACAAGTTCTAAGGTCGCCTTCTTTTTTGGGCACGAAGAACAAAGCCGAGGATGCCGGGGACTGTGACGGGCGAATAAAACCATTAGCTAGGTATTGATCTAAATATTGTCTCAAATGCAGATTCTCAGGTTCGGTAAGGGCATAAATCCTGCTACAAGGGGGTTGTGCACCGGGCACCAGATCGATTTGGCAATCGTACGATCTGTGAGGAGCTAACATGTTGGCCTGTTCCTTTTGGAAGACGTCCTGAAAGTCTTGGTATTCCGGAGGTAGTTGCATGGAGGCAGAGGTTACAGATGCTAGATTAATCTTCAGGTTTTCTGGGTAGCAGGTTTGTGTACAATCCGGGAAGGTTATTCTCTTAGCTCGCCAATCAATTCGAGGATTATGTGTCTCTAACCAAGGGATTCCAAGAATAACCTGAAACTGTGGAGCCTTGATTACATCAAACACAACACCCTCCCGATGGCCGTCGGGACCAATAAGAGTCACCTCAGTAGTGGAATGTGTTACCGGTCCAGAGGCAATTTCAGTTCCATCGACTGTGGTGATGACATCTTTGCTGGTTTTAGGACGGAGAGGGAGGTTAATCCTAGAGACCAATTCACGATCCACATAGTTTCCATTAGCCCCACTATCGATGTATGCCTTTATTGCATGCAACCGCTTAGGCTGTTCTGGATCTACGAGAACCATTGGCACAATGAAATGCGAGGTCTGAGAGTTAGTTTTCAAGCTCGGCAAGCGGACCCCTACACTTGTCGGGCGGAGTCGTTTCCCGAAACAGAGTCTTCATGGTTTTTTCAGCGGCTCCTACCGCCTTTCGGGGCGGTTTTGCCGGGCAATCTCGTAGAAAGTGTACAGAATTCCCACAATAAAGACATAATTTTAACTGCCCCCTCCTTTCACGTTCCTTTTGAGTTAAGGGTCCTTTAACCCCTCCAATTTGCATAGGCTCAGAGACATCAACTCCCTTGGGATTAGCATGGGTCTTGACCAACACCCGGTTCTCAAACCTGGACCGATCTGCTTTTCTGTTTTGAAGTCTGTGATCCAATTGGACCACTAAGTCTATATACTCTGTGCATTCTTGGGGCGGATTTACAACTTGGGCCAAGACATCTTTAAGTTCTCCGCGAAGGCCTCGATAAAACAACATGACTCTTTTATCCTCAGGCCATCCCGTTTCCACAATTAGTCTATTAAAGCTTGCAATATAGGATAGGAGGTCCTGATTGCCCTGTAGCAGGGATAGAAGTTCGTCATCCAGAGCCTGCCCCTGAGAGTGTCGCGCAAATAACCTTTCCATGCTTGCTTGAAACCTTTGAAAATCAGAGAGAATCGGGTCATCTTGAGTAACCAGTAGAACTGACCAATCGGCAGCGCAGCCGCTGAGATATGACAATACAAAGGCTACCTTGGTCTGATCATTAGGGAAGGCCCCAGGTCTGCATAGGAAGTGCAAACAACACTGATTCATGAATACGGCGAATCGTTTGGGGTCCCCAGCAAAGCGTTCGTGTGGGGCCAGCGGCATGTTTCCAGGTAGATTGATCTGCACAGGGTTACTGGAAACCACAGGAGCGGGGTTCCCTCCGGAACCGGGTAGAGGAGTTTGCCCAGCTTGACCTTGCAAAAGCTGTCTGGCCAGGTCATCAGGTCTTTCCTTTGATATTATTAATTCCCTCCTGAGGGCATTAGTCTCTTGACGAGCGGCATGTACTTCGGCCCGTAATTCCCCCAGTAATTGGGCCAACTGATCAGTCTCAGAACTTTCCATAGCGCCTGGGTGGGAATTTGTAGGAAGGCTTCGCATTCTGTTACGCTCACCTGACTCCCACGGAAGCGCTGGCCTGGTTCGCGCTGCTGTGACCTCTTTTAAGGTGATGCGCAGGGTTCGGAAGACGGACTGGACCGGGCCCCCAAATCTGGCTTGTCTGGCTCGCAGAAGTATCCTTCTGTTGGCGAAAATAGGGGATTAACTGTCTGCGGGGTAATGCAATCGGCCTCCCACTTTCCCCTCTCACCCTCCTTGAAACCCTTCTGTGATTTCCCGTAGCGTCTCACCTTAGGGTCTGGAAGGACGAGCTCTCCATCCTGCTGCTGATGCAGGGGCGCGTTGGTATCCAGTTACTTCACTGGATTTTCGGATTGGTGAGAACCAAACTTGCTTGGCTTCCAGGTAAGTTTTTTGATAAGAGGTTCCCCTTGTGTCCATGCATTAATGTACTAATGCTAGTGTCTTTTTGCCCATTAGGCCGGGGTACGGAATGCCGGGGAACAGGCACCAACCCGAGATGAGAGGTGAAATCCTTGTAGAAATCAGGTAAGTCTTTAATGAGCGTTTTTTGGTAATGTCTTTTCATTCGCTCATTAACGCTGATGTCTCTTTTTCCCCTTAGGTGCCGGGGTCCGGAAATGCCAGGATGTGGCGCGGACCCGAAATGAAGAGGGAATGAATCAACAGGTAAGTCTTAACATGGAGATTTAGCTTTCCTTATTCCCTTCTCTCTCTCACCTTTTGTTCTGGTGTTTTTCTCCCTAGGCGCTGGGGCGTGACTGCGAATCCGGATGATCGCTGCTGAACATGGAGGCGCCCTGTAAAGGTGAGTGGAATGCGGCGCTGCAGCGATCGACGCGATGAGCTTTTAAATTAAAGTCTTCCTTTTCAGGATTGTCGGCAAGATGTCTCCGGGATGCGGATTTAGCAGGTAAGGACTTTTCCTTCTTCTGTTCTCTTCTTCTCTTCCTTTGCAGGTGATCCAGGATGCTGGCAGAAGTCAGGATGCAGGAGCAGACACGGTGAGCGTCCAGCTGCTAGATGCAGAACAACGCGAAGCACGTGTGGCTGTTCGGGTGGGGTTTAAATAGCCTTGGAAGAAGTTCCAGGTATGTATCCTTCCCTGACCACGCCCGGATGGTAAATTAGTCCCACAGGTAAAGTAGTTCCTTTCAGGCCTCAAGGAGGCCGGGATCCTGCAGCATGTCTGCATCAGGTAAGTGCACCCAAGCATTCCCATAATGAGCCTGCCGCCTATGGCGCCAGGACTGATGTCTTTTATGAGCCTGGCGCCATAGGCGCCAGGACACTGTCCAAAGGGCCCCTATATGGGGTTGCTGGGTCCTTCCTTGGGGACTGGATGTCCGCTTTCGGGGACGCCGGGCTTGAACCGGCTCCCCGGGAGCGGGCATCATGACACATTTAGGGTCTTTGAAAAATACGAGACAGGATGTTCTACTCCTTGAAATTCTTGTAAAAGGACAGCTCCTATGGCGGTTGCCGAGGCGTCAGTCTCAAGGATAAAGGGCATGCTTTGATCCGGCTGTTGTAAAATGGGTGCCGCACAAAAGGCTTCTTTGAGGTTGCAAAAACTGTGTTCAGCTTCAGCAGACCATTTGAACGGTTCTGAAGACTTCTTGAGAAGAGTTGTTATGGGCACGATCTTTTGAGAAAAATTCAGAATGAATCTCCAATAAAAGTTTGCCAAACCCAAGAACTTTTGGATTTCTTTGACAGAAGTAGGTGATGGCCAATCGAGTATGGAAGACACCTTGTGAGGGTCCATCGAGATTCCTTGTTTGGAGAGGATGTACCCCAAATAGGGGATAGATTTTGCTGAAAACACACATTTAGGGAGTTTGACTGAAAGATGGTTGTCTCTAAGTCTTCGGAAAACTTCTTTGACATGCTCTTCGTGTTCTTCAAGGTTGTGGGAGAACACAAGGATGTCATCGAGATACACTAAAGTGGTTTGACATAACAGATCAGAAAATAGTCTGTCATAAAACGTTGGAATATGGAAGGGGCATTTACTAATCCAAATGGCATTACTTGATACTCAAAGAGTCCGAACGGAGTCCTGAAGGCGGTCTTCCATTCATCTCCTGCCTGCACGCGGAGAAGATGGTAAGCATTCCTCAAATCAAGTTTGGTAAATACTGTGGCTCCTTGGACTGCTTGTAGGATCTCAGTTATCAACGGCATGGGATACCGATCCTTCACTGTGCCCTTTTTAAGCCCCGATAGTGTATACATTGTCTTAATTCTTTGGTTTCCTTCTTTGTAATGAAAAACAAGGTGGCCCCAGCGGGGGACTTCGAAGGCCTTATGAGAACATTAGCCAAATTGCTGTCTAGATATTCTCTAAGAAATTGCTTCTCCTCCAACGACAGTGAAAACATCCTGCAGAAGGGCACCAGTGCTCCCGGAGTTAGGTCAATGCAACAGTCCTCGGGTCGGTGTGGAGGTAGCCCGATGGGTGACTTTTCTGTCACTACCTCAGTGAACTCCTTGAGGTTATGTGGCAAGCAATTAACAGCTTTAGTCTCGCAACTGCTCGCAGTCTTAACTGTTTCAAATTTTGGTTCAGGTAGACATTCCAACTTACAAAAAGAGGACTGAAAACTTAGTAAGTTCTTTGTCCAATCGATGTTGGGATTGTGCTTGCATAGCCAACATATTCCCAAGATAAGGGGGAAGTGAGCCGCTCTAATGATGTCAAAGACGATCCTTTCGGAGTGTTGCTGTATCGACAAGGCGAGTTCTTCGGTGGTGTGGGTGATCATTCCTGAACTCAAAGGTTCGCCGTCTACCCCTTCTACCTTCTGATCATCTTGTTTGGCTATTCTTTTACACCCTTCTGTTTGGCCCAATAGGTATCGATGAAATTGCCGGCTGCCCCACAATCGAGTAGAGCTAAGGTTGTCACTTCACTCTTCTCTAACTTGAGGGTTACCATGAGCACCATCAAACGTGAGTCTTCGGAAGAACCTGATGAGGATACTGTTAAAGTAGTATAAGGACTTGAATCAAACCCTCGGAAGCGAGTCCCAACACTTACCGAGCGCAATCGTTTCCCGATCTTCTGGGTGGAACTTCCGGACAGTCCCTTAACAAATGTGAGGAGGACCCGCAATACATGCACAGGCAGCCATCCCTACGCCGTTTGCATTCCTCCGGTGTGAGTGGGGCTCGAGCAGTGCCAATTTGGATAGGTTCTTCCTTAGTCTGTCGTGAGAAGAGTACCGATGTGGAAGAGTGAGCTTCCAAGGGAGGGGGTACATTGAACTTAGTCTTTTTCTTTTCCATGCGTCGTTCTGTCATTCTGAAGTCCATTCGTAGAGTAGCTGTAAGGAGATTGGCAAAGGATGTAGGTCTTTCGATCCTAGCCAGTTCATCCTTTAGGTCTTCTCTCAATCCACGTCGAAAGATGGCATACTGAGCCTGCTCCTGCCAACCTGCTTCAGCTGCTACCTGTTTAAAGGTGGTTATGTATGTCAGAAGATCTGAATTCCCTTGTCGAATATCAAGAAGATCTTCCAATGCCATAAAAGTACTTTCGGTACGTATGAAGGTCTATTGCATCAAGGCCTTGAACGCGCTATAGTCCTGCAAAACCGGGTCAGGCTGGTTTACTAGAGGGGTGGCCCATGCCAGGGCATTACCCGTCATATGGGTAATCATAAACCCCACCTTGGCGTGATCGGAGGCAAAGTTTGAGGGCGGAATGAAAAGTGTAGATTGCAAGCATCCAGGAATTCCTTGACTTTCTTCGGAGAGCCGTCAAATTTTCCCAACACCAGGGGAAGCAGTGGTAGATCTGCCGAGGGTCATTCCCTCTCAGTCATACGTTGCTGCAAGGTGGTATTAGCTGCTTTTAGGTTCTGTACTTCCAAATTCAAACTCTGTACTGCGGCTACAAGTTCTTGTACTTGTTGCGGAGTGGCCATCTCAATTTCTGTTTGGTGTCGCAAACTGTCACCAGGCTCAGTGATATCCTCGTCAGAAAAAAGTAGACTCTGAATCTCCTCCCTCCCCTAGCTCCTCACCTTCGTCCTCTTTCCTGGAGCCCTTCCTCTCCTTTCTTCTGGTACTCTCCTTTTTTTTGTGGAGATAAGGACGACCACGGAAGGAAGCCACCGTGCCACCAGATAAGGTGACCAAGGGCCCCCCCCCCCCGGGAGCGCCAAGAGGTGAAAAAGCCCAAAGGCACAAAAAACCCCTGAGAGACCTCAGTGTCAGCTGGAGAGATGCGCAGGCGGAACACTCGAGACGAATGCAGGGCAAGGTGAATCAATACCAGGGGAAATGGCGGTTAAGATCCTGAAGGGGTGAAATCCAGAGAGGCAACTATGACCCAGTACACGGGGTAACAGGCAACCAGCAAGTAGAACGTGCAGAATAAGGAAATCCAATAGGCAGGCCCGGATCTGGTACACGTGTGAGAAGTACAGAGGAAAGAAACGCACGAGAAGCAGAAAGCAGATTCAAACGTGGGCGAAGGTAGAAAAAGGAAGAGGAGAGGGGGAAAGAAAACAGGAAGAGAGGTAAGGCAAAAAGAAAGTAAAGGAAGAGGTCCAATTAAGGAATGCAAGTGAAGAAGAACAGAACAAAGCAGGAACAAAAGATAAAGGACTGAAAAATAGAGTCGGCGGGCTGGACGGGAACAATGAACACAGGGAGCGATAGCAACAAGCGGAGTAACCGGAAGCATTGCGACGCATCCGTAACCCGGAAGAGGTGGAATAAATACTCTGGGTCGCGCCTACGTGTAACAACTAGACCGGTGATAGAAAGAACGTGACGGGTAGGCAGCCACGGCGCGACCGAAGATGATCATCTTCTGCACCGCCAGCGGCTCCACAAGCGCCACCCGCCTCGCGGCATGACATAGTGGCAGATCAATTCACACAATCTACACCAGCAAAAAAAATGCCACCCAAAAAGCTGTCGACATTGTTGTGTTCTCCCATCAATGTTCAAGTAATAGATGTTGAAATGACAGAATGAACCAGCAGCACTATTCACTGATGCATCAGAACCTGATATCAGCGATATTAGTTTCAATTCTGGTGATATGTCCGCAATGATGCAGTCCGAAACAACTGTGATGCAGGATGACAGTCTAATGAAAGAGGGCAAATACATAGTATTCGACAGTTATTTAATGGATATTATAAGTATGCTGAAATGTGGCCATTCTGTTAGAGGGGAAGTATATGGGAAGCCATGGATTCATGTGAATCGTCAAACACAAGGCAGTAACGTCAAAATACATGCCGCCTGTACATTACATCATACGTTCTCATGGTCTGCACAACCGATGCTGGGGAAACTGCCATCAGGCAATCTACTGTGTGCAGCTGCCTCACTTTTTAGTGGGTCCAGTTTTAAAAAGTTAGAGTCTTTCTTTCAGTTTGTGGGACTCCATTTCATTTGTAAAACACAGTACTACAAATTCCAACATGATTATCTATTTCCGGCCATTAGTGATGAAAATTGAACAATTGTCTCTAGAAAGTACATTCGAAGGAAAACGATTCAGGCTAGCCGGCGATGGACAGTGCGACAGCCCTGGATTTTCTGCCAAGTACTGCACCTACCACTTTCAGGACATGGATAGTAAGAAAATTGTGAGTTCGGTGGTCATGCAGGTGCCCCATTGTAAATCATCAGTGGCCATGGAGAAACTAGGATTTATAAAATCATTGGAATATCTCCAATTGAGGGGAATGCACATCGATCTCATAGCCACGGACAGACACGTTTCAATAGCCAAGACAATGAAAGAGCAGTTCCCACATATTAAACATTAATTTGACGTATGGCATCTTGCTAAATCAATCAATAAGAAAATCTCGGCTGCAGGGGAAAAAAAAAAAGGTTTGGAAAGTATTTCACAGTGGTCCCAGTCTATCAGCAACCATCTTTGGTGGAGCTCCAAAACTTGTGAAGGGTCAGTGGAAATCCTACTTGAAAAATGGCAGTCACTGATGCACCACTGTACCAACATTCACCGCTGGACAGAAAACCAACATTTCCACCAATGTGAACATGGCCCTTTGTCCCCAGAGGAGGCACGGAAGAAGAAGTGGTTGATTCCATATTCACCTACACACAAAGCCATTGAGCAGATTGTTTTTGATAAAACTCGATCAAGAGATTTGAGGGAACCGACAGAATTCTGTCACACAGGAGGTTTGGAGGTGTTCCACAATATGTGCCTAAAGTACAGGCCAAGGCGATTGCATTTCGGCATACAGAGCATGAAACATAGGACTCTATTAGCGGTCTTGGCCCATAACGAGAATGTGTGCCGTGAACAATCTAGGACTACAGGAAACGTAGGGATGCTTCGCTACACTACAGCCTTTGCAAAAAGAAGTAAGAAATGGGTGGTGAAACCAGTATATGAGGAAATGGAGTTCCACTTTGTTAAAGGCCTTATTGCTAATGTACTAGAGAAGCACAGACATGGAATTTTGAGCGATTCTGTGCAGAGCACTGATGCATTGCCACTGTGCCATGTGCACCCAAAGCAGAGCTTGTTGAAAAGTACAAATCCCGGTTTAAATCATTGTAATCTGATTGTCTTTTTGAATTTTTTTTTATTGTACAGTGTACATACAAAGTATGCTAACCCTAACCCCTCCCTTCACCATCCTGGGTGGCGAACAACCTGGGTGTCATCTTTGACTTCTCTCTCTATTCACCTCATATCGCTGACCTTCTCAATATGTGTATGTATATATTTTTGTTGCTGTAACTAAGCTTCGCAATCTCAAGTAAATGCTGCTCACTGTTAACTGAGGGGAGGCTTGCGCATTGCAAATAATGAAACAAACAATAAATCTCACTTTCAACTCAACTCCTCGGGTACTTTATACTTTTCCTGACCTTCCCCCAAAAAGTCAATGTCTCCATAGTTATGGTTCTCTAGGGCTGCAAAGCTCGCAGACAACGAGGACAAAAATGGGGGCCTTAGAACACGCCAAGCGAAGCGTTGCATATGGGAGAGAAGCCAGTTCGCATTAGCACATTGAGGCCTAGTAGAAAGATGGAGTCGAAAATTCAAGTTCTCACAGATGGCTTTACACGGGATGTTGCAAAGTAAGAATGTATGCTCATGCAGAGTGAAGGTCAACGGCTTTGATTTTTTGATCGTGGGCTGTAGAGGCCCTCGACTCGCACTGGCAGTATAAGGTTCTATTGTTTTTTTGACCTTGAGAGACAGGGACCATGCCGAAAGGACTTCATTTGAAGGAGGGGTGCAATAACGTAAGACGATAAGGCTGAAAATTCTGAAACTACAACGAGTTTCATGTTAGTTCAGTATATGAAAAATCGTTGCCACAAAGAGATTGCAATTTACGGACTGCATTACTCAGACAATTGAAATGGCAAATATAATGTAAGTAACTCTTTAGACGATTTTATACCGGAATATAATAACAATAGCGTTCAGTTAAAGACAGGTTAAGTTGTACTTGTTCGTTCTGTGTGGCATATTACAATGAAGAGCAAGTAAAACATGTGTGGGATCGTCTTTCTACCGGGCACATGGGCATGCATTTGCCCATTCGACACGCATGTAGACAAATAGTCGTTTCTCAGTGGTTCAACGTTAATAAATCATTACTTTGTGTGTTAACCTCGATTTCTTTCGTCAGTTTTCGCATTGTTTTTAGAGCCCACCATACTCCATTGCACTATCCTCACAAGCAAATAGTTTCACCTCGGCCCTAATAAATAAAATGAATCATAGTAATAAAGATCGGCTGGCGAGACTAATTTCAATTTTTATGTTTTCAAAACAGGTACATCCTACCATACTGCGACTGCTACCTATTCCAGACCCCGGCCGATGGTTTCTTCAATCGCCAGCTGCAGCTGCTTGTAAACAACTGCACTACATTGACTATTTTATGGGACGATCGCCAAGGGCCAAGGGCCCATATGCCCTAACGCATTACTAGCGGCTAGAAGCAACATATCAACCTTTATGATGGCCTAGTGCCTAGTTGATGGAACAGCCTTGCGATTCACCGTGCGACCAAAGTGCTTCTTTTAATGAAAACCAACACCCTGTGTACCATAAAGGAACAGCGTGTGGCTCACGATAAACTTTAGAGGATTTGCAGATCGAGAGCAAAGAAAAAAAATTCCATTCCCATTTAATATGCCAATTGCTGAATATTCTCTAAACATTTAATGTCAAATAAATGTACTTTACCAAATGTACCGTAGTGCTGTTTAATTTTAAAGTACAGTTTCATATTCCGAATTGTGGCGCGCTGTGTTGTGAGTTGATCTGTGTTGGTTTCCGGTTTCTGTGTGAAGTTGCGTAGAAGACGACTGGACATGTTTGCCTACGCAGCACAGTAACGTCACGGAGAGAGGCAGGGAATATGAATGTTTTGATAATGTCAGGCTCAGGGGCGGGGGATATGATTTAGTGCTGCAAAAGCAGGTCACACAGGGCGACGCGGCAAGTGATAAGATTATCACAAAATGGCGGCGCCCTACTGCCTGTTTTGGCGTGTGTTTAATGGATGAAAACTGGGGTAAGGTCCATAGGAAATTTTTCTAATATCGACCGACTTAGGCTTAAAAACACATGGCCGACCCATAGGGACAATAAACATTTCTGACCGAACCATTCCTTTAAAGCTGCGCCACTACAGGACCCAGAAACTAACACGTCTGTTTCTTTTCTCCTTCCTACTGCCACTCCGTGACGCATTTCCCCTTTATCACTTCCCTCCTTTCTAGACCCATACTGAAACGCACCCACATAACGATGTAGTTCAGCTCTTCTAAACATCTTTAGATATTACAATGCCTGATATCAGAATAGATCCTGGTGCACTCCAGGTTAGACTCTTCATGCTCTGTAGAAGACAGTCTAGAGGCAATTAATGACTGCAATCTCCCAGGAACAGGCATACCATATAGGAATCAGATCGGCCTACCTCAGCCTGAAGTCTCTGGAATTAAAAGCTCTTATTTGGGTCTCTGGGGAAGAGCACGAAACAGCCGGGTTTCCAAGGTAAAGAGGGGCAGTGATGCACAGCTGCAAACTGGCTTGACTCGCGGGTGTGATCCGCAAGTTAGACAATTATAGGCGATTCCCAACAGCATCAGTGTTCCTCCTTGAGCGATGACAGCCCCCTGCTTTTGTTCAGCCGAAAGACCAGTAGCGCCCCCAGACATTTTTCATTGGGGCGGCCTGATGAGGTCACTGGAAATCTTGGGTTGTCACACCACAATAAAAAGGCGCGCTGGTGGGATCGGGGGGTAGTGGGGGTGGCAGTTTTATAAGGGTGGCTGTGGGCCTCTTGATGGTGCTTCGCCCGAAGACCGCTGTTTGGGATTGTTAATAATGTCAACATTACATTACAAAGCTCACAGGAGCCTTGTAGGGCAGAGGATGACAACATTAAAGCAGCGCACATGAAAACCTGTGGATTTAAAGATTTAAAAGGGAACTTTTGGAGGCATGACTAAAGAATAAACCATTTTGATATAAAGAGTTTGCAATATTTTTTCTTTTATGCATGGCTGGATGTTTGGTATGTTTTGTAGCAAAATAATGCAATCAGCTAGCACCTTTGGCAACATGTATAGGGGTAGACTTGCTCACAGGATGGTTGCTGTTTATCTGGCCATGGGGAATGGGTGCAAACATTGGTAGCAAGTGCAATGAGGCAAGGAGGAGCCTGATATATGTCACCCAGCCTGCCTTGGATTTTTTGTTACATGTGGGTGTAGCATCCCTAACAAATCTCATTTTTTGATTTTCAAGCGTTTGAAGGATCTATGTGATGTTAACGAAAACCATAACACCGAATCACATCAAAAGTGATTCTATATTTGTTGTTAAAGGCACTAAACACCCTCCCCAACATATTTTAGATTTTAGGACTGGTGCAATTTTATAATCAAACTCCAGTCCTAGAATATTTGGGTAAAGTGTTAGTGCCTTTAAAAAATATATATCGATTCATTTTCAATGTTATTCACTGTTAATATGGTTAATGGTTTTTCGTTAATATCACTGGATACCGATCTGAAGGGAACTCGGGACGTCCCCTCGAGGGGTAATGCCCAGTCTGCAGATATGGCACCAATCGTAATGCTGGCTACACTCACCCCTCGAAGCAAGAGTGTCATGGGAGCAGTATCCGTGCATACGCACAGTGGAGTAACTTTGCTAAAAATGTTTTCGGGGGACAAGACATAATAATAATCATGTATTTCTTGTGTAGCGCTACACACCCATAGGTCTCAGCGCGCTCAAATAACAGAAGACATTACTATCCCACAAAGTGGTACGCATTTTATCGACCTCGGAAGGATGAAAGGTTGAAAGGGGCCCCCGCCAAATAAGGCAGACAAAATGGTGTCAGGCGTGGTCGATTTCTCTGCAGTGAATTGGTCAACCACTTTGGGGCAGGATCACTAGTACAGGGTGTCTTCTACTTCCTACAGCCGTTTGTCACCAGTTTAAAAGTCTTATTCCCTGTCTAGTGGTTCTTTCACTCTATGGGTTGACGCTGCTGGAGTACATTTCATTTAAGGCTATAATTGGGCACCCAGTCACCATCTTAGCCCCTTATTACTGTTTTGCTAGGCTCACAACTACATTCAGTATTAGCCATTTGCTGATCATGCTCTAAATATTGCCCCTTGTTCCATACCTTTCTTTTTAGAAAGAAAAGTTCTTCCACTGAAATAGTTTGCGTAAACTACCCCTGCTACTACTGATAAGTGAGCAGTAAGGTAAGCCCTCATTTTAGCGGCAAGTTAGAAACCTGATACTATTCACAGTGTTGGTTAGGTGGGATTCAACTGATTTGGCCTGTTGTTTCTGTTTCCGTCCATTAGGTTGCTCCTTCATAATCAAAAGAAGGCACCTTTTATGAACTGCTCTCCTCGTTTGGCTCCAAGAGTTGCTGATTGTATACTACACATTATCTAGTCATTGACATGCTATTTGATGTTTTTTACATCGTCCCCTGAAGAATTTCCCATGACCTGTCTTCTTTAAGATTAATGGGAATGAAACATGTCGGGCTTTTGTTTTAATTGTGAGATTGTTGTCACAAATTGAACAAGGCATTTACAGCTACGTCATGCTGAGAACCTAAATAAGTGTTTCAGTGTAGAAAACGTTTTCCTTACAATTGCACATATTGTTTTCATGTCACACTGTTGTTTTGGTATACATTGTTGAGTTTTGTTTTTTCTTTTTATTAGTTTTCATTGCCACTCATTTGTGTTTGTAGATTTGGTTGTTTTCCAATTGTTACTGCACACCCAAAGATTTTTTTTCTTTGGTTGGTGTATTATTGTGTTTTGTCTATATATTAGAAGTTCTGACGGCTTTTCTACCGTCCTTTTTTAAAAAAAACTTTTTAACAAAAAGAACGTTTCTTAATAAACTTTTTAACCTAATTACATGCATTAAATAAAAAGATATATATATTTTTCCAATTTGTTCTCAGCATCAGTTGTTTGCCATAGAGGAGCCTAGTTCATAGTGTTTCCCCAGGGATGAATATAGATCCTTAAGGGTGATTCTCTGAGAGGTGTTGAGACTATTCTGTTTTTACTTAATTTTTTGTATGGGGCACCGTCTTGAGCCTCTCTAGTTCAAAAATACCCTAGTCCTCTGAAAGTTTTCCAGACAAAATGGTGTGCCACGAAAGTTGGGGAGGTCAAACACCCTTGTGGACCCCTAAAATTACACCCAGGCATACACGGCACAAAGCGGAAATGATGAAGCAGCCAAGAGACTGATGTGGTAGGACATAGGGCTCAGCATATGCAGAAACACACCAGCGGGGTGGCAGTTCCACTCGGTAGGTCATTTGCCCTCTACAGACACTCAGATGACAACAGTTTTTAGAATGACTAGGTTGTATTAAGTGGCACGTGTTAGCAAAAAATAACACATTTACATTAAAAGCATGGTCAATACATCAGAATGCCACTGGAGGGCACCCTTACACACGGCTTTGAACAGCAAAATTGTTGCTGTAACAAGTATTTCTGGTCTCCAGTCTGTTATGTTAATATGCTTTTATACTGGGCCAAATGAACAACATAGTAGTTTCGGAGCGCCTATGCTTAGTCGAGGAGCAGCATACCTTGCCCTCCCTCCCCTTCTACCCCCAGGGTTATCGATGAAGCCTTAGTCTGTTGGAGGAACAAAAATGAGCAACGGGAAGAAGCAGGAAATAGATCAATGGTTTGGGTGCATGTCAGTCCTGTTAAGTGGCTTAAGAAAAATCAGATTGACTATTGATTGCTGGAAGGTTTAAGATTAATCATAACAGGCATTTCTGTGGCTAACACTCCAAACCATAATTTTTCAGCCTGCCAAGCCAATACAAAAGAGCAAAGGAAATATGGAAATCTGGCTTGGTCTTGCAGGAAAGGGGGCAGTCCAGTCCAAACTGCTAGGTCACATCACCCCTGCACGAGAACACAAGCAATCCAGGCCCGGCTCCAGCAGGGGGGGTGATGGGGGCCAGGTCCCCCCAGAGTCAGCCTCTGGCCCCCCCTAGAAAGAAGGCCATGTCAGTAGTGTTATACACCGCTTGTAACCGAGGGAGTGGGGGTGGTTGTCACTCTATACATTCAACAGCAACCTCAGAGACATCATTCTGTGAGGTTGAATTACAGGAGGCCTGGCCAGGATTTGTTTTCTTGCCCTAGACAATGATTTATACCCCACAGCCATAAAAGTACACATGACCAGGGAGATGGAGGCCCGTTCACATCTCTAAGTGAGGTAGCACACTTATTCAAGCCGGCTGCCTACAACTATTTTCTCAAACCTAAAATCACAATTTTGGTTTCTGCAATTTAAAGCATTTTTTTTTGTGGGAATATAGTGGTTTTTCACATCATGCTTAATACAATGGTTAACTATATCAAACAATAAATGACACAAAGTTGCTTGAACACAGATTTCTGCAGAAGGTGCGTCAACTGGCTGGGGGCTCTTACAAATTACAAAGTATATATTCTGCTGCATTAACTACTTCAGTATAAGTGAAAAGATAAGGTTGGTAGTGACAAAAATGTAATTCTGAAGCAGAGAGTGTAGTAAAAATGAAAAAGTGATAAATGCAATGCTTTGATTTAAACATTACCACTACCGTTGCTCTGCACAACATTCCATGCCATAATTCTGTAGTATGTCTGTGCAATTAGAGAAGGGGACAAGCCATTAGCAAATGACTTTTGGTGCTGCCAATCTCAGTTGCTAGGCTGGCCAGAGCAATGACGGTGGTTCTAATTGATTCAGAGACGTTTTACCTATTAGGTACAACCAGAACGCATGCTGTGGAACACAGATAGGATGGCAATAAAATGTGAGGATAAACATACATCCTATGGGTGAGTCTGGTCATTTACCCAGCTAACGACTAGCCATGACTATGTCAATGCCTCACCATCAAGACCTAACCTTTCTAGAACTATTTGAGCAAACTATCACAAAGGAATACCAAATGTGTTGCTGTATAGTGCCTGCCAGTGTTATATCTAAATATTCTTTTGAGTGTTTAATAACTTAATTGACTCTGTAAATGAGCTCCTGGTGTAGTACAATTCTCTTAATGTGTGTCTTCAGCCAGCAATACATTTGTCAATGTCTCTGTGACTTGCACTGAAGTCCTGTCTTAAACAAGCAGTCACAAAGCCAGCAGTTTTGGCTTCTGTATAGGTATTAGCAGACAATTTCCAGGCAATGCCATCATATGCCCAGTTACTGGCACAATTTTCCAGCTGTTCTCATCTTATGGCCAGGTGGTACCCTTATGGCAGTGACTGGTGCCTATCCATGTCTAATCAAAACTCCAAGCTCTTGGCTTTGCCAATGCATTTTGGCTTCAATTTGTCTCCATAAGTCTAACAAGGCCCTACCTGAAAATGATAAGGCTAGGTTGGCAAGTATTGACCAGTTTCAGATCTTCTCATGCATACTTACCAGTGGGGCTCCGACTTAAATAGAAACTACCTTTGTTTGGAAGCCTAGTCTACTCTGCCAGAACGTTTCACGATTCAAACTGAAAGTACTGACTTGATAAACTCATACTGTTTGAGTACATTTACAGCGTTTGCATGCAAACAGAATATGTTATGTGTATTGTGGGATTTGTTGGGAAAGTAGGATGCACATCCTGGGTGCTGGGTGTTCATGTAGTGCCGAAAAGGAAACATGAACACCTGTAAAATAACAAAAAAAGTAGACCGTTTTCTATAATGTTGCAGGCAAAGTATAAAACGTGTACTTAAAGTAGCAGTATTTAAATATTTTCCATAGAGTGCAATCAGAGGTGGATTTAACATTTGGACAAGGGACAAATGCCAATGCCCCCACCCCCGCACTACTCTCTCCCCTCAAATACAAACAGCAGGGCTAATCAGGCCCTACCAGTGAGATCTTATCTTTTTAAAGTGTCTCAGAGGCAGATTATTTACAACAGGAAGTGATTAGGGACGAGAAAAGGTAAAAAGGCAGTGCACATTGCTGTGGCACTTTAAAAGAAATGATATAGGGTTTTAAGAAGCTATTTAAGTGTGATTGTTGGGGGATTAGTAAGTAGGGGGATGCAGAAAAAGCTGTGTGAACAATAACCTTGTCATGCAATTCATTTCACTTTGTGTCTGTATGAGATTGTTTGTAAGTTCTCATTAATTGCTATGATGGAGCTTGTAGGCTTCCATTTAGGATGGAGAAAATAAAGTGGAGTGGAAGAAGTGGCGCTAAATGCATGCAGCTCCACTTTTTATGAGATGCAAGGTTTTGTATGATTTGACAGGTGAAGTTGGAAAACAGATCAGACTTAACAAGGTCCCCCTGCCAAATCCGATTGGTGTTCCACCAGCATGTATTTTTACGTTGGCGGGAAACCAATAGATTCCTATGGGACCAGCCTGACTTTTACACCTGGAAAAAGCAGGCAGAGTCCAAAGGAATCCATTGTGGATGGCTCCCACAATCGTTAATTGTGTAAGTGATTTACACTTTTCCAGACACATAGTGGTAAAATATAGAGCAAAGGTGATTTTAGCCTGTGTTTTACTCTTTACCTTTCCAGTACTTGGTGAAAACAATTAAAATTAATGAATGGCCCCTTTTGCAAAAAAAGTGCAAACAGGAGAATTCCAATCTGTGCAATTTAGGATTCAAACCAAAATGCCCCCATTAAACTGTTCATCAACATGTTTCTACAATGATGAATAGATTGTCAGGTTGGTTTATCATGTGACTTGTGCATTTTAAAAGTAATCTGTATACAATTTAGTATTATTTTAGGTATTCAAAGCCAAACTTTAACACACATTTGTATCAACTTGAGCTCGGAAGATGGGTGTTCAAGTATCTAAATTTCAGGCGAGGCTCAAATTAGGTATTTACCACTTGACCAAAGTGTGTGATCCTGGCTATATTTTTTAATTTCACTATGCCTTGCCTGTTAAAATTATGTGCCCCTAGAAGCGATTCAGTTCGCATTATAAGCTAGTCCAAAAAGCCTCACTCATGGTTTAATAGATGGGCAGCACAGGGATTAGGACACACAAACATCTAACTTTGAAAATATCCGGGCCACATTTATTCAACACAATTGTGTCATTCAATAGCAAATCAGAGTAAACACATCAACCAAAGAGTCATCATGGACAATTGCATATTATAACCAGTATGTAAACAGCATGCACCAGACAATGATGTACAGGGGCACGCCCCACCAGGAGCGGTACCAGGAGGCCAAAAACCCATCAGCCAGCACTGTCTGCCTCCTGATGCAGCCCTTACAGCCCTAGCACTAACTTGCACTCTCAACTCAGTTAAAATGTGCTGCAAAAATACAACAAAAAATAAAATGTTGTGCTTAAAATGTAATTTTGGACATGAACCATTAATGGGAGACATTCAGAATGGGACTACTGTAGGGGTTCAGTTGGAAAGGAGGGGGGAGGAGGTTGTGGAATAGGTGGGTGAAGGGAGCAATGTATACATGTGTATGTTATTGGAAGATATGTTGCTGTGCTCAAAATATTGTTAAGATCAACAAGACTACCTGTATTGATTAGACATGGTATTTTCTGTTCGTGAAATTTAAAGAAGTTTGAAAAAAAATGTTATTTTGTAGGAAACAAAATCTATTCCTTGCTTCAGTATTCTGGGTGGGGTTCTATCTTTCACAACAAGATGGACGGACCACAAGCATCTCCTGCGGGGCCTGCTGGGAGTATCCACAGTGCTCAGGAAGGTATTGTTGGGCAGACGCCATCTGAGATGGTACCAAGACTGGGTGCATCACTGCTTACCCCTCTCAGAGGAGGAGGAGGAGGAGGAGACATCAGCCTCAATTCTCCCAAGCCAGTCCAGGAAAAGCATGCTGGGTGCTGGGGTGAATAGGTGGCAGGGGAGGTAAATGGGAATGGTGGTTAGGGCAGCTGAAGGAAGGTGAAAGGTGAAGGAGGATCAGATATAACAGAAAGGGGAGAGCAGATGGGAAGAGAAGACAGGTAGCTTGATGTTGCAACACTATTTTCCTTGCTTATCTTTTGCTATGTACAGTTTTGTATAGAGGGGTGCAAATGTATTTTTGCAGATCTGGGAAGACTTTTTGCTGGATCATGGATCTGGGAAATCTGGATCAACGCCAGCACTTTGTTTAGGGTACTCCAAGACCCACACTCAATGGAATGTGGCCCCCCTGATCACAACCCTGGCCCACCCAGATGATAATTCCTGGAGCCGGGCCTGAAGCAATCCCTGACATGTTTCAGCCTCAATGGGCGTCATCAGTGAAGTGCAACTTGAGTCACTAGTCGCAGCAGACAAATGACCCACGCCTGTTCATTCCCGTCCCAATCGAGGTGACTTACAGAAAACAGAAGGTTGATGGCTAGAATGTTTTGACTTAATCATAACCACAGACATTGCTCTGGGCAACCCCCTACTCCATCTGGCAGTTTGGTACTGTCACCAATGGCAGCAGTCCAGCCCAGACTGTTTTGCATATGGTGGACCCCCTTCTGCAATGGTGCAAAGCCCAGAGCACTGCCAGTGGGTAGAGTTTCCAATCACATGTTTTGGCTATATTTTGTCTCAATATGTAAGAGAGGGTATTCCCAGATGTGTGTGCCTCACTCGCTGCGCCATAGGAAACCAAGTTGCACCTCACTGATGAGGCCCAACAAAGCCATTACATGGCTGGGGTTTCTTGTGTTTCTGTGCAGAGGGGACATAGCAATTCGGACTGGACAGCTCCCATAGGTGACAGTACCACAGTGATTTGCATGTGTGTTCTGGAATGCCATATGAAAGGATATGAAATAAAATAATTGGGCAATTCTTTTTCTGAAAGAAAGGTCGCTAATTAGACTCATTCCAAAACTATAGTGCACCCATGCCTCTTCTGACCACCTCAGCTCCAGCCCTGAGGTGGCAGCACACTGATTTCAAAGGTCACGTGTGCCTTCCAGACAGCTGCTGAAATATAAACTTACAAGGGACAGAGGTGGTCTGCACATCGGATTACTGATATCTGATAACGGTGCATCCTAGTCAGCCCGGTGGCATGCCAAACTGGAAATATTAACCAAGCCTGCTTATGGAATGGTGGCTACTAGGATCATACAATTCTACAGCCACAACATATGATATATTAGCAAGAGCTTGGTGGGCAGTGCTTAGCTAGGGTTATAGGTCAAAGGTTTGAATCAAAAGGACCGAAAACAAAAGGTTCAAAATGTTTTCTTTTTCTTTTGGGGGGTCCCCCTCCCAAACCCTGTTTTTGTGGTAAAAACCACTTGTTTTACCTATACGGAACCCCAAAAGAAATATATAATTAACAAAAAAAAAATTCAAACCTTTTGTTTTCGATCCTATTGACTCTCACCTTTTGCATTCAAACGTTTTGTATTCGATCGTTTAACTGGACACCCTTAGCTAGAACTGATATGTATTAGCCATCTAGCCAGGGTGTTGCCACAACAGCCATGTGGAGCAATGGCAATGAAGCTGCCTTGTGATCCTCCCAGATGAAGGCCAACCTCTTACTCCCAGGTCACAGGAATCCTTCCGGGATGTCCCTTGGGAACCGGTACGTCAAAAAGGCAGTGCTGACAGAGGAGTCCAATGGCGCAGATGGGCTAAAACCGGTGGTCTGAAAGGTTCCCCAGAGCCTTGCCAGTGGTTCAGATTTATTCAAAACCTTCCACCCATCACTTTTTGGTTGTCGTTTGTCACCCTATGAGATAGGATATGCCCAGGCATGGGTCCCTTGCTCGCTGCGCCAAAGGGAATCAAGCTACACCACGCTGAGGAGGCCCTAGGCTGGAACATGTCTGGGGTTGCTTGTATTTTCATGCATTGGGTACCTGGCCTAGCAGTTCGGGCTGGGCTGCCACCATTGGTGGCAGTACCCGACTGATTTGCATATGACTGGACCCCCTTTTGCAGTGGCGCAGACTAGCTAAAAATAACGGTGGTGTGGAAGGTTATCCAGAGCATTGCCAGTGGTGCAGATTTATTCAAAACCTTCCACCCATCACCTTTTTGACTGTCCATTTGAAGTCAGCAGACATAAGAGTGGAGTTGAGATAGAGTACCCCAAGAAAAAGTCGACCAGTAGAAGGGATCCACCATTTTGGTTTCTACTAGGGCTCTCTACAACTTCCTGTCCCTCCTCACTTCCTGCAGGTGAAGCACTCTGGGTATGATGACAGAAGGCACTTGTTACAGAAGTCTGGGTTGGAATAGGACCCTTGGCAACAGGCATGCTTTTGACGAATCGGCGTTAGCTTTTTGCCTTTACTAGGATTCATCTTTGGACACTCTTGAAGAAACATTCAATGGATGTGTGTTGCGAATGCAGCCTATTCCAAAGTCCTATGCCATAAAGGTTGAGATAGAAGTGAATACAAGACAGAGGCAATCTCTGCTCCCTAACCATCCCCTGGAAAGTTTGGGTGAATCTGCTTTGTGGGCAAGGCCTACTGCAAGTGAGGAACTGATATACTGGCCCCCCTGCCCCTGGAGGAGACTGAAGCACTGCAAGTGCACTCTATAGCCTTCCTGGTTGGGACGGGTGGAAGAAGGGTCTCAACCCTAGAGTCGGTCTCCCAGAAATCAAGAAACAGTCCACGGCCCAGGTTTCTGCTTCAATTTGTTTTTGAGCTACACTGACCCCCAGACATTGCCTTCCTGTCCGAAGATTCTTTGTGCCATATGCCATTGCTGCTTGGACCACATCGCTTATTGAACCTCAGTCGACCAGCAGACCAACAAGATGCGTATTCACTGCCTCAGGAAGTTCTTAGAAGCCTGGCTCAAAGCTATTGAGCCCCCAGAACATAAAGGTATTTGAAGAGGACATGACCACCTGACCCACCCGTAAAGACCTTAGTGACTTTTAAGTCTAACTTCTTTGCCTTTTAAAGAGATATTCTTGAGCATTGACAAGTGCTTCTAAAATCAATTCCCTGCACCGTCTTCAGAGTGCCCCTTTTTTCTCAAAGTTTGCATTCTCTGCATCTCCTTTACATGGATAGGTCTTTAGTGTTTTTAATTAGTTGTGTGCATGGACCGTTTTCATTAAAGTCTCTGGTTTTATAGACCTTTGATTGGACATTCTCCATTTTGGGTCAACCATATAATTTGTTCTATAACAATATGAGCTCACACCTCTCCTGAGAATATAACCTACCCTGGCCTCAAGCCCAGGGACCGTATCTCTCCAGGACTGAAATCACTACACTGGCTCCCAGTGGCTGCGAGGATTAAGTTCAAAACCCTCTGCATTGTCCACAAGGTCTTCTGGGGCCTTGGGCCAAAATACCTTCAACTCTCTCTTCCTAAATATCTTCCTTCTCGAGCTCTTCGCTCATCCACCTCCAACTACCTCAGGGTCAGCCGCTTCTCCAAGCAATGAGCTGGGGGTAGATCTCTCTCCGCAGCAGGGGCCTCCCTCTGGAACAGCCTTCCTGCCTCCCTGAAACTTGAGGAGAACCATCTCCGGTTCCGGAAGCACCTCAAAACCTTCCTCTTTGCCTCCGCTTTCTCTCCCTCTCTCCCCTGCTAAAATCACTGAACCTGCACTGAATCTGCAACTGGGCCACTCACCGATCTCGGTCCTTGGCCCAGCCACTCTTCCCTGCACTGCCTACCTGCACTACGGGACTGTCTCTGTATCCTACAGCCCCTTCGCCTGGCACTTACCTTGCACTTGCTACCAGCTGGCCCTATTATTTATCTTGTATTCTACTAACCATGTACTGCACTTTCCCCTCTCCCCTTCCCCTTGCACTTTTCCCAGTCCCCTCTACCATTGCACTTGCTGCGCGATCTGAATGACACCTGGCCTAGTAGGATCGTTGTCTGTCTCCCCTTGTTCCTCCCCCCTGCCTCGTCGCGCCTTGAAACACTTGTGTATAGGCGCGTTATAAATGCCATATCAGATCATATCATACCCTACCCTCGGCCCACAATACCAAGAGACATGAAGGAGATATACTGTTGGGCTGTGCTCATTTCACTTTTGCGATATGCTCATGCGACTACTAAACTTTCAGTGGATCTAGAGAGGTGGTTTAGCCACTGCTCATTCCTCTGCTCTTGTAGAGCAGTAGTCGTTCCATCACAACATGGCTATACCGGGTTAATTTAAAACGTTCAACCCATTGTATATTATAGTCACATTAGGTGGGCAATAGTTCTGCATAAGGGAGGAGGAGATTTCCTAAAGGTTTGTGCTAATTGGGTGCGTTTCCAAGGCAGAGTTGGAGAATTGTCAGTTAGTACACAATGTAATGTTGGATGAATTGGGCTCGAGATCATTCTTTCGGCAATCCTGGAAGTTTGGTGGCTGAGTGATTGGGAATTTCCATCCGCTGTACACTAGGTCTAGCTCCAGAATGTTATTTCTGTGACTGCTAAGCCCGAGTCAAGAGTGACATAATCAAGAATGGAGTATGTAGAATTCATTTCAAGTTAGATTTTGCTTTTTGAAAAAAAGCTTAACCACTCACTTTTTCCTGAAGACTCTGCCATGTTCATGCCATTATAAATGCCTGGAGTTCAATTTGGCATTACAGTTCTGCTTTGAGGGATTATTTTCTGTACCACCATATCTTTTTATCACAGACTAAAAGGAGGTTTTCATCTTTCTATGCTGTCCCTTTTGTGGTTCAGTACTCCGTTTACATGTAGGCTCCCAGAAGGCAGGGGAGGGATAGATGGGCCCATGGATCCGGAGGGTAATCCTGAAAGCAGCAAAGGGATCATCCACAAGGGTACGCACGTTGTTGCAACTCGTTGCATACGACCAAGGGGGCCACCACCAGATTTATTTAATTTTTTTTATTTATTGGACATATGTATGGCGCCTATACACATGTGGTTCCAGGCACCACAAGACACATTTGGGGATGTAGGAAAGAAAACTACAAAAACAATAATTGTCATATTGGCCTTGTAGCAATCCTACCGTGCAAGTGCTTTAAACCCTTGCTGTGGATGTATGATTGTACAAGAGTTGTTGGCACAGCAAGCATCCTTCAGCTCAATCTGCCCTAACCTAGGCTCAAGTCAATTTCTTCGTTGACAGTGCTGCTCATCATCTTGTCAGTGGAAACCACCCCACACAGCAAGTTGAAAGCATGGATGATAGACCATAAACCAGTCAGATAGCACAGTGATTAGAGCGCTCGCTTTCACATCTGTGCAGAGCCTGCTGATGCAGGTTGGAATCCCAGCAGGGCCAAACTCAGCCTTTCATCCTTCTGAGGTCGATAAATGAGCACCACACACCGTGGGTAATAAAAAGCAGCGCTCAGATGCCTGAGGGTTCGTAGTGCTATATAAATGCAAAATGATGATTATTATTTTAAGAGTAACCAAGAACTTCCTGGCCTGCTGAACCTTCTATAGGTGTGGGGGTGGGGGGGGCAAACTTGCAGCCCCTCTTGTCAGCCAGTCCAGGAAAGCTCAGTAGAAGGGGACTATGTCATCCCCTAGACCTTTAGCTCTGCCAATTATCCTGTTAGAGTCCTGGTCACTCCACTGGGTGGAAGGCGAGTTGTTCAGGTGTGTATGCATGTATTTAAATTATACAATATGAATATGAGACAATGGAGCATTGTACAGACGGGAGGCAAAAAGTCATTGGAGGGGTAAAAGAGGAGCTGGTATGGCTAGGGGGAGCAGGGGAAGGGACCATTCCTGGTGGGAGAAAGGGGCGAGTGAAGCGATCAGTGATTGACAAGATGTTCTTTGAGAAACAGGGTGTTCAGGTCCTAGCTGATGTATAGGGTGGCAGGGGCCAGTCTCATCCACGTTGGTAATTTGTTCCAGATACAGTGCGCATAGCAGAAACAGTCCTATGTTGAGTTTCTGAGCCAAGTAGAGTGGTGTTTGTTTTGGGACTGTTTTGTAGGAGATGCAGGCAGTCATGAACATGATGCATGCTTGAAGGGGTAGCCAGTGCAACTGCTTGAGGAAGGAGTGATGTGGTCTAATTTTCTCAAGTTCTGTGAGGAGGTCGGGCAGCTTTCAGAGGGGCCAAAGTGGCAAGTAGGATTTTGCCACTGTTGGATGTGAGAGGACTAGTGCTTGGACAACTGTTCTAGAAATTGGAGCAGGGATTAAATGCTCAAATTTGCAAAGAAGGATAAGCCAGTACCAACCTGCTTCGGACTTCCTGACAATGTAGGTTTTGAATGAAAGGGCACAATTGATAGAGAGTATTTGCAATGGATGAGAGTGGAGCGGTCAATCTAATCTGAGCATGCTTGGTGGGGTTTCCCAAGATAATTAATGCTGTCTAGTAGGGTTCTGATAGGCACTTGACATACAGGTTTGGATGAGGGACAGACAACACTTGTTTCATCTGCATATTGGCATATCTTGATGTGAGCATTGGCGAGAACTTCATCCAGAGATTCCATTTACAGCTGGAAGATGACAGGGACAGGAAGGAACCCTGTGAATCTCTGCAGGTTACTGGGGGGTGCTGGGATCAGTTTGGGCCTCATCTAGAAAAGTACATTTCTGCTGGAGAGGTATGAGCAAGTGCATTGCAGGTCTGTTCTGTCAAAGCTTATGTGCGTGGTGAGAATGTTGAGAATGGCTTCATGGTCAATGGTATGAAAGGCAGAAGCGACCAAGAGGATGACTAATTAGGGTTCACCTTTGTCCAAGATGTGCAAAGAATCATTGATAACTTGGATGGTGGTGGTCTCTGTGCAGCATCATGGCTGCAAACCATATTGGTCGTCCTGTAGGAGATTGTGGTGCAATTGGATGGTGACCATCTTCTCAATCACTTTGAAGAGGAAGGGACGATGTGTGATGGGGTGATAGTTGGCCTGTTCATCTCGGCCGAGTCGTAGTTTCTTCAGCAATAGGGAGTTTGTCCTGTTTTCAGTGCATTTGGGAAGGTGCCTAGTGTGAGGGATGTGTTGATGTTGGGAAGTGGTGTGCATGCTTTACCTTTGATGGCCACAAAGTAGGAAAGGAGAATATCATCTCTGTAATTGGTGGGTTTGAGTGCTGCAAGAATTTGGGGCAAGTTTCAGAGATTAACAATCCCGAATTATGTAAATCTTGATATGTTGCAGGCTGGTATGGGTGGTGCATCAGTGGTGTGTTTGGAGCTGCGAATGTGTTGCTTTATCTTGTCTGCAAAGAAGGATTTGATAACATTGTATTGGGATATTGCAGGGTCTGGCAGAAGGTTGACGCACCGTTTCACAGACTGGAAGCACCCTCTGCTTTGGCTTGATGCTACCATGATGGTTGTTGGGTAGTAGTTTGCTTTGTCTATAGTGAGGAGTGTCTTGCATGCTGATTGGAGGGTTCAAGGTCTTCTAGCTGGTGGGATTTTCTTCAGAGCTTTTCTTTTCTGTGGATGGCGCACTGAATGTCGACGAATTCCTGTGTACATCAATGTGTTGAGGGCTTAGGTTTTTTGAGTCGATGCTTCCGTAGTCCATGGATGTTCATGGTTTCTGTTAGGTTTTGGTTCAGTGCCCTCAGCTGGGCATGAACATTCTCAAAAGGGGTCTGACACAGAACCCAAGGTGGAGATTTCCATACACTGCATACAAGAGAAAGTTCTGATGGGGAGAGGTGTGCAGTGGAGCAGGTTGGCTATAGCTGCAGGGTCTGCCAGTACAAAGCCTGGAGGCGGTGGTGAATACCAGGTCAACTGTGTTGCCTTTGTTGTGTGTTGTTTCTTTGACTAGTTGCTGGATGTCCATGGTGTGGGGCAGTTATAGTATGGTCTCTTTGGTGCCATTGGTGGGTTAGGTCTCAGGTATGCCAATGTCTGTGAGGAAGAGCTTAGCTATGTTGTTGATGGATGTTGTTGCGAGTAGATCTGTGATTTCCGCAAGCAAGGCCTTGTTGATCTGGGTTGGTCATGAAGTGGCAACTGAGGAGTTCCATGAATGCATGTCTGGTGAGCTACTGAGGATGCACATCCAGGAAGTCATGTGGATAATATCGACACCTCTGCCAGACTTCCCTTAGCATCTTGTCTTGAATGCTGTGGCCTGTAGCGATGAGGACATCTAGGATGTGTTGAACGTGGCGTGACCCATGTCTCTGATGAACACTGCATCTAGGGCTGCGAGTGGTGAGGAAGTCTGCAATGTCTGCTACATGATGTACTGCAGAATGTGGACTGAGGAGCATGAGGTTGCGTGTGTTTTTGAGGTGGTGGGAGGGATGTAGATAGGGTTGTGTGTGTTCGAAGTGTGTGCACGCGGGATGTGTACCGATGTGTTTTCGTTTAAGGGTGGGGAAAGAAAGGGGTCAGGGATGTGTGATGCAAATGCTGATGCCTGACCTAGGATGCAGGGAGCACTTGTCTGGCCCTTTCCAGTTCTTAACTGGAATGGCCCCTTTCTTAATCTGCCCTTTGCTTAGCCTGGGCGAATTATAACTAGTGATTTAAGAGTTAAGAAAGGAAGGGGAGGGGCTAATGTAGTGGGTGGTACAGAGGTCACATGCCCTAGTTCCACTTGAACCAGAAAAAAAGAAAAAGAAGCTGTAAGAGACCTTAAGATGGGAAAGCAAGCAGTGGGGCTAAGAAAAATAAAAGCGTTTAAAAAAAAAAAAATAAATAACAGATCAGGTGCAGGTATCTGAGGTCCCGATCCCTAGATCCACTTGCAGCACATGACCAACTGCTCTCTATACTTGTAGAGACAACAGTCCTCACAAGCATTTTTGGTTTCAGAGGCAATCTACAGTGTCCCGTTATGGTACTTTAACACCAGCCGGATTGAGTTTTCCCATTCAGTAAGCTCACTTGAGTTTAAGTATTCTTTGATTTTATTGCTTGCTAGCATTACCACTGGAGCACAATGAACCAATTACGACATAACTTTGGTATTGTCCGTGTTGTACTCTGCTTCACGTGGTTTGTCTAACTATATGTAATTGGGTTGTAAATGTAGATATTTGTGTAGAATTCCTGCTTCTCTGTTTTTTCTGGGGCTGGTCGCAGACTTTCCACAGCCTAGTTTTAAGGTAATCCATGGAAGGCTGGACTCCGAAGGAACCATGGTTTGGGTGTCTTATGTCAGAATTCTATATGTAGTGTATTCTACATGATGATATATTCACCGTTTTCTGCGAGAGGGGTAACCTCCGACCCTTTGGTTCATGATCAATATGCAAGCAGCCGAGTTCAGATAACATGAATTGTCATTTATGTGCTACGATGCATATAGTACTGCAAAGAGGTTTACAGTCCTTTTCTGTAAAGGCATTTGGTGTACAAATACAAGCCAAAATAAAACAAGTAAGATTTTAACTTTATGGCAGAAAACATTGCATTAACAATTTGAACTAACATACACAGATATTGAACGGCAGAACACATTTCTTATTCTTTTATTGAGTTGTGTGAACCACTAAGGATGTTACAGTCCATTAAACACTTAGTGCTGGGAGAACATTGTTCAAAGAGGGTTGCACATCTTAGGAATATCATTAAGGCATTAAGACCCAAAACCATGCATTTAGCTTATTGAGTCGACTTATTACACAATACGTGAAACAGTAATTACGGTTTCTAAGCACGGACCCGGGATTTGAACCTGTGTTGCTCTGCGTTGTCTTGCTTCCAAGACAAGCGTGTTGTCACCGAGCTATACTACAAGGCTCCCAATTCACACTAAAATCACACAGAGGTGCTTCCCTTCGCCTCTTCAAGACAACAAGACTTGCCCCTCCAACTACACTACACAACTTTTCCCACAACTTTGCCCAAAGTGCTCTAGGTCTAACACAGACCATTATTCTTACATGCATCAATTGTAATCCAAAGTGGTCTTGTATTGCGCCCTTCTACCCTTTTGATGTCCTCGATGCTTGTGATGAACAAGTTACTTACCCCTGGTAATGTTCTTTCTACTGGATGTTCCTCCCACAGATTCCTCATCTTAGATATATTCATATCCTGCTTTGCAGTCTCAAAAACCTTTGACAGCAGACTGCGCTGTGCAGCATCGAGTCTATGTCCCTCGACGGTTACCATTCCCGCATCTAGACAGGTCGATGATGGGATAAAAAGCACGCACTGGGGAGACCACTAGGGGGCGTGGGAGAAAATGGCTGCATAGGCACATAGCTCCCGCTCCCTCCAGCAAAAGGAGATGATACAGAGCACTTTTTACCCATAAGAAAACAAGCAGAGGTGTTGGAGTGAAGGTGATGGCAGGGGGAACCTGTGGAGCTGGCAGACAGCGGGTAGCAGAGTATTGAGAGGTGCGGGAAGGCCCACAGGCAGAAGAAGTGAAGAGCGGCTCGGAATCGGATGCAGCCACAACAGCACAGTGTAGGGGCATCTCGCACCCGAGGCCAGGAGTGGCAAGGCGCTGAGGAGACAACATTGAGGAGAGCCGGCGTGCACACGGGGCACCGATGAGTAGGGAAGGTGCCTGCCTCAGGCTACAGAAGGCCGCAACGCTGTGAGACTAGCTGGGTGAAAGAATAGTGCGGTGCAGCAGTCACCAGTGAGGAGCCGGCAGTAGAGCGACCACAACTAGAAGCAGAAACAACTCAGCTAAGAAGGTGCCGCTTGGCTCGGCGGGTGAAAAGAGGCCCCTCGGAGCGGAGAGACGTGGGGGGGGGGAGGAGCCCGGGAAAAAAGCGGGTCAGAAAAGCATTCACCGGATCAGCACGGAACAGCAACCCAGGTACAGTCACCTCCCCCACCCCCTCCCACAGCTACGCTATCAGAGTTGCGGACGGCAGTGCACAGAAGGATAGCTGGAGAGAAGAGCACCCAGGGGGAAGACAACATGCCAATGCAGAGGCCGGCACCTCAAGGGAACATTAACAACCCCAGAGGGGTGTTCGTGAGGCAGCAGCAGGACGGAACAGGGAGTTTGTTATCCTGTGAGGAATTCAGCCTGTACTCCTTGGGTGCCCAAGGCACTGGACTCACGTGGACAGATCAGAGCCATTGAAATACACAGCGCAGCAGCTCATTTGAAAGGGAGAGCTGCTGCCTGTGCGGTGATGGAAGACATTTAAGTTAGGGGAAAACCCACCCTAAGCCGGTTCAGCTTGGAAAGGGCTGGAGCAGAAGACAGCAGGCAGCGGGTTCCCCACCCAGGCTCCTCGGCACCGGGACATCTAACCAATAACTTGATACGCTGATGGGGCCATGGGAGTCAAGACAAGCTACTAGGCCAAACAGAGTGGGTGAAGCAAGAAGTCAACGCAGAAGGAGGCTCTGGGAGGTGGAGGCAGCCAGCCCATAAGCTAGTGGACAAGGAGGGGGAAGGAAAAGGAACAGAGAGCAGTCTCGGAACCCACGGCAGGCCCAAAGTGCACAAACAGGGGGGGCAGGGGAATGTGCTCAGGATTGAGGACTACCCAGCACCCATCAGGCTTCATGCAGGGGGAGGGGAGATCTGGCCAAGACACACAGAGACTAAAGTAGTAAGAAAACCGCAGCCACCGCTCAGCAGAAAGTTTACCCAATACGCAACTCCCAACGAAAAGGCGCAACGGGGAATGCACCACGCACGGACAACATAGCGGAAGAAGGTACAGGTGCTGAGGTGGAGAAGGGAAAAGGCTGTGATTAGGACAAAGTGAAGGGAGATGCCATAGTCCAGTGAAGAGAGCAGAAGAAACAGTAACTTGCGGACAGTTGGGGGCTAAGAGGAAGGAACAGAGGACAACTTCCCGACTGACGGAAGAGAAGGAGAGAGAAACAAAGAGGAAAGGGGACGATCGGAGCGGAGACAAGATACAGATGAACAGCCATAACTAGGGAAACAAGGGGGGAGCGACCAGGAAGGCCCGAGAGGTCAAAAGGACGACAGAGATGGACATGTCCCTGTCTTCAACAAAGGAGGACTCAGGACATATCCTGGCAGCGATCAAAGCCCTCAGGGGAGGCATACAAGCCTCACTGGCTGACTGACAGGCAGGATGACTACGGTTGAGAGCAAAGTGGGGGCCTCGAAAACAACCAACTCAATGCAGACATGGTCAAAATGAGGCTAGATGCCAGGCTGACAGAGCTAGAGCTTCGGGAAGAAGTGATGCTCAAAATGGATGACTTGGAGAATAGAGAGAGGCACAATAACATAAGGATACTGGGACTCAAAGAAACTAAGAGAAACTCGGAGGCAAGTGGAGGAGAAAGTACAGGCCCTAGTACACCATATCTCTTTGAAGCAGAAGGAGGTAAACAGATGCAGCTTGAGAGAGCACACAGAGGAGGCAAACCATATGGAAGTGGCCCCCCGTTGTATTGTGGCAAAATTCCTAAGCTACAAGGATAAAACCGATGTCCTAACCAGGGCGAAGCAACAGAGGGAACTGAACTTTGAAGGCTCAAAAGTTACGATCTACCAGGACCTATCCAATCTTAAACTCTCCAGGCGCAGGGACTGTAGGCCCCTCACAAAGTGGTTACGACAAAAAGGCATAAGGTACAGATGGGGCTACCCATTTTCGTTGCAGTTCGAAGCAGAAGTGGACTACTGTATAACCTCGGCGGACGAAGCAGAGCAGGCCCTGAGTCACATCACAGCTGACACCGACTCAGCCCCAAAGTGCCCCCAAGGGCCGTCCACAAGCAGGGAACAGTCTAGATCTGCACCCGGCCCGCAGGAGGAGAAGAAGAGGACAAATGGGGAGGAACATATATGAGACTGAATGGACCGTCACCCTGCAAGACACCCACGATGCCAGAACAGCCACCGGAGCACGACCCCGGGGAAAGACTGTGTGAAGGTTAGTGAGAAAAATGACGCAATCGGGTTGAAAAGGCAAAGTATGAAAATGGATTGCTGGAGGGAGCCAATAGACTGCTCCAAAGTGGCCCTCTGTGGGAGAGAGGATGGCTCAATAACTTTATGAACACAACAAGTTAAGGTTACATACTGATACTGTACCAATGTTAAAAGGAGGTTTTGGTAACGGGGGAGGCCCTGGGGAAAGGAACGCCATTTAAGTTAAAATGGAACTCAACAAAGATAACAGAAAGGAAAAGGAAGAGTCACTAACCATGCAAAGGAGGAAAAGAAGGGCAGGGGTACAGCCACAATGGGAAAGGGTGAAATAAAAAAAGGGTCGGGTTGTGGGCACATTAAAACGTGAAAGGCCTAAACTCCCAGACAAAGGTCACTAGTTGTGAGGGAGGGGGGGTTGGAAGAGGGCAGGTCCTATATGAGGTCCTATATGAGGAGAGGGTGTCGGCATAGTGCTGCATAAACAACGTAGGCCACGAGTCTGTTAGACGCAGATTGCCGATACATGGAGGGGGCAAGGATACTGCTGGTGGCGATGTATGCACCCAATCAAGGGCAAGCACAATTTATCGACAATGCACTCAACGCAATACAAGGACATGAAGCTGACCTGTACATCATAGGGGGAGACTTCAACTCTTGGGCAAATGAAACCTGGGACAGAAGCACGATGGGGGAGAGGGTGGAGGGAAGGGAAGATAGGCTGGGGCACTTTGGACGGGCAATAGAGGCGCGTGGCCTGGTAGATGTGTGGAGAAGTTGGCACCCACGAGGAAGGGTAGAACCTTCTTCAGTCCGGCATAAAACATACAAAAGGTTCGATCATTTGTTCTTAAATAAGGACCAGGGCATGAGCGTGACGGGTAGTAGCATCAGACCAGTGGGATGGACCGACCATGATATTGTGATCATGTCCCTAGATATTGAAGGATTGCACAGACCAGATAGCAGATGGTGCTGACATGAATCACTCTTGGGAGACCCTCTTTTTGCGGACCAACTGGCCAAGGCAATAGTGGAATATTTTGAAATAAATGATACAGGGGGAAGTACGCACAGAAGTGGTCTGGGATGCAGGGAAGGCGACCTGGAGGGGACTGCTGATCAGAGCGTGCAAGGCAGAAAAGGGAAAGGGGACTCCGGGAAGAGAGATTGAGGAAGGAGCTAGTGGAGGGGGGAGGAGAGGATGCATGCAACGGAAGGGAACACGGATGAGATTAGAGAAGAGTTGTTATCAAAGAGGGCTGAGCTGAAAGCGCTAGGGAGGAGGGAAACCCTGTGGAAACTGAGATAACTCAAGCAGACATGCTATGAAAAAGCAGACAAGGCTGATGCGCTGCTAGCGGGAGGCTATGGGCTCAGAGAGCAGAGAGGTGGGTGTCAGGGTTGGTGAGCCTCGAAGGGGTAAGTAGGGACTCGCCAAAAGATTTCACCAAAAGATTTGCCCGATATTATGAGAAACTGAGACCGAAGCCCCTAGCGGGGAAGCAGAAGTGGGGGAATACCTGAGGGAAGTGACACTGACCAGGCTCACAAGCCCAGAAGCAGAGCACCTAAAAAAGCCCAATAACAGGGGAAGAGGTACAAGACGCGCTATCACACCTCCCCAATGGTAAGGCACTGACAGTAGATGGATACACTATAGGATTTTATAAAAAAAATACATAGGTGTCCTATCTCAGCATATGGTGAAGTTAAACAACCAAATCCTAGACTCAGGAGAGGAACCGGCAAAGTTCAACAGGACATTGATATCAGTTATCCCGAAGGAAGGAAAGGACCCAGCTCAGTGCTCATCGCACCGGCCCATCTCGCTCTTAAACGTTGACGAGAAAACATGTACGCGAATCCTAGCGACACGCTTAGAAGGGAATCTACCCTGAATTGTTCACCCGGACCAAATGGGGTTTATAGCGGGAAGGCACGGCCCTGATGCGATTCTGAAGACCATAGATCTTATGGAACATATTAAGGGAGACCCGAGGGGCCATGCGTTAAAAGACCTTCGATAGGGTTGAGCAGGGCCTTCTCTTTGCCATACTCCAAAAGATAGGAGTGGGAGATAAAATGTGTTGCGCGATCGGGCAATTTACTCAGGACCAACAGCAAGGGTGGTCGTAAACGGGACAAAGTCACAAGAGTTCAGGCTGGTCAGGGGAACTAGGCAGGGATGCCCCGGCGCCCCTGCTGTTCGCTCGGACAATGGAACCGCTGGGAAAGAAAATGCATAGGGATAACCAGATAAAGGGAATTGGGATGGGAACTGAAGGTCACAATGTGAGTATGTATGCCGATGACATACTGTTATACCTCACAGCGATAATGAGTTCAGTCCCAAGGGTATTCGAGGTACTGGAAGAATACGGGAGGGTGTCAGGCTTCAAGGTGAACGTAAATAAATCATCCCTCCTCCCACTCCAAGAGCTATCGGGAGAACGAAGTATAGAATGGGAAGGTCTAGGGATCCCAGTGGAAAGGGATAGTATAAGATATCTAGGGGTAAGGATACCTACAGAGCTCGAAAATCTATATGAGAGGAACTACCCCCCTCTTTTGCAAAGGCTCTTCAGCGAGCTCGAAACCTGGCCCAAACTCACTTTTTCTTGGCTAGGTCGGCTAAATGTAATAAAAATGGTGCTTCTCCCCAGGGTGTTGTATCTATACCAGGCACTACCAATAGAGTTGCCAGATTCGCACTTTATAGAACTAAAAAGAAGGATAGGGAGATTTCTATGGCAAGGGAGGAAACAAAAAGTGACATAGAGAACACTAGTGCAGCCTAAAGAAAAAGGAGGGGTGGGTCTACCTGATATACGTACTTATTACAGAGCGGCTCAATTCAGAGCCCTGATCCCCCCCCCACCTAAGAATGGACAAAGAAAAACAATGGGTGGGTATAGAGAACCACTTATTTAGAACGGTCACGTTGGGGGAATGGCTTTGGGTGCCAGAGACGGCAGCCCCTAGAAGGATACAATCACACAGGATACTGGGCCCACTATGGAAAATCAAGAAGGAAATGGTGGGAGTCATAACGTGTCCCTCACCATTAAGCCACATATGCCCCCCCCCCCCTATATGGGATCGCATCCCGGGCCACAAGAGGTTGCAGGACTGGTACGAGGCAGGGCTGCAAAGAATAGGACAGGTCCTAAAGAAGAATTAGTTTATTGGCCTAGAGGAACTGGAAGAGGCCCTGGGAATAGGGAAAGTCTCTGTATTTAAATACCTGCAGCTTAAAGGGGTACTAATGGCAGAGGAAAGGAAAGAGGGACTGCAAAAGGGATCTAACGGGCACAGAGAGGATATTGAACACAGAGAGGGGTACAAGAGGCCTAATATCCAAATTGTATCAGGCTCTGTTGGAAGCGCAGGGGAGGAAATTGATTCATTTAGGAAAAGATGTTAAGGAGATATGGGAATGGAACTGGAAACAGACCAGTGGAGGAGGTTATGTGTGAGTGCACACCGCTCTTCGGTGGCCTGCCAATATAAATTGCATGGGCTCAACCTTTTATATAGGTGGCAATGGGACCCAGTGAGGAAATCAAAGATGTACCAAGGGGCGACCCCCACTGTTGGAGAAAGTGCAGGCAAACTGCAGATTACTGGCACATATGGTGGGGGTGTGTGAAGGTACAGAGGTACTGGAAGGAGATCCTGGGGTGGATAAAGGAACTGGAGGGGGTGGACAGGAACCCGGAACCCTTATTGGTGTTTGGGATGGAGACAGTGGAAGGTGGTTGGGTAAAGCTTCCACATATGCCTCACTACCTGCTGTTAGTGACCAGGGTGTGCCTGGCGGGGGATGGAAGAGAGAGGGACTTCCGAGCGAAAGACAATGGGCCTCAAAAGCTCTGGATCTGTGCAGAATGGAACAGTTGACTAGACAAATACATGACCTGACCCCAAAAAAGAGATGGATTGGGCGGCCTTCCTAGAGAAGTATGACCCAGAAAGGCCACATGGGAATAATGTGAAGGGGGCTCCGGAGATTACAAACAAACCAATGGGGAGGGAATGAACAAGGCACAGCAAATGCACACAAAGTGGGGAGGACTAGTTTTGGCTGGAAGCATTGGGGAGGGAGAAGAAACAGTGCTGGGGAACCACAACCTGAACCCTGAGGTGGAGATGTTGTCTTTGCAAGTGAGAATGAGTGAAAGACTCTAAATAAGTGTTGGAACAACGGACTGTAGGAGTCTGCTGCACAGACTCCAGCGGAACCAACTAACTAACGCCCATTGCCTCAGTTCTTAGTTTTTCCCTCTTCCTGCACAGCTGACTTGAGGCTTATATAACCCACATGGACGTTGAAAGAGAGAAGTATATTGGAAAATCTAACCACAGTCAAAGGGGCAGGCTGGGAGGGCGATGATGAATCCCTGGTAGGAACATCTAGTAGACAGAACACTACCAAGGGTAAATAATTTGTTCTTCTAATGGATTGTGTCCTCCCATCGATTCCTCATCTTAGACTCCCATATCAGTTTTGTAGATGGCTGTGGGAGAAGTGGATTTTAGTAGAATGTTCCAATTATAAATTGATATGGTGCAAAACCGCTCTTTGAAATCGAGCGTCCTGGCCTGACAAGAGTGTCCAAGGAGAAAGTGTGGAGTGAGGACCAAGTTGCGACATTGCAAACGTCCTGGACTGAAACACCTCTTTGGAGAGCCAAAGTGGTTGCCACTCCCTTTCTGGATTGGGGTCTTAGATTTTCAGGGACATCTTTTCCTGCAATGGTGTAGCACTCCGAAATGCATAGAATGATCGAACGCGATAAAGCTTCACAGCTTGGCCTAGACTATGGCTGGTATAACCAGTAAACAGTTGGTCATCTTGCCTGGCATTTCCAATCCTAGAAATGTAGAAGCCAAAAGCCCTTTTCGGGTAAAGTCTGTATAACCTCTCGAACAATAACGAGAGAAGACGGAAGAGGGAGTCAATCAGGAGTTCGCAGAATATTATAGGTTGCTATATGGGGATGAGGAGGGAGGGAATCATGCGATGATAACAGAAACCTTGGAGGACATAGGATTGCCTAAAATAAGCGTTGAGGAGAGGGAGGAGCTGGATGCACCGATTACGTTGGCGGAGCTAGAAGAGGTCGTGAGGCAGCTGCCCACTAGTAAGACTCCGGGGGCTGATGGATTCCCAAGTGAATTTTATAAAGTATATAAAGAAGAGGTGCTCCCCCCAATGTTAGAAATGTTAAATGAAGCGTTTGAGACGGGAAGGCTGCCAGAGTCACTTAGAGAAGCGAACATAATACCGCTTCCCAAGCCCAACAAGCCTGGGCATAGTTGCGGTTCCTACAGACCTTTGTCAATGTTGAACCAGGACAGCAAGATATTGACGGCTGTTTTGGCCAACAGACTGCGGAGAGTTATTAGCAAACTAATACACCCTGACCAGACAGGCTATGTCCCAAATAGAAATATAACTAATAATCATAGACGACTCCAATGGGTTATCGAGTATGGGAATGGGAACGAGGACGAAATGGCAATTGTGTCCTTGGACGCAGTTAAAGCTTTCGACTCAGTCAAGTGACCATGGCTGATGGCGACCCTGGTGGGCTATGGGATGGGGCCTGGATTATATACAGTGGGCGAAGATGCTATATAGTGAACCGTTGGCCAGAGTCAGAACAGGAACATTGATATCTGAAAGGTGGCAACTCAGTAGGGGCACCAGGCAGGGATGTCCATGGTCCCCAATGCTCTATATATTGGCCCCGGAACCCCTAGCAATATACCTTGGACAACAATATGATATCATAGGCATCGCTGGGGTAGGGGAGCGACACTTGATCTCCTTGTATGCGGACGATTTGCTGCTGTACTTGCTGAGAATCTCCAGTACATCCTGGAAGTGATGGAGAGATATGCGGGGCTGTCTGGTATTGCGGTGAATCCTCAAAAATCGAGCATTTTCCCGTTAGGCAGTTATAAAGGGACTCCAGCGGGACAGTTCCCGGTGTTACAGATACCGTGGGCGGTTAAGACCTTTCGTTATCTTGGGATAGACGTGTACCACACAGTGGAAGAAGCGCATAGGTCCAACACGGAGGTGGCCATTAAGAAAATTGAGAATTGTATGAGATTCCGGGTGAAGCTGCCCCTGGCAATGATGGGGCGGGGGGAAATGCTAAAGATGGTGGTCCTACCTAGGCTCCTGCACTATTTCGGGAATATACCATACCTAATACCCAAGAGGTTCTTCATTGGGTCGCAGTCCTCGGTCTTTCTTGGGAACCAGATAATAGGTGGGATTCCAACCCTGGTACTGTTTTCCGCTATAGGTACCCTTTCTACTGCACCTTTCTCCAACAGGGAAAGAATCTCCTGTAGGAGGAGCAGATCTGGTTCCTGAATAGTTTGCTCAGTTGGGGGACTATCAGGGAGTCTTTGTAGAAATGGGAGACAGTACCCTTGGACCACCGTATGTAGTGCCCATGCATCTGAAGCAATGCAATGCCATTCTTGGAGATGCTAGGTCAACCTGCCTCCCACCGGGGTTCTGTGAGCAAAGCGCTAAGAGGTGTTGGAGCTGCGAAATAGGGCAGTGAGGTGGTGGCTACCTGAGCAATGTTTCCTCCACGGCCTCTCCGGGCATGTGTGAACCCCCTTTGTTCTCTCTTGTAGCTTGATCTTTTTCCTTTTGGCCCAGAGAGGAGTAATAATTAAAGGAATGCCCTCTCTAAGCCTGCATAGATGGGTGTTGCTGTTGTGGCTCACGGATGGCTGCCCCTAAACATTTCGCAGAAGCTTGGAGCTTTTCTAAGTTGTTGTCTGCCTTAGGTCCTAAAAGGGTCAGACCCATCGAACAACATTTACAGGAGCCTTGATTGGACATCGGGGGCAAACCCAGACTTGCATAAGCACACATCCGATTACCACACTGGAGCCCATACGCTGGCCAACGCAGTCTGACACAACAAGACCTTACTGAAGAGACTGACAGGATGCCTCCTTGCCATCACTGATGAGATTGTTGAAACCATCCATCATCTCCCCTTCAGGAATGTTTTCTGCTGCCTCGAAATTACATTCCATAATGTTTAGGTGTATTTTGTCAGAGCACAAAATGCATTAATGGCTTTCAGTGCCATACTTCCAGCAGAGAATACGCTCTTAGCCAGTGCATTGTATTTTCTATCATCCCTATCCGGAAAGGAGGCAGGGGGCTGCAGTCTTTGAGGTTGAAGTAGCTGCCTGCACCACCAAACTCTCAAGTGAAGGGTGCCTGGAGAAGAAGTCGGGATCAACAGAAGGCGGCCTGTACTCCTTCACCAAATCCTTATTTACAACAGGAATGGCGGCTGGTTTCTGCCAGTTTTCTATTTTAAGTGCTGTATGGAAGGACAGCACAGGCCTCTAGGAGGGCCTCTATCCACAATGTCCATTAGGTCCTCCTGGTTAGTGTCCTTAGCAGGACGCCACCAAACCGAATGCTCAATCACCTGATTCATTGCCGTTCTGTAGTCTGCATTAAGGTGGGAGTGTATGTCTGGAGTGCCAAATTCCACCTCAGGAAAGGTATCCAGACCACTGGCTTCTTTTAGACAAGTGGCTAGGTCTTCAAGCCGTGATTAGTCCAAGACCAACTCCTCTGGAACATTGGGTGTTCCAAAACATCCTTTCCCCAAGGGTACAACGTCATCCTCCCCCCTCCTCGAAGATGGACCCAAAGGACCTGAAGAAATCAAGTCTTATATTTGGTTTTCTAACAGATCTCCATGGTCGATGTCGAAGGGCCCTTCGACTCATTTGAGGAGAAAGTCACAGGAGCTTTTTGCTTCAATGAAGTCTCCATGGTTGAAGCTACACGAAATAACATCCCTGGGATCTTCAGGCGCAGGTCGAAGCGCTGCTAGATTCCTTTCCTGTCTTGGAGGACGCGTTGGGTTGAACAGTTTATTTTGACTCTTTCGAGGGACCAGGACGGGGCGCCTTCAAAAAGACCTCCATCTTCTCTCTGAACTTTTCCCATTCGGCTGCAGAAGCGGTTTTATCGGGAAAACATACCCAATGCTTGTCGGGCGAGGAGTCAGAGGATGAGGAACAATGATGTTGTTTCTTCAACTTCTTAGATGAAAGCTAAGAGTGACATGAATCGTTCTTGGATCTTGACCGCTTGGAATGTCAAGATCGTTTCTTGGGCCTTCTGGGAGACTCATCTCTGGTGGAGCTTCTACTTTCGGAAGACTTCCTTTTTGAAGGTGTGCAAGATGGAGACTTGGAGACTGACCGGCATAGTGTGAGGTTAGATCTTCTCTCCTTCAAGGCCTTGCTGGTTATCGATTGGCAGGAGCCGCACTCTATGACCTCATGTTCTTTGCTGAGGCACCAGGGACAAATCCTGTGCAGATCAGTGATAGACATCTTCAAATCACAGTATGCACATCTCTTGAAACCCGTCTTCGGTGTAGACATCATGATTTATTTAAACGTTAGTTGAGAGATTGCTGAGGCTAGTCGATCCGTTCTTAAACCATGCTGTGCATGCAGAAAAACGGAACTGAGGCAACGGGCGCGATGAGTGCTATTCATACTATCATCAATGCCACGTCCGGATGCAGGAATGGTAACCATTGAGGGACATCGACTCGATACTGCACAGCACCCTCTGCTGTTGAAGTTTTCCTTGACTGCAAAGCAGGATATGGATATATAAAAAATGAGGAATCCGTGGGGGGACACAATCCATTTGAAATTAGGATTGGTCTCAAATATTCTGTCTTTAAAGTACTACTTCCTCAGATTGTACACAACATTTCCTGTTAAAACAGGACCAACAACCCCCACTTCACACCAACACAAAATAAAACTGCTGTTTTTTTAGTGGTCTTTTATCTGGCTTTTAATCTCCCCCCCCCATATCATGATTCAAAACAATTTTCACTAAAAGCTACTTTAACCATGATTAAATGGAATGGAAAATAGAATGAGAATGTGAGATTTCCCTTCCCATAGGCAACCTTAACTATAAAGGGACTATTCAACAATTCAAACATGTCTATCTTCATAAAGCACTTCAAGCCGCATTTAGCGGATTCAGAGCGGTATACAAGTTTGGTGAGAGCAATGAGAACATGTATATTACGACTTACAGTTAAATGCTATTCAAGTTGTCTAATATCATAAGAAGAGGAGAACTATTCTGCTGCACTAGCTAGTTAACATCATCCCACCTAAACACTAATGATTGTAGGATCTTAGTATAAAGGTAATACATACACAGACAAAAAAAATATGTTTCACAATATGGTTTACCCCACAGACTGGTAATCCTCCCCAAATTACCAAAATATTCAATCCAACTTGCAATTGTCTGGAAAACAAATAGTCAATCCTTGCTCTATTGTCACCAATTCCAAAGAGATTTCAAAGTTCTGTATAGAAGGGCCACAACAAAGGAAGAAACATTAGTACTAATTTATCTGATGCTAGATTTTGAACAAGAACTATTTAGGTCTACTGCGAGTTCAAAATCATTGAAAGGAATCAAATAAACACGACCCCCCAACCCCACCCTTGCATAACTTTTTCACAGACGACTGCACATTTTATAAAAATCTGAAACCCATCTTTCACTGACCTCGGGAGTGTAAAGCCACCATTTGCAATCTTTATAAAGACTGGTTACGTTTTAAACAAGACTGTATACGTTAATATGCTCCATTTAAAACTGGAATGTTACCAGCTTTCTGGCTTTCAGGTTTATGGTGATTTTGGTGTAGGCTTACTTATCTCAAGTATCACGGACATTCCCCTATCATAATGTGCTACTGGAAATGTATCACAAATGTCCTATTCTGGGATGCCTTCTGTGTGGTTTGGTCAAGTGAAAAAAACAGAAAAAATAATATTTTATAATAGAATAATCTATACAGATAAACCAAGAAGATCCTGCTATTCATTCAGAAGCCTTGTTCACCTTACTTCTAAAACAACTAGAGTAGGGGGCATTTCAGGACATAAAACCAACAATGATTAAATAAACTGACAGAATGTCACTAGATACTAATCTTTATTTATTGTGCAAAACTTAATGGCGATCTAGAGGAAATGACAACTGTTAAAGAATGTTCTATGGTCAAATATTAATGAGACAAATAATCACTTAATTCATTCTTTCAGTGTCAGACCGAATTAATATATCCATCCAACAGCCATTTCCAGCAGGAATCACCTATTTTTATCTGGGCAAAAACAATTTTATAAATGTCAGGGTGCATGTAGATGGACCTCTAAAGAGCCGCCACCGTGAAATGTGCTCCGAGCACTCACACGTGCAGGAGTCTGTCATGTATTTGTGTCGGGAGCGTGCTCTCGACACTAATGTATACAAGAGCTGGACACTACATCTTTTGTGCTGCCTGCCAGCCGCAAAGAAATGCACAGGTCACCTTTGAGAATAAATGTACCTGCACATTTCACAAACAAGTGCAAATAAAAAAACACTTTCTCAGCACTTTTTATAGTTGCACTTTTTTGGAGAATCTGCATCCTCTATCCAAATGAGCGTTTCCCATACTCTACAAGACTCAAATATGGATCTTACTTGCTGCGTTTTGTCACAACTTCATTTTTAGTGTTTCTGCTTGCCTATTTTTATGAATAGGCATGCTAGCGAGAGCCAGAATTTACATAAAAATCAACATGCCAATAATGAGAGGATGCACAGGATCAGAATAGTGATTGTACAGAACTTAAAATACATCACTGGTGAGACATCAAGCAACTCAAAATGGGTTAGAAAACAAGAAATGCAATTGCTTTTATGAGCCATTGCAGAATACACCTTCAAAAGACCAGACCAAAAAGCATGTATGACAGCGATTGTGTATTAATGAATCCCTGACTCATTCAATGACTTCAGGATTTGAATAGTAATACTGCTTTTAAGTGCACTCTATTCAGGCACCGGAACAGAATAATTAGTAGCACAACAAAATTCATCACAGAGGTATCCCACTAGTAGCTCGTGGGCTAAATCCAGTCTCTAATTTTGGAAAACCCATCAGGTAACATGCCATGAAAGGCGAATATTGCTCTATGGTAAGGGAGCTCTTCTATAAAAAGGATATTGAAAAAAAAATGCAGTTTATCGTAATCCACATGATTTCCCATTCAAAGCAAATCAAAATTCATCCCTGATGTTGAAATGTGGTTGGTCCTCTGGTTTGAAATTGCGATTAGGGCTGCCATCCTTAAGGAGAATACGTTGTGATGTGTACCCAACAATGGGATATTTCTTCTTGTAAACGTCATCGAAAATGTCATCCAAAGCCTTCAACTGGTCTTCTGTGAGTCCGGTCTGTGAGAGAAGGAAAAAAGGAACGTGGCTGATGAATGCAATGTTCGAGCAATGAAACTGACCATCCTTTAATTGGGGGTATTTATGAAGCACGGAGCAGCGGGGTGCAGTGCAACAATTGGTCAATAGGAATACAGGTAAAGGGGAACATGTTGCAGCAGGGCTGTGTTACAAACAATTAAGCAACAGGAGCAGTAATTGGGAGCAATGCGAGGTGGGTCGGCAAGTTGGACTAGGGGTTGCTACAATGCATGAAGAATGCTCTACTTTAATGAGGGTCTTTGGCACCTTTTTGAATTGCATTAGGGCGGGTCCAAGCCTAATTTTGCAAGTGGGTCCAAGTCAAATCAACAGGTTTACAATCACCAAGACATATTCAGCCCCTAACTTGCTACCAGGTTTCATCCAGCACAGGAGGATGGGGGAAATTAACCTTAACTACAGTAATTGTAGATGTATCCTTAGACATTAATTTTATCCCAGAATCGTAAAATAGATCCCACGAGTATACACATTCTTCGTTAACATATACAATGTTTCAGAAGATGAGTAATCAAACAGTTTAAGTAGAATCAATAAGCATTACAGCACCAGAAAACTGCGTTAACATGTTAAGGCATTGTAAGTAATGAATTTCTCATGAATCAGCTTTTTTACGACTTAAAAAGTTTTAGAATTTAGATTACATTTATTTCCGTTAGTTTTCTGGAGGGCTTACTATGCATTGCAATGTACAGGCGACAATGGAAATCCCTGCTTTGTGCAGAGAGAAAAGGAAATCCTCACAGGTATTGCTTTAACCAACGTTTCAGCATACGCGTTTCATTCGCATTAAGAAGTCCTAAGGATGGTTAGAGTCTGGGTACATCGAACCCACCTATCCTGTGGCTCCTTTTAAGCCCCCCGCACACAGACCTCCGGATGTTTTGCACTTCAACTACCACCATCCCCACGTAGCGCATTCAATGTTGAATGATCATGGAAGTTGTAGTCCAAAACACATGGAGAGCCACATAATGAGTAACCATGACAGAGCATAGGCCAGGTTCCAAACATTGCAATGCTGATGGTCTGGGAAGCATAACTGAATGGAAAAGAAATCCACCCCGGGGGATTACATTCTCCTGTCCGTAGTCAGCGGGGGGGGAGGGGTGCGGGGGGAAGGGTTAGGAAAGTTTCATTTTGCAACTTTCCTCAATTGACTTCAATCGAGTCCCCCAGCACATCTGCTTTCTGTTAGATGCAACTGATTTTTGGGGTGGGTTGGACCCTTTTGCCTCCCTCACCTGCTTCTCCCGTTTCATGTGTGGTGCAATAGGGAGTCCCTATGGCTACCAGTGCAGGAAACGTACCTCCCTTTGTTTTTCACTTCTTCAGTTGAGTGATACGGGGATACTCTGTGTCCCTTGTATTTCACTTTAAGTAACACCCCAGTTACATTTGTGATGTGTACTTAGCAGGTTTGTGGCAGTGAACCTTTTTTCTCTTTTCCCAACGCAGAACCGTACGCCTTTAGTCAGTGCGATATTGCCTTCTCAATTACCATATACTCAAAACTGCTGTTCCTCGTGGTACAATACCGGTTCTTTGTGCCATCTTTGTTGTCCATCCTTACTTCCTGCTCAAGTGTGAAATTGCACACACTGAGACAATCCAGGTCTGGACTTCCGGTCAGTGATGTCCGTGTGCATGAACTGAGCTGAAACTGGGAATTAGCAACGTCTGGTTCCAATCAACACTTCAGGCAGGATATGCCCTGTTGCTAAGCAGATTGTGAGGTGGCAAGCTGCCTCCTTTAGGACTGCCTCCACTTTTATGAAGTTGCAGGTCACTTCTATAGGGGGGCTGGGACAGCCCAATGCCTGAAATCTGAATAAGAGGAGAAGACCTTGAGCAAGTGAAACCAAAGGACAGACGGACACATTGGAAGATTGCTGCACCAACACTTGCCAAGCCAAACACCTTGTTTCAGACCGCTGCCTTCTACTATACTGGGAAAGCCTGAACGGGGTGCCTTCCTTCATCTGGACTGGTGGGACCCACCTATTCACAAGCCCTACTCTGCATCCATCAGTGTTCCATGGTCTGAGTCGTTATCGGGTCTGCATTTGGCCTACATGATTGCTTTACAAAGACCCCTTCCTGCCTGGTCACTGGAAACTTTGCTAGAATCCTCAGAACTTTGCTGGGATTTTGCCAACCTACCGCTGCTGTCTCAACACAAGGAATGGCCGAGAGGAGCCCTAATAACGTGCTACATTTGTGGGTATGCAAACCCTGTCCTGCGCCACACACATGTCCACTTCCTATACTGATGTTAAGCCATCTCCCACCGCCCCCCCATGCTGCTGGCCATCATATTGACCCTGCCGACCTGTCCTCAGTTATCCACCTGAGCCTAACCAAACCATTTCTGAAAGCCTCAAACCCATGGCCTGTGAGCCTCTTACAACAAAGTCTATAGTAAACCTTGTGGTTTCTAAAGATTTCCTGTACGGTGCTCTTGGGGTGTTTCAAGTCGTAATCGGCGGGGGTTGGGGAGGCTTGAGATAAAATAGGTTTACACGCCTCATTGATTTGCATTGGATGTAAAGCCTTCAAGTGAATGTAGCTACCTTAATTGGCCAAAGGCGAAGGAGCCTGGGTCAAGAGTCCCATCTTCAGTCATCTAGTGCCTGGGGGGGTTGGTCGTCCTCCCCCTCCATAGCTGAAAAACCCTTTGGGAGTAAGAATAGGTGTAGGAGCTGTGAAGGGAGCTTCAAAGTTCCTAGATCAGCTGAAAATGCAGTTCCGAACTGTTCGGGAAGCACAGACGCGTTCACGGACACTTCATAATGCCGTGCACACGTGGTCATGTGACACTGTCTGAAAAGTCTGCGAGGACATCAGACGTTCGCGAACATCAACAAACACAAAAACAGTGGAAAAAGATGCAAAAAAGTGTCTAGAAGTGTTACAAATGATGCTAGAAGGTGGGGAATGGCAGAGTTTTAAGGTGAAATTGGAGAAAACTTACTATTTTGGGGTAAGTATGATATTAGTAAATAGTAGCAAGTTATGGTGCCCTAATAAAAACCTATGAAATTTAATGAAAACAAACTTTGCTAAAGGGACCAAAACCCCCCAGAAATGTGCAAGTTATTGTAAGCTAAGCAACCATAACTGGTGCCACCACTGTGCACAGCTAAGACAAACCTCCAGTACATGAAAGATGACATCACAAATGCGAGTTATGGTTGCTTAGCTTATTTTAATCATATTTCTGATGCTTGTATCTGCTGAAATTCACGTGCTTTGCATAGGCCGACATCTAATGGTAGTTGGAGTATTGCACATGAAGTTTTCAAAAGTTTGAAAAGGGACGGCGACAGGTCGTGACTGTCTACTATCCCTAGTGTGACTTACCCTGTACCCATGATCCCTCATGCATCAAGGTCCCTCAGATCATTTGTCTCTGACAAGAGGGAGTGTACGTTGTAAGCGTGAAGATTAAGTAGAGACCATGAAGTGTGAAAGATCTATGCTTTTTTCTTTTTTCCCCCCAGGCAACTTCTACTCCAAGAGGGGAGAAAGGGTGGGCGCATGTGAATCTAAGCAATTACAAGCATCAGAAATATGATTACAGTGAGTAATGTATCTCTTCTGCGGCTTGTGGATCTGCTTAGAATCACATGCTTTGCATAGATTAATAAGCAGTGCTAGTAGAAGGAGGTGGTTTATTAGAAGGTAGCGCTGCAAAGAGATGTTTCAGCACTGCTTGTCCCACCTGTGTGTCACCTCTAGAATGTGTGTTCAGTCAGTAATGTTGGATGAAGGTGTGTACTGAACTCCAAGTGGCAGTCTTGCAAATGGCATCTAAAGGCATGTTTGCTATGAAGGCTAAAGTTGCCCCAGTGCCTCGACTTGAGTGTGCTCTGGGCTTAAAGGGCAATGTTCTCTTGGCAAGAGAGTAACAATTTTGGATGCAGTTGACAATCCATTTGGAAAACACTGCTTTAGAGATAGGGTCCACTTCTCTTCCAGCGGCTGCAGATACAAAGAAACAATCAAATCTTTCTGACCGGCTTTGTCTTACAAAGGTAGAACCTGACAACTCAGCGTGCATCCAGTGTATGTAAATATTTCTATGCTGCGTTTGTTGGGTTTTGGAAAAAAGCAGGAAGCTCTATACTTTGACAAGGAATTTTGATAAAAATTTGGGTGAGAAGCGAGGATATGTGCGTAGCAACCCCTTGACCTTGTGTATAACTACAAAGGGGTCTTGGAAGGGGCGTGGCCAGCATCCATGTAAGCAGACGTGCCCTTGGCGAGCTCCGTCTGATCCGTACAATGATCAGTTAAAGTGTTGCTGTTTGACACTAGAATATCTTTAAATTGAAAAAAGGGACGTCGGAATATCACGCTCACCAAGGGATGCGCCTGCGAGACTCCGATCTAGCATGACTGGAGCGGGACACAGCAAATAACTTTGAAGGCTGACCGTGAAATGTAAAATGCCAGGAGGAGTAGAGAGAGCTGAGGAACCCCGAAATAACATACGGAAGGCACATCTTGATGCCGGCTCCTGCATGACACCAGAATAAGCATCGCCGAGTAAAGCTTCCCTTGCCCTCCACATCCAGGGTGGAAGTACACTGAGGAACTAGAAAAGTGGCAAGGACGCTCCCCGAAAGCAGCGATAAGTCACATGCACCTGTGACTCGGAGCCCCGGCCAAAAAGCAGCAAGCCTGGTGGCGTAGGACGGAACGAAATGAGAGGCAGAGGGTTCAAAGTCTCGTGTGGAAAGCTGTGCCCTCTGAGCGAAGCAAAACTGGGCATTCCGAATGGTTGGGGATTGAAGAGGAGTGTGGAGAGGTCACGGACAGTGACAGAGTTGCGGTTGCTCCTCCTGGAGAGTCGGAGGCAGGGAAACAAAACATCCCCCACACCACAGCAAGCGATTACTAGACCCACCAATGCTTTCATGTCCCAGGCCCCGCAGGCTCAGCAAACAGGCAGCCGTGTTAAGTAAGCAGGCACGAAGTCTGGTTATGTGGGGGGGGACGGGCCACTTGCACGGCCGGGTGCAAGGTGCTGAATATCCACGGCACAGCATAAAGAAGCCCTGAAGAAGCAGAGGGGGCCTCCAAGCCGTTAAAGGGGCAGAAATTGGTCTGGATGGCCAACTCAAGGGGGCACAACCACCCTGCTCAATAGGTGCACGCAGAACGTGAGATCACGCTCACCTTAGGCCCACATTCTTTGGGGGTCTGGCCAAGTTGGCGGGGAGCAGGCCACCCCATGTTCCTAACAGAGGAATTACATCGAGCAGCTTTGGTGGAATTAGGCCGGATCCTCTGACACCAGTCAGGTCGGAGGTCACACAAAAGAGGAAGGCTCAGACTTGCACACTCCGGGGAGAGCCGATTTCCTTGCTCCAAGCATGGCCTTTGGGACACCTAACAACTAGAAAGTAGGCCGAGGTGCTTGCTTAAACAAACTAGTGGAGTAGGCACTGGCCACGGCCATGCGATCACCCACTAGCAAATGATACGGAACAGCTAGCGCCAAGCACAAGGGTGGAGAACCTAACAAATCCCAGACATGGTCGTTCTGCAAGATAGTGGATGCAGCCAAGTAGTTTGGAAGGCACCGAACAAACTGACAAGCTTTAGACCCTTACTGCAGAGGAAGAGAGTGGAGGGCAAGTGGGGTGAGGGCATCGACAAACAATTCTACCAAAAGAAATGGCAGCCAGACATAAAAGTTAAAGGCAAGCAGACCACTATGGAGTCCTATGCCAAAAGACAAGAAAGATCGGGGGAGGATAAGGAGGGCAATGGAACTACTGGTGAGGTGGCAGATCAACTAGACACAACTAAGCAAGGAAATCAGCAAATACTAAACGCCATTGCAACCCTGCAAGTGACATTAGAAGCTAAAATCGAAGAAGTTAGGGTGGATGTGGGACTGCTAAGGTAGGATGTGCGAGGCCTGGCTGAACACACCAGTAAGCTGGAAACACAGGTTAAGGTAAACACCGCAGAGAAAGTGCAAATGGCAGTCGAAGTGAACGTGCTACAGCAGAAAGTCAAACTCTTAGAAGACAGAGCTGAGGACACAGAGGGAATAGCGAGACGGAACAACATTAGGATTGTCGGCTTGCCTGAAGGGATGGAAGGATCAGACCCAACAACTATAGAGAGAACCTATTGCTCCAGGAACTGGGACCAGAGAATCTGACCCAGGGCTTCACCATGGAGAGGGAACACTGCTCCCTGGTGAGGAAAGGTACTCAATTACAAAGACCGGGAGAAAATACTAGAATTATCCAGGAATGGTGGCAAGGTTCAATGGGCCTCATCCAAGTTAGCATTCTTCCCAGACTACACGTTGCAGACGCAGAAGAGAAGAGCGCAATTCATCACGGCGAAAGAAAGACCGTGCAAGGCCAGGCTCAAATACATGCTGATTTATCCAGCCAGACTCAAGGAACTATACAATGGAAAGGCCTTGTCCTCCGAATCACCGATGGAAGCCCATGATTGCATGGACAGTGCTGAAATAGCGGCACCAGACTCATAAAGGCACATCTAGAATACACCCTTACATGGATGAGACAACACAGCAGCAGCATGGAACTTTGCTTTCCACAGGAGCACCTTGGCTCAGTTTCGGAGGTCTTGTAGTAGGCCTCTCCTGACGTGGGCCAGCTGCTTCCCTATAACTCTATTTGAGGGTACGCAACAGTACACACTCGTTGGGCACAGGCGCCCGGCCAGCTGGCGGGAGTTTGAGTAGCGGAAGCAGTGTTAAGTCTAAACATGAGATGGATGACTGGACGGTTTGGGGGATTATGTTAGGTGGGAGGGGGGGAGTTTGGGGGTGTTAAGTGGAGGGGGATTGCCTGAAGGAAACAGTAGAGAAAGGACTACATTGCTAGGAAATATATTGGTCTGGTACATGGTTTTTATTGAACTTGAGCAGTCACGGACACGATGGCTGGGGACCTAAAGGTAATGACCTGGAATGTGAGGGGCCTTAATAATTATATCAAAAGGCAGAGGGTAATCACATACTTAAGAAGGCCAAGATTGGTATAGCTATCTTGCAAGAGACACATTTAACTGCACAGAAATGGTTAAAACTGGCTGGAAAATGGGGGCAAGTGGTGGTGATGGGCTCTAATTATTTTTCCACATATGTCAGAGGTGTCCTCACATGCATAGCTCCCTCTATTCCTTTCAAAGTATTGCACACAAAAACAGACAACGAGGGCAGAATGGTGATTTATCCAGGGCCTGCTGGAAAACAGGACGGTGAACATAGTTAATACTTATGCGCCTAACAATGATGCCACAATCTTTTTCAAGGGCCTGTACACGAGACTAGGCCCGTAAAGTGATATGGTGGGGGGGATTTTAATTGTACCCTCATTCCCATAAAAGACAGATCTGGCAACAAATTCAATAGACCAGCCCCTCCACCCAAAATCCTGAATACACTCACGTCACAATTCCAACTGTTCGATATATGGAGGACCCTGCACGAAGATGGTAGGGACTATTCTCATCCATTCAGCCCCACATGGTGTACATCCGATTGGATTACCTGTTCGACCACATACTTACCTCGAGTACTCTCGGATCATGCACCCCTCTGGCTCAAATGGGTGATAACGGCTCGAAGACCTCCCATACCCAACTGGAGACTCTGGAGCAAAGCACTGTTAGACACTGCATTTCAAGAACACGTTTGAAAGCGCACGACTGTGTTTATGGAGGCTAACGAAGGAAGCGTTGAACTAAGGGTACAGTTTGGGAAGCGTATAAGGGGCAAAATGATAGCCACTGCACGGGGTGTCAGGAAATCAATAATTTCAGACTTATAAAAGACAGAAAGGAACATAGCTGAATTGGAGAGGAGCAACAGTAGAGGAGGTGAGCAGTTGGAAGAGGAGATATGCCATTGACAGGCTTGCCTTGCACACTGGGACAAGGTAGGCAAGTTCAGTTATTCTAAGTATGTAGAAAGAGCCCAGGCACTACGGGATAAACCCGGCAGAATGCTTGCCTGGCTATATAAGAGCAATGACAAAAGGGTCCCAATATATTCCATACAAACAGTAGAAGGGAAGGTAGAACAGACACAAGCAGGAGTTAAATTAACATTCCAAGAATACTATAAAAAAATTGTATACAGACACACATGGGCAACAATGAGGCTCTCTTAGATGCATTAGATTTAATATACCTTCCAAATCTAGATGAAGAACAGAAAGATGGGCTTGAGGAACCCATCACAGCAGAGGCGGTTCTAGCCACAATAAGACCTCTCCCTACGGGCAAATCTCCTGGTACGGATGGCTCACTGGGCGAATATTACAAAGAATATGCTAGCATCCTACTGCCGGTCCTAGCCAAAGTATTTGATGAAGCTTTTGGAGCCGGGCTCCTCCTGGAGAGCATGAGAGAGGCCCTAATAATACCATTGTTGAAGCCGCATAAAAGTGCCACAGATTGTGGATCCTACAGACCCCTGTCGTTATTAAACTAGGACAGTAAGATCCTCAGGCTTGCGGGCAAACTGCGAAAAGTGATACATAGGTTAATACACCCGAACCAGACAGGTTATGTCCCTGCCAGGAACATATCCTGGAACTTAAGACGGCTACATCATGCAATATATAGTACAGAGGACAGAAGAGAAGATTGTGCAGTAGCATCACTTGATGCGATTAAGGCATTCGACTGTCCACTGGGACTGGTTGTACGCTATCATGACAAAAATGGGATTTGCCCCCAACTTCATGAAGTGGGTGAGACCGATATATACAGAACCAATGGCAAGGGTCAGGACAGGAACAACCTACTCAGATAGATGGGTGCTCAAGAAGGGCACTAGGCAAGGAAGGAACAAGTTACTTACCTGTAACTGTTGTTCTCCAGCATGGGTCTGGCATGGATTCACATGCTCATGAATATTCCCCGTCGTCAGGCTGAGAATCCTCGGTAAAGAAAAAACCAGTATCAGTTTCGTTTCTGATCTGTCTTTCGTAGTAATAACCAATCACTGGTCTCTGCGTCATACTGACCACAGCCAATGACTGCCCTCTACCTAAGCACCGCCTCTGGCAGCCATCTTCAGATTTGGAAGCACGTGAAGTGGCAGTATGACCAAGTGAAGAGCCGCAGAGGGGTAGGCGGGAGGGTTCGCATGTGAATCCATGCCAGACCCATGCTGGAGAACAACAGTTACAGGTAAGTAACTTGTTCCTTCTCCAGCATGGGGTCTGGCATGGATTCACATGCTCATGAATAAAGAATACATAGCAGTACACACATGCACAACCACGGGAGGTGGCAAAGGCTCAACATTAAGCATCACATCAACTCAACATTAAGCATCTTACCTCCTCACCAGGCTCACCTCAGGCGAACAGGTTGCGCAGCACTGCTTGGCCGACCCTGGACTCCTCCCTGGAATCCCGGTCGACGCAGTAGAATTTCGTGAAGGTGTGCGTCGACCTCCACGTAGCAGCCCTGCATATGTCCAGCAGGGGCACACCAGATAGGAACGCCGTGGTAGCTGCGATCGCTCTGGTGGAATGGGCTCTCGGACGGCCAGGCAGCGGTCGGTTTGCCAACCGGTGACAGTACATGATACAGCCGGAGAGCCATCTGGAGATGGAAGCCTTCGAGAGAGCCTTCCCCTGATTGACAGGTCCAAAGTTCACAAAGAGTTGTGACGTCTTCCGAAACCCCTTCGTGCGGTCCACGTAGAACTTCAGCGCTCTAGCTACATCCAGCGAGTGCAAAGTCCTCTCAGCCGGCGACGAAGGCGACGGGAAGAACACAGGTAACACCAAGGGTTCGTTGAGATGGAAGTCCGACGGTACCTTGGGCATGAAGGAGGGGTGCGTCCTGAGCACTACCCTCGTGTCGTGGAAAGTCAAGTACGGGGCCTTGCAGGAAAGGGCCTGGATCTCTCCCACTCGTCGTGCGGAGGTGATGGCCACAAGAAAAGCTGTTTTCCACGATAGAAACTTCAACGGGGCCGAGTGCAGAGGCTCGAACGGAGGTCCCATGAGCTTGGTCAGCACCACGTTGAGCTCCCACGCCGGGGCCGGAGCCTTCACCGGCGGGAACGATCTGAACAGTCCCTTCATGAACTCTTTCACCAGACGATGAGACCACAAGGACGTCCGCCCCGTGGTTCTGGTGTATCGGGAGATCGCAGCAAGATGAATCTTGATGGACGCGTGTGCCAAACCAGCTTTGGCCAGCGTCAGCAGGTACGGCAGTACTTGGGGAGCCGTAATCCGTAGAGGGTTAATCTTCTGTGCGTGGCACCAGACAGAGAACCTCTTCCATTTGTGTCCGTAGCATTTAAGAGTCGAGGACGCCCTGGCCTTTGCAAGAACCTCTCTGCAATCGGCCGGTATGTCGTATCCTCCAAACTCTAGCGCTGCAGGAGCCAGGCCTGCAAGTTCAGCGACTTCGGGTCGTGGTGGAGGATGGCGCCTCCTTCCCTGGAGAGTAGATCCGCGTCCGCCGGCAGCTTGATCGGCGGGGACGCTGACAAGTCCAGAAGGTCCGGGAACCATATCTGCCTCGGCCACGCAGGTGCGACGAGGATCATCCTGCACCGTGACCTCTTGAGCTGGTTGACGAGCCGGATTAGCAGAGGCAAGGGAGGGAACGCGTAGAGGAACAGGCCCTCCCAGGGGAACGAGAAAGCATCGCCCATGCTCCTCATCTGGGGAAACCTGCTGGCGAACCTCCGGCACTTGGTGTTCGTCGCCGTCGCGAACAGGTCGATCTGGGGTGTGCCCCACCGTCGGAAGAGGCGATCCACCAGATCCTGCCGTAGTTCCCACTCGTGGCACGAGCGCAGCTCCCTGCTGAGTGAGTCGGCGATGGTGTTTTTTATCCCTGCCAGATGAAACGGCACCAGAAAAATCCCTTGGGCGACGGCCCAATGCCACAGGTCCTGCGCCTCCTTGGACAGCGCTGGGGACCTGGTTCCGCCCTGTTTCCTGATGTAAAACATGGTGGTGGTGTTGTCGGTGAAGATCCTCACCACCTTGCCCTTGAAGGACGGAAGGAAGGACCTGAGGGCCCAAAACACTGCACGGAGCTCCAGGACGTTGATATGCAGGGACTTCTCCGTCGGGAGCCAGAGTCCCCTCGCGTGCAGATTTTCGGTGTGCGCTCCCCACCCTTCCAGGGAGGCATCCGTGGTCACAGTCTCCTGGTGGGCTGGGGTCTGGAAGTCCATGCCCGCCGTCAGATGCGCGCGGGTGCCCCACCACCGTATCGCTCGTCGGAAACTCTCGTCGAGCTTGATCCTTTCCTCGAAGCTGCCCGTCGTCTGGATCCAGCGCGCATCCAGGAATTCTTGCAACGGGCGCATCCGGAGCCTGCACATGGGAATGAGGTAGATGCAGGAAGACATCATCCCGAGGAGGGACTTGATGGATCTCACTTTGGCCGCGTCGGCCACCAACATCCGTTGCACCTTGCCCAAGATGGTCCTGGTCCTCTCCTCCGACGGGGAGGCCAGAAGGGACACTGTGTCGAGCCTCGCTCCCAGAAACAGTGCGACTTGCGCGGGCACCAGGTGGGATTTGGCGTAGTTCACGGAGAATCCCAGGTCCGTGAGGAGTTGGACGGTCCTTGCCGTGTGCGTGAATCCCCTCGCGGCGCAGCTGCGCCGCCACCGGTGCGAGGCACTTGGTGAATACCCTGGGTGCCGACCGTAGTCCGAAGGGAAGGGCTTTGAACTGGTAATGACGCCCTTGGACCACGAACCTGAGGAATTTTCGGTGCCCCTTTAGGATGGGAATGTGGAAGTAGGCATCCTCCAAATCCAACGACGATAGGAAGTCTCCTTCCTCCAGTTGACCCAGGACGTGCTGGAGGGTGACCATCCGGAACTTCTGCGCCTTGATGAACTTGTTCAGCCGTCGCAGGTCCAGGATGGGGCGCCATCCTCCAGTCTTCTTCTTCACGAGGAAGTATCGCGAGTAGACTCCGGAGCCCCGAAGCCTCTTTGGGACGAGTTCGATGGCGCCCTTTCTGAGCATCGCCTTTACCTCCAGGAGAAGTTGAGGGACGTGAAGTTCTTTCCTGGCCACGGGGGGGACGCGCGGGCACCTTCTTTGAAACTTGAGCGCGTGGCCCCGGGCCAGGGCGTCCAGCACCCACCTGTCGGTGGAGATGGACTCCCACACGCTGACGAAGCCCGCCAGCCGGCCTCCCACCGGGGTGCTTCGGTGGGGGCCCGACCCCACGGCCGGTTCAATCCTGCTTGGACGCGGCCTTGCCGCCTTGACCTCCTTGGCGACGACGGCGGGGTCCGCTAGACTTGCCTCGTCCTCTGTAGGCCTCTTGCGACGACGAGCGGGCCGCTTGACGGTAGGAAGCGAAACCGCCGCCGGAACCTTTGGAGGCGCCCTTGCCTCCGCCGCTCCGAAAGGGCGTCCGTCGTTGCTGCAGGACTCCAAGGGCCCGGGCCGTCTCAGTATCCGCCTTGATGGCCTGAAGGGAATCGTCCACTGTCTTCCCAAACAGGTTGTTCCCGTCGAAGGGCATGTCCAGGACTCTGGTCTGGACGTCCTGCCGAAAGTCCGTAGCTTTGAGCCATCCACGACGTCGAAGGCAAACGCCGTTGCCCAGCTGGCGGAACCCAGTGTCGGCGATGTCCGTCGCCACGGTGATGGCGTGGTCAGAAGCCACTTCACCTTCCTGGAGGATCTCAAGGGCCTCCGCCCTCTTGTCGTCTGGCAGAAAATCCAGCAGGGGAGCTATCTTGTACCAGAGCTCCCTGTCGTAGCGGGCCACGATAGTCAAGGCGTTGGCCGCTTTAATCGTCGTCGCTGCCGACGAGATGACTCTACGTCCCATAGCATCCAATTTCTTTCCCTCGCCGTCCGGCGGGGAAGTCGATGTGGAGGCCGCACCCCCCCCGCTTTCTTCCTGGCTGCCGCGGAGACGACGGAGTCCGGGGTAGGCTGCGCCCGGAGGCATAGGGGGGCCGTGTCCGGGACCCGGTACTTTTTCTCGTACCGGTCTCTTCTAGCTGGCGTAGTGGAAGGGTTCTTGAGGAGGGAAAGGCCCTCATCCCAAATGTCGTCCAACAGAGGCACTGCGAGGACCGTCTTCCTCTTGGCCTCGCGCCGCTGATAAAGGAAGCCTTCCTTTTTCTTCTCCTCAGGGCAGAGTTGGAAAAGCTCGGAAGCCCTGGAGATCATGGAGTGGAAAGATCCGATCTCGTCGGGCGGAGAAGCCCTGGTGGGGGGCGACGACGGAAAATCCTCGTCGTATGCCTCGTCGTCCGTACCCGTCGCTGCCGTGTCAGTCCCCGTATCATCCCCTCGGGTGGACGGGGAGGAGGGCTGGACGGGGCGCGACGGTTGAAAAGGAGGTGGAGGATGGATCCTTCTTTTCTTGGTAGGGGGAACACCAGAAGGTCCCGGTTCTGGATCCCCCGACGGGAGAGGTTCCTCCGTCGGTAACGGTAGCCTCGTCCTTATCTCGGTGCATAAGGACTGTATGGCCAACAAAATGGCCGCCGAGTTGTCTCGCGGCGCTGGCAGAGGGGAATCCGACGGGCGAGCAGGGGCCCCGTCGGTATCCTCGACGATGTCGTCGTCGTCACCCGCGTCGGGGTCCATTCCGACGGGCTGGCCTTGTTCCACGCCTAGGCCGTGGCTTAAGACCTCGATCAGCTCCTCTTCTGAGGTTGAGGCCGAATCTACGACGACGCCCTGCCCCCCCTTCTTCTTCCCCACGGAGGGTTTCACGGGGGTCCTATCGATGGGCACAAAAGAAGACTCCCTCCGAGGAGGCAGGGAGATTCTGGGCCCTGAGGTCGCCACCACTGGCGCAGCCTCCACAGGCTGAGCCAGGGCCGCCGCGACCGTTTCGATAGAGGGCTTGGTCGGATGGATCAAGGCCTTCACCACCTTAGGTGCGCTCACCGCCTTATCCTTGAGGGAGGGGGCACTGCCACGCTCCTCCTCTGCCTTAGAGCTCGACCGGGGCCTCTCCAGGAGCTTCGCCGGGTGCTCGGCCTTCCTCTTACCCGACCCAGAGCGTTGGCTCGTGGTTGATGGTGCCGGGGAGGGTGCGCCCTGCCTGGCGCCCGTAGAGCCCGACCGTTCGGCGCTCCCGGTGCCAGCGGACTCGCGGTGCTTGGCCTTATGTTGGGCCCCCGTCGCCGGGGCGCCCTCAAAGGTCTTAGAAGACCGCTCGGATTTCTTCCTCTTCTCGCCAGACGGGCTCTTACCCTCCAGCCAGTTGGCGAGACGTTGATGACGGTCCTTCATGGTCCGTTCCGACATGTTGCCGCAAAACGCACAGTCCTTCTCCACGTGCGTTTTGTCCTCATGAAGGCAGTAAAGGCAGAAAGAGTGTTCGTCTTCCTTAAAGACGTTCTGCAGCTGGCATCCAGGGCAGACCCTGAACAGCTTTCCGGGCGTCGAGCTTCCCTTCTCCTGGGCCATCTCCGAGACCGGGCCTGAGAAGCTTCTGGAGTCCTCCGAAGTGTAGCTCGACGAAATCTTCACCCTTGAGGGGCACAGACGAATCCGACACGGGTCCCCGTTGATCGGATGTAGGATCGGTGGAGCTTGAGGCTCTTTTGACCGAAAGAATTGAAGTTTTTTGTGAAAAAGCGCGAAAAATAGCACTAACGCTCGAGAGCAATAGCACGAGGATCCCAACACATGAACGTGCGGTAAAAATCTGAAGATGGCTGCCAGAGGCGGTGCTTAGGTAGAGGGCAGTCATTGGCTGTGGTCAGTATGACGCAGAGACCAGTGATTGGTTATTACTACGAAAGACAGATCAGAAACGAAACTGATACTGGTTTTTTCTTTACCGAGGATTCCCAGCCTGACGACGGGGAATATTCATGAGCATGTGAATCCATGCCAGACCCCATGCTGGAGAAGCCCATTGTCCCCAATGTTGTACATCATCGCGGTTGAACCAATAGCAGCATACCTGAGACAGGAATACAAAGATATCAGAATAAACATAAACAGGGTCGTACACATTATATCCATGTACGCAGATGATATGTTAATATACTTGCGAGATCCAGAGGTTAACCTAGAGTACATGCTGGAGGTCCTGGATAACTTTGGTACATTATCAGGGATAAGGATCAACAAGACCAAATCCACCTCATTTCCCATGGCCCAGATGGCTATGGCAGGGAACGCGGATCTGCCCGTACTTCCCATGCCATGGATCGTGTTCCATTTTAAATACCTAGGTCTTGATATATACCATGACCCCAAACAGTAGCATGGACTACACACCATTTGTGCTGAAGAAGGTCTGAGCAGGTCTATGCAATTCTGGAGCAAACTACCCCTCTCTATGATGGGCAGAGCACTGCTTCGGGAAGGTCCCGTATGACATACCCAGGAGTTTTTTCCACGAGTTCGATAAGGATTGTAGTAGTTTTTTGTGGCAGGGCGGCAGGCACAGGGTGGCACTGCATACTTTACAGAGACAAGATGAGATGGGAGGGCTGAGGATACCCAATAGTTGACACTGCTCGTCTACAGCCCGCGATGGGGAAGCTACACCAGAGGGACCTGGTATGGGTATCTGAGAAGGACACTGGGGAATACCCATTTCTTGTGACCCTGGGCATCAAAGTCTGGCGCAAGGCCTGTAGAGTCATAGCAATCAAGGACCCGATCTCATCACAGACGCCACTGGCTGCAGTAATGGCTGACAAAAGGGGGCTGCAGGAGGGTGTCACGACACATAGGGAACCCTGTGGGATAGCTACAATAGGAGACCTCAAGTAGCTTGTTCGGAACTACAGACATCCACGGGCATACACAGCGGCCAATTCCTGATGCACATGACTATTATAAAAACAATAAAAAACCGGTGGCCAGAGGTAGACATAGCTCAAATAATGAATGAAGACATGGAAACCATGATAAATATCTTGGAGGGTGGGCTTGTTAGCTCAGGCTGTATGAGATCTAAGGTATTTAAGGCTGGCTTTGTGAATAGGCCCGAAGGGGGATTTCATGAGCCTTGTGAGTAAGACATTGAGGTCCCAGCCAGGCATAGGATTAGAGATGGTACAGCTTTTTGATGCCCTCCATGTACCACGGGCACCTTCTGCCACAAAAGTTTGTTCTGAGACATGGGGTAAGGACATGGGGTAAGCAGAGAGACGCTAGGTGTACTTTAAGTAAGTTAAAGAGTGAGCCCAAGTCAAGCAGGTAGAGCAAGTAGTTGACTATAGTGGTCGAGCAGCCTGTTGAATTGAGAGACTGTTCTGGACCATAACACAAAGCATTTCCATTTGTTAAAATAGCAGTGCCTTGTATTAAGCTTGCGTGGCTCAAGTATTTCCATGCACTTTTGGTTTAGGTTAAGGTGACCAAATTCTATAACCTAAGGAGCCAAGCTGCTAAGGTCAGCTTCTGAGGGCATGGGTGCAGCGTGGTTTCCCGATCCTGGGTCAGCAGGTTGTCCCTGCAGGGTAGTTTCATGGGAGGACACAGGGAGATCATTTTTAGGTGTGGAATCCAGGTCTGGTGGTGCCACATTGGAGCTATTCGGATCAGTGTTACTTGTTCCCGGTGTAGCTTGTGGACTATTTTGTTGCGCATGGTGTAGGGGGAAATGCATATGCAAATTTCCCTGGCCCGTTCATCAGACGCGGTTCCCCTTGGATCCATTCTGAGGAAAACTGGACACGTAATCTTAGCATTGCACGTTTTCCAGGGTTACGAAAAGGTTTATCTCTGGCAACCCCCAGTTTGAGAAGACATCGTTTCGCAAGTCTGTCTTTAGTTGCCATTCGTGCTCATAGGGTAGCACTGTACTCTTGCTTAGTAAGTCTGCCAGAGAATTGAGTTTGCCTGGAACATGTTGTACCACTAACATGTTGTGATGCAGTGCCCACCACCAGATGTTCTGGGCTAGTTTGGATAGCCCTGGAGAATGAGTACTCCCCCGTTTGTTTACATGGCCGTGGTATTGTCTGTAAGGACTAGGACTGTCTTGTGCGCTAGCAGAGACTTGAATGCTTGAAGTGCTTGAAGTGCTTTGAGAATTGCTAGTAGTTCGAGAAGGTTGATGTGCTCTTGGTTAGAGCCTTCATCCAGAGGCCATGAGCAGTGTGATGCAGGAAGCGAGTGCCCCATCCGGTCATCGATGCATCTGCCATGAGAGTGGCCTCGATCGCTGGTGTGTGTGAAGGCTGTTCCCTTAGCAGATTGTCTCTGTTCCACCAAAGTAGTGATTGAACCAGAGGTTGCAAAACCACCACTAGATTGTCCCACAACCCGCTTGCTTGCAACCATTATTTTGCTAGCCACTCTTGCATTGGACGCATGCGCAGCCTGGCATGATGCACTAGGTAGATGCAGGAAGCCATCATTCCCAGCAGGCGCATTGCCTTTCGTACCGTCACTTGATGACTGGCTACGTACTGAGCTGTTTAAAACAGCATGTTTTTGACCCTCTCTTCGGAATGGTAGACTAATCCGACATATGTTTTGATTAGTGCCCCCAGAAATTGCTTTACTTGGCTGGGCACTAGACTGGACTTCTTTCGTTTATGGAGAATCCCTATTGGAACAGCATATTGATAGTATGCTGCATGTTTTGAAGGCACCTCTGGGGAGAGTCCCAGGTAATAAGCCAGTTGTCCATGTTAGGGTACACTTAAAAGGACTGCCTCTGCAAGCTGGTGGCCACCACTGCTAGGACCATTGTGAATACCCTGGGGACTGACGCAATGCCGAATGGTAGCACCTTGAATTGGTAGTGCTTGTTTCCCAATTTGAATCTGAGGTATATTTTGTGTGTGCTGGCAACATTGCAATATGAGTGTATGCATCTTTCATGTCCAGTGTTGCCATGTAATCCCCTATTTTCAATAGTGCAATGACTTCCTCCAGCGTTGTGATTCTGAATTTTTGAAGTTTGACATACGTGTTTATAGGGTGCAGATCCAGCACTGGGTGCATTGTTATATGTTTCTTTGGAACAAGGAAGTACATTAAATACCATGATTTTTGTTCCATGAAGCGCACCAAGCCGATGGCTCCTTTCTGTAATAGGATTTGGATCTCCTCAAGGATGTGGAGGTGTTCGGAGGACATTCGTCCTACACGCGGTGGATGGTGGCGAGGTGTTTGGAGGAACTCCCGAGTATCCTTTGGCCACAGTATTTAGGACCCATCGTTCAGACGTTATTCCCTCCCATTGCTGGGCAAAGAGTGTTATGTGACCCCCCGACTGGGGACGCATGGGAGGGAATGTAGATCATTTGGAGGCAGCATCTGATGTGCCCCTAGAGGCTGCAGCTTTGCCTCTTCCTTCCCTGCAGCGAAACGCACACTGCTGGTACTGGAGGATAACTGATCATGCGGGCAGTAAAAGGAGGCAGCAGACATGTTTGCTCCCTCTTGGCCTTACTTTCCTGAGCCTTGCGCTCGAAAATTATGGCGTGTGTTAAATGCTCCTCTAGGAATGAAGGGCTTGTTGGAGATCCGACCATGGGTATGGACTGTCTCTTGCTCCTTTTTTGCTGTCTCCAGCTGGTCGTCGACAGCTTTGCCAAAGAGGAGACCCTCCTCGATGGGCATGTTGATTAAGGCCGCCTGTGTCTCTGGCTTACATCCTGAGTCTCTGAGCCAGGAATGTCTTTTTAAGAGATTACCCTTTACAATAACGCTTCCGGAAGTATCTGTGGTATCCAAGACATTTTTGAGGATGTTTTGGGAAACCAGTTTGCCTTCATTGGTGATCTTGAGAAGGTGGGAGCGAGCTAGTTCTGGTACTGAGTCCAGATGCCGATAGACCTCATCCCACTGGGTGTTGCTGTAGCTGGCAAGCAAAGTGGTTTTGTTTGCTATCCTAGTGAGGTACGCAGCAGAGGTCGTAATACGCTTTCCCAGCGTATAAAGTCTCATGCACTTCTTGTTGGGGGGTGAATCGGAGGTTGAGAGTAGAACACCAGCTCGCTGGCTGGTAGTGCTCACCACCAGAGACTCAAGCTTGACGTGATCTCGAATGTAGAGGGGATCTGAAGGAGAGGGTCTTAAAGATTTATCCACCTGTGGGTTCACCCCCTATTTAGAGAGGGAGTAGACTGGGACAGAGCAACCCTCTTTTCGATGGACTCTAGGAGAGGAGTAGCTTTTCTAACAGTTGTCTAACAGGCTTTTTCTCGTTGATAATATTTTCAACGAAGTCGGTCCTAGCAGGACTGGATTCCTCTGTGTCGATGCCAAAATGGTGAGACGCCTTTTTCAGCAGCTCATTGTAGAGAGGTTGGTCTGCAATAGGAGATGAGTGACCGCCTTCAACTACGGAGGGGTCGACAGGGTTGACAAAGATGATGTTTGGGTCGTCCTGGTCTTGAAAGTAGTCGTCCTCATCTGCCTGACCGGAATTATCGTAGACATCCACCCACATATCCTGGTCAGCCTGTGTGCACTGCATGTCCTCCTGAAAAGATCCCTGGGAAGACTCCCCGGGTGGCAGGGCTGGGGCCTGGAGAGAGGGCGTTGTTGACACCAAGGGAGGTATAGTAGGCTGCTCAGTAGGCCTTGAGTGAGTGGGCAGCTTACTCATGAAGTCCACAGAGAATGACATTTTGCCCATAGTGTCCATAACGTGTGACTGGGTCCAGGGAGCAGTAGACAAGATAGATCTTGGAGGCTGTGGAGTGATTTTAGGGGCCACAGTAGATGCTTCCACCAGACAATCTACTCCAGGGGTGTCCTCAGGCTACCAAGAGCAATTCTTGTGGAGGACGGAAAACAAAAGTGAGGACTGAAGACAAAAGTGAGGACTGAAGACAAAAGTGAGGACTGAAGACAAAAGTGAGGACTCTTCCTCAGAACGAGAGGCCGGTTTGTCCTGATCCTCGAGGAGATCCAAATCCTATTACAGAAAGGAGCTATCGGCTTGGTGTGCTTCATGGAACAAAATCATGGTATTTATTCAATGTACTTCTTGTTCCAAAGAAAGACCGGGAGCGTTTATGTTTTTTATGACTCGTCAGAAGATTTACGTTTGGACGGGGTAATAGATTTTAGAGGCCTACCTCTCTCCAACTTCCCTCTGCGCTCCCTCAAGGCCTTGGCCATCATCGACATGCATTCGTCACGCACCACAGGCAGATCCTGTGCGGGTCCTTCATGGACAGTTCAGCATCACAGTCCCGGCACTTTTTAAAAACGGACCGAGGAGTCGATGGAGCCAATGAGGAACCCATCTCGACGGGAACTCGAAGAATTTTCATCGAAGAAATGCAAAGAATCCCACAGAACCAAGCGTTACGTTACCGAAGTTGTGAATCGTGGAAAAACAGAACTGAGCAACGGGCGCTGCACGCGCGATACTTATACCAGTGATGAGGTTGAAATATATGTATATCCTATGTGGTACCACACTATACTTGGATTCAGTAAAAATGCACCAACAGCTAACAGTATTTAAAAAGCATTAGAATTTCTAAGCAAGGTGTAACTTCATAGATTACTGTAGAAAAGCATGTTAGTTTAGGAACATTGTCAGAATGCTTTCTTTAAAGTTGATATGCAAGTCTGTGTGAGGATCCCCCAACCTGGACAACCTGTAAAGGTAAAGTTAAGGTGTACTTCATCTTGTCTACTACAGCCCAGTCCATAATGTTCACTGATGCTCTGCTTTTCTCTTCATAAGTCCAACTACCCCAAAGTACCCACGATGCCACAGGGGAACAGGATACATGATAACTCACTGACCCTTGGATGATGCTCTTCCTCATCACAGTACCTTTGGTGCCTTGGCAGACGATACAGTGGAGTTCTTGGCTTTACTCAAAAGGACCCTTCGAGGATGGATCCTCTTTGGAAGGCGTCGTCACTGGGATGCTGAGGTCAAGTGAAAAGAAGGAACCAAGCCGTGTCGGAAAGGCAGCACTTTCAGTCTTTGGGGTGGTCTCCGTTGGCAGATCGTTATTCTGTCTGTGGATGTCCCACGAAGGTAAAACCTTCTGTGGACCCAGACAATGCCTGGCTGTAGATAAGACCCTTTGGGACTTTGTATGACTTTTTGGTGGTGGCAAGTGCAGTGGCAGAAGTAGGTGTCTGGTTTCAGGATTTCACGGGTTAACAACGTTCGGTACTTCAGTGATGCAGCCTCAGCACAGACCTTAGGATGGCTTCTGGTGACCTGGTCTGGGACTGCAGACCCTCACTAAGTCTGGAACCTCTGGACATCTTTGGATTTTGGTGGCAGGAAACCCATTGGCAGACACTCCACTGTACACAGCAACCCTGGATCTTCTTTGGTGGGAAAAAGTCGTCCAATGTCGTGGCAGGGATGTCCCTTGAAGGATTCTTCAATCAAACTGATCTTGCGCAGCTCCGAGTGACAGGCAACACTATGCCAGGGTACCCCCCTCTTCCGGGCGATATGCACCAATCTGTGTTACAGCGGTCACAAACACTCCTTCAGACCGTGGGCGACACAATTGGGCTTCTTCGGATCAAGATGTCCAAGCACCACTCCTCTGGGCTCACGAAGACCCCTTGTCCGGACGGCAGGCACACAGGACTGACTTCAGGGTACATTGAAAGAAGAGCAGCAGGTGCACAATGGTCACTCATAGCTCGGGAAGAGTTTGACTATCCAGGTCCTCTCTGGATTCTGTCCTTGTGTCAGCTCAGCAGTCTTTGGATTCCCTGAGGAAATGCAGCTGCAGGCTCCTGACTGGACCCAGGATACAAGCTTCAGGTTTAAACTTCAGCTTCAGTTCCAGAACAAATTGGTGAGTGAGGGGTCCCTATTTATACACATCTGTTCCCCATTCACTCAGGCTGAGCCAGGCTCAGTCAGCCAATCCCACAAAAGTGCATTCATGCAGGCAGACAACCAATCGGGCTCACAGGCATTCACCCAAAACCAGACACCCATAACACAGAATGGGAGTTGACTTCATAATCCATTCATATAGGTAACGCCCTAAGGGTGTACCCACAACACAGTCCCTGGCAATGCTGCAGCCAGTCTGGCAGGAGGCAACACCAGAGCCATATATGGGCCTTCCACCTAAAAGGCATCCCATTGTATGCCTGCATCCCCACCCAAATCATTATTCATCTCAAAATAATCAACTTTGGGGTTGTTTATTGTTAAGACCAGACAGAGATGAAAAGGCGGGAAAGGAGTCAGGACCCATTCCAGGTAAAGAATCAAACATGCCTGAAAATGTGCGTTTGCCCGACATCCTGAGAAAAAGTTATATTCCTTTTAAACAGCTGCACACAAATCTTTAGTGGATAATGCCTATCCTTTTGGATTTTTTTTTTATTTCCAAAGCAAATGACTTGCCAAGTGGTACTTTGGACCACTTTCCATTGTTGTTCACCATAACGCGTTTAGTTGTAAAGCAGGAAGAGGAATGGAAGCTGAATGCATTTTACCTGTTGAACAGGGCTGTAAAACACACTGAACGAGTCCAGAGAGGAATATTTTCGAATGAACAAAAAAAAAAAAAGTTGGCAGCTGGCTAACACTTTGGGAAACCTACAAGGTGGCGTTAAGAAAGCAAGCGATGAGTGCGATCCAAGAGAATGAAAGGGACACGAGGAAGTAGTACACTCAGAGAAGCACCAAGGGCTACAACAGACGGTTAGGGAGCAGAGGGAAACTGCATAGGCTGAAGGAAGAAATTAAGAGTCATGGATTTTGACATGGCCCATAATGAAAGATGGGAAAGGTCTTGTCGGGTACATGAAAAGGGAAGCAAGGGAGGGAAGTTATTGGCTTAGCAAGCTCACTGAGATGAGCCCGCAGAGTATATATATATGCTACAAGTCCAGGTCAATTGGAGTGGACTTTGGCAGGTTCCATGAGGCGTTATACAGGCTGTTGTTATTATTGTAATCCTAATTACATTGTCCTATTACAGAATTGACTGGCTGTCAAACCACTTGCGGGAACTCCCAACATCACCAATTAGTAACATAACACTCTTCAAGATGATAGATTTCCTGAAATGTCTCTAACGGATTCTTACTTCACCAGTGTATTGCACTGATTTCAGTGTATTGCATCCCCGCTGACGTCCCTTGTATGGCACAACAGAACAACACAAGTACAACGTGACATTAGAAGGAGGGCTAGGTCTTCCTAACCTGTGGACCGACTATTGGGCAGCCACGTTGGCAGTGATAAATGACTGGGCTATTGAGCAGGGACACGACTGTCTGGTGGACCCGCTTGGGCCAGGTCATAATGAGTGAAGTACTATATGGGAAAGCTATAAAGGGTGGTCTCCCAGAGGTTACAATTACAGTAATGTTGGCATGGAAACCGGTGATTAAATTATTAGATTGGGGAAGTAATTTGACCTCCTCCACTCTGCACTATGGGGAACCTCTTTGTTGGCAAAAGCTTTGAAATGGTCAGACTTTCAGGTCTGGGGCGTAATGGGAATCAAGACAGTATAGGATGTCTTTATGGTAGGCTGTAGACATTCCAGACTTTAGAGGGAGAAATTGCCCTTGGTAATAAAAAGACACGTACTTGGAGGTTTGGTCGGTGTAGTTCACAGGATTCCTAGCGCCTTGCCTGTCAAAATGAATGTTTCGAAGGAAGTGGAGACTAAGCAGATTCCACATTGTAGAAAGTCTAACATGTGTTCATGACGAAACCCCTAAAGAACTTGCAGCTGAGATAGTCAGTGACCTGGTGGCGATTAAGGAGGACGAGTGGACAGAAGCCCTGTCATCCACATGAATGATATCAGTAGTTCCCTATAATAATTCAATATAAATAACAAACGCATTTACTACTCTAAAAAAGACTTGTAAAAATGGGTAGAAGTGAAGATGACACATGCTTTTGAGGATATAGGGAGAAAGGATCCTTTTTTTCATACTATCCGGGATGCAGATTTATTCGGGTCTATAGGAATTCGTTTTTTTAATTAATTTTTGCAAGGACTGGTAGACCAGTCAAGAGTATGCCAAATATCAGTTGCGTTGGGGAGACATAATGCTCAGTTTGTTTACGGTAATGCTTTTGATATAACCATTGTTTAGACCAAAATAGTTATTACCATGCACTGGGATGACCCTCGGTCGCGTACAAGATGGGCATGGGAAAGGGAAATGGACAGAATTAAGGCATGGGATGAGGTGACATGCAAAAATAGGGGTAGATCACGGACATTTAAATAAATATGCGGGGTGGGGAGATAGATAACATCTTCCAGGCTAAAAATATTGATTTTGTAGCAAGGAATGGAGAGTATAACAGATACACCACAGGAATCGCTGCATGATCAATGTTATTGTACTATTTGGATTTGCGGTTTTCTTTTTGAAACTGCAATAAAAAAACATTTTTTTTTAAATTACAAGTGGTTCATCATACGCTTGGTTGGGGGTGGTTACTGTGGAAAGACGAGAGGGTGGATTCGGAAATGGGCTGTTTGGGAATTGTTGCTGAATAACCAAAGGGCACCTGAATATGCAGGGGCTAAACTCATTCCCTGCACAGAGGACGTTTTATAAACCATTATGGACAGACGTTAAGGAAAGGAGACCTCGGCAGTAAAGGGGAGAAATAGGGCATATATTTTGGGCTGAAGGTAGGTTTGAAGTGGCTGATGTTAAGAGGGCTTGTTGGCATCGACTCTTACTGGCAAAGGGGAAACTGGAAGCTCCCTAGATGTTCTTGGGGGACTGCTCCTAGTCCGAATCAGAAGGATGTATTCTTTGAAACTGTACTCATTTGTGTCTGGTTGGACCGAAGGGCCAGTGCTCTTGCAAAGCGTTTTTAACATGCAACCTAACATGCAAGTAGGTTGACAATCATTTAGAGGAGTGCAGATGATGCCAGACAGGTAAGCCAAGAACATGCTCTAGCTTCTCACCCAACACTTTTGGGTTGACAATCTGATGGTTAAGGATTTGTGGTGTAATCACCTCCACACCATCACTACACATGATGGATGATCTTCTGATGGAGTTTGGACGGAACACTGGGTAGCTGAATGCAATATACAGGCCATTGGCTAGTCTGATCATGACATGGAATGCAAGGACTTGATGTGGGGTGAAATTGGCACTCTAAGAAATAGGGCACTAACAGCACAATGACACGCTCCTTTGACTCATTCAAGGGTCACTTGATGGAGGAAATTGAACATTATTTTGAGGCTACAGGAGGTTCCCATGGGGATTGTATGAAATGTAGCCAAGGTTACTATTGGAGGGACTTTAAGAGCAGAATGGATAAAAAAATAAAGAAAGGGGATTGGTAACCAGCTTAAAAGGTCGATTCAAACCATGGAAAATATGCTTCACTTAGGGGAAGAGGAGGAGGAGGAGCTTTTCTTAAATATCCAGATAAACCAACAACTCCAAACCTTCCGTAAGGGAAAGGTATTTAGGATGCTACGCTTCCTTAGGCAAGCATTCTATTAAAGAGGATAAGAAAGACCCCTCCTAATCAACATACTCTAAAGCCGGAGGCTAAAGGATTAGCAAGGCTTAGATGCAAGAGGGCACTGAACACCTGAAGCCTTCAGAAATGGATTGCCACCACCCCCAATTCTATGGAAGTCAGTGGTACTGGAGAAGAGGGTACCCCCCCAACCCAACAATTTCTCAATTACTTGGGAACATTACATTTGCCTGGACTGTCGGGAGAGGATTTTTAGAACTTTGAGGCACCTAATGCAGTACATGAGATAGAAAATGGATGACATGATTTTGTGGAATACGTTCAGTAGAGACGGTCATACATTTCCTTTTATAAGACATTTAGAGAGATCATGGCCACAGTTTTAACTAAGGTATCCAACGGAAGATCAGAGGGTTGAGGGATCCCCCACCATCCTTCCTGGAAGTCTTAATGTCAGTCATTCCTAAGACAGGAAAAGATGCAGCAAGTTGTACATCATACAGACCCATCTTCCTGCTCAATACAGAGGTAAAATTCCCAAGGAGGATTCTGGCCTCGATATTCTATCCAGGGGTGGATCCATAATGATTACGTAGGCTTCCTCCGAGGGAGACAAGGAGTAGATAGCATCGAGACATTTATTTATTTGATGGCAATGGTGACGAGTGCTTCAGTGGGCACTGTCTTTTATTAATTTGTGATGTAACTATTAATGGCGGGCAACTGTGGAGAAGATTTTATAGTGGCTTTTATGCATCATTAACTATTGCGGTTATAAACTTTTTAAGTCATTTTAAATTGATTAATCTGTAAAAATGACATGAAATATTGAGTGTGATGGGATTTTAAATGTGATTATTGATAATCTTAAAATGAAAGTATGTATACGGTTTGTGATGGAATATTTGTATTGATTGATTGTTTTGTGTATGGAGTTATGTGTAAGGTTTAAATAAGCCAGCACAGTAATACAAAAATAAAAGGTTCTTTTCAGGGTTCAAAATTGCTGGAAGTGATTTAGCTCCTGATTGTATCCTAGAAGAGCCTGGTTGGCTACACACCAACAGTTAAGTTAACAGGAGCTACTGTTGAGTCACCAGGCAAAGAGGTACCATACAGTCATACCTACATGAAATCGACTCAGCATTTGGGAAGATGTATAAATGTGCATTACAACACCTCTAGACGGCATGTGTTGCATAACAGATCATAGATAACAGACAATAGACAAAAAGGTATAGTTTGCATCCCATGTGAGAGTTGAATATGCATTATGCTGTGTATTACCTTTTGTTCCCTAGTGCTAGTGCCTGCTTACTGGGTGATGCCAGATACCTATGAGCTGCTTTTAGTTCCTGCTTGCTAGACTGATTGCCTGATGGCTCCATCTCCCTAACTCGACAAGTTAATGCTACTGCATCTTCCCTTGCCCACACCACCAAAGTTATCAATGCCTGCAGACCCTTCTTATCCGCTGACAGTTCCCTCACCATTGCCTAAGCCGTCATTGGCTCTAGACTAGACTATTGCAATGCTCCATTTGCAGGCACCTCAACGCGCAATATCCACAACCTGCAAGCTATCCAGAACAAGGCACTCCGAGCTGCCCTCAACATTCCCAGATGAGGACACATCTCAGTCGTCCAGAAGGGACGTTCATAGGCTCCCAATATAAGAACTTATCACCTTTAAAATGCTGTCGCTCACCCACAGGTGCCTTGCAAACTCTGACATCCCTACCTGTCACAGAAATTCACTAAAGCCCAGTCAACGAGACCAACCAGATTGCATACACTCACAGTCTCACCATAGCGAGGTTTAAACGAGCTAGAGCTGGCAGATCGGGTTTTCCGATCATCGCAGCGAAATGTTGGAATATACTACCACTGGCCCTGTGTTCCGAGCAATCATACTGGTCATTCCGCAAACATCTGAAAACCTGGCTTTTCACTGGGAATTATGTGAAAGTTCCTCCCTAACACTTTGACTATATGAATACCTACTCTGTAAACGGTACTGCAACCAGCACCTTGATGCTCACCGGTTTGGAGCGCTTTACAAATGTAAAAATAAATAAATGACTTGTGAGTCTTAGTTTAAGATTCCATTTCCTTCTCGTCGTCATGATGCAATCTACGAATGTCAGAGTCTTGTGGGTGCAGGTTGCTGCTAGGAAGTTAAATGGGGACATGCTCTGTTGATCTCTTCTATTGCACTGCAGTGCAATAAACGGTCTGGCCTTTCCTATTCTTCAAGATACGTTGTGTGCGCTTAGTTTCTCTGACACACTATTCTAACCCTGAAGAGAGTGTAGTGGTAAACTGAGTCCGTTTAGGGATATTTTCACTGTACAGAGGGATGAGGCAGGGTTAGTCTAGGCCTCCATTCCTTGGTTAAAGAGCCATTAGCAGCAGCTAAACTAAATCAAGGAACCAAAGATGGGAGAACAGGATTCCAAGTTATATCTGTTCGCGGACTACCCTGTAGTTATCTAATCAATCAATTGCTCTCAATCACTACATTGATGCATTTTAGGTTTTCCATATTTCAATAATCGTAATCTTTCCTTTCTAGCTTGTACATTAGAACAAAAATATATATTTGCATGTATAAGTATCGGTTTTTTTTCCTCCATAATTCCAAAGGCTTTATTTTCCAGCTATGCACAGAGTGGAGCAACAGTTCTTTTCCCCAGTTAGACGTTCCACAGGTCAGGCCACTTAGTCAATATTCTCCAATCCCTTTGATACGTAATATTTGTTCACCCCAGAAACTACTTTATCTCGTTCCATCAAGGCCCACTGGTAAGGCATCAATGCAATTCGCTTTTCCTTGTCCCCGTTGGTATACCAATGGATCCAGGTGGTAGCTAAGCCTGGAAACAACAGGCAGCCGCTCATGATGGCCAGGCCTGGAATGATCTCGTACCACATGAAGCTGCAAAGAGCAAGGACCAACAATTCCAAAATACAGCCGCTCTCTATATCGTGAGATTGCATCCCTTAGGCTTGCTGGTACATCTTATGAGACCTAAGTTGATAGAGCGGATGGTTCATTAATAGAGGGACCAGCATGGAAAGAGGTTGATAGCTCTAATTAAGGATGCCTCTACTTTTCAAGGCCTTGACAATGTGAGCATCCATATTTGCACGGCCTCGAGACTGCAATAATAGAAAACTGGTTGAATGGAAGGTTCCTGCCCTGTAAGGAAGGAGGTAGATAACCCTAAGTTACTACCAGGACCTGACATTTCCACAAGATTCCTGGTCAGGTAAACATAGTGATCAATATTGGAATTATCTGAAAGCGAAATTATTTACAACTGAGCACCTAGTCAATGTTCCCTGTTATTCTAATGAATGGAGGAGTGTTCAGTTGTGAATAATTTCGCTCTGACGTTATTCCAATTTTGAACACTAGATGGCGTTTTGCCACCTTCAAAGAGCAGCATTTAACGTCCAACTACGGTTATCGCAAAAGTGAAAAATTAAAAACCAGAAGAACAAGTTACTTTCTTACCTGGTAACGTTCTTTCTATGGGATGGTCCGACGACGTATTCCATATCTATGACAGGTAATCACCACAGCTGTGCTGCTTCGGAAACTTTTCCGGCGTCTGCGTCCTGCGTCGATGACGTCGATGCGCCGACGTCGAGGACCTCCTCCGACGTCCGACGTCATCCGATGTGATAAGTAGGACGCACGACGCCTGTAGCCTCAGTTGTAGTTTTTTCCCCCAGAACGTGTGACATAAGTCAACTGCCAGTCAGACACAAAGCCTTGCGGAACGTAAGCTGCAATCGCAACAGAAATTCTGCAGCGGGGAAGGCAGGGTGGGAGCGATATGGAATACGTCGTCGGACCATCCCATCGAAAGAACGTTACCAGGTAAGAAAGTAACTTGTTCTTCGAGGGGATTGGGTCCTCCGACGTATTCCATATCTATGACAGACTCCCAAAGCAGTACCAAATCAAGGAGGAGGGAAAGAATTTAGAAACAAAATGTAGAATAGCCAATCAAATAGCAGAGCAAAGGACCGCCTTGCTAAAGGCCAGATCCTGCCCTCTGATGGAATCGAGGGAATAATGCCGTACAAATGTATGTACTGAAGCCCAGGTGGCAGCATCACAGATGTTGCGAATAGGAACACCCCTCTGCAGGGCAGTAGATGCAGCCACGCCCCTGGTAGAATGGGCCCGCAAGCCAGCCGGTGGGTCCTTACCCGCCAAGCGGTAACACTCCGAGATGGCCAAAATAATCCAGCGTGACAAAGTCTGTTTCGTCACAGCTTGCCCCAAGCGCTTACCAGCGTAACCAATAAAGAGTTGATCGTCCACTCTGACCCGGGACATGCGAGAAACATAAAAGCTCAAAGCTCTCCTAGGATCAAGCCTATGGAGCCTCTCCTCTTCCTTACCAGGATGCGGAGGAGGATAGAATGCCGGAAGAACAATCTTCTGGGCCAAATGAAATTCCGTCACTACCTTTGGAAGAAAAGAAGGACGAACTCGAAGGACAACCCTGTCCTTGTGAAATACAGTGAAGGGTGGCTTAACAGAAAGTGCCTGTAACTCACTCACTCTGCGAGCGGAAGTAACCGCAACTAAAAACACAGTTTTCAAAGTCAACAGCCTCAAAGGGCAAGAATGTAAAGGCTCAAACGGAGCACCCATAAGAAACCTAAGAACAAGGTTTAAATCCCAACCGGGCACCAGGAAAGGCGACGGAGGGAACACATTAGTGAGCCCTTTCAGAAACTGTGAAATCAAAGGGATTTTAAAGTAAGAACATTCTTCAGATGAGCGCTTAAAGATGGACAGCGCCGCCAGGTAACCTTTAATGGTACCCACTTGCAAGCCCCTGTGGGCCAAAGAAAGCAAAAAGGACAGAACCATGGGGATGTCACATGCAAAAGGATCCACATTCTGAACTCTGCACCAGTCGCAGAACTTACGCCAACGGCAACGGTACAGAGACTTAGTTGCGGCCTTCGGGCCGAAAGCAACACCTCCATCACGTCTTCAGGGAGGTCCCAATCCTTATACCTCAACCTTTCAGAAGCCAAGCGTGAAGGTTGAGGGATCCGACCTCTGGATGGAGAACCTGACCCCCCTCCCGTGAGAGCAGATCGTCTCGGTAGGGAAGACGACGTGGAGGGCAGATGGACAAGTCGAGAAGGTCCGGGTACCACGTCCTCCGAGCCCACGCCGGAGCAATGAGGATCATCCGGGAACCGAACTTCCGTAACCTCCGCAGCACTTGCGGGATGACGGGGACTGGAGGAAACGCGTACAGCAGCGGGAATGACCACTCCACCACAAACGCGTCTCCTAAGGCTCCTCTCGGAGGAAATTCCCGCGAGCAAAACCTCTCGCACTTCCGGTTGACACTGGAGGCGAAGAGATCCACTTGAGGGGTCCCCCAAAGGGCGAAGATCTCCAGGAGAATCTCCTGAGCCAACTCCCACTCGTGAGAGATCGCGCTCTGCCTGCTCAGAGCGTCCGCCGTCACGTTTTCGTCTCCGGCCAGATGAACTGCCGAGATCGAAACTTCCTGCCGGATGGCCCAGAACTCGAGCTGCATCGCCTCCCTGCACAGAGGAAGTGACCCTGCCCCCCCCTTTTTGTTGAGGTAGTGCATGGCCACAGTGTTGTCCGTCATGATCAGGACAGTCTTTCCTCGCACAGTCGGCAGAAAAGCCTTCAGGGCTAGCCTGACGGCCCTCAGCTCCAACAGATTGATATGGAGTCTGGACTCCGACGGAGACCAACGACCGCTGACTGTCAGCCCGTTGGCATGAGCTCCCCATCCCGTGAGGGATGCATCCGTCACGATCGTCACCTCCGGCCAGGGTAGCCAAAATGGAGCCCCCTTCATCAAGTTGCCTTCGACGGCCCACCACAGAAGGTCCCGGGTGACCGAGGGCGGCACCTGAACCGGGTCCGACATCCTGCCGGAGGACTGCGACCATTGCGACTTGAGTGCCCACTGCAAAGATCTCATCCGCAGGCGAGCCTCTGGCACCAGAAGAATGCAGGATGCCATGAGGCCGAGCAACCTCAAGAACTCGAACGCCGGGAGCGTCTGGGCATGCTGAAACTTGTGCACCATCTGCTGAATGTGAAGAGCCCTCACCTGGGGAGGAAAACACTGCCCCAGGGAAGTGTCGAGCACTGCTCCGATGTACTGGAGCTTCTGTGTTGGCGTCAAATGGGACTTCTTTAAATTGAGGGAGAAGCCCAGCCTGTGAAGGGAGTGGCAGGCGACGGACAGATGATCCAGGACTTGCTCGGGAGAGCTCCCCCTGATCAACCAATCGTCCAGGTAGGGGTAGACGTGAATCCCCCCTTGCCTGAGATGCGCTGCCACCACCACCATGAGCTTGGTGAAAACCCTCGGGGCGGAGGTCAAACCGAACGGCAGGACCCGAAACTGAAAGTGCGAGTCGCCAACCGCGAACCTCAGGTACTTCGTGTGCTTGGGATGAATCGGCACATGGAAGTAAGCATCCTTGAGGTCGAGTGACACCAACCAGTCCTGAAGCTGAAGGGCCTGGAGGACTTGAGAGAGAGTAACCATCTTGAACTTGTCCTTCCTGAGGAGTTTGTTCAAACCGCGCAAGTCCATGATGGGTCTCAATCCCCCGTCTTTCTTGGAAATCAAAAAATAAGGGGAATACCAACCCTTGTTCCTCTCCGCTACAGGCACCAGTTCTATGGCGCCTTTCTCCAGCAGGGCTTGAATTTCCTGCGCAAGGAGCGGATCCGGACACTTCAAAGAGAGGTTCCCCGGTGGATTGTCGCGAGGCCTGTGCCGAAAGGGAAGACAGTAGCCGTGGGTTATGATCTCCAGAACCCACACATCTGAAGTAATGGCACGCCACTCTACAAGATGCTGCGCCAGCCTTCCCCCAACCGGCGAACCATGGGACATGGCCTCATGACTGAGTAGGAGCGGCTGCGGCGTTACCTGAGGGCAAAGAGGCAACTGCCCGAGCGGCCTTGGCACCACGGGTACCTTGTCGTCCACCTCTGGTACCCCTGCGTAGGCCCCTTTGACTGCCAGCTCCTCTTGCTTTACCAAAGGACGAGTAATAGCGAAAGGAGCCACCCCTCCACTGCTGTCCCCTAGGACGAAAAGGCGGAGGTTGGCGAACTGCAGCGCCCAACGACTTCGCTGCAGCTTTTGAGGTCTGCAACCTCTCAAGGCTCTCGTCAGCCTTGCTGCCAAAAAGATGTTCACCATCAAAGGGCATGTTGAGGAGCCGGGACTGCACATCAGGAGCAAACCCCGAATTCCGCAACCACGCAAACCTGCGTATCACGGTGCTCGCCGCCATGGACCTACTGACGCATTCAGCTAAGTCCAAACCCGACTGAACGGACTCACACATGGCATCCTTACCATCCTGGACCATAGCAAGGAAACCATCCCGTTCGTCCCCTTCGGGAATATGTTCAGCCGCTAACGCAACACAGTTCCACAGAGTGTGCGTGAAACGCGACAAGGCACAAATGGAGTTGGCCGCCTGAAGCGCCATACCACCAGAAGAAAACACCTTCTTCGCCCAGCCATCAAAACGTTTGTCGTCCCTATCAGGAGGGATGGTAGGGTACGACGCCTGCTTTGCCGGGGCCGTGGCCGCCTGCACCACCAAACTTTCCGGAGTGGGGTGCCTGGTCAAGTAGCAGGGGTCGCCACAGGCTGGACGGTATTTTCGCGACAAGGATCTGCCCACTGCCGGGAGACTCTCCGGAGCAGTCCAAGCCGCCGCCACCCTACGCTGTAAAGCCATATGGAACGGCAGTACCGGGTCAGTTGGGGGACCAACATCAAGGATGTCCGTCAGATCATCCTGCACAAACTCCCCTGGGGGAGCAGACCATCCCAGATACTCAGACACCCTAGCCATAAGGCGCCGGTATGAGGAATCGGCATGGGAGCCAGGCTCAGGCCGACCAAATTCCACCTCTGGAGAGGTGTCCAGACCACTGGCATCATGCAGCGACTGCCTCAAATCGTCAAATTGACTATGGCCCGAGACAATGTCATCCGGCACCTGACTAGGAACCAGGCCATCAGAATCCTCATCCGCCTCCGAAATAAATTCCAGGTGGCGAAAAGGCACCCGAGAGTGCTTGCTCTTAACCAGAGCCTTCCTAGGGGGTACACCCGTGACACGGGGGACCTCCGACACGAAAGGCGTCGATGGCGTCGAGCGAATCGGCGCCGACGCCGAGAAAACCAGCAACGGCGCCGACAGGATCGGCGTCGACGTCGAGGAAATCGGCGTCGACGTCAGATGCAGCGCCTCCAGTATCGGCGGCGTCGACACAGCCCTCGAGGCCGGAGCCCCGAGCGTGTCCCTCGACGACCTGAACGTCGACGGCCTCGACGACGTCCTCGAAGCCGGAGCCTCGAGAAAGCCTGTCGACGCCCTCGACGCCTCAGACGTCGACGTCTTCCTCGAAGACTTCACAGGAGCACACGGTCTCGAACGCGTCGAGGACCGGGACCTGGAACGGGTACGGCGAGAACGAGCCTCCTTGTCCGAACGGGACCGCTCCCGTGACTCGCGCCGACCACTCTTGCGAGCGGTGTCTCTCGAACTCACACGGCCGACCCCACTCGGGGGCGCGGACGGCGGAGTACCCTGCGACTCAAGAATCGCCAACATTTTCTTCCCGAAGGAAGCCCATTCCTCCGGCGTCGCACGGCCGGTGGGGTAACCGACGTGCCGGGCAGAATCCTCGGAAGAGGACCTGGAAGGCGACCGGTGACGGCGCTTCCGAGAATGCCTCGAAGAGGCTGAGGAGTGGCGAGACCCACTCCTAGAAGAAGACCGACGAGACTTCCGACGATGACGCGGAGAGTCACCCCTCGAATCATCCGTCGAAAGCCCCGCCGACTTCGACTTCCGGGGCTTGGACACCCGACCTACCGACAACTTCTTCTTACGTTCGCGTAAGGCTTTGGACGTGAGCGACAGGCAGTCAACACAGTCATCCGTGTCGTGGGCCTCCCCGAGGCACCAGAGGCAGGCGTCGTGCGAGTCAGTCATCGACATCTTGGACCCACACTCCCCGCACTTCTTGAAGCCCGGACGCGGGGTCGAAGACGAAGTGGAAGACATCGTCGAAGGAATATTCACAAACGAACAGGTTCGAAGAACCAGAAGAACAGAACTCCAATGAGTCGAGGCTAGAACCGAGAAACACGAAGCAACACGTTCGCGGAAAAAACGGAACTGAGGCTACAGGCGTCGTGCGTCCTACTTATCACATCGGATGACGTCGGACGTCGGAGGAGGTCCTCGACGTCAGCGCATCGACGTCATCGACGCAGGACGCAGACGCCGGAAAAGTTTCCGAAGCAGCACAGCTGTGGTGATTACCTGTCATAGATATGGAATACGTCGGAGGACCCAATCCCCTCGAAAATAGATATGGGTTGAATTTTGATACAGTGCAGTAACATCCCATATTATTCTTCCCTGAAATCTATCCTCCTCCCCACCCCCCAAAATCCCCTTTCGCCTAAGCGTCCCTCACCACCCCAGTACAGTTGTAGTGCAAGAACAGATATTCCTGTAATTCCCAGGGCTCATTTCTGGAGGATACCTCGACACCTCCTCCCAGCTGACCATTTGAGGGAGACACCCTCCCTTCCTGGCCAACCTCTTACCCTACCTCTACTCTCACTTAACCCTTCCCCCAACTCCACTTTGCAACGAGGCAATTCCGTGTAACCTCGAAAGCACGGCCTCATTTCCCACCAGTGTTATCAGGCTGCACTATTGTTGGAGCTTGGTTTCAGTGAAATGGCATTTTAGAGGCAGATTTTGATCACTAGATACCCTTCTAGTGATAACGAACGCAACCTTGAAAGTCGGTGTGATCAACTTTTCTGCAGTCCTCACTATTTACCCAAGGCAAATCATTCCATCTCAATTCCCCCGTGTGTAGGCAGAAATACCTCCATCTGGTCGCCAGCCATGCTCATGCCGCCAATAATCATTTATAAACCATTTGTGACAGTGTGTGCCCCCTCTTTAGAAGGCAGAACAAAAGTGGCTTCCACTCCGCTGAGCCACAACACTTCTTGCCAACACACTTATACACTTACACTCTTGCATACTTAACTGCACCACTTTTCCCCACACCCTCTCCAAAAGAAGGTGTTCATGTTGAGAAACGGTTTAAAAATAGTCTCTCTGGTGCATTCTGGCATTTGTGCAAAAATGTTATTCTATGCAACTTAGATTGGCAATCAAGAGGACTTTAAAGGCCTAACAGATTAGCATCGGGCGGGGGGGGGGGCAGCCAATCAGGTTACATGGATCACAGGCTTAAACCGCTGATATCAGCTTGGTTCCACGGAACCTGCAGACAGCCTCCCCCACCCTGCCATCTTCTCCCCCCCTCAATTTGTTTTATATTCCCAACCCCAGCCTGACTTACCGGATGGTGGCGACCGCTTCTCTCCATCTCCCTTTGTCAGCCACAAGGGAAATGGAAGAGGGGCTCCTTAAGGAGCCCCGCCTTCCGTCTCCGTGGTGGCCATCTTGGAACTGTCATTTCTATGGTAACACAGGGTGCCACTGGCATTAGAAAGCCATTCCATGCGCTACACCGGCAGGGGTGGTAACATCTCCCACCCCCACCCTTCCCCCGGTGCAGCCCATGGAATGGGTTACTAACGCCATAATATCCAAAACATATCTGAAAATTCATGCCCAGTGGTGCATTCTCATTGGGCCCTAGATCTTAGAAAGTCAACTGTCCCTGCATGAAGCACTGTCCCCTAAACGTGGAATATTTGACCTGATCTACCCTTCTCAAAGGGTATCCAGTGATAAAATCAGGGGAGAAATATTTTAGGCTGACATTCCATCTGAACAATCACATGCAACCCTCCAGAAGCTATAGGGCGAAATTGCTCATGTACATTCTTATGCAAAGGAGATTGATTTTGCAGGATTTGGGAAGGGGGAAGGAAGGCTGGACATGGAACGTTGTGGGTTTTTATGATCTGCACCGTTTCATTTGCTATATTGGGGTAAAAGAGGGCTACTGTAACAAAAGTAGACTTACCATATCAACGGATACTTTGATTTGTTCTATTAGAAGTCTTCCAAGGTGATCATTATTATGTCCCCTGTCATTGTAGTTAAATATTTTTATAGTGGGTCTTGTGAGCATGATTTTATGTTACATTGCAGGCGAAGACTATTTGACCACAGATAAACTGTATGAGAGATAGTCTGCAATGTCTATATCTTAAAAATCGAAAACTTCGTTGGAATAAGTGCCTATACACCAAGCATAAAACAAATATAAAATAGATATGATTCCTTACTGTATCATGTGTGAGATCTTCAGGGTCAAGCGACATCTTGGCAACAGCTCTCGTTGAATCTTTGCCAGCCAGCGCATTATAGGAGGCACCTTTACCATAGAATTCTGCACAAACAAAAGAACACAGTGGGTCTTCAGGCCTCCAATTACATAAATGACTGTAAGATCCAGTCCAGTGTAGGGTTTCTCAGATCCGTTTCTATTATAACAAGTACTCCAAGAACTTCCTACAGAGCATTTCACTCAGAACTAGAACGCTGTCACAGGCGGGCACTCGATATTCTAGTGTAAGCTGCATCGAAAATGAAAATGTGCGTTGTCCGAACAGCACGAATCTCATAGTTACAAGCGGAAGCAAATGTATGAACAGTGTAGTGACAATGCCTTTTCCACATTATAAATGAATGCATGAATAAAAAACGATCAAGAGATTTCTAAAACAAAGTGGACATTATTGCAAAGGTGGTCGTCTCTGTAAACCATTTGAAAGGAGTTTGGACATCCCTTGCCTTGAATGGCAACAGACAGTAAACCAAACGCTGCTAAAGATGACGTCAAAAACTCTCCAGCCCTTTCACACCAGCTGGCAGGGTTTTACACCGACAAAATAAAACGGTCACAATACGGTCTTGTACCAAATGAAAGGTTATGTTTTAACTTGGCGTAATGTTCTTTGCAAAGCGCACCACAGTATTATTTGGCAGCAGGGCACTTGCTTCTATGTAATATTTTCTCTGTTCCCCTTGCTGGCACCAACCAACAGCATCTGGATTACCAAAAAGTGATTCATCCATTTCAACACAAAACATTAAGGACGATGGGCTGTTTCCTTCCAATGGGCAGAGGTTTATAATCCGAAGGACTACAAAATTACAGAAACATTTTATAAGCAACCATTTCTTGTCACATGTCCCAGAAGGTACAAAATACAGAGAAACAAACTATTTGGGAGATGATCACAGCATAAAATAATGCAACTGAGTACCGACAAAGCAAATCCTGGTATGGCCACATTGTCATTTAACTCTAAAGGTTAAGGCATGCAGAATATATGGGCGTAGCCAAAAAAGCAGCTCATAGCTGTTTCAGATAGTGTACACTGACAAACTAGCCCAGCCAATGCCTGCCTTGCTTGCCTTTGAAATGGAAGCAAAGCTCCACAGAAAAGAAATAAAAAGGCAGGTCCTTATAACCCTAATATTCCTATTGTATATGGGAACAGGACTAGACTTACACTGTGGAATTGACAGTTTTCTCATTGGATTTGTTCAATAAACAAGGATCCAATGGCTGTTTCGTAGAATTACAATGATCTGCAGGTTTCCTAGGTTTACGTAAACAGAACGTGGGCAGTTCAAGTGCTGAGCACCAGGCAATAGAACATCTAATTACAGGAAATCTAAAGCATGCTCATTGTATTTAGCAACTCTGAGACAGTGGAACCAACCTGTCCAGTTAGTTCCACAGCGTACGTCTGAGTGGTAGGGTGACTCAAACTATGACCAGACAGGGTCTTCCAGAACAGGAGATGTGAGCTGGCATTTTAAATGGTGCTTTGACTTGTGCAGGTTGTGACAGAGCTAGGAGTCCTAGGACTCCCGTTACTCAACCAAAGCTTGCAAAAGGATCATCAAAAAGTCACATGAGGTGTTGCATACTTTGTGAAACTCCTTACGTATGTGCAGCCCATTCAGAAACCTTAGGCCAGGAACCAGTGAATTGAAATGCTAGTGGAAGCCGTGGACCAGCCAGTTTACATGAAAGGGGCATTTTGGGAATGTTTCTTGTACTACATGATGGCACACCTGGTGTTAGAAAACAGGTAGTAACAGGAAATTTGAGCATACCCAGTTTGTCAGGAGACTGTGGGGAAAAGAAAGATTGCCAGATTGATGTGTCTGCAAGGAAAATTAAAAGGACTCCTCAGACACCCAACTGACCTAATGTCTCATTACAACCCCGGCGGTAGCCGTGCCGGTAAAAACGGCAGGCTGCCACCGGAGTGGTGCATTTCTTCCGGCGCCTGGCTCCGGCGGTCCGTGAAGCCAGGCGTCGGATAAAGTTACTCCCCATTCCCATAGGACTCCCATAGTCCCATAGGACTCAATGGGAATGGGGAAGATGGTAGCACCGGCACCATTCATAATGGTGCCGGTGCTACCGTCAAAGTCTGCAAGCGGGTGCCACTTGTACTCTGCCAGTCCGGTAACAGTGCCAGTAAACATACCAGCACCATTGTTACCGGAGTTGTAATGAGGACCCTAGTCTTTCTTTAGGAAGCAAAGAATGAATCTGCATAGAAGGGGAAAGCCAAAAACGCAGAGCAACAAAGAAAGCCTGTTGTGGAGGGACTGAATAGAAAGAGCATCACAAAAGGCACAGGGAGGTCCAGTAGTTTGTGTGCCAATAACTTGTGGTCATGGTCTTCCACTCCCTGTAACTCAAAATGCCCCTCCTCTTAAGAAGCGAGCGCAGGTTTGTCCCTAAAGCAAGTTTATTGTACAAACCACCGGGAGTGGCTAGATCATGCCGTAGAGTCAAACTAACCAGATCCGCTCCGAACCACAAAAAGATTTCACACTATATACATTTTGCAACATAACACACGCCCACAAATTTTGTTACAAAGTCATCCCCCAAACATGATTGGTCAAACCCATGATATGATATGGCATTTATAATGCACCTATACACAAGCATTTCAAGGGGTGACGGGGCAAGGGAGGGGGAACAGAGGGAAGACTGAGACAAACAATCCTACTAGGCTAGGTGACATTGAGATCGCGCCAGTGCAGAGAGGGAGAGGGGAAAAGTGTGAGGGGGAAAGAGGAGGGGGCAGTACATAGAACAAAAAATAAATAAATAAAACAATAAATACAATAGATAAGAAGTGCAGCCAAGTGGTGGCAAGTGCATGGGTTAAGTGCAGACATCAGGTGCTGGTAGGGGTCTGTAGTGATACAGAAAACAGCCCCAGAGTGCAGGGGGTGCTAGGAGGGCAGTGCAGGAGTGCAACTGGCGGGGAGGGGACCTGGGCCCAAGAACAGAGGGTAGCCAGATGACCAGTGCAATCCCCTTTCAACATAGATCTGCTTCCTCAGGACAACATCACATAGTTTCATATTGACATACCATTATTGATTCACACGTTTCATCTGCTCTGGGACCGCTAACCCCGGTCATGATGCACATGGCTTTACCAAGGATACTTTAGCAATACGAGGAGGGAGAGAAACAAACAAGTTCCCTTTGCACCGACGATAAGCATCTTATCCGCCCAGACTTGCTGGCGTCCTCATTTCACGCTAATCTATTAGCATGCATGGCCTCTGGCCACATCCTTGTAATTCCCGAGAACCTGATAAAAACCCATAAACCATGATCAATGCCCGAATGCAGTTAGCTGCCGTTCCCCAGCTATCAACCAGTTTTCCGGGTCAGAGAGTTTATCGGGCCACCCCAGGTTTCTGCGACCTACACAAACCCTAGCTATGGGGGGACTTGCGGCATACAGATTTGTGTATTTGCTATTCCCAGTGTTCCCTAAAGACCTGTGTGTATGCATGTTCAAGACTGCTGCGTCCACTCAGCGATTTCTCCATCCACAAATCTCCTTTTTTGCATGCACATGTAAAGCTTCTTGCTTCCCATCTTTAGGCACTATGTGGCACGCCACGCGACTACATCGTTTTCCTATTGCATCGGCAGATTTGACATTGTGTTGCTACACGCATACAAATGTATCAACTAAACAAAGTACCACTAACAGTAACTCCTGTCTCATTCTCATTAACTACACTAGATAAATGTTAAATCGCAACATTGTGTCAACATCACCGTCACGCCTGACGTACGCAATGCAAATCCCTGTTTCCCATGGAGACCTTTATCGACCACCCAAACACACTGAAGTAAATGGCGAGCTGGGCAGCTTTTGTAGAAAGTAACTCACTGGAGTCTTAAACCAGATTGTCAACATTTTAGCAAGATGACGAGAAACAGAGGGCTGGAAACGGAATATGCTTGGGTTTAGGGCAACAACACCACAATCTGAGAAAGTATGATAAACATGCATAAACGAGCAATTGAAGAAAAGAACTACAGTTGAGTAGTGTTTGGGGAGATGGACGGGGGAAACACTGCAGTGGTGTAGGTGTCCATATTCCCACAGCTTTAAGATTAATGTTGTGTACGAATACAAAATAAGAAAAAGGACATTCAACAGTATGAATGAATGGGGACAGAACGAATGTGCCAATACTGATCAGGTCTTTTCTAGAAAAGAACAAAAACCATAATAACCTCATTTATTTATTTTCAAATTTGTTTATTGGCATTTATCATAAAATCAGTAGCACATAGCCGGTCAATCGTGCCAAATGAAGCTAACTCTTTGCAGTAATATCTTAGTGAACAAAGGTGAGGGGGGGATGGGAGGAGGGGGGGAAGGGCGAAAAGAAAAAAGGGGGGGGGGGGGAAGTAGGGGGGGAGGATAGAGAGAGAGAGGGGAGAGGGAGGGCGCAGGGAAGAGGGGGGGTGTTCCAAACAATAAACAGTAAACCAATAACATTAACATAAACCGTCTCCGCATCTAGTCTTCTTCGTGCTTTTGCCAAGGCTTCTGTAGAGGGTGGTATGGGGGGGGGGCTCTTGAGTGCAGCAGTTTCCATAGGTGTTTGGGGGCCTCCCACATGAGTTTCTAGGTTTTGCAGTTCAGCACAATCTAGCTAGTGCCTGTTCACGGGGGTTTATCGTCCGAGGGGTATGTGATAGTTCTAACTATCTCCCTCCATGCTTCTAGGGTGGAGCTGGAGTCATCGGTAGATTTGGAAACGCTGTCTTCCCAAGCCTTAGTTTCTGCATCGGCCCATCTGATAAGTTCGCTGTGCCAGGCGCCATGTCTGGGGCCTGTTGGTTTTTTCCAGGACATGGCGATATGTCTTTTGGCCAGAAGGCACGATAGGTCCATTAGTTTCACCATGTGCTTAAGTTTGGCCGGTCTAGAGTACGTTCCTAGGATGCATTCTTCAGGAGTCCATCTGTATTTGGAGGCTCCTGCCTTCTCAAGTGTTAGCTTGACTTTTGCCCAGAAGGATTGTACTTTGTTGCACTTCCAGAACATATGTGTGAGGTCAGCCCCTTCTGCCCTGCACCATGGACAGTCGGAGCTCGCATTCCTGTTGAATGTCGCCAGTCTGTGCGGGGTGAGATATGTCCGATGCAGGACATTTAGTTGTATAAAGCGGAATCTGTGGTTTCTCGACACAGCCTTAGGGAATATTAGCGCCCTGGACCATTCTGCCTCCGAGAGTTCTCGGCCAATGTCCGTTTCCCATTTGTTTTTCAGGGCCTCTCCCTTTGGGTTGGGATTATCGTTGAGGTGGCTGTATATTTGGGAGACCGGCCGTTGCCCCTCGCCTAGGTTATATAATAAAGTTGTGAGAGGATCAGACTCAGGTTCTTCTGGCCAGGTGTCCCATTTGTGTCTTGCTATTTCGCGTATCTTTCGGTACCACAAGTATTGACTGGTGGGTATTCCGTCTACATTGTGTAGTGTGTTGAACTCTTTAAAGGAGCCTTCTTCATAGAGATCTCCCCACGTGTAAACCCCCTTCTTCTCCCAGGTCCTGAGATGTAACAAGTCCAAGTCTGACCTACACAGGTCCCAGATCAGTGGTATCTCTGGGGAGTACAGGTGTGTTAGATTCCTTAGTGATTTCGTTCTATGCCAGATTTGTTTCCCCAGAGTGGCTATGAAGGGTGTGTCTTTCAGCAGGTGTTGTGGCGCCCAAATGAGTTCTTTAAGTTGCAGTGGAGGAATCAGGGACTGTAGCAGGGGAGTCTCGGATGTGATCTCGTCAGCTAGCCATTTGGACACAAAGCTAAGCTGGGCTGCTAAGTAATATTTTTCGAAGTGCGGGAGTTGGGTTCCACCTTGAGCGTGTTGCAGAACTAGTGTGGAGTGTGCTATTCTGTGCCTGCCCCGCCCCCAAATAAAATCTCGTGTTATGGACCCCAAGAGGCGGAAAAATGAGCTCTTGATGTAATATTGCACATTTTGGAACCTATACAAGAGCCTAGGGAGGACTATCATTTTGGTCACCGAAATTCTCCCCATTGCCGACAGTGGGAGCTTTGCCCAGAAGGACATTGATCTTCGCAGCGCGGGTATTGCTGCATTAGTGTTATTTTCGTGCATCAATTGGGGGGTGTGCATAATCTGGATGCCCAAGTAGCGGAACCTGGTGGTCTGCCACTGTATCCCTAGTGTTGGAAGCTCCTCCGAGCATCTGTCCCTAAGGCCAGCTAGTGGGAATAGGCAGGATTTTGCCCTGTTGAATTGTATGCCTGAGACTTTGGAAAAGTTATCAAGGACGTCCAGCATGGTTGGGACGTTGAGGTGGGGGTCCCTGACGTACAAAAGCACATCGTCCGCGTACAGTGAGATTATGTGATCTGTCGTCCCTAGCCTTATTCCAGCATCGAAAAATTGTTTCCGAAAATAGATAGCTATGGGTTCTAGTCCCAGTATGTAAAGCATGGGGGACAGCGGACAGCCCTGACGGGTACCTCTGCATATCTCCCAAACTTCTGACACATGTCTCCCAGTTTTTACCCGTGCTCTTGGTTCGGTGTATAGTATTCGGATCCACCTGATAAAGCGTGGGCCAAACCCGAATTCCTTCAGAACTGCTAATAACCACTCCCAGTATATGGAATCGAACGCCTTGATGGCGTCTAGTGACAGCAGGGCGTAGGGTTCAGTGATCGTATCAGTTTGTGCAATAACATGTTGAAGTCTGCGTAAATTCATGGTTGTATTTCGGCCTGGGACAAACCCACACTGATCTGAGTGTACGATGTCTCCTATCTGTCTGGACAGTCTCTGAGCCAGGATTGTGGTTAACAATTTAACATCGTGGTTGAGCATGGCCAGCGGGCGGTATGAATCGCAGTGCTCCGCTGGCTTGTTCGGCTTAAGAACTGGGACCACTAGGGTTTCCTTCATGCTGTCGGGTAAGATACCTCGCTCGTATATTTCCTGGAAGACCTCATGTAAGAGTGGTGTCAAAGAGGAGCTATAAGTTTTGTAGAATTCCGAGGGCAACCCATCGCTCCCCGGGGCTTTAGCCGCAGCTTGTGCCTTGATCGCTTCGGCAATGTCCTCTGTTGTAATATCTGCCTCTAGTTCCTCGGCCTGCTCAGGGGAGAGCCTAGGCAGCCCTATCTCGTCTAAGGTGTCCGCTATGTAGTCCCCAGATATTTCTGTTTCGTGGGAGTATAGGTGTTCGTAGTAATTCTTGAAGGTGTCATTTATTTCCTGTTGAGTCTGGTGTGTATTGCCCTGTTCATCTTGGATCAGGGTAATGGTGTGTCTGGGGTGCTCCTTCCTGCAGAGCCAGGCCAGGAGCCTACTAGGTCTATCTGCTTCCGTGTGCGTCCTGTTCGTTCTGGTGGCAAAGTCGAACTTAGCGAGCCTATTCCAAGCATTCGAGCATTCTCCGCGGAGTGTACGAAGTCTGCCTTCATGCTGTTGTTGGTCTATGGGGTCCGTGCTAAGCTTCTGAATCTCCGCCTCGCCCAGCTCTAATTCCTTGCGTAGCGATCTTCTGATGCCACCCGCTTTCGCCAGTATCTCTCCCCTGGTCACCACCTTTAGGGCCTCCCATGTCGTGCTTACATATTCTACGCTTCCCTTATTTAGCTCTATGTAGTCGTCTATCGTGTCCTGCAGTTCATCTCTGAATGCCTGGTCCTTCAGGGCCGTTATTGGCATGCGCCACATAGGGATGGGGGGCCTGGGGCCAGCACGATTCCAATTTACAATTAGGGGGGAGTGGTCTGAGATCGTTCTTCCTAAGTATTCTGCTTCTTCCATCTGGGATAGGTGTTCCCTGCCGACAAAAATGTAGTCTAGCCTTGTGTGGAGGCCATGTGGGGATGAGAAGTAGGAATAATTCCGTGTATGGGGGTGTAGTTCTCTCCATATATCAGCCAGTTCTAGTCTGTCTATCAGTGTGTTTAGTGCTGTCGAGGCTGCCATAGTGGTGGTGGGCGGTGGTAGCGACCTATCTAGCATGGGATCTCGTACACAGTTGAAGTCACCACCCCAAATAAAAAGGCAGTCTCTGTGTAGGGTGGTTATGTCGTACATCGAGGCCAGGTATGCCGGGATGCTAATGTTGGGTAAGTAAGAGTTCACTATGCATAGCTCTTGTTGTTCGATGTGTCCCCATACAATCACATACCTGCCCTCAGGATCAGTAATAAATTTGGATAGGCGGAAAGGGAGCTGGGGGTGGATCCATGTGTATACCCCTCTAGCATATTTCGAGTAGGCCGTACCAAATCCCTGTCCCCCCCAGTGCTCCTGGAGTTTGCCCATAGATGTCGTTGTGCAGTGCGTCTCCTGTAAGAGCGCTATCCCAACCTTCTTCCTCTGTATATATGACTTAATTCTATTCCTTCGGAGGTAAGTACCGAGGCCCCTCACGTTCCATGTCATTATTTTCGTGTTTCCCGCCATTCTGTTTTAGGTTGGAGGTTACTGATCTCAATGTTTCGCAGGGAGGCTACCCCCAGGGTGTTGCCCCCTCCAGCCCACTCCCCTTCATTCAGGTTGATACATTCTGGAGACTTACCAACGGTTGTAACTTTCATCTGAACGGATGAATAACCAAAAATGTCTAACTGCAAACTGCCCCCAGCAGTTGCTTCTAACTTGCAGCGCTCAGGGGCTCCCGGGCCTTCTGGGCCTCTCCAGGCCTTTCTGCGCGGGTGGTGTGTAGGCATTTGACCTGCACTTGCCGTGGAGGGGCGTGTCAGCGGTGTGTTTGCTCGTGGTTCTTCGTGGTCCTGCCCGACGTAGCTATAATCTCAGTGCGGTCCCTTGTAGTATCCGGTTGAGTGTCTCATCATCAATGTGGGACATTTCATGGGTGTACATTTTGTTGTCCATTTCGCTCCTATCTGTTTTCTTGAGGGTCCTCTCCATTCCCGGCCAAGTTGTTGTGCTCCATCCACATGGTTGCCGCCTCCGGGGTCTCCAAGAAGATTGCCTTCCCTTTGTATAAGACTTTAAGGCGAGATGGGTAGAGCAGCATGTATTTTATGTTAAGTGTTCGTAGCCTGGCTTTCACTGGTATAAAGGAATTCCTGGCTCGTTGTACCGTAGGGGTGTAATCAGGGTATACGACTATTCTGGAGTCCTGTCTTCTAATCGCTTCGCCTTCCCTGGAGTGGCGTAGTATTGTTTCCCTGTCGCGGAAGTTGAGGATTTTTGCTATTATCGGGCGCGGGTGCGACCCCGGGGGGGGACGCTTTTGGAGAGATCTGTGGGCACGCTCCACTGAGAACCCCTGGGAAAGTTTCCCAGCTCCGATTTCTTGTAGGAGCAATGTCTCTACAAAGTCTGTGGGGTCCGAGCCTTCCATGTCTTCCGGGACCCCCAGGATCCTGACATTATTGCGTCGTGCGCGGCCCTCCGCATCCTCAGATCTCGCCTCCAGCCTCGCTACTTTCAGCTCCAATTCCGTTACCTTTGCCTTTAGGTCTGAGGTGTTAGTGACGTTGTCTCGCAGGGTAGCTTCATTCGTGTTTACTCTCTCCGTTAGGTTGCGGGCATCTTGTCGCATGAGTTGCATGTCCGCCCTCATTTCCCCTATTTTGGTTTCGATAGAGGTGCGCAGTGCTGCAATTGCTTGAAGGACCACTGTGTCCTTGGGTTCCGCCTCCGGCTGCGACTGCGCTGCATTGGGGTCTGGGGCCTGTTGTAACGGCTGTTTGGGCCTGACCGTCGTGTAGGAGTCCATTGTCGTTGACAGTTTTGTCTTCGCTTTAGTTGGGGGCATCTCTGCCTGTAGATCCAGTGTTAAGTAGGGTACAAGCTTGCTTTGAGCCACGATTTAGTTCCTGTCGTGGGCTTATGCGTCGCCTCAGATTGCGACTGTGGGGTGCAATCTTCGTCTGCGTGTGCAGCCACCCAGTTGCAGTGGGGAGAAGTTGCTCCGTAGGTGTCGCGAGCCTTTTCCTGCTCGCGGCAGTCAAGGGATAAAGTGTGGCCTCACTGGGGGTGGGAGTGGCGGGGGCCGCAGCTTGACCTCCTCGGCGGCCGCACGGACCCTGGACTCACCTCCCTGCGCGGTAGGCCTCCGCGGACGCCACAGTCTGCGTTCCGTTCTCCAGCTCCAGGCGCCTCTCCTGCTCCTCCTCTGGCTCAGCACGACGGGGTCGCGTGGTGTGTCTCCCAGTCTTTCCAAGCGGTACCGTTGTTTCGCCGCCTTTCGCTCGTGGTAAGGCTTCCGAGGACGCCGGCCGAGGAGAGGGGCACCCGCTCGCCCAGGTGTCCGCCTCTCGCTCTCAATTCGCACCGCGGCCCAGCCACACACTCAGCCAAATCTCCAGCAGTTCGGGGGTGGGTCTTCACAGCGTTAGGATAGGGCAAGCGGGAGGTGGTCTCCGCTGGTCCGTCCGGGTCTCAGAGTCTCTTCGTCCGGGAGCTCCAGTCCCCCTCCCCCATCAGCGCCACGGGCGCCGCCATCTTGTGGGGCCGAGGGGCGCCTCTTCGCCGGTCCCGTTCTTAGGCTTGCCCGGCTCGGTTTTTCTTGGGAGCAGGTTCCGGGTAGGGGGGAGAGGCTCCCCTTTCCAGATATGTTGTTTTTGGGCGCTTATGGGGTAGTTAGATCGGCGCAATTTCACCCGTACCAGGATCGCGGGCAGGAGCTTCTCGAGCACACGTCTTCACGGCATGCTCGCTGGCCACGCCCCCTACCATAATAACCTCATGATCAAGGTCCCCATAAATCTATGGTACTCCGTCAACAGACTCCCAAAATTGAAATACCTGATATTTCTCCGACCATAGCCCCCAACATTTGGCAAAGTTTATATTGTGAATATGAGAGAATTTAAACGGAGGGCAAGCTTTTTCTCAAAAACACACATTAAAATCACACACAGCAAACAAGTGGCCAAGCTAACACTGGAGAGGGTGTGGAGAAATAGGTGCATACCGGCATAAGTGGTGCAGGTAGGCAGGGGGAGACTGATATTACAGGTCATGCGAGGCAGGGGATCCTTTTTGGGCCATTAGCTTTTTAAAAAAGCTTTGATCACAATACTTTATACAACTTGAATAGGAGCAGACGTTCATAAGCACATCACGCTTTGGCAGATCATTGGGGCAGTTCTACCCACCCACTCCAGTTTGATCTGCCAAGGTAATAGAGCACTGCAATAAACAGGTTCTGAAAGCAAATATGTTTTAATGTACAAGGACTAAAAAGAAAATAACCTTTCAGGCCACCGAATGGTCTTAGACCGTGACTGCGGGAAACATTAAAAATAACTTATCTAGCCTTTCGTCGTTGCAGTTTCCAAGGGATTCTGCTGTTGTACAATTAGGTTTATAGATCCTAAAACGTTTGTGCATCTTACAAACAAAGGATTTTACTATAAAAATATTGCCCAACTATATGCGAATTCAGAAGTCTGCCTTTTCCCCCCTTTGAATTGATGAAGAAGATCAGGGCACTGTTGGGAAGATATTAAGCGGTGTGACAATGAAAGTGTTACAACAGAGGGCAACAATAGCCTTTTGTAAATGGGACAGCCAGGCAGTTTCCAATGTTGGCAGAATCAGGAGACGTGCTAAACTATTCAGCGTCTGTGGGCAGAAATTATGTTCTTAGTTTAGACTTAAAAAAGATCACCCTGCCCCGAAAGGCATGAAAGCGATCGTCAAATCACTAACAATGAACTTCTGTGTCAAGCTGAGATGTAAGGCCATAATTGAGAGAACCACGTGAAAAGGCATCGTGTGGGTTATTCTCCTTAAACCTTGACTGAATATGTGATAAAAGGAGGCATAGATCTGAAACCAGTCACATTCATGTGTTTTGGGATACCATTTGCTGAGGGCCTCCAACTCCATGGTTTTACCCATCACATCAATGTGAAAGTTTTCTACAGTACCACGCATCACCTCACTCATGACACTCCAAGAGGCCAAAACAGGTCAGGCTTGCTCATAGTCTCCTGCATAAGGCTTGGCACTTAGCAATGCAAGCTCCACTGCCCATTTGGGAAGAAGGCAAAGCCTAATTTGCATGTTGATTTCCCCTTTCTGTAATGCCACGGAAGGCAGAAAAACGATGGGTTAATGGATTCCAGACAGCAATGTCAGGGATCGTGACCAATTCAAAACCTTCCATCCCTCAATACTTCCATTTGTAAAATGTAGATTTCCACCATTTCTCTGAATGGCAGCGGAGGTCTCGATGTCCATGTTGATACACTATAGTCTTGGTCATTGTGGGAATTGATACAGATTTAAGGGCAGGCGAGCTGGGCATCTGCTCAAGGAACTGAAGCGCAGCAACACTGGACACAGTTGTATTTTATTCAAAGGGGTCAGTGTGAACAGCCCAAAGTCTTCCGCAGTCTGTTCTGTCTCACTCCCACCTCCCTTGTCTCGCCTCTATGCGCATGTCTTACCCTGCACATTCACCACCCTCTCCCTTTGCGCATCTCCCCCTGCCCTCTGTTGAAATAAATTTGATAACAAAAAAGTCGACCAAAAAGAGAGGGGAAAAAATTATTTTATTAGCAGAGACATTTTTCAGGAAGTAGTTTACACATGGAACTGACGGCAGAGACTTGTGTGACTATCTTGTACATGAGCTAACAAAAAGGTCAGAAAATTCAAATCTTAAAATAATTGGACTTTGACAACAGAGACAGGCATGGTATCAAGAGAGACACAGACTCAAAAGTAGCAGTTTGAAAACCATCATTATCAAACTTTGTGGGCTTGGTGCAATGCCTACCTGGCCAAAACTCTAAGGGTATTATTCCCTCAACTGATGCTTCTAAGGGCTGTCAATGTCCGTAAGTCCAAAGCCAAAGTTTGTCTGCGTCCAAACCTATGCTTGCCCTCACTCTTAAAACCAGATGGGCGATTTTCTTAAAGGAAAAATGGTGACGAAAAAGAAAAAAAGGAAATGTAAACCACAGCTGGTTTCAAGTAGTCTTACCAATAGGTGTAGTTCTGCCAGTACAACATAGTTCATCTCAAAAGGGTTGCCCTTGGAGCCTTCCACGCAGGGCTCTTGCCATAAATCAATAAAGTTCACAATGTCTTTGGATCTCTTGGGGTTCCCTTCCCCAAGCTTTTATCCTTCCAGTTTCAAACAACAAAAGACAGTTGTTAGGCCTCTCAGGGTTCTCTTCCCCAAGTCTAGGCCTCGCTCCATCAAGTTCAACAATGTCTTTAGTGGGCCTCTTAGGGTTCCCCTTCCCAAACCTGAGGCCCCTCTTTACAAAGTTCAACAAACAAAAGGTTTCTCTTGTCAGGATGCAATGTTCAATGTACTTTCGTGGGGGTATATCAGAGACTTTCGAGAACGCTGGGCTCTTTGCTCTTCCCAGGCGAAACCACTCTGACCTCGAACACCTCTCCTTATTCTCTGACACCTTTTCCTTTTCTGTGCCTCTTTCACTGTCTTTTCCACCTTACTGTGCTTCCTGCACACCTTTTTCTGTCGTGCACCCTTGCACCTTCTTTCCACCTTTCTGTGCCACTTGCACACCTCCCTAGTTTTCGCTGTGCTCTCTTGCTCCTTCATTTGCTCTTTAACGTGCCTCTTGCACTCTCTCTTTCGGGTCCGATGTACCCGAAATCTCACTTTCGGGTTACTTGCACCCTCTCGACTGTCCGTTTTCCTACTCACTGTCTCTTTTGCTGTCTCTCTCCGTTTTGGGTCGCTTGCACCCCTCTCCTTACTATCGGATCTCTCTCGCACCCACTCTTGGCTTTGTCTGCGCTGCCAGCGCACTGTTCTGTCTTTCCTTACTTCTGCGCCTCTGGCAAAGCTTTTCTGTCCTTCCGCTTTGCTTTCTTTCACCGCCTTCCAACTTTCGCCCCTTTCCAATTCGCTTGCTTCTCTCTGCTTTTACCTTTCTCTTGCCTCGCTTTGCTTTCTTTCTCCGCTTTCAAGCTTTCATCTGCTTTCGTCCTGCTTTTGCTCACCGGGCTCTTCTTTCAACAATGGTCCTGCTCCCGCTGCAGCCACCCGCACGCTACTGAGTTTCTCTCTGTCTCATGAGACTCACGAACAGTAGCATGGTGCCGGCGAGCAGGCCAAATGGGTTTGGGTCGAGGTCAGGGTCTCACCACCTGCCCCTCAGATACGCTTGGGACCGGCATACGTCCCAAGGGGAACAAGCATTTCCCTGACACCACTGGCAGGATACAGGCTGCCTCGCTTCGGCTCCTTGGAGACACAGCTCCCTAGCAATGGTGCAGCCCCTCACGAACACGGGCCAGTGTCTCGGCATGCTGTTCTCCTGCAGATCCTCCAGGCTTCTCTTCCTGCAGCTCCCTGCTCCTTGGCTCCTCTGGTCCAGTCAGCATCCCCCAGCTCGCCCTCCGATTCTAGCAGAACCACCCTTTTTATACTGCAGGGTCAGGTGTGCACAGTTGGGGAAATGTGTCTGACTAGTAGTGGGACAATTCAAAGGTGTTAGATCGTAATCCTCACTTTGTATTCCTATGTTGTTTCTCTGGGTAAACCTCATTGCTCCCGATCACCTCTTCCTCGTCCCAGTACTTATTTAAAAGGGGTTTAGTTTATTTGTAAAGCGCAAACCAGGCCCACGGGCAACCGGGCGCATAATCTTGAGAACAGGTTACAATTAACACTATACACATAATAAATGTACAGAAAATACTAATTTACAAGTTATAATACAAGTACATTATAGAGTATATACATACATTACATATATTACTCGTGGGAAGCAGGACTAAGGTGAGGAGCTTCATACGTTATGAGAGAACAGCCAAGATTTGGCGTTGTTCTTGAATGTTAGGAACGAAGGTTCAGTTCTGATGGAAGTCGGCAGAGTGTTCCAGAGTTTGGAGGCTAAGACAGGGAAGCTCACGCCACCGCCTTTTTGGAGTTTGAATCTAGGCAAGGTTAGGCTGTGAGTTTGGGCTGATCTGGTGGGTCGAGAAGAGGTGTGGAGTGTAAGGAGAGAGAAGAGGTAGGGTGGGGCATTGTTGTTCAGGCATTTATGGGTCAAGGCTAGAGTTTTCAAGGCAATTCTTTGTTTTACCGGGAGCCATCGTAAGTCAGATCGGACGGTGGAGAAGTGGGATCATCTCGGGATATTCAAGGCTGCCCTTATGGCATTGTTTTGGATAGTTTGCAATTTATTGAGGTTGGACTGGCTGGTCCCCAAGTAGAGGGCACTGCAGTAGTCTATTTTGGCCATAATGAGTGTTCTAGCGAGGGTGATGCAGTTAAGAGAGTTTAGAAAAGGTCTACAGGCGGTAATGAGTTTGCAAGTATAGACCGATGCAGACCTTACTGAATTTGTTTGTCTGTTCAAGGAGAGCGTAGAGTCCAAATAAACGCCTAAGGTTGTAGTGTCATTAGAGACCTTGATATCGTTACCGTCAATGGTGAAGGACTTGTAGGCTTGGTCTGATTTGTTGAGACGTTGGATTGATCCTAGTAGTAAGAGCTCAGTCTTTTTGTCATTAAGGCATAGTTCATGATGTGCCATCCAAGCATGAATGACCAGATAGCCATCATTCAAGGCTTTGGTGTCGGCTGTCTAATCACCAGAGATGGGAATGAATATCTGGGTGTCGTCCGCATAGTTGGTATAGGAGACACCCAGATAATCAAGCACATTGAAGAGGGACTTGGTGAATACGTTGTACAGTGTAGGGGATACATAGGAGCCTTGAGGGACGCCACTGTGAATGGGGGAAAGGTCTGCCGATGCTGTGGGTGAAAAGACTCTCATGGATCTGTTGCTCAGGAAGGAGTGGATCCAGGCATTAGCAGAATCGGAGAAGTGGACCGCAGATTTAAGATGTTGGCAGAGTATTTGGTGGTTGACCAAATCGAATGCCGCAGAGAGGTCAAGGAGAAGGAGTAGCGCTAACTTCCCATTGTCCTTTACCGTCTCCATCTGAGTTTTCAGATCAATCAGAGCTGGTTCCGTGCCATGTTTGGGACGGAATCCTGATTGTCTTGGCCCCAAAAGATTGTTGGATTCGAGGTAGTCTTGAATCTGCAAGTAGGCTGCATGATCCAGGATCTTGAGGAACGGGACCGTAGTGATCAGTCTAAAGCTAGTTGGAATGTTAGGGTCAAGGGAAGGTTTTTTGAGAAGTGGGATTACACACGCATCCTTGAGGTTGTCAGGGACTATACCCGTCTTGAAGGAGGCATTTATGAAGGCTGTGATGAAAGGGGCAAGGTCGTGAGAAGCTTCCTTGATGATTAGGTGCCGGGCAAGGGTCACCTTGGCAGTTGGACGGTTTGAGGTTGTTAATGATTCCTTCTATTTCAAGGGTGGTGAGAGGGGAGAAAGAATGGTTTATGCGAGGGATTGGGTTGGTGGGTACTAGGTATATATGTAGTTAATGGTTGGTCAGACTATAGGGATTTTTGTTGGTCTCTAATTTTGGTTTGGAGGGTGGCAATTTTACCCAGGAGTGCTGTCTGAATATTTGTGCACCAGATTCTATCTTTGGTACACGAGTCAGGGGGGGCTGCAGGTGTCTCAAGTTCCTTGAGAATTTTGAATAGTTCCTTGGTATTTGATTATGCTGACACAATAAGATTGTTGTAGTAGTCTTTTTTAGCTTGTAGTAGGGCTTCTTTATAGTTAAGGGTGGCTAACAGAAGATGGTTCTTGTGAGCGTCAGAAGGGTGGCTTTTCCAACGTGGCTCTGCATTATGTTTCTCTTTGCTTAACATTCTGAGCTGGGGTGTGAACCACGAGTTGAGGTGCGCGCGTTGTTTAGGTCTCCTAAGTTTAAGCGGGCAATAGAGTTGATGGCAGCAAGCACTGACTGATTATAGATGTCGGCTAAGATAGTAGCAGGTGTCAGGGGCATTATTAAGGGTGGGAAGGATGAGGGGGCGGGGGGGGGGAGTAGTTTTTCAGCGGTTATGTTCTTTTTATTTCTAGTGAGGGTGGCTGGGGCAACGGGAGGCGTGGGTAGAGGGGCTGCTTCCATGCTGAAGGTGATGATATGGTGATCAGACCAGACGCAAGGAACGTTCGAGAGTACGCAGATGTTGCAGTTGGTGTCGCTAAGCCAGTCGAGGGACCACCCTTTAATGTGGGTGGGTTCCTGTATATGGTGCGAGAATCCTAGGTCTGTTAGGGTGTTGGCGAGGTTGAGGGCCGCGGGGTCATTAGGGTCTTGATAGCCTAGATTTAAGTCACCAAGCATGATGGTTTGGGTGTGGTGGGACAAGACCAATGAAGGTTCTAGCAGGGAGAAGGGTAATAAGGTAGTTGAAATTGGGGAGAAGGGGAACACCCAGCTTGATTTTTATATAACCGGGACAATTCCGTTTTCCCCATATATCCTATTTTACTGGCGATTTGGAATGGTTGGACGGATATGGATAAAAAGTCCTTTACTTTAGTGAGGAAGGACCGGTTGATGTTGTTCCCTCTGGTTCCCGTACTTCCCCACCCTTGTCATTCTACTATGATTGGACTTCTCTTCCTTATTCAAGAGAGATAGACCCGAATATCCTATGAAGGCTTCAGGGATGTCTTTCTTACCCCCCGTTATCCTAATAGGATACCGCATCTCACCCGAGTGTCTCCCAGATTTATTACCCCGGACTGCCCAGGTGATCCTCCCTCACTTGCCCACCCCCAGGGTTGGGATCCAAAAGCGATGGCCCTCCCCAGGCCACCTGGATAGTAGAATCCCAGGGCTTACCTGGGAGAATACCCTCAGGTTCCTCACACAACGCACTTCAGGAAATCATTAATGGAAGACTTTTCTGATCTGGACATGAGGAAGCAAAGTAACCTACATATCAATTGGGGGACATAGCAGGGAGGAATGCTCAGGGGCAACATGCTTGTCTTATAACACACCAGCACAAGTAAACATTCGGTATCAAGAGGCTGGAATACGGCATGAAGCATGATATAAAAAGCTAACGTCATTCTTATATACAGCATTAATGGTCCCAGATTTCCTTTGTAAGTTGCAAAACTTTGCATCTTTTAAGATGAGCCCTTCCCCTATAAGTCTTCTTAAAAAACCGAGAAGAAATGGTTAGCCCTCTGAAAGACTTTTTTTGTCCTCAAACGATATAAAATGTCCTGCCTTCTCCAAATCATGGACATTTAATTGAACAGTTAAATAAAATGTTTTAATGCTCCATTTGTTCCCAAAACATTATTCCTCATTAACTACTTTTAGAGACATTGTTGCCTTTCTGCTCCTGTTACAGGGGATGTTTCTTGTGGTCTTCACATTAGGCTGGGTCTTGCTTTTCCGTTTTATTACATGCAGCAAAAGGAGTCAAAGGCAGACTAGTCTCTCTTTGTCATGTTCGCATACAGTGTGTTTACTTTTGCTCAGGGTACTGTATGATCATGAGCCGGCCTTGCAGGCATTGGTACAGGCTTTGAATAAGGCAGTCTAACCAGAGGCATTAGATTTGTAGGCAGATAGCAGCTTTTTTCATATTTCGCTTCAAGGGCAACACAATTATTTCAACTGCACCAGAAGGCAGTGCGGTTTGTACAGCACTGTGGACATACACTATCACAGCCTTACATTTCCAACGAGACTTGCAGCACAGTTTAGAATTTCTACTAAAGCTCAGAGGTCAGGGTCTCCATCGGCCAATGCAAGACCTTCTGCAGGGTCTCTTCGGTTTCTACAACAGCTTTAATACAAATATGTGAACTACCTTCTCCTTCAGTTATAGTACTGAGTTTCCAAGACATGAAAAAACATGTGAATATTAAAATGTCCTATGATGGTAGGTGATCGACAGATAGGAGTTGTACTATATCTGATCCCTCCCATCCAGCCGGTTTGTTTTTCTTCTTTAGTCGGTCATCAGTGAATGATTAGATGGTGAAAAAGTCTTGAGTAGTGCCAGTAATGGACTTCGGAAGTCCAGCAGCTGCTGTGATCGGGAAAGAGTACTGGATTACTTTTTGGCCTTGGTCCCGGATGTAGAAACGTGGTCAAGAAAAACATTGCTATGGTTCCAAGCACTAAAGTAGCAGGAAGTACCTGAATACTTGACGTTCTTAGCAGTACAACAACAATCACCAATTTAAAGTTGAATTGTGGTAACTGTATTTGGCTATTCTTTTTTCAATGTATTATTTAGAAATGGTTTATGAACAGTTATTACAACAGTCAATTTTGTACATAGAAATGTATTTATTTGTATTGATTAATTATGAAACTTTACAAAACCGTTACGCATATTAGACATGTAAAACATGAAACTTGTTAAACGTGCATTTTCTAAAAACAGATCTATGGACGACTAAAAATATCTTGGTATCTAAACAATTAAGCAACTCAAACAAGCTTCGAGAGCTTCTAAAACGTCACATAACCTAAGACATAGCCCATGGACATAGAAGTTAAACACTTGACATATGATATTTATTGTCTATAATTACATAGCCTTAGTTTAAAAACACAGGCATATTAATATGACTTTTTGTTGGGTCTAATTACATAGTGACTTCATCTCGTTTCTTTCACATGTCATGTCAGTAACATAATTAAAACAACAGTGTTAATTTAAAATGTATTTCATTGCATTTCATCTCGTCTGGCAGGGATCTTAAGTACAACCAAACAATGCAACACAGCAGCCTTTTCTTCAAGTGTGTGAGCTTCCAGCATTCAAGTGTTTTAATATTTAGCTCCAGATCTTATACAGCGCTATATGTACCGATTGGAGACGAGAATTTTAGCAAAAGTTCCAAAATTCATTGCTTCTTATAGCATCGCAGTTGCTAACAAAATGACCTAAAGTGGTCATCTACAATGTTCCCATTTTAGGGCATAATGTCAGGACATGTCTTGGAGACTCAATGCTAGCCTGTTGATTACACGCTGGACACATTCTTTGTTCAAGAGGAATATTGATATGACTACCTTGCAATGCAAGTACTGGGAGTTGATTCACTGGCAATTTCGTCGCAAAGTTTCTAACAGCTGTACAAGGACATTTCAAAAGATACTGTTGGGTTCTGTGGTATTGATGACTAATAGTTGATATATATTTAACATTATGCAATGTCTGGAGCTGTGTAGTTATTAATCCAGTCTCACTGTTAAAGTGTGTTTAAAGATAGCCTTCAATATTGCAAATGTTGTACCCTGTGAGTAGTCAGGACTCCAGTTCATGTCTTTGAAACAATCATCATTTAACGTTACAAAATTAATGAGTGTTTTTAAATCATGATGTGTGCCCATAAAAGGGAGCAATGGGCATTGGGGGGGGGTGGTTCTGGACAGAGAGATTTAACATAAAAAGAACCTCTGCGAATTAAGTCCAGACTCTTCAATAAAACAAGTCCCAACTCAAGGCGGAGATAGGCCATGGTAGTAGAGGTGGACAGGTGCAGCAGGTTTCTCCAGAAGGTACCTTCAATTACATTAAGCCATGCTAGATCTTTTATAGCTGAGGCCTCAAGACATATAACATAGCAAGTGTTAAACATTGCTTATATAATTTGATGATGCCCTCAATCGAATACCCTGCAGTTTGATTTGCAAATTTACTAATCAGGCAAGTCAACTGTCTTGCTTTCCTTTTTGTTGTTCTCTACAATAAATGTATATCTACCAGCCGCAATCAACTCAATTCCTAAATAGGAGTAGCTATCAACGTACTCAAGCTTATGAAAATGTATCTGAAAGTTCACTCTAGCAGGCCCACTCCCTGCTACCAACATGATTTTGGTCTTATTCATGTTGATCGTCAGATCATTTTGTTCTGTGAATTCAAGGAGGGCCTTGAATTTATTTTTGGCACCTCTTATTGTCCTATCTAACAGAACAAGGTCATCGGCATATAGTAAGCTTGCAATGTGTATAGGGATGAGCTTGACAGAGCATCCCTCTACATTTAGTAGTTTAGCTGCAAATCAGCTAGATACAGATTGAACAGAAGGGCGGCTTATATATAACCTTGTTTGACCCCTCTATTCACATGTATAGGAGATGTTACAGTACCAGTGTTGTCAAGCCGGACTCTTACCAGAGTATAAGTGTTTGATAATAGATGATAGTCTCGCTGGACAGCCGCATGATCGCAGATTCGTCCATAATATGGCATGATCCACAGAGTAAAAAGCAGCACTAAATTCCACCCAGATTATGTAGAGGGATGGTTTACCTTTTTGAGCAGCTTCACTAATTAATTTATCTATTAGCGCCTAATGTTATGTGTGGTCGCAGAACCACTTTGAAAACCGGTTTGGGTGTCCTGTAGTATGTTATTCTCTTCCACCCATGTCATTTTAACACAAAGGTGGTGAACAATTTGACAGTGACATCAAGCAAGGATAATAACTAATAGTTTGCAGGGCATAATCTATCGCCTTTTAGTAAAAGGATGGCTGACTTCCATGATTGAGGGATACATTTTTCAGAGCATACCTTACCAAACATGACATGAAACACTCTTGCCCATGCCTCAGGGTCAGATTTAAGAACAGCGTTAGATAATCCATTCAGTCCAGGTGCACGTGAACTCTTCAACTTAACTATCGCTGTGTGAATTTCACTGATACGAGGGGCAGATATCCAAGTCCCCCCATAATCATTTTCAAAACCAGATTCTTGCGTGGACAGAAAAATCAGACAAAACATGTTCCTTCCACATGTATTCTGGGATTGGGTTGACCATTTTGCATCAAGAATCTTCCTTGGCTCTAGCTAATGTTTGACAAATAGATCGGATGTTCCTGCTACACAGTAACGAAATTATGGATTGCCATTGCCTATTAAGCGCAGTGTATCGTCGCCTTCTCAAAAAGTTCTTAAGCACTTTTTTTATACACTTGATTTTTACTTCAGATTGCCAGTTATGGGTATATTTTGCTCGAATACCTCCAATTTGACGCTGCATTAGGCATTTTGCATCATGTACTTTGATCTCAAAAGAATATTTGTGTTTATCGCTGATCGCAAAATGTTGATCACCTACATTACTCATTTTCTGTGCAAGTGACTCCAGATGACTCATACTCTACCTTACACCCAGCCGAGGAGTCAACTTCCTCAAGAACAAGAGCATTAATATATCTGGTAGCCTTGCTAAGATTTCCAGTGGCCCAACATATTCCGTTACCTCCGTTATTAACTTTGAGATCTGCATGGGCTGTAATATTTTGAGATCTGCATGGGCTGTAGATTTCGGTACAGTAATTAGTACCGAAAAAAAATAATCTAGGAGTTCAGGAACTGGTACCAGCCGACCATGTGCACTGGCCCGACAGTCACCAATAGTGCGTCTGTTATACATCAAAAAAACTTTTCTCAGAGTATCGATCCATTCATGTTTCCTCTTGGTTTACTCGCATGATATGATAGTTTGATATAACAGTTTATTTGTATAGCGCCTATACACAATGTGTTGCAAAGCACTTCAAGACAAGAGAGGGAACACAGGACAAATACAAACAGTGAACATTCTTAAAAGGCCTTGAACAATAAGAATTTGAAATGTACTATCATACTCGGCCTGGCGACATTTCAGATAGTGCAAGAGCTAAGACACAGATGAAGAGGTGGGTGGGAAGGGAAAGGGAACAGAGGCATCTAACGTACTAGGCCTGACAACATTTCTGATAGAGCCAGAGGATTACAAGAGGAGTGGGTGAGGGGGGAGGAGAAGGAAGGAGAGGAACGAAACAAGCGACTATCCTACTAGGCCGGAAGACATTTCAGATAGTGCTGGAGAGGAAGGGGGAGGAAGAGAAACTAGAGTGGGGTGGAAGACAAACAATGCTCTTAGATTTCACATTGTCGTAAATAGGTCCACTGAGATGATCCCTACATGCTGCAATAAGGTCACCGCCCATCAGTTCAAATTCATGGTTTTGGATAGTCATCCAGGTTGAACAAAGCATATCAATTGCCTCTAGTATGTCATCTGGACTATCGACATAAGGAGAAACTTATACATTGAAAAGCAATAATTGGGAGAATTATACTTTGTTTTCACCAAGATTTCAATTGCTAGAATATTGTCTGAGCTAATGATTAGATTCATGTTGATTAGTGGAACTGTTTGTTTCACCCCAATAATCAGGCCATCAATCGGACGACCATGGGCGCCTTTAGTCGCCAGATGTTGAACTAATGCATAACCTTCAATTTGAATCTTAGAGCAGAACAAAGTTTCTTGCCAAAAAAATACATCAAGTTTATAGGGAAGGGTTAATGCGCTTTTTGGATCGAGTACATGAGAAAACCCCCTTGTATTTCAACTCTATCTTAAAAATAATTTTGACTAAACCAATTGGCGAACCAAAAACATCTTGAACCAGTCCCACTCTGTGGCATCATCAAGGGCGGCCGTATTGGCAGTATCCATCTTCGTACCCTCCATCTCAGCCCTTAATGATGGATTCACTGTTGTGGTGGTCTTAGATACGTGAGGTATTGGGACATGGGAGGGACAGTCGATAACATCCAACATTCTGAATCGATGACTGATGGTTGCGAATTAGCAAAGTCACTTCAGTAGATGAACAATGGACATGAACATAATTGCCTCCAACAGCCTTTATGGGTTCAACAAATGGGTTCAACAAAGCTGAAATCAGCTCAGGGCAACACACGTTATGCAGGTTTTTTGCTACACACGCTTAGGAGATCAGATCTATTAGTATGACCATCTGTGAATGTCGTCAGACCTCTACTCAATGTGAGGGTTTTTGTTTCCCTCACTACAGAGAGGGGGCATAATTGAGAGCTCTTAGGTGACTGTACTGGTGTGGCATGACACGTGTCACCAGAGGCCATAAGGGCATGTTCTGCTAACAGACCTGTCAGTTCACCCTGCTCAGTGATAGGTTGGGACACCAATATTACATCATTGTTTGAGCCAGCAGGAGGGTCATCTAACAGCAACCAACTGGTTGGTGTGCCAGGAGCGTGCTACTTTTGGGCGTTAAAAATTATTGGGTGTTTTGCCTCGAGGACCTGCCCAGGTAGAATAGAGGTATTATTAAGTGGTGCAGCAGACATCTTTTGATTGACAGAAGCCGATTTCCTTTTAAAGCGCCCGTTTATGAAGTTTGGCATGCTTTGCAAGGCACTGTTCTTTACAAATTTTATACATCGATAGATCTGCTGTTTCTACATCGCGATCTGCTGTTTCTACATCACGTTTCCAGGACTGTAGGGGGCAGGTCTAGGTTCACAATCTGCACTTTCAGATACAAGGTCAATGGGCATCTCTAGGTCATCGCGGACCGGACATTTGGGGTCCGGCGATACATAGGGGGGGGTTCTCCGATTTAGTTCATTGAGAATTGCTCCATGGGTTTTCACTTTGAGTATAAACACCACATCATTTTAACAGAATTTTAACTGCGAATTGCAGGACACCTTCGAAGCGTTGACATTATTACTTGGGGCATAATCATTCTCATTATTGGGCCGAGTTATAGAACTTTCATTAGTATCAATGGATCTCCTGTTTGTGTTGGGGCACAGGACAGGAGACATTGACAATTGTTGTTGGGTAGATGGTCTATTTTGTATAGTAACATCCGCATTAACCAGTGCAGTGTCGGTTGTTGTCACAGGACTCGCAAGTGTATTTGTTAAAGCGTTGTTATTAACATGTAAATCAGTGTTACTTACCAGCGTTGAACTAGTAGCTTTGACTTGTACAGTGGATACAGGTGTAGCGCATCTAGCTGCAGTGCCTGACAACATATTGCAACTTGCTAGTAGAGAGTTGTTGTCAATATCGCTGTAATCTGTTTTAGACTTCAAGTGGTGCTATGAGCGTTTGAGCGGTGTCTTGTATCTCTGCATAGTTCACACGAGTAGTTGTTGGTTGGTAAAATGCAGTGATTAAACCAGCATCAGTCACACTGTTGTGGGCAGTGTTACTGATTGATGTATTGGAGCGGGTAGACATGCAGTGGGGGTACACATGATTTACAGCTTTGTAATTGCCTCTTTTTGGGGGGGGGGTTTCGCATATTTTACCATTTGATGTTTTCTGGGACCTAGTTTTCATCGTGGCTTTGCTCGGCATGTCCAAAAGATATTATGGATATTACAAAAAGGTGCACGCTGCTTATAGTTGGTTGTCAAAGTACAGAAAAACAGATGTTCCACAAACACTGCATGTATGTACTGGGGATTTCTTTGTTTTTCAGCACGTAACTGTTCAGCCAACACTTAGACTGTAGAGTACACGATGCAAGGGCTATGTTCTACCAGACGTAGGATACACTCCTGACCAATCAATGAATCAAGTGGCAGAAAACAATTAAATGGGGCTCAAACTCTCAATTCAAGTATAAACATAGAACATAAAATAAGGAACAGTCGAACAAGGCTATTTGGACCACAGGTTCTCACATGGTGATCAAAGATTTACAAAAGGAGATGCTTGCGTGGTGAGCGTTAGAACACAAGATGTGAAAGCTCTGTTACAGTCACTTAAGAAGTAAGGTGTGCTCACCGTTATCCAAGCTGTGTGTTCCGTGCTCCAAGCCCCAAATACGAAACACACTGTCCACACACTTTCGCGCTCCGCGCAAGTGTGTGTATTTATTGTAGGTCTGCCTGGTTTAGATAAATAGAGAAAGCAGACTGCAGGCTTCGGAGAGGATCCCAGGAGAAGAAAAAAAAAAAAAAAAGTATAGCACCTTGCTACACCTTTTCACGAACCACACTATCCACACACATAGAAATACAAAGCAAATAAGAGCATAACTCAACCATCATACTTATAGCAGACAAGAGTAAAAGTCAAAACAGAAAGAGGGGAAGAAGGAGAAAATGAAGAAAAAGAAAACAAAAATACACACTACTTACAGGTGTCGGTAGGGGGCCAGAATGAATTACCCCGAGGGCGCAAGTGTAAACAACTAAGCATAAAGGTTGTTGAACACATCCGAGATCTTTTTATATCTATGAAGTCGGTCCTTATAATGGAAAGCTACTTTCTTTCTCTTAGAGAGAAGCGACAAACTCAACAGCCAGTCATCCACACAAGGGGCACAATCACTCCTCCAGAATCTGCTTCTTCTCAACCAAAGTGTCCTGTACACCCAAGAAGGTTTAGCATTCAGCAATATATTATCAGAGGGAAATAAACCTAGTACACCAATAAGCGGGCTTCGGGAGAAGGGAAAAGCCCAAAATAATCCATTCTCTGGAAAACACCAACCCAAAACAGAATTTTTCTACACAGCCACAACGTACGGAGGTTGTGCCAATGTCACTTCTGCAATTCCAGCAAACCTCATTGCAACACAGCTTACATGACTGCATTTTCCAAGCTGGCCAATATAAGTAATGATTAATCCGCTTTTGCGTAAAACATAGCTCAAATCATCAAACATATACTTATCCGGCCCGCACATATGCGATTCCACTCAATATCCATCAATAAACAACCCAAATCTGTATCCCAATTACTCTTACCACATAACGATGCCAGTGCAAATTCTGTTGGCGTTAGAAGCTTGTATAAAGTTGAAGTAGATAGAGGCATGGTTTTAGATGTGTCTAAGACCACAGGTGAGGCACGCATAACATTCAATGATGATAGAATATTTTCAAAGAGACCTCTCAGTACATTATAGCGGCAAGTCTCCGCTGCCTTTAGTTTATACTTCACTCGCAATAACTCAAAATCAAGCATATTCTGACTGTCATGAACCTGTCTGATTCTCCAAATGTCTGCTTTCTGACATGAAATCCATGACAAAGCACAATTATCCTGTTGCACAGCTGGGTTTCTCCACAGACTAAGAGTGCGCACAGAGAAAATACTTTTCACCACAAATCTCATTACATCTCCTCCACTCTGTCACCACATGTTTTATAAATGGGGGAGTTGAGTTGACCAGCAGTCGTTCATCCGCAAACAGAATAATATCAAGTGGCACATGTGAAACAGCTTCTCTCTCAATGTTAATCCAACCTGCAAAATCAATTTGGTCCGGCATAACCCAGCAACGTAAAGCAGGTAATGCAAATGCAGAATGATAACGCCTTATATCAGGATAAAAAAAACCACCTAGATTTCCAGCTTCGGAAGAACATCTCTCGGGATACGCGCACGGCCACCCTCACCCCACAAAAACCTAGTTAGCAACTTATTAATAAGCAAAAGAAATTTATTTGGAGCGGCAGATGTAGCATACTGAATATATACAGTAATTTTGGAAGCAGAGACATTTTCACAACACATGTTTTTGGCAAATATCAACAAGGAGAGATACAACACCTCTGTCAACAAATACACAAATACTTAAAACCTGAGTCATCCCATAACTCACGATCCACATTAAATAGCCCTCTGACACGAATTTCAAATCGGAAAAACTAAGGTCTTGGAGACATTCATCTTATAATTAGAAATGCTGCCGAACCTCGGCAATGATAACAAGCTCTGGGTTAGAAATCAGCACCAAAAGATAATCAGCATAGAAAAGGACCTTCGAAGTATAGTTCCCAACTCGGATGCCCTCAATACCTGGATCAATCCTCAGCACAACTGCGAGCGGCTCAATTTACAAGTCAAATAACGGAGAAAGAGGGCAGCCCTGACGAGTACCTTTCTGGATTTTGAAAAGATCTGAAATATGGCCGTTAACAGTCACGGCTGCTTTTTACAGAGCTCCAAAATGTTTGAAGAAATGTGGTCCACAATTAACTTTAAGCAAGACATGACATAGAAAAGCCCAACTCACCCTGTCAAAAGCTTTTTGCACATCTGTACTTACAGCTGCATACGCGTCAACAGAATGTCTCTTGAGGTAGATGACATCAAGCAATTCACTCAAATTATCGTAGCTATTCCTGCCACGTGCAAACCCATCTGATTTTTGTGAATTACTTTTAGGAAGTAAACCATTCAGTCTCATTGCAAACACTTTTGCCAGCCAAAATCTTAACGTCAACATTTAAAAGCGAGATAGATCGATAGTTCTCACATAAAGAAGGATTCTTCCCTGGTTTAGGAATAAACGTGATTAATGCTGTCAGCATAGACTCTCCAACCGCCTCAGTACACACAATTTCTATACATATAACTGTGCAAGTAAAGGAGCCAGTACCTGACAATGTTTTATAAAATTCTACCCAGAACCCATCAGGGCCAGTACACTTACCACAAGCAGCTGAAGTCCTAATTGCATTCTCAATTTCCTTGGCCGGAATTTCTGCATCAAGATCTAATTTATCTTGTTTTCTTAGACTCGGCATATCTCTGGCGCAAAAATAATCTTTCATTTCCTCCTCAGACACAAGCCTTCTTCTTCATACAGAGCTGCATAATACTGCCTGAACTCTTCATAAATATCTTCATTCTTCCTCAGAATTTCGACTCCCCTATCAACAACAAAGAGCATTTGTCCGTTTGCCTCCCTCTGCTTTAAACCACTCACCAGTAATGCTCCCGACCTCTCACCTCGCTCCCAGAATGCTCGCCTCTAATAAAACAAATATGGTTCTGCTTTTAGGCGAAGTTCATTCTAAGACATCTTTAGCATTGAACACAGCCAGCATAGTCTCATCACTGGGTCAGTCGCAATATCGTTTCGTAGCGCTCATACCCTTTCTTTAAACTGGCCATATTTGTCTCCGTTTCTCGCTTCTTGTATGAAGCATAACTAATAATTTTGCCTCCGACCGTTGATTTCAAAAGCATCCCAAAACTGAATCCAGATTTTATTCTAGGAATATTGAGATTTCCCATTCAATTTGGCTGACAAATTCTCGATCATTTAGTAACTGTGTTCATTTGCCAATTTTTTTTTTTTTTTTTTTTTTTTTTTTTTTTTTTTTTTTGAGTTCGCAAAACCACCCGCAGATCCATCGAAAGCCAACTCAATTGGGGCGTGGTCAAATATCAGCACATAACCTCCTACTAATCTGAAAAAGGTCAATAGGTGAAGCTGTCCTATGAGGGTTGAGTGGAAAGCGTAACATTTACTCTCGCCATTAAAATCACACCAAATATCATGCAAGTCCCACTTGTGTAACAATCTTGAGACCATTCCTCACCTTCGCCTTAAGCGTACAAGCCAGTCTAATTATATGTATCCACTTTCAAGTCTAACGTGGTATTAAAATCCCCCCTAATTACCCCCCTAATCACCACTGCCGTACTTTCCAACGCATCCAGGGTTTCATCTACTTTATCAAAGAAGGCATCCTGATCTACATTGGGTGCGTAAATATTCAAAAGTGTTAGGATACACATTTTCCACATGTAAATTAAGCGCAACAAACCTCCCATCGGGATCAACACACACACCATCTATCGTATATCTCAGGTATTTTCTAAACAGGATAGAAACACCACGTGAATTACTGATAAAGTAGTTTAAAAATTCTTTTACATACAAACTATTCAGGCTATAATCCACTTGACCCCCCGTTAAGTGAGTCTCCTGGAGAAGCACTATGCTTGGTCTCTTCAGTTATATACGTCAGTATGTCATTCTTCTTAAACTGGGTTGTTTACACCATTAACATTCCAGATCAAGAAACTAACATGCAGCCATTATTCCCAACATATCCCAATATTGTTATGGTTTAATTGCACTGACAACCAAGATCATTTGATTGAGCACATATGATATAAATACACATAATATGCAGCAGATAAAATAGTTTGAAAAACCCCCACAAAAAAAAAGGAGGGGGGGCAGAAAAAGCACAAGTTAGGAAAAACTTGAGGGACACAGAGAATAACATACAAGTCAAACTATTATTGGCTATCTGTTGGTTTTCATTGGTTTAAAGTCAGTTTATGAGCTAAAGGACACCATGTGTAGGACATCACATAATTTACAAAAATAGAAGAATGATTAGAAAAAAACATGCTAACATACTCTCACTCAGTATGCCACTGAGATATGATACAAGCAATGATTTATTATTCAGGAACTAAACTCCTCCACAAAGTGGAAAATGACTTGGCAAGTCCTACTCCAAGAACACTCATATCCTGTTACACTTCAAGAAACACGCCTACTACAGAGAGATCAGAAACGGTTCATGCATAATTCATGCACACACATCTTCAATTCTACAGCCAGCACTAGAACAAGTGGAATCCTGAGAAGCTCATCACAAAAGTAAATCTAAATGGAAACATTGTAGGCATTATTGGATAATGAGGAACATTTACTCTTAAAGGATCCAGAGAAGGAACACACTGAACACACTGAACTATACAACCTATGCCCCCAATTCAAAGCAGGATGTCCTTCTCGAAGAGGCATTGGGGAAAATGAATGACTTTTCAACAGGGGAAGTTATCAATCTTGGTAGGGGGCATAATCTTGGCGTACAACACTAAATTAAGGTCAACAAATATTATATGTTGAAGAAAGAACAGAAAAGAGAAGAAGCAGCTTTTCAAGAACGGATATAGAGATTTACCTTCTTCAAGAACAGACCACATATTAGTGTTACCCTTGTAGGGAAGGTTGAAGATGTGGGCATCGAGGTACAGCCATTTCGGACCATAGCCCAGTAAGGAGAACACTCAGGCTGTCACCCTCAAATGTAAGGAGAGGAACTTGGACCTTTGCAAAATAAGTACTGAAAGGCCCAATTAAAAAGGAGATTCATACTAAAATTGCCATTTTGTTTTTATTGAACACAGTACACGATACCACAGAAGCTACCACTTGGAATGCTTTTCTGGGGTTCTCTGGCCGGTACAGATGGGGATGCAGCTGAACAGAACATGATCGCCCATATTCCCAAGCAACTGTTACTTAATGAAGTTAAAGCATTTCAAATGATTACAAAGAAGGCCCAACCAGAAAGCTGAGAGCTGCTAAGGGTCTGCTTGAATTCATCAGAACAAGGATTGTTAGAAAGCCCTATCATTTACGATATAATGTCTTTATATTAAATCAAATAAGGTAGATCGGCTACTTGGTAATGTATTTAAAAAGACAGAAATCCAAGTAGTTTAGCACTGCATTTATAAATGAAGAAGCGGAAATGCTCATAAGAACTGAAAAAAAGAGCCAGAGAAGTGTTTACAACACTATCATGGCAAGACATGAAAAGATAGGCCTTAAATAACTACTTGAATAGCTACAGAAGCATACTCAGAAAAACTGGAAACTGAAATTTCCGAGAAAAACAAAAAAAACAAAAATCAGAAATACGATTAGATTGGATATAAAAACGGGACCAGATGGATACACAAGACCATTACTCAAGACATTTGCCCACATCCTGATACCTAAATGGACCCCTTTGCTTAACCTGCCATGTGGAAGAAAACACAATCCAACTATGGAGGAAGCCAAGATCCGGCTGATGTCCAAACCAGGTTAAAAAAATAAAACAATAAGAATATCATACATACAGACCTACAGCTCACATTAAAATAGATCTACATGACACACACAATTCCTGGCTCATTGAATCAAAGGTTCCTACCATCATTTATGTGGGTGGTGGGGGGGGGGCAAGTAATCAATCAGGATTTGTGTTGGGAAGCTACACTAAAGCACCTCAAGGAAAAGGTGAATTTGAAAGGGGGGTGAGGGGGCCTGTTATTCTCGACTTTTAGACATATGGGATTTGGGGAAAAGGTTTAGGTCCAGGATACATTTCTCCTATAGAAGACGGTTAGCAAAATGGATCATTGAAACCTTTCTGAGCCGCTTTATGTTATACTAGACAAAGCTGTCACCGCTCATATTTGCGCTTTTCCTGCAACCACTAGCTATCTGTATAAGGATAAAATCAGAAGTTCAAAGACACACTGTTTAGGTATGGGCAGACTATCATGTTCTGTATTTAGGAATCAAATTAGGCGCTCCTTTAGAGAGTCTATAGTTCAACTCTTCAGATCTTTTACAATCCAAGCAAGTGGGGACCAATGGACATTTTTTTTTGTTATTGGTATTTAGTTTATTTTCAAACTTTTACCATCCATCACTTTATCAATACACAATATTACAATCTGACAAATATTACCACAATTCCTAATATCAAAAGTTCAAATCCACTAAAACACTTAATTCATCCATATTTTGTTAATCACTAAAACCATGCATTTTTTTTTTGTCTTTTGTAAACCCATCATCTAAATATTTAGTTAAAACAAATCTCATTTTGAAGTCTTCACCCTCACACATATACTGCCACCATTCATTGGCAGACATTCCCCTCCAACCCCCCAGATATAAAATCACCTAAATAGGTTGTTCCAAATCTCTCAGCGCTAGACAGAATAGGGTTAGGTGCTACAAGGTCTCCTTGTTTTTACATAATCGGCACCCTTCATCTATAAAGCCACCTTGATTACAAGATATTAGCACTTCTAATGTACATGAAGTTCATTCAAAATCTCAAAGATAATTCTCGATGATACGGACTGGGGAATTTTGCTAGGTACCTTGGGAGCACATTCATAAATGTGTTGGCGTTATTTAAATGTGCAAATAGTTTTAACTCCTTTTTTCTGGTCTCAGTTTCCATCCAATCTTTGTACCACTGCTTTTTTTGATTATTATTTTTTTTTTTTTACACAGAGTACAGGTTCATTTTTAACAGCTGTTCTGTTTTGCCCAAACCTCTTTGCATCTCACTACACTGCTCCACCCATGCTGTCAATACTCCATCATAGGAGAGATTCTTCTTATCCTTTAAAACTAAGAATTGAGAAGGGCTGTCTTCCACAATTAATTTTCAGAACAGTGCAAGAGACTTCCAGGTTACCATGGCCTTAATCAAGAGTAGACCTAGTTCTTATCTAATTATTAAGACTGGGTTACAATTTGGCAAACAAAACTCTGCTCCAAAAGATACCTTCCAGCACCACCCCGATTTTCCATGATAAACGCAGTGCTGACTCCGCCCCCATATGAAAGGGCTGGAACCACTGCTGAAAAATTGTTAACACTTACGGCCAACAGGGGGACGGAGATGCAGTAGACCCCGTGTTCAGCTCCTCTCCCTAAGGCCGTATGGAGGGTCAAGCCCCCCCTAGAAGCCGACATCTGTGGACGCTACCCACCCACGCGCTGTGTGAACCCTAGGTGCACCCCCCGGTCTAACTCCCGGATTGGTGGATGCAGGGAAACGGGATATAAGGCCATTGAAAACTACGGCAGGGAATGCTGCGATCTCGACCCAGCAACGTGCTCCAGAAGGCACTCTGACCAGAGCGCGGGCTGATAGCAGCCCTGCCGGCCTGTGCAGTTCGGCGGGCCCACCGAATCGCGGGAGGCTGCCGTAGAAGCCGCAGCACACCCCCTCGTCCCTCCATCCAAGGGGGGAGAATTAACGGAACGCCAGAGCCCCCGGATAGGTGAGCAGCCTGCTAGCCCACCCCCAAGCATTGGCGAAATTGCGGTAGGCATCCGCAGGCCCCCGCTGTACCAATGTGAGGGCCAGACAGCGAGGGGCTCCCACGCCAACCCGGGGGGAGGGGGGTTGGGGAGACTGCCATTGCCATAACGAAGCCCAGCTCTGCCAACACACAGCGCAGCGTCTCCTTCCAGCCACACAGCACAGGGAGTTCTGGAGGCTCCCCCCAACCACAACCTTGACATAGGGTCCTGCTTGTTAACCCCCCTGGCAAGGAGGGAGTCGCCCGGGGCCTCGCCCCCTCTGCCTGTGAGCAGGGGTGAAGACAGTGAATCCAATGACAGCAGAAGCTGGTTGGAGCGGAGCAGCGGGCGAGGTCCAGCTCCCAGGCCTCAAGGATAACAGGTACCTCGCCCTAGTAGGCACCCCATCCTCCAAAATATAGCGGGGTACCCCAGGAAAGCATAGCAGCATCTGCAACAGACCACTCATTGTGGCCCGGCCCAGGGTAACCCCCTCCCACCCCACACCAGAGGAAAGAGGGGACAGACAAAAAGGAGGTGCGGGGTGCGCAGACAGAGCACAAACAATTGGGAATCCAGCCCGCTGCAGGCCCAGACAAGAGGTCAGGGAGACGTGCGACTCAGCACAGGAGGAGGAGCAGTGTAAACCCCTCTGGGGTTTGATTAATAAACAGCCCACGCTGTTAACTTTCTACAAGAGAGTGACACAGGCTAAGGGGGCCCCCTGCATGGGCGGAGGGGGAGGTGGAGGCTGCACAGGATGGGGGGCAAGCCTGGATAAGGAGGATTGTGGGTTCAGGGGGTGAGGTGTGGGCCCCCTGTGATCGCACAGGAGGCATGTACCCGCCCCTCTTGACCCAAGTCAACCAGGACATTCTCAGTGCCCCGGGAGAAGCGGCAACAGGAGTATAGCCAGGAGAAGGGGCCGCCCCTAGCGGTCATTGCAGCCAGGGGCCCCCAACCAGTGGGAAGTCTGACCAGACAGACGAGACGGGGTGTGGGCCCCCCCGGGCTTAGTATGGGGGCATGTGCCCACCCTGCCACACCAGACACGAACCTGGCACGGGAAGGCCCAGAGGAGCATACTGGGAAGACAGAAGACACCTTCCGGTCTGGGTTGATGACCCTGTGGGGTCTATAGGGGAGACTTATATCAGACTCAAGGACATGTGAACCCAAAAAGACAAGCACTATCTCCTGACAGTCAGTAAACACGAAATGAGTAACAATGACTGCTACTTTAATCCATATTCTAAATATAAGTAGCCAGTGTTAAATACACATAAGGTAAAGATGGGATACTCAATGATACATAGAACATACATAAAACATGTAGGTATAGTACACAAATGGCATGGCCCAAAAACAAATGGTTGGGTTGCAAATTCAGCAATTACATTTCATATGCGCCCCCAATGGGAGTAGCATGACAAATTATGAAATAATCGCAGTACACTGTACATTAGTGTGTAGTGGTAATAAAAGTGATAAACACAAATAATTGGTCAACAACTGTGTTTCGGCCTCTGAGCTATCCTTGGGTACCTGTTATTAGGTCGGCCTTCATCAGGACAGAAGAAACAAGTATACGTGGGAGATCCTATGTAGTCTGTCAAGAAAAATAGACAAGACATGAAGTCAGGAGAGAGTGTTGGGTTAAAAGGTATTAATACATTGTTTGCGAAGGCTATTAATGCATTATTGGGACATCCCGTAGTAGGAGACTGTATAGTCTAATCACAGTGTTTACCGTAGCCAGAGGCACAATAGCATAAAATCTGAGAGTCCACGTCTTCAGAGATGAGTGAGAACCAATTCCAAAAAATGTCCAGTCTGAATAATGACCAAACAACGAGTTTCAGAGAATGTATGTAGATCTCTAATACACAAACTCTTAATAGTGGAGGCAAGGGGTAAAGGCAATGTTTTACCAGCCGTGGGCCTGTAAAATGGATGAATCTAAAGATACTAGGCCGTCTTGGGAAGATTCATCATGTGGTAGGCATCGTGCCACAATCCAAACAAAAGGACTGTGGAAAGAAAAGGGGCGGGGGGTGTTAAAACCCTATCTGTGAGAGCCTAAAAGGCACCGTATTATAAACAAATCGCGGAGAGTGCTGGGCGTGAGAGGAAGTGATTGTGACAGGCTAGCTTCTCATGGCGACTGCATACTGATAATAGCACAAATGCTGGTGATCACAGTCCCGTAGTAGATGGCTGACCATCATGTTATCATCTACTGCAACCTACTTGGGACTATATGTGTTATGATCAGCATTGCTCGAAGCCCTGAGCATCACTTGTAAATATGTTTGATTCTCTTACCAAGTGCAGTGTTTTTTTCAAATCATGTATTGGGACGAACCTGATTTTTGATGTAACCCATACAGGATTAATTGACATCCAGTGAACGTGACTAACAATGTATCTTGAGCCATGTTTGTTGTTAGCAGACACTCATATGTCATTGTTAAATATGTTGATGTACGAGGCACAGTAACACCGAACAGAGGAAGGACCACCCTGGTACCCGACAGCACATGCAAGGAGAGTGGCGAGGTACATGGATGCAAGGGTGAGACTGGCCCCCTTCGAATACACCCCATGGAACTCAGAGGGAGGAACACCCGATCGCTGCAACATGTCCATAATGGGAGAGGATGCCAGTGCCACCAAAAAGGACATAGCTGCCCTCTTGGAGGAGATCAGAAGCAGGAGGGCGGACATTTGAGGGAGAGTCATTAAAATCACACATAGAATTGTTAAGATGGAGGAAAGACTGGAGGAGGTGGAACATAACCAGTCCTCCCTGGACACAATGGAGATCGAAATTGGGGTGCGTTTGCCGCAGGTAGAAAAATCCCGATGATGGACGACCTCGAGAATCGTGAGAAGCGGAATAACCTCTGCTTATTTGGGGTCCCTGAGAAAGAGAGGGAGACAGAGAAAGACCTATGAAGTACCTTATACTCCCATCACCAAACTCATCTTCGACAAGGATTCCATTGACGAGGTCAAGATCGAGAGGATACACAGAGCTGGTGGTGCGGCGGGTGGCCACAGGCTGCTTTCACAACTATGGCGACAGACTCCAAATTCTGGAATAAGGACAGAAAAAGGATCCAGTGATGTATGGGCCGGCAGGGTGATGGTCTTCCAGGACCTGTCCTCCCTCACCCTCTCAAAAAGAAGGCTCTGCTCACCCCTCACCAAGTGACTAAATGAAAAAGGAATCGGGTATAGGTTGAGGTTCCCATTCTCCATCTCTTTCGAAGCGGAGGGACACAAATACAGACTCGCCACGGAACAGGATATTAAGAAGGCCACGAGCGAACTAGCTGGAGACGCAGAGACCCCACACACCTCAAGGGATTGGAATCCAGACGGAGGACAGTGGCAAACACAGGGCTCAAGGAGAAGACGTATCTTGGGCTCAAGGAAGTTCAGGAGGCTGAACACCCCTCCTGTGGACGGGACCTGAGATAAGTGAATGCATGTTATCATATGGTGGTTGAGCAGGGATAAAGAATTGAATAAGGAACCCGCACCTAAGGGCCCGGGCTCTTCTCTGTTCCCCACCAGGAAGGGGGGGTTCGCCCCACCCCACGGTTTGTTGAGGGGTGCTTGGGTTTCAAAGTTTAAGAGAGGGGAGCACTAAGAAGCGGTATGACGGTAATAGGTGTGAAGTGGAGGGGGGAGGGAGGGATCAAGAATAAATGGTGCAAAGAGAAGGGGCCCAACTCGGCGTGGGGGGCCCGTAGGTGGTTCGGTCTTCACCCGGAGATGTCAACAGGGAGGGACCGAATGCTGGATTGGGGGGTGGTCAGGGGTTTGGGGATGGGGATGGGCATGGGGGGGTGGAGGGGAGGGAAGAAGGGGGAGGCTTCCTGGTACGGGCTCTCACAGCACTAGAGATATCTTTGGGCAGGGTTCATGTTGACATGCTGAGGTCCCACAGGTGGAATGAAACAAACTCCTGGATAGGGATAACATGATGACACCAGTGGTAAATAGGCCTTGGTGTGGGAACACTTACGAATATGGACCCTGAACGTGAAAGGTTTGAACTCACCTACCAAACGATCCATGGTGGAAAGGGAATATCAAAAGGGAAGAACTAGAGGTCATGTTCCTTCAGGAAACCAGGTACTCCAAGGGGGACGAAAAAAGGATCCCATTTGGGCGGGTTGGCCTGGAGTTCTGGGGTTCTGGCCCCCTGAGAAAGGTGGGGGTGGGTATCCTTGTAAAGAAGGGTCTCAGAATGGAAATCACCAAGGTTTGGTCCGATGTGGAGGGGAGGGCCCTATTGGTCTCGGGAGACATTAGAAAGATAAGATAAGGTTCACATTTGCCACTGTATGTGCCCCTAATCGGGCACAGTTAAGATTTCTGAAAGGCACAATGGTGAAAGGTTTGGTGGAAAGCTCGGCATCTGATCACAGGGAGTGACTTCAACACGTGGGCGGACCCGGACATGGACAGGCAAAGGCATGGGGACTGGGCGCAGTAGCCACCAGACCCCGGACACCGTGAGTTTCATGATTCACTGGGGGATTGTGGGTTAAGGGACATATGGCGCCACCTCCACCCACGGACAAAGGGTTACACGTTCTACTCCCCACCACATGGGACCTACACGAGGATCGATTACCTCTATAGTTCTAAAGATATATGGGAAGAAGCACGGGGCTCAGAGATCATTCCGTTTTCCTGGTCCGGTCACGATATGGTGAGGGTGGACACACAGTGGCAGAGTCTCACCCCCAAAGGGTCCAAACGGAGATGTAATGAATCCCTCTGGAAGGACTAGGAAATAGCAGAATATTTCAAGATGAATGATACTGGGGAGGTGGATAAGAGAACCGTCTGGGATGCAGGGAAGGCGACTTGGCGAGGGATCCTAATTCGGGAAGGAGCCAAAAAAAGGAGGGCAAGGGCATTAGTTGAGAGAAGATTGAGGGAAAAGATAAGACACCTGGACTCGAAAGCACACGACCCCTCCGGGAGGAGTGCATACAGGAGGCAAGGAGGAAGAGGGAGGAATTGAGGCTCTTGGAGGAGAGGAAAGTTATCCGTAGCCTGCAATTTTTAAACAAAAGTTCTACGAGACAGGGGACAAAGCAGACTCCATTACTGGCTGCGAGGTTGATGGGCCAGCGCGCAGATAGGTGGGTCGCGGAAATTGAGGGACATGACGGAGCAATGGATCCCACAGGGGATGGAATTTCAGAGGCGTTCGTAGCTTTTTATGAAAAGTTGTATGCATCGGAAGCAAACCCCGAAGCGCACAACATAGACTCCTATTTGAAGACCACTAATCTCTCCAAACTCTCAGAAGAGGAAACTACCATGCTGGAGGCTCCCATAACGAAAGATGAAGTTAGAAATGCACTGGAAAGTTTGCCCTCAGGGAAGGCCCCGGGAGAAGACGGCTTCACTGCAGGATTCTATAAAACATTTCTCCCCATCCTACTCCCTTTCATGACTGAGTTGTTCAATCACATAATTAGCAGGGGCTGGGCCCCGGAATCCTTCTCCCGGGCTCTTATTACAGTGCTATATACCAGGGTGATAGCCACGAGACCCGAACGGTACATGCCCAGATTGATTCACTCTAACCAAGTGGGGTTCATTAAGGGACAGCAGGGTGAGGACACAATGAGGAAGACATTACACCTGCTATACGCATCCCAAGAGATGGGACGGGGGGCATGGGGGGGGACTCTTCCCTTCTCTCAATTGACGCTGAAAAGGCCTTTGATCATGTGGAGTGGGGTTTCCTCAGGGCTGTCCTGGTCAAATCCAGTATTGGGGAAAGGCTTCTTCGAGGGATTATGGCAGTGTACACGTCCCCAATGGCCTCTGTCATGGTAAATGGGGGCTACTCACAGTGGTTCACACTTGGGAGGGGAACTAGACAGGGGTGTCCCCTCTCTCAGACTTTGTATCACCTGTCCACAGAACCCCTTTCCCAGAGGATCAGAGATGAACCTGAAGTGTTGGGTATTTCAATGGGGGGGGGGCTACAGGTTCGTCTTATACGCAGACGATATGCTGCTACTTATAAGCAAACCCCTGGTCTCCATAATGGCAGCACTCCGACTGATTGAGCATTTTGGGACCATGGGCGGGCTAAAAATTACCAGATGGAAATTGGTTCTTTTTCCACTGGACGGAGGAAGGACAAGGCTATTGGGAGCTTTACCCCACTCGGGCTGGAGGTCAACTTAAACACAATGCAATACCTAGGCATTAATCTTACGAGGGATCTCGAAAGGCTATTCGAAGCCAATTAACCCCCACTGATGTTAATACACGTGAACTTACCAAAATGGCAAAAGCTAACAATTTTATAGTTGGGTCGTCTTAATGCGATGAAAGTTGTTGTCTTTGCGAGGGTTCTGTACCTATTCCAAATGCTCCCCATAAGGATTTCCGGAGGTGTTTTTTCACAAGATACAGGGGGGCCCTTCATAGGTTCCTCTGGCACGGGAAAAAGGCAAGAATTCCCAGGGCAACCCTGATTTTACAACCGGAGAAGGGTGGGGGGGGCAGGCCTCCCTGATGTGAGGCACTACTATAAGGCTTCCCAACTCAGAATCCTAATTCCCCACCTCAGGTCCCAAGAAGACCAATAATGGCTGGCCCTGGACAACTTTCACTTGCGCCATGCTATGGTTGGGGAATGGTTGTGGGTGCCTAGGAATAAGTTGCCACAGAGAATCTGGGAGCACCCTATTCTTGGGACAATATGGGACATCCGAAGACAAGGGGCAGATATGAAGGGGATTACCACATTGCCTTCACCCCTGGGTCACATCTGGGTACCAGGATTAAGACACCATATCTAATCCAGGGAGATTTCAGAAATGGTTTGAGGCCGGTCTGGAGAGGATAGGGCAGCTCTTCAGGAAGGGCATTTTCATCCACATAACGGACTTGGAGGTGGCTCTGGGCATAGGCAATCTCTCAGTATTCTGGTTCTTGCAGCTAAAAGGGGCCCTCAAGGAGCCGAACATATAGGGAAAAGACAAGGAGAGCTCTCACTCTCTTTAAAACACTACTGGATAGGGGTACTGAAATGAGTGGGTTGATATCAGTAACGCTAACCTCCGGTGCCCTGCAGGAGTGCCTGGTCCGGACTGTTTCCAAGCGTTGCCCCCACAGGATAATTCTGCTATGGTGAGTGTCCAAACCACACCTTTCCCCACTGGTCCACTGGTGAACCGAAGCCCAGAAAGCAGTGAGGTTGGGAGAGTCCCGGTAGAACTTGAAGCCTCTGGTAAGATGTGTAAGGGGGTCTGGGTGTAGGCCTAGGAACATGTAAGTACAAATATTCATGTACATGTTCCTCTGCTTTCCCCCCGCCCCCCACATCCCCCTTGTGTCCCTCTAGATAGGCTGGCAGGTGTGCTGATGCTCACCGTATTTAGATGAAGGAGGGCCGGGGATATCAGGTAAGCATCTGACTCCAGTTGCTTCAATAAGAGTAGTGGTCTTTGTGCAACGCTGCTTGTCCTCCAAGAGGGTTTAGCAGCTTGCAGGACGGAGCACAGCTTATTTCATGCTGTTCGCTCTTTTAGAGTGACTCGATGCGCTCTAACAAGTCTCTCTCTTCCTCTCCCCAGGTGCGGATCTTGCAGAATGTCTTTTCGCTGGATTTGCAGCTGCGCGAAGAATGAGCGAGGCGGCTGATCGCTTGTTCAGGCAAGTTGTGCTAAATGGGGAGCTTGGTTGAGAATTAGCAGGTAAATTCAGTCTCTTACTATTATTTTCTCATTCCAGGAGCTGCACTTGCTGTGGGCCTTGATCGGCTACGATTCCGAGTAAGTATCAGGGCGGAAACTCGAAGCAAAACTCTTGTGATGAAGCTCTCGGGTACGTACGGCTGCAGGTGAGGCTGGGCTACGATTCCATGCGAGTATCAGGACAGAAGCTTGAAGCGGAACTCCTACGATGAAGTCTTTAGGTAAGTATGACTGCAGTTAAGTCCGGGCGTGCACCACACGTTGAAAAAAACAGGAGCGGTAAGCATTACACTGCTCTGGTAGGTAGCAGACGAAACGCTAAGCACAGAGTGTGCCCGGGGCATGGTTTTATAGCCTAGGGCCGCGCCCTGTTAGCAGTAGACCATAAGGGATGTCAGATCTTCGAATCTCCCGGGGGCCATCTTAGGTTCCATGATGGGTTCTGTCTTGGCGGCCATGTTGGTGTGGGTCAAGGCAGCTCCTATCAAATGCCTGCTCCAGCCAGCCACCCTACCTGTCCAACTTCTCCCTACACTGCCATGGGAGGATGTGCCTCGGATCATAATGCACATGTCTTGGGCCTTTACTGGGATTGTGCCAATCAGCCATGTATGGGGCCTTGGTCGGGGTGGGAGGGACCACAGGGAACTTGAGAGGGGGGGGGGGGGTGGGCGAGAGACCAAGAGGTGGAGATAGACGAAGTCTGACTGTGCAGGGGGGTTTCCAAGACATTATCCTGCCAGAATAGACAGCCCTCCATCAAGCTCCTCCATAGGTGGGAATTTGACCCTGTCAGACTGTTGAAAATGTTTCCTACCACAAGTCCCGTATGTTGGAGGGGTTGTGAACAGACAGCCGATTATTGGCACATAAGGTGGGGCTGTCCCAGGGTACAGGTCTTCGGGGACGAGGTCCTTGAGTGGATGAGAGATCTAGACGGTGTAGCCAGAAATAAAACACCCCTGCTGGCCTTGTTCGGATTAGAGGAGGAGGATGAAGAGTATACCAGGCTCCACAAAATTGCAGCGTCCTTGCTGCTGGCCGCTAGGGCCTGCATTGCCACCAAATGGAAAAATGACCACCCACCTAGCAGGAAAGAATGGTCCAATATTGCCAAGAATATTTATACCATGGAAAGAATCACGGCAGGGCTGCACAGAAGGGCTGGGCCAATGGAAATGGACTGGCACCCTTTATTGTAGAATATATGATGCCGGACCTACAGGCAGGGCGGCTCGAGGTGGTACTCCCGAGGGATGGGGTCTAAGAAAGAGGTGGTGAAACATGGGTGACCTAGGAAGAGAGACTGCGCTATTCAGAAGATGCCTTCACAGTAAATGCAGGGGGGGGGACAACGGGCCTAAAAGTAGACGTGTTCACCTGACAGGGGTCTCAGAACTTGCGCAAAGAAGGAGCATGCAGTACCAGGAGAAACGTTGGGGGTGGTCAGGGGGCTGCGGAATAACAACTGGTAGTTTTTTAAAGAATTTTATTTGTAATGTTGTAATGTCATTCTCTTCTGCAGGATAAAATAAATGTGATATATATATATATATATATACATACACACACCGGAATTAGTGAGAATTGTCCCAATATTTTGTGCATCACGGCTCCTTGAGCAGCCACGCTCTTTGCATTATCTCTAGTCTTTAGCTCATTCATCCACAAGGAATCGTCCACACACATTCCCAGATATCTTACAGCTTTCAGTGGTCTAATCGACTCCTGCCCCACTGACCATTTAAACTCTTTTTGCTGCCTACCAGCTTCTGAAGCAGCAGAATTTCCGATGTTGCTCCATTTCCAAGCCATCAAAATGGACGTAATCCTGCAAGATTTTCAACTTCCTCTGGAGCCCAATTGGGGTTAGGTCAAGAATGATCATACATCATCCACCCCACCGGGATACCATTTATCCTCGGTGGGAATGCATTAGGCGATTCAATAAATTGAACAAAGCGGGGGGTGGGGGGGTAAGGGCATCCCTGTTTTAGTCCGCTACAGGTGTTCATCTTTCTAGACATGGTGCCAGACTTATTCAATCTCACCTGGACTGACGTTTCTCCATACAGAGCCCTAATCGCCAAAATCAAGTCTTTGGGGCAATTCGACCGCAGGAGCTTCCTCCATAGCAGATCACGGTTTATGTTGTCAAAAGCCTGCTTTACATCTGTAAAGGCTAGGTATAGCTTAGTCTTTCCCCTTATTGTTTGGATTTTCAGAAAGTTTTGCAAAAAAAGAGGTTTAAGCTACACCAAACCTCCTTGACAAACCCTGTATGCCGGCAGTCGTATTGTTCGACCTCATCACCTATTCTCATCAGCAAAATTGAAGCAAATATTTTTCCCAGACCGTCAAGCAGGGCAATAGGGTGGTAATTTTTCAGGTCAGCCTATTTCCCCTCTTGAAGATTGGGACCAACATGGCAGTTTTCCAAGAAGGTGGAACTTCCCCAGTCTTCAACACCCTGCTAAACAGAATTAAACCGAATTCTGCCCATGCCTCCGGGGCGCTCTCAGCAAACAATTTGGAAAACCATCCGAGCCTGGTGCACGACAACTGCTGGCCTTATTCAGACACATTATTTCTTCTGTATCAAAAGGAATTGCCCACTCCCCTCTTCCTCCAGCAGCAAATCTCCTTTATCAGGATCCAGGGCTTCAAAAAGCCTTCCATAGGGCCTCATTACGAGGTTGGCGGTAACCCACCGGTGCTACCGGCGGGTTGCTGCCAACCCTGTAACACTTTCTGCCGTATGAGATCCCGGTGCAACCGGGACATTACAAGTCTCTGCGGCCCGAGATATCAGGCGGTGGAAAATGTTGTGCCCCATTCCCCGGGAATGCGTGCATGGAAGCACCAGCACCGTTGTGAGCGGTGCCGGTGCTTCCATGGCAACCCTGCCTAAGGGGGCCGATGAGTCCAGTAGGTCAGACCTGCCAGGCGCATCTGCTCTGGCAGGCAGAGTTGTAGTTTGCTGGTCTGGAAAGGGTGCCGCTACATTGCTACCAGCACCCTTGTTTCCGGCCCGGGAAGACTTGTAATGTGGCCCAGAGTGTTCCGCCCCGTTTATCCCCAGGCACTTGATTGCTTTGCGCTAGTTGCAGCTTCCCAGTTTCATTTAATATCTGCCACAAACTCCTGTCATTGTTAATAGTTAAAAATCTATGCAGTACAATACTCCTATACAAGATCAGACAAGTCTTCAATTACTGCCTTTGTTTTTTAAGGCAGGCAGCTCTAACCAGAACCGGGAGGCTTTGCATCTTCCTAACATCCCTGTGTAGCTTTTTCTTTTGGGCCTGGAGGGCTTCAACGTATGCATGTTTCAGTTTAAACTGCGATATTCCACCTTGAGATCGATGTTCATTAAAATCTAATAATTGGGGCGTATGATATGCATTACTTACCGTAAAAGCATTTCTGATGGTTGTATCTGCTTAATATGGTCCGACATTCAGTGGTAACCGCAGAGTATTGCATCGTGTCTTTCGAGAATCAAAAGGGGACATCAACATGGGAGTGCCTGTAACACTATCCCTGCGTGACGTGCAGTGTACCCAAGATCCCTCACACGTCGAGGTCCCTCAGATTGTTTTTTTCTGCCGAGAGGGAGCCTTAGGACTATTGTGAGTAAGTACAGAAAAGAGAGAAAGTGGTAAGATGTCTATGTTCCTTCCATCCGAGCGGGGAGGAAAGGGTGGGCGCATGTGAATCTAAGCAGATACAACCATCAGAAATGCTTTTACGGTAAATAATGCGTATATCCTAATGTTTTGTTAATCTGCTTAAAACACATGCAGTTGGAGGTGGGCTGTGAGACGGAACAGTAGTGAAAAGATGTCTTAGTACTGCCTGTCCCACCTGAGAATCAGACCTAGAATGAGTGTCCAGGCAATAGTGTTTTGTAAAGGTGTGTACAGAACTCCAGGTTGCCGCTTTGCAAATGGACTCAAGGGGAAAATTTGCAATGAATGCTATGGACACCCCAGTGCCTCGAGTAGAATGTGCTATAGGCTTGAAGGGCAGCTCTCTCTTAGCAAGACTGTAGCAGAGTGTGATGCATTTGACAATCCACGGAGAGAGAGTGGATTTGGAGACTGCATCTCCTTCTCTTCATGCCGCCACTGAAACGAAAAACTGATTAGTCTTTCTTAGTGGTCGAGTTCTTTCCATGTAGAACATGACAGCTCTGCGTACATCCAGTGTGTACAGGGTTCTTTCTCCCAGGCTTGAAGGATTTTGAAACAACATTGGTAGTTCTATCGATTGGTTCACATGCAACATGTAAATTAATTTAGGTGCAAACCTAGGGTGAGTGCACAGATCCACCTTAACTTTGTGAACTGTTACAAAGGAATCTAGGATTGAGAGTGCTTGTAGTTCACTTACTCTCCTAATGGAGGTAATAGCTATTAAAAAAGCAGTCTTATAGGGGAGGTCTTTAAGACTTGCTTTGTGTATGGGTTCGAAAGGAGCCCCCATAAGCCTAGTCAACACCACGTTTAGGTCACATCCGGGGGCCGGGTTAGAAATGGGAGGGTGAATTCTCTTCACTCCCTCCATGAAAGCTTTAATAACTGGTATCTTCCACCGTGACACTTGCTGTTGTGATGTAGCGTAAGCTGAAAGCGCAGCTAAGTGAACCTTTAGGGAGTTAAAGACCAGGCCCGAGTCAAGTAAATGAGTTAGGTACAAAACAATGTATGTGGGAGAGCAGTTAATCAGGTTAATGCTCTTGGAGTTACACCAGATGACAAACCGTTTCCATTTACTGGAATAGCAATACTTAGTGTTCGGTTTCCTTGCCTCCCTGAGAATGTCCATACATCTCTGAGGGAGCTGCAGGTGCCCAAACTCTATGACCTCAGGTGCCAGGCCGCTAAATTCAATGTCTGCGGGCATGGGTGAAGCGTCTCCCCTCTGTCTTGCGACATGTTTTATGGGCAAGACAGTTTGACTGGAGGAGATAGGGACATCTCCCATCAGATGAGCGAACCAGGGTTGGCGGGCCCACATGGGGGCCACCAGCATCATTGTGACTGGTTCCTAGTGCATCTTGTGCACGATCTTGTGGAGAAGCGGGTAAGGGGGAAAAGCGTAGACAAATTTCACTGACCACGTTATCCAGAGTCTGTTCCCCTTGGAACGGTTCTGGGGGTACCTGGAGGCGTAATCTTGGCATGGAGCGTTCTCCGGAGTTGCGAACAAATCTATCTCTGGGAAGCCCCATTCTGCAAAAACATTGGAGACGATGTCTCTGTGTAATCGTCATTCCTACTCCATGGACAATGGGAAGTCTCTGCTGAGTACGTCTGCCAGAAGATGGAGTTCCCGTGGAACATGTGATAACAGGAACATGTTGCATTTGAGAGCCCACTTCCAAATGTTCTGGGACAGTTTGGACAGCCCTGGAGAGTGAGTGCCCCCTTGTTTGTTCAGATAGTACATGGCCGTGGTGCCGTCTGTGAGGATCAGGATCATCTTCCCCTACAGTTGTGTCTGGAAAGCTTTTAGTGCTTTGAACGCTACTAACAGTTCCAACAGGTTTATGTGGTTACATGCCATGTCTGACGACCAAACTCTGTGCACTGTTTGTTGAAGCAGGTGAACTCCCCACCACTGTAAGAGACGCGTCTGTAGTTAGGGTGGCTTCCACTGCGGGGGTGGTGAAGGATTTCCCCTTCAAGAGGTTGTCCCTCAACCACCACTTGAGCGAGGGACCGAGGGCCCGGCAAGACAACCACTAGATCGTCCCACTGTGTGCCAGCCTGACACCACTGGCTGTTGAGCCACTCTTGCATTGTGCGCATGCGTAAGCGCGCGTGAGGACCAAGTAGATACAGGACGCCATCATTCCTAGCAGTCGCATAGCCTTGCGTACCGTCACCTCTCGATTGACTACATACTGAGGGATTTGAAACATGTTTTGAACCCTCTCGTTGGAGGGAAAGACAAGGCCGTCCTTTGTTCGAATTAGAGCCCCTAGGAACTGTTTGACCTGACTGGGGTCTAGGCTGGATTTATTCTCGTTGATAGAGAATCCCAGACTGAATAAAAGATAGATCGTCTTGAGTATTTGACAGACATTTTTGTAAGAGTCCCCTGTTATGAGCCAGTCGTTGAGGTAAGGATAGACCGGGATGGATTGCCTGCGCAGATGTGCTGCTGCCACCGCTAGTACCTTTGTAAATACCCTTGGTGCAGATGCTATGCCGAAGGGTAGTACCTAGAACTGATAATGCTGGTCTTGTATCATAAATCTGAGGTATTTTGTGTGCGCTGGCAACATTGAAATATGAAAGTATGCATCTTTCATGTCCAGTGTTGCCATGTAACCCCCCCCGTGATAGCAGGGGAATTACTTCCTGCAGAGTGACCATGCAGAACTTTTGTGGCTTTACAAATTTGTTTGCTCGGCACGGATCTAAAACAGGGCGCATGGTTCGATCCTTTTTAGGTACAAGGAAGTACACTGAATAAATACCTTCTTTTAGCTGTGACAGAGGTGGGGTTTCTATGGCTCCTTTCTCTTGCAGTCTCTCGACTTCCTGAAGAAGTACGCGAAGATGGTCTGGTGTTAGTCGTCTTGCTCGTGGAGGTCTGAATGTTGGGGATCGGTTGAACTCTAAAAACAGTACCCGTGGGCCACTGTCTTTAGCACCCACTGGTCTGTAGCTATCCCCTCCCATTCCTGAAGGAATGATGTAAGCCGGCCCCCGACCGGGGATTCATGGGAAGGGACCCGAATCTTCGGTTCAAAATGACCCGGAGGCCGGGGAGCCTATAGGGGTAGAGACCTAGCCCCTTCCTTTCCCACGACGCTGAGCCCTTTGGGGATACAGGGTGGTGTATCCGCTGGTTCCCTGTGGAGAGTTCCAATTGTTTCCCCGAGGAGTATTGTTGAGGGAAGCGTTGGCCACGAAAAAGCTGTTTGGACCCAGATCCTCGTATTGTAGAGGGTCTTTGTGTAATTTGGTCCAGTGTTGTCTGGGTGTCGTGCTCCTTTTTTGAGGTCTTGTGCACCTCATCGACTGCCTTCCCAAACAGGTTGGATTCTTGCACGAGTTTATTTATAAGTGATGCTTGCGTCTCTGGCTTGAATCCAGAGTTCCGCAGCCACGCATGTCTCTTCAGGAGTGTGCCCTGAGCCATGGATCAACCAGCCGTCTCGGCAGAATCCAAAGTGTTCATAAGTATGCTTTGGTTCACTGGTCTGCCCTCAGTGAATGGCCAGGAGACGAGTTCATAGAGGTTCCGGAACCTCCTGTAGGCCTTCTGGTAGTAAGGCCCTTTGAGCGTCCGCGTAGCTGGCCAATAAAGTTGTGTTGTTGGCAATACATGTTGAAAACGCTGCTGCGGTTGTGACCCTCTTCCCAAGGGCGTAAAGTCTTTTACCTTCCTTATCAGGGGGTGCCTCACTGGTTGACAGAGGGACCCCTGCCCTCTTTCTTGTAGTAGTTACCACCAGAGAGGCTAGGGTGGAGTGACCTCTGATATACAGAGGGTCTGAGGGAGAAGGACGAAAGAGTTTCTCTATTCTTGGGTTAACACCTCTTGTGAGAGCAGGTGTTTATAAGGAGGGAGCCAGCAGTTTCTTAATTGAATTGAGGAGAGGAATAGCCTGGCTGGCCGGCAGCTTCTCCTTGAGGATGTCCTCCACGAAGTCAGCTTCAGGGACCACTTCATCTGTGGCAATCTTAAAATGTTCAACTGCTTTACGCAACAGGACGTTAAACGTCAATTGATCATCCACTGGCGAGGGTTGTCCAGTGGGGGTGGTCTGGGGGTGGAATCCAAAGATGGGGCATGCGGATCCTGTGGATCTGGAGACTGCCATGCTTGAGGGTCACCCATATCCGGGTTCTCCCCCCAGCCCTCTATGGGATCATGCATGTCCTCAGGATTGATGAATTGATCCTCATCCTGAGTGTCTGCAGGAATGTCTTCTTCAGTTAGGTCATAGATGTATATATCCTCTTCCAAAGAAAGGTAAAAAAAAGGCTTGGGAATTTTGCTTTGGGGTCCACAGGGCTCGCATCCCGTGGCCTCCTTGGTGTGGGTTGTTCTGAACAGGAAACAAACCTGTCAAGACTTTCCATGCAGTTTTCAAATTTATCTCTAGTCCAAACTGAAGACCTAGAATGGTCTAGAGGTGGAAAAGGGTCCTGAACACGCTCATCCATCATAAAACGTTGAGATTTTTGTCTCAACGTCAAAGACAGCCCTTCTTCGCCCTTAGAGAACTCCTCCTGAGGGACCGACAGAGGTGGGAAGTCCCTGTGCCTCTCTTTCAGCTTATGGATGGGTTCCGGTACTCCCCTTAGGCCATCCTTGGACCTCAGGAGATCCATGGCGTTTTCCATAGGCCGAAGCATCCCTGGACTGCTGTATCTGAGAATCGGCGGAAAGAATCCTTGCTAAGCTGTCGGTGACGTCCTCCGCAGACAGCAGGCACGTAGCTTCAGCCTGCGATTGGGAGGGAGTCTTTTCCGGCGGAGCCGTGGCCTTGTCTTCAGCGGCAGTCTTTTTCGGCGGTGCCGTCTTTGGCGGAACCAGAACCCTATTGTCATACGCCTTCTTGTGATGCGTCTCGACGGAACCCAATATATTAGGGGTAGCGCCCTTTGTCTTTGATGGCCCGGTCGCTAGGCGCATATGTGGCTGCGGGGAGGGCTGCCGATCCTGACAGTCGGCGGGTGCCGCCAGATCCTCTGGTGTACCAGTTGGCGCTGAAGTCTTCTTCGACTTGGCCGAAGATTGACTTGGGGTTGTGTGTTTAATGCTGTGTACATGTTCGTCTTTATCGCCGGGGTGTGACTTCCCCATAGCAGTGCCTAAACTGTGCCTAGCGGGGCCGGTGACAGACTATGCAGAACGCAAGCATTCCGTCGAAAGGTCAACAACCTCCGGTTCGGAGGTCTGATCATCACTCTCGCCTTCGTCGACATGCTGTAGGCCGCCCACCGCTTGACTTTACGCTCCTTTAATGTCTTAGGATGGAGGAGCTTACAAGCCACGCGTCCTTCTTCCTTGTGATCGAGGGGCAAGCACCGGTTACACCGTCTGTGCTGATCTTTCCAAGGAAATTTGCTCTTACAAACGGGGCAAAACCTAAATGAGCACTCTCCATAGCTGAGGATGGGTAGAGTGACGAAGACCAAAAGGGAAAGAGGCAAGAAAGAGAAAGGCACTCAGATTGTACAGAAATTTCCACCCCGACCCCACTCTCCCTACTGTGTAGGCCGGCGGAAGGCCCAGCCACGTGGTCAGCAGCACCAACTGGATCACGGTCCGTCGAAGTTCTGAAGGTCTTCGGCCGAGATCTGGAACAGCCGTCGAAATAAGGGATGGATAGGGTGATCTGAATTATTTTATATAACTATTCGTCTAAAGGTCGTGGGGACAATAAGCAATGTCTTTGATGAGCTCCGCATAAGGCGACCAGTATGCTGGGCGAAAAAAAACAATCTGAGGGACCTCGACGCATGAGGGATCTTGGGTACACTACACGTCATGTAGGGATAGTGTTACAGGCATGCCCATGTTGACATCCCCTTTCGATTCTCGAAAGACAAGATGCAATACTCTGCGGTTACCACTGGATGTCAGACCATAGATTCTAAGCAGATTAACAAACATCAGAAAGTCCATCCCGTCGGAGTGAAGTCTCAGCGCAGACAGGTATATTTCCGTCAGCAGAGGCACCTCTGCGGCGCCTAACCTAAGCCTATTCTGACCAGGTTCCACCTCCACAGTCGTTACCCATCTCTGTTGGTTCCTCTTCGGTCAGAGATACCATGTCATTTTCAGTAGATCATGATCACTCTCAAGGTTTGGAATTACCTCTTACCAATTGGCCAACGTTCAGGGAAACCACAGAGTAATCAAGTGTGGACTTCTGTGGATCTCTGTGGCAAGTGGGTGCCCCCAGTATGTCCCCAGTTGTATTACCATTCAATATTTTAAAATTTCCTTCTTATTTCCCTTACCCAAGTTCCCGCTCTGCCTTTCTTACCCTGCAATTCACTCCCTACATTCTAGCCTCATCTCCGCTCGAATGCCAGGAAGTAGGTGTTCAGGTCACCACATAACATAATCCATTGTTCATGCAGCAATATATTGAAGTCATAATCAGGAACAACACAGTCAACAAAGCTGGTGCTCTCCCATGACACAGGATTCCAGTATAAGTTAATAATAACAAACACATTTCCCCCAGCACTCTTTGCAGACTCCCCTTCAATTACCACTGCTCGTATATAAGGATTAGGGTCACATTCTTCCACTACCTTCAAACCAATCCCTAACTTTACAAAGGTTAATAAACCTGACTATGGTCTACACCTCAAACCTTTTTTTGCACGGTTCAAGTACTCACTAAAACCATCCAAAATGGGGATAATGCTCATCCAGGTTTCATGAAGGCATACAATGCCAACAACATCATTAGCATTGTTAAGCAGATGAGCAATTCCCCTACTGTTCCACCATCCCATAGTGATACAATCTTCTCTCGGCAGATCTTGGCATTACACATTTTGTGTTGTCAATGCACCTGCCAAACAGTCCCAAGAGTCCACCTTTTCCAGGTTCGACTGGTCCTTTCATAATCGTTCTTTTAGTATTACTTTTGGAGCTGAATGATATCTTTATGGGATTCCCAAGTCCCTCTTTCATCCACATATCTACAGAGGGTACGTTCTCATACCGTACAAGAGGGCCATTTACCCTGTCTTTTTTGGTGATCTGCTGTCTTTGCCCTGCCCCACACTCCGGCTCATCAGTTTTTTTGTTGTAGTATTTGCCCCCCCGTCCCTGGTTTCTTCCATCCTACTATCACTTTGCTCTATTATGGTGTAGCCCAGCGGGTATAAAGACTTGGCCGCATCCAACAGCAGATTACTAATAAGAGTTGATCCTATCTGCAAGCACACCCTGCCATGCTGTTCTTCATTTATGAATGTAACTATTGCAATATACATAGATTCTATGGCTCCTCATTTTGGTATGCGGTGGGGAAGACGCAACACATTATTTCGATTCAATATATCAGACCGTCGTCTATCGATAGCATTCTCTGCAGTATTAGGCTACCTTTGTTTAATTTCACTCTATCCACTCTTGCCATCAGGGGTCTTGTTTTTGATTTAGACAAGTCCATTGTTCACCTATGATGTTGACTTTATCTACATTGCAAGGCATCCCTGTCTATGGATCAGTTAATTCTGAACACTTTTCCCTCACCTATGTTATGTTAATTGCGCTTATAACGCGCCAAAGCCCGCAGGCATCCGCGCACCGAAAGATGGAAGTAAGAAGAAAACAGAGCTGAAGTTAATCAGGCATCCGCGCACCGAAAGATGGAAGTAAGAAGGAAACAGAGCTGAAGTTAATCTATTTAAACAGGATTGTCTTCAACTGTTTATGGAAGGCAATATCATTTTCTATCTTGTGCATCTGTGGAGAGAGGGAGTTCCAGGCTTGAGCACCTCGGACATAAAAGGCCCGTCCAAAACCACGAGATCTTTTTACCTGTGGCAGAACTAACAGAGAGCCATCCGAGGACCGTAAGCTTCTCCTCGGTTGGTAAATGTTGATCTTCTCCTTCAAACATAAAGGAGCGTTTCCAAAAATACATGTATGGCATGTAGTGAGCATTTTAAATTGGATACGGGCAGCCACTGGGAGCCAATGAAGTTGTCTTCTTGCCACACTAGCGGGTTCTGAACTTTTCATCTGAAAAATAATTCTGACAGCTGCATTTTGTGTCTTCTGCAGCTGTTGGATATCAGCCTTATTGCCCCCCCCTATTGTGGACTATTGCAACAGTGTGTTGCAATAGTCCACACAAGGTAATATTACTGCTCTTACAAGTTTTAATCAGTTTACTACCGATAATAATGGGGATACTTGTCTAAGTACCTTTAGATGGTAGTTGCTGTTGGTAGAAATGGCTGTAACATGTGCCTCACTATCAAGACTTTCCTCCATATAGGTACCTAAAGTCTTGACTTTCTTCACGATTTTAATTTGAGCACCTTCGATCGTAAAACATTTGTAGTCTTGGCTTAGTTTGGATTGAGCATGCTGGGAGCCGAAGAGCATCAGCTCGGTGTTGGCAGCGTTCAGGCAAAGCCAATTGGTTGACATCCATTGTTTTATGATGTCACATGCTTCGGCTAACGTTTGTTGGTCATCCTCGTAGTCCCCAATTATGTTCAATACCAGCTGGAAATCATCTGCATAATTACAGAAAAAGATCCCTAGAGATTCCAACTCGACACAAAGGAAGAATGTAAATATTGAACAACAGGGGGGAAAAGACATGCCCCTTGGGGAAATCCCACATGTTATGGTCTGTGGCTCGGAGGCACAATCACCCCAATGGACATGAGACTGACGACCCTCCAAGAAGTATCTAAGCCAAGAGATGGCATTTTAGAGAGTCCACCTACCGACGCCATTCTATTAAGTAGAATTTTATGATCCAGCAAGTCGAAAGCTGCCGGCAGATCAAATAGCATCGGCAGCCCCGACTTGCTGTGTTCCAGTTTACCTAACATGTATGTTTGGAGATCCAGTAATGCGGTCTCCGTTCCATGAAAGCTTCGGAAACCTGATTGCTTCACGTGCAGTATGCCACAATTGAGTATGTGGGATTGTAGCTGCATAGTCACTGCCTTATCAATAAGTTTAAGAAAGAATAACGTGTTTGTGATAGGTCTTAAGTTGGCCGCATCCAACGGATCCAAGCCTGTTTTTTTTTATCAAGGGGCCAACGGCCACATTTTTAATAGAGTGAGGACTAGAACCTGTACGAAAAGAGGACCTAACAAACCGACAAAGAAAAGGAGCAAACAGTTCTCGATGTTCCAATATATGTTTTGAGGGGAAAATTTCCCCTGGACAGTTTGTAGGGTGCATATCTTTCAGTAGCTAAATTTGGTTCTATAAAGTTAAAGTTACCTGGTGTATTAGTCGGATTGGCTATTTTAGATGTTTCAGGTGTTGGCGAGGGATTTAACAAGGGAGAAATTAATATTTGCTGCTCAATTTTCTTTTGCGCCTTCAGCAGTTTGTCTGCAAAAGCCTTCTGAACTCTACTACAGTCATCTATGGTGGGTTTAATAGAAGGATTGCAGACAATGGGTTTCTCCCATGTCCTGAAGAGGCAAAAAAGTTCCTTTGTTTTATCTCCGGCTTGGTTAATTTGAGCGTCGTAAAAAGATTTTAGCCTCTATGGTCATCATTCTATAACGCTTTTCAATATGTTTCCAGGCCAACAAATTTTAATTTGTTTTATTTTTATGCCATGTGTGCTCAGCCTGCCTTTTGCTGATTTTGAGTTCAGCCAGTGCAGGAGAAAACACTTATGACGATTGGGCACGTCTTTAACTGTTTTATCTTTCATGGGTGCATGTTTATCTAACATTTCTAACATAACATCATTGTAGACTTTTATAAGTCTCTCAGGATCATCAGAGTCATCTGTTTTGCTTAAAAGTGATTCCACACTAGTTGTTAAAATATCAGAAATGATATTCTTAAAATTCCATAATCTAACCGTGTATGCCTTGGCATGCACTCTTACAGGTTTAAAGGGGAGCCCAAGGCGACATATCAGAAAGAAGTGATCCGACCAGATACATGGACGTTTTCCCCCACCAACCCAGTCTAGGATGTGTCCCTTGTGCGTAGGTTCAGTATTATAATAGGTGATATGGTGAGTATTCATCATTTTTTCCAGGAGACGTGCTTTCTTGTCTGCCTTGTTATTTTTCCATAAGTTAAAGTCGCCCAATATGACCAACCCTGAATTGTTGGTCAACATAGGAGCAATCAGCTTAACTAAATCATCATTAAAGTCACATACTTCTCCTGGCAGACGGTAAAGTAAGACCAAGTTCAAACTGTAGTTAGGGTTTGAGGACAGTTTCACATGAATGATATTGCATCCAGTGCACTCTATTTTAGCCTCATAAAACCCCAACTGCTTTTGCATATTATGGCCATCTCCCCTCCCCCCGATATTATTCTCTCCAAGTTTCCTTAAGAACACATAGCCAGGGGGGGGTTTCCTGTTCTATGGTCGGTCCATGGGCTTCCGTGAGCCATGTCTCCGTAAGGCACATGATATCTGGCTTATGTTCTTGGATATAGTCATGCAGTTCCGTACAATGTTTAGCCAATGAACGAGTATTTAGCAAGGTAATGGTTAATTCAGTGTGTACGCTGGCATTTCTCATAGTGTTAGCAATACTATTTTGCTTAAGTTTGTTCGGTGTATCATTAAGAGTAGGGCGAGCATTTTCTGCATTGTTGGAGGTTCCCTTGGACTGTGCCAGGGTATCCCCCATGAGGTGTAAATACAAGGAAGAAAGTGCTATACCTACCCCCACAACCGTTTTGTAGGAGAGTGGGCTGCAGAGCTACACGAACGCGGACGGACCCTCACAGACCTGCTTGTCTCGTTCGCGCCTGTGGGCGAGAAAAATGTGCGCGGGAACTACAATGCCGCTGGGTATTGTAGTTTATTTACCCGCTTTGCACGTGTGCGCCGAGGAACTCTGTTACAGCACACAGAAAAGCAGCAATAAAGGTACAAACTTTTTTTTAAAGCGAATACGAGTGTGAGTAACTTCTATTTCAAAATATAGGTTTAGCAGGAATAATACACAACTAAAGTAATTAAAACAATTTAAAAACAATTTAAAAGTACTCCAGCAGCAACTATCTTTCAACTGACTCTTCTGGCTGTAATGTCATGCATGTTTTTTTCTGCCAACATCAGAAACGTCACTTTTTGGTCAGAACTCCGAGCTTTCCCTAACATCCACCCCAGCTCGACTGTTTATTTGGGGGGGGGGGACCTCACACACAACTTACTTTCTTATTGGGGAACAGATTCTGACCTTCATTAACCTTTCAATCTTCATACACAGAAATATTTCCACTGAGGTAGTCAGTAGTTCCCCTAGTTCGTCTTGTATAGAAGCTTTTGCTTTTTGGTTATGATCTAGTTTGCCTCCCCCCCCCTTTTCTTACTTGGCCTCTCGTTCCCTATATCTGGTTCTGGTGAACTCACAATCAGGTTGCACAGAAATTGTCTAGAGTCACTAAATTAAAAATTTTTTGGCATGTTTGACTTTTTTGTCTACACGTTTTTATTGGCTTTGCGCAACTGTTTTGTGTTGTGACGTATGTTTCTAAGTTGGTGCTATCTTGGGAAGTGTTAGAGGCGCTCGATATGCCCTCTTCAATTAATTCTGCTTCTTCTCCACAAGGTGGAGCCACCAACACTCTTGCTTGATTAAACAACACATTATTCACAGTTGTAATCCCATTGGGGTCCTCTTCTGGAGTCACTTTCCTCACTTCAGGCTTCAGAGTCCTTTTAATCAACAGTAACTACTGCCCGCTCTTCTGCTCATTGACTACACAGACTTTCATTCATGTCTCTCTCCACAGTACTGATTAGATTTGTCTGGGTGTTTACATTGAGCTTGTGCAAGTCTGGATCTTGAGCGTCTAACACTTGCGTAGCTGTATCTTCTTTGCTCGTCTTCAGAGCTTCTCTTATTATATCAGATAGTAGTTATTTCTCCTCATGCGCCTCTTTTAAAAGGTCTAGCAGTGACTTATGAGCCTGAGAGTCCCCTTTGTTCCCATGCGCCAATCTAGTTTGCATAGATGTTATAAATCCTTCTATATAAGTCAATTTTGTGTTCATCATAGCTGTCAGCGTGGGCTGGTGCTTATAGTTATCGTTTATGGAGTCATCAAGTTTTAGAAATTGAGCAAACGTGATCGTTAGGGGCGACATCAGCCTTGCTTGCATTTGTAAGTCTATATTCTGCTCACCAATGCAAACGCTGAAATCTTAATTTTTCTCATCCTCGCTGCGGTCTCAGTCTGATGTTGTCATTATCACCTTTACTTCTTCATTGTTCGCTCTCTCACCAAACAAAGGGACTTATAAGGGGGTAAAAGAAATCGTATTCACAGTGTTACTTGCCATCGAGCTTGGCACCTCAGTCGAATCAACTAGCTTTTCAATTAAGCCTATCTGATAAGCATCCCTTCTGTCTCTAACCAGTCCCTCCTACCATTCCATCCTCCCCCCCCCCCATCCTACCCTGTCTGTGCAACTTGATTCCACTGCAACTTGCCTCCCTGTAACTGAATCTGATCTCAAACTTTATCCTAAAATGTACTTGACCTCTCAGCGCCTTAATGCCTCTGGGCTTTAGTGGGCTATACAAATGAAAAAATAAATAAACTCTCAGTCGCTTTTTCAGAGGGTTGCTCCGGCTCTCAATCACTACACGCGATTGGAAGATTAGATCCGTTTTCTTACGTGCAACTCTACTGTTTTCAAGCTGATTCGAGATGTCCGCTATATCGCGAGATAACCTTGCCACCAAATTCAAGGTTCCAACCCCTCCTTCCACTGGATCGAACTTGCCCACAAGTATGGGTTCCCTTTGCAATTGGTCTATCGGCTGCCACTGAGGGGTTCCCATTTGGGATGTGACTGATGGCTGCAAAGCTGAAACCCCATCTGCAGGTAGGGGCCGGATTGTACCTTTCTGGTATTTAATCCTGGCATCAGGTTTGAATTCGGGGGTGTTGAGAACAAGGAGGCCATACTCTGAGATGTGGCTACTCCTATCAAGAGGTTGTCATCCAACGGGTCCGCTCACATATTTCCATTTGGGGGTATGTTCAGGGTCACCACCAGCTCCAGATGACTAACCGCCTGAGTTCCACTAAGCTTTTCGATGGCCATACTTACATTTGCACCTGGTGAGGACTGTGCCTCAGCATCGCGGTGCAAGGCTCTCCGCTTCTCCTCGTCCTGTGTCACTGGGACTAATATCAGTGTCTCTGGCTCTTGTGGCAGGAATGGGAGTGTCTCTGACCAACTCGAACACGGGCCAGGGTTCACAGGCAGTGCCGAAATGTGCTGCGCCTCCCTCATCCTCACAGAGGACCAACGGTGCACTTTTGGGAGGGAGGACCAGAGGGGCAGCTAAGGAGTTACCTTGCATGCTCTTACAAAGTTTCACAGATCTTTTACCAGATGAGGAAGCAAGCAGCTGTAGGCAAGCTAGTCTTCTTGGACACCTATTACTGACTGTTCATTCTCCATAGCTGCCCTTAAGGCTTACCTTACAGCATTCTCAGGACCTTCAATAGATCTTTGTAGGAAGAGCATGGGGAACATGGGGAACACTCCTGTTGCTCTATGCTTTTGTTTTGCCTTATTTTCCCAGTTGACACCATAGGCTCAGCGACTGCCCTTGCAGCTGCCAAGTGTTAACCCCCTGAGCCACAGGAAATCCTGAAGGTAAAGCAGCATGCGTTATCAATGCAATTATTAGACATTAGCTATTGGTGGTGTTGTCCAAGCTGCTACAAGTTGCTACACGTTGCACGCTGTCATAAGCACAACAGACCAAGGTTAATCCTTTACGGCAGCGGTGTATGGAATTTGCACACACTTAGGCACCACCTTACAGATATCTCCAGACACAACTGTCGCACTGCCTCATGTTAGAGCCCAGAAATGGTCTGCATGCAGTTCGGTCTCTTCCCCGCTCCTTCCCTCTCACTGCACTGATGGAACAGGGGGTGGGCAGCGCTCACCTCTGCTCTGGGTGCTGAGCTCCAAACCGTCAAACGGCTCGTAGTCGGTGGTCAACGTCGCAATCCACAGCCCGCGGTAGCCTGTCTGCTGCTGGAACCTGCTTGCATTTGCAGCAGACACTTTGCACTAGAGGAAGGGACCTTGTGCCGTGCCGAGTCATCAAGCCGCACTGCTTTCTCTCCGTACCTGGTTGCATTTACTTTCAATGGACATTTCTTGGTTGCGACTCATCGAGACTATAAAGAGGGCCATACACCTGTGGCTATAAAATTATTTTCAGGCACTCTCCATGCCAATCCTCAAAATGTTTGGCAACACTAAAGTTACAGTAGCCTTTTATAGCAGTGAAAAGGCAGAGGGAAGAAAATATTAGAAAGGCACTTATTTTGATGCTGTATAATTACTTTTGAGTGGCTCAAAATGTAATCAGAAAAAATCTGAGCATGGATGGACCATGCAGTGGTAGACATACCTATTGGGTACGTATAACGGTTATGCCCACACAAAAACAAAACAAAAGACGAAAAACACAGAAACATACCAATCACATATGCAGATACATGGGACACACAAGCAGCTAAACATAAAGTGGTCTAATTTTCTATCCTCTTTTAACCGAATTCTCGACAATCTTACATTTTCACCAGCGCTAACAGGAACACATTTCTTGAAGTGAAAACTAGAGGGTTGAAGGAAACATTTTTAAGAGGGTCAGGTATTAAATCCATCCAAGACTGTCAGGCTAACTTTAAACTAGGAGAACACGGCGGGCTACAATATTATAAGGTAAACTGGAACAGGCACCGAATTAACAGGCCAGCAGCCACTAGGCAGTATAGTCCCTTTATGAAAAAAAGAAAAACGGACACAATTTGGAACAAAAAGGGTAGTATCAGCACTACTCACACAGATAAGTGATAGAGCAGCCTAAAAGGTTGTTTATGAAAACAATGGGAGATGGCACTAGGGAGGGTGATCAAAGAGGGAAGCTGGTCCCAATTATGGCAAGATATCACACAATTAAAGTTGAACAAAATGTATTCTGATAATTCACCTGTATTTCGGAGAGGCTGTGAAAGCGAAGGGGATCATATTCATATTTGATGTGATTGTCAAATCAGAATAGTGTACTGGAAAGGGGCCCTTGGTGCATTCAAGATGACTGGCATTCCCATAACAAACGACCCCAAGATATTCTTCATTTTAGCCCCCAGAGATTGCAGGAGTAATAATCTAACAAATATAGAAGAATGGTAATCAATGACCAGACGTGCCTTATAGAAAGAATAGTAAAGGCAGTATGGAGGAAAAAACATAGCAGCCTCTACTTTTAATTTATGGTTGCAAAACTTTGGGGATGTCGTCAGACTGTACTAGCTTCTCATTATTAGGCAGACATGGCCGTTTCCTAACTGAAAGGAGGTTGATAATAAGACTTCGTTTCAGAGGACTATAAACTTACATCATTATGCCCATAGAGACTGAATACAACTGCTTGACTGCACCGATGGAATGTTTAGAGAGGGGCACATTCTGAAGTTTAAGCAATAGTGACAAACTGTATAGAGATTGTAACAGGGAGTGGATTTTGTGAGATGTGAATTGAGACGTGGGGGTGTTTTGCAAGAAGGGGATTGCGGGACAAAGAGGGCGAGTTTAGTTTGAGTCTTATTACTGAAATGGTTACAAATCGAAAGGTTGCCTTTTCTAATTAATGTAACAAATTAATTTTTAAATGTGATAATAATTGCAGCACCAGAGTCTCCAATCACACGTCACGTCAATCTTGACCAGATTAAATGGGAACTTGCCCACAGCCAATTGCAACGACCAAAAACCTCAGACTATTTACAACAGCGGTTCACATTCAAACCCGGGGTAAAAGCCATCGTAAGAAGCTGCGCATTCTAACTCCAAACTATCTCGATCATAATATACCGATCATTCTGACAGAAAACAATGGAAGTCATTAAACTAATACAATCCAGACTAGGTACTGCCAATGGGCCTTCTTGAAATACTAAATGGACTTCAAAGAATGGTGAACCTAAGACTCCCTAGTCTTTCAAACACTCACTAGCCCTTGCTCAAACATAGCCTTTGTTCTGCCCACCATGCTTTCCAAAAACCCAACCGTAGTAGCAGTGCCAAGTTTGAAATAGAAATGACACAGTATCTGCCTTCTCTTTTTTATCAAAGTAGTTCTGGAACTCAATCCCATGTTGTATATTCACACAAGAGGACCCCTTACCCTGCAGAAAATATTCAAAGCCTAGCTATTCACCAAAAAGTAACTAAAACTTGCATAGCTCCCTTAATACCACCCGGCCAGAGTCCTTCGATCCTCTGGCTCCAACTCTCTGCAGGTCAAATATTTCTCCAAGCAGAGAGTGGGAGGTAGATAGCTCTCTGCGGCTGGTCCTCCCTCTGGAACGGCCTCTATGCCCCCCTCAGACTTGAGCCGGATCTTAAGTTCCGGAAACTTCTGAAGACTTTCCTTTTCTTCTCCCCGCTCCCCTTCCTGTGCTAACTTTATCTCTGCGACTGGGGCCTGGTCCCTTCAGAGTCATACAGGGGCCAGACCACCCCCTGCCAGTCCCCCCAGCATCCCTTGCCAGCACTGCACTCAGGCTCCCTTTCCCAGACTAGTCCAACCTGGACCACCCTGTCCACCATACTCATTCTACATTCCCCCTCTCTTCCACCGGCACTTGTCTCCTTAGCCCCCACAGCACTTGCCCACCCCCTCTCTTTTGGCACCCTACTCCTGCACTTCCCCTCTACCCCCTCGCCCCCTGCACTTAATACCTTGTCATTTACGGTAGGATTGTCACAAGGCCAATATAACAGTTTTTGTTGCTCTACTTTTGCGATTCCCTTGTCCCCGCACCCCCTCAAAGCCACTCCTGTGGCGCCTGGAAACACTGGTGTATAGGCGCCATACAAATGGCCAATAAAATAAAAAGAATATGAAAAATAAAACAAGCAGGCCAAATCAAACCACGATTGACAAATCTCAACCAACAGAAATGTGTGTGGTGAACGCTCACAACCTTCCTTTGTTAGATAACTCTTATGGTTGAAACACGCCTAATTTGGAATTTAAAGAAGGGTGCAAACCCGCTGGAAAAGGTGCCTCCGTGGAACGGCACACAACGAAAACAGGGGGAAAGGACCAAGGCCGTTAAGCCAACAGTGCGGGCTGCACTCCCAAACACCACTCGTGGTGTATAGATTCAATGTGTTCAAAGCACAAAATAATTAACTTCTGTCAGTTTACTGCAAAAAATGATAGTTTAATACTTGATTTTCGTCATCAATTTAAGTAATTGTACATCTTAGAAAAAGCAGATGTGCAGGGCGAGCTCAAACAATTGGCCAATGCATTTCGGAACACTGTTCCTTCGTCAGGGCCAGCTCATTCACAAACTAATCAGATTCGAGTGCTAAAAATTGAGCAAACGAATCTTGTCAAAGTTACAGCATGGACTTGAATTTCACACCAACACTTCCAAAGTAAATGTGCTTGACTGGCGTTTCTATGCGTGTGCCGGCGTTTTACTTTGCGTGCAGACTCTTGCCTGGAAGAGACATGCAACGCGATTAGCAGTGTGTCAGAGTTACCATTTAACTAAAGACGCAAGGACGCCTTCGAGCATAGTCGCTCATAAGAGAGCCATGCAGCGCGGCACCCGGCGTGTCATTATTTCATCTTATAACAAAGGCTCTAAAGTTGACATGTAGCGCGAGACGCGCCGTGTCAGAGTTCCATTCCATTAGAAGAGTTCAGATGCCTACGAGCACCATAACGCTCAATCTTGCTTCTTACCTGACAGTAGAAAGAAGGCGAGCCATGCGAAGACGCCACTGGGACGCGTTCGCGGTAGCCATAGTGCTAAATGTTGTGTTTGTGTCACGTTGCCAAGCAACACATGGAGCCGCAAGTACTGAGAAACGCCGGCGGCCATGTTGGAAAGGCTGCTGGTGTGTATCCCGAGTATTACATGTCTGATAAGGTGTACACTCTATGTGAGCTCAACCAACAGCCATTCCACCCAAATGCCCATTGGAAACCAATCTGATGAATTGTCAATCCAAAGGCAAACTGTCTTGAACAGTTTACAAGATAAACAAGCATCAAGTCTATGGACCAAAAATACGATCATGCACAAAGAAGAAATCAGAAGACCAAACTTGATCACCAGTACAAAATCAGAGATGGGACCCTTTTGAGTTACTCTCACCAACATGCTACAACCCCACTCGAAAAATTGGACTCCGTCGGGTCAGTACCACTTGCCATTCCCATAAAGATGGAGTGGGAACTGTAAGCATGCTGCATCCTGATGTTCAAGAACAAGACAAAACTGCCCCTGCCAAGTCTTCGCCAAATCAACTCAAACAGTTCTAGCTATCATCAAAATTCCAATGGAGTACTCACAAATCCCAAACACTCTTTGCCAACCCCCTAACACTCTTTGCCAACCCCAATGGTATCCTCACATCTACTCACCTTGGATCCTCGGTTCAGGTGGCCAGGGAAAGGCCATCACTTTTGGAGCCTGATCCTCGGGGGCGGAGATGTGAGGGAGGATCACCGAGGTGGAGTGTTCTTGAGGATTGAAGAGGAGGATGGCCACAGGCGAGACATGGTATCCCCCTTTTGCCGGTGATCAACCATACCCTCCTCCTGCCTGTACAGGCTGTTACCAATCACTTCCCTTAACTTCCCCTCATTCATACCATTATAATACTGGGGCGAGGAAGAGGCGACTAAGAGCGGTACACACCAACATGTAATTTCACCACTCTAGTACTGAGACGAGGAAGAGGCCTGCAGACTGTTGTAAGGGTCAGTCATGTCCAGAAAACTACACCAATTATGGTCAGGCAATTGGGCTGGAGGACACACACCAGTAGCCTGATGAATGGTTGCAGGTGTATAAAAGGTGTGGCCGACAATCAGAGGAGACCAGCAGGAGAGAAGCCAGGCTGAGCGTTTTGGGCCTGAGGGGAGAGAAATCCTGTGGAGAAGGAAGCTGCTGCGGAGGGTCCTGCCTGGAGGCCAGGATGCCGGCAAGTACCCAGGAGAGACTGTGGCGCCGAGGATCGGGTGGGCCGTGAGAGGGTCACAGTGCTAGGAGCCTCCCTGTTCGGGTTCCCACAGCAGGAGCTGCGGGGCGCGCAAAGAATCCAATTGCTGTAAGCTACCGGCAGCATTTGCGAGAGGTGAGCTGAGCTGCCGGCAACCCACAGAAAGAAGACTAGAGTGCGAGACGGGCTTGCAATACCACAAAGAGGTATATGCGTGGCAGGAGAAGAGAAAAGCAGCCGCCCGGAGAAGCCGCCAGGGACCGGTGAGTGCACAAAAGGGAACACTGGGGCGCTCCTGGGGGCTGTTAACGGGGCATAAGTAATTGTCACACTAGCAAAACGTGATGTGCAAGATAAAGTGAACCCAAGGTGAAAGGTTGTAGTGAACAATTCGAACAAGATGTACTGTGAATGAAAAGAATATGAACTGAGAAATATTGAATACCGAACTAAAGGAACGCTTTTGATTAAGCCTTTTAATGGAAGTGTTAGAATGAGAACTCTCCCTATGGCTAATTTCCCTTACCTAGTGAGTGCCTCAGCAGCTTTGCTGGATTTCTGGAGTTTATTTTTTCCACTGGATAAGAGTGTGAGCTTTTCCCCTACTCTTACCTGTGGTTTGCCATGTGTATTTCATCCGTTTTTGTGATTGTGGACTCTGGAGTACATCACTTCAGTAGCCCCACTCTTTTGTGTGTTACACAGCACCTTCCGTGCAGTAACACAGGGTTGTCTTTTAGACTTCCCACCAACTCCATTTCTGGGTCCGACTACTGTCCCCCAGAAAAGGGTAAAGTTGCCATTAACTTTACATAGTCATTTAACCACAGATCCAGTACACCCCATCTTACATGGAGTATTGGAAAGGGTTAATTCTTAGCCCTTTTTATCTGTACCTCTTGGAGCATTGTTTCGCTCCCTTAACATTAAGACTTGGCTGGTGGCAGTGATACCTACCCTAATTGTCATACCGCAATTATATCACATAACGTGGTAGTGTTTTAGGCTATTTTAGTAGCCTCGAACTTTAAACCTGCTAGCCCAAATACTTTTTGTGTCGGCTCCGGTTGGGTTTAATCGCCATTTCTTTTTGTTAACATCCTTCTTGGGTCTTTCTTTGCACGGCAAACCAGGTTTGCCTCCTTTGGTCGCCGACCTTTGGCGGGCTTCTGACCAGAAGCCCTCCTTTGGTGTCTAGGTGGGCTGAATGTGAGGGAGGGGTGTACTCACCCCCTGCACAGGGTCTCCTTGGAGACCCAATTCGCAGTTTGTGTTGATTGGCTGAGGTGGTTGTCCGGGCTGGACAACCCCCCTGCCGAGTGATTGACAGCCAGGCTGTGTGAATGGGGGATTTTGGCATAAAAGGCAGGACTCTTGGGCTACAAGGCAGAGTCGCCACTAGAACTGCAAGGAACCAAAGGGAAGCGGAGAAGAAGATGGCTGCTGCAACCCGAGTCCCGGTGAAGCCCTGCTGCAGTACTGAGCCATTTACCCCTTCAGCGACTAAGAAGATCCAGTCTGGAGTCTTCTTCCCTTGAGCCTGGTGGGACCAACCAGCTCGTCTTTTCTTCAGTTAGAGAATCCTCTCCTGGGTCGAAATCACTGCTGTGCTGTAGTGGTCCGGATAGCCATCAGAAGAGCCCTCTTATGATTTAAAGGAGCGCACCTTTTATTCATTGTTTCTTTTTCACTGCTGCTGGCCTCATCCCTGGGTATTGGAGATCGCTCCAGACATCCTCCTTGTCCCCACGACTGAAGCCGCAGGAACCATGAGTCTGCAGGAACTACCAGGAACAACAGCTGTGACATCAGCTTTTCTCCAACGGAATAAGGCACACTTGGTCATTCTCTCCGTCTGACCAGCAGGAATCGGGGTGAACCCTTTTCCTCCACGAAGATTTGTTCTTTCTTCCCTCCCTCTTATAACCTTTCCTTCCTTATGACAATCTTTACGAACTCTTGGCATCTCGAATCTCGAACTGTTCAACGTGCGATCCTCGGCAACTGAGCATCTGCTCCATTGACACTGGCGCAGGCCTATTGACTTTAATCTGTATCTTTGAATAAGTCCTCGAGTCCCCTTGCCTTCAAAAAGTATTGCCTATGATTTTTATTCACTTTTCCCTTGTTTGAAATTCTAAAGTACAAAGTCTGTTTTAACTTCATGAGCATTTATATTCGCGTGTACGCGTTAGTATCGCAACACTGGTCTGTCAAATCCTAATGTACTTACCTTGAATTTGCTGGAACAAGTGGAATTGGTTGTGTGTAGTGTATTTTACGTGTGGTTTCGAATTTATGGAAGTGTAGTGTTTTATAACAGATGGTTTAAAATCAATGTACTTATATTTTTTACCTGAAACCTTGAGTCAGTGTTTGCCTGAGTCACAGTAATTGTGGTCCTTTGTGTAATCTCTACTACTGCTTATTTACTCTTGAGATAAGTCTGGCTGCTCCGGTACTGCTACCACTTTAAAAGTGTAGTACAGGCTCGTACCAAAGGTGAACTTGTATTACCACTTGTAGTCTTAATTGTGTGTAGTGGTCCCTAAGGGCCCTGCACAGGATTCTGCCTAACAGGAAGGCAAGCTTGTGTGAAGTGCACAGAATATATATTGGAAAGCAAAGAACGAATCACATGAAATACGAGTAATGAATATCACAAAAGAGTGTGAAAGTAATGTGGTGAAGGTAAGAGCACCACAGAGTGAACTGTATGAAAGAACACATTGTGGCAAAGTCAAGAGACATGCCCAAGATACCGAGCCAAGACTCGGAGCTCCTAGAATCCCCTATATACAAACAAGAAGTCCAAGACGCAATAAAGAGGAAACTATAGGCAAATCCCCAGGTGAAGACGGCTACACAGCCGGATTCTACGAATCCTTTAGTATGCAACTAACATCATTCATGGCAGAACTTTTTAATGAAATACTAGAGACAGGGAAAGCCCCAGATTCCTTTACTTGTGCATTGATCACATTGATTCCCAAAGAAGGGAGAGACCCTAAAAAGTGTGGATCATATCATCCCATCTCCCTACTTAATCTCGATGCGAAAATCTACACGAGAGTCCTGGCCGCTAGGTTAGAGGCATTAATGCCACAAATCATACACCCAGATTAGGTTGAATTCATATTGGGGAGACAGAGAGCAGATACAATGCACAAAACACTTCACCTCATACATACATCTCAGACCACGCTTAATGACCCAGCCCTCCTCTCGATTGACGCAGAGAAAGCATTCGATAGAGTAGAGTGGGGATTCCTGATGGCAGTTCTATGTAAGATAGGCGTAGGCCCTAGGTTTAGAAGGGGAATACACACAGTATACATGACTCCCGAGACATCCATATTTGTGAATGGCGAGTATTCCAGATGGTTCAAACTAGAACGTGGAACCCGGCAAGGGTGCCCCCTCTCTGCGATCCTTTTCGCACTCTCCCAAGAACCCCTGGCATTGACAATGAGGGCTGACTCCCTTGGTAGAAGGTATTCGCCTGGGAACAATGGAACACAAAGTAGCTCTTTACGCGGATGATCACATTACCAACCCCATGGCATTAATTCCCCAAGCCCTCTCCCTGCTAGAAAAATATGGTCAACTCTCGGGGTTCAAAGTAAATAAAACGAAATCCACACTCTTTCCCCTGCCGGGATAGAAAGAAGAAAATGAAACCAAGTTCTCCCCACTGGCCCTTAGGATCGAGCACTTTAAACTGAAATACCTCGGTATACAGGTTACCAAAGACTTGGCGGATCTATATGAAGCCAACTTTCTCCCACTCCTTGAACGATTCCTTGCTGACCTAGCTAGATGGATATCTTGGCTTGGAAGACTCAATGCTGTTAAAATGGTATGCCTCCCCCGGTTCTTGTACCCCTTCCAAATGTTACCCATTAAGATGCCAAACAATTTCTTCTCTGAGACCAAAAATACCATTGTGAAATTCCTCTGGCAGGGGAAGAAGGTGAGAATCTCAAACGACACCCTGACACTCCCCAAAGATAAGGGCGGGGTAGGTCTTCCTGACCCTAAAAAAATACTATGAAGCGGCCCAGCTGCGAATCCTCCACCTACGCAACTACAAAGACACCCAATGAGTCCACATGGACAACCACTACCTATCCCCAGCTACGGTCTCGGAATGGCTCTGGGTCCCCCAGGAAAAACTTCTGAACACACTCAAAGGACACCCAATACTGAGTACCATATGGGACATCTGGAGGAAGGGTAAAGATATGCACAAAATCACCACATGGCCATCCCCTCTGAGCCACTTATGGTCCCCTGGGATGAATGATCACATCCCTAATGTAGAAAGATACCAAACATGGTACAACTCTGGTCTAGAAAGGGTGGGGCAGCTACAGAAAAAGGACTACTTTATTCCTCTCCCAGAACTGACTGAGGCTCTGGGAATTGGACCACTGTCCACCTTCCAATATATTCAGATAAAAAGCATCTTAACTAAGCCATTGTGGAAGACCAAGTTGAACAGAGACCTCACCCCCTTTGAAAAGATATTGGACGCTAAGACAGAAACAAAGGGTCAAATATCAATAATGTATAAGGAACTAATAGAAGCAGGGAAGGGGACCGCAAAACCGTTGAGGGGTAGATGGGAGAGAGATCTGGCCGCACAGATTAGACCGGACCTATAGGGAACTATATGCACAGCCGCAACACAAATATCCATTTTGAATCAATACAAGTTACATGCAAGCAAACTCTTACATAGGTGGCGATATGACCCCCTCAGGCTTTCTAAAATGTAACGGCAAACCCAAGATGTTGGAGGGAATGTGGGGAAAATGCTGATTATTGGCATATGTGGTGGGGCTGCACCTGAATAAGGGTGTTTTGGGACGAGGTCCTGGGTAGGATCAAAGTGTTACTCACCACTCCGAATAGGCCAAAGATGTGGAGAAAACGACCTTGGAGGTGTTGGTAGTATAGAATTCCGAATTCAGCCTTCCATCCCAGCTCCCCTGAGTACAAGACTCAGGCTTCCTCAAAGAGGGGCTCTTTTCCACAATGTACCTCTCTGCTGTTTCAGTTAGAACAGACAAAGGTGTCAATTGAGTCAAAGAGCGGGGGGGAACACACAGCGCCAATACAGCGCGTTTCCCCGGGATAATCTACGAAGAATAACACAAATGAGTGGAATTGAAATAAATCAGTATCGGTTCCCACTTTAGCTATAGAATTGATAACAACTGACCTGAGTAAAGATAAATGGAGTAAGAGGAGTCCAGGATTCTGAAGACAAAGACAGGGGAAAATAACAAACAGGGAAGTTAGTATAGGTAAGTAACCCCGAACGGCACGAGGGACGCACTAGTGCCGGGTTGGTGCAGTTCAGGAGAGCGTTCATGTGCACTAAAGAGCAATCTCACAGGAAAGTCACTCAATGTCCCAGAATCCAACAGAAGACAATGGCCATGGAAGACAATAGATATGTACCTGAGTACACAAGTATAGTTGAGTAGCTGTTGAGATGATCCGGATGTAGACAGCAAATTGATGTGCAGAGCGGCAACCAGGGAAGAACCGCAAGACACAGAAGAGAGTCGATCCAGTAGTGTTCCGAGTCCAACAACCAGACGATCACGACAAGAATAAGGGAGGAGACGAAGCAATCCATAATTCAGGCAAAAGGTCAAAATCAGGAGTTCAGATAAGGATTTGTGTAGGGAGACACGAAGAGGAAACGGATGAAACCGCGTGTAGCTGGTAACGCTAATTAGCAGCAACGAGCCCCTTGGAAGACGGTGGTTTTATAGTCGTAAGAGGGGCGTGGCTTGCTGTACGTCTTCCACGTACAAGACGTGTCAGGTGACCTGGAGTGCGTCGACGTTTGTACAGACGCCATGGTAGCTTGTACCTGGACCATAGAGGAGCCTGTAAAGAAGTTGTATTCTGCAAGGATGCCGGCGGGGAAATCTGAAGTATAACAGCATCCTCCCCCAAAGACACCGGCAACCCCCTCGCGGAATGGAAGCTCCTCAGAAGAACCGGACAATGCAAATTGGAGAGTGGCTCCCAAGTACGGTCCTCAGGCCCATATCCCTTCCAATCCAGAGGTAGAACAACGTACCCCTAGACACCCTGCAGTCCAGGATACGCGAGACCTCATATTCCTCCTCACCATCCACCAAGATCGGCGAAGGACGAGTAGGCAGACAGGTCCCAGGGATGAAAGGCTTGATCAAGGAGACGTGAAAGACTGGATGTATGCGGCATGATCGCGGCAGAGAAAGCTTAACTGCCACAGGATTGATGACATCAGTAATGACATATGGTCCCACAAATTTGGGCAGAAGCGAGCGTTTACCTGCAATTCGCAAATTGCGGGACGATAACTACACCTTCATGCCACTGCGATAGACTGGAGCAGGTGATCGATGCACATCGGCATACTTCTTGGCACGATCTTGAGCTCGGAGTAAATGGCAGCGTACATCCCGATGAATCTTATCGATATCTCTGATGCAATCCTTTGCTGCAGGATTAATGGCCGGTAATACCGGATTAAGTGGAAGTGCCCTAGGATGACCACCATACAGGGCAAAAAAGGGAGAAACTCCAGTTGATGTATGCATAGAGTTATTATATGCAAATTCTGCATAAGGTAAAGAAGTAAACCAAGACTGTTGGTACTGAAGGCATAAACAGCGTAGATACTGTTCGATGGTAGCATTAGTTCTCTCAGTCTGCCCATCCGTTTGAGGATGGCAAGCCGAGGAATACCTGTCCTCAATACCCAAAAAAGCTGTAAGAGCCTTCCAAAATCGTGACGTAAATTGCGTGCCACGATCGGAAACAATAATCGAGGGTAAACCAAAGAAACGAAACACATTCGTCAAGAACAGTTTCGCCAATTCTGGAGCTGCAGGCAAACCAGAACAAGGTATGAACAATGCGTATTTAGTGAAGTAATCAACGATTACCCAAATAGTGTCATAGCCCTGAACGTCAGGAAGTGCCACAATGAAATCCATAGACAGCATCTGCCAAGGTTTGTACGGCACAAACACGGCAGGAAGAGGTTGTAACAATCCAACTGGTTTGGCTCTAGAAGTTTTACACTGAGTGCATATGGAACAAGTCAAAATGTAATCCTTTACATCACGAACCATAGAAGGCCACCAAGCCCAACGCCGTAAGGCTTCAAGAGTTTTTTGACTTCCTGGATGTGCAGCAATCAAGGAATCGTGAGACCACTGAAGAGCTAAATCTCTAGCTTGACCTGAGGGTATATAGACGCGCCCTTGAATGAATGGCATACCCTGAATGATTTCCAGATTGAGGTCAATGATCTCTTTTGGATGTTTTGAAACCCAATCAAGGATTATTGAACGCAAAGAGGGCTGAACCGAACAACCACAAACAACCTCATTTGGTAAAAGAGGAAGAGCTTCGATCTGTTGAGACTGACCATCCGCATGTAAGCGCGAGAGAGTATCAGCCGGAAATTGAGCTTTAGCAGGACGGTATGTAATAACAAATTGGTATTGTGAAAAGAATAAATGCCACCGCGCCTGTCTAGCCATAAGACATTTCATAGATTTGAAGGCTAACAGACTGCGGTGATCAGAGTATACAGTTACAAGGTGTTTGGCCCCCAAAAGATGATGCCTCCATTCCAAGAATGCATCTCTGATGGCTAAAAGTTTGCGTTCTGTGCTGGAATAATTATTTTCGTAAGCTGTCAATTTACGAGAGAAATAGGCAACAGGATGAATCTCTCCCGAATGCGGACAGGTTTGAGACAATACCGCCCCAATGGCATAACCTGAAGCATCAGCTTCGACAAAAAAAGGAAGCTCGGGATCAGGATGTTTGAGGATAGGAGCGGAAGTGAAGGCTGATTTTAATTGATCAAAGGCTCTCTGAGCTTCTGACGACCATACAAATGGTACTTTGACACTTGTCAGAGAGGTAAAGTGGTGCAGATATTTCAGAAAACCCATTGATGAAGCATCTATAAAAGTTTGCAAATCCCAGGAATGATTGTAATGATTTGACTGAATTGGGCACAGGGCATTCCAGGATCGCACTAATTTTGGATTGACTCATGCGCACACCATTGTTAGTAAGGTCATATCCCAGAAATTCCACCTCTGAGGCATGAAATATGCACTTTTCGGCTTTAACGAACAATCTATGTTCTCTCAGACGTTGGAGTACTGTCTTGACATGTTTTTCGTGGTCTTCCTGGTTTTGAGAGTAAATCAAAATGTCATCCAGGTAGACAACAACAAATTGATCAAGAATGTCGTAAAACAGATCGTTCATGAAAGCTTGAAAGGTGGCCGGGGCATTACATAACCCAAAAGGCATGACAAGATATTCAAATAGACCGTAACGTGTTTTAAATGCGGTCTTCCATTCGTCCCCTTCTCTCATGCAGATGAGACTGTAAGCTCCTCTGAGATCAAGCTTAGTGAATATTTTGGAAGAACCCAATTGATCAAGAAGGACAGAAATCAGAGGAAGAGGATACTGGTTTTTAATAGTTGCTGCATTCAAAGCACGATAATCTATACAAGGACGTAGATCCCCTTCCTTCTTAGGGACAAAGAAAAGTGGTGATGAAATAGGTGATTTGGAAGAACGAATAAATCCCATGGACAAAGCCTTGTCTATGTAATCTTTAAGAACTTCGTCTTCTTTGAGAGTGAGGGAGTACACTCTGCCGGATGGTATTTTTACTCCCGGAATTAGGTCTATTGGACAATCATAAGCTCTATGTGGGGATAGAGTCTCCACCATCCCTTTGTCAAAAACATCTGTATATTGCGAAGGTATCACAGAGGATACATTTTTAGAGACAGCTCCGATATGCATAGTAGGTGAAAATAGCGCCCTGACTGGACTATCATGGGTAATACCGAGTAATGTAGTACATCGAGTATTGCACATATTGGAAGGGAACTGAATCTGAGATGTCGACCAGTCGATGGCAGGATTATGAAGTTTCAACCATGGAATGCCCAGAATGACTTTGTAAGCTGGTGCTTTAATGACATCAAATGATATGTCTTCAGTATGGCCTTCATCAGTACTCATATGGAGTGGAACTGTTTGGTGAGTTACCATTCCTGAGACAAGAAGTGAACCATCCACTGCATTCACTGTTTTTCAGGGATAGTTTTGCGAACTAATGGTATTCTTGACATGGTGGCAAAACATTGATCAACATATTTACCTGTTGCACCTGAATCGATCACAGCTGTAGTCTGGAATGAAGCACCATGATCTAAAGAAAATGTAACAGGTAGGCGAACTAAATGACTCGGATTCTGTACTGTAGAGTCCAAGGGTGAGTTTCCCGACATAGGGACTCTGTCTACTGTCGGGATTTGGCGTTTCCCGCCTTTCTTTTAGGTTTTTTGGTACACTCAGGTAACAAGTGATCAGAGGCCCAACAATACATGCAGAGATTGTGTGATTGACGATATTCTCGTTGAGCAGGGGTAAGCGGTCCTCTAACCACCCCAATCTGCATAGGTTCAGGCGCAGGAGATGACGAAGATGAGGCCTCTGCTGCAACCGAGCTGAACAATGCTGTTTTCTTTTCGCCGCGTCTTCCAGACTTACGAGCATCAATCTGAAGGACTAAGTCTAGCAGTTCCCCGAATGCCGCGGGAACTACAGGAACAGTGAAGAGGATGTCCTTTAGTTCATCTGAGAGGCCTTGATAGAAGACAGCTGTCTTCTTTTCTTCAGGCCAGTCAGTCTCTGCTGCCAACTGATTGAATCGTGCCAAATAAACCAATAAAGAATTGTTCCCTTGTCGATGTTTTAAGAGTTCCAGATCAGTAGCTTGAGTAGTATAACGTGTTTCAAATACTTTACGCATCATAGCAAGAAGGGCATCACAATTGTAAAGAACATGACTATTAGATTCCAACAACGGGTTAGCCCATGCGGCTGCAGTGCCTCCCAAATGAGACAAAACAAAAGCCGCTTTGGTTGTAGATGTGGGAAATGAGGCGGGGCGACACAGAAAATGCAATTTGCATTGATTGATGAAGGTTCGGTATTGTTTAGGGTCGCCTAGGAAGCGTTCAGGAGGAGCTAGCGGGAACTGGGTTGTAAGCATGATCGGATTTGATTCCTGCTGTGGAGGTGGAAACCCTGAACCGGATGCTGTAGCTCCGGCACAAGCCATCTGTGACGCTGGTGTGGTAACCAAAGACTGAATGGCGTCCATGCGTTGGCGCAGTGCTTCTTGTGCATTGGTTAAGTCGGTACGTAGATCCGTGACCATTTGCACGATTTGATTCAAAGCATCACTGGCCTCTGTGGACATTTTAAGGCTGCTAATTCTGTTACTCACCACTCCGAATAGGCCGAAGATGTGGAGAAAATGACCTTGGAGGTGTTGGTAGTATAGAATTCCGAATTCAGCCTTCCATCCCAGCTCCCCTGAGTACAAGACTCAGGCTTCCTCAAAGAGGGGCTCTTTTCCACAATGTACCGCTCTGCTGTTTCAGTTAGAACAGACAGAGGTGTCAATTGAGTAAAAGAGCGGGGAGAACACACACCGCCAATACCAATTCTGCAAAAAGAATACCAAGATATTAGACCGTGTTGATATTATACAAGTGATTAGAACAGTTGAAATGATTGGACAACTACCTATATGGATATTGGAGTGGAGTTGTGTTTCCCTGGGATAATCTACAAAGAATAACACAAATGAGTGGAACTGAACTAAATCAGTATCGGTTCCCACTTTAGCTATAGAATTGATAACAACTGACCTGAGTAAAGATAAATGGAGTAAGAGGAGTCCAGGATTCTGAAGACAAAGACAGGGGAAAATAACAAACAGGGAAGTTAGTATAGGTAAGTAACCCCGAACGGCACGAGGGACGCACTAGTGCCGGGTTGGTGCAGTTCAGGAGAGCGTTCATATGCACTAAAGAGCAATCTCACAGGAAAGTCACTGAATGTCCCAGAATCCAACAGAAGACAATGTCCATGGAAGACAATAGATATGTACCTGAGTACACGAGTATAGTTGAGTAGCTGTGAGATGATCTGGATGTAGACAGCAAATTGATGTGCAGAGCGGCAACCAGGGAAGAACCGCAAGACACAGAAGAGAGTCGTATCCAGTAGCGTTCCGAGTCCAGCAACCAGACGATCACGACAAGAATAAGGGAGGAGACGAAGCAATCCAAAATTCAGGCAAAAGGTCAAAACCAGGAGTTCAGATAAGGATTCGTGTAGGGAGACACGAAGAGGAAACGGATGAAACCGAGTGTAGCTGGTAACGCTAATTAGCAGCAACGAGCCCCTTGGAAGACGGTGGTTTTATAGTCGTAAGAGGGGCGTGGCTTGCTGTAAGTCTTCCACGTACAAGACGTGTCAGGTGACCTGGAGTGCATCGACGTTTGTACAGACGCCATGGTCGCTTGTGCCTGGACCATAGAGGAGCCTGTAAAGAAGTTGCATTCTGCAAGGATGCCGGCGGGGAAGTCTGAAGTGTAACAAAAGGACATAGATGGCATTTCCAGAGTGGCAGACCCTTGCCTCATATTGTTTGGTCTGAAGAAAGAGGACGACGATTGGAACAGGGTCAGAGGTTTGGTATCTCAGCTACTATTAACCGGTCGAGCCACACTAGTAACGAAATGGAAATCCAAACCAATCGCCAGCAAAAATGAATGGATCAATGTCCCCTCTAACATATGCGTATTGGAACAAATAACGGCATCACTACATGGAAGATCAGCACAATGCGAGGCACTATGGATGGACTTCACAAACAAGCACCTTTCAAGTGAACCAAAGTCCCAAGCTGACTAGATGCCTACGAATGCAAAGCAAACGGAGTGCTTTAATGGACAATATATCATGACCAAAAGACACTCACCCTACTGTAAATCCCTAAACCTAAAAAATACCCAAAATCGATGACCCTCTATTGACACATACTGTAAAGACCCAGTAAATGCTTGCTCGACCCACGTGGGGGCGAGGGAGGGCTGGGAGGAGGGGAAAAAGGGAAGTCATGTTGTAATACAGTAGCTGAGGGGCAGAAATGTGTAAAAGATGTATGCAAATGATAGTACTGGAATGTCTGACCTTGCTCTGTACTCCTAAGTTCGTAATGTTTCCTATGTAATGTGATGTAATGTAATGTAATGAACAAAACTCAATGAAACCAAATTAACAACAACAACAAAAAAAAGATCAGCTAAAAAATGTCATCATGTGAAAGATCGAGTTCATTTCATATCGTAAAGTGCTTATGGAAAATGCTCAGCAAGAGCTATTGTACAAACATTTGCCCCAACATGAGATCCCTTTAAGGGAAGTAGTTGCGTGCACACAGTTTTTCCACATCCCCAGACATGGTCAGAGGTCGTTTTTTAACCATCCATAATGCAGCACATTATTCAAACAAATGTGTGCCTGTCCATGGCCGAGATTACAGCTGGAAGTAACTGTTCTTTACAAAGGAAAAATCAGAAATAATCCACAATTGCATCTCTGCTTAATGGACTAATTGTAGTTTATACATAATGATTTTAAATTCCTGCAAAATAACTGACCGTTTGTTTGCCCCCTCAATTGTCTACACCTTTTTGTTGATATTTACCAGCTCCAAATCTTTTCTTTCAGTACGTACATGATTAGAGAATCCACAAGTATGTTAGTTGCAAAGGAGTTCACCCTTCTGAACTCAATGCATTTTGGAAGGATGAAAGATCTACATTTAGCATCAGAGCTCAGGATCCTTTCTAGCCGTTGCAGAATTGTTTGAGGTGTTAATGTATGAGTAGGAAAATGTTCAATGGCTAGGGGTACAGATACAGAGTATAAGGAGATGGGGGGTGGGCTGCACCCCTTGAGGGTGCGGGGGGGGGGGAATTCACTTACATCAGCGAGAGCAACCTAAGGGTTCTAACAGGGATTTTCGCCCCCTTTGTGGGCGATCACCAGTCAGTGGGAAACGAGCTGAGGGGGATTGCAGTACAAGTATCGGAGGGGGAAATCTTGTTGCCCATTAGAGAGATCATCAGCAACAATGGGTTTATACAAAGGGACCATTTGATAATTATCAGAAACATAGGAAGGCTGCAGTTCTTTGCATAGGCAGACTAAAATGCAAGATGCTATATTTACATCCATAACTGGCAACTGACCACCCACGCCACCCAGCCCCCATGTCATGCGTGAGGACTTCAGCTAACCCTGGATCTGCATTGAAATTATGGGCCTACAAGTCCTACCATGCAATGTGCAAAACCAACAGTGACTGAAGAGGCCATTGAAAACACTTGGCAGCTATGCATATCGGTTTACATTTCATCTGCCTACATCATTCATGACATCCTAATAGCCACAAAAACAAAACATAGCTTCCACTAACAGATCTTTAGCCACAAAACCATTTTGAGATTATATGTCCAACAGTAGCAGTCAGCAAGTGTTGCTCAACAGACACTTATAGAAGGAGGCATTTTTGCAACCTACCTTTTCCTGACGTTACATCAAACACTGCACCCTTCACTGCCATGTAAATAGGTTGGCCTTCCTGCAAATCAAAAAACACAGTCATTACTCCTTAAATCTGCTATTTATGTAACTATACCTTTTGTGCTGTGCAGAATCACCACTGTATTTGTTACAAAGTGCCAATCCCTTATCCAAGGTGAATCGTGCCCCTGCCAGGAGTAACCAGACCTTAGTCTGCTGGGAAGAAGAGCATGAGCAAGGGTGAAGTGAGAGGGAGGGAATCCGGAAAAGGGGTTTGCAGGCCCCCGTTGACGGGACTAAGTGCTTGTATTAGTATGGATTCATGTTTGTCTCATATATATGGCCCACTTTCTTTAACGTAAGGCGAGATGTATTCGAGGCACGGTGATTAGCAAGAGTGGAGGGGGAACAGTGGGAAGGATGCCTTCCCGTCCAGCAGGACTCCATGTTAATGTAACCAATTATAGTTTAACTACATGGTGCTGCCCCAGGCGCAGGCGGCATCGCTATTTTGCATAGATTTTAGTACTCCAGGTAGAAGGGAAGGCTTGACGGTAAATGCAGTAGGCCCAAATCCATAAGGCCACAGAAATCCATGAGGCTCCCATGAGGACAGACAGTTCGCACCCCCACCCGCCACACCGTCTATTCATTGTTCCAAAAGTGTTGCAAAGATGCGTTTTTCACCCAAGAGGAATGTGCCCTACAAGGCTGCGATCAGAGACCAGCACCTGGTGTGCATGTCATCTCAAACTGGCCCAAGCATGACTCAGCCCATTCCCGGGTGACCACAAGTTATAACCCATATACCGGACTAAACCCCAAGATCCCCGAATTCCATGGCACCAGGTGCCCTTTGACCACCAACCCCAAAGTAACAAGTTCTGAAATGTTCAAAGAGGTTGGACAGGGCATATCATTGACGTGACAATCGTGTGATTCGTATTGCGAGGTGCTGGGAGGGATACATTATAGTTCAAAATGAGGATGGAGACCTTGGTGCTGGATGGCGTGGAGGGAGTGAGTGAAATGTGTGTGTGTAGGTTAGACTGTCCCAGAACCTCCTGGGTGTCCGGCTTAAGACCTCCCAAGTGCAGAGTATGAGTGATTAAAAAAGCTGTATACTAGGAGAATATTTTATTTGTTTTCTGACCTTCGACGTGAGAAGATGAGCCCAGCACCCACGTGATGGAAGACGAACGGACTGGGCTGGGACCAATAAACTACCATCCCTTATGGATAAAGGTGGTATCTGTATACAGTCCATCCAATCAGTCGCATGGGTTTTTACTGTATTGCATCAGTTATGATGATGTTTTCCTTTATAAGATTCTGCTTGTACTACTATTTGGCAGAATGTTCTTAGCAGCAGGGTTTTTTGCTGTTGCTCTCATCTGCTTGTGAGAATAAACTTGACATCCTTACAAGATGGACTTGGGCCCTTCTTCTCTAACGTTTTGTATTCTCTCGGGTCTGAGCGTTTAGGGGCGTTCCTTCAAGAGTATCCATCTATTATAGGCCTTTCACTTAGCCATGACTCTTGAATTAGAAATATGACATATAAGTTGAACCTGACACTCATTTGGAAACCCAAAATGCTGTTGTATCCCTCTGAGTTCATACAAAGTAGTCTACAATGTCTTTCTTCAAAACCCTGGTCTGTAGATGTGAGGAATGAGGACAACCAGCCCCACCTTCATGTATTGTTTCCAAAAAACACCTGCCTCTGTCCTTCATTCGTAATGGAGCATTTAATGTTTGTATACCCAGACACAAACCCAAAGGATTTAGATTCCTCATCTTCAGCCATAATAGCATTCGAATCCTCTCTTGAGGATTTTTTCAAGTTTTGCATATACTAGGTTTCCTACCAATCTGGAATTAAAGCGAACAGCACTCTTCCCTGGATATGCACGGTCAAGCAAGTGTACAAAAGCAAATGTCAGAGAAAGAAATCGATGTTAAAGTTAAAATTGTCGCAACAATTGACATCATTTTAGTCCTGTTGAGGGGGAACTTTTATTTCACCACTCAAACACGGGTTCGAAAATCATAGGGTGTAGCTGTTCTCGTTTGCCACTATTGACGCACCTTGTATGATTTATTTTGAACTTATCCACAGGCTGATGAAAGTAGAAGCATTCATCACACCCAGACCTCCTTCCAGATCTCACCTAGGTCCAATTGCTGTATCCTCTGGGAGATGTCTGCTTTCATCTAGCATAGTAGATACACAAATAGGATGCAGAGCCTGGGCTCTTTAAGTTGTCACGTCCTTATTTAATTGCTCCGTGGTATCCAGGGCGCTCTCTATATCTGCGTTTGCTGGTTTTTAAAAAAATCTCCCAGTGCCTCCCCTTCTGTTGCTTTTTGCTTTTTTCTTCATTAAACCTCTCGCGAGGGGACGTGAACAGGCCTCGGTTATCGCTTCTGACCTTTCCAACTGGCTGACAATGACAGTATCCTCTGTTGTGGCATGGCACCAGCTCTACACCCTGTTGTGTGTCAGTAATAATAATTATTGCAGAGTCATGAGCCGAGTCCTCTCTCCCAGAAGGCTCCCCTTCGTCTCTGATATTTTTCACACTTAAAGACCTTAAACATTTTCTAGAGCCTCTGTTCTGAGATCGGACGCAGCCGTTAATGTTTTGAGATTTCCAAGTCTTGCACAATGTATTCCTTATCTCGTTGTGCCCAATATCTTCAGCGATAATTGGTCTGGTTCTCTAGCTCTTCTCTCATAGGCTGATCTAAGACCTGGATTCAATTGAGGTAGCTTCATTAACTGTTGTTCTGTTACCTCCAATTGGGTACACAGTTCATTTTCTAATAACAACGCCTTTATTTCTCTAAGAATTGTAGAGTTTTCGCTTACTACTAGCACGACCATGTCATAAAGGTGTGTAAATGATTGTAGCACTATGTTAAGGCTGCTAGGGGATGGTTTGAACTGGTCGTGATGTCATGCAGTGACTGACTCTCTTTGAAAGAGTCCAGATCGACCGCCCACACTTGACGCCTCATAAGAGTCATCATCTTGACTTACATCACTTGTTGATTCTCCTCCCTCTGGAGTAAATAAAGAGTTTAGAAGAAGCACTCAGCCTTGACGAAACAGCGTCTATAGCCTGAATTTCATCTTCAAGTCTAATGCAGAAGTCCGTGTGTGACAAAGTGGCTCTCCTTTCTACTTCCTGTAACACCATACCAGAGATTTAAATACCTTAATCAAAGTCAATTCCGGACCCCTCAATAAGGCAGTCTGGTATAGAATGATTAAATTGGTTCATTTGTAGAACGTGACTATATGATTGTGATGGACCTTGTGTAAAGAATGTTGTGTTCATTCCTTGTTTCGTTGAATGAGCAGTTTTTTTTTTTGTTTCCCGTTTGTGGTTTCCATAGCGTCTCTTTTTCCAAAGGCATTTGCTCCATGCTAAGTAGGTTGTAGCGTTTAGATTTCCCCCCGATTACGTAGGCAACCATTCACTTGAAAGCAACATCCTGTCAAGCAGTAAATAAAACGTTTGAAACTATGGATGAATCTCACCTTCTTATGGTGTGTGTAATCGCGAGGAAATACTTAGTGCTGTCTGTGCATCAATGCAGAACACCAACCCACTGACCGCCGACTGCCAGACACTTAATTTTGCGGTCAGCTTTGCGGATCCCGCAAGGTTTTAAGCTGTAAAGGGTGGCGGGGGGCTTTCACAAGCACACAATGGGGTATTCCAAGGAAAGGCTCCAATTCTCCAGCTCAATCTCAAATGACTGCCGACTGCCAGACACTTGGCCAAAGTACTTTTTATCCCAGCCTCTTTGATTTCTACCGCCCCTTGGCTTCTTTCCCCCCATCCCTGTTACTTTTGACTCTTCCCTCTTTCTCTAGTCGTATTTCTAACACATCCTGCATCTGTCGTTTTCATCTCTACAATATCCACAAAGCTTGCGTCTTCTCTTTCCGTGCTGTCAAACCTCTCATCACATCTTCTCCCGTCTTGATTATTGCTCTGCTCTTCTAATTGGACTTCCTGCCTCAAATCTTGCTTCTCTCCAATCAGTTTACAATGCCTCCATAAGGCTTAAGTTCTTTTTTTTTTTACCCCTTGGAGCATTCATCTCTGCCACCCATGCTTCACATTCTCTCTTCTCTTTCAACTCTTGTGTTCTTCATAATTTTCTTTGGATTGTGTTCAAATGTCTGCATGGGCTAACTCCCTCATATCTTATATCTTTCAGCGCCTATCTCTGTATACTTTCCTCCCAGCTTTGTTCTGAATCTTTACATCTACTCTCAGTTCCTGAACCTCCTTATGCCTCGTCTCGTTTCCGCTCCATCTCTTTCCTTACCCCTAAACTTTGGAACTCTCTCCCTCTATCCACTCTCCTACTCTTCACATCTTTCTAACCCGTTTCAAAACCCATTGACTTTCACAAAATTAACCTTTTCGGTTGTTTTATGTATGGCATTTTCAAGGTGTTTTTACTGGTGGTCTTGACTGATGTACAGCGCTTTGGCACAAGTGCTTTATAAATTACAATGCCAAGAATGCAGATTGTAAGATAAGTATGATACGCGGGACACCTCAGTTCACAGAATAAAGTGCCGATTTGGCCATATTATACTGTTGATGTTGGAAGCCCCTGAGTGGGGCAGGGAAATCTGTGACGTGGTAGTGATTCATTATTAGCATCAAATGAGCCAGTGTGTTTAATATTTGTAATGGAAATCCCCATCTATGGACTTTGGCAATGCTTGCACAGGAGGGTTCTCTGATGGGGTATGCACTGTAGGACTGCTAAAACAGCACTTTAGGAGTATCTCGAGTGCACGGAGTGAAGGCCATCCAACCATCTTTGAATCCAGCCAGTCTATCCCAGTTGTCACAATGGAACCTTATTCCCCAGCAGATGTGCGGATGGAGGTGGTGGTGCAACGCCCCTCACCTGAGGAGGTGGACACTGGATGTTGTCAGATCAAGGCCGTTGACCCGGAGGTGGAGCATCAGGTGACTGCTTGTAAGGAAGTGGAAATAGAGGAAGGACGCAAGTTACAAGGGTGCCCATTGTTGTGGTGAGGGGCAGTAAAGGCTAAACAGAAGTGACATTCAGGATGGGGTCAAACAACAGGGGTAATAGAAGGGCAGGTGTGTTAGAGGGCGAGTTGGGTTGGATCAGGTGGCTGGAAGGATGCTGCCCGTTTGTTGACTTGCAAGTCCAATAAACCTGATTTGTCCATTCTTTATAAGGTTTCTTAGTCATTTCTTTTCTTACTTTCGATAATGCAGTGCTACTCGAGAGAATGGGACACTGACTTTCTAGGAATTATGTTCTAATCTAAGATTATAGCTTCAGCAACCAAAAAGTATTCATGAAAAAAAACAAATTGCCGAGTCTCTCCTTCTGAAAACATCAATGGTCCGATTAGGAGATTACTGGTATGTTTCATATTGCATGGGCGATAGCCCAAGCAATATGAAACATGTGTACAGTCGCGTTATAAATGACTTATCATATATCAATATCAGAGATCTCAAGTTTCCCCATGTCTCCCCATGTCATGTGGGACTATGTCGTCCAGGCCCAATTGTATTCCTTGCATTCTGGAACTTGTGCTTTTGGCCCCCCACATTTTTAATTCTGGACTACAAGTCCCAGAATAAGGGAGAAAAAAAACAGAACCAGGTAACATACTAACATACTCTTGCATGGCATCGTGAAACGTGAGAGTGCTGCAATAGTTTTACAGCATTAAGTATTTCTAGGTTCAGGACCCTTGGCTGTCACTGGAGCTGTAGAACACATGCATGCAATACAATTAAAATACTGCGGGCATTGTATTTTCCCTGTTAGGAGTTCTAAACAAATAAAAGCATTTTCACTCCTCCGGTGAAAGGGGCGGGAAACGCATTTGTGAGAGCAGTGGTTGCTTATCTTTTCCTTGACAACCAACCACTTGTCCAGTCTTAGTAAGTTGGGTCGCATGAACTAACAAGTCCGTAAATTAATTAACTTTTTAGCAAGGAGATGGCAATGTCCCTTTTAAGCCATTGCCAATATGAAAGTCAGAAGTTATTTCCGATTATGATATGCCATATATGAGTGGAGCAGAAAACACATTTTTAAGTGGAGTGCAAAATGAAAATGTAAAACCAAGTCTTAATGCCTTTATGCTTTAATTTTGCTGAGTAGCTCATTTTTTAGCCCTTCCAAGAAATACGAGGGGCACAAAACAGAGTTTGCATCCCCGCCATGCTTTGCCTCTCCATCTTGGAAATGCATAGCGTTTCATACTTGCATGAGATTTTCATGCAGGCGTAAAACCAATGCGATTCCTTTGGAAATCTGCCTCACATTTGCACCTCCGAATGAGCAGGGAGATTCCATTGAAATCCATCAATAAAACACTGCATGCAAAAGGTAATTTGCAGGTGCAGTTTACTTTTTTGAAAACGGAGCGCAAAATTGAAGAGTAAAGGCGATTTTGCCCTCTTTCACTCTTCACTGTTACACTCCGCTTTGCAAATGTTTAACATGGTATGGAGGGGTCCCAACAGCACACATGCTAACGTTACTGGTCCCCTGCATGCAATTTGCATTTAATAGAAAGTGACCTCCCAGGGATCGAAATTGGGATTTGTTCACCAGGAGCAAAAAACAGCTCCTGGGTATGAGTCATTACCAGTTAGGCAGGAGCTAGTAGGTAGCGTGCAGCAAATCTAACTGTGACAGATGCAAACTCTTTGTTCATTATGTATAATCCAAAATGCTCTAAATGTCCCTATGGTGGCTTCATATTCTCCTTTATATACATTCCCAGACATACAGTTAATATCACATAGCTAGGTTTGTATGGCACCATTTGCCACAGGAGTCAAATGTAGCTCTTGGTAGCTGTTGGTTTCAAGCTAAAATAGCTCCCAGCGTCTGCCAAGGAGAAATATATGTATATGGCGTGGCTAATCGCCATGTAGAGCGGACGTGTCTCCTGAGAGCTCCTCGCTGAAGTGCCATGATAAGCTGTTTTAAGTGATTTTAAAGTGCTCCGGAACCCTACAAGTTGCACCATCCGCCGAACCTCCTCAGCAACTTTTGCACCGTCTCCCAAGCGAAGAAGAGACGGCTAACACCTCTATCCGGCGAGCGAAGAGGGTCCCCGAGCGGATTCGAAATGGCGGTTCCCGCGCCCTGATCCCTCGAGAGGCCGGAGCGCACTATCACCACTGGCGACGCTGACCGCCGGTGGGAGGAGAAGATCCTGAGCTGCCGACTTGCGCCGGACCCGGAGGAGGGGACCGAACAGCTGCACTCATCAATCGAGAGGACCGACCCGGACACCCCTGCCGGACTGCGCCCTGCCCGCGGCGCGCAACCGGGCTTTGGTGTGCCCTGGATAGTCGAGAGGGCCCCTGGCGTGAGCGGTGGCCGACCGGTACTGCAGAGGTAAGCGGGCGCGATGGAGGACCACCCCGGACACCTACATTGGAAGCAGGGTGAGGGGAGCATATTCTACCCCCTGCGCCTGACTTTGCCGCTGATGGCAACGCAAGAACATTGGGCTTGCCTCCCTGAGGTGTTGAGACCCCTGCTGTCTTCCTTTCCCTGGCCCCTGCCTGCAGACTGACGCTCCGGCGGACCGCGAGGCCCACTCCCAGGGCCCCCTTCACTTCACAGCCGACGGCAGAGGGGGCCATCCGCGTCTGCTTGAACCGAGATACCTTTTGTTTCCCGAAATTGGCCTGCTACCCCGCTGCTTCTTATCATCGCCTTGTCGGCCCTGCGACGGGAACGAGAGGTTCCCCTGCTGCTAGCTGCTTCTCGATTGCACCCCCGGCATTTTCGGTGCGGGGAGGCCCTGTGTTGACGACATGTCCGGCAGGCCCAAGCAGCAGCGCCAGACCACAAAGGACACCTTTGCAGCCTGTGAATCCCCAAATCCTGAAAGCACAAACAAAGCGGCCTTGGACGTTCAATCTAATCCCACGGCTTCAGAGCCTAGTAACACCCAGATACTCGAAGCCATCAAGCTTTTCCAGGCAACAATGGAAAACAAAATTGATGCCGTTGCCACAGACCTGGGCCTCCTGCGTCAAGATGTCCGCTCCCTGGCCGGCAGGACTGAGGCGCTTGAAACACAAGTCCGGGAAAACACTGAATCCAAAACTCACCTTCTTCGAGACGTCGACGAGCTTGAACAAAGGGTCAAGAACTTGGAGGACAGAGCCGAGGAGGCAGAAGGGAGGGCTCGCCGGAACAATATACACCTCCTCGGTCTGCCAGAGGGTTCCGAAGGCTACGACCCCACTAACTACATAGAGAACCTCCTGCTACAAGAGGTGGGAGCTGGCACACTCTCCCAGGGCTTCACCATCGAGAGGGCCCATAGATCCCTGGCTAAGAAACCACCGCCGGGGGCCCCACCCAGGCCGGTGATAGCGAAAGTTCTCAACTACAGGGATTGTGAGGTCATTCTGGCCTTTTCCCGAGCCGGCAGCCAAATCCAACGGGACTCTGCTAAAATCGCCATACACCCCGATTACACCTTTCAGGTCCAAATGAACAGAGAGCAGTTCATACATACCAAGGCCAGATTGAAAGCCGCGGGGCTGCGTTATATGCTCCTGTATCCTTCTAGACTTAAAGTACTGCATAACAACAAGGCGCACTTATTCGACACTCCGGCCCAGGCCAGGGACTGGATGGACAGATTACAGATCCCTGATATTGAGGAAAGGAAACAGAGACTGAGATAACGATCCTCCTGTCATTCTGGGGGGAACTTTACTTGTTTAAACTGCTACACAGCTGAATGGATCCTCCTCGCGGAGACCCGGAGTCCAAGTTCACTCCACCCCCTGATTGTTTCCTTTTTTTGGGTACATATACCCGCCCGTAGGGCACCTGGAGACCAATGCACGGTCCAACGGAGCAGAAACGGGACAGTCATAACAAGGGTAACCTCGCTGGCCCAGTTCTATGTTTGGAGTTTTTACAGTTAAGAAGGGAGGGTGGGAATAGGGGAGTTTTTGCACAAGTTGGGGACATACACTGGGACATATCGAGACCACGGGAACAATTCACATGCAACGTAGCACCTCCTAGATCCCGAGCTCCGCCCGTTACACACAATAAACCACGGTACGCCTATGGCTGACACAATAAGGATCATTACCTGGAACGTCAGGGCCTGAACAGCTTCGTTAAACAACGGCGGGTCCATACCTACCTGAAAAGAAGCAGTGTCGGAATCGCCATGCTGCAGGAAACTCACTTAACTCCCAAGAAACTGGAAGCCCTGGCAAAAACTTGGCATGGTACCCTAATAGGTTCGACTTACTCCTCCTACGCCAGAGGGGTTCTGATTTGGATTGCCCCTACTGTTCCTTTCAAACTCACTAGCACTAAAACAGACAACGAGGGTAGGATGGTGGTGGTGTGCGGCTCCATAGTGGGCAAAGAGGTATGCTTGGTCAGTACTTACGCACCAAACCATGACGCGACTGTCTTCTTCCATTCCCTTCACACGCGACTCAGCCCGTATGTGGACAGAATTATGATATGGCAGGGTGACCACAACTGTACCCTTGACCCTCTACTTGACAGATCCGATAACAAACACGATCGACCCTCCCCTCCAGCTAAAATACTTTCCAAACAAATCCAACAGTTGCAACTCAGTGACCTATGGAGGGTCTAGCACCCTGAGGAACGTGAGTATTCCTTCTACTCCCCACCTCACGCTGTACACACCAGGCTGGACTACATCTTTCTAAGCCTAACGCAACAGTCCATATTTGTTGATGCGCGCTACCTGCCTAGGGTGCTGTCGGATCACTCTCCCTTCTGGTAACCTGGGAGGTGTTCCCGCCCACACCCCCTATACCCACATGGAGGCCGAGGGCTGAGGCCCTACTTGACTCTGCATTCAAGGAACGCATAAAAGATAGCACTGAGGAATATTGGCAAAATAATCTGCATAGTGTTAGACACTTGAGCACAACTTGGGAAGCATATAAAGGTGGTCATGAGGGGCGAGATGATTGCAGCAGTTGGGGGAGCTCAGAGATCTATTACATCCTCGCTTGAGCGCGCAGAAAGGGACCCGAGTACGCTCGAAGGTAGGGCTGACCCATCCACTGACCACTTACAAAAAATGGCCGAACTTAGACAAACCTGCCTAACTCATTGGGAATCCCTCTGTAAACTGAGTTACGCCAAGAACACAGAGAGAATCCATGCTCTGGGAGACAAGCCCGGGAAACTCTTAGCTTGGCTCTATAAAAAGGGAGACCCCCAGGCCACCCATCTGCCACATACTCACTCCCGACGGCACGGCCGTACATAACCAACAAGAAATCAATTCGGTCTTTACCGACTTCTATCGTAACCTGTACTCCAAAGCCCCGCCCCCTCTGAAACCAGGATCGAAGAGGCCCTTGACGTCATCGACCTACCTAAACTAGACTTGCAATTGGCTGAGACCCTTGACGAGCCCGTCACCCCCGACGAGGTCAGGGTGGTAATAAGATTGCTACCAGCTGGGAAAACCCTGGGTTCGGATGGGCTCCCGGGGGAATTTTACAAGACCTACGAGGAAACTCTTGCCCCAATATTGGCCCAGGTCTTTAATGAGGCCTTTGAGCGTGGTACCCTCCCGGACTCCATGAATGAGGCCGTCATTATACTCTTGCTTAAACCGGAGAGGGACAGGGCAGATTGTGGTTCATACAGGCCCCTCTCTATGCTTAATGTTGACTGTAAGATCCTTACTGCCCTGCTTGCGAATAGACTGCGCAGAGTTATCCCTCTGTTGATCCATCAAGATCAAACGGAATACGTCCCGGGGCGCTCCATCACCGAGAACCTGCGCAGGCTGCATCATGTCATCTATAGCACTGAGGGAAGGCCGCAGAAACTTGCAGTTGCGTCACTTGACACCACCAAAGCCTTTGATTCTGTGAGGTGGGACTGGCAGTATGCCACCATGGCCAAAATGGGGATATGACCTGTATTCCTAAAGTGGACCCAGCTGGTTTACACCAGCCCCACTGCGAGAGTATGCACCAATAAAACCTATTCCGCTAAATGGTCCCTACACAGGGGCACCCGCCAGGGGTGCCCTCTGTCCCCCATGTTATACATCCTTGCTGCTGAACCAGTGGCGGCCTACCTGAGACAGGAATATGAGGAGAGAGGCATTAAGATAGACGGGGTGACCCACCTCATCTCTATGTACGCTGACAACACCCTATTGTACCTACGGGACCCTGAGCACCTCCTTCCCTACATCCGGGAAACCCTGGACTGCTTCCACAAGCTCACCGGAATCCAGATCAATAGGAGCAAATCTTGCCTTTACCCCCTCGCAGCACTTTACACCGATGAATACAGATCCCTCCCCCCTCTAGATCTCGAATGGCAGGCTACTTCTTTCAAATACTTGGGGATAACTATACACCGCAACCCAGCCACAGAACACATCCTTAATACCGTAAGGGTCAAAGACTCTCTCACGAAATCCAACGAGTTCTGTGGCCGGCTCCCGCTTTCGATGGCCGGGAGGGCTGGTCTCCTTAAAATGGTCGCCCTTCCCCGCCTACTACATAACTTCACTAACCCCTTCAACATCCCCCCTCATTTTTCAAAGCACTCAACAAACTCTGTAGGGACTTCCTTTGGCAGGGAGGTAGGCACAGGTTGGCGTTGGAGACTCTCCAAAGACCATACGAGGGGGGCGGACTTAAGATCCCCAACTTTGAGCTGTACTTCCTCGCCAGCCAGCTGAGACATGTCACGCAATGGATGGCTGATGAGAGCACGACAGACACTCGCCTCCTTCAGCCGGCCCTCCACCGGTTGTTACTCAGAGGCATATTGTGGGCTGGGGAGGGTGCTACAAGGCACTGCCCTTACCTCGCCAAGCTCGGGATCCGGCTTTGGAAAAGGGCCTGCAAACTGGTCAGGTCGGACGACCCGTTCTCCCCACAGATCCCCATCACTGCACTCATGGTTAATCACTCTTGGGGGCATATTGAAACATGTACACAATGGGAGCCCCTCGGGGTGGCCATGCTTGGGCACTTGATTCAAGAACAGGAAATCCTAACCTTTTCGGAACTCTGTGAGACCACGGACCTCCCGGCAGGACAGTTCCTGTTGCACAGGGTGGTTGTACAGGCCTTGTGCAGGAGATGGCCGGTCGCTGCTGACCTGACTGAGGAGAATGAATGCATCGAAATGATACTGAACTCTGCTGAGGGGGCCACGAAACCTCACGAATCTACAAAGCCCTGTTGTGGGGTACGACCAGGGGGAGACCTCAAATGCAGGAGTAAGTGGGAAACTGAACTGGGCCTTGTTTTTGAAGACAAAGATTGGGGTGATATAACCCACTATCACAATAAGGTTTCCAGGAACGCCCGCTTGCAGCTTATTCACCTGTATATCACCAATAGAGCGCACCTCACACCTGAAGCCATATCAAGATTCACAGGTGCTGGAACCCAATCATGCCCCAAATGCAGTGAACCCAGAGCGGGAATGACTCACATGTTCTGGGGCTGCCCAGTAATCAGGGAGTTCTGGTCACAAGTGAAGGACAGAGTGGCTGGCACAGACATCGTAGTTGAGGTGGACCAGCCTACGGCGTGCATCCTTGGCAGATATAGGAGAAACAGGAAGAACAAACCCCTATCCAAGCTTAGTGACCTTATACACATTACATCCAAAAGACGTATCACCGTGGGGTGGAAAAGCCCCAGAGGTCCACACATGCCCCTATGGTGGGGAGACCTCACTAAGTGGATCATAGCTGAAACCGCGGCATGGGAAACGGCTATCCATGTGCAAAGACTGGATTCCAGCGAGGAACTACACCGTTGGGTGGCCCCGACGGTGCCCTTGCTCCACCCTGAGGCGGATGATACGGAGCAGAGCAGAGGGAGTTGGCCAGATACGGGCACAGACTAGAGAGGAACAGTGAAATAACCGTGGTCTTGGGGGTGGCGCGGGGGGGGGGTTTGGGTTGTTTTCTTGATATGCTTAACCAATCACCAATGATGTTTTTCCTTACTCTTTGTCTATCTCATGTTATTAAAACAATAAACAATTTTTTTTAAAAAAAAAATCTATATATATATATATATATATATATATATATATATATATTCTGCATTATACCATCACAATAAAAAAGATACAAAACATCCAATATACGTGAATAAAAAAAAGTTTTAAAAAAAAAAAAAAAGTAGAAATAAGAAAAGAAAGCCCAAACAGATCAAACAATATTCAATTGCTTAATTAAAAATTTCCTGCGTAACCAGGCTCGATGGATACATTTTGACACAAAATATACATCGATGATCAACGCAGTCCATTTACACAACACTACAGCACCAATAACATGGTTAACACCAGCTTTTATTTAAGAGTGGCAGTAAGTACACTCCCCTCAGGACTTTGTATGCTTCACAAAAGAACAAGATGTGTGTCACATTCTCACATATTAGACATGATCCAGAGTTACCAGTTTTCCAACCACAGGTGAATTTCACCATCCTAAGGGTACCGGTTCAGAGCTGCATAAAAAGAGTGCAAGCATATGCTGGGGAAATCCAGTCCAAATATTCTTCGATTCCTTCAATTGCTTTTATGTGCAAGAATTCAGGCCTGTTTTTTAAACTTAAATAGCTACTTAGAAGTGACTCGTACCAAAACTGATTAACAGCTAATTTCATCTTCTCCTTGGTACTGGGCAATACCTTCTCGGGTCTCTACCACATACTATCAAAGACTAATGCTTCCAGCTGCGCCTTTACTTGTTTAATAAAGAACCTCCTGGATCATTTAATACATTGAGAAAGGCCCCACAAAATTTTAACAGATCCGGCATTACCCATAGCCGGATCCGATAAAACACCGGTTTCCACCTTATACAAGAGACTACTGGCTCAAGGCAGCATTCCATGAGCAGGCAGGTATTAGGGAAACCTTGCAGGAGCCTCAAAGGGAGTTTTTAACACATGTTCTCGGCGGTCCCCAATTTCTGGCAATTAGCGTGTCCCCATAGTTCAGCACCATAGAGAGCTGCAGAAGCTGACTGCATTTTATAAATACTAATCGCAGGAGACACTGCCCTTTCTCCATGGTCTGAGAAGAACTTCCTTAACCCACCACAGTTTTTCCCCCCCCAAGGTAACCTGCGCTTTATCTAGCTGGGCGGACCATGTTCCAGTGTCAGTGAATCCGACACCGAGATAATCGTAATGAACCCGTTCAAGGTATGATCCATCGAGAGGGCGCTAGAGGGCCAACCAAGATGGCTGCATTTATGTGAGCTCTCGCGCGACCCTGATCAATCCTATGTGTTTCGGGGCACTGCCGTCCTGACCCTGCATGTGGCTAGGTGCTGCCCAGCCTGACGGCGTAATTTGGGGCAGAATCAGGGGCCCCACAGCCTCAAACGCCGCCTCATGGTCCTGAAATCCGAAACGGCCGGAGGGGCCCTGCTGACCACCTGGCGTTCGGGGATTGCCGTGAGGCAGTGCGAGGAGAGAGCTGGAGGGAGTGATCCATCCCTCCTTACCAGGCGATAGCAGAGCAGAGTCGCACGGGTTGCAGCCTCCCCCACACAGGGGACAATACACCAGCTAACTTGAGTCCATAGCCCGGGCAGGACCCCCCCCCCCGCGTGGCACGACCATTCCGCTGCGCAGGCTTGCGGCTGCAGCAGTCTCCAGCATTCACACTGGGAATCTACAGGAGCGGGCAACTTTTTTTTTTTTTAAACTTTATTTTTGGGGTTTTAACAAGAACATACAGTAACGACCTTTAAGGGCAGGTCAAAGCCACATAACACCAGCAAGAAATAGTGCGTTCATCACAATTACAATGCCAATTCCCAATTATGAAAGTCATATACACAACTGTTTAGATGACCTTTAAGATAAAGTACTTTGCCGAGGGCCTTGGAGGTTGGTCGGGGTCGGACTCGCCGCTATGTCCTGAATCGTGGGCGAGGATTTGGAGGTAGGGACATCAGGAGTAGAGAGCAGATATCTGACGTAGGGGGCCCATATATCTGGAGGACGTGCGTGTAAGGGGAGAGTCCGTAGAAATTCAGTGTCCATGTCCTGACAGTATAGGATATCACTTTTCCACGCTGTCAGTGAGGGAAGGGGGCCGCGGCCCCAGGTCAGGGCTATTCTTCTGCGTGCGAGCACTAGGAGCAGAGAAGCTAGCTTTCTCCCCGGAGCCTGTAGGTGCTTGGTCATGCTCAGGAGGGCGATGGTCGGCTGTGGGGCAATCTCCTCCCCGATCACATCACTCGTGTGTTGTAAGACTGAGGACCAGAAACGGGCTATACCTGGGCACCGCCATGCAAGGTGAACAAAGTCAGCGTCGGGAGAGGCACATCGCTCGCAGTGATCAGAGGCTTCGGGGTGATGACGTCGCCTCTTTTGGGGGGTATAGTATGTCTGATGGACGAAGTCGAAGTGTATCTGCTTGTAGCGAGTGTTTAAAGCTACTTTTTTGGTTTGTTGCAGGATGAAGGACCATTCCACGTCAGGTATTGTGATATGGAGAGCTCTCTCCCAGCGCAGCTTCGCCTTGACGGCTGGTATCATAGAGTCAGCAAGCAGAGATCTATAAATCGTGGAGACCAACCGCCCCTCTCCCCTTGCCTGTATCACACTGTGTAAAAGGGTCCACGTCGGGGGTTGTTCGGGGAATGTTGGGAGGAGGGCCTGCAAGGTATGCCGCAGCCTGAAATAAAGAAACATGTCGAGCGAGGTGTTGCCCCCCCTCTCTCTGACCATTTGCGGGGTTATGAACTTATCCTCCGGGAAGAGGTCCCCCAGAGTTTGGATGTTAGTTTTATCCAGCCAAATCAGGAAGACTTTTTCGTTAGTCAGAGGTATACCGGGGATAAACCTTATGGGTAATAACGGAGAGTATCTTAGCTGTATTTCGCACTTGCGAGCTATTTTCTTCCAGATGGCGTATGAGGACTGGACTGTGTTTAGCGTGTTATGCGGAACCGATTGCTCGCTGAAGATGACTGCTGTTAGGAAGTCCGGTGACGCTAGGGCGCGCTCAACCTGAACATGTGGTCGGATATATTCAGTCGCGTACCAATGGCCTAAGAATTGGGCCTGGGCCGCCCAGTAGTATTTTTCTATATCTGGAAGTGCGAGGCCAACGGCAACGTCAGTGTCGTATATGCGACTCTTGCTGGTTTGCCTGCCCATATTAGTTCTAGGATGAGGGTCCGGATTTTCTGAATGAAAGCGCGTGGGAGTATTAGAGGTATGTTTGTAAACAAATAGAGAAGCTTGGGAAGAATCACCATTTTGGTGAGTGAGACCCTTCCCCAAAGTGTTAATGGAAGAGACTTCCATCTTTGGACCCGCTCATGCAGGAAATGGAGCACCTGGCCGTAGTTGTCCCTGAAGATTACGTCGTGATCAAGTGACATGAGAATACCCAAATAGCGCACCCGGGAGCTTTCCCACTTAAAACCGTGGTCGTCGCGAAACCTAGATGTGGACGACGTCAGTGGAAATATTACCGATTTCGAATGGTTTATTTTGAGCCCAGATACGCCGCTAAATCGGATTACCTCGCGCATGACTGGATTGAGGTTTGTCTGCGGATCTTTGATAAAAAGCAACACGTCGTCCGCGTAGAGGGAGACGATCAGCTTGTGAGGGCCCAGAGTGATGCCTCTATCCATACGGAACTCCCTCAATCTGGAAGCGAGTGGTTCCATGACTAAGGCGAAGATAAGCGCGGATAGGGGGCATCCCTGCCTAGTTCCGCGTTCTAGCCTGACTCCGGGGGATCTGGTGGCGCCGAGGGTGATATAAGGAGCGGGGGTCATTATAGAGTAGGGAGACCATTTTGACAAAAGTTTTCCCCAGGCCCATTTGTGTGAGTGTAGCAAAGAAAAAAGGCCATTCGACCGAGTCGAACGCCTTCTCGGCGTCTAACAGTACCGCGATGGCCTGCTGTGAGGGGTCGAGTGCGGCGATGACGCCGAAGAGTCGTCTAATACCGTATGTCGTGCTGCGGCCTGGGATAAATCTGGCTTGGTCACCCAGGACCAGTGCGGGCATGAGGGGAAGGAGGCGGTTAGCGAGGATCTTGGCCAGGATCTTGTTGTCTAAGTTGATCAGTGAGATTGGCCTATAAGAGGCACAATCGTCCTGTGGTTTGCCTGATTTATGCAGGAGTATCACGTTGGCTTCACGGAGGGTGGGAGGGAGTATTCCGCGTTCTAGGGCTTCTTCGTACACTTGGAGGAGTATCGGGGCGATCACATCTGCATGACTTTTGTAAAATTCGCCTGTCAAGCCGTCAGGGCCAGGCGCCTTAGTGTTCGGGAGAGATTTTATTGTATCGGTAATTTCTTCTATGGTGATAGGTGCGTTCAGTGGTTCGCGCAATTCCTGAATTACCCAGTACAGTTCAGTGTCATTCAGGTAGTTCTGAATCTCTTCGGGGTTGCTGGTGGTATTGGAGCTATACAGGTTTTGGAAGAATTTATGGAATGTATTGGTGATTCCCTCTTCGGTGTATGATAGTGTTCCCTGTGTGTCCCGGATACATTCAACTCGGGGGGGCGTTTGATCCAGCCTCAGCAGGCGGGCTAGGAGCGCCCCGGGTCTCTGCCCTTCTCCATACTGTTTAATCTTATGTTTCCGGCTCAGAAATTTCAGTTCGCGTTCTGCTGTCTCCTGGAATTTATCTAATTCAATCTTTAGTTTGGCTTGAGTCTGCCTGTCAGGGGAAGTTGCCAGGGTATTTTCTAGGGCTTTCAGGCATTGTTCACATTCCATCAACTCGCGCCGGATCAGTTTGAGAATGCCGTTTTCTTTAGCCATACATACTCCCCTCACATAGCATTTAAGTGATTCCCACAACGTGCCCGCTGAGCTGACTGAACCCTGGTTTATCGTAAGAAAGGTGGTGATGTCTTGACGGAGCCCATCCGCGAAGATCGGATCGGAAAGTGAGCCAGGTTTAAATCTCCAATTCACAGGGATTCTTGGAATCTCTGACAGTGCAAAGTCAAGTGTGACCATGGAGTGGTCGGAGAGGGAGCGTGGCAAGATGTGGCAGGGACCCCAGCTGTATGGGCTGAGTGTTGATACCAAAAGATAGTCAATGCGGGAGTTGGTGTTGTGGACCGTTGAGTGAAACGTATAGTCTCTGGAGTTCAGGTGACTGCGTCTCCATATATCGGACAGCTCGAAGGCTTGGCAGATCTCTGTGACTTGGCGGCTGGCCCTGGAGGCTCTGCTGTTACAGCCGTGTGATTTGTCGATTTGTGGGTCAAGCGGGGTGTTGAGATCCGCTCCCCAGATGACCGTCGCTGAGGTGTATGTACTAAGTTTGGACATAATCCAATTGAAGTTGTTCGGACTGTCAACATTGGGGGCGTAGGTGTTCACCAAAACTATTTCCCTCCCGGCGAGCAGGCCCCTCACTAACAGGAACCTGCCCTCTTCGTCCTTCTTGAAGCTGATCAGGCTGAAGTTGGCTCTTTTGTCAATCAGTATTGCCACTCCTCTTGCGTACGAGGAGTATGAGGAGAAGTATCTGTGGCAGCCCCATGACCGGGCCCAGGGTTGCTCTGCTATTGGAGTTAGATGGGTCTCTTGTAGCATTGCTATGATAACTTTGTGCCGCCGTAGATATTGTAGGACTTTCCTGAGTTTGGAGGGCTGGTTCCCACCACGAATGTTCCATGTAGCAATTTTGAGTGACCCCAGATTGTGGTGATATGATGGAGTGGAACGGTGTCGCCACGACCCTACAGCTCATACAAGGCACGCGGTTGTCAATAAGCGTTTTGCTGGTCATAGGTTTCGACATAGGGATTTGGAACTGCAATGTGTCCGAACGTAGGTGCTGAGGTAAAAACAACTCGGAAACTCCTGGATCCCTCCCATGCGCAGGCAACCCCCAACAGGCCCGCGGATTCCCCATCCCATTGCTTTCGGGATGGAGTACTTTTGCAACCCTCCCCTGCGTGGGCAACCCCCAACCCGCCCACGATGTACCCACTCTTAACAAGAGAACCACAGACAATGCCGTGCTTGGGGCGCAAGACGCCTTGCAAGTAGCAGTGTGGCTCAGAAACACTTAGTCTTGCAGTTCTGTAGGAACTAGAGGGTGTCGCTGGCATCAAAAGGATCTGTGTCGCCGCAGCTTGCCGCTTCTGTGCATTTTATGGTGGATTCCTACGTATGCGTTCTCCCCGGCGCGGGCTCTGGTTGTTGGGCGCCTGCCTACAGCCCGCTCGATCCAAGTATTCTGCGGCTTCCTCAGGTGAGGCGAAGAAGTGGGCCCTCCCCTCGTGTTGGATGCGAAGTTTGGCGGGGAACAGCATCGAGTAGAGTATTTTGTTGACTTGTAGCCGCCGTTTGATTGCCGTAAAGGAGCGCCTCCGTGCTTGGACCGAGGGTGAGAAGTCGGGAAAGAACTGAACCGAGTCGCCGTCAAATTGGAGATTCCCTTTCTCCCTCGCCGCTTTGAGTATAGCGTTGCGGTCCTTGTAGTTAAGTAATCTGGCTATAATTGGGCGTGGGTGCGCTCCTGGTATCGGTCTAACCGCAGGGATTCTGTGCGCTCTTTCCACAATGAATAGACGTGAGAGAACCTCCGGGCCGAACAGCTCAGTGCAAATGTGCTCAACATGGTCCTCCATCTTGGTTTGGAGTTGCTGCTCTCTAACTCCAATAATTCTGATATTGTTCCTCCGGGAACGGCCCTCCAAGTCTTCGTTCTTAGCAGCGATGCTTTATACCTGGGACTCCAACGCAGAGACCCTAGTGGTCAGGGACACTGCGCCGTCGTCCAGATCGGACACACGCTGTTCGACAGTGTCTAGCCTCTCGGCGTGTTGGTCGAGGCGATGTTGGATACGGTCCACTTTAGACGACAAATTGTCCAGCTTGCTTCCCAAGTCACCTATGCCCGCTTTCAGGTCCAACAGGATTTCCTTGATGTCGAGCTCGGGGACCTGGACCCCGATGGCACCGTCGTCTGGCGCCGGGGACGCTGGCCTGCTCGCGGCATTCGAAGGCCTGGTGGCGGCACAGGCCTCGAAATTCAGTTTTTTTTGGGACTTATCGTTCCTCCTCATGCTGTGGGATCTCTTAGGGCCTCTTCACGGTCAGGCTGAGGTGAGGGCCAGTGCAGTGTGGTTGTGGCAGTGTTTTGTTGCTGGGCGCTGAATCTCGCGTCGCGGCCGGGCGTGACCGGGCCGAAGAGGGCCCGCGCGGCGCTTCGACTGCCCGCCGGACGTCGCTCCACTCTGGGGGCATGCACCGGCAGGGTTCCGGACAACCGCCTCCGGCGCCGCCAGCGCCGCCCCGCTCGTTAAGTGGCTGGTGTATAGTCGTATATTATCTGCCGCTGATCTCCCCAAGCCGGGGGATGGAGTACCAGTAGGGAGCGTGGCCGCTCGTGGAATTTCTTCGTGAACCGGAGGACTCGAGTGGGGCACCGCGCGGACTGGGGACGCGGGCGTGCTCCGAAGAGCCCCTTTCCGGATGATCTGCTGAGTGAATGTCCAGAGCAATGTTTTTGCTGCGCATGAGTCCCGGGAAGAGTAGCAGTGACCACAGACGACCACCCGGAAACACTGTCCCTTGTCGGGGCTCCTACCTTCGTGCGGGAGCTCTCGGCTGCAGCCCGGCGGCCCAGTCACCTCAGGGGTACGGCACAGCGGGGAACAGCCGCATCTTCCAGCCGCTACACCGCGGTCACTGCACCCTCCCGGGGACCGCTCCACGGGACCCCCGCCGGGCGCCGCCCCCTCCGACTCGTCCGCTGTGTCGTCTCACGGGCCTCGGGTTATGAGCCCGGCTCAGGATTCCTGTTCCCTCCTGGACTCGCACCAATCAGCCCTAGGGAACTGGCAGGCCACAGAGCGCGGGCCCGCTCTGGTAGGGAGGTAGTTGAGGATTCTGCGGACCGTTGTCTGGGTTCGCGATGAATCAGCCCTCTTGTCTCAGCCGTGTGCGCCGCGCGGGCGCCGATATCCGTCAGGCCGCGGCCTGCAGTCGGGCGCCTATATCTCAGGATGTAGGCGGAGGAGCGGGCCCAGGAAAGCTTCGGGGGGCACAGCTCGGCTTCAGGAGTCAAATTCTGGCGATTGCCGGCGGCGACGTTCCTACAGCAGGAAGGATTCGACAGGATTAATTCCGAGCCACACGGAGCTCCTTAGGAAGCCGCCATCTTGCTCGGCTCACTAGCGCCCTCTAGGAGCGGGCAACTTTGTTTCCACGAGCCCGGGGAGAGCAAGCGACGGACCAGCTGCAGGGCCCCGACCCCGGCTCCCCCCCCGCAACAGCAGCAGAGGGCAGCGCCATCGGGCCTGACGCAGCAGGCTGAGCCCCCCACGAGAATAGAGTCCCGACAGGGAGCTCCAAAGACTGTCTGCAGCGGCTCCAGTGCAGCGGGCCTGCAAAGCAATCTCCGAGGTGACCAGTGGAGCCCCGCGGCCGACCAGACATTCCACAACACTGATCAGGTACAACCCGCGTTGCAGCTGCTGTACGCCGCGGCCGGCGTTTAGAACGCCATAACCATTTGCTGGAGTTTCCGCACGCCCGTTCAGGCAGCTCCAAGAGCGTAGCCCCTGGACTCATACAGCCTGTCTCCTCAGTGACACACCACTCCTGCCTCAAAACGAATCAGCAACCCTAAGCCTTAAACCACAACTGGGTGAAGGTGGAGGAGTGGAGGAAAGACTACCCCAGTGACCAAACTTACTGCATGATGAAGTAGGCATTTACTTCACCGCCTGGCGGGAGATGCACATCCCCCCGCCCTCCAGTGACCTCACTAGTCATTTTAGAGTTTGTTAACAATTTAAACCAACACTGGACGCCTCAACAAGTAGCAGTCCTCCGGAGGGTCGAGTGCTGACTGTGAACTCCCACCACAAGCCACATAGTCTACATAAATAACAGCTATGGTCACAGCTACCACCTATAGACGCCAACCTCCGCACGGGGTGACCTCCCCCGGCACAAATAGTATGGGCAAAACCGACAGATCACAGAGGAAGCTAAACTTCGAGACTGGATCAGCTCCCAAGACACCCAGATTGCTGGAGGAACCTGAACCCCTGATGGACGGCGCTCACCAAACGGAAGAGGGAGTATACTCTGCAGGCATCAAGGAACTCTGTTGGACCTGAAGGCAGGCATTGGGAGTCTTAATAACAAGATGGATGGTCTTTCCTCTAAAGTTGACCTCCTACAACATCGCCTAGACATATTGAACGCCTGAATGAGGTAGAACACTGCGTCTCTAACTTAGATGATGGCACAGCGGCTCTAGTGGCCAAAGTGACACAACTGGAGACCCAAATGAAAGCGGCCAACGCCCACAGTGAAGATTTGGAGGGCCGCTCTAGGAGAAATAATATAAGAATTATTGGAGTGAGGGAACACCAGCCACAAACTACAATGGAGGACTATGTGGAAGCGCTATGTGCCACTCTTTTCGGTCAGGAGGCTCTTTCCCGCTCATTTGTGGTCGAGAGAGCCCACAGAATTCCATCAACCAAACCCGTACCGGGAGCTCCTCCACAGCCTATAATCACAAAATTGCTTAACTATAAAGATCATGATGCAATTCTACGTCTCGCTAGGGGAAAAAGGAGAACTACACCATGACGGGGACAGAGTACATTTTTACCCAGACTTCTCTCCAGCGGTACAAGCACAGAGGAGATCCTTCACAGCCATCAGATAAAGGCTCAGGGATAATCAAATCGCCTACTCAATGCTCTTTCCAGCGCGGCTCAGAGTCCAACATGGTGGGAAAGTCCATTTCTTGCAGACACCTGAAGAAAAACATATTCCTGGATCAGGCTGGATGTCCCTCACTGAACCCTAGCCACGCACGAGCACAGAGAGAAAGAAGCCAGAGGAACTCGACAGTTAACTAAGGTCAACGGCGTAAAAACCCTTTTTTCAATGAACAGCAATCTAACCGAAACAACATTAGAACTAAGTTTGCCAGGGTCGCGCAGCTTGGGAAGCACCTAGTGCCCCTTGCACAGCAAAAAGTTATCTCACCAGTTAAGCGTTAAAGGGGTGCGGGGGGAACGGGAGACGGACACGCAATGATGCGGTTCACACCCCGAATTGGTAACCAAACGGGTGAGTTGGGGGTTGCCCGTGTAAGGAAGGTTGTTGGTGAATGGGTTGGGAAAAGCGCCACCAGACACCTAACCTCAGCCAGTTCTCCATGCAGCTATTCAATGCCAAATCGCCTCTACAGAACGTCACGAAGAGCATCAGACGCCCTTCATGCCCATCCTCCATGAGTCCTTGCAGCCCCACAGGACGTTTCTTTCAAAATCAGCCCCTATAAGAAACTCAGTCGTATAATTCAAAGTGGCCACAGGGAACATTAGAGGAGGCAATCTCCCATCCAAAAAAAAGGAAAATCCTACAATACTTGAAGAGGCACGAGGTGGATGTGGCCATGATTCAAGAGACGCATCTGCTCCCAGGAAAAGAACATCACTGGGCCCGGAATTGGGGTTGCCATAGGTATTTTTCCTCATATTCGTCGTATGTCAGAGGGGTAGTGACTCTGATCAGTCGTAGCGTCTGCTTTCGCCTGATAAAAACCGAAAGAGATACCGAAGGCAGAGCACTCTTGGTGAAAGGAATCCTGGCGGGCAAGGAAGTTATTTTCATCAACTCCTACAGCCCCAATGTTGAAACCATTTTGACTGGCTTCTCACATGCCTTGCAGAGACAGGCTCTGCTATGATCATCTGGGGAGGAGACCTAAACACGACTTTAGACGCCTTGAAAGATAGGTCATGGAACACAGCTATGCCAATACCCAAAGCTAGCCTCCAGGTGCAGGAAATCTGTAGCGTCTTCGATCTTGTGGACATTTGGAGACACAGTAACTGGGAGAAGCCAGACTATACTTACCACTTGGCAGTACACAATACAAGCTTCCTGGATTGACTACCTGCTGGTCTCCTCGAAAGGTCCATTCCTTTGGGGACCTTGCCAAATCCTCCCTAGGACTTTCTCGGATCACGCTGCTGTGACCCTCAACTGTAATCCCCCCCGTCACCAAACCGAGCATGCGACAATGGCGATTTAAACCAGGATCTTTACGGGACCAGGTGTTTGCATCTGAGCTGCAAGACGAGATTACGTTTATAAAAATAAACCAGGGCACAGTTTCCTCGAGGGGCACACTCTGGGAAACACTAAAATGCTTCATCAGAGGGGTGTGCCTGGCCAAAGAATACGGCATCCTTAAACAGATCAGACATGAACTAGACACCAGTGAGGAGCGATTGAAAGGTCTAGAACTACAGTGCTCCACTACGAATAATCCACGCACTCAAGCGGCACTCCAAGAGGAACTACTGTCATTCAGAGCCACAGTGGACTAAAATTCCTAGGTCGAGGTCGACTGATCCGTCAATACGGGGAAGGCCAAAAACCTGGAGCCCTCCTCCCGAAACTGACAATGCTGACAGGAAGCCGAAGATGGTTGAAAGGGTGTGTACTAAACTAGGCACAATAGTACACACTGAAGAAGAAATTGTGGAAGAAATTAGAAATTTCTACCAAGAACTATACACCCCAAAACACAACTCCAACTCTGACGCCCTACGTAGGTACTTGGAAGACACAGAACTGTATTGGGTAGAGAGGGAATTACGTGAACCCCTCAACGAACCTATTACGACAGAAGAGATCATAGAAGCCATCAAAGCCCTACCAAACACCAAAGCCCCAGGGCCTGATGGCCTAACGGGGGAATTTTATAAAGCATTCGCAAGCACCCTGGCTCCCCTCCTTGTGGGGGTGTTCAAGGAGGCGTTAAAAACCGGGTCCCTCCCACAGACCCTTCGTGAAGCCAATATAATCCTACTCCACAAAACAGGCAAACCCCCCGAAGAATGTGCATCATACAGACCTATCTCTTTACTAAATATCGATAATAAGATCCTGGCAAAAATACTGGCTGCTAGGCTGCTACCCCTGATGCTGGCTTTGGTGCTTGCAGACGAATCTGGCTTTATGCCAGGTCGGCATCAGAAGTCTGTTTGGAATTATTGAGGCGCTTGACCCTGACCACCAGGCTGTCGCAGTTCTACTCGACTCCGAGAAGGCCTTCGACTGTCGAGTGGCCTTTCCTTTTCGCAGTGCATACGAAACAAGGCGTCGGGCCCACTTCATCACCCTAATCTCCCCGTTGTATACCAATCACCAAGCATCCATTGCTTTGGGATCATCGAAGTCCGCCCCTATTAATTTACAACGGGGCTCCAGATAAGGTTGCCCGCTCTCAGCGCTCATATTTGCACTAATAATGGAACCCCTTGCGTTGAATTTGCATTCCCAACAACTCCATAGATGTCTCACCGTCAGCCCACACAAGCTAATAATATCCCTCTATGCGGACGAGGTAGCGCTATTCATTCACAACCCTATTGAAAACCTAAACCCGATCATGACAGAAGTACTAAAATTTGGCGCAGTATCTGGCCTGAAAATCAAGCATGCCAAATCAATCATATTCCCGCTGACTCTAGCCACCAAGACATTGCAGACGACTATCACTTCGCATGGGATAACTTGCATGTGCGATACTGATGCCTCTAACTCACCAGGACATATTTCGTGAAATTATGAGGCAGTAGTGAAGACACTGCAGCAGAAAGTGTCCCGACGGAAGACGCTCTCATTAACCTTATGGGGGAGAGTCTTGCTGATAAAAATGATGATTCTCCCGAAACTACTATATTTATTTGCTAACATACCTATCCTCCTTCCACAATCCTTTCTGAAGAAGAGAATTAAAAGTCTGGTCCATGAACTACTTTGGGCGGGCAAACCAGCAAGGGTGGCATACTCAACGCTAATACTGCCAGTGTCCAGTGGAGACCTCGCTCTTCCCGACATGGAACGATATTACTGGGCTGCCCAGGCACAATTTCTTAGCCATTGGTACACCACACATTTCGTCGGACCACACCTTCAAGTAGAACAAGCTTTAGCAACACCCAACCTACTGAGAGCTGTTATCAGCCAACTCCCAGTACCCCACGCCACACTGAACGTGGTCCTCATGTCCTACAAGACCTGGAAAAAGATGGCTAAAAAATACAACATTCAGGTTAGATTCTCCCCGCTCCTTCCAATCAAATTCATACCAGGGATCCCCCTGACTGCGGAAACAGTCTTTCGTAAGTGGGTCACGAAACTCCAGATAAACACTCTGGGGGATATATTTAGCGAAGGTACATTTATAACACCCCAACAAGCAACGGAGAGAGGGAGTGACACTTCCCTTGACACTCTTCTTTACTTCATACTCCTATATACCCTCCAAGCACTTTTCTCTACCTTCCCAAAACAGCCACCTTCATGGCCATTGTTACATAACACGATCGAGGCACAGGGCAAGGGCAGATTAGTCACATCCATTTCCAAATCTCTATTAACCGACACCGTACCTACCAGCACATGCACGAAAACAAGATGGGAGAGAGCCCTCCATGCATCTATCCCAGATGAGGAATGGACATACACCCTAAGGCAAATGCAAAAAATTGCGCTGAACTCCCGTTTCAAGCAAATTCATTTCAATGTTCTGCATCAGACATACTTCAACGCTGCTAAAAAAAAGAAAATTTTTTAAAAAATACAAAAAAAAACCACCTGCAGCAACCAGAATCATCAGCGGGATGCGAAAGATGTGGAAGCTCATCAGCCGACTTTTTCCACCTGGCATGAGACTGCCCCATGCTGACCCCATTCTTGACTCAGCTCCTGCAGACTGCATCGGCGATAGTGAGTGAAGAACTACAACCCATCCCGTTGGTGGCACTACTCAGCAACTATCACCGGCAATAAGGAAATTAGCAGGTGTTCTAATGACACTAGCTCGCAGGAGGATTGCCATGTCCTGGGGTCGTGGACCAGTCCCAACACTGGTAAACTGGCGCAAAGATGTTCTTTACTGCCAGGACATCGAGACAGACTTTATTAGGACACTGCCCCAACATGCACATCCCCCTGACATTTGGGGTGCATTAGTTACATATCTAATCAATGAGGCAGAAGAATCTACATCATCCTCGCAGAGAAGGTGAAGCACCAGGACAATGATACTTAGCTCCCCTAAACACGGGGAATGGCTCCCGTATTAATTAATGCTGTAGTGGATCTACTCCTTCGCCAAACCCGGAGGACTGGCAGAGGGAGTGAGTGGGTGGGTGAAGTTGGATGCCGCTTTGTTGTTGCACCCTAACGTGGGTGCGGTTGTTTAACAGTTTGAGAGAAAATTCTAAAAAATAAAGTTAAAAAAAATATATATATATATATATATATATAAATAAAAAAATTAAAAAGGTATGGTCCATCGACCTTCACAGGGATCGCACAGTACCTGATCTCATTGGCCTAAAGACCAGAACTTTTGTCTTGTTCTTCTTTAGCATCAGCCACAGTGCTGTGCATGGATTAACAAAACTCTTCAGACAAGGCCACATCTCCCGTGGGCATCATGCTAACAAAACACCATCATTACCAAAGAATAATGCTGGCCAAACATCGCAACCCAACTTTGGGGGAGTGGGGGGAGGGGGGAAATCAAACCTGTCCACTTGACACCTCTTCAACAACTCTATAATTATCACATTAATATACAGGCTGAACAGGAGTGGAGCAAGGACACAGCCCTGCCGCATGGCCCTGTCCACCCTGAACTGGCTCATAGTTTCACCTCCAGGACCCCATCTTACCACTGCAGAGTTGCTGGAGTAGAATTCACCCATTAATCTTACCAATTCTAATGGGACCCACCCCCCACTCAGATATAACCCGCCACAGTTCATTTTTGAATAGAGAGTGAAAAGCGTTCTGAAGATCAACAAAGACCCCATACACTTTCATCCCCTTCAACACAGTGTATTTATGTAAAATTAAGGACAAGCGGAAACATTGTTCGATAGTACGGATCCCGTTCTGGAACCCTGCCTGAAGGTGGGAGATGAGATTCCTTGAGGTCACACAAGCCTGTGACCTCAAGAGAACTTCGACAAAACATTTTCCGGTAGCATCAAGCAGGGAAATTGGCTTCTCGCTGCCCCCTTTTTCATTTACTGAAATTATTTCAGCAGTTCTCCAATAATCGGGAACTTTGTTAAGTTGAGACAAGGATTGAAGAAGTTTAGTTAGAACAGGTCACCACACGTCTAGCTCATCCTTTAACAAAATGGTTAAACCAATCCTCGGTGGAGAGGGTGGGGGGATTAAGACAGTGAATCCTATTGTCATTGCTTCTCTTACTACTGGCAACCAGAGCCCAAAATGATTTAGCATCGTTCCTGGAAGCCGCCTCAAAAGCTTCTCCCATTCAATCTTCTGATTTCCCTCCTTTATCTCACGGGTTATACTCTTATACTTGGACCTACAATATCACAACTCCTCTTTGTTCACAATATCCACCCCCTGAAAACAAACAGTGCCCCCTTAGCCCTTCGGTACTCCTCGTCAAACCAAAAATTCCTGACCACCATCGTCCGCCTTAATTCATTAGCCGGTTTTGTAAATAAGGGCCCAATACCGGTAACCAAACGGTCATACGCAATCAGTACCTCACCTTTATTCAATCCCCCCCAAACCCTCCGCAAATGCTCTTAATGCTGGGCAATGCCCTGAGATAAACAGTGGGCATGATTACTGCCTCCTCAATGTTCTCCACTTCACAGAACGCCTAGTGTTCCTAGTAATTATCAGCAGCGCACTAAGTACCGACTGGCTACAATTCCCACCACTTAATTGCACTTTCAAAAGTAGTGGTTTGTGGTCACTGTCTCTGTGGTCGATGATGGAAAATTCCTCTATTCTCAATCACCAGCTGCTACAAGGATAAAATCAATCCTTGAGGCACTGGGGGCCCAAAGAAGGTATGCCTTGCCAGACGATCCCCACCACAACTCCCGTTACAGGCCCTGAGGTTGAGGCCAGACAATAAAGGTTTCTCATTTTTGGATTATAAGCTGTGGAACTTAAAATAAATTAAACTACCACCTACTTTTATTTTGCATATTCAGGTTAAGCAAAGTGCCTACTGGCAACCAAATTTGCTGATCCTTTTGAGCCGAGTCACACACTCCACAGTGCCCCTAACAGCCATCTCTGGAAGTTCACCTCCTGTTCTGAGCCACAACAGCAAGGCATTTTGGGTATACAAATTAGCCCAAGTGAAAACAAACCTTTTCTCCAGGAAATTGCTACTAACTACACTGTGGAGTGTGCAACTCGGCTCAAATGGATTTTCCTACTTTCAGATCAGGTGAAAGTTTTTTTTTTTTAAAACCCACCATAACTTTCTTTACTACATACACAGACTACATTTACCAAATTAGCCTTCTTTGATTAGCTTACGCTGTCAACAGGACCACTTCCACCACAAAGCTGGGATTTGAGTGAAGGTCTCTCGGATCCACAAACAGTAATACCACAGTGCCACCCCGCCCCCACTGAATTAACAACGCCATTTTATTAGAAGCTGGCAAACTTCATCGTATGTCTTTAGTTCAACCCCGCCCCCACTGAATTAACAACGCCATTTTATGAGAAGCTGGCAAACTTCATCGTATGTCTTTAGTTCCTTGGTTGAATAGAGGCAATAAACTAAAATAAACTTCTCAACCACTCAGGGTGTAGATATGAGAGCTAGAAAGCTGGCAATGTGCACCAGGAAAAAGTGCATCTACGCTGAAGTGTTCTCTCCTTTTAGTTTGGGCTATTAGGTTTTGCTTGCTATACCTATAAGCGGAAACGATAGCATTAGAGTACAGATATGGAGGAATGGCATATGAGGAGGGATACACAGTCTGTAGGCATTGTTTGGTTATGTGGCCACACTCATTGACTGCCCATGATAATTCCTTTGGCCATGCCTACCCATTCCCGCTTCTCCCCGCCCAAAAGAACTCCTCATGGGAATTCTTTGAGCTCACTTTAATCAAGCCTTACCATCAGACTTTGCATTCAAAGTGCCTACTAGTGTTTGTTCAAAGCTGCTTTCTGAGAGTTAACAACTTAATTGGAGTTCTAAACCCGCTGCTGGGGTCATAAAAATGTCTTACCAGGACTGGCTCCAGCCACTCGATTTAGAAGCACTCTGTGTGTCTTTCACTTAAGTCCTATTAAAAACGAAGCATTGGAAAAGCCAACAGTTTTGGCTTGTGTATAAGTATTAAGCTTTTGCCAGGCACTGCTATTAGATGCCCAGGAGCCCGCATTATTTTTGCACCTGCTACCATCAATGGTCAGTTAACGCCACTACGGCTGTGCCTGGTAAGCGCTTGTCCCATGCCTACACAAAAGCACAAACTGTTGGCATTGCCAATGCTTGTTTTTAGTCCGCAGATGTGTGAGCATAATTTTTCACAAAAAAACAGAATTTACATAGAGCAAGAAACACAATATACAACCAGACAAAAATACAAAGAAATAAACACCCCACCCTCTACTCAACCCCTCTATACTGAAATGAAATTAAATCACTTTCATCATTGGTGAGACAAGAGGACTTAATTGTGGCCACAATACGGTCAGGGGCTGAACCCCACTAGGGGAAAGTAACTATCATTTTTAAGTGGCTTTAAAACTGTTTTAAAAGTCCCTTTGAAATGGCCTCCTTAAAAGGCACCCTCACGTATCCCGAGTACATGCAGAGTAAAAACTTTAGGAGCTGGATGTGACACATTCAGTCTCCTCCCAGCCTCATAAACTGCTCCGGTATACTCACCTCCTGGCCATCGTACCTGGCCAAGTCCTCCTCTGTGAAGAGCCTCACCGGTTTTGCCTGAGCGGGGGTGTGCTTTAGGGTCACATCTTCCCCAACTGCACTCACGACACAAAGCACGGCTCCCAGGCAATAGAAGTACACAGACATGATTTGGAGGCAAAAAGCGTTGCCCAAAGCTTATGAAATTGAAGTGATAAATTTAAACACACAGCTTAAATTTCTGCTTCTACATCCATGCAGACAAGGTCAGTCTCTTCCGGATATCAAATTACAACTACTCTCCGTGCGACATAAACACAGAAAGAGGACTAGTACTAATACATGAAGAGCGCGCGTGCAATGGCAGGCGTCGACTCTCTGGATTTTAGAATGGCACATGGCAATACTTTATTTCCAACTAAGTAAAGTAAAAAAAATCTGGAGGTTCGTACTTCCAAATCAGTGACCCCCGACACGCTGCTCTGTTTCCTCGTTTTGCTGCATCGCATAGTTCAATTTATTTTCGCAAAGAAGGTCTCGCGTCTGACGTCACCCAGGAGTAGTCAACTATGCCACCTGTTGGTTAAGTCGCAGTATACATATTGGATAACGGTGGTATATGGTCATTACCGCCACGTTCTTCTTCCTCCTCCCAAATACATGAGTGTGAGGTCCCAACCTCCACATCAGGAATCCATTGCATCTTTTCAATGAGACATAATACATGCCCCACACTTCTCTCTAGTGAGAATTAAATATGCCTATTGGATTGCATTGTGGTTATAATTTAGGAGGAAGAAAGTTAAAATTAGAGAAATCTTTTATTAAAAAATCGTAAGTCTAAATCGGGACCATTGGTGTGGTGCTGCCCCTGTAAGGGCACACGCATGCGGCGGAGTGACGTTACACTCCGCTGTGTGCACTATAAATAAACAGGGCGCTCCCGGCCACGTCAGACTGCGAAGACCCTGTGAAACCAGCCCTACTGTGACAAGACCACACAGACCAAGAAGAATACAAACCCGCGACTACACACTCAACCTGAGAAGATGGAGTAATGAGGCTCAAGCCTCGGTATCCAAAAATCACCGCTGATGGATAAAAATCTATCAGCAAGAAGAAGAAAAAGCGCGCGCGGCCACGTCAGAGCGACTGGGGAGCCCGAACCAAACACAAGTGTGTGCGAGTGGCCTTTGTGATTGGGGGCGGGGCTCACGGGACTCCAGACACCGGAGAGATACAACAGTGGCGACAACGGTGCGAGGCACAGGGCACGGCGGTGAAAGCAGGCAAGTTCTGTGCATCTTTTTTATCACGATTTGTCTACTTTAAATGCTGCAGTGAGGGGACGTGCCATGCGATCAGGCCGCCATTTTGCAACAGAATCTCGCGATGGTTGCGGCTCTTTTATAGAGTGCATGTGCGTCACCCGGGCTCAATTTTTGGGCAATTCATTAGAGGAACAGCTAATAGTGCACATGCTTTTGAAGTTCTTTTGAAGTTGTTTTCTTCACTTTTTCATCGAGTGTAAGGCGTGGAACTGGAGGAGGCCTACAAGTTCCTTAGTCTGTTTCCATGGGCCCACCCCTCTCTCTTGTTGGAGTCACTGGTGTGGCTAGGTGTCCCTTCTGCCAACTCTGCATATTGCTGTTTGTGGCGCCTGCATCTTTCCCCATTTTGGACATTTTCTGAGGTGCAGAAAGAGGTCCACTGGCCTGGTTAAAGGAGTCATCATAGGATCACTGGAGAAGGATTTTTTTTCATCACACTCATCCAGTGTACTGCTACATCATTGCCTCAAGGAACTGTTACAATTAATCTTCTGGGTGCTGGGTGGTGAGTTGCGGCGCCATTTAAGTACAGTGGGGTGCCTGCGCGCTCACCATCATGAATGACCAAGCAGCACTTCCAGGGCCCCAGGCTCTGCCAGCAGCACCTCCAGGGCCTCAGGCTCTGCCACAACAACCGGGCCCCTAGACCCCAGCGCATATATCACTGTTTGGAATTAAACCTCCAGGGACACTCCAACCAATGCCTGAGTTTGATATCTCGGGTGCCCCATCCAGTCTGGGACCTCGCTGGAAGATGTGGATCGACAGGCTGGATATGTACTTCAGGACCACAATGGAGACCAATGATGACAGTAAGGTGGCGACACTGCTGTACTCTGCTGGGCCTGCAGTACATGAGGTATTCCTGTCCTTGCAACCTCCCAACAACTCCTATGATGCAGCGAAGGCCGCTTTGTAGGAATATTTTCTACCACTCGCAAACATTGACTATGAACGCTTTGTCATGGGCTCCGCTCGCCAGAAAGATGATGAGACTTTGGACACTTTCTACGGCAGGTTGCGCCGGCTGGCCCTGCTGTGTGCGTGGGACAATCCTGACGTAATGATCCGCAACCAGCTGATCCAGGAGTGTGCATCAGGCAAATTGCACAGGCAGGTGCTGCATGAACCCTCAATTTCGCTGCCTCGCATCTTGGAGCTGGGACGATGTCAGGAGGTGTCGGAGGTGAAAGCATCCACAATGGAGGCGGGGGTGCGCCCAGGGAAATCGGAAGAAGTTTGCACAGTTGGCTGTGGTCAGGGTGGCAGAGGTGCTAGACGTCCTTTTGGGAACCAGAGTGACCGGGACACCAGGACAATGGACTCATGCATGAAGTGCGGATATGACTTCCAGCACCCCGCTGAGTACCCTGCGATGGGGAAGTCATATGGCCGCTGTGGGGCGTCAGACCATTATGCAGGAATATGCAGGGCTCTGCTGCCCGTTCTGGTCTCTAGGGGTCCTGTGACAGCGGGATTCTTCCGACAACAACGCCTGCCCAACATCGCCCAAGTGGATCAAGGCGAAGAAGGTGCCCCTGAAGGACGAGGAAGAAGAGGAGGAGGAGAATGTGTTCTTTGTCTCAAGTGTTGGGATTCTGCGATCCAAGAGCAGGAGACACCCGAGGTGCCTGGTGAAAGTGAACAGATCATCAGTTCCGGTGCTGGTTGACACGGGGACTTGGGTGAATGTAGTGGCGCATGAACACTATGACGCCATGGTATGTCCACCGACGCTTGTGACTCCCAAGGCATGCATTTTTACATTTGGTTGGGCAGAGCCCATCCCACTGGATGGTGCGTTCATGGCCAGTGTGGGACATGGTGAGACGTCGATAAGAGCGTGCTTCTACGTGGCAACAGTCAACAGCAACACCGTGCTGAGCTGTGCGGCGGCCGAGGTGCTGGGCATTGTCAGCTTCGCCTACTCTGTATATGTGGAGGATGTACAGGAGCTGTTGGCGAAATACAATCGACTGTTCGAGGGCATTGGAAGCATGGCAGGCGACCCAGTGCGGCTCCACATCGACGTATCCATTCAACCGATTGTACTGAAGCATTGGGCCTCATTCCGAGGCTGGCGGTAAGGGTTAACGGTCACCGTTAATGGCACCATACCACCATATTCCGAGTTCCCTTTTGCGGGTTGGCATTTAATGCCTGCTTTTAGCAGGCGTTAAAAATCCAACCCGCAAAGGGACCTTGGAGTAAATTACGGCACTGTAATTTACCGTGCCGTAATTTACTCCTTCCCCATTCCCATTGAGCCCTATGGGGGCAGGAATGGGGATGGGGAACCGGTATGGTGAATGGGGAATTACCGGTCTCTCCAACCTTGGAATGGACCGGTAATTACTCCATTCACCATGCCGGATTTCCATGGAGTAAATAGCTCCATGGTTGCTTACCATGGTGCTCTTTACTCCATGGATAGCGCCAGCCTCGGAATGAGGCCCATTGTCGGGACCCATTCCAACTCAGGGATTGGTTGATAAGGAGCTGGACAACCTTGTCAAACTGGACATCATTGAGAAGGTGGAAGGCCCGACACCGTGGGTCTCTCCGATTGGCATCGCCCGAAAACCAAAGCAGCCAGCGCAAATATGTGTGGACATGCAGCTTCCAAACAAAGCCTTTAAACGGGAACACCATCTGACCCCCACCACAGATGACATTGGGCCTCATTACAAGTTTGGCGGTAGCCTTGGAGCTGCCGCCAAACCGGGCTCCTTTACCGGGTTCCCAGAATGGGGAATTACTGGGCGATTCCGAGTTCAGAGGGCCCGGTAATTCCTCCTTCTGGGAACCCGGGCCCAGACCTTTCATAGATCGGACGGACTTGTCTAGCGACCTCATCAGGGGAGAAAAGAGGAAAGGAGGAGAAGGATGGTGGGGGGTGGCTAAATGAGGATCAGCAAGCACAGATGGAGAGGGGAGAGGAGGGGTTTGGGCAGAGAGGGTGGACAGGATGTCCTGGGTTTTTGAAATGAAGTGAGAGGCAAGGGCATTGCAAAGAGCCTGGGAGGCAACAGGACGGGTAGAGACTGCAGGAGGGTTGGCAAGCTCCTTGCAGATTTTAAAGAGTTCGGCCGAGTTGTTAGATGCCGCAGAGACACAAGCTTGAATGTGGACTCTCTTCTTGGTGAGGTCAGAGAGTCGGTATTGTCTTTGTAGCAGGCGACAGGCCAGTTTGTCAGAGGATGAACAGGAAGTCCACCATTTTCTCTCAGCCACCCTACACTTACGTTTACATTTCAACCAAATAATAGTGCATACTTTGTTATATTGGCTACAAGCTGCCTGCGCCCAAGCGACGACATCAGTCGCTGCAGTGCCAAGCTTGTCGGGTGATTGGGTGGAACGGGCTCATGCTGTGTGAAGCAGGTGAGCAAAGCAAGGCCAGAAGAGGATTGAGCCCGAGGGAGCGGTCGCGCAATAGCTGCCACTGGTTTGACGGCTTGTCACAATATTGTTTTTGGGATTGATCGCCCTCAAGTGCAGGCAGTATCCTGTGGAGAGCTGCGTCATTCACTATGGAGGGTGAAGTATCAAGGTTGCTAGGTAACGGGATACGTGTGAAGGTGGTGGAGAGGCTCAGGTTTTGTCAAGTGACTGCGCACATTGATTGTTGAGTCCCTCTGTTGTGCTCCTTCGTGTGGTGTCATCTGGCACGCGTCGTGATGTCCTACGTCATGATGCACAGCCGATAATAAAGGGGCCTGTATCGCGCCCTTACGGCAGTTCGGAACGGGGCGGTAACCCTAGACCATGTGTCTGTGCCTTATTGCATGGCGAGGCCGCACATAGCCCCACAACACTGGCGACGAGCGCTGTGAACCCTGACATCTGCATCCCGATTGAGGAACCTGCTGCAGCCGAGCCTCTGCTCGCATGGAGTGCCATCCCTCAGTCTGCAACAGAGCCTCTTCGTGCTCCGGTGCGACAGTAAGGGTTCCCACCCCATATACAGCATCCCACTGTATTGCACTGGCGCAGGGTTGAATTATTGGAACGGCTAAAGCGTTCAGCACACCCTTGTTCCTCAATCTCAAGGAAAAAAACACAGGGGTCTCACAGGAAAGTGCTCGTGTGTTGCCACTTGTTCCCCCTGCCACACCAAAGCCCCCTGAGTGGCACAAAGTCCAGTAGGCGCCAACATTACCACCAGACACGTCTCTTAGGGGCAGTGAAGCTAGAAAAAGTGTACCTGGTGAGTCGGCAACCTCCAAGGAGCCAAGACACAAGAAATGCCTGGAGGCAGAAGAAGCTGCAAAATGCCCCAGCGCCCTGCACGCAATATGGGTATGACCTTGCGCATGAAAAAGACTGCTCAGCAAAAGGGTACACCTGTACAAGGTGTGGCATCCCAAACCATTTTGCGAGGGTGTGCAGGGCATGAGCCCCGGCCACAGTGCCTAGCAGAAAGGAATGCCCCAAAGGCTTCCTGCAGGACAGAACAAACCAATCCGCCAACGCAGCGTCCACTGGTCCACAAGGAGATCCCCCAGGTGCGAATCTCAGAGAAGAAGATGAGGATGTTTTCTTCATGTCAGCGGTGCTAACAGTCGGAGGGTGGGGAAAACGGCAGCCCCGATGTGCTGTGACCCTAGGTACCCCAGACCACATACTCCTCGACACGGGAGCATCAGTGAACGTAAAGGCCAACAAACAATACCAGACATTACCAGGACCGCCGGTACTTCAGGACACCAGAGTGCGCATCTTCACCTTCAGGGGAAAAACTCCTCTACCATTGGAGGGTGCCTTCATCGCCACTGTACAGCATCACGGAACATCAAAACAGGCCAGGTTCTATGTCACAAAAGTAACAACGCTAACGCTACTCGGCTGCGCCGCTGCTGAAGCCCTAGGCCTTGTCCACGTTTCCCACAGGGTGTTCGTTGAGGACATCCAACTGCTGCTCCAAAGATTCCCCGACATCTTTACAGGAATCGGGCAGATGGCAGGGAAACCCATCCAGCTACATATAGACGACACAGTCCAGCCAGTGGCCATGAAACACAGAAGGGTACCCTTCCACCTCTGCAAGCAGGTAGAAAAGGAGATTGAAGAACTTGTCGACCTCAACATTATTCAAAGTGTTGTCTCCCCAATCGTTGTGGCACACGAGACCAAACACTCTGGCAAAGTCCATATCTGAGTAGACTTGTTGACCATCAAGGCGATCAAGAGGAAAAGACACCTGACACCCACCTTGGATGATATCATTGCAGAGTTCGATGGCACCACAGTATTTTCTAAGCTTGACGTCTGATCTGGCTACCACCATCCGGACAGCCGGTACATTACGACCTTCACCACTCACATTGGACTCTACAGATACAAACGGCTCAACTTCAGCATTTAATCCGCTGCCGAGGTATTTCAGAAAGCCATCCGGTGCGCGCCAGCAGGACTACCAGGTACAATGAATGTCAGTGATGATATTCTCATACATAAATCTGAGAGAAAGCACCTGAAGAGACTTGAAAAAGTTCTGACTCAAATCCAAGCCTTGGGCCTAACCCTCCATCGCAAGAAATGTGAATTCTTAAAGGACAAACTCGAATTTTTCGTCTTCGTCTTCTAGGGGAGTGGTATTTCAGCCGACCCGGCGAACATCAAAGACATCCAAGAAGTCAAGCCATCTGAGAGGGTGTCAGAAGTAAGGAGCTTCCTGGGCATGGTCACATACTGTGGGCGCTTCATAGAAAATCTAACAACCATGTCAGAACCCCTGAGGAACCTCACCAAGCAGACAACTACCTGGAGGTGATCAGCCCTAGAACCGATGGCCATCGACAACATAAAGAAAGCGATGTCCGATAAGTGTATACTGTCGTTCTTCGATCTACAGAAGAGCACGGAAATCGTCGTGGATGTGCAAGCCGTGTACTCTCACCCACAGAACAAAGGTATTCGCAAATAGAGCAAGAAGCCCTAGCGATACTGTGGGGATGCCACCACTTCCACATATACATTTACAGGAAGCCAGTGAAAGTGATCACTGATCACAAGCCCCTTCTTTCCATCATGACAGACAGATAGGCAAACCCTCCTCCTCACATCTCAGAAATGGCTGCTGGCACTCCAGGAATACAACGTAGACCTGAAGGTCAAACGAGGACTGAGCAACGCCGCAGACTACCTGTCTCAACACCCGAAGCCGGCAAACACGACCTCCACAGAAGAAGTGGCAGTAGCTGAGGAGCACCTGCGACTTGTCATAGAAAGCTCCATCCCCAACTCGATGAACCTTGAGGAAATCAAAGCGGCCTCCGCAAATGATAGATGCTTCCAGATTCTGTGCAACGCCATCAAAACAGGACAGTGGAAATCAGTTCTCGAAGACCTGGGCTCTAAGAGACAAGAAGCCTGACACACACTGGAACAACTGTGGAAAGCACAGGGTAAGCTCACGTTCACAGAGGACGGACTCCCACTGAGAGGGCCGCACATAGTTATCCCCACACAGCTAATTGAAGTGTGATAACACTTGCTCACCATGGCCATCAAGGCGCAGCAAAAATGAAGAGCCGCCTCAGGTTTAAAGTCTGGTTCCCAGCTTTAGAATCGAAAGTGGAAGGATTCAATAAGGCCTCCAAATGGTGCCAGGCTGCAGCCCCTCACACCAGAGAACCAGCTATCCAGCGCATGCCCAGAAGTGAGGAACCATGGGACACCGTTCACATGGATTTCGGGTCAACACAGAGGGATTCACAGTTCCTAGTGATGGTGGACCAGTGGTCCAGATACCCAGAAGTCGACTTCGTCCCATCTCTAGCCCTCCAAGACCTCATTTCAGTAATGTAAAAAAATGTGCAACCCGTGGCTTCCCCAAGAAAGTGTGTTCAGACAATGGATCCCCTTTCGGAGCACGGGTTTAGAAGAGTTCCTAGCGAGAAGAGGCATCGGTGACAGAAAGATAACGCCTGTGTGGCCACGTGCGAATGGTGAAGTGGAGCGCTTCATGCGTACACTTAACAAGTGTTTCCAAATAGCACATGGACAAGGGTCATGCGAAAAAAGAGCCCTCTTCCAATTTCTTCTCGAACATAGGACAACCCCGCACTGCTCAACAGGAGTAGCTCCCGCCGAAGCCCTTTTCCAGAGGTGCCCACGCACATTCCTGCCTGACCTGGAGGGAAGAGTCTGGATCACATTCAGGGAGGCGATGAATTGAACTTCGAAGTGTTTCCCGAAGTGTTATTCGAAACAATGTCTGAACACACATGAACACTTTTTGGGCTCGACAATGTCAGTGTTGAGGCTGATCCTTATTTTGGTACCATTTAATGGGTGACCTCAGAGGACAAATTTCACAGGAGGTTCCTCATAGCATATGGGGGCTTCTGTCCTTAGGCATGTTGTGTGTGGGACTGCTGCCCATTTCAGAGATGATTTTGTTGTTTCAAAGGAACTTGGGGCCACATTTCAGAGAGGAACTATTTTTTCTTTTATTGACCTTCATAAGAAGTGTGTGGTCCCCGAAACAACAAAATCATCTCTGAAATGGGCAGCAGTCCCATACACCTCATGCCTAAGGACAGAAGCCCCCATATGCTATGAGGAACCTCCTGTGAAATTTGTCCTCTGGGGTCACCCATTAAATGGTACCAAAATAAGGATCAGCCTCCACACTGAAATTCTGCAGGGAATAGTTCCAGGAACAATAAACAATCGAGAAGTGCAAGCCCAAAGGGAAATGACAATCCAGATAGAAAACAGCAGGCGAGGACTAAGAGACCACGACATAGCTGTCGGAAACACTATCCTAGTAAGAACTTGCCATTCTGAAGGGAAACTCTTGCTCCCACACGAGCCTACCCTGCTGAAGGTTGTACGGGCACAAGGTTCACAAGTGACAGCCGCCGATGACCACAGACTAGTCACACAAAACTCGAATTTCTTCAGAAGACTTTCAGCACCACCTCGGATGCCCGTCAACTGGCAAGGACAAAACAGGGACTCTGCATTTCAACTTCCCGAATCGGATAATGGAGAGGATGATGCAGGAGAGCCCTATCCAGAAGCATCCGCTAAGCCAGCACCCAGGGATCCCAAGCATTTCCAAGGACTGGCCCATACCAGCGGGGCAAAACGGCGGTACCCCGCCAGAGACTTGAGAGGACCCCCGGTACGGCTCAATGACACCTGTGCACCTGAGGTCTTACTACAGAAGAGACCGTGAGTTGTCCAATATACAGGAGTTATGTACTTGAAATGTTTGTTTGAAATTCACACCGTGCCTGTTAGCCAGTTATAACTTGTTCTGAAGGCCCAAGGCCGGTGGTATAAAAAATGGGAGGAGTGTGGTGTCATGTGAAACGCGTCATGATGCACATCCGAAAATAAAGGGGCCCGTTTTGTGCCCTTATGGCAGTTCGGAATGGGGCTGGTGAACCCACACCATGTGTATGTGCCTTATTGCACGTCCTGCTGCGCCACACATTTAGGCGGCACATAGCCCTACAACACTTCGGTGCTGAGTGCACCAAAACAACAACAAAAACGCCAAATAAGGAGAAGAAAATATAAAAATTATAAAGTACAGGAAGGGGAGGCACGTCAATTCAATTCGAAAGAAGTTGCAGTGTTCTCTTACAATAGACAGCACACAATTATAAAAATAAAGTGAAATGAGGAAAAGGAGCAACGACAAAGGGAAAGTGGTTGAACACGACCAACATCCCAGGACCTGTATTGTTTTTACCTCAACCTGGGAACCCAATTATCAAGTAATAGGAATGTAAGGGGGATTTTCTGAAATTACTTTTGGCAGTTTATGAGAAAAGTTATTCTACAAAGAAGAAGGATGTGTTAATATATCACTTTCTTGGACATGCTGGTCAAGAAATATACAAGAGGGGGGCGCTGTTGCGCTGAAGCAAGATGGCTGCCTGAGTTCCGAGCTCCGGACAGAGAGAGAACATATCCCCTATCCTTACCTCTCTGGTGCAGTGCTGCCAGTCCACCTCGACGTGGCATATATGTGAAGCCACACTCTACAGCTCTCCCAAGTTTCCGAGCTGAAATCCCTTGTGAGGAGCTGCTGCGACCGCCGCGAGAACCCGGGCGGTAGACCTCTTGCCTGGCCCGCGCTGCGGCTCCGGAGGCCGCCGCTTGCCAAATCACCAGGCGTCCCGGCGCCACTAGCCCGAAGAGCGCACGGGCTTGCGCCGCACTGTGTGCCGCCCCATCATCGCACCCGAGCACCCGGAGACCACTGCAGACGGTCCTCACCTACCTGAAGCTCAATCCCTTGAGACTGGTGCCCTACTGCGCTGTGGACCCGTATGGCGCTGGTGGACCTCGCTGTCACTGCCGCGGCCGCGCTGGTGGACTGCTCGTCGGCTCCCCTCCTGCTGCCCTGCTCTTGTTGCTGTGGACCATCGCACGGTAAGGTGGCGAGCCCGGGGGGCAAGGACTGACCGCTCCCACGGCGCTGCTGTGTGGGCTCCAGCGGCGGTGGACTCTGGCTGTTCCTCCCCCCTGTCTTAGGGGGCCCTAACAAGGCAATACCTAAGGTCTGGAGAACCCCTCCTCCCTGGCTCCTGAAATTGACACTTGCGGCCCTCCACTGATTGCAGCATAATCCGCTCCAGGAGCCCAGGGCATTGTGGCGTTTGTTGTTTTTTTTTTTTTCTCTTTTTTCTGCTGGACCTTGAGCAGAGAAACCGGCTCTTGTGCACCTTCTCAGTGCACCACCAACACCTGGCAGTCAAGTTGTGGGCCCCCCTGGGTGCTGCCATCATTGACTCACCAGGAACTGGGTTTTCACTGGGCCCCCACCCTCTGAGGCCAGCAATTTACAATAATCAATACAGGTGTAACATAGGAGCCAATGTTGGGCTTGTGATTGGACTGGGCTGGAGGGTAAATCTACATTAGATCAGCGCTACAGGCCCCGGACAATGCCAAGACTCCCTAGCCGCTCCACGGGACACTTCTGTTGACGCGGTTCAGCTGGATCACCGGATCCTATCCTGCACACAGCGGGTTCCGTCGACATACACTGGCAGCAAGCTCACCATCCCTCTACTGGCAGTCGCCCCGTTTCTGCTGAGGCAGGCATGCTTTGACTACACTGGGACGTTGCTGCCTACACTGAGCCTAATGAGGGTCAGTACTCAGAGACTACTACTGTGGCACACACCCGCATATTAAAAGGAAGCCTGAGAATGCACCGTAATCATGGGCCACTATACAGACTTAACAAGCAGAAGATCTGCACAACCACCTACCCAGATACCCCTATTCCAGCAATTGTCATCAAGGTACTCCAAATCCTCGGACTACTCCCACTCACCCTTGCTCCTGGAACCCCTTAGCTTAACCATCACCATGACTAAAGGTGCGGGTGCAGGTAAAAATCAAAGTTCACTAAATATGTTTACAAAAACACCGTCCAGGTCAGCGGCTGAGACTCTGGAGGAGGCACCCATCACCTCAGCCCCTACAGCCCCAGAGGACTCACAGAATATGCTGGAGTATATTCGGGAGGGCTTCACCACCTTGCATACTAAACTCGACAACATGAATGGCACCATCTCCTCTATAAAAGCACACATCGAAAAGACGGACGGTCGAGTAGCCGAAATTTAAACAAGAGTGGGTGCAACGGAAGACGACCTGGGCTCTCTACACGCGGTGGTTGTGGCACTCTCCAGTCGGTTATTGGCAGTTGAGAAGAAAAATGATGATCTCGAATCCCGCTCGAGACGAAATAACCTGCGCATTGTCGGAATACCCGAGGACAATATTACGGAATCCATGGAAGACTATGTCGAACGCACTCTTCTAACACTCCTGGATAATCCGAAACTCTTCCCTCAGTTGGCAGTTGAAAGGGCCCACCGCTCTCTAATCGCAAAACCCAGACCGGCTCCTCCAAGGCCCATCATAGCCAGAATTTTAAACTACCAGGACCGCGATGCCCTCCTACGGGCAGCCAGGATTAAAGGGGAGTTGCTCCTTGGGTCAGCGAGGATCCATCTCTATCCGGATTTCTCCGTTGCTGTACAGCAAGAACGTAAAACCATTTTGGCTGTGAAAAAGAGACTCTGAGATTTGGGGTTAAATACTCGATGCTATTGCCTGCAAAATTAAGGATCGAACACTCTAATCATACGTTCTTCTTCACGATCCCGGAAGAGGCCTCAAAATTTATTGATGAACATTTCCCCGGCTGATCTCACCCATCTATGCAGTGAATTTACGTTGTTTTGTTGTTACCGATTATGCCTATACCGGCGGCGGACCCGCATGCGGGTCTGCTCATAGTAGTGATTATGCCCCGCAAGGGCACGTTGCTATCAGTTTGTTCTTTCTTGTTATGTTGATCCTATAGTATGTGGCCTGACCTGCCACACAGACTCACAGTGTTTAATAACAAATGATTTCCTAATACCTTCCCAGTTCAAAGCAGTAATGTCAGACTGATTCACGGACTCCCAGTCGTGATGCCGGAAACCTGATTATGATTACAGATATTCTGGGTGTTCACTGTCCCTCACAGTAACGCATCAATAGGTTACAGTTGCTCCCTTGTTGTTAACCAGGGATCCGCTGCACATTCAGCCTGTACTAAACACTCCAAATAACCCTACTGTACTGGAAATATCCTTGCACTCTCCCCAGTCCGTTGCGTCATCGCCAGGCCAGCTAACTGGCCCCCAGGCGCTGATGCAGAGAAGTTTGCTATTGTTGTGGTTTTGTTGGGGTACCATTCCTCTGTTTGGGGGAGGGATGTGGGTGGGGGGGAATGGGATGTTATGTTAAAAAAGTCTTGACGACCACCGGGGATGCCACACATACCACAAATGTACACCAAAGGCACACAGATAGAAAGACACACCCTCACAAGCCGATTTGGCATTGGATACTGCTAACTCATAGGCAAAAACCCAGTCAACACCTCCGTACAAATGGCAGATAGCAGCTTAACCTTCATGAGCTGGAATGTAAGGGGCCTAGGTAACTACAAAAAGATGCAGCAGATACAACTCCATGCTGAACGCCACAAGCGAACTGTCCCTAACTAACCTAGAGACCCAATATGCCCAGAACCACTCCACGGACACACTAGCATCGATAGGGCTGGAGCTAGATAGGTTCCGCGACCTTGCAGAAGGAGAAGTTAAATTCCTGGATACCCCTCAATCAGTGAGGAAGTATGGGGAGGGTGAGCGACCAGGCCGCATGCTAGCCAGAGTGATACACTGGGAGTTTGGAGCCCCCAACATACCGGCAATAGAAAGGCCAGATGGGACACTAGCTACCTCACCACAGGACATCAACTCAGAATTCTTATCATTCTATAGCTCCCTGTACTCGAAAATTGAGGGCCCCCAGATCTCAGAAATTGACTCCTATCTAGAAAACCTCCCTCCCTCGGTCCTGTCCACGGACGCCAGTACCTCCATAGCTCTCAACCATTTGTGTTGCAAAGGCGGATTAAATCACCCGATTTTGTTTTTGGCGGGTGAGACGCCCATTGGAATGAATGGGCGTGCAGCAGGCTTGGCGGGTGAGTCAGCTCTTTGCAAGGCGGGTGACACCTGCCAAAAGCGTGTGAGTTGAGAGCTATGGTACCTCCCTGGAGAGACCCTTTACTCCTGACGAACTAACTGAAGCCATTGAGTCGCTGTCGGCAGGTAAAGCCCCTGGTCCAGATGGCCTCCCCATGGACTTCTATAAGCATTACAAATCTCTCCTGGTTCCACACTTACTGGCCCTTTGGTAGGAAGCGTGCGAAAAAGGCATACTTCCCCCCTCTCTCTGAGAGGCAATGATAACAGTCCTTCTCAAACCTGGCAAACCCCCCACCCAATGCGGCTCATACCGGCCCCTCTCCCTAATTAACTGTAATGTGAAAATATACGCTAAACTACTGGCCAACCGACTTGCCCCAGTCATGCCCCACATCATTCACCCTGATCAGGCGGGATTTGTCCCAGGCAGGTCCACATCCCTGAACTTGAGAAGACTCTTCAACGTGATTAGTAGGATCAATCCAAGACACAGGCGGTGGCAGCCACTTTAGATATGCAGAAAGCATTTAATTCAGTGTCATGGGAATATTTGTGGCGAGTCCTTGAAAAATGCAAATTTGGCCTCAACTTTCGTACCTGGGTTAGGCTGCTCTACACCGGCCCATCGAGCAGGGTCCGCACAGAGGACAGGTGTTCCACCCCCTTCCAAATAGCGAGAGGCACACGACAGGGATGCCCCTTCTCCCCTCTAATATTCTCCATAGCCATGGAACCATTTGCGGACATGATGCGCCAATCACACTTGCACAGAGGACTACGCACAGCGGGCCAGGCCGATATTGTCTCCTTATATGCTGACGACGCTCTCCTGTACATCCACTCCCCAGAAACCAACCTGGCCCCGATTCTGAGTGATGTAGCCCGATTTGGACACATATCTGGTTTGAAAGTAAACTGTTCTAAATCTGTCCTATTTCCACTTACAGATGCTACGCAATCTCCCTCTGATCTAAGGGGATTCACTTGGTCACAATCCAGCATCACTTACCTCGGGGTGATAGTTTCCCGGCACATTGGGACACTGCGCAACGACAATTACCAGAACTACCTCACAAACCTGGCGTCAAAAACTGCTAGCTGGACTAAGCTCCCCATCCCACTAGCGGGTAGAATCGGAATACTTAAAATGGTAGTGCTACCTCAACTCCTCTACCGATTCACCAATCTTCCCTTATGGCCAGGCGATGTCTTCTTCAAGTCATTAAGCCACTTAACCAACACCTTCCTTGGCATTCCGGTGCAGTCCGCCTCAAGCTCACAACACTGACCACCCCTAAGGAATTAGGTGGGTTTGGCACCCCTGATTTCATCAAGTACTGGGTGGTAGCCCAATCTCAATTTGCTTCCTACTGGTTCAACACTATAGATCCCCCCCACATGTCCGGCTAGAGAAACTAAAGGTCAGTGACCGAGCGATCAGCTCCCTCGTCCTCAAACCCGTCCCACCTGACCCTGATTTGACAGACCCCGTTGTCAGCACATCCCTAGCACTCACCAAGATCTGGACAACGGTCACCACACCTCATCCATTCCATGGCGACCTCCCACTCTGGAATTTCTTCCCGGACGTCCCATACATCCCACAATCCATTGTATCTCGCTGGGCTGACGCAGGCTCCCTAACACTTCGCAATGCCTTTGAATGGGCAACTTCCTGGAAAGGACAGACCTCCCTCTCTCCATTAAATGGAAGCCTTCAGCATGGCTACAATACTCTTCCCTTCGGAAGAATCTCAAGGCCAGATACCCCAACTTCCCCACGCTGCCACCTGATGAACCCTTACTTGCAGAGCTCTGCTCCTATGGCTCCTTTAAAGGGAAAGTGTCAAGGCTCTACACCCTACTACAGACTAGAGCCGCCCCCTCCTTCACCAAACTGAGACTCAGGTGGGAGGAGGATCTGGGTATTGAGATCACCGATGAATGCTGGTCCCGAATGTGTGCTTGCACCCATGATGTTTCCTATAATTCTAGGTTTAAATTAATACAATTTAAGGTGCTGCAGAAGTATCATCACACACCAACCAGACTGCATCGCATGTTCCACGAATCTCCTTCCAGCTACCCCAGATGTGGCGCCGACCAAGCACCCTACATTCACATGATCTGGTATTGCCCACATCTGACACAATACTGGACCGAAATATGCTCCACATTGTTGGCCATACTGGATCACACTATCAACCCCTGTCCAGTGCACTGTCTATTCCACGACTTTCCTCAGCTGGGACGGGATTCTAAGAGGCTGGCGGGACTCTGCATGGTTCTGGCTGTACGCTGGATATTGATGTGTTGGCTTCGTCCCAGGGCGCCCACGCACACGCAGTGGCTCAGGACAGTCACATGGGGCATGATGCCGAGGAGGCCTGGGGTGTATTACAACACCCACACTCGAGACCAAGAGATATCTGGCGCCAATTCCTCAATTACATGTCTGCTTTGTCCTCAAACTCAGATTCTGAGTCCGCCTCCCCCTCCCGCGCTCCTAAATAGTGCCGTCCTGAGAATTGTGTCTCCATTAGCCCCCGATCTCACTGTGGAGTCTCTAATCCAACCATTGTGATTTATACCGAATCTCAACTCTGTACTGTAAAGTTTGCACTCTGCGAAGTGCGGTTTGATATCGCTGTGTGACCATCCCTGTTTACGTTGTGTATCGACAAGTCATATAAAAAATTTTTTAAGAAAAATAAAAAATAAAGAAATATACAAGAGGTTGCCTGATACACCACAACCAGATGGTGGAGGAACGTTGAATGTATTTAAAGTTAGTCTAGCCACATTGCAAGTATTTTGAGGTAAAAGAAAATAAGATTTTAGTGAGGTACCATTTTGCCACGAGAGAACAAAAGAAAAGAAAGACGATTGAAGAATTAAACAGCTCTAAAAGAACTAGCTTTAAAGTGTGAGTTTGCCCATTGTCACGAAGAACACTTACAGGATCAGCTGATGATTAAGGGTGCAAATGATGACCTACAAGAGGAATTGTGAAAAGAACGGGATCACACTTTAGTTCGAGCTAAAGATATAGCCAAGCAAGTGCCCACTGCTCTGTGACTCAAAGAGTTGGGAAGCGATGACAACAAGGGGTCAGGAGAAACCAATGTTGTAAACAGAGGGAACAATACAGGGATTTACAATTCTAGTCTACAACGTAAAGCTGCCTGGAGACATAAAGACAGTAGCTGTGGAACAAGAAGTGGTGGCCAGAAGGAGTTTTGCAGTGATCCTCAAGTCAAGAGATGCTTCAGATCTGAATGCACTCAACACTTTGTGATGGATAAGGAGTGTATGGCAGTGTTTATAGAGTGCAGGTTGTGTGGCAAGCGAGAACACTTGGCTAAATGCTATAGTGGAATGTCAACCGCAATGGTAGTGTGAATGATAACACTTTGACAAGGACACAGACGAGAAGATGAATGATAAGATAGAAGTAATCAATTTGGTTAACGTTGTAATAGGTTTGAAAATAAGGAAACTGCAAGCTATATTCAAGGTCTATGTGGTAGGAATACAGATGTTAGTGGATAGTAGTAGCAACCATACCTTAGTAGTAAGACATGGCAAAGCGATTTGCAATACTGTGTTTTGCAAGAGTCTAATGTTAGGGTGAATGCCTAGGGAGACAAACCTATTGGAATCATAGGTAAACTGCAACTCAAAGTAGAATTTCAAGCAAAGAGGGTAACTACAGAGATTTATGTGAATAGTTTGGGAGGGCATTTGTTGTCTTGGGGTGTCAAGCAGAGTTGGGGATCAAATTAGATCCAGATGCTGATCAAAAAGTGTAAACAATAGCTTATGGATGTACAAAGATGGCTGAGGTGAAAGAGAGTGAAAAGGAGAGTTGGGTGGCAAGTGTGTTTGATAATGATATGATATGGCATTTATAGCACGCCTATACACCAGTGTTTCAAGGCGTGACGAGGCAAGGGAGGGGGAACAGAGGGAAGACAGACAAGGACCCTACTAGCCCAGGTGTCATTCAGATCGCGCAAGTGCATGGGAAGGGGGAGGGGACAGTGCAGTACATGGGATAATAGAATAAATAAACAATAAGTAAAAGTACGGCCAACAGGTGGCAAGTGCATGGGTAAGTGCAGATGGCAAGTGTCAAGTGCTGGTAGTGGGACTGTAGGGATACAGAAAACCCCAAGTGCGGGGGTTGCCAGGAAGGCAGTGCAGGTGTGCGACTGGCAGGGGAGGATGACCTGGGCCCGAGATCAGAGGGTGGCCAGGTAATCAGTGCAGTTTCAGTTTCAGCCAGGAAGTCAGCATGGGAGAGGGGGAGAGAAAGCAGAAGCATAGAGAAAGGTTTTGAGGTGCTACCGGAACCAGAGAGGATTCTCCTCAATTTTCAGGGAGGCTGTTCCAGAGGGAGGCCCCAGTCGAAGAAAGAGATCTACCACCAACTCATTGCTTGGAGAGGCGACTGACCCTGAGGGAGTTGGAGGCGGATGAGCGAAGAGCTCGAGAAGGAAGATATTTAGGAAGAGAGAGTTGAAGGCATTGAGGCCCCAGGACCCAAAAGGCCTTGTGGACAATGCAGAGGGATTTGAACTTAATCCTTGCAGCCACTGGGAGCCAGTGTAGAGATTTCAGTCATGGAGAGATACGATCCCTGGGCTTGAGGATAAGGACAAGTCTCACAGTCCTGTTCTGGATGAGTTGCAGAGGGTAGAGAATAGAAGCAGGCAGATTTCGAAAGAGGCTGTTGCAATAGTCCAGCCTAGAGAGAACCAGAGCTCTGGAGAGAAGGAGAGGAAAGGAAGAATACCTCTGAGGAGGTGCAGCTGGTAGTGTGACTTCTTAGAGATGTCAGAGATTTTCCTATAGTAGTTTTGTAATGTATTTAAAGTGTAATTGGTTAATTAAAACCTTAAACACTATCACAAATTACAATAACAAAACATATTACAATCACAATTCCCAATATTATACACTAAAAATCAATCACAATCAAATAAAATGATCATCTTAAAAGACTATCTTCTAACAATATTCCTTCAATTATAACCACAATTACATTACAATATCATTACAATTTCAATTTCACTAAAATTACCTTGATCCAATAGTTACATACAACTTTCCGTCATTAGGCAAAACTACCTATTCATCATCTTCAATTTTTACATAAAGTAAGTTATTACCAGAATAAAATACAAATCAATTGCAAAGCTGGTATCCTAACACTAAAAATATAGTTTTGATCAATTAATTAAAAGTCGATGTCATTTACCCCAATAATTCCTATTATAATTACAATTCACCTAACAAATGATCGAAAATTGTTTTGATTAATTAAAAGTCGAAGTCATTTACCCCTACATTTCCTATTATAATTACAATTCATCTAACATCAGTACAACCAAACTTTACCTTCATTCTTTTCTAACTGACTGCTTTGAATTTTCTAATTCTACTCATCACAATAACTTAGATCTAATGTATCCAATTTACAAATGATTCTTTTCCAAATATAATATGCAGCTCCTATCTAGACCAAAGACTCTGCCATATAGATGGTTGACCATAACTGGTTTGACCTGATCATCCTTGTGTGTACCATGTCCTCATAACCTTTATAATACAATTCTGACAATTTTTCACAGACAGGTAATATATGCTGTATTGTCTCAATCTTCCTTTGACAGAGCCTACACAGTCTTTTATCTCTTGGTACCCCAATCCAAGCTCCCATATATTCATATCAGGGTAAGATATTAAATCTCAACAATTTTATAAATCTGGAAAAATCCCTATTTCTAATGTCCCATAGATAACTGCGAGGTTTAGAGGGTAACATACCTCGTAAGCTATATGTTACAAATCGTCTCTTTTTAGCTAACAGATCCAGATTTTTAATAATATCCCTTTGTATAGCTTTCTTTTTCAAATTTATATACAAACAATTCACATCATCTGTTTCCTTCGATAAGCTCATATTCATTTATTTTAAGAAGGTGAGTGAGGTTTCTGTCAAATCGTTCATAGCATCATTCATTTTCTCCCTCTTAACCATACACCTACCAATCTCATTCATCAAGCTATCCTCCTTGTTGCCTGCCAGTATGATTTTAATATACAATTTGTAACATCTTATTTTCCAAAGGGTAGGTAATGAGGTGAGCCCCAGTTTGCATCTGATTGCCTCTAGTGGGGTAGATTTGGCTAACTTCATTGCAGGTCACCACAACTTCCCCTCAATTTTACCCAGGTCCTTTGTGAATCTTTATGCTACTGATTCCAACGCATACAGAGCCCCAGGAACTATACAGGTTTTATATATCTCCAATAAGCCTTCCACAGAGAGACCGCCCTCAGTGGCCAAGTATGCTCTTATAACATTCAACTTTTTAACAAACTTATCCTCTATAATTTTTGATAGTGATTTCGGGAAGGATTATTTCTCACAGACATTCCCAAGTATGGGTGTATTTCTACCATCTCAATCACTTGAGAGTTAATTTTCCACCTAAATTTACTATTTTCCTTTTTTCTTTTATTTTCCTCGAAGATCATAATTTTTGTTTTTACCACATTAATGCTAAGGTTGTTATCTTGAGAATACTGATGTAACTCGTTTAACGTCCTCTGGTGGCCAATGGGAGTTTTATCCATTAGGACAGTGTCATTGCATACGACATCCAATTAATAGCACTCCATCCTTGGGGGGATGATTATTAATGTTTTCAATCCTCTCTCCCATGTCTGCAACATACAAATTACATAAAACAGGAGATGTTACACAGCCCTGTTTAAGGCCCATATTTGTTTTACTAGGGGATGGCCTGTTGGTTCCTTTATTCAAACAAATAGTGACAGTGGTCTTCCTATACATTTCTCTTAAGAGATGTAATATTAAGGGGCAGATCTTCCAATTAACTAATTTGCACCATAGCTTATTCCTGTCCACACAGTCGAATGCTCTCAAAAAGTCGATGAAGCATACATACAATGTTGATGTTTTATATTTCAAAGTATCTGCAACAATGTGATTTACCATCACCATGTTATCTAAAGTACTAAATCCCGGTGTGAAACACGTTTTTGAGGGGATAAGAGTTTATTCTTCTTGCTCCATTTATTTATAATTTGCGGCAATAAAGAACAAAATATTTTACAGCTTGAGTCTGCCATAACTAATAAACAATAATTCTTTGGGCAAGTTCTATTCCCTTTTTCTATATAGGTATAAATATGGCCTTACACCAACTGTCCGGGATCTTGCCCTTTTTCCATATCCATGAATACAGTTCTAAAAGAATTACTGCCCACTTTTCGGGGTTACCCTTAATAACTATATTCGCCAATCCATCAGGCCCTGGGGCTCTGGAAGATTTCATCTTTTTTATAATCTTTAAGATATCCTATAAACTATAAGGGAATGCTATGTCCTCACTTCCCCAACTGATCTCTATTATCTTCTTCGACTTAATTTCCACATAATAGAATAGGGATATATATTCCGTCCATGCTTCTATTGAGATTATATTAACATCTATATTCTCATTCTCTATTAAATACTGCCTGTATAAATACCAGAACTTTTTCGAGTCATGAGTTCTGCATAAGGTAAATATCATTTTCCAGTTGGCATTATGGACGTTACTTTTATGGGCCCTAAGCCAGTTCTTACATTTTGTTCATGTATTAGTGATTCTCTTCGCTTCTCACACTCATTCATATTCTTATCCAACTTAAGGTTATTTACATCAGCCTTAACCTCTTTTTTCTTATCATTTATCTGACTGTCATATATATTATTATGTTTTTTTCCTGTACTTTGAGTGAGGGTTATTCTGCTATTAGTTATTTGGATCATCCCCAAAAGATCCGCTATCACCTGTAGACCAATACTGGCTATCTCTTGACCATTTATAGGTAGAATATTAAACATCTCATCAAATTTGGCTACGTTCTTTTCTGTCCAACATATCCTATTACCCCCGCCAATTCATTAGATATTCAAACTTCCATCTTTTCTGCCTCTTTTCAATAGGGACCTATACAATGTACATTATAATATTTTATGATCACTCAGGGGGGTCAATAGATGTTCAAGTCCTTTCAATAGATTTGACACCCCCTTGTTCATAAACATGTAAGCTAATGGATAGCTCACATTTCCGTTAGTCCATGACAGACGTTTTCCATCCGTAATGCCTGGTTCTAGAAACGTTAAAATCCCAACTCTGTAACATATTCAGCCATGCAATCCCATAAGTGATTTGGGAGGGATGTGTTTGCTTGATCCCACATTTTCCCAGATCCACTGGGGGAAGAAATCTCATATTCCCTACACAAATCATTCAATTTTTCAATTTTTCCATCGCCTCATCGCAATAAGCATTGAAGTCCCCCACTACCCTAATGTTGGCTTTGGGGGATTCAATTACCCATCCATCTATCGTATCCATTATAATCTTTCTCACCTCATCTAAATGTACTCCTCCCAGCCGCAGTAAACATTTATAAATAAATTGTCTTCATTACAGACAGTTTTTCCTATGATAACACACAGAACATAGTCAGATTTTCAAAATTTTTCATAGTCTCTAATAGGTAAAAGGCATTTTACCCCGTTGCAGAGCCCATCCATCGTTCGTCCCTTATCACCTACAATAGCAGCTTTAGTCCGAATGTTATAGCCATCTATCAGTATAGTTCCCTGCTTTTTAAAAGGGATGTTCCATCTTAATGTAAGAATGAGCGAAATCCTCTACTATTCCAAGAAATGATAATAATATCCTGATCCACCTCCTTATCTCAACATTCTATCAAGTAATTCTCATCAAGAATCCATCTTTAAATTTTCTTTTGACTAACCTGGCCCAATGCTGTTAATTCCCTTTGTCTCAAATTATTACTTCTTTTCTCACTAACATTCCCATCATTATTGCATACAATAATTTCAAAGTCTTTATTCCATATCTCTCTGTAGTGTTGACTGATCGCCCAATTTTCTCAACTGCCAAACTCTGGTAGTATAACTCTCTCAATATCCGGCGTGGCTTGGGAAGTCTTCTTGCTGCTCCGGACGATCCGCGATGATCCTGCTTAAATACACATTATATGCCAGTGTGCGACCCCGTGCACACACCAATGTACGTGTGAATATGGAGGGCATGTACTGGTGAAAGCAGAGGCTTGGATGGCCCTTGTGAGACCCGTGGAACTGAGGGAAAGGTTCTGGACGTTAGTAGCTGCCAAAGAACAAAATGGCCGGCAGCACGAACAAAGGACTGTAAGAGCTCCTTAACTATAGCTGATGGTGGCCAATGCGGTGCGTGTCACAGCCTTTGAAGTGTACAAGGCATCAGACGGCGTGAGACATTGTAATAAATACCTGCAGTTAGCGACCCGGTTTGAGGACTCGGGGGGCGCTGAGAAGACAGTGTGGGCGGTCTGAAAGGGGTGGGAGCCCGCTCCAAATGCGCTCTGCGGCAAGATCTCGATTGTCCGCTTAAATGAAAAAGCAATATGCAATGAACTGTGGACTAAGGCACAGCGCTTCCTCGCGCACACCCCTCGGAAACAGGAGCCCGGGCACTGGAAAAGGCCCGGCACTAGATACATTGTAGCGGCAGGCGGCCACCACTGCGAACAAATTACTAAGGAGCCCTCCAGCACCCCCTAACCAGCAAACCCTGTGTCTCCCCACATCCACAGAGGGAGCGCAGGGCATGGTCTGTATAGGCTGGCAGACTGTACTGATCAAACCCCTCCTCACAGGGGAAAAGACACCCCCCTTTGGGGGTCTGGGAATGACAGATGGCAGAAAGAGCAATGGGGTGTAAATGAGGAAAGTAAGCATGGTGGCGGATTAAAACTAACTACGAGAAGCAAGGGCCAGCAGCCCCTATAGCCCACCTAAAAGCCACAAAGGTGCCCTGCTACCTGACAAGTGCTAGGGGTCACAGGAAGCTTGCCCCATGGATTACTATACACAGGAATATGCCTGAGGTGGAGTCTACATATGACCCTCAGATGGACATACACAAACAACTACAGTAAGTGTGCAAACGCCGGGAGACAGCTAGAACTGAGATAATTGCCAGCGGCGCAGAACGGCATTCCGCACAGCCCGCCGGCACACAGGAAGTTTGCTGGTAACAAAGGACCATACACCTGCCAAGCACAAAGTATAGCTGGATACTGAATATGGGACAGGAGGCAACGCCCAGACGGGGAGCACGGAAGACCCCGACCAACAAAACATGGCTAACCCACAAACGAAACAGAAAGGGAAGCAACAGACAATAGAAGAATTCACCAAATCCCCTCCGTTGACAACAGGAGCAAGACACAAGGAGCAAATAGCGCAAACCGTAACATCCCCCAGAACGCAAGGATCAGCAAATTCTGGATGCTATCGCCGACTAGAAGGTGTCTGGGGAGAATACATTGGATGCAGCAGTTGCGGAGCTCAAGACTGCATTGGGACTCAAGATAGATGTTAATCTGCAACGCCAAGATGTGAGAGCACAAGCAGAGCGCACAACCAAACTGGAAACAGAAGTGAAAGCCAACATGAGCACCTGCACAGCGAATGCCATGGAAATCAAGACACTGATACAACAAGTGCGGAATCTGGAGAGCAGAGCTGAAAAAGCAGAAGGGCGAGTGTGCAGAAATAACGTGAGGATCGTAGGACTGCCAGACGGTGAGGAGGGATCTGACCCGACCAACTATGTGGAGACCATGTTGCTGCAGGAAATTAAAAGCGGTGCGCTCACCCAATGCTTTACTGTTGAGAGAGCACATAGAGCGCAAGTGCGCAGACCACCGCCGGGAGCCCCCCCCGCAACCGTTCATCGCCAAGATCTTAAATTACAAAGACAGAGAAGATCCTGGAACACTTCCGGAAGGGTGGGACGATACACAGAGCATCAGCATCCATCACGGCGTACCCTGTTTACACCTTTCTGGTACAAAGACGGCGTCTACAATTTGGGACAGTCAAGAGGAGGCTACGCAACACGGGATACAGATACATGCTGACGTACCCTGCGAAACTGAAGGTGTTCCACAGAAACAGGGAGTTGTTCTTCGAGACCCCAGAGGAGGCCACGGAGTGGTTGAACACCCACAGTTGTCCAGCGACTGCAGCTGACCAGACGGACACCCAGGCGGAGAAATGACCCAGAGTTCTCTGCTACGAGCTGGAATGAGGAGGTAGGACCTTAGGACTAGAATATAGCATGGCAAGTAAGGATGCAGAGTGTGGGAGAGATGAGACAGTGGCACATACTAGGAAAGTACCCATGTGTATTCAATGCAGGGAAGATGGTTGAAAATATTTGCGCAAGGAGGCACACTCTTACCCTCTAGGTTAGGTTAGCGAGGATACTGATAGATCGGTATCTCCCTGCTGGGCTCTAGAAAGGTGTTACTGGAAAAGGGCCAGATGCGGGAAAGCCCGAGATCCAAGGATGGAGCTGGGCAACAGTTGGGGAGGGCTGGGGTGGGCGGATAGTTACCTGGAATGTCAGGGGACTAAATAGTTATCTTAAAAGAAACTAAATTATGATGTGCCTGAGGAGGCAGAAAATAGATATTGCTTTATTACAAGAAACCCATGTTACAAAAGAAAAACAAGAGGTGATTGGGAAGAAATGGAAAGGGACCACAGTGGGAGCAGCATACTCTGCATACGCTAGAGGGGTAATCATCTGGGTGGCACCGCACGTCCCCTTTCAGCTGCTACAATCTGTGGTGGAGCCAGATGGGAGTATGGTGACGGTACGGGGACAAATAGAAAATAGAGAGGTGTGCATTATTAACACATATGCCCCGAACCAAGATACCGTGGCCTACTTCAAGACCTTATACAACGAAATAACCCCATACTTGGGGGGCACAGTTATATGGGGTGGTGATTTTAACTGTGCGCTACACCCCAAGATGGACAGGTCAGATGAGAAATTGGACAAACCCAGCCAGGACCTTGCAGACCATGTTGACAGACTTTAAGCTAGGAGACATATGGAGGATACACTACCCAGATGATAGACATTACTCGCATTACTTAGCCCCACATAATTTGTATACACGGTTAGACTACATGTTTGCCTCCCCGGAGATGATAGGAGAGATAGTACAGACGGCATATAGAGCCAGAATCCTTTCAGACCACTCACCATTGGTCTTAACATGGCAATATCAAGTCCCAGAGCTAGGATCCCCACGTGGCGGCTGAGAGCTGAAGCATTAAAAGACACAGGGCCTCAATACGAGGTTGGCGGTAAGGGAAAAACGATGCCGGTAAAGGATTACCGGCATCGCTTACCGCTCCGGTCTATTATGACTCTGCAACCCGCTATTAGCGGCACCCCAAATAACGGTGCCTCTAATAGCGGCATGGGCGCGTAGACGCGACCCTTCGGGGAGCAAATACCAGCATGTCGGTAATAGGAGGACATCACAACCCACGCGGACATGCAAATACCAGCATCCAGAAGACGGTAATCATGGGCTGCACGATGCCGGCCATACAGGCATCACGGACCACCCGCAAACAGAAATTACCACAGGTGCACTCAATGGAGTCTGGCCCAGCATAAAAGGAGTACACCCACACACCACACCCCTTCCTACACCAAAATGCTACCACTAGCTGTTGCAATCATGGCGCTGAAGGACATGCCTATACTGCTACAACTACAGCAACAACACCAACTCCAACAACTTCAACAACAACTCCAAAAACTACAGCAGCAACAACAGGCAGCAGAGAGGAGACGTAGGAGGAGAAGGAGGGTGAGACAGGCCCAGCAATTACCACCAGCACAGACAGCAGTGCCTCATAGGCAGCCACCAATCCCTCGCATCAGACCCAGGCCATTCAACCTAACCCCTGAGCAGATCCACACCCTGTACCGGTTGGATCGAGACACCATCACCACCATAGTGGACATGATACACAACAACATTGCCAGAAATATGCACTGCCATCCCCCCGCTACTAAAGGTGGTGTCTGTGCTCCACTTCCTGGCCACAGGCACCTATCAACACACAGTGGGTCAGCTGCATGGCATTTCACAACCACTATTTTCACGCATGCTGAACCAAGTGCTGGATGCCCTCCTGAAGCACGCAAGCGCCCACATATCCATACCACAGACTGCCCAGGAGATAGCCGACACCAAAGTAGGCTTCCATGCACTGGCAGGCATGTCCAATTGTGTTGGTGCCCTGCCCTGGACTGCACCCATGTGGAATTGGTAGCCCCCCATGCCATAGAGGCAGTGTACCGCAACCGCAAACAATACCACTCCATCAATGTGCAAATGGTATGTGACTCCTGCAAGATCATCACAGATTGTGCGCCCGATTCCCCAGATCAACACATGATGCCATGGTGCTGCGCAACTCCATGCTACCCAGTCACATGGAGCGACATGCTGGACCACGTGCCTGGCTGCTTGGTGAGTTGGCCAACTGGCCCAATGGCAGTGCTTTGGGGTACAGATGTGTAGGGATGCATACTCCACCTGGCTGGGAAAGGGGGGTGGCATTTGTCTGTGATTGGAGAATGCATGCAGAGCTAAACACTCCTGACCTGAACCGCCCAAACCAAACATGACACATCACTGGCACAAATTTGACCATAAATGCATATCGAAGACAAGTAAGAGCCACGACTAGGCCACCATGGTTACGTCAAGCAATGCATGACTGAACAGGATTGCAACTGTGCCAATGTGGCTAGTGTGACCATGCACAGTGTAGAATACACAGCATCAATGGGAGGGCAAACATTGTCGTACAACCACAGTACATCCGCCTCAGCATGCATTATTACACCCTGCATCAACTATTGAACGCCATCCAGACTACCACACCTCATAGCATTATAGTTTGCATCTAGGTAACAATCTTGCATACGTACAGGTACATGTGCATGTCCACACCAAATAGCTGCAGCCATGACTGTGCTTCCTGAAGGTGGCAGCTCAGAGTGACACACACCTATTTGTATTTGCTTGCAGGAGATGGAGGATATCCCTTGAGGCCGTGGATACCCACAGAACAGCCATCAAGAGTTGTACAATCCTGTGCACACCCGTACCCGTGTCACGATTGAGCAGACCTTTGGCCTGTTGAAGGCGCGTTTGTGCTGCCTAAGCAGGTCTGGTGGGGCACTCCTATATAGTCCTGAGAAGGTGGCAAAGATCACCATGGCCTGTGTCATGCTGCACAACATGTGCGTCCGGAGAAATGTACCACTGCCACCTGACATTGACATGCATGCACCGGGTGAGGATGATGAGGATGGAGATGGAGATGAAGTAGCCCCCCTGCCAGTACGTGGTGCACGGGATGCCATGCAGTACGCCAAGCACTGATTCACGAATACTTCCGAACCACAGGGACTATGATAGACATGTGTCAGTAACACACTGGGTCAATGTGGACATGCACTCAGGGATTGTTGGGAGTTGGCCACTGAACACTGTCACACATTACATGTATATACACAAAATGAACAATGTCCAGCCATTGAATTCTTTGAACACAATGGGTGTATTTGTTCAAACAGCAAAAAATGTGACCAGGTCTGGTGGGGACTGAGGATGCAGGTGTGGTGGCTGTAGATGATTCAGAGGCAGGTTCCACGCCTGCTCCAAGGCGTGGCCGCTGCATGTGGAGCAGCATAGAAGTTAGCACTTGTGTCACTGCCCCAGGCAGTCCCTCATGAGCACAGCTGACGCATTCACAGTGGCTGTGTTCGCTGCAATGTCCGCTGTGGTCCCCTCACTAGCAGCTGCGATTGCCCGCCTTGTGTCCTCTCCATCGGCAATGTACTGCCGCAGGAGGTCCAACATGGCCTCCTGTCGGGCCTCCACCCTCGACAGACGTGACTCCAGGGTGTTGGTAGGAGCTGCAGTGGTGGGTGGTGCACCGACAGGGCCTGTATTCTCGGTGCTTTCCTGCTCAATGTTGGGTGTCCTGACCCACGTTTAAGCTATCATGCCACAACATTTGGTGCTGTGGGCTTAGAAAATTCAAGATGGCGGAAAACCCACATGTGCGCCGAAATCCAGGAAAGCTGCGTAGTTTGTGCGCACACCAAAATGGTTGCCTCACTTGCCACCCACCAGTGCGAGAATGAAAGGCCGGGTTGCCATGAGGGAAATGGGTTGCCAAAGGAAAAACAGTAGCGCCGGTTAGCTTCAAAGCGCTTTAAAACCACCATTGGACTACCCGCACAGTAGTCTGAAACCATTGGGAATGGCAATGCTGATTGCCAAATGCAACCTAGAATTGTGGGGAATTCATTTTCTTAAATCCCAAAAATGGGTGCAGTACCAGTACTCACCACTATCCAAAAGCCGGCAGTTTAAAACCACCCTGTGTTTCTCTGAAGGCAGGCTCAAACTGTCTATTTTAAACATTGCAACACATCTAAAAACTCACTGGACACCAGCAGACATTTGGTAGAATGGAGTTTTGTGTGCCTACAAAATCTGGGAAATGAAGATCATAAGACAAGGTTTATAACAAAACTGGCTGAGCTATGGAGTCAGCAGTTTAAGTAAATTTGGACTGAAAGACACTAAAAAAAATCTAAATGTTTAAATTGACTGAGTGACCTACTTTTGAGTGTCACATAGGTTGCAATTGTTTAAATGTCATAGTTTTGAACTTAGAATCAGCCTTCTAGCTGCATATGTGAAAATGTTTAGTTTTATTTGAATGCAGAAACTGGGGAACAAAAAGTGACATTTTATCTGAAACTTGGCTTAAGGAACTGAATTCTGCCTGGCAACTACCCCCATCAGGAGTGAAACTTGAGTCACCACTGTGTTCCCAGGCCAACCTTCCTTTTGCTGCCCACACTAAGGATATGCCATCTATCTGATAATTGAATTACCTGTGCTCTGCAGGAGAGTGAACAAAGCCCTCTTCACTCAGGCAAAGGTTTTTATTACCGCAGTCGTAAAATGTAGCTTCCTCTTGGCAGGAGCTGGGAGGGGCACTGCCTGTGAGAGCAAGCTGGCTTGGCAGAACTGGAAAAAACCAGAAATTCAACCTTGTGCTGAGGGTAAACCACACCCCTTTGGAGCCAGAACATAACTTTAAAAAGATGAATAACTCATAGAGCGGACATGTGGACATTTTATAAATGATACCATAATTCTTGTGATTTTTCTGCCCACATTTTAAGAGGTTTTTCGACCCGGTGGCATGTTCAGGGGGGTTTTAGCGGAAAAGTGGATATTACTCTAAATGTATGCATGTTAAAAATCTGAAACTTCATCAGTTAATGTCCCTACTCCCTGCACACATGTATGTAAAGTTGGGTCCATGTCAGAAATTGAAAAATCAGTTAAAAAGTCCATTATGTGCCATCTCTGAATGCAAGCTCCTAGAAAGAGCAGATTTGGACAGAGACATGGCTAAATTCAGCCACACCATGTATATGTAATTTCAAACAACTGTGTAACTGTGAAATATGTCTTTTATTATCAAATATAGAATATGTGCAATCTGACAAGGGAGTGCCCTCTTGGCAAGCCATAAAATGACATCCCTCTGACTCACAGTTCATTCCCCAATCAAATGATAAATGGAAGTTTGACCAATTAGAAGCTGAGAGAGAGGTAGGGTTAGTGATGCTAGAACACACCCACATTCTAAACACATAAAAGCAGACAGACAGGACAGATAGGGACCTTCAATTCCATTTGCTGCAACACGCTCTGCCGGACCATACAACATCCAGAGATCCAGACTTCAAATTCATCAACCTCCAGAAAGCCAAACTAGAGACCAGACCAGAGAGAGAAAGCAGTGCTGTACCCAGAGAGAAAGCAGTGCTGTGCCCAGAGAGAGACCCGAGCCCAGTCTAAAACCCTGACCAGATCCGTGATGAGGCCCATTTCACTCAAGAATATAGTGTGAGTACCTAGAAAATTGTGCAGAACCAATCTCTTAGTTAAAATAATATAATTCAACCTATTTAATCTAAGTAGAACTGCCTCCTAACTGTCACCTGTCATTTGTAAAGCTGTCACTTGTCATTTTCTAGTCGCAAGCTGCACTTGTCTTTTTGAACTTTAAAATTTCAAATCTGAAAAACGACCTTCACAAAATCGCTCATATCTCCGCCACCGTTTGTGCTAGAGACTAGAACCGCATTCCTACCCCTTATAGTTTTACCGCAATCGCGGAACACGCATCCGCGAATTTTGCCGCGATTTGCAAATTTCTTCACATGTAAAAACTGCTGCTGCTTGCCTTCCATTTGCCAGAAATTCGTTTAACCTGCTAACTATCCCTGCCCCATTGCTAGTGTGAGCCTGGACTAATATTAACTAGATACCACTCACCCTGAACCTCTGAAAGGGAATTAAAAAGCATGTCCAGCATATTTCTCATCCATTGCTAGCACATATCAAAGCATTGGGGCCTGTGTTTTCAAAACTCCTATCTGTGTTTTAAACTTCTGTTGTCTAAGCTTGGGGGGGATTGAACTGATTACATTGATTGCATTTCTGAGAACTGCGTGCTTTCCTCCCATTCCCTTGCATTGCATAAAGAGGGGGGGAGTGAATAGCCAGAGGAAAGTGATTACATTGTTTTGTTGAAATCATATTGAGTATTTTCTATACTGCATTTCATTCATTCAACCTTGCATTTCCTTGAACCCTATAAAGCATTTTCTACCACATTATCCTTCTGTACCTATTTACCAGTGTGCTACCTTATCCATTTCATCTCAACTCCTTAGTAATTATAAAGAAGTGTGCTAGTGCCAGATTCTCTGTTGTTAATCTGTATCATATCAGATTAAGTGTGCTATTCAATTATTAATTTATTATAAAGTGTGATCTATATATCTCTTGTTTAAATTATCAAATAAACCTTTTAACTTGTAAAACAGAACTACTTCTTGGCTCAGTGGGGTCAGGGGGATTCCAAGAGAGGGGTGTTATATAGGGGTAGTCATCCAGAACGCATGAACTGGACCTAAAGATATATCAATAAGGGTTTTCATTCAGTATTCTAGACTAGGCGTTAACTTAGCTGTAGTGCTGAATTGAATCCTCTTACAAATTGGGGGCTCGAGCCGGACGTTTGGGTTAGAATACCACTTGTGCAGCTTAATACAGTGTGCTAACTGACGGGATACATACATCCGGTCGGATCACCACGCTGCATTACGCTGTAAAGCACTCCTCAAAAGGGACACTCCAAGAAAAGTTCTGTTCTGCAAAAATAAAATACTAACTTCTGTAAGTCAGGACAGAGACCAATCTCTAGAATGACGACCTTAGTAGACATGAAAATAGCCAGAGAGCACCTCTTGCATAAGCTATTTGTGAGAGGTGAATGGACCGAACAGGGCCAGGATGCCTGGTTGCAGGCCATCACGCGACAGGTCACTGAAACAGGGTCAGACTTATGGAGAGATCAGGGTCCATTACATGTGGCCCTGAGTGAACTATATATGGCTCCTAAAGCCAAAGAGGAACACAATAAGATTGCCAGGATAGCAGCATACCTGTACCTATATATGGGAGACATGCAGGATAGATGTGCTGAAAGCCAAAATCTGGCAAATAGGCAACAGATGGTGTTAGAGAAGGTCCAATCTGACCTGGTCTCTTCTGAGCAGAGGCTGCAGAGGAGCCAGGAGTCAGAAAATGACAGCAGACTGTACATCACTAAAATGAAGGAGGATATGGATGTGCTGCAAAAGGAAAAGTCAGAACAGGATACCAGATTTCTGGCCTTGCAGAAGGAACACCAAGAAGATTTGGACTCCCTACTGCAAAGCCAGAAAAAGCTGGAGCAACAGCTAGACTTCAATAGGGCATGTGCTGAGCAGGTAGTCACCCTGCAAAGTCACCTAGATAGAGAGAAGGCAGAGAGCAACAAACTAATTCTGAAAGACCTGGATACCCAGGCAGAGTTTGATGAGGAGCGCCAAAAAGCTGGTGCCCTTCAACGGCAAAGGGACGACCTGGCGGCACAAATGCAGGCTCTTAGTCAGGAAAGAGATGCCATAGGCCAGGAAGTCTGCCATCTAAAAAGAAAAATGGAAGAAAATCACCTGGCCCACCAGGGACTGGGTGACCTCCAAAAAGAACACCAGAACTTGTTAGAGCACACCAGGAGGGTGGAGGATGCTCTAGCAAGAAAGGAGCAGGCCAATAGGGACACAGCTCAGGAGGTAACCCTCCTGCAGCAAAGACTGGCCCAGTGCTCCAGGACCAATCAGGAAACACAGAGAGAGAATGAGGCTCTCTGCCAACACAATGATAGGCTCCAACAACAGGTAGCGATGCAGGAGAGACTGATAGAGTCGAGTAAGGCCTTAACAGAGGAACTGAAAGCACAAATGCAGGCTCTTGCATTGCAACAGGGAGCAGGGGCGGATAGAGATGAGGTTCGCTGGGAAAGGGAAACTCCGGAGCATAACCTCAGGAGCACTAGTACCAGAGGCCCTCATACCTCTCAGTCCCTGGACTCTGCCACCCCCATGTCCCCTGGCGCACATGAGCACAGGGCTGCAGGGACGGCAGATTACTATGCAGCTAAGAGTATGGGGCTCATAGGCCAGTACCACTCAGGAATGGAGGGGTGGGCATCCGGGTATGGGCACCCAAGTACAGTACAGTTCAATGGGGAACCCCAGGAGAGTAGGCCCATTAAGGGCATCCTGAAAACCTCTGCCCAGTTAGGTCAGTGGAGGGGGTACCCATCAAATCCTGGCAGCAAGGAGGAATCTGAAGACTCCTCTGAACTGCGCAGGACACAGGAGACCAGGTCCCCACATTCTGCCAGCCATTCCCAGGCTCGCAGAATCCGGGAAAACCTGGAAGAACAGACGGGAACCTCTGGGAGCAGTGCCTCTGAGTCCGAGGAAGAATGGACAAGGGTTACCCGAACCAAAAAGGCCAATAAGGCAAAAAGGGCCTTGCTTAAGGACCCCTTAAAGCAGATTAAGGCGATCAGGAGCGTCATCACGCCTTACCATAAGAACGCTAAGTATTCTGTTTGGGAGCACTTAGAGTTGTTTGAACAAATGATGGAGACTTTCCAATTGAAGGACAGCCAAAGCTGCATTCAATATGTAAAGTGGACCTTCTCCCCGGAATACTCCAGTTTCTTTGCGGGGCTGGAGGACCAAAATCATTTAAGATGGTCCACCTATAAGGCGGCCATCCTGAAACATTTTTCTGTTCACAGAAATCCTCAAGAGGCTCGCAAGGCAGCCTACAATTTGCAATGTGGGGAGGATCAGGCCCCACAAGAATTTGTGCAGGAGTTAAAGCGGGCTTTTGCACAGACCACAAGAAGGGTGCGCACGGATAGCAGGGAATTTATAAATACGTTTTTCCATGCCTTGCCCAAATATATCATGACCCAGCTCGTGAGGGATTTTCACGAGAAAAGATCTTTAGACTGGGTCATTGAACAGGCTACCCGGATCTATGAGGTGCAGAAACCGATAGATAGCAAAAGTAATGCCCAGAAAAACCCCAAAGCCAACAGCACCCCTGCTGCTGCCAAGGTGGCAGAGGTAAAGGTCACCCCCGTTTTGGATTTGGAGATGGGGGGGCCCAAAAACCTGCCTGCACCTAATAATGCTAGGCCCAGGAGGTCCTCGGGTCAGTCACAGACAGGGAGCCAAGGAGGCAGCCCCACAAATGGGGTCCCTCGCTCTCCTGATTATGTAAGTCCCCGTTACAAGGGAAATCGACCCATCCTGGGTTATGTGTGGACTCCTCCAGCCCAAGGGGGGGGATCCAGCCAAGCACCTAACCCAGGGAACCTCCCTCCAAACTTCCCACAGGAGGGCAGAAATTTACCAAACCCTGGGCAGAACTTTTTCCCCAGATATCCACCCGACTTTCAGCCCCAAAACCATCCATCCTTCTTTCCCCAATTCCCTGAGCCCAGACCACTGAATCCGGGAGAGGGGAGGCCAAGGGTGGAGGGGTACCCAAATCTTCCCAACCCGGGGTATTACCAGAGGAGGGACAGCTACCCTTCCCGGGATCAGCCCAGGGGAGAAAACAGGGCCCCGTATCAGCCTGAGCGGGTTTCCCAGTTAGAGCGCCAGGTTCAAAACATGGCGCGGGATCTGGGTCACATACTGAGGGCTCAGCAGAACCCTCAGATGGGCGTGCCGGCGCAGAACGCACCCAACTCTGGACCTGGTGCTCCAGAACAATGACGGGGGCAGCACCCCGATAACACACCGGTTCCCAGGGAGGAGGCACAAAGGGAAGGGGGGTGTAAAGCCTTGGAGGAAGCTTCCTTCCTCACTTGTAAACAGCCCCTGGAAACCCAGGAACCGGAAACAAAATCCCTTGCCCCTGAAAGTCTGCCTCCTAAGGAGCAGAGGGGGGGTAGGAGAAACAAAAGACCCAAACAGACTCAGTTTGAGGAGGAAGTACAGATCTTCCAATTTGAGGGAGAGGGATCCTCAGAGGATCCTGGGAAAAGGATCTTCTCCTTCAGAGAGGGGGGAACTCCTTCCAAAGAAAAATGGGTCCCTAGGGATGCAAATCCAGACTGGGGAGATGTGGAGACTGAGCTACCGCCGCCCACCATCTCATCCCAGAACCAACAGCAAGAAAATCCCCTGGTTCAAACCCATCCTGGTGACTGCCTCCAAAAAGGGGGGGGCGGCCCAGAACCGGAGCCAGGGGAACCCACAATGGCTCTGATCTCCAGTTGCCAAATTTTTCTTTCAGATTCCCAAGGCTCTCCACAGAATTCTGCCCAAATCTCTTCGCTAGCAATGTCCAAAACCAGAAAGTTAGCCCACCAGTTGTCCAAAAATGTACATTATCTGTGCCCCCTTGAGGAGAAGGAGGGAAGATATTATGCCCCGGTACAAGTACAGGGACAGGGTACAATTTTGGCACTGGTGGACACTGGATCTCAAGCTACCCTTCTGTCCAGAAGGGCCTTTGATGAACTGAATGCAGGAAGGGGAGAGAATTACCAAATTCCTCTCACCTCTCTTCCTGGACAACTGCAGAACTTTGACGGGAAGGAAATTCCCGTCGAGGGGACGGCAGACTTGGACATTAAAATTGGGCGACATAAGTTGAAACACCCGGTCATAGTTGTGACCCCAGAGGGCACCCCTTGTTTACTAGGGAATGACCTCCTGAGAAGGTTGTCACCCCTAATAGATTGCGTAAACAAGGTCCTCTGGACCCAGACTAGCCGACCAATAAAATTAAAACGGAGTGTCAACCATGTTAGTTTAAACGGCACCTGCCACATGGTTGAACAAAAATCTGACCAAGTAGAATTTCACTTCCAGAATAGCCAAATTCCAGACGTGACAGTAATAGCAGTAGGACAACAGACTGGTGATGGGGGGTCCTCTCCATTTCTGAAAATCAACCTTCCTTCCAGTCTAAAGTGGTACTCCACGCTGGAAGGAAACACTCTGAAATTCTATACCAATCCACAATCTGAAACTCCCACTCCTATAGTCCAGAAAGATGTGAAATCAGCTCAGAGCCTGGCTGATATTCAGCAAATTGGAGAGCAGTTGTTCATCCCTGTTCAGTTAAATGATGGGAAGGACTCTGTTCTCGCTCGAGTGTGTGTGAATAACGGTAAGAGCTTCATCAGCGAAGCCATGTTCCGCCAACTCCCAAAAGATCCAGCCATTCCCACCTTCAAACTGATAGACAAATGGGAAATGGACCTGGAAGCACCTAATTCCAAACATCTCCTGCCAAGCAGGTGTATGCTCAAAATCTCCATTGGCAACAAGAGCATAGTCCACAATTGTTGGGTCGTGCGAGACGTCCCTGCCGCCTTTTACTTAGGCAGTGACATTCTCAATCGCTTTGCCATTAGTTTGGACCTAATAAACTTCAAAGCTTGGTCCAGATTAGCGGATAATCCCATGGGCTTTGATGATCCAGAAAAAGCATTTAGGTCAGCTCAATTGCTACCTTATGCAGTTGAAATTCAGGTTAAAGAGGAAGTCACCATCCCAGAAAGGACCCGACAATTCTCCCTGGAAGTGAAAGTTAAAAGGGGACAAGAGTTGAAAAACCCTGATGCTTACATACATCTAAATGCTTCTTTCCAACAGCAAGGGTTGGGGGTAAACCCAACACCATTAGTCAACATAGAACATGACACCATTCCAATAGAGGTGGATAACAGCGACTTAAAGAGTATTACTCTAGCCGCAGGCACCATTATTGGAATGGCGGTTGATGACCGACATTTCTCCATTGATCTTAGAAATGAACTGTTAGGACCAATCCCCAAGGACTGTTTTGACAGTGACAGTGAGGACAATACAACACCAGACAGGATTTTTACCCGGCATGGGGGGAACTTCCTGGTGTACACTTCCTGCCCCTATGGTAAGGAAGATGTGACGTGTGACTTCAGGAGGGATGAGGTGATTTTCCAGGTACATGAGGGCTGCCTTTCCCACCTGAAGCCTCCGGTCCAAATCAGCACTCTGACCAGGGACTTCTCCACCCAGCTGGAGGAGGCCGCTGAAATAGCCAAACCAGAAGTCTTTCCAGGCTTCAGGCAGATGGTGGAAGAGAGAGTCAACCTAGCTGATGCCTGTGTGACTCTGGAACAAAAGCAAAAGTTGAAACAAGTTTTCTTGGATTTCCAAGATCTCTTTGCGGTAGACTCGTATGACTGTGGTCGCACTGACATCCACACAACAACAATCCCCACGGACCCTGGCATGACTCCTGTGTTTGTGAAGCAATATCGCTTGCCTCTCGCATCAATGGAGTCCCTTACTGAAATAATTAAGAACCTTGAGTCCCGGGGAATAATCCGTCCAGTCCACAGCACCTTCAATAATCCGGTGCTGGGGATATTGAAGCCAAACGGCCAGTGGAGACTCTGCGCCGACCTCAGGGAGCTCAACAAACGGGTCCATACTTCCCGATGGCCTCTGCCCTACATTGACCAAGGGCTGGCCCAGATCCAGGGGTCACAGGTATTCACTGCAATAGACCTGACCAATGGATACTGGACTGTGCCTGTCAGTAGGGAGGACCAATACAAGCTGGCTTTTACCTTTGGGGGCCAGCAGTACACATGGACCCGGACTCCCTTCGGATACCTCAACTCCGGCAATGAATTCAACATTTTTCTACACAAGGCCATGCCCGACTTGGGTGCAAGGGGTAACCTGGCTTATGTAGATGATGTCCTCATCAAAAGCTCAACTGTTGAGGAACACATAGCGGAGATCCGTTATGTTCTGACACAGTTGAGGGCCGCCGGAGCAAAACTTTCCTTTCAGAAAGCACAGTGGTGTAAAACCCCTGTTAACTTCTTGGGGCATGAGATTACTCCTCAGGGCCTCTGTCCCCAGGAAAAGAAAGTGGAAGCACTTCAGAAACTGAAAGACCCCACAACTCTGCGGGAACTAAGGAGCCTCCTTGGACTGACTAATTACAGCAGAAAGTTCATTGAGGGCTACGCAGAGATCACCAGACCCCTGATTCATCTCCTGAAGGGGGGGGTCAAGTGGGAATGGGGTCCAGAACAATCCGAGGCAGTAAGACAACTCAAAAGAAGCCTCTCACAAGCGCCTTGCCTAGCTTACCCTGTCAGAAACAAGGAGTTCTTCCTGGAGACGGGGTTCTCTGATACGTGCTTGACGGCAGTATTATATCAAAAGCATGACAAGGTCAATAAAGTAATCTCCTATGCGAGCAAAACTTTATCCTCTGTGGAGGAAAAATTCAACGATTGTGAGAAGGCACTCCTGGCAACGGTGTGGGCATTGAAGAATTACCGCCCTTTTATCCAGGGGGAACACATTATAGTGGAGACTCCACACCAGCCTCTGCAATATCTCCAAAGTGACAGAATCCGGGCCGGAAATGTGAGTAATTCCCAAATTACTTCCTGGATTCTGTCAATGCAAGGCTTTCCTGTGGAGGTCAGATATGGCCAAAACAAGAAGAGTCCCCTCGCGCAAGGTCTGGCTGACTTGCATGATTGTGCCAGAGAAAACTGTCTCAAGGACGAAAGTCTAAAAATCAAGGACAACACGGAGGCATACCTTAATTCCCCACACAAAGTCTTTGAAGAGGACAAGTGTGAGGGAATGCCCACTGTCTATGTGGATGGATGCTCTTACCATGTTGACAACAACGGGGAGAAAGAACTGGTGGCTGGCGTAGGGAATGCATGGGTGAATGAGTCCCCAGAACCCTCCGCTGGATACAAAATTGGTCCCCGAAGTAGTCAGGTGGCAGAATTGATGGCTGTGCATCAGGCCATCCTCACTGCTGTCCAGCATCAACTCCACGAACTGGTCATAATCACAGATTCGGATTATGTACGGAACGGGTTCGTGGAGCACCTGGTTAATTGGAAAACCAGAGGCATGTTATGTGCTAACAACAAACCCTTGAAACATGGGAAGTTGATCCAAAACATTGATGATCTGGTCACATCGAATGGGATGACCATCTATTGGAAGAAGATTAAGGGTCATTCCAAAGTAGAGGGACCAGACAAAACTGGAAATGACTTAGCCGATCAGCTGGCCAAAACCGGAGCCATCCAAGGGGATCTAATTGAGATTGAGTCCCTGTTGGGGGAAATCCAGGTCACTGCCATCACTAGGTCCCAGACAAATGCTCACAATGACCTTTCAATTGCACAATGGAGTAAGGAGACCCCTGATGCTGATTTGATTACTGCTCAGAAGGGGGATCCAATAATTGGTAAATTTTACCAGCACCTTGAGGACCCTGAGAACTTTCCCCTGACGGATACCGATTACATTGGGAAAGAGGACCTAAGAGTGTTGATGAAATGTCCAAAAATGTTCCGAATCCAAGACGGTTTGTTGGTAAGGAAATCCAAAGCTGGCCACGATCAGTGGGTGGTTCCTACCTCATTCCGAAGCCTGATGTTAAGTCACGCCCATGATGCGGCCACCGCCGGTCATAGGGGGTTTCACACAACACTGGAAATCTTAAGAGAGGTTGCATACTGGCCACACATGGGCCAGGACCTCAACCAATATTTGAAGGGTTGTCTTGTGTGTGCACAATTTCAGCCGACATCCCTCACACACCGGGCGCCTTTACAAAAGAGGGGAATGACACTGCCATGGTCAGATTTACAAATCGACTTTGTAGGCCCCGTGATTCGCTCGGCTAGGGGGAATAAGTACATGTTGACTGTGACATGCTTGTTTACCAAGTGGGTGGAATGTCTCCCAGCCCCAAATTGCAAGGCAGAAACTGCAGCTGCCTTGATGATTAACCACATCTTTTCCCGTTTTGGTCTACCTCAAAGGATTGAGTCAGACAGAGGTAGCCACTTCACCAGTGAAGTAATGACAAAGATGTGGGAGATACTGGGGGTCAAAAGGAAGTTGCATATTGCTTATCGGCCAGCTTCTTCTGGGGCAGTAGAGAGATATAACCGGACAATTGTGAGCATATTAAAGAAGTTTGTGGCAGATTCTGGGCCAAGTTGGGATATCCGATTACCTCTGGTCCTAATGGCCATCAGATCTACCCCTTCATCTGCAACCAAAATGTCACCATTTGAGTTGATGACTGGGCGCAAGATGGTGCTTCCTCAGCATTTGCTCTACAGGACCCAAGAGCAGACACTGATAAATGCCTCCACTACTCATGAGTATGTAGAGAATTTAAGGAAACACCTCCAACATGCTTTTGCTTATGCTCAGCGGAATCTAGAAAGATCAGCTGATAGCATGAAGACCCATTATGACCTGAAAACTTCCAGGAAGGAATATCAGGTGGGAGACCGGGTCTATCTATACAACTTCCAAAGGAACCAGGCCAAGCAGCGCAAATTTTTGCCTACATGGAAGGGACCATTCGAGATCATAGACAAAATCTCCCCTGTGGCCTACAAAATCCACATCCCCAAAGGTGGTTCGGCAGCGGGGGAAGACAAGTGGGTCCACATAAACCAGTTGAAATGTTGCCATCCCAGGCACACTCTGCAACAACTGGAGGAATCCTCTGGAATCCTAGCGGGTACTGTCTCAGACTAATTCAGTTCCAATCATAAAACATACCACATCTAGTCTCTAAAATATTGTGATTTGCATGAAACTGTCTCTTAGTTATACTGTTTTTTATCAAAATAAGAATGTAATGTTTCGTCATGATGAAATGCATATGCTGTCCCACCATCTCAACAGTGGTGGAAAAACGTCTATGAGTAGGTATTGCCGCTCTTCCTTTGTCGTCCTAGGAGAAAGAAGACCTTGAGACGGGCCAAGGAGGATGATACGGAGACCGGGAACGAAGATCCAATGGGCCCCGGGGTACCGCCCAATATTCCCATCAGGACCGGCGAGGAGAACCGATCGATCAGTACCGGATGGAGAAGAAGATGCTGAACTGTGCCATCTACAGAAGAGGAAGAAGATTATGCGGACAGACCGGTGCATGGGTCAAAACCCTTGTGCACGCGACTCCCCATCGACTCAAATTCAAGGGGCAGTCACGTGGGGGGGGCTTGTTGGGTGTCCTGACCCACGTTTAAGCTATCATGCCACAACATTTGGTGCTGTGGGCTTAGAAAATTCAAGATGGCGGAAAACCCACATGTGCGCCGAAATCCAGGAAAGCTGCGTAGTTTGTGCGCACACCAAAATGGTTGCCTCACTTGCCACCCACCAGTGCGAGAATGAAAGGCCGGGTTGCCATGAGGGAAATGGGTTGCCAAAGGAAAAACAGTAGCGCCGGTTAGCTTCAAAGCGCTTTAAAACCACCATTGGACTACCCGCACAGTAGTCTGAAACCATTGGGAATGGCAATGCTGATTGCCAAATGCAACCTAGAATTGTGGGGAATTCATTTTCTTAAATCCCAAAAATGGGTGCAGTACCAGTACTCACCACTATCCAAAAGCCGGCAGTTTAAAACCACCCTGTGTTTCTCTGAAGGCAGGCTCAAACTGTCTATTTTAAACATTGCAACACATCTAAAAACTCACTGGACACCAGCAGACATTTGGTAGAATGGAGTTTTGTGTGCCTACAAAATCTGGGAAATGAAGATCATAAGACAAGGTTTATAACAAAACTGGCTGAGCTATGGAGTCAGCAGTTTAAGTAAATTTGGACTGAAAGACACTAAAAAAAATCTAAATGTTTAAATTGACTGAGTGACCTACTTTTGAGTGTCACATAGGTTGCAATTGTTTAAATGTCATAGTTTTGAACTTAGAATCAGCCTTCTAGCTGCATATGTGAAAATGTTTAGTTTTATTTGAATGCAGAAACTGGGGAACAAAAAGTGACATTTTATCTGAAACTTGGCTTAAGGAACTGAATTCTGCCTGGCAACTACCCCCATCAGGAGTGAAACTTGAGTCACCACTGTGTTCCCAGGCCAACCTTCCTTTTGCTGCCCACACTAAGGATATGCCATCTATCTGATAATTGAATTACCTGTGCTCTGCAGGAGAGTGAACAAAGCCCTCTTCACTCAGGCAAAGGTTTTTATTACCGCAGTCGTAAAATGTAGCTTCCTCTTGGCAGGAGCTGGGAGGGGCACTGCCTGTGAGAGCAAGCTGGCTTGGCAGAACTGGAAAAAACCAGAAATTCAACCTTGTGCTGAGGGTAAACCACACCCCTTTGGAGCCAGAACATAACTTTAAAAAGATGAATAACTCATAGAGCGGACATGTGAACATTTTATAAATGATACCATAATTCTTGTGATTTTTCTGCCCACATTTTAAGAGGTTTTTCGACCCGGTGGCATGTTCAGGGGGGTTTTAGCGGAAAAGTGGATATTACTCTAAATGTATGCATGTTAAAAATCTGAAACTTCATCAGTTAATGTCCCTACTCCCTGCACACATGTATGTAAAGTTGGGTCCATGTCAGAAATTGAAAAATCAGTTAAAAAGTCCATTATGTGCCATCTCTGAATGCAAGCTCCTAGAAAGAGCAGATTTGGACAGAGACATGGCTAAATTCAGCCACACCATGTATATGTAATTTCAAACAACTGTGTAACTGTGAAATATGTCTTTTATTATCAAATATAGAATATGTGCAATCTGACAAGGGAGTGCCCTCTTGGCAAGCCATAAAATGACATCCCTCTGACTCACAGTTCATTCCCCAATCAAATGATAAATGGAAGTTTGACCAATTAGAAGCTGAGAGAGAGGTAGGGTTAGTGATGCTAGAACACACCCACATTCTAAACACATAAAAGCAAACAGACAGGACAGATAGGGACCTTCAATTCCATTTGCTGCAACACGCTCTGCCGGACCATACAACATCCAGAGATCCAGACTTCAAATTCATCAACCTCCAGAAAGCCAAACTAGAGACCAGACCAGAGAGAGAAAGCAGTGCTGTACCCAGAGAGAAAGCAGTGCTGTGCCCAGAGAGAGACCCGAGCCCAGTCTAAAACCCTGACCAGATCCGTGATGAGGCCCATTTCACTCAAGAATATAGTGTGAGTACCTAGAAAATTGTGCAGAACCAATCTCTTAGTTAAAATAATATAATTCAACCTATTTAATCTAAGTAGAACCCCTTATAGTCTTACCGCAATCGCGGAACACGCATCCGCGAATTTTGCCGCGATTTGCAAATTTCTTCACATGTAAAAACTGCTGCTGCTTGCCTTCCATTTGCCAGAAATTCGTTTAACCTGCTAACTATCCCTGCCCCATTGCTAGTGTGAGCCTGGACTAATATTAACTAGATACCACTCACCCTGAACCTCTGAAAGGGAATTAAAAAGCATTTCCAGCATATTTCTCATCCATTGCTAGCACATATCAAAGCATTGGGGCCTGTGTTTTCAAAACTCCTATCTGTGTTTTAAACTTCTGTTGTCTAAGCTTGGGGGGGATTGAACTGATTACATTGATTGCATTTCTGAGAACTGCGTGCTTTCCTCCCATTCCCTTGCATTGCATTGCATAAAGAGGGGGGGAGTGAATAGCCAGAGAAAAGTGATTACATTGTTTTGTTGAAATCATATTGAGTATTTTCTATACTGCATTTCATTCATTCAACCTTGCATTTCCTTGAACCCTATAAAGCATTTTCTACCACATTATCCTTCTGTACCTATTTACCAGTGTGCTACCTTATCCATTTCATCTCAACTCCTTAGTAATTATAAAGAAGTGTGCTAGTGCCAGATTCTCTGTTGTTAATCTGTATCATATCAGATTAAGTGTGCTATTCAATTATTAATTTATTATAAAGTGTGATCTATATATCTCTTGTTTAAATTATCAAATAAACCTTTTAACTTGTAAAACAGAACTACTTCTTGGCTCAGTGGGGTCAGGGGGATTCCAAGAGAGGGGTGTTATATAGGGGTAGTCATCCAGAACGCATGAACTGGACCTAAAGATATATCAATAAGGGTTTTCATTCAGTATTCTAGACTAGGCGTTAACTTAGCTGTAGTGCTGAATTGAATCCTCTTACATCAATGGAGCTCAGGTCCGAGTCTCGGAGGCAGGGATCCCAGGTGCAGTTGGTGGGCGAGGGCTCTGTATGGGGATGGGGGTGGATGGGGGTGGATGGGGGCTTCGGGTGGGTGGACAAGTCACTACTGTGACTCCCTCAAGGTCCACATTGGTATCCTGGTCATCCTCGGTGGTTGCCGGCGCATGTAGGGACTCCCCTACAACTGGTGTGGGTGTGGGCCGCTGGGTCTGATGTGTGTCCAGCACACTGGCAGCAGGTGTTGTCGGCTGTGTTTCCACTCGTTCAGGCACACTGCCTGTGGGTGTTGGCTGCTTACCTGCCATGGAGGTGGTGCTGGGAGTGGCCCTTTTTTCTTTTGGTGCGACGTGGATGCCCTCGCAGTCTTCTCCTGCCTGGCATCTTCCTCATCGGTGCCTGGGGGGTAGAAGAGATGCAGGGTATCAGTGATGGTGTCACATGCCAGACGCATACAATAGTGCTGTTCAATGTTCATTCATCTATGCATTCATGTCTTACAGGTGTGTCACACAGGGTGTTCTGAGGGGGCATTTTGGCATTCACTGCATGGCAGGTGGCATGCGGTTGATTTGGGGTTTGTGTGATGTGTTACAAGGGCACGGTCCAGGTGTGTTGGCCATGTGTTGGTTATGGGATTGGCACTCAGCATGCATTCCTGTGTGGCAGGGTTTGGGCTGCAATCTGGACTTGCATATGTTAATGTGGGTGTAGGGATGTACATTGCCTTGCCTAGTCTCTATTCCACATCACTTGTGCTACGTCATGGTTTCCCCTACAGGGATGTGCAGGGTCACTTACCTCCTTCTGTGGATGATGCCGCACCCATCTCCATCTTACCGAATCCCTCAATCGACTCAGGATCGATGAAGCTGCTAGCAGTCTCCTCCCAGGGCATCATCTTTGCGGGAGAGTGGGGACCCCAGCCTGTGGCCATGGCCGCCCTTCTGTTGCTTAACATTATGTTGCGGACTCTCAAAAGGAGGTCGTCCCACCTCTTACGGCAGTCCCTGACAGTATGTGGGGTGGTCCCCGCGGCTGACACCTTCCGGGCAACCTCCTTTTTTTTCTGCTGGACCTCACGCTTCATATTGTGTGATTTTATGAGACCTGCATGTGCAGCTAGAGTGTCCGCCAACATATTCAGTTCTGTGTCGGAGAACCGCTGTTTACGCATCCGGGGGTGGTCTTCCGGGTAGCCTTGGACATCCTCAAGGTATTGCCACAGTGCTCAAAAGGTATCAACTGGTGGTTAGGGAGGATGCCAATGGATTGTGTTTTTAAAGATGGCTACCGGGACATTTCCCGTTCCGACACAATGACGTTATTTCTGGGTTTTACGAACCCGGTGTTAGCATTTTGGTATTACCGGGTCGGTATTTAGGGGTTCCTCCTAGGTGGTGCCGGTATCAGCGGGTCCCGTGATGCCGCCATCGGGATGTTGGAGGGCCTTTTGCGGCATGCCGGTATGGCCATTACTGGCATAGGGGTTCGCGCGTGCTTGCGCACTCGTAATCACCCGCTATTAGCAGGGTCATACAAGCATGGATCCGCTCATTCCGCCATGCTGGTAATGGCCCCGTTTTTACCACGCTACTCGTAATGAGGCCCACAGTGTTTAGAGAAGACCTGAGAAAGGAGATTGTTGAATATTTTTAAAACAATACTGGAAGCGTAAAATCTGTAGGCACCCTATGTGAGGCATTCAAAGTGGTGGTAAGGGGAGCAGCGATAGCTAAATCCAAAGGAATGCAGGGGGGAATATTGCAAGAATTGCAGGAGGCAGAGGAGGAACTTGAGGCAGCTACGCGCAGTGGAGTTGACACCTTAGACTAGGCGGATACCATTCACCAGTTGCAGCAATCATGCGAAAGATACTGGGAGAGGTTATGCAATCTAAATTATAACAAATACAAAGAGAGGCAGCACGCTGGCAGAGACAAACCGGGGCGGCTGTTAGAATGGTTGTACAAAAGTGAACCACTGAGATCGACGATTAGAGCAATACAAGGGGATCGAGGACAGGTTCTTGATACCCAGGAGGGAGTGAATGAAGGGTTTTTTGAGTTTTATAGATTGTTGTATGGAGATACAGATGAAGGGCAAGACAGCGAGATAGTGGAAATACTGGGAGACATTGGTCTACCAAAATTGAGTGCTGAAGAGAGAGAGAACTTAGACGCCCCTGTCACACTAAAAGTACTAGAAGCATTGATCAAGGAACTGCCCACTTGCAAAGCCCCGGGCTCGGATTAACTTCCTAGCGAGTTCTATAAAACATATAAGACAGAAGTGCTTCCCCTGCTGCTGGCCATGCTAAATGAAGCTCTCGAAATAGGAACGCTGCCAGAATCCCTAAGGGAGGCGATAATTATCCCGATCCTTAAACCTTACAAGCCGAGCATGGAGCGTGGATCGTACAGACCGCTATCCATGCTGAACCAGGATAGTAAAATACTCACGGCTGTGTTGGCCCGGAGACTGAAATGGGTTATAAACAAACTTATACATCCTGATCAAACTGGATGCATCCCACATAGAAATATATCAGACAATGTTAGAAGGCTTCACCGGGTAATGGAACAGATAGAAGAGGAGGCACAAGAGGTCGCAATAGTTTCATTGGATGCAGTGAAGGCCTTTGATTCTGTGAAATGGCCATGGTTGATGGCAGCTTTACAGGTATATGGTATAGGGCCTGAATATCTAAAATGGGTTAAACTATTATATAGCTCACCACTAGCCAGAGTAAAGACTGGAGCAGTTATTTCAGAGAGGTGGCAACTTAGTAGAGGCACCAGACAGGGGTGCCCCTGGTCCCTGATGTTATATATCCTTGCACTAGAGCCCCTAGCGATATACCTCAGACAACAGTACAAAGAGGTGGGGATTCACACAAAGGGAGGGCCACATCTAATTTCGTTATATGCGGATGATATGTTATTATATCTAAGATAAATGGAGGAAAACCTGCAATACATTCTAGAAGTAATGGAGCGATTTGCGTCGCTCTCGGGTATTGCAGTCAACCCCAAAAAATCATGCATATTCCCCCTGGGGAGGTATAAAGGGATCCCACGAGAGCAATTACCCATTCTACAAATACCCTGGGAGACTACAACCTTCCGATACCTGGGGATAGATATCTACCACACAGTGGAGGATGAACACAAACACAACACAGAGAAGCCTGTAACAAACATCGAGAACAGTATGAGATTCTGGTCTAGGCTCCCTCTGGCCATGGTGGGGAGGGCGGCCTTGTTGAAAATGGTTGTATTACCAAGGCTGATACACTTTTTTGTAAACATACCATATATGATACCGAAACGATTTTTTGCTAAACTCCAGAGCATATGCAGAGGCTTTATCTGGCACAACACTAGGAATAGAATAGCCCTGTGGAATCTACAAAACACATATGTCAAAAGTGGCATAAAACTTCCCAATTTTGAAATGTATTACTGGGCCAGTCAGCTACATTATGTGGCCAAATGGATATCGGAAGACCTAACAGTGGAGTCCAGACTGCTGAGGCAGAGTGCTCCCCATTCTTCTTGAAGGTCCAAGAATGTTGAAATTGAGATGGCAAATGTGGAGAAAAGCTTGCCAAGCAATGGAAAACCCGACCCCGTGCTCCCGCAGATACCACTATTAGCACTAACCAAAGGGGCCGCGCAACTGAGGAAAACAATACGCATGCACTGGGAATTGGTGGGCATTGCAACAATGGGAGACATATGGCAAGATGGGAAAATATTGGAGTTCGACGCATTGGTAGAAGAAACAGCCCTACATCTAGGGCAATGCGTCATATATACCAGATTGGTGCGCCGAGTCAAAGAAACATGGTTTGAAATAGTGCTGGAAGACCAGCCTGATACAACCATTGAAACAATCTATGACATTGCAGAGGGACGGCATGAGGTCTCCCGAATTTATGGACTATTGATGAGCAGGGTGGGGAAAGAGGTAACACAGTTGAGACGGGAGTGGGAGGAAGACGTGGGGGAATGTATGAATGATGGGCTGTGGGAGAGAGCTCAACGGTATCATAAGAAGTTGTCTAGAAATGCAAGATTGCAACAAATCCAGCTATACGTAACTTATAGAGCATACATGACCCCTCAGAGGGTAGCCTGATTTAAAAACGCAGGAATGCAAGCATGTCCCAAATGTGGAGAAGCGAATGCGGAAATGACCCATATGTTCTCTGCATGTCTGGAAATTAACACATTCTGGAAAGAAGTTGCCCACCGCATGATAGAAAAGGGGATCCCGCTGGATGTGGAATCAGTATGGGCATGTATTTGGGGAGGGTTCCCCAGATCACACAAGCTAAAGCATGTGAGCAAACTTAAAGACCTGGCTTACATATTGGCCAAGCGTAGGATCGCCATGGTCTGGAAAGCAAGTAATAGGCCAAAGGTAGAGGTATGGTGGAATGACCTCAAAAGATGGGCTGAAACCGAAACGGTGGTATGGACTGAAGCAGCCAGTAGAGGGGGGGAGGAAGAGACAGATACATTGACAGCCTGGAGGCATTTAGTGCCCACATTGTTTGGATCCACCCAAGTATGCCTAAGCGGGGATGATACTGCCCAGAGTACGGAAGAGGAGACACCCCGAGAGGATGTAACGGCGGAAGGCGGAATGGAGTAGGCTCAAGTTAAGGGGGAGGGTAAAGGGTAGGCAGCAGTTATAGTTTGACATATGTAACATTCAATAATGTATAACATGCACCGCTAAGTTTTGTTTTGGTATGTTGTTTGGTTGTTTAAAATTAATAAAAATTGTTTAAAAAAAAAAATGTCTCAATATCCAAGGTCTTTATTGTTAGGAAAGATTTCATAATTGTATGTAATTTTCCCTCCATGTTTCAACCCCCAAACCTTTTGCTGCTGTTTTACACCCTGATCTAGACTTTGCCAGAGAAGCACAGCCCTCAGCTTCACTCCTCTGGGCTTTTGCTCACTTTTTATGTGGAAACTGACATGCCCTTAAGACAGTCAGTACTGGGAGACTTTGTTTCCCTTAGTCCTTTTCTCATGTTGCAACTTTTGTGCAACATGTAACAAGAGTGCAATGTAACTTACTTTACAGCACCCTTGGGTCTCTAGTCTTTCCAAAGGCCCTAGAAACTCTCGCTTGACTTTTTATGAACTGTGCAGATGTGTCATAGGCAGGACTGGTGGCAGCTATTGTTTTCATGTATTTTTAACCCTTTCTGGCCATGTTACCGCGCTTACCGCGATTGGCACGAATAGGTGGCCTGGCTCTAAAATGGCCATGCCACGAGGTTTTTTGTCCTGTCCTTTGGCCATCTTGCCCCTTCACCTCCCCCAGGTCGGGCCGACCAGGGTAAGTCCTTATTTGGTCATGCACTTTCCCGCGAAACCTAGTGCTTTCGCGGGCTTCTGCATGCCTTGTGTGTGCCTCCAGGATGTGGGCTGGGATGTCTGTTCCCAATACACATCCTGGGTGCCAGATAGTCTGGAGTATCCTGAGTGCCTCGGACCACCGTGGTCTGTGATTGGTCCACGTATGGACTGAGTGTTTGTGAGCAGATCTTCCATTGGGTCCTCTCCGTTTTGGCGCGAAGGGAACTTTGGAAAAGAGGAGGCTGGAAAAACAACTACCATGTCAATCTCCTGACTTCACACGAACAAAGGATAAGGAGCCAAGAGTCCTGCAACAAGAAGCCGAGTCGAGGAACCGCTGGTGACCCGCTGGTAGGATTGGCACCCAGAGCCCGCTGTCGTCCCGTGGGACCCCTCTGCATCTGATCGTCCTAGAAGGTCTGCGAAGATGCTTTGACCCATTAGAATAGTGGGATCAACTATTCTCGGCACCTTCAACAAACCCTGAAAGTAAGCCTCTTTGGAAGTGTCCCTGGGCCAACCAGTGGCTGTCCAGTTTACACAGGACGTTTGCTCTGATACCACCGCTGTTTCGAGGAGGCCCTCGAAACTTGGAATACTGCTTGCTCTGTGTCCACGGCACCCTCACACCAAATTTCGTACGCTTGGCATTCCCAGGTCTGAAGTGAGACGAGTGCGCCCGGACCGGAGTAAACGCAGTTACCGTGTTGCCCTGCTGTGGCAACGACCTGTGCAAGTTTGCTGCATTTGTGACCCCCTTACCTCTGAAGCCTGCTGCAGTGGAATTGGGCCGATTCCTCCTCCCGGAGTGGAGAAATTGCCACTGTCCCATTTGGGAATCCTCACTGTATCTCTGAGTCTACACGATGTCGAGACGTCCTGATTGTCGCATTCGAACCTGCCAGCGAAGTGGACTGTACTGGCGAAGTTTGGGTCTGCCTGCATCGGGGACCAGTTAGTAATCCTGACACCAACCGGTGGCCCCTAGCACAGGAGCACATTTTTACGCACGAAGTGCCCCCCGAGGGCCCCTTTCCTTTCCACAGCTATTGCAAAATAGCGACTCCATCCCACACTCTCAAACTGCCTCTGCCCTCAAGTGGAGGTCTGGCTTGAATAGTGGAAACCTTTTTTTCATCGCCTCATCCACCTTCCTGAGCTGCTAGCGACCCTTGAAGAGACCCTATTTTGTCCATTGGCACAAGCGCGTGCATGTACTATTGAGCATAAGGCTCCTCTCTTCGTAGGGCTTGAACTACCTCTTAGTTAGGTGTATTTCTGATGTCGAACTGGGTCTAAAGATTACCTGCACTGCCTGTTTTCCTCCCCATCTAGGTGGTCTACATATTTCCTGCTTATAATCCCTTAGACCCCTATGGTCTTGTATATATATTGTGTTGGTTGTGATGTATTGGTTTACGTATGTATTACTGTGATTCTTTGCTATGGTCTATGTTACAAAGGCCTTGTAATAAATGTGTCTATATTTTTAATATAACACCTGTCTGGAGTAATTTGTAAGTGTCCTTGCTTTGTGTGCTCATTGAGGTTTTTCAGTCACCCTCACCCCTCTTGAGACTTAGGGCCTCATTACACGTTGTGCACTAAAAAAACTCAAATTACCGGCATGGCGCTCTTAACGTGTCCGCCCTCGCAAGAGGGCGCAAATAGCATACCATTACGAGTACGCAGACACAAGCATAGCGCCTTGCCGGTAATGACTCTACCGCCATGCCGCTAAAGACCCCAAAAAGTCTCTTACTGCCTTCGACGAAAGTGCAGATAGCACCTCCGCCCTCACGCTGCATGCAAATAGCGGTCACCGCTATTAGCGGTGACCGTTAAATTCAGGAACCGGAAATAGCGTCATCGCACAGGAACAGGAAAGAGCACGGCGGCCATCTTTAAAAACACAATCCATTGCCATCCTCTGCCCCCTGGACCTGTTTGGAGTAGCTTGCAGTTGGAAATCATCAGGGACACACTCAACATGCCCAAGGCATTGAAAAAAACCACAGACCGGCAGCGGAAAGAAACATTCACCTCAGAGGAGCTAATCATGCTGACCCAGACACTAGCTGACAATGCCGCCGTGGTCTTTGCCAGCGACATGCGGCGGGAGACTATCATGAAAAAAAAGGCAATCTGGGCTGAGGTTGCATTAAAAGTCAGTGCTGTGGGCACCACCACCCGCAATGTGCGTGAGTGCCGAAAGAGGTGGGATGACCTGAGACTCCGGGTGAGAAGCATCCTTGCCGAAAACCACCAAATTGCCACAGCAGGTGGTTCTGGGTCACCCATAAAACTTAAAGAATGGGAGGAGACATGCGCCAACCTCATTGGCGTGGAATGCATAGAGGGAGTTGGCACGATGGAGCATGGCGTGGCAACCACTTCAGATGGAGGTGAGTGTACACATGAAAGCATGCAATGTGAATCTACTGGTCCCCCCCAAATGTGAGCCCAGAATCACCTCATGGATGGCCAAACATCCACACATGCATCACACTCTGGCCATGTCAGTGTCAGACCCAAACACACACACATGCACACATCACCAGAGACAAGTGCCACACACAACCATGCATGGATGAGCCACTGAATTGACACATCACTTGCATCCTTTACAATGTAGTCCAAATGCCCACAACTGCATCATTGATGTATACTGCATTAAGTACATTGAACCGTAACCAATGACATCCCCCTTCTTGTCCCCGACAGGCTCACATACAGACAGTGAGGATTCTGGCAATGCATCACAAGCACCCCCTGCGCATAAGAAACAAAGGGCTTTGGACACAGAGGACACCCCCACAACATCAAGGGGCAAAGGCAGAAGGCTCCAGATGCAGAGGGCGAAACATCGTTGGAGCGCCACTTCCAAGACACAAGTTGCCACACCACCAACAACTGCCCCACCTACGGAGGTTAACCCACCACCACCGATCCCAGCCACAGAGGGCCCACCCTCAGCTCCAGCTAGTTCAGCAGGAGAGGTGGCAGCCACTGCCCCACTATCAGATGTGGAGGACCCCACCGACTTCCACATGGAGATGCACACCCCAACCCCCCTGGAACCCGTGAGCCATCACCTCAGCACACACCTGGGTCCAATGTCACTGGCGATGAGAACATGGGAGCTTTTGGTAGCCCCCCGGTGGCTTCATCTGTTGACCTGGTCCCATCACAGGCCACAGCAGCCACACCACCAGAACCCAACACTGCCCTCGACCTGGCCAGCATCAGCCAGCGGCAACAAGAAATAACTGTGCTGGTTGGGCAGCATGGTGAGGAGGCTGCCCGTCTCAGGGCAGACATCACGGAGACAGCAAGGCACGGAGGCATGTACAGACAGGCTGTGTGGGGAGATCATCCGAGTCATCGAGGTCCTCACACGGATAGCGGACGCATTGGACCGCCAATTGCCACCACCAGCACCACCACCAAGACAGTCTGCAACATCCTCATTTGCCAGTTCGAGGCAGACAAGCCCCCTCCGCCGCTCCTCACGCACCACCAGGCGCACCTCTAGTCAGCCTCCCAATGCTGCTGTTGGCAATGGCCAATAGGGAGTGCATGGTGAAGCCTCCGCGTGCATGGCTGGAGGGAAACTTTGTGCAAGACACATGTGGAACTGTTGTGGGGGGCGGGGGATGGGGGGAAGGGTGTTATGGGACTGTTGTGGTGGGGGGTGAGGGTGGTATAGGACTGTTGTGAGGGGTTGGGGGAAGGGTGGTGGGATGTTTGGGGACATGCACATTTCCTTCTTTACGTTCCTTAATACACTGGTTTTTGAACAAAACACAGGCTTGGACTTCTTCATTGTGTATGTGTACTTTATTGACGCCATGGTCCATTATGCGCTTCAAAACAGACACCAGTGCATTACTACCCATATCCATGTGACAGTAAGAAACCATGTTACTCAGAATATTTGGTTGATCAGATGCTGTCTCACAGCACGTCCCTCCTATCCATCCCCTCTTGCATGCCCTGCATCCCCTTAACCTCCGTCCTCATCACCATCATCATCCTCATCAGGTGCTTCTATTTCAACGTCAGGGGGAAGTGGCACATTCCGTCTGATACACATATTGTGCAGCATGACACATGCCATGGTGATCTTGGCCACCTTCTCATGGCCATACAACAGAGCGCCACTAGACCTGCTAATGCACCTAAACCGTGTCTTCAAAAGGCCAAAAGTCTGCTCGATCACAATGCGGGTACGGGTATGTGCACGATTGTATTCCTCTTCGTGCCTGTTCTGTGGACTCCGTACAGGGCTGAGGAGTCACCTCTTCAGGGGATAGCCGGCATCGCCTGTATGGGGGGACGAATGGGGTCCTGTTACTGTTCAACTCAAGAGCGTCCTGCTCATATCACACAAATGGACTTTGCATTGTGATTGAAGTACACAATTAACAGCATACATGCAGATGGTCTGTGTGACTGCAATGTGCAAAGGTGAGCTTGACCATGCAAGTAGACATGCCCCATTAATGCCTCCAACAGTAATTGACATGTCCTGGGTGAGGCCAGGTCTTAGGTGTCCCTGGGCCAAGGCAGATTTGGTACCACACTGCTGGTGTAATGCCATTCCAACATTGATGTTCTCATGCTGAGAGGCATCACTTCAGTGGTGCTATAGGTGCGTGGTGCAATGCTATGGCTAGGGGTGATCCCTTTGCATGCTTTCAAGGGCACATTGCATTATTGTTGTTGTGCTGGACTAATTCTGTATGACTATCTTGACGGCATGTATGACATTTGTGTATTTTGTGGCGTGGAATGTTGTGCAATGTGGATGTGGATGGATGTATAAGGTTTCTAGACCTGGATTGTCATCTATGTTGTGTAGCTTGTGTCAGTTCATCTGAAGTACGTTGCGGCCTTCCCAGATGGACATTGGCGTACATCTGTATGTGCATTTGTCCGACGGATGACAAGCTACACTCATTTCGAGTATGTATCTCTCCCCCCCCCAATCACACCAAGTTGGAGTATGTATCTCCCCCCCCCCATCACACTGACATGTGCTTGCCCTGCAACTCACCAAGTAGCCACGCACATTGTCCGGCCTCTCGCTCCATGTAGCGTGGGATAGTTGAGTTCCGCAGGACCATTGAGTCATGGGTTGATCCGGGGAAACGGGCACAACAATGTGTGATTACCTTGTTGGCGTCACATACCATTTGGACATTGATGGAGTGGAATTGCTTCCTGTTTCGGTAGACTACTTCATTGTGATGTGGTACAACCAATTCCACATGGGTACAGTCGATGGCCCCGATGCAACTTGGGATGCCTGCCAGTGAATAGAAGCCAACTTTGGTGTTTGCAATCTCCTGGGCAGTCTGTGGCATGAATATGTGTTCAGGTGCATGCTTCAGGAGGGCATCGAGTACCTGGTTCAGCGTGCGTGATACTACTGGTTGTGAGATGCCATGCATCTGGCCCACTGTATGCTGGTAGGTGCCTGTGGCCCGGAAGTGGAGCACAGTCACCACCTTGAGTAGAGGGGGCATGGCAGTTCGGATGTCTATGAGGCTCACAATGTCGTTGTGATCATGTCCACGATGCTGGTGATGGTATCCCGGTCCAGACGGTACAGGGTGTGTATCTGCTCTGGGGTTAGATTAAATGGACTGGCTCTGATCCTGGGGATTGGTGGGTGCCTCTGTGGTATGATTATGTGCCGTGGTGGTGCTTGCTGTGGCTGTCTTGCCCTCCTCCTCCTCCTCCTGCGTCTCCTCTGTGCTGCCTGTTGTTGTTGTTGCTGCTGCGCTGCAATCATGTTCTCTAGCCCTTGTAATGCTGCAAGTATTGGAACCATCTTGGTGTGGGAAGGGGTGTGGTGTGCTCCTTTTGGGCTGCCACAGTCTCCATTGCCTCCACCTGTGCTGATTGTGTCCACCTGTGGCAGGTGGGACACTGCTCAGTTCTCTTAACGGGTGGTTCGCGATGGCGGTATTGGCGCCATGGCGGTAAGGGGTTTTGGGGGCTTTAACATGCCGCTATTGGCATGTCCGCTCGCCTTGTGATGCTGTGCTATTAGCGGCATGGCGTTATTTACGGGATGGGGGGTCGTGCGCACGCAGACTGCCTGCTATTAGTGGCACCGTACTTAGCGGTGCCGCTAATAGCGGTGAGCTGGGTCATAATTAGCATGGGGATTTAACGTTACCGGTATTCCATTACTGGTAACGTTAAATGCCTACTGTGTAATGAGGCCCTTAGTCTTGACCGCCTGCCATAGCTACCCTGATTGGTCTGGTTTGTCCAGAGGTTATCCTGTTCCAAGAAACTAGGTTGGCCTTCTGAACCTCTGCCCCTCCTGGTCAGAGTTCAGAAATCCTTCTTAGCAAATTGGTGTACAGCGGTGGGATAGGACCGAAGGTATTCAGTGTTGCACACGAGTGAAGGCATTTCAAGTTATTTCAACCAGGACACATAGTGAATTGTTGTGGTATAACGCCATAGTTCTATCAAACAGTATGGAAACAGGTACCTTGTTAACTTTAAATGCTTCTAAATCCGAAACATTTAGAAAGATGTGTGCTGAGAGAGGTGTCCCCTCTCAAGGCACCAAAGAAGAAATGATCCAGAGAATCATAGATTGGCAAGAAGCTCAGTTTAGGGCTGTAGCTTCTGAGGACAGTGCAGAAGGAGGTGGGGCTGCTCTCACTGGTAGAACTGATGGTTCTACCGCTGCACTGATCCACACAACCATGAGGTCATGGTGGATGAAATGTCTAATGTTTCCTCTGCTAGTGCTGATAGGGAGGCCATGCTTGAATTCAAGAAGCAAGAACTGCTGTTTAGGCAGAAGGAGCTTGAGTTCAATATGGCCAAACTAAAAATAGAGCAAGCAGAAAAACAAAAAGACAGGGATCATCAATTGGAACTGGCCAAGCTTCAAGTTTCCAATGGATCCAAGGGTCCTGGACATGGGTCTGGGGCCTCCTCTCATCAAAGGTTTCCAAAAGATCTGCTCAGTGTGTATGAGGAAAAGAATGACATTATGGACTGGCTGAATACATTTGAGTATGCATGTGAGTTTCAACAAGTTGACAATGTTGATAAGATTGCCTGGTTACTCCGCAGACTGCCCCATTCTGGCTGCAGTGCCATTATGGAAATGTCAAGAGCTGAGAGAGCAGATTTTGCAATGTTGAAGCAGACCCTCATCTTAAAGTTTGGAAAGACTCCTGCCCAATACTTAAAAGAGGTTCAGAGAGTATAAAAAGAAAGAAGGTGGTACTTGGGTATCTTATGTAACTGAATCCTTAAAAAACTTGACTGGCTGGGTTGAAGGTTATAAAGTTTGTACCTTTGAAGGTATGATAGGTCTTGTCATGCTGGAACATATTTTTGCATCTTCTTCCCCTGAGCTTAAGCAGCATTTGGCAGATTCGAAGGAGATAGATCCTAAGAAACTAGCCATTGCGGCAGATTTGTGGGTGTCACATAGAGTGTCCCATAAGGACAAGACTCATCCTGGTAAGCAGGAGGAAGGGAAAAAGTCCAAAGATAAAGAGGGTGGGGAAACTGAAAAATCTTCCTCCCATAAGGGCTACAAAAAGAAAAATAAGGGTAAGACACAAGAGAACTCACAGGGTAGTGGAGGTCAGCCTCCAAAACAGAACTCTGGTTATAATAATTATAATAAGCCTCCCAATGTAAACAGACCCAATGGATCTTGTTTTGCTTGTGGAGCAACTGACCACGTGAAGGGAGATCACAGATGTAAGGTTAAACCTTTGGAGGTCCACTCTGCTAATCTGGCCTTCTCCTCCTATGAGGAAGAAGAGATTACAAGGGCATTCTTCTCCTCAGACTCCTTCCCCAGTGGGATAGAAGCTGTGGTAGTTTTAGTTTCCCTGGGTTCCTGGGAGCCTAAAGTCTCAGAGGCTTATACTAGGATTCCAGATAACACCAAGCACTACTTTAAAGACAGTGTGCTGAGCAATGGAGTAGATACTGTAGCTCTTAGGGATAGTGGGTGCAGTCGAACTGTAGTAGATTCTACCTTGGTAGACCCAGAGGAAGTTGCCAGAGCTACTCTGATGCCCACTAAGTTGGCTGATGGCCCACCGCTCATGTTCCCAGTAATGCCTGTAAATCTTACTATAAATGGTACCGCAGTCAGGATTCCAGTGAGCATTCAGAGGAGTGTCCCAGGAAAGGTCTTGTTGGGCAATAATCTTAGAGCTTTAGGGCTTGTGGCAGACACTACTGACAGACCCTGCACAAGGTCTCAAACAAGGGCAGCACTGGCCAAGACCAATGCCCAGCCAAAGAGGAAACCCAAGGCTAGAGGAGTCAGAAAATCAAAAAGAGGGAAATAAAATATTCCCCCTAACTCACCTACCACTGAGGTGGAGGTAGTTGGTCAATCACCAGGACCTGACGAGGAGGTGGTGATGCCTGAAGTATTGGACCCCAATGACCATCCTTAACTAAATGACTTATTAGTGGAAGGTGGTCCTGACAGGAAAGAATTCAGTAAAAGCCAACGAGTACCCATCTCTGGAAGGCCTAAGGAGACAGGCCTGCTCCTAGCTTGAGGGTGAACCTCCTGGGAAGCATTGGATTTATTGGGAAGGTGGGCTCCTGTATAGTGAACCCACAGAGTCTACAGAAGGAGACCATAGGAGGTTGGCGGTCCCCGTTGCTGTCAGACCCTTCCACCTGCAGCTGGCGCATGAAGTGCCCCTTGCTGGTCACCTTGGAATTAAGAGGACCAAGCAAAGGTTATCCATGCACTTCTACTGGCCCAAGATGGGGGTGCAAGTGGAAAGTCACTGCAGGAGGTGTGCCTCCTGCCAGTTATCTGGTAAGAGTGGCTCAACAATCCAAGCTCCATTGGTACCACTCCCAGTTGTGGGGGTACCATTTGAGAGGGTAGGGATTGACATTGTTGGTCCCCTTGACCCCCAGACATCCTCAGGCAATAGGTTTATCCTGGTGCTGGTCGACCATGACACCAGGTATCCTGAGGCCATACCATTGAAAACTGTAACTGCCAAGTCAGTTGCAAAAGCTTTACTTGGCATCTTTACTAGGATTGGCTTCCCTAAGGAAGTTGTGTCTGACAGAGGCAGCAACTTTATGTCCAAGTATATGCAGGCTATATGGAAAGAATGTGGGGTCACCTACAAGTTTTCTTCCGCCTACCACCCCCAGACCAATGGTCTGGTGGAAAGGTTTAACAGGACCTTGAAAAGTATGATTGGGGCTCTGGAAGAACCTCAAAGAAGAAAATGGGATCTTCTATTACCATGCTTATTGTTTGCCTACAGAGAGGTACCACAAGAGGGTGTTGGCTTCAGCCCCTTTGAACTTCGGTTTGGTCACCCTGTAAGGGGACCCTTAGCCATAGTCAAGGAGGGATGGGAGATTCCCACTCCCTCCATCACTACTAACGTAGTAGATTATGTGCTAGGGCTCAGAAAAAGGATGGTACTCCTAATGGGTCTTGTCATGTACAGGCGTGCAAGCAGTGCTAAGAAACGACTGCATAGCCCTTTAAGGACGCTGCAACCAGGTGCCTGGAAGTTGGCATGGCAACGCTGGCGTCCTCTCAGCGTTTCCTATGCCCGACGCCGGAAGCCGCGGAGCGCTGTCATGTGACCTTTCCTTTTTAGGCACCCTATGGCGCCAGGACTGATTTCTATGATGAGCCTGGCACCCAAGGTGCCAGGACTGAATCCAAACAGCCCCCAGCCGGGGCTGTTGGGGTTTTAATGAGTATCTGGATGCCTGCTCCTGGGGCTGATGGACTCGATCCGGATGCCCGGGGGTAGGCATCATGACAGTTCACCCCAGGGACTACTTTGACACTGATCCGTGCGTGGCATGTTGTATGGGGTTGTATGGGCTTGTTGGGGGTTATGATGGATCCTTTGAGAGGTCAGCTGGTTGGTATGCAAGTGAAGCGATGCACAAGGCAAATTAGGTATGGTTTGATTATTTTAGATCATGGCTGATATCTGTATTGCTACGTTCAATGTAAAGGGATTGAATTCACCACATTGGTTCTCCCTTTTATTTAGAGAATTTAAGAGGCAGTGTCTTTCTGGGGTGTTTATACAGGAGATGCACTTTAGACGAGGGGAGGAATCTCAATTTATTATGAAAACTATCTTCTGGGTCTCAGAAGGGGTCATGAAGAAGGGAGGCATGTGCATGCTTGCCATATCCTTTGAGCTTCAGGAGATACAAGTCATGAATGTCACGCTCACCTGGTCTCCACGGGGGCATCGCACGAAGCTGCACGAATGACGTCTGCACTCACATTACATGGGGCTGAGTGATGATGCTTGCACGCGTCTTCTCCCTCACTATCACTTCCCAGGGAGCGTTTGCCTAAAATGTCGAAACAAGATATTAGCCAGCCGTGAGGAGCGGATTTGGCCCCCACCTCCCGTAACCTCCTTGTGCCCCTCTCTGTTTATGCCTCACCTTGGGGTTTTTAATAGTGGGCTCTTCGTCCTGCAATCTCTAGCAGGGGCGCGATATGTTCAGCCTCTTCCTTGGATCTAGTTGCTCCACTGATCCTGCAGGGCTGTAGCGGAGTCTTGAATAGCTTGACTCAGTAGATAAGTCTCTATGCCAATAGATGCTTGGTACAGTGTGCTCAATGTCCTTATTGCCAAAGTTCTCACTTTTGTTCTTAATTTCTTTTAGGCACGGCCTTGGGCGGTTTTCTGATGAGGGTTTGCCTCTTCCTACGATGCTGAGCAGATTTCCTGCGGGTGAGTATTAGCGCAAGTGGGTGGCGCTGAATGTTTTTTAAATGGTTTCTTTCCCATGCGCGACTAACCTGCTGTTCTTTTCTTTTTCTGCAATGCAGATGCGGCGCGGCTCCGGAGCGGCTATTGGATGAACCGCTTCAATGGAATCCTAGAAGAAAACAGTCTCCGGGTGAGTATTGGCTCTTCATGCAAATGCCTTCTTTTCTGCAGGTGCGACGATCCGGAGAGCAGCTGAAGGTGCGGCCTTTCGGATGGGCTGCTTCAGGTAAGGCCTCAATCGCTGTTCCAATTCCTGTTCCTTTCTTCCCTTCTTCACAGATGCCGATGGATCGTGATCCCAGGACAGGTGTGGCTGTTGAAGATCAGGCACAGGAGCTGAGCAGACACAGTGAGCATTATGCTGCAGGAGTGCAGAATAACGTGAAGCGTGTTCTGTCTGTAGGGCATGATTTAAATAGCCTTGCAAGTAGTTCCAGATAAAGTAGTCCCTCCAGCCTCACAATGCACTAGTAATCCCAGGTAAAGTAGTCCCTCAGCCACACCCAGGGTAGGCTGGATGGCTCAGCCCATTAGGCTGGGCTGTATGTAGTCCCATGCAGTTTACAACCAGATAGAATACTATCCAGGAAGTCCTTATACAACCTTTTGGTGTTTTATAAGCCCTTATGGGTGCCAGTAACTGGGTTAGGCCCGTCGGCTCCTGGTGTTTCAGAGTATGCACCATGACAGCACTCCCCCCACCCCCCCTAACGGTGGGTTCTCTCGTTGGTCCAGGTTTGCTTGGATGATTATGATGGAATCTTTTTAGCAACCGTGGAGCATGAATGTGATCACTAGGATCCCATGATCTTTCTTGTGGTCCATAGCCTTTCCAGTCTATTAGATAAAATAGTTTTGATTTGATAATCTTTGAGTCCAGAAATCCTTAACTTCAAATTCAGGTTCCCCGTCGACCATGATTGGTTTTCGTGGTTTCAGTATTCGGGTCCCAGGTTGCATTGGTTTCAAAAGCGAGACGTGAAACACGGGATGAATCCGCATATGGGGAGGTAAGTCCAACTTTATAGCTACCGGATTAATGATGGACTTTATGGTGTATGGACCCAAATATTTGGGATTGAAGGTATGGGTTCCTTTCACTAGCATGTGTTTCGAGGCCAGACAGACTTCATCCCCAACTTGATACATTGGAGCTTCACTTCTATGTACGTCTGCTGATTTCTTGTATCTTTCCTTAGCTTGCCTCAGATTGTCTGTCACCTGTTTAAAGGATTGAGTGATGGTAGTGTGCAAATTTCTTACAACTGGCATTTCTAGAAGTTGAGGCGGGTCAAGATTGGAGGTTCGTGGATGCATTCCGTATATCGCATAGAAAGGACTCTGCACAGTGCTGGAGTGTAAGGAATTGTTATAGGCATACTCGGTTATCCACAAAACATCTTTATAACTGCTTTCCGTTTGGTGTAACATACATCTTAGGTATTGTTCCAATGTTTGGTTGGTCCTCTCGTCTGACCATCGGTTTGGGGATGGTGGCTAGTGGAAAGCCTTACATCAATTTGAGCTAACTGGCAACATTTTTTCCAGAAAGGTGAAATAAATTGGCTGCCCCGGTCTGAAATCAGGATGGAAGGAAATCCGTGTATTCCGTCTATCTGTTCTAGGAATTCCTTAGCCAGGATTGAAGCTGAGGGTAAGCCTTTTAGTGGAATGAAATGCACCATTTTGGAAAACAAGTCTACTACCACTAAAATGGTGTTAAACCCATTGCAAGGAGGGAGATCAGTGATAAAATCAAGAGATAACGTATGCCAAGTTGTAGGTGGAATATCCAGAGGTTGTAGTAGGCCTAGTGATCTCTTCTTTTGAGCCTTGTTTTATGCACAAACACCACATGATAGTACAAACTGCTTGATGTCCTTACACCATGTTGGCCCCCAAATGTGCTGCTTGATCTTGGCTTTGGTTTTAGCAATTCCAGGATGACCTTTTACCAGTGATTCGTGGTAATTTGAGATGACCTTTTCCTGAAGTTCCTTGCTGGGTAGATAGAGATTTCCCTGAAAATATGGCAAATGGTTTGAGACTGAGTGATGTGTACTTTTGGTTGGCCATTCCTGCAGAGTATTGGTATCAATGAGTTGCGCGATTTCCTCATGGATGTCATCTAATGTTAGAGACGTCGTAATTCCTAGGATTCTTCCTCCAGGGATGATGGGTACTGGGTCTGGATTTGTGTATGCGTCATCTACCCCTATACGGGACAGAACATCTGCCTTTCCGTTTCGACAACCAGGCCAGAAAGTAATTACAAAATCGAATTCAGCAAAAAACAACGCCCATCGGAGTTGAAGAGAGGATTGTGCTTTTGGTATTGTAGATTGCGGTGATCTGTGATTACTGTGATGGTGTGTCTTGCTCCCAAGAGATAATGCTGCCAAGCTTTGAAAGCAGCCTTGATGGCCAAAAGTTCCTTGTCTGTCACGGCGTAATTCAGTTCTGGTACAGTGAATTTTCGTGACCAAAGGCCACCGGGTGAAGTTGACCCGTTTCAGGGTCTCTTTGAGAGAGGGCTGCTCACATTGCCAAGCTGGAAGCGTCGGTTTCAACCACGTATGGGAGATCTGGACGAGGGTGTTTCAGGATTGGAGCTGAGATGAATTTTTGTTTTAAGTAGTGGAAAGCTTTTTCCGCCTCATCAGACCATTGAAAACGTTAATTCTTTCGCAGTAAAGAGGTGATGGGGTGCACTAGTTGCGAAAAGCCCAGAATAAAGCGATGATAGAAATTTGCAAACCTGAGCATACTCTGAACTGCTTTGATTGAAGTTGGAGAAGGCCAGTTGAGGATGGCATCAACCTTTCGCGAATCCATACGCACACCACGAGGGGTTAGGACAAATCCAAGGAACTCGACCTCAGTAACATGGAAGAAGCATTTTTCTACTTTAGCATATAATTTGTGTTGCCGGAGTTTGTCCAGAACAGCATGGACGTATTTCACATATTCTTGTTCAAAAGGGGAGTACACCAGAATGTCGTCGATGTATACTACGACACAGACATCGATCAACTCTCGAAGGACGTCATTCATGAAATATTGAAACGCCGCTGGGGCGTTACAAAGGCCAAAGGGCATCACCTGGTATTCAAATAGCCCATATTTGGTACGGAAGGCGGTCTTCCATTCGTCCCCTTTCTTAATTCGTACAAGGTGGTACGCCCCTCAGAGGTTTAACTTGGTGTAAATTCGAGCGTCTTTAACTTGATCCAATAATTCCGGAATCAGAGGCAAGGGGTAACGATTTTCAACAGTGACTTGGTTCAATGCGCTGTAGTGGATACAAGTCCTAAGGTCTCCTTCCTTTTTAGGCACGAAGAATAAGGGTGAGGCCGCAGGGGACTTGGACAGAGGGATAAAACCGTTTGCCAGATATTGGTCTAGATACTTCTTTAAATGCAGGTTTTCAGGCTCAGTGAGCGCATAGATTCGGCTGCATGGAATCTGTGCGCCCGGTATAAGGTCGATCTGGCAGTCGTATGGTCTATAGGGGGGAAGTGTATTGGCTTGATCCTTCTGGAAGACATCCTGATAGTCTTGGTATACCTGGGGTAGCGGATTCGTTAGACTCATGATTGTTGTCACTTCTTTGGCCAAAGGTTCTTCTGCTTGATAGCAAGTACGAGCACATTCGACTGAGAAGGTCAGCATCTTAGCACGCCAGTCGATGCAAGGCTTGTGTGACTGTAGCCATGGCATTCCCAGAATTATTTGGAATTGTGGAGCCTTGATTAAATCGAACACAATGGCTTCCTGATGCCCATCTTGGCACAAAAGCGTTGTCTCTGTCATTGAATGTGTTATAGGTCACGAGGAGATTTCTGTTCCGTCGACAGTGGTGACTAAGTCAGTTGTTGCTTTCTCGCAAAGAGGAAGATTCATCCTTGTAGCCAATTCCTGATCCATATAGTTACCAATGGCTCCGCTGTCGATATATGCTCTGACTCCGTGCATTCGAGATGGTAGTTGGTGACTCATGAGAATCATTGGCAAGGCTTGGTGCGAGGTCTAGCAGTCCTTCTTTTCGCTCGACAAACGACCTCTAGGCTTGTCAGGCAGGGAAGTTTTCCAGCACTGGCTCTGCCTCAACCTTGCCGGCAACCCCTACTGCCTTCTTGGGTGGCTTCACCGGGCACTCTTGGAGGAAGTGGCCGGCTGTCCCGCAATACAAACACAACTGTTGCTGCCTTCATTTGTCCCTTTCAGTCTTGGATAGCGGCCCTCGCACCCCTCCAATCTGCATGGGTTCGGACATGTCAGTGGTTTTGGAAACATTTTCCCTTGGACGCACAAATACCCGAGTGTCCATTCTAGCTCGATCAGCCTTACGGTTCTGCAGTCTGTGATCAAGCTGGACCACCAAGTCTATGTATTCAGCACAGTCTCTGGGTGGATTGACCACTTGAGCTAAAACGTCTTTTAACTCGCCTCTCAATCCACAGTGAAACAGCGTTGTTCTTTGGTCGTCCATCCAACTGGTTTCCAATACCAGTCTGTTGAAGGTTGCGATGTACGTAAACAGATCTTGGTTCCCTTGATGCAGAGACAGGAGTTAATTATCTAATGCCTGACCTTGGGAGTGCCGGGCAAACAACTTCTCCATATACTGTTGGAACCGCTGAAAGTCTCGCAAGAGGCTTTCATCTCGATTGACTAGTGGTACCGACCGGTCTGCAGCACAGCACTGCCACTGAGATATGAAAGCACAAAGGCCACCTTTGATTGGTCATTTGGAAAGGCTCCTGGCCTGCATAGGAAATGTAGACGGCACTGATTCATAAAAACCGCATATCTTTTTGGGTCTCCTGCAAAGCGTTCTGGGGGTGCCAAGGGTACGGCTCCTGGAAGGACCACCTGTACTGGATTGCTTGGTGAAGCGGGGACTGTTGACCCCATTCCTGGTAGCAGTGTTTGCCCCGCCTGTGATTGAAGCAGTTGTCTGACTAGGTTGTTTGTACAGTCCTTGGCTACAATCAGTTCTCCCCTTAAAGAATTGGTTTCTTGCCGAGCAGAATGCACCTCGGCACTGAGTTCCCCTAAAAGCTGGACTAGCTGGTCAGTTTCTGAGGTTTCCATGACGCCCAGGTTGTGGAGGTTTTGTGTAAGGCTTTGCGTTCTGTCACGCTCACCTGGTCTCCACAGGGGCGTCGCACGAAGCTGCACGAATGACATCTGCACTTGCATTGCACGGGGCTGAGTGATGGTGATGATGCTTGCACGCGTCTTCTCCCTCACTATCACATCCCAGGAAGCGTTTGCCTAAAATGTCAAAACAAGATATTAGCCAGCCGTGAGGAGCGGGTTTGGCCTCCACCTCCCGTAACCTCCTTGTGCCCCTCTCTGTTTATGCCTCACCTTGCATTTTTTAATGGTGGGCTCTCCGTCCTGCAATCTCTAGGCGGGGCGCAATATGTTCAGCCTCTTCCTTGGATCTAGTTTCTCCACTGATCCTGTGGGGCTGTAGCAGAGTCTTGAATAGCTTGACTCAGTAGGTAAGTCTCTATGCCAATAAGTGCTTGGTACAGTTTGCTTAATGTCCTTATTGCCAAAGTTCTCACTTTTGTTCTTACTTTCTTTCAGGCGCGGCCTTGGGCGGTTTTCTGATGAGGATTTGCCTCTTCCTACGACGCTGAGCAGATTTCCTGCGGTTGAGTATTAGCGCGAGTGGGTGGCGCTGAATGTCTTTTAAATGGTCTCTTTCCCGTGCATGACTAACCTGCTGTTCTTTTCTTTTTCTGCAATGCAGGAGCGGCGCGGCTCCAGAGCGGGGATTGGATGAACCGCTTCAATGGAATCCTAGAAGAAAACAGTCTCCGGGTGAGTATTGGCTCTTCATGCAAATGCCTTCTTTTCTGCATGTGCGACGATCCGGAGAGCAGCTGAAGGTGCGGCCTTTCGGTTGGGCTGTTTCAAGTAAGGCCTCAATCGCTGTTCTAATTCCTGTTCCTTTCTTCCCTTCTTCACAGATGCCGATGGATCATGATCCCAGGACAGGCATGGCTGTTGAAGATCGGGCACGGGAGCTGAGCAGGCACGGTGAGCGTTACGCTGCAGGAGTGCAGAATAATGCAAAGCGTGTTCTGTCTGTAGGGCGTGGTTTAAATAGCCTTGCAAGTAGTTCCAGATAAAGTAGTCCCTCCAGCCTCACCCTGCACTAGTAATCCCAGGTAAAGTAGTCCCTCAGTAGGCTGGATGGCTCAGCCCATTAGGCTGGGCTGTATGTAGTCCCATGTAGTTCACCACCCGATAGAATACTATGAGCCTGGCGCCAACGGGCCTTTCTCTGTTGATTAATGGTGTGATAATGAGGCGTTGCATCACCATGGCCACTCTCTATGCCCCGAATCAGGGTCAGCTGCCCTTTCAGGAATCGGGAATGGCAATGGTAGAGCAGTGGTTGGAAGGCTTTGCGATACTGAGTGAGGGATTTTAATATGATTCAAGATCCTGCCCTGGACTGGGAGAATGGGGGCCCGGACATGGGATAGTGAGACCCCCGCTGACTTTATTGAGGACCACTGTTGGGTGGACATGTGGAGGAGCAAGCGTGTTAGTCTGTGAGGATATAAATTCTCTTCGCCCCCACACGATTCCTATACCAGGATTGCTATGCTCCTCATTACTAGGGAAGAGATTGGATTGCTCTCCATTATTCAGCTGGAGACCATTGAATGGTTAGCTCCCCAGGGTTGTTCTGCATGAAACATGGAAGGCATGTTTCAGGTGGCACTGTAATGAATCTCTCGTCAGGGTTGCGGTTTTTAAGAACTTTATGGAACAGGATATTGAGTGTGTTTTTGTAGTGAATGGTATGGAGGAGGTCCACCGAGGGTATAATTGGGAGGCGGTGAAGGCAACATTTAGGGTACTCGTTATTGCAGAAAGTACTAGAAAGAAGAGAGAAAGGTATGTGGTGGAAAGTAAGCTGAAGGAGGATATTAAAAGTCTCAGAGTGGGACTGCCACAGTCAAGAGTGGATGCCGGAGGGATCTTGCGTTCCATAGGAGAGAAGAGGCAGGAATGGCACTCCCTGGCACTGGGGAAGATACCTAGGAGCATGAAATTCATCAAGCAGACTACGAGATGGAGGATACAGTGTATACCATGTATACTAACCGAGTACGAACAGTGAGGAATGACAGGCGGGTGGAAAAGATTGTTGATGGGGAAGGTCCAGTATGTAGTTCTTCTGATCGGAATCTCAATCAGTTTGCAGAATTTTATGCAATCATATGATCAGTGCGACGTGGTGCCTGAGAGCAAAATTGGGGGTGATCTAGCAGGTTTGAAGCTCCCTACTCTCGGCACTGTTGGCCAGGAAGGCCTGGAGGTTGACATTTTGGTTGGGGAGGTTAAGGAAGTTATCCTCCATATGAAACCGGGTAAAGCAGCCGGTGCAGACAGTTTCACTTAGTCTTTTTATAAGTTATATGTTGATCTTCTTGCCCTGATTTTTAATTACATCAGGAATGGAGGTGGTGTTCCCCCCACACCCTTGGAAGCTCTCATTACATTGATCCCCGAGGAAAGGGAAGGATTTGACACAGTGTTCGGCATATAGACCCATTTTGCTTTTCAATGTGGATGCAAACATTTTCAAACGGGTCCTTAATAATTAGGCACTTATATAGCGCTACGAACCCTCAGGTATCTGAGGGCTGCTTATTATTACCCACGGTGTGTGGTGCTCATTTATCGACCTCGGAAGGATGAAAGGCTGAGTTTGGCCCGCCGGGATTCGAACCTGCGTTAGCAGGCTCTGCACAGATATCAAAGCGAGCGCTCTACTCGCTGTGCCACTTGACCGGCTGTGACACAGGCATCGTAATTAAGACTGGATAAGCAGGAGCTAAAAGCAGCTCCTGGGTATCCGGCATGAACTGGTGAGCAGGAGCTACCTCTGGGAAACGAGGAGCTAGTATATGGCGTTCTGTAAATGTAACTTCCACATAAACTGTAAACCTAATATTTTGTCCATTATTTATGACCCCATATGCTTTAAATGTTTATAGATGTGTCCTAATGCTTATTTATAGATTGTGCCAAATGCACAATGTTCAGATCAAATAGGTATGTTTGTTATGCATCAGTTGGCCTGGGGAGCCGAAGGTAGCTCCTGGTAGCTGTTGGTGTCATGATAACCAGGCACTTCAACGCTACAAGCAGGAGCTAAATAGCTCCTAGCAGACCTCAATTTCGAAACATGCTTGCATCCAGATTGGAGGTTGGTCTCCCACAGTTGGTTCATCCAGACCAAGCTGTTTGTGTCAGGAATAGGCAGGGATCTGATAATCTACAGAAGATTTTGGATCTTCTGGCAGCCCAGGAGGTTGGCCAATAGGGGGCCCTGGTGCTCTCCCTCAATGCCAAAAAGGCTTTTTGCCAGGTTGACTGGTGGTTGGGATGGATGGAAGCGCTTTACTCCTCCTCCTCTGTGAAGGTGGTGCTTAATGCTGAGGAATCTAGAGCCTTTGCTCTGCAGAGAGGTACTAAGCAGGGATGCGCTTTGTTGCTGCTGTTGTATGCCTTGGTGATGGAACCATGACCGACTAGTGTATGGGGTGATGATTCATGGGAAGCCTCATAAAAAAAGACTATCGAAAGAAAGAGAAGATCTGGCTTAAATCTGGAATCCTTAAAGACCCTCAGGCTACTAAAGCAGCCTTGACAAGTGTGAGGGGTCAGAAATGTGAGGCATACAACTTTGTGAAGGTTTTTGAAAAGATGCCATTTTATTAACTCAGAAGGTTGGATCAACGCCTCACTATCCCTACCCTGACAAGGATTTCCCTGCCTACAATAAACTAAAGGCATCACTCTAGCAAAGGATCTCTGTCCCTCACACTTATACATGCAGTACCTCAGTAAGATAATGCATGGCATTTCAAATGCACCAAATTATAAGAGTTATGTTCAAAATATGACAACAGTCTCTCTTTCTAATCTGGGTGAATTCCTCTCCCGAGATTCAAGCAGGATTTGGTTCCATAGTCCCAAAAAGAAATAAGGAAATCCTGGTTTCCAACAAGGTTCTAACACAGTTAGTTGTGTCTCCAACTTGACAACAAAATGTTCCAACACTCCAATGGTTCAACAAAAGGTTCTTTCTCTTCCTCTTGTAATAATAAGACTCAAAACAATCTTCTTCACATAAACAAAGAATATTTCCTTAGTTCAGCAGTGTTCACGTAAATTGTATTTGTCAGGATGCTTTTGCAACAACCTATTATTTCTGCTGCAGTTTTTTATACAGTTCTAGCTTCAGCAATGATAGTTTGTCAGGATAATTTGTTAACACCACTTCACAGCACTTCATCAACTTCTACCTGGTTTACTTCCATGCCAGGCGTTCTACTTCAATCATACCTAGATTACTCCCATGCCCGGCCTACTACTTCAAAATTAGCTATTTGGGTATACTCCTCTGCCCAAACAATAATTTACACACAAGTGCCTCTGTGGTTAAAATCAGTTTACAACAGCTTTGCATCATTACTTTACAACATCAGGCTTTAAGCAATTCTTCAGGGGAGGCAAGATTCACATCGATGCTCTTTAGTACACCTGTACTTTCCGAAACGTCTGTATGTTATGCTTCTCTCCTTCTGACCAACCTTTACCAGAAGGGCATCCTTCTTGCCACTTTTGTTCCAATACTGCGTTCTTAACCAATCACTGACAAGGCTATGGTTTTATTCTGCGGGGTTGTCTGGTATAGCGGTGAATCCTCAAAAATCCAGCATTTTCCCGCTATGCAGTTATAAAGGGATCCCGGTGGGACGGTTGCCAGTGTTACAAACACCATGGGCAGTTGAGACTTTCCGGTATCTTGGGATAGATGTGTACCACACAGTGGAAGAAGAGCATGGACATAATACTGAGGTAGCCATTCCGAAAATTTAGAAGTGTATGCAGTTCTGGGAGAAGTTACCCTTAGCAATGATGGGGAGAGGGGCAATGCTCAAGATGGTGGTTCTACCTAGGCTCCTGCATTATTTTGGGAATATTTCATACATGATACCTAAGAAGTTATTTACTAGATTGAATGGCTTGTGCAGGGATTTCCTGTGGCACGGTACCCGGAATAGAGTGGCACTATGGAAACTGCAAAATTTCTATGAAAAAGCGGGGATAAAACTGCCTAATTATGAGGTTTACTATGTAGCGAGCCAGCTGCAATACGTTGCCAAATGGTTCTCAGATGAACAGACCCCCGAATCCAGGTTGTTTGGACAGGACTGTGCCCCGTTTTACTTAGGAGAGATGGTATGGCTGCCCAAGGCAGAAATGGAAGGGCGTCCTAAGATGATGATGCTGGGGTGGAAGATGTGTCGTCAAGCATGGCAGATGATGGGGAACCCATTCCCATGCTCCCCGCAGGTGCCATTAGTTGCACTGACGGGGGGAGATATGCAGCTGAGGATGATAATTAGGAACCACTGGGAGTCAGTGGGGCTAGTGACGATGGGAGATATTTGGCAAGAGGGGACCATCACAGATTTTGAAGTACTGGGGGAGGAAATGGGATTACATATGAGTCAGTATATCACGTATTATAGAATGGTGCAGATAATTAGGAGAACATGGCCCGAAACGGTACTGGAGGAAGAACCAGATGCCAGCATAGACACGATTTATGACATAACGGAGGGTGGGCATGAGATCTCTAGACTATATGAGATGATAATGTCCAAGGTTGGAAGGGAATTAACACAGCTGAGACTAGATTGGGAAAGGGACGTAGGAACCTCGATAGAGGATGGGATGTGGGAGCGTGCCCTGGTGTATCACAAAAAGTTATCCAGAAGTGCTAGACCAAAACAGATACAGCCATATATTAAGCACAGAGCATATATGACACCCCAGAGGATATCTAGGTTTAAAAATGTTGGAAGACAAGCAAGCCCCAAATGTGATGAAGAAAAGGCTGGCATGGTGTAAAGAACGACCGGTGGGGGGTGTCTGTACTTCTGCTCCCTATATGGTAGAGGAGAGGCACAGAGGACCCCAGCCAAGATTCTCTAATACGGTAGCAATGGACGAGCAATCAAGGCCTAGCTTCTCAGGAGGTGATGCAGGCTGGTTCTTAAGTACAGTGTACCCCAGGCCCCCACAAAGGAATGTCCACACACTGTATTGGTTAGAAAACAGTCTTTATATAATCAGTAGTCAAGGTTATGTACACTTATCACAATAACTCACTTTGTACTCCGGATCAACAATGGCAAATATATAAAATTCTAAAGTGGTACCACCCTTTGTACTAGATCTTATTAAAGTGCATCAACAATACTGTAACAATGTCACACAGATCAATAGAGTGAAACCAGCAATAGAGAGAGGAGAGAAAATAAGATGGTTGAGCAATAGGCAGAATACTGGCCCCTACCACTAGGCACAGTTCTGTGTAGAGATCCCCCCACCTGGGCAACCTGTAAAACAAAGATATAGCACAAGCCCAGTCCATATATTGTTCTGTAAGTCTTATTCCCTCCTATAATGTTTTTACCCCCCCCCAATGTACCTGGTGGAGTCGAGTTCTTCGAAGAGGCGTCGACAGATCCTTCTTGAGCGACCCCCTTTCAAGCGGGAGTCACGGATCGTCGAGGGGCGTCGAGAAGCGTCGAAGAACTCGGTGTTCGGCGACGGGGAATCGACGGCCCTTCTTGAATGCCTTCCCTTTCAAGCAGGAGGCACGGGGCGTCGAACGTCCGTCGACAAACAAGGTAGAACGGCGTCGATGAGGCGGCAGCTTCGTCCGAGCGGTGCTCGTCGGCGTCGGAGCGTCGGCATCCTGCAAGGCAGAGGCGTGCGGGGCACCTCGGTGAAAATAGTTCTGGACCGCAGAGATTGTGGAGACGGAGGCCCAGCAAGGGCGTCGAGTCGTTCGAGTCTTTGTGGTCTTCGGGTGGCGGGAAACCCACCGGCAGGTTTCTCCTCGGCCCGTTCGTCGTCCTCGACTTTCTCCGGCAGGATAAAGCGGTCGACGGTGCGGACGAGGTAATCCTTCGATTCAAATGTTCTTAGGCAAAGGAGCGGACGGCTCCGGTCGTCAGCGGCACGGCGTCAAGTGGTTCCCACGGCTGGGCAATACAACTTCGACGGGCCTCCAGCGGTTACACAAACCGGCGAACCCTGGTCGACGGCAGTGGACTTCGACGGCGTCGATGTCCGGGTGCTTCACTTCGATCTCCTCGGCGGTCCCGTCTCGGGTCGGCAGCCTTTCGAGGGTCTGTCTTCCAGGGTGCTTCGGCGAAGATGGAGCGGTGCTCGATGATCCCTCGGAGCACGGGAAGAGGGCGCCTTACCAGGTCCTCTCTCGGGTCAGTCTTCGACGATTTCGGCAGCCTTCGGATCGGTCGAAGCAAATGCAACAGCAAGTCTTCTTCTTCCAGCTGGACGTCGAGGATCAGCAGTTCCAGATACTCTTAGAGTGGAGACTCAGCTCCAGAAACTTCTGAACGCTTCTGAACGTTCCCTGAACCTTCTGAACAGTGGTGAGAGGTCCCCAGATATACTATTCTGTCTCTCATCCACACTGCTGGCACACACTTCAGCAGCCAATCATACAGAAGGGCATTCATGCAGTCAGTCAGCCAATCAGGCACACAGTGCATTCAGGCCACACTCCTTCCTTTCAGACACTCACAACAAGGAATGTGGATTGGGACAAGTACCCAGCCATTCAACACTACACACTGCATTCAGGCCAGTTTCGGGCAGGGCTGTCTCAGTCTTTGTCTCTCATGCCAGAAACCAGACAACCACAACAAGGAGTGTATATTGGTCACACACTCCATTCACCCAGGTCCCACCCACAGGAGGTACCCACAACATACAGTCACTGGGAAGGCTCCAGTCAGTCTAGCTGGGCCTTCACAACAACACCATATATGGAACTTCCACCCAACAGCCAGTCAGGGGGAAGGGACAGAGTCAGGGCTTCCCAGGACTTTGGGAAACAAGGTAACAGGCAATAGAAAGCAAGAGGCCACAGGGGCCATCTTGTTTCCTATCAGGAATCAACTGATCCCAATGGCAGGGCCTGGGTATCCCAAAATGGAGGACACCCAGAGCACCTGTCAAATTCAGCATGGAGCTGCCACCAGCCCATACCCTGCTCTGTGGACCACCCACAGGTGCCCAAAAACATACACTAGGGGCACAGGGTTGTACCCCTACCCATGGGTGCCATAAGGGTATCCCATGGGTCTGTTCACCAAACCAAAAGAGAGAGCTGCACTGCCAGGAGTCCCACATGGATTCCTGGGCAGAAAACATGACAGAACACACGATAAAAAGCAGTAAAGGACAAGGATTCAGAGGCCCTGTCCCTCTGTTGCATTTCCAGCATCACAGTCGCCCCCCCCAGACTGAGGTGGAGGGTGTCTAATCTCCCACGGGATAGACACCCTCATCCAGACAGTCAACATACCTTCTGGAAAGGCCATCTGCATTATCGTGACTCTTCCCTGGTCTGTGCTCTATGGTGAAGTCTAGCCCTTGCAGGCTAATGGACCACCTGAGCAATTTCGGATTCTCACCCTTCATTTGCATAAGCCACTTCAGGGGCTTATGATCTGTATGGACCTTGAAGGTAGACCCCGTAAGGTAGGGCCTAAAACGCCTAAGGCTCCAAACTATGCTAAAACACTCCTTTTCAACAGTAGCCCACCTAAGCTCTCTACTCTTGTGTTGTCTACTGATGAATATGATAGGATGTTCTCTCCCTTTGTCATCTAACTGGGACAAGACAGCTCCAATTCCGGTGTCGCAGGCATCCGTCTGGACGATAAAGGGTCGGCTGTAGTCAGGCGCACACAACACAGGTGCCCTACACAGACTTTCTTTCAAGCCATCAAAGGCCCTCTGACAGTCTTCGGTCCAATTAACCTTCCTAGGCTGTTTGGGTGAAGTTAGCGCTGTCAGGGGGGCAGCTATGGTTCCATAGTCTGCCATGAAATTGCGATAGTACCCAGTGAGGCCCAAAAAGGCTCTCACCTGGGTTTGAGTAGTGGGAGTCTCCCAGTTCTGTACATCCTGTACTTTACTGGAGAGAGGTTGGATTTGACCCCCTCCTACCTCATGACCAAGATAGGTAACTTTCCCCTGAGCTATCTGGCACTTGGTGGCCTTAATAGTGAGGTTAGCCCTTTTCAAGGCCTGCAACACCTTATCCAGATGTGTCAAATGCTCTTCCCAGGTGGAACTGTAGACGGCAATGTCGTCTAAGTAAGCCACACAAAAGGCTTCCAGCACACTGAGCGCATGGTTGACCAATCTCTGGAAGGTGGCAGGGGCATTCTTCAACCCAAAAGGCCTGACCCTAAACTGGTAGAGTCCCTCAGGTGTTGAGAAGGCCGTCTTTTCCTTGGCATGGTCCATCAGAGCTATTTGCCAGTAGCCTGAGGTAAGGTCAAAGGTGCTCACAAATTTGGGGGCACCTATGGTGTCCACGAGCTCATCAGCCCTGGGCAATGGGTGCGCGTCAGTTTTGGTGACGGCATTGACTCCTCGGTAGTCCACACAGAACCTCCAATCCTTGGTACCCGCCTGGGAACTTGCCTTGGGGACAAGGACCACTGGACTGGACCAGGGACTGGTTGAGGGTTCAATAACACCCAGATTCAACATCTTGGCGACCTCAGCCTGGATGTGGTTCTTGACGGTATCTGACATACGGTAGCACCTGCTTTTGACAGGCACACTGTCACCAGTGTCAATTTCATGCCTACCCCACGGTGTAAGGCCTGGCGTCAGTGAAAACAGAGAGGCATACTGTTGGAGTAAAGCCCTGCAGGCCCTCTGTTGCTCTGTTGTCAAATCCGGAGAGAGATGTACTCCCTCCACTGAGCCATCCTGAGGGTTGCTATGCAGCAAATCAGGAAGGGGCTCACTCTCATCCTCTTCTTGCCCTGAAGCTAGCAAGAGACATGAGACTTCTGCTTGACGGTGGAAAGGCTTGAGCCTGTTGACATGGAATATCTGAGGGGCTACCCCAGTGGCTCCCATGTCAACCAGATAATTGACTTCGCCCATCTTGGAGATGATCCTGAAGGGTCCAGTCCACTTGTCTGCCAAAGCTCTAGGCTTGGTAGGCTCCATCACAAGGATTTCCTGTCCCGGAGTGCAATCCACTTGCGAGGCTTTAAGGTCATGCCAGTACTTATTTAATTCCTGGCTGGCCTTGAGATTTGCTGTTGCCTGACCCATCATCTGTGTCATCCTCCGTCTGAGGCCTAACACATAGTCCCCCACTTGCTTGGCGGGACCTGGAGGGGTGGCTTCCAAGCCTTCTCTGATCAAGGCGAGGGGCCCCCTCACGGGATGTCCAAAGAGTAACTCAAAGGGGCTGAAACCAACACCCTCTTGAGGTACCTCTCTGTAAGCAAACAGCAGGCATGGCAGGAGGAGATCCCATTTCCTCCTTAGGGGTTCTTCCAAAGCCCCTAGCATGCCCTTGAGAGTTTTATTAAATCTCTCAACCAGACCGACCATTGGTCTGGGGGTGGTAAGAGGTGGAGAACTTGTAGGTTACCCCGCACTCTTTCCACATGGTTTTCATGTAACTGGACATGAAGTTGGATCCTCGGTCAGAGACAACCTCCTTGGGGAATCCAACACGGGTGAAAATGCCCAGGAGAGCCCTGGCAACCACCTTGGCAGCAACAGTCCGAAGGGGTATTGCCTCAGGGTACCTGGTGGCATGATCTACCAAGACCAGGATGAACCGATGTCCACCTGAAGTGGGAGGGTCAAGGGGACCGAAGATGTCGATGCCCACCCTCTCAAATGGTGTGCCAACCACTGGCAATGGCTGCAGTGGGGCAATGACCCTGCCTCCAGTCTTGCCAGACAACTGACAAATTGGGCAGGTCCTGCAGTGGGACTCCACCTCTACTCCCATCCGTGGCCAGTAGAAATGGGCAGAGAGCCTCTGCTTAGTCTTCTTGGTCCCAAGATGACCAGCCAAGGGCACCTAATGCGCCAACTGCAGTAGGAAGGGCCTGTAAACCTGGGGTACCACCAACCTCTTGAGGGCACCAGGTTCAGGCTTAGTGGGCTCACTAACAAGGAGCTCACCCTCCCAATAAATCCAGAACGTCCTAGGCACTTCTCCTTGTGCCTGGGAGAGGGCCTGTTTCCTCAGTCCCTCGAGAGAGTGGCACTCTCTCTGTCCCTTACAGAAGTCTGCCCGGGAGGGTCCCCCTTCAGCTAACAAGCATTGAAGGTCGGGATGATCCTCCGGGTTGAGAACCTCTCCCACAGGAGAGTCTTCTGTCTCTTCTCCCACAGGAGTTGAGTTTGGGTTTTCCACTGGACCCAGCCCGTCCGGAGCATGGATCCCAATGGGTGCTGTCGGAACAGCAGGAAGAGAAGGTGGTCCCTCCACAGAGGTGGCCTTCTTGGTCTTCCTTCTTCTTGCCTTAGGCCTCGCCTTTGGTTCGGGTACCTGACTCACAGCCAGACCCGGTGTCACCTGTGACCTAGTGACTGCAGCAGCAGTCATGGGAAGACCATCCGAGATCAACCCCAACTCTACTAGATCATTTCCTAACAGAATGTTGGCAGGGACATTGTCCTGAACCAGGACAGGAAGCTTTGCTGTCTTGTCTCCAATCATGAGTGTGACTAAAGCTACAGGTGATAATTTGGGAGGCCCACCAGCTAACCTGGTGGTTTGCAGAGGAGCACCTACATAGTCCTCTGGCTTGAGCAGGGTCCTGTCCACCACTGTCATGCTTGCCCCAGTATCTCTGAAACCAGTAGAAGGCTGGCCATTCAAGAGGACACTTCTCAAAAACCTACGAGTGTTCTGTGGGATAGTCGCCAGTACTTCTGCATACTGGTCCGAGGCCCCAAGGGACACTAAGGAAATCTCTACCGGAGCACCAAATGTGATCCTGGGAGAGGAGGGGAGGACAGTGGCCTCCACCTCAGACACGGGGTAAGGGTAGGTCAAGCTGACAGCCTGTACTCCAAGTGCCTTACCTTTACACTTGGAGTCACCCCTTTTGTGATCCAGAGCCCCACAGTCCCAACAAGCGCCAGGAGTGCGGGGTACGGTACTGGAACCACTGGGAGCCTGCTTTGCAGCAGGTGGACCACTACTCTTATTCCCACCCACAGATGACTTATGTCAGGCTCGCCGTCTTGCGCGGAGGCAGCACGTACACCTACCTCCCCGTTGGGTCTTGGTGCCTGGCTATTAGGAAACACAGGCAACCGCGACCCGCCGGGGAAAGAGGGTTAGGGTCCGCTGGATTGGATAGGTAAGGGGAATTAGGGTAACCGGGAAGTGGGTAAGGGAGGGGTTTTGGGTTGGGTTAGGGGACTGGGGAAAAGGTCACCTTGGTGTTTCCTGCTGGAGCTCCTGAGTTCGAGGTACACCCTCTCACACTCGTGCTCCCAAAACCTCAGACACCGTATATGAGCATTAACATAAAACCATATACATGAGCGTTTCCATCACACCCCTAAACAAACATTCCCTGGGTTGGTATCTAATAAGCACAATCTGAACCTTTGCGACCTCCCCCCCACAGCCCTACTACTCGCCCAATAGGTAGAAATCGAGACAGCACTTAGCTCTGAGTGTTATTGTAGCATTGCTTGCGAGGCGACTGCCTGTTCTTGCCGTAATGCCTCAGCGCTGGGCGAGATGTTCGTGCTGTCAGTTCTGCGGAGCTCCGCTACAAGAGAACCAAAACATACGTGAGGCCAGATCAAGTCCGTGTTGTTTTCACACGGTTTACAAACTTCACATACTACTCCACAAGACGCCGAGTTACTGCACTCTGCGTTACGGGTGCTCGTAAAAGGTCTGCAACCAAGTCTTGCCACACCACGTGGCGTGCCCAAGCCTTCCCCAGCTGTCCGGCGCGTAAGCGCGCCTGATTGCCTGGGAAGTATTCCCCACGAGGGCCTCTACATACACTGTGACCAGCGATCCACATTGATCGCTTGCGAAAGCATGCACTGAGAAGGAGAAGCACTTATCTGTCTGGGTGAGCGGGGCCTGCAGTTCTCACAGGCGGGGGATGGCCCCGCAAGTCGCTGCCTGCAGGAGCCCTCTGCTGAGACGTCTTCTCTGCTCCGTGTTCATCAGCGCAAGCAGGGATCCTTGCGCGCACCGCGCGCATGCGCTGTAGGTCGGGCGTGGTCCGGCAAGTAGTTCTTTGGCTCGCGAACCCGCGAGCATGCTGGGCAATGTAGTCTTTCACCGGTCTAGGTGCCGGATAGAGTTTTCTGCCGCCCCCAGCCCATTTCCTGCAATAAGGACACAGCAAAGTCCTGAAATATGGTTGCCTGTGTCCCATTACCTTTGTCCCGAGCCCAGGTTGCTCCCTCCCATGCAACAGATCCACCTTGGTTACAGTGGTGGCCCTGACAGTACTCCCCCTCCCAACAGGTCCTGCTTTAGCGGGATTATCTTTGTGGAACCTGCGTACTAGGCGGGCAGCATGAACATTAGACGCTGGTTCCCAGGAGCGTTCCTCAGGCCCGTAACCCAACCAGTCCACCAAATAATACAATTGTCCCTGGTGAAAACGTGAATCTAAAATTGCTTTTATCTCGAACTCAGGAACCCCGGCAACAGTTATTGGGGGAGGTCTCTTTGGGCGGATGGACGCTGGGGCTGGTTTGAGTAATGCCACATGAAATACTGGGTGCACCTTCATTTGTGCTGGTAAGGTAAGGCGGACAGCTACTGGATTGAGAATCTTTTCCACAGGAAATGGACCCACAAACCTGGGCTGGAACTTGCGGGGCCCTACCAAGTGCAGATTGCGCGTGTTCAACCACACCCTATCCCCAACTCGATATGTCGGGGCTTGTTCCCTGCCAGCATCAGCGTGCTTTTTATAGGATGCTTTAGCTGCATTCAAATTAGCCATCATACTCTGCCAGACCTTTTCTAAATGTTCCTTGAGCGAGGCAACAGCCGGTACCTCTGTACTCGTTACCACTGGTACTGGCTGAAAGCGCAGATGGAAGCCATAAGTGCCGTAAAAAGGGGATACTTTGGTAGATGCGTGCACGGTGTTGTTATATGCCAGCTCCGCCAACCAGATGACGTCTGCCCACAAGTTTTCGTTATCATATGTCATACACCGTATGTATTGCTCCAGTGTTTGGTTCACCCGTTCGGTTTGCCCATCCGTCTCAGGATGATAACTGGTAGACAATTTTAACTGCATTCCAGCATTGGTGCAAAAAGCTTGCCAGAAGCGTGATGTAAATTGCGCCCCACGATCCGAAACAATATGTAGGGGTATGCCGTGTAGACGGACAATATTTTGGAGGAAAAGGTGAACCAAAGCCTGAGCCGTTGGGACCCCTTTACAAGGTACGAAGTGCGCCAGCTTAGTTAGTGAATCCACAACTACCATCACTGTGGTATAACCATGGCACCTTGGTAGGTCTACTATGAAGTCCAGCGATATTGTGTGCCAAGGCATTGGCGGCGTGGGCAAGGGGCGTAGTAACCCGGCTGGTTTTTGGTGATCCGCCTTGTTTCTCAAACAACATTCACACATACGTAGGTATTGTTGAACATCCTGCTTCATCCGAGGCCACCAAAAATGACGTGTTAGCAGCTCGTAAGTCTTGGCTACTCCGGGGTGTCCTACAAATGGGGAATCGTGACACCACTCAATGGCTTGTTGACGAGTTGCAGACGTTGGGAGATATAGAGCCGTGCCGAAGAAAGGCAGTCCATCCTTTACGGTCTTCTTCTTGTCAGGATCGTTCCACTGGGCCAAATCGCGAGCTGTCAATGCTTTTCTGATATTGGCAAACATGTCATCAACTACCACACTACCCACGATGCGTGTTGGTGGTACTATAGGTTTTGGTTCTTCCATCTCGCAATTGGATTCCAATTCCGGGTAACGAGATAGGATGTCCGCTTTCCTGTTTTCTGCACCTGGACGGTATGTGACTATGAAGTCGAAGTCGGCAAAGTACATGGCCCAACGTAACTGACGGGGGCTTAGTGCTTTGGCTGATTTCAGGAATTGCAGGTTTCTGTGGTCGGTCAAAATTGTTATAGTGTGTTGAGCTCCCATCAGGTAGTGACGCCACTCACCGAATGCCGCCTTAATAGCCAATAATTCCCTGTCTGCAATTACATAATTGCGTTCCGCCGGTAACAAGGTACGAGAGTAGTACGCCACTGGATGTAAGCGACCGGTGTTATCCCGTTGGGACAATATGGCCCCGAGAGCATAACTCGAGGCGTCCGTTTCGACAACGTAAGGACGAGTCGGGTCCGCATGTAATAAGACCGGAGCTGTGGTGAAGGCCTTCTTTAAGGCTAGAAAACTGGCTTCTGCGGCGGCATCCCATTGAAACGTTACACCTTTCCTCAACAGACGAGTAATCGGCTGCACCATGTTTGCGAACCCATTGATGAATCGCCGATAGAAGTTGGCAAATCCCAGCACTGTTTGCACGTCTTTGACAGTCGTGGGGGATGGCCATTCCGTAATGGTTCGCACTTTGCCTTTGTCCATGGTTACGCCTTCTGGGGAGAGAATGAATCCCAAAAATTCCACTGTAGTTTGATGGAACACACACTTCTCGACCTTGGCATACAACTGGTGCTCCCTTAAACGCTGCAAAACAGCTTTTACATGGTCCTGATGTTCATCCACAGTTTGAGAATAAATGAGAATATCATCTATGTAGACAATGGCGAAGAGATCCAAATAACCCCGCAAAACCTCATCCAAGAAGTGCTGAAAGGCGGCGGGTGCGTTGCAGAGGCCGAATGGCATGACCTGATATTCGTAGAGCCCGTACTTGGTTCTAAATGCGGTCTTCCACTCGTCCCCCTCGCGCACCCGCACCAGATGATAGGCCCCTCGTAGGTCGAGCTTCGTGTAGATCTTAGCATTCCGTACCTGATCCAGTAAGGTAGGGATTAAGGGCAGCGGGTATCGGTTTTTTATGGTTATTCGGTTAATCGCTCTATAATCGATACATGTTCTCAATTCTCCGGTCTTTTTGGGGACGAAGAATAACGGTGATGACACTGGCTACATGGAGTGTCGAATAAAACCGTTAGCTAAATTTGTATCGATGTAGTTCCGTAAGTGTTTGTTCTCTGATTCCGTCAAGGCATAAATGCGACTACACGGTAATGCTGCTCCTGGTTCTAGATCGATCCTGCAGTCAAACGTGCGGTGAGGTGGCAAGGTCTCTGCTGCGGCTTTACTAAAAACATCCCGGTAAGCTTGGTAGACGACTGGTAAACTCTCTATACTCCCGATCACGTGTTTCTGACTTGGCGTCTGTTGTACTTCCGGGACCACAACTGGGTTTTGGTGGCAATGCGTTGAGCAATGACTGGATGAGAAACGTAACGAGCCTTGAGCCCAGTTCACGTCTGGGTTGTGCTTCCTTAACCAGGGTAATCCCAAGATCATTCCGAACTGTTGCGCTGCAATTACATCGAATCTGATGACTTCGTGATGCCCGTGGGTGCATTCCAGATGTACCCACCTAGTTTGTCTTGTTATGAGACCGGAAGTAAGCGGCGAACCGTCTACCGACTTAACTTCCTCCTGGCGTTCCTTATCAAGGAGGGGTATTTCTAAGTTCTCTACTAGGTTCTGATCAATAAAATTGCCCGTGGCCCCAGAGTCAATCATCAGTAAGACTGGCACCTGTCGAGTGCCCCAGCTAATTTGCCCTGGGATCATTACATGGACTACTTGCACGTGACTGGTATTAGCCAAAAGCTTCGGGGTGTTTTCTGCTTGGCTCGCCTGGACCACCCTCACTGGCGAGCGCTCTCGTTTCCCGGCCTTTCCCCTTTAGGTTTCGCAAGACATTCCCTAACAAAGTGTCCTCCCTTACCGCAATATAGGCAGAGCTTTTCCCTACGCCTCTTGTCCTTTTCTTCCTTGGTTAATGGCCCACGAATTGTTCCTATCTGCATAGGCTCATCAAATGGCTTCTCAGTTTTTGTCGTCTTTAGGTGTTGGTCGAATCGAGCTATGGGTCTGGGTTCCCATTTCCTTCTATCCTGCCTTCTTTCGCTCTGTCGTTGATCCAATCGCAAAGCAAGATCTATCATCGAAGAGCAGGTCTCTGGCTGGGGGTCTACTTGCGCAACGAGGTCCTTCATATCTTCCCGCAACCCTTGGTAGAATAAAGCCAAGCGCTTCTCCTCTGGCCAGTCCGTTTCTACTGCTAAACGATTAAACGTGGTTACATAGGTAACTAAGTCCTTGGCTCCTTGGCGCAGAGTGAGTAGTTCTTTATCCTTAATCAAGGTTGCTGCCTTGCGGTTAAATATTTTTCCGAACTCTTCCAGAAAGGTATCCCAATTGTATAATGTTATATCGTCTTTGGTTACCAAGGGCGTGGCCCAAGAAGCCGCATCCCCACCCAGATATGATATTACAAATGCAGTGCGAGACTGGGCGCTACGGAATATGTTGGGTTTGGTAATAAAGTGTAGCTGACACTGCATGATAAATTGGTTATACCGTTGCGGGTCCCCATGGTACCTTTCTGGGGCTGCCAATGGTATTGGTGGCTCGGTAGATGCATGCACCTGGACTGGGGTGGGAGGAACGTGATCCCGGGGTAAAGGAGTAGCTTGGGCGGTGCTCTGCAAGGTCAATGTATGCACTTGCCCTGCTAGATTCACGTAATCTTGGCGGGTGGCCTGTAACTCTCCCTTTAAATCTTGCAAAACTGCTAAAACCTCTTCCATGGTGACGTGCTACCCAGGCGCTTGAAGATACGTGGGCTTGCGCTACTGTCAGGCTCGCCGTCTTGCGCGGAGGCAGCACGTACACCTACCTCCCCGTTGGGTCTTGGTGCCTGGCTATTAGGAAACACAGGCCACCGCGACCCGCCGGGGAAAGAGGGTTAGGGTCCGCTGGATTGGATAGGTAAGGGGAATTAGGGTAACCGGGAAGTGGGTAAGGGAGTGGTTTTGGGTTGGGTTAGGGGACTGGGGAAAAGGTCACCTTGGTGTTTCCTGCTGGAGCTCCTGAGTTCGAGGTACACCCTCTCACACTCGTGCTCCCAAAACCTCAGACACCGTATATGAGCATTAACATAAAACCATATACATGAGCGTTTCCATCACACCCCTAAACAAACATTCCCTGGGTTGGTATCTAATAAGCACAATCTGAACCTTTGCGACCTCCCCCCCACAGCCCTACTACTCGCCCAATAGGTAGAAATCGAGACAGCACTTAGCTCTGAGTGTTATTGTAGCATTGCTTGCGAGGCGACTGCCTGTTCTTGCCGTAATGCCTCAGCGCTGGGCGAGATGTTCGTGCTGTCAGTTCTGCGGAGCTCCGCTACAAGAGAACCAAAACATACGTGAGGCCAGATCAAGTCCGTGTTGTTTTCACACGGTTTACAAACTTCACATACTACTCCACAAGACGCCGAGTTACTGCACTCGGCGTTACGGGTGCTCGTAAAAGGTCTGCAACCAAGTCTTGCCACACCACGTGGCGTGCCCAAGCCTTCCCCAGCTGTCCGGCGCGTACGCGCGCCTGATTGCCTGGGAAGTATTCCCCACGAGGGCCTCTACATACACTGTGACCAGCGATCCACATTGATCGCTTGCGAAAGCATGCACTGAGAAGGAGAAGCACTTATCTGTCTGGGTGAGCGGGGCCTGCAGTTCTCACAGGCGGGGGATGGCCCCGCAAGTCGCTGCCTGCAGGAGCCCTCTGCTGAGACGTCTTCTCTGCTCTGTGTTCATCAGCGCAAGCAGGGATCCTTGCGCGCACCGCGCGCATGCGCTGTAGGTCGGGCGTGGTCCGGCAAGTAGTTCTTTGGCTCGCGAACCCGCGAGCATGCTGGGCAATGTAGTCTTTCACCGGTCTAGGTGCCGGATAGAGTTTTCTGCCGCCCCCAGCCCATTTCCTGCAATAAGGACACAGCAAAGTCCTGAAATATGGTTGCCTGTGTCCCATTACCTTTGTCCCGAGCCCAGGTTGCTCCCTCCCATGCAACAGATCCACCTTGGTTACAGTGGTGGCCCTGACAACTTATCCCCACTAGATTTTTGGGTCTTGGGAGAGGAAGGTTCGGTTTACCCGACTGTGACTGCTTGTGGGACTCCTCAGCTTTCTGAGAGGCCCCCTTTTCTTTGTCCTTGTCCTTCCCACTGGAGTCCTTAGGGGACACCCGGTGGGAGACCCACTTGTCAGCCAACCTAGCCAGCTTAAAGGGGTCCAAAATGTTCTGGTCAGCCACATACTGACGCAGCTCTGGTGAACAGGCTTCAGAAAAATGCTCAAAAAACAAGAGGTGGGACAATTCAACAAAAGTCTTAACCTTGTATCCATCGATCCACCCCATCATGTTCATGTGCGCAGCACTCACCCAGTCAACCCAAGACACATTCTCTCTTTTCTTAAAATCCCTGAACCTTCTAAGGTATTGGGTAGGTGTCTTGCCAAACTTGGCAATCAAAGCAGACTTCATACACTCATACTGACCCCTTTCTTCCACACTCAGCTTCAGAATACAGTCATATCCAGTTTGAGGCACTCTGCTTAACAAACACTTAGCCAAATCTCTTTTATCAACATCATGAATCGCACAGGCCATTTCAAATGCTTCAATCCATTGGAGGATATCTGAACCCTCCACAAATACACCAACCAAATCTTTCATAAACTTGGTGGCTGGGGACCTGACACTCTCACTGGTTTTAACTGAAGTCTCCACTCTAGCTTTCTCTAGCTGGATTCTCTGACATTCAGTGTCCTGGCTCTTGAGTTCAAGGTCCTTATTTCTGAGCTCCACTTGTTGAGCCAACTCCTCTTTCTTAAGTTCAGCATCTATTTCCAACTTGCAGTATTCTAAGGCCAATTTCATCCTTAATAACTCAAGCTCCAAGGAATTGCTGGGGTTTGGAACAGAGGCAGCAGGAATGGTGGCGTTCCCAGAAACAGATTCAGCAGAAACCCCAGGGGCAGAGTCCTCATTGGTTGCATTCCCCCCCTCATCAAGAGTTTCACCATCAGTCTGGTAGTCCACCAGAGCAGCTATCAGCTCAGCCCTAGACTTATCCACAAAGTCTAACTCCCTGGCTTCACAAGCACTCTGGAGAGCCTCCAAGCTCATCCGACTCAATTTGCCATTTGCAATAGACTCCATTGTTTGTAATGCAGTTATCTTGTACACAACTAAACCTTAATTTAATAAAGTGCGGATATCCTTTGTAAGTGGCACGGTTATACACTGATTCTTAAAACCATAAGCATCCCACCGCTGCCACCAGCTGTCAAGAACGACCGGTGGGGGGTGTCTGTACTTCTGCTCCCTACATGGTAGAGGAGAGGCACAGAGGACCCCAGCCACGATTCTCTAATACGGTAGCAATGGACGAGCAATCAAGGCCTAGCTTCTCAGGAGGTGATGCAGGCTGGTTCTCAAGTACAGTGTACCCCAGGCCCCCACAAAGGAATGTCCACACACTGTATTGGTTAGAACACAGTCTTTATATAATCAATAGTTAAGGTTATGTACACTTATCACAATAACTCACTTTGTACTCCGGAAAATCAACAATAGCAAATATATACAATTCTAAAGTGGTACCACCCTTTGTACTAGATCTTATTAAAGTGCATCAACAATACTGTAACAATGTCACACAGATCAATAGAGTGAAACCAGCAATAGAGAGAGGAGAGAAAATAAGATGGTTGAGCAATAGGCAGAATACTGGCCCCTACCACTAGGCACAGTTCTGTGTAGAGATCCCCCCACCTGGGCAACCTGTAAAACAAAGATATAGCACAAGCCCAGTCCATATATTGCTCTGTAAGTCTTATTCCCACCTATAATGTTTTTACCCCCCCAATGTACCTGGTGGAGTCGAGTTCTTCGAAGAGGCGTCGACAGATCCTTCTTGAGCGACCCCCTTTCAAGCGGGAGTCACGGATCGTCGAGGGGCGTCGAGAAGCATTGAGGAACTCGGTGTTCGGCGACGGGGAATCGACGGCCCTTCTTGAATGCCTTCCCTTTCAAGCGGGAGGCACGGGGCGTCGAACGTCCGTCGACAAACAAGGTAGAACGGCGTCGATGAGGCGGCAGCTTCGTCTGAGCGGTGCTCGTCGGCGTCGGAGCGTCGGCGTCCTGCAAGGTAGAGGTGTGCGGGGCACCTCGGTGACAATAGTTCTGGACCGCAAAGATTGTGGAGACGGAGGCCCAGCAAGGGCGTCGAGTCGTTCGAGTCTTTGTGGTCTTCGGGTGGCGGGAAACCCACCGGCAGGTTTCTCCTCGGCGCGTTGGTCGTCCTCGACTTTCTCCGGCAGGATAAAGCGGTCGACGGTGCGGAAGAGGTAATCTCTCGATTCGAATGTTCTTAGGCAAAGGAGCGGACGGCTCCAGTCGTCGGCGGCACGGCGTCAAGTGGTTCCCACGGCTGGGCAACACAACTTCGACGGGCCTCCAGCGGTTACACAAACCTGCGAACCCTGGTCGACGGCAATGGACTTCGACGGCGTCGATGTCCGGGTGCTTCACTTCGATCTCCTCGGCGGTCCTGTCTCGGGTCGGCAGCCTTTCGAGGGTCTGTCTTCCAGGGTGCTTCGGCGAAGATGGAGCGGTGCTCGATGATCCCTCGGAGCACGGGAAGAGGGCGCCTTATCAGGTCCTCTCTCGGGTCAGTCTTCGACGGTTTCGGCAGCCTTTGGATCGGTCGAAGCAAATGCAACAGCAAGTCTTCTTCTTCCAGCTGGACGTTGAGGATCAGCAGTTCCAGTTACTCTTAGAGTGGAGACTCAGCTCCAGAACGCTTCTGAACGTTCCCTGAACCTTCTGAACAGTGGTGAGAGGTCCCCAGATATACTATTCTGTCTCTCATCCACACTGCTGGCACACACTTCAGCAGCCAATCATACAGAAGGGCATTCATGCAGTCAGTCAGCCAATCAGGCACACAGTGCATTCAGGCCTCACTCCTCCCTTTCAGACACTCACAACAAGGAATGTGGATTGGGACAAGTACCCAGCCATTCAACACTATACACTGCATTCAGGCCAGTTTCGGGCAGGGCTGTCTCAGTCTTTGTCTCTCATGCCAGAAACCAGACAACCACAAAAAGGAGTGTATATTGGTCACACACTCCATTCACCCAGGTCCCACCCACAGGAGGTACCCACAACATACAATCACTGGGAAGGCTCCAGTCAGTCTAGCTGGGCCTTCAAAACAACACCATATATGGAACTTCCACCCAACAGCCAGTCAGGGGGAAGGGACAGAGTCAGGGCTTCCCAGGACTTTGGGAAACAAGGTAACAGGCAATAGAAAGCAAGAGGCCACAGGGGCCATCTTGTTTCCTATCAGGAATCAACTGATCCCAATGGCAGGGCCTGGGTATCCCAAAATGGAGGACACCCAGAGCACCTGTCAAATTCAGCATGGAGCTGCCACCAGCCCATACCCTGCTCTGTGGGCCACCCACAGGTGCCCAAAAACATATACTACGGGCACAGGGTTGTACCCCTACCCATGGGTGCCATAAGGGTATCCCATGGGTCTGTTCACCAAACCAAAAGAGAGAGCTGCACTGCCAGGAGTCCCACATGGACTCCTGGGCAGAAAACATGACAGAACACACGATAAAAAGCAGTAAAGGACAAGGATTCAGAGGCCCTGTCCCTCTGATGCATTTCCAGCATCACACATGGTACACATGTTTTGGTCATGCCCAGTAATTGAGCGTTTTTGGATGAAGTAGCAAGGAAACTGGCGGAAAAAGGGGTCACGATTGTTATCGACACAGCCTGGGCATGCTTGCTGGGGGGGTTCCCCAGATCGCAGAAACTTAAGCATGTTAGCAAATTGAAAGATCTAGCATATGTGCTCGCAAAAAGAAGAATTGCCATGAGATGGAAGACATGTCACAGGCCACGGGTGGAGGTGTGGTGGGGGGAGTTGCAGAAATGGGCGGAGGCTGAAACCATGGTATGGCAGGAGGCGAGCAATGTAGGGAGAGAGGAGGAAGTGGGAACCCTGATGGCATGGAAATCATTAATAGTGGAATTGTTTGGAACAACACAAGACCTGACAGAATCCACGGAATGCGTGACCCCACTACGCGAGGCAGATACAGAAAGCGTGGAACAAATAGGCTCGTAAGGGGTGGGTGGGATAAGGGGAGCAGTGACCAAAATTTAAGCAATGTACGATGGAATTGCTGATATTTGTACTGCGTGTTTGGTTTGTATTGTTTTTGTGTGAATGAATTAATAACAATTTTTTTTTAAAAAGGATATGGTTTTATTCTGCTTCTTCCTTGGCATTGGCAATGTGGGTTTATATCAGCTTTTGGTATGTTCGTCTTCAAATATGGGCAATAATCTTTACAACCTTTGCAACTTTCATTAGTGCCCTCCTGACTTTGGCAATATCTGTTGGTTTGAAATTGCTTTGCTTTTACTTTCTTTTGGCTTGTGTAATGGTTTTTTGCATTAGGTTGTAAAAGTATTGCCCCATCTTTTTGCTGGGTTCTCAATAAAATCACATGCTTAAAGATACAGTCAATTGGTTTTACGTAATAGTGTTTTCTCTGCTTTCTGATAGTTCGGTATTCAAAATTGCCTTTGGTATTAATTTCAAACACATGCAAGCATTTTCTAGTCTGAAAACGCCTGCAATGAGCACACGAGCAGTCTCTGAGCGCTCCTGTGTCACCAGCAGTAGGTGAACTCCCCGGGTAAGACATGCGCATCTGATTCCCTCGCTGCTCACAGGTACTTCGCTTCAGTGGCTCCTCTCGATCCAGCAATCTGCTGGTTTCAGTCTGCTGCCACCCACGCCATGTACACATGGAGCTTCCTTTACTTGGGAGGCTCTCCTATGCTTGCCTGCCACCGTAGACAGCCTTGTGGGGAAGAAATCTTTCCACACTTTCACTTCCCGCTGCATAGCCTCAGCAAAACAGGTTTTCAGAGGGCAAGCTCGACCAGTGCAAATTAAGGCTTCTAGAGGCAAAGACCTTCTCAGGACCGGCTACTGCTCTCGTGTCAGCTGTGCTCCCAGCGGCTTCTTCCTCCTCCAGTGTCTGCTTCTGTTGCTCACACTGCTCACCCTGCTCGCTAATGGCTTGCACCTGAGGGGGCCTATTAAGCCTTGCAGTCCTCCTCAGTTGTGGGTCATTGCCCTTAATAAGGTGTACTTTGCAGTGTTGTTCCCTTTTAGCCCTCTTCTTCATCCCAGTACTTAGGGAATTATTGGACTTGAAGTCCCTAATACAAATTTTAGTTTTTCAAACTTGATTTTTGATCTCGGATTTATTTCTGTTCCCAATAATATTCTTTAAAGGAATATCATAAGGATCAATTACTGGACCGGATTGTATAGAGCAAAAATGCATTTTAGAGTTTGAATTGTTATTATTTACAGACTTCTTTTCACTGTAGCTTTAGGAGTTATGGGAACTTCTAGCTCTATAAGTCGCCATGGTTTTGGAAGGGGTTTCATTTCTCTCATTGCCTAAGGGTTTATGATTGTTTTTACCCATATTAAGATGTTCAACTTGGGGAACAAAGAGATTGTTATGACAACAAGCCATTACATACTTTGAAATTGAGAAGATATCTTCCCTAGAGGAAGACAAACACCACGTCTCACCCAAGGGAGTCCTCTTATTTCCCTGGGCCCTTTCTCCTCCCAGGTGATCCTCTTGCAGAACACCACCCCCAAGGTCAGGATCAAAAAGCGTCTCCCTTTCCCTGCCACCTGGGAGGAGACTTTAGGGAGGGTGTTTGTGAAGACTCTGTAGGATTCATCACACTAGTTATGAATAAGTAATTCTGTCAGCTAAATCCCAGTTCCTTCAAATTCAGATAGAATTTTCAGAAAACTGATGCAAAGAAATGTTTGCCAACATTAAAACATTTTCTGCCCTGGGACACCAGGGGGCACTGCACCGGAGATGGACGCTTGTCCTTGGAGTTCCCAAAGGGCTGGGAAAGGCAGGGCCCGCACCTCCCCTGAAACCTGCAAAAACCACGACCAGAGCGATACCGCTGGTCCGGCGATCCCAGGCGCATACAAGGATCGAGTCTGGCAGCGATTTGCCTTGCAGAGGGGGAACAGCAACATAACTGGCCCTGCGGCCCTACTGCGGATGTAAAGCAGCGGGAGCCGCGCTTACGCCTGGAGAGGCACCGGGGCGAGCGTGGCGTGTGAAGTAAGCCGTGCCCCTGAAGGGGAACATATAGTACACCTGAAGCGTCTTCTGGAGACTGGAAGGGCTGCCAGGGGTGCGCTGACACCCCAGAGGGAGAGCTAGACTCCATGAACTAGGCGGCGGAAAACGATGCACCAGCCATTTTGGGTGCTGCGTCCAGAGGGACAGCCGGTTACACTGCTTACACCGGTGCAAACAGCCACCAACAACCATCATGTGCTCTGCCTGGAGGGTGAACTGGATACGCTGATCCCATCCTGGGAGTGGGGCTAACACCACACTGTATACCACACACGCATTCGACCTGATGATGGAAGAGGTACGTGCCCCCCTACTCCCCACCTGATATCGGCTGCTGCCGCCCCCTTGTGTGCTCCGCTCCTGAAGCTTGCTACCCTGAGCCGGACCTGGGCTCCTGTTTCTGGCCCCTGCCCTGACACCATAGGCCACCTGGGAAACCCCCCCACCCCGAATCTTAAGTGTAAGACAGGCTGGTACTGTTCCCCATAGGATCCCAGACAGATGGTGAAGGGCCAGAAACGCCAATCAAAACTAGTATTCCAGGACATGGTGGCAAAGGCGAAGGCCCACTCGGGGACACAGATGGGCAAACCAAACTCCTCTGAACCAGAGAGCGCACTGGGGGAGGAAGTCCAATCACAGCCAGCACATGTCGATGTGGCAACCATCCTGGAGAAAATGCAATCCGGATTTGACTCGATCAATGGGAAACTTGACAGCCTAGTATATAAAGTTGATCACATGCAGCATAGAATCGACAAAGAAAGCGGTAGGATAACGGAAGCTGAGCAGCGCATCGGTCAGTTCAAGGACGCAGAGGTCTGTGCCACTGCCAGATCCCTACAACATGAGGTGGCTGGGGTGAAGGCCAATAATGAGGACCTTGAGGCGAAATCCCGCCGTAATAATATTCGAATAGTGGGCCTCCCGAAGTCAGTGAAACCCCAGACCATGGACGTAGTTGTGGAAACTCTGTTGAAAGGTGAGCTTAAAGATCCCCCCTGTCTCAGCAATTCCTGGTGGAAAGAGCGCACCGAGTACTGGCCCAGATCCCTAAACCTGGTCAGAGCCCGAGGCCAGTGATAGCTTGTGTACTAAACTACTGTGACAGAGACATGATTCTCAGGAGGGCCAGGAAATTCAGAGATCTCCAATACCAATCCTCCAAGATTTCAGTGTACCCCGACTTCACTCCTGCAGCACAGAAGGACAGGATTTCCTTTGCAGCTGCAAAAAAACAACTTCGGGACCAGGAGTTGCAGTATGCAATGAGTTACCCACAAGGATACGTGTGGTCTTTGACAATAAAACACGTTTTCTCAGACCCTTAAGTAATGTCCTTCCTCGATACACTCCCTAAACGCTGACTTAGGGGGTGAGCAGCGATCTCCTTGTGTTCCATAGTGAGCAAATCCACTGATGGTGAAAGTTCTTTCTCCCTTTTACTTGTACACAAGGCAGGAAAGAAATAGGTATCAATAACTGCTATTATGCTCTGGTTGAAAGGTCAAATCCTTATGTTTATGTAGCGAACAGCCATATCCTTTGTTGGAATTCTGTTTAAGTTGGGGGGTGGTGAGCGTCCTGGATCCAGCCGTGGGGATGGTGCGGTGTGGTTCCTGGTGTCTTCCGGAAAGTTCCTGGGGGAGGGAGGATTGCTAGAAGTTGTAAGGTTGGGGTGCTGGGTGAAGGAGGGGTGGTTGGGTGTTGACATTGCCCTGATTGTGAGGGGGGTGAGGGTGGATGGGGAGGGGAGGGCAGTTGGAATGAAAAGTAATAAAATTGGTCTCGGCATGCAGGCATACAGGCAAATGCACGAAGCATTCACTAGGCTGGCGCGGGATTGATCCCTGGATGGGCGTATGTAGGGTGCTTACCCATCATGCTCAATGATGTAAATGGCACTTAATATCTTGAGTTGGCATGTCATAGGTTTAGGTAGTTATGCGAAATCCAGGCAGAACATTGCTTATGCAACTAGACACAAAAGCAATATTTTATTCCTGCAGGAAACAAATGCCTTGGGGTTGCCTAGTAAAAACCTGGCAGGGTCCTGGGGGGACAATCATTTTTACACGTGCTACTCGTCTCAATCTAGAGGGGTTTTAACCCTGATCCGCAAAACACTCAAGCTTACGCTGAAGAGGGCTCAGATTGATACAAAGGGTCGGTATGTTATTGTTTATGGGGTGATTGAAGGGGCAGAGGTTCTCCTGGTTAATACATATGGCCCCAATGTAGACTCCCACGAATTCTATGAAAACATTGCTAACATCATCGACTCATACCCATCTGTCCCTATTATCTGGGGGGGTGACATGAACTGCATACTTGATCAGGTGATGGACCTCTCTATGTCAGCCCTTAGGCCAATATTGAAGGCTGCTCGTAGCTTGCAAACACAGATGGAAAGGCTTGAGCGTTGTGATACTTTGAGACTCACACACCCACTTGACTGACAATACACATTCTTCTCTGCAGTACATGATATGGCCTCGCGCATATATTATATATTGGTCTCCCAATGACTGGCTGGCAGGGTCCAGCTCATAAATGTTGCCCCCCATACACTATCTGAACATTCCCCAGTTACCCACCAGATGAGAAGGGGTGGGAGAGCCCTGGGGCTTTCCTGTTGGAGGTTTAAATCTAAGGCCTTACATGATATTGTCTTGAAGGCAGATATCGAAGCAGTTATACACACCTACTTTGCCCATAATGCTACTGGGGAGACATCCTAGGGCATGATGTGGCAAGCTTTCAAGGCATACATTAGGGGAATGGCCATTTCGATAGAACTAGGGGTGCTGAAAACTATTAGACGCAACCTTGAGAGCTGTGAGTCCAATTTAAAGCAGTTGCAGGATGCCCAAGCTTCCACATCTAACCCGGCCACCCTGGCTGAGATACATTCCACACTTGATACATTTTGCTTACATGCTGAACGGGAAATTAAATATTTCTCAAAACCAGCGGCGGCTCGGCAATAGGGCAAAGGGGAGCACCTTGGCAAAAGACACTTGCTAGACTGGTCCGTGCAGAACGTAGCCCACAGCCCATTGACGCTGTACTGGGTGAACAGGGCGCAACCAAATACTCGGACCATGAGATACTGGGGGTGTTTGTGCAATTTTATGAAACCTTGTACTGAGCCAACCTGCCTAAGGGGTCATCAGCTATTCAATCCCTGCTGCAGGACCTGCCCCTCTCCAGACTGTCGGCCACAGCCAGGGAAGGGATCAATGGACCACTTACCACTGAAGAAGCAATGGGAGTTATCAGTGACCTCCCCAGGGGTAAGGCACCAGTGGGAAGAAGGAGAGAGACACAAGAAACTGGGGCGGGCACCGCTTTGTTGCTGCTTATTTCAAATTCAGGTATATAAATATACTACTGTGTTTTGGGGTGCAGCCCACTGAATCATGCTACCATGCGTCAGCACGTTTTGAGTGAACTGAAAGAAGAAAGACCTAGGCTAACTTGCCTGCGGTGTGGGCCGCACACCCTTAAGTCCCAATTGGGTTTCAACGAAAGTATGATGTTTTGTGGATTCACATCAACGAATCATTAGTTATTTGAGCTTGGTGATTTATTTAGAATAACTGTGAACAATAGCTTTTCTGATGGGCAACAGAAGCCCTTACTGCCTATGTGCTACCGAAGACACTTCGCGAAGCCATTATCATAGTCCTTTTCAAGCCGGGTAAGCCAGCCAATGAGTGCGGATCTGATAGACCGCTCTTGTTAATGAACGCTGATGTAACGCTCACCTGATTCCCACGGAGGCGCTGGTCTAGGCAGGAAGGTGTCTGTGACTCGAAAGTGATGTGCAGGACTCGGTTGGCTTCTGGGGCTGAGCCTCTTCGCACTGTGTGTCGAACTCGAAGGGTGAGATTTCTGCAGGTGAGAGAATATGGGGGTTAATGATCTGGGCAGTTGAGTGTCTCTCTCTCTCTCTCTATTCCCAGCTTCCCCGTAGACTCCCCCAGGTCAACATGCTCACCTTAGATAGGTGAATGCTGGGCTCTCCATCTGCGTCTGGTGCAGGGTGCCGTTGCCAGTTCCTTCACTGGGTAAAACGTAGGCCTCTTAACATCAGAGGATCGCTACCACCGTTAACTGCACGAGCGGTGAGTTTCCGGACACCTTTTGTCCTTAAAGTCTTTAGGTGCGAGGGCACCTTTATGTAGATCCGGGTTTGGTATAATGCTTTCTCCTATTAGTTTTGCAGGGCTCTGGAGACAGAGGATGGTGTGAAGGGAGCCAAAGCTGGAGCCAGAGCCTTGGAATGGGAATGAAGCGCTTGGAATGCGTGAGTAAATGCAAGCGCTCTAACTGTTTCTTTTCTCTTGCAGCTGCGGGTTCGTGCTGAAGAGATGCTGGAAAACGCTGGAGTATTTGCAGGCGTCCTATTATGGCGAGCGCGATGGGCATAAGTAAATACCTGTCTAATGTCTCTCCTTTGTCTTTCAGGTCCGGATTGCAGCGTTGGAGACCCAGAGTGCCGGTAAGAAATAACTATGCCTTTGTTTTCACAGGCGGAGATGCAGCATGATGAAATGGGCGCTGCCGATGAATCAGGTGAGTAATGCGCTTCGTATGAAGGTTGCCGTGCTAACCTGTAGTTTCTTATTTTGCAGGTGCTGCTGAAGACTGGATGCGGGGATGGTAAGTATTGTTCTTGCAGGTTCTGCTGAAGACTGGATGCAGGAATGGTAAGTATTATTCTTGCAGGTTCGGGCCCGGATAGAAGAAAAGCTGGAACAGACTCGGTGAGCGTTCTGCTGCAGATGCAGAATAACGCGAAGCACGTTTCATCAATCGGGTGTGGTTTAAATAGCCTTGGAGTGCTGAGGCGTCTTCCTCCACGGCCCCGCCTAGGTAAGAAAAGAGTTCCTGTTCCAGAAGAGTTCCAGTGTTGTATCCAGGGACTGGAGCTTGCCCCACCCAGGTAAGAAAGTAGTTCCGGCTTACTGAGGATTCCTATGCAGCTGGTAAGTAAGCAGCATGGCCTGCTGCAGGTAAGTCCACCCAAGCATATTCATATAGATTATGAGCCCAGCGCTTCCAGTGCCGGGACTGATGGCATTGATGAGCCTGGCGCCACCAGCGCCAGGACAAGGTCCAAAAGGTCCCAGTGGGGAGCGGCTGGTGCCTAGGATTAAGGTTAGGGGCTGTTATGTTTCACTGACATCATAGACGCCGGCTTGTATATATAACATGTTCTTTATTCATTAAGTCAGATAGACAACGACCCCCGGGAGGGCTTCAACCACCGTCCACAGTCTTCCCTTCACCTTTCTCCCACGTGCTTGGAACCTGGAACCCCGGGGTGAGGATCCACATTCCAAGTACATACAAACCATAACTCTGACGAAATGTATAGCTTAAATGTAACATTGACATCCTAACACCTCCTTCCTTTCTAACATTTGACAAAAAACTAAACCTCTCATGTCTGAACAAATGTTATTAATTTTAACTAAGGTAAAATCTTGAAACGTAACCATATTTCAAATTGTGCTGGGCAGGTGCCAGTAACTTAACTTGAATCTACTGCAACCTCTTTTCCTATTTTTTTTTTTTTAAACTTTGTGCTGATAGAAATATGTCGACAGTGGTGCTAATTCCTGAGACCTTATAAGAAAAATCTGTCACTCTCTTCCTTTGGAGCATTTGATGATTGCTACTCTCTCCTTGTTCCAAATACCTCCACCTCTGACTAATACAGATGAACCTAAATCCTTTACCACTTGTTTGGGCTCAGAATATAAAGATGCTCCCTTGCGTACTTTGATGGGCAGCTTAATTTTGATCCAATCACCTTCATTAATCTTAAATTCTTTACAACAGTTTCTTAGATCATACCTTACCTTGGATTTAACTCCTGCCTCAAACATTCTACTCCTCACTCTTCCCACATCCACTTCAACCATCCTGGATTTTCCCATCCATCCTGGACATAGATGAGAATTGGGTTTCCTACCTCTCAACATCTCAAATGGCGTTAATCCTGTGACACTATGGGGTGTTATTCTATACTGGAATGTCCTTTCCATCGCCGTCTTGAACCAATCCCCACCAGTTGCTACTGCAATTCTTATGGCTTCCATCAACGTCCTATTGAAACGTTCAACACATCCATTGCTTTGGGGATGATAGAGGGAAGTGTTTACCTGTTCAATACCATTCTGATCTAAAAATTCTCTAAATTCCTTGGATGTTAATTGAGATCCATTATCCGACAAACATCTCCTAGGAAAACCTTCTCTCCAAAACAGTTGTTCTAGGAATCTTGTGATACTGCTGCTAGAAATATCTCTAAGTAAACAAATCTCTGGCCATTTGGACAATAAATCTATGACCACCAGTAAATAACTGTCTCGGGCCCCTCCAATATTAAATGGTCCTAATAAATCTATAGCAATCTCATCCCATGGTACCCTCGGTGTTTCCCTAATAACCATGGGTACTTTTTGTATTCTCAGACCTTTGTTTCCCTCCAGACACTCGGTGCACTCCTTGACTTGCTCTTCAATCTCTTTATCAATACCAGGCCACCAGAACTCAGCTCTTATTATACCTTTGGTCCTAGCTATACCTAAATGCCCTTCATGGGCTAGTTCTACTACTTGTCTCCTCATTCCCTGAGGAACTATCATCTGATGCCCTCTATATAGATACTTGTCATTGATCCATAAGTCTCCTTTAACTCTGGCAAATCCACCCATATCACCTTTGTAATTCATTACTCCATTTTCCCTCACTAATGTTAGTATTTTCTGGTATATTGAATCTTCACTACTCGCTTTATCCCACTCACTTTTTTTAAGGACTCATGCACCTGGAAAATCTCAAATGTTTCTTCCTGATCTGATTGTTCTAATCTAATGTGGCCATCTCTATGAACAGATCTTGACAAGGCATCTGCCACGACATTAACTTCACCGCTAATGTGAATCATAGTAAATTGCAAACCTTGAAGAGCTGTTACCCATTTCATTATACGTCTTGATACACCTTCCAGCCCACCTTTGGTAAAAATACCAACCAATGGTTTATGATCAGTGCAAATCTCAAATTTCCTTCCCCAAAGAAACCTTTTGAATTTCTCAACACCCCAAATGCAAGCAAGAACCTCTTTCTCCACCACTGAATATCTGACTTCAGGATCTTTCAGTGACCTTGAGGCAAACGCTATCGTATGCATCCCCTCTGAATCTTCTTGCATCAGAACTGCACCTATGCCATAGTCACTGGCATCTACGAAAAGTAGTGTGCGTTTCCCTTCTTCAAATGTCTTTAGAATGGGAGCATTAATTATGGCCTTTTTTATCATTTCAAACTCAACCTTACAGTCTTCACTCCATTTAAATATCACACCTTTGCGCGTGAGCCTTCTCATGTGTCTTGACATGTCTGACAAATTCTTAATGAATTTGCCATAGAATTCGACTAACCCTAAAAACGATAACACTTCAGCTTTGGATTTGGGATCTTCCATTTTTCTTATTGCTTCAATGGCCTCCTCTTTCGGTTTGACTCCCTCAGCAGTGATTTCGTGGCCTAAATAAACTACTTTACTTGCCTTGAATGTACATTTTTCTGACGCTATTGTTAAACCAGCTTCTCCTAATATGTCTAACACCCTTTTTAACCGTCTGTCATGTTCCACCTCATCATTGCCACAAACTAGAACATCATCTTGGTAGTACATCACTCCTTTCTCTCCACCTAGTAATTTGTACATAATACTCTGAAATACACTCGCCGCCGACACCAAACCGAACGGCATTCGTACACACCTAAATAAGCCATTAGGAGTAATAAATGCTGTTAAATCTCTGGAATCTGGATGTAACTCAATTTGGTGATAAGCTGACTTGAGATCTAAAATTGAAAATATTTTCGATCCAGAGACACCCACCAGTAGATCATCTATCCTAGGTAGTGGAAACCTATCTGCCACCACCATACTGTTAAGATGTCTTAAGTCAATGCATATTCTCAAGGACCCCGAAGCTTTACGAACTACTACTATGGGACTCACCCATTCTGAAGATTCAATTCTTTCAATAACCCCTTCATTCTCCATTTTTTTTAATTCACTTTCTACCCCCTCTTTAAGTGCCAGGGGAATGGTGCGCAATTTCGCGATCTTGGGAACTGCCCCTTTTTTTAATCGTATCTTGTGAACAAATCCCTTCATACATCCAAGCTTATTTTCTTTTTCAATCAAACTCTCACCATTCACTGTTAAGACTTGTTCAGGATGACCTGCTTCAAGTCTGATTTTTAGTTCAGCTTGATCACTCCACGATAATAACTCTCCCCCTTTGTTGGCAACATAAATAGTGGTGGTGGCTTCTCTATCTTTAAACTGCAGTTTGGCATCAAAGTATCCTATAATCTCTATTGGTTTGTCACCATATGCATTCACCTTAATTTTATTTTCTCTCAATGTACAACAATTAAATCTCTCTTTCCATACCTGTACTCCTATTAATGTATAGTCCGCCCCGCTATCCATTAGCATCAATATTTGTATCCCATTAACTAACACCATGGCATATGGCTTTTTCTTCTTCACTTGCCCATCAATGGCATTCACCATGAACACCACCTCTCTACCATTCTCGACATAATCATCCTCCTCATTATTTTCCCTGACATCGAAAACTTGACCTGAATTGGAATTAATGTTTCTACAACATCTAGCTATGTGTCCACGTATACCACAGTTGTTGCATATGACATGTATTGCAAAACACTCCTTGTCCGATGCTACATGTGAGAAACTCCCACACCAGAAACACCTTCTTGTTGGTGCATCTCTATTTGTCGCTGCTTCTTTAGGATACCTGGAAAAATTAGACTCTCTGGAGAAATTCCTATTGTCTTTGACCAACCCTTGACGATTCCAACTTTTCCCCGCTGGTGGTCTACTCTCCTGTCGATCCTCGCCTTTTTTCCCGTTCTGTAACTGTCTTTTTGAAAAAGTTAAGCCCATCCTCGTCTTAACTTTTGATACTTTCTGAACTGCACCCTCTGTTTCTTCCAACTTGGGTTTTTCTATGTTCAACTGATTGTCTGCTTGGAGTAACTTTATGCATTTATCAGTGTGTTCCACCATCTTGGCAATCTCTATTGCTCTGTCCAATGTGGGATCCTTCTCCTTCCAAAGCTCTTTCCTAATATTATCATTGTTGCATTTGATCATTAATTGATCCCGTATGTGTTCTTCTTGACAGTGAGTAAATCTACACTTCACTGCTAAACCCCTCAGAGCTGTAATAAAGTCTTCTATGTTCTCTCCATTCTTTTGTTCCCTGGTGGCGAATTTGTATCTCTCTAAGATAATGTTCTTCTCTATTTTATAATGTTTGTCTAGCTTGGCTAGTGCCTTCTCATATGGGCCTGTGTCTGGTGTGTCTGTAGGCTCTGGTAATTTCCTTAACACTTCCTGGCCTGCTGTCCCTAGACAATGAAACAATAAGGCTTCTTTCCTTTCATTAGAATAATTGGGGCCAAATACTGCTAACGCATATTTATGGAAGCCTTCCTTCCAATCTGTCCATCGTACTCTAGGTTCTCCAGGTGAAGACAAAAAAAATACAGGAGCTGGAACATTTGCCATTGTATACTGTTGTACCTGTATTTGTAGATGCTATGCTGTGGCACGGTTTCAAATTTCCCTCAATTCAAGCATGTACACACTTGCGTTATGTAACTCACCGCCACTTGTATGGTGTGGTGCTATCCGTTTGTTCCTTCCAATCCGTTGAATGGTACACTCATCTAGTGTCCTTCAGGACGCTACTCTGCCTTAATCATCTCGCCAAGTCGCCGAGCTTCGGCTGGATCGCTCTGTCTTTGTTTGTTTACCTAATCGCTGGTCCGCTTATGTGTTTCCTTTCTTTGCGTGGGGACGTCAGTTACGGCGTCCGTTACGCCGTAAGGTCCTTTTCTCTGTTGCTTTCGTTGCGTCACTTGATCTTGTAATACGAACGTTATCAATGCGTGTGGCAGAGTGGCGTTGGCTTGCGCATGCAGGTATTTTTAAAAGAAAACTACTTTGCACACTGTCGCTTTGTGTACTTGAAAGGAATATCGTCGGTACCTGTGTTCAGTTGGTTATTTTCTTATCTAGTTCGTCTGGATAACCTATCACGGCGTGATCGATTGCTTCCTCTTTTCCCGATTCGTAGTCGTAGTATCCTTAGTTAATGTTGTGCCGGGGGTCGTCTCTGAAAATCCCATATCCTCGTCGCCAGTTGTTATGTTTCACTGACATCATAGACGCCGGCTTGTATATATAACATGTTCTTTATTCATTAAGTCAGATAGACAACGACCCCCGGGAGGGCTTCAACCACCGTCCACAGTCTTCCCTTCACCTTTCTCCCACGTGCTTGGAACCTGGAACCCCGGGGTGAGGATCCACATTCCAAGTACATACAAACCATAACTCTGACGAAATGTATAGCTTAAATGTAACATTGACATCCTAACAGGGGCCTGCTTCCAAGGACGTTGGGCTGGTCCTGACTCCTTGGAAGCAGTGATCATGACAGTACCCCCCCTCAAGGCCCCTCCCAAGCGTGTCTTCTCTGGGGGTTTTGGTTTGTCGGGGTGATTCAGATGGAATTTCTTGACCAGACGAGGTGCATGGACATATTCTGAGGGTTCCCAAGACCTTTCCTGGGGGGCGTATCCTTTCCAATCAACCAGATAATATAATTTAGATTTGGAGATTTTGGAATCTAGGATGTTCTTTACTTCGAATTCGAGTTCTCCATCTACTAAAACAGGTTCTGGGGGTTCGGTCAATCGGGTTTCTGGTTGTACTGGTTTTAGTAAGGAGACATGGAATACTGGATGTATTTTCATATGCGAAGGTAATTCCAATTTGACAGCTACCGGATTAATTATAGCAGAGATGAGATAGGGTCCAAGGTATCTCGGAATGAAGGTGCGGGGTCCTTTTAGAGGCAGGTGCTTAGTGGATAACCAGACCTGATCTCCTACTGCGTAGTGAGGGGCCTCTTTACGGTGTTGATCTGCTCCTTTCTTGAATTGAGCTTTAGCTCTTTGCAGATGGGCAGTGGCTTCCTTAAAAGCACGAGTGATCTCAGAGTGCAAGTGATCCACCGCAGGTGCTTCGAATTCTTGGGGCGGATCCAGGTTCGAGGTCCTAGGATGGTGTCCATATAATAAGAAGAAGGGAGTCTTCCCGGTTCCCGAATGAGTCGAATTGTTATAAGCGTACTCCGCGATCCAAAGAATGTCCTTCCAAGGGTTTTCAGTTTGTTGGAGCATGCAACGTAGATATTGCTCTAGAGTTTGATTTGTCCTCTCGGTTTGTCCGTCAGTTTGGGGATGGTGACTGGTTGAAAGTCTCACATCAATTTGGGCTAAACGACAGCAACTTCGCCAAAAGTGGGAGATGAATTGACTTCCCCTATCGGAGACCAAAACCGAGGGAAAACCGTGTAGCCGAATGATGTTTTCTAAGAATTCTCGGGCCAATACTGAAGCTGTAGGTAGGCCTTTCAGGGGAATGAAGTGAGCCATCTTGGAGAATAGATCCACGACTACTAAAATGGTATTATACCCTGAGCATGGAGGTAAGTCCGTGATGAAATCCATGGACAGGGTATGCCATGGACAGGGAGGGATGTCTAGTGGATGTAAGAGGCCGGCTGGTTTCTCCTTCTGACTTTTATTTTGGGCACATACACAGCAGGAGATTACGAAGTCTCTAATATCCTTCTTCCATGATGGCCACCAGAAATGTCTTTTGACCTTTTCCATGGTTTTGGTAATGCCAGGGTGACCCTCCATTAGTGAATACAAGAACAAGTGATAACAGGAGATCACTTGTTCTTGTATTTTCTCACTGGGCAAGTACAATCGTCCTCGGAAATATGGAAGGTCTTGATCCACAGTGAATTCTTTTCCCTTTAATTGCCAGTCCTGTAATTCGGCCGGAGTTAGGATTGATTTGACTGTAGTCTTGATGTCTTCAAAGGATTGAGCGCTGACCAAGCCCAAAATCCTTTGTTCTGGAATTATGGGTATTGGTTCTGGATTGGTCAAGTGTTCATTATTCCCATCCGGGAGAGGGCATCTGCTTTTCCGTTTTTACTGCCTGGTCGATAAGTAATTATAAAGTCAAACTCAGCCAAAAACAGAGCCCAGCGAAGTTGCCTGGAAGACTGAGCCTTGGCCGTCTTTAGATATTGTAAGTTGCGGTGATCTGTCATTACGGTGACTGTGTGTCTGGCTCCCAAAAGATAATGCCGCCAGGCTTTAAAGGCCGATCTGATAGCTAAAAGTTCCTTGTCTGTAATTGAATAGTTGATCTCGGGAGCCGAGAATTTGCGAGACCAAAAGGCTACAGGATGTAATTGGTGTGTGACCGGATCTCTTTGTGATAAAACTGCCCCCATAGCTAGACTAGAAGCATCCGTTTCCACAATGTAGGGGAGTTCTGGACGAGGATGTTTTAGAACAGGTGCAGAAATGAATTTAACTTTTAAGTCCTGAAAGGCTTGTTCTGCCTCGGTAGACCACTCAAAACGTTTGTTCTTCTTTAACAGAGCGGTGATGGGTTGGACAATTCGAGAGAATTCAGGAATGAATCTACGGTAAAAGTTAGCGAAACCTAACATGCTTTGAACTCCTTTTACAGAGGTTGGTGAAGGCCACTTGATGATCGCATCGACTTTTTTCGAATCAATATGGACTCCGTTAGGGGACAATATGAATCCCAGGAACTCAACTTCAGTTACGTTGAAAACGCATTTTTCAAGCTTAGCAAAAAGGTTATGTTGACGTAATCTCTCAAGGACTTCTTTAACATGTTTCTGATGTTCCTCTTCAGATGATGAATAGACGAGGATGTCATCAATGTAGACAACAACACATACATCGATGAGTTCTCTAAGGACATCGTTCATAAATACTGGAAGGCGGCCGGAGCGTTACAAAGTCCAAAGGGCATAACTTGATACTCAAATAGCCCATACTTGGTGCGGAAGGCCGTCTTCCATTCATCGCCCTCCTTTATTCGTACCAAATGGTAGGCTCCTCTGAGATCCAACTTTGTATATATACATGCGTCTTTGACTTGGTCCAGGAGTTCAGGGATCAAAGGTAACGGGTATCTGTTTTTAACGGTGATCTGATTCAGGGCGCGGTAATCTATACAAGTCCTAAGGTCTCCTTCCTTTTTCGGAATGAAGAACAAAGCCGAGGAAGCTGGAGATTTTGAAGGACGAATAAACCCGTTAGCTAGGTATTGGTCCAGATATTGTCTGAGGTGAAGATTCTCTGGCTCGGTGAGGGCATAAATCCTACTGCAAGGAGGAGTTGTTCCAGGTATCAGATCTATTTGACAGTCGTAAGACCTATGAGGAGGCAGGGTGTTAGCTTGGTCCTTCCGAAAGACGTCTTGGAATTCCTGGTATTCGGGAGGTAATTTGGGAACCTCAGAAGAGATTGCCGCCAATGAGACATCAGGCCGAGAATAACAAGTGGTCAAACATTCTGGAAACTGAACCGTCTTTGCTCGCCAATCAATCCGAGGATTGTGCTTCTCTAACCAAGGAATTCCCAGAATGATCTGGAACTGAGGGGCCTTGATCACATCGAACACGATTTTCTCCCGGTGTCCATCTTGGCTCACTAACGTCACTTCTTGGGTGGCGTGCGTTACTGGTCCGGAGGCTATCTCCGTGACATCCACTGTAGTAATGACGTCTTTTACTGCCTTAGGGACAAGAGGTAGATTCATCCTTGATGCCATTTCACGATCCACATAATTACCGATTGCTCCGCTGTCGATGTAAGCTTCAATTGCATGCAAACGATCCGGACGTTCAGGGCTAATGAGGACCATAGGCACCACGAAATGCGAGGTCACAGGACAGATTTTAACGCTCGGCAAGAGGACCTCTACACTTGTCGGGCTTGGTCGTTTCCCTGTTCAGAATTTGTGGCACTGGTATCTGCGGCTCCTACAGCCTTCTTAGCTGGTTTCACTGGACAGTCTCGAAGAAAGTGCCCCGAGTTTCCACAATAGAGGCATAATTGCAGCTGTCTTCTTCTTTCCCGCTCCTTTTGGGTTAAAGGTCCTTTCATGCCCCCTATTTGCATGGGTTCCACGGTGTCAGCTCCCCTAGTAGAGGTCTGTGGTTTAGAAAACACTCGGGTGTCAAATTTGGAACGATCAGCCTTCCTGTTCTGTAATCTGTGGTCTAATTGAACGACTAAGTCAATATAGTCTGAGCATTCTTGTGGAGGATTCACAACTTGAGCTAACACATCCTTGAGCTCTCCACGCAGGCCTCTCTAGAAAAGCGTTATTCTTTTGTCCTCAGGCCATTGGGTTTCCACTATAAGTCTGTTGAATGAAGCAATATAAGTCAAGAGTTCTTGATTACCCTGCCGTAATGAAAGGAGTTCATTGTCCAAGGCCTGCCCTTGTGCATGTCTTGCGAACAGTTTCTCCATGCTGGACTGGAAGGCCTGGAAATCATGAAGAACCGGATCATCCTGAGTGACTAAAGGGATCGACCAATCTGCGGCACTGCCACTGAGATAAGAAAGTACGAAAGCCACCTTGGTCTGATCTGTTGGGAAGGCAGCTGGTCGACATAAAAAGTGTAGGCGGCACTGGTTAATAAACACTGCAAACTTCTTTGGGTCACCGGAAAAGCGTTCGGGCGGAGCCAAGGGCACATTACCAGGTAGATTGATTTGCACAGGATTTGAGGATGCTGAAGGATAACTTCCTCCTGGAGCGGGCAAAGGTGTCTGTCCTGCCTGCGTTTGTAGCAATTGCCTAGCGAGATCCTCTGTTCGCTCCTTGGATATTATCAGCTCTCTTCTTAGTGAGTTTGTTTCCTGACGAGCTGCATGTACTTCTGCTCTTAATTCCCCAAGCAATTGGGCCAAATAATCAGTGTCCGAGGTTTCCATTGCGCCTGGGTAGGAATTTTGCGGTGGGCTTCGCGTTCTGTAACGCTCACCTGATTCCCACGGAGGCGCTGGTCTAGGCAGGAAGGTGTCTGTGACTCGAAAGGTGATGTGCAGGACTCGGTTGGCTTCTGGGGCTGAGCCTCTTCGCACTGTGTGTCGAACTCGAAGGGTGAGATTTCTGCAGGTGAGAGAATATGGGGTTAATGATCTGGGCAGTTGAGTGTCTCTCTCTCTCTCTCTCTATTCCCAGCTTCCCCGTAGACTCCCCCAGGTCAACGTGCTCACCTTAGATAGGTGAATGCTGGGCTCTCCATCTGCATCTGGTGCAGGGTGCCGTTGCCAGTTCCTTCACTGGGTAAAACGTAGGCCTCTTAACATCAGAGGATCACTACCGCCGTTAACTGCACGAGCGGTGAGTTTCCGGACACCTTTTGTCCTTAAAGTCTTTAGGTGCGAGGGCACCTTTATGTAGATCCGGGTTTGGTATAATGCTTTCTCCTATTTGTTTTGCAGGGCTCTGGAGACAGAAGATGGTGTGAAGGGAGCCAAAGCTGGAGCCAGAGCCTTGGAATGGGAATGAAGTGCTTGGAATGCGTGAGTAAATGCAAGCGCTCTAACTGTTTCTTTTCTCTTGCAGCTGCGGGTTCGTGCTGAAGAGATGCTGGAAAACGCCGGAGTATTTGCAGGCGTCCTATTATGGCGAGCGCTATGGGCGTAAGTAAATACCTGTTTAATGTCTCTCCTTTGTCTTTCAGGTCCGGATTGCAGCGTTGGAGACCCAGAGTGCCGGTAAGAAATAACTATGCCTTTGTTTTCACAGGCGGAGATGCAGCGTGATGAAATGGGCGCTGCCGATGAATCAGGTGAGTAATGCGCTTCGTATGAAGGTTGCCATGCTAACCTGTAGTTTCTTATTTTGCAGGTGCTGCTGAAGACTGGATGCGGGGATGGTAAGTATTGTTCTTGCAGGTTCTGCTGAAGACTGGATGCAGGAATGGTAAGTATTATTCTTGCAGGTTCGGCCCGGATAGAAGAAAAGCTGGAACAGACTCGGTGAGCGTTCTGCTGCAGATGCAGAATAACGCGAAGCACGTTTCATCAATCGGGTGTGGTTTAAATAGCCTTGGAGTGCTGAGGCGTCTTCCTCCACGGCCCCGCCTAGGTAAGAAAAGAGTTCCTGTTCCAGAAGAGTTCCAGTGTTGTATCCAGGGAGTGGAGCTTGCCCCACCCAGGTAAGAAAGTAGTTCCGGCTTACTGAGGATTCCTATGCAGCTGGTAAGTAAGCAGCATGGTCTGCTGCAGGTAAGTCCACCCAAGCATATTCATATAGATTATGAGCCCGGCGCTTCCAGTGCCGGGACCGATGGCATTGATGAGCCTGGCTCCACCGGCGCCAGGACAAGGTCCAAAAGGTCCCAGTGGGGACCATCTGGTGCCTAGGATTAAGGTTAGGGGCCTGCTTCCAAGGACGTTGGGCTGGTCCTGACTCCTTGGAAGCAGTGATCATGACAGCTGATATGAAAATATTCACTAAAAAAATTGCAAATAGGCTCCTTCCCCTAATGCCACACCTGATTCATGCTGACCAGGCGTGGTTTACCCCAGGGAGATCCACTGCGTTGAATGTACGCCGGTTGTTTACTACTATGGCACACCTTTCACAGGAGGCCTCCGCAGAAGCGGTTACATTAGAAATACAGAAGGCCTCCGTCATGGTATCCTGGTACCTATTTGCTGTACTGGAACACTATGGACTGTGGGCAAACCTCATTGCATACATCAAACTCATATACACGCAGCCTATGGCTAGGGTCCTAGTCAACTCCCAACTTTCTAGACCGCTCCCCCCTGGGGAGAGGAATGCAACAGTGCTGCCCCCTCTATTACCTACTATTCGCAATGGTCATTGAACCCAAGGCAGATGTGATTAGCGAACGCCATAAAGATAGGGGAATCCGACTGAGAGGACCACCAGAAATTATCTCCCTATATGCTGATGATGTCATGTTTTACGTCCAGGAACCACACACTAACATAGGTCTGATAATGACGGACATTATGGAATTTGGCGGTCACTGTGGGTTTGTCGTCAACTACTCCAAGTCTGAGGTTTCCCCCTTGATGGACAGAACGACTAGGCCCCTGGGCGAATATCCCCTGCAATGGGCTCCTGAAGGCATGAAATACCTGGGGGTCTGGATAGTCATAGATCCCGCCTCTCTCCTCTCCTAATGAAGTTTACGTCCAGGATAGAGTGAGGAGATGGAAGAACATACCACTGTCCCTAGCAGGTAGACTAGCGTTAATAAAATGTTTCCTGTTGCCCAAGCTCCTATATTTGTTTACCAATGTGCCGATATGGCCAGGCAAGAAATACTTCGTCACACTACACCGTTCTCTGTCGTGATTCCTGTGGCACGTGGGTGTAGTCGGAAAAAAGTGGGAAGAACTAGCACAGCCATTCTCTAAGAGGGGGATTCACAGCACCTCACTTTGAAAATTATTGGCTTGCTGCCCAGTCTGAGAAACCTGAGGATATTCTCCCAAGCAGGACTTAGGAGCCCCTTATTCAGGTGACCAGGGGAGGGCTGGCACTCTCAGATCCCAACCCTGGGGGTGGACGAGCGAGGGAGGATCTCCTGGATAGGGGATCCCGGGGTTATGCAAAGGGGAATACCCGAAGGGAGACGCAGTATTATACCAAGGAGGGTGAGTCGGAGGAAGTCCCTGAGGTTTTCCTTGGTTATTCTACATCTACCTCCCTTCCATCCAAAGACATTAATTTAACAATATCCTACCACCCTGTTACCCTCAAAACACATAACTCCCAGAATTCTTGTTTCACTGCTCTTCATTTGAATACTCCCCATCCTTCTGCTCCACGCCCCTCTGGTTATTCTTTTCCAAACACCCAATCTATTATGACAGAAAACTACTGTTCCCAAAATCACCCTGGATTTTTTTTTTACGTTAATCCCGATAATGCCCGTTTTTGCTTCCCAAACCCTATCAATCTCAACCTTCCAACTTTACCAACACCCTTAGGACGAAGAATATACTTTCCCATGACAAACCCTTTCTTTTTGACACAACCACTTTCTCACCCCATGGAAGACAGCAGACTAACGCCAAGACCCGTTCAGCTGACATGTCCCAATACAAGCGTCAGGCAAAGTTAGGCAATTGACTTAAATCACACACACCTGACGGCCCTTCCTTTTCCCCACAGGGATAAAAGGCAGAGCAAGAGAGCACAGTACGAGCAAGGTAGACCGCATGACGAGACGCCTATCCAGACCCAACGTTCAAGAGGAGGAGAAAGGCAGCAAATATTGAGGGGCTGATGAGGAGATACACGACCTTGCCTTCTTCGACAAAACCCAGCAAATCCTCCGCTGAAAGAATCATAAGGTCGAGAACAATAGCCCAAGTGTGCTTCAGCTGATGTCAATGGTACACAGAGTGTATCGACGCTGATAAGCCGGAGCAAGAGAGACTCCTGCTTCCGTTGTGCCCGCCTTGACTACAGTTAAGAGGAACACGAAGCGGTTGTTATGGTTCCCGCTCCTCGTCCCCCTCCACAGCCTAGGCGGACAACGTCTAGGGTTCCCCTTACTGATTACCGCTTTAATTCGGCTGCCCCATTCTTTTGGCATTGACGGTTGCCTTGGAGATGTGCTTCAGCCGCCATGTCCAATGGGAGGCATTGCTCTAAGCTTCCATGCCGCTTTTCCTGGAGCGATCATGTGGTAGTGTCAGCTGTTGAGTCTGAAAGATCACACCCCCAACGTACCCAGCGTACGCATAAAAGTCACCTTTGCAGTATGGACGCTGCTTCCAATTGACTTTGCTCATTCGGACAAGCTTTTTTTTTCAAAATATTTTTATTTTTATTTTAAGTGAAAACAGTATAAACAAACTTGTGACATTATACACAATAAACCAATAAAACACTTAACAAAGCACAACACTACACTCCCCCCCTCCCCCCCAAGAGCTCATCCACAGGGTAGTTCCGTATCGACCTGGTGTGGCCGGGTGACTTCCTCCTCCGAGGCAGTAGGTTCTCCTCGTACCCCAAACAGACCAGTGATTAATGACCTCCAGGCTACTAGGTTGCCCACATCCTCCTCCCCGCATTTACTGCATGCCTCTTGCCAGACCATGGTTTCAGCCTCCGCCCATTTTTGGAGATCCCTCCACCACATCTCTATCCTAGGTTTGTAGCATTGCTTCCAGTTCATAGCTATCCTCCTCTTAGCGAGTATATACGCTAGGTCTCTCAGTTTCCCCAGATGTCTGGTGTTCTTTGGACTGGAAAACCCCCCTAGAAGGCAAGCCCAGGTCGTGTCAATGCTTATCGGGACCCCTTTGTCAGCCAACTTCTGTGACACCTCTCCCCAGAAGACTTCAATTACTGGGCAGGACCAGAACATATGCGTCATGTCCGCGTTCTCCTCGTTACACTTCGGGCATGCTTGCCTGCCCGAGTTAGCAAACTTAGCTATTCTCTTGGGGGTCAAATACGCTCTGTGTGTGATATATAGTTGGATTTGCTGTAATCTAGCATTCCTGGACACTTTTTTATGATATCCCAGAGCCCGTTCCCACATCCCATCCGTCATCTGAACCCCCACCTCCATTTCCCATTCTAGTCTCAAGTCTGTCAAGTCCTTTCCCACTCGGGACATCACCACCTCGTACAATCTGGAGATCTCGTGTCCGCCCTCTGATATGTCATATATTGTGTCAATCAGGGCATCCGGATCCTCCGCTAACACCGTCTCAGGCCAAGATTTTCGGATAATCTGTACCAACCTGAAGTATGTAACATATTGGCCCCCATGTAACCCAGCTTCTTCTTCTAAGTCTGCAAAATCCTTGATGGCCCCATCTTGCCATATATCTCCTAACGTGGCCAACCCAACCGGTTCCCAGTACATTCTGATCAATTTTCTAAGTTGACCATCTCCCGCAGTCAAGGCAACCAGTGGCACCTGCGGCGAACACGGATCCGGGCTTTCCAGTAACCGGCATGCTCTACGCCACATTTTCCATCCAAGTAACAGCATACCAGGGCAAAGGTTTAAATCTTGTCTAGGGACCCAGATGATCTCCTTCAAATAAAACGAGGTGCAATCTGTCCCAACCAATCTGGACTCGGGAGATTCCTCATCAGAGAGCCACTGTGTAACATATTGCAATTGGCTCGCTACATAATAGGCCTCAAAATGTGGTAATTTAATTCCTCCTTTATCGTAGAAGTTTTGTAGCTTCCACAGCGCCACTCGGTTGCGAGTGCCGTGCCATAGGAAGTCCCTGCACATACTGTCGAGTTTAGTAAAGAACTTCCTAGCTATTAAGTATGGTATGTTGTTGAAGAAATGCAGCAGTCTAGGCAAGACAACCATTTTAAGCAACGCCCCTCGCCCTATCATCGCTAGCGGCAGTTTTTCCCAAAATCGCATAGACGCACGGATTTTATCCACAGCAACCTCGGTGTTGTGCAGATGTTCGTTTCTCACAGTGTGATATATGTCTATTCCGAGGTATCGGAAGGACTCGGCTGCCCAAGGCACGGGCAATACCGGTAAGCGTTCCGTGGGGACCCTCGAATAGTACCCTAGAGGGAACATGCTCGACTTGTCAGGATTAACCGCTATGCCGGACAATTCGGCATACTTCTGCATGACCTCCAAAACATACTGGAGGTTCTCTTCAGGATACTTTAGGTACAGCAGCAGGTCATCGGCATATAAGGATATCAAATGGCTCTTTCCTCCCACCTCGATGCCCACCAGGTCATATTGCTGTCTAAGATATACCGCTAAGGGTTCCAAGGCCAATATGTATAACATCGGGGACCAAGGACATCCCTGCCTAGTACCCCTACTTAGGTGCCACTTGTCAGATATCACTGATCCCGTACGCACCCTAGCCGTAGGCTGACTATACAGTAGTCTCGCCCATCTGATATAGCCTGGCCCAAACCCATATTCCCTCAGGACCGCAAACAGCCATGGCCACCTCACCGAATCAAACGCCTTAACTGCGTCTAGGGAGATCACTGCCATTTCCTCATCTCTTCTGTTCCCTTCTTCTATCACTCGGTGGAGCCGCCTGTGATTATGAGTTATATTCCTGCCGGGGACATAACCTGTCTGATCCGAGTGTATCAGCCTGCCGATGACCTTGCGCAGCCTATCCGCCAAGACCGCTGTCAGAATCTTACTGTCTTGGTTTAGCATCGACAGCGGTCTGTACGATCCACAGTGTTGTCTCGGCTTGTTAGGCTTGGGCAGTGGTACGATCAACGCTTCTCTGAGCGTGTCTGGCAATCGGCCTCCCTCGAATGATTCGTTGTACATCTCAAGCATAGGGGGGAGTATCTCTGCGCTATACGTTTTGTAGAACTCACTCGGGAGTCCATCAGTGCCCGGGGTCTTGCAAGTAGGCAGCCGTTTCACCACCTCTTCCAGTTCATCTAGCGTAATGGGGCCATCTAACTCCTCCCTTTCCTCTGCACTAATCCTGGGCAGTTCTATATCTTCCAGTGCGTCCCTGATTTTATCCAGATTGTCTTCCCCTTTGTCCTCATATAGCGCTTTATAATAATCTAAGAAAGCAGCGTTAACCTCTTCCTGAGTGTGAGCCTCCTCTCCGTCTTCCCTTTCTATCATCATGACCGGGGCCCTGGGGGTTTCCCTCTTGTAAAGCCATGCCAGTAGGCGACCAGTTTTGTCACCTCCTGCATGTTGCCTCTCCACGTATTTCCTGTAATTGAGGTCACAAAGCCGCTCCCAAAGCTCTGAGCATCGTTGTTGTAATTCGAGTACTAGGTCTGTGTCCCCTCCCCCTCTGGTACATTCACGCTCCAATTCTTTCTCCACTTTCCCCAGCTCAGCTAAAACCCCCCCCGAAGGCCCTTTGATTTAGAAATAGCATCGCCCCTCACTACCACCTTGAAGGCCTCCCAAAGTGTACCAACCGAATCCACACTGCCTGTGTTCTCCTCAAAATACCTTGTAATCGTCTCTCTAATATCTTCTCTGAAGGCCGGGTCTCTGAGCGCCTCCGCCCGGAGGCGCCATGTTGGAATCCGCCCTCTAGGGCGGCCATATTGCCAGGCCATCACCAAGGGCGAATGGTCCGACAGGACTCTCGCTCTGTATTCAACCTGTGTAGTTGTTATCGTCACTTCTGGCGTAGCAAAGAAGTAATCTAGTCTCGTGTGCAACTGTTGAGGGGCCGAATAATGAGAGTACTGCAAGGCCGTGGGGTGTTTCAATCTCCAGACATCCTCTAGTCCATAGTCGTCAAATAGTACCCGTAGAGCCCTGGCCGCTGGGGTGGGCCTGTCTACTTTCCTGTTGGACCTATCTATCTTGGGGTCAAGAACACAGTTAAAATCCCCCCCCCAGATGATCGGTTCCCCTGTGCACGGGCCCAGGCGTGTACATAGAGTCCTGAAATATACAGCAGTATTCTGATTGGGGGCATATGTATTAATAATACTCAGTCCTCTGTTCTCAATCAGTACTCTCAGTATTACCAGCCTACCCTCCGTGTCTACCTCCTCTCGTACAACTCTGAGTGGAACATGCGGGGCCACCCAGATCAGCACACCTCTGGCATAGGCCGAGTACGGGGAGCCCACCACTGTACCCCCCCATTTTTTCTTTACTAGGTCTAGTTTATGTTGGGCCAGGTGCGTTTCTTGTAGCAGGGCAATGTCGATCTTCTGTCGTTTAAGATACAACATGACTTTATTTCTTTTCAAGTAATTATTGAGGCCTCGGACGTTCCAGGTGGCAATCTTGAGGTCACCCATGGCAGCTATGTGTCTTCCCACTCCCCTTACGGAAACCTCCAACAGTTCTCATGACACAGAAAGCGTCCCACTGCGGCCACTCCGCAAACAAGCTCATTCCCAAACTAACCGCACACACAACTAAACTCCAACCCCCTTTCCCCTCCCTCACCCACCCTCCCCCCAACACCACACACCCCAACTGTTGCCCAGCTTCAACAAAAGAGCTCAGGCACCCCCACATCTGGCTCCGCAAACACCAGTCCGTACACGGAGCCCAGCAGGGTGAGGTCGCCCTAATGGCCACCTAACCTAAGCTATTGTGGGGAGAGAGTATCGCTCCATGGGGCTCCCGTTCAATAATAATCTCAATGTTTGTGGCAAACAGTACAACCAACTGACCTTCCATACCGAAGGTTCCGAACCGACTATAATCAAGTCTTAGGGTCCATGTGTCGCGCCATCTTGCGACGCCATTTTACGTCTTCCGTAGCTCCTCCGAGTCCTTCTGGGGCCGGTCCGCCGATTCTTGAGGGCACCCTTGTGCGTCGAGCCACTCCATGGCGTCCTCTGGGGTCTCGAAAAATAAAGTCTTATGCGCCTGTATGACCTTCAGTTTTGCAGGGTAAAGCAACATATATTTGTAACCTGCCTCCCTCAGCCTCCGTTTCACAGTTCCAAAGTTCATGCGGCTCCGCTGCACAGCTAGGGTGTAATCCGGATACGCCGTGATGTTTGCTTCTCCTCTCTTGATCGTGCCTCCTTTTCGAAAATGTTCTAATATTCTTTCCCGATCACGGTAGTTAAGAATTTTGGCAATGATGGGTCTGGGCGGGTTTCCAGGAGGCGGCCTCCTCGTTAGGGCTCTATGTGCTCTCTCCACTGCGAAGCCTTGGGATAAGGCCCCTCCGGATATCTCTTGCAGCAACATGGTCTCAACGAAGTCAGTAGGGTCACGGCCCTCCGTCCCCTCCGGTAGGCCCACAATGCGGATATTGTTGCGACGGGCCCGTCCTTCCGCCTCCTCCGCTCTACTTTCCAGGTTGCCCACCCTTTGGATTAGGGCGTGCAGTTTTGTCTTGTGGGTGGCACAGTCCGCCGTATTCGGGCCGACTTCTTTTTCTAGGGACTCTGTGCGCTCTGCCAGAACCCTAACGTCTTGTCTCAGTAGATTGACGTCTTCCTGGACCTCCCCAACTTTGAGGTCCAATGCCGTTTTTAATTCAGAGACAGCCTGTTCTAATTTCGACTCCCAGGCCGCTCTCAGGTCCGCAATCGCTGCTAGGATTTCTTGGTTAGAGCTCGACGTCGTCGCGCTACCTACGGCCGGTGCATCCTTATTCTTGGTGGCGTCCGAGCCCGGGGACGTTTTGGTGAAGTCATCCAGCGTGGGTTGTTTCGCCTTAGGTCGCACTGCCTTACTGGACATGGTTCTGAGGATGTGCAGGTCTACCGAATGATGAGTGGGCGCATTGCGCGCTGTCCTGGTTAGGTCTTCCCGCGACTCTTTTCAATCCCGTCTCAAGTCTATGTCGGCCATTTTGAGTCGCCCTTTGTTCTCAGTGTCTCTCGACTTTTCTTCTCCGATCTCAGTCGTCGTAGCTACTATGACCTCCAAAAGTTCACAGTACTTCGGTAGCACCTTCACACGCTGGGATGCATGTCGTCGGTTTTCAATAAGCAGTCGTACTGCACTGATTTGCCCGGATCTGTTCAGGATCTCGGGAGCTCCGCTGGAACGCGTCCTCTTACATGGCTCTCGTAGCCACGCCCTGATCATTCGGACAAGCTTACTTCCTGATCCCTGCTTTACCAGTCCTGACCTCGGCTACTCTTTACAGAACTTCTTCTGCTCAACGTTGAATCTGACTGATCCCGTTGTTACCGATCTCTGCCTGTTTTCCAGACTGACACTTCTTGCCGTCATGAACTTATTTCTGGATCGATGTGTCCCGACCTCTGCCTGTTTTCCGGACTGCCACTGCCTACCTCCTTGTACTCACCTGCCTTCACCATGGATCAAGCTTTTTCTGATTATGGTCTGCTTCTCCTTTACGAATTGTATCAACGTGCGCTTCCCGGACACTCGGCTGTGCCTTCTACAGTGCACCATACTGGACTGCGTCTCATTACGACCTGCATCAATGTGCGCTTCCCGGACGCTCTGCTGTTTCATCTGCAGCGCACCATCTCGACATTAGAGTGACCCTCGAGCCGACCGGGTGAGCCTTCCCTACTAACCTTCCCTATTATTTGTTTTACACTTTTCGTTTGTTACTGAACCCTCCTCCAGATTTCCCTATCCAGCCAGTGTTGAATTCCACGCAGTAAAAACTATTAATCCCTCTTCCTTCAGAGCCTACATATATTGATTAAATCTTGTTCTTTTAAAGGAATCCGCTCCAGACCAAGTGGTCATCCTATCTCGAATCCCAAGTCCTTCCACTCAGGGTAATTAGAGAGGCTGTTGGGAAACTGTTACTGAGATCTTGACTCTCATTGATCACTGTCTATTTCCTTTTCAGCTTGGGTTAAATAGCAGTGAGTTCTCCCGCTCTTTCGTTTGATCCGCTTCTCTGTGTGGTTAATTCTGCTATCAGCAGAGAGATGTATCCAGAGAAAGAGCTCCCTCAGGTGAGGAGGCCTGGGTAAAGGAATCACGCAGGCTCTTCAATCAAGCTAACCAGACCTGGACTGTCAGGAAATCGTCTACCGGGGTTTCCTTCAGGAAAGGTTATCGTACACGAACGTTTCCTTCCTCTCGTTTTTGTAATCCTTTAGCAACATACAGCTCTATTACGCCCTGTACACGAAAGCGGCTTTACAAGCGTATGTCATCCATTCCTTTTCGCTCCTTTAAACAACAGTGGGGCTTGCCATGGAAACGGTGGACACCGCTATACCTACGTACTAGGCTACAGTGTACACAGCATCCGGCCGTGTGAATGCGCTGCCTCTATAAAGCTCCGCCCATGACGGCAAACGTCGCTTCTGAATTTTGTTTAGAGCTGCCTGGATTCTGACTTTGTTATTTTCTTGTGCCTTGACCCTGTTTATGCTGACTACGGATTGTTTCTGCTTCTGACCTTTGGCTTTGTTATTTCGGATTGCTTCTACTGGATTACGACTATGGAATGTTTACCTCGCCTCTCTCGCTCAACGCCGTGCTGTTTACCTGACCGGAACGTTGCTGACTTTTGGACCGCTGCAGACCCTTCTTCAATCTTCATCCCGGAATTCTTGTTGCCTGGCTAAGTACTTTCACAGAACTTTGTTTACCACAACTACGTCACTATTGGTATTACTGTTCGGAACTTTCAAGGATTGTGTTGTGTGGACTAGAGACTTCCTTACACACATTAGGCATCGGCGTGCCGTCCGGGGTTAGTTATATCTTAGATACCTTCTATTGGGACTGCCTTTCTGCCTGGAACTGGACATCTACATGTGTTACAACACTTACAACAATATCCTTCTTCATGAAAGACTGGGTAAGAATCTTGTGAATACTGGTGAATGTTGATATACGCTTCATGCTTTCCCCTGGGCTAAGTATCCCTTATGGTTTATTTGCTACAGGAGACGCCCCAAATTACACTCAAAGTACAGTGGCATAACAACTTCTCAGTACGTGAGTTATCAGAGGATTACTTCTTGTCACGTTGTTCCCTCTAAATTGAACTCGCACCTGACACTGTGTTCCTTTCTTTGCAGACAGCTGTGTCCCGGGGAGTTTTCCTTCTTCCAAACAATTCCCCTTCCAAACAGTCCATTTGTACTTTTGGAAGTTGCATTGTAGGGAAGAATTCTACGTCTACACTATGCGCCCAACTGTCCATGGGATTGCTGTATCTATATCTCCTGGTGAGAATCTTGTCATGGACTCAGCTGCACTTCCATTTGGCTCCCTCTTCATTCCAGTCGATGAGTGACAGAATCAGAAGCCCTGGAAACAGACACTCTTGGTACCCTGATGCAGTTGATTACAGACCTTCGTTCCGATATGTCTGCAATCCATGATGCCTCCCGGCAGCGGATTGATGCCCTTCAGGACCCGACTCAGTCTAGAACTGAAGGGCTTCGGGTTTGAGTTACCCTGTACCCAAACAGGAATCCACTCCAGCGCTCATGTCTTGTCACATTCCGCCCGTGGCATCTCTGGACGTGCTGGAGCCTCCATTGATGTGCCATCATGGTTATCCTGCATGAGGCTGCAGCGGTCTAGACTTTATTACAAGATGGCTGCCGCTGCTATTTACACACCCCTGGAGAGTCTTTCGAAGCGTTGCAACCGTTCATTTCGCCAGTAAGCATGCTCAGATTTCGCTCTTCCTCTTTCCCTTCTGAAGTTTTTGCTTTGCCTTGCCTTGCTTGCAGCTATCGCGCTCTGTCCAAGAAGGGACATACGGATACGAACATCCCATAGCCTATTATTCTCACACATTAACAACTAGTGAAAGGAATTATGCAGCAATCGAGAAGGAGCGATTAGCCATCAAACAGGCCTGCGAAGTATGGCGCCATCTGTTACAGTGGGCTGCCTTACCCTTTCTGGTGAGGACGGATCATTGCAACCTGCGGGTTCTCTGTCAAATGGAATGCAAAAACTCCAGATACGATCGCTGGGCATACTTTTTTGCCCAGTATGACTTTGTAATCACTTACATACCAGGCAAGGAGAACATTCTAGCGGATACTTTATCACGCAGTCTGGGAGAAGAGAACAACCATTACCCAGGTCAGGAAAAGGTATTGGCAGGAAAGCGAATCATGGGGACCGTCAACACCTTTCTACAGCAGGTTCACATGACTTCAGTACCATCCAGAATCCCGCATCTTACAGGTCATCCATTGATCGAAAGACAAAACAGACTTTAATACCGGAAGGATGCCTTGTTTCTTCCCACTAAGGAACTACAGACAATCACCATGTCCTGGTGTCATGACACCCCCACAGCCAGACACAAAGGACAACTTGCTACCGCCGAACTGGTTTTGAGGTACTTCCGGTGGCCAACTCGTCGCAAAGACATCAAGACCTATGTAACCACTAGTCCGGTTTGTGCACGCAGCAAACATTCTACCGCCAGACCAACAGGACTTTTGCAACAAGACAAGACCCCTTTGGGACCCTGGCAACATGTTTCCAATCACTTTATAGTAGATTTACCACCATCCTAGAACAAGACAGCCATAATGGTTGTAAAAGATTAATTCAGCAAGATGGCACACTTTTCGCTATTGAAGGGTCTTCCTTTGGCCCCAGAGACAGCTGCCACTTTTTTGAAAGACATAATTCGTCTGCACGGAATACCACTCACCGTCATCTTTGATAGGGGCACTCAATTTACTTCGGTCTTCTGGTCAACCCTCTGTAGAGGTTTGGGCATCCATAGAGCGTTATCCTCAAACAGTATCTAAGGTGTTTCTGCAAACAGAAACATGACGATTTGGCGGACCAATTGCCCCTGGCAGAGTTCGCATATAACACACCAGACATTCAACCTTAGGAATTAGTCCTTGCTTTTGCACATCTGGGTATAAACCCAGACACCTACCAGAAGCAAGCATAGCACCGTCGAAGATACCTTCAGTGGACCAACCTTTGGAGACCATAAAAAGTACCCACAAGGTGGCTGTCCCGAATCTGGAGTTCAGTAAGGAAACCCACAAGAAACTCACGGACCGAAAGAGAAGACCACCTTGGGATGAGGGCACTAAAGTGTGGCTATCTACGAGGTTTCTTCCCCGATGGGTTCATGCAGGCAGGTTTTCTCCTCGATATATAGGACCATATCCTGTTGAATACAGAATCAATCTGGGAGGCTGCCCCCAAGATTAAGGAGGATACATCCGGTGTTAGACACGTCACTCCTTAAGGAATACCTTCTGGATCCCTACACTCAGAGCTTAAGGAGACAGACACTGCCCAGGTACACTGACCCAGAAGAGTATAAAGTTTCCAGACTCATTGATTCTAGATACAAGAAGGGAACTCTACAGTATCTTGTACATTGGAAGGGGTATTCCGTTGCAGAAAGGACCTGGGAGCCTGTGCGGAACATACATGCACCCCAGCTGGTGCAAAGATTTCACAGACTGCACCCCAGCAAACCAGGGGGTACCCCGGTGAGACAGGGTTATACTGTCACGTTCCGCTCGTGGCGTCTCTGGACGTGCTGGCGCCTCCATTGATGTGCCATCACGGTTAACCTGCGTGAGGCTGCAGCGGTCTAGACTTCATTCCAAGATGGCCACCGCCGCTATTTACACGCCCTGGAGTGTCTCTCGAGGCGTTGCAACCGTTCATTTCGCTGGTAAGCACGCTCAGAGTTTGCTCTTCCTCTTTTTCACCCTTCTGAAGTTTTTGCTTTGCCTTGCTTTCAGTTATCCCGCTCTGTCCTGGCTTCCACACCGCGCAAGGTCTGTTTTTTCCTTGTACTGTTTTCTCCGAGCCGGCGGCTGTGTCATCCTGTCATCCTTAGCGCCGTTAAGGGTTCTCTGGCTTTCTCTAGCGATTTCTCATTGCAGTCTCTGGATTTGTCCTGTACCTACTGGGACTGGGCTTCCTGTGTTCCTCTTGACCCACTTGGGTACATTTCGAATTGCTTTGTGTGGTTATGCTGCCTCCATGCTTTGAGGCCCTCAAAGATGGCCGTCGTTTTTCTTGCCTGCCTGCATTCTGTTGTCCTGTTGTGGGCCAGCCCCTGCCCCCCTCCCATTGGCTGCCATGGCCCCTTTAGCCAGTGGCTGAAGCCGGGAGGCGGGAGCCGGCCTCACCACCTAAGGCCCACAACGAAGGCCCTGTCTACCGCTGTCCACCGCGGTACGCCGTACCGCCGGGCCCTCCGTGAGTGTCTTTGCGCCCCCCTGCCCCTCCGTGAGTGTCTGTGCGCCCCCCTGCCCCTCCGTGAGTGTCTGTGCGCCCCTCCGTGAGTGTCTGTGCGCCCCCTTTCCCCTCCGTGAGTGTCTGTGCGCCCCCCTGCCCCTCCGTGAGTGTCTGTGCGCCCCCCTGCCCCTCCGTGAGTGTCTGTGCGCCCCTCCGTGAGTGTCTGTGCGCCCCCCTGCCCCTCCGTGAGTGTCTGTGCGCCCCCCTGACCCTCTGTGAGTGTCTGTGCGCCCCCCTGCCCCTCTGTGAGTGTCTGTGCGCCCCCCTGCCCCTCCGTGAGTGTCTGTGCGCCCCCCTGCCCCTCCGTGAGTGTCTGTATGCCCCCTGCCCCTCCGTGAGTGTCTGTATGCCCCCCTACCCCTCAGTGTGTGTCTCTGCGCCCCCACCCTGCTTGCTCCCCCCTCTTTTGCTCTGCGTTCCACCCCCTTCCTGCCTCCTTCCCTTCCCCCTCCTCACTTCCATCCTCTTCTACTACCTTCCTACTCCCACCTTCTGTATTCTCCCCCCTCTCAGACTTCCCCCTCCTAGCACTTACTCCTATCATTTGTTCCGTGACTCTTGATAGCAGCTTGTCTGTCTCCCCTCCTCCCCCCTTGTCCTCTCCCCCCCTCCCCTGCTTTTCAAATTTGTCACCGACATTTTTGCTCAGTAGCGTGCCTTGTTCTCCTTCCACCTCCGTCCTCTTGCCCCCCCTCCCACCCCACCTCTTGTTACCACCTGCACTGCGTAAATTGTCGCCAGACATAGTAATGTTACTGCTTGCTTTGTTCTCCTGCCTATCCATTACCTCTTGCCTTACTTGTTGATGCACTTGCACTATCAGAAATGTCGACAGGCCTATTATGATAGTTATTTTCACATTCTGCATTGTTTCAAGAACTTTTTGCTGAATGTGACTGTATTTTCCTATGTCCCCTCCCTCCTTGAAGCGCTTTGAAACACATTGTGTATAGGCGCTATATAAATAAAGTATCATATCATATCATATCACACAAACTTGTATCTTCTTGGGATTTCCTTATCTATCTGGGAGAGTTACAACACTTACTATTTTCCACCTACGTGGAACTAGATACTCATACCAAGGAGCTGGATTCTTGCTTGCTGAATGAATTTCTACAGTCTTCTACTACAATCCACTCCAGGGTGACTACAGTAAAATACCACAGGGTTTTTTCAGCCCAAGGGCTTCTTCCCTGTTTGGGGTCAGCTCCTCAGAGTCCCCCTGTGCCCAAGGTGTTTCTCACCTGGACAAGGTGGCCTCCGGGGGAGCCCGCCCTTGCCTCCATGACAGAAAAGGAAAGAAGAAGAAGCAGGAGGCATCGGTCAGCAGAACAAAGAAGAGGAAGGAGTATTCGAACAGCTCATCCCAAGGATCAGGTGAGGAGGACAGCAAGGATGGGTCACCAGTTTCTGACATTTCTACACAATTCCCGTTGGCTCCTCCGGAGCATTTTTTAGTGGACATTTATTAACCAGTGCAAGTTGCACTTCCTCTGTCGCCCATCCTCGTTCCCTACCTCCACGACCAAAGCCACATGTGTCCTCTCTTACTTGGGGGGCACTGCCGCCGCATGGGTGAATCCTCTGCTTGAAACCAATTGTTGAATCTAAAAGTGTGCTATGCTATGTAAACAAAACAGAAGAGAATCACAGAGACACAGGAATCAGATTATTTCAAGGTAAAATGCATCTTTATGTTACGCATAACAGAATGTCACTAATCTCTAACAAGCAGAGCACTCTCTGGCAATGAGTGCATTTAGCCAACCCCAACCTAGCCAGCCTCCAATACTGCTACTGTGAGACTGTCTCCTTTCTCTCTCAACCAGCTGGGAGACAGCCTCCTCCCCTCTAGCTCGTTGAACCTAACCTACTGAACAGAACAGCCACTGTTATACAGAGCAATGACGCATTCATTGTGCAATTGTGTGCGTAGAAAGCATTCCATTTCAAATTACGTGCATACTATATCATGTGCGTGCATACATAATTTCAGCCAGCATAATCATATACTGGAACACATTGTCATGACATGTTCTTTATTCTAAGAACAGAACAGCAAGTCTATCGCTAACATTCTCTCTCGCATCGAGACAGTCTCATTCAGAAACCAAAACATTTGTTCAGCAAAAACAGTTCTCTGCAGTCAGCCAACCAAGGTTGTACCTCTGTGCTAAAGGATTTGACAGTCTGCCAAGACTGTATTTGTTATCAAAACATTTACACACTGTGTTTGGCTGCGAAAACAATTCTCTCTCAGCTAAAAGCCTAATTCATATGGACAAAACACAAAGCAGACCTCTAACGCCTAAAAACACACTACAATGTGGTATACTTAATACCAAGTGTTGTAACGCTCACCTGATTCCCACGGAGGCGCAGGTCTGGCTTCGAGTGCTGATGCTTCTTCAATGGTGAAGCGCAGGACTCTGAAGATGGACAGGAAGGGCCCCTCTACTCTGGCTTCTCCGGCTCGCAGGAATATTCCCCTGTGCGTGAAAAGGGAGTATTACCTACTGACTGAGTTATGCTCAAGCCTCCCACTCTCTTCCAACCCTCCACGATACTCTTCCACGATTCCCTGTGAAGTCTCACCTTAGGGTCAGGAAGGATGAGCTCTCCATCCTGCTTCTGATGCAGGGGCACGTTGAAACCCAGTTACTTCACTGGATTTAGGATTATGGGAGTTCAGGTAAGCTTGACTATTCAGGTAAGGCTCTGTAAAAGTTCTGTTGTAAGTTCAAAAGTTTAAGCTTAATAATAATGTTCATTATCTTTTTCCCCTTAGGGGCCGGGGTTCGGAATGCCGGAGATATGGCGCCGACTCGAAGTGATACGTGCAGTTCCAGTAAATGACAGGTAAGTTCTGGATGAGCGCTCGGGTAATGTCTTTGCATTCGCTCATTCAATGTCTTTGTCTTTTTTCCCCATAGGGGCCAGGGTCCGGATGTCTGGAAGCGGCAAGACCCGAAATGAAATGGGAATTACCCAACAGGTAAGACTTAGAAGTAAACTGAGCTTTTCCTATTCCCTTCCTTCTCTCACCTTGTTCTTGTCTTTCTCTCTAGGTTCTGGGAAGTGGCTGTGGATCCGGATGATCGCTGCTGAAGATGGTGGCGTACAGGAAAGGTGAGTGAAATGCAGCGCTGCAGGGATCGTAGCGAGATGCTTTTAAAATGATGTCTTCCTTTTCAGGATCGTCGGTGTGATGCCTCTGTGGTGCTGATTTAGCAGGTAAGGTCTCTTGTCTCCCTTTGCAGGTGACCCAGGATACTGACAGGCGTGGCTGAGGTCCAGATGCAGGAGCGGACACGGTGAGCGTCCAGCTGCGAGGAGCAGAACAACGCGAAGCGTGAGTTGCTGATCGGGTGTGGTTTAAATAGCTTTGGAACAAGTTCCAAGTGTGTATCCTTCCTCCGATCAGGTATGTTTCCTTCCCCGACCACACCCAGGTGGAAAGTAATCCCACAGGTAAAGTAGTTCCATTCAGGCCTCAAGAGGGCCTGGATTTGGCAGCATGGTCTGCATCAGGTAAGTGCACATTAAAACACTTGAACACATGTCTAGCTTTATGAGCCTGGCGCCTAAGGCGCCAGGACAGGGGTCCAACATGAGCCTGGCGCCTAAGGCGCCAGGACTGCGTCCAAAGGGCCCCAGCTTGGGCCCGCTGGCACTCCCCTGGGGGAAATGATGCCTGCCTCTGGGGTTGCTGGGTCGGACCTGGCTCCTTGGAGGTAAGCATCATGACAAGTGTACATAATTACATGGTTCTGCTATAATCAAAACAACCTATAGTGCTTAAACATGGCCTATGCTAAATGGATGCAAAATTAATGTGTGTATTAATTAATTGGTGGATGGATTTACTCATGCTAAACTATCATAGACAGTCCGGATTCTGCAAAGGGCACAGAACCGAAACTGCCCTGCTGGATCTAAAAAATCAAATTACTCAAATCTTAGACAACAGCAAGCCCGCCCTCCTCCTCCTCCTCCTAGACCTTTCAGCAGCGTTCAATCTTGTTGATCATAAAACTATCACTACCCACCTCACGCATTCAGCACACTTCTCCGGCCAAGAAGCTTCCTGGATCACTTCGTTCCTAGAAGGAAGAGCAATGAAAATCTTCTCAAACATAGCTAACGCAGGCCCCACCATCATTCACTGTGGTGTCCCACATGGATCTTGTACTGCTCCTACGCTTTACAATCTTTTCACTAAGCCTCTTTTTGATAAACTGGATGCACTTGTGATTGCATATACTAATTATGCTGACGATACCCAAGTGCTCCTTCCTTTAACAGGCGCATATCACCGGGACGCCACAGCCCTAAGGCAAATCTACGCCACCATCCAAGCGTGGATGGCCACTAACGGCTTATGCCTCAACAGGGACAAGACTGAGATTCTTATTCTTGGACAAAAGACCACTCTAGCTAAGCTAGACTGTCTATACTCCAACTTCAACATGTACAGTGTTGCTAGTGCACATGTTCCTGCTGAATATGCTGCCTTCACTGATGTCTTCGACAAAATCAGAGCAGAGACCATGCCTCCTCATCGGGCATATGACTGCCCCATTGACCTCATACCCAGGTCTAAAATACCTGCGGGCCGCGTGTACTCACTCATGCGTCCTGAAGATCAGGTCTTAAAACAATACATTGACAAGGCATTGGCGACCGGGTTCTTACGCCCTTCTAAATCTATTGCAGCTTCCCCCCTATTCTTTGTCCCAAAGAAAGAAGGGGACATTCATCTTTGCATTGACTACAGGGCATTGAATGCTATCACGATCCGGAATCAGTACCCTCTTCCTCTCATCTCGGTCCTCCTTTACCAGTTGGGTTCATCTGCCATCTATACTAAACTCGATTTGAAGGATGCTTACAATCTAATACGCATTAAGGAGGGGGATGAATGGAAGACGCCTTTTAAAACTCGTTATGGCCTTTTCGAGTACTTGCTCATGCCATTTGGACTCTGCAAGCGTTTCAAAACGCAGCGTTTCAAAACTTCCTGAATTATATCTTTCATGATATCTGTCATGATGCCTACCCCCGGAGCACCAGGCCAGGCCCAGCACCCCCGGAAGCAGGCATCATGCCCTCGGGTAAAAGCCCAGCGGCCCCTTATAGGGGCTCTTTGGACTCAGTCCTGGCGCCTTTGGCGCCAGGCTCATGTTGGACATCAGTCCTGGCGCCATAGGCGCCAGGCCCATAAAGGGAGGTGTTTTGTGCACTTACCTGATGCAGACCATGCTGCACGCTTCAAGCTCCCTGAGACCTGAAAGGGACTATTTTTTCATAGGGACTATTTTTTCACTCGGGCGTGGCCAGGGAAGGATACTTACCTGGGACTTCTTTGGCGGCTATTTAAGCCACGCCCAGACAGCAGCTCATGCTTCGCGTTGTTCTGTTTCCTGCAGCTTAACGCTCACCGTGTCTGCTCCTGGACTCCAGCCATGCCCGCCTCAATCCTGGAAGACCTGCAAGGAAGGAAGAGAAGAGAAAGGTGAAAACCAAGGACTATTTCAAACTTCTTACCTGCATCCGGAATCTTCTCGCCAGCATCCCTGAAGAAAGACTTCCATTTAAAAGCATTGCATTGCTCGCTGCAGCGCCACGCTTCACTCACCTGTCCTCGAGACATCTCCCGGCTCCATCGCGGCTGTCAGCATCGGACGCCACATCTCGGCACCTAGGGGAGAGAGGAAGAAACAAAAGGTGAGCAGAAGGAACACAGAAGGAAAGCCTGATTAACAGCCATAATACTTACCGTCTTTTCTTCCACATTTCGGGTCGGCGCCGCCCCGTTGGCAGGTACCGTACCCCGGCCCCTATGGGGAAAGGACAAGAGACATTTCTGGGGAATGATAAGGACATTTAGAGGGATCGCCCTCATCACTACTCACCTCGGCAGTTTAACCCCTCGACGCATCGCCTTCATTCTGCACCTGAAATAAAGGACAGATCACAGGTTAGAAAGACAACATAAAGGGGGCCTCACTTGAACTTTGAACTTTCATACTTACGGCGCATCACTCAGGAAAGTCAAGTGGATTTTGCCAGCGCCATTCTGAAAACCAGTGAAGTAACTGGATGAACACGCGCCCCTGCACCAGAAGCAGGATGGAGAGTTCATCCTTCCAAACCATAAGGTGAGCTTAAACCAGGGTTTGGAGGAAGTTTGAGAGGAACGAAGGGGGAAGGGGGAAAGGGGGGAGCTAGCACACTATTCTGCAGACTGTTAATCCCCTTTCTCATCTGCAGAAGGATATTCCTACGGGCCAGGCAAGCACGATTTGGAGGTCCTGTCCAATCGGTGTTCCGGGTCCTGCGCATCACGCTAGAAGAGGCCACAGCAATCCAGACTAGACCAGCGCCCCCGTGGGAACCAGGTGAGCATTACAGAACGTGAAGCCTTCCTACAAATTCCCACCCAGGCGCTATGGAAACTTCCGAAACTGACCAGTTGGCCCAATTACTGGGGGAATTACGGGCCGAAGTACACGCCGCTCATCAAGAGACTAGTGCCCTCAGGAGGGAAGTGATTGTAATAAAGGATAGAGCTGATGACCTGGCTAGACAGCTTTTGCAAGGTCAAGCTGGACAAAGTCCTTTACCCGGTTCCGGGGGGAACCCCGCTCCTGTGGTTTCCAGTAACCCGGTGCAGATTAATCTACCTGGAAACATGCCGCTGGCCCCACCTGAACGCTTTGCTGGGGACCCCAAATGATTCGCCGTATTCATGAATCAGTGTTGTTTGCACTTCCTATGCAGACCTGGGGCCTTCCCTAATGATCAGACCAAGGTAGCCTTTGTGTTGTCATATCTCAGCGGCTGTGCTGCCGATTGGTCAGTCCCACTGGTAACTCAAGATGACCCGATTCTTCGTGATTTTCAAGGATTTCAAACAAACATGGAAAGGTTATTTGCTCAACACTCCCAGGGACAGGCTCTGGATGACGAACTTCTATCTCTGCGACAGGGCAATCAAGACCTTCTATCCTACATTGCAACCTTCAATAGACTAATTGTGGAAACTGGTTGGCCAGAGGATAAAAGAATCACGTTATTCTATCGAGGTCTACGCGGAGAACTTAAAGATGTCCTGGCACAAGTTGTAAATCCGCCCCAAGAATGCACTGAATATATAGACTTAGTGGTCCAATTGGATCACAGGCTGCAAAACAGAAAAGCAGATCGGTCCAAGTTTGAAACCCGGGTGTTGGCCAAGACCCATGCTAACCCCAAGGGGCATGATGCCTCGGAGCCTATGCAAATCGGAGGTGTTAAAGGACCCCTAACTCAAAAAGAACGGGAAAGAAGACGACAGATGCAATTATGCCTTTATTGTGGGTCCTCTGGACACTTCTACGAGATTGCCCGGTTAAGCCGCCCAAGAAGGTGGTAGGAGCCGCTGATAAAATCCATGGAAACTCTGTATCGGGAAACAACCACGCCCGGCAAGCGTAGGGGTCCGCTTGCCGAGCTTGGAAACTAACTCTCAGACCTCGCATTTCATTGTGCCAATGGTCCTCGTAGATCCGGAACAGCCTAAACGGTTGCATGCTATAAAGGCATACATCGATAGCGGGGCTATAGGAAACTATGTGGATCGAGAATTGGTCTCTAGGATAAACCTCCCTCTGCGTCCTAAAACCAACAAAGATGTCATCACCACAGTAGATGGAACCGAAATTGCCTCTGGACCGGTAACACATTCCACAGCTGAGGTGACACTTGTAGGTCCGGATGGCCATCGGGAGGCAGTTGTGTTTGATGTAATCAAGGCTCCACAGTTTCAGCTTATTCTCGTAATCCCTTGGTTAGAGACACATAATCCTCGAATTGATTGGCGAGCGAAGAGAATAACCTTCCCGGATTGTGCACAAACCTGCTACCCAGAAAATCCAAAGATTAATCTAGCATCAGTAACCTCTGTCCCCGTGCAACTACCTCCAGAGTACCAAGACTTTGAGGACGTCTTCCAAAAGGAACAGGCCAACACGTTACCTCCCCACAGATCGTACGATTGCCAAATCGATCTGGTGCCCGGTGCACAACCCCCTTGTAGCAGGATTTACGCCCTTACTGAACCAGAGAATCTGCATTTGAGACAATATTTAGATCAATACCTCGCCAGTGGTTTCATTCGCCCGTCAAAGGTCCCGGCATCCTCAGCTTTGTTCTTCGTGCCTAAAAAAGAAGGCGACCTTAGAACTTGTATCGATTACCGCGCATTGAACCAGATAACTGTTAAAAATCGTTACCCTCTGCCTCTGATCCCTGAACTCCTTGACCAGGTGAAGGACGCTTGCGTATACACCAAGTTAGATCTCTGGGGGGCTTATCATCTGGTACGAGTAAAAGAAGGCGACGAATGGAAAACGGCCTTCCGTACAATATATGGACTATTCGAATACCAGGTGATGCCTTTCGGGTTGTGCAACGCGCCTGCAGCCTTCCAATTCTTCATGAACGATGTCCTTCGGGAACTCATCGATGTCTGTGTTGTCGTGTATATCGATGACATTCTTGTGTAGTCCTCTTCGGAATGTGATCACAGAAAGCATGTCAGGGCCGTCCTAGAGAAACTGCGCCAGCACAAACTGTTTGCCAAGCTGGAAAAATGTGTTTTCCATACCACCGAGGTTGAGTTTCTCGGATTCATCCTGACACCTAAAGGGGTCCGAATGGATTCACGGAAAGTGGATGCCATCCTCAAATGGCCATCACCTAGTTCGGTGAAAGGTGTCCAAAGCATGCTTGGTTTTGCCAACTTTTATCGCAGGTTTATCCCGGAGTTTTCACGTGTGGTGCAATCCATCACTGCACTCTTGCGAAAAAATAAACGTTTTGAATGGACCGAGGAAGCCGAACAGGCCTTTCAGGAGTTGAAAGCTAAGTTCACGTCCGCACCTATTTTGAAGCACCCGCGTCCCGATCTCCCATATATAGTCGAAACCGACGCGTCCAGCTTAGCCAAGGGAGCTGTCCTGTCTCAGAGAGACCCTGAAACCAACCAACTGCACCCCGTAGCATTTTGGTCCAGAAAGTTCTCGCCGCCGGAGATAAATTATGCGATCACCGAAAAGGAACTATTAGCCATTAAGTCCGCCTTCAAGGCTTGGCGGCATTATCTCCTCGGCGCCCGGCATACCATCACCGTGATCACTGATCACCGAAATTTACAATATTTAAAAACTGCCAAGGCTCAATCGTCTCGACAGCTCCGATGGGCTTTGTTCTTTGCTGAGTTAGATTTTGTAATCACCTACCGCCCCGGCTATAAGAATGGTAAGGCGGACGCTCTATCCCGAAATGGAATGGAAGAAATAGACACAAACTCAGAACCTGTGCCGATAATTCCCGAACAAAGAATTTTGGGGATAACCACTTTACAAACCCTTGAAGACATTCAAGCACGAGTGAAACAATTCCTGGACTCTTCAGCCTTGCAGGATTGGATCAAAAGGGGGTCTAACTTTTCAGTCAAGGATGGCTTACCTTACTTCCAAGGACGCTTATTTTTGCCAGAAAAGGAATTGCAAGAACTGGTTATTTCCCGTCATCATGATACCCTGATGGAAGGACATCCTGGCATTGCCAAAACAGAGGAAAAGGTTAAACGACAATTCTGGTGGCCTTCCTGGCGAAAGGATATTAAATCTTTCGTGATGTCCTGTGGAGTTTGTGCTCAAAACAAAGGTCAAAAGACAAGACCCGCCAGTCTTCTTCAGCCCTTAGACATTCCACCAGCACCTTGGCACACCCTGTCACTAGATTTTATCACGGACCTGCCCTCTTGTAATGGTTACAATACTATTCTGGTCGTGGTGGATTTATTTTCCAAAATGGCCCACTTTATTCCGTTGAAAGGATTACCTTCAGCCTTTGTTCTTGCCAGAGAATTCCTCGAAAATATCATCCGTTTGCATGGATTCCCGTCCATACTAGTCTCCGATCGGGGAAGCCAGTTTATTTCTCATTTTTGGAAAAAGTGTTGTCAACTGGCACAAATCGACATAAGACTCTCGACCAGCCACCACCCACAGACCGATGGTCAGACGGAGAGAACGAACCAGACCCTTGAACAATATCTATGATGTATGTTGCACCAATCGGAGGGTAATTGGAAGGACATTTTATGGGTGGCAGAATATGCATACAATAACTCGATACACTCTGGAACTGGTCAGAGCCCCTTTTATACCCTATATGGACATCACCCTCGTACTTCAGACTTGGACTCACCTCTGAGCCTTGAAATGCCCGCAGTGGACCATTTGCATTCTACGATTACTCAAGCCTTCAAGGATGCAACTGCACATTTGCAACATGCGAAAGGGAAATACAAAAGGAATGCGGATCTGCATCGAAGAGAGGCGCCTCCATACCAAATAGGGGATCAAGTATGGTTGGCTACCAAACACCTATCACTCAAGGGGCCTCAAACTTTTAATCCAAGGAATTTAGGCCCTTACTCGATCAAAGCTATAATCAACGAGTGGCAGTCAAGCTCGATCTACCAGCTAACATGCGGATTCACCCCGTTTTTCATGTGTCACTTTTGAAACCAGTGCACCCAGGAACCAGATTAACAAAGCCACCAGAACCGATTCAGATAGATGGGGAGCCTGAATTCGAGGTGAAGAACATTTTGGATTCTAAGATCTCAAAATCAAAACTTTTCTATCTAATTGATTGGAAAGGATAAGGGCCTCAGGAAAGGTCTTGGGAACCCAGTGATCACGTACATGCACCTCGGCTGGCAAAAAGGTTCCATTGGAATTTCCCAAACAAACCGAAACCTCCAGAAGGAACGACCTTGGGAGGGGCCTTTCGGGGGAGGCTGTCATGATGCCTACCCCCGGAGCACCAGGCCAGGCCCAGCACCCCCGGAAGCAGGCATCATGCCCTCGGGTAAAAGCCCAGCGGCCCCTTATAGGGGCTCTTTGGACTCAGTCCTGGCGCCTTTGGCGCAAGGCTCATGTTCGACATCAGTCCTGGCGCCATAGGCACCAGGCCCATAAAGGGAGGTGTTTTGTGCACTTACGTGATGCAGACCATGCTGCACGCTTCAGGCCTCCCTGAGACCTGAAAGGGACTATTTTTTCATAGGGACTATTTTTCCACTCGGGCGTGCCCAGGGAAGGATACATACCTAGTTGGGGAAGGATACATACCTGGGACTTCTTTGGAGGCTATTTAAGCCACGCCCAGACAGCAGCTCATGCTTCGCGTTGTTCTGCTTCCTGCAGCTTAACGCTCACCGTGTCTGCTCCTGCTCCTGGACTCCAGCCACGCCCGCCTCGAACCTGGAAGACCTGCAAGGAAGGAAGAGAAGAGAAAGGTGAAAACCAAGGACTATTTCAAACTTCTTACCTGCATCCGGAATCTTATCGCCAGCATCCCTGAAGAAAGACTTCCATTTAAAAGCATCGCGTTGCTCGCTGTAGCGCCACGCTTCACTCACCTGTCCTCGAGACATCTCCCGGCTCCATCGCGGCTGTCAGCATCGGACGCCACATCTCTGCACCTAGGGGAGAGAGGAAGAAACAAAAGGTGAACAGAAGGAACACAGAAGGAAAGCCTGATTAACAGCCATAATACTTACCGGCTTTTCTTCCACATTTCGGGTCGGCGCCGCCCCGTTGGCAGGTACCGTACCCCGGCCCCTATGGGGAAAGGACAAGAGACATTTCTGGGGAATGATAAGGACATTTAGAGGGATCGCCCTCATCACTACTCACCTCGGCAGTTTAACCCCTCAACGCATCGCCTTCATTCTGCACCTGAAATAAAGGACAGATCACAGGTTAGAAAGACAACATAAAGGGGGACTCAGTTGAACTTTGAACTTTCATACTTACGGCGCATCGCTCAGGAAAGTCAAGTGGATTTTGCCAGCGCCATTCTGAAAACCAGTGAAGTAACTGGACGAACACGCGCCCCTGCACCAGAAGCAGGATGGAGAGTTCATCCTTCCAAACCATAAGGTGAGCTTAAACCGGGGTTTGGAGGAAGTTAGAGAGGAACGAAGGGGGAAGGGGGAAAGGGCGGAGCTAGCACACTATTCTGCAGACTGTTAATCCCCTTTCTCATCTGCAGAAGGATATTCCTACGGGCCAGGCAAGCACGATTTGGAGGTCCTGTCCAATCGGTGTTCCGGGTCCTGCGCATCACGCTAGAAGAGGCCACAGCAATCCAGACTAGACCAGCGCCCCCGTGGGAACCAGGTGAGCGTTACAATAGTATAGACAGATTCATGGTTGTCTATCTTGATGACATCTTAATTTATTCACCTTCATTGGAGACACACGTCACACATGTCCGGACGGTGCTACAACGCTTGAGAGAGCACCATCTTTTTGTTAAGGTTGAAAAGTGTGTTTTCCACTCAGATGAGGTAGAATTCCTGGGGTATGACTTAACACCACACAGAATCTGTATGTGTCGCTCCAGGGTCAAGGCGGTTCTGGAAAGGTGCTCCAGTGCTTCCTCAGATTTTCAAACTTGTATTGAAGGTTAATCCATGGTTTCTCCTCCATCGTGGCCCCTTTGACTGCCTTGACTAGTGCCAAACGTACCTTTCAGTGATCCCCTGCTGCCCAAGAAGCATTTGACTCCCTAAAGAACGCTTTCTCCTCTGCCCCGGATCGCCAGCACCCCGACCCGGAACTCCCATTTTATGTGGAGTCTGATGCCTCCAGCTTTGCTGTGGGGGCTATTCTCTCTCAGAAGTGTCCCGGTTCTCATGGAATACAACCAGTGGCGTTCTTCTCTAGGAAACTTGCGCCTTACGAGTGCAATTACACAGTGACTGAGCGCAAACTATTGGCAATCAAGGACGCATTTACCGAATGGCGTCATCATCTGTTAGGAGTTAAACACCAAGTCACCGTGTTTTCCGATCATCGTAGCCTATTGGCTTTCAAGACCATGAAATGTGTCACAGCCACCAGGTCAGGTGGTATATTTTTTTCTCACAGTTTCATTTCAACATCACTTACCGACCGGCCCGCCTTCATGTGGGTGCGGATGCCCTTTTACGTTCTTGTTCAGACACCACACCGGCTGAGGATGGCATTACTTTACTCTTACCTAATCGGGTTGCTTGTGGTTGCACTTCTCAGCCTCCTCTTAGGGGTCTGCTTCAGAAATGGGTTTCCAATAACCCTGAGGAGGTGTCCAGTATGAATCTATACGTCATCCAGGGCCTTCCTCATATCCAGGGTAGAATCTACATACTGCCTGGGGAAGCGAGACACTGTGCCTTACTTTGGTCACATGACTCGTTGATCGCTGCGCGTCCGGGCAGACAAAAGATCTTGGAACTGTTACGCCATTGGTCTTGGTGGTCTACGATGTCTAGGAATGTTACTGATCACATCTCATCTTGCGCAGTTTGTGCCCAGAGTAAATCCTCACACGCAAGACCAGTGGGTTTGTTGCAACCGCTACCCATACCTCATAAGCCCAGGCACATGTTGTCTATGGATTTCATAGTGGAGCTACCTTGCATCAAAGGGTTGACACCATATGGGTCGTGTTCGACTATTTTAATAAGCAGGCCTAATTCATCTTGTGCACCGTCCTTCCTTCAGGCCCGGTTCTGGCCAGCCTGTTTCTTAAACATCTATATCGGTTTCACGGCCTACCTTCGGTAATAATCACTGACAGAGACACCCAATTCACATCTACTTTCTGCACTGAGTTCTTCTTTTTCGATCGATGACCGATATTCTACCGCTCATCACCCGCAGACTGACGGGCAGAGCAAGCAGTTGAATGCCACATAGGAACAATATCTGCAGTGTCTATGCCTCCAGTATCAGCAATCATAGCTGTCTGTCCTGCAATCAGCTGAATTTGCATACAATAACTCCATGCACTTGGCCACGGCTGTTTCTCCATTCTTTGCTCTATGGCTGTCACCCGCGCTCATTACCTCTGGACCCTGCACTGCTCACGGACAATCCTGTCGCATTGACCTGTGTCCGCGACCTATCTGCCATGCACAAAAGCATCCGTGGTCACCTGCTTTAAGCTCAGGAAAAGGCAAAGTGCTTCTCGGACTCACACCATTTGCCTGCGCCTGACTACAATATAGGAATGCGCGTGTGGCTGTCTACAAGAAGTCTCAAGATTCCAGGGAAAGAATCTCTCCTTCTGTGCTATGTGGGACCCTATGTCATTACCTCTTTGTTACCTCTTTGAACAACCCTGTCGCTGTCAGGTTATCCCTTCCCTGGTTATGTCGGATGCACCCGGTCTTTCATGTATCGCTGCTCAAACCTTGTCCGCCGGGCATGTGCCTGACTCCCCGTCCGTCCCCTGTTTGGTGGACAGTGCAGAGGAGTATGAGGTGGCGGCGATTTTGGACCTGCAATATCAGAATGGGGTATTACCTGGTTGATTAGAAGGGCTGAGGCCCTGAGGACAGGACCTGGGAGCCTTTGGCCAACTGCCCGGTGCTCTTGTGTGCCTTCCATGCCTCCGGAGGGTGCCACTACGTTTGGGGGTAGACACTGTTACGGTTCCTGCTCCTCGTCTCCCTCCACGGCCTCTTTGAACTACATCTAGGGTTCCCCTTACTGATTACCGCTTTAATTCGGCTGCCCTGTTCTTTTGGCGCTGGCGGTTGCCTGGAGACGGGCTTCACCCGCCGTGTCCATTGGGAGGCGTTGCTCTAGGCATTCATGCCAAGTTGCCCGGAGCGGTCATGTGGTAGTGTCAGCTGTTGAGTCTCAAAGATCATACCCCCAACGTACCCAGCATACGTATAAAAGTCCCCTTTGCAGTATGGACGCTGCTTCCGATTGACTTTGCTCATTCCAACAAGCTTACTTCCTGATCCATGCTTTACCAGTCTGGACCTCAGCTACTCTTCATGGAACTTCTTCTGCTCATCGTTGAATCTGACTGATCCCGTTGTTAGTGACCTCTGCTTGTTTTCCAGACTGCCACTTCGTGCCATCTTGTACTTATTTCTGCATCGCTGTGTTCCGACCTCTGCCTTTTTGCCTTTTTCCAGACTGCCACTGTCTGCTGCCTTGTACTCAACTGCCTTCGCTGTGGATCAACCTTTTTCTGATTACAGACTGCTACTCATTTACGAACTGCATCAACGTGCGCTTCCCGGACGCTCTGCTGTTTCTTCGATAGCGCACCATCCCAGACTGCTTCTCATTATGACCCTCTTCAACGTGCGCTTCCCGGATGCTCTGCTGTTTCTACTGCAGCGCACCATCCTCACACTAGAGCAACCCTCGTGCCGACTGGGTAAGCCTTCCCTACTAACCTTCCCATTTATTTGTTTTACATTTTTCGTTTTTTACTGAACCTTCCTCTGGATTTCCCTATCCAGTCAATGTCAAATTCCATGCGGTAAGAACTATTAATACCTCTTCCTTCTGGGGAGGGGAGGGGAAGCGGTCAGAGACTACATATATTGATCAAATCTTGTTCTTTTAAGGTTTACGCTCCAGACCAAGTGGTCATCCTATCTCGAATCCCGAATCCTTCCAATCAGGATAATTAGAGAGGCTGTTGGGGAACCATTACTGAGATCTTGACTCTCAATCACTGTCTATTTCCTTTTCAGCTTGGGTTAAATAGCGGTGAGTTCTCCCGCTCTTTTGATCGATCCGTTTCTCTGTCTGGTTAATTCTGATATCAGCAGAGAGGTGTACCCAGAGGAAGAGCTCCCTCAGGTTACGGAATAACCCAGGCTCTTCAATCAAGCTGACCAGACCTGGACTCAGCTGCACTTCCATTCAGTTCCCTGTTGATTCCAGTCGGTGAGTGACAGTGGTTTATCACAACCGGTGCGTCGAGGGGAGAGCCCATACGAACTGGGCTGTGGTGAATTAAAGTCGCAAAGTGGCAAGTAAGAAAAGCTTAAAGAACTGTTACATTGTAAAGGGGAGACCAGCTGCAAGGAGACCCGGCACCACCTGGATGCTGCTCCATGAAACCCTGGTCAATCCCCATCTGATTGAAACTACAGATACCAGAAGGCCATAGGAGAGCGGCCAATATAGGTCAATGTGGTCCTACAGGTGGTCAGGCAAAATCCCTGTACAGTCAAAAGCCTTTGACCCAAGAACTGTGAGAAAGCAAGGGAAGGGAATCCTTCAAACATTGAAAATGAATGTGAACGAGTGCGAAGTTGGCAAGAGTGAATCCGGAAGAGGGATGCTGGATGCTGGCGAGAAGGGGGCAAGTCTAAAATCCCAAGAAACAGTGTGTTGACAAGAGTGAACCCAGCTGACGGATGTCAAATTGAACAGTTTAAAAAGACATTGAGATTTGTGAGTGAAGGAAAAGCCATAGTGAACCTGGTGGAGGGTGAAAGTAAAAGAAGGGTCAGTGCCCAGAAGAGGGGGACCCAGGGGTGAACCCATCACCCGAGAAAACCCAGAGTAAACCCGGTGGAGGGAGGCTGAAAACAAATAGGGGTCTGCGCCCAGAAGAAGGGGACCCAGGGGTGAATCCATCTCCCGAGAAATCCATAGAACAGAACTTTGTGTGTTTTTTTAGTTTTTTATGGTAAACCTAACAGGCCCTCGGGACCAGGAAACCACAACCAGTGAAGGTCTTGCTATTGATAGGAACTGTTTTGGGATCCAAGCTCGGAAGAGGAGGATCCAGGGGGTGAAAAGCTATCACCCAAAACCACAAAGAACATGGGTCAGCACCGAAGAGGAGTACCAAGGGTGAAAAATCCTCACCCTAAGTAAAACCGGGAAACAAACATTCACTTTGTTCAAGATACTTTTGTTTTATTATTTGAATACTTCAGACCCTTGAAGGCAAGAGACTTTTCAGAGTAAAAGAGACTTAGCCATCGAGGCTACTGATAAACTGCAAGTGGAACTGTCGTCTCATGCTGGGGAACCCCAAGAGTGTGCTGTGCTCCAAGATCCCACCTTAGCCCATGCTCAAAACGTGGAAAAGGGAGATCCAGGCTAACGCATCCTGACATATTATTTGTGAACACTTCTTTCTTTTCTTGAGAACTATCCCACACCCTTTTTGTATTAGTTGTAAGGTTTGACAATAGGTTTCTTAGTATAGGCCCTTTTTATTTGACACAACGCCACTAGGACTGTCTTATTTTCATTTGATGGTTGACGCTTGCTCCGATCTTAGATTTAGGTTTAGATTAGGCAGTTTTCTAACCTGCATACAGTTTAATAAACACCCTTTAACTGTGATCACTTGTGTCCGTCTTTACTCTTGCCACCATGAGTTCCTTACGTATGATGTCAGGAGTGGGAGCTGACTCGATTGAAACAAATTGGGGACCCTACCAAAACCAGAATTCCAGAAGAACCAACTCTAAGGAAAGGAATCTACCTCCCAGATACTCCACCTTTAGAATCGGAGTGACCTTTCTCCCTTTAACGCCCCAGGCGATTTCCCCTGAACGGACAACAATGGAGGTAAATAGTTATTATCTCCGATGCCCCAATAGCTATCAAATCTCAGGGAAAGTTAAGCTAGTACTCCCTCTAGGCTTACAAATAGATTGTTCTACTACCTCGGCCACCTACGTGGTACCCTATAAGAAGAAGAGTGTGAAGATGCTTCCCCTTTTATCTGTTGGAAATGAGTAAAAATTTACTTTTCATAATTTTTCTCCAACTTCCAAAGTAATTCATCATGGTGAAATCCTGGGGACTCCTATATATGGCACTATTTCTAACAAATTCCCACCCAATCAATATGTTCCCTAACACTATCCCTGACCAGACGCACACCCTATCCCTGTAGAGTGTGCTATCCCTAGGCTTGAGGTGGTGCACCGCCTGTCTAATAGGATAGGAGAAGAGAGAATCTATCCCTACTACTACAATGGGCTTTGAAAAACTACTAAAACTAAGCAGGGATCCTGTCCCATAACTCAGAGCACAGCTGAACAGTTCACGTGGGAATATTTAGTGTATGGCGAAGTACCATAGTTTATTCACCCTCCGTGAGGTGTGTTCAACCTGTGCATGAGGAGTTGTTCCTCTAAAAAGAAGATTTTTTAAAAAAATTACCTTTTTATTCTTTTTCTCATAACATGATTTGTATACCGTCCTCCTCATAATAAAATTGTAAACATCATTGCATTACTTCAATAAATGAGAGCATTACCAATAACGAGTCATCTAGACACTAGGTGTTTCAAAAGGATTTCTTGTACTTTATATCCCAAAGATAGCTGAGAGATATCAATAAAATTAATGGTCGACCAGTTTCAATGACGTATTTATTATTCTTCAGGACCAATTTCTTTTCCAAAATGCAGTCCATCATCTACTCATCAGACAGGTTAGGGCATCCAGCTGAGCCTGGGAAATAAAATAAAAAATGACAATTTTTTACCCGAATTTTGCGTCAAGAAATGGTTTTTAAACAAGCACTGTATGCTAATGTTACTATAACTGTTCAAAAACATTTTTATATGTTTGCCCTCCTCCAATATGCTGGGCTTACATCAGACAGATTGACTCCCTCCCCACTCTCTTTTCAGGTTTGAACAAACTTCTCATTGCCCTCCCCCAAACAGTACCCAATTTCCATTCTTGAGCACTTCACATGAGAACACGTTTCCTTGTGCAAGTCATACTTGGTTGCTGGACTAATACTACAAATTGATTACCTTATGTCCCGTCCTGCATGTTTTGAAGGCATTTAGTGCCGATGGTCATGGCGATCCCTTTTCGTGAATCCTTCCTTTTTGGCTTGATGTAGTTAGATGATTACATCCACATGTTGAACAAGGGCATAATTTATTTTATAATATATTAAAGTTCTCCTTTTTTATAGCATAGATGTATTATTAGTGGTAACCAAAATGCGTGTCCCAAGATCCAATAGCATGAATACACAATACGCTCTAGTAATCAAGCATACGCCCTATCTCTGAATAGGCTATTGCAAAATTGGTTAACATTTACACAGCAAATGCGTTAGCTTTCTGTCCTATGCATTGACAATTTATATATGTACATCGAATTGGGGGCCGTACTCGGGCTTCCATATATGAAGGAAATGGGATAGAGACCCCAGACGGCTACACGGCGAGAGCGTGATGGAAAGCTACCGCCTTTTTTGTGTAAATGTTAACCAATTTTGCAATATCCCATCTATGCGCGACGGGACATAAGGTAATCAATTTGTAGTATTAGTCCAACAACCAAGTATGACTTGCACAAGGAAACGTGTTCTCATGTGAAGTGCTCAAGAATGGAAATTGGCCTCTACACCAGATGCCTTGTGCATCAAGGTCCCATGTGTCTCTTTCCTCCAGAAGGAGATCCCCTCTTGAGTTCTCAGGGCAAGCTCAGGCATCTCTTCAGGCACCCCTAGAAACTGTTGCTTTGCTCCTTTTGCAGGGCTACCTATTGGCGGACGCAACAAACTACAATAACCAGCAGTCCCAGCCACAGAACTATAAAACAGCGTCCATCTTGGGCATGGCGTGTTAACTGGGCATGCGCTCTGGGCATGCGCAACAGGGCTTTTGCTCGAGAGCTTCACCCGACAAGACCTACTTTGCTAAACTCCGTGGAACGGAGCATGTTTGAGGGGCCCAGCCCCACCGGACTCATGCACCGGCCCCTCACCGCTTACCAGATTAGTGTTGGGAAAGAGAGGAGGCCAACATTTCGAACCAAGCAGCAGTCACCAGAACAGGGATTGCGAGCAGGTGCCTATCTCCAACTGGAGCACTCCGGGCCTTGCTCAATGTGCAGATATGTGTTGCACACGCAACGCAACTGCATTGCAGCACATTGGAGCGGGTAAACTCCAGCAATGACAACACCGGTCCCTGTTCTGAGTGCAGATAAGTTGGGCACACGTCAGTCCCTGCATGCTAAATACCCACCCAACTAACCTACGCTTATATCAACGCTTGACTCCAAAAAAACTAGTGTGTTAGAACCCGGATCTGCAGCATATATGTGTGGGCTATGTGAGAAACGTACTAGTCACTGGGCATCTGTCATCGACATGGCCAGGACACGGCCATCTCTATTGGATCCAGTTCCTGGGGGTGGACCAGTGCAGAAGGATCACCTGGATGGGGGTTCTTGGGGAGTGGAAGTGGGACACGAACGAGTGAGATGCAGTATTCCCCCTTCTTATAACACATTTTCCCCATCCTGTCACGTAGGACACTCAGACACTCTGCCCTCTCCCCTCGTTTTCCGACACAAACACTTTCTTACACCACGAAAGACAATGAACTAACACTAGAGCCATTTACATGACACATCTCAACACAAGTGTCAGGTAAAGTCAGGCAATCGACCAGAACCACACACACCTGACGGCCCTTTACCTTCCCAAAAGGGATAAAAGGTGGAGCACTCTACGAGCAAGGCAAACAGCACGACGAGACAGCTATGCCAGTAAGGCAATGCAAGAGGAGGAGAAAGGCGGTGTCAGGACGAGTCCTGCCCACCCCCTGCTCCTCACCTAGTCCTTCAGGATCACTGCCCTTGGTGTAGGATGATGACTTCTTCCGGGGTCTTTGGGTTTCTCTTATTGGCTTTTCTTTGGAACTGCAGGACCGGGGGCTGTAGTTTTCCTTCTGTCGCGGAGGAACCTCAGGACAGTTCCTGTGCAGATGTTTGGAGGTGCCGCAATACATACAGAGACCTGAGTCTCTACACTTCTTTCGTTCGGCTGGTGTTAAGGGTCCGCGTGTGCCTCCTATTTGCATCGGTTCCTCCGTAGTTGGAGTTTCTCTGGGTGGTGGAGGAGTTGGGTTGAGAGACAGGAGGAATGGGTGAGGTCTTCGTCTCTCTTGTCGGCGTTCTGATAGACGCAATTCAATCTGTAAGGAAAGGGTCATAGGTTCTTGAAAGGATGGAGGTCGCGCTACTCGTGCTAATGCATCCTTTATATCCTTATGTAACCCTCTTCGAAAAATGGTCTGCTTAGCTGAATCGGGCCAGTCCGCCCTAGCTGCCAATCTCAAAAAGCGGGAGATATATGTTTGTACGTCTGTGGTTCCGTGTCTGACATCGAGAATTGCTTCAAAATAGGGGTACAGGACTTCTGGTCGAATCTCACCTTGAACTGTGCCACAAATCGGTCGTAATCATTAAGCGCTGGATTGTTATTGGAGACCAGAGGGGTGGCCCAAGCGTTTCCTGTTAGGTTTGCGATAAGAAACCCCCACCTTGGATTTGGCCGTTTCATAGGCATGAGGTCTAAAGGCGAAGTACACCTGGCAAGCATCCACAAAATCCTTGAGTCCTCCTGCATCTCAGTCGTATTTACCAAATGACAATGGCATGGGTGGTAAGTCACCCTGAACATCTCTATGTAGCACTACTTGTTATCGTAGGGCGGTGTTTTCAGTCCTGAGAGATTGTACCTCTACCGTGAGGCTTTGCAGGGCAGCCACAAGCTCTTGATATTGTTCTAGGTAAACCATCTGTTTGGTCTGGTGTTGTATTCTGTCAGGACGAGTCCTGCCCTCCCCCTGCTCCTCATCTAGTCCTTCAGGATCACTGTCCTTGGTGTAGGATGACGACTTCTTCCGGGGTCTTTGGGTTTCTCTTATTGGCTTTTCTTTGGATCTCCTATCGTGCAAATAGGGTCTGGCTCCCTCGGAGGCCACCTTGACAGGGATTGGGACCTCGAGGAGCCAAACCCCAATACCCAGGGAAAAAGCCGGTTGGCACCAGAAAACCCTGGTATTAAGTCCTTCTGTGGTTGTATCAGACTCGTGAAAAGGATGCACACTACTGGAGGATAATGTCCCAAGAAGAACAAGATGTAGGCTGTCGAGCCTTGAAGTGGATTAGGTGAGTGACACCGGGGTGCAGGTCTTGCAAGATGACGAAGATGAAGGGGAATACTGCAGCTGAGTGACACCAAGGTGCAGGTCTTATAAGAGGACAAAGATGAAGGGGAATACTGCAGCCGAATGAACGAGGAAGTATGGTCTTTCATGTACAAGGATTGCCTTCCGTTAACACAGAGGACTGAGATGAGTAGGTAAAGAATAGAAAGACAAGGAAGCAAATAGTAAAGTGACCACTTACCAGAAAAAGGCAGATCCCACGAAGAAAACAAGATGGAGTACGGAAGACCGTGAAAGGGGGCTGGTCCGGAAGAGCGGGACCAGAAAGTCAGAATGACTGAGATCGCCGACCGGGTAAGTGTAGTGGCAGAGCGCCGAAATGAATGAAAAAAATAGACTCAAGGAAGGGAACGCAGCAAGAGGTGCCGACCGAAAAGGAGGGAGAGAGCGGAAGAAAAACTCTCAGAGTACGCAAAAGAGGGGTTGCTAAACGAGGTAACCAACGGAGCGTATAGTCGCAAAGAAGCAACTACAACACGCCAGACAATGGGCAGGACTTGGTTATATACACACGGCGGCCATGTTACATGAGGACTAGACCGTGTCGCAGGAGATCTAGACTGCATTACGTTCCCAACAATGCCATAGCTTCCACGGTCATATCCTGACAGGCGGCGAGAACCGAAGGGGCGGCAAGGAGAGAAGTGACCTTGCCCTTCACAACCCAGACCTGTAAAACCTCTGTGAAAGGAATTGAAAGACCGCAAACAATAGCCAGTGTGTGTTGCAGCAGATGTCAACAGTACACAAAGCCCTCCTGCACTGAGTAATCAGGACAGGGAGAGACGCCTGCTACTGTGGTATCGTCCTTAACGCCAGAGACAAGAAAATCCAAGTGGTTCATCACAGCCGGTGAGTCGGGGGGAGAACCGATACGAAACCAAACTGTGTTGAATGCAGGTTGCAAATGGCAAATTGAGGGAAAATCAAAGAACTGTTAACTTCTAATGGGAAGACCAGGTGCATAGGGGTCCAGCACTACGTGGGTGCTCATTCGAGAGACTGTGGTTAATTTCCCCAGTGTTGAAACTACCGATACCAGAAGGCCTTCGGAAAGCTGCAAGAAAAGGGGAAAGTGGTCATGCAGGTGTCTATTAAAATCTCCTGCACAGTCGAAAGTCTTTGACCGACAAACCATTGGAAAACCAAGGGAAATGAATCCTGCATAGTAAGAAAGTAGAAGAAACTGAGATGCTGGCAAACGTGAACCCAACGGTGGGATGTCCACAGTGGATTATTTAAAAAGACATTGAGACTTGTGAATGCGAAAGGTGAAATTGTTTTGGACATCAAGCTGTAGTGAACCTGGCAGAGGGAGGCAAACATTCTAGAAGGGTCTGAGCCCGGAAGAGGGAGATGCAGGGGTGAAAGCCATCACTCAACGACACATGAATGTAGCAGATGTTATCTTTTTGAATGGAAGCCATATTGAACCCGACAGAGGGAAGCAGACATTCGAGAGTGGTCTGAGCCCGGAAGTGGAAAACCCAAGAGAGAAGAACCATCACCCTAGTGCAATCAAAAAGGAACTTTTGTTTATTATTTTGAAGCTATCAGGCCCCCGGAAGCAAGAAACTTAACCACAGATGGTCTTGATATCGCTAGGAACATTTGTGGATCTGAGCCCGGAAGAGGGTGATGCATGGGTGAAAAGTCATCATCCAACGTACATGCAGAAAGGAACTTTGTTTGTTTTTGTGAACATATCAGGTCCTCGGAGGCAAGAGACTTTTTCTAGAGAAGAGACTTAACGACCAAAGGTCCTGATAGCCGAGAATTACACTGTTGTCTCGCACTGGGAAAGTTCGGGAGTGTGCTGTGCTCAGGAGTACCGCCTCAAAAAGTGGGGAAGGGAGACCCCCGGCTACCACAGCCTGAATTATCATTTGTGAACACTTCTTTCTTTCTTTCTTGTGAATCCTAGCCCACATCCTTTTTGTATTTAGTTGTACGGATTGGAAATCATTTTTATTTAGTATAGGGCCTTTTATTTGACAAGATGCCACTAGTACTGCCTTAGATTTAGGTTTAGATTAGGCGTTCTTCCAACCTGCATGTAATGTTTAAAAAACACACTTGAAATGTGATCATGTGTCTGTCTTTACTGTTGCCACCATGAGTTCCTTACACCTACGATAAGCACCTCAGACTGAAGGATCATTCTTCATGCAAGATCCCTCACTAAACAAAGCAAAGAAGCACTTGCTGGACTCAGTGAATGCACATTCAGTAGCGTATAGTTGTGTATAGGGATGGTTGTTCGCTCTCTTACTCGGCTCTCTTTTGCAGCCCTCCATTGAACTAAGAACCCTGACAGTGTGCTGGAGACAACCAAGGACACTCCATGAAGCTAAGTGCTATTTCCATGTTCTTTGTCGCACTGCCATGTTTGTGCAAGTCTGTGTTTATTGATGCATACCATGCTATACTGTTACTGGGCATAATCCCATGTGGAGCAACAGGTGGTGGTAGTCAGGATTGTGGTGTGTAAGAGTGAGAGTGTCAGTCAAAGGGCAGCAGTGTGCATATACGAGTGTGCGTAGTACCACCCAAAGGCAGAGGTGTGCTTCTCATCAGTAGCTACAGAACAGTGGCACAATATTTACCCTAACCACCCCTTACCTATCCACTACTTCTCCCTCAACCTCTATCCAGTTACCCTACAACCCCCATACCCATCTAACCAAAGAGGTCCTAACCCTCCTTCCACACTGGTGTTGCAGAGGCCTGTGTGTACTCCCCTTGGGGGTTGCAGGTCCCAAATCCATAGTGGGGGAGAGAGGATCATGCTACCCCTGTGCAGGGCAACATGGACCGTGTCAGAAGTGCAAGCCCAAGTGCAATCACAGCACCTGGGTAGCACGATCATCACCATGGAGGAGCTGGTCAAAGCTCTAAATGACTTCGGAACTAGCTTCTACCCGACAGGACTATGCCTTGTTAGCAACCAGGTGAAAAGCTTGAGAGCCCAAGCTACGCCATTGCCCCACCCAACACCAGTACAGGTGTCTCTAGAACCCGTGGCACCCCTAACACCCCCTGACCGTTACACTGGGGACCCACTAAAGTATCAACACATCATAACATAGTGCCAGTTACACTTCCTCACAAAGCCAGCTGCTTTCCGCTCCACGCAAGCATGTACGCTGTTTGTGATCTCTTATTTTAGTGGGGACGCCGTCACCTGGGCAACTCCTTTAGTCCAGCAGGATAATTGGGTTCTCTACGATTTGGGTCACCTCTCTGGGGGAGTTTGGTAAGATCTTTAGTCGGCAAGTAGCGTCTATGATGAGGGACCAGTAGTTGTTGTCTCTACGGCAGGGTGGTCGTGACTTAGTGTCATATGTGATGCATTTCAACCGCCTAGTGGTAGAAGCAGAATGGCCCCCAGAAAAGTGAATGGTCCTTTTCTATCAGGGCATCCAACATGACTTGAAGGACCTTATAGCACAGATAGATCCGCAACCCATGGAATGCTCAGCGATGATAGACCTGGCATTACGATTGGGCCATCATCAGGCTGAACAGCGCTCGGATAGGAGATGGTGGGATGTCAAACCCGCGTTCGCACGCTTAGACCAGGCTCACCCACAACCCATAGCTGAGAAAGGCCAAGGGATACTGAACCGATGCAAACCGGAACTGTGCATGGCCCACTTGGGACAGAAGAAAAAGAGAAAAAACAAAGAGGGTCTGTGTCTTTACTGTGGGAAAACAGGTCATTTTGCACATGAATGCCCAAATAAACACAAGGTCCAGGGAAACGCATCTGCTCAGCAGTCATTGGGGTCACTTTGCCGGGCAGCTCCCAGAGAAGGCCCCGATGGTTGGTTCCATAGAATACACCTCCCATGTGCACGGGATGGGTTGATTGACATTTTCGGGAACAGTCTGTGCCAGTGTCCTTACTAGTAGATTCAAGAGCAACGGGCAATTATAAAGATGTGGATTATGCAGCGTGCCTAGGTATGCCTGTGCAGCACAAAGGCACACCAGAGGCCACTCGGGCGGTGGACGGTTCCCCCATCACATCGAGTCTGGTTATCCATCTACTCATCACACGCAGGTATTGAGGTTACAATGGGGGACCAATTACACCAAAGACATCCAATTCGATGTGATAGCTCCTCAGTTCGGCTTGATTCTGGGGTTAACATGGTTAAAAAAGCATAACCCCCAGGTACAGTGGTCAGCCGGCACATCACTTTTCCGTCTGAGTACTGTCAAACCATAGCCCTGGTTCATCCACCAGAGGAGCCCACTCCAGTGACTCATGACCTACAAAGTTTACCAGCTGAGTATCTTGATTGTACAGACGTATTCAGCAAGAAACGTTACCACCACACCGTTCTTTTGACTGCCGCATAGATCTGGTGCCAGAGCAGTATTTCTGTGTAGTCGCATATATGCTCTCACTTAGGGTGAAATGGAACACCTCTGCGAGTACACAGATACAAATTTACAGAGCGGTTTCATCCGCCATTCAAATTCTCCCATATCTCCTCTTTGTTTTTTGTCCCAAATAAGACCTGGGACTTGCAGATATGGATCGATTACCGTGCCATAAACCGGATCACAGTCAAAAAACGGTATCCTCTACCCCTTATCCCGGTTTTGATGGACCAGGTCCAAGGTGGATGCATATACACAAAGTTGGACCTTCGGGGTTCTTACCATCTGGTGCGGTGCGTGAAGGAGAAAAATGGAAAACTGCGTTCCGTACTACATTTCGGAGTGTACGAATATCAAGTGATGCTGTTCGGTCTCTGTAACGCACCCGCCGCCTTCCAGCAGTTCCTAGGTGAGGTTCTATGTGAATACATTGACATCTTTGTGGTCATGTACATAGACAACATCTTGATATATTCCCGGACCCAACAAGTACATGTACAACATGTTATGGTGGCGTTGCAATGTCTTCAAGTGCATCAACTGTACGCAAAGCTTGGGAAATGCAAGTTCCATCAATATACTGTTGAGTTTCTGGGGTTCTTCCTGTCCCCCCAGAGGGTCCAAATGGACCTGTGAAAGGTGTGTACAATACTGGACTGTCCTCCAACATCAGTAAAAGAAGTCCAGTCATTTCTAAGCTTTGCCAATTTTTATAGGCTTTCGTGCAAGGCTTTTCGACCTTAGTTACACTCATAACAAAATTGCTCTGAAAAGGGAGTTTGTGTCAATGGGACGCAGAGGCCCAAGTCAGCTTCCAGAACTTAAAAACAGCATTCACCACAGTGCCAGTCTTAAGACATTCTGACACTGCACAGCCGTTCACAGTGTAAATCGATGCATCCAATCCAGCTCTGCTCTTGGAGCAATCCTGTCACAACGAGACCCGCAGACTGGTATGTTACATCCTGTGGTCTTCTGTTCAAGGAAGTTACGGTATCAGGTAATATTATCACCACCAATAATATTGCCATATATATGGTCATGGAGTAAGGCCATAGGTGATATTATTAGTGGGGATAATTGATAGGGTTATTGGGACCGTGGGTTGCAGGGGTGTCCCCCGCTCCATTAAAAAAATGATGGGGGTTTTGGGGGTGTCCCCCGCAGGTTCCATGGTTTAATATTGCTGCAACAATATGCTGATATTTTTGTATGGCGATATTTTTGCGGGGCTATTAACACATGGAACCAAATTTACTTCCTGCAGAAGTGTACTATTCCATAGCTGACCGAGAATTGTTGGGTAGCTTTTGGTGAATGGAAGCCCTACCTGCTTGGGCCACATCATGTGATAACAGTCATGATTGACCACCGGAACCTGCAGTTCATTAAAACTGCCAAGACACTTAGCCCATGTCAACTCCAATGGCCGTTGTACTTTGCAGATTTTGATTTAGTTATTACCTACCGCCTTGGCACCGAAAAAAGGAAAGCATATTTTCTCTCTCAATATCCCGAAAATACTGAATCTCCTTTAGCGGATCTACCATCGCCTGTAATACCATCCTCTCAGGTAATTGGAGCAACCACGTTGGGTACCGACTTATTCTCTGACTTTCAGAAGGCAATGCCCATGGAAGAACTTCGCACTTGGAGTTCACGCAGCCCCAAACATACTAGCATTACAATGGTGCCATGATTCAGCTTTGGCTGGCCACCCCGGTATGGCCAAGACGCACAACCTTGTAACTCAGTAGTTTTGGTAGCCCCGGGTAAAGGCCACAGTCCAACAGTATGTGGCAGACTGTGAAACATGCAGCCATCATAAATCGGAGCACTAGAAACCTGCAGGACTTTTCCTTCCTTTGCCAACACCACCCACACTGTGGCACACTTTCAGCATGGAATTAATCATAGACCTACCCCCGGTAGAGTGACTTATGTCTATTCTGGTTGTCATGGATTCTTAACAAAAATGGGATATTTTGTGCCATGTAAAGGAGTCCTTTCAGCATGTACGGTGGCTGATCTGTTTTTGCAACACGTTTTGCATCTTCATGGTTTACCCACCAATATTGTTATCGATCAAGGGCTGCAGTTCACATCCCCTTTCTGGCATAACATTTGTGATCTGGTTGGCGCATAAGTGTATCTGCCCTCTAGTTGCCATCCAGAGTCGGATGGGCAAACTGAAAAAATGAACCAAGGGTTGGAACAATATCTGTGCTGTTTAACTTCCAGGGCAGAGAAATCCTGGGTGCAATATGCATGGCTGGTGAAAGCGGCTTACAATAACACAAAACACACTTCCACTAAACAGAGACTGTTTTACACCCAATACGGCCAACACCCAACTACCCCTACACTCCAACTACCCCTACACTCCCCACCTTACAGGGCAAAGCCAATTACATGCAACAGATATGGAGAGATATCAGCTCCAATTTTGATCACACAATACAAGCATACAAGAAACATGCTGACACACATAGAATGTCAGCCCCTATGTATAAGGCAGTTGACCGGGTATGGCTATCAACAAACAATATTCACTTGCGCGGTCTGCGTAAACTACAGCCCAAGTTCATAGGTTCATTCACCATCCAAAAGACCATAAACCCCATAGCCTTGCGACTTCAGTTGCCTCGCTGATCCACCCTGTATTCTACGTTTCCCTACTGAAACCGGCCAGACCCAATATCCGAACTGAGAAACCACCCCCTATTTATGTCCAAGTCCATCCTATGTATGAAGTCAGAACCATACTAAACGCCTGCCGTACGGCAACAGGACAAGTGCAGTACTTGATAGGCTGGGTGGATTATGGGCCTGAGGAGTGCTCTTGGGAACCAGCCTATCATGTACATGCTTTCCATTGAGAACACCCAGAAAAGCCCAGGCCACAAGCCTTCAGTGGAGGTGGGTGTACTGTCAGGGGGCAGGTGGACAGGCAACACCAGAAACACCAAATCGGTGTCATTACACGGAAAGCAGACATTACTGAGCAATGCAAGCTCAAGCATCCCTTCAGGTACCCCTATAAACTGCTGCTTTGCCCCTTTTGTAGGGCTACCTATTGGGGGAAACAACAAACTACAATAACCAGCAATCCCAACCACAGAAATACAAAATGGTGCCCATCTTGGGTGCGCTGCGTTAACTGGGCATGTGCAGCCCCAGCACAGGGCTTGCGCTTGAGAACTTCACCCAATAAGACATACTCTACTGAGCTCTGTGGAACAGAGCACGTGCGAGGGGCCCGCCCCATCAGACTCAAGCACCAGTCCCTCGTTGCTTACCAGATAAGTGTGGGGAAAGGGAGGAGGCAAACATAGCGTTACCAAGCAGCAGGCACCAGAGCGGGGATCGCGAGCAGGGGCCTAGCCCCACCGGAAAACTCTGGACCCTGCCCAATGTGCAGTGTAAGGAACTCATGGTGGCAACAGTAAAGACAGACACAAGTGATCACAGTTCAAGGGCGTTTATTGAACAATGAATGCAGGGGGGAAAACGCCTAACCTAAACCTAAATCTAAGATGGGAGCATGCGTCGACTATCAAATGAAAAATAAGGCAGTCCTAGTGGCGTTGTGTCAAAATAAAAGGGCCTATACTAAGAGAAACCTATTGGCATTCCTTAGAACTAATTACAGAAAGAGTGTGGGATAGGGTATCAATGAAGAAGGAAGTGTTCTCAAATAATAAGTGTCTGGGACAAGGTGGGACCTTGGAACACAGCATTTGCTCAAGCCTTCCCGCAAGAGAGTGGAGAATGCAGGGAAGTCCCTTCCCACAATGACTTCTTCGGGGAGCCCAGGGTTGATGGCTGATGATACCAAACATGACTCTCCCCTGATGTTAATATCCACAGGTATTTTGGGGTATATTTCGTTAACCTCATGTACACATGTAACTCTAACGAGGGATGCATTTGCGAGGTCTGTTGTTGTAACCAAATCAGCCCTTATAGTGGTCTGTTTGCTACTTGAGTCGATTAATGCCTTTAGTTGTTTTCCATTTACCATGGCTTTTTCATACATAAAGTCAGCGGAAGATTGACAAAAATATATATTAAAGGTTTACAGATCTACTTCAGGTTCTTCCAACTCTTCCCCTTTTAGACATCCTATTTCCATGGGTTCTTCCTTTAGATATTTAGGACAGATTCTTGCCAGATGGCCAGTTTCTTTACATGAAAAGCAGATAGGAGGAGAGGGTGTTATTCTTTTAGGTTCTTCTCTTTTACTTTCCTCTCTACCCCTTGTGTCAGTTCTTTTCAGTGGTCGAAGTGAGCGGGAGTGGTCGGGAGCGGTGCTCCTATACTTTTTTAAGTGACCTTTTACAGCTCCTATACTTTTATTTTAAAAAGAAACCGCTCCGGAATGGTTTAGTTTCAAAATAAAAGTGTAGGAAGAAGTTGAAACTTGCACTTTCAGTGCATTGTACAGAACGTTCCCTTAAACAGCAGGCACAAGTGTTTGGGTGTGTGTGTTGTGTGTGGGAGGGGACATGGTGATGGGGATTGTGGGGAGTGGGTGCAGGCCAGCAGGGAACACAGTTCCACTACTTCTTTTCCTACACTTCGACCACTGGTTCTTTTAACTTCCATTCTTTCTTTCGGTATCCATTCCTAGGATTTATAGGATCCTCCCCCTCTATCTAGTACCTGGAGTTGGGAGCAGTGAGTAAGCTTGTGATCCTTCCGCTCCTCAATTTGATGCACCAATGTGAGTGTTTGACTGCATCCGAGTGGTTTTGGGCAGTCTCAATAGCACTATTAGGGTGGGTTGATTCAGTTGTAGTACTGCCTTTTGCAAAAAAGGTAGTAGGGAATTGGTGAATTGCTGTAGAGCAGTGGCGTCGCCAGGAATCAAATTTAGGAGGGGCACAGAGGGGGCCAAATACAAAAGTAGGGAGGCACAGACAAAAGTAGGGGGAGAACATGGTCACTGCTCGTCTTAGGTAGGGGGGGCACAAGAGGGGGCACAGGGTTTCAAAGGGGGGGCCCCAGCCCCCCAGGCCCCTCCCTAGCGACGCCACTGCTGTAGAGTAATAATTTCTACCAATTATTCCATCGTTTTGTTGTTAATCCAAAGGGCGACCATATTTTTTATTTGTTCTCCTAATTCAAGGGGATGTTTCCCCAGGGTTGAGTCTAATGGTCCTTAATTTTGCCGATAGAAGTTACAGGTTTGCCCAACCCTTTTTAGAAGTCCCTCTTTTATGCATAGCTGGTAGGCGGTCTGTAGCTCACCTTTCAGCAGACACCCTAAATGACATTTTTTTCGATTTCCTTCCCATCCTAATTGCTCGGCTAATCGCTTGAAATTCAAAAGAAATTACCTAGGTCTTTGCTCTCTTGGTATGGTTGTAGTATCCCTTGAGATAGTGTGGGTCTTGCCTGTAACTCAACTAATTTCGTTAAATTCTCTTGAAGCTGATTTTCAGCCTGAATCTGATGGGTGGCCAGCTGGGCCATGATGGCTGTCAGGTCAGATTCTGACTGAGGGGAAGATCTGGATAGGTTGATTGCTAAACCTGATGGGCCAGGGACCGAAGTGTATTTGGTATAAAAAAGAAAAGGTTTGGAAGAGGTCAATTAAGAGTGCTTGTTCTAACGAAGATGTGTGTGGGTCGTATTTTTAAGATTATTCTATCCCACTGTTGGATGTTATAGTGGGAAAGTGGACGGGTATCTAATAACAGCTGAGTTTTGAAAAATAAATCTTGTTGACCAGTTAGGCCATGAAGCTGGAAAAACACAACCTGTTTAAGAGTGGAGACACAATCAGGATCGAGGAGTTCAACAATTCTATTTTTTCCTTCTGGTGGTACAACGATTGGCAGCATGGATTCTCAATTTGTGTCAAATGAATCATATCCCACTTCTGATACCAGATACAAGAAAAGCATGGTATGAAACAGTAAGGCAGACACAAGTGATCACAGTTCAAGGGTGTTTACTGAACTTCAGTTGGGTTTGAAAAACACCTTTCTAATTCTAAATCTAAAGACCATCAAATAATAACAACGCAGTCCTAGTCGAGTCTGTCAAAATAAAAGGGCCTATACTAATAAACCTATTGCCAATCCTTACTTCTAAAAACAAATAGTTTAGGAAACAAGGTTATAGAAAAGTAAAGTGTTCAAGAAATGATATGTCAGGATATTCAAACTGTTGGCTTCTCTTCCCCACGTTTTTAGCATGTGACAAGGCAGCACACTCGAGTTTAGCACACTCTATAGATTCTCTAGCACGAGGATGCATTTCAAACCCTCAACATCAGGGCCTTCTGTGTCAAAGACTCTTTGCCATTCAAAGTCTATTATTTCAGAGGGCCTGATGCAACACGACAAACATTAAAGTTCCTTTCTGCATGGCCTGGAGTGCCATCAATGCAGCGGCTCCACTAATGGCCTCAATGCGATTCCCACTTTTGCTGTGATAATTAGCGGTTCCCACGTATGATTTCGGCAAATGAAAGCACCAACGGCGATCGGAAAATATGGGGCCCGACCAGTGAGACGCTGAGCCCTCAACACGCTGACAGCTGTCTGAACACGGCGGGCATGGGTACCCTAGCCGTGGAATATCGTAAAATGGCAGCCATGCACCGCGGAGCTGGAAGGGGACGCATCTCCAATCCCCACTTCTATTGAATTGGCCCAGAGGCCCCGAGGGGCTTTTCTGCTCTGCCTGCACTCAACCCAGCCTTTCACCTCTGGCGGCACCAGCAAGAGGGAGTTCCAGCCACCTCCCCAACCTGATGGGTCTGCTTTGCCCATCCAGAGCAATCATAGCTGATGGCCAGGACAAAGGCCTCCGGAGTGTGCCGCGAGACCCTGGCTGGCACGGGACAGCGAACCCACATAGAGGCACTCCGCCTGCAAAGTCATCGGTCCATCCAGCTTAGGCAGCGAATTTTGTGGTGGCCGCGGAACAGCGTGGTTACCGACAGCTGGCGTCAGTGGGCCCCTTCCCGTGGCATTCAGCCGGCACACAGCAGATAGCCAGTGACCCCGGCTCGGGGTGCCGCAGAGTGGTGGTCGGCCAGGCAGAGCCGGAGAAGGACACGACTCCGGTCTCAACTTCAGCTGTTTCGGCACATGTGGGACCGGGGGGGCTCTGCTCCCCGCTCCACCAACGAGCAGTTCAACGTTTCACCTACAACAGCAGCACCGGGAGAAGCTTCAGCTGCCTCTGCGGGCCTGGTGGGGACTCTCCTAGCCCACTTGGCATGGGCTTGACTAACGGCCGGAGGGGGGACCATCTGAATACCGTAGCATTCTGGCCAGTACTGGGCACGGTGCCCACACAGTGGTTCTCCTCCTCCGGCCTCGCCGGGCCTTCCATAGAGTTGCGGACCCTTTGGTTCTAACAGGGAGTCTCGCGCAGGACCGCAGTGTCCCCAGAAGAACTCCAGCACAAAGCACCAGCAGGCCCTGGGGAGGGTTTTACTGCCCTACTTCATTGCGCTACTTGCAGCAAGGGGGATGCAGCGCTAACCTGCCGGAAAACAGAGAAGGGCTCACAGGTGAGAGAGCGCATGTGAGATTATCCACCAACATCCATGCTATTTCATATGAGATCGCCCTGACTGCCTGACATAATCCGCAGCTACTTGCCCCCTATACATTTGGCTATCCTGTTGGCCCAGTCCACAGCCTCCCTGTGGATAAGGATCTGGACTTCTTACGCATAAACTTAGGCCTATAGCGCTCTACAGAGCCTCTGCATCCTCCAGCAAACATAATTGACTGCTGCGTCACCTAGAAGCTGGAGAGCTCAGAGGACTACCAAGACCATTAATAAGATTAATCAGGGTGTACGATAAAGCCCTAACTCTGTGGAAGCCCCTTACTTAACTTAGTCCTCTAATTCCAGCCACCGGCTTCCTGTGGAGGCCCATAACATCAGCTGAGTAAGAGCCTTGAATGACCCAGTAACTTTCCGGACTCGCAGGAGACGATTTGACGCAGCTGGACAACCAGATAGCGGTGCAGCCCCCTTACAATCTCCACCTCAAACAGGAAAATGTAATTCTCACTCAACGAAGGCTTATTGGCTCTGCAGTGTCAGCTTGAACTCAGCTGCTGAGCCTCTTGGCTTCCTTCCTTCGGAACCCATCCCTCAAAGGCCACGAAACCCATTGGATCTCCCCCCTCCTGGAAATTGTCCCCCAGTGAACTCTGTCAACCACATCTCAGAAGGGACATAGTGTCCCGGCCCAGGTCCCGGGAAAAATGGCTAAACACCTCAAGACTTCTAAAAGTTCTCATATTGTATCGATGTTGCTCCCATCTGACAAGGGGGAAAAGTGACTCCCCAAAATCTCTGCCTACCGCTTCCTTAGAAAACACCGGACAGCTGGCAACCAAGGGAGACATACAAGCCTTTATGATGGACATTAAAGCAGAGTTTCGATCCTGCATGGGGGAGCTGACGACTAAGCTTGAACAAACGGACAACACATGGTGAAGGTGGAGCAGAGAGTAGGGGAGGTGGAAGATCTCACCCAAGAACATTCGGCGATACTCCTGGAAATACAGCGCACACTTCAAACCCTACTCAACAACAACGAGATCCTGGAATATAAACAAGAAGATCTTGAAAACAGAGCCCAGCGAAATAATCTACGGGTTCGAGAGGTTCCCTCTTCATTCCCAGACCGCAACTTGGCGGAATATGTGGGAGACCTGTTTCAACCCCTGTTGCCACATCTGGACAAATCTCAACTCATTCTTGACAGAACCCACAGGCTCCAGCCCCGGCGGGGTTTGGTGGCTGACTCCTCCCCAGATGCTATCACCCGGGTCCACTTTTTCACACCCAAAGAAGCCATCATGGCGGTAAGCCGCTCCCAAGACGTCCTAACCTTGCAGGGGGTCCCCCTCCAGATCTACCAAGATTTGGCAATGACAACAGGTCAAATACCGGTGGCTATACCCTACTGCTCTACAATTTACCTACAAAGGGGTTCCCCGGACGATCACTCACCTGGATCTTGCATCCTCTCTCACCTGAAAAACGAGACAAAGCTTCACTGGATTTGCCAACGGGGGGGCTCTGCAGAACTCCCCCCAGAACCAAAACGGTCAACCTGGACTAAGGTCCAAAAGGGGCGGAATGCGCGGTGACCCCCCAACGGGGGCCAACAAACTGACAGACGAATGGAAACAGCGGCCATGAGCGTTGATCCTCTCAGACCAAAGGTTTTCAGTCGACCAGATCAGCAAGTGCTGACAAGCCTGGAAACACAAAAGTTTTATACACTTGAGGCGGGCTTCGCATGGTCCATGCCCGGCTCCGAGGTGGATGACCCCCTTAATCCCTTGGAGCGAAGTACAAACTGTTTAGCCCCGTTGGCTAAGGGATTCGCCGACAGAGAAAAATCGGCTTCCCACAAGTTTTATGTTAAGGTCTCCCGTTTTGGGCCCAAGTAAAAACCCTGGTTGCGCCATGATAACTGGATAACAAAATCCCTGCATGGCGGGTGAATCACACCCAGCCCAGACTCTGCAACGAGAAAACTCTGACATTCACAAAACTCCCCATCACACCAAAAATTGAAGTTTGTCTCGTTGAATGTTAGGGGTCTAAACTCCTCCTCCAAACGGAAATCAACGCTGAAACGGCTGCATGGCATGGAAAGCTTGGTGGTCTTTCTGCAGGAAACTCATCTAATGCCGACGGACTACACATGCCTTTGGAACAGGGATTTCCCACTCCAATATTTAGCCTCTAATGGAACCAAAAAAGGGGGAACAGCCATTCTCTTCACTAAAAGGGTGCGACCACAGATCCTGGAAACATTACTATGCCCAGACATCAGTTAAGGGCTTGATATTTGGACAACTTTACTCCGTCATTTTGGTATGCTCCCCGAACGAAGGCCAAGAGGCATTTTGTAAAGCTCTGGGTTAAACCCTCCTCCCGTTTGTGGAAGAACAACTTATCACTGGAGGACACTTCAACTGGGTTCGGGACCCCGCATGGGACAGATCTCACCCCCCAGCCCGTAAATACCTGAAGCTATCCATAAGCCTTCTTCATCTATTTCGGACCCTGTGGGTAGTGAACTAATGGAGAGTGCTTCACCCCAACGAAAAAGACTTTTCATTATTCTCACATGCGCACATCTCCTCCTGACCTCCCCCCAAATCTTTGCCTTTATTGATAGTGTGAACATAGGAACGAAAGTGCTCTCTGACCATGCCCCGGTAACGCTAATCCTCCGAGCCCATGACCCTGATCCACCCTTTCAATGCCAATGGACCCTCTACGACCCTATGTTGAACGAAATGCCGTTAAGGGACTCCATAGCCGCAGCAATCAAAAACATTTCCCAGGAAAATCCAGCTGACGATACCTAACCAGCTAATATGTGGGATGCTATGAAAGTGGTTATTCGGGGAGAACTAATTGCACATGGAGCCCCATTACATAAATACAAACGACAAACCCGAATGGACCTCAAGGAGGAGATACGGAATGCTGAAGCCAATCATAAACACAAAGGCTGGTCCCCGAAACTCAACACATCCTACAAACTGCCCGGAGGAAGTTAGAGGCTCATTACGCTGAGGAAACGGCTCCTCTAATGGCCAAGTCCAAGCAGGAATACTATGCTAAAAACAACAAAGCAATAGATTCCTGGTGGAAAAACTGGCAAAGGCAAGTAAAAGGAACATTATAGTGGGCCTTTGCAACCCCCAAGGCAAAGTCCAATATGCGGAGCAAGATAAGCTTTACTAGCAGCAGCCCACCTTTCCGAGACAATGTCAGCATCACCTCAGGACCAAACCGAACAGCAGAGGTACTTACAAAGCGCTGCTCTTCTGCAACTTGTGGAATCTGACAGAGTGGTTCTTGAAGTCCCAATCACTGTTGAGGAGGTTGAGACAGCCATTAAGTCCCTTAGACCCAGAGCTCCGGACCCTGAATGATTCACAACTAGGTTCTATAAAGTATTTCATCCCCAATTGATAGCCCCGCTAGCGGCCCTCTTTAATTCATTTGGGGGTTCGGGATTGGTCTCCCCAACAATGCAAGATTCTATAACTATCCTTTTGCTGAAACCCGGCAAAGACCCTAGAGAAACTGGCTCCTATAGGCCTATCTCCCTACTAAACATTGATGCCAACATTTACTCGAAAGTCTTAGCAAACCACCTAGCAAAAGTCCTACCCAACCTTATAGATCCAGACCAAACAGGCTTCATAACACATAGGTCGATGGAGGATAACGTCCTTAGGGCTTTGAAACTAGTGGATATCGCAACCCAAGATTTGCATAAACTAGCATTGCTGCCGTTGGATGCGACCAAGGCCTTTGACAAGGTGGACTGGGGCTTTCTACAACTCACCTTGGAAGCCTTTAGCTTTGGCCCAAACTTTTGAAGATTTGTTCTGGCAAACTACCAGGCCCCTAAAACACTCCTCAGGGCCAACAGTACCGGGACGGACCCAATCCCCCTATCCTGTGGAACTAGGCAGGGTTGCTCCCTATCCCCTCTCCTATTTGCACTGGTAATGGCACCCCTCGACACAACGGGTTCGGCTAGACCCGAGCATTAAGGGCCCGCTCATTGGTGCTTCCCAGCATAAGATTTCACTCTATCTGGATGATGTCCTACTATACCTAACAGATATCCACTCCTCGTTCATATCAGCCCTTTAAAGAGCTTCGCAGTTTTGGGAGGGTTGCAGGTTTTGTCATTAATTTTGGGAAATTAGTTGCTTTAGGAATGGGCCTGGAGTCAGGGGAGCGGGAAACTCTAGAACCCCTATACCCGATTCAATGGAGTGAGAAAGATATTCCCTACTTAGGGGTCCAAATTCCTGTCTGCTCTGGAGCTGTATATCTAGCAAACTTGCTCCCATTTTTCAAAGAGCTCAAAAAAGATCTCGAACGATGGACCTCACAAGAGATTTCACTCATCTGGCGTGTCACAGCCTGTAATTTATTTGTATGTGAATCTGAGCCTGTGTTAATCTTCTCCTGCATTTCCTACATGCCTGCTCCACTCTCCCTACCACAATCCTATTACCCCCTCTCCTACGCATGCAGAGGACAATGCTTTGGTTTATCTGGAAGGCGAAGATCTCTCAAATGGCCATGATGGGCGACGCTAGATTAGGAGGCCTGGGAGTCCCAGATCTGTGTAAATACCAGGTAGCAGCACAACCAGCACACGTATGAGCATGGGTGGTGATTTCTGAATGCCCAAAATGGGTAGACCTGAAGCAGTCCCGCCTCGCTCTCCCCATGCGTTTCGTCACTTATGTCCCACCTCCCCTACGCCGGACCTGGGTTAGGGTCTTGGCATACACTAAACATACTCTTAAATCATGGGACTGGCCATTAAAACATAAGGGTATTCTGTGGGGGATGGGCCCTCCTTCCCAATTTTTCATAACCCAGCATTTTCTCCTGGATCCCATCCACGAAACCTTAAAAACTGGATGGCAGGGGGGTTGGAGCTTTAAGAGGATGGCCAGGCCCGCTCTTTTGAACAATGCAAAGCAACCTTCCAATTAGCGGAGGCAGACAGATTCACTTATGCGCAATTGAGACATTGGTGCTCCCACCCCCAAGTCCATCAAGCAGTTACACGCACCTCTAGCTTTCTCGAGCTCACACTAAAGGAGCTGCCGCCTCGGGGAAAAATGTCCTTGCTTTACAAATTACTGCAGGAAGACACACTTCTGTCTAGAGCCCCGTACATGGCACAATGGGAGGCAGACTTAGGGCATCCCTTGGAAGATCAAACGTGGGTGGACATATGGTCTAGAATGCATTCCTCCTCTCTCTGCAACACTAATCGGGAATGCACCTACAAACTACTTTTGAGATGGTATTACCCCCCACTACTCCTGCATCACTTTAACCGGTCCCTCGATCCCCAATACTGGCACCTATGTGGACAGCCGGGATCTTATTTGCACATGTGATGGTCATGCCCAACCATAAAACAATTCTGGGCACAATGCCTCTCTACCATAAAAGATGTTACCCAGGTGATGATCTCCATGGAGCCAGAAACCATCCTGCTAGGAGCTCCAGCATCAGGGACCTACGCAAGATCGGGGAGAACAGCTAAACTCTTCACACAACTTCTCCTAGCCAGGATAATTACCATAGCCCGTACTTGGAAGACGCCGGAGGGCACCTCAATTATGCTCTGGTGGATTCAATTGTGGGACATTTTTGTTGCAGAAAAAATCACAGCAGCCAAAGCCAGCCTCCTACACCGATTTACAGACATTTGGACCCCACTATTGGACTATGAGCCTCATCACGAGTTAGGCGGTAGCCCTTAAAACCGGCGGTAACACTATTACCGCCGCATTCAAGGGTCCGCCGGATCACGAATATAAATACCGCCGCCGCTATGACAGTCATCGCAAGTACAGCCGGCTGTAATAGCGCCGGCAGTAAAAGCGCCGGCACCCAATTGCGCAATTACAGAGCCATCACGAGTGCGGCATAGGCGCTATTAGCGCCAGAAAACCAGTGGGAAATCCACCGAAAATACCCCTAGCGAAATGCTGGAGGTAAAAGACCACTGGAGACAGCAAAAAATACCCAAGTGAAACCAATGCAAATCAGAGGCCTACAAAGGACCCACCCATGCATGACACACACTTCCAAACACCATTCTGCCATTTGGAGCCGGGAGCCTTGACATGGGCATCTACCTGCTGCACCTGGAGCTACAGAGGCCCGCCAACCAGGCCAGAGCCCTGGGAGCACAGGGGGTGGTGGGATGAGGAGAAGGAGGACAGCCATCCCCAGGGTCAGGCCAACACCCTGGGCCCTGACTGATGGGCAGTTGGTGACCGAGTATAGGCTAGACATGGTAACTATCACACAGTTGCTGGACACAATCCAGGCAGGCATTGGCAGGCGTATGGCTATCAGCACTGTAGTTCCCCTGCTCGTGTAGCTTGTGTATATGCCACAATACCTTGGGACTGGCAGCTACCAACACACCGTTGCCATGATGGCCCAGTCCACCCTCAGTGCCGTGCTGGGACAGGTGCTGGATGCACTGCTGCTTCATGTCAATGAGCACATTGCATTTGCAGCCACACATGCACAGGTGAACCAGCTGAAGGGCCAGTGCCATTCCAATGGACAAGACATGAACGTCATAGCAGCTGTGGACTACACACATGTACCACTAGTAGCACCCAGGTCACATGATGTGGTGTAAACAAAACGTAGGAATTACCATTCCATGAATGTGCAGATGACAAGTAGACCTGACCTAACCCTCAGCCACTGCTGTGCCCGCTATCCAGGATACACCCACAACTCCATGAACCAGTGCAATAGTACGCTGCCACCATACATGAAAGGCACTGAGCCCTCAATATATGGATGCTGGGTGAGTACAAATGAAGTCCGAAATGCATGTCAAATGACATCTAATGGAGGGTGGAGACACACAGTGAAATCCATGCATGCCAGCAGAAGACATAGGCAGCACTGGCACAGCAACTTTCACATGCATGTCCCTTGCACGAGAACCCTTGGACACATGGAACAAATCAGAGCACAGCCAGTCTGTATGGCAAAGACACGTGGGAGCACAGTCAGATATGGAAGGCCAACTGCCACAATGCATCCTGTGTGTGTCACAGTGTTGCTCCCCACCCTGAAACAGCACAGACATCCCACTCTGGCCACCCGACAGTACAGTCATGGTATTGGTGCCCGAAAGTAGGCACATGCACAACAACACAACACACAAGTTGCTTGATCCACGACAATGTACATCCCTGAAACAATGAGTCCTGATTGGCCAATCACATGCCAGGATAAGTGTACATAATAGTCTAAATTGGCAAACACAACACCACACAAAGGGAATGCCAATGACACATGGCCAAACAACGTGTCTCATGCACATGCAGATGCAAGGGTCCCCTCATCCAGCGACAAGGGCCAGACCTGATACATCTAGACACAAGTGTGGTGCTAACAGTAAGTAGTCCATCAATCCAATGCTGCCCCTTGCACACCACACACCACAGTGGAGGTGCCCATATGACAAGTAGTGCACATGTACCAGATGAGTGTGATGCACATGAAGACTCACACATACATCGAAACACAGCTGCATGTCGACCTCAGACCATGCATGTCCTGCAAGACGCAGTGCACATGGCAACATAGCAATGAGATAGCAGGACCTCTTCAACACAGACTTGATTCTGCTGCCAATGTCACTGATTACTGAGCCTTGTGCACCCACTTAACCAACCTTGACCTCATACCTGCATTCCCTCTCCTGCAGGTGATTCATGATGCCCCCAGTACACATGGCTCGTGACCCCTGTGCGTCATCCACACACTCAAGCTGAGCGGCCATACAACATTGCACATGGACGTACACATATATGCGTTGAGAGTGCATTTGGACTGCTGAAAGCACGCTATTGGTGCCTATACCGTACGAGAGGGGCATTGACATCTGCACCTTGAAATATCTGCAAACTCATCCTAACATGTGCCATGCTGCACAACATTTGATGTTGCAGGAATGTGCCACTGCCCCCTGATGCCGATGTGCAGCCACCTGGGGATGGAAGTCAAGATGATGATGTGCCCGGAGCTGGTGCACGTGTACACAGGAATGGGGTAGGGGAGGGGAGATTGGCCAGACAGGGCTTGATTGAGAATTGACTCAGATACATTTGATGGGTACATGTAACAAAAATCACTTGTACATCAAAGAGCACATGATCACAATAATGAATGTCCATGTTTTGGATGATTTTGGAACGTGATTTATTAAATGTTTGACAACATCCCCTTCCCCCCAGTGAACTCCCCAGCACACAATCCCCCCTGCCCCAGTGAACTCCCCAGCACACAATCCCCCCAGTGAACTCCCCAGTACACAATCCCCCCTCCCCCAGTGAACTCCCCAGCACACAAACCTGCCTCCCCACCAGTGAATTCCCCAGCACACAATCACCCTTAACCCCCCGTGAACTTCCCAAAACAGTGCAGGTAGGTGCATTTTCTCAGGGCCCACAAAAACTGTGCCATGTCCATCTATGATGGTCGCGGGTGCTTTCCAAATCCGGGACCCTCTGGTGAGCGGGCTCTCAGGTGGTGCATTGACCGGCGCCTAGATGAAGGCTCCCGGGACCCCTCCGTGGGCGTGGTAGATGTCGATGGGATGGCTCCGGTGACCTGCAGCTGCTGGCGGAGAAGGTTGTTGGATTCCCTTGTCTGTTCTGCATGTGCAGACAGTCCCTCGCACAACTCCCGTACCCTTTGCCCAAAACCTGTTAGGGCCGCGGTCCATCCCTCCACCACTTTCCTGGTCCGCACGTTGTCCCGGGCCATGTACTTAGTGGCATCCCGTATGGCTCCGCTGATGGCCTTGATGTGGCAGCTGTGCACTTTGGCCATGGACTTTATTTTCACCTTTTTGGCCTCAAATGTCCATTCGTACCATCAAGCAGCTCCCGTGATCATAGGTACCTCGGGTGTGACGGGATCTGGGCTGACAGCTGTGCGCTGCCTGGAAGGGGGGCTGTATGGGGACATGTTGGCAGCTTGATTGGGGCTGATGCGGTCCAAGTGCCTATCCTCTGGGGTACCATATGATGGAGTATCGACATCAGGCTCTGGTGTGCGGGCATGACGCACACGCACACGTGGGGTGTGTGCTTCCTGTGCTACTGGCTCTGGACTCCCCTGAGGTGTGGCCATTCCTTTTGTGTCACTGCGTCTGGGTGAGCTCAACAGTTCTGGCTGCGATGCAGCTCAGGCTGTCTGTCCCTCATCGGGCTCTGACCCACTGGTGGCTCCCTCTACATCCAGTGTCTGCATGATGGGTTGGGGTGAAGGAGGCACTGACCCCCTGCGGCCATGTGGGTGCTGCAGCTGTCTGGTTGGGCTGCGGTGTGGTGATGTGGGATGGGTCCGGCGTTGGGTTGCTTCCGGGCGGGCCCTTTGCGGGGTGGTGGTGCTGGTCGAGGAGCGCTGGCTCGAGTGCCGTGATTTAGTGGCCTCCTCACTGTCACCATCACCCTGTGGTGATCTCCGTGTGCCTGTGGGGTACATAGGGTGTGGTATGAGTTCAGGGCGGCCAAGATAAGTATCATGAATATCATGCATTCAAGTGGGATTGTAGACAGTAGCAATCATGCATTGCACTTGCATTACGTTCACTCCCCATGTTGTGATTTTTGGAATGTGTCACTGTGGTGGGACACTGTACGGACATGTTTGTGTGTCATCATCACATGCTTGCTGGGGATGCACGGTGTCCATGTTGCTGGGGGGTTTTTCATGCACACTCACACATCACGTGACTGTGCCATGGCCATGGATGTCTGTCCCCTGGCCCTTGTATTGATGCAGTGCACATACAGGGGATTCTAGGGGGTGCTACGGTATGGTGGTACAAGGGGTCAGTTATGGGTGTCTACAGTGACTCACGCACATTGCATGCACATTCATTCACTCAGGGTCTGCATGTGTGGCCCTTACAGGTTCATGCATTTTGGGAGGGGGCTCACCTGGAGCCTGCTGGATACCAGTGCCAGCCCCCGCTCCTCCGACTCCCTCTATGGTGCCCATGTCGATGAGCATTGTCATCTTCTCCTGCCAGGGTGTGAGCTCGGGTGGTGGTGGTGGTGGCCCTCCTCCAGTACCCATGCTTGCACTCCTGTACTGGGATAGTATGCCGTGTACTCTGATATGCAGGTCATTTAGGCACTTGCGACAGTTCTGCCCATCCCAGGGCACGCGCCCCACTGCAGACACCCTCTGGCTGATTTCCCCGCCAGATCTGCGCCCGCCGCTGCCCGCTTGTCTTGCACTGCTGTGCACCATGTAGTTCTTCATGGTGGGTCACTGCCTCCTCCACAAGTATGGGCAGCTCCTGGTCACTAAATTTGGGTTTCCTGACCTGATTTGCCCCTAGTGCGCTCCTGTGACATTTTTCACTCTTCACGGGGGTGGATGGCTTGCAGGGGTTGTGATATTCGACAGATTGTGCTTTCCGCCGGGGGGCTTGACGTTAGCGCAAATAGCGCTCAACGGGAAATCCACCGGTTTATCGCTCCGACTCGTGATGAGGCCCTATGACCTGAAGTTCCCGGTGATTATTCATAAACCCCAATAAGCCAGACGGGCCCTACATTTGGGCAGCACGGAGATCGCAAATGTACCTGCCCCATTGGACCAGGAGGAGGGTTGATCGGGAGACTGGGAGGGTGGATGAGGGGGGGAGCTTTGCTGGGGGTCCGGACTATGCTGGCCCAGTCTCAGCTAACAGGAATTTGGGTCATTCATGTTTTAGATGTGCCTGTATTGTTTTCATGTATGCAGCTGGTTTAAAATAAACACATTTTTTAAAAAAAGTTCCTTTCTTCTCACCACGGGTGACCCTCCACTGGGCTTAGATCCACTTTGACACAAAATCTTCAATTTGTCTCCCTCCACTGAGCCCGGACCAAATATTTCACATATTCAACTTCTCGGGTGATTTACTGTTCACTCCGGGTCGCCCTCTAACAGGCTCAGACCCACTTTGACACAAAATCTGCAATTGGTCTCCTTCCACCGGGCTCAGACAAAATGTTTCTACTTCATCAAAATCGAAGACTTTCGACTGTGCACAGGATTTTGCTTGACCCGTCGCAGGACCACTTTGATTCACAATTCCTCATTCTCTTCTTGATATAACCTTTTCCTCACTTTCACTTTTGCCACTTCCCAGCTGGATACCTAACAGAGACCTTCGATTGAGCACCCATGCTGTGCCGGACAACTCTATCAAAGGTATTTTATCTTGTTTTTAAAGTTCAGTCACTAATCAGCAGTTCAACTTTACTTGCTCTTATCACACGCATTTTAACAATGTTTGAATGTTTGTTTCAGCCTTCCCCATACAATAGTGCTGCTTGCAACCGTATTTTCAACACAGACCGGTCTTGTATCGGTCTCCCCAACTCACTGGCTGTGTTGATTTCACTGATGCTGCTTTGTTCTTGGAGCCAAAGACGGTAACACAGTGGCTTGTGCTTCTCCCCGCCTTGCTTATTGACACGGCAGGGCCCCAGGTATCTCTGACACACAATGCAGGATTCTTCAGCCTAGTTTCCTGGTCTTACGCTTTCTATTCTGGAGGTTTCAAGAAAGTAACGGTTCCTAATTGAAAAGGTCAAGGGAATTTCCCTCCTTGCGTTCCTCTTCTGGTTTCCTGTCTTTCTTCTCTCGTTCAGTTGCCGCCTCGAAACTGCTGTTTCCCTGTGTGCTTTGCCTCGCTCAGAGTGTGCTCTCGTGCTTAGCCTTTTATCTGTGTGGGGAAGCTTAATGGAAGTCAGGTGTGTGTGATGGTCAGTAATTGCCTGACCATTGTATTAGGACACATCAGGTATACTGCTCAGGTGTTAGTCTGTTTTCTCTCTTTTTTTTTTTTTTACTTTTATTTATTCAGCTTGGTAGCGCAGGTACAGGCGAGATACACACAGGGCACATACAATCAAAGCAAAAAGCAGGCAGTACAGATGAGTAGGGCGAATGAAAAAAAAACAGTTGATACACATGGGGGATACATACAAGGGTGGATGCAGGGCTAAGGGGGAGGCAATTCAGGAGGCAGGAGGGGAGTGGCGAGGGGATATGGCTGGGGATGCAGGGCCTGAGTCTTTATCAGCAGGAGACATGTATAAGCAAAACTTTAACCAGATATCTCTAGGTCTGGAGTGGGCGGGCCGTTGTACAGCCCAGGATTCCTCGGTGTCCGAAGCCCATGTGACCGCTCTGAGCCACTGTGCATGAGTAGGTGTGGCAGGCCGGAGCAGGCAGAGTAGGATGGAGCGCAATGCATGCACGTAGCATACAGGGCCAGCCAGTTTCCTAGAATGCAGGTGTAGTTCTGGGAAGTCGTGAAAAAGACACCTCATTGGGGATGGGGTGATAGGGTGTTCGAGGATAGCTGAAACAGTAGCGCACACTGCATCCCAGAATTGAGTGAGTCGGGGGCAGGACCAGATCATATGAATAAAGCCAGCGTCGTCGCAGCCGCACCTGGGGCACCTCGGGGAGAGATCATTCGAGATGCAGTGAAGTCTGATCGGGGTGTAATGGTACTTATGGAGTAATTTGAATGGGATCATTTTAAAGCGGGAATTAAAGGAGACCCCATGGGTGCGTGCACACATATGGGCCCATCGTTCGTCGGTCATTTCCAGTCCAAGGTCAACCTCCCAAGTGTTTTTCAAATTGGTAAGTAGGGGGGGTGATCTGGTCTGCACTAGTGTGTAAAGTCTGGAGATTTTGCCCCTCATGGGGGAGGGTGAGGACAGTTCTGTAATCACAGGCTCATCAGGTGGCAACGCAGGGAAGGACGGGTATTTGTGCTTAAGGATTTTCCGGAGGGACGAGTATCTCCGCCTCAGAGACAGTGGAGGTCTGGCCACTCTATTAAAATGCCCTGTTCAAATATGTCCCGGAGCAATTCATATCCCCTCTCTCCCCACTGACGAACGATGGAGGGAGGTACTTGTGAGACCTCTGGTAGGAAATTCCAAAGTGGTAAGTTACCATGAAAGCGATGGGTGATGCCCAACAGTTGCCACGTTTTAGATAAAGCCAGTGATGTACAGGTCGCTGGGTCAAGTGAGTCTAGTACCTTTGGCATGGGTGTGATCACCAGGGAACGGATGTCACGGTGGCTTACTGATAACTTTTCGAAGCTGACATGGGGCGGAGGGTCCGACATGTTGAACCAGTATGCGGTATGTGGGAGTTGAGCCACCAGCCAGTACTTGAGGAAATCAGGAGCCCCGAAGCCACCAGACTCCATCGGGACAGTTAGGGTCTTAAGTTTAAGCTGGACCGCGCCCGAGTGCCAGAGGAAGGTGTTAAGGGTACGTGTGTTAAACGAGTCTTCACGAGATCGCTGGTTACCTTTTCTTCCTGGAGACCGTGGAGTTGAGGTTGCCAGTCTGTCGGAGTATCTCTTGCCGATGAATGAGTAGCGCGGGAAATTAGCCCAATACCCTCCTGACGATATATGACAGGATGGCACTGAACCAACTCCCAACGCCACGGGTGGCACTTCTCCGTATTTACGTGGCGTCAGAACAGTGTTTCCACTGGCAGAGAAGGCTTAATGAAGACACCGATAATGGTGGAAGCTGAACTCCGGAACATCCAAGAGGGTAGCAAGGCACAGGTACCGGCAGGGCACAAGACAGGTAAAGAAGGAAGGTCTGCAAGGTCAAAACAGAACAGACAAGGGAATCCTACTATCCTAGCAGAAGGGAAGCAAACCAGTTCACCCTTAATTCTCGCTGCCCTGAGGAGGGCGTCATGATCACGGAAATTTAGGACTCTAGCTATAATGGGGCGTGGTGGTGCGCCCGGTCTAGGTTTTGCCGTGAGGGCACGATGTGCACGCTCGATTGCGAACTGAGGAGAAAGCTTTGGAGAGTCTAGTAGTTGCAATAGCATGTGTTCGACATAGTCCTCCATAGGTTCCTGTATACCATCTTCGGGTGCCCCGATAATGCGGAGGTTGTTGCGCCTCGAGCGGGATTCAAGGTCCTCATTTTTCTTCTCAACCTCGGTGACCCGGCCAGAGAGAGCCGAGACCTCGGCCCTGAGAGAGCACAAGCTATCCTCGGTAGTGCTCACTCGTGTCTCAATCTCGGTAACCCAGCTGTCAGTCTTTTCTATATGGGCCGTAATGGAGGATATAGTGCCGTTCATGTCATCCAGCTTGCTATGGAGCATTGTGAAACCCTCCCGAATGTACTCCATTATTTTTTGGGACTCAGCCGGGTCTGACGCTGATGTGTTGGGTGGTTCCTGGTCAGGTGCCTCCCCCACTGGCCCGAGGAAGTCTTTATAAACATGTTGATCGAACTTTGTTTCTTTCCAGCTCCCTTAGTCATGGTGCCAGGAGGACGGTGGGACCAGTGACCCAGGGGGGCAGTAGGGTGTCGGAAGGGTTAGATGACAAAGGAGAGGCCAACAGCCGTTCAAAGTGTTCTGGGTGAAGATGGATCCTTGTAGATAGGCTAGAGTGCTGAGCCGAAGCTGGGTGCGGGGGCTATGCTCGCCGTCGCCCGCTGGGGCTAGGATCTGGAGGGTTGCAGGGTGGCCGATGAGAGGGACCACCGGGGAGGGTCACACAGGGAGTCCCGGGCAAGGGCTGAAGGTGGAGGAGCAGCACAATGCGGCAGCAGTTGAGGGAGTGGTGGCCGCTGGCTCCGCCGTAGTGAAGCAAATTGGGGAGTGCGCTCCCGAGATCGTGTGGTCAGGCGGACAGGGCCCCCTGCGTAGAGAGCGTGGGTCTCTGAGGGCAGGCAGGGAGTCCGGAGCCTGGCCGTGCTGAGGAGGACAGTGCAGGGGGTCCACAATTATCAGGGCGCACGGATAGTGCTGACAGTCCAGTGGGCGCACAACACTGAGGAGGGTGCCGGCGTGGGGCCCCCTACTGCAGTTTAGCTAGTGTGAGAAGTAGCAGGGGTCGTGTCTGAAGGGGTCCACACCAGGGGCCGGTGCTTGGCATTATGTGCCAGTGCTTGAGGATCGAGGGGGCCCAGTAACCGCCAAGCCATGGCCTCCCAGTAATGTCAGTGTGGGCAGGGGGCCAGGGCCCCGAGTGCTTAACTTGCATGGGAATCCGCGATGCGTGGCAGCAGGCACCACGGGTGCCGGAGATGTGGGACCAGGTCCGCTCACACTCCGAGGTAGGAGGTGGTGCAAGGTGGCGCTGGAGCACCCACTAGGCAGGTGGGCAGGATGCCCCGTGGGTCTGCGTAACTCACAGTGATCGGGATGAGGAGGCGTCCTGCGAGTTGGCCCCCGGATGTCGGGCCTCCAAAAGAAAACAGCACACCACCCGAGAAGGGTCGGCGGAGCAGCCCGCTCTAGATGTAGGAGCGGTCCCCGGGTCCAAACAGGGGGCCGATGCCGCTGGCCGGTGCCGCCAAGGTATCATGCAGGGTGGGGAGAGAGGCCGGATCAGGGAGCAACATGCCCCTCCCCCATGGCAGGCCCCCAAAGCCGCGGTGTAGCTGGCACACTGCTCCGGAGCTGGGAGGCGGGGCGGAGCGGCACCAGCTCCCGGCCCGGGTTGCGAATGTTGTATCTTGGCCGCCAGGCAATCCCGGAGGGCGGCGTTCGGGGAGCACACTCCCAAGATATAGGTGCAGCAGATCCGGTGGCAGGGTCTAGGTTTAGAAGGGCACCTACGCAGTATTTGTGTGAGGAGAGTGCCTTGAGACACAGAGCGTATGATTAGGCGGCCATCTTATTCAAGCGCAACAGCGCCCCTAGTCTGTTTTCTCTTAAAGCGGGCTGTCTGTGTGAAAGTCTTTGTGATGTAAAAGGGGGGGATAGTTCCTAAATATCTTACCTTGTAGAATGGGGTAAAGGTGTTACAGGGAAGGGGATACCGCGTCTCACCATCCGGTGTCCCACTCCCCGAAGACCCCTCACCCAGGTGATCCTCCCGCACTGGTCCACCCCCAGGAACTGGATCCAAAAGCAATGTACGTTTTCTGGCCACCGGGATGAGAGATCCCCGGGGACTAGTGGGTGAGACACCTTATGGTTTCTCACAGTTCTCACCTCCAGGTAGCACTGGTTCCACGCAGTAGCTGCGACGTCCGCTCTGCATTTTTCCGTCCCAGCTGATTGGCTTTCTGTCAGCTGGTCTCTCCTTTTGCCAGGTGAGAATCAAACGGTCTTTTTATGGGCTATTGAAATATGAGACAAAGTTCTGTCACTTACAAGGCTGCAGAGTTGAGTTGGGGTCAGAATTAACTAACGTTAGAAAACAGCACATATAGGCAGAAAGCTTGGATTTGGGTGAGATCTTGATGAACACTGGGAGTCCTTGTCCCTTATGGGGAGTCACTTCCACTGAGATCCCTCTTGCCCAAAACCATCCTGGTCTCAATGGGGGTGGTTGCCCCTGGGGGAGAAAGAACAAATACCCTGGAATCGTCACACAGTTTAATACTAGCATGCAATCTGAAAGGTTCAAATAATATTCTGTGAATTTCCAAATGTGCTTGAAAAGAGAAGGTGTCCAAATCAATATTTGTGAATACACATATGTGACAGGCATCTCTGCATTTGTTTTATCAGTCCTGTCAAAGTTAATAGGAAAGCTACAGGCATACATTGCTTGGCTTTGAGTTAGAACTGTTCTAATGGTTCTATGTGTTATTACCGTATTTTAAAAACCAAACACAAAAAAGACAGTTTTCATTCGAACATTTTAGTGCTGGCTTTAAAATGCAGCAATATCACTTTCTGTACCCCACTATGCCACCTGACCCTCTACCCCAGACATGGTGATCCCGACCCCGCCCCCACCCTCTCCTGCAGGTCGTATTCTTAATCGGGGGTGGGGTGGTTAACCCTGCCAAACCACCACTTTCACCTGCCCCCGTCCCAACATTTTGCCCTTGCCCATGTCTTTCCCTTAAGGTCACCTAGTACATGTCCATCTCCTCCCAGCAAAGCCCAATACAGGCCAAGCTCAGATGGAGCCCTTGCTATATCATATGGCCCAATTGGAATAGTAGTCATGTTCGGGTGCACATCCTGCATTGGCAGCAGAGCAAAGCCAGCGGCACCTTGTCCCACCTTCCAGCGCAACTTCTTCCATGTTTCACTGAGGCACCAACTACCAGGGGGGACCAGTTCAGGAGGACCACATGTAGTATCATGCATCATTTTATAGCACACCTCGGCCTTCTCCCACCAAATATCTCTGAACCACAAAACAGGATACATAAAAGGAATTACCAGAAATGAGCATAGTTCGGCATGTGCACAGAGGTGTAGAATGAGCCAGGTTTTTAACCTCAAAGGATTACTTCTTACCTATCTCTGGAGAACCCACCAAATTCCCCATTAAGAAATAGATGCAGGTTCTCTCTCTGTCCTGAGAATCTGTCACAATTTAGTCACCAAAACCAAATCTCTTGCATTCCGCTTGGAGAATTAACTTCATCTTCCCATTCACATCAAAGGCTCCCAGTTTCAATTATGCATGCTCAGGAACATTAAATACCTAATTTCCAAATACACCAAAGAGCCACCTGGCACCATGGAAGGCTATTCACCATGCAACACCTCATCTTGTTTCAGACGCATGTTATTCTGATCACATCACTCCAGTGCTCTTCACGCTTCAATGGCTCCCCCTCTTCTGGGCTCAGACCCTTCTCAAATGTCAGCCTCCCTCCGTCTGGTTCACTCTGGCATGTATTGAAAGACTTTCTCTGTTGCATTCATGGGTCGATGGGTGATGGCTTTTCACCCCTGGCTCAGATGCCTCTCAACCTGGATCCCCCTCTTCCAGGCTCAGATCCCTCTCGAAGGTTTGCTTCCCTCTGTTGTGTTCACTATGACTTTCAACATAATCTCATCTGTGACATTCACAAATCTTAATTCTTAATCTCTTTTTAAACAGTTCACTGTGGACATCCCTCTGCCGGGTTCACCATTGTCAACACACTATCCATTGGGACTTCTGACTTCGGCCCCTTTTATCGTCATCCCTTTTTTCGGGTTCACACTTGCCAACTTTGCCAATTCACAATCTCTTGAACAGTTCTTACGATGCAGGATTCACTTCCCTAAGCTTCACAATCATTTGCCGGTCAAAGACTTTCGACTGCACAAAGGATTTTACTAGACCCCTGTATGACCACTTTGACCCCTTTCTCGCATTTCCCAAAGCCTTCTGGTAACGGTAGTTCCAACAACAGGGTAATCGCCCAGATTTTCTCAAGTGAGCACCCATGTGGTGCCCGACTCCTCTGCAGCTGGTTTTCCCATTCTCACATTAACAGTTCTTTGTATTTCTTCAATTAGCCATTTGCTACTTTTGGTCAACACAGTTCGGTTTCTTATCAGCTCTCACCTCAACTCACCGGCTGTGATGAACCGCTTGGCTTTGCTTGTCTCTGGAGTCAAGGTCGGCACCACAGTGGCAAACGTCTCTTGTGTACCATTGGCATCTGCGGCAACACATGCTGGCTACGGTTCGCGGTCTTATGATTCCTGCCGCAGAGGTTTCATGGGCCTTGGTCAGAAAGGGCAAGGTCCCTTCTCTCCTTGTCACTCTATCGATTTGCACCGTCTTTCTCCTCCTCTTTAACTTCCGTGCTGAGTTAGCTCTCTCGTTGTGCGGTCTGCCTTGAGGTCTGCATGAGAGCACAAGATCATGCTCCACCTTTTATCCATGTGTGGAAGGGAAAGGCCCGGCAGGTGTGTGTGATTCTGGTCAATTGCCTGACCATTGTGTCGCAACGTGTCAGGTTAACAGCTCTACAGTTAGTCTGCTGTCTTCCATGGGGTAAGAAAGTGTCTGTGTCCAAAGGGATGGGGGGGGGTTTGGTCATGAGAAATTATATTCTTCATACTAGGGCGGGGGGGTTGGTAAATTCAGAAGGGTGAGATTGGTAGGGTTTGTGAAGCAAACGGGAATGACCGGGATTTTTATCATGAAATAAACAAGGGGGGTTGTGGGAACGGTAGTGTTTTATCTGAGCAGGCTGGGAGTACAAGAAATAATAATCAGAGGGACGGGTAGGAGAATGACTGGGAGTATTCGGGTAGGACATAGGAAAACAGGGATTCTGGGAGAGGTAGTTTCAGAGTGTAACAGGGTTTGGGCTCCTAGTTGATTTACAAGAAATGTAGGTGTGGTTGGATTTTATTAAGGGAGCTTCTTTGGGTGGAAGGGCAGTAGAAGTGGAATAATAAAAAAAACAGGGACTTCATCCCCCTCACCTTCTTCCTCAGTATAATACTGCATCTCCCTTTGAGTATTTCCCTGAACATAATCCCGGTTTCACCTACCCAAGTGATCCTCCCTCGGTCATCTATCCCGAGGGTTGGGATCTGAGAAGATAAATTCGTCCCTGGCCACCTGAATAAGGGATTCCCAGGATCTACTTGGGAGAATACCCTCAGGTTTCTCAAATACTATACCCCTTTTCACGTTATCACAGGTTTGAGATGTAAGGGTCAGGTTAGGATTTCAGACACAGGACGGAGAACTCTTTTGGACATTTTGACAGTTGACATCCTTAGTTTTGTTGAGGAAGGGAAAACCCTCATAGTGATAGGGCCAGATAGGTCTTTTTGCAACCCATTTTGTGTTAATAAAGGTCTATAGCAATCAACACAATGCCATTGTGTCTGAGTCTTACTCCTGGTTCATTCCAATAAGCAAGAGCTAAAAGCAGTTCTGGGATATCGATCATAAACCAGTGACCAGGCCACTGGGGAATGAGGAGCTAGTACTAAGCGTTCTACAGATCTAACTTGCACATAAGATGCAAACATATCATTTTATCCATTATTTACGACCTCTTATGTTTTAAATCTCATATAGCTGTATTGCATTGTTTATTTATAGATTGTCCCAAACGTACAAAGTAAAATTCACATACGTGTGCTTGTTCAGCATATGTTGACCTGGGGAGCCAAAAGTAGCTCCTAATAGCTGCTGGTGTCAAGCGAAACAGGCTCTTCAGAGGCTGCAAGTAGGAGCTAAATAGCTCCCAAGTCCACTCAATTTCGAACCCTGTATGTGTCAGGATTAGTAGGAAATGTATATAGTATTAGGCGATTAGTTAGGTAGATAATATGGGAAATGTTATATCAGAAATATTTGCTTAATGATTAAGATAAATAATATTCGAAATGTTATGTAAAATTGACCATTATTTTGATATTGCACACATTTCAGTGAAGTATTAAGAAGGGCATATGTTATGACATAGGGGTGACGTGGAAGGTATTTCGAAAGGTGGGTAGTGATGGTTAGTGGATGGAAGTGGAGATGCATGTCGATGCGGCATACATGCCAACATTCTGAAGCTCCTGGGAGGCAGATTTTGCCACAGAAAGCCGGATAATTGGATTCTCCCACTGGATTGCATTGGGTTTACAATTATTTTAGAAGGGAGAAAATAAAAATGTGCTATATTTTCTATTGAAAAATCTTAAGTCTCCTGCCTCAATCGGGAGGGTTGGCATGTATGGTGCAGGTTAATTTCCTTGTGTTTACATGATTAAATGATCAATTACTTTGTAGCACCTCTGCAGCTGCAGTATCATTACATGGCCTTATTGCAACATTTACTGAGTTTAGGGTGTACATTAACTTGATGCAAAACTTGTATTGTCTTAAACCCAGTCTGAAATTGCATTATTTGACTTTTTTTAACCAGCTTGATAAAATATATGTTTACTTAAACTGGTTGTTTCTGTTGACCGTTACTTGATGTGGCACCACCCCACCCCGCTTCTACTATTTGTAACCCCTGCCCACCCTCAACATTGATTTCTAGAGAAGCCACTGCTTTTATTACCGTTCGTTTAATGCTTTCCAATGAGCAAATAAACGCTGTGCTGCATATTTCCATATGCGCGGTAAACTCAATTCGGAAATTCAGACACAGCTCACGGCCCTAACTAGTTGCTACCTGGCTGTGAAGCGAGACTTACGTCTAAACCAACTACACTTGAATTCTATGTCAAGACCTGAGGCTTGGATTGTGCTTTCTTTTACACTTTACTTCTCGAGCAGGTTTAGCCAAACCAATAATAAATAGCAACAAAGACAAAAAACGACAAGTGCCATTGTGGTCTGTGAAGAAAACCATGTGATCAACTTGACCAATCCACAGCTCTATCATCCCATAAACACTGCAAAACGTCCTCTTTCTTTGCTACTCGGGCAACGAGATAAGTACAGTTCTCTTTGTTTATTATACAGTGTGTTTGTTCCTTAGATTGATTAATACAAGAATTGCTTTGAGGCATATGCAATGTAAATAGCAGGAGCGCAGCGTTATCTATAAGTAGGGCGGAGCATATCCAAGTGAAGACAGTTTCATTCATTATCGTTGCAGCCATGACAGGGCTGAAACTCTGGTGACCGCAACAACACAAGTAAACCAGAGGGGGCATTGCAGTCACGGAAGAAGGAGTGCAACGGTACTCGGTAGTTACCGCGCTTCAAAATCTTCTTCCGTGACTGTTGATGTGAGTGGAGACGAGCAGAAAGCAGCGGGATAAACTTCTATTTGATCGGGCCAGCAGAAATTATCAGCGAGAGGCAGAGCTCTGAGTCTTTATTAAATACATTACGCAGAGTGCACACAGCGCCCCTGCAGTCACGAGAGACATTGCGGCTCATTTGATTGAGGAGCACAGTCCCTGGTAAAACCTGTTGCTGAATGATTAGCTTCTGGCCTCACTGGTGATACACAAGTTGTAAAATTGACGTGTATCAGGCCCAAGACTCCTGTATTTGGTTTACACCTTTTTATTATAACCTCCCTTTAATTGTGGCCATGAGCTCCTCCAGTGAGGAAGGAAAGGCTAGTGTTAGCCAAATGAGAATTAACCCGGGCATGGGACAAGTGTTTCAAAAAGCTCTGTGAGCTACTTTGGGGCATGGCCCCAGCAAATTACTCTGATGGAGGATTGGCTGAAATTTTCCCTAGGCTTAGAAGAGCTCAAAGTGATAAGGGAACACAGGAGAGTAAAAGGGAAATAAAAGCAGACTGCTGGGCAAGAGAAGCCCAGACCCGCCCGGGCACGCCACAAAAGAAGAAGGGTGGCAAAAGGAAGAGAGTGAGGACCAGAGTAAGGCTTAGCCGATGGCAAGATAGGTCATCCAGTAGTTCTGTCGAAGAGGATGACGACTGGGAGGACGAATTCTCTAAGGAGGAGGTGGTATCAATATCATCCACAGACAAAGAACGTCAAAAAGCGCCAAAGAAAAAGAAAATTGATAATGAAGATGAGGTGGAGGGTGATGACTTCGATCCAGAGGCATTAATCCACCCTCGACCTTCAGAATGGGAGCCGCCTAAGAAGATGGCGGCTTATCTCAAGAAAAGCACCTTAGAGCACCAATCGCAAAGGAGGTCACAAAGAAGTTAAGGGCAGAATGCCAAAGACCACACCTCCCTGAGAGGATCGCTGACAGTCCAGAGATCGATGATACAATTGTCACATTCATGGGGAAGTATGATAAATAGGTAATGATGATAAAGATACTCAAGTGCGCCAACCTAGTTTGTGAAAAATTGGTTGGTGAGCAAATTTTATTTTTCCTTTATTGTTTTGGTTCATTTACAAACCTTTACAAATCACAAAAGTATCAAACATTGATTATACAGAAAAATTAAAAGAAGTGCATAAAAGTACCCACATTTTTTTTCCTTTTTGTATCCAAATTTTCACATCACAGCAATCTTACATTACGTTTCCAGAGTAAAAGACACAAGAGAAAATTTTCCTCAGATCCCAATCTGCAGAAATTCTCACAAATAAAACTTTTACCCTTGTTAACTCAAATCACAGACATTTCTTAGAAAGGTTGTTACAGGGATTTTTAAGCCTGTACAATTATCGTGCAACATTCTGTGCCATATGAAGTCTCTTTTCACTTCATTTGTTGAAACTACAAATTTTGAAAAATACTCTATCCTTTGAGTCTTTAAATAGCGGCAAACCAATAAAATATGTTGCAAAGTTTCCACAACACCAGCAGTTTTACAGTATCTACACCATGGATCTGCTTCAGTTGTACGATTTCTAATACATTGTACTTGATTAGTAGGCAAAACATTGAAGCGAAAGCACATGAAGTCATTACGCAACCGCTTGCTCGGGTATTTGATCAGATAACCTTCCATGTCGGGTTGCCATTTCCAAGTGGAACAGGCAGATTATAGTTTTGAATCTAGGATTAAGGCTTTCGTTCTTTGCCAATCAAAGCCCATTAAACTGAACTTCACTTTACCCGGTTTATTGCATAATGAGATCATGGATAGACCTTGCTCTTTCAAACAGGTCTCACTTTCACCTTTTAACGCATACATGAAGGGATTCAATAATTCACAATAAGCACATGTATACAGAGTTTCATCCATTGAAGTTTTACATTTTTTCCAGAGGCATAGGCCCTCATTACGACCTTGGCGGAGAACCATGGTGCTATTAGCACCATGGTCCATGGCGCTAAGTTGCCAACTCCGCCATGGTGGTTGGCGGACTTACCGCCCCATTCCGACCTTGGCGGGGCGGTAAGTCCCCAATCCCCATTTACCCTTCCCCATTCCCATTTTTGCCCCATAGGGCATAATGGGAGTGGGGAAGGCGTTAATTACGCCACCGTAAATTACGGTGGCGTAATTAACATCAAGGTCCCTTAGCGCCATGGATTTTAACGCCTGCAAAAAGCAGGCGTTAAAATCACCATGGCGCTACGGGAACTCGTACTCAGGCGGTAAGGGTCGGCGAAGTTTACGCCGGCGTAAACCCCTTACCGCCTGGGTCGTAATGAGGGCCATAGTCTCTTCCAAGCTGCATGAGAAGAGAGTGAGTGTAAACCCAGTTCATTTCTTATTCGGGCTAGTGGTATACATTTAAGCAGAAACCATAGCACAGCTCTCCAGATTTTTCCTTCAATAGTGGTCAGATATATATGTAATTCATTGGTAAATAGTTCAATTCCATAAATTAAACGTGGTATGACCTTTTTGTTGTAGAAATCCCTCAGCGGAACCATCGTAAATTTTCCAAATTTATTGTCAATAGCCCTCAGCTGTCTGATGGCTATTTCTGATTTCAAGATCAGCTGACTTTTTATCAGACTAGTGGAATCCTGACTAGAAAAATAGAATCCCAAATACTTAAATGAGGGTTGTGCCTTAATCCTCATTCCTTCACAAGACCAAGCAAAAACATTCTCCTTTTTGTTATTTTTGCCAAACCGAACAATAGCCGTTTTTGCAGGATTTATTTTAAGTTTGAGATCGTCTATAAATATTTCAAAGGCTCTAAGTAGCCTTTGCAGACCAATTTTGGTTTTGTCCAGAAGAAAAAAATCATCGGCATAAGCCATCCAGTCTATGGACACATTATTCAATTTAGGACATACCATACCTTTACCACCAAGTGCATTTTGAGCACTGCTTACATACAAGTTAAAGACCGTAGGAGCCAGCATACAACCCTGTCTTAGGACGTTCGGAATAATAATTACCTTGTAGAGTAAGCCCTCTGTCGTCAAGCGGACCTTCAAACTGGTATCAGTGTACAGAGCAATGATAATATGGAGTAAATGAGCTGGAATATCAAGTTCTTGTAACTTTAACCACAGAAGTTGCCTATCCACGAGATCAAAGGCAGAGCTAAGGTCCATCGAGGCCACAAACAGAGGTCTCACCCCCTTTTTCATAGAGTTGGCTATTAAGGTTTTCAACACTAGACTTCCGCAATCTGTTCCAATATTTTATTTGAAACCTATTTGTTTTAAATCAAGAATGGATTTTGCTGTAATCCATTCTTGCAATTCCTTTAAGACCAAAGAGCAGAATATTTTTGACTCTGGGTCAGCAATTGCTATCGGCCTATAACTAGTGGGACACAAACTTGCACCTTTCTTGAAAACCGGGATGACTATGGAAACCTTCCACGAGAATGGTATAACCTTGGTCTCTAAGATATTGGCATACAACTTGGACATAATATTTCCCCATGTTACAGGGTTCATTTTTAACAATTTGTTAGACAAATTGTTCGGTCCGGTGGCTCCTGAGTTTTTAGATTTCTTGATAAAATCTATAATATCATAGGTTGAAAACTTCAAAGACCAAGACTGACTTTCAGCAATTATCAATTTACATGTCCCCTCCTTGACAGTATATAACTTGGAACGGTGGCCCTGCCATACATCCTCATTAATGACATTCACAGCCATATCCTGTTGAGGTTTTTGAGTTTCATTTATCAGGTGCCAAAAATGTATACAACCATGCCCACGTAGAGCTTTCAACATAAGTTCACCATCCTGCTGCATTTGAGAAGCTCTGTATTGGATTTGCCAATTTTTATAAGATTGTTTGATTTTATTTTTTCTCATATTATATTCAGTGGGTAGTAAACCTTCTTTTTTTAATTGTCTGAGTTGTCTTCTGTATGAAGTTTTACGTGCATGGACCACTACGTCCGTGGGGTGTCTATTTTTCATCTTCACTTTTGTACCCTTCATGGGCTGAGGAGCCAAATTATCAATGGTATTTTTGATGTAGTTAGAAAAATTTAAAGATTAATAGCAATCATCACGATGTAGCTCAGACATGGATAGATAATCATTTATCATTGTCGATGTAAACTTCAAATTTCTTTTGTGGCACCATCTAATTCTATTCCCCTGCTGATTTATTATCACCCCATGAGTATACTTTTCATTAGTAGGAATTTGGAAATTAAAGGCCATTTTAAAGGAGAGAAAACAATGATCGCTCGTGCTAGAATCAAGAACTTCAAAGTCATACACACTCCTAAAAATACCGGAAGAGACAACAATATAATCTATAGTCGATTCGAGACCTCTGGCTTTCGAAGTATGATGGCCCCCTCTGAGAAGATCTAACCCCAAGTATTCCGCAAAGTGCATCCACAACCTTCCACTTAAGATGCCAGAGCCACCTACCCGAGAGTGCTGCTCTGCATTTGCTATAATTTCGTCACCCGCTAGCTGTTCGCACAAACAGTTGGCATTCAAGTCACCAGCCATAACAATTTGACCTCCCTGGTTTGTCTCTCGCCAGGATTCAATTATTACACCCAATTTGGTCAGTTCCTTTCCAAGTTGCCGGACAGTCAATTCACTGGGGTTCCAATAGATGTTAATAAAAAGAACAGAAAGAGAGTCTTTGGGCCTCATTACACGGACGGCGGTAAGGGTTAACGGTCACCGTTAATGGTACCGGTGACCTTTAACCCTTACCGCCTTACTACGAGGTCCCTTTGCGGGTTGGAGACTTTAACGCCTGCTTTTTGCAGGCGTGAAAAACCAACCCGCAAAGGGACCAGGGAGCTAATTACGGTACCTCAATTTGCGGTGCCATAATTAGCACCTTCCCCATTCCCATTATGCCCTATGGGGCAAAAATGGGAATGGGGAAGGGCAATGGGGGAAGGATGAATTACCTCCCCACCAACCTTGGAATAGGGCGGTAATTCCCCTTTCCTCCAAGGCGGTGCCGGTATTTTACCGGCATGGACCAAGGTGCTAAAAGCACCTTGGTCCACCGCCGTCCATGTAATGAGGCCCTTTGTTTGTTCCTGATTTAAATGCGGCCACCAGAAAGTGGTGTTCAGGCACCATTCCCCCGTTTTGGAGAACAGATTTGTTTGTTTAATGGCTATAAGTAATCCGCCCTTAGGCCGACCCTTATTGGAGCCCCGAGCACAAATGTTAACCACAGTAAACCCTTCCCCGCACAACTGCACCCTTGACCAAGTTTCCTGAAGAAGAACAAAATCATATTGCGACAGAAAACTCATACATTTTTCATTGTTCCGAAGATTCAAACATCCCCGTGAGTTCCAGCTCACCAGTTTAAAAGTCAAACAGGAGCTAGAGGGGTTTGCCAAGTTTTCTGAGTGAATCGATAGATTCCCTCAGAGTCAAGGCCAACTACCTCCATTCCTGCTTGTTCAAATTCGATTCATCATCAGAAGACTTATTAGCTTGACTAGATTGTAATTGCTGGTCACTTCAAAAGAAATTTTACTTTGAACTGAAAGCTGCTTACCCGGCATTGCGAGCAGTCCTAAGGCTCTTGCCGGCATCACTGCATCACTGCGCTTCCTGGAGGAGGCGGGGCTATATTCGACACGTGTTCTGATCACGTGATCCTGGGCGCATTTAAAAAACAGAAGCTACCACCCTTGCGGTGTTAAGCCCGACAGGGGTAAAGGCCTTGGGGCTGTTGAGCGGCTGTTTGGCGCTGGTGGCACGCAAATTGGGGAGACTGCGGAAGAATTACCTCTTTGATCCCATCAGAGCGCCTACTTACCCTATGAAGTCGTGCACAGTCTTAGTCTGTGTTTATTGATCTAATCGACCCCTGATCAATCCTTAAGCGTACCCGCGTTGCTGCTTGTCAGCGCGTACAATGGAACTGCCTCAAGGCGACTCTGTGGCTTCACAACCTGGCGTCGGAGCGCATACAAGAAATCATCTACTACAGCTGCGGAGGCAGCACTCCAAACCAAAAAGGTAAGCAAAATATGCATTAATGTTGATGCGTCACTGCCGCAAGGAGAAACCTCGCCCGTAAACGCTAACACAAACACAAAAGCAAATGCGAATGCCTCCGCAGCCCTAGAGACAGTCACCTTGCTTCCGGTCGGTTCCGTTGAGTGGCCCTGTACCGCTACTGCTACCCCGCTCGACGAGCCTGTGTCTGACAATCTTATTACAGACTCCTTAGAGATCGCAGTTATGGCAGAGGCCGTCAATACTACCCACCAACTTAATATAAATACCTCGTCCCAATCATCCTTGAAGCCAACTTCTGAACAAAGCCTAATCTCTGAATTTCTACTAACGAGAGACTCCGTACACTTAATGTGTCAAGCAGCAAAACACTCCTAACTAACTTCAGACGATTTTTCGAATAATACCGTGCAACTGCCTCCATCTACTGTATATTTAGATGCATCGGAAACATTTTCGTTTGACATAACGGATGCCGACCTGCTGGCAATGCGGTCGTGGTCCATTGGAACGCTGAACTTACTTGCATTACAAACAAGTTCCAATCATTCTCTTACAGTGACACACAGGAAAGATCGAAAACTTCCAAATTAATCGATACGACGCTCAACACATATGATGCCAAATCACAGTCGAGTGCTGCAGAATCAAAATCACTTCCCTCCCTATACAATAATGCCGGAAACCTAGGCGCCAGTGTGCAAGATCAAATGACGCCTTCAGCATCAGATAAAAAGGAGAATGCAGTGTTCACCCAGAGGCCTCCTTTGACATCTAACGTATGCACTCCAACAAATGATGACGTTGCCGCACGCAAAGCACGACTGACTGCTGCCTAAAAGCAGACTTTAACCTTATGCGCAAACGTCTAAATGACAGCTTCGTCAACAAACATGATAAGGGAGGAATAACTGCCCGAAAAGCGAGCATGCAGCTAAAAGTAATAAACCATTCATCAGCTAAAGCTGCTACTTCGCATGATCCTGCTACTACAGTAAGTGTGTTCAACCTTGATTTGCTTGAAGATTTTCAGCAAATTAGTCCCTGCAAGCCGAGAACGGAAAAGGACAATCCTGATGAAATCGAATCAGGCCATGTTGAACACAATCCGTCAGAAAGAAGATCTTCTCAGGCAAGTGCAAGTTCTTCAGTGGACAACCCCAACACCATGAAAGGGAACATCTACATTGCAGCAGGGATCCAGATCCATAATAATGTCCTAGCAGCAACATCAATTGCTTTAATGCTGTTTATGAAACTATATGAGGCATTAAATGACACAGTGCAAGATCAAAATTCAATGTTGTCACTGATGAATCACAAATTAACCTCAATAGAAAAATGCAACAAACACTTAAGCAGTCGCCTAGATTCAGAAGCTGCAGCCACATACCAATGGCATTCCCGTATAAATGAAATAACAAAAAGAGAGGCCCATGAAAAGGTAGACCTTGCCGAAGCCCTAGTAGAATGCACAAAGTGGATCAGGTACAATGTTGCTGTACAGCTGCGAGGACTCACGACGACAGAGCTCTGCACTTGCAACCAACATAACTCTGACTTGGCAACGACAACACCGCACAATCCTCGACTTCACCATCTTTTGCTACCATTCAATGCAACAGAGTTAAAAGCAGCTGAAGATGAGATCAATGGTCCGAAACACAATAGTGCGATCAATAAAAATAAGGAACATGCAATTGCCCTGATTTCTGAGGTAACGACGTCAACTGAAGTAAGAACAAGAGTGAGTTCTTCTCCACATACTGACGTCCAAACTAATTCAACGGCAAACAATGAGGTATCTTTTGAACAATCCAGCACATCGTCTAAGGATGAGAAGTCAAGGCCACAGACTGCTCCTCCAAATAGAGAAACAGCAACCGAGAAAAACATTTCCTTTGACATATTTTCTGGCACAGCAAAATCAATAAAAACAAAAGAGTCTGTAGCGGTGTTAAAGGCAAAACAAGTGAAAATTGTAAATACATCGAAGAAGGGCCCGGCATCAAAACGCCCACGAACAAACGATGCTAAAAAATTCATAAGAAACTTGTCCACGCCTCCGCGCATTGAAGTAAAAAAAACAATATCAGCGTTTAAACAGCCGGAACAGCAAATCACTAATAAAAAGCAATTAGATGAGGATGTAGGCAACTTGAGGAAGGCTACAAAACGTGGGCGAGATGATATTAGCCCATCTGTTGACCTGTCTACAAACGACTCAATCAACTTGTGTGACCTATCCACATATTCACTTGATGAAGATGAAGAACCAGATGTCGAATCGCATGAAATGGCTGACTCGACAATGAAATCTGTTGATCGTACAAAACAATCCCTTACTGATAAGTCTGTGCTGAACGTAAGCTACCCGTTAGGACCAACTAGATTACAGACATTGCGACGCGAAAAAAACTCGTCTCTAATAAAGACAGGTCAGATTCACAAAGCAGATGCCAAGGAGCGCCCAAAAAGTCTGTCCTGACACTCAACCCTAAATTCACGAACGCACAAATGAAAAATCATAAGAATCAAAACAACCAAATTAGACCGGCGCAGCATGTTTCAGGGAAAGGAAGTCAGTGCAAACTTGAACTTGAAAATAGCTTGGAGGATAAAAACGAAGTAAATTTGAACAGAGCTAATGTCATGAGACTGTTGCACAATGTACCTGCACTACGAAATATTCGATTAGATGACATTGGAATAGTGGAATACAAAGATCTGTTTGGGTAATCTTGCATATGAGGTCTAAGACCGTAGCAAGACCATTATTAGATGCAAAAGACGACTTGTTGTTCTTTGGTTTCAATTTAACAGTCTCAGAAGAAGACCAGCTTTCTCGTGACTCGACATGACAAATGGCGAATGTCTTATTTCAATGTCCAACAATGCCAAAAGAGAAATGTTGAGGAAACAACTCACACAACAGTCAACGTTCCCAAATGAAACAAATGAAACAAATAGCCAAAGGAGAAATGCATAGGATGATGCAGAGTTAGGACACATATCCCAACTACTGACATCATGGAATACATAAGGCTTTGCACATTTGTTCCGAGAAGGAATATCACTGGACATACAAAGTATGTTTATCTGTCTCCAGGAGACTTGGCTCCGGAAGACCCCTTCATGCGACGGCTACACAACTTACTTAAATGCTGCCGGTAAAAACCAAACCGGACGTCCCTTCTCTGGCCTACTGTCAATGATAAAAAACTCCTGAGGCTGGGAAGTGATTAGAATTCAAAATCCTAACCTATTCGTACAGGCTATTACTCTGCAATCATCAGCTTATGATCTGATGGGAAATCTACACAAACAACACCTTCTTCTAATAAACACTTATTGGAACTCTGCGATGATTTCAGATGCCGAATATCTGGCGTCTGTAACTGTGCAAATAGACGGTTGTTATGCCTTATTCGACGAGCCATTTATATTGATCTACGGTGACTTAAATTATACCTGGTTCGACAAAACTAAAGAATGTCGCTCAAATGTCACATACCAAATTCCTACGGAAGTTTCTGATCGTGGCACAAAGTGGGCGTATGAATTAACAACAAACAATTGCTCAATGCTAAATGGATGTACCAGAGGCGATATTCCTGCAGCTGCAACGTGGCACCGGGGAGATATAAAGAAAACAATAGATTATATCTGGGTCTCTGAAAGTTTACATGTCCTTATTTCAGATCTACATGTAAAAATATCTACAACAAGTGACCACGACGCAATCATTTTATCATGGCTGACCCCGCACAATACAAGCAATTCAAGTTCCACCGTGCAACTAGATATTAACAACACTCACAATTGTCTGTGGATAAATAGTAAACAGATCAATAAACTGACAATGGAATTTATTCACTCATGTTTCCTCAGGGTACATATAGAATATGTGGCTCTATTAAAACAGTACACCAACACAAACAAGAACACGCCCAGAGATTATATCCATCCGTTTAGCCCGGAGTTATATGAAGCAAAAAAATCATTATTGAAAGATTTGAAAATACTAAGGAAAGCTGGCGGCAACAATCTAAAGCTGCTAATAACGAGGCGTCAACGCTATCGAAATTGGCTTAAGTCTTTCAACATCATACGTGGCCAAGAACAAGCTGAATTAATGCTCCGCGTACTGATTCAAAAAGATAGCTCAAATGTATGGAAAATAATAAATAATGGCCACTTAAATCAAACCAACACCCTAGCGAATGGAGTGAATGCAGCCACTTGGGTGAAACACTACAATGCGATATTTAACAACGACCACGCCAACCCTCATCCAAATTCTACACCAGAAGAGTGCAAATGGGATGTCATCGAATTCTCTGCGGAAATCGAAAAGGCAATTCAAAAACTAAAGTCTTCTCGTGCTGAAGGCCCTGACGGGATCTCCAATAATATGCTAAAAGCTAATAAGGAAAATTGGGCACAATTTATTAAAGCTTTATTTGTTCAAATTGCCCAAACATCAAAGATCCCTGATTCATGGACTAATGCGATTGTCGTTCCGATATTCAAAAGAGGTAACCGCGACGACCCAGCAAATTATCGGCCCATTGCGCTACTAGATACTATGGGCAAGATATTTGCCACCTTTCTGCAAAGAAAAATCTTGCGATGGGCAGAAAACAAGATGATCCATGATGTGAGACAAACTGGATTTACACAAGGAGTTGGCGTGGAACTCAATTTGTTACTATTAAATCTGGTTAAATTAGATGCAATAAAACACAAAAAAGATTGTTTTTGCCATTCATCGATCTAAAACAAGCCTTGATAGCATCAATCGGAAGCTCCTGTGGCAGAAATTGAAGAACTGGAGCTGCCCGAATGAGTTACTATCCCCGCTGATGGCACTCCACGCTAATACTAGCATTTGTGTGCGCCTAAACACAGCAGGCGAACTATCAGAGAATATAAAAACTACAAGAGGTGTAAAACAGGGTTGCCCTCTTGCGGCCCTGCTGTTTAAACTCTTCATAGCCGACTTACCTGAGGCACTTGCACAAACACAGTGTTTTCCTCCAAAAATAAATGGAACTCATGTAAGCCATGTAATATATGCAAATGAAATTATGCTGCTTGACAGCACGGAAATAGGCTTACAAAGATTATTGTCAGCCCTACAGATCTATCTAATGGCAAACCACCTAACTATAAATGTGAAAAAATCGCAAGTGATGGCTTTAGGACTTAAAACCAAATCGAAAAAAGCGATTTTCAATTGAAAACTAGATAATGAGTCATTGACCAAAACTGACGCGATTCGATATTTGGGGGTTTCCTTTAACACCTCGATCAGAGAATGGAGTTGGATCAATGATGTCCAATGTCGTATGCGAATGTTTGCTTTGCAAGGACGAAAACTGCATACAAACTATGGAAAAATTTTCCCTCCAACCATAAATGACCTTCTACCTCCAAAAAGTGACCCCGGCGGTATGCTTTGGCAGCGAATCTGTTACACCCCGCAGTGCACATCACTCCAGAAGACGGGCTTGTTCTTTAAAAGGTACGCACAAACATGTTTTCCTTCCTTATGGTATGCGGCGCTTCATTCCCCCGTTCCTTTCACAATGGAGATTGCGGCAGGGATTGAACAAACTACGAGTACCATGATGCTCCACTGCACTATCATGTGCCCTGCGCCTCCAATCACCATGCTCTGACGTTTTGCTTTCTCTTTCGGATAAATGCAGTCTTTTCATTCAGCTCGCTGCTTCTGATTGAAGTTGCTGACGCCTTTGAAGTTTCGTCTTCGTCCTTTCTTGAAAATCTGGAATTCTTGACCCTTGCCTGCCTAACGGACCGTCTTGTCTGCTGCTTTGTACTTTACTGCCAGGTTAGTGTACCAGGACCTATTTCTTGTTTTCACGGACTGCCTTGCCAAATCGATTTTGTACTTCTGCTGCCCGCACGTTAACAGGACCCTTTCAAGTCTTGCTCCTAGCCCCGAACAGCACATCTAACAGGATTACCGTCTGGGATTCATTGACATTTCTATCAAGTCTGATCTATTGGACATTGGGAATTGTGTTTACCTTTCTTCAACAAGTGCACAGGGGGACGCTGCGCAGAGTGTGCACCAACCCGGAACTAGTGCGCTCCTCATGCCGTTCGGGTTAGAACCCTCACTAACATTCCCATTTATTATTTTATACTGCCGTTTGTTTCACCTTGGATTGATCCCAACACTACTAGTGGTAAGGAGTGTTTCTTTCCTATTCCAACCCATTGTCATAGTTCCTTGAATAGTCTTGACAGGGATATTGTCTTGAGGTAGAAATAATCCATCCCCGGTCTGCAATTATAGAACTCATCTCTTCTTCTTTATTTTTACAGCTGGTAAACCGTGGCGGTGTGTTCTCCCCGCTCTTTTGGGTGATCGGGCTCTTGTACTGTTTTAATCAGTAGGGGGTCATATAATTTTAAAGATCTATTCCCTCACAGAGAGGAGGCTCGGTTGGAGGCCCCATCCGAGCTCTTCAATCAAACCCTGCGAATACCGGTCCTGGTCACCTCCTTATCCTCATCCTGGTTGGTGAGTAACAGAATCAGAAGCCTTATTAATATGGAAGGAGCGGACCCCTTAGCCGCCATGGTACGTCTGGTGGCAGAACTCCGGGCTGAGATTTCAGTAGCTCATGATGCTCTGAGTCACAGGATTGATAATATACAAAGATTTCCGCAGCCGCAGTCTTTGGGGATAGACGTCTCAAACGCTTCTGCATCGACTTCAGGGGTCTCTAATCCCTCAACATCGGGGTTTGCTGCGGCCCCAGTACTGGTGGCTTCCCAATTCCCGTTAGCTCCTCCTGAGAGATTTCTTGGAGACCCAAAAAATTATAGGACCTTTATTAATCAGTGCAAGCTGCACTTTCTTTGTCGCCCTACGGCCTTCCCTAATTCAACAACAAAAGCTGCCTTTATCCTTTCCAATTTTGGTGGAACCGCTGCAGCCTGGGCTAACCCTCTACTCGAGTCAAACAGCTACCTGCTATATGACTGCGATGCCCTCAACGTAGCTATGAACCGGGTTTTTGACACTCGTTACAAATCCCAGGCTACGGACCTTGAGTTCCTGAATTTACGCCAAGGGACATCCTCTCTGTTTACCTATCTTACTAGGTTTAATCAACTGGCAGCCGAAACGGACTGGCCAGAAGAGAAAAAATCGGCAGTCTTTTACAAAGGGCTATCAGAGGAATTAAAAGATGTATTAGCAACCGTACCTACAGTTCCCACGGCTTTTGGTGAACTCCTGGATTTGGTTTTGCAGATCGACGCCCGAAGAGCAGAAATAAAAGGGGAACGCAAACCAGCAGGTTTGACCCCTCCGCTGCTGGAAACCGCCAGTTCTTCCTTGTCCGCCCCTGAACCCATGCAAGTGGGGGCTATACGGGGACCCCTTACTCCAGCCCAAAGGGAACACCGCAGATCTAACAATCTTTGTATGTATTGCGGTTCGGCGGACCATCTACTTAAGGACTGTCCAAAGAAACCTGTTGGGAAGGCGGGAAACACCAAAACCCGGCGCTAGTAAGAGTCCCTACGCCGGGGGTACATTCTTTGGACTCACACGGGGTCACCTCTGCCCCTGTTAGCTTACCTGTGGTCTTTACAGCGACTCCTGACATCTCTTTTTCTTCTTTAGCCATTATTGACTCCGGCGCCACAGGGAACTACATGGACTATGACTATGCTAGTTCTCATAATGTGCCTATGGTGTCTAAGGTACGTCCAGAAACCGTTCATGCAGTGGACGGTACCTCCTTGGTATCTGGGTTGGTCACCCAAAACACTTCTCTGGTTCGAATGTAAACCAAAGAAGGGCATACCGAGAACATAACATTCGACTTGATCAAGGCCCCCCAGTTCCGGGTCATTTTAGGGGTTCCCTGGCTTCAACAACATAACCCTGCCATTGACTGGGCTAAGGGGGTCGTTCAGTTTCCATCCCCGCTCTGTAATGAACAATGCTTTCTAAGCACTAATGTGTCACCCGATTCTTCCTGTCAGGCATTAGTCGCCTCCACAGCCCTTATCGGGGCTGTTACCACTGCTCCCGATATAACTATTCCATTGGAATATCAGGCCTACCGTGATGTCGTTGACAAAGGTGGAGCCGACCACTTACCACCACATCGCCCATACGATTGTCCTATTGATTTAACACCTGGGGCCAAAATTCCAACTGGCAGAGTGTACTCCCTTACGTTACCAGAGGATAAGATATTAAAAGACTATATTGAGAAAGCCTTGAGCAACAGGTTTATCAGGCCGTCCAGGTCCCCTGCAGCCTCTCCGCTCTTCTTCGTTCCTAAGAAGGAGGGTGATCTTCGCCCTTGCATTGACTATAGGGCCTTAAATTCGGTCACAGTAAAAAACCAGTACCCTCTTCCGTTAATCTCTGTTCTTCTGGATCAATTAGGTACTTCTGTTATATTTACCAAACTGGATCTGAGGGGAGCGTACAATCTTGTACATATACGCAAGGGGGACGAATGGAAGACGGCGTTCAAAACCCGGTACGGATTATTTGAGTATCTTGTCATGCCCTTTGGGCTATGCAATGCTCCGGCCACGTTTCAGGCCTTTATGAACGATATCTTCCGTGACTGTTTGGACCAGTTCGTAGTAGTCTACCTGGATGATATCCTTATATACTCTTCATCTAGGCAGGCACATAAGGAACATGTGCTTTTTGTTCTGCAGAGACTGCGAGAGAACCATTTATTCATTAAAGCCGAGAAATGTGTCTTCAATACCACTGAGGTCGAATTCCTTGGTTATGATCTCACTAATCAGGGTATCAGAATGAGCCGTTCGAAAGTTAAGGCAGTCTTAGAATGGCCTATTCCCACCTCAGTCAAAACACTTCAGTCGTTCTTGGGCTTCTCAAATTTCTATAGACGTTTCATACACTCCTTCTCCTCCATCTCAGCTCCTTTGACAGCATTGCCTAGTTCCAAGCAACCCTTCCGTTGGACTCCTGAGGCACAAGAGGCCTTTGATGCTCTAAAAGAGGCCTTCTCCTCTGCCCCGGTACTACAGCACCCTAATCCACTGTTACCATACTTGGTGGAAGCAGATGCTTCGGGATCCGCTGTTGGGGCCGTCTTATCTCAGCGTTGTCCTGATTCTGGTGAAATACACCCTATAGCTTATTTCTCTAGGAAACTCACTCCCTATGAGAAGAATTACCCCATTACGGAAAGGGAATTGTTGGCCATCAAGGAGGCTTTTTCAGAATGGAGACATCATTTGCTGGGTGCACAGCATCCTGTTACGGTTTTCTCAGATCATCGCAGTCTGTTGGCTTTCAAATCTATGAAATGTCTCACTGCTCGTCAGGCCCGCTGGCACCTCTTCTTTTCACAGTTCAACTTCACTATCACCTATCGTCCGGCACATCTCAATACATGTGCTGACGCCTTGTCTCGCCTGCCTCAAGATCCTCAGAGTACCATTCTTGACCGACCTTTGGTTTTACCCTGCAGGGTGGTCTGCGGATGCACCCCACATCCGTCTTTGCGTTCCATAGTTACGGAATGGGTTGCCACTCATGCAAAGGAATGCCTCGTCCTCAATCTTGACATTGTTCAGGGGATGCCTTACATCCAGGGTCGGCTATACTTACCTCCCGGAGAAGCACGTCTTCGTGCTTTTACCTGGTCACACGACTCGATTTCGGCGGCTCATCCCGGTCAACAGAAGACTTTGGAGGCTATTCGCCGTTGGGCTTGGTGGCCCTCGATGTCTAAAGATGTCATTGACTACCTTGCCTCCTGTTCAGTCTGCTCCCAATGCAAAACTACTCGGTCCAAGCCCATGGGCCTCCTACAACAGCTCCCTGTGCCACATAAGCCGTGGTATATGGTATCCATGGACTTTGTAGTGGACTTACCTCCTGTGAACGGCTTTAACACCATCTGGGTTGTGGTCGATTATTTCACGAAACTGGCCTTATTTGTTCCCTGTATCGGTCTCCCGTCTGCCCCAGCATTGGCGTCCCTCTTTCTTAAGAACGTTTTTAGGTTCTTTGGCCTTCCCTCTATCATCGTTTCAGACCGTGGGTCCCAATTTACGTCACGCTTCTGGAGAGCCTTAACGGCGTCGCTTCAGATCGAGGACCGTTTCAGTTCGGCCTTTCATCCACAAACGGATGGCCAGACAGAGAGGGTTAACGCCACCATGGAACAGTATCTCAGGTGTCTCTGTCTTCAGTTCCAGTCAGATTGGTTGGTGATGCTCCCACCGGCTGAATTCGCATACAACAATTCCTTACACTTCTCTTCTGGTGTTTCTCCCTTCTTTGCTTTATACGGGCAACACCCTAGTTCCTTGCCTCTGGATCCGGCTCTTCCAATTGATAACCCGGCAGCTCTGGATTGCGTCCGGAACATGCAGACGGTGCATGACTCAGTTCATGGACACCTATTGAAGGCTCAGAGACGGGCCAAATTCTATGCCGATAAGCATCGGATCCCTGCACCCGATTATACGGTAGGCATGAAGGTATGGCTCTCCACGCGCAATCTGAACATACCTGGCAAACGTGCGCTCCTTCCGAAATTTGTGGGTCCCTATTCGGTGACGGCCGTGATCAACCCGGCAGTGGTGCATCTTTCTTTGCCTTCTTCGTGGAAAGTGCATCCCGTGTTTCATGTGAGTCTGCTGAAACCATGTATTGCCTCCACCAGGCTGCCGGCTCGTCCTTCTCCAGTGCATGTGGATGGTGACCTGAAATATGAAGTGGCTGGCATACTGGATTATCGTCTGCGCAGGGGTCGTCCCTTCTACCTTGTTGATTGGAAGGGCTATGGTCCCGAGGACCGGTCTTGGGAGGCTTTGTGCAATATACATGCGCCTGCCCTTTTGCGCCGTTTCCATGCCCGTAGGGGGTTGGCGCCATTTTTGGGGGTGGATACTGTTACACCCCACAGTGCACATCACTCCAGAAGACGGGCTTGTTCTTTAAAAGGTACGCACAAAAATGTTTTCCTTCCTTATGGTATGTGGCGCTTCATTCCCCCGTTCCTTTCACAATGGAGATTGCGGCAGGGATTGAACAAACTATGAGTACCATGATGCTCCACTGCACTATCATGTGCCCTGCGCCTCCAATCACCATGCTCTGACGTTTTGCTTTCTCTTTCGGATAAATGCAGTCTTTTCATTCAGCTCGCTGCTTCTGATTGAAGTTGCTGACGCCTTTGAAGTTTCGTCTTCGTCCTTTCTTGAAAATCTGGAATTCTTGACCCTTGCCTGCCTAACGGACCGTCTTGTCTGCTGCTTTGAACTTTACTGCCAGGTTAGTGTAGCAGGACCTATTTCTTGTTTTCACGGATTGCCTTGCCAAATCGATTTTGTACTTCTGCTGCCCGCACGTTAACAGGACCCTTTCAAGTCTTGCTCCTAGCCCCGAACAGCACATCTAACAGGATTGCTGTCTGGGATTCATTGACATTTCTATCAAGTCTGATCTATTGGACATTGGGAATTGTGTTTACCTTTCTTCAACAAGTGCACAGGGGGACGCTGCGCAGAGTGTGCACCAACCCGGAACTAGTGCGCTCCTCGTGCCGTTCGGGTTAGAACCCTCACTAACATTCCCATTTATTATTTTATACTGCCGTTTGTTTCACCTTGGATTGATCCCAACACTACTAGTGGTAAGGAGTGTTTCTTTCCTATTCCAACCCATTGTCATAGTTCCTTGAATAGTCTTGACAGGGATATTGTCTTGAGGTAGAAATAATCCATCCCCGGTCTGCAATTATAGAACTCATCTCGTCTTCTTTATTTTTACAGCTGGAAAACCGTGGCGGTGTGTTCTCCCCGCTCTTTTGGGTGATCGGGCTCTTGTACTGTTTTAATCAGTAGGGGGTCATATCATTTTAAAGATCTATTCCCTCACAGAGAGGAGGCTCGGTTGGAGGCCCCATCCGAGCTCTTCAATCAAACCATGCGAATACCGGTCCTGGTCACCTCCTTATCCTCATCCTGGTTGGTGAGTAACAGAATCCGGGTGGAATATTAGTGCAAGTTTTTGGGCCCAATTAGAAGGTTGTTTTTGGCACAAGGTTCTCAATCTTCCACAATGTGTCTCAATGGTGGCACTGAGGCATGAATTTGGTCTTGTATCTCTACACACTACCGTACTGTGGAAATCTTTAGCACTTCTAAGGAAAATGCGAATATCTCCAGTCTCAAAAGCCTATCTCATTCTAGCGAACAAAAATCATGATACAACTGCCTCACTGATAAATAGTTGGGAGGAGAAATTACTAGCCATTCTGAATGAGGCAGACATAAAAATGTCCTTGGTCATAAAGATACCACAACTGGCAAAAGAAAATTCAAACAATGGAAGTGGATCATAAACGCTGAACAACGCACTGCATTAGCTTTGGCTTTAGACTTAGGCTTGAGCTCGCAAAAAATTGATGAATTGCCAAAGTATCTGACCAAATTTCCTTCTAATTACCATCGGAATCAGTTTTTAAGATTACGTCTCAATCTCTACAATACAAAAGAGCGGCTGATGAAAATAAAAGATCCTATGTCAAAAAACGACATATGCCGCTTCTGTCAAAAAGAGATTGAATCAACCAAACACCCGATAATCGAATGTCCGCAAATCGCTAGGCAACGCTGTCTGCACCTAGAACGTTATGCACCGATAAATGGTAACATGGTTGAATGGTGGAGCCACTTGATTATGGGGACTAATGTACAGCCAACCTGCAGTGTGATTAGCTTTATGGATACGATACTACCACCATCATCGAAAACATAGGAACCACCAATGGCATAGCCCCAAAATCTGCGGAAAAAAAAAACCCAACACAAGTCTGTACAAACCAAAGTTGTGAAATGTCGAAGGACTTGGGCTTTGGGGAATTGGAATGGAAATGACAAAAAGTTTGTTTTCTTTTACAAAACTAAAAGTCAAATAAAATAAAAAATAAAAAAATTGCTCTGCCTCACACAACCTAGGCTTCTGTTGTACTGCCACTTGGGATTTGTATTCATAGATATCAAAACCTATTTTTTTAAGTATTCAGATTCCTTTATCAGCAGAGACCTTACCAAGGGAGAAGGAATTATAAATCTTACATAGTCATATCTGAACCTGTGAATAAAATCAATCAAAGTCATATCCGCAGAAGTGATCAAACTAAGTTCAGGTATAGTAGCTAATAGAGATAAAATGTAAGATCTGTTTAGTGAGATGTGACCCTGGTCTTCAAATAGTACTTTCAAAATCAGACCCGGGATATCAGGAAACACAGGTTGTTTTAAATCAGTGTCCATGTTGTCGTATGAGGACACCACATTATCAGATTCGTGTTTATGAAGTTTAACCACATGGTCAGCTCTTCCCGACCCCTGGTCAACTCTTCCCAACCCACTGGGTACATACCCCTGGGTTAAAACAGGCGCCTCACCTTTAGGCAGGCTCGTTTGGCTGGTTCCCAAGGTACAATTATTCATAGAAGCGTGATTCTCACCCAACACCTTCAAAATAATACCCCTTAGTTCATTCTCCTTTTCCTCTTCATTAGTTCCCAGGGACCCAACAATTGTCTCGTGAATGGGATTGGGAAAGAGAGTCTCACGTTCCCCATTCACATCATTATTAGCGTTGGAATTACAATCTGTTCTCCCAACATCATTGTTTCTACTCCAGTCCACACTACCCAAACCAGTATTTACTGTAATTTCAGATTGTTTCACATGAGTGGAGACCTTAGGTTGCCTTTCATAGATCGATTCTCTAGTGTGACCAATAGATTTCAGTAATATGGGGTGCGGCAGTTGTACAGCCTTGGGAACACTGTTAGTAGTGCAACCTACATGGTGTTTGATACCCCAGACACCCTTTGTGTTTGTGTTTTCTTTACTAAAGTCAAGAGAATGGGGACCCTTAAAAAATTGATACATGACATCTGATTTTTGTTTTAATGCTTCACTCAAAGTATTCTCCCCTTCTGTAAAAACACCCTTTTGACCACATTCAACATCAGTTGTTTGTCCCATCACGATAGCTGTTGTTAGAGCATTAGCCCCTGAGTTTGTATGGGTCAAAGTAGGATTCAAAAACAGTGCACCCTCTTCACAGACTAACTGTTGTGGATCCACTTTTCTTATACATTTTTGCAACATTTTGTTTCTAGCCGCATTGTTGGTTTTTTTCTTGTTTTGTTTGGCCAATTTCTTACTCTGTCGTTTGGAAATTTTTACCTCAAAGACATCGTTGTTAAGAGTCTTCATTGAGCCGTTTTTTTCATTACCAATATCAGTAGCCTCTGCCTGCGTCTCATTATCAAGCTTTCTGAGAGTATACCACCTCCAGCTATTTGTGTAGATGGAATAATGATTATCTCTTCCAGTGAAGCAGATTTATCCAGGACAGTTTTTACCTTGTCCCTTAGTAGCCCTTGACATGGGCCATAATACTGGGAATTTCTTTATTAATTGCCTCAGCAAAAGACTCAGTTATATACTGAGGCATTTTCAAGAGCTCTGTAGTTAAATTAGTCAGAGCTGCTGTCTGTTTTCTCATTTCCGATAGAAGCAGTCTGTTAAATATGCTTAGGGTTGCAATAAAATCAGATCCTACACCCCTATCAGACGCCAGATTGTTAGGTATAGCATCCGAGGCTAACGCATGCCTTGCCTCCATTGATGGACTAAATGGTGTATCAGCAAAGTCGTTGTAACAAAAGCTGCTTTCTTTCATCACATTAGGTTCCTCCATAACAACCTCTTCCACAAAGATAGTATCCCTCCCCGCAAAAAACTCTGGTAGTTCCTCATCTACAAAGAGTGGTTGCGAGGGATCAATAGCATCCTCTATCGTTTTACAATTAGGGGAATAATCCTGCGCGCATTGCAGCAAAGCTTCTTCCTCATCACTGATAACCGGAAGAGGAAGAGCAGCAGCCTGCGCCAAACTCGCATGACGTGTGCTGACAGCATTAAAAATATCAGCTCTAATATCTTTCATTGCAAAGCCCACTTTCTTTTTCCCCATCTTCCGATCACAAAAGACAGATTGAGATAAACTAAGTAGCCCACTTAAGCCCACTTAAGCAGAGTGACCCTCAGTGGAGAAGAGAATCAGTTACGTCTATCCAAATAGCACATATATGTAACAGAACCACCAGAGTCACAGCTTATTCTTACCAGCTAGAAGTCAACACTGAATCTTATTCCACCATAGTAAGTCAACAATTGTGCTCCACCAAAAAGCAGTAAGTAACAAATAATAACATTAAACCAACACCTCGCACTACGCACTGCTCACAGTGAACAGTAAACAGTGCTTTCTAGTGCTTTGTGGTGCGCGCGCAGGTGCGCTGCACCATGGGTATTAGTAGGCGGAAACAGGAAGACAGAGCAGGTTGGGGGCGGAGCCAGTGACGCTCGCTGCAATTCAAGGAAAGAAAAAAAGTAAGATGCTAGAATTGCCAGATACTTCTTACTATAATTCAATATTACATTCTAAAAGACCATACATAAGGTTAGCACAAGTGTCCATAAGTGTCCATAAATCTGTATTTGTGGAAAAATCCGGTGGCCAATAACGTTTTAATTACGACCCAAGAACGCTGTGTAGTCACCTTCAGGCAACCACGGTGTTGCAGTAAAAGACGTCCTCCTGGCGGCACGGCAGCAGCAACACATGAAAAAGGACCTCAGACTCCTCTGGCCGTTCCAACCAGTAAACAGTGCTTACTGGTGCTTCGTGGTGCGCGCGCAGGTGTGCTGCACCCTGGGTATTAGTAGGCGTAAACAGGAAGACATAGCAGGCAGGGGCGGAGCCAGTGACGCTCGCGTCAGGCAACCACGGTGTTGCAGTCAAAGACGTCCTCCTGGCGGCACGGCAGCAGCAACACATGAAAAACGACCTCAGACTCCTCCGGCCGTTCCAACCAGTAAACAGTGCTTACTGGTGCTTTGTGGTGCGCCTCCTTATCACTAACGAATGCCAACCAGGCTACAGGCTCTAGATAGTCCCAGTAATCACTGGGATTTCGCTGACCTGTAGTGCCTAGATGTAATTTTTAAATGCACACAATCCATGTTATTTCAAAGTCCCACGTTCTTATCAAGCAAACGGTTTACATGGTCTGATCTCACGCTGCTTCCCAAACATCAAAGTCAACGCTTCAAATGCAAACTCCCCACTGTCCGACAAAAAGCCAATTAAGAAAATGAAACATCCAAACTTTTTTTAGATTAAAAAAATGTAATAATCCAATTTAATTTGTTGCAAAGTTGATGAAAGTTGTTAGGTATTACATCACATCCCAGTCAAACAAACAAGGAATTTGGGTTTAACCACAGTGTAGCTTTGTCTAGCAAGTATAGCAAGCGTTGCTTGTTTTAGCTTGTATAGCTAATTCATGGGGAAGTATGTGAAGAACGTGAGAAAGGGCCAGGATAGGTCATGGTGATTTTGTCAAGACAAGATGTTAGATATTGTGGGTTCGCTCACGAAGATATTGCAGATGGCGGAAGATCCCTGTGAGAAAAATGAGGCAATAGATCTGGTGGTACTAACTGGATGGGCACAAAGGGCCATTTGCATTTTGGGGAACGCCGACTGTGTGATTACAATTGAAAGGAGGTGGTCACTTTTGGTGAGGATAGACCCCAAGCTTAGCGAGCTGGCAACATCAGAGTCAGCAGCCGTGGCAAAGGGGAAATTATTTGGGGATTCCTTTATAAAGGAGCTAAAGGAGCTAAAGCACAGGCCTCACTGAAGAGGGTGTTCGGCAGGCACATTTTTGGAAGGGCTGGCAGGGGCCGCTCTACTACCCGATACCCGAACAGGCCCTACAGTGATAGAACACAATGGAGAGAGCAAGAGGATCGAAGACAGAACCCCTTCTTTCCCTCCTGCGGTAGAGGAAGGGGCAGGGGCTGGCGACAAGGAGACCACCAACAAAGTAACACAGGTGAGAGTGAGCGAGCTCAAGCGCGCAGTAAACATAGACCTCCCAGCAGTAGGGGGGAGATTAGCAAAGAATATAGAATATTGACACTCCATATCTAAAGACGCTTGGGTCTTGGACACAGTTTGAGGGTTTCACATAGATTCTTACACAACCCCAAGACAGAATACACCCCCAAATCATATATATCCGAGCGAAGAAGATCAACAGTTGCTAGAGGTAGAACTGAGAAACTTAGAGCGCAAGGCGGCAATAATTCAAGTGAAGGACTCCTCGATAGGCTTCATATGAAATGTATTCCTGGTCTAAGGAAAACACAAGCTAAGGCCGGTTATCAACCTGTGTTGAACGATTTCGTGATTTACCGACATTTCAAAATGGTGGGGGTTCACCTCTTAAGGAATATACTATTATAGGGAGATTGGCTAGCCAGGATAGACCTCAAGGATGCATACCTGACGGTGCCCATTGCAGCAGAGCACCAGAGGTTCCTGAGATTTATCTGGGGGAAGTAGACATGGGAATTGTGTTGCCTACCCTTTGGCCTGGCATCAGCTCCTTGCTGTTTTACCAAGCTGATGAAACCAGTAGTGACACATCTGAGACAACCGGGCATCCGGCTCATAATATACATGGAAGGCATTTGCATAATGTGCCAGGACAGAGAAATGCTCAAAGGTCAAGTGCATATCACTCTAGAACTACTCCAGAGACTAGGTTTTCTAATAAACTGGGAGAAATCCAGTGTTCAACCAGATCAGTCCATGGAATACCTGGGTTTTGTGATAGATCCGGTCCGGGGGGTCTCCCAGTCTACCAATGCCAAAGGGAATGACATCAAGAAACAGATCAGACGGACTCTGAAAAAGTAAGAGATGTCTTTATGAGAGATCACCAGGCTAATGGGCCGGCTAGCATCATCAATTCAAGCCACATTCCCGGAGCCTTTACATTACAGGGCCCTTCAGAAGCTAAGGAACCAGCACCTCAAGAGGGGCGCATATTACGAATCAACCATCCCGATTTCCCAGGAAACAAGGGAAGAATTAGAATGGTGGCTCCAACAAATGGATCCTTGCAACGGGAGAGCTATATTTGGCTCATCCCCGGATTTGATAATAGAATCCGACGCCAGCAGATGAGGCTAGGGAGCCCGATGCGCTGACCTGTCAACAGGGGCAGCAGGCGGTCGGATCAGGAGATGGCATTACACATCAATTGCCTAGAATTGCTGGCAGGATCCTTTGCAGTGAGATGTTGGATGCAGGAGAGGGCACAATGTTGCATACTCCTCAAGATGGACAACGTGTCAGCAGTCCGATATATAAACAGATTGGGTGGCACAAGGTCCAGATTGTTAGCAGAGTTGTCAAAGGAGTTTTGGCACCTCTGTCTTTAGAGACAGGTCTCGGTGAAAGGACAGAACGAGGTGGCTGACTGGAACTCCAGATTTCTCAGAGATGCCAGTGATTGGAAGCTGGACGAGAAGGTATTCCTGGACCTGATGGGGCGTTGGGGACCATGTCAGGTCGATCTGTTTGCATCGAGGTTGAACAACCATCTTCCTTGGTTCTTCAGTTGGAAACCAGACCCAGAGGTGGAACCAATGGATGCCTTCCTCCAATCATGGGAACAAGGCGTGATTACGGCTTCCCCACTTTCTCAATGACCACACAGACCTTAGCTCAGGTGAGGAGGCAGAAGGCCTCTCTGATTCTGGTCACTCCAGACTGGAAAGTACAAGTGTGGTTCCCAAGTCTCCTGGAGCTAACACACTACAACCCAGTGGCTCTTACCAGGCACGTGTTCACTGTGCGGGAGCCCAAGGGAGGCAGCCATCTGCTAGTACCGATGGACAAATTCAACTGGATTGATTGGGCAATTTCAGGGGATCTTGGGTTAGGTCAAGCCTATCTCATCATCACCAAATCATGGGCACCAGGGACCCGTAGAGCGAACAAATCTGCATTGGCTAACTGGAGTAGCTGGTGTATGGGGAGGGACGTACATCCTGATAGAACGCCAATTTTTTAGCCCAGATGGCAGAGCAAGGGTGAGCATGTGGGACCATAAATACAACATGGTCTGCGATCTCAGCAGGCCACCCGAACATTGAAGGAGTACCAGTAGGAGAACACCCTCTGATATGCAGACTGATGAAGGGAGTGAGGATGTCGAGACCTCCCAAGGCTTCTTGTGTGGCTTCTTTCATGTAAGAGAACTTCAGACGTTAGGGTGTTAGAGGTGAACAAAAAGTCTTTATCACCGAATGGGCTGACCTTCTTCATCTCGAGAAGGACTAAAACAGGGTTAAAATTTATTTCATATGATGCTTTCCCAACTCAACCCAAACTATCTCCAGTTAGATGCTTAGCAGTATACAAGACCATTATGAGGGAAGTGAGACCGGTAGAGGTATCACAGTTACTCATAGCCTTATGTAAGCCGTATAGAGCAGTGGCACCAGCGACTCTGGTCAGATGGCCAAGATGGGTGATGGTAGTGGCCGGTATTGACGTACAATATTACGGTGCACATTCAGTGAGGGGAACAATGGCCACCAAGGCCTACAATATAGGAATCAGGTTGGAAGCTATCATGAGATCAGCAGACTGGTCGAATGAGGCAACATTTAAGACCTTTTATTTCAAATTGATAGAGAATATGGCATTGTTGGTGGTAGCTTTGAACAAGCATATTCCGAGCATCAGGTCTTGACATAAAATTAAGATTTTCAACACGTTTGTTCCAGAAAGTCATAATTCTATACGACACAGAGGCAAAGGATTATCCCACTCTTGCAATTGTGTTGATCAATTAATGTAATATTGCACATGTTATGTATATTGGAATGATTGTTGTACTGATATTTCTATGATGTCATGACATGATTTCCCCACCCTCTTTGTTCAGTTCACTGAGATATGTTTTTTCATATTAGGTCATAGCTCCCAACCTTTTGTGTCACCAAGGCGGGTGAGAACACACGATTTTCTTTTTGGCGGGTGAGAGTCCATATAATTGAATGGGTGAACGAGGGACTTGGTGGGTGATTCAGCTGCATGCAAGGCGGGTGACACCGGCCAAAAGCGGGTGAGTTGAGAGCTATGTTAGGTACCGTTGTGGATAGCTGGGAACTGCGAGACAGAGTTTTACCTTCATCGCAGATCGCTTTTACTGGTTGCGGCGCTTTTTCTGAATAAGCAAAAGAAAGAGGACATTTCAGGGGAGTTGCAGAGGGGAAAGAGAGGAGGATCAAAAAAACAAAGGTCAAAACCTAGCAGGCATGCAGGCATGGTCACACCGGAAAGGGAACAAGTGAATCTTGTTTTGAACCTCACTGGTCATCCTATAGATCAAACATTAACAACAGCCTTAAACAAAGGATTAACCTTTAGTCCAACTAATAAAGCGGACTACTAGCATGTACAAGTAGACCTACATAAATTCTGCATGAGACTGGAAAATATTACGAAATCCCCATCAAACCATTTGAACCTAATACTACGGAAATCTCATCACTCACAGTTAAACTAGTAGAAAGCACAGTCAACGTTTTGAACTTCACAGAAGAAGGGGAAACCTACACTACGGAAACATTCTTGGAAGAACAAAATATTTACCCATTTCAAGCAGAAGAAACCAACCTCAAACCTCATTCTAAATTTACACCAACACTAACAGAGAACAACGCTATAGACATCTTTCACAAAGCAGTAAGCAAAGACCTGAGAAAGAACTATCTGGAAAACAAAAAAACTAAAATACACCATAATCTCTCCCTCAAGGAAAAAACAGCCAATGAAAATCTAGCAAAAGACCAACAAATAGTTACAAAGCTAGCAGATTGTCAAGACTTGATTGTCGCGTGGAATAGGGATACCTCCGCCCCTAAGTACCGAACAGGGAAATAACAGCGACTCACTGTTCAGTCATTAGGGCCACAGGTGGCAGGTACAGGAACACTGGAATCACCGAACGGCTTTCGATGAAACAAGCAATTAGGCATATAAAGTATGTTTTTTCGTAATACAATATAGGTACAATGTTTGGAAAACAGGGTCTTACCTATTGCTGGGGAAGGACCACCCAAAAGGGAACCCAGAAAGATGGTGCTTGATGTGGTTTCCCTGAGTGGTGTGTGTAGTACCCTCAGTGAGTGTAGGAGCAGCAGCAAGAGGAGTCTGCAGCAGCCTGCTTCTAGTCAGGTGGAAGCACTCACTGGAAACCACCTGATAGGATTAGTCCGGAAAACAAGATGCTGTGTCCGGAAGTAGAAAAAACAGGAGAACCTAGATGCAAAATCAGGATGCAGAGCAGTCCGTGGAGAGAAAGCTGAGGTCAGTTCATCCAAAGATCAGCTGAAGGAACAACCAAGCCAGAGGGGTTATGCAGAGCCAATCCGGGAAACAAAGTCTGAGGTCAAAATTCCAGGGAGCCAAGAAAAAGGTTCTAGAGATCAAAATGCCAAACGCTGAAACGATGTAACAGCTGTGAAGCGTAGCGTGGCGTGATTCGTTGCTACTGAAGGGGTTGCCAGGGACGCCATGGCACATGATCGCGATTCCCGTGTCACGTGACGAGTAGCAGATCGTGGTTTCCTGGCAATGCAGAGCCACGTCAGACGCGTCGATAAGCGCCAAGGCAACTGCCAATGTAGAAACTGATGTAGTCGTCTGAATGGGTGCATATCCTGCTGTAATCTCCGGAAGTGCGAACCTACCAAAGGAGCCCCGCGGACGTCCCTCTGCTGCTGCAGTGAAAATGAAGGAGAAATGCAGGTGGGCGTGTTATGAGATATTGAGTGCATGATACAGATACAGGGGGTAACATTGTGCTTATGGGAAGAATTGACTAAATTAAAGAAGGAAAAAGACAGCTACATGATGCAAGTTGTTATCAAATTCTTCAAAACAACCCACTAACAGAATTACAGGTACAATGGCACCAGATGAGTAAACACTGGTATGAAATCGGATTATTGACAGATGAAGAGTTTACATATATGGATATCACGCAACTGGTGATGTTCATTATCTATTTTTTATCAAAAATACATAAAAGCTATGAAGACTTTCCAATATGCCGTCCAATCTTCAATGGGATAGGCTCCCTCACTGAGAGAATATCACAATTTATTGACTTACATTTGCAACCCCTCATCATAGGATTGGCATCATACGTTAGGGACACGAAACATGTCATCCAGCAACTTGAGCTAATACCTTGGGAAAAAGAATATCTGTTTGTTACATTAGATGTGGTATCATTATACACCAGTATTCAACACATAAAAGGATTAGAAACCACAGATGTTTTCCTTAAAACCAGATTCATTTCTTTTTTTTAACAAAAACAACATGCTTCTAGAGATGTTGAACTTTGCGCTCAGTAACAATATCTTTATGTTCAATAAAGTAATTTATAAACAACAACAGGGCACCGGAATGGGTGCCAAATGTGCACCAACCTATGCAAACTTGTTTATGGGTCACTACGAGCTTAACCACGCTTGGCAACATGACGCTTTCAACAAAAGGAATAACATCATCTATTGGGAGCAGTATATAGACGATGTGCTCATGATCTGGAATGGGTCTAAAACAGACCTCATGGAATATACTGAGCACCTAAACACCAACAACTACAACATCAAATTGACAGAGAAAACCAGTCCAAATGAATTAGAATTCTTAGATCTGAAACTGTATACAGATGGGAAAAGGATACTAACAGATTTATACATAAAACAACCAACGGCGGTCAACAGCGTGTTACATGCACATAGTAACCATGCCCAACATATTATCAAGAACATACCCTATGGGGAAATATTAAGAGTTAAAACAAACTGCAGTACGGATGAAAAATTCCTGGTACATGTTCAAGAAATAAAAGAAAAATTCAGACAAAGAGGGTATGAACAAAAAGCTTTGGATCGAGCAATACACAGAGCTGCACGAATCCCCAGGAATACTCTACTCAGCAATAAACGAAGAAAGGAAAACAAATTAACAAAAACCAATTTTATCACCACTGATAGCAGTGATGCATTTGTCCTTAAAAGGATTCTGACTAAACACTGGAATATCTTGATTTTGGAAATACAAGATACTGTATGATATAAAATACAACCAATTTGTATGACCAACCTTGATCTTTGGAATAACAGGATATTGCATGATAAACAATACAATGAATCTACACAACATAGGAATAAACCTAATCTAAACACCACAATCAAGTCTGAAAGTGATTTTTTTCTCTTCTGAAGGACTGTGAGCGCACAATTGGTACTAAACTGAAAATAAAAATTTCAGGGGAGTTGCAGCAGACATGCCAACATTCTTAAGCCCCTAATAGGGAGATTTCCCCACAGAAATCGGGAGAAGGTAATTTCCCCATAGGATTACATTGGCAATATAGTTATTTTAGTCGGGAGACAGTAAAAAATAGAGCTATTTTTAGTTGAAAAATTGGGAGTCTCCCACCCAAATCGGGAAGGTTGGCATGCATGTTGCAGTGTTTATGGGACTATATAGTTGTGGATTGTTCAAGTTGATCACTTGGTTTTCTTCATGGACAATAATACATTGGACTTCCAAAGACATTGGGCCTCATTACAAGTTTGCCGGTCAGGTAACAACGGTACCGGTAAGCTACCGGTATCGTTGTTACCTGACCGGCAAACTAGGAGTTCTGCTCGCGGGTGCCTTCCTGCCTGCCAGGTCTGACCTGGCGGGCGTACCGGCACCCGTGAGCAGAGCATGTCGGATGCACCGGCACCATTCAGGAATGGTGTCGGTGCAGCCGACCTCCCCATTTCCATTGAGCCCTATTGGGCTCAAATGGGAATGGGGAGCATTTTTTGCAGCACCTGGGAATGGGCAATGCAGACATGCCAACATTCTGAAGACCCTGAGAGGGAGAGTTCAGCACCGAAATCGGGAGAATGCATTTTCCCCATAGGAATGCATTGGGGATATTGTTATTTTCGGCAGGAGACAGTAACAAATAGTACTGTTTTTAATGAAAAAAATCGGGAGTCTCCCGCCTAAATCGGGAGGATTGGCATGTATGGCAATGAACCAGGTCCGGCAGGACCGTAATGACCCAGTAATTGCCCATTCCTGGGCACTTAAAAAAGGATACCGGTAGCAGCCGTGCCTGTTCTACTGGCCCGGCTACCGCCAGTATCGTAATGAGGCCCGTTATCTACAATGGGACTCTTAGTTTTTTGGCTTTGTTATTGTTTATTATTGGTTTGGTTAAAGCTGCTCCAGAAGTAATGTATAAGAGAAAGCATAATCCTTAGCCTCTGTGTCTTTAATAGAAGTGTGACTTTCTGGAATGAATGTGTTGAAAATCTGACTTGCCTGCTGTGTATTATCATATTTCTATTTTTCACAGATGAAAAAGTTGAAGGGAAAACGCCCCTTCCAAGATGGCCGCCTAGACATGCCGTCTTGTCCGTCCTCTATGTCTACAGATCGACTGTCCACACTAGATAGAGACGGGCATGGAGGCTTGCAGTGGAAGAAGGCGGTGCTAGAAAGTTGCCTGGCTAGGACTTCTCCGGAGGCGGGAGGAGCATTGGGTCTGTGTCGCTGCTGGTGATGTTTGCCTGTCAGCACTCTTTCCTCGTCTGCATCTGTTCCACTTTTTATGGACTATGATCAGAAAGGAGATCACAAGGTCTTACCAGGAGGTAGGTACAAGTGCAGTTACACTTTTGTGTTTGCATGACCATGGCAGCACCATTGATCCTGGCAATGCCGGTCTTGTATGCGATCCCCCATCCCGAGTTCCTATCTCTATTCGCCCAATGGCGGAGCGGTGTCCCCGGGCAATGACACTATTTAGCAAGAACGAGCAAACTTGACACCCGGGTAGCGCGGGATGAGCCGAGCTGCAAGTGTCTCTCCGCACAGGAAGGCGGTGGGCTGGTGGCGTGTTGATGCAAGCCATGACACCACCCGACCGCCGAGCTATCCTCTTACAAATATCCACCTGTATTATGTATGTGGTGTTTATGTTTTATATTGCGCCGCGTGCAAAAAAAAAAGAGGCTGCAGGGCGCTCTGCGTGAACCGGACGGCACGTTACGGGACCAGGACAAGCGGAGGAAGTTGGGGAAACGCCGGTATCCCAGAAGTGTGCAGGTTTTCTCACATCGGATCCCATACTTTGATGTGCAGCTGAGTCCTACAGTGCCGTCTCAGCGTTTTATTAACATTTGCTAATCACTCCGGCATCTGCTTCGCCATCATATCCCTAACCTCCTCCGACCCCCCGTTAAATAAGGGATTAAAGACTCCAAATGTGGATTATACGGTTGTCGCGAGGCAATAAAGACTTCCGTTATCAGAAACAACCAGGGTTTGGCAAACGTATGCCAACTTGCAATTTCCGTTATGCGTGGCTTTGTGACTATTTTGTTCCTTACATTTAATATTCGAACTGTCTTGACTTGATGTTTTGTTTCTTGCTTCCTCCTGTGCAAGACATTTTCCAGTTATGGAAATGAAGAATCTATCCCATATAAATAAGCAAACCAATATGCAGCCGCAATGTGTTATTTATAGCACCCTCGTTAAAATCGCTTTGAAAGGCGGTTTTGTAGTTTTTAATGAATTGAGAGGTTCCTGGTCTTTTGCACTAAATTCCAACATAATGCAAAATCAATATACTGTGCAAAGTTATTGCAGTGTATACCCATCGCAGGCAGGAGCCATGTACGCCATTCCATGGTCCAGACTAGGTGCTCTGGTACAATACCGGTGGTGAGTTGGCACAGTATAAAAGCATGTTAACATAACATTCGCTTACTACAGATGAGCGGTGATGTTGCACTTAGATTGTACTAAAAAAACATAATGAGCAGTTTTTTTTATCTATATAGTTCATCTTTATGTAATACACAGATCAGCAGCGGCGTACCGAGGATTGTCCAACAATTGGGGCCTGAAGCTAATGTAGTTGGATCCACTGCAGTGACATTAACATCTGTAAATGCGAACGCCTTGCCCACTCGGGCCCTAGCCTGTCTATGCTACTGTATATCGAATAAAGTACCCATTAATGTACGTTTATAAGAATAATACAAGTCACTGAGGAGTTCCGTGACCAAATGGAGGAACAAGGCCGAAGTCTGAGTTCTTTACGTACAGTGGTGGGTATTTTATTCCTTATACTGCATGGCCACACGCTGTCAACTACTTTACAGAGATCTTCCATTTGCTGTTCCATATCTTTGATGTAGAACGTGTTTAGATTTAAAAAAGCTAAGATGCAGCTTTTAATGTGGTGTGAAAAAATGGAGCCGTTTAATAAAATGAATCGAAAAACGCTTTCATTTTGTGCTTTAAAATAAGTTTAAAACATGCTGATTCTTGCTCATATGTGTTTAAAATCCAGAAGTGCACAAATTAAACCATCTACTTTAAACCGATCCTGTCTGCAAAATGTCACAGAAAAATATTTTACAAACCCACAATTGGAAAAGCTTGTCACAGCTTTAAATGCAGCAGTGACAGCTGGAGTGCTGCTCTGTGCTGGCTCAAGCAGTAGGCATTGTGATGTAATAACTGATTACAGAGCAGTTGTGGTGTAATTTACTTACTACAGGTCAGTTGTTATGTGACAGCTAGCCTATAATAACATTATTTCCAGGCTTTTATACAGAGATTGTAGGCTGTCATGTTTTATAGTACCATAGAACACGGCTACACAATTTGTATTCGTCATGTTATGTACAAATATAATAAACATCCCAGATCACGTTATTTATGTTAAAGGTTCCATCTTAAAAAACGTTACTTAGAATGAAAAGGTTAAGACTTAAGATGCCAAAAAGATCCAGCAGCATCAGCGTATCTATGGAAGTTTCACTGCTTGCAGGTTCCCATGGGATATCCTGCGCAGCCAGGGGAAGATTAAGGGTGCTAAATGCAGCACCACAGGATTTCCTGTAGGCTGTGTCACATGAATATAGACCCCCATTTAGACCATGAGACCTACAGTTTTATCTGTTTTGTAAAAATGATGGGCTCAGAATTAGGATGGCCAGATTTCTCCATGACACAGGAAAACGACTTTTCCAATCCTAGGCTTTTACGTGCCCAACTAATACATTCTGGGGGTTGTGATCAACAAATTGGATTTAAGCACCCAATGTCAATGATTTGTAAAAGGAAAGCCAATGATTGGAGAAGTGGGGTCTGGATGACTTGGCCTCACACAGAGGGGCACATTTTCTTTTCATCTGTAGATTAAGGCTAATTTGTTTCACTCATTTTCTTTGTGACACAACTATTTTCTGTCAGACTAGCTTGGAATGAAAAAAAAATAAAGTAAATTAAAACTGGTATTGTAAATTCAAATTTGGAATAATAGCGAAAACGGCTCATTGTATACTGCACCTTAAAAGCTACGATTGTTAAAGGAATGAGAAGAGAATGCACAGACTGGATTGGCTGTTTTGGTCCTCATAATGTTTGTGCCGTTTATGTGGTTTTTCAGGGCTTGCAGGTGGGAATTGACGTACCTCCCTTGAGGTGAACTTTAAATCGGTTACCTGTTAGGGCCAGATTTGCATATAAAGTCCTCTGTCTTATCCTTGACTGGGCCGGCACATCCCTGGCATACTAAAGTCTAGGGGCTCAGCATACCACTGCGTTCTTTAGATTCTGCCACCCAGATACATGCCATCAGAACAAAGAGTTTTGGAGTTTTCGCTCCCAGACCTACTATAAAACTCTCGTCCTATGCGCATTCACTCTTTACCAACCTCGATGGCATTCAGAGGGCTTTAAAAATATTTTGTATTGTGAGTTGTCATTTTGCACAAGAAGCGTCTGTCTGCAGTAGCCTCACCTTATAAATATTTCACACATTTGCAGAGATTAATGAGTGAATCGATTTTGTATCGGGTTTCATACTTTTAGCTGCCAGTTTACAGAGAGGTCTCTAAAGCGGGCATGCAACCCTTTGAGGTATCTTGCCACTAAGTTAAGATCCTCCGTTTTTTTTTTTCCCCCACCAAAACTGTGACGGTTTTTAGGTAGCATTAATGGCCCAAAATGTCGCCCTCAGAGTTCCGACTCCCGAAATTCCAACTTTTATTTTCCCGACCCGGGTATGGGATATAATAGTATGGGGGAGTGCGAGGCGTCTTCCCCCCGCATATGAATGTGGTGTAAAGGGGTTTAAAAAAAAGTCTGCATTTTCGGCCGTCGGAATTCTGGGTGTCGTAGAGATCACATAGATCCCATCAGTACGTGTTTGCATGTGCATGCAGCCTAAGCTGCCACTAAACTTCAACAGCTTGCTGCATGCCCACCAATCCGCTGGAAGCTTCAGTCAATGATATGGTGAGCAACATTTGTCTTCCAGTGGCTCGGTGCCCCCACCATTGCAGTTTTTGAAAAAAGTCCAAAGGGTAGGTGCCTTTTTGCTTCTCTGGTCCATTGGCACTGAGTAACTTCCTGTTCAGCAACATTCCCATGACTGGTCTAAATATCTATCAACATTACACACCAACTCTTTGCAGGTAGTAATTTATCCTCCAGGCGCACGGCATGGCATGGTTAGGGGATGTTTGAGGAGAATGTAATCAAACCTACAAAATGCCATTATTAAATTGTGTCGCATGTTCTTCTAGCCAGAGCTAAACAAATTTATCTGAGATCCAGCACTTAAGCACTGCTAACAAAGTGCAGTCAAACATCTTGTTGTGTTCTTGTTTATACCTGCGCTTCCTCCGGTGTGCATATGTTTGGAATTTGGAGTGTTGTAGTGAGAATGTGGAAGCAGAGGCTCGGGGAGAAGCGAGAGGACGGTTGAGAGAAAGAGTGGATGCGGGGGGAACGCAGGGTCGTTGGTGAAATAAAGACATTGAACTCACCTCTGGATACGATCCCGTTATTTATCAAGTACAACATTTTGGCGACGAGGCCAATGACCCACGGAACCCGCGCAGAGAGCACTGCTGCCAAGTACAAGCAGATGCTTCCTCCGAGTTGATCCACCGAAAGGTCAAGAGTAATTGATTTCACAAGTAAGGTGCGCAACGCTAACCGTCTAGCAGCAGCGACCAGAAGCATAATATACAAATAACTTTCTCCCATAAATTATTACCAGCGCGGGCGAAGTGGATCTGTTAAACAAGATGATGATGATGATGTCGTAAACACTAGAGGAAAGGTCCTAAACGCGTCACAGAAATGTGCCGCTATCTTGGATACAATAAAGCAGAGTCGGGCGGAAATCCAGCTCTTCCTCCTCACAGTACTAACACATTTAAATTAGACATACAGGATAAATACAAAACTTAAACATTGCAGAAGTAGATAAGAGAAAGGATGCAATGAATAACAGTACATCCTCCAGAAAGCTTTTTTTTTTTTTAACCAAATCCTGGTCAGCCAAGTGTGGTGTGGCCAGAATGGAGGGAGTATTGGAAAAACTATTTGAAGACAGTGGAACAAGATGGGTCGTCCCCACAGAAGAAAAAGGTTACTGTTATTACATGCGTTGGGGCTTGAAGGTCAGTGTAAATATAGAGAATTACCAGAATTGTTGGGAGATGAAGCTGGTGACGTGGATGAATATGAACGAGCACTAAGATCATTAGACAAATACTATACCCCAGAGGTAAATGTTGCAATAAATAGGTACAACTTTTACACAAAATCATAAAAGGAGGACGAAACGATTGAAGAATATGTGCCAGCTCTAAGAAAATTATATCAGACTTGCCGTTTCGGCACAGGCATCACGCCGGATGAACTGATTAGAGACCAGATTATTATACACACCAGAGATCCCTTGATACAAGACAGATTGTGGATGGTGGGTAACCCCACATTGCTGGAAGCTGTAGCTATAGCAAAAAAGGGTGGAACACACGCACCTCTGTTCGAAAGAAATGAAGAGCAAGAAGATGGAAGCATTGCAAGCTCAGTGTTGGGCAAGATCAATCTAAGCCAGCTCAAGAGTCTGGAGAACACTCCTCTGTGAATGTTGTGAGGACCAAAAGAGAAAAGGAAGAAGCAGCTGATGAATCCAGTGGGAGAAGTTATAAACCTAAAGGCCAAGATTGTAGAGAAAACAAAGGAAACATGAAAAAGCAGTGGTTCAGGAATGAAGACGGAGACAAGGACAGGTGCTATTATTGTGGCAGAGTGGGACATTATGCCATTTCAAGGGACTGTCCGACTATTAATCAAACGTGTACGAATTGTAGACTGAGGGGACATTTCGCGGTAGTCTGTAGGAATAAGAAAATGGTGTTGGTGATACAAGATGAAGCGGATTCCGTGGAGGAGAGAGTAGTAGTATTTCGTGGAGCAGCTGGCAAGGAATTAAAGTGCCCCAGATGTGACATTGTGTTGGAGAATTGGAGGCTAGGCTATCAGTCATGGTGGACAGTTGCTTCCCGTACACCAGAATTACAGCCAAGACATGGGATAGGTTGGCACATGAAGGCTTGAAAGCAAAAGTGTGTCCACCAGACATTAAGAATCCTGGAGGATTCGAGGGTCCAAAAATTCTCATCAGAGGCTGGTTCAAGAGTGCTGTACAGTTCAAAGGTTCCCAAGCGGATATCAAGGTTTATATGACAAAGAAGGGTGTAAATGTACTTCGCTGGAGGGATCAGGCAGTGTTGAAAATACGATTAGATCCTTGCGAAGAGGAATCAGTGCTGTTAGTGAAGAGCAGCAGTGGAAGGAAACTTGAGAAAGGATACTGGTGACGTATTTCAAAAACAGTTGGGATTGTTGGAGAACTATGCTCACAAGATAGTTTTTGAAACTGGGAGCAAGTCCTGTTGGCATAGCAAAGCCAGGCCTATACCATTCGCTTTGGTGGATGGGGTCGAGCAAGAATGAAACAGACTTGAGAAGGAGGATGTTATAGAGAAAATAGTCATCCCAATGGGTGAGTCCCATTGTCGTTGCAGTAAAGAAAAATGGGATGTTGAGGATTTGTGTGGACCTCGGGGATTTGAATAAGAACATATTGGTGGACAAATATCCGTTACCCATTATTTCAGAGCTATTGAACTGCATTGAAGGAGCAGATACATATAACACGCTGGATTTGTCCAATGCACATCATCAGATTAGTCTCACTGAAGACTGCAGAGATCTTACAGCATTTATTACACAGTTTGGGTTGTGATGTTTGGTTTGGCCTCTGCGGCCCCAGTGTTTCCAAGGGTCATGACCCAAGTACTCAAAGGATTTAAGGGGAGATTAGTTTACCAGGATTTTTTTTTTAAACAATTTTTATTATTTTTTTAACACACCAAACTTAACCAACACATCAGACATTTCCGTTTGCTAGCTTCTTAGTTTACATTTACATGTTACACATTAGTCCTACCTCCTCCCTCCCCATTAACTCGAGCTCCTGCTTGGATGCCTCAGATTTTATTTCACTTTGGTTAATCCCCTTCACTGTTCTCAAGACGTATCGTATTCACTGGGTTCGACGTGGGAGAGTCCCGACATCGTGGCCACCGTTTGTCTCCATGCTATCAGGGGTCCCGCTTCCTCCTCCCCTCCCCTACTAACTGCTTCGTACCATGCCGCCATTTCAGCATCTGCCCATTTCAGGAGATCATTCCACCACACCTCTAATCTAGGTCTTTGGGCTGCTTTCCAGCCCATAGCAATTCTCTGTTTGGCCAAGATGTAGGCCAGATCTTTCAGTTTACTGATATGCTTTAGGTTGCGTGGTCTGGTAAATCCCCCCCTCCCCTCCCCAACATGCATGCCCTTACTGATTCCACCTCTAGGTTAATCCCCTTTTGGGACAGGCGTTCCACCCAGAATCTTCCCACCTCCGGGGCACGCCCAGAACATGTGAAGCATCCCGGCGCCCACTTCCCCGCACTTGGGGCATTTCTGTACTGCTGTGCTTCCGAACCTGGCGATTTTACTGGGGGTCATGTATGCCATATGGGTGACATATAACTGAATTTGCTGCAGCCTCGCATTCCTGGACATCTTCTTATATCTTTGGGCTCTTTCCCACTGCCCATCTTGCATAGGTTCTCCCACCACCTCCTCCCAATCCCGCCTCAGTTGGAGCAACTCCTTACCCACTCTAGACATCAATGGTTCATAAATTTGGGATATTTCGTGCCCACCCTCTGACATATCATAAATCGTTTTAATGACAGTATCAGGTTGTTCTGTTAGTACTGCCTCGGGCCACTTTTCTCCCACTCGTTTAATGGTTCTAGTATACGTAATATATTGTCCCTTGTGTACTCCGGTTTCTTTCATTATCTTTTGGAAGTCTAGTGCCTCCCCCTCTTGCCATATATCTCCTAGGGTCGCGAGGCCCACCGGTTCCCAGAATTTACGGATCACTTTCATCAATTGCTCATCCTTTTCACATAGCGCCACGAGTGGCGCCTGCGTGGAGCATGGGGTCGGGTTTCCCACCACTTGGCACGCTTTGCGCCATGTTTTCCAGCCTAGTTCCAGCAATATCGCTCGCCCTCGCAGCTCTAGTTTAGGTAGCCAAATCAGTTCTTTTAAGAAGAATGGGTCACAGTCCCTCCTCAGCAATCTAGCTTCTGCTGTCTCGTCTTCGCACAACCATATAGCTACGTACTGGAGCTGCCCCGCCAGGTGGTATATCTCAAAATTCGGCAGGTTTATGCCCCCTCTATCATACGTGTTCTGCAATTTCCATAGAGCCAACCTGTTTCTAGTGTAAAAGCACATAAAGCCCCTGCATAAGCTCTGGAGTTTCGTGAAGAAGAGTTTGGGGAGCATATATGGGATATTCGTGAAGAAGTGTAGTAGCCAAGGCAGGACCACCATCTTGAGCAAGGCTGCCCTACCCACCGCGGCCTGGGGGAGTTTCACCCAGAACCCCACGCTGTTCTTGATGCCTTCCACTGCTCTTTCCTTGTTGTATTTATATTCGTCCACAATCGTGTGTTTATATATTTATCCCCAAGTATCTGAATGTTCTGGTCTGCCAGGGTATCTGCAGGATAGGTAGGTTCCCCTGTGGAACTCCCCTATATTTCCCCACGGGGAACATGCATGACTTCTTAGGGTTTACTGCTATGCCCGAAAGGGTCGCATAGCGCTCCATCACTTCCAGGACATACTGCAAGTTTTCCTCTTGGAAGCGCAGGTATAGCAGCATATCATCTGCGTACAATGATATCCAGTGCGGTCCCCAATTCGTGTGGACCCCTATCTCTCCGTACTGCTGTTTGAGACATATCGCTAGCGGTTCTAGTGCAAGTATATACAGCATGGGGGACCAGGGGCAATCCTGTCTCGTGCCCCTGCTAAGTTGCTATGTATCTGAAATTATCGCTCCCGTTTTGACAGTTTACCAGGATGATATCATTGTACATGGAAAGTGGGAGCATGAACATGATGAGAGGTTGCAGAGTGTGTTGTCAAGATTGAATGAAAGACGGTTTAAAGTGGAGAAGAACAAGTGTAAGTTGAGGTCGAAGTTGACTATTTAGGACATGTGGTCAGTGGGAAGGGTTATAAACCCAAATTAGCTATCAAAGATGCACCAGATCCTAAGAGCAAGGAATAACTCAGATCATTTTTGGGTCTTTGTGAGTTTTATAACAAGTTTGTACAGAATTGTGCCAGTTTAACGGAACCCATGAGAAGATTGCTGGAAAAAGGAGGTCAAGTTTGAGTGGGATACAGAGTGTGAAAAATAAGCAGTGTATCAGAAACACCTTATGTGAATCAATGGATTTGGGTGGATTTGTGTTTGGAAACCAAACCAAGATCACGGTTGATGCCAGTGGGGTTGGTTTGGGAGCCGTTCTTTCACAAGTCTTGGAGAATGGAAGTGAAAAGGTCATCTGCCATGACTCTAGGGCAATAATGGACACCAGGCCTCCAGATAAGGTGCGTACCCGGCCTTTTTACGCATGATAATACGACTTCTTCATTTTTTCTGTGCACATTTACACACAAGTTTAGAGCAGAGGGCAGTACAAAGGTCACGTTAGTTGGCAGAAACCAGAAGGCTTGTTTTGATTTTTATCTACATGGATGTGATTGCAAGCCATGGATAAAAGCCTCTGAAACAGAATGAAGCCTTTCAAAAAAAGAAACTGCACACTGTGATAAAAGGAATGGTTTATTTCCATTCAGCTTCTGCTGTGTTGTTGCTCAGTGAGCAAACTGAAGCACTGTGCATATTTATTTTCGTAGAATTTTAGGATTGAAAAATTAATAAAATGGAAAACTAAGCTGCAATTGAGAATTCATATTTTGTAACAAATTATGCTTTTTTTCCCCAGTGAAAGCAAACCAGTATTATTGCACAATTGTATTTTTCAGAGATCCTGTGCTGTGTGCATAATGCCAAGGCAGATCATGTTTACACTTATAATTTAATTAACACTCTAATTATAAAAAACAGTATGTAAAATGATGACTATCCACTATCTAGTTGACATCCATTCAACCTTGCAGTCAATGGGGTACATTACTATAAATGGTCAGTGGCAGCAGAGTCTTTGCTCAAGGGTGAGTGATTGTCATTACACCACTCAAAGGTGTTCTCGCCTCTCAAATCTTCAAGACTACAATTCATCCAAAACCTGACTCTCCAGGAAGTGCAAGCGCTGTTCAAAAACAAACAAATGAAAGTTACATTTGTAATTGAAATAGAAACTCAGCAAAACCTGTCCATGTGATAATCCAGATAGATATTTAACTTTATGCAGCGATTCATACATGGTTCGTCCAACAGCTAGCCACTGTTTTTATTATACCTAGTCGATACTCGGTTAAGTTAACCGAAATCTGAAGGATGTTAGCCAATAAGATAGCTCAGCTAGTTGAGCACTCATTGCTGCGATATGTGCGCCATCTGCAGGTTGCAGGTTCGAATCCTTGGAAGGCCAGCTCAGCCTTTCATCCTTTCAAGGTCGATAAAGGAGTACCGACTTCGGTTTGGTAATAATTATGATAAATATGTTCTATGTACAGGGCTTTGCCAAAAGCACTATATAAATGACCATTTGACCATGAGATTAGATATAGAATTTAGGATCGAGTCCTTGCCTCTCTTGTATCATAACATTGGCATACCATTAGGTAGTAATAGCTCCACGAAATGAGGACTTTAAACCTCAAAAGACAATTCTGCTATCGAACCTCAAAGCACACAATACAATTCATGCTTGCTTTACTATGTAATTGGCTAGGTTTTGTGTTTTCAACATTTAAGTATATGCAGGAGAGATGAAATGACCAGACCTTGGAGAAATAATGAAAGGTGTATTCTGTCGCAATGCAAAAAGCTGCCGCAGAGTAATGATTTCCATACAGTTTTTGCACACGTCTGCTGGATGTCACATACATTTTACTTCTTGCAAAGGAGAAAAGTCATTTTTACTCTCTTAAAAATACATTTACTCTCAAAGTTAAAAAATAGGGAGTAACATACTCCCACCTTCAAAATCTTATCTGGAGCACTGACGGACATAGAGAGTAGGTACTCTGTAATCGAGAGAGAGTTGTTGGCTTGTGTCTGGGCAGTGAGTTACTTCAGGAAATACGTGTGGGGAAATAAGTTTGTGTGTACGGACCATAAGCCTTTGGTGGAAGAGTTGTCGGTGCGAGGGATGTGCTGGGCATCCCCCAGACTTGCTAGGTTAAGTTTGAAATTGCAATATTATCACTTTGAAGTGAAATATGTGCCTGAATAGAAGAATCAGGTTGCCGATTTTCTTTCAAGATTGACTCTCAATGTTGAGGAGGTAGAGCAGGTTGAAGATGTGGGAGGTGTTGCTATAGTTTTGGAAATGATCTCTAGGGGAAAATGGATTCTGTGACGTTCTGTGCAAACTTATAGAATATACAAGTAAATGATGGCCGGATAAGAGATGGGTAGATTAAAGTTGCTTTCCGTTTCGGGAGGTTAACGATGAGTGCTCTATTGAGGATTATTTGTTACTGATGGGAGACAAGTTGATACCGCCCTTAGAGTCTTAGGGAGGGGTTAATAGAGAGAGCCCATCAGGAGCATCCAGGTTCCACAGGCGCCAAATGCAATATTCACTCCAAATATTGGTGGCCTGGTGTAGATCTCATGGTTGAGAGGTTCTTGAGGTGTTGTTGGCCTTGCTAGAATTCTTATAAGAGTTGTAAGGTGTTTAAAGTGGTGTCCATTACAATGCATAAGCCAAAGCCGGAACAACCATGGGAGCAAATTGGTCAAGATGGATGGAAATTAAAATGGTAAATAGCGTTAACACCTATGAGGTCATCAGATTCATGCAATATGTGTTTAGAAGGGTGGGATAGCCGAAGGTGATTGTTAGCGACAATGGTGTGCAGTTCAGAAGTAAAGAGATGATGGAATATGCTAGATCGGTAGGTATTGACTGGAGATTTTCTGCTAATTATCTTCCTCAAACCAATGGGTTAGTGGAGAGGTGCAACAGGGTGATTGTGGAAATAGTGGAACAAGCCATGAGCAATAATATGTCTGTTGAGAAGGCTCTAGAGGAGAAGTTGTGGCGTTGCAGGACATTGCTTAGGGCTGACACGGGTAAATCGCTGTTCGAGTTGATGAGATGCAGGGAACCCAATACCGTGTTAAATCCGGTATAGGTGAATCGTAGGAGAACAAAGTTTGGAAGCAGTAGAGGGTTGGATTATATGAGGACTGACTGTCCGTTGAGTGTGAAAGTGGTGCCTGGGGATCTCGTCAGAATAAATAAAGGCAGAATGGTGAGGAAGGGGGAATCTAAGTACACCAAGTCTGTGAGAGTCAAGGAGGCGTTCAAAAATGCTATTAGGATTCAAGATGGTTCCATGTGGAATCTTGCTCGTGTGAGCAGATGGAGATAGCAAGGAGCGACCATGGGTGTTGAGGGAGATGAAGGAGTAAAGGGTAATGGCATTGAGTTGTTTGAGGAAGAGAGTGGACTGGAAGGAAGTTGGAGAAGAGGAGAGCATGGCACTGATTCTAGAAGACTGGAAGAGAATAATGTTAATGAGATTGCAGGAGTCTCGAGAGGTAGGGTCAGGAAACCCCCAGTATGGTCGAGAGACTACGTCATGAACTAATAAGAGTCAACATATCTTCTTCCAATTTTCGGTTGTCGATTTTGTCGATAGGTTCACATATTTTGAGTCGTGAAGGTTTTGTCTATTAGGTTGCTATTGTGTGGTTAGGTTGGGAAAAGGGAGGATGTGTTGTGTTTTTGTTTATACCTGCGCTTCCTCTGGTGTGCGTATGTATGGAGTTTGGAGTGTTGTAGTGAGAATGTGGAAGGCGAGGCTCAGGGAGAAGCGAGAGGACGGTTGAGAGAAAGGGTGGATACGGAGCGAGCGCAGGGTCGTTGGTGAAATAAAGACATTGAACTCACCTCTGTGTCTGATCCTGTTATTGATCAAGTACAACACATCTCTCTTAAGTGTTATGGTCCTTGAAACATTGCATCCGTTTATTCAAAAGCAACATCAGTCACCAGCCTCTGCGCAAACCATCGTCTACATGCCTTTTCAGTACAATTCTTTCATAAAATAATTTATGTTAAGATGTTCCCAAATTCCCATTATATTTCTCAGCCATTAATCGGTTCTTGTATCCTTAAACATTCTGGTCTTTTGGGCTTCGTTTTCATTTTCACCTAGTACATAACTGGTGCATTAACTGCAACTAGCAATACTCCTGAAACTGCATCTTAAGTTCTTAAAAAACTTTGGAAAAATAATTATTTGCCCACAACATCAGAGCAGGATTCGTGTGCAGAAGGGCACTACAACATTGGGGGCACATAGTCTGCCTCGTCTTGCTTACATCTGGGGCTAGCACCAACGGTCAACAACGGTCAACATTCATGATCTTAAGTGAGGTATAATACAACTAGTACAGGAATTAAAAATGCAGCAGTCTATTCCTGTATTTCATAGTTATGCGCTTGGTTTGGAAACCATTAATTCCCTCTCAATTGCCCCCGTGATTTTTCTTTGGTCGTAATCCCCAATGACATTTCCCATTTGTGTCTGGCTAACCTCTCTGACTTCTGTACTCTCCAGCCCATTGCCAACTTGTGCAAAGTTAATATGGTTTTACGGTGGAACTTAGCCTGAATTAGTTATTGTTACATCACCTCCCTTACTTGGAACTTGGATATTGACCACATCACTTTAAGCTAAATGTTTGGGGAACAACTAAAATCTATGTGATATCTCTCCCCCTGCCCCCCCCCCCCCCCCAACTCTGAAAAGTTGCTGATGTACCTCCTTGGTCGACCAGAGGGATCAAGTCACCATTTGCATACAAATCTTCCATCAGGCCAATTCTCGCATTAACCCGGGATCCCTTGTAATGTTGAGACCCCATATACTTTCTAAATAAAAGTGTTGCCTTTTGTTAAGGCAAAATGCCACACAGTATTGGTCCAAAGCAAGCATGCTGTAAGGGGTCGAATCCCTGACCTGCAGGAAATGGACGGGACAGGAAAAAGAAAGAGAGCAATGGTTGTAGATTGAGATAACTGGGTCAACTGTGAACGGAGGATAGCACAGGGGCAACGTGCTGGCCTTGGAAGCAGGATCACGCAGAGCAATAGAGGTTTGAATCCCAGATCCGCGCTTAGAAACCAAACCTGGTTATTAAGCGCGTTGTAAAAAACAACTGCACTATATTCCTACCATGAATTTTCTGAAATGCCTATAATTGGGCCATCTTGCATACTAGGTTTATAGTTTGTAAGCAGTTGCCAAAAATCAGTCCCATTGCGTTACCTTGTCACATTTTGCATCCAGGAATGAAGGGTAGAAAGAGAAGAATAGAGGGACTTGGAAAATGAGGTAAAGAAGAAGAAAATGAGTATCATCCACATAAAATGTGCCAAGAGAAACTGAAGGAAGTAATACTTTTGGAAAGCGGGAAAGTTTATAAAGAAAAATGGGACCTAGCACTGAGCCCTGGGATTAACGTAGCAAAGAGTGAGAGCAGAAGATGTTTGACCTGTCCAGGACACCGTCCAGTCTGTAGTCATTCCCTGACGCGTTTGCTTGTCTTGTTATTGCGTTCGACTCTAGTGCGCACCATATTTATTTCCAAGATATGCAGATGTTGAGCTTCATAAGAACACTTTAGATTACAAATCCTTTCATTGTTTCATCATTGCCTGTATGACTTAAATCAATTATCCACAAAATGACTTAATGTAATGCATCATTTGCATAGCACCTTTCATCATTTTCGCAACACGCTGTAGGCTGAAATTCCTCGGAGGAACCGAAGTCCAGGTATGGGAAATTCGGGGAAATGCTAGTATGCGTGTGTGCATTTTGTCCAATACAAGGCTATGAAAGGGTTGCCAAGTCCCTGCTAACCACCCATGTCTAGTTAGAATGTGCATCGGTGATGAGCGGTCTAGAAGGGGTATGCGAGAGCGGGATAGTCATGTGTAGTTACCTATCAAATTGTTGTTGTGATGGGTAGCTCCAGTCTTATGGTAAAGATGTTGTGCGAAGTACCTTAGAGTAGTGTATGAAAGCAGATGTGTCCGGGTCACAAGGAATGAATACAATGGCTACATTCACCTAGATTCCATACATTGGCCACATTCTACCTTCACCCAGATTCAATACAATGGTTACGTTCTCCACCTAGATTCAACACAATAGCTACCTTCTGCATTCACCTAGATTCAATACAATGGCTACATTCTATACTCGCCTAGAATTTACTACCATAGCTACATTCTAGAATCACCAGGAATTAATGCAATGACTACATTCACCTAGATTCAGTACAATGGCTACAATCACCTAGATTCAGTACATTGGCAACGTTCTACATTCACCTAGATTCCATGCAATGGCTACATTCTACCATTCAGCTAGAAAAAATGAATTGATTACACCTTAACATTGACCTAGCTAATACTTAGTCTACCCTCTAAAAATCACCTAGAGTCAATAAGGACGCTAACTATTACCATTCACCTAGAATGGATATATGGCTACTCTTAAACATTCACCCAGGATTAATGCATGGGCTGGCTAAATACTAAGAGGTCACCTAGAGGAAAAGCAATGGCTGCTTTGTTGAACTCATCTAGGAATAGTGTAATAGCTATACCTAGAAATCATCTTAGTTAAAGACAAGAGCCACCCTTTGTCTGTGTTCCCCAGCCAGTTGCCCGGGCGAGGCTGCCCTGAACGAGTCATAGACGTGAGTGTCCTCTGGTCATGGGACATGAATCATGGACCCATCGAGCACCAGGGCGGGCGTAGTGTCCTTGTGTAGGTGTGATGGTGAAGGGTTAGTCAGGTAGCAAGAGAGAACAGCCAGGTTTTGAGGGCCTTCCTGGAGGAGACGTGGTCCTATAGGAGCCGGACATTGGGTGGATTTGAGTTCCAGAGTTTTGGGGCTTAAATGGCCAAAGAGGATCCTCCTCTTCTAGTGAGATTGAAGGGGGCTCACAAGGAGGTGTGCAGAGACAGAAGTGAGGTTTCTGTGCGGTTGATAACGTGTGAGTTTGTTATGGAGGAATTCAGGACCTTTCTTGTGGAGGGCACTGTGGGTGATTCCCATGGCTTTGAAATTGGCATGATGACCTGGCAGCCAGTGGAGCACCATGAGGGTAGGGGAGGTGTTTTCTGTAGGGGAGTGCTTTGGATCCGTTGGAGCTTTGAGCTGAAAGGCACCCGTGGCTAGATAGAGGGAGTTGGCATAGTCTAGGTGCGAGAGAATGATAGCCAGAATTGCTGCGATTCTGTGAGGGTAAGAGAAATGGGGGAAGATTTGTCTAAGAATGCAGAGGTGAAAATGGCATGATCTGGAGACAGCGTTGATGTGGTGAGAGAGGGTTAGGTCGGAGATCAAGGTGCATCCACTGGGTTGGATGATGTTTGGGTTTGGTGGTAACTGGAAAGGGCGGCCAAGGAGTGTGTTGGGGGAAGAGTGCTGTCTTGCCGCAAATCAGGATTTTGGTTTTACCAGGATTGAGGAGGAGGTGGTTGGCGTCATCCAGTGGCCGATTACTGCGAGGCATTTGGGAATCTTGAAAATTATCTGTGGGTCATCAGCGTAGATGTAGCAGGTAAGGTTATGAGAGTGGATGTTGGCAGGAAGGGGGCTTATGTAGAGGTTGAAGAGGAGAGGGGGAAAGGGAGGCCCCTTGTGGCACACCATAGGAGAGAGGGTACGAGGGAGGGGAGAACGGAGGGAGGATGGTGATTTGTGAGCGGTTGGAAAGGAAAGAGAAGATCCATCTTAGAGCAGAGTCCCTGATGCCTAAAGAGTGGAGTCTGTCTGTGAGAGTGATGTGGTTGATTGTGTCCAATGCTGCCGAGAGGTCAAGGAGGATGAGTGCAGTACAGCCTTTCCGAGTCTGCTGTTCTTTTTCATGTCATCCCAAATAGAGAACAGGATGTTTCAGTTCCATTCAGGTGTCTGAAAATGAACTGGCCAGGATCGAGTAGGGCATTGGATTCTGTGAAGAGGCAGAGCTTGGAGTATGCCATGCAATCTAACATTTTGTCAATGAAGCGGTTGTTTGAGATTGGGGCGGTAGTTCGATGGAAGGAGGGGGTTGAGGGAGCGCTTTTTAAGTAAGGGTTTGACGTGGGAGGTTTTGAAAGCTGCTGGGAAAACGCCCGATGTCACAAAATAATTATTGACCTGGCGATGCTGCCTGCACAGGATGAGGAGAGAATATTCTTAAGGAGGGAGGGGGCGAGGATCTCCAGGGGTTGCTGAGGGGTGGTTACTGAAAGTAGCTTCAGGAATTTTGGATGGGAGATGGAGGAGGGGCATAGGTGGGGGTGGATGGGGGGGATGGCGCTGGGGTTAGGCGAGGGAGGGGATACTTTCCAATTTAGTGCTGATGGTGTGGTTTCTTTTGATAGCGATATGGTAGAAGTGATTTGACAGGGCAAAGTGGTTGGGAGTGAGGGGTGGAGCAGTAAGGGGCCTTGCATTATGTGATGAACATGTGGAGTTCCCTGCTGGGGTTGAGGGTGTTGGAGATTCGGCTTCCATAGAAGGATCTTTTTTGGCTTTCCTGATTTCTGCCCTGATCTGCCTGGCAAGGGTGGCTTTGTTCTGGGGGGGGGGAGGGTTGGCCCGCCATTTGAGATCCAGAATGTAGTTGAGGGTTTTGAAGTATTTGCGGGAGGGAGTGCATCACTTTGAAGAAGGACCTGGTCTATGGGAGGTGGATCTAGTAGGGGTGATGGCATCAGAGAGCCATCGGTCTAAGTGGTCGATAGACAGGGTTCCTTCTTGGATACGGAGGTTGGGAAGGGCGGAAAGCACGGAGTCATCCAGGTTGGGGGATACAATGACGTTCGAGAGGGGAACACTGGGGTGGGTGGGATGGCAAGGTGTTGGTGGGGGGGGGGGTTTCATAAGTGAGAAGAATTTGGCGGGGTGATCGGTCCAAACTAGATGGCAGGGTCAAGGGGAGGAGATCAGATTGTTGGAGCTGAATATTGCATCAAGGGTGTGCCTTGCAATGTGGGTGGGGCCTGATATACGTTTGGCCTAGTTTAGGGCTTATGGACGGGTCATGGGGTTGGAGGGGGGCATCAAACCAGATATTGAGTTCTCCTAGTAGAGCAAGCGAAGGGTGAGGGATGAGGATGGCCGCTAAAGAGTCGCTAAGGGAGTCTGTGAAATTTCTATTGTAGCCTGGAGGTCTGTAGAGTAGTATGAAGCTGTGGGTGATTGAGGGAGTGAGTTGGAATTTAGCTAGCAGAGATTCACAGTCCGCGGTGCAGGGTTGTTTCTCAAAGTGCAAGAATGTGAGGTGTAGTGTATGGAGGATGGCTAATGCCTGTACTCTACTGGATCTTTTGTTACAACCAGGGAGTATCCAGCAGGGAAAGCCTTGTGCAGAATGGGTCGCCAGAGAACCAGGTTTCAGTGATGAAGAGGATGTGTAAGCTTAGAGAAGTGATATAAAGTCGAATATAATCTGTTTGTTTATTGCAAAAGATCTGCTGTTGACGAGTATGCGTGAGAGGGGGTGAGGTGAGCGGGGAAGGGAGGGTCTTGGAGACTGAGAGGGAGGGGGGACATGAGGAGGGAGAGAGGGCATGCTGGTAAGGCAAGATTCGATGAGGGGTTTCATAGGGCAGGACAGGAAGGAGGGGTGTGCAAGGTGGAATTGGAAGGGGGATCAAGAGTAGGAAGAGGGGATAGGGAAGGGAGGTGTTTTTAGGGGGGTTGTGGTGGGTGTAGATGCTGGGCTTGGTCTAGGACTGGGAGGGACGAGTGCTCGAGAAGGACTGGTTCTAGGGAGGGGATCAGAGCGGTATGAGGATAGTTTATCTGAGGGGGAGGGAGGAGCGGGCTAGAGTGGACTGTGGCAGGAGTTGGAAGGTAGGAGCAGCAGGAGAAGAAATGTGGCAGGAGGAGAGGAAGGGGAAAGGAGGATGGGGGACTAGGAGTTCGGAGGGATAGGAGGGGCAGAGCTTGGAGAGTTTGCAGGGGAGGAGAAGAGTGGATGGGATGGGTTGGGAGTGGGAGAGGAGGTTGTCAAGGTATAGGAGTGAGGTGTGAAATGTGTTGTGGGTTGGAGAATGGGAGAGGCTTGATGGGATGTTAATCTATGGTGAAGGTGGCTTCTGTGTTTTGAGCGCTGTGCCGGTGCCAGAGGCCTATGTATGAGGGTTGGAGGGGCTGCTAACTGGGTAGTCTTAGCCAAGCCTGCTCGAGCTGTGCTTGACGATGCGAAGGCTGGGTGGGGCTCGTGGTTTGAGGGTGTCTTGGCGTGAGCAGGGGGTGGGAAGGTTAGGGGAGATGGATATGAAGGGGGCTGTGGGGGTAAGCGGAGATAGTGTTGCAAATATGTACATGCTGTGTTCAAGGATTGTATTGTGCTAGTGTTCCACAACAGAGCACTAGACATGTCATCTGCTGCAGAGACAGAATGCTTGTTTTAGAAGAGAGAGGCCGTTGAGCTCTGGATGCAGAGGTCTGGGGCTGCTGTAACGCTTGAAGTTGATAAAGAATATATCGTGAAACCTCACAATACTGGTGACGAGGATCCAAAGGACAGCCGCCCCAGCCTGACGGCGTGGAGCCCTTCGTAATACAGGAGCGGTAAAACGCCATTGTTGCAGCTTTCCCCGAGACGGTCATGAGGGACGGAGAAGCTGCGAGGGACAGCTCCCCGCCCGTGAGGGACAGAGAAGCTATGAGGGACAGCTCCCTGCTTCGTGAGCAACCCAGCAAGACCCAGCAATCCGGTCAGTGAGCCAGTAAAAGCTGCAGTGTGAGATAGCGAAGTGTGAGGGTCAGCCCCTGGGGGGAGTAAAAAGTAAACCCAGAGGACCAAGCAGGGACCTCCGTGAGCAGCAGCAAGGGGAGGACGCAGAGCAGTGCTGAGTATATTTTGCAAGGCGAGCGAAATCTTTCGAGCAGTCACTGCAGCCATTTTAAGGTCAGGCGACCAATGGACAAGACCCATACAAACTAGTTGCATGAACATAAGGTTAGGCGGCATTGTAATTTAATGAAAAAACACCAGCACAGCCATCCAATGAACCATGAAAAGCCCATGAATGAGTAAGCAACCAAGACACATTGTGTTCTCAACAAGGTATTAACATTTCTGCATTTTAAAACTTAAGGAATGCTACAAGCTTTCACATGATACATGCATGGACATAAAATAACTAGGACAAATCCACTGGCGCAATGAACATACCCGGACCAGTCCTATTCTTGCCCCACATAGTGGAGCCCAACGTCAAATGGGGAGACTAGAAGGAGGAGTTCATGAGGTATTTACATGGAGTGTATGGAAGCAATTGTGCAGCGAATCATAAAAACTCTCTTCTTTATCATTGTCTAGGCCAGGAGGGCTAGGCAATATTCAAGAAGTTACCAGGGCTGCAAAGTCGGGAAGCAGAAGGACTATCCATCTTTGAAAAAAGTTTATTAAAATTGGACAATCACTTCATCGTCAAGGAAAACAAATTTTTAGCGAGTTATCTCTTCGCCATAAGGGATCAAAAAGATGGTCAATCGATTGAAGAATTTGTCACTGTTCTTTGTGGTCTAGCGATCAAGTGTGATTTTTGTCACTACAGAGATGAGTACATTAGGGACCAGTTAATGATAAACTGTGCTGATCATGAGATTAGGGAAGCTCTGTGGAGAGGGGGAGCCAGTGGTGTGGACTTTTCACTGGAGAGGGCCGTTGAAGTTGCAGCGATAATGGAACAAACAGAAAAGTGCATTAGGGCTTTGGATTCAGAGCCTACGAAAACCACACCCACCGGTGAAAACGCTGTGGAGCAAGTTAAGGCATATAAACAACAAGAAAAAAAGGACCAAGGAAAAATGGCTAGCAAGAAGAGGATGGATGCAGAAGGGAAGGCATTTGTCAGAAGGTGCTACAGATCTGGGAACACGGATTACATTGCCAGTGATGTGCAGTGTTTTGCCCATTATGTAATATGCAGGGACTGTGAGAGAATGTGGGACTTAAGGGCATGTGTTGCGCTGCTGCAAGAACTGGAACAAGCCCGGAAGTGTCAAAATGGTCCAAGAGGGCTCATCTTGGTACCAGAAGGACATAACTAGCGGAGAAGATGAAGCCTGTGTAGTGTATGCTGTCGATGCAGTACCCAAAAGGGTTAAATCTCATGCAGAGATAATGGTGAATGCAGTGCCTGTGAGGCTTATAATTGATAGTGGAGCAGACTACACCCTGCTGAACATGAAAACTTGGAAGCAGAAGTTTAACGCTTGTGTTTTGCAGGAAGCAAGTGTTGGCCCATGCATATGGATATGTGCCCGTTGACAATTCCTTGACGGGCAATTCAGCTATGGCGACAATTGTGCACAGGTCATGGTAAGAGTGATCACCAAAGGAGGTAACCTGTTGTCCTCGGATGCCCAGGTGGATCTTGGTTTGAGACTGGATCCTGATCATCCATCTCAAGTGGTGGCCATAAGAAAAGTTCTGGGAAGGATGGAGTCAGTGCGGTCAAAATAAACAGATGTGGAAAAGATGTATCCAGAGGTTTTTCCTGACAAGATGGGATGTCTAAAGGAGTTTGTCCATCTAATTAGGTTGAAGTCTGGAGCCATACTTGTAATGTCGAGTGCTTGCACCATATCTCTTGCCTTGAGAGAGGATTTGGAGAATGAATTGAATCGCATGATGAGGGATGGAATCATACAAGAGACGGATGCAGCTGAATGGATAAGTCCCATTGTGGCTGTGCGAAAACCGAATGGGAGCCTGGGACTGTGTACTGACCTTAGGGGGCTTAACAAAAATGTGATGCCAGACCGATTTCCCCTTCCTAAAATAGATGACTTGTTGGTGAAAGTGGGGGGCACCAAAAACACTTCATTTGAAAGAAGTTTATCACCAGTTTAAGATGCATGCTGACTCCATGAATCTTACAGCCTTCATAACACCATTTGGTCTATATCGCTGTAAGAGAATGCCCATTGGGTTGGTCTCTGCCTCCAGTGTGTTTCAGAAAGTCATGAGTAAACTACTCAAAGGTCTAGCAGGCACTTGTTGTTACCAGGATTATATATTGATATAGGGCAAGGATGTGGATGAACATGACATGAGGCTGAAAGAAGTGTTGAAAAGAGTAGCGGAAGCGTGATTAACAATATCTATTGATAAGTGCAGGTTCAGGTTGGAAAGCAGTATTTGGGCCATGAATTATCAGCGAAAGGTGTAAAGCCAAAATATGCCACTATTGAGGCGATAAAGAAAATGGGAGCACCTAAGGGTAAGATAGAATTATCCTCTTATTTGGGATTAGTTGAATCCTATGGGAAAGTTCATTAAGAATTTGGCTGAGAGGACGAAGTACATGAGGACATTGGTGAAGAAAGGTGTGAGATTTGAATGGTGCAAGGGGTGTGACAGAGAATTCAATGACATAAGGAATTGCTTAGTGAATGCCCTCATCTTGAAGGGATTTGAGGACATGTGGGAAGTATTGTTATATACTGATGCAAGTGGAAATGGACTGGGATGTTTCCTAATGCAGAAGAAAGGTGAGGTGATGGATACTGTGGCTTTTGCTTCGCGTGTTCTAAAGGAGGCTAAGAGGCTTTACTCTGTGATGGAGAGAGAAGCACTGGCCTGTGTATGTGGGATGGAGAAGTTCCGTCAATTTGTTTGGGGGAGGAAGTTTGTAGTCGTGGCGGATCACAAAACATTGGTTGGCATTTTCGCTAGGAGGGGGTTGGATGGAGTCTCAAGTGGGGTTATTAGGTGGATTCCCTACTTGCAGGGCCTTAACGTGGAAGTGAGGCATGTGAAAGGGGAGTTAAATGTCATTGCTGATGCATTATCCTGCAACCTCATAAGGGAGGTGTTGTAATGTTTGCTTGCATTGTAAATGCTCAATGCTCCTTTGGAATCTTACTGTGTCATGTGTTCTCCAGGCTCAGAGTGTTGTTGTTTACTTATGAACGTTCTTGATGTGTCAGTTGATGATGATGATGATGATGATGATGTTGATTTAGGTAGGACCCTGGCACCCTGCTGGGGGGTCATTTTGTGCTTTGAATTAATAAATCCTATCCTACCAGTTCCTGTGTGTGCCAACCATCCTTTGTAACATTGGCGACGAGGATGGGATTTGTTTGAACAGACCCTCAGCAGCAAGAAGTTATTACGCCCAACGTCCACTTCAGTGCTGAAGGATCTGACGTGAGAAGTTTAGGGTGATCAATGCCGCTCCACTGTGCGCCAGTGTAGAAGCAGCCGACGTGGGACAGCGGCCACGCTCTCAAGTAAGTGTCTCTGGTGTTACTGACGCGCACCAAGACTTTGTATCTTTCTGCAGGAACATTGATAGACAAAGCGGCAGCTCATTCCAATTGATTTGACTACCGCGGTTGAGCACAGCCGGGAGCAGGGAACCGGCTGCCCCGAGCTTCGGTGGTGGCTCCAGAGACTTGCGAATCGAAGACAGCCGAGAGCAGCGATGCGGCTGTCGTGAGCCTCACCGCGGTCCTGCAGAGACTTCTATTGAAAATCTGCTGTTTTCATTTGTTCAGTGACTGCATCTGGGCTTGGGCCTCCCCCTGTTAAGCTGTGTTGATGCGCACCCTCATTTGCATGATACAGTGGCAGCGCAGTATAACAATTTGGGCCATCCGTGTCCACTAGAGAACGTGGTGGTTTTGCTACTTACAGGCGGCACTAATAACGGTCCAAATTGATGCGCTCGGAGTGTAACCCGACACAAGGGGCAGGAACTATTATGTGTCATCCCGAGTGAAAATACAGCAACACCAATGAAGATTTGTCGCAATTGTTTTGCCTAAGGAACATTAAGTGGTAAAGTAAGGTGGTGGTTTTATGCATTGAAAGTCACTTCCAGAAGCCACATTGGTATATACAGAGTTTCACTGTGTTCCGTGTCGAAATCCTCATACATAAGAGTGTCTGCTCAAAGTGATCAGTGCAAGGTTTCACTGCCCAGAAAAACTGTGTAACTGCCCACAGCCAGCCTACCGTACATGAACTGTCACTTCTGGTAATAGCCATATTGAAGGGTAGTACCATTTCTGATTAGAGGACCACACAGTTCTATTACATTTTGTTGAAAAGACATTTTGCCAAAATGGCGTTGCCGGGTATAGCTGGTCCTCCGATATTCATGCCCAAGCCTGGACCCGTCAAGATTTTGTGGACCCAATGGCGTAAAGGTTTCATGCACTATCTCAAGGCTGCAGGTGGCAATTCATATTCGAATGACATGAAGTTGTCATTATTGTTGCATTTCTCAGGTTATGAGGGGCAGAGGATTTATGAAACGCTGCCTCAGCCACCTGCGGATGGGAGCGGAGATGCAGTGAATGAGTTCGAAATTGCTTTGACCAAGCTAGATTTGCATTTCAATCCAGAGACAAGCACAATTTTGGAAAGATTCAACTTTCGCACCAGAGTCCAAGAGCAAGGACAGTCGGTGGAAGAATATGTAACAGCTTTACGGAAATTTAGCCTTGTCATGCAAATTTCAAGAATCATTTGATGAGCACATTCGAGATCAGTTTATGTCCCAATGCAAATCCAATACAAGTTGTGAGGAGTTATGGCTGAGAGATGAGCCTAGTCTAGATGAGGTGTTGGACATAGCAAGACGTGTGGAACATTCCGTGTGTGGTGAAGTTGTCTAAGGGAGAAGCTAGTAACATGAAGGAGAATAAAATGGAGATCTTAAATGTAAATGATGCAAGAAGAAGAGGAAAAGACAAGCAGACGACTCGTGGAGCACCAGAAGATAAAAGGAGGATAAATATTCCACAAAAGGGAGAGAAGAAAGATGAAAGACTATGTTTTCGATGTGCGAGTAGTTCACATTTTGTTTCTTCATTGGTGCGTCCTGGCAGAAGAACCATTTGTGCAAAAGAAGGAGTCACTTCCCTAACTGCTGCAAGATCTATGTACATGGGCAATTTAATCAAAAAAGGGTTTTGTATGTTAACGATGATGATGAAGCTAGGTCATCGGAGGAAGAAATTACGCTACCGACACCAAATGTCATTGTTACCACAGTGAATGTTGTGTAATGATGAAGTGGGAGGTGAGTGACCGATTGCCACGGTGTCTGTGAATGGGCACATGATACGCATGATGGCTGATTCAGGATCGAATGTTACTCTAGTAAGTAGAGAGAATGGTGGTTGAGAAGGATTTGGAAGGCGATGTTTCGAGTTTACTTAGGCCAGATATACAGCCTGGAGGTTATAATCGGGACAAAATTAATTTGTTAGGTTATGCCATGAGAAAATTTGATTTCAAGAGCCGATCCTGTAAAGGGAAGATATGTTACTAAGAAGGGCCAAACTTTGTTGGGTTGGAGAGAGCAAAAGAATTTAAGAATCAAACTAGATCCCAATGAGGTGGAGCAGGTGTTACAAGTATCAAGTACACCCATATTAAATTATCCCAAGGTTTTTAGCAAGACATTGGGTAAGATAAAAGGAGTACAACACCACATTTTAGTAAAAAAAAAAAGAAGTATTCCTGTCATGGCCAAGCTAAGGGCAGTCCCGTTGGCTTTACGGAATGGGGTCCAAAAGGAGATACAGAGAAATTGTTGAACATGGTTGTGATGGAGAAAGCTGGAGGTGTGGAATGGTTATCGCCTGTTGTTGTTAAGAAAGGGTCTGGTGATTTGAGATTGTGTATCGATATGCATGAGTTGAACAAATGTTTGTTAGTGGACAGACACCCGTTGCCGAACATGGCTGAGATGTTGACCAAAGTAGGTTCGGGAAAGGTATTTACAAAACTTGACATGGCTTCTACATATCACCAAATTGAACTGGTGGAGAGCACTAGGAAGCGCATTGCTTTTGTTACCCATGAAGGAGTGTATCATTTTAAAAGAATGCCATTTGGGCTGGCATCAGCCTCGTCAGTCTTTCACAAGGTCATGGATCGTTTGGTAAGTGGTATGAGAGGTGTTTTCTGTTTTCAGGATGACGTTTTGATTTGTGCTGAGTCTGTGGAAGAACATGATAAAATTCTGGATTCTGTATTGAAGATCTTTGAAGAAAAAGGGATCACTCTGAGGGAGGAAAAGTGTAAATTTGCAATGTCCAGAGTGGAATACTTGGGTCATGAGGTGTCTGGTGAGGGTGTGAAGCCGAAGGAGAGTCTGATAAAGGAAGTAAGGAGGCCTGTCAGCAAGGTTGAGTTGCAGTCTTTTCTTGGCATGACTGAATTGTATCAAAAATGTGTTGAGAATTATGCTGTGAAAGTGGAGAATATGAGAAAATTGTTAAAGAAAGGCACATAATTCATCTGGAATCCAGTTTGTGAAATGGAATTTCAAAGAATAAAGGAGGAAATAGATTTAGCTCGCCCTTTGAGTTGTTTTGATACCAGGAAGACAAGTATAATTACTGTGGATGCCAACAAAAGTGGGTTAGGTGCTGTGTTGTCGCATAAGAGTGGAGATGGTTTGGAAATGGTGATTGCACATGCATCCCGTGGTTTGAAAAGAGCTGAGTTACGCTATTCTGTTTTAGAGAAGGAGGCGTTAGCTTGCTATTGGTTCGGTGGAACGTTTCAAAAGATTTGTATGGGACACTGATTTTGTCATCAGAACGGATCATAAACCTTTGAAAGTGATATTTGCGAACAAAGGCCTAGATAAAGTTTCCCGCAGGGTGGCTGGATGGGCCACCAGACTGCAATGTCACAGATTTGAGATGCAAGTGATTCCAGGTAAGGAGAACATTTTGGCGGACAGTTTATCTAGAGTGAAGGTGGACAATTGTGGTGATTTGGAGCATGCGGATATGGAGATGGTGTTCGTGAACTCCGATGGTATTGTTTCCAAGGAGGAGTGGTTAGAAGAAATGAGAAAAGACAAGTGTTTGAGCAAAGTGATGTTTTATGTGGTAACTTCAGTGTGGCCCAGGAGAACGGATTTGGTGGATGGTGAAAGACCTTTCTGGGAGGTGAGAGATGAGTTGTCTGTCTTGGAAGGAATTTTATTTAGGTGGGAACGAGCGATTGTACCTGAGGGTATTCGTTCAAAAGTAATTGAATTAGCCCATGAAGGTCATATCGGTGTGTCAAAGACAAAAGGAGTTTTGAGATCAGATTACTGGCGGCCGGGGTTTGACAGAGATATCGAAAGGAAATTGAGTTAGTGTTTTATGTGCATTAAGACGGGTAAAGAATTAGAAGCAAGAAAACAGCCGGTAGTTGATGTGGGAGTGCCGTTGAAAGTGTGGAGTGACTTGGTCATGGATATTTTCGGGGCCAGTCGATTTAGGTTATGGTAGAGGCAAGTTTGTGGTGTTAGTTGTTGATTTGTTTTCCAGGTGGTGTGACTTCAGAGCGGTGAGGGAGATTTCTGGTGAGAGCATGGTGAATGTTTTACAGGGCATCTTTGCTGATGAAGGTCTACCGGAAAGTATACTTACTAATAACGGGACTCGGTTTACAGGGGGTCTCTTTCCTAAATATTTGAGTAAATGCGGAATAAAGCACAAAAAGTGTGCTTTATACCACCCTGAAACCAATGGTGTTGTCGAGAGAATGAATAGGTGCGTTATGGAGAGCATATGCATGGGACATGAGTGTGGATTTGACAAGATGGTGACGATCCAGAATAGAATATGGGCAATGCAGATGGCACCTCACACGACTACAGGTTTGTGTCTGTTTGAACCAATGAGGGGTCGCAAAGCGTATTCCAAAGTAAGTCCTCCATGGTTGGGGAGGAGTAGAGAGTCTGATTTGGTTGTAGTTGAGGTGAGGGACATGCTAAAGGAAAAGAAGAAGAAATGGGTGATGCAGGAGAATGAGAAGCGTGGCAAGAAGGTGTTGCGTGTAGAATGCGGAGATTGGGTGAGGATCAAGAAAGGGTGTGGTCAAGAGAAAGGGAGACCTTTTGTATTCCGAGCCTTTTAAAGTTGTAGCTGTGTTGAAAGGAGCCGTGCGAGTTGAAGGTCGTCAGGTATGGAATAAGAACAGAATTGCGCTGGTAAAAAGGAGTGAAGAGCGATGAGAACTTCTGATGTGGATATTTGTGATAATGTTTCTTTTTATGCGTTGTTGTGTTGCATTATATAAAAGAGGAAGATGTGTTGTAATGTTTGCTTGCATTGTAAATGCTCAATGCTCCTTTGGAATCTTACTGTGGCATGTGTTCTCCAGGCTGAGAGTGTTCTTGTTTACTTATGAACGTTCTTGATGTGTCAGTTGATGTAGGTAGGACCCTGGCATCCTGCTGGGCGTCTTTGTGTGCTTTGACTTAATAAATCCTATCCTACCAGTTCCTGTGTGTGCCAACCATCCTTTTTAACAGGAGGATAACGGTGAGAGATGCGATGAGAAGGGTGTGGTTTTTGTTAACAGTAAAGTGGCCAAAGAAAGTGATTGGAGGGAGAAATGTGAGAACGATTCGATTTACAACGTAGTGGTGAAATGTGTTCAGGAAGGATGGCCAATGGAGGAGTAAGATGAGGAATTGGGTTTCGAGAAAGGGAAGTAAGAATTCAGCACTGAGGGAGGTATTCCTACCCAGGGGGAGCAATTGGTGGTGCCGGAGTGCAGGAAGTGTACTTTGCTGAAGATTGCTCATGAGGGGGCATTTTGGAATCAGTAAGACAAAATGTCTGTTGTGCCAAGATTTTTGGTGGCCGGGAATGGACCACAATATTGAGACATTTCTTAAGGAGTGTGAGGCTTGCAAGGACAGTGATGTGGTGCTGAGTACCAGAGTGCAGCCTTTGAAGTTGGTGATGCCTCCCAGTTCAGTCTGGGATGAGGTGGGCATGAATATTTTGGGCCCCATATCTGTAGAGGGATACCAGAGTGCGTATCTGATTGTGCTGGTGGAGCTCTTGTTAAAGTGGCATGAAGTGTGCATTGTGAGGGACATAAGTGCCTGCAGGATTATAACATTTTTGGAGTCTGTATTCTGGAGAGGGGTTTCCCAGGAAGATGGTGTCCGACAATGGACCTCAATTTGTGGGAAAGGAGATGGCAATGTTTTTGGAAGATAACAGAATTTGTTTTTCCACAACGGCCCTGTATAATCCCAAAGGGAATGCCACAGTAGATTCAATAGGACGTTGATGGGCATGATTAGACCTGCTGGAGCGACAGGAGGAGATGGGCAGTAATGGAACGGGTGGTGCAATATAGAATTGCACCACACCAGGTGACAGGAGTTTCTCCGTTTGAGGCCTTTAGGAAGAGGGTGCCGTTGGTTGCATCCAGGGTGGATGAAGAAATTTGTGAGAGCTCGTGAAGATGTACCAGTGAAGGCACTACGCAATAGAATATGGAATGTGCAAAGGGGATCTAAGTAAAGGTATAATAAGAACTGTGTGAAGGAGTGTTTTGGAGAGGGGGCATGCTGGCTAAGGTGAAGAAAGGAAGAAGGGTGGATAAAGGTCTTATGGGGTTTTCTTTGCCATTGAAGGTGGTGAAGGATCTTGGTAATAGTGTGTTACTAAGCAATGGAGAGAGATGGGGAAAGGAGAGAGTGGCTATTGTGAGAGGTGCTGCTTTCATCCCAGCCTCGAGGCAAGATTTTTCATATCAAAAGGGATGTTTATGCACAACAGAGACGTTCTGGTATAACCTCATTTAAAAAAAAAAATTCTTTCAACATCTGAGAAAGGGGAGGAAGTGTGTTGCAATGTATATAGTTAAGGCAATCCAGTTATGCTGTGTGTGTGTTCAAGGATTGTACAGCGCTAGTGTTCCAGAATAGACCACTAGACATTTAATCTGCTGCAGACAGAATGTTTGTTTTAGCAGAGAGAGGCCGTCCGTTTACTCAGTCCTGGAGAGCGGTGGTAGGTGAGAGGTAGGGTCAGAAAGTGGGCTGACTTAAGAGTGGGGGGGTAGGTAGACGGGTGATGAAATGACAAGGATGCAGCTGAATTCAAGACAACTTCATTGCTCAGATAGTGGTTAGTTTGGGGAACATGAGCTAAACGTGTTCTGTAGGTCGCTTCAAAACATTTGCTATAGCCAAAGTCTAGCAAGAATTAGATAATTCGCAGTGGTAAAATGCAACTTGATCCAAAACACTTGTTGTGTTAAAGCACCTAAATTCAAAGCCTTTGCAGTGTTAAAAATGCACCTAGATTCAAAACATTCGGTGTGCCAAGAATCGCCTGGATTCAAAATGTTAGTATTAAAGGCACCTGGATTCAAAACATTTAGTACACTAAGGCGGAAACTGGATTGGAGACAATCAGTGTACCTCAGGATAAGTTACACACAAAGTGCAACTTGAATGAATACATTGCTACAGCTAGGGATGTGGATCAGCTACGTGTATGCTCAGGGAGTCAACTAAGATCCGAAGAGAGCTATAATCGAGAACCAGAGAGTGGTGGCCCGGGGAGTAAAGTAGAGGGGGGTGTGGTATAGGGGTGGCTATCTTCAGCGGGTGAACATTTTAGTCGGTGACAAGTAAGACTGCTATGCAATGCTGATTAGCTGGGGTACTAACGGGGAAGCAACATGTATATCGGGGTGAAAGGCTTACAAATAGTAGCAGTACAAATCAAGTTAAGCTAAGTGAAGTTGGGTGAGTTTGAAAGTATGAGCCACTAAAACAGAGCTATAAAGGTGTCAGCTGTATCTTATCTTGTTGTTTCTGTATTCCTGCCAAGGGCTGAATTGGCGAACAGGGGCAAACCGGGTACGAGAGCTGCACAAGAGGGAGCTGGTTGCTCAGGAAGAGCCTTTGAAGAAAGATCTTTCGGTCACGTGTGCGTCGCACACATACCTATGGGAGGAAAAGGGAGGCAGGACTGGAGGGGAGACACAATCGGGACAGTGTTCAGTGGGCCCATAAGTTCCCGGTATGCCAAAGGCACTGGAATTACTCCAAGCCAAGTTCAATGATTAAGTAGACAAAGTGCAAGGCAAAGTTCAGCTTTATTATTATCCAAATAAAGCAGGGACAGCATACAAGCATCACAATCTTGAGTCTGTCTCTGAATTCATAGAGAACACTTTAATACTTTTGGCACATCATCTTTTGAGTCCTACATCGCCACCATTTCAAAAAACCTATGGGGAATGAGGATTGGTTAAGGGGTGTTGCTACATATAGATAATATAGGGGTTATGCAGTTAATTGGGTACATTATCTGATGGCTCCTCCTGAGGCCATCCCAGTATTGATCAAAGTAAAAATACATCAGTTCTAGAAAAACAAATTGACTGGCATACTATATGGTGGGTGGCGTGACACTAAGGGATTCGATTGGTAGGCTTCTTGCTAACCAACCTTGTATATTTTGATAAGTTATCAAGATATGTGCCAGACTGTTAGTAGGGGGAGAGAAACCCATGAATTCTCTACTATTCATTAAAGAAATTACCATACCTCATTCCTTAGACCATGAGCTCAGGCAATCTTTGTTCTTGACCGTGGGTCTGTGTGTGCTTTAGGGAGTACCACAGGTGTCCTACCTTTGCTGGCACCTAATGAATAGCCAGTGTTTTCCAATCATAAGTCACGTGTTAGAGAACTGTGTATGAAGTGGAATTACCTCCATATTTATTGAGATTTTAGCTATTATTAATGCATGTGTTGGGTTTCTGTTGCCTCTTCTGCCACTCTTGAGTTATTCTCCATGGTGTCCTTTTGGCTCACTGTACCGTTGCCTTCAGCTAACAAAGATTGGTTGTGCTCTTTTGCGTTTTAATTAATTGAGGAGTATCCTGCCTTTGTCCTGGGAATCACTATCTCGTGCCTCTGATCTGCTGTTCTCATCCAACCAATCTCCTTCTGACTTTGGTACTAACTGCCAACTACTGCCTGAGCACTGCAAAGCTCTGTATTTCTGCGGATTCAGCCTTTTTCAGTTTTCTGAAAGCCTCAAGGCTTTTGTTTATTTAAAAGCATGCTGCAGTGTCCAATTTCCAGAAGAGGGCTGCTCTATTACTCTTATTTCTATATTAAGGAGCTATACACGTGTGTCGTTTATGTACATTGGTTATGTTGGTGGTCTTCATGTCTTGTGGTTGCTATGTTAATGTTGTTCATGTACAAGTGCACATTTTGCCTAGTGTATGTGTTCTTCATGTGGAGTGCATATCTACTTCGTGTCTAGTGCATGTGCTTATTGATGTTACAACGTTAGCTTGACTGCTTTTGCCATCTTCAGCGAAAACAAGGTCTTTCTATAGCTTTATGATTCTCTTGGAAGTCGCAGCACCTGATGGATCATAAAGATTAATGATCAAAATTCTGCTTTCGTTACAGGCACAGTCTTCTAGTATCCCAGACAATACATATGGTGATACAAGCCCTTCTTTAAACCTCTTCAGAGTAAACTGGGAACTGGCCCTTATAGCCAGTTCCCCCACTTGAGCGACTTTTGGCCTTCTGTTTGGCTGATCTAAATAGTGTGGTATATCCATCAAGACTAAAGTCCCAAGTCTCCTGCAATAAAAAGATATCACATGCAGTAATAACAAGGCATAAATTATCAAAAATTGATTAGCAGAGTTTGCTAATTAATTTGTTCTTGGATTAGCAAACAACCCCATTTGATTAGCAATTTTGTACTAATGTTTTTAATGCCACCCGAAGATACTTGTACCCAAGATATAAAAGGAGCAACAATACAGCTGTTTTGTATTCCTGCTGAAGTAAGACATTAGTGAGATATGTCGGGCCTTGTACATTCTTTAAAATTCCACTAGACCTGCAGGTTGAGCAACTTAGTTTACCCACTTGACTGAAGAGACGTGCACTAGACCCATGGCAACAGATGACAACAAATCTAAATGCACCTTCTGTAAAATGGTGCATGTCACCACAAACCCACTTTATTTTGGCACACTGCTGCCACCCAGAGGCCAGCCATGCACAGTTAAACTTTTATTTGACATTTACTGCAAACAAAGTGAAGTTTAAATAAAAGTTTCCAACATCCCCAGCAAATGGTACTGGCCCTTCTTAAATCTACTCGACTGCGCAAGTGGGCGAAAATGCTTTGCGAGCCCTGGATGAGTGCAGGAAAAAGGTAAGCTGCAGCATGAATGGACACAAATAAATAGATATGATAAAAGGCCCTGAAAACAATTTGGCCAGCTCTCTACTGCAAGTGCAAATATATAATGCAATCATAATCGTAGAGCAAAATGAGCTCTGGAGGCCAACTGCAGTGGACAGTTTTGCAGTGGGTCTGTATATATACATACTGGATGAAACTATTGATCGCTACTTTAAGTAAATATCAAGTTAGCTTTGTGTATTCATTATGTAAAAGACTAAGCAGAGTGGATGGCATAGCAGGCAGAGAACTGGGTTAACAAGGCAGAATATTGAAGTTTGTGGCCATCTCACATTCAGGTTAGTAGGTATAAAGCAATATGGTAAGATAGAATGTCAAGGAGTATGGGGTTCAGCTCATGGGTTGAGCACCAGTTGCATGCTGTATGTAACCAGCAGGTCACATAACTAGGTTTGCCATCAAAGCATTTGGCTGAGTGGTCATGTACATTTTCAAAAGTGTCCACTCGTCAATATGATGCATCTTCCCCAACAAAATGAAATCTAGTTGACACTGAGATTTAGATGCACTTAACTGTAAATCATGGAGGCAATGCAGAGTTTTACAGTAGCAATAATGTAATTCTGCATTATGTAACCAATTACATTTTTAGAAAAGGAATTGAAAGACTGAAAAAAATAACATACTTGTCTTTGGCAGACAGGATACAGTTAGCTTAATAACTGTATTATCCTGATTATTTCCGGTTTGCAATTATTTGGAAAATACAAATAAAATGTGTGTAGCAATCCCACACAGGCCTTTTGGCACATGAGTGAAGGGGATGATTACTGCTGCACGCTCTCTCTTGGCCCCTTTGACCTTGCAGTCAACAGAGAATCGAGGGTGGGGAGAGTTCTGAAGGCAAGAGAGGAATGCTGGGTGAGCTGTGTTTTCATTGAACAGGGTAACTTGAATAGCTAGCTTTGCTACACAAGTGCCAATTTAATTAGCAAACCTACAGAATTGCATAGCAAATTGCTCTGCGACACTGCTTATTTTATGCCTTGAATAAAGAGAGGCACATTGGATTTCTGAGAAAGGAATTGTAGCCACAAGTGTTCCAGGAGAGCCATTTGTGACTTGTCCTTACACATGAGCTTCAGTATCCTTTTGGTTGGAATGAGCCCGGAAACCATTGTTCCACTAAATGGTTGCTTCCCACGCAAATCTGGAGACCATGGGCAAGTAGGCTAGTCCTTTCAGAGTTGTGGATGTTTGATTAAATTGTTCTTGCTGATAGGTGCTTCAGGGGAAGGTCATCCCTACTGCTCGGAATGCTGTCTACCTGCTTCCGGCATATTGTCCGTTGGTAGCCCAGCCTTTTCAATTCTGTGTGACCTGAGCGGAGTAGGGCCCCCACTTTGGGAGAAATACATTCAATTAAGGCTGAGTTAGTTGGGCTGTCTATTTTCGGGGAGCTCAACATGAGTTATGTCTTCAGATCAAATGTTTCTTAGAGGCGTTTCTGTGCCACAAATCGAGCAGGCATCGTCTATTCATAAATGGGCTGCTCGCAGTTGGGCACAGCTTCTCCAACTTTTCCCATTTTACCAGGGGTAGGACCTTGTCTGGGTTTCACTGTGTGCACATTGCCATCTCCCTGGACATGTGAAGTGGATGGAGGATGGAATCTCTCCTACTTCGCCATGTAGATATATGGGTTGTGTTCTTTCATCCTGTGGGTCTTGGCACATAACGGTGGGTGCCGGGCAATGATTGAAACTAGGTATAACATTTTGGGTTACTGTGTGGTAGTTGAGCACCTACGAATGCAGACTTGCTACTCTGATCCAGCAAATCATTGTTTGAGCTGAGGGTTCCCTACGATTTGGGCCAGGAAGCAACCATTTGTCTGATCCAGTTATACAGGCCCCCACATAATTGGGTAAGGGTGGGCGTTCTGTGCGCTTTAGCCGTTTCCCCTGACTTACCGGTCTAATCGCTGGTTGACCCCGCTGCCTTCTTTTGCTAGGGGCCTGTGACACTAGATTCTTCTAATTCAATTACGGGAACTTCATCTGCCTCTTTGCCACATACAAGGGCGCTATTGAGCCTTCTGCCAGAGACTAAATCCCTGGGTGAGGTCACACTGAAGCCTGGCACCATTTGATGAGCAGAGCATCCTATTGTTCTGGGTGAGTCACTTGTGGTACCGATGGTTGGGGTAGTCCTCAACGATTTCATGCCTTACAGCTGAGCCACAAGTCCCTTTAATAGCTATCCAATATGGCATTGACTACTCAGGCAAGAATTGTTCTTTAGCGACGTTGGTGCATAGTGTGAAGAGGGCATGGACCGTAGAGTCCACTGCTCTTAAGGTAGGAGTAGAGAAAACCTGTTCTACATACAAGGACTGTGCTGATTGCACCAGTGAATCATTCTCGTCTTTGCTGTCGGAGGAGAATATTGCTTTTTCTAAGTCAGTTGTTGCCGACAGATGAGTCCCGATTACATTGTCATAGTTGTGGGAGGAGTTCATAATTTGTTTGGAGGCGCCCAATGTATCATTTTGCTGTCCCAAGCTTACATTTAGTAGAGAAGGATTGTCGATTAAAGGCGAAGTGACTATGCCTCGCTCTACATCTTGAGCGATGTCACTGTGCTTGTCCGCAGTACATTCTGTAATTACACCAATTATTTCTTGGAGGGAGGGAGGGGAGTGGAAGAGAAGCCACCCCAAAGAAGCCTGTGATTTTGGATTGGGCTTCCTGGCGGCATCGATTTTTATCTTTTTTTGAGCAGAGTGTCCTGTTCGAATGCGCTCGCTCAGCAGGCGGACTAAGTGTACGCTCCCCCCGCCCTTCATCCACGCGCACTCTTACTGCATAGATTGCATTTATATGATTTTCCAGACTACATAGTGTATTTATGACAGTTCAAGCAGTGATAAAATGCGCACTCATCAGAAAAAAATGGAAAGTAACGTAGCAACTTGTCAGTAGTTTTTCAGGCTGGTGATTCCCCACTTTAATGCAGGCTGTTGGGGGCTGGGGGGAATTGACTGCACTGCTGCACGCCACCCAGGCGCACTCCGGTGGACCACCCCACGACACACCACACTGGCACACCACTACGCCTAACACTGCACGTTATTTGGAACGTCACTAAGCAAGATTACGCACAACGCTACTCGAATGAATAGTCAAATTAAACATTTGAAAGGTTGCAACAAACGTTTACAATGCAGTAAAATTGGGTCATCGCTACATTGAAGCAGCGCTTTCATGTTTATTTTGTGGTTAACAAAAGCTCAAATATTAATTTAATCACACCACACTATTTCTGAAGGTCCGAGTGCCCGACAGGATCCGAACCACGTGAGCTACCCAGACAAAGTGGAGGAAAACCTACCACTTCAAAGCTTTCCCCAATGCACCTCTGGGTCCGCTCAGTATTACACCTCTGTGAAGGCGCTCCTACCTGCCTCCTGTTTCTAGGCACTCATGCCCGTGCACTGGATATCAGCTTTCCACACCAGCCTCGCCTGTCGTTGACTGCCTTTTTACAGATTTGTTTCAGTAAATGTTCTCCCCGGTTGATCCTAAAGACTTACCACTAACAATAAACTGGAAACACACATATATAGAACAACCCAAGAATTCCTAGAAGAACACTGCCTATTAAACCAGGAACAAGTAGGCTTCAGAGCGATGAGAGGAACAGAAACAGCACTTATTTCAATCTGGGATGATCCAAAGGCAAACGCAGACTCAAACAGCACAGCTCTGCTACTTTTAAAGCTCTCTGCGGCATTCGACACAGTTAACCACGACATCCTCATCATGAGACTGGAAGAATTCAGAATCACTGACAACGCCTTACTTTGGGTCAGATCCTTCCTAACAAACAGAAACAATATGGATGAAACCTTACAAATCAAACCCACGAGAATCGTCATGCGGAGTTCCACAAGGATCATCCTCCTCACCACTGCTATTCAACATCTATCTACCTTTTGCAGCTAATTAATATCATCGAAATACATGGCCTCACCTGTTACAACTACGTTGACGACGCACAAATAATCTATAAAATACAAGCCTCACAAGAAGAACAACTCAACACTAGAGGACTGCCTTTGTGAAATATACAACTGAATGAACTCTACCTCAAATTCAACCCAGGCAAAACAGAAATAATGATCATCACAAAAAACGGAGAAGACAACCTCTACATCCCATGGCCAACAGAACTTGGAGAAACCCCAGCCCGATCATCGATTTTGTTAAAAAAAAAAATACAAAAAAAACTGGGAGTCCTGATGGACAACAAACTCACTCTAGAGCCACAAGTAAACACCCTAATCAAGAAATGCTTCTTTCTCCTGCGAGCGGCTGAAAGGATCCTACCATTGCTCTCATTCACCAACAAAACAACTAGCGTCATCGCTCTCATCATGTCCAGATTAGACTACGCCAACAGTTTATATCTAGGCATGCCTGAACGACTCCTAAATAAACTTCAACGCATACAAAATGCAGCGGCCAGACTGCTCCTTAACTAGCTCGAACGGAACAGATAACACCAGTGGTGAAAACGCTACACTGGCTACCCATCAAACAGCGGATCAAGTTCAAATCAATGTGCATAACGCACAGAGCAATCCACGACCAAGGTGCAGAGTACCTTAGAAGAAAACTAAAAGTACATCACACTACAAGGCCACTCGGATCCAGCAGCGACATCCGTTTGGAACCCAAATCATACAACAAGAGAAAACTCGGAGGATCCTCTTTCTCTCACCTCGCCCCAAAAACCTGGAACGAACTGCCAAAGAACATATGGAACACAAGAGATCACCTACAATTCAGGAAACTCCTCAAATCATGGCTCTTCACCCCATAACCAGAAAGAATGCCCATGAGGACATACACAGCGGAACTATGCTGAGAGAGAAACCTATCCCGATTTCCTAAGCCATCGACCCTTAAAGGAAGTAAGGATATACGGATCTACAAGATATCCACTTAACAATTAAAAGACAAACCACATCGAATCATACCAAAACATCCACATATTATATTTCCTTTGGCAAACTCCTCCAGTTTATGTACCATTGATTGTATGTAGCAGTCTTGGCCAGAGTTTGCGGAGTACAGTGCGGCTATGGTCATCATCTCCCCTACCCCCTGGAACGTCATAGCTATGTACCTGCCGTTAGTATCTCTACTTACCCGTTATTTTAAGTTCCAAATTATTTTTCATTGCTATTGCCCCTTTCTTCCCGGAGCTGTTTGACTGCTGTATTTGGTCATATCCTCTTATTCAGCGAGATAATTTGTATCACTTTTTCCTTTGGCCATCCTTTAATGTGTAACTGAATGCTTTCCCATCCCAGGTGTGTTCTCTCTCCTCCCTCAGACCTAGCACCGGACCTGTCCCCCTCTACCCCCTTCCTTGGGCTGACTCAACCGGCCTGAATCTCCTCCCGACCCGCCTATTTGGGTGTTGAGCCAATTTCCTCCCCCAGTGGTCCCTTTTGTGTGTTTACCCTGGCCCATGTGTTGCTTCCAAGAATCCCCCTAACCCCCACTGCTTCTATTATGTTCACTCCTCCCCAGGAGCTCTTACTTTTTGAACCTCGGCAGTGCAGTTATCTTTGCTTTTGGGGACTCCTTTCCGAGGGGTCTGTTTCTTGTGGTGCATCTCTCTCTGGGAGTCTGGGGCCTTGTGTTCCCTGCTTTTTCCTTGCTTTTTTCTTTGATTCCTTGGTTGACCACTCCCATGCCTTCCTTTTCGGGTGCTCCTTCTCTGGGCTCTGACCCTCTCCATTTGACAGGTCTACCTCAATGCCCAGTAAGTCTGCGCCTTCTTCGACAGTTGTGATTCTCCTCTGTTTTTTATCTACTTCGAACAGGAGTCCAAATGGGAAGGTCCATTTGTATTTAATATTTCGTTTTTACCAGGTCTTGTACTATCGGGCGCATCTGTCTCCTTTTGGTCAGTGTAATTTGGGCTAGGTCTTGGTATAGTCGCAACTGCGTACCATTGTATTTAAGCTCATCGGACTGTCTGGCTGACGCTAATATGCTCTCCTTCTGCTGGTATTCGTGCATTGCTACCAGGATGTCCCTAAGCCTGGCTCCCAGCTAATTTTTCTTTGGCCCCACCCTAACCACCAGAATTCCTTCTGGATCAGATAGGTCAATCATGGATGCAAATATTTGTTGAATTGTTTGTTGCAACTACGAGTCTCCCACTGTCTCTGGAATTACTTTTATTACCCTGATGTTAGCCCTCCTTGACCTGTTTTCAAGGTCCTCGGTCTGGATTTTGAAATAATGTGTAAACCTAGTCATCTCGTCTATTTTATGGGTGTCCACCGCCAGCCATAAAATATTGGTGCAGGAACTGCAGAGCTTTTTCATTAGTGTCTACTCTTGCTACCAAGCCATGTAGTTCGCTTTTGACCTCCTTTTATTGTTCCTGTTAGGTCCTCTTTCATTTTTTCCAGTTGTGATTGCATTAAGCTTGCCATCCTGTCTCTGAAGTTCTGGAAGCATTGCCCCTTTTTCGTTCCGAGTCTCTTCTTGGGAGGTTTCTTATTCGCTCCTGTCATCTGCCATGTCACTGTCCTGCATGGCTCCTCCCTCTTTCCTCCACATTTTCTGAATCGCCCCCTCAAAGCCCTTTCTGTTTCCTTTCGCTGGCATCTGGGGTTCTTTCCCTCTGCTTTTCGACATCCTTCTTTGTCTCTGGGGCTGCCCTGCTGCAGGCAGGAATGCCGTTCCTTGCACTCTGCTGCAGTCCTGTTCTAATCCTCCTCTGTATTGCCCCTTCTCTGCCATCAGCTTCCCGTGACGTCTTGGGGCCGCTTGGGGGGGATTGCCCCCTGGGCCCCCTTGCCTCTGTGGGCCACCTCTTTTGCAGAGTGTTGTTTTAGGTTTCCGGGCGTGCCACCAGGTCTGGGGGTGGCCAGCCCTTCCCTACTTTCTTCTGTCTTTCCGGCTCTGCGCTTTTACCTCCTATTTGCCTCTGTTCTTCCCTTTTTTTATTATGCTGCAGCCTTATATGCTGGGTGTGTCGTCTCTTGCCCCTCAATTGCTCTGGCTCTGGTATATCTTGCGGGGGCTACCTCAACTGAATAGGGCTTTTATACTGTTCATGAGCCAATGGGCCTTTCGCCTTGTGAGGCTGGATGTTGCCTGTGTGGTGCCTCTGAGGTCCCCTCGGGGTCCGGGGAGTCTTAGGCCTTTCTATTGGTGTCTTCCTGGGGTGCTCATTTTTACTGCCACCCACCCCCCCCCTCCAACCACTCATTTTCTTCTGTGGAAGGCCAGGGTTTGTATCTTGCAGGTCTCTGACCCTCTTTAGAATCTCACTGCTACTCATCTCTGGTGGAGAAGCTGGTGTGTAATTTGTGCTGGGGCCGGTGCTGGGGGGCGGGCACACCTCTTACTGTGTGTTCGCTTGCTCCGTCTCTGCCTCCTCCGCTTTTCGGCTTTGTCAAAACTCCTATGTCCCACGCCGATTCTGGGGCTGGTCCGTTCCTCCTTTCCTTGCCTCTTCCACGGGGGCGTTTATCGGTCCTTCTATTCTCTTCTCTTCTCATCACTGTTCTGACCTGCTGCGCTTTCTCCCGCTGCTTCTCCGACGGGGCCCTCACTTCTTCTCGCCTGCCCTCTGCTGCTTCCTTCCCCTCACAGCATTCAGTTCTTCCCTGTCTTCTGGGCCAGCCCTCACTTCAGCGGTTCCGCACCAACTGTCTTCCCCGTCTTCCCTCTACCACTGCGCCGGGGCATGGTCCTCTCCTCTTCTCCTTCCGTACTGCTCAGGACCTGGGCTCCTTACTCCGGTGTCAGCCCCCTCCACCTTGATTTTACTGATATCGCTGCGGGTCGGTGCTCTTCCCGCCCTCTCCGTTTGGTTCCCTCACTCAGCACTCATTGCCTTCTGGCTGCCTGTAACCCTGCAGGGCCAGCGCTTCAGGGGTCCGCCTCCTGATGTTCCCTTTGGTCGCGGGTCCCTCCTGGGTGCACTGTTGGTACCCCAGTGCTTTTCCATGCTACATCTCGCCTGGGTAGAGAATTTTAGCTGGATTTCTCTTCCATTGGGATGGTGGGGGTATGTAGCTCACTGGTTCACCATGTCTCCACCACAACGGCAGTCTTGGAATCTTCCACCTCAGCCGCGTCTCCCCCCTCCTCCTTTGGCCCGTCCGGCCTGCCCTGCTTGGGCCGTCTCCCCTCCCCCCTGCCCTGCCCCCCCCCCCCCCAGCGCCGGCCAGCATCAGCCAGTAATTCAAAACAACCTGAAAGAACACGCCAGACAATTTTGTAAAGGTTGGAAGTGTTAATGCCAGAACAGCTTTATTTGCATAAAGTCTTGGAGTTATCTTACAGGCGATCCGTAATTCACCACACCACAGGTTCTTCTACGCCGTGTGCGGCTACCTAGGTATGCCCTGCCCTCCCCCCGCCTCCTCCCATACCGTCCTCGTCCGGTGGATGCCTCGGGTTGAGCCCGGCCCTTGCTAGGAACTTCTCTCTACCCCTGGCCATTTGAATGTTCCCCTTGCGTCATACTTCTTGTCATTCTCAACGCCTTTTTTGGTTCCTATACAGACACCATCACAGGTGTCCCAACACAGCACATACCCCACATCCTTGTACCTTCTGGCCGACACCACCTTCCAGTGCCGCCTCTCCCCCCTTTTGCTCTAAGGTACCCATTGGTAATCCCCCCCGCCCCAAACGCTGGTCACTGTGCCCCGTGTCTGGTTCCAGGTAAAACAGGCAGCCACCCGGTGCCACGCTTATATTCAGATTCCTATACAGCCACCATCACCGGTGGCCCAACACAGCACATACCCCACATACTTTGTACATTCTGGCCGACACCACCTTCCGGTGCCGACTAACACGTTTCTACCTGCCTATACAGTCATCGCTTTGCGATGTCCAGCTATCCTGGCGCACATTTCTACACTACTCTGTGCTCCCATCCCCAACTGTGCCGCTTCTACCCTAGCCCTACCTCCAAGCTTCGGGCCCCAGGTGCCCCCATTCCGGTTTGCTGTCCCCCGGGCAGGACATCGCCTTAGTACCCATGCTCCCAGTGCCCCCCCCCCCTGGGCTCTCCTCCAAGGTCTTACCCAGCACCCTCACCCCCGTCAGGTTCCGTAATCCCTAGCCCTAAACCTTCCCTCCCACCGGCCTGCTCCTCCCCTCTCGAGATGCCATGTTTTTGCATTGCCCCCCAACTTTCTCCCCCTACAGTTCCCTGAGCTCCGTTCACCCCGAAGACTCCCACCCCCGTTCTCTCGTTTCCCCCCCAAGTACCCCCCATCTGTTTGCCCCCCCTCTTCACCTACTTGAACCTTGTGCCCCCCCGGTTCCCTCTTGTCACCCCTCGAGCCCAATGTTGCCCCCCCCACATCACCCTTTGTATCCTTCCTTCTGTTGTCCCTTCCCCCCACCTGTTTCTTTGGCAACCCTGCTTGTGCCACCATACCTTCATCTCGGTCCCCCCCAACTTCCCTTGTAGACCTTTGTTTTCACCTTGTTTTCCAATTTTGTCTTTCCACCCCCCCCTGCATTTTTGGGGCTGGAATAGCTTCCAAGCCCCCTAAACCCTCCCCTTTTTTCCCCAGGGCCTCCCCCAAGTCTGTTACTCTTGGGCGCCGTAGGATCTAAGCTGTTGGCTGAGCATTCCCCTATGGGCCTGCCAGTACTTTGCTAAAGGGATCGACTTGTGACTCCTCCAAGACTCTCTGCTGGTTGCCGGCGGCAGAGAGTCCCCCCCCCCCCCCACCCAGCCTGAACAGGTCGCTCCATAGCCGGCCCTTCCGCTTGTTTCACCCTCGCTCAGTTGCTCCTTGGTAGGGGTATAGCCACCTTGTTTCCCCCCCCCCCCTCCCCCCGCCCTTCCCTTGCCCTTTTCAATGTCTTGTCCGGAAGCCAACGCTGCCTAGCTATATTCTTCCCCATGTGTTCCGGCTTCTTCCTAGGACCCCCCATGTGGGTTGGAAATTTGTTATGGTGGATTCTCTATTGTCCTCTTCAAGGAGATGAACCTTTCATTAAACCACACTTCCACGTACGGTAGCGTTGCTTTGTGATAAATAATTAATTTGTTGGTTTATTTGAACTGCGCGCGCCATACTGGACACACCTTATCTGTGCCCTGACCCTTGCAACCCCAATTTGTGGTGCCCAGTTCTGTACCCTTTCATATTATACCTCATTTCGCCCCCCGCTTCAGCGGACCGAGCACCCCGCTCCCCAGCACTCTCTGCTTGGGGTGAGGGGGCTCGAGACAAATGTGTGGTGCTCCGTGTGGTCTAGCATCCGACAATGATGTTTACCCCCGTTAAGTCCCCTACCCTCTTCACTCTTGCACTAATCAGGATGATAAACAAGTACCCTTTGAAGGCCCACATTATCCGTCTCGAAGAGCTTACTTCTGTTCTAGCATAGATTCGGGAGACCTTTTATAATGGAATCCAGGAAGGTGTGCGACCTGTAGTATTAATGCAGGACTGTATGTAACAGCTACATGTAGCCCAGGCTAGACACAGAACTCACGTTTGCTGCCTCACAGAATGCAGAAATGCTTAAGCATGTATAGAGGAGACCGATTGGTAGGAAGGAGAAAGCTACACATACCCTAGCGTGGATAGTGGATGTAGATTAGAAGCTACCATGAAGGTATCTGTATCCAGACAGAGTAAGATTGTAACTGGGACATGGTTTTCTGAACAAACCAATTCTAGACCTTCCCCATAAGGATGACGTGTCCGTTTTTTATAGCAACCCCTCTCTAGTGCCGGTTCGTTGCTGATAATAGCACCTGATGTGCTGCAAGACCAAGTACATACACCTGCATGTTTATAGCCTTCAGACGTAGGAAAGGCTCAGTCAGCCGTACAGCAATGTGCTATTCTAATCTTGCCTAGGCCGACACATCTCTGCAATTGGTGCTTAACACCCTGAGCTAGCATCTGACCCACTGTGACACTCAATTTGCCGAAATGCATTTCAAATTTGGCTATTGGCCATGAAGAACATAGTTGCCACAGGAAGGAAAGAATGCTACAGGAGTTGGGCTGAAAGCAACGCACACCTATACATACCGCAGTGAACGCCGAAAGCATTAAATGGTTAATTGATCGAGGCAGAATGTACTTGCTAAAACTGAAACGCTGCTCTTTGTTCGGAGCGCGGTTAACCATAATACGATGTGTTGTTGTATAGGGCCTTAAACCAAGGCGCTTTACAGAGCATGTGTTGCCTGCACTTCTCTTATCCCCTCTTCTATTCCTGGTGATGCATCCCTCCCGCCCCTGCCCCCGCCTCGCTATGTTATTCACTCAAGATAAGGGGGTCGGGGAGACAAGCCGAAAAGCCCGTATTTATATGTGTACACGTGAGCAAGTCTCACCGCACCTCCAGCGTCATAGCGCTAGAACCCGCATGACAGTCTTGTAACCCTTATGTACGGGCGCGTTGTAAAATGCCATGTCGATCAGACCGTCTGATAACCCGAAGCGCTTTCCTGTGTGCCGCGCTTAGCTCGCATTCGGCCGCTGCCCCCACTGACCACCCCCAACCCTGCCCCCCCTTCGCCCCCACCCATGTACATGTAAGGTTTTCTTTTCGCCCTAACCGTGTGCCGTCTTGTGTTCACTATATCAGACCGTTCTGCATGGAACCTAGCCCCTCATGAAACCGATCGGCATTTGTTCCGCACAAGCACTATTGCATGGCCAGCTTCTAAGTACTGGATGCTGTTACACTTTAAAGTGCAGCCATTGGAAAGAAGACGGCAATAGTCAGTATTGGCATGCGGGTATTTACCACAAACGGGAATCACAGGCTAGTGGTTAACTTGCAGAACGATCTTGCTGTTAACCGGTTAGAGTAGGTCAAATACACACGATATGGCTACTTCATTGTGCTGCCTGCCACTATGACAATTCTGTCCCCCAGTTCATTCTTATTCATTATGCGGTCCCTTCGTTACGCAGGTCTGACCCTGGAGTGGCCAACCTAGGGAGAGACACTTGGAGAGGTGCACAAGCAACGGCCCCCTTCCGATCCTCTCACGCCGTGGGCCTCTTTGTTACCAGTCCCCCCTGCCCCTACATTGCTGACACAAAACCTTCTTCACTATCGGCTTGCATATGGCCAGCTCCTTCCCCAACCTGCAAATTATCAATTCTGCCACAATGATGTTCGCCTTCCGTTGCCCAAACGGGTGCTTGACCTCTTAGCTGCAACCTATTCCTAACAGATGTTCTGAACCCGCTCTTAGTCCATGGGCCTTTACTCATTACCTAGCGACTTCCGCTTATGGCCCCAGTGATGATCCACCGCCATAACCTGGGCATTTGTCCAATAGCTATGCCGTTGTATCCAACATTACCCATCTTGTCAGCCCCTTTCGTTTCCCCTCCAGTAAGGTGCTGCATGAGACATTTCCTTTGATTTGGCATAACAAGGCCGCAGATTTATTTTTACATATACATAACCACTGTAAACAGGTATTAAAAATTAGTTCCAAAAGGTGTGGCGACTGCTCCTCGTCCTGCTTCCCCCTTTACCTCCATATTGTTTGCAGGCACAACTCCCCCAAGGCCTTCGAGTCTGAGAAATCGCCTGCCCCTGCAGGTCTTTGCGGACTGGGGGAGCGCCGTTTGTTGGGGGGGAAGTTGAGCCCCAATTGCTACCGCCAGACACCCCCGCCGTTTAGGCTCCCAGGAGGCGCTGTCTAGAATGGCCGAAGCCCCTTCCGGTTTAGCAATGGCTCATTCGGAGTCTTTGTCTTATCATAGGTTGCCACAACCCGCCTGTCCATCCTGCGACAACGACGTCCAGGCTCTGTCATAACTGTAGGGTGGGAGGGTGGGAAAACGAAGTCCTCCACTTTTGGCGGGCGCCCAGCTGCTGGAAGAGCTGCAAGTGCCCCTGCGCCGGGCGCCCGCCGCTTTTATGTCCCAAGCCCCGCCTCCTTCCTTTGTTGCCCTTCGCAGGCTTTCCCGGGCTCTTGTCGCCCTCTCCTCTGCCTCCTTTGCCGCCCTCTCCCCTGCCCCTGGGGGGGAGGGGCGAGAGAGCGTCCAGGAGGAAGGCCCCTGCCCCGGTTATCGGGGTGCCTCCTCCACTTGCTGCGCTCTCCGTTCGTCACCTTCATTAACCACGTGGCTGACCCCCTCCCCACCTTGGGCTGGAAGCCCACCTCTTCCCCTCTGTTTGCATGTGAGCTTTTCTGCTGCCAATGCATGCCGAACTTACTGTTGCGTCTGCCCCAATCTTCACTAGACCCGTACCCCAAACCACGAGATAACTTCCTACAGTGGAGCTTTTCAGAGCACACTGAGCCGACTCCATTCCCATATATATATATATATATAACTATTAATGATGGCCACCTGCTCCTCGCTGCCCAGTCCACAGTAACAGCATATCGTCATTCACCACGAGGCTGCCCTGTTCTCCACCCGTGGCTCATATAAAGCTTGGCCTCTTTTGCTGCGATTCCCCACGCCCGCCCCCGAGTTTTCACCGGTGCACAGCCAACGGCCCATTCGGCCTGCTTGCCAACCCCCCTTCCCTTTACTCATTCGTGCAGTGTGGATCCTTACAGAGAAGTGGCAATTCCGCAACTGGTGATCCCCGCATACCGGCAAACCCCTGGTTGTACTCCCATCACCCACGAATACCCGAACACTCCTTGACCGACAGGAACCGCAACCCCCCTCGCTGTAACACCGGAGCCTCCTCCCAATCTCCCGCCGGCAGAGCCCCAGGATGACCGGCGGTGCAGATGTGAGGACAAAGGGGGCACATCGTGCTGCCCAAAATTTCCCGACCCTTCCAACCTCCTTACGCCCCGCACCCATTGCCCGCCGCGATCCTGGGTAACCGTGGCCCCACTACAACACAAATGACGTATTCGGTGTTCTCCCCGCAATCCTACCCTCTCTTGAACTCTGTTACCGCGACCCAACGCTATCGGCAAATACAATGCCCATCAAATTCCCCACACGTCCAGCCATACAATTCCAAACCACTATACCCAGAAAACCCCCGCGCACCTCTCCCTCTGATGATTTGGCCCACCACTATCAAGAACCCACCTCTACCGCACCCCGACCCCACCCCCAGGCGAGGTAAGCGGCGGGAAGGTGGGAGCTAAACAAGGCCATATGGGCGCTAGCCAACAAAGAACAGCTTTGTTCCTTGCCCTTCCCCCACACTTACCTCCGACCGCGCATTTCTTCCTGCACTTGACGCTCCTTCCTCCTGGAACCATGACCTCAACCTTCGCTGGAACACTTCATTAACTGGAACAATCTCCGCACATAAACACCAGCACGAAAGGCAGGAAAACCAAAATGCATTCTCGGGCGGGGGCAAGTAGCGAGGGATAGAGAGTGTGGTGCCTGCCTGTGCCCCGACCCTTTATAGGGCCCCCTCCTCCCTCGGTTCCTGCCCCGCCCTTCTTCCGGCGACCCTCCCTGCTTCATCCGGGGGAGGGCTTTCCCCCTGTTTGAGGAGCCCGCCCCCCCTGTAACCGAGGAGGGGGAGGAGGTTGGCTGGACAACCCCCACTAAGGGGCAGCGCCCGCCATGCCTCCTGCGTCGGCGCGTTCGGAATGACTGTCTGTTTCGAGTGGGGAAGCGTGAGTCGAGGGACTGTGCAGTGTGGGGTGCCTGAGACTGGGACATTTTTTGCTTGGGTGTGAGAGACATGTTGAAGAGAGAGAATTGATGAGGGTTCGGTTGACTGCGCTAGGTGTGGCTGAGCTGAGTGGGAGGACTTTGCTGGAAGGTGACAGACGGGGCGGTGGGAGGAGTTGTGAGTTTATGTAAGCTAAGTAATGATTGGTGGGTCTGGTGCACATCATCCTTAAGGATGGGGAAGTGCCTGCGTGGGTCCGCCCACGCCTCCGATAATTGAAAGAAAGAAAGAAAGACCGCCCTTAACCTGACACGGGAGATGCAGCAGGGCAAGCCCCTGTGAGCCCTCTTGTATGCCCTCGTAGCAGAGGCCCTCGCGCAGGCAATTAGACTCTCGCATTCACGGGGATAGAGAGAGGGGGCAGAGAGTATAAGTTGGCACAGTTCGCCGACGACATCTTGGCCTATATTTCCCAGCCACTGGAATCAGTACCAGCCTTGTTCACAGCTCTAAAGGAATATGGGGTCCTGTATGGCTTTCGCGCGAATCTCAATAAAACGGTGGCTCTAACGCTTGAACCGGGTGCGGTCTTCCCAGCTCATCTCGTGGCAGAATGGGTTTTCCAACTGCATACTTCTGGGCTAAGGTACTTGGGTGTACAAATCACAAAGAATCTAGCCGATTTATTTGATGCAAACGATGGCCCTCTTTGGAGCGCCGTCAAGACAGATCTGGAGAGGTGGTCTAAGTTAACGCACTCCTGGGCTGCAAGGTTCACATCAATTAAAATGTACATTCTCCCCGATTCTTGTTTCTCTTCCAGTCCCTCCCTGTGATTCTCCCCTCTGCATTTCACACGGAAGTCAAGCAGTCCCTTCTAGCTACCTATGGGGAGACCTGAAACCCTGAGTCTCTTACACAAACTTAATTCTGCCGAAAGACAGGGGGAGGGCAAGGGTTAGCCAGCTCTGCATTCTTGCAGACCATCTGTGGGAAAACACAAAGAAACAATGGGTGGTCTTGGAGAATTACCTGTTTAAGCCAGCCACCCTAGGCGAATGTCTGTGGGACTGGCACAGTACCATGCCACATAGAATTTAGGAACATCCAATATTAGCAGTGTTGTGGTCACTGTGGCGTCCCACCCGAAGTATGAAGGGAATCAAATCCTGGTCTTCCCCCTTTAGCTGCATCTGGGCTCCCCCCCCCCCATTCGAGACTACTTGATTGATGTCCATCGCTTTCAGCCCCAATATGAAAATGGCCTGGTTAGGGTGGGGTAGATGCGGAAAGCGGGTACCTATATCTCGGAGGCAGAGCTGTAGGAGGCACAACATGGGACCGCAATAGTGCCACTGCCCTAGCTACAGCTGCGTAGCATCCTCCAAGACCCGCGTTGGGGAGATCTTTCGCGGAGGCTCCTCACAGCATTCGAACGCACCCTGAGTGTGCGCCGTTGAACGAAGGGACTGATCGCCCAACTATGTAGTGCCCTGCTCACTAGGGGTCACCTTGCACAACCCACTACACAGATTAAACGGGAGGGGGAGTTAGAGTTGCAGCACCAACCTGAGGTATGGGCAGTGTGGAAAACATCCATATCCATGCAATGCAAGATGCACAAAAATGTTTCCCCGGGGTAACACCATTCTGTTGGAGGGGGAGTCGTGAAATAAGCGATTACTGGCACCAGTGGTGGGGATATGTGGAGGTCAGGCCTTTTGGAAGGAAGTCCTAGGGTGTATTCACGCGATAGATGGTATTTCCAGGGGGCTCTCACCATTGCTTGTACTGTTTGGGATTGAATCAAACCAGGACGACACGAATACTGTCTTGTCTGCAGCTAGAGTGTGCCTGACAGTCTGGAAAAGCAATGCCTTGCCAACGAAAGGGGATAGCATATTCAATATATCAGATGGAAAGTATTACAGCTGCCCTCCTGGAATTCCACTCACATAGATATGGTATGGCTACACAGCATGTAAGGGAGCAATGCAGGGGGCGGGTCTGGGTTGAGTGGGGGGGGGGGGCCTGAGCCATGGTTCTCGAGTTGGCTGTGATGGCTTTGGTCTGCTGATGGCTTTGTTCAGCTGACCCTGCAGGGGGGGGGTGGGGGTGGGGGTGGGGGTGGGGGGGGGGGAGAGGGAGAGGAGAGGGGGGTGAAAAGAAGTATAAATCTGCTTTGGACACTCAATGATTTCCGATTGTAAGAAAATGAATGTTTGGTGTAAGGTACAAGTTAGCTACCCAAATAGTGCTGAACAGCATTTTCTTTTTTTTTATGCGTGAGGAGAGGGGGAGGGGGAGGGAGAAAGATAGGTTATCGTTCATCTTCTGACAAGTTGTGTACTATACAAACTAGTTATGTCCACTCCCCAAAAGGACGTTTCAAGGTATGTACTCCACCAGGTTTATGTGGACACTAGTTGGAAAAATCAGTGATGGTGGTGTGGTCATACATTCCTTGGGGACTATTATGGGTTTCATTACCTGTCTTCAAATATTTTTCTGTCTGATTAATACGAAAACTGTGTTTCTGTTTATTTATTGTAAATTCAATAAAATACGGTTTAAAAACACATATACATAATTCGAAGTAAATTATTGCAAAGCAATTTCCTTTGTTAAAACAACTGGAGACCCTCCAGTGAATCTTGCCACACCTTAAGAAGATGAGAAGCTAATAGGTGTTTGAACTCCTTAAACAATTCAGCTACCAGTCATCTGACCCAGGAGCCTAACACAGGGAAGGGCGCTCTCTAGCAGCAGAGAACTCCTCTACAGTGAAATGGGCAGCTAAAGTCAAAAACGATTTGTGACTGGAATTGTTTCTCCTAATTATTCATTTCGAAAGCACCGAGCAGTAAATCGCCTCCCGGGGAGCACACCTCGAGAATATTGCTGATGCCAAACTTAGAATGAACCAACCGGTCGAGCATGTGACTGGGCCCGTTTGCCTCACCACACCTGTGAGCTTGCTATTTGCACACAAACTGACCTAAGGATCCCACATGCTGTAGAATTGGAGCCAGGGCTGTGACAGACGAAATTGGTCCGATATTGCAAAGCCATGTACGCAGGGTGGTGTCGCTGCTCCTGATTTTGAATTACATTGTTGCGCAAGCTAATGTTTGCATCTCAATGGTATTCCTTCGGTTTACTGTTTCACTTGTGATGTAGTGGTGGGGGCAATTCCCTATGATCTCGGTTCAGGTATCTTTAATACCAAATATGAGTATACCTGTACTTTTGACCCAGTGCGTGCAGAGGTACATACTTGAGCAGTTGGTTATATGTTATCTTACCGACAGAAAATTGAGCGGTACATTTAATTACGACCAAAATACTGAAAAACACAAATTATTTTTTATTTGGGGGGGGGCACAATCCCCCTGATTTCCTATCTTTATAATGCCACCCCAACGCCACCTGACTTATTTTAACCCTTTACCCCACTAGCCTATATATATTTATTTAATATTTTCAGTGTTTTTTCGGTATTATCGTCTTTGGTGAAATGTACCACTCTGAATTATTTTCTGTAAATTGACTGGGTACCACTTGTGGTAGGCAACTGCTGGGGATAGGCTATTTCGCTGGCGGAGTATCACTATGCGTTATTGTCGCAATGTGCTGCTGTGGTATTTTCCTGATCCATTTCCCTCTTTGGACAAAGGTGCACGCAGCATGGGACAGGAAGGGTGTGCTTATTCATAGATCTGTTTCCTGGTTTGTTCTATGTGTCGCTGGAAGATTTTACAGCTACATTGAGTAGCGACCATGTGGTTATTTTACAGTATTACCCAATGTGCGTATCATTCTTATAGAAATGGCCGCCTTTTCCACATGAGCCTCACCCGTGCCTTGAATTTCTAGTCCGTTCAGATGCGAATCGCAGATTGGTTTAATTTCTTTATAATGCTGTTCACCACTACTGAGCATACTCTTCTTGGATGTGTTCCTAGTAGGACACAATTGCACGCTTTCGGATGAGTGCTGGTCTCGATGCTGTTTGTTTACACAGGTTTCACTGCATTATACGCTTGCTCGGCTAGCTGCATTCTCCCCGTAGTGATGAGTATCCTAAGTGTTGTGTATAGCCTGCTGGTTTTCAGTAGATGTTTTGCACGATTCAACATTTGCACTCGCCACTAGCCATTGGCTAGTGATACTTGTCTCTTGGTGAGTAGGAAATGGTGTGCAGTGTGTTTATTTAGAATTGAGGTGGCAAGTGACTTTTTATGGCTGGTAATAGCTTGCAACTTGGCATTTTTACCCCAGTCTTTTGGAACTTTGCCAATAATGTTCTCTTTCGGACCAAAGAAGCAAAGTCACTGGTTGATAGTACAGACATTTCTCTGTACTTGCCTACAAATTAGTACCTATTTGGGGACATTGCAGGGGTCGAAATTAGGGTTTGATTGACAGGAGCTAAAAGCAGTTCCTGGGCATCCGGCATCACCCAGTAAGCAGGAGCTATCTCTGAAAACCAGGTGCTATTATATAGCGTGGCGTGCCGCAAATGTAACTCCCACATGAGGTGCAAACTATAACTTTCTGTCAATTAAATATAAACCATTGGGCTTTAATCATCTTTTGCATGTATCCTAGTGCTCTTTTTATGCACATTCCTGAATGCACAGGGTTAATGTCAGTTGGCCTGTGGAGCCAATGTAGCCAACCGGACTCTGCTTGGCTATAACCAGTAACTAAATGTCTCCCAGTCAGGGCTCAAGTCGAGGGTACCGGCAGGGGGGGGGGGGTTATACAGTCCCCCCAGCTAAAATGAGAAACATTGAATGTCCTCTTTGAATTTCTGAATGAAAGCTCACCTCAGGGATCAAACCACAGTCGGCAGATTTGTATAACCTGATGAAAAATAACAAACAATTAAAGGTGAAATGTCCTATTTCGGTACTGCAACAAGTCCCAGGGAAAACATTTGTATTGGTTCTTGGAGTTTAAAACATGCACACCTTTTAAAGTTTTCAAAAACACTATTAGAAGAAAATATCCTCTCTTGGTTTTGTGTGTGTGTTGATTTCATGAAAGGCAAATGACATTCGTCCTGACATTGGCATGGCATGAATAAATGATTACCGGTAGATTTAATTTTTCCGTATAACTTTTTATGAACATTTTCACAATCCAAACCCCCACCCCCTACCCCCCTCCCCCCTGGAGTCCAAACACCGATGGTAGGCATTCCTTTTAATTCTCTTTGAATCCTAGCCTCCTAGAGGCAAATAACCTGGTTTATTCCACCAGGTCTAGCAGTCGCATTTATTTTTTATTTTATTGTTTTTTTTATAATGCCTGAGTTTGTTTTCTAAGTTCGGATCCAGGATTCAAATCTCTGTTGCTTTGCATGATCATGCTGCCAAGACCAGAACATTGCCCCTGTGCTATTCTCCGTTTATTCTCCTCGGGCACCAGTTCCCCATAGCCCTGCTTTGAAGAAACCCCAGTATTCGGGATCAGTCAACCAGAAAACCTTGATGATCACCTTGTAGCGAGTAGGTAGCCAATTCCAGTAATGCAAAGTGCCACACTTTTCCCACCCATCCATGCTCAGTTGGGGGATACTTAGATTTCCATTTTTGTGCCCCCCCCAGCGCCCCAGCATAATCGGAATCACATATATTTTGCACTCTGCTCTGTTCCCTCTTCCCTTCAGACCCAGGGCTTCCCCTAGTGCTTCCCGTATTAACCTTTAGTATTCCTGGATATGAGGGTAGTCCCAGTCCCACCAGATGTGCTTCCAAGTCCCCACCATTCCACACTGTCTCCAGCAAAGATTAGGTACTGAGGCATAGAATTTGTGTATTTTATCTGGGGGTAGGTGCAATTTTAACCCATATTTCCTGGATTTGTAGAGATCTTGTTAACCTGGGTATGTTAGCTCACAGTCACTTCCATCCTGTTGCCTCCATCTCTTGGCCTGTTACCCCTTCCTAGGATGCCATGTATCTTCTTTCCCCTGGTTCCTCACCCTGTTTGATAAGCGAGTAAATTGCCCCCACTAAATGGTTGTCTCCGTTAGCTAACACTAGGTATTTCTCAAAAGGGGTTAAGCTACGTGTTGCTGCCTCGCCTCCTTCATGGACGGCTGCATTAACCAGTGCCTTATTTGGAAGTATCTGAACCTCTCAGTTTCTTTTACTCCAAAGTCTGCCTTATATTGGGAGAATGTTTTAATGTCTGGCCCATCAAACATATTCCAGATCTTTTGGCAACCTCCTTCCAGCCACGACCCAAAACCCTTTTCTCCACACCCTAGAGTGAAACTTGGGTTGCCAAAAATAGGTGTACATGGGGATGGAAATGTGGTGATTTGGGCCTGCCTTTTTACCTCATCCTAGGAGTAACCTCCGACCATCAGTATCCTACTGTAATGCATCTTTTTGGTCTGTCTCCCTTTGGTTTCTAAAGTACCTCCTAAAGGTTTCCCCTATTACTGCCTTATCTGTTGCCCTTCATATCTTTTCCCGGTCATCTTTCAGCCAGTGCCTCATTATCCTTATTTGTGCCGCCATAAAGTATATTTTAAGGTCTGGTTCCACATACCTCCTCTGCCTCTTGGCATTATCACAACCCTTCTAGCTATCCTTGGTCTTTTTACTGTTCCAGACAAATCTCCTAGGATGTGTTTGGACAGCCCAAAAGGAGGAGACCGGGACCTGGATAGGGAGAGTCATAAAGTAATAACAGCTGTGGTAAAATAACCATCTTTAAAACATTGATTCTGCCCATTCAGGTTATCGTTAGACATCCTCAATCGATTTGTTTATTCTTTAATACTACTAGCAAGGGCATGTAATTGACCCAATAAAGCTAGTCCATGGTTCTAGTTAGCTTTTATTCCTAGATAGGTTATGGACTTCTCAACCCATTTATATGGAAGCGTGCCCTTGAGCCCCTCCTCTCTCTCTTTCGGTATTGCGAGATTCTGAATTTCAGTCTTTTGGGGGTTTATATTTAGCCCAGCTACCGACCCAAACCATAATATCTCTCTCCATTGCCCTGCGGGAGCCCTCCGTATCCATCAATGTCAGCAACATATCATCCACAAAAGCAGCTATCTTGTGGACACTTCCCCTAAATGATATCCCCTCAATCTCCCCATTTGATCTTATTGCCTCCAAAAATGGCTCCAAATAAACTGCATAGAGCAAGGGGGAGAGGGGGCAACCCTGCTTCGTGCCCCTCTGGACCTTAACAGGCTCAGATAACTGGCCATTTATTGCTAGCCTTGGGGATGGGTTCTGATAGTTGGCCTATCATTGTTTAGAAACTTCTCACCAAAGCCCATTTGCTTCATTACGATGAAAAGGAACCGCCACTCCACCCTGTCAAAGGCCTTTTCCGCATCTAATGCTACTAGAATAGCTGGGAATCTCTTTTCATTAACCTTTTCTATGAGGTGAGCTATCCTTGTGTTATCACTTGTCTGCCTGCCCCTAATGAACCCTGATTGGTCTGTGCTAATTAAGCTTGGAAGTATTTGGTCTAGGCGGTTCGCCAGGACCTTTTGAAAAGATCTTCACGTCCACATTGATTAGGAATAGCGGCCTGCAAGAACCGCATACGGTGGGATCTTTGCCTTCTTTTGGGAGGAGGACTACTTTGGCCTCTTCCATGGTTGCTGCAATTTTCCCATATTCCCCATTTCGTTGAGAAGAGGGACCAGGTATGGAATCAATGTTTCCCTGAAGGATCTGTAAAATTCTGCGTTAAAGCCGTCCGGGCTGGGGGATTTATTGCTGGGTAGGGCCATAATGACCCTCCGCACCTTGGCTGATGTGATTTCTAGTGCTTCTCTTTCCTGATCCGTTATTTAATTAAATTCTCTTGCTCCTATGTAGTCCTGTTGAGACCGCTCTAGAGGGTTTGCAGAGTTATATAGTTCTGTGTAAAACCTTGAGAATTCCCAGGCAATGTCTTTGGTGTCTGTGCTGGTCCCCCCCCCCCCCCCCCCTCCATTCCACCTTTTACTTTTATAATTGTTTTGCCTTCTCTTCCCTTCTCAGCATCCTGGCCAAAAGTTTCAGATTTGCTGGCCTTGATGTAATACTTTTGTTTTTAGAAACAGCAATGATTTGTCTGCTGCCTTTGCCTGTATGATTTCCAGTTGGCCTTTTATAGCTCTATACTCCTTTCTTATTTCCCTGCTCGCTCGCACTCCCATCCTGGCCATTATCTTCTTTAGTTTTCCCTCTAAGTCGCTTTCTAGCAGCCTTAGTTCCCTATCTTTGCGGGCCTTAATTGCAATGATTTTCCCCCTGATTGTCGCTGTGAAAGCGTCCCAGCTTGTTTGCGCTGATGTTGTCCTCAAAGAAGCACACAATCGCCTCTCTCAACTCATTCCTCGCCCCTAAACAGGTACTCCAGGTACCTCCATTTCCAGAGTCGTGGGGGGGCCTGGCCTTCTTCCTATTTTCAGTGACAAGGGTGCGTGGTCTGACAAGATTATTGCCCTCACCTCTATAGCCCTTACCCGTCCCAGGAGTTAGTGGGATGCCCACACATGTATGTGATGATGATCGATGGACGTGAGAGAAGAATGTGAACCCTTCCTTGTCCCATTATGTGCACTAGGGCTAGCCTCTCCACTTTCTTTTTTAGTTCTTTTGACAGTTTCCCCATGGCACCTTTTGGTTTTGGTGGATCTGTCCTTTTATGGATCCCATGCCATGATAAAATCCCCTATTAAAATTATGGGACCCTTCACTTGACCGGTATTTGGGGCATAGATGGTGGCTATTGTGTAGCCCTCCCCTCTCCCCTTTAAGTTCAAATCTAGGCATCTCCCCTGTTTATCCCTGTCAGTCTCAGTCACTAGAAGGTCAACTAGAAGGTCAAAATTGTTCCTTATGGACATCAGCACTCCTGCCTTCTTGTTCTTTTCTGTGGGCTGGTAGATTTGGGGAAAGCCTTGCAATCTTGAGTGTTCCCTATCCCAAGGTCTGTATGTGGGATTCTAGTAGGTTTATTGTATCTGGTCCCTCCCTCTGTGTGTACCTTTCCAATTTTTTTCCTCTTCAATGGGGAGTTTAGTCCCTTTATATTCAGGGATATGATGCCTAGCCTATTGAAACTATCCATTTTCAAAAGTGTCTAGCTTTTCTGTAACCCCTACCCCATTCTTGGTTGGACTCCCCATCCAACATATCTCTCTCTCACTTTCACTTTCACACTCACACTCTCCTCCCGAAGGGCTCAACTGGCCTCTAGCCCCCCCCCCCGAATCTCCCCCTTGGGAATTGAGCCCCCTACACCTCTCAGCCGGCGCATCAGTGGGTTCCTCCATCAACGCCTCCCCCCCAGCCCCCTCGGGACCTCCCGAGTCAATCCTTTTGTTGGCCTTCCCCACGTTTGCTTTTTGTTTAGCCCTTTGTACCTTGGTGACCTTTTCACGAAGATCTGTCCTTTTCTGTAGGTAGTCTCTTCCCTCAATACCCTCAGGTGGCCGGTCTGTTCAGTTGGGGCTGGTACCACCCCCTTCTCGTTTCGCTTTGGTTTCACCACCTTTAACCATTCCCAATTCTTGTGCGTGGTTTGAACCTTTGATTGAGGGGCCCTTGTCTCTTGGTCATCCTCATCGATTCCCTGAATCCTTGCTCCTTCTTCATAGGAAGTGATCTGGTATTGCTTACCCTGCCATTGGAGCAAACCAAACCAACGTCCACCTGTATTGGATATCCTTATCACAAAGTGTCCGAACAACCTCAGCCATTTTTCTCCTTTTGGCCGAGGTTGTCTGGGACAGGTCTTGGAATAGCAACAGTTCAGACCCATTGTATTTTATTTGTTTGGCCTTCCTTGATAGTTGCAGAATCTGCTCCTTGGTTTTGTAATCTTGCATCCCTAGGCTGGACCCCTGGTTCCTCTCTACGAGGGCCGATTCTATGAATTCTGTCTATTCTCACCACTTGGGTTCCCTGTGGGGAGCTACCCTCTTTGCTCCCCATTCTCTGAAGGTTACTCTTGGGAGGCTTCTTCTAGTTTTCCTTGTGGACGAGGGGTATTGCTTTCCAAATTGGAATCCTCTAGTGAGCTGTGTGTTAGCTTGCCAGTTAAGGCAACATTCCTAAATGTCCAAGCAGCTTTTCACTGTCCGTGAACTTCTTGCCCCGACTGGGGGAACGTTCTCTCTTCCCTTGCCACCTGGATTAGTGTCAGTCTTTGTCCCCCTTTACTGGTAGTTTTTGGCTCTAGTCTTGGGGCTAGTGTTCTCCTGAAGGCTCCGGTGCCTGGTGTGGGCCTCTCTCCTTCTGGTTGTCCCTCACTGGGGGCTAGTGCTCCCAAGTGTTGGACATAGGCCTTTCTCCCTGCTCGCACCCCAGTTCACGCCCCTCCTGATGTGTAGAGTCCCCTCTGGACCCTCAGGACTCCCGGGCTGCTCTCTTCGCCCTAAAGAGGGCCTTTCTGTCTCCTATGCTCTCCCCCGGCTCTTTCCTTGCAGGTTCTCATCTCGCACTGGTCCACTGGATCAGGACCTCTCTCCCCGCCCGCTTTGTAATCCAAGATAATGTCTCCTTGAGGAATCTCCCTGGTTGATTCCCTGGTCCTGTTCGGGAGTTTTAATGGTGCCTCTCTCCCCTTTACCCTCAGCTGTCTGCCGCCACAGCTCCCGTTTAAGTAGATGCTCCCCCTCTCTCGGTCCAGCTTACTGTGATGTTTTCTCTGCTTGTGGGGGCGGACCTCCCATGGCTCTTTCTAGGCTTCCTCTTCTTCCGCCCACAGGGATTCCCACATTGCTCCCTGTACTGATTGTACTGGAACTAATGATAGGGAAGAAACCTTTATTTGCCTGGTTCCGATTAGTGGGCACCCTAAGGAAATACGGCTGGGATTTCGTTCCTACCTCCTCAACCACTTGTGATGCTTTTGTGAATCATGGAGGATGACTGTCTTTTTCTATTTTTTTTTTCCATTTCTTATTTCTTTTTAGTCTACATAACTTCTATTTTGTAATGGTTCCTTTTCCTTAGTTAGTATTTTGAATTATGTAGTGTTATTCAACTACAGTATGTTTTTGTGTTTTATACAATGCCAAATGTTAAAGTTTATGATCAAAAATAAACTCTGGTTATTAAATAGCAGGCCTCTGTGGGCATGAGCTTCCAATGGGAATGCAAGCATAGGGCTCTAAACATAGGGAAAAGAGTATTGGAAAGAAGACAGCCCTGACAGGTTCCCCTTCCCAGTAAGCATAACCGTTTATTAAACTGTGCAAGAAAGGTATTATTGTTGGTTTTTTAGGACCCAAACTTTGCATTTCAGGAACATATCTCTGAACAACCCCACCTGCACATCGCCATACTATATCAGCCAAACACCCCAGGCACATGGCTGTGCTCCACCCACCACACATATCGCAAAGGCATAGCTCCATCCTACTCATCCCTTCACATGCGCATCCCACATCAACAGCCCGATATGTACATCTTCCCATTGTATCCACTCATTCACCAATACAAATATATTCTCCCAGCCCTCCTGCCCCTCGACAGGCAGATCCCTCTCTCTAATCCACCTCAACACCACAAAGTCGCTACACTTGTTCTGGCTACACTTCAACAGGCACATTGCAACAATACAACACACATGTATCCCTATCTATCTCTTGCAGGTAAATCCACAACCTCCATCGAGCCCACCACTCAGCACAAGCACAGTACTACCTTCTGCCCATATGGAGTGGGGCATGTTATGGTGGGCATTTTAATGCAATACATTCCTGTCCCCTCCTCAAACAATAACTGGGAGTGGGGCATGCTCATATTGCTGGTGGGGCAGTGAAGCAGAAGGACCAAGCTATACCGAGGAAGGGACCGGTTAGAAAAAGCCTTGACTCTGTTGGGCAGCTTCACTTTAAAAATGCATTTTGTCATCCATGTCTTACTCTTTCTAGAATGAATGAATCAATTTATTCTCAAGCAGCTCTTCAAATACCCCTGAGCCTTTTAGAAATGTTTGATTTGGTCCGGATCGGGGTATATCTTTCTAATCGTCAAAAGTGCATCACTAGAAATCCTAGTTGGGTTCTGATAATTTATTCCTCAAACCTAACCTCTGCATGTTGTGTCCTGCCCGCATCTGGTATTCTCGCAAGGTCAGAAAATCATACAGCGGCAGAGATCGAAATCGCAGGGTGATTTCAATGGAGTATCCAGTATTAGGCAAGGAGTAACCTTGGGATTGCAGGTAGGTAGGTATAGAAGGAGTACTTGTATTGTTCTTCTTTAGTGGTTGCAGGTAGATAAGGTGGTTAACCTGGTACACATAACGGGATACCCACTTGATCATCCATCGTCTCTATGCTGACTCCAGCTGTCCACTCTAGAACACTGTCAATGCATCACACACATCCTATATTTCATCTAGAAATATTTAGCTCCTGCTTGTTCCCGGCTTCAAAGGAGCTTGGCTATCTCGATACCAGCTGCTGCCAAGAACTACGTTTGACTTTCCAGGACAACTGGTGCCATACAACCCTCATACCTAGGTAACATTAACTGTGTGTGGTTTTGCAGATGTATTTAAGGGAGCATTTGAATACATCTAGAAGACATTTAAAGCATAATGGGTCCTACGTAAGAGGCACAGCATTAGAGTAACATCTGCTACTAGCTCTTCGTTCCCCAGAGGAAGGCCCTGCTTGCCGGGTGATACTTGATACCACAGGAGCGGCTCTTGAATCCTGCTCAGCAAATCTTTATTTCAGTCCTGCAAAGGGATCTACTAATCAAGTACTAATGGTAATTGGCATCATTTGATCTACTTGCGAGTAGCATCTAGATTCCTAGTAGGGGCAACTGCTCCCCTCCGGCCCCCCCGCCCCGAGGTGGTCTGGGTTGCTAACTTGTGCAAAGGAGCATAGTCTACGTCTCATTTATTACACCTCTACCCCGGACTGTTATGGAGTATCCTTCGGCGCCGGGCTGTTGTCTTCCATGACAGGTGTTTCTAAGAAGTGTCTAGGGAGGGTGGGGGGGGGGGGAGTCCAAATGTCCTTAGGGCGACATGTCGGAGCTATGCTTCTTGAGTATGTTTTTTCACATTCCTGGACGTCTAAGTTCCGAAGCTATACATGTATCTTTGGGGCTGCTCTTGACTTCCAGCACTTGAGAATGTTGCGTTTGGCCACTGCGAAAAACGTCCTTTCTTTAATGTTGAGCTTACCTATATCCCCTAGTAGATACTTGAGGGGGGTGGCCGGTATTTGTCCAAGATAGTGCTTAGTGTGGAGGCCACCTCGTCCCAGAAAGGTGTCTCGTCGGGGGGAGGGGCATTCCCAATACCTATGAAAGGAGTTGGCTTCAGGGAGACTGCATTTGGGGCATATAGGTTGGCTAGACTGGTCGAATTTAGCTACTCTTCCCGGAGTGATGTGTAGATGATTTGTGTTCTGAGAGGGGGGTGTGGTTCTGAGCCGCTCTATAAAGAAAGAAATAGGAGGACAGAGAGAATCGTCTTAGTAATCAACAATAACACTAAAAAAGGGCCATGCGTTACAAATGGTGATTGACACCGGTTCCCCTTACACCATGATAGATTGTGACGTGTATACTGGAACACTAGCAGGAGAGTTGAAAGAATTAAGAGAAGTGAATATCAGAGCCGTTGGTTATGACAAAAGTCCTATCTGCATCATCGGTTACAAGTGGGTTCATCTCAGATTTACAGATAGATGCACATATTGTGAGTTATATGTAGCTAAGAACGGATCCTCTATTGTAGGATGGGATGAACAATTGACTTTGCAAATGAAAATACATGTGAAGCTCAACCAATTTTGAGTGTCAATGAACACATGAACGACTCACATGAGAAACTGTTAGAAATGTTTCCAGAATTATTCACCAACACCATTGGAGAGCTAAAAGGTTTCAGCATCGAATAATCTTGAAAAGGGATGCCAAGCCGATCGTGTACAAAGTATGCAACATTGCAGTAGGAACAAAAGATGCCCTACACAAACAACTTAAAAGATTGTGCAAACAAAGGGGGGGTCTGGGAATCTCTCTACCAGCACGAACACAGCCCAATGACCTGTTCTTGGGTGAATAACCCCTGGGAGAGACTCTACCAAGTCTTTAGCTCACTGTCCTTTTCACAGAGAAGAAATTTCCCCGCATATCAGCCTTTGTCCTGCCCAGGGGCAGTCCAGCGCCGAAATGCTAGGCAATTCTCCTCTGAACAAGAGTACCATCAGAAACCCCATACACGTGTTTCAGCCTTGTTGGGCATCATCAGTGAGGTGAAACTGTTGCCTCTCTAAGAACAGTGAGCAAGGGGTCCACGTCTGGATTGCCCTGTTAACTTAGGGTGAAACCCAAAGTTAATGTATGCAAACAAAGGGGGGGTCTGGGAATCTCTCTACCAGCACGAACACAGCCCAATGACCTGTTCTTGGGTGAATAGTGAAGATTGTGCAATGAGCAAATAATTGAGCCCATCAAATCCTCTGAGTGGCTGGCTCCAATAGTGATTGTCAGAAAAGCAGATGACAGCATCAGAATGTGCGTAGACTTGAGAGACTTCAACTCCAGCATATGGATTGTTAGGCACCCCCTTCCTAACATTAACGAGCTATTACTGATGATGAGGCCAGCAGAAATATTTACATCCCTCGACTTATCGGCGTACCATCAGATTGTACTTGAGGAAGGATCAAAATATCTTACCTAATTTGCAACACCATTTGGGAGTACTTAGATTTAGAAGAATGCCACTTGGGTTGGCTTTGGCGGCTGCCGTTTTCCAAAGGCTGATGCAGCAGCTGTTTGGGGGTCTAGAAGGAGTATATTCCTTTCAAGACTATATATTGATCACAACAATGACTGAAGAAGAACACGATGCAAAACTCCTGGGAGTACTGCAAACGATTGGAGAGAGAGGACTCTCACTCAAACTAGAAAAGTGTAAAATTAAAGTAACAGAAGTGACATACCTGGGACATGTCATAACGAGAGATGGAATACAGCCCAAAGCGAAATTAGTTCAGACTATATCAAAGATACTGCCACCAATGAATAAGGATCAACTACGTCTCGGGAGGATAGCTCTGGGGCAACGTGCTCGCCTTGGAAGCAAGACAACGCGGAGCAACACAGGTTTGGTCCCTGGGTCCGTGCTTGGAAACCTCTGGGTTTTAAGCACATTATAAATTAAAATTACAACTAAGCTCATTTTTGGGGATGGCTGAATACTATTCAAAGTTTGTTCCCAACTTTTTGGACAAGACAGAAAACATGAAGAAAAATATTATTTGAATGGTCTGTACAATGCCACAAGGAATTCACTGAAATAAGAGGGTGGAAGGAGCACCCACACTGCAGATGTTTTTCCCATCAGCAACCAACATATTAACAATGGAGGCCAGTGGCATTGGTCTAGGTTGTGTACTCAAAAAAATACAAGAAGGAAATAATGTAACCATAGCATTTTCTTAATGTGTTCTAAATAAAGCAGAAAGTAACTCCACGATTGAGAGAGGCCCTAGGAATTCATTGGGCACTTCAACACTTTAAGACATTGCTGTGCAGTCTACCAGTGACTATCAAAACAGATCACAAACCATTGGTTCATATCATATCCTCGTCTAAATCACTCTCGGTTTCGCCAAGAATCAACAGATGGCTAGTAGACATAATGAAATATAACATCAAAGTGGTGTACGTGGCAGGACACAAAAATGTTGTGGCGGACTGTTTGTCAAGTTTACCATGACATGATTCAGAGAGTGAGAAAGGAGTAGAGAAGAATGCGTCATAACAAATATTCAACCAGCCATTTCCAAAGATGAATGGGAAGAGTCGAAAATAGGAACTGAAGAGATGATATGGTTAGAACGCATGGTTCAAGAAGGATGGAAAGCAAAAGAACAAAAATGTCAAGGATATTCTCAAGTTAACAGTGAAATATGTGTGGACAAGGGTGCATACTCGGAGGTGAGCATCTGATTCCCCAATGTCTCAGTGAAAAAATCCTTCAATTAGCACACAGACACTTGTGTATGTACCTGACCAAAAGACGCTTAAGAGAAAGATATTGTTGGCCGAACAGAAATTAAGTTGAGGAACTCGTGAAAACATGCCAACCTTGTGCAAAATAGCAACAAAAGACTGCATAAGACACCTTTTAATTCCAATAAAAATACCTGATGAAGTGTGGTGCAAACTGGCAATTGAGATCACCGGCCCATGTGTAACACTAGGAGATTACAAGATTTAATTATTTGCGTAATGGATTACACTTCAAAATGGGTAGAATGGGGTGAAACAGAAGAGTACATAAACACTGGAAAAGTTATCAAATCTTTAGAGCAAGCATTCAACAGAGGGAGATCCAGAGGAAATATTGACTGACAATGGTGTCCAGTTTGTGTCTGATCAAATGCAAGAGTTCATAAAAAAAATAAATAAAAGAAAAATGCTTAAATCACAGATGCATATCACGTTACCACCCCATGGAGAATGGTCTGGTGGAACTAATGAATGGAGTAATAAAAAACACAATATAGCTAGCAGCAGTGAATGCTTTACCATGGAAAGATCCATTGAAGGAAACACTCAATGCATATAGGATGACGCTGCATTCCTTCTACAGGCGTTGGACCATTCGTAATGATGAGTGGTAGAGAATTGTGCAATAGACTAAATCCATTTTTGAAAGAGAAGAAACATGCCAAAAACATACTGAAGAAAGTGTAAGAGAAACGACACTAGTACAAGGAGCACTACGACAAAGTAAAAGGTGTCCGCAATGCATCGTATAAAGTAGGAGATTTGGTGCAAGTAAAAAACCCACAAAGAGTATTAAAGGGTTTATCAAAATACCATCAAAAACAGAAAATTAAGGATGTGGGATGGAAAAGTGTTCAACTCATGGATGGCACAAATGTGATGACATTGTCCCTACTTCAAGAGAAAGAGAGATCTGTACAAGGGGATACATCGACTGCCCTTACTACCCAGGGAAGGAAAAAGATGGAAGTGATGACATTTTTGTTCCAAGACTCATGGTAGCAACATCCAATGGGAATGGAGGAGAAAGATCTACTGGAGTGAGAAGAAGAGATCCCTGTTGGAACAAAGACTATATTTACAACAAAAAAAATGTACAGACTATATTTACTTTTTTAAATGGATTATCATTAGTTATGTTCTAATGTTTCCCTCTTTCCTCAAAGTTCATTCCTGCCTGCCTCACCCTTTCCCTCCCTTTCGTTCATTGTCCTATGGGGGCTAGATGTTATGTATGTGGGTTCTAGAGCCCCCTGCGTGGCAGCTCCAGAACTCGTGTGTGAGACAGAGGCGGTTGGTGACTGTTGTGGAGACATCATCCCTGTGACCGCTGCTGCTGGCCCCCTTAATAACCCCACCAAGTTTATTATTGTGTCCGTGTCCATCCTTGATGCACATGCAACACAAAAAGGTGATTTACATCTTTGTGTATCCATGGCAACTACTGTATGCAAAATTACGACCGGTAACATGACTGCTCCTCTAAATATGGCCCCAATGACACAAAATGGTTTATCCACCATGTTCATCTCTGATCTTTTGGGTTTCTTCACTTTAGCTCGCCTATACAGGCTAGAGCAAGTCTGGATCTACAGACTAGAGCCTCGCCGTTTAAATGATATAATACATAGTTTAACTTTACTTGCCTAAAGTTATTTTGTTTTTCTTGCTTGAATTTTAATATTAATGTACATTGTCAAGGGGTTACCCCATTAAGACCAGAGGCGGCATGTGCAAAATAGTGATTGATCTTTGCCCACAACAGCTAGTCAACATAACCATTATGACTGAGACTATAGGTCATAGATTTTTCTGGCATTACCTCTGGCAGTACCTTGCTGTCTTTTGCATGAAGAGGTACAGTGCGGAGTACCAAATTTAAGTTTTATGTTTCATCTTCCTGATCTGTTCATTCTTATACGCGCATTGACTAGGACAAGATGGCGGTGCGTTTGCAGGCCATGTATTGATTTAAAAATGGCCAACAAGTTTGCATCGAGCCTTTGGAAATACACAAGCTTGGATGTGCATGTCATAGTTTTCGATGCGCGATAACCCCCCCCCCACACCCAACATTGTGGCCAACAGCGGGAGGCGTAAGGCATTGTGTTGGCGTCAGCAGCGTGAGGGTGAGAAGACGCATCTCACTGTATCTTACGTGATAGATGGATACAGGCTTGCAAACTCGCACTCACGGAGCATGAATATAACTTGCCCACTGTTTTGTAGATCTCCCAGTGATGTGGGGTGCAGGAAATGCTGTAGTAGTGATTGGACTTTACAATGAGGTGAATGCAGGGTGTGCCCGCTGTACTGGGGGCTGGTCTTCCTAGTAGGCAACTATAACATACCTGCATTGGCACTTTTTAGTATGCTCACTTGCCATTGTATGGTTCATACAAATCTATATGTATGCTCCTTAGATTCAAAGAATGGTGGATGGTAGCAAGTGATCTCTATGAACCCTTGCAATCAATAAAAGATAGAGTACAAATTCGATTGCATAGTGAGGTAAAAAGCTCATGAGATCTAGCATGTGGTGAAGGGTTCACAAGTGGCGGACCAGTGTATCTTGTGTATGTTTAGTCTTCTAGTCACACGTTGCAGTGAAGAATTATTGGACACCTATGGGCCTTTCTTCTGTTGTTATTGTGGAGTTGTCTTCTCCTTTCTTCTTTTTGTTTTTGGCACTATGGTTAGTAGATTCAGATTCCGGGTAATTTAGTGGTGTTACTTGGTGGGTTGGGCTTCGAGGGTGTACCGGTCGGGTGCCGCTCCTTCTCCATTACCGGCCTGTCTGAAAATGTGTAGCATTGGGTCAGGACCCTATTGAAAATAATGACATTTGTTAGGGAGAACTCTCAGATATGTGCTAATTCCTCTCTACGTTAGAGACCCCCAGCACCTTTGCTGGATTTTGAGGACTTTCATTTTTTACCTGTAGAGTGCGAGACCCTTTTTCCCACTCTCTCATGTATTTTTTTCTATGAGATGAAAACTGTTTCTTTTGGTTGTGGAGTCTGACAATATCATAGGCATGTTCTTTTAACTTTGTGACACACAGCACCTTCAGTTCAGTGGCACAGGGAAGTCTTTCAAATTTCCAAAGGTCTAAGTACCTTTCTCTTGGATAACTGTTTCCAAGAGCAGTAAAGTGAAATTGACTTTACTTACCTTTGTAACTTTCTAGACCCAACACACACTATCTTACAATAGGGTGCCGGAGGGGTTAGTTAGTATTCCCCCTTGTCTAGTTTCTCATGTAACATTTTTTGTTACCCTTTCCTCGATAAATGGCTGGTGGCAGTGGTTTACTTTTAACTACTGTGGTGTGCTTTTACTGCAGGCTGCGTTCGTAGCTACGGTAAAGCACCCAAGGGTACCATTTTTGTCAAAATGGCTCGGTATTCTTTTTTCACCATTTTCTTTGTAGAAAGGTCCTTGAGATTTACTCTGTGCGCCAAACCAGATTTAGCCCCTTTGTTCATTTTGTCTTTGGTGGGATTCACAAGTGAAGCCTGCCTCTGGCTCCAGTATGTCTGGCGGAGGCAGGAAGTGAGGTAGGTAAAACTTTCTGTGCTTAATCCCCTTGGTTACAGGAATGCACCCAAAGGCGATTGGCCGGCTGGCTGTCTGGCAAGGACAGCCACCCTGCTGTTTGACCTACAGCTAAGCTGGAATGAATGGGAGAAACCTGCATAAAAGGCAAGGCTTTTTGGCTTGGAAGGCAGAGTCGACCACTGGACGAAGGAATCCGAAGACGAACTTGGAAGAGACGCCTGCTGCAACTCCTGGACCGTTGGTTTGCCTGTTGAAGCCCTGCTGCTGTGCTGAAGCTCTAAATTCGCCTCGACTAGAGAAGCCCTGTAAGGACGACTTATCCCCTTGAGTTGGTGGGGCCAATCGACTCCAAAGTAAGCCTGTCTGGACATCCTCTCAAAGCTCGTTGTATTTCCACTGCTGCTGCTGGAACCGAAGAGCCAGCGAGAGGAACACCAGATTGTGTGCGTTGCTTTTAAGTTATCCAGGAGCTGCAGGAAGATCCTCCGGACTCCCAGGAAGCAGTACTGACCGAGCTACCTCAACAGAGTGCTGGACCCCAGATGCAAGGAAAGCACATCTCGACAGCCAAGAGTCTGCAGTGGTGCTATTTGCTGAGATGCGAGGAGCTGAAACCGCGAAGTGCCACTGAATAGATGTTGGTCCTTTTCTGTCGATGACCGTCCTGCTGTGTTGAGGAGTCCCCAGAAGTCCTCCCTCTTGTCCCCACGACTGAGGCACAGGACCAACAGGATCAGCAGAGCCACACAGGAACAGAAGCCAGCTGGAACCATTTCTTCTAACCAAAGGTACTGTACAGTCTAAGAGAACTTTCCCATTGTTGTGGTAGCCTTACTTGATCTCAGTTGAGACTTGTCTTGGTTGCTTCTGTAGAGTTGCTGACAGATTATTTAACTCGTAAGCCTAATCAGCTTGTGACCCTAACTTGATTTTCTTCTTTTCTACAAAGATTTCTAAAACATTGTTCAAGACTTTTAACTATCTGTAAGAAGTGCCTCAGCTCACCTAGACTTTTGTCCAATTGACTTTGGCCTGGCTCGGCTCCCTGAATTACTCTTCTTCCCTTTGACCTGGTGTTTGGTCTTCCTTCCAGGAAGGGGTTAACTTACTTTGCATTGGGGGTTGGCAAAAGTACTTACCTGCTTCAGAATATTTGTGTGATGTCTTGCTGTGTTCTAATAACCTTTTTCTCGAGTATTGCTCGAAAGGCAACAGTGATATATTAATGTCCAGTGTCCTAGCTATTTAAGTCACCTGGGGTGTAGGTAGTGCTTGTATACCATCCCAAATGGGTATTTACTGATTTAGCGAAACTAAGGGTGTGTATTTTGGAGTGTATTTGTGCGTTACTATTATATTGCCACCTCTGAAGAAGGCTTACTTAAACTAACTTAAATAAATTAAACATTGTGAATCTCTGTGTAACTCCCCTACTGCACACATTGACCCCTCTTGAGATGAGCCTGGCTGCTCATCACGCTACCAACCTGTGCAGTACAGACTTATACCAAAGGTTGGGTTCCTATTGCCTGGAGGTCATGGTTGTTGTAGTGCACCCAAAGGGTACTGCTCCAAATCTTGCCTAACAACATTGATTTGTGTTTATTTTTGGTTATCATTGTGGTCTCTACGTTTTAAGATTAGAGAACACTCTCTCTTGCCCTGAAGAAGGCTGGGCTCTTCGGAAACAAACACAGCCCGAAACTCGAGTTAGCATCATCTACTGGCATGAATAAATGGTTCACATGCCAGTAATCATTGGTTACTAGTTGCTATGTTGTACCTTACTATGTATGTAGCTTTATAACACACATATTGCCACGCACAGTACAATAATGGTGCACAGCATATATCATGATGCTGTTGATGGGGAATGATTACCTGTTGTGCTTTTTTAATAGGATTGATGCCTTTTATGTTTGATGTATTTGCTGTGTTTGTTGGATGATTGAAGTTAGAATGTGGATGGATGTTTGATATGATGGTCTTGGTGGATGGTTTGATAGGGGGAATATGTGTTCACCCTCTAATTTTATCAGAATTGTTTATACTGAACCATTCATTGGCACTTAAGGGGTTTAAAAAGGAACTCGAGCCTAGCTAGCGGTCTTGTATGCGGAAGCTGTTTTCTTTTTGTGCCTCTGTAGAGCGCCTAGCCACAACCATAGTAGTATCTAAGCGCCGAGTCCTTGTCTATGGTGTATTGTGCCCCCTACTACTTTGAAATGGGATATTTGTGAACATGGAGACTGCCTTCTTACGGGGCAGCTGCATGTAAAAGGCTAGTAGGGAAGTGGCAAGGTCACGTGCAAGTGTGGGATGCTGGACCGTGATGGCGTACCACAGACGACAGTAATGGTCATTAGAGATATCACCAGAAGCCAACACCCCTGAAAGGCCATTAGGGCTGGGATAGAATCGGATACATTAACCCACGTGCCCTTCCTGTTTAATTGATAACAACATTCATTTTTGCTGTCGCTGGAATTAAAGCCAATTTTAGAAGTTTCTTTTCATCAGAACATATTTCCAGGCTGCAATAGCGAGGCTTACTCGGCCTGTCAACTTTCGCAGGTTAGTAGAAAAGGTACAATTCAGTTCGGTATCATTAAAAACTTGTATTGGAAAAGGTGAAAACACCGGCCCGTTTGTAGTATGCACTATATGAATGGTCATATTTTACTGTGGACTTGTTTGGGTAAGGGAACGTCCTGCCTATTGGATTGCTTACTTCCGGCAGAGACATGTGTCCAGCAGGTCACATACTAGAACCTGGACATTACAGCTTTTCATCTTCCACATGTGTCAAATGAGTAGCCTGAGTTAGGCAATATTAACACTGATCAATAAAAAAACAAATAGTTCTGTTTTCCTGCCCGGATTCGAACCTATATTTCTGTAGCAGGCCCTTAACACACTGAGCTAGTCTGATATAATAATTTCCTTTTGTCAGATGGAAAACATGGGAATTTCGAAGAATGTTGGCCTCACTGTTATAATTACAAACATAGTAACAGCTGACCATCTTTTTTGTTTTATTGTTTGAAGCGCAGACCTAGCTCGAGAGCTGTATAGAGTGTGGGTAGCTAGCATTTGGGCTAATTTCATGAAATGCAAGAGCTCTGTCCCCATTTGCTTTGGTTCTGCCTGGACGTGTCGTATGCAAAAGCTCTCAAAATGGCGTAGGTGTAATTACAAAAGGGCTCGGAATATGGCAGGGCTCTGGTTATACCAGTGCTGCGATTATGCCACAGTTCAGATTTTGGTAGGACCCGGATTATGCCGGATGGGTGAAGTTTGCAAACCTCGGAGTTCAAAAGCAAGGGGTCAGCCATTTACACTTTACCTTTACACTCCACCACGGTCCTTTAGACGGACCCCTCTGGAGGCAGAGGAGCACACAAACATGTCCATCCTGTTTTCCTTCACAGACTTCAGAGAACTTTAATGCTAGCATGTATTTCCATGCTGGTGTTTCGTTAGTTACCCCCGAAGCACAGAGTGACGTGCTTCTGTGCCCTGCCTTTTGTGACTCTGGCATCTGGGTTCACGCTATTTAGACCACAAACTGGGGAATTAGGAGAGATCCCATTAATGAGACGCTTGGGCGAATAACTTGATGGAAACTGGGAAGCCTGGGAGCGATTTCAAGGGCATCCATGGAGAATCCACACCAGGGGTCTCCAACTAGTGTACACGAGAGCACCAACCCCTGACCCCCTGATTTTCAGCATCACCACAGAAATCACTCCCATTTATAGTACATTTACTATCTTCAGTAGGGGAAGCTAAACGCCTGCAGCAACTGACAAGGTAGGCAAAGTATGAACAGTGGGGACAGCCAGCACTGTTCACCATTAAACTACCCCACCATTCATATCGCCGCTAACACCAGTTCTCTACTACACATCGCACACCGCTCTAGTTCATCCATAGTTGCACGCTAGACATCTTTCAAAACAACAAATCTAGGTGTGGTTTTCATTGACTGCTATATTTTGAAACTCCGGCTTTCTCCCACTATCTGGGAAATTCGTACATAGGTGTCTCTCCCTAACTGCTGTAGTCGGACATCAGGCTCAATACTCTCTAACCGTAGAAGACAATTGTAGGGGGCTCTCGGTCTCAACCAAACTTGAAGCATCAGGTCGGGTCCTTTCCCTCCCCTCCAAACCAGCCAACCACCGAGTGAGTTCCTCCCCCTACTGCGCCTACAAACTTGGGCCCCTCTACACTTTCGTCCACCTTACACAGGAAAGTGGAGCACTAGGATACTGTCTCGCCACCTGGGTAATACCTCAGACACCCCTCTATCGAGATAGCCAGACGCCCCAACAATAACCGTAGAATCCTATGAAGCCTTGGACTTCATCCTTACTCTGTCCCCAAGCCAAGTTAGCTGTAGGGTAAGAACTCCCCAGTCACTCTTCCTCCGGCAGCTTTCCCACCTCGATCCGATTACCATCCCATATAGCAAGCCACAAGAACGCCCAGATCACACTGTTATACCTATACAGAATTGTGAATATCAGCCGGCGTCTCGTCTAGACAGAATTGTGAATATTAGCCGGCGTCTCGTCTAGACAGAATTGTGAATATTAGCATGCCTCACATCTAGCTAGTGATGCCACTAACCAACCCTACAAAAATATCTCACCCCTCTGCATTCACCTCTCAAACTCAAAACGCAACCATATGTCTAAAGCACAACATACCACATGCACTTCACTACACGGCAACAACAAAACAACCGACACATTCTCGCACAACAGCACATGACGGCTACCAACTGAAAAGCACACCTAAGCTCAGCGACCGGTTTAAACCGAACTGAGGCTGCCAAGAGCAGATGACAGCTCTCTTGCTCTCTTCGCGCTCAACCTTATTAACCTATCCTACCCTCTTTCCTTTCAGATCTGCCAGGAGACCACTCCGGTGGTGATAGTGCGCCGAATAAATATCCTTTAACATATTCACATTTATTTTACATGTATTTGGCTTTCGAGAAACAGACTTTCAAACCAGTGATCTACTCCTTTGGAGCACTTCGTTTTTGCAAAGTGTGGCGGTGTTGAAGATAAAGATGGTTCAAGTGGGAGGGAATGAGTTCTGGGTGTCTGTCTGCCCAGCGAGCCGGGTGTAGTGTGGGTGGTGGGTGAAGTCAGTGGTTCTGTTGCCACCATCTTATGTCTTCATAAATCCTCCAAAAAGATGTCTGTGTTGATCTGCAGAAGAAAAGTCATGATTCAGACAGAGCGGAGAGTTGTGGCCACAGCATAGATTTTTTTCTTCATACACTTGGTATGGCTGTGAGTCATGTTTCCTGGCTCTTTATTTTCCGCACGTGATTTTATGATTGAATACCATGAAGATCTCTAATTAGCAAGCATTGTATTTTAAAAATAAATGATGGTGTTCCATTTTCTTTAGCTCAGCGAAGAAACGGAGCAGGCCGCTTTGGATGCCGACCAAGAGGCTGAAGAGGGAGAACCGGAAGATGACAGTCCAGAGGTTTTACCAGGTGCGGAAAAACAGCTGTCCTCGTACTTTACTGACCAATGTCACTTCAATCTTTCATAACCTGCTTTTTCCAAGCATCCGGCTTCTCCATTCCAGAAGCCCTGGCTGTTCAGCAGGGGGGGTAAGGGACTCGGAACATCATTTTGGTATCCTGCCCTCTCACACTTCCCTCGTCTTGAGCTGAGAACTTGAAGTCCGAGTAATTTACACCCTATTTTTATTTGTGGGTGACATTGGCAAAGCCAAAGTCTCCAGTGTATTCTGAGTATATTGGCTTTTGGCGTGGTGCAAGGAAACATTTTAGTTTGGCTCTCTGTTGCTGCAGCCCAACGTTTGGAGGCCAATTGACCAGATTGAAAGCTGCTGGATACCTGTTGTGGTTCAAGGTAGAGAGTTCGATGATTCACACACAGACCAGCTGTGGAGCCTCAATTGTAGTTCCAGGAGACTTCTTTATTGTACATATTTACAAGTATACAGATCCAGTTGTTATTGACTATAATACAGGTAAGTAGACCCGCAGGGCACCCACCGGCCATCCTCGCATCACCAGCTCAGGCCCCCAACTGACACACAGAACATTCAGATACAACGCTCACCCAACATTCTCCTGAGCTGCCAATCGTAACACTCGCCAACATTCTACCAGCATGCATCAATGGCCAGCAGGACAGGACATACATTACAATACGACCTCCCTCTGGCTGCTCCAGTCCAGTGACATGTGAACCGAAACTATAGTAAAAACATCTTCCAATTAGGAGTAGAAAAAGTAGTGACCCATACAAAAAAAGATGTGGGTCCGAAAAGTGTGGTCTATAACAGAGCTTCAAAAATAGGAAAGGGTACACTTAAACTGAATCCAGTAGTCCAGAGACCGCAGGAAGGACAGTGCCCCCAGGTCGCTGTTGGTACTCTTGTTTGGAGGGGAACTGCTCACTGTTTCAGTTCTGGACTATTCTTGTGGGCGGGCCCAGATTTATATGGAAATGAATAGTGCTCCTCTATGAAAGGTGCAGTGGGCTAAAACAAGACTGTAGGCCCTGCTCAGTGGGAAGCATCCAGTAGAACAGGGTTGTTGGCCGTAATGCATTCCCAGTCAGTGGCTTCCACATTTATCCTGCATAATCCAATACACAGCTGGCAAGAGGTCAATAGGAGTAATGGGGAAACACCACAGCCCTCCTTGTATTTCTTTTGCTCGAGTTAATAACCAATATCTTGACAATATAGTAATTACAAAAGGCCCCCAGTAGTTTATTATTGCTATTTACACGTGAGTGAGTGGCGCAGCGTTGTCAGTAAATGGCAGGGGCACAACGCCCTGGACTCCCAACGTGGGTACATCCAGTTCCAGGCATACCTGTAAATCATTCCAGAACAGGCTAAACAGGGTGGTAGCCAGCCTGGTGCCCATCTCTATGAAAACAATAGCCCCATCATTTCTCCAATCAGACCATATCTTGTCTCTTGCCATATTACCATTGTTTTTTGTCTCTAGTATCGCCACATACTAGTACCTCAGCTTTGCCTCGTCAGCGACTCCCATAGCATCTGCCTATTTGTGGAGCGACATTTGTTTTCAGCCGTACACATTTCTTTCTCTTTCTTTGTTCTCACTGGGGAGTGTGGTGCGGGTTGGAATTGAAATTGTGAAAGAGAAGTCTATTGAAGAATTAAAGGCCGATTGGAGGTTTTGTAAGGGCTTTAGATACTGAAGGCCTAAAATGTGATGTAATGTATATGAATTTTTGTCCTGTGTTGCTGAAATCACATCCCCCCCGACCCCTGACCCCCCCCCCCCTTCTGTGTGTACACGTGTGCATTTTGCAAATAAGGCGGATTGTCAGGGGGGTTTGCTTCGTTGGAGGTTTTAATGGTATCGCACCAAAAGCTCATGAATAAAAAGTAAAATACGCTTTTGTTGCGCATTCGGCTCGGTTAAAAAAAATAGATACTAGCCCATAATGCCGAACAAGGGGGGGCGGGGGTTGCAGGGGTGTCCCCTGTATACAACAAATGTAAAGTGGGGGGCAAAAAGGCGCATTCGAAAAAAAGCTTTGAGTTACAAAATGGAAGCAAGTCGTCTCTGCTATTTAGTAACTCGAGCTTTTCCAGTGCGATATTTTAACGTGGATCCAGATTTAATGTGCGCGTGGACGTACAATTCTGCTATTGTGTGAAAAGGATTAAATGTAGCAGGGCTTCAGGTGCCCCAGAGGTAAAATGCTGCTCAAATGTTTCTCAAGGGGAAATGGGCACATGGCCGCATGCCTTCGGATCGCATCCAGAATTCCTATTTATGGGGGGTACACAGAAGACCACAGTAAAAGTGGGGAATGGCTACCTTTAATGGGCAAAGAAAGTGCTTGATGTGATTTCTATACTGCCATTTCTGAAGTCTTGAAAAGACCCGTTATGGGCTGGAAATGATACGATAGTCATCACGCAACCTGCTGGGAAACTGTATGCCGTAATGGGGGGGTTACAAGCTAACCTCACATGGTAATACTGGACTGATTCCAAGACTAGCAGAAACCAGGATAGGATGAAACCTGCACTGTAATGTGTATATAGGTGGATTCAATGCATAAAGCGAATCATTTCGTTGCAGTTTGTTCACATATTGGGGAAAACTGTACAGACTATTTTAAGCAAAGCTCTCTTGGTGGGCAACTTCCCCCTCTGCAAGCTTCGTTGGCTCAAGGGTTTTCTCCGGCCTGTTCATAAATGTGGCTTCTAATGGCAGAGACGCACTGGGGCAGATTGATAGCTTTGCATTTCAAAGGCCACTGGCTGAAGGTGAACCAGTGCCAATTTTAAGATTTTGCACGAAGGACCAATGCCTGAATCTGAGTTGCCCATTACACGTGCATGCTGTTGCTGGCATGCACTCCCAATGCCATTCATACTGGCATGTATGATGTAACTGAACTACAATGACGCTTTTAAAGTGAAACAAAAAAAGTAGCCCTTTATACATTTCTATTTTTCTCGCCTAACCATTAGTACGATTGTTAAAGAAGGATGAGAACTCTTATGCACTGTCCTATTTCAATACCTCAGATCTCAAGTGTGGGAGTGAATGACCAACCCTGGTGTGGGCTACCATCCGGGGTGTCTGTAGGAAAACACTGTCATGGGTTACCAATGCCAAAGGGTGGCATGTGTGTCCATTTATAAATATAAATACAGTTAGAACACATGTGTTACTTTGCCATTGACCATTGTAAACTTTCATTTGTTTAACATTTTGTGAGAGAACCCTGGTTCAATATGATGCTGCCATGAGTGAGCAGAGACAATTGGAACAGTGTGAACTATTTAAATGCTTTGTATTATAGCATACTTGCCAACATTCTGTGACCAAAAAGATGTAGGATTTTTCAAGTTTCAAAAATAATAATTTGCATAACAATGACATCACAGGAAAATACAAAACATACATTGTTGGCACCATTGCAGCATTCTAAAATACACAACCCATCAAACAGCACAACATGGAAAGATGTTCAAATGTTAAAAATGAATAATTCTGAATGGTAAGTTAACATCAAATTCAATTACAGAGGAGGTAATCACACAGAGCTGGTAGGCAACGTTTGCCACTGCTCTGTAGTAGCAGCCCAGGCAGTACATATGTATTCCTGCAGTGCAAGATGAACACCGAATGACATGGAGACTGATACACCCACAGTCTGATGGGCAGGTTCTGTGTGATGGTGTTACGCTCTGCCACCTGCCTTCACTAGTGGTTCACCTAAGGGTTTTACCGGCAAGAGTGCAGGACAGAGTCACGTAGCTGTCAGGTCAGTGGATTGGTCTGAGCCCAATCAAAGTAATCACCTACCAGCCTGCCTTAGAGTCACAAAGTACCTGGCACTGTAAAAAGCAGTAGGATCTGTCACCCAAATCTGTAGGTGGTAGGACTGCTTAAAAAGCAGTAGCCTACTGCCTAAATCTGTAGGGTTGGCAAGTATGTTATAGGTATATATGGAGTAACGCTGCAGTCGAGCAATGCATCAGTGAGCCTTTCTGCTGGGTGTCCCAGTTTTGGTAGTTGAAAAAAATACAATGAGATGGTGATTATCATCTAACGTGGAGAGCTGGGTTTTGAACCCGGGTTTCCTGGTTCATGAATTTTCAATTTTTACCGTCCAGTAGACAGTTCTACCTTCAGTTTTTTTTAACAGCAACATACAATGTTGTGCATTTGTCATTCACAGGCTGATTCTCTTCAATAAATCTGATTTGTGAACTCGCAGTCTCCAATATTATGTGTATCTGTATTCTATATTGGAGTGGTACAGTTCTACTTTTTGGCCTTGTAATGAGCAGATTAATGCTTACCCTATTCTGTTGCACTTGTTTACAACCTCGATGATTGATTGTAACTTTGATGGTGCCGTGCAGGATGATACGAGAACAAAAGCATTTTGTGGGCCTTTGTAGCAGGGTCTGTAAGCTTCAGGCTTTATGCCTCAGATTCCAATTTTACATGTTAGGAGTATTTAAGCAGCCAGCAGTGGCTAACCGCTCACCTAATAGTGACATGATGACCGGCAACACCTCCGCTTCTCTGCTGTCCGTTGGACCCATTCTTTATTTGTCCAACACCAATTCATGTCTATAAACGTAAATTACAATGAACTGTGAAAGTAAATACTTTTGGCTTTGCCAATGCTTGTTTGAGGTTCGTAGTAAAATGATTTATGCACATTAGCTCAAATGCAAACCTATAAAGCAACTCTGCCCTCTTAGACAAAGACAATTTCCTGGAGAAAATCGTTTGCATTTGAGCTAATTTGCATACCCACAATGCCTTGCTATTGTGGCTCAGAACTGGAGGTGTACTTCAGTGATGGGTACTAGGTTGTGTTGTGGAATGTGTGTCTTGGCTCAAATGGACTTTCCTACTTTCACATTTCTGGTGAAAAGGTTTTTTCAAACCCTTTTAAACCCACCATAACTTTCTTGGTGTTGTGAAAACATGGCTAAATGCTCCAACCACAAGGCTGTCGGGACTATACTGCACTGATGATCCATAATAAGGGTGTGTAGTCCTGGCAGCCTTGCACAAGTCTGTTTTCGGTTGATTAAGCTACGCATAAAGTAGCACTGCCCTCTTAGACCATTACAATTTCCTGGAGAAAAGGGTTTGTGTTTCAGCTAATTTGCATACCCACAATGCTGTGCTGTTGTGGCTCAGAACTGGAGGTGAACCTACAGCGATGACTACTAGGTGGCGTTGTGCAATGTGTGACTTGGCTTAAATGGACTTTCCTACTTATATATTTTAATTATAGAAGGTTAAATGATAAAATGATTAAAGGGATCCTCCTGGACTTTCCTACTTATATATTTTAATTATAGAAGGTTAAAGGATAAAAGGGGTAAAGGGATCCTCCAATTGGGGGGAGAAACAGAGGGGGAGAAGACAGTGCTGTATGACTGTTAGGCAGAAACCTGTGCAGTTCGCTTTGGGAACACTGCAAAAGATTTAGGACTCCAGGTGTTAGCAGTAAACCCACTTGGTAGCAGTCTGTACCACCCGGATTTACCTGGTAGCTGTGGCTGAGCAGTCAGACTTCCCTCAAGAAGAGTTAGGCAGTATGCAAAGTATACACAAAAGGCACTCAGATACAATAATACAAGCAAACACTGACCAGAGCTTTGGTATCAAAGTATATAATTATTTATTTAAAAACACACTGTTTGAAACACTCCAGCACTCTTATTGTAAAACACTCTAAACACAGTTACTATTATAATATATACAACCCTTATTCCTTATCAGATACGTGTTAGTTAACACCACTTCTTTCCAGACAGAGGTGAGCGCTTAAGATGGCACTCCAATAAGTTCATGAGGAAGGGAGGGAAAAAGACAGAATATGGAAAGATACACCACTCTAAGATTTAGGAACACTTTTAGCAAGGCAGAAGAGCAAAAGTCACTTGTGAGCCAAAGTCCATAGGCTGGGCCCACTCTTGGAGAGAGCAGAGCACAAATGCGCCCAAGATCACACAGTTACACTAGGCTTTGAAAGTCTAGCAGAGAGTTCAAAAAGAGTTTAGAGAGGCTCAGAAAAGTTTAGCCAGGGTGTCCCAGGCTAACCCAGGTTCGAAAGCCAGGGGCTAAATCTACCCCGTACAGTCGGTGGCAGGGGAAGCCAGACGGAACACGGTACCTTAAGTGGAAAGGATCCTCCAGCGGTGGCAGTTGTTCCTTGCAGCGGGTGCAAGTCTCGGTGTCGTCCAGGGGATGAGAAGATCTCGACTTGGAGGAAAGCTGAAGGTCGTTGCACTGCCAGGGAAGAAACCAGCCGCAGAGTTTTCCGGTTAAAGGTATTACCCTTTATTTCGCAGTCATGGTATTCCGGTTGCCGGGGTGCTTGGCACAGGCAACGCGGCCACGAGATGCGTCGGGAATGTGAAAAGACGGTGAAACTGGTTATCCCCACCAGTCAAAGGAAGAAGACTCTCCGGCGGGAGATCGCCTCTGTCATTGGGAAAAGTGGTGAGACGGTCCAGCAGGGCTCCACCAGTGGTGTCGTTGTGGCAGGTCGGCTCAGCTTCTCCCTCGTCGGATTCTTGGGTCCTGTGGCGACTTCTGAAGTTCCAGTCCCCAAAGCCCTGCTTTTATGCAGAAAACTCAGCCTAGTTGTCACTCAAACGTGCTAAGTGGTGAGCCGGCCGGCTCACCACTTGGGCCAATCAGGACGGAGTGCGACTTGAGTTGCCTAGGCATCTCAGTCCAGGGTGCCTAAATCCCCCTCCATCCCTCCTAAGTACCCCAGACAGAGTGGCACCACTTTGGAGGGCTTCTGTGGAGAAGCCCGCCAAAAAGTGGAACAAAGTGCTCGACCTGGGTTGGAGTCACAGAAGAGAACACAACCGCCATTTTAGAACCGAGTTTTGGCAAAAAATACCAACCGGAGAATTAATAATAATTAAATAAACCAGCGGTATGTTCGAGGCTATCGTAATTATATAAATAAAGATAGTAGCCTCGAACAATGGGAAAATCCCATAGAGAAATATTTGCGGTTAAATATAAAAAGTAGTATCCACTGCCACCAGCCAAAACCCGATCAGGGGGGACAGAAACGTGCCCCCTCGACTAACAGACCTCGGGGCAATCGAATTGCCCCAGCCAGTACGTCCACAATATGATGGTTGGTACTGGTTCTGTTCAGAATTCAAGACTAGTAAAGTCAATGGTGACTTTACATGCCCCTGGAGACAGTAGTCAGTCCCAGGGTATGGAGTCTATACTGAGGGGTCACTATGACACCCCTGTGTTACTGCACTGAGGGTGCTGTGTAACACACAACACAAAAACACATGAAGCCCTATGGAGTAAAAGACCCCATAGCCCTTTAAACACATCTAGAATCAAAGGAACACACTCCAATCATGTCCAAGAGTGAGGGTAAAAGAGTCTCACTCTTGGCAGGAGAAAAAAAGAAACCCCAAAAATCCAGCAAAGCTGCTGGGGGACTCACTAGGTTAGGAAATTCAGCCTAAACAGAGAATTTTCCCTAACAATGACTAAAAAGGAAAAGAGGATTAAGGGTAGAGGCCACTGGTATTGAGAGAGCTTGGGGTCCCTCTGCCCGATATAAAGGGGGCATGACGGCGAAGAGTAGTTTTTGGTGTTTTTGAATAGTGGGGGTTCCGGTTTTGTTATATATGTTGAGTGGGGTGTATTGGTGTGAGTGATGAAGGGGGAGCGGGATATTCCTAACTGGAACAGGGTGGGGAAAGAGGGCGCTAAGGCACCACAGGACCGTATCCTGAGTTAAGTATGTAATAATTTGGGTGGGGCAGTTAAAATTGAGTCATCGACTCCATTGGAGAATATGTGCACCGATTCGCCGTTGTAAAGGCCAAAACATTGAAATTCCATGATGAGTGGGTGCCAGAGACGATGGGGGCATGTATAAACCATGGCCAGAACAGGGAACCAACAACAAAGAGGTTCTGGCTCACATGTATACGTTTTTAGCAGCTCAGTATAAAGGTAAGAAATTAAAGAAAAGGAAGGAGATGTTGGAGCTATGGAAGATGGTGGAAGATTTAGAAGATGCCTGCCTGACCCTGCAAACACCGCGAGCGGGCCATCCCTAACGTATGTTCCAACCCCATCCACGCCCACCTCTTTCCCCCCTCCACTGGCACCCCATCCTACCAACCACAGCGCAAACAATGCAGCCTTACCCACTAGTATGCTAGCCCACAAGCGCAGCATCAGGGTATATGAATCCCACCTATGTCCTGCTGCCCGCCACCGCACCCCTCCCACCTCCTCCTTCGACATGGACCCAGTATCAAAATCATCCAAACACCATAGCGGTTGCAGCCGGTCTAGCTCAAGAGTTCAAGAGTGTAGGAAACTAGAGCAGAGGCATTAAAAAGCACTGAAGAAGAGCTGGCGAGATTATAGTTGGATATCGGAGATGGGCATAAAGCACCTATTGAGACAGACGAATGGAGAGCGGCGGATATTTTGGTCAGATTTGACAGTACAACAATCAAGGAAGTACATCTTGAGAGAGAAGGTGATGGACTTATCCTGAAGGGCAGAATAGGGACTGGCAGCGGGCTGAGAGTTTAGATTGTGAGTCAGTTCGGTCCAACGCGGATGTAGGCGCAGGTGCTGAAGAGTAAGAGTGGGAAACAATGACTTGGGGGACGAGGAGACCCCGCCCATCATATCGCTACGGGTGGAGAGTTTCTAGGGGCCCATGTTACAAAACCACCATGGTAGCATGGCGGTAGTGAATGGAAAGCAAGTGGGTGAAAAAGAAGGTGGTAAGGACAGTGGGGGCAACAGTTTCCGCTATTGCACAAGGATCCGAGGAGGGCACAATATGAACCCTGGCCACACAGGGACAGAAATTATTTGATTAAGGCACTGCCGTTCTCTCACTGCAGGCGCTGCAAAGTGGATATATGCATTTGAGAAGCAGACAGTAGGCATTACTTTGGCTGTGGGCGATATGAAGAGCTTGATTGCTGCCGTGTTGGGAGATTAGACTGATATTTGGGTCAAAGCAGGGTATCTCTGGGTACGGCTAGAGGATGACGACAGAGCCCACTTCAGTGATTGTAGGGCCAGTGTATGGGTGGCACTGCGGTGCACATACCCGGATATACCTGATCTCCAGTTGATAATGCAACAGACTATGAAGGATGATGAGGACCCGGCCCAATATATATTTCAGATACAGGAGATGTGGAGGGCAGAAACTAGGGGACCTTGGGATCGGTCAATAGCATTTTCCGACTTTATGGTCAAGGAAGGCCTTCCCAAGGAAGTGCAAAAAGCAACTTGATAAGGTAGTGAGCATTGATGCAAAGGGGTGGGCGGACATACATTTGATAATTGTACATCATTGTAAACGGTTGAGAAAGAAGGCAAATGGAAACAGCGCAAAGGTCACAGACGGAGGAAGCGAAACTAGTGCAAAAGATGCTAGCAAAGTTGACAGTGGAAGAAGCAGTGCCATGCCACAAGGATCGCAGACAGAGATTGTGGGAGTGGTATGAGTAGCTGCTGCATGGTGAGGGGCTATGATTGGAATGGGGGATACCAAGGACAGTATCCGGGAGGGCCATGGAGAGTACTCCAGGGCATGGGGACGCTTTGCAGTACCTAGGGGAGGAAGAGGTGGTTTTGGAAGTATGGGCCCAAGGGGGCGGGCGTGGGGAGAAATAAGGGGAAATGTTGGACCTGTGGGAGGATGGGGCACTTCTAGGAGCAGACAAGTGGCTGCATATAACCCACAAATGCACCAGTATGTGCAAAGCGTCCAGCCCCTTAACCACAACCCTATGCTGCATAACCACCAAATGCTTTGTATGGCACGCCTCCGCCCATGGCCCCTCCTGCACCGCCACCACAATTCCCGCAGTTACCAGCACCAGTTTCCAACAACACCCCAGCTTATGCAATACAACCAACACAGATGTTGGTCACTCACCATCATTCTGACTCCTGCCCCCATTTTTTACTGTCACATGTTTACTTTGTTAGATAGGGTTGTACTTTATAAGTAGTATATACATTATGTACTTTATTACTCCCCCTGCCCCCTCCCGCTAGGCTTGGATCTATAGGAGTACACTAAATAAAATAGTACAACAATGTGTTATGAAATCCCCAGCCTGGCTCTCCAGACGGCAACTAGTGGTGTGACAAAGGGGGCAGGGACATCCTTGAGTCAGTGGATGAAGGATTTGCAAGTGGTATGGGGAGGTGTCATGCATGGCAGGCAAATTACCTTGGGACCTGGAACACTGTCTTCACACAGAACTGGACCTGGAACACTGTCTTCACACAGAACTGGTTATGCCCATAGAACTGCTAAGCCTTTCTATTCTAAATGGAGGTTGTTTGCTATCCTGCCTGGAAAACGACATTTGCATTATTCACATAGTTGAATTCACGTGATTAGGGATTGTCACGCGTGTTACTGCATTACGTTCATAAGTAGCGTGGGGACGTCGCTCGCTGCTTCTGATTGAACCAACATGGCGTCTGGTAGCTGAAACGTTGATCTGCGTCCTCGCATCTCTTCAGCAACTTCTTTTGGCTTTCCTCCTGCATGTTACTTCCACACGCGAACTCCTGGAGCTGCATTCAAGAAGTTACGGCAGCTTTACTTGTTCACGTGTATCTTTCCACACGCTACTTTCGGCAGCCGTCTTCTAGAAGGCCAACGGACGGCTTTTCCTTCACACGCAAGTTCTGGCAGTCCCGTCTGCGTGTACTTCTGTCGCGTGTAAAAACACACACGGGTTCCTGAAATCTTCATGTGCGGCTTCCCGGCTGCGTGTAGATTGTTCGCATGTAAACCACATGCTGTTTCTAACGTGCTGTTTCCTGGCTGGCTTACCATTGCACGTGTAATTCCACACGCAAGTTGTGCTACGCTTTGGATTTAATCACTGGCACCTGTGATGAGATCAGGTGGATTTCAACTCATTATTCCTGTTCTAGGTGGGAAAGGAACTACTGCCGACAACCGTTCATTTGAAGGTGATTGTGCACTGTACTTTGGACGCTATCCTGTGGTGCACCAACCCGGTATCTAGCGTGAGCCTCGTGCCGTTCGGGATAAGTTTTCCTTACTAACCTTCCCTCTTTTGTCATTGTTTCCTTATTTGGATTTCTTCAGAGACTTGTTGGCACAGCCTCCAGTTCAGAATATACAGGTTAGTGTTGTACTAGGTGCTATTGCTGTGCTATTAGTGAGAGTTAATGTTGGGACACTTCCTCATTATACTTTATTGTATCCTAGGCTGACTTCCAATGATGTTTCCACGCGCTTTCCAGTGATCCCTCTCTCTGCCTGTTTTATTAGTCAGAGAGTTGTATCATTTGGAAGGTCTATTTTGACTTCACTACTGTCAAGTCGTTTGCTTCATCAAGGATCCGGAAGAGCCCTACCAATTGTATTTTTTATGGTTATACCTGTATCCTTTTTCATAAGATACTTGGGTGATTTATGACGGGAGGATCCTCTGGTCACCCTCACTTGGTCTCTGTCACTGGGCAAGGGACAATCGCATGCAGCATCTCTCCCTTGGTCCTGCGCTATAGCTGGATCTTATTCCCCTCAGGATAATCTTCCCACAGACACCAGTGAGCCAGACTGTCTCACAAAGACTCTAACCCTTGGATGACTCGTTCCCCAGTGAATGGCCTGTCCCTTTACGCCCAACATCCTCTAACTCTGAGAACTGGTGACAGTATGGAACCAGTAACTGAGTTTTTTTTTTTACCAAAACCAAAAAGGATCTGTTTCTATATTCCTGCTAATGAAAACTGGCCCTTTAAGAGAGTTGAACACTGTGGCCAGGGGAATGGGAAAACACTTAGCGAAGGAATCAAATCTCCTTATTGCAGATAGTGAACACTTGCTCAGATGTCCGAGGCATATTGCATTTTGCCCTTGTGCCCACTCGGGCAGAGCATACAGACATCAGAGGCACATTACGTTTCTCATTGGCACTGGCAGCATCTTCGGACATCAGAGAGAGATTACCTTTTTCTCTTGCTCTTGTTCGGTGAGCATGTGTAGACATCATGGGACCATTACTTTTTTGTGTGGAATTCTCGCTATGAGCCTGCAAAAGCCTTGTGTCTCTACTACACTCCCCTGGAATACTCACTCAGCACGACAGATACAAACACTGACACAAAAAGCATTTCCCTACAGCGGCACATCTGCAGCATTTTTAACCCTTCTTACCTTTCGGTTAAAACCACCATGGGCACGAGCACACACTCCATAACGCGCATGCACCAAGGGTTTGTGCCATGAGGAGTCCATGGCACTGCATGAAAGGGAAAAATTATCCAAAATGGTAGGTCAGCCTTTGAAATGCTTGGTCCAACATCAAAGACCCAAATCACACTCTTCTGAATCCTGTCCAGAGGCCCACACTCCTGCCTCTGTACAGGTGCAGGCTATCACAGCAATCCCAACTGAATGGGAAGGATCTCAGGGATGTATAAGCGCAAGATTTCAGTTGGACAGTGTGAGTGCTTAGTGTAGAAGCAGGCATCAGGAGCTTGGAGGGCTAGGACAGAGTTTGAAGGAGATTAGAGGCAGAGTAAAGAGTGTGGTGGTGGTGGTGGAGGAGGGTGGAGAGAATGGGGAGCAGGGGGGTTGGAGAGACACTTGGAAGAGGCAGTAGAACAACATCAGTAGGAGGTGAAAAGCGATTGGTAGAAGTGGTAGAAGAACATCAGGAGAAGGCAGAGGAACATGAGGAGGATATGGAGGAGGTTGAAGAGCATCTATATGAGGGTGAGGCACACTTGGAAGAGGTGGTAGGGGAACAGGAGGAGGTGGAGAGAAACTTGGAGGGTGTGGTAGAGTAACATCAGGAAGAGGTGAAGAGACAGGAGGAAGTGATGTACTTTGAGGTGGTACAGGAACATCAGGTGGAGCTGGAGAGAGACTGGGAGGTAGAGGACCATCTGGAGAAGGTGGAAATAGACTTTGAGGTGGTAGAGGAACTTCAGAAGGAGGCGAAGAGGGATTTGGAGAAGGTGGTGGAGTAACATCCAGAGAAGGTGGCAGGTGACAGGGCAGCAAGGAGGGGAAGCATCAGCACAGGGGTTGTAGGGTGATGGAGAAGGTAGAATTCACGACCCTAGAGCAGGGAGGTGATGGGGGCCCTCCTAACGTCTGATTTGTGAAACCTCAATGGAAAATAACCCTATTGCCACTTAAGTTAAAGGAAACACAAGAGGAAACTCTGTGGAGACTAGTGGTATGGAGACCCTCAAAGAAGAAGGCTTAACACTGACCTTAGGCCACAAGGTGTTTGAGGAACAGGGGTTGTGGGGGTGCAGGACCCCCTTTAAACTCTGTGACATGACCAAAAGAAAAGAAACGGAGTGAAGGCAAGAGAGGATGAATGTGGGAACCCCTTAAAATCAGAGACCATGTATCAAGTTCAGTGCGAATATACCTCTGAGAAGACCAGAGGTAGGGTGTAGGAACCCTTTAAGTCTAACCAGAGACTTCAAACGTGAAAATGGGCACAGGGGGTGTTGGAACTCCTTTAATCCCAGAATTCTTGTTGTTTATAAATAACAATAAGACTTGCTTATGTTTCAGTGCCCTTTTGTTGTTTAGCCCACTCGATGTTCTTTTCCAAAATAAACAACTGGAATTTAACTGGTATTTCCATTTAGAGTGTTGTACAAACAAAATGTTACTGAGCACCTTCCTTTCAGCATGAAACTGTTTTTGCATGTCCTAGGATTATTTTCACCCTATATTTTATGTTAACGTTTTTGTGTAGCACGAGCCCAATTCCATAGTTGGAGGAAAAATGTTCTGCAACTGTGCAAAAATTTCAAAATATGCAGGTGATTTCTAAAATCTGCTGAGAATTTTGAAAGCCTATGCTCGTAAGAAATTCTAATTTTTGGAAAGAGCAGATTGGGACTGTCTCTACCCATCAAACACAAGTGTATTGGTGTAACGCTCACCTGGCATCCACGGGGACGTCACTCAGCCTGTTCTGACCTCTTATGACCTCGAACCCTTCCCTGGAGTCTACTCGACTGGAGACTGGGCCTGAAACACAGGATTGGTAGAGTTTAACTCCCTATTGTCTCTGTGTGCTTGAACCCCTTCTTCCTTGGGGTCCAACCCTTCCCTTTGATCCACAGTTCACCTTGGATGAGTGCTCTCCGTCCTGCTTTCAGCACAGGGGCGCATTGATTAATGTGGGCTCGTTACTGCCTAGTTACTTCACTGGCAAGAGTCCGACAAGTAAGTATAATGAGTCTTTTGAACAGTTCTCCAACTTCGTTCCTTTCCTTCCTTAGATGATGGCCGGCGTCCAGGGATGGCGACGTGCTGCTGAGATAAGTAGCGCTGAAGGTGAGTGAGAGCGCAAAGCGATGCAACACTTTCGTTTTTGTATTGAACTGAGTTCTTTTTCTGTGTCTTTTAGGTGCCGCGACGTTTTCAGCGTGGATGCCGGTTATGAAGAAGAAATGCGGTGAGTAAGCGCGGAATGCGGCGCCTCTAGATGTTTCCACGCTAACCTGGAGTGTCTTTTCCCTCTTGCAGATGGATGAGAAGTTCCGGAGACAGAGTTCCCTCAGAGCGGCTGGGATTCAGGTAAGCGTTTGAAGCTCGTACAGTCTTTAAAAATAAGCAAAGATTTGCTGAATGCTTACTAATGTATTTTTTCTGTTCTTTTCCCTTTTCCTTAGGAAGCGGCGTGCCGGGATGGGAATGACACCGCTGAAGATGCCCGCAGAACAGAAGAAACGATGAATGATGGGCAGAAGCGCCGCAAGGTAAGGCTGTTCCTAACGGTGCTCTTGTTCTTGCAGGAGCTGAGCGCAGAAGAAAGATGCAGGCCTACTGGAAACCGATCCGAACACGGTGAGTGTCATGCTGCAGGTGCAGAAAACACAAAGCATGTTTCTCAGCCTGGGCGTGGCTTAAATAGTCTCTGGGTATTCCATGTGTCTCTGGGCTGAACCACACCCAAAAGACTAGACTGCACATGCAGTTCTGGGAACCGAAATATGTGGGGGCATCCATCTTGTCCCCATCAATGCACTACAAGTCCAATCCCCAATGTTATCCAATGGGAGTGAGTGAGTCTGGTGCCACAAGCGCCAAGTCTGACTCCAAGTGGGTCTTTGGAGGGATGGAGAGGCCCTTGAGGGCCATGTAGGTGATTGTGGCCTGGCTCCAGCCTGACATCTTGGAGTGCTGGGGACATGAGGGACAGGAATCATGACAATTGGGTGCCAGATCCCTGGTGCATCAACCTGCTCAACACTCATGATCACAACCAGGTGTAACTCTCCTAGAGACAGCTCTGGGTTGCCGATACTAGGATACAATATATCCGCTGCTCTTCTGAAAGTGGGGATGGGATTGTGAAGAGTTTGCAAGTGAGTGCAGAAGGTGGCTGAAGCAGTGGAAGGGAATTGCAGGGTGGATGAGTGGAGGTGGAGAAAGGTATTGGAGAGGAGATTGGAAGAGCAGAGAAGGGGTGATTTTTTTTTTTTATTTTTTTTTTATTTTATTGTAAAACTGCAGTTCAATAAGTGTATCGAACTTTTGTTACATGGCACTAACTCAAAAAGTTAGTTAAAGTGCTCCATTCAAAGCTAAATCTTTATGTTTTATCCATCATTCCTCGCGCATAAATAAAGTCTTGGTTCGCTTCTTCAAGTTTGGTCTGTGCGCAGTATCGCATCTAGGAAGTTGATTATGCTACATGTGAGCTTAATATTTCTCCCAGCCGAGACAGTGTCCCACCATTCGTCTGCATCGTATAGGATGGGTTTATAGGAGAGCAGGTGTAACTCTCGGGGAATGATAAGCTGAGGGCAAGCTGTTATTAAGTGTTTTAGTGTCTCCACTTCACCTGAGTTGCAAAATCTGCATTTGTTTGAAGAAATGGTTTTAGATCGACGTTGCCATAATGATTCTCTGGTATTCAGGGCGTTCAGTCTGAATTTCAGGAATTGAGTCCTGTGGTAGCGTGAGGGGCAAGTTGTGAGATACTTCGGTAAGGAGTGTAGTTTCAGCATACTCGTCGAGTCTGGGAAAGTGGATTTAAGCGTTGCTCGGTGCTCGTAAGATGATATCCAATCCCAGGATTCAAGTTTTGTTTTTGCGTACTGTGGGCGATCAATCAGCTCGTCAGTAGATATATTGGCGGCATCCATAATGGTTTTTATTTTAGACTTCCATGTTTGAAGTAAGCTCGAATGTGGATTTTCTTTCTCATTTACGAAAATTTCATATGCTGGGATTTGTGATCCAAGCAACATTTTCCTCAGAAGCGATAGGGATTGCCATAATATTGTCATATAAATTGAGTTCTGGGTCAGTTCATATCTCAGAGCCGCCATTGAGATATATTTAGGAAGTCCTAATGCTCATCTCCAAAACCTCCCTTCAAGCTGCTGCCACAGGGAGTGATCAAGATTCCACCCTGTCGCTCCACCAAAGGTTATGGTGGGGATGAATTTCTGCAGATAGAATGAAATTAATGGCGCTATGGAAAATTTTCCAAAGTCTTTATTAATTTTCGCTCCTTGTAGACCTAATTTCGTTGCTCTTTCCAACAGGTCGGTTGACCATGCAGATTCGCAAAGGGAGTTGTTAACCATGATGCCCAGGTATCGAATCGAGGTTACGATACTTAGATTTTCTTTTCCAATAGCCCATTTGAAATTTTGATCTTTCCTTGATGCGCTTTTTCCAATGCACATGATCTTCGTTTTTCCTGTGTTTAGTTGTAGGTCGTTAGCTATTAGATATTCATTTAAGCTGATCAATAGATATTGCAGGCCAATTTGAGTTAGATCAATTAGCACAATATCATCGGCATATACAAGGTATTTAATGGGAGTTCCATTTATCTTTGGAGAGAAACAGTGCGCAGAATCCAGCCAATTCGGTAGATCAGAAATGAATAATTTGAATAATTCAGCAGCAAGTGGACATCCTTGCTTGACACCTTTGTACGTGGGAATTGGCTCCGTCAGTACGCCTTGTGAATTCACTTTCACTTGTATTGTGGTGTTAGTATGCAGAGCTATGAGGGGGTCAAGAATTGAAGCTGGACAGTTCCACCCTCGTAGTTTGGACCAGAGTTTGTCTCGATTTATTGCATCACATGCTTGTCTAAGGTCGACAAATGCGAAAAAGATTTTTTTCTTCGCTTTTAGGGCTTCTAATTTTAGAATGGTTAGTAGGGTTAGGTTTGCGTCAACACCTACTTGTTCAACAAAACCTGTTTGTCGACAGTCTGTTTGATTTTTCTTGGCTGCCCATGCTGTCAGCTTTAGTCGAAGAAACGATCCGAATATTTTTCCCATCGTGTCCAGCAAGGCAATTGGCCGGTAGTTTGAAGGATCGTCTCGGCTACCCTTCTTGTAGATTGGTACCACTATAGCTTTGGACCATGAAGCAGGCGTTTGTCTTGACATTGAGATTTGACAAAACAGACTTTCCATAAATTTGGCCCAATGATGCTTATGTTTTTTTAGCGTGATATTCGAGATTTGGTCTGGACCAGCTGCTCTTGAATTCTTTAGTTTTTGAATGGCCAGTACTAAATCTTCTTGGGAAGGAGTTATGTCCCAAGCTTCAGAAGAGATGAAAGAAAGAACTTGTGGGTCTTGGCACGGCTGTTCGTATACCTTTGTAAAGTAATCGACCCAATTCGCGCTCGAAATTTCATTTGAGATGTTTGGGATTGTTTTTGAAATTCCTCTATTTAATAGAGCCCATATTTCACGCGTGTTTTTGGTGATTATTAACTTGAGCATTGTTTCAGATCGGTCGTCTTCGATTTTCATCGAGTGAGATTTAAGCCAATTTCTGTATGCCCGACGTCGATCTTTTAAGTCCTTTTGTATGGCTTTTTGATCATGTTGGGACTTTCTTATCAGGCGTAGATCTTTCCTCAGTTCTTTTTTTGCTGCAGTGATTTCGTTACTGAATAGATGTTTTGGGCTGTGGCCATATAATCTTGAATTAGCATATTTTGGCAAGAATGCGGCGAGCAACGGAACGTATTCAACGTCATTGGAGTCAGCAAGACTTAATGCTAGTTTCAAGATTTGCGGGCCATTGGTTTTAAGCCTATTTCCGGCAGCATTTGTTGATAGCGGTATATCATAAGTCTCGGGCTGCGGATGGATTTCGTGATCTAGTGATAAGCATAGCATGTCATGATCGCTTTCGGCCTTCGGGACGACCTCAAGTGACACGACCCTTTCGAACAAATTTCGAGAGGCCCAAATGTAGTCTAAGGTGTTTCTACATTGGAGTCGCTTCCAGGTTGTCTTGCAGGGTTGGTCACCTTTTGTATTGCCGTTTACCATCTGACAATTACGTGATGCAAGGGCTCGAGACCAAGATTGGCCTCGGTCAGGTACCTCAGACTCAGGTATCTGGTTGTTTTCCATTGTTTGAGGATTGAATCGAAACCAGCTGCAATTCAGATCGCCACAAACAATCACTGCTAAGTTGGTGTACTTGAGGAAGGCGTCGTCAATTAAAGTTGTTACCTTATCGATGAAATCTAGGGTGGAGATCATTGCTGGATTCCAGTAACAATTGATTACAAGTAGGTGACTGTGTGTCTTGAAGTTCGTCATGTCATATCGGATAATCGTGCACTGCACAAATGGATTCGGGTTGACTGCAACAATGGGGGTCATCCAGTTATAAATTTTCACCATGGTTAATAAACCTGAGTAAGGACGGCCTTTGGGGTTTTTTTTGGCCGGGTTTAAAAAGATACTGTATCCATCTCGGGTGGGCGCTTCACGAAGCCATGTTTCTTGGAGGCAGATTATGAGGACATCATCGCAAGGTTCTGTAAAGTTGTTGAACAGATGCATAAAGCCACGGGTGTTCCAGGACATCAGAGTAAGGTTCCTCCGAGTCACTCATTGTTAATGGTGTTGGTCGTTTCTTCTATTAGCAACAGGTCTGCCTCCATCTCTTCCGACTAAGCGGTCCAAGTCGTTACGTGATCTATGTGGATATGCTAAAGATTTCCGTAGGGACATCCGGCAGGTGGTACTTTCGGAATTATTTGTATTTGTCTTCCTGGTCGTAATTCCTTTTTGGTGTATCAAGTCAGGTTCCAAGGTGATGTCAAAACCAAAGACCAGCAGCTCTTCGACTGCTTGTAATAGAATGTTTTTCACAGCACGTGAAGTTATATGTAGCAGCACTTGGTCTGTAGATTTTTCCGTTGCGTACTCAACGATTTTTATGTCGTCGGTCGTGATTGTCCGAAGTTGAGGGACACAGGCGAATAATTTTAGAACATTAGTTCTGTTTAAGTTTAAATCGTGTTCATCCGCATAAATGTTCTGGAGTCGGAGTTTCCATGAAGTTGTTGCAAGTTCTGAGATAGTATCGCCATGTACTCTAGTGCGCAGATGAACATCAGTTTTCCTCTGATTCAATGTTAACTTAGGGTTTAGTTTTGAGCTGACAGGTGAGAATGAGACCTTTGCGATAGTTGAGTTTTTGTTTATTGAAGCTTCACAGGAGCGTCGTTTGCGCAGGTTTTCGTTCAGCAGGATTGACTTCTCTGCCAATTTGTCGAACACATTCGTTGGAGTGGCTTCATGGGAAGAAGCATTGTGTGTTTCGCTTCCAATCGAATATGTAGATAGATTACATAGGTCTACAGAGCCTACTTCCGCCGAGCTAGACAGATTTTGGATATCCGAGTCTATGCGTCGGCGTTTTGCCGATTGTTTAGACATAGCTTTGTTCTGACCTTTTGGTTGGGGAGACCGTTGAGTTTGTGATAAGCTTGCTTGTGAATGGCCAGTTTTTCTCTCAAACAGACCAGTTTTCTTTGGGGTAGTCAGGATTCTTATGAATTTTTTTACTTTCTGACGTATGCTTTTTTGTGGCAGTGCATTGTGGCCAGTGTCAGTATGTTTCTTTTGGACAATGTTAGGACCCTTCTTGGTCGTTTTGGATATGGCAAAAGTTTTGACTGGGCCACTAAATATATTAAAAGTGGTCGGTTGCATACTTGCTTGACCAAGTGCTTCCACGGAAGTCCCAGTCAGAAGGGGAGCACCATTTTCTGAAGGGTCAGCAATGTCCGTGTGTCTTAGAGAGTCACAGGGGAGCTCAGATTCAGATTGGACCAATTGGATGGGAGCTGAAACGCTAGTATCGGGTTTTGAAGAAGAGCAGACATTGAATGCTGCAAGATATGTCTCGTTTGGCACTTGCTCGTTGCCGTTTGGAACTGATAAATTGCTTTTTGTGCTTGAAGGCGCCGCATGTATTTGAGTATTAAGATTAACGTTTTTCCTCATCCATTTCACAGCGTCTAGCAAACCTTCTGTAAGTGTATCGTTTTGGCAGTGATGTCTTGCGGCCAAGTCACCTAAACGTTCTTGCCATCTTATTGACTGGTCAGCATTTTTTTCCATTTGTATTTGAAGAAAGTCTGTGAAGAGATCAATTTTTTCTATTTTTTGAGCCAGAATCTGCATTATTGCTCCTTGGTCAGATATTTGAGTTTGTAGGGCTTCGTATAGTTTAGTAAAAGGTGCCAACGCGACTGCGGATGCCGCGAGAACATTATTGTGAATTTGCGTGATAACTTCGGTTGAGATATTTGCCTGGAAAATATTTGCAGATGTTGCATCTTGTTCGTTTGAAGATGGGATTGAACAATCCAAATGAAACTTGGATTTAATGGGCGACAGGGTTCGTGGTAGATTAGACGGCAGAAATTCACCATTAGGGGACTTGTTTAGAGAGAATGGGGAGCTTGCTTGGGCCAATTGATGGTCTTGAGCTTTTGGGAGGGTTTGAAGATTTGACTTTAGCTCTGCAATTCTTTGTAGACGTCTTGCCCTTGCAAAAGAACTGGATTCCAGTTCAGATTGCTTGTTTAGTGCTGTTGTCAGGGGCAATTTTGGGGAATGACGGCTCAAAGCTCTTGTAGCTACTGATTCCTCTGGCTCTTGACACGCGTAGCTGCTACGGTTACCGTGGACCGAGAGCTCAGGCGTGTAATTTGGGTAGGGATTATTGACACACTCTTTTGCTGGTCGTTCTCTTAGGAACATTGCTGGGCCGTGAATTTTTTCGATGATTTGTTCACTTTGAGGGCCCGCATGATTGTGGTCTGTTGGCCACTCAGCGGTCATTGCTGCCAGGTAAAACGGAGGGGTAGAGGATAAGTGACTGGACGTAGGTCCTAAAGAATGCAGGTTTTGTAACAAGTTTTTTTGAAGAGCCACTGTAGTTGATTTCAGCTGTACAGACGGTACTATTTGTGCACAGTTTAAGGAACATTCCATTGCCTCATCATTTGGCAGGTTTAGAAGTTCGTCGTCACTTACCGGAAAGGAAGAGGCAACGTGGTTGATATGGCACAAAGGTTGTATTGGTTGACTAGGTTGGGGTGCCAGAGCATCAGGCACTGAAGCAGCTGGGTGGATCGAGAGATCGTGTATTATGTCCAGAGAAGCAACGGCCGCAGTAGCACTCGACAGGAGGCACGTTGGCACAACAGAAAGCGAGCTGGCAGTCTGAACTGCCGGGTCTTCTTCAGCGTTGTTACATAATTGGAGAATCAGCGGAGGATTGACAGAGATAGGGAGGGGGACTGTGATCGCTGGAGGCTCAAGGGCATCGCCGTTGGAGGTGTCTAGCAACTCCCGGCTCAACGATGGTACAGAACCCCCATATCTTTCCTGGTGGATTTGATCCACAAGTGGGTGTGCTGCCAAGGCCGTCTCTGAAGTTGTAAGCGGGGTGCAGTCATTAGAACAAAAGCGGATAAGTGTATGCGCTTCGTTTGGATGGTCATGGCTCAAGACTTCAGAACGTGAATTAGGATTGTGGCAAACAGGAGGCTGCTCTGAGTGATCTGAGTGAGCGTTTGATAGGGCTGTAGGTAAGGTAAGCGATGCGAGCAAAGCTCGGGTAGCAGGTTTGCTTACCTTTGTTCCGGGTACTGCTTTCATCGCGGTCCAAGGGTTAAGCATTCGTCGGTGTTGAAGCGTTTTCTTGCGAGTCTGGGGCCCTTCTGGTGTTAACGTCATCAATGCTGGGATTAAGCGGCAGTGGCCCGGTAGCTCCCGGGAGCGGACTGGTGCAGACTGGACTCGTCACCGGACTCCGCGCCGGCAAGACCTTTTTAAAGGTGAGCGGAGTAGAAACAGGACTGGACTGACTCGAAGTGCTGCTCCTCACAAGAACAAGGAATAGAGACTGGTGCAGAAAAAATAGGATGAAGACACAAAATTTCGTTCAGCCGGCAGCCGTCCACGCCGAACAGCCAAACAGTACCAGCCCTTTTCGCTTCCAGGGCTTCTCGCCGCAAGGGCCGTGGGTCGGGTCGTTTATAGGCACACGCAGAATACGTGTGCAATCAGCTGTTCAGAAGTGTCTCGTGGAAATTAAAGGAGCCGCTCCTCCCGCGGCTTCAGAGAGGGGAAAGTTCCAAAAGGAAAGCAGTTTGCACTCGAGTCCAAGACAGCACAAACAGTGTGCAGTATGCAGTGTGCAGCCAAACAGTACCAGCCCTTTTCGCTTCCAGGGCTTCTCGCCGCAAGGGCCGTGGGTTGGGTCGTTTATAGGCACACGCAGAATACGTGTGCAATCAGCTGTTCAGAAGTGTCTCGTGGAAATTAAAGGAGCCGCTCCTCCCGCGGCTTCAGAGAGGGGAAAGTTCCAAAAGGAAAGCAGTTTGCACTCGAGTCCAAGACAGCACAAACAGTGTGCAGTATGCAGTGTGCAGCCAAACAGTACCAGCCCTTTTCGCTTCCAGGGCTTCTCGCCGCAAGGGCCGTGGGTTGGGTCGTTTATAGGCACACGCAGAATACGTGTGCAATCAGCTGTTCAGAAGTGTCTCGTGGAAATTAAAGGAGCCGCTCCTCCCGCGGCTTCAGAGAGGGGAAAGTTCCAAAAGGAAAGCAGTTTGCGCTCGAGTCCAAGACAGCACAAACAGTGTGCAGTATACAGTGTGCAGCCAAACAGTACCAGCCCTTTTCGCTTCCAGGGGGTGATTAGAACATTGCAGTGAAGTTTGGAGGATTAGGTAGGAGACCCGTTGAGGGGAACATCACTATGGAGGAGGTTGAGGAGATAGATGGAGGGAAGGAGATGCAAGAAGGTGATTGGAAGGATCAATAGAGAGACAGGTGGAGGAGGTTTTCAGGAGGAGTTTGTCAAATACCAGTGAGAGGGAGAACTATTGAGGTGGAAGTGGACACTAGAGTAAGCGGTTGGTTCTAAGAAGCAGCGTGATTCAGATAGGGAGTCAAGAGAAGGTGAAACTAATAATTACCAAGGATGTACCTTCCTATGGCAAAGCATTGTGAAGGTACCGGAGAAGTGACCGATATGGAAGGTAGAGGACAGGAGGTTCCGGAGAGTTTCCCTTGGACAGGAGACCATTTTGACCCGTTGAAGAGAACATTCAGGATGGGGTCTTGGCGAACCAAGCCAGGATCCTAAGAACTGGAGTTATCAAGGAAGTAGAGGTTGAGCCTTTAAACCAAGTCAGGTTTCCAGCATCTTGGTGGAAGTTTGGGGCTTTGCCAGATACTGGCTGGCCCCAGCATCCATCCGCCTGTGGGTCTTGTATGCAGGCGAACATGGACCCAGGAGCAAGTAGGTCTTGCCAGAGTTGAGAACAAGAAGAAGAGGAGTTCATAGACCAGAGACTAGAAAAGTGTGAGGCACAATTAAATGCTCCAGGACTGTGAGAGACTATAAATTGTCCGTCTCCCAGGGCAGGACACCCGTATTGGGATTTATAGGTTAAAGGCAGAAAACATTTATCTTGCGAAGAAGCCTTCCTGTTATTGATGTGCTGTGTTGCACTTACCTACTTTGGCACAACCCTGTAACTATCTTTTTGAACCTTCACCTGTGCCTTGGCCTTGTGTTGAAGCTGCTTGGCCTTCTGAAAGTTCTGTGCTTATTGTCCTTCTATATATGCATGTGGAATTTTCTTCAGCATCTGTTATGACTGAACCCCTCGGAAATCGACAGACTGAAGTTATATAGAGGGGTTATAACAGATTGGTACTAGCTAGTCGCGCTCGCCTTGAATACAGAGGAGAACCCCATTTTGGAGTCCGACAGGACTGTAATCGCAGCCCTCTGACTTCTCTATAGATTCCCCAGGCTTCAGCATACCTGCGTGACTGTCCCAGCAGTTTACTCTCGGACTCGAGTGGAATTTGTCTTCTGTCTTCCAGTGGCCATGTCATAGTAAATATTTCAGAGACTCGTGGTTTGGGTCACGGATGGTGCTACTATCTGTGTATAATGTTATGCCCCTATCGAACCTTCTTAATGTGAGAACCTCTTAACTCCTATGAGACTGGTTGATCTTACCAAGGGAAATGGGAAGTGACCTTATCTGGAAAAGGTCCACTCTGTATAAGGGACCCATGGGGTCTTTGGAAGAGCTATAATTCTGTCCCTGAACAGCAGGTTTTTAGGTTTCAAATAGATTGATGATTATCCACTCGATCAGAACTCTGGTCCAGGACCCTCTTGTCAAAACGATTACTAGTTTTATTTGGCACATATTGTAATCCAGAGTTGATTGAGCACAGTGTATGACCAAAGGACCTTAGAACGTACAGACTCCTCCACATGACATATGCTTGTTAGTGTAGCATGGAAGTAAATGAGTGCTGCCAATGTATCCCTTTTGAGTAATTCATTCTCGTATGATGAATGTAAGTGCATGAATGGCTTGTGTATTTTGTTTATTACTTTGTACACATTGAAGTTCAGAGGCATGGATCCATAACCATGCCTTGGACATATGCAAACCCTTAACTCGCATACACTTTGTTTTATTTTCTTTTTGTCTCCCTAGACACTGAATCGGGAAGGAATAGCCCGTCGGTCCGTTTCAGCCGAACGTGCCTGAAGAATGTGTTTTCAGTCATCCTGATCTTCATCTATCTGCTGTTGATGGCTGTTGCAGTGTTTCTGGTTTACCAAACCATTGCAGACTTCAAGGGAAAGCTCAAGCACCCAGTCATGTCCGTCTCATACAAACAGGTGGCCATGTACGATGCTCCTGGTGAGTCCCGAATGTGGGCAGTTTGGGAGCATGTGAAGTTCAACCTTGCATTTCTTTCTGAAGTTTCCAGAAGTCCTGAATTAAGATATCTGTTTAAATCTTTTCTGAAATATTCTGCCTTACCTTGTGACATTGCTTTAGTCTGGGTCAAAATGTTCCCGAGCACTTGATCATTTTTCTTTAACAATTTTAGCTATCATAGCAAACATTGAAATTTATTGAAATGTTGACGTTAGTCCCAATCCCTGTCAAAAGTATTTGCGTTACTATTTTGTGAGGAAAATAGAAAGAAATTAATCCAGGAAAAAAATGAAAGCTTATTTTACTTCAGTGTAACAAAGAGCACAGACATTTGGCAAGTCTTCCTAGCTCACAGAACAGACCCAGGAAAAAACAAAAAGTACCCATTTTCTCCTTTTGATTCCTGGTTTTAGGTAGGAATTAATTCTGCATTTGCCGTACGCCAAAAGTCACCTATTATGACATGCCAATGTAAGGTTCATGTGCAAAGTAGTCTGATCTGTGGTAGACGCCCCTAATGGCCTCTGCCATTTAAACAGTTGCCAGCATATGCATTGCGAAATGTCATAACTTCCCCACTCGCGAGAAAACTTTCATTCCTGGGTTCCATGATTGGTGCCTGTGGGTACTAAACTGACTACATTCTGTTTTTTATCATTTCAATTAATTACTTAATAAGTATTAAACTATTTATAGAGTCGTAGCCTAGACACGGGCAATGCAGCCCTGTATATCCATGGGCATAGAAGATAAAACAGTATCACAAGTGATCGGGCATCAGACTAATCGATGAGTTGCAGCATTATGGACAATTCAACATCTACTAAATTGGGGATGTGGTGGTAGAGAGGAGATGCACAATATCTTCAAATGAATTCAGTTGCCTACAGTTGCAAAGGGGAAGTACTCCGCATTCACTAAGTTGCATCAAAGTGACCTGCGCTTGCGTCATTCTGTAGACTAATCAGGATGCTCTTCCCTCCTATGCAACACCTGGGTCAGGCAGGAAAGCAAACCGAGAGAAACTTGCATAATACCAGCACAGATGGACTCATTTGCTTCCTTCCATGATTAATTATAATTAATTATAATAGTTACTTTATAACACACTTAATACTAGCAAGTGGTTTCTAAGCGTTGGGTCGGGATTCAAACCTGTGTTGCGCTGCGTTGTCTTTCTCCAAAGACAAACGCGTTGCCTCTGAGCTATCCTTCCTCCACTGCTCAGCCAGGCATCATACTCAACCACACACAGGCCAGGCAGCATACCCCACCCTCTCAGATCAGTCAGGTTCTCCTTTTGGATGTAGGGCAGCCGAAAGCTTTATACTATGTACTTAGCTCGTTGGTACAAAAACGAACAGTAGACTTGAAAGAAACATTTGTTTTTTTTATTGAATACATTCACCTTTCCATTGAAACTTCAAATTAAATATTCTGCATTTTGAACTTTAGGTGAAGCCTCAATCCAGTGTGGCTGGTTTTCAGCATCCAGTGGAAGGGGGATGATATAAATATCAGGAAGAGTTTTGAGAAAAGGTAGCTGTTTCCTGCTACTCTGCTGGTGCAAGGACCTCTTTATTTTTGCCCTAATCTAAATTTTCCCTGAGTCCTGACCCAAGTTCGCACCAAGTGCACAAATACTGTTTGTTAAAATGAGTTGGAGAAACTCACCATCCTTTAGTATGGGTGTGGCCAATCCTCAGGGGACTGGGCTCCTTGTAAAGGCGTCTTCAATTCTAACAACGTAGTAATATTAAACATTCAGAATCTAGGTAACAGTCGTTATGTAGCTATACCTAATAGTTTTGCTTTAACAAACTTGCGCAATGAAAGCGAGGTGAACTGCTGAAATTCATGAAACGCAAGACGGGGAGGGAAAATAAAGCACAAGAAATTCAGTTAAATGCTTTACCCTCAGTGGGAGCATCAGAACGCTCACGGTCGGCCAAATGTGTTAATACTGACCGCGATGAACCTACTGAACCCTTTGCAATGCTGTTGACCTCGATGAACCCAAAATGGTGCAGTGGGCTCTGTGCCACCCGTTAGATGCTTTAAACATCAGTTAAGGTCTGACCAAAGCACAAAGAGAAGTAATACTAAACCTAAAGTTCATAAGAAGCAAGCAAACCAAAACAAACTACGCTATAGAAGAAGCAATCTTGGCCTTGGCTGGGGAACCAGTCACTGGCATAGTCCTATAAAAGATGGCAGCACAATCCAGTCAGAAGGGGGAATGGAAGGAAGCGGACTGGCTTTCATCCGCTCCTTGGTTGCACTGGGAGGAAAGTGCCTAGGAACATTTGTTGACTGCTGTGCAACAGTTACTGTGGCAAGGGCATGCCAGATCTGCAACCAGAAGAGTCGGAGCTGCATTGGAGAGAGGCCCGAAGCACAGGTCCTGCCCACAGAACCTGATGCCAGAAGGAAGGCCTGAAGGCATGGCATTTCCCAGAGAAGAAGAAATATGCTTGCACCACTTGCACCCTTGGCAGGAGGCTGATATTGTATGTCTGAGAAGGAGCCTGAGTCGGGGAGGGGTGGCAAAATATCCATTAATCCCTCCTTTGCAGCAGCCCCCACCCCCAATGTTCCACTGCCCAGTGTTTTACTACCTGTCCCCGCCCACCTCCCCTTTACCCATCCATCCTTATTTTTCGATGAGTTTTATTTGGCCAAAAATCTGAAGCTAAAAACTTGGTGAAAAAAAAAGAACCCTTGCGATGAATGAATGTTGTACCGGGGAAAATGGGACTCACCAAGGTGGTGGGGAGACCTGGCAGAAAGCTGAGACCCCATGGTTTTCCCAGGGTATTGAGAAATCGGAGATAATCATAGGTGTGGAAAGAACTGAGAAGATTCTGAGAAGTCTGGAGGTCATGAAACTATAAGAGGCCGAAGTTGTAGGGAGACCTGAGAGAAATCTGAGGCTGATGCTGAGAAGGACCGGCCTTAAAGCGATATGAGAATGTTGGCCTCAAGCAGCCTGGGTTTGCGAAGAGACCTGAGAGAAGTCTAAGAGAATCAGAGGCTGTGGAGAGACCTAAGAAGGTTCAAGTGTTCAAATAAACAAGAGGCTTCGGGGCGGCCTGACAAATTGGTGTTGAACTAAGATCCCTTATAAGGCAGAACTGTGAATAACCCCAGGAGTGGACTGCACAGGAAAGCATTTGATAGTTTTGTTTAGAGAACATGGATGAACTTTTGTTTGCTACATGTGGGTAACTTTGTAGTTTAGGGTTAGCCTGGAGGCTACAGGACTCATAAAATGTAGGTTTGGCATGTTTTCTTGGCCACCAGTTTGAACTTTGGTTATTAGAATTGGGTGTCCCTCTGGGGACAGAGTCAAATAAGAACAGGTTTAAGACTTTTATCTTAAACCCTCTGACCACACGGAGTTGCAGGGAGCAACGAGACAATCTATTTTGAGTTATCCTACAATTGCCACTATTTTACTAGGAAGTTCATATTTTCTTAATTTTGTATTTTATTTTTTAAAGCTTATACCTAGCTTGAGAGCAGCAGAGTGCTGCGTAAGGTGTGGGTAGCCAGTGTATGGGCTGGCATCTTTTAACAGTGTTGCAGTACTTTGAATTACGGTCTCCTCCTTGGTCTGTACATCCATTGGGATTTGTCATTGGTCAGGTGAAAACCGCATGTTTTGAGAGATTTGTGAAACTGGAGAATTGTGGTGGCATTCCAAGCCGATATGTGGATTGAGCTCCAAAGGGTGGTTGTGTGTCAAGAGAAGGATTGTATGTGGGTCCTCTTTGTGGGTGAGTTGTGATACAAGCCGGTTGTCGATTTTGCTGCGCAAGGAGCATGTATCACCAGATATGTGGAGCTTACCAGCCAGGTGCGCTAGTGTGCTACTCGGGACTGCTTTGTAGATGATGCATGCAGTCCTGAACAGTATCCTGGGCTGGAGAGGAAGTCAATATAGTTTGCATAGGATGGGGGTGATACGTTCAAATTTCTATGCACGTGTGATATGTGCTGCAGCGTGGTGGACTGCTTTTAGGGGAGCCAAGTGAGCGACTAAGAGGCCCATCAGGAGGGCATTTCTCCCGTTAATGTGTGAGAACACAAGCACCTGGACTACGGCCTGGAAGTCCTGTGGCGGGATGAAGGGCTCGATTTCTGTGAAGGGTGTGGAGATTTGGGAGCCACGCCATTTGGGCCTTCTTGGCTACATGTTTCTGAAAGGAGAGGCTGCTGTCAATGGTGAAGCCTAAGGATTTTGCTGAATCCAAGAGTCTCGGATCAAATCTCTGGCGCATATCATTGAGCCACTATTGTACAATTTGTTGTTTTGCGGGTAGACCAATGAGAATGAATTCGGTCTTGAATGGGTTAAGTTTGAGTTAGGCAGTCGACATCCAGGACTGCATGATGACTTGGTAATCGCATAGTTGACTGATATCATGTGGGCTTTTTACTCTCATGTACAAATGAGTATCTTCTGTGTATTGTTGGATGGCTATATTGGGGATCTTTGAGGAGTGTGCCCAGAGGCTCCATGTAAAGGTTAACAAGGATTGGTGAGAGGATGGAGCCTTGGGGAACTCTGCAGGAAATTGGGAGTCAGAACACAACCTGTTCATCTGGACAGCCTAGTGAGAGGTAGGAAGTAAAACAATTCAGAACAGTGCCAGAGAATCCTATCCTGTCGGCTAGGAGGGAAAGGGTGATGCAGTAGTCAATTGTGGTGTTTGCAGCCAAGAGGTCAAGGAGGCATGAGCCCACCCTTCTCCATGATTGTGGACTGAATATACTTAATTCATTCTACTTGGATGTGACATATTCTAAACTCTTAATAACTTTCGTATAAATGTGTTTTTGTGTGAAAAGATTTATTTGTAACCAAATCACAATAAAGACCAACATTTAAAAATGATCCATGATTTGGAGGGTATCCTCTACCACCTGGATGCTGGCTGTCCCGATGCTACACTTGTGGAGGAACCCTGACTGATTAGAAGAGGTGTACTTGTTAAATTACATGGCAAGTAGTTTTGTAGCGATTCCTTTTGCCAATAAACCAGAGGTTCGTAATGGGCCGGTAGATGGCCAGGTCATCTGGGTCTAGGTAATTCTTTGCCAAAAGAGGCCATAAGGGAACAGTCGTGAAGGTGTCTGGGAATTATCCTTATGGGAGGGAGGCATTCATGATGCTGAGGAGTGCGCTGAGTGCCGGGCCCCTCAATTATTTAATGATGGGGGTCGGATTATATTGTCAGAGTGGAAAGTAGGTTTTTGAAAAGCAGTTCTTTTAGGAGGTCTGGGGGGGAGGAAATTCAATATAAAAGCTGTTGATTCTGTCACATTTTTCCGTAGTTGCTGGCACCTGTTTGATACCTGTTTATTTATAGGCCAAACCCCTAGTACCTCAGGCTTTCCAACCTTAACCTGTTCTTGGAAACTTAGAATAAAATACAATTAAAATCCATCCAATTGTCCATGGTAGTTCTTTCCCTGCATTGCCATGCTGCGTGCCATGATATCGGGGGTCAGTGTACACCAGTGACATGTTACCCCTCTGAGTCTTTTTTGGATAACTGGCTTTGTGGGCTTTAATGGTTAGTGAGAACATTTGTTTGATTTTGTTTTTGTGTGGTACAGCTTGCTGTACCCCAGGCATGTCCCTTCTGTTAAGTACTGTGTAAATCCCATGGAAAGTCCAACAGCTAGACCTTGTTCCTACTAGTGAGTAGGACATGAGTGTAGTCCTGTTTGATCATGGCTACCACCTTCATCGTGGAGGTGAACAGTTGACTGAAAGGTGAACCGAGATTCAACCCAGAATCAACATCTGGGAGCGTGAACACGGACAGAAGCCTGTTAAATGTGTTGATCCCCGTTGATTGGATGGCTGCCAAACCTTTAAATAGATGTGATTCGGGGCCTGCTGTCCCTCTTTAGACCCAATGTGCCTTAAAATCTGTTCCTTTACCTTGCTAACACATGTGCATGATTCCTGAAGAACTGAGGAAAACAACAACTTGAGGATGTGTTGTGAGGAGTGCCTGTCTGAACCAGCCAAGACTCTTCCTGATGACAAGGGTCTGCGGTGGTACCAATTGTACTAGACCTGTTCTTTGAGAGATACTAAGTAATTGTAGCCTCTTCCATTGACCCAGTAGGACCAGACACTGCAAACCCTTTAGAAACCCAGCTTCTAGAAGCTTTGCACACCTGACCCTGCACAGACTCAAACTGAAGAGAGCACTGGACACTGAGCACACTTGCAAGTAAATGTCAATATTATGAGGAATAGCTCTCCTGCTTGAGTTGCCGCCTCTCAACACCGTCTCCACCTTCTGACACGGAGTTGCACATCCAACAAACTGGATAGCTGCAAAGCATCCCCTCGCGAGAATTTCTTCATCTTCTTTGGCATTCCAACGGCTCCATTGGCTCCTTCCCTGAGGGTGTCCTGAGGAACTGCCACTAGATGATTGGAACCACCACAAGCCTTTTGAGTACTTCAGAACCCAAAATGACACTGGTAGCCGTAATAAATTACTAAAGAAACCAGACGCAAATATCCCACCAATATGTGCCCTTTTGGAACGGCGTCCAAGTTACCTCAAAGCAAAGTCATATTTATAACATTGACCCTGTCATTAACATTGGGTCCTGTAACATTCCGAGGTAATCCATAGAACATGTGAGGCCAAATAAGTGGAGTTTATTTGTACACACCCCAATAGTTGGAGTAATGCCTGTAGGACCTAAAGGGGAGTAGCAATATGCCTCCATATAGCAGTACATGAGTTGAGGGAAAATACAAAACCCACACTCTAATATAGGTACTTGGTCCATCCTCATTCCGGCCTCCGTAGTCTGAAGAACTGTTTGTGCTCAGGGAGGTGTGGCCTTGGGTGGTTCACAGAAAGTCACTCACAGCTCAGTTCCTTGAAGTTTGAAAGGTTCCAGTACCTGTGTTCCCTAGTCTTGACAAAGGTTGGCACTTCTCTGTTTAAAGTACTGCGAATAGCGCTGGGTGTCACTACCCCAGAAACGTTAGGGTCATCCATTGACCGGCTATTTATTTCCGATCTGTCCTCGAAGCATTGCCTGGCTGTAGCTATTGTTATCGTGTCCCCCATCCGAGGGTGGTAAACGCAGGCTCTGGAGATACTTGTTTGTTAAGGGTCTTAATGGCTTTGGTCATGATTTACTCCCTGTTAAAGGTTGAATCAAAGGTAGTACTGTTTCATGTAATCTGTACTTTGCTTTTCCCGTCCTCTTTCTTTCCTTCTTCCCACTGACCTTGATTTGTCCTGATCCTCAACCCTACGAGGTCCCATCCTCCTCATTCTTCCTCCACTTTTTCCCCAGAGAGTATTCCTCTCCTCTGTATCCTAACCTCTCTACCGCCTCCAACTCCAACGAAATGCAACTGTTCCCTGATGTTCTTCTCGTCCTTCCTCTCTATACTTACTTTGATGTGCAGAATTGCTATGCTATGATGTGCAGGATTGCTATGCTATACTATGATGTGCAGGATTACTATGCTGTGCTATGTTATGCAATGCTATTAGGCTCTCCCATACAGTTAGGCCTCAGACCCTCCATGTCACCTTCCTCTGCCAACCCTGGGCCTGCCCTACACAACACGACAACCCAGACAGGCCCAGACCCCTCCTATTTGCTACAAGTTTAGCATTAGCCCCATATTTAGGAGATATCGGAAGGGATTTCTGGGAATGCCGCGTATTCATAATACAACACAATGGGCCTCATCACGAGTTGGGCGGTAACGCTGGCGCTATTAGCGCGATTAGCGCCGGCGCTAATAGCCCTACCGCCAAATCCCCGGCGCTATTGGTGCCGGATCACGGGTTTGGCAGAAGGGTTATTGCTCATTCCCCATTGGGCCCATTCGGGAATTCCTCATTCCCCATTTGGGCCCAATGGGGAAAATTTGCGCTATTACCGCAATGTTGCAGCGGATTTCCTACTTGAGAGCTGGGGGGAAATCCGCCAAAGCCATGATCTGGTGGACCCTTAAATGCGGCGGTAATAGCACTACCGCCGCATTTAAGGGTTACCGCCAGACTCGTGATGAGGCCCAATGTCCCTGCAGGACTGTGTCACAAGGAAGAGTTCTACAGTTCCTGCCAACTGTTTGTAATGTTGTGCCAAGTAACACCCCCAATGTGATAGTACATAAACATATTAGTGTTTGCCTATGATATGCTATATAAACTGGCAGGAGGGTGGGGGCGGGGGAGAGAGCGCCTTGTGCCGGCTACCTGAACACTTGACTGCCGCATGCTGTTTTTGCCTGCTGATAACTCTGTATGCTGTGTATTTGCGATATAAATGCATGAAGCTTGACTTACCACCCGGCTGTCTGATCTCCTTATTTGCTGCAAAAGGAGGTTGGCCGAGGGGGGCCTTATCTTGGCCACCACAGCTCTTTCTGCACACCTTCACCTCCAGCAACTTTCCAAACACCCTCCACTATCCCTGTGTCCTACCCTCCTTTATACTCTGTTTTGCCTTCTGGGGCAATTATGTGACCGGAAGTAAAATGGGAGTACATGTGAATTCTTAGTGGCAGATTAAAGTTATGGTTTCGCAATTATGTGACCGTGAGTAAAATGGGAGCACATGTGAATTCTTAGTGGCAGATTAATGTTATGGTTTCTTGGGGTTTTGGCCACCCTGCCAACCAGGTGTACATTTTGGTCTAATCATTGTTTCAATAGTCTGTGACTCCACAGACTGAAGCTATGTATGAGGGAGCCCCATATTGAAGTCAGGCAGCACTGTCTTTGCAGCCACCAGACTCTTCAATAGATCCCTCAGGCTTCTCCGTACTTGTTTAACTCTAACCACAGTTACCCGGCATTGTGGAGCGGGTAACTTCCCATTACCCAATGTCTCCAGGACTGTCTCCGTAAGCTGCTTTTATGGGACCTGGTCACATTCCTATACTCACCAATGGGCATTGAGCAGCATCAAGGGCAGTATCCTACTGAGCTGAACAAAACCCTGACCAGCTCAGAACATGGCATGATAACCTGTTCTGTGGTTGTTTCCACTTTGAGATGAGTTTGCAGCACACACTTTTTGCTCACTGTACCTTTCACAGATGGGAAATAACCATTTGCATATCAGTCTTGGTCCCGCCCACATGGGCAGTGCAGCACCAAAATGTTATGGCATCACCCTTCTGAACGAGAGTACCAACAGCAACCCCATACACGTGTTTCAGCCTTGTTGGGCCTCATCAGTGAGGTGGAGCTATGCCTCTCTGAGCACAGTGAGCAGGGAGTCCACGTCTGGGTTCCCCCAGGTAACTCAGGGTGACCAACCCCAAGTTCCTTGCAAATATTTCATAAAAGGCAGCAGGCGCTCCTCTCCAGAAAGAACATGGCATGATAACCTGTCAGTCATTCCAACCAACTTGTGTGAGTGACTAAGCCCTGGTTGAGCAAAGATCCCTAGCGCACCCGAAAAACGTGTTACTCTAAGGAGCCTTTTACCAACTCGCCTAACAAGGTTGAAGACTTCTGGGTTCCTTCTAGGCGAGACTGGCTCTTTGTCCCCACACAACAAATCCAGGATCCAGGTAACCAATGTGCGATCAACAGTTAGTGGCACAAAGCCATGGTTTATCTGGGATATTCCCCTCCTGTCTCCAACCTTTGTGCGGATAGAGGGGCCCAAGACCTTTTTTTTAACACTGATCTGCATCTCCAGTTTCTTCTGGCAGCCTGCAAAGATGCTGTCCAAGTTTACCAGCTGGATGGCTACTTTTGGGCTGCAGAGGTTAAAGAAATGTAAACGCATGAAAATACGTGGTCTTTTGGTGTGGCGAACCCCCATAAACCATGGGGTTGCTGCAAGATTCTGTAGGGAAGAAACAGGCCATTGAGACCTGGACTGTCCTCCCTTCTCATTAGCCTGTTAGAGAGGTGTCGGAGAGAAGAGGGGCGGGGGAGATGAGCCACAAAATCTCTTGTCTGATTTTGGAGGTAGGGGGGGGGCAGCTAGCGAAGTGACCAAGGGGACCGGACACTCCTCCAAACCAGAGTATGCTGGGCCTGGGAGCAGTAAGGGAGGATCTCCTATTCACCCCCACTAAGCCTCCCATAGGGCAGGGGACAGGTGGACCATAGAAGGAGGTGGCTGAAGGAAGCAAGGAGGAGGTGGGATATGAGATGATGGAGAAAGTCAAGATGAAGATTTGGTACAAATCAGATGGAGGTGGCAGGAGGAGATTAGAAGACCATTGGAGGTCAACATTTTGAGAAGATCAGCAGGAGCAAGTAGAGATAATCTAGGAAGGGTCAAGGAGGCTGGATGTGCCAAGGCAATAGGTAGGAGAAAGACCCAGACCCATGGTGGGAGTTGGTATCTGAAAATTCAGTGTCGAGGAGGGTCAGGACCAAAATAGAGAGGCATCTAGGAGTGGAGAGTGCTAGGCTCTAGAAAGTTAGGGACTCTTCTCTGAGTCTTTGAAAAAACTGAATGCACTTCAGGCTCCTTGATTCTACTGAACACTCCTGGGAATGACGTTTGAAGACGACACCATCCCCTACAAAGTTTCTTACTTCCCTGAAGACAAAACTAGGAGCTTAAGCCTGATGGACCGGCAGAGAGAAAAGAGTGTGAGAAACACTGAAGCCCGATTGTTACTGGGAGAACAACAAGGGCATAAGCTGGAGGTCGCGCTGGGAGAAAGCAGAGGGTAAAGCAACCCTGAAACACGACCTAGATTTATCAAAAGGGCCTTCTAACGGAAATCAAAGACGAGACACGCATCCTTTCTCATTCTGAAGTTGATGACACTTTGGGACATTTTGGGACCTAACGTTCTTTTTACGTTGACTATCCTGAACCGCTTTCGTTTTTGTCATTTTGCCGTCTCTTGCTGAAACCCTCAAAAAGTCTTTGTTCTCAGAGATTGTCTTCATCCGATTTCTGAACCATATCAGCCTTGTGACAGGTAGTTGTGAAGAACCCTGTTGTGAGGATTAGCTTTGAAGAACGCTTGGGAGTGGGGTGATTCTCAGTTGCATGGCTAAATCGGCATTCAACATCCATGTGTTCAGCCATTCACATTTTGAAAGGCCTTAGCAAACCGTGTCAGAGTGGGACTTAAGTACTCATGTGATCAACCTTTTACATGATGCCAACCCTCGGGCATGTAGGGTTGTATAGGAGAGGAAATGAGGACAACCGTAAAGTATGTGCTGTGCATTTGATATCGGATTAAGGCTGGTTTTTCGAATTTCAGAAGAGATGCAAAGCTTCAATAAGACATTTCAATATATACTTCTGCCAGAATGTGGTCCTGTATGGTAGCTACCAACATGAGGAGCATAATGTTGCAGCAGCTCTGTTGTTTCACCTTGTTCTCAAGCCAGGTGATGAATTCAAGGCATCGAAGTGGAGATTTGAGTGGAAGTTAATAGCAGCTCCTGGGTATCGGCCATCACCATGGGATAGTGTGCAGCAAATCTAACTTCCACTTATGATGCAAACTATAATTCTTTGTCCGTTTATATAGGACCCATTGCGGTTTAGTTGTCTTCTAGTGGTTTCTTAATGCATGTTTATTCATTTTTCAAAATCCACTTAATTATTATACATTTGCATGGCAACAGTTTGTTTGGGGGGGGGGAGCAAGCCCTTAGTTTCAGTTGGTCTCAAGTTAACCCGGATCCTCTAGGCAACAAGAATGAGCAAAACTTCTCCCAGCTATTTCGATCTCTGTGTACTAATTTTTCCATTTGGCTGCTGCTAGTTTTCACTTATCCAACATTGGACGTCTGGTAGACATTGTGCCTCATTCTGAGTCTGGTGGTATTTGTAGTGGAAATGCTGGCAAATACGGCTACTGTTACTTCCACTCGGTTTGGCGGTAAATCTGCCAAATTACAAGTGAGGCAACAACATTGTTGGTCCCCATTTTCGGAATCCACTGGGCTCCTAGGCGATTCTGGAGGAATTGCAGCGAGCAATAATCCCATGTTCTAGTTCCCACAAATATTGCTGTTAAAGCACTTGACTGGTGGAACTTCCTGCACGTTAAGGCAAAGTCAGAATTCAGTGGTGCTGTAAAACTGGCAGTAGTTTTGTCACTGCCAAAATTGTACTGCATCTCTGAACTCAGAATGGGGGAAATTGGCCTAAAGCATGAGCTGGTTGGGTGTCCTCTTCTGTTTGATACACATCTTGGTAGCATCAGTGTAGGATTGAAAGTTGAAATCCATGGAATGAACAAAGGTATGCAGTATTCCTTGCTAAAAAGGATTTGAATGTTAATTGTGGCCCCTGCGGGTGATCTATTCCAGTGGTAGGGATGATCAGTCACAGTTGTATGAATTGTATGACTTACTGGATCAATCGAACCCATTTTACTGTCTTTGGATTTATGTTGGTTACAATGTACAGTAGATGAAGTTACGAGGAATGGTCCACCGTGTGAAATGCATCTTTTAAGCCCCGTAGAAGCAAGGCTGTGCCTCATTCATCCATGATGGTCAAGAATATCTCTCAGATGGAGAATAGTACTCTCTCAGCCCATGTGTATTTCATAATCCTACTTGATGCTGATGGAGAATGGCATTGCTTCCAAATGTTATTAGAGTTGTTGAACAACCACCTTTTTCAACCACTTGACCTTGCAGATCAACCATGTGATTGACTGGTTGTTCAGGGTTCGAGTTGAATTTATTTTGTAGATGGTAAGGGTGTTATGTTGTTTTACACTTCATCTATCTTTTTGTTCCCTGTTCGACCGGCAATCTTCAAAATCCCATCAGGTCTGTTTTGTTGCTCTTTCCTCGTGTTCTTTTTAGATCGTTGTACCCTTGCAGGTAAATAGCATTCTGTTGTTTTGTCCTTTCCACGCATGTCTTCTGCATCCTCTCCTGCCCTGCTCACCGTCATCCTGATGGGGAGGCCCCTCCTGCCCCGAGATTTCCAAGTTGCCACCTGTCTATGCACTAATATTTCCTGGGGCCGCTACTCCCTGGTTTGCCATCTTCATAATAGGGGAGGGGCTTTCCCGCCCTGCACTCAGAAGTTCCTTCTCCCTCTTTGTTGTTTACCAAGTGTCATATGGCAGGAGACATTCATTTTCAATCCTTCTTTAAGGTAGCATTGACAAATACTGGTCAGTATACTTATTGTCTGGCACGCCTCTGGTCAAACCTACCTCCATGGAGTATTGCTTTGCCAGTTCCTAATCGAGTTTGCCACCCATTACCACATTGTGCTTCACCCCCGTTGGCCTTCCCCTTGTGTTCCCTATTCAACCATTCTCCTTTTCTATGTTGCTGCCCTCCACCCTTCCTATGTTTTCTTTCTCCGGAATTGTCACCTGTGTGCCACCAAAACAGAGAAGATGATTATTATATAAAGTGCAAAATTATTGGCTATGTCAATGCTGTTCTTAAACTGCAATTCCTTGTCCAGACAGTAAGTGGCGGACATTGCTTGATTTCATAACAGAAAAGTAACATTAAAGAGCAACATGTTCGTACGACCTTGAGGTCGCCCATCCTCAGACACCTGTGTGCAATATCTATGCACAGGTTCGAATCCCAGCTGTGGGATACATTTAGTATCATTAAATGATGCAATAACCGCCATTGTTACAGCACTTCCTGCTGGATTCGTCCTGCTTCTAACAGTCTTATTACACATTTGCAGTTTAGTTTTGTAGTAAATGTTCATTTAGCTAACCATGCGTAATCCATGACATCGTGCAGGATGTCCATAAGGAGTACTTAAGGGTTTTGAGAATTGAATTTTGATGTTTGTGCCTGTCTCTCACTAAATGCCATTGACAACAAGCTCTCTGCTGCGTTCAGTAAACTGGAATGTCTCTTGGAGTGACAGATGCATGGTTTGTGCATGTTTTTGTCATATTAGTAGATGCGTGACTTTTATTTAGCTAACGTTGGTTGTCTTGTCCATTTACAATTTTCTCCATCAGCAAGAGTTCTTAATATACTGCTTTGTTGTTTTTCATGACCTGTTGTATTTTCTAATAAATGCTTTGTTTGCTGATCATGAATCCTGGCTTTTGCAGTCTGGTACACGTATATTTTGTATTTTCCGACTTGTTCTTAAGACTTCAGTACTGTATTCTTATTTGTTGTACACATTGTAGGTTAGCTAATAAAGTAACTTCAGAATAAAGTCTGTGGTTGCCCTTTACAGTTTCCCTCGTGTCTTTTTTGGAACAGGCATTGCACTTTACCCAGGAAAGGCAACACTGCTGAGCTGCAGGCACCATTATTACGATCACATCCCACCTTTGAGGAACCCAGGGCAACCAGAAGCAATTGATTGTACCACCGAGAGAATCGCCTACACTGATCCCTTCACCAACCAGACCATGGTAAGAAAAACACTGTGATCCAAATACTCCTAATTGACAAACATGTTGCCTAGTATACAAACACAAAACATTATTTGAACCATGCACGGGGAATATGATAATTAGAACTATCGCTGAGTGAGTATGTGAGGTCATTAATAGCAAACTGATGCGCGGCGATACCATCAAGTGGTACTTTCATAGAGCATAATTCTCTCTCTACAGCGTATCTCAAATGTATGCAAAGTGACTAAAAAAGCTTCATAATAAGAATCATTAAACTCCTTACATCAGCTAGTAACATTCACCCCCTCAGCAGTTGTTTATGTCTGTCTTCTTGGGTTCTCCAGCAAACATGAAAACCAAAGGAGGACTGCTCGTTATACTGACGACTTTGAGCTTGAAGCAGCTTGTCACTGAACCCACTTTCAGCAAAAGGAACACTACATTGGGTGCTTACTGCATTTTCCTTGTTGACTGGCTGCCACCATTAGACAAAAACTAAACTGGCCATGCTGCTATATCCAACAGGGCTAAACTGTATTGTGATGCCACTATTGTGTGGTAATGAGACTACTGACACACTAAGGTACCTCTATAGCAACTAGGGACATAAGAATGTAATGTCTGGGTATCTTGCTATCTTGTAACATTGATGAATTCTTACAATGAATGAAAAATCAACTTGATTCATTGAGTAGCTCGGGGTAAACGGTAACTATGGCAGATCATTGTCGTCATATGACACCCATTGGACCGGGATTGAAATTATTAGTTTCTTCACATTTGCATTACCACCAGAACATTATAAGTCTTCCTTGTTCTGACACAAATGATAGACTTGTTCAATGACCTCTAGTATGCATTCCTGTATGACATCGAGCCGCATATAAAGAGATGAGGAATGCTCACTTTCACCCCTTATATAATCGGTTATATAATGAGAGATGGGAACTATTATGTGTGATTGTTTCACTTAGGGCATTAAAAGCCCACACTCCACTTGAAGAGCAGTGTATTACAGGCATCCTTGCCACCCTTATTTACCATATCGAAATTGGTTAGTCCTCCATTTAACATCAGAATCTTCATGTTTAAGCCGTTCACAAAATGTTTGGCCAACCTTTTCGATATTCATTTTCAGAACATTTGTTGCACACTGATCTTTTGTACTATAAACATTGCGCGGCATGCAGCGCAATGATACAATGGTGGCCATCTTTTTGGCTTAGATTGCCGGTTGAAGATCATGAGCGGTTTCCTCAACACCTCGTGGTGAGAGAGGTTAGTTTCTATGGGGACATCACTTTTCTTGGTTACTTTAGTTTTTGGATTTGTTGCTGTATTTTTATTGCAGCATATCACAATTGGCTAATTTCCCATAGGTTAATCCATCATTTTCTGAACTTTGAAGAGAATGTTCTTTTACACATTTAGCATACTGTTGTAGACCAGATTACTAGATAAGACATTACAATTGTTTTACTAATACTGAGCACTTAAGTACGATTTGTTGTTTCCTTGACACTAGTTAGGACATCATTTTACAACACAATATGGAACGTTGTCCTTTCAGGGTGTTGACACAGAAGGACAGGACCTTGCATTAGCTTGACAGAGTTGAACCACAAGTAAAGCTTTGGGGTGACACATTTAAGTTTTTCTTTTACTGTATGGTAGTCATATCTCCCTCGATGTATTTGAAATGTATTTACCTTTTGTCACATCGACCCTTTTGAAGTGGGTTTGGATTAGGCCTGTTGTGCCTGCTAAATCTTGGGGAGCTTTTTTAGCTAAGGCCATTCTGCCCCTTATGGTTATTACTTTACTGAGAGATTTAAGCACAGTTTACATATTAGCTCTGCATATATCCACAGATTAGATACAGCTCCAAGCAAGTGATCTAGGAGTGCTTTTTGGAAGATTGTCCCAGCTTCGACAATTTGTAGAATTTTGACACGAGGTGATTTACCAAGCCTACTTTGTACTATTGATTGTCATACATCTTTTTTGTTGTATATCGAACTGCTTTGAATGTCTATTGTTTGTTTTTTGTGGTTATTTACAGAACCTGTTAATATTGATACCCCTGATGAAGAGAATTATTTCTCGAAATGCTTTGGGTTCACCTGTCTTTTTTTTAAAAGTAAATACATTTTTTTTTAATGAATTGAATATTATATGAAGTGTCATATTTTAAGATTGGGTGTTTATCTACCATACTTCAATATTGTACACCAAATTGTCTATTATTTGACCTTCTTTACAATTTGGCTTGTTTAGCCATAGACCCACTGGGAGTGCCCTAATCGGGAATTTTCTTTGTTCCTGCTTCTATATCCACCCAGGTGCATCAAACCAGCACTAATACTGTGGCCAACAAAGACCTACCAGAAAAACCCACTGCCCATCAAGTACGTTTCCACAGACTCACTGGGCGAAGACCTCATCTTCCTCATCCGATACATAAACACCCTAGACACACTTTGCCTCACGTTGATGAACACTGTGAAGCAAATGGCGCTTTTCAAGTAACGATGGCACACACAAACTGTATGAAGTAAAGGAAAGACTTTTATGTATTATTTCACTAAGCCTTCTGGTTATAAGTATCCTCGATTTTCCTAAAAGCAGATTGTTAGTTGTTACATCCTGCGCTTAAACTCTTCCTTGGCTTTATGGCTCTCTGCACCAAGCAGCAAGTACCAATTATGGTGTTCCTTCTTGATCTATGACCAATCAACAACCGGCCACAGATTGCTTCTCACTGCTCTAGGAAGAGCATCTTGTGGAAGGCAAGGTGAACATACAGGGAACACGTTCCTGCTTCATATACTCTGGCTGCAATGGAAACCTTGATTTTTAGTAGACCGGGCAGCAAATTAGAAACTGCTTTGGCACTGCAAAACAATGACCACTGTACCTTTTTTAGTTTTTATTGATTTTTACTTAGCCATTTTGCTGGCTTAGGTCAAGCATACATCCCCCTTTCATAGGTACCGACTTTGTATTGCAAAATTATTTTTCCATGCAATGTTATTTGGGTGTACCTTAAAACCTTTTAGTCCCTCTGGGTATCCTTGGAGAGGGCCTGAAATCCTCCCAGCTACTGGCAAGAGCATGTTGCAGTATGGGAAGGTACTCTATACATGTAGATACTGCTATGAGAAGTATCGAGGTTACAAGGGATTGCTTTAAAAAAAAAGTGGAGAATAGTTATTTGATCTACAGCACGCTCCAAAGGTCCTTGAGCAGACATGGCAAAGGAAAGGCCGCAAAATCCTAAATAGCCAAACATCAACTAATTTAGTTCTTATTAGATAATGAAGAGGTACCGGGTGTGGCAACATAATCTTCCTTCTACAGGGACCCCATCCCACCACCGCAGTGTGTGCCACACCATCGTTGACCTTCAAGAATAGGAAGATGTGCTGGTCATGAACACGGAAAGTCCCATTGACTGCTAAGTGGGTGAGGTGGCCGCATGATAACTGCTCCAAAGCAGCCGGCATTCTATACATCCAATCAAGCCCCAAAAAACAAGCATGAACACTCTTGGAATGATTTAACTGCAGCTGGATTACAAACCTAACCCATTTGCTTATAAGCTAAAACAGCAGCAACGCAAGGAGGAACTGGCCCACTATGACGGAGCTGCAGCAGAAGTAAACCTATGGTAACAACGACGAGACATGCTATTGCCACAATGGTCCATAAGTCCATCTGTTAGAAAGGAGCTGAAACTCCAGAGGCTGCCAAAGTCCCAGAGTTTTAACTGGTCCTGGCCTCCTTTTAACCTATTTCTAGAGAGACCAGATAAACCACGATGTGCAAAAGGAAGTTTTGAATTTGGTGTGTGCACTTTCTTGTGCATGCACTCTAGTATTGGGTAACCCAGGATAGTTTTTTTGCACCTTTTTTTTCTAATTTACTTCTATCAACATTTTCAGATAACGAGACGCATCATACACATCTCTTATAACCTGATTGCTTTCCTCCCCCTGAATCCATTACTTAGCGATAACCATTGAAACATCAATATTTTTTACCCCACATCTGCAATATATTAACAATGCACAATCAAGAAATGAATGTGCGCAACTATATTTAAAATCACTCTCCTGTGCCTTCTGATCTGCTCGAAGGACAACAAGTTCTTAACGACTAGAAGTGACTCCTGGCTGCCCACTTAACTTTACATCCTTTGTCCCACCAACAAGGGTGGGAAATGGATCTGTGTATTTGCATGGAACTGGGACCATTCTGTGTCTAACTTCCGTGTAGTTTCATAAACATTTGCAAGCTTTTCCCAAAAATCGAATTCCTAAACTTTGAGAAACCACTTCTTCTTCATGAGGCTATACATTTTCTTCCACACGACGGCAAAGCAAGCTGACAACCGCATAGCATGAAAAGCATGAAGAAGAGCATGTGCACATTGTCATCTTCTGGTGGGGACCAAGAACCACACTAAAGGTATCTGTTTAGTATCCCCATCTAGAGACTTTATCTGTGACATGACCTCCCACCAATAGCTTCTAGCATATTTATAGCCCCCAAATGTGCCCATGCATACCCACCACACCCATTCCCACCAGCATAATACCACGATCTAACTGTTTGCTAGCATGCAATTTGTACTGGCAAGAGACGGATATTAAAGGTCTTGTCACACAAAGCCCCCATAGCTTGTCGGAAGTAGGGCATCCCAGGTTGCCCCCCCACTGTAACCTAACTAGATCCTTAATATTATCCAGAATCATTCCCCTATAAAGAAGAGCGATCAGGCCATAAGTGTCCAGGAATCTTTCAAAACGAGGAAGTGGCCTCTTCAATTTATCCCCACGCTTCACATATGTTGTAGTCCATTCAACTGTCAATTTAACAATACCAAAAGGTGCCCAATTCCTAGATCTTTCTCTAATTTATGAATGCCACCCTCCTCAGTTGTCCTACTCTCCCTACTCCTGCCTCAAACCAAAAGCTGAGTGAGCCTGCAATAATATTCCAAATAGGTAAGGGCTCATATGCAACAGAATGGAGACAGCTATGTGGACAGATATTACCTACCTCCTACTCGTAAGTCCCGTCCCCTTTAATCTATATTGCATGGGCGTCCCTTCCAAGGGACTGGAGACAGAACCTTTTTCACTAGAAAAAAACCATCCCTTTTTAAATTTAGAGGCGCGCAGGGCGTGGCCCAGGGAGCATGCGCTGCCCTGACTCTGCCCTCTGGCGCCACACCTCAGTCCCCTTTTCCGCGTCGACGGGAACGGGCCGAATCCACCAGCGCTCCTGGGTTTGGCTTCGGCCATGTATTTCCACGCGCAGATACTTCTTCTCTTTGTCTTTTCTTTGTCTTATCTATCATTCAGGTACTCGGTCCGCTCCTCCCCGGCACATGTCGACTTCCACAGGGTTCAGCAGGTGTCCATCCTGCAATGGGCTCTTCCCGCCTTCAGACTCCCATGCCCTCTGCCTACGTTGCTTTGGCCCAGACCACGGCGTGTGACTCGCTGTCCTCAAAGGCGCTGAAGAACAGACTAGCCAGGTGGAGGGAGCTCTTCCAGAGGTCGCCTCCAGAGGATCTGAAGAACTTCGTGAAGCATCGAACCAGGCCCAAGGTAGGGCCAATATTTTGTAGTGCACCCCGCAAGGGAGACTCCTTCCCAGGGACTCTTCCGCGCACCGGCCAGGTCCTTCTACCGGCACGTGCCCCGAGGCTGCTACAGTTACCTGCCTTCGGGTCGAGGGGTCCTCGGATCCTCCCGGGCTCAGTGTTGAGGGACCAGAGGGCTCTTGTACTGGGTCTACAAGCGAGAGGCTACGCCCTGCTACTGGCACAATGGCTGAGGGGATACGCCCTATTACCGGCAACACGTCTGAGGGGCCACGCCCTCCAGTACGTCCAAGGGGGTGCCTAAATGTAGCTCTGTTGACCCCCGGGGCAAGGGTGTCACACCTACCGGGCCGAGGCCAGAGGAGCAGTTTAGGCCTTGTGATCCACACGCAAGAGTCTTGAACCAGGCCGGGCCCTGGAGGCTGAGCAACACGTCACAGGCACGTGGCAGGCAGCTCGACAAAATTCCCACCGTGCCAGAAATGGGCACCCGTCCGACGCCATTCTACGAATTCAGCGAAGAACGAGTGTTGAGGTGGGACTGACCTCAACCAGGTACGTGGCCTACAGTCTACCCTTCATTTGCACAGGGCAACTTTCCTTTGCGTCCATACGAACCAGGTACACAGCGGCTCCAGCAGCCCCCCGCTACACCGTCGGTACCCCCTGCCACCTCTTTGGCCAGTGAGGAAATGCTCTTCGAGACGTTTCCTGGCCTCATGAGGTCTCCTGGGGGTTATCATCAAAGATGCAGCCAGGGAAATCCTCCCCCGCCATGCTAGAGGCACTACAGACGCCTTCATCGGGCCCCCAGCCCTGGTGCAGCTGCCTCCTCCGGCTCCACAGCCAACTCCGTAGCCAACTCCGCAATCTCTGCCGCCTCCTCAGCATCCCGCTGCAGTCACTGTACCGCAGCCTCCGGCGCCATCTACCCCTCCTCCTCCACAAGATCCTCCAGATCCGCAGGATATGGGCGAACACGCCATACTCAGCCAGGGTCTTCCATGAACGTCTTGCTGGCCTGGCGGAGTATCTGGGCCTCCCCCAACCAGCCAGCTGAGGGGGTTCTGGCTGAAGTCCTCATAAGACACCCCTCTGCCAACACGGGGAGTCCACTGCAAACGGATGTAGTCTCCCTGGCCAAGAAGGGTTGGCTCAAGCCCCACTCAGTCCAGCCGGTCAACCGACACCTGGACGCCAAGTACAGGCAGATGGAGGGGGATACACTCTTGCACTCGACCCATCCTCAGCCACACTCCTTGGTGATCGCTGCGGCATCACTATACTCCAAGCCTCAGTCGTCCTCAGCCTCCTTCTCTGCGGCGCTGCTAGGCAAGGAAGAGAAGATCTTGGAGGCGTACAGCAAGAAGATCTACTCCAACGCCTCCTTGCAACTGCATCAGCCCAACGCAGATGCCATGCTGGCAGCCGCCAACCAACGGTTATGGCGGGAAATCGCAGACTTTCTCCTCGAACTACCCACCCAATGCCAATCTAGCTTTAAGGTGGGGCTAGCAGAGGCCAAGCTTGTGGTGCAGGACCTCATGGAATCCACAGTGGCGCATATCGATACCTCAGGCCGTGCCATCTGCATTTCCACGGACATGAGGAGAACAGCCGGGCTCCGAGTAACGAAGATCAACCCGGATGTCCAGGAGCGCATTCTAGATCTACCGTTCGAGGGGGTGGCGCCTCTTCTACTCCTCTACGGACGAAGAGCTGGACAGGAAGAACAGCTCACAAACGGCGAAGTCTTTATCCATTCTTACTAAAACCATACCCAAATCATACACCCAATCTCAGCAGCGCTCAGAAGGGTTGTACATGCGGAGGGTTCCGCGGCTTCCAGGAATGCAGATCCAGGCACCGGACCGCTCGCTCTCTGAACCGGCTCAAACAACAAAAGGGGGAGAGGAGTAAGGTGTTTTTCCAGTCCCCCTCCTCAGCCTCTGAGGGAAAGAAGGCATGACATGCCCCTTCGGGTCCACGTGTCTCCGGTGGGGGGCAGGCTTGCTCTCCATGCACAATTCTGGTGCCAGAATTTTGCGTACCCCTGGATCCTCTAGTATCCACGGGGTACCGCCTTCCTATCCCAGCCTCTCCTCCCTCCTCCCTCCTCCCCTCCATTCCCACAGGTTGGGACAGCAACTCCTTTGGCTGAGAAACGATCGCTCGTAGAGAGCCAGGCAGTGGAGGAAGTTCCAGCCTCCCAGCGAGGCTTTGGCTTCTACTCAAGTTTTTCGCCATTCAGAAGAAGAATCAGGCAGACCTGAGAGTTGTGCTGGACCTTTCCACCCTCAACCTCTCCTTAACCCCTGCAAAAATTGAAGATGGTTACGCCAGCTTTTATAGCGGAGACTTTGGACAAGGAAGACTGGATGTGATCCCTGGACCTGAAGGACGCGTACAAACACGTCCCAATTTGGCAGCCCCATCATTCTTTCCTACGGTTCAGAATCATGGGCTACCATTTCCAATACAAAGTCCTTCCGTTTGGCCTCAACTCGGCCCCCAGGGTCTTTACCAGGCTCATGAACGCTGTTGCGGCCCTCCTCAGAGCGCAGGGCCTCCACTTATACCCAAACCTTGATGACTGGCTTGTCAGGGCTACATCTCCGGAAGCGGTTCACCACTCGTCCCATGCCCTTATGAACTCACTCTACGACCTGGGCTTCTCGCTCAACCTCAAGAAGACACAGCTGCTTCCTACGCAGACTCTGACATTCCTGGGACTCATTTGGGACACATGCTCTGAGAGGGCTTTCCCTTCGGAAGACGAGATCTCGGCTATCAAGAGGGGCCACCACCCATTTCCTCAGCAGAGAGGTGACCTCAGCATGGTGGTACCAACATCTTGTGGGTCTACTAGCGGCAGTTCTGCTAGCCGTGCCGCACACGAGACTAAGGATGAGAAGGATTCAGCTGCACTTCGCGGCCTCGTGGAATCGGGAGCGGGGCTCGCAATCCAAGAGGATCAACGTTCCTCTATCTCTCCCCTAGGACCTAACTTGGTGGTCCAGGGACTGCAACCTACGAATGGGCAAGCCCTTTCGGCCACCCTCTCTGCAGGCCACCATCACCACAGACTCCTCGCTCGAGGGCTGGGGGGGCCACCCTGGGCGAGCTCTTGGTCCACGGCACCTAGACACGACAGGAGCAGGAATACCACATCAATTGGTTGGAGCTAAACGCCATCTGGCTAGCACTCTGAGCATTCCTACCACTTCTCAAGAGCAAGGTTGTCCTCATCCAGACAGACAACTCGACCAGCATGTACTACGTCAACACGCAGGGAGGCACCAGATCCCCTCCTCTGTGCAGACTGGCTATCAGCATGTGGGAATGGGCCCTGGAAAACTAAATTTACCTCTTGGCAGTTCACCTCCCGGGGGAATCAAACCTGAAGGCGGACAGGGTCAGCAGGCTGGGAGCGGACTATTACGAGTGGCAGCTAAGCGACCTTGCAACTCAGGAGATCTACAACAGGTGGGGTCATCCCCACGTGGATCTCTTTGCCACCTGGCACAACAAGAAGTGTCCCCAGTTCACATCCTGGCAAGGCCAGGGCCCGGCTCTCTGGGCGATGCATTTCACCTCCAGTGGACTGGCATGAAAGCATACGCCTTTTCGCCCACTCCTTTGACCCACAGGGTAATTTGCAAGATCAAGGAGTCTCACCAACTCCTCATCATTCTGATCGCTCCATGGTGGCCAGCCAGGCCATGATTCTCGGAGCGCCTCAGCCTCTCGGAGGTGCCACCTGTACACCGTCCGACGGGCCCAGCACATCTTCTGGCACAGCAGGGGGGCAGAATCCTCCACCCCGCGCCAGGGAAACTAGCCCTCACAGCGTGGTACCTGAGCAGGTAACGCTTCGGCACCTTAGCCTCTCGCAGGCCAATCTGGAGATCATGCAGGGCGCCAGGAGCAAAGCCACCAGGGCCCAGTACAAAAGCAAATGGACCAGGTTCATATGATACAGTATGGAGGAAAGGGGACGGGGGAATGTAAGAGTAATTATAAGTTACTCACCCTAGTGACTAACGTACTCTTAGTCCATAGTCCCCTTCAGGGTCGGATTGGCCCCTCGGCCCGTGGCCGGGCCAAAATGGTCCCTGGGGAGTGGGGACCGGTTTCTGGCCATGCCTGGGCCGGTTTGGAAGACACTTTTTAAAAAAAAAAAATCCTTTTATCATTCTTAGGTCGATAAATGAGTACCAACACAGATTAGGTGATACTGTATGCATATTTGTTCTAATAAAAAGAGCTTAAGCGTAAATGCTATACAATAACATATTATTATTTGGCCTTGTACGTCTGCTTGGATTCACAGTAATTTAGTGTACTTAGGGACAATGCTATTTGATGCCACTTCCTGTTTTGTCAAGGGGTGAAAGGCTGTGTTTCATTGCTTCCTGTGATGTCACTTTGGGGTGGGGTCAAATGACATCACTTCCGGTGATGTCATCAGAAGTCAAGGGTCGTGAGGCGAGGGGTGGGCCACTTTTTATTGGGTGACCGGGCCTATTTCTTTTCCCAGTCCGACCCTGGTCCCCTTTCCTCCATACGTCCCACCAACCCGCCCCCTAATAATACTGGTGTCATTAGGCAATGTTAAATCTATTGTCGATGCGTCAATAGGGACTGAGGTGTGGCGCCGGAGAGCAGAGTCAGAGCAGCGCATGCTCCCTGGGCCGCGCCCCAGCGCGCCTCTAAATGTAAAGGGGAAGAAGGTTTTTTCTGGTGAAAAAGGATCCATCTCCAGTCTCTTGGAAGGGACGTCCATACAGTATAGTACATTAGTCATTACAGTGAGTAACTTATGATTTTTCTTTGTTTTCTAACCAATGCCACAGTCGATTATTTTATAAAATGATCCACGATAATCCTTATTTGTGCAGCCCTATAGTATTCCAGGAAATCAGGCTGGCTTACTCTCGCATCATATTTGGGAAATGTTAGTGAAGACTAAGATGCCCGGTTTCATCTATTCCCAAAGAAAAACGCATGTCAACCTCTTTATATCTTGAAACCAAGGCTTTGGAACCTTTGAAAGCATGAATGAAGGAGGATAAGATGGTTTTATATGGCTCAATTATGCGGACCCAAATGCCTCGAGGCACCGGTCAACCATTAAGTTAAGATGAAAAGGGAAACGATGGCATGGCACATAAAGTATGTAGGAAAAAAAAATATTCCTTGTTTTCCCTGAACAAAGATAACAGGCTTTCTATTTGAAGGTCACTAGAAGGGATATTCCCTAACTTGAAAGCCTGGACTGGTTCTTTTCCAAGGGGGCATCACTGTTGGTCCCTGCTATCCTGAGTAGTGTATATGTGCAGGAGTATATAAGGTGGCATTTTTCTTCAAATAGCCAAGAGAAGCAAAGCCTAGGCAAAACATTGCTTTCAGTTGCAACTAGCATTCCCATCCAAGACTCCTTAAGCAAGCACCTATGTATGCGACTTTTGCCATAGCGTGGAACATTTACCTTTTTATAGAGCACCCAACCCCCAGTTGACTATTGATCCATACTTCCAGATAACAAATTCTATCTCTCAATGTTTTAAATTTAAAGGATTATGGGACTTAAAGACTTTCGTTGGAAGGGTAACTAACCCATTGGCATGACAAAGACTTTGGTTCCTCTCTATGCCCAATGGAGCCGAAATCGATATCAACAGATCTGTAAAGTTGATTTATACAGCATCCACAAAGAGTTGGATTTTGTACTCCCTTGAACAGCTTCATATCCCTTAATAGAGACACCTAGCGGCTTTATTACTAGGACAAATAAGAGTGGACAAAAGGGCCCCCTGGCAAGTCATCTGCCCCATGGGGACGGTATACAGTCTGTATAACAAATTTAATAACAAATGAATATATAACGAAAAGAAGAACGAAAATGTATGTTGCGTGGGATAAAGCACAAATCTTGTGGGGAAACAGTTGGGGTGGGTTTTTAGCTATGGGAAATGGTGGTTTGGGAGGTCGACCCCCCACTCCCCCAAAAATGTTTAAAAAAACATTTTGTTATTTATTGTCGTTATTTTACTTTCTTTTACTTTCTTTATATGTTCAGTTGATATTGAATGATTTGTTATAAAGACATGTAACCCATGCAACATACCTGCCTGCACTCCATTCACCACAGCCATAGTGTTTTGGGAGGAATACAGTTTGCCAATCCAATTCAGCCTCTATTGTGCAGAAGACCGTTGGTTGTTTAACCCTCCAAAGCTAGAGATTTAAAGTTTTATGAATATTTTCAGCCTTTTGTTGCAAATGCCACCTGGTCTTTGCAATTATGTGCCGTAGGAACGCAACTAATCCAGTGGCCAATATTCTTGTAAGGATCTTCGCATTACCATTGTTGAGATGGATTTTCAGACTCAGCCCTGTGAACAGATTCTGAGAGGCCACCCTATTCTGGTGAGCAGAGAAAGACACTAAATGTCTAGCTAAACTCTTATCAAGGTAGCGTGACTGAACACACGCACACACACACAGCATTCCTAATAACACAACATAGGCAGAATGTATAAAAACAGTTCTATTTATTTAGGCTTTGGACAACTCTTATCAGTCAACAGTTAAAGGTACGCATCTCACTAAACATACACTGCTAATATTTCACATATTTGCACATTCACTATTGGGGTGCTCTGGATACAGAGCCCCATTGTTTTACTTTTTAACACAATGAGGTCTACAATGGAGCACTGTAGTTTAGCAAAGTCAGTGAAGAAAAGACAAGATAAGTAATAAACCTATTTGAGACGTAATACGCCAAAAGAAAGGAGTTGAAACACAATACACAGAGCATCATTCCGAGTGCGCGGTAAGGGGTTAACGGCGCCGGTAAGGATGCCGATGCCGTTAACCCCTTACCGCCACATGTCGAGGTCCTTTAGCGGGTCCCGTTAAAGGACCAGGGAGCTAAAATTAGCTCCCTCCCCATTCCCATCCCCGGTAAAACCAGCCATCCTTAGCGGGACCCGCTAAAGGACCAGGGAGCTAATATTAGCTCCCTCCCAATTCCCATTAAGCCCTAAGGCGGCTCAAATGGGAATGGGGATGGCTTCCCTGAATGGGGACTTACCAGGTCCTCCAAGGTTGGAATGACCCGGTAAATCCCCATTCAGGGAAACTGGACCCGAGTTTGGAGGCAGCCATGCCGCAAACAGTGGCATGGCTACCTCCAAACTCTTAACGAGGCCAACAGTCTTATAATTATAAGGTTCTACACTTTTCCTTACTGGAAAAGATGGTACTTAGTGTGCTTAAAGTCACAATACAACCCTTTGCAGTAAGGGTTTTGGAAGTTAAAAACAGTACAAATAAAGTTCTTAGGAAGTCTGCACACAATCCCTCCACCTTAGAGGATGCCCAAGAGGGATCCTTGACTAGAACTCCACTGATAATGGTCAGGAAAGGGAGAGGTACGCCCATTAAACCCTATGAAGGTGGGGGCGTGTGGGGTAGAAACGAGTATCTTAACTATTAGGTAGATTTTACAATGTTATGCCAAATCTCCTTCACCTGTGAAACCCCCACCACCTTTTGCTGGACTTGTGGATTTTTTTTGTCTATATTTCTGGGTGAGTGGGAACTTTTTTCCACACTCACTCCTTTTACTCCAACTATGTGAGTAATTTTTGTGTCTCTCGATACTTTATTTATGGAGCCATTCTTTCCTCCAACTTTATAGGCATTTTCTGCTACACACGACACTCTGTGCCGTGTAGCAGGGAGCCCCTTGGGCTTCCCTTTTTATTTCTAGAGTTTGAATGGTGCATGGGTGGTGTTTGGCTGGGTTCCTGGATAAAAGACTTGGATACTGAAGCTGAAGACAAGCTGACCACTGGAGCCGAAGAAACGATGAGGAAGAGGAGAGACGCTCTTAGTCGCTTCCGGACAAGCGGAGATGCCTTCTGTGTAACTGCTGCTGTGCGGCCCCCTCCCGAATCGACCGGGCAGTAACTGTTCTTCTGGTGTGCTGGAAGGCTTTCCACTCGACGGCTGCTGCAAAATCACTTCCAGTGTCCCTTCTTTCGTCAGAGGACCAAGAATTCAGTGACTGGGTCCTGTAGCTGCTGCATCATGAGGTTGTCTTCTTCACTGCTGAGGTACTGTGGGATTCGAGGCAATACCTACCCAGAATCGTTCTGTTGCTCCTGTGTGGCTAGGGTGGTTATTCACGCGTTAGGGTGTTCACCCATACAAGTTTGCCGAGACGTAACGCTGGTGCGCATTCAGGGAGCCTTCTACGAAGTCCCTGAACACTTTTAACTACATAAAGCCTAGTACGTACTTATTACAGAAGAATCCTCGAACTACTTTTCAGCTGCTTGTGCCTTATCCTGTTCGGTCTACAACAGGCCAATGATGCCCAGTGTCCCCCTCAGATTCTGAGACAGTCCTATACCTAGTTAGGGAAGGATGCTAAAGCGTAAGGCCTCTCTAAATAAATTATTACAAGTTTTAAAAAGGCCTTACCTGCTTATGTTGGTCTTGTAACTTCATTTTATTCCTGAAAAGAATATTTTACAAAGTTTACTAGAAAGTGGTTTTTACTTGCCTTGAATTGCATACTGCCATTCTGTAAGTCTTTTACCGTGTGGTTTACTTACCAGAAGTATTGCATTGGTTTTCTATTGTGTTTACTTATTGTGATAGTACTTACTTTTCTGAAGAATTCTCTTTGCCTGTCTATATATAAAATAAAACATTTTTACACAACTCCCAGAGTGTATAAGTGTTTATTTGGACCATATGTATGCTCCACGTGCTTTGTACCTTCCTACAACCTTCTCTCCCTCATAAGATAAGCCTGGCTGCTCTGCCATAGCTACCCTTAACTTGAGTGGTACAGGCCTATACTAAGAGCTGGAGTTCTGTATTGCCAAGTAGAGTCTTATAAAGTCCTAAATAGATGGACTTTGGCTAAACTCCCTAACATTAAATCACGCCCTGTAATCTGATTGGCTCTGAGATCACTTCAGAGGTTCCGGGATTTGCTGGGCCCCCATGTTTCATGTCTTAGTTCTGTTGGTGCGGTCTAGGGGTCGAAGGTGCAGAGGTTTCGTTTGACGTACTGATTAAGTTCAAGCTAGTCAGTGGTTCTGCAATCTGGAGAGTTGGTGCCTAGCACTGGACAGCTGGACAACCCTGGCCTGAGGAAAAAAGGACTACCACGATGTTGACTACCTCAGAGGACCCCAAAACACGATGCAGGTGGAAATCTGCGGTGGCCACCGTGATCAAATGGCAGAAGTTGATCCTTGTAGCGGAAACAAATAAGCTGGTCATGTGAGGGCCCTCTTCATGCTGGAGACCGGCAACTGCAGGGGGAAGCTTCCTGTGGCACAAGCCAAGGGTCTGCAGAACTCGGGACGAAGAACGATGCAGTAAGGTAGCCTAGGAGGAAGCTAGTCAACCCACAGGATGGTTCCAGGGTGCTTCCCAAGTCTTCCAAGGACAGTATCCTCAAGCAAGTGGTAAAACCTGGTTGTTCCCAATAGTACAGAGATCGTAGCACAGATGAGGGCCTTAAAAAGACCGGCAAAGCAGCAGGGCCTTGTGGGGATGGTTGGAGAAAACAATGCTGGATGTCAGCAACAGCGAGTTTCTGGTCTTTAACCCACAAAGAGCAAAGATCTGCACCATTGAAACTGTCCGGGCTTTCGAGTCATTGACCACCTTTGGCCATCGCATCTGCCCAACAACAGACACACTTTGGCCAGGATGTGGAATGCGAGCAGAGTGTCCCGGCCCCCCACATCTGTCCACAAAAGCATACCAGCGCTTTGCTGGAATGCCAAGATTTGGCCTGAGAAAGGGAACAACATATATAACATATCCACTTCACTGTAAGGTGATGTGCGCAGCTTAAAACAAACAAGGAATTTTGAAATGGGGACAGAGTCCCCCTGCACTGGCAGCCATGGAAACTGCTCAGTGCACCCAAAATAGACCAGCTAAGCAAGGTACGTAAAGCAAAAAGGTTTTACTTACCTTTTTATAAGTCAGCACAGGTTCAAAACAACAGTATACAGTTGGGGGTTCCAGAGATGTGTATGGAGGGGAAAGCAGTAGAAAGAAAATCTTTCCTAACAACCTTCTTCGTTTTAACTTGGAGGATATCCCTTTGACACTTCAAAAGACTATCCTGACCATCGGGGTTCGTAAGTGCCAGTATTCTGTCACAAGGCAATCCTTAGCTTTTTTGTTTTTTGCTATGCAAAATGATGGTGGTTTTCTCTTCCGGAAAGTGCGCGCTTCTAAACAAGACTCACTTTCCAATGGTCCATGCTGAAACCTATAGTGAGCACGTGTGTACTCTGCTGGGATCTGTCTGACACATCAGCAGCTGCAGTGCGATGTGGCCACAAGGCTGCTCCAGAGTATCATGTATGTGTGCAGGCAGCAGCAGTTACAAACGTATTGAGCCTAGTGGCTTTATGAGCAACTCTCCAAACCGTGAAGAGGACTGTTGGACGACCTTTCCTTATATCCTATATTGGATGGGTAAGGTAAACGGAAAGTATGTTTTGGTACCTACAACAGTCTTCTGGAATTGTATACATTCAAACGGCTATGGGCTGCTTTAAAAGTGTACTGGCACCCATGTTCAAACTGCCTTTTAACTCTGTCCTCATTTGTCTGTTGGCAGTGCCTTGTTTAAATATAAATATGAAGCTTCATCTAGCTAGAAAAACAATAAAAATTTCCAATACCCAACCCCTTATCATATTATCCACTTTGTTACACTATGATCTCCAGCTGCAGAGCCATTTGTGTATTTGCGTTAAGACATGGGAGTTTCCATCACAACACATGATTGGCCAGCCCAGGATGTCTTTTGTCTTCTGCTACGAAGATTTGACACAGTCTCCAGAAGACATGCCTCCTCTGGTTGTGAGGTAGGAGGTGGGAGCTTCAAACGGTCCTATGCAGCAAGACAGGGAAGTCAAACTAGGGAGATAATACCTGGAGTACCTTTGATCTAATGGACACAGGAGAGAGGGAGTCGCTTTGATCTAATGCACACAGGAGAGCGGGGCAAGTAAAGTGTAGCTGAGGGGACCTACACACTGGAGAAGAGGTCCGCCATCTTGAATATGCCCAAGCCTCACTTCCTTCCTGGGATCCTTGATCTTCCTGCAGACAAAGCACTCTGGGGGGGGATGACATCACAAGTGGACCAATTCCTTGCGGCAAAATGACTGTATAAGGGGGTGAGACCCCCCCCCCTCTCCCAAACCACACCTTCATTGATTCATCTTGAGATCCTGTTGGGAAGCATCGTAAAGAATCCTCCTAGAGCAACTTCAGGAGAATTTCACTCGAAAATGGTTGGGGAATTGTTCCCATCTATGGTTGGAGCCAGCAGCCTCCACGCAGGTTGTAGTTTCTGTTCCAAATCTCGTCTGGAGAAAATGTAAAGCAACCTGCCGTAGGAATGCATGACTGCTGCTGGCCACAGGTACCCAGGACGATGCCTGCTGAAGTGACAAGCCACCAAGTGCCACTGACGACCTTCCTGACTGGGAAGGGCAGAAGCCAGAACCACCATTCTTCAAATACCCAAGTGAAGGACCCCATAACACCCCATGGACAGAAAGAAGCTGCCTTTTGGCTCTCTGCAATTTCTAACCACTTTGAGCGCTCCTAACTGCTTCAAGCCGCTGCAGAGACTGAACCAGCTGCTATTGACACTCTTAACTTTGAGTGCCTTTGAGCTTAGCTGACCCATCATCGCCTGCCTGTGCCCAGCTCCTTCGAGCCACGAGCTGTTGATGTTTGTGAAATCGCACCACTATGATGGATCCAGTCAAGCCAACTCGCTGCTGAATCAGAATCATTCCTTTCCTCGCGTCGAGACCTTGTTGAGCATTTGAGCCCCACCAACATTGCCTGCCTGTCCCCAGCTTCTTCCAGCCTAAATGGTATCCAGTGATTATACTGAATAAAAAATAGAGAATGAAATTTAAACGAATTACACATAACTAAAAAATAACGAATTTAAATTATATATATATAGGTGGAGGGGTTACATCTGGTTGGGGTGGGGTTTTAAACATGGGGGAAATGAGGAGTTTGGGGTGCAGAAACCCCCCAAAAAAGGAAAAGAAATTCGATATGTTTTCGTTATTTATTTAGTTAAAATTAAATTCTCTATTTTTTTTAATTTGGTAAAATCACATAGAAGCACCTAAATCCGTTGCTGTTTGGCAAAATGCCTCATGTTGTTGCACCAGCTCGCCACATCGAACCTTACTTAAATCCCTGGAATGCAGCCAGAAGCCCAGCTTGACACTGTTCATGACCTTACACGACATAAAACGGGATAAACCAGCGGTTCTATCCCTTTTGCCCTGTTCTGTGTGCTGTAGTAACATTAAGAGCCCATTCTGTAATTTTCTACACAACTATTTACCTGCAGTCCCCTGTTCTTCAATACCCAGACTGCCAGTTTGTCCCCAAGTCTGCATTCTCTGTGTATCTCACTATAGAGGGGGGGGTTGTTGGTGTTGATAGGACCTTGTTTGGACATTTCTTTTAGTTTGGTACGTACCGCACTATTGTTGTTTCAGATGCTTCTGGGCTGGCTCACATCCTCTTGCAGAGTATAGTCTGCCCTTGGTCCATGCTACCTTAAGAGGCCAAGAAGGTACACCATGCATACTGTGCCTGTTTCACCTTTGGGATTTCGATCACTGCTGACTGCTTTTCTAGTAGTAGCGTTGGACAGAGTAGGACCTTAGAAGCACTACTAGTGTCTGTACTCCTGTAGGACAGTAGTCGTGTCGTCACAGCGCTGTGTGGGCAAAACTATGTGCTGCCTCCGACAAGCCTGTGACACTGCAGCACTGCGAGGCCTGAGCGATGCAAGGCTGTGTATTGGCCGAATTACATTTCAATCTTTTATTGCACATATGCCAGATGTGCTTTCTACAGTCAATACATTTCCTGTGAGACTTGGCAGTGCACATCTACTGTGGATGCATACGCGGACCGCCATTTTGATGGACTGTCGCCAGTAGGCTCAAAGATTTTTGGCCGCCATCCAGCATTATTCGAATAATAATTTCTTCAACATAAACGTTGGGCTAACAAAAGATAATGTGCTAAGTGATAAAAACATAAACATCGAACTCTTCTAGACCCCTTAATTGAACTAATAGGGCAGTTTTTATATTTGGGTCTATTATTCAGCAGTGCACAAATGAACTAAAAGTAAGAGTTCAGATAAAGAAAAAGTAAATCTCATTGACAATACCATCGGATGCTTTACTAACAAAAAGCGGGGGCTCTGCTGCAAAGGTCTTATTATGGCCTACAATCAGTCTTGTTCTTTCAGTTGCATAGAGGATGGAGGCCATTGTTATAATGCAACAGGTTGGCTACATAGACTGGAGAGAAAAATATGGCAAACCATATTCAGACCCCCACAATGTGCCCCTGTTGAGTGCGTAAGACTTGAACTTGGATTATCCTAGCAGGACACTTAACCGGCGATAAGAAGGGTCCTACTCTATTTGAAAATATGTAACACCACGGATAACTCGTGACATGTGGGAATTGTAAAGGCATTAATGAATTTGCGAGAGATCTATTTTTAATTGATGGGGTGAAAGAAGAGGTGCATCGATTGAAGAATCACTTGAAACAAAAAGCAAAAGAATGGAATTGGTGCAATAACATAGCGCATGCTGCAAGCAAAAAATAATTCTGCACAGCAAATCCTTTACTTTCTTGCAATTTCCCCTCATGAAGTTCTGAAGCCGGTTTATGCTCTGTCGATTCAGGAGCCGATTCATGGAATTAATGTACGCTGAAATTTACAGCGCAAGCGTGCAAAAGCGTGCGAATCGCAGTGCCAGTGCGAAAATCGCAGCGAAACCCGTGCACAGCGATTCATGGAAGTCCGTGCGTGAGGAAATTCCAGGATGTGCGCCAAAATTCTGCGTGGCGCACGCTGGCGCACACGTCTCCAAACAGCGTGTGCTAAGCGCACAGCGAAATCGCACATAGCGTGGCGCACACAACAAAAGTAGGAGGAACAGGGGGCGTGACACGCGGAATGGGGAACAACTCGTGAAAATGTGGGCGTCACCGGGGAAGTACAGGAGGCAGGTGCGCGGAACGCCCACACGCATGTTCAAAACACGTATTCATGGAATCAAACGGGGCTAACGCGTGCGCCAAAAAAGACGCGCTAATCCGGAAACACGTTTGCCAGCAGGAAGCAGGCATACGTGGACCCTCGCAGCATAAAAGTGCGCGCAAACAACAAACCAGCACAGACGCCAGGATGAATATACCGTTCCTAGCAGCAGTGGTCGTGGGATACCGCAGGAGGAGGAGGAGGATAGTCAGGCCCAGACTTTTTACACCCAGAACCAGCCTTTTTGGGATGCCTGATGACCAGGTGTATGGGAGGTACAGGTTTCCACCTCACATAATACTCGACCTGGTCAGTGAGTGGGAGGATGACCTCACATCACCCACCCTGTGCTCCCAAGCACTCAGCTCCCTGCAGAAGGTCCTCAATGTACTGCACTTCTTGGCCACAGGATCATTTCAACGGACAACTGCTATAGTGGGGGAAGGGGTGTCACAGGCCACACAGTCACGCTGCCTACACCAGGTCTTGGCCATCATGACTGCACGCCCATCAGTCCGCAGGCACATATACCTGCCCAGAACACCTGCAGAAAGGCAGGCTGTCGTCCAGGATTTTTACGGGGTGGCACACTTCCCCAAAGTGCTAGGTGCCATTGACTGCACCCACGTGGCTCTACGTCCCCCCAGGGCATCAGAGCACATCTACAGAAACCGCAAGCACTGGCATTCCATCAACGTGCAGGTAGTATGTGATGCCAGGGGAATCATCACCTCAGTATATGCCAACTATCCAGGGTCCACCCATGGCAGTTTTATTTACAGAATGTCAACCCTAAACCAGGACCTAGAAGCTGGGCGGCATGGCGATACATGGCTGCTCGGTGAGTATAAATGCCACAGCACATGCATGCATGTCAGATACTGAGCAATGTCACAACCCCACTAATGATACCCATCACCACCTCCCCAGGGGACAGTGCCTACCCTCTGAGCGCCCACATGATGACGCCTCAAGTCACGCTTTCGCTCCCTTGACCATTCTGGCGGGCAGCTGTTATACGCTCCCCCAGTAGTGTGCAGGCTCATAGTGGCAGCATGTGTCCTGCACAATGTTGCAACACGCCGGGGCCTGCCCGTGGACATGGTGGTGCCCCCACATCCCCAACCACAAGCACGCCCGCTGCACATGGGAGGGGAAAGGGCACGGGGTGAGGCAGCCCGTACACAGCTGGTGGATAATTACTTCACCTAAAATCACACCCCTGTGGAGTGCACACAGCCCTGGCACATGCCAGCTGACAATCAATGATGATGACATAAGGGACAGTCAACTGTCGCAACCATACCAGCATGAGATTGGTCACCTGGAAGTGTTACATTGTGTGCCCTACCTACACAAACACCACCAATGCTGTGTCATCAAAAGACACACTTCTATGCTGCAAAAATCATTACCCCCTTGCAAAATACAACATGACAACAGTGCCATGTCACCCAACCCCTCTCCAGCACCGCCACCCAACACACCATGGCAGCAATCCCCAAAACATCACACAAGTGTCAAAATACAGTGTCCTCAATGGAAACTGCCCACACACAATATGCTCCCAGTAATGTAGAACTAACAACACACATGACCAAATACTTAACTACAATGCAGCTACACAACCTCAAACATAGCATAAACATGACAGTACTAGGTTAAAGTAGTGGTAGTCTTACAACCTGATCATGCCAGCACATCGGCCACTTCCAACTGTACAGTGCTGCTGCCACGCAAATGTCCAAGTGCACTGCTTACAACACGAACTCCATCTCCAAAGTAGACGGCCTTGTGAAGACATGAGGAATTAACCTGCAAATTAGGCGAAAGACATGGATGCACAAGCACATAGCAATACACCATGCAGTGTACAATTCAACAATATCCACTAGGAATGTATACACAGTATTGACTACAGACTGCCCACATAGCTCATGGGAGTCCTACGTCACCGTGTAAGTCAATGTCACTTGGGCACACCCTTTGCAAGCCCATGGAAATGGGAAGCAGGAGGGGTGTGTGTCTCACGAACCCAAGCATCTAACCCAAACTCAGGACAAACCTGCATGTGCCCAGCCGGAATACAGTGGATGCCCATGGGAGCCACACAAGGCAACACACTGCAAAAAAAAAATCAAAAATCAAAAATGGCCATGTGGAGGACAGGGGGAGGGGGTGCACCCAGGTGGTCCGAGGACAGTGTGCGCACCAACACCCACCTGAGTGGATGTTGGGAAATCAAAAACACCTCCATGGGCTCATGGCCTGCATGGCTATGCCAATGTGGGAGAACTGCTGCTGTCGCTATCGTCACCCTCTGCTGCTGCCACAGGAGGTGGTGGTGCAATGGGAGGCAGCCCACGCAAAGCCCTGGTATGGTCCTCCATGGCAGCAAGCATGCGGGTGTGGAAGGTCTTGTTTTGGAGGATTATAGTGCGGAGATCCCCATGCAGCACCTGACGTGATGCACGGATCTCCTCCTGAGTTGCCTGCATCTCAGCTGAGAGCGAACGTGTGAGCCGCTCCAGCTGTTGTTCTGTCCTCAAGTTAGTGGAAGCCTCAAGGTCAACAAGAGTCTCCCTGAGGTGATGGAGTTCTACCCTCAGGGCTTCCCTGTGGCCCTGGGGCTCTATAGATATCGATTGGCGTAAAGTCTCTAGTGCCGCCCGTCTGTCCCTGTTGGACGCCAACATGTCCTCCCTGTGTGATTGGCAAATGGAGTCTGTTGCCTGCTGTAGTAGCTCCATCTGCCTGTCGGGGGGAGACAATGGAAGTGGCCACCCTCTCCATTGCTTGAGCCATTATCTCAACTGATGCTGCCTGTTGGGTTGCCATACCGTAAATGGATTGTTCCCATGCGGTATTGCCTGGTGGCGTACGGCCACCGAGTCGGCGGGCACCACACCTGTTTGGGGCAAGGCGATCTGCGCCTTGCTGTGCCGGCACTGCCTGAGGCTGCAGGACTGCATTCCCCCTCTGATCTGCTGGCCCAGGAACAGGATCAGATGTTGTGGAGTGTGACCCTGCATCCGTAACCGCCAAAGGCGGACTTAACAACACTGACATCCCCATAGAGGGTTCTACCCCTGGTACAGGTGGGTTGGACAGAACAGAATCCCTGCCAAAAACACTTACCTGTGACGGCACATAGGTCTCCTCATCCGAATCAGCACCTGAACAGAGGTCTGGGGAGGTGCACCCAGAGGCACCCCTCGATAGAATGTTCTGCAGCAAGATTGGGTTCTCACCCACCACCACACCACATCCCCCCCACTGGTGCCCGGTCGTGCCTGAGATTCCTCCTGGGTCTGCACCATCTCCTCAACCTCCACAGCATCAAGTGCGTCATCCTATGCGAAAGACAAAAAATGGAAACTGGCATTAGCACCATAGCACACAAATAGGCCTGACAAGCTACATAACCAGTACATGATTTACACGATTTCCACATGTCCCACATGACTATAACCCTCCCATGCATGCACTGTCAATGAGTTTGAAGGGGACCCAAAAGGCAGACACTGATGACACCTACATGGAAGAGCAACACATTTGCTGCATGCTGGGTAGCACTGCCATCACACATTGGCCTGTGAGTGGCATGTCCAGTACACATACATGACACATGCCATCACACACATAGCCATGGTACATTCCACAAGTACATCCATAGGTCAGTGAATGAATACTGTCAGCCATCCTTGTGAGATGGACATGATGAGATGAAAAATGCTACATAGTGTGACAAAATAGGCATGTGCCACACACTGCAACACATCCAGTGTACAAAAATACAGCGATTGCAGGCTGATGTACACCTCAATGGTTTGTCACTTCAACATGACAGGAAACAACCATCATGTTCCGCATTGAAACGGGCCCCAAAAATTCCTGTGATCAGGCCAATACTCAATTAGCCTGAACAGTCAAATCATTCATCTAACAAGGTAACACATGTGGTCCAATGTGGGGTCATCAATGACAAAAGCATGTCACAAATGTGACAATGGGGCTGAGGAATGCGTAGCCAAAGTGGGAGAATTGAAACACAGCCTGAACGAACACTGAAAAATACAAACAATGTTGTTGCAAGATGCCACTTCAAGGGCAACTGCCGTAATGTTGAGCCAAATTACTAATGTGGGCAGAAGGGATACTGTCACACCCAAATCCAAGGCCGCTGAATGTTTTGGCACTCAATCAGAACCCGTCACCCAAACAACATACACATGCATTACACACACATGCATGGGCACTCACCGGACAATGCTTCATAATCGGGTAGTCCTCCCACACCTCGGATCTGTTCCTCTGTGACGAAGGCCCCAGCAACAGACTCATGTTCAGTGAGTTTGTTGTCCTCTTGTGGAGACCCACCGCCAGTCACCAGAGTAGCGGCATGATTTGAGGCCAGCTTCTTCTTTGCTCTGCGTTTCAGGTCATTCCACCGCTTGTAGCAATCAGCTGAGCGCCTCACAAATCCAAGGGCACTTATGCGGTCGGCGATGGTCTGCCAGTGTGCCCTACGTTGACCAGGTGTGGTCTTGCACCCTGCACCAACATTTGGTGGCTATGTGTCGACACATAGTGCACAAGTGCATCGAGTTCCGGATCATTGAAGTAAGGCTTCCTTGAGGTACCGGAGTGTGTAGCCGTGTCTGGGCTCTCAGCCTGTCGTGCCAGAGCACCCTTCTTCCTCTTCTTTAAAGGTGGAGCAGAGCCAGAGTGGCTTAAGCCGCTCTGGTCAGTAGGGGCAGAATCACCGGTGGACTGGGTAGTAGGAGTGTGGAAATGCACAGTGACCATAGTTCTTGATGCAGGCATTGGTTGCTGGGTAATGTTGGCAGGGGGAACGTCAGTTTGATGGACTGGGACTGACACTGTCCTGGCTGGGAGAGTCGGAGCTGGGGCGAAAGGAGCTGCAGCTGCCCCTGCAGCCTCCCTACCCTGCATACTTGGGGCAGCAGATGACATAGCTGCCCCAGATCCACGTGGATTGGTGACAACAACTTGCACCGCCACACGTGGCCTAGACTTGCTGACCTGGAAGTCAGCCAGGGAGTCATCCTGTGCCAGGTCAGGTGCCACAATGGGCTGGTCCAACAGGGGCTGAGCTTGGATGGTGTCAGCCACGTTTTTCCTCAACCATGGGGGGGGGGCATGGGTGTCCCTGATTGTTCCTCCACACATGAGGGCATAGGGGCACCCTGCAAATCCCGGCCACGTCCCCTACCGCGCCCACCACGCCCACCTTTTGAGGGTCGGCCACCTTTGCCTCCCTTACCGCTTGGTCGCCTCCCACCCATGGCACTGATGTTGTTGTGCGTATGGGAGTTGCAGTAAACTATTGTCCTGGGCAATTGGGGGTCAAAGGGGTAGGATACCAGATGGAATTCGTACCCTAGTGCTCTAACAAGGCTGTCTGTGACCCCTGGGGGAAGATGACGGGTCACGCAACGCACAGGCAGCCCAAAATCAAAAATAAACATGCATGCAACCCCTCGTAGACCACGTGCGTGAAAAAATGAACTCGCACTATGCTGTGGCACCCAGAAACACAAAAATAAGCGTACGCGTAATACACGCAGCCTACAATGACCTCTGAAGGGGAACGCGACACACGGGGCAAGCACAGTTGCTAAGTACGTGCGGAACTCACCGTCTGCCTGGAAAAAGAACGTGAAAAATACGCACGTGTGCGCGTTGGCAACACCCCCGCCAAAAGAAGAATTGTACGCTGTCTGAGGAGACAGGACAAAAGGAGAAGTGAACTCTGTTTGAGGAAACGGGCCCAACAAAAAATCAGAAGAGAGCTGTCAGAGGTAACGGGAAGTACGAACTAGAAACGCTGTGAAGTAATCGCGTGGGAACCGACAAGAAGTACAGATTTCACCCACTCGCTCTCCACGAAAAGCACGTAGAAGGAAATGGCGTCCTACATGCAGCTTTTAAACCGGCCCACACGTACACGTCAGAGACGCGTGTACGCGGGCGCTTTCATCCAATTACACGCGATGACACTCGGACGTGCAGTTTTTCCACGTGTTCTCTGTCATCACGTGCTATGAGGAAAACGCCTGCGCGCGTAATGTAACTTACGCGCTAAGGGCCTTTGGTCCAATGGAATCGCATGCGTGCGCTTACGCGCTAAGGCACTTTCCTCGAATTACACGCTGACGTGCAAGATTTTCACGTGCCCAATCACTCCGTATCAAGCTGGCCACGCGAAAACACACGGAAGACCACACTCCTGCCCTGAAGGCCATTTTTCTGCCCCCCAGAGCCCCGAGCATGCTCCCATCTGCCATCTGCTGCTGCCTACGTGCCCTGCTATTTGGTGCCTGCACATCAGCCATCTGGGGTCCAGTTGCTGTGTCCACCCCTGCTGGAACTGAAGACTCCCGACTGGGATACCATCGCTCCACAGCCCAGCCCCAGGACCCAGTTGCCCACCCATGCCTGCCTCGGGGGTCGCCATGTCGGGGCAAACACCATCTGAGACCACTGGCGACCCCCAGCCAGAGGGGCAGAGGGCCACCAGCTTCAGTCAGAAGGAAGTTGGTGTCCTGGTGGAGCATGTCCTGGGGCAGTATGATGCCCTCTTCGGAACATCACGCGCCAACAAGGAAGGACGGGATAGGATCTGGGACGACTTTGTGGTTGCCATCAACGTGGAGAGGGTGGCAACCCGCAACATCAAGCAAGTCGAGAAGTGCTGGGAGGACTTGAGGTCCAGGACCTCATGGAGGGGGGCCGGGCAGCATGAGTACCATCCAGATGAGGGTCCTGGAACGCGTAGGCCCAGCGCTCCACGCCCAGATCCTTCGGAGGCAGACCCGTCCGGAGTTGAGCGGTAAGTGGCCAAGCATTGCTGTGTGAGACAGGGCATGTTGCAGGGTGCTGGTTGTCTGATACTTGCCTGTATGTGCGACATACGCCATGTACGTATGTGTGTGTGCAGGGACATCATGGTCATGCATGTGAGACCAGTAATGTGTGAACCACATGGTTGGTGCATGTGTTACAATGCAACATGCGGAGCAGTATGGGGAATGCACACATTAATGCATGCCTGTCTCTGTTATTGGACATGGATGGGGTGTGAGAGATGGGTGCTGCTGTCATGGACATGTATGGTGTCCATGTCTGTGTGTCTGACTTGCGTGTCTGTGAATTGTAAATGCCATGGATGCATGACCCATGTCTGTGACAATGTTCAGATTCACTGATGCAGCCTACTCATCCTTGTATCCACTGTGTCTGGGGTGTACGAGGCCAGATGGATGAAACTACGGTGAAGTGTGTGCATGTGATTAGCATGACCCATGATGCATGTGAGTTTCAAACCAGCATTCTATGTTTCAAGAGTCCCTTGGACATGTATGCTAATGTTCTTAGCATGTGCCATGCCTGTTAATGCATGTGTTTTGCCTGCACTGACCCATGTGTTGTGGAGGGACATGATGGAAGTGATGTTTGACAGTGCCACTCATCTGCTATTGCTTCCTGTCTAGGGGACCATTGTACAGTACCCTGATGCTTGTGTTCTATGTCTCCCTCTATACAGCGGCAAGTGATGAAGAGGGCGGAGACGGCGCTGTGGAGCAAAGCGGTGGGGATGCCCCCACCGGCTTGCGACGCAAGGCCCAGTCACCCTCCCAGAATTTACCATCGTCCGGGAGTGAGGGGACTGGTGCTGCGTCTGCCACTACGGCTGCAGCGGGAAGGGGTGGGGGAGCCCCCACAGGGGCTTGCAACGGCGGAAGACGGTGTGGAGCCATCCAGGTTGGTGATTTCCACAGAGGAGGAGGAGGCCGCTACTGAGCCGCACATGGGGCCTGGTGGGGGTGGTACCACTGGTGCAAGTGGTGCAGTCCAGGGCCAGGGGCAGGAGGCAGCACAGGTCACCGCAGAGGGGCCTGTGCATGTCGCTGTCCCTGACCCTGTGACTGCACCACCATGCACCAGCAGGGATGCCCCATCCCAGGCCCGTCCACAGGTAGGGGGGGATGTCCATTTCATCTGACACTCCTCTACCTGCGGACGAGGGGACCCCTGGCCGTATGGAGAAGGTCCTGATTGGTGTCGCGTTGCGCATGCGTGATGACGTGCGTGCTTCCCGGTGGGGGGGAGAACGCACGTCATCACGAAGAGCAGCGTGCCAACGTGGCCCAGTTGGGAGTGTCCATGGTCGGGGGTTTTGTACATGTCGGCCACTCTGGCGGCCCTCTCCTCCTCTGTGGAGACTATGCGCCAGTCGTTCTCTATGCCGTCTTCAGGCCCAGATACCACCAGGGCCCCCTGTGGACCTGCCCTGACCAATGCAGCCAGCTCGGTGGGGATCCCATCCCTGCCACAGTCGGGAGTCGGAGGTCCAGCAGGGGTGGACACCACAGCAACTGGACCCCAGCAGATGGAGGATGTGCCGGCATCATCGAGCAGGGCACGTGCACGGCGGCGTCGGTGAATTTCATCAGCCTTGGTGCCGTCGTGCTGGCAGAGGCAGTTGCGTCGGAGGCAGCTGCAGGCTCAACGTGGGAGGCATCATGGCTCAGGGCCATCTACACCAGAGGGGCAGGCATCGGCCAGAGGGCAGGAGGACCCTGGAATGGGAGTGTCTTCCGTGTGGCAGCGGTTGGGCCAGCAGATAGGTGCGGCGGGCAGAGGAGGCACGGCTCACAATGGTCAGGGCGGAGAACTCCATGCGCAGGGCGCTGAGGCGGGCTGAGTGCCTCGAGGGAATTCGCAGGGAGTTGGCGGTGGACATGGCGTTATCCCTTCGAGACCTCGGGGCCAGAGAACAGGCCCGCCTCCAAGACATTGAACAGGAGTTCGATGATGCCCTGGCCCATGACATCAACAAGTGAGCCGTTGGACTTGCCTGCCGCCATTGTATATAGTTCATTAGTGTTAAGTTTCATTTCTTTTTTCTTTAATTTGGGGCGCATGGACTATGCCCCACATTTTTGTATATGGTTAGTTATTAGGTAGGTTTCATTTATGTCGTTGGGCTCATGGACCCTTGATTTGCAATTTGTACATAGTTTTACAGTGGATTTTTCTTCACCATGGAGCAATAGATATTACGCTTTTCTTTCCCTTTGGATTTGCTTTGTTGGACGGTGACTTTGGATACATTTTCATTTGGATTAATTTGGATTCTCATTTTTTTTATTTATCATTTTTTGGGACATGCTGCATTTTGATTATTATTGGCCTTATTGTGTGTTTTTATTTCATTCCCTTCATTTTGACTAGAATACATTTTTGTGTCTTACTTCAATGTGTGGTCTTCTCTCATTGGTTTCATGCATGTCACAATGTGGGTTTTCTCAGTCATGTGTTGCCATTGTGTGGGTCTGACAGACTTGTACTCATGCGCATACTGCTTATTTGTGATCTATCATGTAATGGGGATTTCAATTTGGAGTGGATGTAAAGCTTGGTTGGGTGTTTGGACTGGGGTGCTGTGGGGTGGGATTTGTGTGGCCATAAGAGCCGGGGATCTGGATTGTGATGACATGTTGGCTGGGGGACATGTGTCGGGGCCTGCTGGCAGGTGCCCTGCACTGCTGGGGGGTGGGGGGGTGCAGGGGGTCATGAGTGGGGGCCTGCTGCCAGGTGCCCTGCACTGCTAGGGTGTGGGGGTGTAGGGGGTCATGAGTGGGACATGAGTGGGGGCCTGCTGGCAGGTGCCCTGCACTGCTGGGGTGTGGGGGTGCAGGGGGGTCATGCGCTGTTGATCAGTAGTGCAAGGTGACATGTGGCTTGGCTGGGGGGCATGCCCATGGTGGATGGGCTGCCTGCGGGACATGACCAGGGGTCGGGGGTAGTCCCCTGTAGTGTGGGCTGCCTGCAGGGTCCGTGGAGGGTGTAGAGGGAACACCTGGGAGGACCCACACTGCCAAATCATGTGTAGGACTCCCCTGCACCCCTGAAATACACTTATCCTGCTGAAATCCCGTATCCTGCTGAAATCGCGTGTATAACTTCCCGTGCACCCCTGAAATACACGCACCCCGCTCGCACAGGGGCAATATTCCTGGTGTGCGCGGGAAGTCTCACACGCCATTTTAGCAGGGTATGTGTATTATGGGGTTCGCGGCAAGTCTCACACGCGAAAGGGCCCTGTGCAAGCGGGGTACGTGTATTACAGGGTGGGCAGGAAGTTTTTACACGCGATTTCAGCAGGGTACGTGTATTACGGGGTAAAAGGGAAGTTTTACACGCGATTGGGCCTGGGCGAGTGGGCTACCACTCACCGTCTGCCTTGCGTGTAGAAGAACGCGTAGCCAACACCCACCCGCTGTGAAGTAATAGCATGTGAACCCCAACGCCTGGAAAACACACGCACTGCACCGCACCCCACGAAAAGCACGTACAGAGCAATGGAAATCCACGTGGGATCTTCAAGCCCTGCCAGGGCAACGCCCGTGCGCGATACGTCACAGACGCGCTTACGCGCTAAGGGCCTCTGGTCCAATGGAATAGCGTGCATGCACTGATGTGCTCGCGCGCAAAGGGCCTTTCCTCGAATTACACGCTGACGTGCAATTTTTTCACGTGCCAAATCACTCTGTATCAAGCTGGCCACGCGAAAACACACAGAAGACCACACTCCTGCCCGGAAGGTTATTTTCCTGCCCCCAAGAGCCCTGAACACGCTCCCACCTGCCATCTGCTGCTGCCTGCCTGCTGCCCACGTGCCCTGCTATTTGCTGCCTGCACATCAGCCATCTGCAGGGGTGCAGTTGCTGTGACCACCCTTACTGGAACTGAACACTCCCGACTGGGATACCATTGCTCCACAGCCCAGCCCCAGGACCCAGTTGGCCACCCACGCCTGCCTCTGGGGTTGCCATGTCGGGCACACCACCATCTGAGACCACTGGCAACCCCCAGCCAGAGAGGCAGAGGGCCACCAGCTTCACTGCCACCGAAGTTGGTGTCCTGGTGGAGCAAGTCCTGGGGCAGTATGATGCCCTCTTCGGAAGTTTGTGCGCCGACAAGGAAGGACAGACCAGGATCTGGACGGACATCGTGACTGCCATCAACGCGGAGGGGGTGGCAGTCCGAAAATTCCAACATGTCAAGAACGCTGGGAGGACTTCAGGTACAGGACCCTCAACAAGGCCCGGCGCCTCTTGAAGGCAGCGGATGCTAAGGGGCGCCGGGGCCACCTGTCGGAACATCAAATGAGGGTCCTGGAACGCATATCCCCAGCGCTCCACGTCCTTGAGAGGCAGACCCGTCTGGAGTCGAGCGGTAAGTGTACATGCATACTGATTGTAAACTGTGCGTCTGGTGGTGTGCCAGTAGTGTGCATGTTGCACATGTGGTTTTGTAGGGCCATGTATGTATGTATGTGTATGTACAGGGCCGTGAGGCGAACACATGCGAGTCCTCTCATGTGTGAGACACATGGATGGTGCATGTGTGTGTAAGCTTGCATGCCAAATGCAGATGTGTGAGCACACATGCTTGAATGACTGTGTATGTAAGTTGGCATGGTTGTGGTGTCACACATGGATGTCGGTTCCAGCGGCATGTATCTGCACCATGTACATGTGCAAGTGTGTGTATTTCACAAGGGTGCAACAGTGATGCAACATGGATGCTTGGGACACTGATATGTAGAAGACTGATTGCCAGATGTGACATGGATGCCGATCTCCTCACTGCGACAGTTGTTGGAGGTGTACACATGCATGTAAGTGTGGTGGCGTGTGTGCATGTCTAGTGCACTCCCTGTGTTTCATGTGATGTCTGGCTCACCTTTAGCTGCTCATGCTGTTGTATGTGTATGGATGGTGCTGGCTGTTGCCATATGGCTGTGGAATTGCTCAGGTGTGAGTTGACATGCCATGTGTGTTGGGGATTGTGATGCCATGTCTGAAGTTTGACACTGCCACTCATGTGCAACTGGCATGTGTGTATCAGTCCATTGTACAGTGTCCTGATGCCTGTCTCCCATCTCTCCCTGTCTGCAGCGTCAACTGATGAAGAGGGCAGAGAGGGTGCTGTGGAGCACAGCGGCGGGGATCACACCACCAGCCGGAGACGCAAGGCCCGGCTCCCCTCCCAGGTTGTGATCTCGTCAGGGAGTGAGGAGTCCGGTGCCGCGTCCCAGGCCACAGCTGCCGAGGGTAGGTCCAAGAGGCGGAGGTCGAAGTTGGACTCCTCAGCAGCAGAAGGGGCAGCTGAGACCCCACAGGGTCCGATGAAGGAAGATGGCACGGAGTCATCCAGGTTGGTGGGGGATTTGGTGGAGGAGGAGGACGCGCAAGGGACAGAGACGGGGTCTGCAGGTGGGGATTCCACTGGTGCCAGTGGTGCAGTGCAGGGGCAGGGACAGGAGGCAGCACAGGCCGCCGCGGAGGTGCCTGTGTGTAATCCTGTCCCCGATCCTGTGACTAAATCATCCCGCACCAGCAGGGATGCCTATGTCCAGACCCGTTTTCAGGGAGGGGATCCGCTTACAACAACTGGCCTTCCTCTGCCTGTGGACGTGGCTATCCGGGACCGGGTTGAGCCTGTCCTGGGTGGGGTGGAGTTGTGTCAACGGGACATGCGAGGTGACCTGCAGTCTTTTCATGGGGAGACTGCACATCATCTCGAATGGCTCGTTGACCACGTCAGCCTACTGGGACAGGTCACCCAGGCCGGATTCCTCTGTTTGCTGAACCTTGCTTCGATCCCCCCCCTCCTCACCTGAACCCCCTATGCGCCAGTCGTCCTCCGTGCCATCTTCCCACCCATGTATCACCTGGGTACCCTGTGGAGCTGCCTCTGGCCGCGCGGCCAGGCTGGTGGAGGACACATCCCTGCCACAGTCGGGAGTCGGACGTCCAGCATGGGTGGCCACCTCAACAACTGCACCCCAGCCAGAGGAGGATGTGCAGGCAGCAGGAGCCAGGGCACGGGCACAGGCACAGCTGCAGCAAGATGGGAGCCATGATGGCTCGGGGCCTTCGACATCGGAGGGGCAGGCATCGGCCGGAGGGCAGGAGAACCAGGACGGGAAGTGTCTTCAGTGTGGCAGCGGTTAGGCCATGCTATAGATGCGAGCGGCAGCGGGCGGAAGAGGCACGGTTCACGATGGTCAGGGCGGAGAACCCCATGCAAAGGGCTCTGAGGTGGGCCAAGTGCCTCGAGGCAATTTGCAGGGACCTGGAGGTCCGGATGTCATCGTCCCTGTGAACCCTCGGGGCCTTAAAAGAGGACCGCCTCCGGGACATCGAGCAGGAGTTCGATGATGCCCTGGCCCGGAAAATCAGGAAGTGAGCCGTCGGACTAGCCCGCTGCCATTGTATATAGTTAATTAGTGTTAGGTTTCCTTTTGGTTTTCATTTTATTTGGGGCGCTTGGACAATGCCCTACCTTTTTGTATATAGTTGTTCATTAGGTAGGGTTTTTGTAGGTTTCCTTTCAATGGTTGGGCTCATGGACCCTGGATTTGTACTTTGTATATAGTTCTACACTGGATTTCACTTCATTTAAGTTTCTTTTTTACCATGGATCAATGGATGTGTGTTATTTTTACACTTTGGATTTGGTTGGACGGACAGACTGTAAGTGATATTCAATGAACACTACAGCCAAGTCAATGCCTAGTCTGGGATGCTGAGGAAAACCCTTATTAATGTATTTTTATGTCTAGTTCAGTACTCTGGATGACCACCCTTGTATAACACCCCACTCTTAGAATCCCCCTGACCCCACTGAGCCAAGAAGTAGGTTTGTTTTGCAAAATAAAAGGTTTATTTGAGAATTTAAACAATATATATATATATCACACTTTATAATAAATTAATATCTGATAGTACATGTTATAGTGGATATCACGAGATCGGAGGGTACCTGTTTGTCTTGCTGAAGGTCTTTGGTTGGCAGCCAGACTGTCTGTTCTTCTCCGAAGCTAGTGTAACGCGGGTAGCCAGTCCAAACCTAAACCCAAACTTAGCAACTGGGCGGAGGATGAACCGACTCCCAACGTCACGGTGTGCTTTACCCCTGATTATCGTGACGTCAGGACAGTGCAAGCACTGGCAGGGGGAGCAGAGAATGGTTTGTCCTTCCGTAGCAGTAGAAGAAATATCCGGTAGCAGGCGGGTCTTGTCCACGGCGGTTAGGTACCAGGCAGGCAAGGGGGAGTGCGCAGACAAGCACCAAGGAAGAGGCAGGCAAGGCAGGAGCGCAGAAGGACTGGGGGAGAACAAGCTGATTATGGTCAAAAGGACAGGTAGGGAACTGATAGGGTCTGGGAGGTAAGGATAATGACCAGGGGAACCGAAGGGAACCAGGAGGGAGCAACCTGATAGAGGACACTGACCAGGGAAACAGATTTGAACCAGGAGAGCAACCAGGTGGAAGGGAATGGGCCCAGGACACAGATTAGAACCAGGAGATCAGCAGGTAAAAGGTAATGGCCTGGAACAGGTGTGAACCAACGGGACAGGGGAGCGGAGCGAAAACACGGTCTGGGCAAAACCGCGTTGAGACGCGATAGAACATGGCCTGGACTCATTTTATAGGGCTGCCAGCACCTGAGAGGCTTGTACCGCAATCCGCCTCGTTCCCAGGTGCTGGCGAGCCCAGAACGAGGCTTGAGAAGCAAGCCCTCGTTGCTCCGAGTGCCCAATACACTGCGCATGCGCGGGCGCGAGGACACGAGCGACCGCGCATGCGCAGCGAAACATAACGCCGGACTCCCGGAATACCCCGGGGAGCCGAACCCCAAGAGCGGAAGCGAGGATAGAGCCGCCAGGAGGGAGCCGATCGGGCAGGAGCGGAAAGACCAGACCGCCGGGTGAGTGGCATGACAGTACACTTAGACATATGATGTTGATCAACAATGGGTAATCTGGCATTAGCACACTTCTTCACAATCAATGAGGAGTTAGTATAGGATGGATAAAGTAGCAAAAATACTTTTATGGTTTCAAGGGAAAAGCAATGAGGAATAAAATGCAGTACAGAAATACTTGATATGATTTTAGCAAAAGATAAAATAATCACTTTTTCTCTGGCAATTCACGCCCCTCCCCTATGCAATGTAAGAAATGGAAGGAGATGGAAAGAGGAGCACACAGTTCTCAGGAATGCAATCAAATGCAATACAAAATTCAGTTCCCCCCCAGCAAGCTTAGAGGAAACAGGTAGGAGTTTGAAACACAGGCCCAAAATGCTTTTTAAATGTGATGGCAATGGATGGGAAAATGTGCCAATGATTTTAATTCCCTCTAGAGATTCAGGGTGAGTGGGAGATGCGTGTTGGTATTAGTTCGGCTCACTTTAGCAATGCTCTGAGTTATTACCAAGTTGCAACAGATTTTAACAAAAGAAAGAATGGAGCTGCTATTTTGACAAGTGGAGAAATTGAGCTAAAATCGCAAATCGCGGTAAATTTCGCGAGTGCGTAAATCGTGATTGTGGAAAAAGTATAAGGAGTAGGTTGTTGGAAAGCCTAGATTCTAAGCTTTCAGATGAAAGTTAAATTTCGTTCCTAGCCCAAACTGTTCCAGAGATGCGGACGATTAAATAAAGGTAGTTTTTCAGATTTAAAGTAAACTCGAAATGACAGGTGACATCTTGCAGCTGCAGAATTGACAGGTGACAGTTGTGCAGCTTTAAAAATGACAGATGTCACGATTTCTAGGAGGCAGTTCTACTTAGGTTAAAATAGTTTGGATTAGATTATTTTAACTACTGGTTCTGCACAGTTCTGCTAGGTATTCACAATATAAATTTGAAATAGGCCTCGCCACGGATCTGGTCAGGTTTTGGACTGGACTCCGATTCTGGTCTCGGCTCTTCACAGTGATCTGGGTCAGCTCTCTGATTCTGCTCACAGCGGTCTGGGTCACTCTGGATCTCTGTTCTGGTCTCTGGCAATTGTTCTTGGCAAAAGAATTCAAACAGCTCGCCCGGCTGTGGAATAGTTTACAAATGATTTTAAGGTTGCTGAGGCCTGCTGAGAAGAGTTCTCAGTTTGTGGGTTTAGGCCCTTGCTTTAAGTTCTGGCCTTTGGAGATTGATGGATTTGAAATCTGGATCTCTGGATGTGAAGTCGTCGGTCAGCATGCTCCGCAGCAAATGGAATTGAATGTCTCTACCTGTCCCAGCAATCTCTTTTTATGTGTTTTGAAAATGGGTGTGTGCCTGGGCCTAGCTAAGCCTGCCCCTCTCTACTTGTCATTGGCCCAATTCTCCCCTCTCCCATGATTGGGGGAAGGAAATGGATTGTCATCATGATGAGGTCTGTTTATGGGTCGGAGGATCCTCCCCTGGTCAGTTTGCCCACAAATCTATATTTGATTCAAATACATCTTTCCCAGATATACAATTTGTTGAAATTACATGTGCACATTATATATTCCTTATGGTCCATGCTTGTCCGCCTCTGATCTTCCTGGGGGCTTGCATTCAAAAATGACAACATTTTGCGCTTTTTAACTGGTTTTGCAATATCGGACATTTACCCAAAATTACACACATGTGCGCAAGGAGTATGGACATTAATTGATGAAGTGTCAGATTTTTAACATGCAGACATTTGGAGTGAGACCCTATTTTCCGCTAGCAACCCCCCAGAATACACCACAGGGTCCTAATGCTTCTCAAAATGTTCACAGAAAAATCACAAAAATAATTATATTACTTATATAATTCTGACAAGTCCGCACTATGAGTTATCTATCTTTTTAAAATTATGCCCTGGTCAAAAAGGGGTGTGGCTTCCCACATCCCAGGGTAGAATAACTGGTTTATCCACTTACCCCAAGCTCAGCTGCTAGCAGAAGCACTGCCCCTCCCAGTTTCCCCTAAGAGGAAGCCACTTTACGACGCCCCCAATATAACATTTGCCTGAGTCAAGGGAGTTGCATTGTTCTGTTCCTTCCAGTTCCCAGGTGCTCCACCCCTAATCTAATCAGAGAGGTGACAACTCCTTTTGGCAAGGGGCAGCAGGATGCAGCTAGGCCTGGGAAGAGTGGCTGAACAGGTTTCTCCTGCCAGGGGTAGTTGACAGGCAGAATCCAGTTTCACTAAGCCAGGTTTCAGCTAAATGTCACTTTTTGTTCCCAGTTTAAATCACTTACAATCTTTACATATACATTAAATAATTACTTCCTTCAAGTCATTTCAGAATATGGTTTTACATTCTTCCACCTCTTAGCAAGTCTTTCCTTGGTCTGGTTTTGTTTCATTTGTGCAGTTTTACACAAGTCTGGTGGTTTTAAAACGCCGGCTTTCTGATAGTGGTGAGTACTGGTAATGCAACCATTTTTGGGATTAAGAAAATGAATTCCCCACAGTTCTGAGTTGCTTTTGGCAATCAGCATTGCCAGTCCCAATGGTTTCAGGCTACTGTGTTTGTAGCCCAATGGTGGTTTTAGGCAGTGCCCTCCTGTGCTCACAACATAGGCAAAAATGGGTGGCAGCCTATTCTTCATGTTTTCCCTGTGCACTCTCTGGGGAGTTCTGGCCATCATGATGTTTTCCATGCCAGTACTGGACAGTTTTATGGTAGGGCGTGTATGCATGGGTAAAAACATCCCACAAGCCTCTTTGGACCCATTTGCTTTTGGATTGATTTGGATTCTGCTTTCACACATTTTTTTAAATATTTTGGACATGCAGGTTTTTCTTCATTATTTCCATTATTGTGTGTTTTTTTTTAAATTCATTTGGTTAATTATTGAATACACATTTATTATATACTTTACTGATGTGGTCTTATCTCTTTTGTTTTGTGCATGTCACAATGTTGATCTTTTCACAGTCATGTGTCACCATTGCGTGGGTCTGAGGGACATTGATTCATGGCCATGCTGGTTATGTATTTTCTATCATGACTTTGGGAATTCAATGTGGGGTGTTTGGACTGGGGTGGGATTTGGGTGGCCATGAGGGGCATGGGTCTGGAGTGTGATGACCTGTCGGGGGGGGTGGGGGGGGACATGTGTGGGGGCCTGCTGGCAGGTGCCCCTGGCTGCTGTGGGGTGGGGGGCAGGGGGCCATGTGTGGGGGCGTACTGGCAGGTGCCCCTGACTGCTGGTGGGTGGGGGTGCAGGGGGTCATGAGTGGGACATGAGTGGAGGCCTGCTGGCAGGTGCCCTGCACTGCTGGGGTGGTGGGGGTGCAGGGGGACATGAGTGGGGGCCTGCTGGCAGGTGCCCTGCACTGCGGTGGGGTGGGGGTGCAGGGGGACGTGTGGGGGCCTGCTGGCAGGTGGCCTTGACTGGGGTGGGGTGCAGGGGGACCAGTGTGGGGGCCTGCAGGCAGGTGCCCCTGACTGCTGGGGGGTGGGGGTGCAGGGGGACATGTGTGGGGGCCTGCTGGCAGGTGCCCCTGATTGCTGGGGGGGGGTTTAGAGGGACATGTGTGGGACATGTGTTTGGGCCTGCTGGCAGGTGCCCCTGACTGCTGTGGGGTGGGGGTCCAGGGGGACATGTGTGGGGGCCTGCTGGCAGGTGCCCCTGACTGCTGGGGGTGAGGGTGCAGGGGGACATGTGTGGGGGCCTTCTGGCAGGTGCCCCTGTACTGCTGGGGCGTGGGGGTGCTGGGGGACATGTGTGGGGGGCCTGCTGGCAGGTGCCCCTCACTGCTGAGGGGGTGGGGGTGCTGGGAGACATGAGTTGGTGATCATATTGCAACGTGACATGTGGCTTGGCTGGGGGGCATGCCCATGGTGGATGGGCTGCCTGCGGGACATGACCAGGGGTGCAGGGTAGTCCTCTGTGGTGTGGGCTGCCTGCAGGGGCCGTGGAGAGGGTAGAGGGGACACGTGGGAGGAACCACACTGCCAATTCACGTGTAGGACTCCCCGCGCACCCCGAAATACGCGTTCCCTGCTCTGACAGCAAAATCGCGTGTGAAACTTCCCGCGCACCCCCGTCATACACGTACCCCACTCGCACAGGCCCTTTCGCGTGTGAAACTTCACGCGCACCCCAGTAATACACGTTCCCCACTTGGCGTTTGCAGTTTGGCGCCCTGTAAACTGGTCCAGGGTTAGCGCAGCCCTTTGCGCTGAATTGGAATTTTGATGGCTTTTCCTTGCGCGAGGGTGTTCTTGGGGGCGTAACTGGCGCTGCTGCAGGGTCGCTGTGCCACGGCTGGTTTTGGAGGCTAAAATCCATGAATACGCTGTGCGCGGAAATCGATTTTAGCGCACGCGGCTGGCGCAGACATTCGCACGCGCACACTGTGCGCCAGCCGCGTGCGCCACTTTTGTGCGAAATTCTATGAATTACCCTGAATATCTGTTATCCATGTTGGCTGTAATGAGTCCTAGGCCCAACGTACCTGTATATAAGAGAATGTGTCTGCTCTGCAGAATTCCTGCCAAACAAGCATATATATGGCATCCGTTAAGACAATGTGTAGAATTCCAGGCTTTTCATGTTCTACAACTGGGAACATTTTGTGCATTATCATTTGACAGTAAATTCTGACCAGTTGTGGTTACGATGTTCTGCTGAACTTCGCATTTCTGTAAGACTTGCACTAATGAAAGTGTGGGTAAGGATAGAATTAAGGTTAGGAAGAACGCTATATATGTTAATGAATTTTAACGCAGGTTAGCCAATGTAAAATATTTGTTTCTAATGGATTCAAGCGTGGAAGGTTTTGGTTATTTTTAACTGTATCACACTTTGAACAATAAAAATACACCAAAAAAAAAACAGAGATACGTTTGGTTTTTCTTTGGTATCGCCGGACACTGTACAAGGTGTGTCCAATGTTATGGCGGCAGAGAAACCGCCTTCTCGATCCTCGCATCTAAGACGATGGCCAAGGCTGTAGGTGGCCTAGGAAAATTCCAAATGTCAGCCCAAGGTCTGTGCTATGTCCTGGGTACAGCCCACATAGTGCAGTTTATGTTTGATTTGGGTAAATGCATCTGACACTTACATTGAGGCAGTTCTATCCTAAGTGGGTGATTTCAAGGGAAACATCTGAATTAAAAGAAGCCTGGTCCCAGATAGGGTGACTTTGCAGAACTGCAGCCGCCCTCTTTTAGGGCATGCGCTAAGCACACATTCCTGAGGGCTGTTGTAAAGGTGGGCGCAGTGAGGCAGAGCTGGTGAGGAAGATTTGGGTGCTGATTTTTGGGGTGGAAACGCTGCCGGGGATAACTACATTTTAGCTTTAGCTTTGCAGCGCTGCTCTTTGAGGGGCGGGGGGCAGCAGTTCGGAGTGTGTCCCCCACCAATTACAGGCGGGTGCAATGGTGGGCCGAGGCTGTCCTGAGGGTTCTAGAAGGAGGCTGCCAAACCTCCTTGATGTGTGGTCGCATCAGGAAAGAAAGCACTGCGAAAGCCTGATTGGGCAATCGTGGAACCATTTTGTTAGTACATTTCATCAGCAGGAGCCTACTGACCAGAGGAGGAAATGTCTCTTCAGTTGAGGAAGAGGGTTTTTAGATTTTGAGAGTGTCTGCGCTTGGTAGCGGTTTAGGCCTTGTATTGCTGGCACTTACTTCGCTGGTCGCATGGCTCACCGTCATCTGGCGTTGTTGATTAACCACAGGAGTGCATTTTTGCCCGAATGGTCAATCTTCCTGTAAGGGCTAAAACAATGATCCATCAACCAGGACCTTGGGCAAAAATACGCTGATGATTTTCTCAAGCTTATGATTAGCTCTGTGATGACGTATTACCACGGTAGTGTAGCTTATTGGACGGAGTCCCAAAACCAGTGTTGACCAAAAAGCATGACTGTTACCGGCTGCTTACGCTTTGTTCAATGGCTGTGCTGATATGTTTATATTTCTACAACTGAAATGGTTCTTTAAGAACCAATCTAACTGAGGCAGACTTCTTTTGTTTTTTTTCTGCCAGAGGTTAAGATTATTGCTAAACCTTCCAGCCATCACCTCTTTTGTTTTGTTCCAGTCACCTCGAGTGGGATGGGTATGGCCAGGCGTGGGTCCCGTGTTAGCTGGGCCTAGAGACCCAAGCTACTCATCACTGATGAAGCCCAACGAGGCAGAAATAAGTCTGGGGATGCTTGTGGTGGCATGCAGAAGTGATGTGACCAAGCCATTGTTGCTGGACTACCCCTTTTGGGGTGGCACCAAGCCTGATTTGCATATGGGCTTTCCCCTTTTGTAATGGCTCAACATGCGAAGAACAATGGCCTGAGGGGTTACCCAGAGCAATGCCAGTGTTTAGGATTAATTCTAACCCTTCCAGCCACCCCCTTTTTTTTTGGTATGGGAAGGGTTAAATGGACTACAGGTATCCTTCGGGAATGTACCAGCTCATTCCTTCAATGTGCATGCCCAAGGCAGCCCTCTATCACCGAAGTACATTCCAAATTACACAGGAAATAGGAGTGTGAAAATCCAATGGGGATGTGGCATCTGCATGCTGTGCTAGAGATGATCTCCTCGCCACTCTTGCTGCCAGGTGGCAGCATCTCGATGCTCTTTGCCTGGGTGGCCCCACTGCAGGGGAGAGCAGCACCCCATTCGATCCTTTTTGGCAACAGGGCCAGATTGACCGTTGATCTGCACAGCCCCGTTAATCACAAAGGGCCCCCTTCCAGGTTCCAGGGGCTTAGGAGACACATACAATCTGGGGGGGGGACCGGGGACACCTTGGGGACTTTGCTTTTTTTATTTATTTTATTGTATTTTAGTCAAAGAACTCGACTTTTCACAACATTAAAATTGTATGTATTCAATTACAAATATCATCACTGTATAAAACAAGAGAAAAGAAAAAGAAGAAAATTAAAGGATGCAGCAGCAAAGAACATGTCTTTATATGTTGCATTTCTGGATTTGTCATCTGACTATGAGCTCATGGTAAGAGAGAGGAAATAATTCATTCCAGTGGGCCACAGCTAGGACACCAGCTCGTTAAGAGGCAGATCACCTGTAAGTGGATTCCTGCCAAATAAAGGAGTTGCAGCCTTTTCTACCAACTGCAAGTTGCTACTTTTTTTGTGTGGGACAAGGAGACGTGTCTCTTTCTAGGAATGGAAGGATGGGGGTTTCAAAGAAAGAGGAAATCTTGCTTGCACCTCTGAGTAAGCCCTGTTATTGGAGTAAAGGGACCAGGTGTGTGATGTTGCTGCTTTGACTCCTCCGGGGTGGCGGAGGTACAGCAAACAAGGAAGATGAGTAATCGCAAGCCCACCCCCTTATATGCCTAGTAGGTGGGGTGTATGTGGACCGAGAGGGTGGCCAGAGGGGCAGGTCGCTATGTGGCCTGCCCCTCTAGCGCTCCTGTGAGGACCGGGCCAGCCTCTCACGATGAGTCTGGTCCCTCTTATGCCATCTCATGCTGGCTTTAGAGCGTAGCCTTTCTTTGCCTTTGTTATTCTGAATGCAGAGCTGAACTCTGTTCCTTTCTCGTTTAACATTTGCTGCAAAGCCTTATCTATTTGATTCTCTCATATGTTACTAGGATGGCAGAGCATGGGTCCTCTGCCCTGTTACACTATTCAAAGAGCCTCTCTGGCCTTTCTTTGCCTCTCCCTTGTATCATTGCTTGCTTAATACATACCTCCTTGCTTGAAAACTCAACATATTCTCCCTAACACAGCAATGGCAGCTGCAGCCTGTCTTAACTGCTATTGGTTCCGTGTTTTGAATTGGCCTCTTATTTCCACTTTACTGTCTGCCCAGGAAAGGAATCTGCCAGTCACTGCCATAATGGTTCTACCTGGCCATAAGGTCAACAGCTAGCCGATATTGGAAGAACATGGGCATATTATGCCAGAGGCTGGCAACTGCCTTCATAATGCCTACACAACTCTTGCCTATGTTTCTAACAGTAATTCAGTGGATTAAGAAACGCGAGAACACACATTGTTTATAAATGAAGGGGATGATATCACACTTGGTTAAGACATTTTGATCACGCCAGGAGCTAATTTCCAGCTGCAATTAAGCAATTACATTTTAGACTTCTGGCTTTAAATAATGTTGGTATCACCTGGAAAGCACAGAGGTTGCTCAACAGGGTTCCTGGAGCACGAGGGGTACCCTACTCGTGGGCATGGATGATTGGAGGGCATTCTTGCCCTGGTTTGGAGCCTGGCCCTTACAGCCATGATGGGGGTGGGGAGCTATTACTTTTGGTCGTATGTACCCTTTGAGGGTGGGCAGACATTGCCTCCTGCTTTAGCCCATTAACAACTCTGCTTTGCAACTTTATCACACATACCTGCCAGATGGCATGTAACTAAATGCTACTAATGTTATCAGCCCCAGAAGTCTGGAATCCTTTGCCACATCAACTAGGTTACAGGCTTGCCACCTGAGACTTACCCATGTCTGAGTCAGCATCCAGGTCTGTCAGAAGATGTGGTGAGGCCCGGGGCAAAACATTTGGTGAGGCCCCCTTACAATTCTTTGCACTCGGCAGAAGCGGCACCTCCGCAAGCAGGAGACTCGAAAAATCTCCCCTTGAGTTCCTGTGCAGGATCCCAAATATGGTTTATTACTAAAACTCCAAATCAACTACAGCAAAGTTAGATTTCTCTACTGAGGAAAGGTTCATGCCAGACTAAATATATATAAGATGGCATGAGCTCTCCACTGCACCACCTCCAGTTCTCTGAGGGTCAGTCACTTTTCCAAGCAAAGAGTTGAGGGCAGATCTCTTTCTTCGGCTGGGGCCTCCCTCTGGAAACAGCCTCCCTGCCTTGCTGAAACTTGAGGAGAACCATCTCCGGTTCCGGAAGCACCTCAAGACCCGTCTCTTTGCTTCTTCCTTCCCTCTTCCTCGCTGATCACCTGCCTGATCCATGCACTGGTAACCTGGTCAAGCTCTGAATTCGGGCCCAGGTCCCTGCCTGTCATGTTGCAATCCCGCACTGCCTCTTGGCTCCCCTGCACTTGTGGTCTGTATCTGTAACCCGACAGTCCCCGCTCTTGCTCTTATTCTCCACCCGTTGGCTGCACTTATGAGTGCTCACACTTGCCACCTGTTGGCTGCACTCTTGTTTCTCCTTTGTTCCTGCACTTCTGAATCCTACCCCACCCTCGGCACTTCTCCCTTCCCTGCTCTTGCGCAATCTGAATGACACAAGGCTTAGTAAGATCTGTGTTTTGTCCTACTCTTCTGTTTCTCCCTCTTTGCCTTGTTGCGCCTAGAAACACTTGTGTACAGGCACGTTATAAATTCCATATCATATCATATTAAGGAGCACCCTGCCCCTGTGTGTGCATTAACACACACATCATACACAGTGACAAATGTACAGTGGAGGCTGGTACATTTCTGAACTTAAGAGGCTTAAATGTTTGTGCCAATTGGGCAGGATCAACAGAGCACAATGAGGGAGCCCAAAACAAACAAGGGTTGCTTGAGGGGGGGTTCTCACTCCCAAGAAAAGGTTTGAAACATTGGGTTAAAAGTATGCATTTTACAGCACTTTCTTTGCAAAATTGGGTAGACATCCATACAGTTTGCAATTGGTTTTGTATGGAAGCACAAGGAAATTCCCAATAGTTGCAAATCACAAATTGTGCATAGGAACATTTTCCAATACATTTCATGCCGCCTTTCCACGCGGGATATGCTAATATAAAAATATATTCATGCTGGTTGTTCTAATTATGTCAATGCAGGCTGCATCAATATATGCCATTATGACCATGTATGGACTCCCAGCCAGTGAAAATGCCATGCCACAGAAAGTATATCCAGGCTGACTGCGTACCATAAGTGTTATTACTGGCTAGATTGGCCCACATTCAATGTGGGCTAATTTGGCCAAATAGTAGGTTTGCTTTAACCTTGATGCATAGTCCTGTGCATCAAGGGTAAAGCAAAAAGAGCACTGGCAATGCTAACAGTTTGGGCATTTGTGTAGGCATGGGAAAGGCACTTCTGTATTGGTATTAGCTGGCCATTGATAGTGGCAGTGCAAAATGGTTGGAGTACCTGAGCAGCTAATAGCAGTGCCTGGTAAATCCTTAATACTTCTACACAAGCCATAACTGATGGCTTTGCGAATGCTCATTTTTAAAAGAACTTCAGCGAAAGACATGCAGGGTGTTTTTAAATTGAGTGGCCAAATGCAGACCTGATTAAGACATTTTTATTACACCACGTATGTGTTTACAACTCCAATGAAGTCATGAACTCTCAGAAGACTCCTTTGAGGAAACACTTGCAGGCACATTGAGGGCAAAGATTGATGGCAAGGCATGTTTAAAGCTAGCTCAAAGAGTTCCAGTGAGGAGGTATTATGGGTGAGGAGGGCAGGAACTGGGTGAGAATTGCCGTATGGATTAGCATGGCCATGAGAAGTCATTTCACTGTTAGCACCTGCATTCATATCCATACATTTTTAGGTAATTGAAATTGTGATGTGGGGTTATCACTTGCATGTGAAGGGAGTGATTAGATGGGAAGTGGTGACATGAGACATCTCATTCTCACAGCAGTCCTTAAGTGTGACGTTTCAGAAATGAAGGCAAGAGGTAGCTGCTTGTAACATTGAAGCTTCACCAGAATAGTCTCATTCGAAATGTGGAAAGATGTTAGTTGCCCCCACACAAGGAAGTTTGCCCCTTCAACACAGCCTCTGACGTTAGCGCCTCTCCCAACATTTGAAGTGTTAGTCCCCTTCCCCCCTGACATTTTAGCCTAGGTGCACCTCTGATGCAATGAACCCACCCCTTAATGAAGTGGCCCCCAGGGCGGCTACATTTAGGGGTGGTGCTGAACACACACTCACAAAAAACACTTTCACCCATGCATTAATCCACCAGTTACACAACTCCACGCATGCATACATAAAACCAAACACAGCATTGACACAAACATCAACATGCACTCATGCATTCATACATACACATATACATACTAATTTAAATACACATATACACTTTTAATTAAAAATAAAAAACACTTAACTTACCTCCATGCACCCTTAAAAAGCATCCACGCAGCCGACACATAGACATGCTGCCTGACAAGAGAGAACTCCTCTCCCATCAGTCATCGTGATCACGCTGACAACATGAACACACTGACTGACAGGAGAGGAGTCCTCTCTCATCAGTCAGTGTGGTCATGCTGAGCAATGTGAACACACTGATTGACAAGAGAGAACTCCTCTCCCATCAGTCAGCGTTGTCACGCTGACAACATTAACACACTGACTGACAGGAGAGGAGTCCTCTCCCATCAGTCAGCGTGGTCATGCTGAGCAACGTGAACACACTGACTGACAGTAGACGAGTCCTCTCTTGTCATTCAGCATGTCTACGTTTTCAGCTGAATAACGGGAGGCAGCAGAGCTCACTTCTGAGCCCTGCTATCTCCCATTATTTTGCTGTTTGTTGTGGAGCCAAACGGCTTCGTAACAAACAGTAAAATCATTGCAGGGGCAGAGAGGAGACAGCACAGTCCCCCGTGTGAATAAAGGACATGGGAGACGGTGCTGCCTTCCTCTTAGGAGAGGGGGCCGCGAGGCCCGGAGAGCAGTTTGCCCCCCCCCCCCCCGATCCCCCCTCGTGACGGCCCTGTCGGCATCTGTCGCCCTGTGGGGAAGACACACACAGAAAGAGCAGGGCACGGTGCCCTTGTGGGTTTTTCACACTTCTTCCTCAGGGTTGGGCACAATTCACTCCACAGAGAAAGTGGCACATTCTGGGCAACATTCTCCCACTTTGACAATGTCACCCAAAGAGCTAAATTGGCCATTTGAAATACCTCTGTCGACTTATTATTGCACAATCCACACTGATGGGTTTAAGCACCTGTTTAACGTGAGATGGCAATTAAGGGCATTTGCCAACGCACTCAAGAAGCACAGGACACCCTCTTACCAGCGACATGCCATGCTCACTCATTCTGATCACGAATTGCCATTTATCTGGGGTCATGTTAAATGTATTTATTTATTACATGTGTAGCATCGCGTAAAACCCACAAGTATCAAGGCGCAAAGTAAACTGCATGGAGCTGACCACTTCCATTGGCGCACGTTTTTACTTTTCCGCCACAAAATGGAAGATTTTAGCCTAAAAGACAGGTGAAATCAAATTGCTTTTCCACTCTGGAAGAGTGTAAATACCTTGCGCAATTAGCGATTGCTGGCGGAATTGGCAATGGCTTCCTCTGGACTCTGCCCGCTTTTACCAGGTTTAATTTGCAAGGAGATCCCAGAGGAATCCCTTTCCTTATTTCCAGCATGAGAATCCATGCTGGCAGTAAGGCCGCATTTGTCTGGGGGAGCAGGAAATACAGGAGGTCCTGGTGTGTCCACTCGGCTCCCGAACTCCACCCAGAAAATGCACGAAAATCCGGCAATTAGAAAAAGCAACAGTAATAGTGTTTTCCACCACTTTTTCTGAAACAATTGACCTGGAAAATGCTGTGTTGCATCGGAAGCTGAATGCATTCACTCTGCATATTATCCCACCGGAAGATTAAGCCAGTTGCAGAACATAGGTGTTACATATTCCTGTGCACAATCTGCATTTGGAGCATTAACTCGCTGAGTGGCTTACAAATTATCTCTCTTCTGGGGCTTTACCGTCTTAACCCCTTAACTACCATGGATATTTCTGCCAGGGCCTTTTTCTATGATTTCGGTATGTCGCCATTCAATCCCTTGTACATAAGATATCTCTGCCAAATTTGGCCCCTTTTTTCTCCGAAGGTAGGCGGTCATAATGTTTCGGACTTTGCCGGATATTGTAGGTAATAAATTCGGGGGCGATTTGCGCAAGTCAGACCTCTGTGGATTACCACGGGTGACCTATTTTCGGAAATGCATAAGGTTCCCTGTTTTCCTTGGTGGCTTCGACACCATAGGCCCAAATCTGTATGTTGTCCACATGAGCAAAATCTGCTCTGCCGAAAGGCTTGGGGTTAACAGTGGGTTAGCCTTTTCCCTTTGCGCCCAGGTGGGTGCACCACACATGTGAGGTACCGTTTTCATTGGGACACGCAGGATGGCAGGACATGTGTTGTTGGCGGCATGTTTTGGTGGGTGTCCAGAGTGAAATGTCTGATAATTGTGTTTTTCCACCAAATTTCAGATACATTTCCCTCTGCCCACCCACCGAAACACACTGCCAACAACAGATGTCCTACCTTCCCGTGTTCCCACAGGTGTCCATCTGCCCCCAGTGTATTGCCCCCATGCTTTGGGGGTCGGGGGGGGCGAGGGCTGCATCCATGCTCTGTCTTTATCGCATTCCCAAAAATACTATTGACAAAGCACGTCTCTGCCATGAATATTTGCACTCTAAAAAAAAACACTGTTTTTATGTTTGCAATTACATTGAATCAATTAATCCGAGTAAATTAGCGTATGCAGTCATGTTTAATTCAACAACTGCCTGTAAGTGTTTCTAGTTGGCAATCTTTTAACCAGCTATGCATTTATCTGCGGTTCACAATGCTACCAAAACGTGAAACCAGAGGGCCGTGCCTCTGGGAGGAGTGTTTGCAAGGCAAGAGCGGGACACTAGAAAGCACTGCTATACTGGCAACCCCTCCACAACATTAGGAAATCCTTGCAATGTAAACAAAAGCTAGTTCATTAACTTATAAAAAAGTAGAGACAGCAAAGGAGGGACATTAATTATCGCATGTAAATGTTCATTGTCTAAATTACAATTTCCTAGATGTTGCTGCTTCAAAAGTGTGTGTATTGCTGTTGCATAAATACATTTGCGATGATTTTCCTCAAGATTGAATGTATAGCTGAAGCTTATAGCCCCTATTCGGTCATTAAAGACTCTAGATTTGTTTTATCAGTTTTAATTTACTGAAACTCCTCTCCATGTTTATTTTATGTTCTTGGGTATTGATGCCACATCCCACTGCCATTTTCGTGGTCTCCTGGCACTCTGGCAGATCTGAAAGAGACTGACTGGGTTAGGTTAGTGGGAAGAGAGGGAACATGCAAGAGTGAGTGCGTGCGTGCGTGCGTGTGTTATGTTGTAACAAAGAAAGCCTTGTCATTTTGAAAACATAATTAATGGCTTTGCTAATAGCTGTAGTTTAGTAAACCATGAGTGACACTATTTTTGAATAGCGTATGCTGAACTGAATCCTATCAAGGAACTCCCAATTGTGTTGGTGTGAGATTAAATGCTTTGCGTTGGATCAGACACTCTGATTACGTGATGAAGCCGAGGCTTGAACTCAGTCTGCAATTCAAGCAGTAGAGCACATATCTTCCCAGACGTAGTGGGTACGATATGTGTCAATGGGAGCAAAACGAATCTCAGATTTTTACAATTGCGTTGTGGAGAAGGTCACCTGCTTGTAGTCATTGTTTTACTCAACATGGAGCTTGTTATGCGACCCTCCCATTTCTAACCACATCATATTTGCACTTGAGGCACCTCACACCAACAGTGACTGTCAAACACCCACTCAAAACTGTATCTACAGTCAACTACCACTAATCACTCCTCTGCTGACAAAGACATCCTAAAAACATACTTCATAGACTTGCTGCTGTCCTATTTCTTTATTATACTTGAAAAGCAAAGCAGAAAAAAAGATTAACAGAAACATGGCATGTAACTTAGTCTCTGAATGAATACTGGGAACAGCTGATTGTGCATCCAGAAAATACCTGGAACCTGGGCAGTTCCCTGGTTTGCCTGGCCCAAGAAATGGCACAGTGCCCATTTGCTGCACCCATGCACAGAGACAGAACGCTGTAAACACTGTACCCGGTCTTGGCATACGCCAATGACATGGTCCAGATTGCTTGCACACCAAGAGCCTTGAAAGACCTTGTCACCGCGTATACAGACTTTATGACATCATTGGACTTCAAGGTTAATGCAGCCAAATTGGCTGTCGTGTCATCTGTGCAGGAAGGGCCCGAAGATGGCACCAGTGCTTAGGAGTGGTGTAATAATCCTGAGAGTGTTGTCCTTGGATTATCCAGAGATGCGCCTTACTCCCATTCTGAAGCTTGCGGCTCCTATTGAGATCAAGGGGACATGTTTAAGCAAGCTCTTGGGGGTGGGGATGAGGGGGTTTAGCAGATGTAGGTCTATGTCCAGTGCCAAGCCACCAGAGCCGATTTAAAGGCGGTGTACACTAGCAAAGCAAGGGCAGCTTCATTGTGGAGCATCGTTATGGGGCTATGGCAACACACAAAGAAGCATCCAAGTTTCTGAGAATGTATTTTTTAAACTAATTCTCTGCCTTCCTTAGTCAACCCCAAACTATGGTGTCCATATTGAGCTAGGCATGCTGCTTTATGGGGATGAAATGGGGCTGGAACTCAATTTTGCACTGGGTCAGAAATATGTATTTCTATGTTTAGAAAAGATGGCTTGCAAAGAACACAAACCATAGTAAGGTACGCACACAGATATATAACATGCATATATATGTGTGTGTGCATACCTTACGGTTTGCCTACTTTTCAGGCCATTTTTTTAAAAAAACATTTCGGTTTTATAAAAGATGGCTTTGAAAGTACACAATTCAAGCCATCTTTTATAAAGCTTTGACTACGGACAAAATTGTCCGTCGGCAAAGCTTTATAAAAGATGGCTTGAATTGTGTACTTTTCAAGCCATCTTTCATAAACCTCGAAAAATATCAAGGAATCCCCAGGTTCGCCGAGGGTTAAAGACGCCTCGGCGACCAGGGGAAACAAAGGGACAGTAACTGCCTCTGGTGAACCCCTCGCGCGAGAGGTCACCAGAGGCAGTTACTATGATTTACAGAAGTGGCAGCCAGGCACAGCATTGCTGTGGCTGGCTGCCACTTCTGTCAGATCGCCTGACTTCATGGCAGGCGCATATCCCGTCGCGGCTGCTGCCGCGACGGGATAATGCATCCGCCAATGTTGTGTGTGGTGGGACGGGGGCCCCGGCAGGGCCCCGGCTCAGTCCCACTTTTTGGAGACTGCCGGGGCCTGGCCCCAGCAGGCCCCGGCCCACTTAAAGCCCTGCTTATGGGCAATGAATCCCGCAGAGAAACCTCTCTGCTCGAGCGCGGTTTCATTGCCTCCATATCAGATCTACGTTGCCCTGATGGTCCGGGGGCAGGGAAGGCAAAGTGTGTCCCTTTGGTTGCGCGGCAGAGGCGCTTACTCTGCAATGTGTGCTCTTCTGTCCAGTTTTTAAAGACATGTGTGCAAGAATGCTCGCCCTAGTCCTTAAAGATGGCTACTTTGCACAATGTCCACCTGCTTTAATGTATCTTCTGTGGGCAGAGAGCCCGTATGTGCGCTGCTCGCTGTTCTCGTTTCTGAGACATCGGTGTTATCTAATATTTCTATCTGATGGATGTCCTGCGCCTGTCTGACTCATAACAACAAGGAGGGCAGATGTATCTATGGCCGTGGGAAAGTCAAAGAAACCTAATGGGATGGAAAAGATCTCGCCCTATTTAAGCTGTGGCTTTTTATGCATTTCTGTATTGATGATCTACCTATACTTTTGATCCGGCTGAATTGGTATTTATGAAGAGATTTTCCAACTTAGTATCCATGGAAGTGTTATTAATGTTTTTGAGATGTGTATCGTTGCTAATGTGTGTGTTTTTATGCTTGTATGGCTATATTGCTGAAAAGTGATTTTCTTTGTCTATGAACACTAATTGGCCTATTGTATTGATGCATGTGTTAATCTATGCCAGTTCTAAAGAGATGCCACAGTGGGGACTCGATTCATTACAAGCACAAGAGCTCTTTAGAGGCAAACTCGATAGCCAACTGTGCCTTTAAAAATCAGCTGCACCCCCACGTGCACTGGTAGTCTCCAGCTTTGTTTTTTTGGTGGTATAATTGCGATGTGTGGAGTTTGCAAACTTCTCACAAATCAAATTCCTTAAGATTCACAGGCCCGTCGCCCATCCTAGGGTGGTAAAATAAGTACTATTGTAGAGGGTTATAATAGCATCTGTTGACGGATGCCCCTGGGAAGCTCGGTTTTATTGTATGCGCCTAGTCCTGTGCTTCTACAAAGCGCTGCATAACATATTGGTAAACAGTTTCCCTCCAGGCCTAGGGAAAAAAAGGAACCACTTTGTGAAAATGACCTTGCAGTTACATATTTCAACCTCGGTCACATAGCTCTGCATGTTAATGCCCTTGCCGCAGATATTGGTGTGTAGTCTGCATGGATTCCAGTCCCAATCCGATTAAGATAGTACAGCAGGCAAATGCTTTTGCTGCAGAGATGCTCTGTCACCGAGGTTCCCTGCATGACTGCACACCAGGCACACTGGAAGCAAAATCCAGTCCTACACGTGGCAGGCAAAATTAAAGGGCCGGTTAACCTCATGCGAAGGGGAAAGCAACTCCTTCCACCTGCTTTTTCAGCAAGATAGCTCAGCGTGTTAAGTGTTCACCCCAGACATATCTGTTCATTTTGCAGGACACAGGCTTCAATGATGTCAGAGGCCACTCAGCCCTTCACTCTTCACAGCTGAATACATGAAGTACTCTTAAATTTGGTGATTATAACACCTATTGTTTAAGAAGTAGAAAGAATCACTATATAAAAGCATAATATTGTTATTTTTCTGTGGCTGCATTAGCACGGTAGGGGGCACTGCGGGTAGCTTACATAGCAGCTTGCCATCCCCTAGGGCCTGCACAGAGCTCCGTTGTAGTGCCACTGGCTTGATCCCTTTGCCATGTCACCCGGTGTCCCTAGCATTGTGCAGGTGATGTGCAAAGGCAACCTCCGCTTGCATTGAGTGGGAGTAAGGTGATCCCATGCCCCCATCCTTGGCTACTGATGAAAAGGCTTCCCTCTGTCTCTCACTCCGGCAGCTGCCCACCTGCTCAGCCCCCCCTCCTCCCGCCGTGAGCCACAGAACACTCTACTCGGCACCCCCACCCACCCGCTCCATGGCAGCCACTAAGCTTTAGGCGCTACTCAACTGGCGCTTCCACTTCTAGAAACTCGGTGGCAGCCTGTGCAGAAGGTGTGTCCAAAATGGGGCAAGTGAGCTCCTGGATCTTTGCCCTCACTACCAACTGTGCCCACACTAGCACTGTGCCAGGTCTGTACTGGCACAGCAATTGCACCACAACTATCGCAGGCTCATAGAGCTGCCTGCACTTTCACAGACCAGGGACCTGAGGATGGAAGGTGTTCTCATCAACCGGTGCCTAATTCACTGAGCTATAATACTCTGCAGTGTCCACCTCTTTCAACGTTATTGCTTGGGTCCCTTTTGATGTGTCCAGCACACAGCCAACCTTCTCTCTAAGTCTGAAGCGCCAATCACTGCTGTTACCAAATTCGGTCGGACGTTTCTACTGTGGGCGCTACTTTTTCTGGGCACACGGGAATCGAGCGACACCATATTTTCACAGCTGTGGCTAGATAGGCTGGGTTCTCATGTGTGCTGTCCCTTGTGATGAAAAGCCCTCCAGTAGTGCTTAACGTGAGTCCTTTCAGAGTTGGAGGGATCGCATTTCATTGCAGCGTTGTGATCTTGGCCCAACAAAGTATATTTTGAGATCTTGTACTTTGATGTTAATGCATTTGTGGGCATTTTAAACGCATCATTCATTGATCTATATAAATATAGTAATCGGCACTTGGTGATTGCTATTAATTTGATAGCATACCCAGGATTTTCGAATATTCCGGGACAATACAATGAGTACCTGAACATTTGATGCCAATTCCTGCCAACATGGTTAGTGCTTGTTCATTTGATTTCAATCTGTTGGAATGGCCTTTCTTGGGAAAGGGGTGAATACCTTACCCCGCTACCCACGCAATGGAAACCCGAGGTCAAGCTCTGCACACCTCTCTGCAATCCCTCTCTTCAAATCCATTAGAATAGGGGGACCCTCCTTCTGCGTCCAAGCTTCCACACTCTGGAACTCAGTTCCACTTAACATCTCACCCTGCCTTCAGCAAGGCCCTCGAGACCTGGATCCTGCAACCTGACGAACGCTTGCCTGACTTTGGGTTTACCCACATGGTCTTTAGGCCATGACATCACTGGTTCCCCTCAGAATCTCTCCAGAGAAGGTGGAGAATAAACTCCAACAGACCCCAGGACAACATTTCGTGCCACATCGACGAGAACAAGGAACCAGCTGGGACTCCAATGGTACGTATCGGACCTCATCTTGATGGATATTGGCCGCATGCATGGCCACACACCCGCACGCACCTGCCACCCCTAAAACCAACCACCCCCCACACCACATGCGCCTGTCACCATCCACCACTCCAAGACACAATGCACAGCACCTCTGCCATCAAAATGCAGCTAAGCCCCACAATAGAAATGTGTTCTAGCTGGACACATAACTACCTCGCAGCACCCATCCATATACCTGCTCGACATGGTTAACTAACAGGGGGTTGGCCATCCCCACCTAATTTCCTATCAGCCAAAATGCACAGACTCATTCTAAACCTCTCTGACGAATTTCCCGTACCTTTTGGACTTCTGTCCTCCGAGGGTGTTCACCTACAGCGCTTTGAGGGCATACCAATGGGAAAAGGCGCTATACAAATGACACATTACATTACATGGATGTTTGGTCGGAAGTGAGGCGAGTATATGGGGATTGCATGTCAGTCCTTGGCAACTGTTTAACTACCTGGCTGAGCATTTGATGCCAATCCCTGGTAGAGAGGTGAGTACCTGGGCATTAGATAAGTAAGTCAGGCAATGGGATGGCTACTTGTCTCTATGTTGGTCATGATGTGAGTACCTGCATTTTAATGGCAATAGTTGGCACATTTGATGGCAGTCTCTGGTAATTGAGTGAATGTGGCCTTTTGAGGGCAGTACCTATGAAATGACACGAGTAGCTGACATTAAATGTGATGATGTACCATTTGGTTGGAATAACAGGCATGTGAATACCTGGGCGTATGGTAGCAGCACCTGGCATTTCATGATCATCCCAATCCTTTTATCCATATTCTGTACCTGGAATTAAATTTCCATACCTGCTGTATGCTCATTATACTTAGTCATATGATGCCAACGCTTGACAAGATCCAAGAAATGTCACTATACAAAAGCCCAGACTGATTTTGCCATTGCTTTTAGTGTTGGCATTTAGCAAGTTCACCCACATTTGTTTCACACCTGGGATTCCTTCATTGTGAGAGTGAGATTAACTTTTGCTGTTCAGTGCATTATGCATTTCAAGTCTTTAATGACCGCCATTTCATCCTTTATTGCAGAAGCAGGCCCTGATTGTGGAAGGGCCCCGTGACGTGAGGAAAAGGGAGCTGGTGTTTTTGCAGTTCCATTTGAATGAAACTGAGCAGGATTTCAGCGCTATTGACTATCTGCTCTTCTCTTCTTTCAGAGATTTCCTAAGCAGGTAGGTAAGATGGCCATAGAGCACCCGCCAATCAATGCTTGACCTCACTGCAACACCCCATCTCTACCTCTTTCTGCTAATGACTGTGCCTGCTACCTTTTCAAAATCTCTAAATTATGTGACACCCTCACTACTCTCCTTTTATTATCTCTGTTTTTGCCCCTGCCGGCTGAATCATCACCCATCTCCTGGTCTGCCAAACCCTCCTGCAGTCCCCTTCACATTCCAAACCATTAAGGAACTGATGCACCGTACCTCCACGCCCCTCTTCAAACCCCATGTGTCTTCTCGGTCCCTCTCGGCATGCTGGAAGTAGGCCACCAGCATATGCCCTGCGGCACAGTCCTAATGCTGGCAGTCCTCAAGAGAGGTGCCCCATGATATGATATGATAGGTTATTTATAACGCTCTTAATACCCAGAGGTTTCTACGCGCGGGCCTGGGGATCGAACCTGTGTTGCTCAGTGTCCTCTTGCTTCCAAGGCTAGCATGTTGCCCCTGAGCTATCCTCCCGAGGTATGACAAGGTAGGGGACAGTCCTATTCTGTATCCTTATGGGCTCCCTCACCAAGGGAGAGAGCATAAGGCTCATTGGCCAGACCTAACATGATTCAAAAGGCATACAGAAACCAAGCCTCATGGTAAAACTAAATGGCTGCGCTTGCCAGCAGGCTCCTGGGGTTTGAGGTTTAGGCTTGCAAGCCTCCTGTAGCTTGCATACGCTGCTGCACCTCTCGATCCTATTGCCACCCAAACTCTTACCAGGTCACATGACTGGGTCTGTATTTCATCGCTAGGGTGTCTAGCCCCTGGGTGTCACTTTTTTACGGGTGTTCATTGAAGGGCAATGTCGTTATCATGTACTGTTTGCACCTGGTAGGAGTACATTATTGCCCATGACGAGCAGCATTGTCAGTCCTCATAATGCCTTTACCCTTCAGCTGGCTACTAGCATTACTAAGTACATTTTTAATACTGCACCTAGGAAATCTTACAAAAAAGGGTATTGGTCGGTAAACCCTGAATAATGTAGCGTCTCCTCTACAATACCTCCCTCCTTTAATCTAGGTGTATGGAACAGTAGGTCCATATAGAACAGCACATATGTCCATACGATTCATGTACTAATGCTGCCTTAAATACTACTGAGTTCTTTTATTCGCACCCCAAGATCTTCAGGCCAGGGAGGGGAGTTGGGTTATTGTTTTATCCTAGTTGGACTGTTGCTTCCTTGACCACCCCTCTTCCCTTGGTCTCATTTCCTTACATCTTTCCAATTGGGAATTCTAGTTCTCTAGAGTCCACTTGGTTCGGACACCTATTTTTGGGATACATTTGATTCATTACTTTCGGTTCTAATTTCTCAGCAACATTTGTTGTTGCTGGTGACTTTATCATCCAAATCTGCCTCTGTTTCTCCTTTTAATAAGTCTTACCTCTTGTATAACTCCGTTCTTCTGCTCCTACTCAAGGCAGCACTTTAGATCTTATCTTTGTGCCCCGTAGCGTAGCACTAGTTACTTCCATTTGCGTTGCTTCAAGTGATCACTTTTTGCTTGGTGACACTTGTTCGTAGAATATTCCTATTTCTACTAATATGCTAATTCTAATCACACTATTTTTCATCTTGATACTCAACATGTTTCAATTAAAAATGTGACAGAATGCATTTCTTCCTTCTTACACAGAAACATCGGCATTACTGGTGATATCTAATTCCATCCTTCAAGCACGCCATTCTAAGCTATCTTCCATCTTAGTACTACTTGACCTTTCAGCTGCCTTTGACACTGCTTACCACCCTAGACTTATTTCTTCTCTTTCCTCAATTTGGATAACTGGCACTGCACCTCCTTGGTTTTCTTCATGTTTCATGAAACGTTCTTTCCCTGTTTCTTTGCAAAGGATCTTATTCTTCGAGTGAGTCTCTATCCTGTGGTATTCCTCGGGGTGTTCTGCCCTAGTCCCTTCACTATTCACACTATATACTATTCCTCTTGCATCTCTTACTCTGTCATTTGGTTTTCAAGCACACTTTTGTGGTGATGAACACATTTTTTGTAAATTTTCTTACTTGTTCAGATTCTTTACATCAGCAAGTCTGTCTTTCTGCTGTGCAATCCTGGATGAAATTTCACTTTTTATGATTAAACCCTACAAAAACAGAGATCTTGTTTTTCCTAGCTACTTTAAATATTGACTGTCCTACCTTTAGTTCATTTCCAACTGTTACTTTGGAATTCTTGCCTGCTGCATGCATAATCTTGCTAGTCACAAAGGTCTGGCATTTCCAACTTTATAACACTAAGAACTAGTATCATTTAACCTTCTCCGCCACCAAAGCCCTGCTCCTTACTTTGGTATTATCCGTTTAACTTTTTGTTGTGCTTTATACGTTGGGTTGCTGAACTATGCTCTTCTTCCTTTTCAATCTGTTCTTAATTCTGCGGTTAGGGTCTTATTTAATTTGAACTCTACATCACATATCTCACCCGATTTGGCTTGGTTGCATTAGCTGCCTATTTCGTTCAGATTTGAGTTTCATGCCCTTTATTTTGTATTGTAATGTATTTACAGGCTTGCTCTTGCTTAGCTGATCTTATTTTCTTGTATCAACCTTCTCGCTCATAACCCTTTGCTTCCGTGTGTCTTTATGTTCAGCGTCGTCTGTGCGCCCTTTCTCGTTTCCCTTCATTCCAACTGTTAGTTGCTAAATGATGGAATGCTTTGCCCCTTGATCTATTTATACTAAAAAAGCTTTTAAAATGCGACGGAAGCAACATTTTCTGTCTTTAGCTTTTCCTTCTTAAACAAGCTTATGTTGGTTTGAATTTTGCTGTTTATCTTTTTTATACTTTTTAATATTCAACTCTATTGTAAAATAAATTGTTCAGCACTTTGGATAAGCAGGCTATAAAATGCAAAAAAAATTAAATACCAGACTGGGAAAGTACTGCTAGGGCCCCCAAGAAGCCAGATAGCTGAATCGCCCTTACGGATCCGGGATGAAATCAAAAATGGATGATGCCAAGCCTCCTAAAGTCTTAGTCCAGGCCGCTCCTAGCCAGTCGTTCCCAGGTGATCCGAGAGTGTCCGGGCATCCCAGAATTAAACACACAGTTCAGTCAGTCTGTGGTGGAGTCTGGAGAGGGAAAAGGGATGTTGAAGCCTGGATAAGTGACTGGAACTCGACATAGAAGGTGAGAAGATATTGGTGAGTAGTAGAACAGGTTGGAGAAGTGATTGGGGACTTAGAGGGTGAAAGTAGAAGAATATTTGTGAGACCAGATGGGAAGTGAAAGGCGAGTTAGCGTGAGGAGAAGAGAGAAGGAAATGGGCGAATTTGTCTTACCAAAAGGGGGTCGAGGGGTGGAGTAGTTGGAAACTGGGCAGAGAGATACTGGAGGCGGATCATTCCAAGACGAGAGGTTGAGAATAGAGGGATGATCAGAGGTAGAGAATATCACAAGGAGGACGTTGGGAATAAAGAGGAGATTGGAGGCGGTACACATTAAGAGGTGATGGTTAGGTGTACCGATAAGTAGAGACCGAGAACATCACAAGGAGGAGGTTGGAAAAGCGGGGAGACAAGTGCTGAAGAATGTCTGAAACAGAAGGATACCAGAGGGAAGATGTTGCATGTCGGAAGGACATTGGAGTTGAGGCAGTGGGAAAAGAATCTGTGTTCATTGTGCTTATCTTTTTTGACCATTACAAAATTGCAGACAAGTATTTTTCAAAGTTTTTCTATTGCTGCATGTATAACGTGCATATTTCAATGAACCTTTAGGGAAACTCGGAAAGAGAGCATTTTCAAGAACTTTCCGAACAGTCCTGGCATTAGGCAGTGCTTCAGGTGACTATAGAGCAGATCCCAGAAAAGACAAAGCCCATATGGATGTGCTTAGGGATTACTTAAAACTGTGGTGAGGATGTTATATGAATATTCTGCCTCATCTTAACTTTATTACAGAGAGTGCAAGGAACTAAATGCTCTTCCCCAATGCGATGATCCTTTAAAGGATGGCTCTTTCAGCACAGTATTCATCTAAAACTAGGTAGTGCTGCGAGAGGCCTTTTTAAAAAAATATTATTATTATTTTTTTTTTTTAAACAAGCTGTATGATGAGTATCTTTGCCTGTGGGCGAGAGGCCTGATTAGCGGTGGTCATCGAGTAAGTACCAAACAGTTCCTCTGGAATGAGTGCAATCTTCAAATGACCCCAGAGATCTTAAGTTGTTCCATATCCTTTGTAATATTCCACCCAATAGTCCAACATCTCTTGCATTCTAGCACCTGTAGTCCCACATTTATAATTGAAAAGAAAAGTAACAGAATGCAAAGAAAAATACATGACCGGACCAACCATACACAGCAGGGAAATACTTGTGATCTCAGGCTACTCCATGCCTGAAAAGGGTTTTGAATATAATGTGCAAAGCAGAAGATAACTCTTAGTACTGTGCTGAAGCATTCATTCCCCCCTTTTTAGAAATCTAGAACAGATATATTGAGCACACGGCAAACTATATCGACTTTAGTTGCTTCTGGGTTGCAAATTGGCCTTACCTCTTCCTTGTATAAAACCAGACATTTGTAATGAAATTAATAATGGATACAACTGCTCACAAATGGGGGCTTTGAAAAACCCCAGCATGCAAAGTGTGGTCCGATCAAAAGTGAGTACCAGAGGAAGGTGTACTAAACTGAACCCCTTGCATGGTTCTGCTGCATTGCTTGGTGACATTTTTTTTGCAAATAATACATTGCAAAGGAAAATTCGTTCTAGTGGTGTTTTTATCAGTGGTTTTAGATTTTAACTGTCAAACTTAAACCATGTTCATGATATGTTTATTGCAGCATGCAATGAAATTCATTCATAAGGTAGACAATGTTCAACAAATGTAAGTGGTTCTGTGGCTCTTTTTAGAGTGACCAGGGTGGAGATTTAGGCAGAGCCAGGCTATCGGTGGACAAGGTCAACCGTAGCTGGGATTTGTACATTTTCGTAACATTTACTGCGGCAGCCTTTTGCGGGCAATATCTAAAGAAATTATGGACCAGGACTCTGAGAACCATGACTATTTATTTTTTGGGACATTTCATTGTGGAACATTTTGAGCAGTTTCATTTGTTGAAAGGTTTCACTAAATCCATAAAAAATGGTCATCAAAACCAATTGTGTATGGCCTTATTTAAACCTTTTAACAAATAAGTATAAAAGATGAACATTCTTTCACAACTGAACTGGTTTTGGGTGTTGAGGCTCATGTCTGCATCCTGTATAACAACAAGATTCCGTACTTTGGCCTGGATGGGCACTTTTCCCCAAAGAAGGAGATATGAACACTACCTTAAAAGAATCAACACTCTGCTCAACAAAGATTTACTTGCCTCTGGGCCCTTAGTGATGGATTAGAATTCTTTTTCACTTCTAAAGATAACGCAAGTTTGTTCTGTGTCATGTGCCTGGTAGTGGAGGTGGTGTTCCCTTTGATGTACATGTTACATATATCACACACAGACACGTTCAGGGAGTGTGATAAGCAGAGGTAGATGTTGTGGGCCGGAGGTATCTAAGCACAAAACAGAGGGCCACAGAATGACTAGACTAAAGCGGCTTTCCTTTTATTTCTTTATGCCATCAAAGAGAAGAGGAGACAAAAGAGAACCCTTGGTAGATTTTGCAGATCATGGCTCTCTTGTGTGGGATAAAGTGCCCAGTCGCTGAATGCTCCCTTTCAGAGAGCTAAGATGTACACCATTTCAGTGCATCATCGTCAATGCCTGCTTCTGATTGCATTCTCTGTGCCGGGTGGACAGCCGTATCAAAGATCACTGGGTAGGCTGGCTTACCATGTGAAGGCTGTGGGAGTCGCAGAGTTTAGGCTTGCTGTTCCATGCAGAGGGTTGAACTGATTCCATGCCATGGCGTGGTTGCAGCCTGGTTGTTGGCTGTCCAGAGATAAATGATAAATCTTCAATATACTTTTGGAGCTGTAATCAGATGGTGTTTTGAGTTGCCAGGAGAGGTCAACACTGGAACAGAAGTTCACAGGCTTTTTCGGGCTCAAAGATGTTTTACTGACTGGGCGATTGGGGAGTACTTTAGTGTGTTGGGTACAGTGGCAGATATATGGCAGTGGTTAATGAGTGTAGATATGGGCCCAGTCAGTATGTCAACGTGGGTATCTAGAACAGCAGCCGGGCATAGTCCTGTGCGTCTTGAACTGGTTGCAGGGCTTTAAACTGCTTGAGAGTGTTGTTACCTGTTATCTGGTAAAAGTTGAATGTGGGTGGCATAGGGGGCCCATTTGAGTTGTGAACTTGCTTTGGGGCTGATGCGCTATTCATTTTGTGTGAGTGGGCAATGCTCTCTTCGTTGTTATCCACCTTTTGAATGAAGGAGAGACTTTAACTGAGTTCCTGATTCTGCAGGATCTTGAAGGCTGTGTAGTCTGAGATAAACTACAGAACTAGTTTAAAGAGTTTTCTTGGTTCGCCGTTTGAACTTTGGCAGTGTGCCAGTGTCCATCAACCTTATGGCAAGTGATGCATGTGCAGATATTTGCTGGCTGGTCCTTAGAACTTGTGTAATGCAGCCTCTTGTTTGTGGCAGTGCTTTTTGAGGGTGTGAGTCAGAACTGTTTGTGTGAGGGGGCTTTTGATATGCCATGCTGGAGATAAGAGCACAGTGCGACTGCCATTGTGGAGGACTGGAGAGTGGGATGAGCACAATGGTGGTGATAGGATTTTCTGTGGGAGAGGCTGGAAGCGTCTCTGTGAAATAATGTTTGAATTTGCCTTTTATCTTTTTGGAATATCTGTACCAGGAAGTGCTGGTGGGGCAGGTGGGTTTGTTCAAGTATGTTAGCACTGGTAAAGCGGATTAAATGGTGGTTGAGCCATATGATTGCAATGGTTCTGCCTGAGGTGGTTTTTGCAGTCCAGTGTCCAGTAAGAGTCCATGTTGTAAGAAGGGGTCAGTAGAGCACTTTGACTTTATTGGTATTTCATAGGCGAAGGTACACTTTGGAGGAAGGTATGGTCTTGTCTTCCATCCAAAAGTTGAAATCGCAAGTGATCAGAAGATGTTGTGAGGACAGGTAGCACTTGTTGAGGAGGGGTGATATTCTCCAAGAACCCCCATGAAGAGTTCAAGGAGGGGTAGCAGTATGCGACTACCAGCTTGCATTACGCATAGATAATAATGAAAATTGGGTTGAGGCAATCCAGAAATCTGCTTTCTTCACTACATCCAGCTTCTGATGTAAATGTTGTCATTGTTTTAAAGAGGGTAAGATTGCCCTTTACCTAAACTAAGTAGTAAGTTTTTGTTTTGGAAGAGAAGTATACCAAGTGAATACAAATACCCAAATTGATGAGCTCAAGCACAAAGGGAAAACGGCCATGCTCCTTCGGCTCGACCCTTTGGCCGCCTTTGACCTGGTGGACCATGAAGATTTGTGCAGACACTTGGCCTCGGCTGTCCACTTCTCTAGGGATGCAATTGCCTGGGTCCAATCCTTCTTAAACAACAGAATAATGAGAGTTTTCTCCCCATTGGCAGCTGCAGACCCTATCCAGACTACATGCAGCGTTTCACAAGGGTCTTGTGTATTGCGGACTATGTACAATATATCTACAAAGCCTTTCTTTGACAAATTGGACAGGCTGGGTGTCACCTGCACTAATTATGCAGATGACACCCAGATCCTCATTCCCCTTTCGGGCAATTATGGCAATAACTTGGCTTTGGTAAATAAAATATACCTCCTCACTAAGGCATGGATGGCAACTCATGCCCTCTGCCTGAATGACGACAAAACAGAGATCCTGATTCTTGGATCAGCTGCCAACCTAAAAAAACTGAACAATAATTACTCTGCCTTCAACATAGATGGAAATACTATCATGGTAATGAAAGAAGTGAAAACTCTTGGTTTCTACCTTGATTCCACTCTAATCTTTGGTAAACAGATACAATTCCTTGGCATCCTCAACTACCTATACATGCAAGTTAATCAGGGCTTGCAGACCATTTCTATACAAGGCTATCTGTATTATCCTCGCTAATGCATTAATACTTTCAAAATTGGATTACTGTAACGTCCTATAATTGGGTGCTAACAAGTACATCTTAGGTAAAATCCAGATTTTACAAAACAACGCGCCAAGAATTGCTCTGAACATACCCAATAGAGAACATGTTTCAGAAATCAGAAGAAAAAATCACTGGCCGAAGTTAAATGACAGAATCCTGCTCAAAACAGTCTCCCTCACCTTTAAATGCCTAAATAATGCAGCACCCCCGTACTTAACGGAGAGAATTGTAAGAAGAACCTCTACCCGCACCTCTAGAGCAGCTAGCGCCTTCTGTCTGAACATGCCCAGATTCAAGCTAAAAAAATCTGGAGGAAATAGTTTCCCAGTGAAAGCTGCCTAGTCCTGGCACGCATTACCCATCTCTCTTAGAACTGACCAATCCCTCCACAGCTTCAGACGCAATACTGTGAATTGGCTGCAATCCAATGACATTTGATCTCTCCTTAGCACAGATTTGTAATTATCTCACACACCTGATATGTGTTGCCTGAACTATGCACTGTATTTATACTTGCTTATCGGCTACCCACCTTTACCTTGTTACCTTTGTACTTCACTGTTGTTAAATTTATGTTTAGCTCTCTTTATATATGTAACCTGCCTGAGTATGTAACCTAAGCTTTAAGTATCCTTTTACATTCGTTGATCCCAGTTACCTCTGGGTTCGGCGCCTTACAAATCAATAAACAAACACACACCAATTTGAAAGTAGTTGTAAGGCATGACCAGTCATTGCATAGTTTATTCATCTGAGGAATTTAATTTGTGTCCATAGATCTCCAAACAGATAATTTGCATATAGAATCTAGTGTGTGACATAGTTGGATCATCCATTCAAAACCCACACAGCCTTCATGTCCTCCTACCAAGCAAGTTTACCTATCCTGTTACCGCTGTCTGAAGTACTTGCCTGAAACTTCAAATGATACTTTTCCAGGAATGCTTATTGGGAAGAGTGGTTCCTTTGGAGTAAATGCTGGGTAGCTGATAAGATGGCTGAGCGGGCTAAACGCTTGTTGCTGATCTGTGTTGGATCTGCAGGTTGCAGGTTCAAATCCCGGCTAGGCCATTTCAGCCTTTCATCCTTTTGAGGTTGATAAACGAGTAACCATTTAGATTGGGTAATAATAATGGTATGTAAATATGTCCTATGTAAAGTGCTTTATATTAAAGCGCTGTATAAAAAAAACAAATTGTGCGCTGTTGCAGTAAAGTGCAAGAGGCCACATTTTACAGGGGCAGCATAAGAGCCTGCCCACACTTTGTCAGCATTGTGAGCTGCGCGAGCAAGTGTTGCTCTCCAGAGAATTTGCACCTGGATTCCATTCAGGGACCTACCTCCCTCTTGAGTCCCACGTTTGGAGCCAGAATCCTTTTTTTCTATTTTCCTTTTTCCTGTTGAGATTGAGAAACAATGTTGACCTTTGTTTCTCTTCTGGATGTAGGGATGGGGATACCACGCTCTTCAGACAGGGTGTTTGGGTATTGGGGCTGTTTTCTGAATTTGTTTTTGTGTTTTACCCGAGTACAGTCTACCCTTTCTGTACTTCTAAAGAAGCTCATGAACATGTTTCTTACCCAGTCATTGTTCGTTGACTTCTGTGACCAATTCAGGTGTGAAGTCAAACATTACATGTCAGTTATATGTCAGAAATTGCTTGCCCGGCTGGAACATTGCAACCATGATATTTCTCTCTAATAACAAAGGCTTTGCAATTGCTGAATGCCTTTTGTAAAGTGAAACGTATTATGCCCTTGATTTAGTCTTTTGTGTTTAAAGATGGTATTAGAAATAGTCTTGCAATATGACAGATGGCTTTTTGGAGGGCCTTCTTTGTTATTTACTACATGAATACAAAGAGCCAAAGATTTTGGCTACAGTTTATTGAAAAGGCTGAGATGCTTGAAGTCTCTATAACAGATTTTCAGAAATAGACCCCAACCCACCTAATCTCCACCTTCTGCAAAAACGTTGTGTTATCCGGATGACACACAGCTTTCCGGCTCCCTACAGCCTTCTCTCCTCTCCTCTCTCGCACTTTCCAGACTGTATATCCGCTATTCAGGATTGGAGTGCCTCCAACGGTCTCCGTCTTAATGTCAGTAAGACAGAGATCCTTTTCATCGGGACCCCTGCTCTCGTTTTCCCTCTCACTCCGACCGCCCTCCATGGGCCCTCTTCCTTCGCTTTCCTGTGAGGCAAAAAACCTTGTTGTCGTCTTCGACTCCACCCTCTCCTTTTCACCTCACATCACAGACCTTTGCAAGAAGGCCCACTACCAGCTGCACCTCCTCAGAGGTACTCTTCCTTTTCTAACTGTGAGGGAGGCATGGTATCACAGGTAGACACTGACACAAGAGCTGCAATTTTCAAAACCTTTATTGATGGTTTATAAGGGGTTGGAAAACTCCTATCTTGCTCTATAACTAAGATGGGAGTATTCTCGACTATCAAACAAAAAAGAAAATACAGTCCTAGTCAGTCCTTAGTCCAAATAAAATGGTCTATCCTAATAAGCCTAATGCCTGCCCTCTTTCGAATACAATAAATGTGTAAAGGGAATGTGTAAAGACAAAAAGGAAAATCAGTGTTCAAAAGAAATGTCAGTATTGCTGAGTGAACTCCCATCCCCACGTTTTGTAGCACGGTGTAAGGTGGCACACTTGGACCTTGCGACACACTCTGGCTTTGGATACAAGGATGCAGTTCATTTCGTGGACCAGGGCCCATTTGGCCTTCCACAAAGTCAATACAGTTCAACAAAAGTTTTTTCTGCTGGTTACCACAATTCGGTACCGGTTCCCATCCACCAGGCTCAAACCCTTCAATCACAATGTTTGGGGGTTCTTTTCCCCAAGCTTCAATCACACATTCATAGGCTTCCCTCCGTCATGCTTGAGCCTCTTTTCACTTTCCTTCTCCTGTCGAAGACTTTCAAAACGGCTAGGCTATTGCTTTTACATCAAATCGGCATGATCTCTTCGATCTTTTTCCCTCAAACGTCACTTTTTCTCTTCTATACAAAGGCCTCTTAGTAAATGTAGTTTCGAGCACTGTATTTATTTCAAATTTAAAAGATATATCTCACATCCAGGTTTCCCTCTGCCGGGATCACAGTTCAAATTCTGCATCTTTTTTTCTCTTCCCGCGGCATCGGACATTTCACAGAGACTTTCGATTGGGCAATCTTCTTTCGCTGGACCACTCTTTTACTTTGTATCTTTAACTTACAATTCTTTACAATGTTTTGTTTTTGCACATGCCTTATTGGCACACACGCAACCTTCATTCGTCAGATACTGTTGCCGTCAAGTTTCATTTAACACAGACCGGACTGTCATTGCTTTCATCAACTCACCGGCTGTGTTAATTAATTTCTGTCTTTTGTGGCTTTGATCCTGAAGTCGAGGCTGATACTACAACTGCTGCTGCACCTCCCCAACTTTGCCGTTCATCTGCAAGGGTGGCTTGTATCCTGGAAGCACAAAAGAGGCTTGTCTCTTCTCTCCAGCTGGGCTTCTTTGCGCAACCTTCTAGGCCCTTTCGGAGGTAACTATCTCTCGCCGAGGTGTCCACCGTTTCTCCGTACCTCGGTTCCGTTCAAAGGCCTGTCGCTCTGCTCCGCCTGGTTCGCCATCACCCTGGAAGAACTGCTCCTTCTTGTGCAGGGTTCCACCTTTTAGCCATGTGGGGATAGCTAATGGGTGTTCGTGATCTGGAAGGAATTCCGGTCTGCACTGGTCAAGTGCACTCTGTCTAATTCCGGGAGACGGAATCAATAATTTCATGTTTGAGATAGAGATAATATATTGATAGGTCTAGCTACTAAAGGAAGGCCTAATCATCCATTAGCATCATATAAAAACAATTTTATTATAAATCAATCACAATATTAAAACAAATGAACAAAAGTACATAAGTCACACAATCCTGTTCATTAGCTAGTAGGGTGCAACCATGTGTGTATAAAAAATAGGAGTTAGACACTGGTCGTTTTTCTAAATAAAGTGTGTGCAGCGAACACAATATCTGCAAACACAGTAATTATACAAGTTTGCTTCTTATTCAGAGTGCCTGGCTGGTGTCTGGCTGTTAAAATCTGCTTAGCCTGTCAATATAAAACAAAACATAGTCCGCTATTGTTGCTTGTACTCTCTACTATTCTATTAATGAGACATTGAACCTGGGTCCATGGTTAATTACCTTGGCTGGCTCTTGTGGGGACGTACAATTTATGGTTTTGTTGTAGGAGGACTGCGTCGTGGTCCTAGTCTGCCTGTGGCAAAGACAGTAAAGAAAATGTCTTTCAGTCGGTTTTCTAGTGCTAATGGGCTCTACCGTGCATGGCAGGCAAATCATCAAACTACTTTTAATGGCGCAAAGCACCCACCTGTTAAGTGGGTGTATTGCTTGAATGTCTGAGTTGCTTCTCTTCTTGGTTATGTTGTCGTCCAACTTTCACTCTGATTGTCGGGTGGAGGACATCAAACCCACAGGTCCATCTTTGTGGTCCCTGTGTGTGTAACATAAGCCAGATTTTAAAGAAATGCTATGTCCTGGGATACATGTCAAAGATTCTCTCCTTTGTATTTATTAACGTTGCTTAGGTTCTGGTGTATTACCATTTTCTCACTTGGACAACTCAGAGGTGTCCTATTCGCTTGGGCGTCTAAGTTGTGCTGTATCAGCCATGGTATTGTCCCTCTAGCGAAGATCTGTGCTGGGTGGACCGCCTGGTGTCACACTGTCAGATTAGGGGTAGGGAGGTGTTTAATAACTTTTATACATTTTTATAAATGGCAAATTTTGAACAATCATACAGAAGTTGTCCACATCGGATTGCTTACAGAACAGTGACTTGGTAATCAGTACTTAACTTTTGTGGTGCAGGCCTGGAGGTGTAACCAATGATGTTTTCAGATTGGGGTTGTTTGGCAGTTAGGAGGGTGCTTGTGGGCTAGATATCTTTCAGCACAGCCAAGCTTTCAGCTGAAAACCCTGCAAGGAGGATGTTGTCACCATCGAGGAGAGAACCAGGGCTTGGATGAGTCTGAGGTGGGCATAATGGGCTTAATTCTGAAAAGGAGTGGGAATTGGTACAAGGCTCTTGGCCTTCTTTGCTATGTGTATTGTGAAGGAGTTGATGGCGATTCTGGGTAATTTTGCACTGCGCGGGAGTTGTGGGGAGAAGCAGTCGAGTTTCAGCCAGTTCTGGACTTGGGGGCTTTTTATGGCAACTCTAAGGAGGATGGACTCCATCTTTGTTGGTTGGGTATCGGTAAGGCAGTTGACATCCAGACTTGAATGAGAGTGAAGCAGTGTTTCAATAGCTGACTTTGTTTTTTCACTTGACCTTCAAATTAGAGGCGTGCCATTGTTGGGGAATTTATCTAAACTCCAGCTATTTAGGACTTTATAAGACTCTCTATTTGCCAATACAGAGCTCCAACCTCTAGTAAAGGCCTGTACCACTCATGGTATGGGTAGTGTGGCAGAGCGGCCAGGCTTATCTTGAGGGGGAGAGAGGGCTGTAGGAAGATCAAAAGAACTTGTAGCATACAAATGGTCCAAAGTAACACTTATAAACTCGGGGAGTTATGTAAAAGTAATGGTTTGTTATATATACACACAGGCAAAGCGTGTTATTTAGAAAGCTAAGTACTATCATAAGCAATAAACATAGTGTAAAACCAATACAATACGTTTGGTAAGTAAACCACAGTGCAAACGACTTGTAAAATGGCAGCATGCAATTCAAGGGAAGTAAACACACTTGTATTAACTTTGTAGAATATAATATTTCAGAGATAGCATGAAGTAACAGTACCACCATTAGCAAGTAAGTGTAAGATTTTCTTCAGAGGCCGTATAGTTTAGCAGTTCTTTCCTAACTAGACATAAGTGTTCTCAGAGGCAGAAAGGGACACTGGTAGTCTGGTGGCCAGGAGCAGGCACAAACTGTAGGGAAGTCAGAGTTCCAGAGTATTTTTTTATAACAAGTAAGTACAATACTTTCTAGCTGGTAAAAGGGTTCAGGGACTTTGTAGAAGGCTCCTTGAATGCGCACCAGCCTTAGGCCTGGGAAAACCTGTATGAGCAAACACCCAAATGTGCGAATCACCACAATAAGTATTACCTTGTGTCTCACAGTAGCTCAGCAGTGAAAAAGATGTTGCAGGCAGACGCCCTCACAATGCAGCAGCTACAGGACCTGGTACCTGAATTCTTGCTCATGGCTTCTCGCGGCACTGTGGTTTTGGTGCCCTTTTCAAGACACCAGAACGATCCAACTTGCTTTCTTGGTCCAGCACAATGATGAGGGGACTTCAAGCAATGGAATCTTGCCTTTGGAGGTCCGGAAGAAGTCCACCAAAGTTTCCTGGGGATTTGAGCTTCAGAAGACGATGCACTGCACGATGGTCACAGCTCCCAGGGTATTGGCGGTTTGCAGCCCACATTGTGGGATGGTTCAAAATGCAGGTCGTCTTAAGACTGATTGGTCCCACCAGTCCAAAGGAAGGACATGTCCTCTTCAGAGCGCCTCTTTTGCATGGAAGAAAGGGTCAGCACAGCAGCGGTCACTCAGCAGGCATCACCGGTCGCTGGAATTAGCTAGATGCGTCTTTTTCCTCATTGGATTCAGTTCCAGTGGTCGACTTGTGTTCAGCCTCAGGATCCAAGCCTTTTATCCAGGAACCCAGCCAATCGGCACTCGTACTACATTCAAACTTTGGGGGGTGGCTGTCCTTCTAGGACAGCCAGCCTTCCAGTTGGAACTGGTTCCAGGCAGGCATGCCAGAAGACCAAGAACAGTGTCAGTTTCAGACTCCTCCCCTGCTTCCTTCTCTTCACACACACACTGGCGCCTCTGCAGGCTTCACAGAGGATTCCCGCCAAAGACCAATGTCAAACCAGGTCCTCCCCCACCCAGCATGGCAGAAGGACCTTGAACAGACAAGAAATGGCGAAAAAAGAATGCAGACACCATATTGGGTCAGTGGTGACACTTCTGTGCATTACCGCAGCTGTGAACACAGCCTGTGAGTACAAATTAAACTAAGGTCGGTAGAACACATCTACTGTCACCAGCCATTCAGGTATGCTTGTCACTGTAACACACATGTTACAGGAGCAGTGAGACAGAAGATGCAGTGTAACCCCTCAACATTCCACATAAGGTGGTGTGTGCTGATCCCACAATATGAAATGTAGAAAGGATAAAAAGTATCCCTCTACCCTTGGGAACATGTGTTCTTACAAGAAGAATAAAATAAAATAAACACGGAAGTCCAAGGGACTCCCCAACAACACTGCAAAGAAAGTGATGTTTGCTGCAAAAGTAAATTACAGATGCCTTAAAAGTTTGAGGAAAGTATGACTCCAAAAATATGGAGAGACACAAAAATTACTCCCATAGTTAGAGTAAAAGAAGGGGTGAGTGGGGGTTCACACTCACCTAAGAACATAGACAAAAAATCCACAAGTCCAGAAGAAAGTGCTGGGGGTGAAGGAGATTTGGCATACCATCAGTGCTTCACATAAGATTGGGAAGTGGGAGTATTTTACTCACTATTTTTTAAAGTTGGGAGTAAAATGATTTTGTTAGGGAGTAAAAATGCAAATCCAATTCCCAATGGGAGTATTTTATAAGCGTGTAAAATAGTTTTACCTGGAAACAAATGTTTTTGTAATTTTTTATTTTCACCTAGTTACTCATACACATTAAAAGATAGAGGTTTACTTCTTCCGATCAGGCCGTAGTAACAGTAGTTACTTCCTGTGGTACTACATGCACTACTGGTCCAAAATATAAACTAAAGTTGTGTGAGTGAAAACTGCGGCACAAGGTCCTACATGTCGATTTCCTATTCTTTGTTGTGAGTATTTATACTCCTTATTTTTATGTTTTGGGAGTATTTGCCTACTTTTAGGGTGTAAAAGTGGCTGATAAACTTCTTATCTGTAGGACTGCATACAATGAAAAATCTGATCTAACAGCCAGCCGTATATGGATGGATTTTGATGGCATTGATTTTGTCAAGGAGTGTCTCGCAGGGACTCCATCTAGAAGTTTAAGGTGACTGAAAAAAGAAAATACCCACAGGCCGGCCACCATGTGTCATTGGAATCTGCAGGTGCCGACTTGGATGAACTTGTGTTGAAAAGGGAGGTAGGATACATACCAGAGAATCATTGAAGAGTCAAATCCACGCTAGTGGAAATGTTTTGGAGCAGTGCTTTGTGGTTGACCGCGTGGAATATGATTGAGTGGTCCGGCACGGCCAGAAGGAATGCCTGCGATATGGAGTGCATTGTCTATTGCAGTGGTCTCTCTGATGCACTTAGGTTGGTCGGAAGCCAGATTACGGAGACTGTTACATTACCTTTTTGTGTAGTTGTAGATTGTCTTCTGGGTAATCTTTCTAAAGGGTAGGTGGGTGATTGGTACCTAGTCTGCTACACCGATAATTTATGTGCCACATGCAGGCTGACTAAGGTGAACAAGTTGGAAGTGTGGAGCGTTGAGGGCGTGACATAGTCCTTTGCCTGGAGTTTGTGAATGGTGTGGTCACGCAATGTGAAGCTGGGCCCGGAGAAGTTGCACAGACCACCACACCTTGCCCTTGGACTAAAGAAGAATACATTCACACATGGCACACCTTTAATTCCCTTCCCTTTTAAGGGAATCTCATGTCCTGATAATGAGACCATAAACTAATGGCCTTTTATGTTCTGGTCCCCCTTTTGTGGCAATCCAATTGGAGGGAAACATCTGAATGTCTTACTGATACAGATTTAATGAACAAAAAATGTGTCAGCGGAAACCAAATTCAAGTTAAGGAGGTGACCGGCAATGAATTGGGGAGAGGGGGCCCCCTAAATTCGGAACCACAGATCAAACCATATGAACCAAACAATAATTAGAAAACATGAATATTTTATTTAAATTTCATTTGTTTAAAACATGCATATTAAATTTTATTGCGAGCTCATCACTAAATAGCAGCATTTTGTTGTTAAATAAAGTGAATAATAAAACATGCTAGTATAAAACAAGACTGAAAATTCAGTCAGTACTGGCTTCATGTTGCCGAGCTGTCTGGACATCAGACCGGTTGAAGGGGATCATCCGGCTGATGATCAGAGGCTACGGCCACCTTTAACAATATAAGGAAGACCACAATTATATGGACAAGGCAATAATAGTTCCTTCTAACACAAGATTAAAAATGGGGTGCCATACTGATACAGATTAGCACAGCACCAGTAGGCCAAAGACTCCTAGTGCAGAGCCAGTACAGCCAATGCCAGGTTGGGTTACAATGCATGAAAGTAGCCTGCTCGACGGCAGCCGGAATGCACGCATGTCATCCTGGATGACGATACAGCAGCAGCGGTGACACATTACAATCTGGTTCAGTACAGGCGAATGACAGAGCCACAACAAGACCATGCAGTTGTCCCACTCCCAAAAATGACAGCCTAATTGAAACGGGCAGTTTGTAATAGGTGTCGGTGTAAGGGGTTGCCAGTTGAGCCTGAGGTTGCTGGAGACAGAGAGGAAGGAAGGGAGAGCGAGAGAAGGCTGAAGATGAGCAACGAGGATGGGCACACGAAAATAGCGAAGGTACGCAGGGATATTAAAATGTGCTAAATTCAAGGCAGATGGCTGCGAAGGGGTGGAGAGGGACATTGAGAATGTCGTTGGAGGAGTCTGAGAGATGGATAGAACATCAAAGAAGAGGTGGGAGGAGGAGATAAAGGCAGTAAAATAAATATTAGAAAGTAGGTTAGAACTCGACAAAATGGGCTTGGAGGAGATAGGAGGTTGGAGCAGATAGTCAGGAGGAAGAGAAAACATCAAGGAGGAGAGAACAGGAGACACTAGGATGGCCTTGATGGGTAAGACAAGGTGAAGGTTGGAGAAGATAGTAGAAGGAGGTGGTTGGAATAAATATTCAGGAGGATTAGAGAGTAAATATTGAGGAGGGAAGAGGCACATGGAGGAGACTGCAAAAAGACGCTGAAAGGAGGTCGGACAAGATACTAGAGAGAGAGAGAGAGAGAGAGAGAGAGACAGTGAGGGAGAGAGGTGCGTATAGGGGGAGAGAGGACAACCCAAGAGGGGGTTGGGCGGAGACACAGGGAAGAGGAAGAGATATCATGGAAGAGGGCAGAGGGAAGGAGGTAGAGACAATAAGAGATAAAACCAACACTGACGGGCAGAGAAAAATAGGTAGGAGGTTGGGTGGAACATCGCTGCTAGCGACTATATTCAGAAATCCGATGGAGAGGAGACTAAAGGAGGCAGAAGGTGTAGGGAACAGAAGAGTGATCCTGAGAGAAGTAGCAAAATGTTAGGAGGAGACCAACCCAATGCATGGCAAAACTGAGCCTGGGCAGGGTGGATGTATGAGAACATAGCAAAGCATTGTAGAGTTACAGGAGGTGAGTCCGATTGGAGAGGAGGAGAGAGGCGGTGCAGTAGAATGTCACTTGGGCTTGAAAGTCTGTCGAGGAATGTAAGGATGGGGCTTTGGGGAAGAAAGCCAGGGCCCCGACACCAGGCGGTAGCTAGTAATCCTTAGGTAAAATTAGGTTATCAGTGTCTTCGGGGGCCCACCAACCTCTTTTCTATTCCAGTGTATACACCCTTATGGGGCACAAGCCAGCAAACGTCGATTTGGAGACCTAAGTGCAGGGTTCTTCCCAGCCCCAAGGATGGGAAGCAGAGGACCAGAGTTCAGTGGCCAAGGAGACACGATGGATGTGCAGGGAGCGATAGTTAAAAACCCCAGAACTGTGAGTGACTAAATTGATCTACACCGGTTAGGAAACCATGACTGAGATTTAGAAGTTAAGACTCTAAATATTAAATCCAAGGAAAGGCCATCCTGTTGAATCTTTAAATTGCATTTTTCTAGTTTGGTCCAAACCTGTAAATAGCCTAATAATCCTTTGTTTAAATATATACCTTTGTGCCTGCTTCATGTTGATTCCACTTGACCAAATGACAAGGGGCAATAGAGGAGATAAGTCATCTAATGCTTAATGCTCACTTCTGTCGACATCTGGTTGAGAAATGTATGCTGTAGAAATTACAATTATGCTCCTCAGAATATGAGATCATAAAAACAAAAATAATCATTGATCTACTGTGGAGCCAAGCATGCAAGTGTACTTATTTGAAAAAGTCCACTGGCAGTATCGCACAGAACAAGAGGGTCTGTGATGGGAAAGTAAAGCATATTATTTTCTTGTGTCACAGGGTAGTGGCCACTTGATTCACTCTCCCCTCCTTGTGAATGTCACTTACTTCATCAATGGCAGCTTCCTTTGTAAGTTGGAGCCTTGCTAATTTGTTATAGAGGTACAGGAAATGAAAAAGGAGTGTGAGCGATGGTGAGCTGTATCAGGGACAGCGAACCCAAGCCTACTGTGCCTAAGAATCCATTGTACACCTCACTGATGACGCCCAATGAGGAATAAAGATGTCTGCAGTGGATTATGTCCTCGTGATGAAGGGAAGTGATCTAGCAGTTTGGGCTGGACTGCCCCTTTGGGAGTGGGACCAAGACTTTTTTGAAAATTGTCTTTTTCCCTTCTGTAATGGCTTGGCAGGCTGGAAAATGATACTCTATGGTTGCCCAGAGCAATTGCTTGTGGTTAAGATGTATTTATAACCTTGCAGCCATCAACCTTGTGTTTTTTCTTTGCATCTGCATGAAGACCCTTGTGAACATCAAATAGGAATCGTAGCCAGAGGCCAGGGTCCTGTCTGTGCACTGTTTTTCTTGAATTTCTTTGCAGCATTTGACCCAATGAACCATGGCATTTTCCTGAGGAACTTTGAGGGGTTGAGAGGGCAGGACAGACTTGCGCTATTTCAAGTAATTCTTAAAAGAACATACTCACCGGGGTAAACCTTTCCTCTCAACAACCACCAGTGTATCTTGCAGAGTGGCTCAGTTAATTAATTCTCTGATCTTTGGCAATATTTATATGGCATTGCACACAAAAATACTTGAAACCTACATCATTGGCTCTAAAAAGTATGCCAATGACACTACTTTATGTGTGGGATAAAGTGTCCTCTACCCTAAGTTCTAAGAATATTGCAAGTCATCAGAGTTCTGTAACCAGATTGAGGACGAGGCTAAAGGCCAAGTTCCTAAGGTCACAGAACTCTTGAGGTGACCTGCAATATCCTTTTTATGTACAGTAGGGCGTGAGGGTCCCTTAACGAGGGTGCCAGTTGTTACCTACAGGGTGGGCTCGCCAGAGGGGCATATCGCCATTAGCACCCATGTAGATCCCTACACAGGTACTAATGTTTTTTTAAAAAAAAGAAAATAAACGTATCTTTCTCTTGCCACCCGTGCTTTCCTCCAGGTAGTCCTTTTTCAATTTTGATGACTACTGTCATCAACATTGAAGGTGGACGGCCTGGCTGACAGCACTGTGTCACGGTGTCAGGTGGCGAGAGAAAGGTATATTTTAATTTTTTTGTTTTGTAAAAAAGGAACACCATTAGTACCCGTGTAGGGAGCCACACGGGTGCTTGTTAAGTTGTGGGTTTAGGGTTAGAAATAACCACTTGGGAGCCCTGTTCAGTTTAGGTAGGTTTAGTAGGAACACAGGTACATTGGGAATAATACAGGACAAGTTCATAGGATAGAAGCATCCACCGGTCCCTCTTCTCTTAGGCTTCAGTTCTCAACTGACTCTCCGTGGAATCAGAGCAGCTTCACACAATAACATTCTACAGCCAACACTCCATATTCAACACTCCAAGCCCACACACTAGCAGGGGATGACCAGAATAAGTAAAACCCAACAGTGCTAAGGTGAAGTGACAGCAGATATGGGAAGCACACGACGCCAATGAAACTGCTTGGATCGCAGGCTTTCCTTAGTGAAGACAGCCCACGTTCCGAGCATTCTCATTGGTGGAAGGCATCTCCCAGGGTACTAATTGCTTTAATTAACTGCTGCAGAGGCAGCTGAAATTCTACTCTACTCTGCGCTCGTTCAAGCAGCAGTAATTGCGGCATCGCAACTCAGCTGTAATAACTGATTACAGAGCAATAGTTATGTCATTTTCTTATTGCAGGCCAGTAGTGGTCACAACTAGCCTATAATATTTACACGCCCTTGCACAGTTATTGCAGGTTACCATGTATTCCATTAGAAAATGAAAAGCACAGAGACAAGACCATTGCATTATGGACTCTCTCACGTGTCTAACAATGCATGGAACGAAACAGTCTTTGCTTAAAAGCATCCAAAATAAAAAACCGATTGGCTGTAAACATGTCACCACTCTTGCATTTGGTTGACCCGCCCTCAATTACCCCAAGCCCATGACATCAATAGAAGGTCAGAAACTTCATTATCGTTTTTGACCTGAAGCTAACATTTTTGATGGAGGTAAATAATATTGGGCAAAAACGCCACCTCAGTGGAAAACTTCCACCCTTGACGTTACCCCAAGGCATCACCATCATCCAGTCAATAGTCCTCTATTGCAAGTTGGTCTTCTGGGCAACTGGAATGACATCTACAGTGGCCCTCCTGCAAAAATTACATCCAAGCTGCAAAGGATTTCACTTTGAGGGTGCAGCAGTCTGGCCACATAACACTATCATTTAAATCATTGCAACTGGTTGTGGGTCAAACAATGTTTTAATCCGCAAAGCCCAATCTAGAAAAGCACCTGGCTACCTAAGCAACTAGTTTTGCTCTTCAAACTGACGAGACTCCAAAAGGCTAGTCTCTCAAAGCAGACATTGAGCATTGTGTGGGGGTGGAACGTTGGATGCACAAATGTCAAGCTCAACTTAATGTAATGCTCTATTTTACCCCTTGCCCCTACAGACTGACTTCAGCAGATTGCATAAAGGACTTAAAATGTACCTGTATGGCAAAATGAATGGCCTGTACTAGGCTAAATTAACCTTCAAGGCAATTTATCTTCTTCTGTTCTCTTCTTGTTCCCTGAAGCAGCCAAATAGGAGTCGTTGTGCCATATAAATAGCCATAAATATAATGAATGTGTAAAAAGAGACTAGGCAGATTGTTACATCCTCACCCTAGACCAAATGGTTCAAAAAAGGCCAAAGCAAAAAGTTCTTTCAGTTCTCAATAGGGCCGGTTCCTGGTCCTTTCCAGTGGCTTAACATAAAAAACAAATGTGGGGGTGAATGCTTGCTTTCCAAAACGTAACCTAAATAATTTTAAAGATAATTGTCCATGATTCTTCTTGCCATTTCAGTCCGTAAGCAAAGTTTCAGTCTCTGGTTATTTCCTTGGGAACTTTTGTGAGCAGCGAGCGTTTGCTAAGGAAGCCTCTTCCTGGTTTTCAAATCTGCACTGGAGCCTGATGTTTGCTACTGTAGTCAACAGCATATAGGAGCTGGCCTTCATCCCGGGCCCGCGTTGATAGTTAGGTAGATGCCCACCCTAAAGTGTTTACAAGGTCCTCTCTAGGCTCCTCACCAACTCCCTCATGTGGGGTCTTCGTTCTTCAGCCACCCAATGCAGACTCTCTACTTCCCATAATCAGCTCGTACCTTGAGGACCTTCTCTTGTTCCCGCCTTCTCTCAATCATTCTCCTCCTTCTTCTCATGCGCCTCCTCAATGTCTCACCTCAGGCGCATTTCTCCACCCTTTCCATGTTCCTTGTGTCTTCTCTCCATCCCCTTCTCATCCTTCTGCTCTTCTACTTTCCCACAGATCTTCCTTTCCTTTTCTTCCTTTGTCTATTAATTCTCCACTTCACCTCCCACTCTGATCATCTCTCAATAATGGTGGTCTCCCTGTTCACCACCTTCTCCTTAGGCACCACGTTCATAGGTACCTCTCTACTGAGGGGGCTGACTTCTTCACCCCCATTTCCATTGGCTTTCATACCACCTATTAAACAGCTATGAATCCAGAGCAATATCTTGCATTACAATCCAGGGGACCTCCCTTCCTTCCCAGCCTCCTGGTTCTCTCGTCCCAATCTCTTGGTTCACAGTCCCCAGATTCCTTGGTCACTCACCCAAGCCCTCTGGGGACTTGTCTCCCTGGAGCCCTGCGTCATTTTGACCCCAGGTTCTTGGGTCTCCCCCTCTCCCGTCCCCCTTGAGCCTCCACTCCCTGTCTCCTTTCCCCCCTTTCCCTCGCGCTTTCTCCCTTTCCCTCTTTCTTCCCCCTTTCCCTCGCCCCTCGATCTCGCCCCCTTTCCCTCGATCTCGCCCCCTTTCCCTCGATCTCGCCCCCTTTCCCTCGATCTCGCCCCCTTTCCCTCGATCTCGCCCCCTTTCCCTCGATCTCGCCCCCTTTCCCTCGATCTCGCCCCCTTTCCCTCGATCTCGCTCCCTTTCCCTCGATCTCTCTTGCTCTTTCTTGCCAGCTCCCTCTCCCTCCTCCCTGGATCCCTCTCTTCCCAGCCCCTTGGGTCTCTTTTTTTTTTCACCCCAGTTCGCTGGATCTCTACTCTGGCATTCTGTCTTTTGCTCCAGCTCCTTCTGCACTCTTCATCAGCCATCTCCAAAATCAACTCTGTGTGTGTGTGCGCGCGCGCTGTATGATACAGGTCAGCACTTGTGTTCGCTACCCTCAGCCTAACCTCTCCAGCAGCCTATGATGTATTTATTTTTATTATGTTTTATTTCAAACCTTTCACAAAGAAAGTCATTTATTTGGTTAAGCAGGAATGTGTTGTTCTGTGCAGCTCACAATGATTTTTTTAATGGCTTCCCCAGAACCCCCCTCCCTTTCATACTGCCCCCTTCGTTATTCCTTTCCCCTCTACCCAACTCTTCATTTTGCACAAAGCATCTGTAAGATAATATAAACAAATCTTACAGCTTGCATTGGGGCAGAACCATGGATTCTGCTTGTATAATGGGGAATGTTCAAAATGTGTGCTGTATGACTTTAGGCAAGTGGATAAAAAATGACTCCATTCTTGACAAATCGCAGCATCAAAAAAAAGTGCAAGATCATTTTGCTGTATTATGTCGTATGGGTTCATCTAGATTTACAGTAAAAGCGGTTTGCTTGGTTTCCTGCAAGGTAAGCATGAAACCTTATGCAAAGCCCCCCCCCCAGTTCCATTTTGCCCTATTGCAAAAATAATTACCTAAATGTTCTAGAGAAATCCATTTGCTCTGTTCTGTTTCGCACAAACTGTACAATGAGTTTCTTCATTTTTTTGCACCAGTGCAAACTGTCTGTATTATAGCCCTAGATGTATACAGTATTTGTTCCTATGACGTGCAGACCCCTTTTCTCCTTAACTGCTATAGGAGTCCAGGCCTGTGATAACATTCAAAGCAAGAGGCGTCTGTTCTATATTGACTTTTCAGTCAATGGTAAGGTGGCATTGTTTAGTGGACTACACAAGACTTTCAGATACGACTGCACTTAGCCAGAGTTCATAGTACACCTTGTGAGAAGACAAGAACACAAACATCAATGCGATCCATAACATTTGTTAGTGGGAGTCACGAATCCTACAAACCAGACCATCTCCAGCTGATATCCAGGTGTTGCAGATAGCCCTTAAGCCATTGAAACCAGTTCCTTGTAAGGCACAACTGTGAACATTCTTGCTAACACTGACAACCAGTAGTTGTGGATGGCCCTGACCCAGTGTCAGTATTCACTATACGGATTGGGGAAATAGTAACACTTCTTTCTCTTTGGAATCTCTGTGAGGTCAACACAACCTGAAAGAACTGCCTCTAGCCCACATGGCATTGCCAAGGAGCCGCAGAAATGTGAAATTTGCGCTATAAAAGAACCAGATGACAAAACACCTTCACAATACCTTGAAGTGTGTAGTAACACTTGGTCTCTGGCTGACCACATCAAGCACTCAGGAAGTGAAGCAATATTCTTAAGCGCATTTCTCCACTCAACCCTACTTCTTTTCTCCGGAGCGGCCCCCATTCCCTCTACCCATTCCAGCTACCACTGGTCCCCCGCAGCCCAGCTGCAACCCCTGGATACATCCCCTGTTTACAGCGCTCTTTCTTCCAAGCTAAGTTTGCGCTTTATAAATTCTGTAGATACATGCTGCTGTGTATATTATTGTGTTTATAAGATCAACCACATTGGCGTTAGAGGATGAATATCTGAATTGCATATTGATTGAGGCAATTTTAAATGGCATTTTACTTTTAAGTTATCAGTCTCATTGTCAGAAATCCAACATTGATTCAACCCACGGAGGGACAAGAACAATAAAGACAATATTACTACAAAAGAGAATGACAAAAAGAATGAGGCAATGCCTGAGATGGCTGCCATCACAAAGAGTTTTGGGTTAGGATATTGCACCTTGGCATTTCTATCGCCTCCAGCCTGGGCTCCACTCTGCCTCTGCCTATTAATGGCACTGGTGAAGTCTGGCACGTTCTTATTTTACCCCTCACCTCCGGCCAGTGGTACCAGGCCCCACCAGGTGGTGTTGAACCAGCTTCACGATAGTCAGTAATTTCCCCAATAATTAGCTCACAATAGCTATTGGTCAAGATGTCTAGAGCTGAACTCTTCTTCTTTTCCTCTATTCTAAAAATAAAAATATAAATCTATTTTGCATAAATGTAAGTGAACAAAATAAATGTGGGCTTTTGCTAAGTGCAGTAAAATGATTTAATACAGTAAAAAATTAAATTAAAATGGCACAGGTTTCTTACCCAATGTCCAAATAGGTAGTCTAACCCATAAGTGATTTTTAAGTGTCGGTTTTGCTGTTATTCTGCCACATTTTCTAACGGTTCTACTGGTTTGTCCCCATATTGTTGTTTTCCCAGTTTTAAGGATCGCCATATTTTAACATTTCACAGTGCCTCTCATGATCTGACCAGGGCAGCACTCTCTGCACATAAAAAAAAGCAGTCTTTCTTGCAAAATGTTTTCTTCCATTGTGAAATCTCTGAAACGTTTAATAAACCTAAAGGATTGTGTGCTACCACTAAATCTTATATTAATCATCAAAGATTCAGGATGGAAGTCCTTAGTAAAATTAATCTGAGACCTCTGTCCTGTGCCGTAGATCTTAGTTTAGCTCAGGCCAGGTTTTACTTTGTCGGTTTCCATCGATTAATTAATCCCTTTAATACTTTCTTTAAAATCTACGTGCAATGGGATTTACAGTCTACCAGCTCTTGTGGCACATCACCTGCCAACTTGTTGGCTATACCTATTTAACAATTCTATGAATCTGTCCTGGAAACAGTGTTATGCCCCCTCAACTCTTAAGGTTTCCCTGGTCACTCTTTTGAAGAAAGCTTTTCTGGCTCATGCAGTTCTGTGCAGTTCTCGCCAGACCGGAGGGCTTCTCTGGTTGACTAGGATTTTGGAAAAGGAAGTTATCCAACTGCAGAACCAAGTGGAAATCTTGCAGGTTTTGGACACCCTGCAATCGTCATTTTGCTCCTTCCATCGCACCAAACCGTTTTGGGTACTGCATAGGACAGTACGCTGGGTAAGGCTGATGCGATACATTTTCCACTTTTTGCCATGCTGGATTTATCTGTGGCCTTTGACAGGATTGACACACAGCTCTGACCATAGCGTTCTTTATTGGAAGTTAGAACTCAAATTGTTAAGTTGGGAGACTTTCTCTCTAAATCCAATCCAGTTATTTATGGGTTTCTGCAGGGTTTTCTGTCACCACCCCTTCTATTCAACATCTATATCCAACCTCTGATGTCATTTATCTCCAAATTTGATCTTCACTATGACCATTATGCTGATGATACTCTGAACTGTTTCAGAATTTCCAGTTCCTTTAAGCATTTTCTAGGCGTATCCTCTTGTCTGAATGAATGTAGGGAACTCCTGCTTAATAATGGTCCTTCTCGTTCCTCTTCTCCTCCCTGGGCCTTTGGAATTTCCATCTCTTACTCCAATGAGGTAAACAAAAGTGTAGGTTTTACCTGGCAATTTTATCTGGGTTGTGACCAGCAAGTGGGTGAGATGTGAAATCATTTTTCTTTTTATCACAGCTTCTCTGACCATCCTGTTATAGTGGGGAAACCTTTTACCTCTAAATTAGGGATTGAGCAGAATGTGGCTTTCCTTCTTATTTTTAAACTCCCACAATGTACTTGCATCTCTTCCTAGAGAATATATATATATATATATATATATATATATATATATATATATATATATATATATATATATATATATATATAGCTTGTGGAATCCGTTTAGATCACATGCTGTGCATAGGCTGACATCTAGTGGAAGCTGCAGAGTATTAGTTGTTGTTTTCGAAACTCGAAAAGGGGCGTCGACAGGGTGTGCCAGTAATACTATTCCTAGTGTGGCGTCCACTGTACCCATGAACCCTCATGCGTCGAGGTCCCTCAGATTGTTTTTTTCCGCCATTCTAGACGGACACGTATAAGCGGAGTTCCTCTTCAGCTTAAAGCCATTGACTAGTTAAAATATTGATAGTATTTCTTTCTATCCTTTAACCAACCTCCGAAACCTCAGGCTGGTGAAGACAAAAGAACTGCCTGTCGAAGGACTACTGCGACGGACCATTCGGCCTTGGAAGGCTCCCCCGGGCCTCAGCCCAGACAGTAGGGAGAGAGGTGGGAAGTCTTTTTAGGATGTATATACTCCCCTTCCTACACTTCTTTCACCCAGCTGCCATAACCTGTAATTATGGAAAATAACCCCTTTAAATTCTGCCACAAGTGTAATCGCAAATTGCCATGGGTAGACAAACATTTAGTTTGCAATTTGTGTCTCCCAAGAGACCACGTCAAAACCTCTTGTCAAAAGACATTAAAGGACCAGTCCACAAAGCGCTGGGCCCACTACGCCAGGCAACTCGAGGCCATGGAGGTGGAAGGCGCCTTTAGCGATTGCAGCGACGCCGTCCTTTGCAACTGCCGTCGCAAAGAGTAGCTCCAGCTACTCAAGTGCAGGCCCCCGACCCCGTAGGACAGGCCGGTGGCCATGTTGTGGGGACTACACCCTGCAGCGGTAGCACTACAAAGACACACACCACTAAGCACAGAAGCCCAGGTCGAGATTCGACACATGGGTCGAGTGAGCGACAACGTTTGTCACCCAGGGAAAGGTCTGCTGAGTCCCGGTCCTCTGGGCAATCTTGCTCGAGATCGCCACACGACGAAAGACGGCAAGGGTGAGCTCGCAAAACCCCCTCCGAAGGTCGATCGTCCATGGACGAGGCCTCTGTCCTACCCACATCCGAAATTCGATGCTCTGTCAGATAAGGTGGCAGGCCCCAAAAAAATCAGTTACACACTCCTTTGTGCCCCAAGGGGAAGGGAAACATCACAAGAAAACCTCAAAAACTCCTCCTAGGGACGAGAGCCCTATTAGGGATAAGACGCCTCACAAGGAAAAGCCTAGAGAATCCAGGCCCATAGAGAAACCTAGAGAATCTAGGCCTAAGGTGGTACCTCCCACAGATGAGGATTTAGGACTTTGGAATTTGGGATTACCACAGATTGAGGGGCCAAAGAATGGTCGTCACAAGACATTGATAGAGTGATGAAAAGAATGACCTTTATGGCCAATTGTTTCGAATAAAAACCCTGATTACCTTCAGAGCTTCAACTCCACTCCCCCACCACAGCTCCTTCTGGTTCTCAAGCCTCTGCCCTACCTACTCAACCCTACTCAACCCCCTTATAAGAGGTCTCGTTCAGATGTTCCTTTACAGAGTACAGTCATAGATCTCTATGACCCAGAATCCAACCAAGAAGATCTCTCTTTTGTAGAGGCAGCCAACCGTAGGTTTATAGATGAGGATACAGCGAACCCTTATTACGGGGATGACAATGACCAAGAGGCTGACCAAGAAGACAATATTTACTCCATAGACTCCTCTCCTAACATGGACACTCCAATTGTCAGTTCTCCTATTGATAATCAACCCCTCCTTAATGAGGTGCTAGCCAAGGCAGCCGAGCACTTTCAGATTGAAACCCAGGAGGTACAGGAGGATAAAGACTTCACAGAACTATTGGGGGACAAGAAAGCAGTAGCACAATTGATCCCGCTACTGAAGTCAGTGCAGCGCAGAATACAACAATTTATAGAAGCACCTAACATCACACAGGCTGTAAACCCTTGTGTAGAGAAATTATTCAGACCCACACCTTCAGACCCATTATATATTAGAGGGCAACAGAAACCAGTCTCCTTAGTTGTGACTACAACTAGAAAAAGAGCGGCCACATCCCTTGCTTCCTCTGAGGCTCCACCTGACGAGGAGAGCAAGAGAATCTACTCCATGGGTAGGAAAGTCGCCTCCTCTGCGGCTTATCAAACTAGAATAGCAAATAATGTAACACTTCTGGCCAGTTACAACTGCCACAAGTGGGAAAAAATATCGGCTTTACTTTCATCTGCCCCAGAGCCACTAAAGTCCCAGCTAGCACAAGTGGCTGCAGACGGGAGGGCGGTCTCTACCTGTCTTCTTAAGACCAACTTTGACGCGCCAGACAATGCTGGGAGAGTCATTGCGCAGGGGACGGTTATTAAGAGGCATGCATGGCTGCGCCAGACAGGGTTCAAACCAGAGACGCAGGCCACCCTAATAAACATGCCTGCTGAACCAAATGTGCTCTTCAGTAAGGCCATTGAAGAGGCTGTTAAGACTGCAAAGGACAAGTATGACACTCTTAAATCTTTTGGTCAACTTACCCACAAGCCTTCCGGGCAGAGAGGTAATGGCAATTTTCGCTGTTTTCAAGGCCAAAACACTCAACGAGGATCCAGCTACAGTCAGGGCCAAGGTTCCTCCTATAATCAAGGCCAGTCCTCCCAAGGATACCCTAGAGGACAACGTAGGGGTCGGGGGAGAGGCCCTGCTCGAGGTGGCACTCCACCTCCGAAGCAGTGACATTCCGCTTTAGGTGCCCTCCCATGCTTCTCCAGTAGGAGGACGCATTTCCAGCTTCACCCACGCATGGGAGGGAATCACCTCAGACAGATGGGTGCTGTCCACAGTAGCAGACGGATACTGTGTAGAACTTCTCCAACGTCCCCATGACCACCCGCCACGACAGAAGACCCTCTCAGAAGAACATCAGCATATCCTTCTTGAAGAGATAGCCACACTTCTATTAAAGGACGCCATTGAAGTCGTCCCGGCCAACCAGGTAAACAGGGGTATTTATTCAACTTACTTCCTTGTGCCAAAGAAAGATCTAACAATGTGCCCAGTGCAAACAAGTATGTAAAGCCACAAAAGTTCTGCATGACCTACGCTACAAGAGGTAATCCCTCTACTAAAAAAGGGGCATTACATGACAACACTGGATATGAAAGATGCCTATTTTCATATTTCAAGGTTCCCAGCGCATAGAAGGTTCTTGTGTTTCAAGATAGCGAACCAGCACTACCAATTCGAAGTGCTGCCCTTCGGAATAGCCTCTGCTCCAAGGGCATTCAGTAAAGGTACTGGCGGTGGTGGCAGCACACCTGTGCAGGGAGGCAATCCCAGTGTACCCTTACTTGGACGACTGGCTCATTACAGGGGAATCCCCCTAATTTGCAGACAAAACATTCAGAGAACAATTAACCTTCTCTTTCAATGGGGCTTCTCCTTCAACGAGAAAAAGTCAAGCCTAGTGCCAAGCACTTCAAAACAGTTCCTAAGAGCTGTATTAAAGACAAAAGAGTGGTTGGTCTTTCCGTCAGAGGAAAGAGTACAAAATGTGTTACTGCAAATTCCGCATTATCGGGCTGACCGCCAGATAAGGGTGCGCAAAGCTATGCGTTTATTAGGCATGATGGCATCTTGCATTTACCTGGTTCCTCGCGCATGCCTGCGCATACGACCCATGCAGGAGTGGATGGCGAAGCAGTGGTCTCAGGCAAGTGGTCAGTAGGACAATCTAGTGGTCGTTTCGCCAACACTTGTACAAAATCTTCGCTGGTGGACAAGGGAAAATCTAACTAAGGGAAAACCCTTCTACGATCCAGAGGTACAGGCGGTTGTCACAACGGACGCCTCACTGGCAGGGTGGAGGGGCTCACTACCTACACCTCACAGCTCAGAGTCTGTGGTCTCGCACTATAGCTCAGAACCACATCAATCTGCTGGAACTTCTGGCAGTATTCAAAGCCCTTCAGGCATTCGAACCCCATTTAACAAACCTATTTGTGCAGATCCTAACAGACAGCACTATAGCAAGGCTTTTTATCAACAAACGGGGGGGGGGGGGGTACAAGTTCTCCAAATGTATCCAGACTTGCCCAGCAAATCTGGAAATGGGCACTCAAATGGAAGATGTTCCTGTCGTCACAACATGTTCCAGGAGAACTCAACTCTCTAGCAGACTCATTGAGCAGAGATCCCTTACCAGAGGAAAATGAGTGGCGTCTACACGAAGGAGTTGCAGAACACCTCTTCTCTCAATGGGCTTTCCCCACTATAGACTTATTCGCCACAAGCGAAAACAGTCAGTGCCCAGACTTCGGTCCAGGTGCCCCCAGCCAGGCCCAAAGGGGAACGCCCTATGGATGAACTGGCCAGGGAAATTTGCTTATGCTCCCCCCCCCCCCCCCCAACACCTCTCATGAGGAAGGTGGTGAACAAAATACACAAGGAACCAATGACGCTTATCCTAGTTGCTCCTATGTGGTTAAGACAACCATGGTATCCACAGCTGCGCAAACTGGCGATTGTGCAATCCCATAAAACTCCCGTGCCAGTACAACCTACTCACTCAGCTCGAGGGACTAACAGTGCACCCACAGCTGCACTTAATGAACTTGGCAGCATGGCTCCTGAGGTCATAGAGTTCGGACATCTCAACCTGCCACAAAGATGCATTGCTATCTTGAAAGAATCAAGAAAACCAAACACTAGGCACTGTTACTTTGACAAATGGAGAAGATCCGTAATTTGGTGCCAGTCTAAACAGATCAACCCCATAGAATGTACTCCATCCCCCATTCTCACTTATGTGCTCCATTTGCTAGATGCGGGGTTAGTATTCAACTCTCTAAAAGTCCACCTGGCTGCATTATCAGCCTACATAACCTCTCATAATAAGGTCTCATGGTGGAAAGTACAGTCATCAAGGCATTCATGGAAGCAGTAAAGAGACTCCACCCGCCATTTTCTAATCTGCCGCCAGTTTGGGACCTCAATGTGGTACTCGCTAAGCTCATTGGAACCCTCTTTTGAGCCTATGCACAAGTCTAGTCTCAAACACTTGACTTATAAAACTGCCTTCTTAGTAGCTATTACTCCCATAAGAAGGGTTCGTGAAATTCAAGCTCTGTCAGTGCAGGATCCTTTCTTTGTTGTACACAAAGACAAGCCGGTTTTACGTACTCACCCTAGGTTCTCCCCTAAATTCATCTCCGAATTTCATGTAAACCAGTCAGTTGAACTACTGGCTTTCTTCCAGGAACCCAACAGCTCAGCTGAGGTAAAACTCCACACACTAGATATGAGGAGGGCAGTCCTTTACTATGTAGACAAGACCAGACCGCTAAGGAAAACTGATAAATTTTTTGTCTCCATAGCGCCAGGCAGAGAAGTTGACCGCATTTCTCTAGGTGGATAGTCAGATGTATATAACTGTGCTATTCCCTATCAGATAAAACAGTGCATTTTACGCCCAGGGCTCCCGCCACTAGAGGGACAGGGGCCACTCTGGCTTTCATTGCAAATGCCCCCATTGACAGTATTAGCAAAGTAGCTACATGGAGCTCAATACATACTTTCACTCAGCACTACTACATTGACACCCATTCCAAGACAGATACACAAGTGGGACAAGCGGCTCTAAGACATTTATTCACTCATGAACCTTCTCACATCCCACCGCCGCCTTCTTCCACTGCTCGCTAATCTGTGCACATCATGTGATCTAAGCAGATTTCACAAGCCTCAGAAGGGATACATTACTCACCGTAATTGTATTTCTGATGCTTGTATCTGCTTAGATTCACATGCGACCCACCCTTCCTCCCCTCAGAGAGAAGGCGCATGGATGCTTGTGAGCTTGTCTGATACGTTTCTGCTCGCGCTACACCTCATGTCAGAAAAATCCCAATCTGAGGAACCTCGACGCGTGAGGGTTCATGGGTACAGTGGACATCACACTAGGGATAGTATTACTGGCACGCCCTGTCGACGTCCCTTTTCGAGTTTCGAAAACAACTGTAATACTCTGCAGCTTCCACTAGATGTCGGCCTATGCACAGCATGTGAATCTAAGCAGATACACGCATCAGAAATACGATTACAGTGAGTAATGTATTATATATATATATATATATATATATATATATATATATATATATATATATATATATATATATATAGAAACCAGATTTATTCGCAAATTGCACCTCAAGAAGTTTTTTGCCACTTCTACGTATAAAAAGAAGCCAAAAGACACTTTAGAGGGAAGGACAGAAATCACTATTGCAGAAATGGATACCCTGATAACTCTTCACGATTTAGAACAGGAAAATCATACAGAAAGAAATGAGTCTGGTACTAACTGGCAAAGAGTGGGGATTTGCACAGATTGGCCGTCAATTAGCAAGCTAAGATGCAAATCAAAATTCAATCTGCTAAGTGCCCAGAACAGTCACATCGAAGCGTTCGCCAATGTAATCATAGATGACTTGAAAAAAGAGAGAAGAAAAACCCACAGACAACATCAAAGCAACCTGTCGAAAAAAAACAAAGTGTTAACAGAAATTGCGAAGCTGGATAAATACTTAATAAAACCAGCCGATAAGGGTTGCAATATAGTCATCATGAACAAAAGTGACGATATTGCTGAAGCTTATAAACAATTGAATGATGTAAATTGTTATGAACGATTAAAGACCAATCCCATTAAGCAATTAGAAAATGATGTATGGACTTTCCTAACTAAATGGCAAAAGGCAGACATTCTTGAGGAGGAAATGGTGAAATTCTTATTTTCCAAGAACTCAATAATTCCCACTATTTACTTCCTCCCAAAGGTCCATAACTACATTACCATCATATGTCAGGGACACAACAGATTTCCTACTGACAATTGCCGAACTTCCTTGGGAACCCACCTATTTGATGGCAACCATGGACGTTGTGTCCCTCTACACGTCTATTAAACAGGATGATGGTTGATATTTCCTCAACACAAGATCGTTGAATCATTTACAACATTCTCAGATCTAAGAGATGATCAACATATGCTTGAAGAACAATGTTTTCATATTTAATGACATTTTCCGCCAAACCCAAGGAACTGCGATGGGTACGACTTTTGCACCATCATATGCAAACTTAATAATGGGATACTGGGAGAAAACGACAGTATGGGCAGAAGTTAACGAAAAATATAATGAGAAAATTGTGTTGTGGCTCCGTTACATTGACGATTTATTCGTAATCTGGGACGGCTCCGCTGAGCTGTGGTGTGAATTTGTCAAACTACTTAACACCAACAATGTGAATCTTAGGTTCACAGAACACCACAGCCGCCAGTCTATCGTATTCTTGGATGTAGAAGTCAAGAGCAAAAAATGGAGTCCTGCCTTCACAGAAAAATCACAGGTGCCAACATTCCGTTACACTCAAATAGTGCCCATCCCAAGACTCTTCTATGGAGCATTCCATATGGAGAATTTATCCGCATTAGACGCAACTGCAGCAAAATTGTGGATTTTGATCTAGCCAGCAAAGTAACGGCTCAAACCTTCCAGCAACAACAGTACCCAAAAAAGATAATTGAAAGGGCATACCTAAAGGTCAGAGAAATGGATAGACACAAAATGTTAATAACATCCAAGAAGGACCTAGCAAAAGAAGAAGAGGAAAACACCACCAGGTTAATTTTGACATTTGGAAGCCACTCCAGTATCATCAAACGAATAGTTAATAAGTATTGGAGAATACTGAAAGCAGAAAAGGACAGAGGGGGTATGTTACACAATCATCCTGATGTTACCTTTTGTAAAAGTGCCTCCATAAAAGACTTATTGGTGAAAAGCTATATGGTTGCGGAAAGGAATGATACGAATAGCAATTGGCTTTCCTCTATAGGAGTTGGTTTCTTTAAATGTACCAGGTGTAAGATTTGCAAATATGCAAGGAATTGCAAAAGCTATGAGCATCCAATATTGAAACATCTGGTCCACACTAACAGCAAAATTACATGTGAATCTGAACTGTTGGTGTATGTCTTGATGTGCCCATGTCTCAAATGGTACGTGGGAAGTACTAAATGCAAGCTCAAAGTACGTATCTTGCAACATGTTAGAGCCATTATTAACAAGGACTGCTCTTACCCCATGGCCAAACATTTTTCAGAAATGCACAATGCCGACCCGGCCCATCGGGTCATTCCAGGTCCCAGGGGAGGTGATAATGAGAGAATACTCCGACAAGAAGAGACTAAGGGCCGCCTTAGGACTCTGGCGCTAAACCATGGTGCTATTGGCACCATGGTCCATGCCGGAGTCCGCCATGGTGGAATGGGGAATTACCACCCTCTTCCGAGGTTGGAGGGGCCGTAATTCCCATGCCGCCATGGCCCTTCCCCATTCCCATTTTTGCCCCATAGGGCTCAATGGGAATGGGGAAAGCGCTAATTACGGTACCGTAATTAGCACCAAGGTCCCTTTGCGGGTCCCTATTTTAACGGCTGGTAAAATCAGCCGTTAAGGTCGGGTCCCGCAGAGGGACCTCGTAATTAGGCGCTAGGTGTTTAACGGCGCTGCAGCCTTTTACGGCGCTGTTAAACACTTAGGGCCTGGGTCATAATGAGGCCCTAAATATATTTTAGACTTCGAGAGTAAGACCCCGGTGGGACATAATATTGATGAGGAGCTCTATACCTTTTTGGGGACATAAGGACTATATTTTATATGATTCAGTACCCCATGCAGCCCATCTATTTTAATGACCTTATATTGTAACCGAATATGTTTGACTTCCTGTGTGAAGGTTTCCTTCTTTCCTTTTTTATTTATCACTTTTTTATCTTTCACTTTGTATGGTGACTTATAATAATCTGACTGAAATATTGAATTGATTTGGCGAATCGGTGTAAATAAGGAGGCATTTTAATTGTTGACAACACAATTCTGGCATGATATTGGAGTAATGGTATCTCTTATACAATTTTAAGGTACCTGATATTTTTAATAGTGTGATTTAGAATTTCAGCTTAGTGTAAGGACTTTATTTTTTGTTTTATATATGCACTTGGCACTTTAGAACATGTTTCTCCCTTATACTAATTTTGATGTTGTTATGCACGGAATAGCAAATATAGGAATGCATTATTGCTAATATATTACTTGAGGTAGTTTTTGTATATATGTGATACTGTTAGAAAATCGGCTCACCGTGTTGTATTATGCAAAAATACTTTTATTGTATCAAAGCATTTTATATAATGTTAGTAGTTTGCACTATGCACTTTATTGTGTCCGTTAATGTGAAACTATTATTATCATAGGAATGCATTTTCTTGCACATAAACACCAATGTATATGGAAATATCTTTGAATACATTGGATATGCACTGTGCACTTTACATGCTTACAACACTGTTTATTAACTGAGACTCTGATTTGAATCCTCCATATTTTCACAGATTTGGTGATACACATATTGAAATACTATCTCTGTTTGCTAGTACTTTTTGCAGATTTCTGGGCAATATATTAACTTTATGACCAAGGGTAGAGCTTATTCCCTGCCTGTGCACTTGGCAAATACCGTTCGTTAAAATACATAAATGATGATTAACTTATTCATTACTAATGACCTGGTGAAACTATTCATGGTCTCGAAATTGGAGTAACATGTCAAAACTAAAAATGTCCATAAACACTATATCAATAATACTGTAGCATGTACACCTAGGCATGGCCTTATCAATCATGGATTGTGTAATATGCAATTGCCTAGCTTAAAAACAAAAACGTTAATATCTAAATGCCAGAATTTGTGTTTGCATTGCTTCGATTTAAAAGCCGAGTTTGGCCTGTGTAATATGTACTAAACAGGTCACATTGGGAGTTACTTTACGAACTAGCGGCCCAATCCAAAATGGCTAACAGCCATTATGTTGAGTTTTTAAGTCACCTTTTCTATGTTTCTAACTGAGGTGTGTGTTTTTTATAAAAACTAACTTCCTGTGGTGATGAGTGACTGTGAACAAGCCACTGGGTAGTGGCGAAACGCGTCAGGCTGCCGCCTGGCAAGAAAACTCTCACTGGGAGAACTAAATGGATTTTTTAATTGCTGCAAAAGAAAAATAAAGGTCGTTTTAAAACTTACAACCGACATTGCAGTGTTTGCTGTTGGTTACCCGTGATTACTATTTGACAATTGGAACACTTTTGTATGTGGAGTGCTGCTCGCCTGAACAGTTTTCTTTTGATGCCGTTCTAACTTGAAATAGATAGATAGATAGATAGATAGATAGATAGATAGATAGATAGATAATCTATCTATCTACATGGACTTCTCCTCCTTATTTGGTTGAGAGGATACAACTGTATCAATGTCCTAGGTCAATTAGTTCCCGAAATTGCCATTTTGTTGATTGTTCCCTGTTTCAAAAGTAAGTCTAGAGATCACAGGCAGTTATCTGTGCTTGGACTCAGTTTATTGAACTCTTGTATCTTTGCAATTTAGAAACATTACATCTTTGTCCCATTTTAGGAAAGCCTTAAACACTCATACTTTATTTCTGTATAGGTTCCTCTCTCTCCTGACTTTTTCGTATTAAGCACCCTGATCATAGTTTACCATCTTCACCCAGATACAGCTTATTCTGTCATCCAGATACAGCTTATTCTGTCTTCCTGGCAGTAGAAATAAAATGAAATGGAAGTGGTTGTAGAGCAGCAGGAAGGGTAGAGCACAAAATGACACATATTGCTAGACGATGTCAACCTAGGACAGACATATCGATTTGTGCTGAATTCTACCCATTTTACAGATGGAAGCATCATTTTGTGTACATTGAGAATGTCTCTTATAATAATTCCCTGTATTTAATACCGCAAATCGTAGGCTGCAATATATTTTAGCTTCCCGCTCTTAGCTGACAACAAAGCAATCTGTACAATGGTCACCTAGGTTCATGAGTTATTTAACTCGTATGAAAAATAAGTAATCATGAGTAAATGTGATGCTCTCAAATACTGTGCTTGCAGTTTCTAATAACATAATCTAATACCGTAACAAGCCCGAGGAATATGTCCAATGACATCAAATATCAAAGGGGAGAGGATAGCTGAGGATTAACTAGAACTATGACGTCCCTGCTATCCTATACCATCCGGACTCATAAATGAGGATCACCCATTAAATCTTGTGCATAGTGGATTAGGTGGGGTGGAGTTGTGAACTTTAAACAAAGAAAGGCTGTGGCAGCCAACAGGTCATGGATCACCTCCCTGTGCATTGCCAGATTGACCAGTCAGACCTTCAGGCTTTGCAGATCTCTTGCCTGGCGAATTTATACCTCCAGGCAGAGCACAGCATTTAGGGTACCCTTGTTAGCCAAACACCTTAATGAAGGGCATTCTCTTTTCCTTGCCTTGGCATGTAGGGCACTGCTGTTGAGGAAACAGTGACTGTTTGTCAATCTATGTCTGTATAGGCACACATGTTTAATTGAATGTTTCTAGCTTTCAATCTCCAGGAACCCTGAAACTTTGTCTTAGTTTGTGTTCAGGAAGCAGTCTGCACACTGCAGAGGTCATATGATTTGGAACTGCTTCGCTTTAAAGGATTCTTCAGGTTCGTTTTTTTTTATGGAATTCTAGCAATTCAGTAATTTCATCGTTTGAAGATTGATTATTATTTCACATGATCATTTAATTGTAAACTTGATAGGCTGGTGAGGGGGTTCTCCTTGTGCATAGCCCTCAAGTGGCAGTGCAACAGAGCAAAAATGAGATGGGTCCCTCCTCCTCCTGATGTATCGCAATGATGCAACAACCTCATTTGAAGATCTTGCCTTGGTTGAACTGTTTCCCAATGTGCTTGAAGTCACCCTCCCATGTCAAATACTCCTTGACCATTGTCTTGCATTCCTCGCTGTCAACATCCAGTTTCCTCCACAAATATGACTCGTAATCAATCTGCCAGTCCTTGCTGAGCGTGAAAGTCAAGTCCTGCCCACGGGACACCCAGATTCCAGATATAGTGCTGTCATTGTTGGTTCCAGAAAGGATGACACTAGCAAATCCAGTCTTTCATAGTTTATTCAGAAGCAGAAACATTCCTATGATGAGGTTCCAGCTAATGAACGCCTGTGCGAGATCCTCTGAGAAATGGTACTCTCCATACCAGATGGACTAGCCCTCTTTGTCGAAGTGTTCCCAGAGAAGGTGGATCGAATCATTTGCTAATGAGGGATTATGAAATGTTGATTTCAATGCACTATCCACAAAACACTATCCACGAAAGGGAGGGGAAGGCTCCTGGCTAAATACAGGCCCTCATTAATAGTGTGTCACAAAGTCAATTGGAGTACATAATACCATCTTTATTTGAAATCATAGATTATTCTCAAAAGACAAAAAATATTTATCTCTTATTTTGAACATTATTTTCAATAAAAGCAGGAGTTCCATTATATTACTCCTGAAGCGGTACAACCACCTGTGCAAATGCAAATAGAATTCTTTGCGACAACAAAATAACACCATACCCAGTGACATAGTGTGGAAAAAAAACTAATCATAAAACAACAAAGGTAAAGAAAACATTTTAAAGGAGAAAAAACACTGTATTGTTGCCTATACACCGTTTTTCTGTTGATAGTGTGGAACTTTCTTCAGGGGGTTGTTTAATCACAATTGGTTACAATCCCAAGTAGAATTTCAATTCTCCATGCTGGCTCATGTGCCAGTGGTGTACTGTCTGCTGATATCTGCAACAGTGTATGAAATGCCTAATTATTACGTGACTGGAATAATTGTCTGGCCTGCATCTCTGTATTTTAGTTATTATACCAAAACCGTCATTGTCATCAAGAAACATGTCTTGCTTGTCTAACACTCCCCAATCGGAGCTTCGGTATAATGTTTAGAACAGTCTTCACCATCCAGGTTACTGCCCCTGTGTGAAGACCCAAGATATTAGTCCAACACAGTCTCCCACCGGACCAAAAACGGTGTTCTGACACCGGATCCCGCTCCCCTAAAGTTCATGAATGTAAACAGGCCGGCCATGTCATCCAGTGTCTGTATTCAGACCTTCAACATTACATGATATTGTGTGCTGTGAATTTAAACAAGCTGGCGACGTCATCTCGTGTCTGCATTCCGACCTTCATCATTGCATATTGTTACAAATGTATTCTGCCATGACCACGGAAACGTGTGTAGACTGAACTTGTGAAGTTGCTCCAGAGATTGGAAGCATTGAAACCGTTGCGCGATCAAGGCTTGTGTGTCCAGTACCCTCTATTGTATGTTGGGTGGGCGTGGGGGCCTACATCATCAAATACCGTGTGGAAAGATGACGGATTAGAGTGTCCGAGTCACCTGGAAAAAGCTTGACATATGGCATGTGCCCAAAGTGATCAACCTTCTGGCTCCATGTAGGTTTGAATATGGGGACATGTCTAAATTATAATGCGATGTGCTGAAGGGAAGAAGTTACCTTAATTATTCCCAGACCGATTCTGCTTACGTCTTCTTATCCGTGCCACTTGTGGAAGAAGGGAATGCTTGCTATGCTGTGGCTGGGAAGCATTAGACATTTAAACGTCTGGCTCATCATTTGATGCGTGAGCCTCAACTACGGGTCCTATAGTATAGCCAACAATCACAACGGCCATCTTAGACTGGAGGGGGAACCTTGAAGAAGTATCTGCCAGACTCCTATAAACAGAGGGTATTATTGAGTTGCACTGGCCACTTGATTTCTTCGTTGAGCCCTACAATGTGGCTACTTGACCAGAAACACGTTTTTGTTCCCAATAACTCAACTGGGTGTCTGCTTTTGGACCCTGAAATTGTAATAAAACAGTCCACAAAATGTCATGTTCAATGTGTTGCTATGTCACATAATGGGATACCAAGGGTGCACTGATGTTTTTGGCGAGGATACAACTCTTGTGTTCCGTTAAGCAGGTTTTACATTTTTCGAGTGGTCATCCCAATGTAGACTTTCTTACATGGACATTTGATGAATTGCAGTTGGTAAGTGTCGGTTCTTCCCAAGGTCGATCAAGACCAATTTCAACCTTGTTGGATGTACTAGTTAGGTTGCAAGAGTTGCAATTGCCAAATGCGGTATGACCAGTTAGTCTGGGTAAGCCCTACATTTCTGGTAATGTGGGGGTTCTAGAAATGGTGCATTTTGTCACATTGGTTCTGGTTACCATGTTCCTAATGCTTTTGCTCTTCTTAAGTTCAAACAAAGGGCGAGCCAACGCCCTGGATCCCCTTTCCAACAAGTGCCAGTGTCTATTGATGCATCTTTTAATTTTCTAAGGTTGGTCAGTAAACATCGAGACACATGTTAGTCTGTCCTCCTCATTCTGCCTTTTTATGGGTTCCAAAAGAACTTCCTGTGAGATAATGGAAGCCTGTTTTCTGGCTTGCATGATACATTTTCTGGGGTAGTCTTTAGCCCTTAGTCTCAGGGACAACTCTCTGGCTGCCTCGTCAGAATCTGACTGCTTCAAACTGTTAACGTCTTAGAGGAATTAACTGGCATAAGGTTTCAGGTGAAAACTTTGAAAGTTCAACAGTGCGTTGGTATCTGTAGGTTTTTTTTTTAAAAAAAGGGTTTTACTTTCTTTGAGAATTTTATTCTCATTAAAGATGACGATATCTAAGAAGATCTCTAACGTGCTGATGGTGTGGGTGAAGTATAATTTGGGGTCTAGACTGTTCAGCCACACCAGAAAGGTCTAAATCCTTTCTACAGCATCTTTCCAAATGAACACATCGTCAATATACCTGCACCATAATTGTATGTGTCTTTGAAATATATTGTCCATAGCATAAATGAATGACTCTTAAAAGTCATTGACGTACAGGTTTGCCAAGTCCGGTGCCACCATGGAGCCCATAGCAGTGCCTTCCACTTGATGAAAAAAGGTCTCCAGGAAGCGAAATAAATTGTCTCAACTTCATTTCAATAATCAGTTTGTTTAGATTCACTTTCATCTGGCTATACACGACCACTTTACATTACATTTACCACTGAAATTATAATGCCCTCTACTTTCCTTTAAATAATATTCATATAAGGTGGCAGTAGATAGTGAGGTTTTTTGTGTATCACCGTAGATTTCATTTGATGCAATAACCTAACTATGGCAATTCTTGCAAGTGCTTTGCCGTCTGTGAATTAGAGGGTCATTGTGGCCTCTCCAGCCAACCCAAAGATACAGTGAGTTTAATCTACAGAGCACTACGCGTGTCCATGCCTACCAATAAATATAGATGTGGAGGACAGGTTAGAAGTTCCTATCCTCAAGACCAGTAGTAAAAGACTGATGTTTGGGGCTAGTGGCTGTGCAGCAGGATGTCACTAATAACAATGTGCTTTGTCTGGATGTCTGTCAAACCCTCTTTGTGAAGACACAACTAACTATTATATTATTATAATATTATTATATTCTACTATATTATTACTATTGGCAAAGCCAATAGTATAACATTGTGTGTACAGAAATGGTTTTCTGTTTTTCCCCATACTGACGTTATGTAACCACTTGGTCACATCACATATCGCATATGCAGGTTTTGCTATCCTATGCCGGGTATTGCCATCCAATTGCAGAGAAGAAACCTAAATTATCCTGGAAATCCAGGAAAAAAGCCTTTCATAGCCCTCTACCTGCAACAGCAGAACTCTTGGCACCCATTGTGTGACACAGAACACCCAGGGACGAAAACTAAAAAGAACAGCCTAAAATGCAGGCATCTTTCCATGTGTGTTTTACCAAATTATTTTCACAGCTGCATTCTTTTTATTGCAATGTCTGTACCAATTTTTTTATTGCCACAACACAAAATGGGCGAGGCGACCTGCCCCTGACCCCTCCCATATCGCGTTAACCAAAACCCCCTGCATTTTTGCAACAGAAATTCAGTACTAAAACATTGCAGTAAAAAAAGGATCTGTGCTGAAAATCATTCTGCAAAAAGACTGGATACCCTACCTGGCAGCTTGCCAAGTTGATGGGGCACATTTTTCATGTTCAAAGATCGCCAGCACTTTTGTTGACTGAATCAACAAGGATGGAAAATGTTTTTTTACATTTATTTTTACAATGAAACACTTGTGTGCATTGATTATCATGGATGAGTTGTGTGACTAGTTTTGCCCTGTTTGTATTTTTTAAACCATAAAAACTGTTATTATTTAGAATGCACAGGAGGATTGAGGTTTTGGCGAAATCTCACGGATGGAGAACGTTTTGTCGGTTGCACACCTTAGTTCCAGATCTCCCAGAACCAGCATTTAATGTGCACTATGGGTCCAGCTTTGTTAATCAACTAGAGAGTTTCATTGGAACCAACCTCTAGTGACTCTACTGCTGTACTTGCTTAGAAAAGGTAGATGCAAAGAGCCTGCACTAGCGAACATCATATAACTGGAATAAACTGTTGTGGTGCTGGTTACCAATGTTTGGGGGGTGGGGGGAGGGTGATACGATGCTGCCATTTGGTCATCTCAGACTACGACCATCAATCTATATACCTTGACCTTCTCTCTAGCAAATAATCTCGGGATGGGGGCGAATCCCAAAATACCCAGGTTTGGTAGTGCCTGCTTTATTTTTATTGTTTGCATTGAGAGTTTGTCCAGTAGGCCATGCACCAAATCCACCAACTCATTTTACAATAGCTTCTGGATGTTAATCAATTTTTCAAGCATGCACTTTTTTTCTGTGATTAAAGTGGTGACCCTCTATATGATTGCATGGTCAAGGTGGTGTGGAAAGCACCATTTTTATTATATCAATGACCCCTGCTCAGGAGGTATTTTCTAGAGATAACAACCCAGAAAACAAAGTAAACAAGACTTCCAGCCTGTATCTGTCAGAGAAAGCCTAACTCTAATGGGGTTCTAGTTATTAGAAATTTGGTATGTTATATGGGGTGCCAGTAGCATATTTTTTGTTTAAGTTGAGAAATTACACAACTGATGTTTCACATGTTACAAAAACCGTCAAAAGAAAGATGGCCACAGTGGTCGAAGTGGGCGGGAGTGGTGCTCCTCTAATTTTTTTTAAATTAAGTTTGACTGTTCCTATACTGTTAAATTTTATTTTAAAAAGAAACCGTTCCGGAATGTTTTCATTTTAAAATAAGTGTAGGAAGAAGTTGAAACTTGCACTGCACTCAAGAATGCCTTAAACAGCAGGCGCATTTGTCATGGGGTTTGTATTGTGCATGGCGATGGGGTTTGTGGAGCACAGGCAGGCCAGCAGGGAGCATAGTTCCACTACTACTTTTCATACACTTCGACCACTGGATAGACACAATGGAAATGGTGAAAAAACTACGCATAGTTCTTTTTCAGTTTCCATGGTGGCCATCTTCAGGGTGAGACGAGCTAGCAGCGGAGACGACAAGGGTAAGAGTGCTCTGGCATGGTGATCGATTAAGAGAAGCTGGAGGCAGGTAAGTGGGGAATGGGTGTATACGAAGGCAGTGAGAGAAAGTGTAGTGAGGTTGCAGCAAAGATTGGCGGGCTACAGGAGAGAAAATGGCACCATTGAGGGGCTTGAATTACGTCCCCCTACCAGTAGGTACAGTCTACATTCTGAGCTCTGATCGTCTAGGACTCAGGTCGATATTGCACACACATGCTACTATTGCTTGACTGCAACTAGACAAATGAACCAGTAAACATTGTGCCCTTTTTTCATTTAAGTCCAGATAAAGTTGCATTCATGCAAGGCTGTGAAAGTTCCTTCTCCAGCTGGAAGTTCTCTGGAGGGTTCAGAACGTGGGTTAAGATGTCTCTGGTGAAGACGACAGAAGAAGATGGCAGTGACTCTGTTGAATTTAGGCAGGAGGTATGTGCAGTGGTTTTCTGTGAGCATGTCTCATCTCTATCACCCTAACTGTTCTGCTTCTGTGTCCATGAAATGTTAGTGTACGGTGGTCAAATTGTCGGTCACCCTAAAAGGGAGAGCATGATTGTTGCTGTTCAAATTCTGTTATTTATCAGGGTGTAGCTTATACGCATCTCTTTTGTGTCATGTATTTTCAGGCATTAATGGCAGATAGTGATCACTAAGCTCACAATGTTTGCCCAAAAAAAGTCCCCTCTTTCAACATTTCATGTGTTGGTCTCTTCCTTGCTCACGCTGTCCTCGGTGGCCTATATCTTTCAAATCCCTCTTTGATTTTAAGCTGATCATCGTATCCCCCTTGATCTTTCTGCTGCCTTTGACCTGGTGGATCACTCTTCTTATATCATCCCTATCTTCATCAGGTATTTCTGTTTCCACTCTCAGCTGGTTTTAATCCTATCTCTCAGATCGTTCTTTTTTTTCCCTATCACTTGGGGTGGTGACTCCTCACACTACTTCATGGGGACCACAGGGATCAGTGCTTGGGTCTCTTGTCTTTTTACTCACTCTATACCTCCTCACTTGTATTTGTATTTATTTATATTTTACATAGCGCCTTAAGCTAAGGCGCTGTGCACAGAACAGGGAACGGTACAATAAAATGGATAAGCAAAAATAATAAGAAAGCAATCAATCCAGCATGTTGCAAAAGGTGAAATTTCAATGACTTACGAAATAAAGAGTAGACGGAGATAGAACAAAGACAGTAGGTTTCGAAGGTGGCTAAATATTCCTCACCTGAGTCTTTGCCGCTGGAGAAGGTTGGTGACTCGTCTGGCAGTGGGGAAGATCCTTTTTGCTGGGACAAACATCTGTCTGTGTAGAGGTATGGTCTACCACAGGCGGAAGCCAGTATGCCTGCTGTTTGTGACAGCTAAGGCAGGAGGCCCCTGCCTGAAAAAAACAGCAAAAGGGAAAAAGCGAATAGACATAACAAACCCTTCAGTCCGGATGTCTCTTGCTGGCAAAATGTTGTAATACTAGAGGCCCACTAAATGCAGGAGTCAGATGAAACGTGAAGCAGAGTGAAAATGGAATCCCACAAATCCTCCTTGCAAAGTAATGGATGAATGAAACGGAGTGAAGCTCCAAGAGGAAAGCAAAAACTGCAGGGCTGCAAAGTATGGAGTTGACGAAAGCAGGATAACAGGCAAAGTAAGGAAAGTAGCGCAAGCAAAATAGGCAGCAACAAGTAGGCAAGTGGCACACAGTAAGCGGACAGGAGCGCAAGGCGAGCAAGGAAGGGTGAAAAAAGGAGGGAGCAAAGGAACTTGTGAATGAAACGGCGTCGTGCCACAAAGAGGGGTAGCGGTTGTAACGCACTGAGCAGACACAATGTAAAGGAAACAGGCGGCGGCCATCTTAAAATGACTCGACCGGCAATCACGTTCCGAAGAACGTGATGTGATGCTAATGGCTCCGCAGGCTCCATCTGTGCTGCAGTCTCCAAACTGGGCGACTGCTGACAGTATGCCCCCTCTTGTCAGGGTGAAGGTGATGAAAGTGCCGCAGTAGAGTTGGTGCTCTATGTGAGACAGGTTCCCTGGTATTCTCAGACGAAGGATAACACTTCCAGTGAACAATATACTGTAAGCCACCTTTATAGTAGCATGAGTCGCATATATGGGAGACTTCAAACTCCTTTAGTTCCTCTGGTTTGTGCATGAGATCTTTCTTTTTCTTGCGGCCAAATGTGTCCGGAATATAAGGAGTCAATAGAGAAGAATGAAAAACCGGATGCAGTCTGTGTAAAGGCTGAGGTAATTTTAGCCGGAAGGCTACTGGGTTGCTCTTTGGCAGTAGCTCAAAAGGTCCAATAAGCCTTGGAGAAAGCTTTGATGGCCAGACACATCTGGGTAAATATTTCGTAGACAGCCAAACTATAGTACCCACCTCCCAATCAGGGTTGGAGTTCCTATGGGCATCTGCCTGCTTCTTATACTCTCCTCTTTTTCTTTGTATATGTTCGTAAGTGTCTTTATGGGCTTGTGAAATGTTCTGCAAAAGGTCGATTGAAGGAACAAGAGTTGTTGGATACACTGAACTTGGTCGATACTGAGGATGGAGACCATAAGTGCATTAAAAAGGGTTAATGCCGATGGCAGAATGTAGAGAGTTAATGTATGAAAACTCTGCGGTCGGAAGTAAATCCACCTAGTTGTTTTGTAGAGGGTTGAAAAAAAACTGGAGGTATTGTTTCATTGTTTTACCATTCTGTTTGGCCATTGGTCTGGGGGGTGGTATCTCAAAGACTGGACCCGTTCAATATCTATTAGGTTACACAGTGTTTTCCAAAACGTTGAAGTGAACCGAGTACCGCTGTCAGATGTGATGGACTCCGGAATACCACGTAAGTGGAAGATTTCCCGAAAGAACACCGCAGCTGTTTTGGAAGCCGTAGGAACACCCAGGAACGGAATAAAGTGAGCCATCTTGCTGAATGAATCCACTGTCACCTTTTATAGCAGTATATCCCGAGAGGGCGGAAGGTCAACCACAATGTCAGCAGAGATATGGCTCCAAGGAAGGGTGGGGCTTTGTTCTAGTAGTCTGATTGGTTTGTTGGACCTGGCCTTGCATTGATGACATATCGGACATGATCGAACAAAGAGTCTGATGTCTTTACACATGGTGGTCCACCAGAACGAGCGTCGAATGAGATCTAGGGTGGCTTCGTTTTCCCTGTTGGCCTCCTGTCTTGCTATCATGACCCCAAGAAATCACTTGTTTCTGTAAGTTGGCGGTAGGCACAACCAGAAGACCCTTATAGAAAAGCATCCCGTCCTTCATGATGCATTCTTTCCTAGACCAATTGGGATCGATGTTGGAGGATGTATCTTTGATTTGTTGAAGAAAGGTGGACACCATCCCCAGGAACTTGTTCCAGAAAAAGAGGGGATCCGTCAGAGGTGATAGTAGATTCTGGCGCAATGCTGTGCGATAAGCCGTCTATTGGGTTCTCGGATCCTAGAATATATCTTATCCTGAAATCTAATTTAGCAAAGAAATTGGCCCATCTTGCTTGTCTTGCATTGACGCAATCCAACTGCTGGAACACCCGTAAATTCAGTTGGTCAGTACGTATGGTGAATGGATGTGTGGCACCCTGCAAGAAATGTCGCAATTTGGTACAGGTGTAAGGAACTCATGGTGGCAACAGTGAAGACAGACACAAGTAATCACAGTTCAAGGGTGTTTATTGAACTTTATAATGGGTGAGATAAACGCCTAATCTAAACCTAAATCTTAAGATGGGCGCAAGCTACGACCATCAAATAATAATATGGCAATCCTAGTGGAATCTTGTCAAATGCCTATACAAAAAAACGTGTTGCCAATCCTTACCACTACGTTTACAAAAGAGTGTGGGATGATAATCACCAAGAAAAGAAAGAATTGTTCACAAAAGGATAAGTCAGGATGGTATGGCTGGATCTCTCTTCTCCATGTTTTTAGCACAGGATACGGCGGGGCTTCTGAGCACAACACACTCCTGGGCCTCTCCAGCATGAGATTCACAATTCAAGGTCAACAATACCAGGACCTTCAGGGGCCAAGTCTCTTTGCTACAAACTCTTGCCTTAGAAGGCCTGGTGGTTCAAAACAACAAACAAATTTCCTTTAGTAATCTTATACCTTGGGCGATTGCTCTTTGCCCCTTGGATCTCCCTCCGCCAGGCTCGTATCCTCTTTGCAACTTGTCCCTCCCTCCATCTGGTTCACTACAGCCTTTCACACGATGCTGCTCGCAATATTCAAAAGCCTTAAATGTCCTTTCAAACCACTTCTCACTGCAGACAATCCTCGACCGGGTTCACTCTTGTCAACACAATGTTCAAGGGGTATTACTCTTCACCCCAACTTGCAGGCATCCCTCGGCCGGATTCACATTTGCCAATTTCCCAGTTCACTTTGCTTTCTCATGATACAGGATTTTATTTGTCTTCGTTTTCCCCTTGTCCTCCCTCTGTCGGGTTCACATAGCCATTTTTAACACAGTTCATGGTTTACTCATCTCATCGGGAAAAGCTGGGTTCTCTTCCTCTAGCATCCCTCTGTCGGGTTCACACTTGCCTCAGTTCATGAAACATTCTCTTCAGAAAGCAGGGTCTCCCTTCCCTTCCCTTAGCTTTCTTTTGGCAATGGGTTGGAGACTGTCAAGTGTACAAGGGATTTGATATGACCCTTGTAGGACCACTCCAACACCTCACGCCACCCTTTTCCTAGGGCCTTCTGATGCTTGTAGGTTCAGCGCAAAAGGGGCCAGCTAGAGTCCTTCGAATGAGCACTCCTGTCGCGCCTGACCACTCTGCAGCTGGCCCTTCTGAGAAACCCCAGAGAAGTTCAAATATACACAAGTTCTTTGTTCTCAATTTATTGCGTTCATCTAATGTTGCCTCTTGCAACCTTGGATTCACCATAGTTCAATTTGTGATCAGCTTCTTCCAACTGACTGATTGCCCTGAGTCCGCTGGCTTGGCTTGCCTCTGAAGTCAAGGATGGTACCACAGTAGCCAGCATGCCTCCCTGCCTGTGTGATCAAGGTGGGAGGCCTAAGTGCACCATTGACACCGGTCACGCCACACGTCAGCTGTACTCCCTGGTCTTCTAATTCTCTTTTTGGAAGCTTTGCGGATATGAATTGAAAAGGGTGAGGGCAGTTCCTCCCTCCCCTTTGTCGTCCCTCCAGGTCTCAGTGCCTTTCTTCTTCTTTTGAACTGCTGGTTCGGTGTAGCTGTTTCCTCGTGCGTTCGCCTTGCTCATAGTATGTGCTCGTGCCTTTTATCCCTGTGGGGAAGGTAAAGGGCCGCCAGGTGTGCGTGGTTGTGAATTGCCTGACTCTGCCTGACCCCTGTGTTGGGACATGTCAGGTAAACTGCTCTTATGTTAGTCCTTTATCTGTGGTGGTGTAATAAAAAGGGTTTGTGTTGGAAAAGAGGGAGGTAGAGCTTCTAAGTATTCTACAGGGTACGATGGGGAAAAAGTGTTACAAGGAAGGGGGTACCACGTCTCAACTGTCGGTATCCCACTTCCACTCCCCAAAAACCCCTCATCCAGGTGATCCTCCCCCACTGGTCCACCCCCGGAACTGGATCCAATAGTGATGGGCGTGTCCTGGCCACCTGGATGACCGATCACCGGGGACTAGCGGGTGGGACGCCTTCAGGTTTCTCACACAGGCCTGTTTCATTGCCATGAGTTCTTTCTTGATCACAGAATAATTCAATTCACTTGGGCTGAAGATCTTAGAAAGATAAGCAACGGGATGGTCCAGAACACTGAATTCTTGTTTGAGGACTGCTCCCAACACCCCAGCAGAAGCATCCGTCTCAACAATGAAAGGGAGGTGTTGGTCTGGCTGTTTGAGGATGGGGGTGGAGCACAACTTGTTCTTGAGATAGGAAAAAGCTTGATCTTCAGCATGATTCCATATGAACGCAACGTTCTTCTTCAGCAAAGAAGTAATAGGCAGAACTGTGTTGGAGAAGTCCTGAATTAATCTCTGGTAAAAAAATTGCCAGCCCTACAATGCTCTGGCTGTCTTTAACTGAAGGTGTGGGCCATTATAAGACAGCAGAGACCTTGCGGGGTTCCATGGAAAAGCCTTTGTCAGACAAAACAAACCCTAAATTCGGGACCGATGATACCTCGAAGGCATTTTTCGGGTTTTACTAGCAGCTGATTCTTAACCTTTCCAAAACTTCAGAGAGGTATTGTTGATGCAGGTTCTTAGATCTGGAGTATACCAATATATTGTCATGGTAGATAATGACTGATTTGTACATCAAATCCGAAAACAGTCCATGAACCATTGAAAAATTGCTGGTGCGTTAACCAGCCCAAAAGGCAACACCTGATATTCAAACAGTCCATGGGGGTTCTGAAAGCGGTCTTAAACGCCACGTAAGTCCAGCTTGCTGAAATGGCGGCTCCTTGGACGGCCTCTAGGATTTCCCTTATAGGGGGCATGGGATACCTGTCTGGTATCATCACCTTGTTGAGGCCTCTATAATCAATGCACGGTCTGAGTTCTTGTGAGTCCTTTTTTGGGATACAGAATAATGGAGCTCCAGCAGGGGACTTGGAGGGACAAATAAGATTCTCTTCCAAGTATACTTGTAATGCCTTCTTTTCTAGAATATTTAAGGAAAACATGCGACTGAATGGTACTAGGGCCTTGGGTTCTAGTTCTATGGCACAATCGTCGAGACGGTGTGGAGGAAGTTCTTTGGGGATTTTATCCAACAAGACTTCCCCAGACTGCTTCTAGGACTCGGCTACAGAGGACCAAGAGACAGAGCTGCTTACCAGAAGCTGGCAGACCATGTGTGAATGAAACGGCGTCTTACAACAAAGAGGGGTAGTGGTTGCAACACGTGTAGCAGGGACCGTGGAGTTAATGTAAAGGAAACGGGCGGTGGCCATCTTAGAAATGACTAGACCAGCAATCACGGTCCGAAGAATGCGACGGGATGCCAATGGCGCTGCAGACTCCTTCTATGCCAGAGTCTCTTAGAGGGGCGACAGCTAACAGTAGGGGAGGGTGTTCCAGTGAAGAGTAGCTAGAACAGTAAAAGTACAAAAACAGGATTGAGCACATGGGGCGAGGTGCCACCAAGAGAGAGAGCAGAGAGAAGGGGTATAGAAAGATACCAAGACAGAAAGATAGTCAGGAGCAAGACCATAGAGGGATATGAAGACTAGGCATAGAAAATTAAATTGGAGTTGAGAGTGAAAAGATAGGCAGCCAAGAGTAGCAAGGGAAGAAGAGATGGAGTCTCGGAAAGAAAGAAGACAAAGGAGACTAATAGAAGACTTAAAAACCGATTTTTAGAGGGGCAAGACGAGAAATTGCGACCCCCAAAAAGAGCAGAACAGTACAAGAGTCTGGAAAAGATCAGAGAAGAAATCAACAGTTTTAGAGCTTGAAAAGTGAGAAATGGACGAGCTTTACAGATATTGTGTAGGTGAAAGTGATAAGGGCGCGGCGTTATAGAAACGTGATGAGGGAAGGATAGGCTAGAATCGAGATAGAGCCCCAGATTTTGAGCCGTACACTAGATTGAAAGGTGGGATGGTGGGAAAGAAATAGAGGACGGAGGACGAGGAGGGTAAAGGGTTTTGGCAGGGGAAAAAGCAATAAGTGTGAGATAGTGAGAAGGCAGCCAAGATTTGATGGCCAAAAGACCAGCAGAAAGAGTGTGGTGAATCCCGGAAGAAAAGGAAAGAAAAAGCTGAGTGACATCAACATAAAAGTGGTGCGACAAACCAAAGGATGAAATAATGGCAGCAAGAGAGGAGTGTAAAGAGAGAACAGGAAAGGGCCCAAGACGGACCCTTGCAGAACGCCATGAGCATGCAAAAAAGATTAAGATGGTTTGCCAGCCCATGAAACGGAAAAGGTACTTTGAGACCGATCTGATTGTAACCAGGATAGGACCGAGCCTGCAAAACCAAAGGAAGAAAGAGACACCAGTAGAAGGGAGTGGTTGACGGTGTTGAACGCAGCGGATAGGTCTAAAACAATAAGAAGAGATGAGTGTTTATAATAGCGCGCAGTAAGTAGTTAGTCCAAAACAGAAAGAAGAGCAGTTTTGTGGAGTGACGAGCGTGAAAGTCAGACTGGAATTGTGGGAGAATAGAAGAGCTAGAAACATAGGTAGAAACTTGAGAATAGACCAACCGTTTAAGTAATTTAGAGAGATAGGGTATCGGGGAGATATGACGAAAATTGGAAATGAGTAGTGTCGGTGCTAGGTTTCTTTGAAATTGGGATGATGGAAGCTTGCTTAAAAGAAAAGTTGAGAGACGGATATAGAAAAAGGAGGGGAGGTAAGACACCAAAGGAGGGTTAACTGTGAGAATGAGTACAGAACGGATGGGGCAGTAGGAGAGGCAGTGGGGGTGGGCTTTAGCCAATATGAAGAAAAGTGTCTGCGATGAAGAGTGGTTGAAAGCAGAAAATAGAGGCAGAGGAAACCGGAGTGAAAGAAGTAATAGGTTCAGGTGAAATGGAGTCTTCAATATCAGAACGAAGAAAAGCTACCCTAGAGGAGACAAATTCAGCAAAGTCAGAGGCTGACAGAGTCGAATTAGCAGAATACTTGGGGGTGGGAGGAGCCTGAAGACGAGAAAGAATTTGAAAAAGATGCCTGGGATGGGCAGACTGAGTGTGTAGGAAATCGGAGAAGTAGAGACGTTTTGCAGGGACTAAACCGTCATCATTGAGAGCATGGTAGGAAAAGTATGAAGAATAATCTGCCGTAGAGTTGGTCTTGAGCCAGCGTCTTTCAAGACGACAGATGAAACGGTGCATAGAGCAAAGATAGGGGGAAAGCCATGGTTGGGAATGTTTGCGAGTTGGATGGAAAGGCGATAAGGGGTAAAGTGAATAAGTAAAGAGAGAGATGAAGATAGAGTAGAGGCAGCCTCATCAGGTGTTAGGGATGAAAAAGAGAAATTGGGAGGCAGGGCGGAGGTACATGTGAAAGTAAAGAGTGAAGAGTTAAAAGTTTACGTAATTGACGCTGATAGAATGACGCAAAGGAGAAGACAGAAGAACGTGAAGAAAATCTGACGGAAAGAAGATAGTGGTCAGAAAGATAAACTGGGTGAGAGGAAACCGGAGAGGCAGAAAAGGACAAAGTAAACGCAAGATCAAGACAGTAACCGGAAGTATGAGGTGGAGGAGTAGAGAGAGAGGGTGAAGAAAATTTGTCAAGAATTGAGAGAAGAGGGAGAGAGGGGTGTCGACAAGAGGTGATATTGAAGTCGCCCAACAATATTAGAGGGGTGGAGGAGGGAAGAAGGTAGGAAAGCAGATGATCAATGTCATCACAAAAGTGGGCAACAGGGCCAGGGGGTCGATGGATAAGCAGGAAGGAAATATGATCTTGTTTAGAAAAGATATTGTACGAAAATTCAAATGAACAATAAGTACGGAGAGCCAAAGACAAGAAAATTAGTGAGAAGGATTGATAAAGAATGCCAATACCCCCTCTATGAGCAATGGCACGTGGGGTATGGAAAAAGAATGCCAATACCCCCTCTCCGAGCAATGGCACATGCGGTATGGCAAAAAGAAGTCTGCGAGGTGGTCAGAGAGGCAGCAACCGTGGAGTTGTACGAGGGAATCCATGTCTCTCTAATACAGAGAAAGGGTAAATTGAGTCTTAGAAAAAGGTCCAGCACGGCAGAGGATTTGCTGCAGACGGATCTTGCATTCTTTTATCCAAGGTAAATGACTGCAGCGTTGGCAATACGTGGAGGGTAGATAAGATTATCATAGTTACGAGTAGAGGGAAGTCTAGGAGTAGAAGGAATTCTTTCTGGAGGCATAATGATAAAAATGGAAATGAACAAGAAATATGTTATCAGCACCAAGCACTTGCTAACATTATTAAACATTTTGGACTGACCTGCTCCTACTCTGCTGACATTTCTCTGCTCCTTCTCTCCTTTTATTTCTCTGATGCTGTTCATGCTAAGATTACTGCTTGCTTACCCTCCATTCAATCTTGGATGCACTGTCGCTTTCTCCATCTTAACTCCTCAAAAACTGAAATCCTTTTCTTTCCTTTGGCCTCCATTTCTTCACTCTTCCTCTATCGCTTTACCCCTTCACGTATTCCCTTTTCTCAACAGGCTCGTAACCTGTCTCATCTTCGACTTCTCCCTCTCCTTTTCCACTCATATTTCCAACCTTGCTCACCCTTGCCGTCTTCAGCACTTTAACAGTCACAAAGTCTGCCCATTTTCAAGCTGCTTAACTCCTTATCTCCACTTTAATCCTCTCTCATCTTGATTACTGCTCCACTTTCTTCACTGGTCTCCCGGTTTACCATCTGGCACCTCTATGCTCCCTCTTCAACTCTATTTGTACCCTGGGCTTGCTCTCTCCTCGAACATCAATTTCCATCTCTTTTCGTTCTTTTTCTTTGCTTCCTTTTGAATTGTCTACTCTTTCACTTCTTGTGCTTACTCTTTAAATGCACACGTGGTCTTGCCCCTACCGTTCTTGTCTTGTCTCTTTCTATGTTCCTGCACGGTCACTTCTCTCTTAATCTCATTTTCTGCTTGCAGTCTCCAAACCTCCTTGACCGTCTGGCCATTTTTGCCATTTCCCTCTACTTTGGAACATTGAACACTTTGAAGCACTTTGCACATTGAAACACTTTGAAGCACATTGAAAAACTTTGAAGCGCATTGAACTCTACTTAGGAACATTGGAACACTTAACCTCTCACTATCCGCTCTTCTCCTTCCTTAGCCTCATTCCGATCTTCTCTGAAAAATCATCTACTATACTCATAATGTTCTTGTAATTGTCTTCCTTTTTCACCTACTAATGTAAAGTCTGTTTTTTGATCGAGTGCTATACAAATTTAATAAATACAAACTTGCTCATGCTTGAAGCCAGTTTCCTGCTTTTACTATCTTTAATCTAAAGACCTTACTTATGTTACCCCTTAGCCTCCCCTAACTAGTCTTTTCTCAGGTCCCCTTGTTCAAGAACAACCTCTGCTGACAAATACTGACCACCTGTATTGTATTTATGTCCCAGAGATCCCTTTATGTACTTTCCTCATTTTACTCAAATAGAAACCTGTTGAACAATGATGTACTCTTGTTTTTCTTTAAATCATTTTTTTCTCAAGTTTTCTCCTTATTGACACGCAGTAATTACAACATTCAACATTGTCATCACCACGCATTATCCTGACCCCTATCACCAGAACAACCAGGTTTGTAGCGAATACAAGTTTCTCCGACAAACAACCCTCCCCCCTGTTCTCCTTTGTTGCCCCACCCTGCCCCCCCAACATTCCTGTGTAACTTTGCTGTAACTCCAATTGCCCTTGTTCAAGTGGGTGCAAGTCTGCTGTCGACCTCAGTTCATTAAGCATTTGTCCCCAATCCAATGCTCCCCCTTCAACCTCCTCTGAATCTGCCCTTCCTTTCAGGATATCGACCTCGGCCATCCCCCATTGGCACGAATCCCCGGCCCAAGATTGCACTGCAGGGCCCTCTGGGCGTTTTCAGGATATCTGTCCTTCGTTTTGCCAATATAAGCAGGAATTATGCTACTTTCTTCACTTTGCCTTTTTTTCCACCTGACACCAATCCCCACAAACATATCTCCTGAGTACACACATGTGCTATGTGTCCAAGTATTCAACTTTCCCCCAATATGCCTGGATCACCCTACAGTCCCAGATCATGTGCCAAACCCCTGCATATGCTTCCCTGCATCTAGGACATCCATGTGGTGGTTGCAGGTCAATCGAATCCAGTATGGATGAAGTCATGTACACCCTATGCAGGAAAATATATTGGATTAGACAGAACCTCACGTTCCTGGATACCTTTGTCACTTGCTCCCGAATACGAATCCACTGAGGATCCGTGATCTCATAACCCATGTCCCTCTCCCACTTTTTGACCCCTAGCATGGGCCTCTGTTTTTGCTGCCCAACACCCCTGTACAACCTAGTTATCACTCCACTACTTCGGCCCAAGTCCAGCATCTACTGTAGCAAGGGGTTGGTCTCCGGTTCCTCAGGAGTCTTGTTGAACAATAGAATCTTCCCTGCTATACAAAGATCGCCTATCCTATTACAGCCATTTCTACGTAATTTACCAGTATCGAAGGTGGTCAGGATCTCTCGTATAACCGGGTCAAACCCTAATGGCGGGTTTGGACTAAACATTTGCGAAATGCTAAATTCCCTTGGGAGGCCCTGCCATATTTCCCTTGGAACAGCATATATTGGACTCTTTCCAACTGTGCTCATTGGGTCCCATAACAACTCAATCCCTTCCCTATTACTCGGGAGCCCCAACAGGAACCTCTGTAGGTCCCCTTCCCGAGAAGCATTCCAATTGGTCACTGTTTGCAATTGAGCTGCCATAAAGTATATCTCGATATCTGGGAATTTGAGACTTCCTCTTGATGCGATCTGCGTAACGTCTCTAGAGCAACCCGTCTACGGCCCGTTCCCCATAATAATTCCCAGATTTCCACATCGAGCATCTTGAAAAACACAATTATGATCTTATATGGGATGTTCATAAAGTAATAAAGCACTCTAGGTAATATCATCTTACATAAAGCAATTCTTCCTATCTGGGATAATGGCAGGGTCTTCCAAAAAGCCACTGAGTCACCTATTGAAGATAAAGCTCTCCCTGTGTCCCAAACAAAAGTCTCTTCCAAATTGTAATGCCTAAAAATCGGAATGACTCTAGTTCCCCGCGTATCTCCCCTTGAGGAAGCAGTTCCCTCGGCTGTTCCTGCAGCCCCGCCAGCGGGAACAGCAAAGACTTTTTCCTATTCACCAAAAAAAACTGACAACCGCCGAAAATTGATCAGTATCTCCAATATTATCAGGATATTCTCCCTTGGGTTGCTGACATATGATATGGCATTTATAACGCGCCTATACACAAGTGTTACGTGCGCTGAGCTGAAAGCCCTTACACTTTTTAACTTGGCGGAGCAGCATCCGGTTTCGTGCAGAGCTGACACCCTTACACTTTACTAACTTTCTACATACAAATGTGTAATCTACATACAAAGAAATATTATGAGTAATGACCTGTACCCTGATCCCCATTTCTGATATACGGTGCCTAAAATACCCAGCCAGAGGTTCCAGAGCCTTGGCAAACAGCGGTGAAACCGGGCAGCCCTGTCTGGTTCTCCTTTCCAGTATCCACTGTGACGAGATCCATCCTCCCTGTTTTTAACCCATTCCAATGGCTCCCTATACAATAAATGAATCCATCTCTGGATACTAGGTCCCAACCCAAATGCCTGCATTACTCGGAATAGCCAAGGGCACTCCACAGAATCAGAAGCTTTGGTTGCATCCAGAGCCATTAGTGCAAGCTCTTCCTTCGAATCCTGCACCTGTTCCATTATATAATGCAATCCGCACTGATCTGGGTGTATGAGGTCCGGAATCACTACAGACCGCCTCGTTGCCAGTACTTTCCCCTATATTTTAGCTTCTACATTAATAAGGGAAAGAAGTCTATATGAGTCACAATAGTTTGTATCTTTACAGGGTTTCAACAGTAACGTAATTGGAGCCTCCCTCATGGTGCTAGGAAGAATCCCCTGTTCATAGGCTGCCTCATACACTTGTTTCAGAAGGGGGTCCAATATGCCTGCATACTCCAGGTTGAATTCCACCAGCAGAATGGCGAATGGATGAATTATAGCCAGAGTGGGGAGGGGCAAGATGAGAAGCAGGAAGAGCAGAGCAGCAATCGATCAGAGAGAAGAACAGACACAAAAGAAGAAGCTTGGTGTATGAAAAGAAAGGTGTGGACAGGTATGTCGAAAATATTAGAACGAGCAAGCAGTTTAAGAAATGTGGAGGGAAAACGAGAGACAAGTCAAAAATAACAGCTAGGTTCGGGGTAAAAAGAGAGAGAGAAGGGAGGGTAAGAGGAGGGGAGAGAGGGTGTAAGTTCATAAATATATACTATGGAAACAAAATAAGATCATGAGACACGGAGATAGATATTTAAACAGATAACAGTTCATTATGCATGGCATAGGAAGTCACCTGCTCACTAACAAAAGCCAAGCACTCAGCTGTCACACTAGCAATGCGAGCCCTAGCAGACCCACCCAGCACACCATAGCACTGAGGGCTCCCTCACTCCTCTGCTGAACAGAAATCCACTGTTTATACATGGTGGCATTGACGTACATTACATGCGTAGAAGCATTTCATGGAAACGGCATGCTCCTATCTACGTTCATACATTGTTATAGCATGAACTGTACTGGAACATATTCTAAGAAAGCAAGGCATATTGCGAACATTCCTGTCTGTCGTACAAGACATCCAAACTCTGCAGAAACGAAAACATCAGTAATGCTATCTCCTCCGGCAGTCAAGGCTGTATTCTCTGCTGGAGAATAGCTGACTGTCTGCCAAAAGACAAGTTGTTATAATAACATCTATTTGCTGTGTTCTGCTGCGTTCAGCATTTTCACATTGACACACAAACCTATATAGCGCTTTGAAACTAGAATTTGTGCTATACATAATAAGTATATCTTTCTGCATGGCTCTCAGCAAATGTTGATCCATGATAGCTCGGAACAAATAATACTGCGAAACAGATTTTACATTCATGAATGAACGGATTAGCTCATGCTAACCATAAAAAATTGCAGATTGACAAGGGAGGAATTGAGGTAGTGGGGAAGAAAAGAACCTCAATTTTGGAGAGGTGGAGGAAAAGGGACGGCATCCAGTGTTGGGCTGCTGACAGAGTGTAATGTGTTAGAAAAAGAGTTGAAAGATAAAATGATCTTGGTGTCATCAGCGTAAAGCTGCAAGGAAAGATTGATAGGAGATGAGCGTGGAGAGTGGGATTGTGTAGAGTGAGAAAAGTAGAGGGTCTAGGACAGACCCCTTGGGGGGACCCCATAGAAAAGGGGACAGGGAGGATATGTTTGGCCATCCCAGGTGACACAGTAAGCGCAGTGAGAAAGATAGGAGTGAAACCACTTAACAGTTCCAGAAAAAACAACGAAGGAGAGGGTGGAAAGAAGAAGTAGATGATAAATGGTATTGAATGCTGCAGAGAGGTAAAGAAGGATAAGGACAGAAGAAAGCTTGGAATGTCGGGCAGTGAGAAGAGTGTTGGAGACTTATAAAGGGCAGTCTCAGTGGAGTATAAAAGATAGAAGCTAGATTGAAGTGGCGGCAAGAAGGAATGAAGGTAGGAAGTAACCTGGGAGTTTTAAAGCATGTTCGAAGAGCTTGGATATTAGCAAAGATGAAAGAGTCGAGAGGGGTTTTTCAAGATGGGAAGAACAAGCGCTTGTTTGAACGGGGAAGGAAAGTCAGAAGTTGTGAGAGAGGAGTTAATACGGCAAGTGAGATACAGAATAAGAGGTGGGTAGATTTGAGGAATGAGTGCAGAGGGAAGAGGGTCAGAAAGAGAGGCAGGTGGATGGGTGCAAGCAAGAAGGGCAGAAGTCTTAAAGTCAGAGAGCGGGGAAAAGGAAGAGAGCAGGGGGAAAGGAAGATAATGAGTAAGGATATGGTTGGCGGAAGAGTGTGAGCTGACAGATGTGGTTGCGAAAGAAGAGGGGAGAGTGACAACTTTTGTGGTAAAGCAATTAGCAAAGTCAGCGGATAAAAGAAATGAGAACAGAGCAGGGTCAGTAGGTCGAGGAAAGAGAATTGTGTGTAGAAGCTGGAAAAGACCATGGGGTGATAGGAAAGGGAGAGCGTGAGGTCAGAAAAGTAGCCTTTTTTGGCAGTAAGCAAAGCTTGCTCATAGGAAGATTGTAGTGATGAGAGAACTGAGGTTTGAGGGGGAATGGGACTTCTTCCAGCGCTGTGCAGCTTTCCTCAGGCTGGAGCAGAGAAAGGTGAAAGCAGGAGTGGTCCAAGGCTGAGGTGGTCTGTGGGGGTAAGGGGGGGGCGAAGGGATGGGTAGGGTAACTGGAATCTATAGTAGACAAAAGAGATGAATGGAGTTTGCAGCATCGTCCGGAGAAAGACTGGAGGAGGCAGTGGCGGGGTATTCGGGGAGCTTGCCTAAAGGCCAGTTTGTGGTAAGACTTCATAAAACTATCCCCATGATCTATACATCCCCAATTCTTAGTATCAGTCTGTACTACTCATGAAACCTTGGTAAAGTGGCAGTGAAGTTGGGCTTATCATAAGAGGAAGATGTGAGCTGTATGTAAGTGTATTTAACCTAGTTAGTAAAGCGGATCAAAGAAACACTTGCACCAATAAATGTATATTAAAACATATATTTATTATATTTACACAAGGAATGTTTCAAAATGCTTAGATTAAACCAACATACATAGAAATACTTTCAGATATTTTTCAAAGGCCACTGCTTAGTTGGTTATTGCTTGCAGTTGCAATTGTTAGTTTGATACTAATGACGGTTCTACCGTCCTATCGGTAATAACGCGCACTTGCACACAGACAAAGACATACGGTAATTGTATTTAGTTGGCAAAACCACATAAGATAGTCTTTTTGGAAGGAAAACAGTTGGTTAGTCAAACATTAGCAAAGCTTAAGGTTCTAGAGGCAGTTTCTTCACACACTAAGGGCCTGATTCAGGGAACGTTTTCTTATGGGATTGCGCCATTATAAAACACTTCCATGAATCAGGCCCTTAGGCTTTTAAAGTCCAATTTGCAACTGTAGCTAAAAGGCATTTCGGAGAGGGCTCATAGTCTTACAAAGCAGCAGAACCGCAAAAGTTTCTGTGGATAAAAGATGCTTGAAGAATAACATGCCACAAACCCTGTTAAAGTACTCGTAAAAGGGACACAAGCAGCATTTTGGGTCGGAGGCAAGTATGGACAACCTGGATATCTCTAAGTGCATTCCAACGCTCTGGAGTGACTTCTTGTATCAAGGAAAGCATTACCCTTTCTCCCCAAGTACCTTAGGTTAGAAGAAATGTTCGCTGCTTGATTCTCCTCAATGTGGCGACACTGGACCCGACCTCTGGATTCCTTGGTCTGGTGACGAAAGGTAGAACAGTGGATGGGATCTCTCCTCTGCAGTCTCGAGGGCGTACCTCTGGTACAGATTTCTTCAGCTTCTCTGGTCAGTCTGTGGTTTTGGCACCTTTTCTGTAGCACCAACCAAGGACACGATTCGCCCGGTCAACCTTCTTCGATTCCTGGAGACCAGCATTCTGGCGAGGGGACTTGGATGAGTCAGATTGTGTCTCTGGAGGTTTGCAGGGACTTGGATGGATTCGGCCCTTCTAAGAGGATCACTGAAATTGGGTCAGAGGTCTCCTGGTATTCGCTGTTCGCAGCTCTGGAGAGGCATAGCCCCTCAGGAGATGGCTCAGATTGTAGTTCGTCTCAGGACTGGTTGTTCCCACCAATCAAAGGGAAGGAGTCGTCCTTTTCGGAGTTCCTCTGTCGCATAGAACACGTGGTCAGGACAGCAGTGGTCACTCTACTGTGTTGCAAAGGGTCAGCAGGCGTCTTTGGTTGTTTTCTTCGGCTACTTCAGTTTCCAGTGGTCGACTTTCCTTTCACCTCAGGGACCACACCTTCTATTCAGTTTCAGCACACACTCCTCTGTAATCTCTCTGAGGTTCACACAAAGGAACGTTTGGCTGTCCAATCAGGATAGCCAGACCCCATTGGGAGCTGGTTCCATTGAGGCACTTGGGTAGATATAGTGCAGGGGGGTGAAAAACTCCCCCTCTTCCTTCCCGTCCAGACACACTGGAGCCTAGGCAGAGGCCCCCAAGAGTTCCCGCCAAAGACAAAACACACCTATAGACCTCCCCCTCCCAGAATGTCAGAAGAAGGGCCAACAAAAAACCACACTAGAAATGGTGAAAAAAGAAAGGAGCCACAATGTTGGGACATAGGTGACCCTATTGTGCACAACCAAGACTGTGAATGCAGTCTGCGGTAGCAAATAGCACAATAGTTGGTAGAACACATCCACTGCCGTAAGCCATAACTAGAGTTGTCTGTGACTTAGATGTCACAGAAACAGAGAGAAGGGGATACAAAGTATCCCCTTGGCACTCCATATAAGGTGGTGTGTGGAAATGTCTCAGAATATAACATTTCTGGAGAGATACAAAGTATCTCTTTATCCTTAAGAACAGTAGAAAGTAAGGATAAGGAAAGAATCTCAATGGAGAACCCAAAGGGTTCCCAGCAACTCTGCCCATAAGGAGCTGTGTGCTGCAAAAGTTAAACACAGATGCCTTAAGAGATATGGTGGAAGGTAGACTCCATAGTACAGGTAAAACACAGAGAGCAGAGTTCCAAAAGACCGAGCCCATAAGAATGAATGAGTGGAAAAAGGCTCCACTCATTCAGTATATAAAGAAAAAGTTCCAGAGGTCCAGCAGAACCTGCTGGGGTGGGGGGGGGTTCTCTCTAGGAGAGGGGATGAAGCATGGCAATGATGAATCTCCCTAACAAGGGAGTATGGGGCGCAGAGGAATGGAGAGAGGATAGAAAAGCAGAAGAGTTGAAAGAACGAAGATTCTGACAACTGCAGGTGGGGTTGGAAGTGAAGTGAGGCAGAGAGTGATGAAGGGAAGGAGAGGGAAATTGAAAGTAAACAATGATCCAAAGAATGAACAGGATAGGCAGTCATAGTTCCAGAGGGAGGGAGTCAGCTAAGGGATTGAGGCAAAGATAAGGTCAAGGCAAGAGCCTGATCAATCAGGGGATAGGAGGGTATTGATGATAAGATTCAATGAGTGACAGAAGAGGATACTGGATAGAGGTAGCAACAACAGGAAGAAGGGTGGACGGGTGTCTGGGACAACAAAATAACTTGGGATGAAAAAACAAAGGTGAACATATAAAAGATAAATAGTATGTGAAAATAAAATGTAATATGTCTGAAATATTAGTGAGGAAAGAAAAAGATCAGTACAGCAATGTAAAGATTCAGGAGGGCACAACAAGGAAAACAAGAAAAGTTATAATATATAAGAATATAACAAAGCGGCAAGGAAAAATTAACCAAACACATACATAAACAAGGAAAAAAGTAATGGGGTTAAGAACAAAGGAAGAAAAAAATCAATATTGCAAGGAAAATACATGAACGGAGGAAAAGGTAATTGGGAAGAAATGAAATCGGTAACATAAGCAAGAAAATCCATTCTAAAGACTGAAATAATTCAATAGCAAAATCAAAGGAACTCACTAATGAGACAGGACTAAATAAAGAGAAGTACTGCAAATTATCCTTTTTAGGTTTTACAACCTAAATAGTTTCTTTGGTGCACAGTTCACTAGCATGTTTGAGAGCATAAGGAGAGCATTCGTGGGGCATCCCAAAAAGAAGTGTTTATTCAATTAAAGTACTTAAGCAGGCAAGAGAATACCACTAGCCATTCACACTCTTCCGCATGTCACTGGTTTGGACCTACAAATGCAAAAACCCACAAATGGGTCATCGTGGAATTGGAATCTCTGAACCTTGCTGACTTCTTTTGTGCCCTGTCTGCATAGAAGATAAAACTGATGGTGCCGAGATAGGACACTGTTGTCCACACATAGACAACATCCCCAAATGTTTCCAAGAACATTTGTCTTGATCCAAAACCCTGGCGAATGTTAATCTTTGGCACAACCCAACAACTACTATAGGAAATGAAGAATCCGTCTGAACTTTGGATCAAATTTGCAGAATCTCACGGATTATAGAAGGAAGTCAAATGAAAGCCTTCACCTGCCTACAAAAGAAATATGGTTTACTAACTGACTGACTGTGGGCTTAATTGAAGCCCGAAAAAGGTATGGAAGCTTAAATCTTATGTTCTGTTACATGTCTTTAATTCTGTGCCAAATTACCACCGTAATGCTTTCAGAGCGCCTGGCTTGTCTGGAGGTTAGAGTGCTGTGCTGTGCTGCGCTGCCACTGCTGGGTATACAGACAGTCTGTGGTGGAATATAGTAGGGCGAATGTAAAAGGACATGAAATGTGGTGAAAAGGCATAAACGTAAGGATGGGGTGATGTAGAAGGGGCAAAAGGAATGCTTTCTGACAGTTAGGTGCATGTGGAACAATTAAGGTGGACCATAGATCGGTATTGTATAAATGTTGGTATGCTTGAAGTGTTCTTGGCATCAAACTGACCATCTGTGTGAAGCAGTTTAGAAGAGCAATAAGTAGTGAATAACATGTGAAGTGTTGGCTGTGTGATGGGCTCCACATGTGCTCTACCCGCCATGTCACATCATGGTGGCTTCTTGACCCAGGATTATCTTTTACAATTTTTCATGGGTCAAGCTCCAGAATAGTAATTTCTACTGCCAAGCGAGAAGGCCAGATCTAGAATCGACTGTGTGAAAGGTGAATGTAGTTGGAGAACAAAAGTGGGTGGGACATGCTTCTCTGGAACTGTGGACGCAGTCTAAGTTGTACCGCATAGTCCTTAACGCTAAAGTGTATGGTCAACCTCAACAGTGCCTCTTTGAATTTTTCGAATGACAGATCTGGAGGCTGTACAAGTGATTATATACAGAGGAGGAAGAGAAATTCAGATTCAAAGAGGACTGGGAATATGAACTTGGGGTTCTCACCTCTGTTACAAATGGAAACCGTACACAGAAAAGGAATCAAAAGCGAGTGCCAACCTGCAGATGGTTTATCTGCAGCTGCGCATCGTGTATAGAGCTTAGTGACGCACCTAAAGCTTGAATACCAGTGCTGGAGGTGCAACAAGCCATCTATTAAACATGCATGTTAATTGTCCCTGTCTCAGAGTTGACTCTTGAACTGGAGATGAAACTAATCCTACCTTGTGATGTGTAGTTGAATAAACCTGTGGTCTGACGACCTCACAGATGTTTTGGCTGACCAGATGTCTGACTGTGATAAACCTGGTGTTGCGCCACTGGAAGAGTGCATTGAAAAGCAAGAATCAAATGCTTATTTCTTTTATTTTTTATTTCTTGAATACTTAACATCTCATCGACGGGGGTTCTGGCATTAGTTACCACCTGCGCAAACCATGCCTGTGATGGTGAAAGATGGAAAGAAGATGCAGGCTTCTTGTGTGGAACACTTCCCTGTACCAGCCATTGTAATGGTCTCCCCAAGATAGCAGTTGGAGGTTTTGCCAGGTGAGATCCTGGAGCATCCTATTGGCACAGTCTTTGAAGTCATTCAGGATCAGGGAGTTTTGAGGATTCGGATTTGGAATAGACTGGTTCAAACTGTGATTCACGACCACAGGGGGGGGCAGGCACTGAGCAACCTCCACCAATAATCAAACATGGTTTTGGAGTTGCACCCTCTTACTGGACACCTGGGTTCAAAACACATTGTAATTCTAACATGTAGACATAGATGCATATAACCAATATTTAGTTCACACAGGGAGAACCTTCTACAGTTAAGAAAACATTATGTTGTTTATTACTGATTTTTTTACATTTGCAATTCACATTCGATGTTACATTTTAATACGTTGATCAAAGGAAAAACACCTAATGTGTAAAGTGCAATTTGTCAGTGCAATAGTAGCACTTTGCCATTAATCCAAACGTCTGCATGTGTTTCAATGGGCGTACGATGTGTTCTACTGTGCTGGCACCTCCATCTTCCTCAGGCCCGGGGCTCTGCCTGAAAGTTTTTACATTCCAACCCTATTTGTGTAATTTTATCCTTTGTTTGGGGTTCAACCATGTTCAGTTGTTTTGCAAATTGATCCTACTTTCAAGGAAAAATAACCTTTCAACACTTCAGTTTCATTTGTACTGACTTCTCATTAATTAATGCAAGGGCACCCTTGCTGATTTGTTGCAACTTGGAAATTTCATCTACTGCAGGGATGGCATGCGAATCTCTGCCGATTAATAATTCACAATGTCATTAATGTGATATCATCTGAGTACGCCCTTCTGCTACGGATCGGGTTCACCTAGCCAAGTGTCAGTTTCGGTTCAAATTCTCGTCTTTGTCAACCTCAACCAATCAGTGATGTATTTAGTTGATGAAAAGAGATGTCAATTTTGATCAGAAATGACTTAGAATAACATATTTGCAGATGTCGGAGGCATTCCTCGGAAGTGTCTGTACAAACGCAAAAAGAGGAAAATAAGTGGTGAGCCAGTTTGAGGCTGTGAACAAAGTGGGACATAGATTGATTACAAAACATAAAATAACCTATCCGGGCGTATACTGCAAAATAAAGAGGAGTACTGTACAAATATACAAAATTACATTATTACGCAGTGCTGGAGGGGGTCGGGGAAAGGAGAGGGAAGCTTCCTGTTTGACCAGTAGGTGAAGTTCAAGCCGAGCTTTGAAGAGATCCACAGTCAGGCTAGCTTCCAATAATGCAGGTGGAGCAGCGAGAAAGAGCAGAAAAGAGGGCAGAGACGGGGGCATGAGACGGTGAGGGTGAGTGCAGAGGAGAAGCAGAGGGAACGAGAGTACAAGTGCCAATCAAACCAGTGGCTTTAACTCTACCTCCAGGGAGACCTCATCTCCCCCACCCCACTCCAAGAGCAATGGTTAAGCCTCCTCAACAGGAAGTAGAGGGTAGGCCTTTGGGTGCATTTTCAGAGAACGAAGACCTGTCACTTCTTTCGTCCCAGTGGTACACAATCACGATCAATATAATTGGGTGGACAAATCATACTCCCAAGATGCCCCGTTAATGAACACATCTTAAGGTTCTCCGTGAGATAAAATTGTGGAATTTGATGCCTCAATGAATAAGAATATCCACACCTTCATCATCAAATTCGTGTCACTTCAGGGAAGAAAGCTGCTTGTTTTTGATGTGATGGACTGGTCCCTTACAATTCTAGAAAATAAATGAAGTCCTGGTCTATCTAATGTGGAATCCTTGATCTCAGTAGCTGCTAAAATGCACTCACCTAATCTTCACAATGTTCCAAAACACTTGTGTTAGGTGAGGCAAGCCCCCTGCTCTTCTTCATCCATCTCATCTCACCATCACCCATACGTAGGCAAGACAGATCCTACTTTAGTTCACAATACTAGATTTGAACAGGGTGTTCTGCAATGATCCACATCGTATCTACCACCTGTGCCCATCAAAAGGCAGCGCGCTCTCAGCCAGTCATGTTGGAGCAATCACACAGGACAAAACCGGTTACTTGGTTTGCCCTGTCTCACATTAGAACATGTCAGGAAGAGGTTTAGCAAATAGTCTGGGGGGAAAATGCAACAATCGCAACAGGCCCGAAGTTTCAGATTAAAAGCCTCACTGTGAACTAGCGATCAGTTCCTGAAATTATGGGCTTTTTTGGATCCTTCCTGACACCATTTTTGCCATCCTTGAAAATAATCAAAAACCACTTCAGATCAATTTTTCATACTGTACATTTGAATACTGTTATAATTACATTCATTAGACTAATCATCAAACTAACATCAATAAAAGCTGCCGGGTACCTTTTCGTGTAACTTCCCAAGACTTGCTTGATGTAAAGGCATAGATTGTGACACATTTCTGTTCCATCAAAGATCCGTTGTCAAAGCACACTGAAGCAGCTGTGCTGTATACAACACTTTAATACATTGAAATTGTAATACGCATTTATAGCGTGCCACATGCTGAATGAACTGTCAAGTTGCAAACCACCCGTACTATCAATAGAATCAGTGCTAAACAGAAATTCCCTGCAAGGAAGCCCGAGAAAAACGAACAAAATAACCAGGTTTAGATTGCTTTTCAATATTGCAACAAGTTATCCGTTTCCTGTATTTTCTGTGCTACGGTATTCCATGATTTAGGAGCTACAGCTGAAAATCTCTGTTATCCTATCTGAAAGAAAGTAGACAGAGTAAAAGTACCATCTTATATTGGGAACGGAATGTCCGCGAAGGAATAAATCTGTAGATTTATTTTCTGTAGATATAGGATATCGGGGTTGTGAAAGCATTTCAATTTCAAACATAAGATTTTAAAATCAATTCTTTTTGTCACCAGAAACAAATGAAGAGACTGTTGCAAGGTATAAATATGGTCACAGAGCAACATCGAAGTTCTGTCGAACTGCCACATTTTGAACCTTTTGCAGCTCGAAAACTGCTGAGATGCAATACCAGTATATAATGCATTGCAATAATCCATTTTTAAATTGATCAAGGTCCCAAGCACACTGCAAGTGGTGCACCTCAATAAAGGGGGTCGCTCTTCTAAGCAATTGTAGTTTTAAAAGAATCTGCTTTTATCACTTGGGTTATTTGATCAACTAGTGTCCATCACAGTTGCTACCAAAAGCCAAGATCTTTCACGGCATAATTCATTGGGGATCAAACAGAATAGGAGGTAAAGCATCTGGCACGTAGAATGTATTTTTTGGTCCAAATAAAATGACCTCCGTTTTGCTAAGATTGAGTTGGAGCCCATTATCTAACATCCAAGTTTCCACTTCAAGGCATTGTGCCAATACCTCATATCCAGAATTTATGATCCTCTCGTTTAATGTACATTTGCAGATTATCTCCGTATGCATACTGGCCAAGCTTATACTTCTCAAAAATGTCCTTATGTGGTCTCGTGTATCTATTGAATAGAACAGGGGCAAGGGGGATCGCTGTGGGACACCGCACGGCAATAATAATTTTGTAGATACACAAGATCCCAATTTTACCCTTTGTGTCCTGTTTGAAAGAAACTAAGAAAACAATGGAATGCTGTTATTTGAAATCCTAAACAAACTCTCTAACTCGTGGATTAAGATGATATGATCCACTGTATAAAAGAGAGCGGTCAAATCGAGCATAACCAGTGAGGGGCAGAAACATTGTCTGCAGATTTTAGAATATCTTCTCATACTGCTAGTAGCGCTGTTTCGGGCCCATGCCTAAAATGTATTTGTTATTTGGACATTTGTATGGCGCCTACACACCATTGTTTCCATGCACCACAAGACAAGATGAGGACGAGGGAGACACATGGGAATCACAAAAGTAGAACAACAAAAATGGTTATATTGACCTTGTGACAATCCTACTGTGCAAGTGCATGACAAGGTGGTAAGAAGCAAGGGCGAGGGGGGGTAGAGGGAGAAGTGCAGGAGTGGAGTGCCCCCAAGGGTGGCAGTGGGCAAGTGCTGGGCGGGCCAATGCAGCAAGTGCCAGGGAAGAGGAGGGAAGGGAGGATGAGTGCAGTGGACAGGGAGGACCAAGTTGGGCTAGTCTGCGAAAAGGACTCGGAAGGCAAGTGCTGGCAAAGGATGCTGGGGGAACTGATAGGGGGTGGCCTGGCCCCTGTATGACTCTGAAGGAACCAGGCCCCTGTCCCAGCAGCAGAGGGAGAGTTGGTACAGGAGGGGGAGAAAAGGGAAGTCGGGAGAAGTTTCCAGAACTTAAGATGATCCGGCTCAAGTCTGAGGAGGTCTGGGCGGAGAGGCCGCACCAAAGGGAGGAGCTTGCTGAAGAAATGGATCTGCCTCCCACTCTCTGCTCGGAGAAACGTTTGGCCTGCAGAGAGTTGGAACCAGAATACCGAAGGACTCTGGCCGGGAGGTATTTAGATGGGGGAAAGCTTGATATAAAGAGGTCCCAGGCCCCAGACAGCCTTGTGGATGATGCAGAGGGTCTTGCATTTGATCCTTGTGGTCCGTGGAGAGATTTTAGGGCTGGAGAGATGCAGTCACTGTGCTTGAGGCCAAGGATTGGTCTTGCAGTCCTAGTCTGGATTGTTTGAAGGGGGTGCAGGGAGGAAAGAGGCAGATTGAGGAAGAGGCTGTTTCAGTAGTAGAGCCTAGAGAGAACCAGGGCTATGGAGACGTTGAGCTTCTGGGGGAAGGTGAGGAAAGGTAGAAGTCCCCTTAAGAGACGCAACTGAAAGTTGGACTTCTTGGCAAGGTCTGTTATGTGTGGAGAGAAAGAGAGGATTCAAAGATAATCCCATTGTTTTTTGCCTCACAAGTGGGTGAGGGGAGGGGACCCAAGGAGTTTGGCCAGAGAGTGAGGGGGGAAACAAGGAGCAGCTGTCCCAGTGAGAAGGATATCGGTCTTACTGGCATTAAGGCATTGATCATTGGAAGAGCACATGCCTGAATAGCAGTCAGGTACGAGGGAGGAGTTGGAGGAGGTAGAGGATGGCAGCTTGAAAGAGAGCTGTGTGTTGTCTGCAGAACACTGGAAATTAGGGGAGCAAGTGGAGATCAGGTGGGCCAGAGGGGCCAGGTAGATGTTTAAGAGCCATGGCGATAGGATAGAGCCCTGAGGGACGCCACTGGTAGAGAGTGGGGTTGAGGAGGGAAAAGGACCCATTTGCACTTGGGACGGTCTGTTTGAAAGGAAGGAGGTAAGCCACGCCAGTGCCCTGTCCGTGATGCCTAGGGTATCATGGAGACGGTTTATGAGGATGGAGTGGTTCACTGTGTCAAAGGCAGACGAAAGATTGAGGAGAATCAGAACAGATGGAGTGTTAGAGTCCAGGTCTTCAAGGGTGTTCAGTAGAGTAGTTTATGTGCCTCTGGCTGCATGGTCATGGACTGGTGGTCATGGAGGCAGCCAGCCACTTCGGTGTGGAGGGTCAGTTGGGGGATGACCAGCTTCTCCAAAGTTTGCCCAAAAAAGTGGTGATAGTGATAGTGTGATAGTTAGCCGGGCAAGAAGGTTCAGCAGATGGCTTTTTTTTCTACTTTCTTTTGTTTTTTTAGGAGAGGGTGCACAAGAGAGTGCTTAAGGGGTTGCGGGAAGGAGCCAGTGGCAAATGAGTGGTTGCAGAGGTCAGCCAGGGCTGGGGCGAGAGAGGCGATGTTGTCCTTGCTGGTTCTGGTGGAGCAGGGGAGCACCTGTTTAGAGGAGACTTTCTTAGAGTGGACAACTCTAGAGATCTCATCTGGTGCAATGGGATAGAAAGAGGAGAGTATGGGGAGGGGTGGCAAAGGGAGGCGAGAGAAGAGGGGTGTGGGGGCTGGTGCGGATGACAGAGCAGACAGGATGTCCAGAGTTTGGGGGGGGGGGGGGGCGGCCAGAGCAGAGGGCCTGGGAGAGAGAAGGTGACTGCGGTAGGAATGGCAAGTTCCTTGAAGATTTTTAGTTCAGTCGTGTTATTGGTGGCTCCAGAGATGCAGGCTTGTACATGAGCCCTCTTCTTGGAGCAGATGGAGAGACGATATTGCCTTTGAAGTAGGCGGCAGGCCAGTATTTCAGAGGATGAGCTAGATGCCTGCCACTTCCGCTCTGCAGCTTTGTACTTGCGTTTCAAAGCGGCAAAGTCGGGGCCATAGCAAGTGTTGCATTTCGAGGCAGGTTTCATGCAGATCTTCATGACGGGGGCAAGGCCGTCCAGGGTGTTAGAGATAGAAAGATGGAGGTTAGCTAGAACAGAGTCAGAAGGGGGTGGAGGAGGGATAAAGGAAGAGGCAAATGCAGAAGGAGACTGGCAGTGTGGATGGAGGCATCAGGGGACAGGGGAGGTCAAGGCGGGTTTAGAGGAGAGAGTGGTCAGACCAGGAGAGGGGGCTAGTAAGAGGGTTGGAGAGAGGGATGTCTGTTTAGATGAGAGCATCCAGCGTGTGTCCGGCAGAGTGGGTTGGGCCAGAGGGGAAGGATAGTGAGGGAGTGTTGCAGAGGTCGCAAAAGAGAACAGTGGCCACATCAGGAGAGTCGAGATGGATGTTAAAGTCCCAAAGGAAGATATGTTTGGGGGAGGAGGCAAGAAGAGAGGACCAATTGGCCCATTCTGAGAGTAAGAGGGAGGTTGGTCTGGGTGGCCTCTAGATGGTAGTGAGAGTAAGAGGGAAAGTAAGCGAGACAGAAAGCATGCAGACTAGGCTTTCAAAGGATGAGTAGGTTTCAGTGGGGATGATGGAGGCAGGAACCCGCTCGGGAAAGATCAGGGCCACTCCCTCAGGCCGGGAGGGCCTGGGATTGGACAGTATTTTGTAGCGCTCAGGGAGAGTGTCAAAAGCGGTGACGTATCTGGCCTTGAACCACATCTCGGTGAGAGCGAGGATGTCAAGGTCAAGGTCTTTAAGGAGGTGACAGATGTGTTTGATAGCAGAGCGAGAATTGAGGGTAGCTAAGTGAAGCTGGTTGCCCTTTAAAAGATTTGTAAGGTGGGCACAGGGGAGGGGTGCCACCATTAGGAAGAGATGATGGGGGGATGAGCGCGAGGGAAGGAGAGGGGGAGAATTGAAGCGAGATGGAAGATGCCTGTCAAGAAGGTGGAGGTTGGGCTGAGAGCCCTGCGCCATGATAGTGGCATTATGATGGACATTAATGCTGCATTTGGAAGATGCAAAGTGAGCCAAGAGCACTTCCCATCTGGTGCCACCAGTAATGGGTGAGGAGGAGAAAGGGGAGAGGACAGAGACCATATGGGGGGGTCCATAAGATAGAAGAAGGAACAGCAGAGAGAATGGCAGGGATAGTTAGTCTGGAGGAAGCGTTGATGTAGGTGTCTGCGATGGGAAGACCAGGATTGGAACTCAGGAGTGCCTTTTTAAGTTTCTTCCTTCCAGCCATCGTGAGAGAGAGAGAGAGAGGGCGGATAGGAGATGGAGAAGCAGTTAGAAAAGGTAGAGGAGACTGAGAGCACCATAGGGGCAGAGACAAGAGGGTGGGAGGGAGTTAGAGGATAGCAGGGGATAGGGTCAGAGGCACTGTGCAACAATAGAATCTCACCAGGTGGCCAAACAGACAAAAATCAGTGAGCACACTGGAAAAGCCCAGATTTACAGCTCATTAACAAATTGGAAAGCATACCTAAGTTTGAATTTTGCCAGAAAGCACCCAAAAGCAGTACACAATGGTGGATGTGCAGTTGGAAGCACACCAAAAATCGAATTTTGCCAGAAAGCACTCAAAAGCAGTACACAATGGTGGATGCACAGTTGGAAGCAAACCAGAGAATAGAAAAAGGATGGAAGCATAATTGCAAAGGACACAGAATAGTCTTGGAGCTGTGTGGCTACTACTTGCTCCAGTATTTTTGAGAGCCAATGAAGTTCTGCCAGTGGTTTATAATTGCATGGGCTTAAGGGATCTTAAGATGGTTTCTTAAGTAAAGGAGAATTTAGTTGTTGGGTAAGATTTTCACCTGTGTCAACCCCAGAACATTTTGCTGGATGTGGTGATTATTTGTCCTTGTCCCCAGGTGAGTGGGAATCTTTTTCCCCTCTCATCTAGTCTTTTACTGTTTTTATGGGTGACCTTTTTATGTCTCTCCATATTGTGTGTATGGATCTATAGTTCCATTTAACCTTTGGGCTGTATGTAATTTTCTATGACAGCGCGCAGCATGTTATATGCATTGTTGCTGAGTTGCCTTTGCTCTTCCGTTTTTAAATTCCCTTAATATCTTGGGTGAACTATTGTTCCCAAGAGTAAAATGGGATTCCCATCCCCTTTACATTGGGTATGTGGCACCAGCACACCTCACCTTATGGGGAGTGCTGGGGGGGCGGGGGAGGAATGTATCCCCTTTCGCACTTTGCTGGTAAGATTATTGTTACAATTGAATGGCTGGTGCCAGTGGTTATACCTAAACAACGTTTTAGTCCCATTACTCGTAGGCTGTCAAATCAACTGCATTAATGCAGAGTAGGGTCACCATTTTGCTAGAATGGTGGGCTCTTACTTTTTTTACCATTTCTAGTTTGGCAGAAGAAAACCCAAGAAATAAGAAGCAAACGCGGGAACCAAATTCAAAGAGGAAGATGAAGAAACGATGGCTGTAACGAACTCCAGCGACCAGAGAGCCTGTTTTAACCCTACCTTGCAAGCGACCTGGGGGTCCTGAAAAAGACTCCTCCTACCGAGAGGCTGGTGAAACCCACTAGTCTTGAAGACCGTCATTTTTAGCCTTAGCTCAACAATCTGTGACCTTGCTGGGCTGCAAACCGCTAATACCCAGGGACCTCGATCCGGTGTGCAGTGCATGGTCTTCCGTAGTCCAATTCCTGCCACTAACTTTGGTGGACTCCTGCTGGACCTCCAGAGACACGATTTTAATCCCTGAAGTCCCCTCACCAGAGTGCTGGACTGAGAGAATGAAGAGTATCCAACCAGCGATATTCGTTTTTCATCAGGTACCTGTAAAAGGGTGCTAAATCCCCAGAGCCGTTAGAAGCTTTTGTTAGGCAGAAATGCGTTAATTCTCTCCACCTTAGAGACCCCCTGCCACTTTGCTGGATTTTGAGGACTTGATTTTTTTTAACCTGGAGAGAGTGAGACCCTTTCCCCCACTCTTATGTATTTTAATGTGATTTTTTTAACTCTGTGTTTCTTTTGGTTGTGGAGTCTGACAAACTCCATAGGCATCATCTTTTCACATTGTGTCACAGCACCTTCAGTGCAGGGGCACAGGGAAGTCTTTCAGATTTCCCAAAGTTTTAAACACCCTCTCTTGGATCAACTGCTGTTTCCAAGAGCAGTAAAGTGAAATTGACTTTACTTACATTTGTAAACTTTCTAGACCCAGCACACACTATCTTACAATAGGGTGCTGGAGGGGTTATCTAATATCCCCTTTGTCTAGCTTCTCATGTAACATTTTTATGTTACCCTTTTCTCACTGAATGGCTGGTGGCAGTGGTTTCGTTTTTAACTACTGTGGTGTGCATTTACCGCGGACTGAGTTCGCAGCTGCAGTAGAGCACCCAAGGGTGCCATTTTTGTCCAAATGGCCCAGTCTTCTTTTTGCGCCATATCTGTGTGGTAAGGTCCTTCTTGAGATTTAATCTGCGCGCCAAACCAGGTTTGGTCCACATTGTTCGCTTTGCCTTTAGCGGGATTCACGAGTGAAGCCTGCCTCTGACTCCAGGGTGTCTGGGCTAGGCAGGAAGTGAGGGAGGTGCCCGAAACTCCCTGTGCTTTAGTCTCCTAGGAGACCCAACTGCACTCTATGGTGATTGGCCAGCTGACTGTCTGTCAAGGACAGCCACCCTGCTTGGTGACTGACAGCTGGGCTGGAATGAATGGGAGAGAACTGAATAAAAAGCGAGGCTTTTGGCTTGGAAGGCAGAGTCGACCACTGGACGAAGGAACCGAAAAAGAACTTGAAGAGGTCGCCTGCTGCAACTCCTGAACCGTTGGTTTGCCCGGTGAAGCCCTGCTACTGTGCTGAAACTCCAAATTGGTATCGACAGCAAGGACGAGTTATCCCTTTGAGTTGGTGGGACTCATCAACTCCAAAGTAAGCCGCCTGGACCTCCATCTCTGAGCTGGTTGAATTTCCACAGAGTTGCTGCTGGAAACCGTATAGCCAGGGAGAGGAACACCAGATTGTGTGCGTTGCTTTTAAGCTGGCTTAGAGCTCCTGGAAGATCCTCCGGACTCCCAGGAAGCAGGACTGAGCGAGCATGAGCCCTCTCAAGAGTGCAGGACCCCAGAAGTAAGGAAAGTCCATCTCGACAGCCAAGAACCGCGGTGTTGCTATTTGCAGTAGACGCGAGGAGCTGAAACACTGAAGAGCCACTGATTTGAAGATTGCCGGTTGCAAGCGGTGACCGTCCCATTGCAGTGCAGGAGTCTCCAGAAGTCCTCCCTCTTGTCCCCATGACTGAGGCCCAGGAATGGTGAGATCTGCAGAGCTGCACAGGAACGGAAGTCATCTGCTGCATTTTTCCTCAATCTAAAGGTACTGTAAAAAGTCTGAGAGAACTTACCTTTTACCGTAGAGTTGCTTGCATCTTCTACTACTCACAAGACTAATCAGCTTGTGGCCCTACATTTGATTCTTCTTTTCTTCAAAGACTTCTAAAACATTGTGCAAAGACTTTTCTACTTACCTACTAGAAGTGCTTCATCCTATATAAGACTTTTGCCTATTGACTTTGGCTTAGACTATTGTACTGAAGGCCTCTTCTTGGGGGATCCAAAAGTATTTGCCTGCTTAAGAATATTTGTGGTCTCTTGTTCTAATAATCTTTTCCTTTTACCAACTCCTAAGAGTTTTCTAAATGCAAACAGTAAAATATTATTGTCCCCAGCACCCTAGCTATTGAAGTCACCTGAGGGTGTAGGTTGTGTCTGTGGGCCATCCCAAAAGGGTCTTTTTTTTTTATTTGCTTGTAATTGTGTCAGAAACATTTTTTTACAAAAAAGAGAATTCCAAGTCCGAAAGTTCCTCATTTTCTTTAGGAAGGGGGTGGGAGGTGGTTACAAAGAGTCTTTACTGATTTAGAAACTAAGAGTGTATAGTATTGAAGTGTATTTGTGTGTTACTGTTTATATTGCTCCCTTCTGAAGAAGGCTTATTCTAACTGACTGATAAATTAATAATTGTTTGTTCAAGAAACCTTGTGTATAAGAGTTTATTTTAACACTTGTCACTGTGAATCTCATTGTAACTCCCCCACAGCTCATATTGACCCCTCTTGAGATAAGCCTGGCCGCTCAACACGCTACCAAAACTGTGTAGTACAAGCTTATACCAAAAGCTGCGTTTCCTATACCTGTAGTCAGAGTTGTGTGTAGTACACCCAAAGGGTACTGCATACAAACGTTGCCTAACTGCCTTGAAGAATCCTTTGTTGAGAGCATCTCCTGTTGACTGCTGCCAGTTTCCCTTCAGTGTCCATTTATTCAGTCTCCCGACCAAGAATCGTGTGTTGCTGCGTCAGGAAGACCACCATCTCCAAGCTCTTCTTCTTAGCTGAGGTACTGTGTTGGCTAGGGTAATACCTAAAGTCTTGTTGATCCTGTGGGGCCGATTGTGTGTTTGGGAGTTTGACCATACCATTTGCCCAGGCCTAATGCTGGAACGCCTTCTGTGAAGTGGTAGGGAGCATTCTCTCTTCAGGGTGAATTTCCTAACCTAGTGAGTCCCCCAGCAGCTTTGCTGGATTTCTGGAGTTAGTTTTTTTTCTCCTGCCAAGAGTGAGACTTTTTCTCCCACTCTTGGACATGAGTTATGATGTTCCTTTGACTGTTAATGTGTTTTATTGGCTATGGGGTTCTTTACTCCATAGGGTCTCATGTGTTTTTACTATGTGTGTTAAACAGCACCCTCCGTGCAGTGACACAGGGGTGTCATAGTGACACCCCACCGTAGACTCCATACCCTGGGACTGACTACTGTCTCCCAGGGCATGTAAAGTCACCATTGGCTTTACTAGTCCCAAATTATTAACAGAAACCGGTACAAACCATCATATTGTGGACGTACTGGTCGGGGCAATTCGATTGCCCCGGGGTCTGTTAGTCGAGGGGGCACGTCTCCGTCCCCCCTGATCGAGTTTTGGCTGGTGGCAGTGGATTCTACTTTTTATATTCGACCGCAAATATATCCCTATGGGATTTTCCCATTGTTCGAAGCTACCAACTTTAATTATTTAATTCTCATAGCCTCGAACATACCGCCGGTTTATTTATTTAATATTAATTCGCTGGTTGGGATTTTTTGCCAGGACTATATTCTAAAATGGCGTTTGTGTTCTCTTCTGTGACTCCAACCCAAGTCGAGCCCTTTGTTCCACTTTTGGCGGGCTTCTCCACAGAAGCCTCCAAAAGTGGTGCCACTCTGCCTGGGTACCACAGGGGGTGTAGGAGGGGGTTTAGGCACCCTGGACTGAGTTATCTTGGTAACTCAAGTCGCACTCTTGTGTGATTGGCCCAAGTCGTGAGCCGGCCGGCTCACCACTTAGCATGTTTGATTGACAGCTAGGCTGAGTGAATGGGGGTGTGCTGCATAAAAGCAGGGCTTTGGGGACTGGAACTTCAGAAGTCGCCACAGGACCTGAGAATCCGACGAGGGAGAAGCTGAGCCGACTTGCCACAACGACACCACCGGTGGAGCCCTGCGGAACCGACTCACCACTTCCCAACGACAGAGAAGATCTCCCGGCTGGAGAGGCTTCTTCCCCTGACTGGTGGGCACAACCAGTTTACCTTCTTTTCCTGGCATCCCAGGACGTCTTGTGGTGGAATTGCCCGTGCCAAGCACCCTGGCAACCGGATAGCCACTTAACACTGGACCGCGAATAAAAGGACCGCTCCTTTTACCTGAGAACTCTGCGGCTGGTTTCTTCCCTGGCAGTGCAACGGACTCCTACCTTCCTCCCCGACGAGATCCGCTCTTCCCCCGGACGAAGCACCGACTTGCATCCGCTGCCAGGAACAACTGCCCCCGCTGGAGTATTCTCACCACTTTAAGGTACCGTGTCCGCCAGGCCTCCCTTTCTAAAGATTGCTACAAGGTAATAATAATCCCTTTAACCTTCTGGACTGGGCTGGCCGCCTTGACCCTCTAACTGGTCCCTTTCTTTTGGTCCAACTCTTTCGGAACCTTTGCAAGACTTTTGTGCACTTCAACCTTGTGACCTTGGACACATTTCGTTCTGATCCTCTTAAAGTGGATCCGGCCTTCAGAACTCTAACTTCACGGTTTTACTTGCTTTCCTCTCTTGTTGTGTTCTTATGAAAGTGTTGGGATCTGTTTCAAATTATACTCTGCTTTTCTCTCCCTTTTAAAACAAATTATTAGAGTGCCATCGGCGTTAAGCGCTCACCGCTGTCTGAAAATAAGTGGGGCTTTACTTAAGACTTGTCTAATATTCTTCTAAGGAAGTGTATATCTTTTAGTGACCGTGTTTTTAACTGCTTAACATTAGTGCCTGTGTGTTTTTCTAGATGTGGTTTTAAATAAATTATATCTCTTTTACACCAACCTCTGGTCGGTATTTACTTGTTCTACTGTGTTCTTTTGACATATTGTGAATACTCTGTATACTGCCTAACTCTTCTTGAGGGAAGTCTGACTGCTCAGCCACAGCTACCAAGTGAATCTGTGTGGTACAGACTGCTACCAAGTGGGTTTACTGCCGAACACCTGTAGTCTTAAATCTTTTGCAGTGGTCCCAGAGGGAACTGCACAGGTTTCTGCCTAACATGAAGTCCCTAAACACTTTCAACTAGCTCTGAAGTTAATGCTGTACTCTGGAACTCTTGACTTTCCTGCATCTGAACACTATCCAGTTGTGCCTACAGCTGGCTCCTAGACTACTAAGGTCCCTCTTCTGGCTTTGGGTGAACTTATGCTCCAGAATAGGGTGGGACTTTAAAAGATAAGGCTTCTGTCTTGAAATTACTATAAGTGTGAAAAGTACTTGCTAAAGAAGTTAGTGTTGTAACTGTATCTCTATAACCAAAAAGTTACAAAGTGTCCTTAAGTTATTACTTTAAGTTGCTAGTTGCTTCTTTTAAAAGTATATACGTTGGTTTACTTACTTTGAACTGGTTCACACTTTTAAAAGTAATTGTGTTGGTACTGTTTTATTATCCTGAAAAGGATTGAGTGTAAAGGCTTACCACTAGGGCTTACCCCTTCCCTCTGCCCCCCAGCACCCTCCATCGACGCCTGACCTTCTCTGCTGCTGCGTATTGCTGTGCGGTAAGGAGCAGACAATGTTGGACATTTAGGCAAGTTGCAGCGAGCGGCTTCAAAAATTGACTTTATTGCACATTTCATCGTGCGTGCACACTTTATCCTAATTTGTTCACCATGCTGTGCTTCAAGCATTCCCACTGGTGTATTTATTGTGGTTTTGCCATATTGAGGCCTGATGCTTTAGGCCTGCTAAGATGGCTGTGTGTTGGGTTAAGTTTGAAATTTGCTGTTGCTGCTTCTTATGGTGCCGGCCGCACCATCTAAGGCCCACTTCAAAGGCCCTGTCTACCCCTGTCCACCACGGTACGCCACAGTGTCGCCCCGTGAGTATGACCCCCGTCTTGCCCCAGAGTGTGTGTGTACCCCCTCATGCCTCTGAATGTGTGTGTACCCCGTCTTGCCCCCCAGTGTGTACCCCGTCTTGCCCCCCCCAGTGTGTACCCCCTCTTGCCCCCAGTGTGTATGTGCACCCCCTCTTGCCCCTGAGTGTGTATGTGTACCCCCTCTTGCCCCCCAGTGTGTACCCCCTCTTGACCCCGAGTGTGTATATGTACCCCCTCTTGCCCCCCAGTGTGTACCCCCTCTTGCCCCCCAGTGTGTATACCCCCTCTTGCCCCCCAGTGTGTATGTGCACCCCCTCTTGCCCTTGAATGTGTACCCCCTCTTGCCCCTGAATGAGTATGTGTACCCCCTCTTGCCCTGAGTGTGTACCCCTTCTTGCCCCCCAGTGGGTGTACCCCCTCTTGCCCCAGAGTGTGTATGTGTACCCCTCTTGCCCCAGAGTGTGTATGTGTACCCCCTCTTGCCCCCGAGTGTGTATGTGGACCCCCTCTTGCCCCTGAGTGTGTGTGCCCCCCTCTTGCCCCTGAGTGTGTGTGCCCCCCCTTGCCCCCGAATGTGGATGTGTACCCCATCTTGCCCCGAGGGTGTAGGTGTCCCCCTCTTGTCCCACAGTGTGTATGTGCATCCCCTCTTGCCTTGCGTGTGTGTACCCCCACTTGCCCCTGAATGTGTATGTGTACCCCTTCTTGCCTCTGAGTGTGTACCCCTTCTTGCCCACGAGTGTGTGCACACCGAGTGTGTATGTGTACCCCCCTTGCCCCCGAGTGTGTATGTGGACCCTCTCTTGCCCCTGTGTGTGCGCCCCCTCTTGCCCCCGAATGTGTATGTGTGCCCCCTTTTGCCCCGAGTGTGTATGTGTGTCACCTCTTGCCCCCGAGTGTGTATGTATACACCCTCTTGCCCCCAGTGTGTGTACTCCCTCTTGCGCCTGAATGAGTATGTGTACCCCCTCTTGCCCCCGAGTGTGTTTGTGTACCCCCGAGTGTGTGTATACCCCTTCTTGCCTCCTTTTACTCTCAATGTCCTCCTCCTCCCTACCCCCCTGCCCTCCCTGAGGTTCCCCCTCAACCCTTTACAGCTTTGCATCCTTGCCCCCCTCCTTTCTTCGCCTGCCCTCCTCACATCTCCTCCCCTCCTTTCTCCTACCCGCCCACCTTTCTGTAAATCTCTGGCACTACCCCAATTGCCGTCAGGCATAGTAATTGTAGTTGCCTGTCTTTTGCAGCCTCTTCCCCTCCCCTCCTGCCTCTCCCTCCCCTGTATTGTGTTAGGCACTACCCCAATTGCCGTTAAGCATAGTAATGGCAGAGCCTACCTTCTAGAGCTATCTTGCCCTCCCCTTCCCATCTCTCACCTTTCCTTATCTTAGCACTTACTCTTTTCACTGTCCCCTGACCTCCTGTTAAGAGCTTGTCTGTCCCCCCTTTTCCTCCTTGTCTTCTCCTCCCACTTCCTTCCCAGCACTACCTTGATCAGTCGTTGAGCCTTTAAGTTAGTCAATTGTTTTGTACCTTTCCTCTTCCCTTCTTCCCTTCTCCCCTACTCCCTCCTCCCATCCTCCCCCTCCTCTTGTCACTCTTGCACTGCAACAATTGTCGTCAGGCATAGTAATGTTACTGCTAGTATTGTTCTCCTTTTTTCCTCCCTCTCATCTCCCTTATTGTTCCATGCACTTGTACTATCTGTTATGATTCGTTAGTTTTTCTCACATTCTGATTTGTTTCAAGGACCAGTAAGAATGTAATTGTATTTTCCCATGTTCCCTCTCTCCTTGAAGCGCTTTGAGGCACTTGTGCATAGGCGCTATACAAATAAACAATCAATTCAATACCATTGGGATTTGCTTCCCCGGATCGGATTAGTGCACATCTAAAACAGTCTGAGAGCTATTACTTCTCCTGGAGTGGCATATTGCCCCTCTGAAAAGTATATGGGTCCTTACTTACCATGAATTGCAGATTGCTTTCCTTAAAGGTCTGCTAGAGTTCTTACTTGCCCTAGAATTGTATTCTACTCTTCTGAAAAGTCCCTTGGTTAAGCGGACTATTCCTGTAGTAGTAATAGTGTAAAAGTGTATATACCAATAGGCTACACTGACCTTGAATAACTGTTGCTCTTCTTAACCTATGACATTCGGTTATGCTTTCCCTGTACTGCTTTAGTGCACTTGTCAAATAATTTACTGTCTTCATATTTATCCATGAGTAGCTTAAGGCCCCTCTTGAAAGGATATGAGTTACTTGACTAGCTCTGAACTGTCTTCTTAAAAGTAATACTGGTGGTGTAACTGTACCCATTCATAAGAGAAGAAAGTTACATATGTTGCAAGATATACTTGTAACCGTGTTGGTTTAGTCAAGTGGTTCTATATCGACTAATGCTGTGAGTTAGGACCAGTAGGGTCTGCTGCCCTTGAATTACTTATTATATTCAGAAAGTATAACTAACCTGGTCTTATTCCCCAAGAATAGCATAGTGCCATTCTAAATGTTTAGCTTTAGGTTTCACGCACCTTAACTTGCTTAATGCTAATAAGGTTATACTTTGGTTTGTATACCATAATTATTGAGTTGGTTTTAAAGTATTGTGTTTTACATCATATGTAATAGTACTTACCTCTCCCAAAATTTATTTTGGCCTACATGTATTTATAATAAATATTTTTACAATACGTAGTGTTTCAGTGTTTCTTTGGACTATATGTATGCCAAAGTTTCTTTTTACCAAGCTACAGCCCTCTCTGCCTCCTAAAATAATCCTGGCTGCACTGTCTACGCTACCGAATGTTCTAAGGCGGTACAGCCTTATACTAAGAATTGACTTTCCGTATTGCCTCAGCTATCGTTTTATGAATACCTCAGTTGGATGTTAGAAAAACTGTCCTAACATGAGTCTCCTTAAACTGGACTGAAACCACACCTTCTTCTGACTACTTATTAATCAATGTTCTAAGAAATTCACCCAGTGCGTCAGGAAAGGATCTAGCAATCGGGACTGGAAGAAGGTAGTCAGGAAGTATGGTAAGGTTCAGATTCTTTAATAGAACCAACGATTCTTGTGAAGTGATTGAACTAAATTTAAAAACTGCAGGATGGTTGAACTAAAACAGGAGGGACTATTTGTCTATTCAGCATATATGTCACTACGTGGGTGCTCTTGGCCATTTTCTGAGTTAAGTCTTTTGTGGATATCTTTTGACGCACAAAAATGGTGTAAGACCATACATTGCTCTACAGTAGCAGGGATTGACTACAACATAGCCCTATGGTTTAAAATATCTGAAATTATTTTGAATATCGTTTTTGGAGAATAATCTGCTCCAAGGATCTGTACTTGCAAAAAATATTTTTTTGCTTTAAAAATTCTAGTTTTGTAATTCTTATGAATCTCTTTAAGTAAGGTTAATGTTACCTCTGAGAGGTATTTTTTCTACTTACATTTTGCTCACAGACTAGAGGATTTAAGTGCCTTTAGATTATCCCCAAACCAAGGTGATGATTTCCTAATCTGTCCATTTATAGATTGAACAGGCGAGCATATGTTATAGTTGTGACTAAAAGACTGATGCACTTCATTTGTGTAAACCTGACATGAGGAGGTATGATAAAGATACATACCTTCACTGTCGGCCCATATATAGGCGAAATAAGGTTGGATCTCTTACGGCAAATTAATTGAATTTATGCATCATATGTGCCCTAGTGGGACGAGGGTAATTTCGATAAAATAATCTTAATAGAATGGTCTAAGAGATTGGGGCATTTTCTATAAAGGAAATGCTCAGGTCTCTGTAAAATACCTGGTGACAGCAATGTCCCTTTATATTACGCGGATTTTATGATCAAATGGTCAAAACCATGGGACAAAAACAGTTGGTTAAGGCGACTGGTGGCCGGAGATTTCGTGCCCTCTCTCTAAACCTAAATACAAATTGCACAGTAGCATAATATAAAAGTTAAAAAGATTGCTTACTATCCGTATTATCACAGAGAAGCTGCTGTGCCAGCATGTGCAGATCATGAGCAACTGACCATGCATATATGTAGGTGATGATATGCTCTAAAAACAAATGTTTGTTTTAAATGGTGGTTTTGTTGAAAGTTAAGATACTGTTGTGCAAATGTAAAGCTTTCTGATTTTAAACCTTACAATAAAGTGCACTTAAAATGAATTTTTCCAATTCTTCAAAGAGGGATATTTTATTTTCATTGGGAGACAGATCATCCTAAAATAACGAAAGCCTCCCGTACCATAAATACGAATACAAAAAGAATCTTATACTGATGAAAACAGCATACAGGCGTCTGGATTACTTTCATATTGATGTCCACATGTATTAACATTGTGATAGAGGTAGAACTAACCCCTCTGGAATGTACAGATCAAAATATATTGGCTTAAAAGATTCTTGACGGCACTGTTTTTGAAAGAGACCTTTTATTCTCTGGATTACTTTTTATGATATTATTTTTCTTCACAGACCAGCGTCGTGAACTACATTGATCGCAGAGAAAATCCATCAAAAAGTGACCAGTTATTCTTTGTGGTATTTGAGTGGAAAGATCCTTTTATTCAGGAAGTCCAGGATGTGAGTAGACTTCATTGGTTGCAATTACATCAACTCAGTACATACATTGGTGTTGGGTGTGTAGCTTATAAATCAAGGCTTCCATCTGAAATGTTTGCTTTTCCAAAAATACAACTCTAATCAACGGTCTACTGAAAATAAGAATTTCTGACAATAGTGGTGTTGTGATGCGTGAAAAAAAGGCCACTTACGCCACAGCACCAGAGGCTGTGCGCAATGCTAAGCATTAGGTGCCGAAGAACCAGACTTGCCCAAAGAGAAGGAGCAAGGCCCATTAAGGAGGCCTGAAGGCACCTAATCCCCAGTATTGTCGATGTCCCATTGGTACTGTGGCTTTTATCACCCGTTTCAGTGCTGCATAGGAATCCCACTGTCCCGAAAGCAAGTTCAGGCAAGAAAAAAGAAGGCAAAGTATTGGAAACTGGTGCTATATATCAGAGGCTGGCACTGCCTGGTACGGAAGCTGTGCAAAGTAAAGGCAAGCATTACAGAGACCAGGTAAATCGAGAGGAGCAGCGCTGGCCCCTGAGGACGGGAGCAGTAGAGAGATGTTGTGACAGTGTGGGGAATAACTGTGAGAAGCTGTGCTGTGGAAAAGCAGGCCAGAGATTGGTCTGCTTCACTAAGCCAGTCAGAATGGAGCAATTCCAAGCACTTACCAGGAATTAGTGCCTGGATTTAGCAATTTACGAGGAATCCTCAATCCTAATTGGCAGAGCCAAACCAAACATTCTGAAAAGGTTGACAATGGTTTACTGGACTCCAGCTAGAAAGTGGCATCCTAAAATGTGATATCTACTACAGTGTTGTGCTAAAAAGACCCCTGATGGCAAAATAATTTAGAGTAGGACTGTTAGGACAGTTTTTCTGAAGGACTTAGTAAAACCATACAACTGAGATAGTAAGTCTCCACTCCTAGTATAAGGCTTTACCACCTGAGTATATGGCAGTGTAGACAGAGCAGCCAGGCTTATTTTGGGAGGGAGAGAGGAGAGAGGGCTGTAGAATCAGTATAAAGAAATTGTAGTACACATATGGTCCACTGAAACACTATGTATTGTAAAAAATAAAGGGTTTATTGAAATACAAGTAGACCAAGGCAAATTTTGGGTAAATAAGTACTATCACATTATAGATAATCACAATTATAAAAACACAACACTATGCTTTAAAGTACACAGACCAAAGCATAGACCCTGTTCAGAAACTGACAGTATTTCTAGGTAAATCAAACCTTATTAAACACATTTAGTAAAGGGCACACCTATTCATGGGGAGTAAACCAATACATTACTTTCACATTACTTTACAGTAATTCAAGGGTAGCAGACCCTGTCAATTATGCAGTGACACTCAGCAAAGGAATCACAATCAACCAGCACTTTTCTGAATTGAGGAACACAGATTCAAGAAACAGTATATACCTTTAACTACATTCAGGATAAGTTATACCAGGTGAGTAAGACCTTTTGGTGTAATAGTCAATTACGGTTGCTTTTCAGATCAGTGGAACACAGACTAAGGTAAGCAAGAACTCTTTACACTAATTTAGGATGCATCAGGCAGACCAACGACAGCTACACCTTCAGAACACTTTGTTCCATATAACTTTTTATTAACATTTTCAATATTTCCAAACACATTATGAATTCCTCCTCCCCCTGTAGTCCAAACGTGATCCCTACCCTATCCACTCTGATACCCGACCCGTTCCTTTGTCTCCCCCTTCTTTGTGGCTTGGGCCCAGTCTGGTAGGCAATTGGTTCCCAATTTGAGGGACCCCAAGGTTGCGCTTCTGGTGATTGCAATTCACATATTGTCATATCAGTCCCAATAGTTTCATTCTCCTCGGGCACCAGCACCCCCTGGCCCATTTCTGTCCCTGGGACCAGTCTGCCAAAAATCCTTGGTGGCCAACTTGCAGAGAGTAGGTTACCCATTACAGGGCTGCAAAGTTCCAAACTTCGCCCGCCCATTCGTGTTACGTTGGAGTATCTTTGGACTTTCTGTGCCACCCCTAACACCCCCGCCATCATTAATATCATGTACACTTTATGTTCAGCTCTAGTGGGTAATTCTTCAAAGGAACTCCATAAACCCAATAAGGCCCCACCTCTGTTACCCCCTCACTTCACTCCCAGGGTCTCCGCTAATGATTTTCATATTTATCCCAAGTAATGTTGGATGTTCGGGCAACCCCACCATATATGATCCCAGGTCACCATGATTCCACATAGCCTCCCACATGAATTAGGAACTGCGGGGTAACATTTATGTATTTTTTTTTCCGGAGTTAGGTGCCATTACAGCATACGTTTAACCCATATTTCTTGGATTTGAAGGGACCTCGTTAATCTGGGAATATTGGTCCAGAGTTGCTTCCATTCCTTTTCTCCAATCAATTGGCATTTTGCCCCTACCCAATGCGTCGTATATCTCCTTTCCCCTGGTTGCTCTCCCTGTTTAGTATGTGAGTAAATTGCTCCCACTATGTTTGTTCCAGGAGTCTGTGGTTTAACATTTCTTAAAGGGGGTTAGTTTGTGTTGCTGCTTCCTCTAGGTTTGGTTGCATCACCCAGTGTCTTGTTTACGAGTATCTAAACCTCTCCCTGCTTTGCTTTGTGAGAATTTTATTTCTGTCCCCTCAAACTTATCGCACATTTTATGGCAACCTCCTTCCCGTCAAGATCCAAACCCCTCCCACTATTCCCTGGGCTGAATTGCGGGTTCGCAAAGATTGGTGTAAATGGAGATGGGAACGTCGTGATTTGGGCCCTCCTTAAAGAATCTCCTACCACTGACACTGTCTTGCTACAGTACATGTTGGTCGGTCTGTCCCCCTTTGGCTTCCATTAAACCTCCTCTGGCATCTCCCCTACCACTGCATTGTCCATTGCCCTCCATGTCTTTTAGCCAGTCCCTCAAGAATTTCTGTCTGTGCTGCCCTAAAGTTCACTTTAAAGCCAGGTTCCCCCATTCCGCCCCTATTTCTTAGCATCATCATTACTCTTTTAGCTATTCTATGTCTTATTCCAGATAAATCTCGTGTATCTATGAATAGTTCCTAGAAAAGGCTAGGGACCTGCGTTGGGAGAGCTGTGAAGTAGTCCAATAGTTGTGGAAGGGTAACCATTTTCAAGACGATTCTGCCTAACCACGTTGTTTTTAAGAGGCCCAGTCAATCAGTTAGTTCTTTATTGTCTCTAATAATGGTAAATAGTTGGCTGTGAAACTATCTCTATTGTTTTCGTTAGTTTACTTCCTAGATAACTTATGGCATTCTCTGCCCATCTGTACGGGAGCATCTCGTTAAATTGAGAATTTCAGATTTGTAGGCATTGATTTTTAGCCCTGCTACCGACCCGAACCGTAGCATCTCACCTTTCATAGCTTTGAGAGTTCCAGTTCTGTTAGTGTCAGCAACATATCATCCACAAAGGTGGCGATCTTGTGGACCCTGCCCCCAAATGATATCCCCTCAATCTCCCCATTAGCTCTTATGGCTGCTAATGGTGGCTCTAGGTGAATCGCGTAAATTAGGGGCGAAAGCGGGCAGCCCTGCTTTGTTCCCCTGCACACTTTAATGGGCTCTGATAGTTGGCCATTAATCGCCAGTCGTAGAGATGGGTTCTGGTAGTTGGCCTTGATCATTAAGAACTTTTCGCCAAAGCCCATCCGCCTCATTGCAAGGAACAGAAACCACCATTCCACCTTATCAAAGGCCTTTTCGGCGTCCAAAGCTACCAGAAGGGCTGAGTATTCTTTTTGTTATCTTTTTCTATAAGGTGCACAATTCTTCTTGTATTGTCACTTGTTTGTCTGCCTCTAATAAAACCTGCTTTGTCCGGCTTAATGATACCTAGGAGGATTTGGTCCAGGCGCTTGCAAGTACTTTCCTATAAATCTTGGAGTCGATATTAATCAGGGCTATCGGCCTGTACGATACACATACCATTGGATCTTTGCCCGCCTTAGGCAGTAGGACTACTTTCGCTGCTTCCATTTTAGCTGTGATTTTTTCCCCTTCTCCCAGTTTCATTGAGGAGGGGAACCAGGTTTAGTATTAACGTCTCTCTAAAGGATCTATAGAATTCTGACATGAACCCATCTGGGCCCGAGATTTATTAACGGCCAGAGACAATATGACCCTCCACACTTCATCCGTTGTGATGTCTTGTTCAAGGAGTTCTTTCTCCTGATCTGATATGCCTGTCAAGTCTCTATTATCAATGTATTTCCTCTTAGTCGCTTCTGACAGATTAGCCGAGCTATATAGGTTTGTGTAGAACTTAGAAAATTCTCGAACTATGTCCTTTGTTTACGTACTGGTGCCCCCTCCCTCCACCCTTAGTTTTAAAATAGTTTTGGCCTTCTCTTCCCTTCTCAGCATCCTATCCAGTAGCTTGTCTGTTTTATTTGCTTTAATATAATATTTTTGTTTTAGGAACAGTAGGGATCTTTCTACCGCCTTGGCCGGTAATTTTTCCAATTGGCTCTTAATAGCCTTGTATTCCTTCCTCATCTGCCTTCTCGCGCCAACTCCTAACCGGGCCATTACATTCTTTAATTTCCCATCTGACTTTTTCCGCAAGCTTCAAATCTCTATCCCTGTAGGCCTTGATCGCAATGATGTTCCCCTAATCGTAGCCTTAAAGGCATCCCACCTCATCTGCAAAGAGGTATCCTCAGTTTTGGTGTCCCCAAAAAAGCTCACAATCGCTTCCCCCAACTCTTTAAAGTATCGTCTTTAAACAGGAAGGCCGGGTATCTGCATTACCAGAATCCTAATTGTGCAGATTTCCTGCCTATGGTCAGTGACACGGGTGCGTGACCTGATAGAGCTATCTATCCCACCTCTATGGCCAACGCCCTACCCAGGAGTGCCCGGGATGACCACACATAATCTATGATTGATGACGATCTATTGACTTGGGAGAAAAATGTAAATCCTGCCTTGTCCCCTTTATTTCCCCTCCATACGTCTACCAATGCTAACCTCTTCACTTTGTCTGCCAGTTCTTTTGACGGTTTTCCCTGTATTCCCTGAGTTTTCATAGACCTATCTTTATCTGGCTCCCAAGCCATATTAAAATCCCCAGTCAAAATGATATGTTCCTTTGCAAATCTCTCAAGCTTGGCCAGGGGTTGCTAGTGATTCCATCGACAACCATACCATTGACAAAAAAGCATAGAAAAAAAAAATGGAATGCATTTTTAAAAAAAATGTTTAATAATTTTTTTGAATGGGGGGGCGGGGTTCCCCCAACCTCACTTTTTTAAAACATGAAAACACATTTTTACTAAACTAAACCCTTTAACATTTTTTAAAAAAACACATTCAATGGGTTTTCTTTGATGCATTTTTTTCAATGGTATGGCCGGTCGATGCTTTGGATTCGATGCAATGACCGGATACCTAGCCGGGGAGTTTTGTATAAAGGTGGCATGTCGCGTGTTGGCTGCGTAAACAGTTGCTACTGTTTAACCCTCTTCCCTCCCCTTCAAATTCAGGGCTAGGTACCTTCCCGGGGTGTCTCTTTCCGTATCAGTGACTACGAGATCAAGGTTATCCCGGACCAGCACTCCTCTTTTCTTACTCTTGTCTGTAGATTGGTAAATTTGGCAGTAGCCTTGCAATCTTGGTCTGTCTCTATCTCGGGTCTGCGCATGGGTCTCTTGTAGTGTTATTATGTCCGGTCCCTCCCTCCGTAAGTATCTTTCCAGCTTTTTCCTCTTCAAAGGCAAATTGAATCCGTTGATGTTCAGGGATATAATACCTCACTTATTACGGTCATCCTGTCATGACCCTTACCCCTGGCCCTCACTGGCAAGTCCGTCTTCCAGTGAGGGCCAGGTCAAAGGCCTTAAAACCTCATCCAAGACTCTCTTGGAGTCGGTCCTGGCGCCATTGGCGCCAGGCTCATAGCCATCATGAAGACCAACATTAGAATGGGACTATTTACTTGGGACTATTTAACTTAGGGGGGGGGTTCAGCCAACATGGAGACACACACATAGCTCAGTTACAAGGAACTGAGCTATACGGTCTAGTCTTTTGGGTGTGGCAGGCCTGGGACTATTTTACCTGGACTACTTTACCTGAGACTATTTAAACCACACCCAAACAGCAGAACATGCTTTGCGTTATTCTGCTGTGGGCAGCGTAACACTCACCGTGTCCAGTTCTTTGATGCCAGCTTACCTGAAACCAAGGACCTGCAGAGAGAGAAAGAACACTACAAAACTTACCTGGAATAGTATCCTGTCTTCAATCCATCGCTGACTTCAGTTCCACTCACCTGAAGGTACGAACTCCATCATCCGGCACCGGATGCATCTTGGAATACCATAACCTGGAAAGAGAAGAAAGAAAGAAAGCATTAGTAAGCGTTTACTCACGTTTACTCCCGAACGAAGAAAGCCACACAATTCTTCTTACCTGGGTAGTCATCTCCTGGTCAGTATAATCGCTGGAACATCACGGCGCTCGGCGAGGAACATCGCGACCTGCAAGGAGTGAACAGACACAGGTTAGCAATATAAAAGGCGAAACAGCGTTGCGCATCGCGCATTACTCACCGGACAGCATCGCGCACCCAGCGCTTTCGCCTACCGGCCCATGCTCATCTTCAAACTGCATGACCACACCAAATTCCTTTTCCATACCTAAAAGGAAAGAAGCAAGACATTATTATTCGAACTAAGAGGAACATAAGAACTGCAAATAAAGACTGTAAAGCAGCAAACCTACGGAGTCGCAGCAGGCCTGGATTCCCACAGGGGGCTTGCACCAGTGAAGTAACTTGGTCGCTGCTCGCCCCCCACATCTACGCGCCCCTGCCACGAGGAGCAGGATGGAGAATCCACCTTTTACAATATTAATGTGAGGAGAAGGCCCAAGGGGGAGGAAGGAGTTGAGGCCAAGGGAGGTGGGAAAACAAAGACAATCTGGTATTGAATCCAGCTCTCCTATATTGCAGACCCATCTTTAACCAGAGGCCTTACCAAGGGACCAGGAGAGGGTTCGAGAGTTTAAATCATCCAACCAGGGCTGAGTGGCATCCCCGCGGATACCAGGTGAGCATAACAAATCCATTGTCAAGGATGTGATGACGTTTAGTGTGCCTCTACCCTGCATCCTGTTCGGACTTCCCTCTCTGCTTTTCCCGCTATGCCTCCCTTCCCACTTCCCACCCCTCTCCCTTCACTGGGAGAGCTCAACCGGTCTCTAGACCCCCTCTCCCCCGACCCCCAAATTCCCCCTCCCGGGAGTTGAGCCATTTACTACTCCCAGCGTGCACACCAGCGGGTTCTCCCCAACCGTTCTAGATTCCACCTCCACCCTTCCCCCGGGACCTTCAATGTCTACCTTTTGTATGCCCTCCTCAGGCTTGTAATACTGGTAGCCCTTAGTACCTTTTTGAATGTTGCAACAAGTGCTGTCCTTTGTCAGGGTTGCCCCCCCCCCTCTCCCGTTCTTCTCCTGAGTCCAGATCTTTCAGTTGAGGCTGGTATCCCCCCCCCCCCCCTTCTGACTTCTGCTTGGTTTCACTGTTGACCATTCCCAGCTCTTGGGAGCTCTATAGGCCCTTGCCTGTGGGTCCCCCAAGTCCCGCTCCTCTTCTTCAATACCCATAATTCTTGCTCCCTCTTCATAGGAGGTTATCTTGTGTTGCCTCCCTTGCCACTTAAAGACCATTCCAAACGGGAACGTCCAACCGTAATGAATGTCCTTTTCTCGGAGTACCCTCAGGACCGTGGCCATTTTCCTCCTTTTAGACAGGGTTGTTTAGGATAGGTCTTGGAAAAGCAGTAGTTCAGCCCCATTGCAGGTTATTTGTTTCGCTTTCCTTGCTATTTGCAAAAGTTATTCCTTCGTCTTGCAGGGCTTCCCAGACGTCTCTAGGTCTCACCCGTTCTTCGAGGCCCCACTCTGTGGATCCTGTCCATCCTCACTTCTGATCTTACCTCTACCTCCAGTAGGTCCACAAAGATGCCTTTTGACCACTGAATCGAGATATTTATCTTTGACTTCCTCTGGCAGGTTTTTGATTTGAATACTCAATCTCCTTGACCTATTTTCTAGGTCTTCTGTCTGGAGTTCAAGATTGTGAGTCGCATTAGCCAGTTGTTCCATCCAGATTTCTTTCTCGAGTCCTCTGTCAACTCTTGTATTGTTTTCTCATTAATGTCCACCCTTTCTTCCATTTTCTTCACATCCCTTTTTATATCTTGGAGAGCTGCTGCGGGGTCTTCTCACATCATGGTCATTTGCTTCTGGACCCTATCTGCTATTCTGTTCCAAAAGTCACTGAAGTATTGCTTGAGCAGTGACTGTGTCACGTTTTGATCCGGTTATTCTTCTGTTTGGTGTCCTCCTTGCTCTATTTGGTCCTGACCTTGTTGCCTTCCCAGGGGCGAACTGAGGTCTTTCCTCCGCATTCTCTGGATGTTGCTCTCTGGGTGTTTCCTGGGTCTCTTTGAGGCTGTTGGTGGGTCCATTGCCCTACTTTTAGACATTGTTGTTTGTTGCTTTTCCTTCTCGTTTCAGGTTGCCTTTCTGGGGTGAAACCGCCTGCCATCCAAGTAGCTTTCACTGTTCCCTTCCACTGTTATCGGAAGGGCTTTTCCCTCTGTACCTCCTCTAGATCCCCTGTGCAATCCTGCCGGATTCTGAGGGTTACCTTCTGCTTCCCACTCGTTCCGCCTCTCTGATTTGTCGATTCTGTGCCCTAGCACCTACAAACACACATGCTGAGTATAATCGATCAGGGGAATATATGGCTTCTCATTCTCCTCAACTTAAGTGCAGCATTTGATCTCTTGGACCATGAACAGCTTCAACGAGCACTAGAGAAGTTGGCTAATTGCTCTAAAGGAGCTACCCGTTGGTTGACATCCTTCTTAACATGCAGGATATCTAAGGTGCATTGGGGAGATGCATTCTCCTATGTAACCGCCATTCTTTGCGGTGTACCTCAAGGAGCCAGTTTATCACTGCTCCTCTTTAATCTATATCTAAGGTTCCTCTGGGTAGTTCTAGATGACATTGGTGCTTACTTTACCAACTGTGCTGACGAAACTCAGCTGGTGGTAGAGTTGAGTGGTGACTACATGCAGGATAGTGCCAAAGTGAAGACACTTATAACACAATTGAATCCTGGATGAACAACAATTGGATGTTCCTAAATGGCAATAAAACAGAGCTGATGGTTTTCGGTTCCCACCAAGCTCGGGCCAAACTGACTCCCCAATGAGAGTCCTTCTACATCAAAGACTCCACCATACAGGTAGTGGGTAAGGTGAAGACTCTAGGGATGTTTTTGGAATCCTCATTGAGTACAGAAGCGCAGGTTATGTATGCAAGTAAGAACTGTTCATACTACCTCCGGCTTCTCTGAGCAATAAAACCCTTTCTGAGTGAAGTAAACTGCATGACCATCGCTAGAGCAAATATACTGTCACGACTGGACTACAGGAACACACTACTGTTGGGGGCAAATAAACGTATAGCAAAATACCAACTAATGCAGAACAACACAGAATAGTTCAACAGAAATCAAAGAAAGAGCATATTAGCTGGGATAGAAGAGATCTGCACTGGCTGACTGTGGAAGGCAGGATACAGTTCAAGGCTATGACGCTGGTCCACAGATGTCTACATGGAAAAGCACCAGCTTACCTCAAGACAAAAATCACCCGATATGTACCGGGGCGCGCCTTGAGATCCAAAGCACATGGCCAGATCACTGTTGCACCACACAAGAGAATAAATGGCTTAGGCAAAGCCTTCCCCACAGCTGCTGCAACCAAATGGAACAACCTGTCCTTACATTTAAGACTTGAGTCCAAATATACCGCCTTTAGAAAAAAACTCAAAACCCACCTCTTTAAGTGAATTCTGTAAGGGTTACACCAGTTAGGCAGCTTCCTATCACGGTTATGCCATGTGTCCTGTCACCCTGTAAGGCCACTGTCTTATGTCTCTATGTTGTGCCCCGATGCCTGCAGGCTTACGAGGCGGTACAAGTAAATAAATAATAAAAAAAAGGGTCCACTATTTTCGAGGCGGGTCTGCCATTGAGAGGTGTATCCGTGTCGCACTGTTTCAAATCTCCTGCTTCTTTAGAATGGAGAAAGGGAGTGACAGCCCCCACCAACAGGGTTCTTCCACCTGCAAAATCAAGCGCCAGGGGAGGGAATTACTGCTTATTTGGGGTGATTAAGGTCCCGAGGTTCAGGAGAGCATCGGTCACAGTGCTCTCCAAGTGGTGTCCATGTTAGAATCTCTACAGAACACTTTTTAAGAATGGCACACAGCTATTCTAGGCAGGTACAACCTAAGGATGTAAAACTATTACATTTGCTTTTCAGATCAGTGGAACACAGACTGAGGTAAGCAATAACTCTTTAACTTATTTTGGAATGGCACACAGCTATTCAAGGTAGGTAAAACCCATACACTTTTAAAACGAGGTATCAGCAACTTAAAGGTAGGTATAAACCTAAGACACTTTTGCCATCTGTATAAAACAGACCAGGGAAAGCAAAACTCAATGTTACACTTTATGAATGACTCAATGTTATTCTAGGTTGGTAAGACCTAAGGCAGACTTATTCTAAACAGGCTGTACAGCAAGTTAGGGGAAGCAAGACCCAGTTGGGAAACGTATACACCGATTCTCTGAAAGTAATAGTTATTAAAAAATAGTGCCAACAGCATTACTTTTGGGAAAGAGGCACAACCAATTCACAGGTGAATGAATTAATCTCATATATACTTTTCAGAATGGCACAGCACACATTCAAGATAATAACTTTTGTAACTGTTCACTCTGAGTTGCAGTAATCAACTAACTCTTTCACAAGTACGTACACTTTTAAACACTTGTCATACTTTTCAAGGCAGAATCTGTTTCTTATCCAATCCTTCCCTATTCTATTGCATGAGTTCACTCAGAGGCAGAAGAGGGACTCTAGTGGTCTAGGTGCCAACTGTAGGCAGGGTGAGATGGGGATCTGTTGCAGGCAAAAGTCAGAGTTCCTGTGGAAGACTGTTCAAACAAGTAGTTCATTTTAAAGTTAGTTAGGGTCCAGGGACTTCAAAGAAGACACCCTAGGAAGATTCCAGCAGTGGGCCTGGGTGAACTGGATGAGTGGCCTCCCAATCACAGGAATCACCCCAAAGCTACACAGGAATAACCCCAAAGCTACACAGGAATCACAAAGGCTTAAAGTAGGTAAAGACCCCAGCCAACACAGTACCTTAGCACAGAAGGTCCACAGCAGGAGGACTTCAGGATCTGCAGCCAAAAACCCAGTTGATGGATTCCTTTGTCATGAAGATGGACGACAGGATTTTGGAAGGGATCAACAGAGAAGACTCCTAGCAAGAGTTTATTTGCGGCTGGGTGCAGCTCTCTGGTTTTGTGCCTTTTTTCATGAGCCAGGAGAAGACTGAATATCGCCGGTCTGATTCTTGTCTCTAATCTGGTCCAGCACTCTGATGAGGGGGACCTCAAGGATTCAGATCGTGTCTCTGGAGAGCCAGGAGGAGGCCACTAAAGTTTCAGTTCGATTCGGAATTTGGAATGCCATGCACCACACGATGGCTCGAGGTCCCAGGGTATTGGGGTATTGCGGCCCCTCAAGGTCGCAGCAAGACGTGGGATGGCTCAAAATGCAGGTCCTCTTCAGTTTAGTGGATCCCACTAGACTATGGATCGGAGTCATTGTTTTCAAAGTTCCAAGGTCGCTTGGAAGGAAGGGCTACAGCAGGCTCCGGTTACACAGCAGGCTCTTCCACGTTTTCTTCATCTTCCTCTTCGGATTTGGTCCACTGGTTGACTTGTCAGCAGTTTTCAGGTTCGGAGTATTTAACAGGAACTACAGCACAACTTATGCATTCTCTCCCTGCAGTTTACAGAACGGGACAGTCTGGTTGTTCCATCAGGACAGCCAGCCACCCATTGAGACTGGGCTCCTTTGAGGCAAGGTGGAAGACAAAGGGCTGCAGAGATTTGGATTTCCCCCTTCCTCGCTTCCTGCCTTCTCAGACACTTTGGAGCCTTGGAGGGGAATACAAAGAATTTGTGCCGAAGACAAAACTCCCACTGAGGTCGTCCCCGCCTAGAATGACAGTGGAAGACTTCAGAAACAGCAAGCACACAAGCAATGGCGAAAAAAGAAGGCTCCCACCGTTTTAGACTAAAAGTCATAAAGGTAAAACCACTGTCACCAGCCATTCATGTAAAGCTCGTAGTTGTAACAAAATGTTACCAGGTAAGTAAGAAAGGCAATACATTGTATCCCCCCAGCACTCCACATAAAATGGGGTGTGCTGGCTCACTTAAATACAATGTAAAGGGGGTAAAAATCCCACTTTACTACTTGGGAACTGTAGTTCACTCAAGTACATGGAAGAGAAATTAACAGGGTGCCAAAAGGGGCAACACAGCAGAAGCCCAAAGGTTGTAGGCAACTATAACTTGAACCATACACTATGTAGGGACGTAAAAAGGTCACCCATAAAAAGAGTAAAAGACTATGTGAGAGGGTAAAAAAGATTTCCCTTCACCTAGGGACAAGGTACAATAGTTACCTAGTCAAAGCAAACTGTTCTGGGGTTGACACAGGTCAGGAAGATATATCATTGATATGAAAATCTTACCTAACAAGGACACAATCCAGACAAATCACAAATAACATGCAGCACAACTTGGGAGAAAAAGCCACAAACTGTTCCACGCCTTCATCCGATCTTGCTCGTGTACAAGTGGCTCAATCAAGCTTTTTTTCATAGATGGGTGGTATTAATATGCTTTTCAGAACCAACCTTGTGGGAGGGTTCTGAGAAGCCAACCTAGTTTGTGAACACAGTATTTGACACCTAGTATAGTCCAACTATAAAAATACGGTAGACTGAGCATTAAGGCAGATTTAGGGAGATATGGGGTGTGTGCGTACAGTTGACCACATACAAAGCAATCAAATAATATATTCCACTGAGAAGTACAAAAATATACACATTAGGCCTTCAACACTCTAAGCACATAAAATTTAAGAAAAGATATACATCCCCCATAACACACTTAGATAGAAATTGATGTACACAGTTGGTAGACCGAAAGGTAAAGTACCTACACATTACACTTAAGCACAGTTTAGCAATTCAAATCAATGAAACAAGAGAAACTGAGTAAGTGTGAGAACAATGCATTTAAATGGTACCATGTGATTTCCCCACAGGTCATTTTTTTGCCAAAGCCTGGTTTCATGGGTCCAGCTTTGGTGCTGCATGAAAACACTTTACTGGGCTTGCTCAGTTCCTGTCTCTTCTCTGATGCAAGGGATACCACCACAGTCCTCAGAGGCACACGTCCCAATTCACTAGCGCATCTCCCTCGTATCCTGCAGGTGTCACCTCAGAAACCACCGGTCTCCCACCTGCCCTGCTCCCAGTGGTCCCAGGACTCCACCTCCTTTCCCTATCTCGACCTACGTTGTACCCCCCTGCCATCCTATTTCCCCTCGGCCCCCAGCCCGTTCCCTTACCATGTCGGCCTGCCACTTCCATGTTTCCAAAGACATGCGAGAATTTGAGCATGCACTAATCCTAACAAGACGTTTGTGAAAGGCAGCCTGTTAGCCATATATTTTCATAGAAAGTGGGCTGATCGATTTAAAACAATAGCAATATACTCTGCTTAACCATATAACACCTACAGCTTCATCATTCTATCCATGCCAGCACGGTAGGCCTTGTGCCACAACAGTCAAAGTTCTAGATAAGTACCTGAGAGGGGAACTGGACATTTAAAAGTCCCCCTAGAACAAGCTTTGGCAAACCCAATAGGTTGGTAGAAGTTGCAGAATTAACAGATAGGAAGACGTTTTAGAGGTAATTTTTCAATCGCGCCACACTAGGGGTTGCACTGGGGGAAGACCCCCGACTAAAATGACAGTCCAGAAAAATCACAGATAGCATGCAGCTTAACTAGGAGAAAAAGCCAGAGACTCACAGCCAGGCAAGAGAGAATGAGGGTGTGGACTTTACGCCGATACAATCCCTATAGTGGGAGAGGGGTGTGAAAACGAGTACATACATTTATACCCCTTTGTCTGATTGCTTAGTGACCACCCTTGGGGTACTCTGAATTGCTGTGGACACTTACTGCTGTCAGTAATTTTATCAAGGGAGGTCCAGGGGGCGCAGGTGCTGTGGCTGAAGTTGTTGTTGGGATGTGGTTTTACTGAGTGGCAGATCCAATGGACTGTGAGCTGAACAGCCAAGGCACTTCCCTAAGGCGCCACAAAGAAAAGGGGATGGAGAGAGAAGGCAGGTTGCAGAGTGCGCAGAGCGGGAAGCGTACTGGTGGCAGAAGAAATCCCACAAAGGTCTGTGGGAAGAGAAGCATGCCAAAAGTTAGCTGGAGGCATATGGGGCGTTCGGTGAGGAGCTTTGGTCAAGAGAAAACAGATAGTGCACAGCGGAGACGTGTGTGGAGACGCAGTCCTGAAAAGCAGCACCACTAATGGGGAGCCTGCCCCTCGCAAGCATCTCAACAGCTGCACGAAGAGCCGGTGATTCAGCCTTATAGTGAAGGGGGCCTTGGGACGTGCAGTTATGCTGATAAGCATATAAAAAATACTTTTGAATACCAACCTAATAGAACAAAATGGAAAAGGCGAATGTGATTCAATTTCCCTGACGTGAGATGGCAGTTGGGGGGGTGAATGCGGGGGGGTGTTCCTGGAAACCGCTTTGCCTAAGCCAAGATACCTTGCCAAAAGAACAGGGCAACTATGGTGCAATTCTTCTGATTTAAGTGGCTGGTTGGGAGATACTTGAAATAAGCATTGCCAAGAGTCAAGAGAGATTGTTAAAAGGAAATCCAAAATCTCCAATATTGGATGGTGGTTTGGAGGAAAACTGTACAAGAAACAGTTGAAACAGTTGAAAGTAATAAAAGTGTACTAGTGAAAAAGCACCATTGTGATACTTAAGGAGAAAGTGAGTGTGCAGAGAAGCCTGATAAGATATCAGGTAGTGAAGCCTTTTTGGACAAGGATACCTGGCCGGAGAGTACACCAAGGGATATCAGTGAGCCACAAAAGGGGATGTTCCTGGCAGGGGAGTAAACCAGCATATCAAGAGTTTACAGTTGATGAGTTTCCTGGCAGCAGAGTGTACCGCGAAACTCACTTTGAATTGGTATGTTGAAAAGAGATTTGTTAATCTTAAATTCCTGTTTCCTTTAACCATTTTGTCAACCAGAAACTTGCAAAAGACGTGTCTTTTGCCATACCTGAACCTCTATTCATAAAACATTTGTTTTGCCATCCTGAAAAATAGGAAAGTCTTTCCTTTACCTTATTCAAACAAACACTGTGGACAATATACTTGTTTTGCCATTCTGAAAGATCAGGAGAGACTTCCTCTTTTCCATATCAGTCTCATGGAAAGAACATGTGTTTTGTCATCTTGAGGAGAGTATTAGGAGATGGAGACATTTGTAATGTCTGTAAGAGACTGGTCTTGACACAGAATATTGTGAATAGTTTGCTTGAAATAATCCAGGGGAAGGGAATCAACCCTTGGATAAAAAGTGTTTTGTTGAAGTTATATGTTTGAGTTATTGCATTTTCTCTTGAGAGAAATTTTGAAAGATTTACCTTGCACATTTTGTTTGTATGCATTAGTGTGACGGTCAGATTGAGTTTGGACACCAGGTCATCCTGCTTTAGATTTAGTTTCATAGGAAGGGACATTCTTGTTAGGAAAGGGAAAGTTGGGCCTTTCTCCAAACCCCTTTCTATTAATAAAATGGCTTATGTTGAGAACGATACCTTTTTGTGTCCTCCTCTCATTTCTGACCCCTCACAGCACCAGGAAGGACAGGGGGGTAGGAGCGACAGCCTCAGCAATCTCTGTGAGACACAGGATGCACGTGCAGCGGCGGATGGCCCCCCAGACATGGCGATTAACAGGGAGGAACAATTGCAATGCTTACAAGATTTCCAAAACAAATTGATGGATTCCCTGCTGGCGCAATTTGCCGACATGAAGGCGGCCATGGAGCAACCCTTGCAGGAGATGAAAGGTGAATTAGCCAGCCTGGGTGCACGTACTGATGCCACCGAAAACGCCATACAGAAGCTGATGGATGACGCTGCTGGAAAACCTTGCCTGAGTAGCACAGCATTTGGAAATGCAGTGTGAAGACCTGGATAATCGCTCCCGGATGTTAGTATTCACATTAAGAATCTGTCGGAGAACATCGAAGACAAAGACTTGAAAGAGGCAGTGCAAGACGGCTCCAGAGACATTTTCAGAGAGGGCCCAGAAGTTGTGATTCCAATTGACCGAATACACAGAGTGGGCCCCAAGAGGAGAGAAACAGACGCAAGAACAAAATGTGTTGGCAGCGCTATTCAATTATAACCAGGCGGAATGAATCCTGTACGCCTCAAGAACAGCCAGGGCTCCAAGGCTGAATGGCAGTGAAATCCTCTTGTTCCTGGATATAGCGTAATCGGCACTAATTAAAAGCTGGACGATGGGCCCATTGACAAGGGCTCTCATACAAAATAAAATACAAATTACATTCCCATTTGGGCTCCTGTTTACATGGCAAGACAAACTGCATCGAGACGCGACCTGCAAGGAGGGGATGGCCACGTTGCAAATACACGAGGAGGACTACCAGGGTACAGCACCGGACGGGAGTCTGGCCGCCCCAACAAGGAGGAAACCATGGGAATGGGTAAAGGTGTTGAGATAGGACAAGTGAGAACTGACCCGAAGAGACATCAACAGTAAGTCACAGAAGGGCTAGACTGAACCACGGGAGGAGGACACCCACTTCCCAGAGAAGACAAGAGATGCTAGCCTGAAACAATTGGAGTGTGGCAAAGGAACTGGTACACCAGGCACACTGCTCTACAGAGACTAAGACCACCTCTTGGAAAGCAAATTATCAGAACAACGTGAGACACAGATCGTATCTCTAAAACGGCTGTCCCACGGGAGGGGAGGATTGGGGGCCACTTGGTTTATAGTGGGGGATAGCAGCTTCCCTACACAGTATCTCTCGGTTTGGCAGATGAGTCAATTCCAGGCGTATGGAACCCCTGGGCTCAATGGGAACTGTCTCTCACACCAGGGGGGAGTGTTGAGGAAATTGGGGGGGAACAACGGGAGGAGGGACTGGGGCTAAGGGGAAGGGGAGTTCTTTGGGGAGAGTTTGGGGAAGGGGGAGAAAAGGATCCACAATTGAGTATGTACAGTACAGGTTTAAGGCAAGGAAGGCGTCTAGACATTCTCACACTAGGTCTGCACCCTTCTACGCACAGGGGCAGGCAACACATGATCCATATTGAATGGTTAAAAGATGGGACCGCATATTAGACCCCCGACAAACAACGTGAGTGGTTTGAATAATCCCGTCAAAAGAAAAAAACTAGAACAGTATCTGCGAGATAACAACATCCAGAGATTATAGCCCTCCAAGAAACCCACATCTGTAAGGAGGACAGGCTAAGGTTAAGACTAAAAGAGTAACCGGCGCTGTATCAGTCCAATGCAAGGGGAATGCGAGAGGAAAATGGGCAGCACCCTCATAGCATTTACATAAACACAGGACCTAGCTATTATAGATGCTAAGGAGACATGGGTGGTAGATTCATGTTTGTTAAATGTAAGCTAGGGACCATAGCCTCGATAAACGCACCAAACATATGCCAGGATAGTTTCCTCAGATCAACACTGGCCATTTTAGAGACATTTGCCTGGGGGGGGGGGATATAATCTTGATGAGCAATTTGAATATAGCATGGGATCCTCAAAAAGACTGCAGTGCAAAAATGTATCATGGCAGGTGTCACCCTTGCAAGCGCTGAAACCTAGAACAGACAAACTGCCATTAAAAGATGTTTGGAAAACGCTTAACGATTCCCTTGATAAACGTTCTATTCACATGTCCATTGCACCTTTTCGAGAATAGTTCATTTATGGGTATCCTCCACAGTACTGGGCAGGATCACACAAATAGACTTGAAGTCTATTCTCCTTTGAGAACATGCCCCTCTGACTACCATACAACAAGAGTCGACCTAATAATCTGTGGCGCTGGCCATTTCTGTCTGAGATTTTCAAAGATATGGTTTTAACGGGAGAAATAGGGGATAACAGTATAATACAACGAAAGTGGTGGAGGCGACAGTTTGGGACGCCGTTAACGCAATTATAAAGGGGCACCTTATAGCAGTGACAGCCATGAGGGCCAAACACCTACCACTAATGCAGGATGAGTTAGAGGCCAAATTAAAAGAGAACATGGCACGTATGGTGCAAGATTCAAGCACTACAATTAAACAGGAATGTAGAAGTGAGAGCCCAACAGGATATCCTATACACAAGGAGAGCGGAATGGGCCCTCCTGTATGCAAAAAAAAAACTATCATGTGAAGGCAAATGAAGCAGACAGTTTGGCCCTTTTCCTCTTGAGGTATCTGGCTAGCAATCAGACAATAACCTAGATCAACAACCGGCAAGGTGGTGTATCTATGTCCACCACGGGCATAACAAAACAGTTTGTTGAGTTCTATTCAGACCTATAATCTTCAGAGTCCCTGATTCAGGAGAAACAAGACACCTACTTACAAACATTACCCCTCCTCAAAATTACCCAGCAAATTAGGGAACTACTAGAGGCAGATATATCAGAGGAGGTGGTGTCCCAGGCTATTCTGACACTACCACTTAGCAAGGCGCAGAGCCCCAATGGATATTCTGCAGCTTTCTGTGAGAGCTTAAGGGCAACACGAACACCCAAACTGACTACCTTATACAACCAATTAAGGACAAAGGGCAAGATCTCTCCCACAGTGGAAGAGGCCAAGATGGTGCTCTTTTTAAAACCTAACAAAGACCTGACTCAATGTGGTTCATATCGACCGATCGCATTGATCAATTTGAACGCAAAAATATACACCTAGGTATTGGCGAACAGACTCAAGGCCCTACTCCCGATCTAATCGAGCCAGACCAATCTGGATTAATAAAAAATACAGACCTTTGACACTATCAGGACAGTCTGCCACCTGGTAGAAAAGGTCTCCAAGAAAAACCTCCCAGCCATTCTACTAGCACTCCACGCTGAAAAATCATTTGACCGGGTGGAATGGTCGTTTTTGTTTCAAACTATGGAATACATGGGTTTTGGCCCCAGATTTATTCGTATGATTAATGCGAACTATGTTAACCCAACTATAGGGTTATTTATAAATGGATCCCTGTCCCCATCGGTAAATATTAGAAGAGGTGCGAAACAGGGTTGTCTGAATTACTGTTACCACCACTTGGTCCGGCGGAATTACTGCCGGATTACAAGTGGCGGTGGCAGAGTTAATCCCCATTTATTCTGAGTCCATTATATCGGGCATTTTTGGTGGAATTACCGCCACAGTAATTCCGCCCATTTTGCCAATTTTTGCCAGAAAGTTGGGGGATTTACCTCCAGCAAATCCCCCACTCCAGGGCCGTACTCGTGGTATGGTGGCGCAGGAAAAGTGCCAGTAATTCCGTTAACGCCGATTTATTTTTTTTGCCTGCACTGCCATACTTGTAATGAGGCCACATATTTTTCCAGGCTTTGCTTGTCAAACTCCCGCAGACATTCTTCAAATCGCTCCAGAAATTAATAGTAGCATTTATATGGAAGAAACAAAAACCCACAGTTTCCCTCAGGGTATTGATGGCCTTCCGTGACAAAGGGAGTTTGGCTCTCCCAAATCTCTGTACATATTATGTGGTGGCCCAAATCAGGATCATAAGAGAGTGGTTTACGGGCACCTCTGACAAAATATGGTGTAGAATGGACAGGGTGGTAGTAAGGAAATTGCTAGACTAAATGTTATGGTTGCCCTATGCGGATCGGCCAGAATACATGCATGCAAGCACAATTGCAACCCTGGTGGAGGAACTATGGGAGGAACAGATTAAAAAGAAAGGGATTACCTCGTTCCCATCACCATTTACCCTGATATTCTAAAATCTTTAATTTGCACTGGCACTGGTTGGGGAGCATATAAACAGTGGAAAGGGAAGGGATGCTTGAGAGACACAAGGTCAGGACATTACAATGTCTGACCAATGCAAAATGGATTTTGGGATACAATAAAAGGAAAGGTTTAGATACTCACAGCTTCAACACTGGTTGGTTAATCCATTGGTGAGGGCAGCAGCCACTAGTCCCCTCACACCACTTGAAAAATATATCACCACTAACCCATGGGATAGAAAGCTGTGATCAGCTCTCTATAAATTGCTATCAGACGACCCCGCAACACCACTTGGTCATACACAATGCAATGAGAAGCAGCTCTGGGGCATTCGTTTCAACTAGGGAGTGTCTATGGACAGACATCCCTAAAATAACTAGGGCGATGTAGATCTGGGTGATGTGGTTGAAAGTGATGATAATGTGGCATTACACCCTGGTCAAGTTACATAGATTCTACCCAAATGTATCTCCTACGTTGGCAGGGAGGTGGGGGGAGTATGGGGGCTGGTGACATATCTGGTGGTCCTGGCCCAAAATAAAAACATTCTGGGCTGCGGTGAACGACCGGCTGGGGGAAAGTTCTGAACACAGAGGGATAGGGGAATGGAGCAGTGTTAGGTAGAATCCTATGCAGTTCCCTTAGGGAGCACTACAACAGATTACGACTACAGGTATATGCAATAAATCCCCTTTGGTATCAGTCTGTACCACACAGATTTAATTGGTAGCTCTGGCTGAGCAGTCAGACTTCTCTCAAGAGGGAGATGAGCAGTATTCGGGGTTTACAAAATAGGACTACAGTACTATGGAACAAGGAAACACTGACCAAAGCTTTGTATCGAAAATAATATATAGATCTATTTTACACACTCTTAAGTCAACACACATATCACTATTATTAAAGTAAGTTAAAACAGTCAAGAAAAGTATACACAACTCCCTATTTAAATTGTAGACAAGTTTGAGCAAGAGTGAAAACTGAGCAAAACGGCACAGTGTAAAACCAAACAGAAATGGCACTTAACAACTTCTTCAGAGGGAGGGAAAGGACAGGTTATACAGGGTTAGACTCCTAAACACACCAGCAACACTTCCCAATTGAATTGCGAACAAGTTAGGCAAGGCAGTACTTTAGTACAAGCAATACTTAGGTGAAAACCGAGCAAAATGGCACTTGAGCAATATTTAAAAAAGGGAAGGAAAGGTGGCTATAAGAGTTTAGGTGCACCAACAGATTTCTTGAGGAAAAGCAACCTACAGAAGGCAGTTGTAACAGATTTAGCCAGAGTCAATAGGCTTGTGCCAGTGTCACTGGTGCAGGCAATGTGCCCAGGATGAAACTGTTCTAGTAGCTGCAGTCAAGTCTTTGTTTAACGTTTTGAAAAGGCGGTTGCAGAATGTAAAAAGACAATGTCAGACGATAGGGGCGGCCAACCCAGAAGGTAAGTAAAGGATTTAAAACACCTTTAGCCGTACCCAGCGAAACGGGAGGCCTGGCAGAACAATGTACCTTAAAAGTGGAAGAGGCTCCTGCAGTGACGGTAGTTCCTGCAGTTCGGGAGATCCAGCAGAGGAAGAGAGGCTCTCGTTGTGGAGGAAGGTTCGAGTCACTGCACTGTCCAGGGATGAAGCCAGCCGCGGTGATGCCAAACCAAATAAAAGGTACGCTCCTTTAAATCGCGGTCGTGGTGGACGGGTGCCTGGCTATCCGGTCTCCTAGTGCTGGGCACTTGCGATTCGACCAAGGCAGGTCCTGGAAGGCGATTGGCAAACTTGTTGGCCCCACCAGCTCAAGGGAAGGAGACTCTTGCAGGTGAAGATCTTCTCGGGTCATTGGAGAAAAGTGGTGAGGATCTGCAGGTTTCTTGGTTCCAGTAGCAACGTCTTGTCCTCCAGTCCTCTGAGCCCTGCTTTTATGCAGAAACCCCCCATTCATACAGCCTAGCTGTCACTCACACAGCGGCGTGGTTATCCTGGTGGGATACCCCCCCAGCCTATCATGGCAGAGTGCGGCTTGGGTTGCCTAGGTAACCCTGTCCAGGTTGCCTATTCCCCCTCCCACACATCCTCTCTACCCCAGACTCAGTGGCGCCAAGAGGAGGGCTTCTGTGCAGAAGCCCGCCAAAAGGACGAACAAAGGATCCCCGACCTGGGTTAGGATTTCAGAGAAAGACACGAGAAAGAAATATTATCAAAGATCTGGCAATAAAAACCTACCGGAGTAAAGTTAATAATCAAATAAACCGGCGGTATGTTGGAGGCTGTCAGTAAAAGTGGTACTCGAACAATGGGAAAAATCCCATAGGGAAATATTCGCGGTTGAATGTTTACGGTAGTAACCACTGCCACCAGCCAGAAACTTTGGAGATAGGGACTGTACGGTACCCTCTCGAAAATGAACGCCAGGGAAAAACTATGAACCCTTGCCAGTACCTCCATAGTAAGATGGGTTGTACTGGTTTTGTTCACAACTATTGACTAGTAAGGTCAATGGGGACTTTACATGCTCTGGGAGACAGTAGTCAGTCCCAGGGTCTGGAGTCTGTTTGGGGTTCACTAGGACACCCCTGTATTACTGCACTGAGGGTGCTGTGTAACACACATGTAAAAAAGATACCTATGTGGGTGAGAAAAACCCCATAGACCATATGCACAAAAATAGCCCAAAAGACACATCAGCAATCTAAGAGTGGGAAAAAGAGTCTCACTCTTAGCAGGAGAAAAAAAAACCCTTCCAATCCAGCAAAGCTGCTGGGGGACTCTATAGGTAAGGGAAATTAGCCCTAGAAGAGAATTCTCCCTAACAAGCAGGGTATCGTAGGCCTTGAACAAAAAGACATGTCTCATTACGAAAGGAAGGCTTATGTGATATTGTCCCTAGCGGCGCTACTGGTGGTAGCCCAGACATGGAAGCAGATGGATCTGCCAGGAGAGCATGACTGGATGACCAAGATATGGATTTTTGTATCCCTGGAAAGGATGACTTGCACTCTTCAAGGTGAACAAGCTCTTTTCATACAGAATGGGGAACAATACTATCCTACATAACAATTATAGAGAGTGGGGTGGCTAAGTGGCCATGAAGTAGGACGTGTTTCCTATGCAGCTCCTGTCGATCCGAGATGATCCTGCGAAGCTACGGAGTTAACAAAGAACGTTCGGGCTCAGAAATGTAATGCGTGATGTATGAAGGTGCTGCGTACGTTCAGAATTAAGCTGGTGTCTGATGTGAGTGTGATACTAAGTTGCAGGTCGATGGCAAGTTTGTTTCCATTGAGGCGACACCGAAACAAGATGGCCGGTGCAACCGAACAAAAGACTGATAAGTAATTGCAGGTTACTAAAAGGAGCAACTGTGAGCAGCAGGCGAAGTGATGAACGGCCGGCTGGAAGCTTGGGAGCAGGTCCATGATTGGAGACGTGAACGCGCTTAGATATTGTATCAAGTGTGAAATATTGTAACAGTTGCAGCCTGGACGATACGGCAAAGCCAAGCAGCGAGACAGAGAGGGTGGAAGGAGCCGGTGCCTCACACAAGCGAGGGGCACAAACAGGTGGACAACACTGTCACTGGGGAAGGAGCCCCCTCGAGGTGTGCTGAAGTGAGGGCAGATGCGCAGGGACCGTACGAACAACATACATGAAGCTTCCCACGAGCAGAGAACCACAACAGCGGCTGGGAACGCGCCGGCGCATATCAGGAGAGCCACAAGAGTCTGAGCAGAGGTGCTACAGCAGTACAGAGGAGCGTGCAAGGCTAAAACCGGAGAAGAGGCTCCCAGACTACAGGCAGAGCAGGTGGGTAGCCGCTTGCCTGTGGAACACCGAGGACGCTGTGCTCCTCCGTTGCATATCTAGATTCTGCATGGAAGCGTGTTCACTTCCGACAAAGGTGGCCGAAACATGTTCAGGATTGGATAAAGTAGAATTCAGTGCCCCAGCTGTGCTGGAACACGCAGGGTCACCTATGAACTGCCACAATATTCAATACGAGGAACTCATATTCTACAGGAAGTCCTGGTGGAACGGAGTCCATTATGGCAGTTTACACAAGTAGCAACCTCCCAAAGTAAGCATAGGGAAGACCGGGCGTATGGAGCACAAACCACTTTGTGGGCATGAGTCCAATAGGGCCACCATTGACCTAAGCATGCATCATCAGTTAATTAAGAGGGCCACAGAAGGAGGGCATACGGCAAACGTGTCAAGCACCTAGATACAGAGTGTTGCCTGGTGTAGATGCGAAACAGGAACTAATCACCTGAGGCCTCAACTGACTAGTAGACCAATAGGGCACTGCCCTAAGAACAATAATCACACTATTGGCCAGCAGACAGACAGCTGGGTAAGGAGAACACAGAGAATATGTGGAGCCATTGAAGGCTCTAGAACGGAAACTGGAAATGCAGGCACCGGAAGGCCACAATCCTGGTTGGATCTCGGGGGTAAGAGGGTGCTGGGCTCAACTGACCTGATGGTAGGAAAAGGCAACAAGGCGAAGGGCAAGCAGACCAACATGGAAGCCTTTGCAAAGGGTTCTGAGGGCATGGTGGAGGACAAAAACAAACACAGCAAAATGGGCCAGACCAAGGGCCACAAGGATGCTGCAGATCAGGGAAAGCAACAGATCCTAAATGCCATTGCAGCATCACAGGCCACTATAGAATCCAAGATTGATGAAGTCAGGATAGACGTGGGCCTGTTGCAGCAAGATGTATGTGGGCTGGCGGAGCACACGTGCCAACTATACGGTGAGTAAGATGATGTCCAAAGAAGTTGACATCCTACAGCAAAAAGTCAAGTTGTTGGAGGACGATGCAGAGGGAAGAGGGAGGTGCAATAACATAAGGATTGTGTGCCTATCGGAGGTAACGGAGGAATCCAACCCCACCAATTCTATATAAAACCTACTGCTGCAGGAACTGGGTGCTGGAAACTTGACTCAGTGGTTCACTATAGAGCGTGCACACCGCTCCTTGGTAAGGAGACCACCTCTAAGAGCTCCGCCAAGGCCTATAATTGATAAGGTCTTCAATAATAAGGACTTAGAGAAGATTTTAGCATTCTCTAGGAATGGTGGCGACATAAAGCGGGCCTCTGCAAAACTGGCTATATACCCGGATTACACCTTTCAGGTTAAAAAAAAGCTGTGCACAATTTATCACCACGAAAGTGAGACTGAAAAAGGCTGGTATCAAGTATAAGCTGATCTACCCTGCTAAGTTGAAGATTCTTCACAGCGGCAAGGCCCTGTTCTTTGAGACGCCATTTTAAAGCACAAGACTGATGGACAATGTGAAGGTTTCACAACTCGACGAGTGAGCACAGGAGAGAATGATGAAATGAAAGCCTGGAGGCAGCAATGGGACACCTTTAAAGATAGGAACATTTAAACGCTAGCGGATTTGCTGTGACGTACCACTGTGGAACAAAAGAGACAAGATGTGTGATATAATTCTGCAGCTGCTTATCGCAGGAGCAATAGGACTGAGACACAAGAAGGGAGACCACCTACTATCCCATATCCTTTTTACAGGGTATGCTATTGTACCCACCCATTGGACACCAGAAGCCCCGGATTTGGCTGGGGGTTCGAGGAGCAGAAGCGGGATGAATCTAAGCAAGCATGGCATTGCTGGACATTTACAGTTTGGGAAAGTTTTGTTATTTGTTGGGGGGAGGGTGGAACGGTTACATGGGAGGGGGGAAGCCTGTCACTATTGGGAACACACTACGCATTACCCCGGCTCGTTCGGAGGGTAGATCCAAGGTCCCGCCAGAATGGTGGAAACTAGCGCACGATGGCTGAAGGTGATAATTATGACCTGGAATGTCTGAGGTATCAATAACTATGTCAAACGCCAGAGGGTGTTTACGTATTTAAGAAGGCATAAAGTTGGGATAGCGCTATTGCAGGAAACACACTTGAATGCACAGAAACATAAGAAATCGGCCAGCACATGGGAGGGGGTGGGAGATGATGGTGGGTTCCACATATTCAACCATACGCAAGAGGAGTCTTAATATGGGTGAATCCAGCTATCCCATTAAGTGTTGAACACTAAGGAGGATGAAGAGGGTAGGATGGCTAATTTACATGGTATGTTTGAGAATCGGGAAGTATGCATAGTAAATAACTATGTGCCCGGGGGCGTGGCTTAGCGGCCGATGTAGTGAGACGTGCTGCCGAGGAGCTCCGGAGTCTCCCCACAGAGACAGGAACACCTGCTGCCCACCCGGCAAAGCCCCCGGAGGAAACCGGGCGGTGAAAAAGGAGATAGACCGCCGGAGGGGAATCGCCCTGCGAAATCAAAATGGCGGACGCGCGAGCTGTGGGAGGACCCCGGCTGCGTAATACAGAATGAACCGGTGAATCCACAAGGGAGGGACACAACACGTGCATAACCAAGAAACCAGTGCAGGGTAGACCCTAGCCTGAGTCAACCCCGCGGAGAACGGCGCGGCCGGTGGAAGTGGGACGTGGAAGCGGGAAGGCCCCTGACACGGTGAGGCGACATACGCAGCAGGGACGGGAAGGCCTGAACCCGAAGCGATGCCCGCAACGAGGGCCTAACGAATACACCCGCCGGAAGAGTGCAATAATCCCAATATAAGGAGAGACCCGTAAAACACCGGGAGCAGGGCGGCGGAAGAAGCAGGGGCTACGGCATGTGGAGCGCAGCCAAGACTGGTACCGGCGACGCAGGCAGAGGGCGGCTCCCCCGCGATGCCGAACAAGAAAGCGGAGGGGAAAACCAAGCAAGTAAACATGGAGACTTTTACGACGGCGTCCGGACACAAACTGTCGCCGTCGGCGGACAAATCAGCAGCCGCGAATGACACGTCGCGCCCAGTGGAAACCGCCAACGAAGGCACGATACTGGAAGCAATCGCCTCCATGAAAGAATCGCTCGAAAACAAAATGGACACAGCAATCGGGGCCCTGAAAGCATCTCTAGAAAATAAACTGGATACAGTAATGGTAGATGTGGGCCTTCTCCGCCAGGACGTGAGGAACCTAACAGAAAGAGTGACGGCGACGGAACAGCAGGTGCAGCAAAATATGGCGGGGGTTGCGGTAATGCAGACACAGATGTCGGAGGTACTACAGAGAATTAAGGTTCTAGAAAGGAGACCAGAAGACGCAGAGGGGAGAGCGCGGAGGAACAACATCCGCATAATTGGAATTCCGGAAGGTGAGGAGGGCAAAGACCCCACTGAATACGTCGAGAACATGCTCCTCCAGGAGGTCGGAGTAGGTGCACTATCCCAGGGCTTTGTGGTAGAAAGGGCACACAGAGCCCTGACTGGAAGACCCCAACCGGGTGCCCCCCCCCCCCCCAGAGCGATGATTGCTAGGATCATGAACTACAAAGACAGGGAGAAAATACTAGCGTTCTCAAGGAGGGCGGGGGGGATCATCAGGAACTCTTCCACGATCACAATGTATCCGGACTATACAGCCATGGTACAGAGGCAACGGGCACAGTTCGGCCCAACAAAAGAATCCCTCAGGACCGCGGGGGTGAGAGACATGCTCCTGTTCCCCGCTAAACTCAAGATGATACACCAAGGCAAAACATGTTTTTCGACTCCACTGAAGAGGCCCACAGTTGGATGGACTCACAAGGCTTCCCCTAGCTGAGGCAGAGAAACGCTAATAATCCTGGAAATAGACCCCGATGAGAAGTAACAAAGGAAACCTGGAACAAGAAAATAAGCATTACGTAAGTTAAAAGAAGCTAGCAGTAAGCATGGAGGAGCAATCGGCCCCACTTTAGCTGCATTGGCTGAGAGAAGCGGCGCCCCCGAGAAGAATGAACTATCAGTTTGGATGTCAGTTTTAAGGCATCACGCTGCGACGAGTCTGCGCCCATTACAGGAGCATGGCGAGAGAAGCGGCGGAGCCCGAGCAGGGGGAGGGTGGCTAGGCGTTAGTTTTTCAGTTTTTGTTGAAGTTATGGACGTTGAATGGAGTGAATGGGCAGTACAAGGCACAAACTACGGAAGGATTATTGTAAAGAACACTGAAATAATACAGACAATAAGCGACCGGAGCAACATGGGACAGGACCCATGTGACAGCAGCAGTCGCTGCATCAAGAGGCATAGATCCGGGACCGGGACACTGAGGGAGATGGGCACGAGAGGAATAAAGCGCAGGGTGCAAGGACATGGCAGTGGGACAATGAAGCCAAGCAAACAAAGGATTTGTATTTGTTTTATTTGTATAGCGCAAACCAGGCCCGGAGGCTACCGGGCGCATATCTTGAAAGCAATGGTTACATAAGTTGCATACAGTGATTACATGACAATCAATAAATATAGCAAAGAAGGCATAGGTAGGTAGTACGATACATGATTTGTCGATTACAACCAGACAAAGGTTATCTCATCACGTTTCAGAGTGTAGCTCGGGCATTGGAGGAGACTAGCCAACATTTGGCTCTGTGTTTGAATAGGTTGAGGGAGGGGAGGTTTCTGATAGTCAAGGGGACAGTGTTCCACACTTTAGCTGCCAGGACTGGGAAGCTAGATCCACCAGCTGTTTGGAGCTTGTATCTCGGTATCAGTAAGCTCTGGTTCAGAGTAGATCTAAGTGAGCGAGCTGGGGTGTACAGCGAGAATAGAGAGGAGAGATAAGTGAGGGCCAGGTTATTCATACATTTGTATGTTAGGGCGAGCGATTTTAGTGAGATCCTTTGGGTGACAACCAATGAAGGCTCTTCCTGGTATCCGAAATGTGTGCGGATCTGGGGATGTTGAGGGCTGCCCTGATGGCGTTATTTTGTATGATCTGGAGCTTGTCTAGGTTACCCTGATTAGTGCCCTGGTACAGTGCATTACAGTAGTCCAGTTTGGACATGGCCAGGGTCCTAGCAAGGGTAGTACAGTTGTGCGTGGAAAGAAAAGGGCGACATGCTGTGATCAACTTGCAGGTATAAGCGGCGGCCGCAACTGCATTGGTTTGTCTGTGAAGGGAGAGGGTGGAATCGAGGTAGATTCCAAGCATTTTGGTATCTTTGGAGACTTTTATTAGGTTTCCATCGATGTTAAAGGAACTAAACATAGGGTTCAACTTGTTTAGTCTTTGCTGAGTACCTAGGATGAGGAGCTCTGTCTTGTCATCATTGAGACAAAGCTCATGTTGGGCCATCCATGTTTGAATGACGTGGTAAACGTCATTTAAGGCTTTAGAATCTACTGTGTAATCACCCGTGATGGGGATGAGTATCTGGGTGTCATCAGCATAATTCGTGTAGGTGACACCCAGATAGTCAAGCACATCAAATAAGGGTTTAGTAAATACATTGTAGAGGGCAGGGGATACACACGATCCTTGGGGGATGCCGCAGGGGACTAGTGCAGGGTCAGCAGCGGAGGTGGGCGAGAATACCCTCATCTGTCTGTTATCCAGGAAGGATTGAATCCAGTTTGTGGCCGTATCTGAGAAATGAGCTGCAGTTTTTAAATTGTGACAGAGGATTTGGTGATTAACCAAATCAAAGGCCACAGATAAGTCTAATAGTAGTAACATGGCTAGTTTACCTTTGTCTTTGAGATCCTCAATTTGGGTTTTGAGATCGAGGAGGGCTGTCTCCGTACCGTGCTTAGGTCTGAAGCGAGATTGTCTCATGCCTAATAGGTTGTTTGATTCCAGATAGTTCTGTATCTGTAGGAGAGAGGAGATCCTGGAACCGGATGAACTGACGATAGCCACCTGGAATGTGAGAGGACTCAATGCGTATGTCAAGAGACTTAGGGTTTATGCCTGGCTAAACCGAATGAAAATCAAGATAGCGATGTTACAGGAGACACAACTCACAAGAGACAGGCAGGTCAAGGTGGACAAGAAATGGGGAGGACAGATTTACAGCGCCACATATTCAAGTTACGCACGAGGTGTACTAATATGGATTGCCGCGGGGGGTCCCATTCCAGCTACTCAAGCAGGAGACCGACACAGAGGGACGGCTGGTATTGGTGCATGGCATGCTAGAAAACAAGGAGGTATGCCTGGTCAACACCCACGCACCGAATACTGATGCAACGGACTTCTTCAGAAAGCTAGCGCCCAAGTTAGCGCAATATAGGGAGGCGACGTTCATCTGGGCCGGCGACTTCAACTGCACCTTGAATCCCCTCCTCGACAGATCTGATAATAAATACAAGAAGCCGGCGCCTCCAGCCAAAGAACTGTGTAGGATCCTGGACCAGCTACAGCTAGAAAGCAGGTAGGTACATGGGAAGAGGAGGGGTTATACACACTACAGCGCACTACATGGAACATTTAAACGTATAGACTACATATTCGCGGGCAGGGAATCACTACAAGATATCACGGGAATCACCATTAAAGCACGCACACTCTCTGATCATGCCCCAGTAGTGGCGACATGGGCACACACCAATAGGAAAGCCCCTATCCCAATGTGGCGACTTCGAGCAGAGACCTTGAGGGAGGGTGAGTTTGAGGAACACCTCCGCGAGGTGATCGAAGATTATTTTGAGCAAAACGAGGGCAGTGTTGAGAGTGGCGCCGTATTATGGGACGCATTCAAGGTCGTAATAAGGCGTGCAGCAATAGGCAAAACAGGAGGATTGACGGGGGCGGCCATGAGGGAATTGAATGAACTCGAGAGGGTGATCGAATTGAGAGAACAACGAGCGGGATTAGAGGGGGAGGAACCTGGAGAGCTGATAGAGCTGCGGACTAAATGTATGTTGCTCTGGGAAAAACTAGGGAGGCTAAACTATGGGAGGTACTTACAGCGGTTACACGCGGAAGGGGATAAACCTAGCAGGCTCCTGGCTTGGTTTACCAGACAAGAGAATAAAAAAGATCCCATAACGGTGTTAGAAGATCACACCAGGGCAGAAATCAGGGACCAAGGGCACATTAACGCAATGTTTGCGCATTTTTATGAGCAACTGTACGCCCCGAATCCGGAAATAGACCCGGAGGACATAATTGATGCACTGGTAGAAATAGGGTTGCCGAGGCTGGAGGAGGAACAGGCCCAGCTGCTGGATGCACCCCTCACGGTGGAAGAAATAGAGATGGTGATCGCAGAGCTTCCCACCGGCAAAACCCCGGGCCCGGGTGGGCTTCCGGGGGAATTCTACAAAACGTACAAGAGCGCCATTGCCCCGAAATTGCTTGAGACATTCCAAGACGCATATGAGACCATGCGTCTCCCGACAAGCCTGTCGGAATCGATAATTGTCCAGATTCTCAAACCAGGGAAGCCCCCCAGGAAACGCGCCTCCTCTAGGCCAATATCCCTTATTAATCAGGATGCCAAAATATTAACGGCGGTCCTAGCCAACCGCTTAAAACAGGTAATACCCACGCTGATCCACCCGGACCAAACGGGCTACGTTCCGGGAAGGAACACGTCCTGGAACCTCCGCAGACTTCACCATGTGATAGATGAGACAAATTGACTGCAAGACGAGAGTGTAATAGTGTCTTTAGATGCTGTCAAAGCTTTCGATTCTGTGCGTTGGGAATGGCTGATGGGTGTACTCGCCCACTTTGGAATCGGGGACAGGTACCTCCGGAGGATCAGGTTACTATACAGGGAACCCAGAGCAAGGGTGAAAACGGGGCGATTCATTACCGAGGAGTGGAAGATACATAGGGGAACCAAGCAGGGGTACCTGCTATCGCCAATGTTATATATCCTGGCTCTAGAGCCATTTGCGGTATTCCTTAGAGCAGAATATAGAGACACCGGACTGGACATAGATGAGGTGCTCCACCAAATCTCGCTATACGCGGATGATATGCGCCTATTCGTACGCGAGCCAACCACTAACCTACCCTGCCTCCTAGAGGCGATCGGAGCGTATACTAGGCTTTCGGGCATAGCGATTAATAAAGAGAAGTCCCTCCTCTTCCCCTTGGCAGTACTGAAATACGTCCCCCCCATTGTTTACCAGACCTGGGTCTGACGTGGGCACCCTGCACCTTTAAATATTTGGGTATAGGGATACATCATAATACCGCTGATACCCATGCATCCAACACGCTTGTCGTTCTAGATGGAACGCAGCGGTCAATGGCTTTCTGGGGGACACTATCACTGGGAAAGATGGGAAGAGCAGGCCTCCTGGATATGGTGGTGCTGCCCCGCCTACTATACTTCCTCACGAACATCCCATACAACATACCCAGGGCCTTTTTCACCAAACTAAATACAATAACGCGTTCATTCCTATGGGGGGGAGGGAGAAATGGGATTGCAATAAGGACCCTGCAGAAGGACTACGAAAAAGGGGGCATCAGACTACCGGACTTTGAGAAGTACTATTTAGCGGGGCAGTTGCAATTTGCAGTAAAATGGCTGGGGGAAGACGAAACAATAGACACTCGCATTTTCCAACCTGCATTGAAACAGTATTACCTAAGGGAAATACTATGGCTCGATAGACCCCGGCTCAGAACCCTGCCGAACATGCATAACATTGCAGTAGACTTATGGAAAAGAGTGTGGAAACTCCAAGGGGTAAAGGATCCGCAGTCAACGCAAATCCCTCTAGCGGGTCTCCTGGGAGGGAACACAAATACATTAGCAACATACCAAGCACACTGGGAAGCTAAAGCGGTAACACAAATTGGAGACCTGAGAAGGGAGGGAAGATGGGCGGACTTCCACGAAATGGTAGATGAATACGAAATACATATGGGCAATTCATCCTATAGACCGGCATGCTGAGAAACATCACGGGAAGATGGCCAGATTGGGAAGACCAGGACGAGGAAACAGCATTAGATGTATGGTATGACATTGCAGAGGGAACGAACACAACCTCTAGGTTGTACGAACAGCTACTGAAGGCCAAGGACCCACAGGAACAACACACGAGGCGGCGTTGGGAGGAGGAGTTGGGGAGGCCCCTCAGCGATCAAGAATGGACTAGGGCCTTACGATACCCAAAAAAGGTATCCAGAAACACAAGGTTTAGGCAGGTGCAGCTATACGTAACGCATAGAGCGTATCTCACACCCAAGAAGATGAATAAAGTCCATACAGGAGCTCAGAGCGGGTGCCCCCGCTGCTCGTCGGAAGAAGCGGACATGGTACACATGTTCTGGTCCTGCCCAGTGATACAGGAGTTCTGGGACGGGATCAGACTCAAGATAGCGGGAAGTGGACTTCAAATCCAGGCAGAACATCCCGAAAAGTACCTACTGGGCCTCTTCTCGAGAGGGGGTAAGCATGATTCACATCTGACAAAGATGAAATATTTGATAAGTATACTGGCCAAGAGACGGATAGCAATGACATGGAAGTCAAAGGAGGGCCCGCCTGTGGAGGCATAGTGGTCAGACCTTCAGAAGTGGGCGCAGGCAGAGACAGTGGTGTGGACAAGAGCAGTGACAAGAGGGGAAGGTGAAACTGCGCACAAGTTGTCTGCATGGAACACACTAATACAAGACCTCATTGGCCACCCAGAGGAAGGAAACTCTGAAGATCCCTCGGAAATAGAGGATCCGTAGGTGAAATAGTAAGGCCAGCACGAAGCCCAAGAATAGAACATTGTGCGTACCAGACCTGGTGCTCGACTCCACGGGAGGTCCAGACCGAACTGATAAGGTCGCTGGGGAAACTATGAAACCACAATGGAAAGACAAGATCCGCACGAAGTGCCAATAAGCCATCTATATTAAAGTTGTTTGTATGTTATGTGTTTGTTGTTGTTTAAAAAAAACAAAGACATTTTTTTAAAAAAACTATGCGCCCAATCTTTTTTCGGTCTTTGAATGCGAGGCTAGGCCCTTACAGGGTATGAGTTGATGGGGTGCAGTGATTTCAATTGTACCCTGAATCCAATTGTGGATAGGTCTGACACAAAGCATAAAAGACCAGCCCCGCCGGCAAAGGTCTTGAACATGCTCTTAAACCTTTTTCAGTTGGACATATGGAGGACATTCATTACATAGAGATAGAAGAGAATTCTCACATTATTCTGTCCCCCATGGAGCTCACACAAGGCTGGATTATTTGTTCACGGTGGAGGAACACGTGTGGTAATTTACAGAAGCTGGATATCAGGCTAGGGCTTTGTTGGATCATGCCCCCTTTTAACAGTATGGAGGGTGTCGGCCCCAAGACCGCCCATACCTGATTGGAGATTGAGAAGTGAATCGTTGCAGGATAAAGCATTTAATGAACATATAAGAAAAAGCATGGTTGATTTCATGTAAGTAAATGAGGGTAGTGTAAAACATGTGGGCACAATCTGGGAAACATACAGTGGTGATTAGAGGAGGGATGATAGCCACGGCAGGGGTGTGGTGCAGAAATCCATCACTAAAGACTTACAGGATACGGAAAGTAAATTATTGGAACTGGAACGGCAGGGGGATGGAGAACATGTGGAGGAAGAAATCAGATTGAGGCAGGCGAGTATAACACAATGGGATAGGCAGGGTAAGTGTAGTTACGCGAGATATCTTGAAAGAAGTCACACACAAGGGGCTAAACCAGGGCGAATGTTAGACTGGTTATATAAAAATAGGAATGTAAGATCTCCGATTCATTCCAATACTAAACGCAGACCGGGGGAGGTGAACAAACAAGCAGGTATCAATGAAGTTCTTTCAGATTAATACAAGGAGTTATACACTGACCCACGACCAGAGATGGAGGATGAGCTACAGGACGCCTTCGACCTTCTTGGCCTGCCGAGACTAGATGAACAACAAAGTAATGTGCTAGAGGATCCCATAACCCCCAAGGAAGTGATGGCCACCATAAGATCATTACCCTCAGGTAAAGCACCAGCTATGGACGGGCTAACAGGAGAGTTTTATAGGGCTTATGTAGATATGTTGGCGCCACTACTAGCCAAGGTATACAATGAAGTATTTGAACTGGGAATCCTCCCGGGAGTATGCGTGAGGCCGTGATAATTCCACTCCTCAAACCAAACAAGGTAGTAACAGACCGTAGTTCTTATAGACCGTTGTCTTTACTAAATAAGAATAGTAAGATACTTACGGCACTCCTGGAAAATAGGCTAAGGACAGTAATACCAACATTAGTCAATCAAGATCAGACAGGATATGTTCCTGGGAGAAGTATTGCTGTGAATTTGAGGCAATTGCATCATGTTATCCATTGCACGAAAGACAGGGCTGAGCAAAGCGCTATGGCCTCTCTGGATGCTACCAAGGTGTTTTACTCTGTACACTGGGACTGGTTATATGCAACCATGGTTAAGATGGGAATAGGTGTTAACTATAAGAAATGGGTGAAATTAATTTACACTCAACCTATGACTAGGGTCAGGACTGGCTCCACGTCTGACAAGTGGTAACTGTATAAAGGGACGAGACGGGTGCCTGCTGTCCCCAATGCTATACATATTAGCAGCGGAACCCATTACGGTGCTTCTGAGACAGGAATATAGTGATGCTGGCATAGAAACAGATGTTGTGCGGCACATAGTGTCAATGTACGCAGATGATATGTTGCTTTACCTGAGTACCCCGAAGGTGAACTTGCCATACGTGCTGGAGGTGTTCGACAACTTCGGTACACTGACTGGGATCCGAATAAATAGGGGCAAGTCATGTCTGTTCCCGCTGGCAGGGATGGCAACTCTGCCGGTTCTGCCCTTGCCATGGAGTAAGGGCTCTTTTAGATATCTAGGGCTGAATATACGTCATGATCCGAAGCGTGAGCACGAAACTAACAGAGTTTGGGCTGAAAAGGGCTTGGTTAAATCAATGGAGTTTTGGAGCAAGCTACACCTGTCGATGGCAGGGAGAGCGGTGCTGTTAAAAATGTTGGCATTGCCGAAACTAATGCACTGCTTTGGAAATGTCCCATATATTCCCAAGAAATTCTTCACAGACCTAGACAAGGCATGCAGGGGCTTCCTTTGGCATGGGGGGGCAGGCAGCAAGTTGCACTTAAAGTATTACAGAGGCCCTACGCGCTGGGAGGGTTGAAGATCCCGAATCCCTAATTTTACTTTCTGGCGTGCCAGCTACAGTATGTGGTGCAATGGATGGCAGATGACCCCACCAGGGATACGATTTTGCTACAACCAGCATTAAAAGGACTGTTTCTCAGAGATCTAATATGGACTTCCCAGAGGGAACAGTATAGCCACCCCCATTTAGTGAAATTAGGGATACAGAGATATGGAGGAGGACTTGCCGAACCATGGACTGGGGACCTGATATCGCCACAGACACCCTTAGCAGCGGTAATGGCGGAAACGCACGGATATAGAACTAGAGTAAGGGTACACAGGATTGCAACCATAGGGAATTTGAGGGGCGAGAACAGGTTGTTGAATTTTTCTGAACTAAGCGAGGCCACGAATGTACATGAGGGGCAGTTCTTGCTACACGGGACTATGCTAAGCACAATAAAAGGTAGGTGGCCGAGGGTAAAGGTGGAGACTATAGAGTGGAAGACACGGAAATACTCATAAACATTTCAGAAGGGGGGGCACGCCATCTCCAGAATGTTTGGGATATTGATCGATCGCACCTCGAGAGCTCAATTGTAATGCAAGGGAAGATGGGAGGAGGCATTGGGGAGAATGTTTGAGGATAATGAAGGGCAAGGTATAGTCCTATAATCACAAAAAGGTCTCCAGAAATGCCAGACTACAGCTAATCCAACTCTGTCACAAAAAGGGAATATCTAACGCTGGCTGCAATGGCAAAATTTAAAGGGGCGAGTAAGTAAGCATGTCCCAAATGCAAATAAGAGAATGTAGGATTGATGTATATTTTCTGGGAATGTCGAGAGGTGCAGGGTTTTTGGGAGAAGGCTGCGAGTAAAGTAGCTCAAGGTGGTATTAACTTGGACGTTCAATCCCCTGAAGTTTGTATGTTGGGCCTGTTTAAGAAAATCACGAAGCAGAAGTCCCTCGTCAAGATCAAAAACCTAATTTACATACTAGACTAGCATAGCCATGCATTGGAAAGCTACTTAGGAACCAAGTATTGATACATGCGAGAGGGAAGACCTGAAAAAATTGGCAATGGCAGAAACAGGAGTGTGGGAAAAAGAATCAGGAACTGGGAACCGATATTCTCCAATGGATTGCCCTGACAGTGACATTGTTCTATCAAGGCGAAAGCAATGGCATAACTCAAGGTGCAATGGATGGAACCGGGGAAAGTGTGATGGAATAATAATATAGGTGGGCCAATGTACAGGCAGTTGAAGAGAGGGTTGGGTGGGGGGTTTCTTGGGGAACTATAAGGGGAATATTAAGGAGTAGAATTGAAGTTCATCATTGTTGATTGTTGTTGTTTGGCATTATTGTATGAAAAATTAATAAATTAATAGTTACCGTAGTGACTAACGTATTCTTAGTCCATAGTCCCCTTTCCTGCATACGTCCCACAATCCTCCCCCCCCCCCCCCAGTAATACTGGTGTCATTAGGCAATGCTACATATTGTCGATGCGTCAATGGGGACTGAAGTATGGTGCCGGTGGGCCGGAGTCAGGCGAGCGCATGCTCCCAGGGCCGAGCCCCAGTGTGCCTCTAAATTTAAAGGGGAAGAAGATTTTTCTGATGAAAAGGGTTCTGTCTCCCATCCCTCGTGAGGGACGCCCATACAGTATGGAGGAAAGAGGACTATGGACTAAGAGTACGTTAGTCACTATGATGACTAACTATTAATTACTCTTACTTCCTGTCCCCTTTCCTCCATACTGCATGAGCTATTACAACTGAATGTAGCCCAGGGTGTAGAGCAGACCCTCCTTAAGCGAACATGTTTCTCAGAACCGCCTGCCGAAAGCCACGTCTGACCAAGAGGCGACGTCCAGACAGTAGTGCTTGCTAAAGGCCGAGGGGGTGGCCCAAGTGGCCGCCCTACTGAAGACCTGCCACAGCACATGGCGCCAGAAGGCAATCGCGGTGCTCTTGGCCCTGATAGCATGGGCATGCAAATTTGTCGGAACCTGCCTGTGTTGCCCCCTTGTAGGCTTCCTTGGAAGGCTGCAACCATCCACCTAGAGATGCAGGCCTTGGAAGCCTGATAACCTGGCCTTGCCCCTCCGAAGGTAACGAAAAGGGCATCTGACTTGCGGAAAGCCTTGGTCCTGTCCAAGTAATATTAGTAATACGAGGCGATGCAAGACTCTGAGGTTCATCCTTTGGATCGGAGAAGAAAGTAGATGGAACAATCTCCTCGTTAAGGTGGAAGGCGGATGGGACCTTGGGTAGGAAAGCAGGCTGCGTCTGGAGGACCACCTTATCCTTGTGAAAAGTGGTGTAGGGGTCTGATGCCACGAGGGCCTGGATCTCGCTGACCTTGCAAGCTGAGGTGATGCCCACGAGCAAAGCTGTCTTTATGGTAACCAATCTGATGTCAGTGGATGCCATTGGCTCGAATGGTTTGTGGGCCAATGCACCCAATACCACATTGAGGTCCCAGACCGGGTGAGGCCTCTTCACGGGCGGATAGTCTGGAGGCCAGCCAGGTGCTGTTTGACCACAGGGTTAGAGGAAAAGAGACCCTCCTCTAAATTTCTCTAGGCACCTATGGCTGGCAGGTCGGTGTGGCATGTGTCAACTAGCACTCCGGAGTGTGCGAGGTGTTCCTAAAAGGAGGGGACATCATCCAAAGAGCACTTGAACGGGTCGATCTCCTTGGAGCTGGCCCAATGACAGAATCTAGACCATTTGCTCTTGTATTAGCTCCTGGTAGCTTTGCTTCCGGCACCCTGTATGATGTCCAGGTTAGCCTGGGACAGGTTCAAGTGTTTGAGTGATTTGCTCAGGAACCACGCTGCGAGGGCTAGTTTGTGAGGCGCAGGGTAGAGAACCATGCCGCCCTGCTGTGTCACGGGTGTAGCTGGGCCCAGTGATAGGTGAATGGGAGGCCTTTCCGATGGGCTGAGCAGCCTGGATAACCATGGTCTCGCCGGCCACCATGGATCTATCAAAATGACGCTGAGGTGACACGATTGGTTTATCCTGCAGATCACCCTGTGTACCAGTGGGGGTGGGCGCAATGACGTACGCCCACATGTAGTTCCACTGTAGGTGGAATGCATCGCCCAGGGAGCCGGGGCTCTGCCCCTGCCAGGAGGCGAACTGCTGGTATTTCTTGTTGTCTTGGGAAGCAAACAGATCCACTTGGAGATGCCCCCACCTGAGGAAGATTTCCTCCAGTACCAGATTGTTTAATTGCCACTTGTAATTGTCCGCCCCCAGTCTGCTGAGCCTGTCTGCCTCCAGGTTGGATACTCCCGGGAGGTGGACAGCAATGAGGTAGATGTTGTTCTCCAGGGCCCATTCCCACATGCTGATAGCGAGGTTGAACAGTGGAGGGGACCGGGTACCCCCCCTGCTTGTTCACATAGTAAATACGGCTGGAGTTGTCCATCTGGATAAGTACTGTCTTGCCCTCTATCAGAGGGAGGAAGGCTTTGAGGGCCAGCCATATGGCCTTTAACTCTAGCCAGTTGATGTGGCACTCCTGCCGGGTCCAGACTCCATGGACACTGGTTGTCCAGAGTGGCTCCCCAGCCCTCCAGGGAGGAGTCCGTCATGACAGTGACCTGAGGGAGAGGCTGCCCCGCTGTAGGTTGACGTCCGCGGACCACCAGAGGAGGTCCGGGCGGTGAGACGTGGAAATATCCACAGGCTCCGATTGTGAGCCCTTGTACTGTTTCCAGGAAGCTGTGAAGTGCAGTTGCAGTCTCCTCATCCTGAGTCTCGTGTGGGGGACGGCCAGAAGGACCGCCGCCATAATGCCCGGTATGTGTTGGTACCACCAGACTGAGGTCACAGTCCTGGAGAGGAAGAGCACAGTAGCTCTCTTGATGGCCGTGATCTTGTCCTCTGAAGGGAACACCCTCTTGGAGCCGGTGTCCCAGATGAGGCCAAGGAAGGTCAGCTTCTGCATAGGTTGCAGCTGAGACTTCCTGAGATTGATAGTAAACCCCAGGTCGTGGAGTGTGTTCATAAGCGCGGAAGAGGTGTGAAGAGCCGCCTCCGGAGATGAGGCCCGGATGAGCCAGTCGTCCAGGTATGGTTAGATATGGTGGCCCTGAGGAGAATACCCTGGGTGCTGAGTTGAGGCCGAAGGGTAGAACCTTGTACTGAAAATGGAAGCCCATGATCGTGTAGCGCAGAAAGGACTGATGCGGCTGGCAAATCAGGACGTGTACATACGCGTCCTTCAGATACAGGGAGCACATCCAGTCTCCCCTGTTCAGTGTCGCTGCAATCAGAGCTGGTGTAACCATCTTGAATTTTTGTAGAGGTAGCGAGAGGTTGAGGGTAGAAAGGTCCAACACAACTCTCAGGCCAGCCTGGTCTTCTGTATGGCAAAAATCCTTGAATAGAAGAGCAATCCTTTCTGGGAGATTGGGACTTCTTCCACTGCCTGGCTCTCTACGAGCGACTGGACTTCTGCCAACAGAGTTGCTGTCCCAATCTGTGGTAGAGGAGGGGTAGAGGGAGAAGAGGGAGGGACCGGTAGGCGGTACCCCGTGGAGAGTACAGATAGGATCCAGAGGTCTGCAAAGATTTGGCGCCAAAATTGCACAGAGAGGCAAGCCTGCCCCCCAACGGAGACACGTGGACTCGGAGGGGTGTGTCATGCCCTTTTACCCTCTGAGGCTGCTGAGGAGGAGGGGGATTGGAAAAAACCCTAGCCTGCCCTGTTTTGTTGTTTCCTCAGATGCTGACTCGGGGTCAGGTTGTCTGAACCTCCGTTCCTGGAAGCCTCAGAACCCTCAAGACACCTGCCCCTTGTCTGAGCGTGGATTGGACTTTGTGTGCCTTGGCGGTGGCCTTCATAAGCCTAGATAAAGACTTAGCGGTCTGTGAGCTGTTCTTCTTTTTATCTAATTCTTCATCAGTGTAGGAGTGGAAGAGGTGACTACCCTCAAATGGAAGGCCCAATATGCATTCCTGGACGTCTGGGTTGCACTTAGCAGCCCAGAGCCAGGCCATCCTGCTCATGTCCGTGGCGATACAGATGGTCTGGCCAGAGGTATCAATATGGGCTACTGAGGACTCCATGATGTCAGACGCTACCAGCCTGGTTTCTCCTAATCCCTTTGAAGCGAGCCTGGCTTTGGTTAGCAGCTGCCAGCATGGCATCAGCTTTTTCCCATACGCCTCCAAGATCTTCTCCTCCTTGCCTAGCAGTGCCGAGGACGAGGTGGCCAAGTACGACTGAGGCTTAGAATAGAGTGATGCTGCAGCGATCACTGAGGAGTGCAGCTGCGTATGAGCCGAAAGCAAGAGTGTATCCCCCTCTAGCTGCCTGTACTTGGCGTTGAGGCAACGATTGCAGGTTGGGCCGAGTGCGGCTTGAGCCACCCCTTCTTGGCCAGGGCGACCATGTCCTTCTGCATCGGGATCCCTGTTTTGGAGGGGGGGGCCTTAGCATGAGGACTTCTGGCAGGACTCCCTCCTCGGGCTGAGGAAGGCCCAGATAACCCGCCAGGCGTTCGTGGAAGGCCCTCGCTGATGATAGTGTGTCAGGGTCATCCTCCTCGTCTGTCCGCCTGAGTGCTCGGAGGATCCAGAACTGGTGGAGTGGTACTGGGCACTGCGGGCATGCGGTGTGAGAACCAGAATCTGTGGAAGCGCCGATATTGCCGGAGGTATGGGGGCTGGGGCAGGAGCCGGCAAAAGAACGCAGGCAGTGCTGGGGCCTGAGGCCCCAGAGCAATTGGAGGAATGACTAAGGGTACTGGTGGGGTGACCTGAGGGATCATGTCCCTGATAGCATCCCGAAGGATAGATCACATCTGGGGTGTTGGCATCAGTGGCAGAAACCTTTCAAAGAACCTGTCTTCGGAGGCTGAGGAGATGGCAGGAGATATTGACGGAGTGACCACTGGCTGCTGGGGCCAGGGCACATGTCAGGGATGCAGGGGGAACCTGCCCTGCGCTGCTGATGGATAAGCTGTAGGCCAGGTACCTGGTTGACCACAGTCCCACCTTGTAACTCGTTCCTTGACCCGCTCTGCTATCGGACGATTGGCCATTTTGTCTGGTACGGTGGCCATTTTGTTGTGCTGCGTGCCACGTGCCAGAGTCATGGTGCCTCGCTCGATGGAACCAGTCCTGTCCAAGATGCTTGGTGTTGGAGCGTAAGGCCTATCCCGCACCTCAGGCTGTGGCCTGGAAGGTGTAATGCCCTCAGCAGAACTGCCGGAAATGCGTGAAAGCGCCCCCTCGGACATAATGCCAGTACTATGGCATTGACCCTAGGGAGTAACCCCAGTATAAGCACCCTGCGGTCCCTTAGCGCCGATGGCGGAAGGATCAGAAGACCCCTCGGCTGTAAGGCCAGTAGCTGGACTAGCCTCGGTACGTGCGCTGATACTAGAGCCCGATAGGCCCCTCCTGGTCGGGTGCTTCTTTGGAAAGGAGTCGCCCCTTGCGCGGTGCTATGGAGAATAGAGGCCTTGTCTTTCGCCACAAAAGAAGTTTGACAAAGTCCTTGAGGTCAGAAGAGCTCCCTCCACCTAGCCAGTCTGTTTTTCAGTGCCCGAGGTGTCAAGGAATCGCACGCAGAGCAACCTTCCCAGCCATGGTCGGGGCCAAGGCAGCGGAGGAAAAGGGCATGGGGGTCTGTTGTGGGGAAGAGACCCTCGCAGGCTGGACATCTGCTGAAGCTGGTTGAAGTCGACATGGCGCCGGGGAGGAGCGTGGCATAGGAGGACCAAATATCTAGAAGAAAAGGCAAGCTAGAAGAATATCCGAGGAAGAGCGCGTGGTATCACATGTCTGAAGCCAAACCCAGGTGCGCTGGTGAAATCGGCCCGTTCCTGTCGACGCGGAAAAGGGAACCGAGGAGTGGCGCCAGTAGAAGGAGTCAGGCGAACGCATGGTCCCAGGGCCGCGCCCCTCTAAATTTAAAGGGGGAAGAATATTTTTCAGGTGAAAAAGGTTCTGTCTCCTGTCCCTCGCGAGGGATGCCCATACAGTATGGAGGAAAGGGGATGGAACGTAAGACAAGTTAAAAAAATAAAAATTATTATAGAGTCAATTTGCCCTCAAAGATTGCATATGTTAGCCATAACATAAATGTGTTTACAAGTGCTGATGTTCTCACAACGGATTCGGGAGGGGAGGGGAGGGGGGGAGGGGAGGGAGGGGAGGGGAAGGGAAGGGAAGGGAGTGGAGGGCAGGGGATGACCAGTATTGTATATTGAAAACCTCAATAAAAACATGTTAAAAAAAATAAAATATGCCATGACAGTAAGAAATGGCTATACTGGCTTCACTCAAATGGCAGTCTAGACAGGTAATACTTTATTATAGAAGCCCAGTACAAATGTCATGCCGCAGTAAGAAATTACTAGACTGGTTGTACCAAATGCCAGGCTAGGCACTAATACATATCATTCCTCCTTTATCATTGATGACCATTATGTATGATCGCACCCCTCTCCTGCCCTACCCTTCCTACATCTCCCCTCTCCCTACCATTCTCCTCCTCCAACCCCCCCAAATTATTTTCTTGGCCCAGCATTACCTCCACGTCCCTCCTCCTCATCCCAGTACTTCTATATGAGGCAAGGTGCTTCATAGGCAAGCACTGGGGCGAGGAAGAGTGGGACTATGAGTAATGAAGATTACTGTTAAGTAATACAGGCATTTAACACAAGAACACACCTTAATTTGCTTATTTACACATGCACTCTGTTGCATGGCACCCCTGTGAGGGGCCATGGTACATTCCACGGAGTTGTGTGGTCACATGGTTACCCATGTGACCAACCTAATAAAAGGTCCGAGCCGCTTCTGGCTCGGCAGTCACGAGTGAACCTGACTCCGCGTGTGTGTGTTGTGTTGGTGCCGGGGTGGTGCCTCGCCACGTGTGCTGGGCCCAAGGTCGGGGCCCAGCTTGAGGACGGTGCCCCTGCCGGGCAACGCCGTCCGGACGGTGCCCCTGCCGGGCAACGCCGTCCCTGTGGGTCCCCCAGCCATGTGAGGCGGGTTGGGGATGCGACCCCGGCCTGGGTGCCCCCAGAGCCGGGGCCGCGGTGAGCCGGTTGCCAGCCGGCCATGTGTGGCGCTCCGGTGTCCCGGAGCGGGTGGGATGAACCCCCACCCTACATCCCGCGGCGTGATCGCCGCACGTCACCGTGTGGCGTCGGGTGCCACCCGACCCGAACACGGGGCTGTCCGGTGACCCGGAGCAGCCCCCAACACACTCAGTCACCATTCACGCACACACCCATACATAATGCGCTCATTCACACAAATTAAATGATATATACACATACACACGCGCGCACACACTTTTACACTTAAAAAAAAAAATACATTGCCTTACCTTCATGGATTCCTCTGCAGGCAGGCCTCTGGCTCCCATGCTCAAGCACCGAAGGAACCAGCTCCGGTTCCTGTCATGCGCAGCAGAGCATAGGAGCCGGACAGTTCCAGGCCCTTGGAGTTTTTTAAGTCACGCTGACTGATTTCAAAGAGAAACTATTTCCGTTACGGAAAACCGAAACGTAAATCAGTCGGAGTGACTTCAAAAAGAAATTATTTATTTTTTAAATCCGAGTCCTCGGCCCACAAAGGCAGTGCCAGGGGGGGGTCTCACGGGGGCTGCCAGGGGTTGCAGTTGCTTCCCCCAAATGACATCCCTGGCTGCACGTTTTCTTGTTTTTAATCCGAGCGCGTTCTACATTAATGCAACAGCAAATGGAAGACCCTACGTTAGATTAAGCAAGAGGCCAGGTAGTAAAGGAGGTGACTGTAACATACCCTTTCTGTACGTTATAAGGATATTGCAAGTCACCCCGGAGTTGCAAGGCCATAGAAAGAAACTCTACCATCGGCCTCGTTCCTCTATTTGGGAACAGAACTCCTCTGTGACGTGCAATACCCTTATAACGTACAGTAGGGGGTATTATATGCCATGAATGATGGCATTTTTTTATCGAAATTGTCAGATATGCATTGTTTGAGCTTTAATAATCGTGGTTAAAAAAATTAAATATCAGCACATACATACACTTTACATTCAATCACATATTAATTAAATTAAAAATCCATTAATATAAACTCATATGATCAACAATTCATTCGTCAGATAAAAACTTCTTTCTGGTAACATTTTATAGCAGTCAATAAAAATCATTCTAAACACCAACAAACTAACATCACATAAGATGATATTTAAAAAAAAAAAAAAAGCAGGGCCGTGCAAGCGTAAACGCACATAGAATGGCGGGGGGCGCGTCTGCAAACGTTGACTCTGCAGGTGTGTTGGTCCCCAACTCTCATTATTTCTAGGCTGTATGATCAATGGTGTTCTGATTACTTACCGGTCATCTTCATTACTTGTAGTCCTACTCTTCCTCGTCACATTACTTACCTCATGAGGCACCCGCCTCTGACACAGGACCTTCTTCTATTTCTTCTTATTTCTATAACTCCTCCCCCACACCCACGTTACTTAGTTTCATATTACCAAGCCGTAGCATGGGACCTTCCCCGCAGGGAGGGTGAGGAGGGTCGTCAGTACTGCGAAGAGGAAGAGTAGGACTAGGAGTAATGAAGATTACCGGTAAGTAATCAGAACATTACCTCCACGTCCACTCTTCCTCGTCCCAGTACTTACCTCATGAGGTATACCAAAGCAACAAACGAGGAAAAAGGTCCCAATGAGACACAGTCAAAACATTGCAGAAACACACACCTTTAATAACTCCAATTTTACATCCCCACAGACAAAACTCCAACCCCGAAGGAACCAACCCCTGAGTGGGAGACATTCAACCTATAGTGGTTGATGAAGGTGCTCTGATCAGCCCAAGTGGCAGCTCTACATACCTCCTGTAGAGAAATCCCCCTAGCATCGGCCCATGAGGCCGCGAAACCTCTGGTGGACCGCCCCTGAACGTGCGCAGGCACAGGCAGGCCCGAAGCCACATAGGCCATGGAGACCACAAGACGGATCCATCGGCTAATGGACACTACAGATGCCTTACGCCCAGCCCCAGCCGGGCCAAAAGTAATCAGTAGACTGTCAGAGTGGCGGAAAGGGGCAGTTCTAGCCAAGTACTCCAACACCGCCCGCCGCACATCAATGTTATGCCAAGCCACTTCCTCTGGCGTTTGCGGATTTTGAAAAAAGGCAGGGAGAACCAGATCCTGAGAGGTGTGAAAACGAGAAACAACTTTAGGGAGAAACTTCGGATCACACCTCCGCACCACCGAGTCCGACAGAACCCTCAGGAAAGGGGGGTGACATAACAGAGCCCCAATCTCCCCAAGCCTACGGGCAGAAGTTATGGCAATCAGAAAATCAGTCTTCAGCGTCAGATGTTTCATATCAATTTCGGAAATGGGCTCAAAGGGAGGCCCTTGAAGAAACTTTAAGACAAGAGGGAGATCCCAAGGAGAAGCCCCTTATAAGTACAAGGACGGGAAGAAGAAAAACCCCTGAGCAACTTCCCCACCAACACCTCCCCATCCAAGTGCCCATCAGAGTCCCCCAAAAGGAATTTTATGGAGGCCCACTGAGAGCGAAGCGTGGAAACCGCCAGGCCCTTGTCAAACCCATCCCGGAGGAATTGAAGGATAGCGGGGATGCCAGAACGCAGGGGGGAATCCCAGACCGCCCACACCAGTCCCGGAAATGGCTCCAATGTCTGCCGTAAGCCTTCAGAGTGGAGGGTCTAAGAGCATTCATTATGGAATCCACCACAGGACCAGAAAACTCCTGAGATATCAGCCTAGCCCGTGCAATATCCACACTGACCATTGTATCTGGCGGACCCCCAACCGTAGCTCCCCCAGAAGGGGACAAGGCCACTTCGGAACCAGCCAAGGCTCCTGGCACCGAAGCTCCAACAGAGAGGGGAACCAACTCCGGCGGGGCCAGTACGGAGCGAACAACAATACAGTCACCCTGGATATTCTGATGCGCTGAACCACCCGAGGCAGAAGAGGAATAGGTGAAAAAGCATAAAGGAGACCCTGAGGCCACTGCACAGAGAGGGCGTCCACCCCCCACGCACCCTCTGTCTGAAAACGAGAGCAGAAGAGGGGAACTTTTGCTGAGGCTGGAGACGCAAACAGGTCCAGAATAGGGGTCCCGAACCTGACACAGATCTCTGCAAAAACCTGGGTCGAGAGGACCAGTTCCACCGAGGAGGGAAACCGGCGGCGGAGTAGATCCGCCCGAACATTGTCCACCCCCCTGATATGTGAAGCCACCAGGGACACCAGATGTGATTTCCCCCCAAGCACCTATCTGAGCTGCCAGGGCATTCAAGGAGCGGCCGGAACCCCCTTGGCGGTTGACGTAAGCCAAAGCTGTCGCATTGTCCGTCCGGACCAAAACTGCCCGGCCCATCAGCAGCCTCCTGAAGTACACCAGAGCCTGGAGAATGGCACACAACTCTCGCCAATTGGATGTCCGATGGCTCTCTTCCGGATCCCACAACCCCTGAGCAGAGAGGACTCCCAACGTAGCTCCCCAGCCCCTTCCACTGGCGTTGGTAGTAAGTGTGGTCACAGGAGGAATGATCAGGGACACCCCAGCCCGTAGTTTCGGAACCCTCAACCACCACTGCAGGGAGACCCGCAGCGCCAGAGACACCGGAATCAAAGCCTCGAAAGCTTGAGATGAAGGGAGCCAGTGGGAGAGAAGGTAGGACACCAGGGGGCGTAGATGAAGACGGGCCCAGGGAACTAGAAACACGCAAGAAGCCATGTGCCCCTGCAATTTCAGCAATAGGCAGGCCGGGACATACTGCCTCCCGAGAACCCTGCCCAGAACAGTCAGCAAGCGACGGACCCTCTCCAGGGACAGGAACACCTTCCCCATCCTGGTGCAAACCTGTGCACCAATGAAAACTAGATCCTGAGAAGCCTCCAGTTGGGACCTCTGCCAGTTCACCAGGAAACCCCAGTCCTGCAATGCCTGGCAGACCAATCGGAGATGAGAAATGACAGTCTGCTGGCAGGATGCTTTGATCAACCAATCGTCCAGGTAGGGAAATATCTGAATGCCCCGCAGATGTAAGTGCGCCACCAGGGGAGCCACTAGCTTGGTGAAAACTCTGGGGGCAGATCGCAGTCCGAACGGGAGCACCCTGAACTGAAAATGTCAGGATCCCACTGCAAAGCGGAAGAACTGCATGTGCCAGGGACGGAGAGCCACATGGTAATAAGCGTCCTGGAGATCCAGAGATGTCATCCAATCCCCCTTTAATAACATCGGAAGAATGTTCTGTAAAGTCTCCATCTTGAAGTGTTCCTTTTGGACGAAGCAGTTCAGGGCTTTGAGGTCCAGAATTAGACGGTACTTCCCCGAAGGTTTGGGGACCAGGAACACCCGTGAGTAGAACCCCTGCCCCTGCACAGGGAGAGGAAAGGGCATGATGGCCGCCTTCAACACTAATTCGGAGAGCGCGGTGTCCATGGCCAACCTCTTGAGCCGAGACCTGGGAACCACAGTCCGAACCATGCAATGCTGGACAGGAGGAGACAGGAAATGCACTCGATACCCCCATTGTACTGTGTCCAGAACCCATGAGTCGGAACACCACCTTTCCCATACTGGAAAAAACTGCCGGAGCCGCCCGCCCACCGGCAATTCCAAACCGTCAGGACTTAGGTGTCGGCCCAGGACGTGAAGAGCGTGGAGGACCCCGGCCCCCCCTAGCTCTCCGAAAAGAATGTGATGAGGAGCCAGGAAAAGACCTGCTGGTCACTGGACCAGCCCCAGAGGAAGATTTCTTGGCCGTTGAAGGAGGCTTGCGTCGAAGTTTGTCAGCATGTTTGTCCGCCCTAAAAACTTTGTGCACCTTATCCTCAAGGCAATCACCAAAAAGCCTGGACCCAGTGAAAGGAAGTTTCAGGGCAGCCGCCTTCTGAGACCCATCAGTCTTCCAGTCCCTTAGGTGCAAATGCCTCCGGGCAGATATACCAGCCCCCATGGCCATGGCTGAACCACGTACCCCATCAAAAGCCAGATTGGCCAAAAACTCAACCTGTCTCTGCATGTCTGTAAGCAAAGGGGCACAATCAGAGCCTTCATTGACAGCCTTTTTCAACTCCCTGAAACCATTCAACACTGTTTCAGCTGTGTAGGAACCATAGATATTTGCTCGAAGGGCCAGATGCGCCCTTACATGAAACTTCTTAAGGCCAGGATTTAACTCTCCACTGGATCCCGGACGGTTGCATCCTCGGCCGACATAGAGGAGCGACCCACCAGGCTGGCGAGGATATCGTCTACCTCAACTGGATCAGACAGCAAAGTCTCGCCCTTCAAAGGGTAAAGTTTGGACATGAAGCGGGGCATTGCAATCTTCTCCGGGTCATGCCATTCCCGGAGGATTTTTTCCCGGATATCGGAAACCAATGGCAACCCCTTCCTAGGTGTATGCCTATACTGCCGAATAGAAGGGTCGGCCCCCTCCACCGACACCAGGGGCTCTGAAAATCCCATGCAATCTCCAACTTGAGCCAGCACCTCCTCCACTCCCTCTCTGTCCAGATACTTCCCTTCAGCATCAGCCGAAGAGGCCGATGACTCAGCGCCAGAAGAAGAGGAGGATGAGGAAGACAGACGCCTGCGCTTGTGTCCATGAGCACGTGTGCGACTCCCTCTACGATGCTTAAGCAGCTTCTTCAACTCCTTTCTGGTCAGGGAAAAACGCTTAGCCTTCTTCTTTCTCTTTCTGTGTAAATCAGGAGAAGAGGAAGACGAAGAAGACAGGACCAGATGCCTGCTCTTTGCAGAATGTTTTCCCATGTTGAGTAAGCTCAAAAACAGTGACCAAGGAAGCCTGCTTCACCAAAGACCCCTGTACACCGAATCAAGGCTCCACATACAAACAATTGCTAACGTGCCTCTCCCACATTCAAATAGAGGCCAGAAAGAACAACAACCAATAGGAACAACATCAATTAATTCCTATGGCAACATGCCTGCAGCACCAGAGGAGGAGCCCACCCTCCTCCGGAGCACGTGGCTCAAACAAGAAAAAGGAGCCGCCAATCCGTGCACAGCCGCCCATGCCGCATGGCCATGCAACAGGAAAAACATGCCCTCCCTTCTCCTTACCTTAACCCGGGTCCGTTCTCCCAGAACCCGGGCCACGATGCCCTGCGCTGGCCAAAGCCCAGCAGAAACCAGGCAAGGCAGCCTGACTCAACCGGGTCCCAAGCCCCGCAGGGAACCCAGGAGTCTTGCCACACCTGAAGGAGCCGAAGGCCCCGCCACACAGCCCCACCAGGGGGCCAGCATTCGGAGCTCCCCAGCGCCCCGCGCCGGGAAGAAAAGACAAGCCCAACCTGCCGGAGGCAGGAAAAATTAAACTAAGTAACGTGGGTGTGGGGGAGGAGTTATAGAAATAAGAAGAAATAGAAGAAGGTCCTGTGTCGGAGGCGGGTGCCTCATGAGGTAAGTACTGGGACGAGGAAGAGTGGACGTGGAGGTAATGAGGGATCACGGGAGTCGTAAACATCTGGAGAGCTGCAGATCCCTGTAGTAAGGGAACCAAACAGCTCTTCCATGGGCTCACGCAACATTTGGGAGACACAAAAGTGCATATTGTTAGTTTTCCTATTTACCACCTTCCTGTTTCAAGTGTTAACCTTTTCATCAATAAATACAATTAAATACAAACGTATTGCCATTGGAATACCACACGTTACAGGTTTAGCAATGCTGCCACCTGGTGTTCAAATTTTATCCTGATTTCTTTTTAAATATATGTATATTTTCTACTTACCTAAAGCACTATTTATTTTGACTAATATGCCTTACCCGCACAAGGACATTGCAGTGCATATACATGTATATACACGGTATTGTTTGAACCATTTATTTTTTATGGTAGGCAATGAACTACATGTATATGTGATCAAAGTTGATTTCAACTGTGTTTCTAAAGAGTGGTTCTAAGTGCAGGCAGATTCCATAGGAATCCATTGTAAATGCCTCCTTCAAGCGTAACTTGTCATTTACACTTATAGCAGCACAAACAAAAATGCTAAAAAGTGTTGTTTTGCATAGGTTTCTTGTACTTGTACAACATTGCAATTGAGGTAGCCAAAGTGCATGCAGTTGCAACCAGAGGCGCCCCCCCCCCCCCCCCCCCGCTGTGCAATTTAAACCCCATAGAGGCCTACCTTCTCTCCCGATTTGTACTTGATTGGGCACAGTCCTCGCTTGAGAGCCAACCAGATTACACGTTGAAATCTAAATGGCTGTTCAGATACGCCCCTGAAAATCCTCCGCAATTGGGGTGCTCTCCTAATTCCAACAATGAACCAAAAGTGAACCAGACAAGGTGTATTGCACAAAATGCGCATTGTACAGCCCTGCCTGTTGCTCAAGGATGCGTGCGAGCAATGAAGCCATTACTTGAAGCTTTTCCAATATTTTGTTTTCCAGATCATCACGGCAAACCCGTGGAGTATGATAGCCCTCCTTTGCGGTGTGTTCCTGGTTTTATTTAAGGCCGCAGACTTTGCCAAACTGAGCGTTAAATGGATGATCAAAATCCGAAAGCGACATTTGAAGAAACGAGCCCGGGAACTGAACCATATAAGCTGAGGAGGCGCCTAGACAAGAACTTTGTTGAGCACAGGGACAAGCACACTAACGCTGCAAAAACTACTCATTTACTTCGCTCAAGAGGAGCAGCTGCCTTCACGTGACCAAGCCTCCAGTAGACAGAACCTTGATGCAAAGCATTCTTTTGCACAGCTGGAAAGTCGAAACAAAATAGTATTTCCTTTAATCTGTAAAGTTATTCATATTTGTTTTATCCTGAATCATGTACAATATCAAGGGAAACAATCGAGCACTGAGCGCAACACTTGATGATCAAATGCACTGAAAGTTAAAGCAACTGAATACGTTTTTATGAAAATGCTTGTGACATAAGTTTGTATCAAACTTTTTTAAGTGGCCTAGGTAAATGCATTGCCTTAAATTGGCAAATATGTCAGTTCTTGTGTTTATTTGAGAATTGATCAACAGATCTCTGCCCATGCAAAAGAAATAGAAATGACTTGATGTGCACCAAAGTTTCATGTATCTTTTAGAAGGCATGCACCGGTGCGTTGTTCCGATTTTGCATTGCACGGAACCATTTGTGGGTGTGTAGCACCACATCAAATGAAAATATCCCTCCAAGTCCAAGAGGCGTGCTCGTTCCACAAAGCAAGCCGCAGATTGCTTTCCTCATTTTACTCTACAAACATGTCCAAGAGAGATGTCTAACCAGCTACCCCTGCGTCACATGGGCACTGCACACTTGTGTAGCAGCTTCTACGTGATCCGACCGCAGCTGATTTTCCCACGGATGAAAAGTTTGTATGTGAAATGTACGAACCACAAAAGGTTCGTCCATTTCCCAGGCGAACACACGTTCAAAATCCCCTACATACCCACACCCACGACACCCCCCCCCCACCCACACCCTCAGCACACCCCCAGCCCCAACATAAACATACCCTACTTACCTTTCCTTCACGCTGTGTCCCTGCGGCGCCAGTTCCTTTTCACTTCCATGATCGGGAACCGGCGCCGCAGGTTCCTTTTCTTTATATTTTTTTTGTTACGGGGGTGCAGGGGTTTCCCCTGCAACCCCCGCTCACTATACTACACTGTATAGTATGGTGAGAGGGGTGTTGCGGGAGACAACCCCCGCAGCCCCATTTTTTAATTTAATGTTGGGTGTGCAGTGGCGGTGTGCCCTCCAACCCCGCTCACTATACTGTATAGCGGGGTGTTGCAGGGGACAACCCCGCAGTTACCACAGTTTTTTTTTAAAAAAAAAATATATATATTTTTATATACTCACCTTCAATGCATTCTACCACCAAAGGTTTGAACTTTTGGTGTTCGAACATTTGGTGGTAGCATTTTTCAGACTTTTTGTAAGGTCGGACCTTTTTTTTCCGGTCCGATCGTACATTTCCGTGTAGCAGTCGTGAAGATGTGTGAAGTGGCAGTAATGAGCCTTATCTTGCAATCCGTGAGACAACTGACACTGAAAGTCCCTACAAGCTCTGTCCCTCGGAAACTACCAACATGCAAACACTGTGCAACTCCAGAGGGCTTATGGCTCGCTCAGAAGCTCCCAACACGCAAACACTGTGCACCTCCAGAAGCTCCCAACACGCAAACACTGCAACTCCAGGGTGCGTATGGCTCGCTCAGAAACTCCCAACACGCAAACACTGCAACTCCAGGGTGCTTTTGGTTCGCTCAGAAACAACTCCCAACACGCAAACACTGTGCACCTCCAGAAACTCCCAACACGCAAACACTGCAACTCCAGGGTGCTTTTGGTTTGCTCAGAAACTCCCAACACGCAAATACTGCAACTCCAGAGGGCTTATGTCTCGCTCAGAAACTCCCAACACGCAAACACTGCAACTCCAGAGGGCTTATGTCTCACTCAGCATCTCCCAACACGTAAATACTGCAACTCCAGAGGGCTTATGTCTTGCTCAGAAACTCCCAACACGCAAACACTGCAACTCCAGAGGGCTTATGTCTCGCTCAGAAACTCCCAACAAGCAAACACTGCAACTCCAGGGGGCTTATAAGGGGGTGAAACACAAAGGCCCTCATTGTAAGTTACGCAGATTTCGGTTTCGGATATAATGCACAGAATGGTATGTAATGAACCTTCTGTAGAAAATTATGGGTGAAAATCTGCACATCCTGGGTGCCCACGTTGCCATTTGCCTTTGGGGCTCTCTACACACGGTTTTTATCGCTCAGTTTAAAGGCATCCCCTCACTTAAATAACAAAAATCTTTTACATTGCCAGGAAGCTTGGCTCCCCCCTCCCCTTCACCCTTTAGGTGGAGACAGCATTTTGTTGCATTGCAGTGCCGAGTACCACGTGAGGTGAATGCCTCATGACCCCAAAATGAAGCGGATGGTAAAAACAGGCAGTATTTCAGATACCACCTGTTTTCACCATAGCCACCTGACTCCTAAGGGACACTAAGGGCCTCATTACAAGTTTGGTGGTATTTTGGCTGCAATTCTGCTGATTTGGCTGTTTTTGTCGGTAAAGCAGAGGAATTGCCTCCAGCATTCTGCTGGATGGTTTTCCCCTGCCATACATCCAAACCCATAGTACGGCAGTACCCTACTATGGCGGCAATGCAGTGGTAACTCTGTTACCGCTGCATTACCACAATTTTTGGCCACACCACTGAACTCGTATTGAGGCTGTAAGTTTGGAAAATTATAGGGTGGTGTCGTTTGTAAAGTCAACACTTCAGCATTAATGCAAACATGATTGAATAAGAGACAATCGGGTTAAATTGCCTTTTAAGCTTAAGAGCAGTAATATTTTCTGTAATTTCAGATGCACCCTTGCATTCATTGTAGACTGTTCATGGGCTTCTCTTGCATTGCTTACTATAGTTAGTGCTTTGTAGGTTCCTGTTAGTGCTGGGCAAATTGCTACATTCCAGTACCATGGAGCAGCTGGAGAATGGAGAGACAAATCTGCCCATTACACCCACAATCTCTGATCGGGCAAAATTCCACAAGGCTGGGCATTCTGTAAACATGCAAACATTTCGGAGGCCAAAATATTTGTGTGCGTTCTGAGTGTCTGAAGTGGCTGGCATTTCAGCCCATCAGAGCACATGAAAGTTGTCCAAAATTTTCATACCCCCTGGCCCTGACTGCTAGTTGTGGGTAAAAGGTACAGAAAGCTAGGAATGCCACACCACTCGCACAACAGTATCGGGGGGGTGGGGGGGGGGTAGATTCTGTCAATTCTGCTTCTCTAGAACAATGTTCACGCACCTCTGCACACATCTCCAGCACTGTAAGCCCCAGTAGCATTGTGTCTCATTTACCAGCCACAGACATCTGGCAGTTTCAGCCTATAACAGCACTGGACTTAATATTCTGTGCCACAGTTACCGAACAAGTGCAATATCCTCCAGGTCAGAAGATGTACCAAGAAGGAGCTAATGTGGCAAGACCTCATTGCAGAGCTGGTGTGGACTGCCACCTCTGAATGTCATGTCTCCTATTGTCCACTCACCATAGGATGCGCTTCACCCTAGTTCCTACTGTTATAGATTTGGTCTCCAACACGATCTACTGCCTCAAACTAACTAGAAGCAGCTGGCCCCAAAGCTTGATGACATTGTGAAAATGGAAAACAAAGTGTGTTCTTCACGTTCCTTTAGTCCCTGAACCGAAAGGTGAAACTGAAATGGATGTTTGAGATTTGGTTAAAGAAAATCAGAAGGAGAGATGTTTGGGTTTAGTGTTGGACAGAGCTCACAAGGAGGCCTCAGAGAAAGATTGATATGAGCAATGGCAGTGAGATTTGACCAATATATGTATCTACAGTGTTGACAAAGGTGTGGGGCATTGGGTATTTGAATTTAAGTAGGGCAAAGGTTAGATTTAAAAAAAGAGATTTGTTAGTGTTTACCTCTGATAAACAAGAGTTCAAGCGGCTTGATCAAGAGCTGAGGTTCAAAGAGGTGAGGGACAGTCGGGCTATCCCTTTTTCCTGATCTTCAAGTTGGATCAAGATAGTTGCCCCCTAGTTCAGACCTGTGAAATAGTTACACATAGTTACAAATCACCTTGTCTTTTCTAGAGGGTGATGCAGGTACCTTGGGGAGTGTGAGGAAGGAAAGGAATTGTGGAAGCGAGAACAACAGAAAAAGGAGGGTGGGTAAATGGCAGTACATAAAACTTCTACTGGCCAAGAGTACAGATTCGGTGGAGGGTACGATGATTAAATGGTTCAAAGTTGCATTCACTTGCTGGTGGGCGTTTGGTTGGTTACTGCTGGAGATGGCTCATGTTCAAATCCAGGATATGTGGTTGCTGGCCTGTTTTATTTTGGATTTAGTGTGACAAAGTGAGACTCAGCATTTACAAGAGTGAAGGAGAGCATTTTTCAGTGTTATTCTTTTGGTTGGGTTGGTTTTGGGTAAGTGGTTATGTAAACGTGTTATAGAAGGGAAAAGAGGACCGACATGTTGGGATGGTGTGACAGGAGAACGTGAATATATTTTCCTTCGTTGAAGTGTTTGGTTAGAGGCCGCAGAGTTGGTGGAATGGTATAGATTTTACCTTATTTTGGTTTGGTCCTATCACTTAACTAAATATTTTAAAACCTTGAGGGGCCGGACCTAAAGGGGCTACCCAATAGGGCTACCCAATATTCTCTTCTATCCGTTGCAGGTGTATCAATAGATTTGGCTAATTAAGTTTGTATGGATGAGACAGCACGAGTGGTGTACAGAGTTTGAAATTCTTGATCCATTTGTCTTAGGCTGATAGAGCATTTCCCTTCTATGCAATACAATGATCCGTTCTTCAGCTGGTGGCGTAAGATTAGGAATGGTGAAATAGGAATCAAAGTAATTTCCTGTTTGGGAGTGGGGTGCCACACTAAATGTCAAAGGGGTGACTCGCCTTTAAAAACATTACTGGATAGAAGACAGTTTGTGAAAGGTCAGATGTTGCTCAAATTTTGTACAAGAGACACTATAAAAAGAGCAAATACTAATTGAAATGTTATTGTGTATTTCTTTTGCAGCATATCACCTCGGGGCTCAATAGAAAAGGCATGTGTTATCTTGAAACATAGCCAAAGATTTGCGATGAGATTTACAAGAGACAAGGATGGTTGTTTTGTTCATGTCACGGTTGTATAAAAGAATTTTTTGTGAACTCTAGTGTTGATGTAATTAACACAAACCATGGTTAATTATCTTTCTGTAGGTGGGTGTTGCAAGGGTTAAAAAGCTTCTGTTAGGGACAACTAATAGGTCAGAGCTCTCGTATGTGAGACCCAGGCTCAGTTTCTCTGGGAGATATAGGCCTACACATGATGAATGGTATGGGAGAAATGGTCTACAGCTGGTTCTAGGGGAGATTGAGTAGTATGATGCCTGTGTGGAAAGAAACCCATTACTTTTCACACCATTGGCTCTGATGGCAGCACTAGATTGAACTGTTTGCCCTGGCTGCATGGTTTATAAGAAGTGGAAAAGGACATTTGGGCATTGCTGTAGTGGGACCGCAATATGGGTGTGTTGTGTTTTTTTTTTTTTTAAAGTACCCCAGTAAAAAAGCAGGGAGGAGATTGTTTAAAAGGCAGATTATTTTGATGGTGAGGTGAAAACAGAGATAGTTAGGCAGCAACAAAATTAACTTCGACACGCCTGCTAACATTGGGGATGCAAAACAAAGGGGGGGTCTGGAAATCTCTCTACCAGCACGAACACAGCCCAATGACCTGTTCTTGGGTGAATAACCCCTGGGAGAGACTCTACCAAGTCTTTAGCTCAGTGTCCCTTTCACAGGGGCAGTCCACTGCCGAAATGCTAGGCAATTCTCCTCTGAACAAGAGTACCATCAGTAACCCCATACACGTGTTTCAGCCTTGTTGGGCATCATCAGTGAGGTGAAACTGTTGCCTCTCTAAGAACAGCAGTGAGTAAGGGGTCCACGTCTGGATCGCCCTGTTAACCCAAAGTTAATTTATGCAAAACAAAGGGGGGGGGGTCTGGGAATCTCTCTACCAGCATGAACATAGCCCAATGACCTGTTCTTGGGTGAATAAACCCTGGGAGAGACTCTACCAAGTCTTTAGCTCTCTGTCCCTTTCACAGAGAAGAAATTTCCCCGCATATCAGCCTTTGTCCTGCCCGGGGCAGTCCAGCGCCATTGGGGATGATTGCACAGAAATTTCTTGAAACCGTTAGGTAGCCTAACGTGAGAAAGACGATTAGCAAATTTAAGAGAAAATTGGAGGGTTTGAGTGTAGATCAGGTGTCTTCAGGGGCGATCCAAGTAAACGTGGAAAAGTAATCGAAAAAAAGTGTAGACTGTGCAAGAAAAACTGAACTGTAATCGTTGTCAACTCTGCCCAGAAGGGCTACAGTATTTGTGACCAAAGAATCTTTGAGGATGTGCTAATACATAATTGGTGGGTCATCACAAGACCCCCATATAAGCATATACATTACATGTCCCGATTGGATAAAACATTTCCTAGAAAAACACCCTTTCCTGACCCTCAAGCATCCCTCCCCTCAACTACATCATTATCTGCTGACCTGCAGAAACTGATTGCCATTGGTTGTCATCCCCTAATATACAAGTTGATAAATCCCTCAGTGTGAACTGGACCCCTTCGTTGGAGACAGCGTGAGGCACAGCATCCCACCGAATCTATCCAATATAATTTGTTATAGCCTCAAGAGACACCATATCCCAGTCCCCTGATTTGGTTCCCCTCTTCCCTTGCACACCTGCACCTGTTCACTCCCCATCTCCTATCTTGTATCATGCCAGCTCTAGGTAGAAAAAACTGTGCAGGACACCATTGGTGAAACTGAATTTCTCGTATTGAAATCTCTTTTGCTATTGTACTCGCTGCTGACCCCCTTGTTACTCAGCCTGATGTCCTTTAAATTATTGTGTGGGACTGCATTTGGCTGCAGTTATCTTCCCATGAGAAACGTTTCCTTCTGCAACAATGAATTAGATACTGTGTGCTTCTGGGTGTCTCACCCTTGGTGAGCTGATCTAGCGTTTCTGTGAGTGTCAGCAGAACTTCAATTCTACTGTTAGCTGTGGCCTTTCAAACCACTAAAACATGGCTTCTGCTTCTGTCTAGTCTCCCTGGGCTTACTAAACTCTGGCCAATCTGTTATTCAGTAATATACCTAGCCCTTAAACTCATTACACCCCTAAGTTAAGTTTAAAAAAGATATACAAATATTACTTTTGCTGCATGTGTATTTTTCATTGTGGCAGCTTTGCTTAGATATCCCTAGTGACCTACTCGTTAAAAATACATATATGTTCTGTGTTTTGCACTTGTACTTTCCTGCACAGCACCCTACTCCCTTATGTGTGGCACAGTAGGTGTAATGTAGGAGTGATCTACGGTTGTTGTGACGTCACCCTTCATGTTAGTTTTGACATGAATGCGTTCTTCAGCTTGTGCATGTACTCCTCCTTGTGAGCATTGGGTCTGCATATTCACGTCCCCGCCCCTTTGATCAATTTATTGATCGACACTTTGCCCTTCCCGTCCAACTTCTCTTGTGGTATTCAAATTCTAGACAACCCCCCACCCGCAGCAACATATTCTTCCGGAGTGCATCCCAAAAAGAAGCACCCACCATCTCCATAACCAAGGCATAAATGAGTTTTGCAAAACTGATTAGCAGAGGTTGCTAAATAAAACTATTTTGATTAGCAATCCACGTTTATGATTAGCAAATTTGTGTAGCCTCAATGTTAATTGGAACCGGTGAACGGCATCTGCCTCTGTGCAGCAGTAGCAGAGGATCTAAGGACTTTGCAGCATTGCTTCGACACCAGAGCTATGAGGGGATGCCTTTTTTAGATTTATTACTGGATATCGTTACGATGGAGAATTCAATAGGGCTTCCCATTAGGGCCTAGCAAATTATTAACACTCTGTGCGATTGACAGAGCATTTAAATGGGAAGCTCCAATTAGTGATGGTTCATTTAGTAACGAGTTTTTTTGACCAATGTTCACTTCACCTTTATTTCACGTCATATGTAATAGCAAGCAGCCTGACTGTCAATCAATGGGTATAAGAAGGTGACCTTATGATACTTAAGTTGTGTGTTTAAACCTTGAAAATACATTTCCAAAACTCAGGTTGTTTTTTTAGCCTCACATTGCATTGCATTCTGGTTGTTGAACTTTTCCATTCAAGAATACAAAAAGAAACTATGCCCATACTCTGTGTTAAACATATTTCTCTATGGATTTATACATTTTTCAGGTTGGCCTATTAGTATTTTTTTTAAGTTTTAAGTCATCTCTACCAAACAGAGCATTCTTGAAAACGAAACACGTATTTCTACCAAATAGAGTTGCCAAGATATCTGATTTAAAGCCTATTTTACAAACTGGTCTCAAATCCTGGCTTCACAAATTAATAAATACTCTCTCACTTATGGCACAGCTATATATATATATATATATATATATATATATATATATATATCTATCCTCCATGTGGTAACATATATATATATATATATATATAATGTTCATCACAACGCAAATTGATATACTACACATCACAAAGTTAATTTTGTCACTTGGCTTACTTGAAGCTAATTCTAATGAACTTACTTTCTTGAGTATCAAAGACTAGAATGCCATTTTCTGTGATCACTTCCAGTGATGTCAGTACGCATGCAAGTTAGGGGAGCCTTTTTGTCTGTTTCAGAGCCACAAAAACCTGGCCCTGCTTTTAATGGCAAGTAAAGTTCCCATTTATATGAAAGGGTAGTTGTCAGCATGCAGATGGTCTATATATACGTTCCTATATATGGCATGTGCATACATTAAAGATGACTAACCTATGCTGTGCGCATTTGATCTGGCTGTAAAATCTTGCATGAGCAGGGTTTCCCATATTCTCCGTTTTGGGTTCTTTTTTATCAATTTAAGAAGGTGCAGAAATGGTAACATGCACCATCACTGCAGCCACACATACCTGCACACCACAATCTTTCAAATGCACAAGCAATTCAGACTTTCAGATGCACATGTGAGGCTTAGGTCTATGTGCACACCCAGCCTTTCACATGCACTATAACATATATACACACACAAACTGGCCTTTCACATGCAAGCACAGATGTTCACATGTGCACCCTCGTCATTTCACAAGCACACACCACATACTTTTAAATGCACACATGATAGCCAAGACCACTGAGGGGAAAGTAGAGCTCCGAAAAGTTGGACCGAGAAGAGAGACGAGTTAAAATAAAGTTGATTTAGAAGGCCGAGAAGGTGTCCGAAGAATAGATGAACGAAGGTTAACTGAGAAGAGATGTGAGGAGATGGGCAAAAGGAGAAAGGAAGTGATAAGGGTAGGCGGGATAAAAGGGAGAGCAAAAACAGTAGTGGTATTAAAGCAAGAAAGGCTAAAAAATGTGATAAAAATGTAATGAAAGCAAAGCATGCTGGGGAATAGAGAAAGGAGGTAAAACGAGGGAAAGGTGGGTTCATTTTGTAGCATCTTGACAGCAGGACCCTCCCAACATTTACAGCTGGCTCCCACGCAGCAGTAACTCTGATCTCCAGTTTGCATCTGCCAATGTGATTATTAAAAGTATGCACCTTGGAGTTGACCTCTAGCCAGTGTCTCGGCTTTCCTCTCTGTGTAGATCCTCTGTGCGGTCTTGGAGCATGGTGCACAGAAAAATAAATGTGATTTTCTCTGTAATCATTTTGCAGTTAGTGCGAGATGGTTTATAAAATGAAAAGCAAATGGTAATTATTACATCATGAAATGTGATGCCACTTATTTTATGCCTTGATAACAATTGACCCAGGGGCCGTATTATTTTCTAAATCGTAAAGGTGGTGTGGAAAGTGTCCCATGAGGCCACAGAGTCCCTCCTGAACCATATTGCTTTCGGAATGGTTTGTGTTTCGGTGTATCTGGTTGGGGGCATCTCTTCCTTAACTTTGGCCGTGCCCATTGTTATCATGAATTCCCCCCCCCCCACACTCCCACCACCTCAATCCTAACTGACATGCACAAAAGGAACAGAGCCAATGCGAGAATCAGAGCCACTAATATTATCAGCACTGATAACCACGTGGGTACCCAATCAAACATTCTCTCATATCATTCTTGTTTAGTCAATCTGCTCATTTTGAGCGTGTAAGGCATCCATTGCTTGTGACAGAGTGCCGTTTGTGATGTCATTACCAGGCACATATGTGATTGGTTGTTTTATATGTTCTTGACTTGATTTCCTTTTTCTTTTTGTAAAGGTTTAACTAAACTAAATACAATAACAAAAAACCAAAAATGTGCAGCAACTGCTCCCTATCTTGGCACAACTGCCACCCTTCATGGTAGTTAACAAATACAGTACATATTGGTTCTGGAGAGCAACCAACCTTAATGCACTCAATTCCTCCCTTACTGCATTCAGCCCTTTCTCTGTCCCGTTTGCCAATTGTAGCAGCTTGTACCTTGTGATCTGTAGCCATTTGGCGTTGGCTACAGTCTGAACACTAGGGGTGAGCAGAGACGTAAAGAATATGGCTGTCTTACTAAATAGCCTAAATTCCTTTGTGATATCGTCCAGTTGGTCCGCACTCTGTTGGGACCAGTAATTATTCTTCCATCTCCTCCTCTGCAGGTTCATCAACCATCTGGCGCATGGATGCCTCTTTTCTTCAATATTTGCGGTGACACAATGATTTCTCTCATTAATACTTGCATTGTCCATGGACCTCAAATTTGCAGTGTTCAAAGATCTCCTAAAATGGGTGATGGACGCTTTCTGTAGGGCCGAATGATCATTCATTGGCACAATGTCAGAGTGGAGCAGTACAAGGTTTGGCGAGTGTAGGTTGACCAGAGAGCACTGGCCACTCCAGTTCAATGGTAATTGGGCATATGCTTGGGACCAGCGGGCCCAGAAATAGTGCATAAAGGCTGCGGTTCTGAGTCATATGTTTGGCAGCTCAAGTGTCCTCTGGTGTAATGGCTGCTCTCCATCTATCCAGGTGAGGGCATGGATGTGATCATTCCAATTAGTGTGACCTTTATCATCATCACTGTTATTAGCCCTTCCATCCACTGATTGTTGTGGAATACTGCGCCCTCTATGTGCAGCTGCATCCTGCACCATGGTAATGGGTGTCCCCCATCATTCACACATGAGAGAGTGCGCTGAGTGGTAAATAGCTGCTCCCCTCTTCTCTATCCTTCCGTTTGGTATTCTAAGACAATGGGCCTCATCACGAGTTGGGCAGTAACGCTGGCGCTAATAGCGCTGGCGTTATTAGCCCTACTGCCAAACCCACCAGCGCTATTAGCGCCGGATCACGGGTTTGGTGGAACAGGAAATCCCCATTCCCCATTATGCCCATTCGGGAATTCCCCATTCCCCATTGTGCCCATTCAGGAATTCCCCATTGGGCTCAATGGGGAAATTTCGTGCTTTTACCACCGGCGGATTTACCACCGGCGGTAAACGCGCCGAAAATCGGCAAAATCTCAGTGGATTTCCCCCTAGCTCAGAGCGGGGGGGAAATCAGCCGAAGCCGTGATTTGGCAGACCCTTAAATCTGGCGGTAACAGCGCTACTGCCGGATTTAAAGGCTACTGCCAAACTCGTGATGAGGCCCAATATGTTTTGTTTCTTGTACCTCCACCATCTTTTTAATCTTTATATAACTTTCCTCATAGATAAGGTCTATCTCCTCCACCCATTTCGCTTATACCCTGTGTCCCTGAAACAACCCTCGAACCTTGCAAAATGCCAGATGGATAAGACGATATGCCTTCTTCACTGGCTCATCCTGGGGAGGAAGAACCTTGGTATCCCTGTGGCATGTAGGATGAGAACGCACACTTAACCAGTCATTTGCCCTCAGCCCACCGCATTCATATGGTTATACCAAACGTTATCAGAGTCAGTTAAACGCTGCTTCCCCACCCTGGGCCTCATTGCAAGTGTGGTGTTCCAGAAACAAGGGTGCCGGTAAGCTCATCAGCACCCTTGTTTCCAGACCGCCACACTACAAGGCTGCCTGGCGGGGCCGCTGCACCCTACAGGTCTGTCCCTGCCGGGAACAGCGGCCATGATAGGCAGAGCCATCGCAGAAGCACTGGCACCGTTAGCAGTGTTGGCAGTGCTTCCATCTCCCCACTCCCACTCCCATAGAGTCCTATGGGGACTTACAAAATCCTGCGCTGCCGGAACTTGTAATGTCCCGGTGGCACTGGGAAGTCAGGGTCTGGGTTTGGTGTTAAGGGGTTACCGCTAAACTTGTAATGAGGCCCCCTGTCTAATAACAGGCCTGGATTAAATGCTTCTCTTTGTTCGTAATGCTGATATATTTTCATTTGCTGTTACTGTACCTTGACTCTCACAAGGGGGTAAAAGACCTATCTACTACTTTAAACCAATGGAAGGGAAGAAAACCCACTATGCATCCTAACCAACATATATTGCTCTATCTATTCTGCACTAATGCTAGTCCTCCATTCTGTGTTGCTGCTAAAGAAGTGTTAGGTCTCTGAAATAGGTGACAGAATGAAAATGTCAGTGAAACTTAAGCAGTACTCCCCTTCACTCACCCCTCCTGTCTTCTCCCGGGAGGGGGCTGTTGCTCTTGTCTTTGTGGACATCAGACAAATGGATCCATGCAGTCTGCCCTCGACCTTCACAGCTGATGGGGTACAGTAAGTGATGGTTTAGGGACTCTTAAACCTGGAGACTGTAGAGATGGGCCCTTGATCACCTTCACCCAAGCAGGCCCTGCACTTAAGAAGCAAATGCACATTTGTATGTAAAACAAGTTTATTGTACGGTCGTCTGGGGAGGAGCTAGATGGCGCCGTAGAATCAAACTAACCCAAGTCTCAAAGAAGCACATCAGTTGACACATTAAATGCATTTTTGCAACAGTTAAAACACCCCCATATATTTTATTACAATCCACAAAGGGGGCATAGATGTAACTTTGGGCGGGCTAGGACCAAATGTTCCTCGGTAATAACAAGGATTGGCACATGGAGTTTAGTGAGGCTGTACACACACGTCAGGCTGGAGGCATCTGCCTATAGGAATATAGTCTACATGCCCAAAAAACATCCAAAAGGGCAGATTATACCTCCAGCCAGATTAGCGATACGAAGTATACAGCTGAGTTCTCATTTGTGCCAATGGGCACCATGCCATCTCCCTTAAAACACAGAGAAAAGTGGGTCTCTGTAGCTTAACAGGTTTTTCTGGCTCCTTGAGCCATGTCAGATGCTGCAAATAACTCTGCCACATATTTCCACATTCTTGATTTACCTGTGCCACCCCTTCATCTGAGAATCCCCCTCATTCATCCAGCTCTGCAACTCTTCACCCCTTGCTCCCACCGATGTTTGGTAAAAAAATCGCCCCATCTAAACTCAATTGGGCTCTTTGTGTACACTGAACATTCTTCGGCTCTTTACGATCTGTGGCTAAGCATTCATCATCGATGGGTAAAACAGATGCTGTTACTGATGACCTTTTAAACTGCCCTCGGACCCTGTACAGTTCTAGATGCGTAGACAAAGTACGTCTGTTACCTCTACTTCATTTGAGATAAACATCCTATGGACACCAGAAGCATGGGGATGAGAGAGAAAATGTAGCAAAATCCTACAGATCTCGCTCTCTCTCTCTCCCACTCCCCCCCAACTTTCCTCATGTGGATGTACACACATCTGTTGCGAAACCATGTGCATTTACTGTGGGATCTATTTCATCACCCTCTTTGTCCAAGAAATCAACATCAGCATTTCTCTTCTACCCTAACAATATATCCTCAGATTCTGGAAAACTAATTAAATTTAAACTTTTTACATTTGCACGTATTGCCATCTTCAAACATGACAAAAGAAACACAACACTCAACCTAATGTACATCATGAATTCAGATATTTTCTTCCTTTTCTAAATAGACATTCAATTCCCTGATTTCGTTCACACCCCTCTTTCCCAATGGAATAACTGCAGATCATTGAGGCATACTTAACTTTAAACCTGCTCCGGTGGAGGGGTACCAGTATAATTTTGGGTGTCACTGATGTGGACTCAGCTCTTGTTTCCCTCCAGCTTCACAGCAGTCGGGGTTGCATAAATAACCTGGTGCGGCCCATGTAAACGCTGCTCATTCCAATGGCGTACAAAGGTCTGGGCTTAAATATGGTATCCCGTGAGCAGTTGTTGTTTGTGCTGATCGTCTGTTTCCTTGCCGCTTTCTCCTGTAGACTGTTGGTGAGAAGACACAACCTGTGAAGATGCAATCTTAACACTTTTGGTTAAAGCCCTAAGGTATAATGTACTCCCTAAACTCCCCTTACATCTTGTGAGCATGTCCGCAAAATCTATGTGGAGCTCCCTAAATGGCCCAGAGGGCCTAGGCAAGACACCTATTACTGACCTTGTGATATTTCCAGGATTGAATTCTTTGCAAACTACACAGTTTCCTATGAATCTACTTGCCTGTTCCTGGAGGTTTGCTATAAACCATTCACCCTGGAGTTCTGCTTCAATCTGTTGTCGAAGTGTGCGACGGATAATGTAGTTGCTGTAGAGCCACAAAGAGCAGCTCTACAGGCATTACTACCTTTCCTATTGAATCATGTCTGCAGAGCAAATCTGTGGGCGAGAGAACACATCCCCTGTTTTTCCAGAGCTCCTGTTCTTCTCTAGGGGATTTTCCTTGCATCTCAATGATTTGCAGCACTGAGATTATGGCGTATGGGCCTGGCAACTGTACCTACTGGGACACGGTTTCAATTTTCTGGGAATCTGTAAATGTTAAGTACACTGCTTCCTTCTTCCCATTATCTGCGTCATTATTCCAGAGGGCTATAGAGTTAGTATGGTTTGTGTGCACAGCGGGTTGAACTATGCTAACCTCGCGGGCAGGGTTAATGCTTTGATTAGTCTGGCTAGCAGCGCAGAATGCTGGACAGGGGCCCCATCGGATCTCCTAAGGCCAAGCCCTCTTCTCTGCCACCTTGATAACCCTGAATGCACAGTGGAGAGTCAGAATAAATAGTGACTACCTTCCCCCTTACTCATTTCTAGCGCCTCTATTAGTGCCACTATTTCCACCGCTTGCTCAGAGTAATGTGACAGCAACCTTTTCTTCTGTCTGGCCCGGTATTCCCCATCCACAAAGCCTACAATGGCTGTACCTGTATACCTATCACCAGTGTCGTGATTAATTGTTGAAGGCCTTCAGTACCTCACCTCCCTTCAAGGCATCCTCTTTAACATTCGCCCTCTTCTCCCTCTTAGGTTGGACAATCATAAACAATGTCCTCAGCTTTCACTGGCTCAGCTACAAATGTTACAGGATTGACCAGGTATCGATGCGCTTGATAAAATGAAATTGTATCCCAAAACTCTTTGGGTCGTCAAAGTCAATTTGGACTTTTCCAAGATCGCAAAGACTGCATGCTCCACATACAATGTCACTGGGCAACCCATGGTAATGGTTGAAGCCTTTTGAATTGCAAAAGCCGCAACCAGTAAAGCTTGCTCACAAGGGAATTGTCCCTGCATCACTGGATCTAGGAGTCCGGTATAGTACGCTAAAGTTTGTGGCATAGTGATGTCTGCTGGGTCAGGACCGCTGTCTTCACTTGCTCGTTCGAATGAGAAAAAAAATAAAATGGTTTCTTGTAATTCGGGGTCGCCAAGAGCATTACTGATCACAGCTTTGAGTTCCCGAAAGCAAGTTACCATTTTCTCAGACCATTCTATCGGGCCTTTCACCTTCTGCACTTCTTTAAGCCCCTGCAGTAAGGTCTTCACGTAACTAGAGTAGTCAAAGATCCACAATCTACAATGGTTACAGAGCCCTAAAAGCTGCTGCATTTAGTTCACTGTGACTGGCTGGGGTGTACTCTGAAATAAGGTGGCTCTCTCTGGCATTACCTTCCTTCCTGCAGATGAAATCACTTGCCCAAAACATACTACCTCTGTCAGGCAGTACTGCAATTTTTCTTTGTCCACTTTGTACCCCTTCTCCGCGAGCAGGGTGAGGAGCGTTATTGAATCCCCTCGACACTACTCCTCTGAAGTCCTGCAGACTAGCAAGACCACATACTGAATTACTGTACTGGACACACATACATTCTCCAAATCCATTTGAACCACCCAGTTAAATACACTCAGAGATTCACAGTACCCCTGGGGCAACCTCGTGTGCTAGAATCTCTGTCCACGGTATGAAAACACTGTGCGGTACTGAGAATTGGAAAGTAGTGGGACTGAGAAAAATGCATTTTTTTTTTATTCTATCACTGTGAAGTGGGTCAACTGCGTAGGGATATTACAGAGAATGGTGTCAGGATTCGGTACCACCAGAAATTCTGCCTCAACTATATTATTGAGGGGGCACAAATCCTGGACCATCCTCCAACTGGACCCCTTCGCTTTCTTCACAGGGTAGATGGGTGTGTTACATGGAGACACAGAAGGTTTTATTATACCGTGGTTTAACAATGCCATTATGAGCTCATTAATTTCTTTGTCCGCTTCTATAGACATGGGGTACTACTTAACCCGTGGTAATATTTTACTGGGTTTCAATTTCATATGCAGTGCTCCAGCACTCTTTAGCAGCCCCACATCATAAGGATTGCTGGTCCATAAATGGTCCGACACCATTTCCAAATCCTCCTTCCCTTTGCTCTATTGCTATCTGGCAAAGCACCCCAATCTCAAAGACCATCTCATGAGTTTTCGGTGTCGTTGAACAATTTTCGTTGGACACGTCCCTTAGCGACAAGGTCAGATTGATGCACAGCACGGTGTGCCATTCTCTGCCTTCCTCATCTGTGCCTGAGAGAACCACCCTGTTCGTCTTGATTACTACCGCCTCTAAGAGAGTCGTAACAACGGTGCCTGGTGTTACTTCCTGTGGCACAACAGGCCGAAAAAAAAATTCAACCAGTACCTGCCATGTCTGATTTCTGATCTGCGGGACCCAACTCAACAAAACCATTACCCCATAAATAAACAGAGTTGAATGTACAGGCACTCCCCTTATCACGCTGCCGCTACAGTAGGCATGCAGACACGCTGCTTCCCTTACTGGATACAAACCTGGTTTCGAACATATTATAATTATACCTTCCTCTGTGCAAGCAACCGATATTCGCAACTTACTCAAGAGGTCTCTACCCAGAAGGCTCGCTGGGGTATCTACAATTCAACAAAGGAGCAGATACATTTTGTGTACCTACCTTAATACGTAGATCTTCAGCATAAGGAACCAACAGAATAGCCCCAGAGGATCCATGTGTGTCCATCGTTTTTGCCTGACAAGGGGAACTTACCTTCCTTAATGCAAGATTTTGTAACCCCTGTGTCAACTATGAATGAGAATGTTGTGTTACCTACATGCACACCTATCCATGGTTCCTCTTCTGGATCGGTGGTAATGGACAGGATCGGATACATCAGAGACCAGTGTGAGATGTCCTACTCCTGGTACGTTAGCACTGGGGAGTGAAAAGGGACTCCCTCCAAAATCACTTGCTTCAGTGTAGTGAGTAACTGTTCCTTGGGGGTAAAGGATTTTTCTCCCATGTCTCTACTGGTGCCTGTGCTGGTATGGTCGGTGGGATCCCATAGGTCTTTGCGGCCCCAGTTTCTGGGTTCTGTTCAACCCATGCATACTGTGATTGCACAGAGCCTGGGGCATATGGCAGGGATTGCATCTGTTGAGCGCCCATGTTAAAATACAGTGACCTGTCTCGACAATCTCATGACACATGTCCCAATCTCCTGCACTACTAACACTGAATCCCATAGAACCCTCCATAGTTATTTCGCATTGGCCCATTAAATAGGGAACCCATTCCTCCGAACCCACCAAATGACCCACTTCCTTGTGAAAATCCTCCCTGACCCCTCGGAAACACTCTCTTCCTTTGGACCGGAAGCGTACCCGTCCATCCAACCCTGTTGTCCCAATTGCCCCTGCTATCCTTCCATAGAGTTAGTAATTACTGCCCCTTCTAATTAGATCTATGCCCATTTGTTCTGAACACGCTTAGCCTGTGCTTTTTGTGCCTGTTCTATACTCTCCTTTTCCTTAGCTTGCCTCCTTTTACAGAAATGCACAATGTGTGCTTGAATTTCCGGCCAACTCTTGGCCTCCATCCCTACCACCTTATCTAAATCGTGCTGAACTTCCTCGAGGAGTGCCTTCTTTAGCATGTGGTAAACAATGGCCACACTTGTCCCATGCTTCTCCCGTCCCTGCCCTCCGCATCTCCTGAATTAACTGGATGTGTGCGGCAAGATCATCATCCAACTTCATTATTTTTTTTTTCTTAAATAGAATTTATATCCAGCGTATCTGGATACATAATCTGTGCCCCCGTCCCATACCTGTGCCTTGTAATTATTAAAAGCTGCTCCATCATGGGTATTTGTATCTAACTGAACTCCCAGATACCCCGCTCTCCTCCAAATCTCGTTTGACCACTCCCCCATCAGACCCAACATGACAATGCTGGTATGTTTCTGCAATGCACACATCCACTCCCCCGCTACTGCAGTGAGCAAAGGGAGTGTCTTCATCAAGTTATTCCAGTCCATGTGTGACCATGGGACATAAAACATGCTTTCCTGACCCTTCTGGAGTAATGGAAACTGAGTTGCACCTGCTTTCACTGGGACTTACTCCATTTCTCCCTTGTTACTTGCTACGGCCATGCAAGTACTGCTGTATTTGCTGTCACTGCTCCTGGAGCAGGAGGTAGGGCGGCTACTGTTTGCTCAACATCCGATTCTCATTCCTTTTCATCTCCTGTTATCACATCCCCTGACACTTCTACAGGCACAGAAGCATACTCTGCACTGCCCTAGGGTGCTGACTCCCATCCTCCCTGCTCGATCCCAATACCTGTGGCAGTATTTCTGTTCTCATTGACCTCCTTGATAACCGATTTATCCAACCGAACAAGTACATGCCTCCACTTTCCTTCCTCTACATCCATTAGCTGTCCACGCCTTTCTTCCCGCATATCATTTCTCTGCTTCTCTAACAGCATTACCTCTTCCTCCGCTAGTCTCAGCGTTTCTTCCATTTTTCCTGCACTCGTGTGTCTACCACTCTTTGCAGCCTATCCTCTATTCTAGCAGGAAAAGACCTAGCCTCCTCCTTCTCAATCCTTCATCCCCTCTTCCAGCTGCCAGCCTAACTCTCTCGTTCTTCCACCCTTAATCTGCTAACCTATCAATTGAGGGGAGGGGGTTTATTTCCTTTCCACCGCCCTCCATTCTCAACCTTTCTGCAGCCCTAACCATTGAAGGAGTTTCCATTACACTTTCGTTGCTGTCCAACTTTCTAGAAATCATAGCTGATGGAGGCATAGCATGTGCCCGTCTCGCAACCGCTAGAGTGGCCACTGGGGAAAATGAAGGCTTGAATTCAGGATCTGTCTACCTCTCTGTGGGCGATAAAGGATAGCACCCATATTGGGTTGGTGCAGAAGGAATTCCTGCACCCTCCTTTTTTGATCCCTCTTCCATAATTGTAACACTATGGGGCTGATTCATGGCATTATTTGCGCTGAAAAACTGGGATTTGTGTGCCATTCTGCCCACAAATCCCCATTTGTCAGACAGGGATTTGCAGGCAGAATGGCGCACAAATCCCATTTTTCGGCACAAATATGGGTTTTCTCGCCTTTTTCATACATCCTCCATAGCTCTAAGATATTTAACTGCTTCTCTAGGCCTTGTTTAAAAGGAATGCAGGTTGTTTTCCAATATCCCCTTAGCATAGGTTCCTTCGATAGGCCAAGAATGGAGCATTTTACCCTCCGTTTCTGGGAGTCATTCCCAATGGTATTTTAGACTTAGTCTTATAGTCGGGAAGTACCTGACACAAATGATTGAGCCGAGTCTCCATACTCCAACCCAATTTGCCTAAACTGCTTCCACCAAAAATAACATCAGCTTCTGGTCACTTTTACCCATTTCAACTTCTCTTATGTCTGGAAGTGCATCAACATTGTTACAGTCGATTTCCCTGCTCTTGCAGTGTGGTTCTGTGCGGTTTTATTAGGTTTTAAAAATCTTCAGTGGGGACCTCTCTTCAACATGTTTGCTTAGGTAGGTAGAACTGTGGCCTCCTTACATGAAGAAAATGTCTTCATCAAACACTAAGGTGGGGAATACAATTTAGTCCAGTTTTCATTTAATTCCCTGGGCTATACCTCCCAAAAATGTTTTTTTGGGGTGGTGAGGGACGAATTCAGACATTGAATGTCTTGACAGCACTACGCACTTCCTGTTTGTTCATGCTTTTGTGAGTACTTAAATGAAGGTACTGGGGAGGGGCAAATGAGGCTTTGTGGGGGGGGAGGGCGGTGTTAGACAATAGTGGTGACGAACAATGTGGAGCAGTAGTATACCAAGGTTTTTTTTAGCCTCGTGGGGGAAAAGGAGGGACGGGGCTAGCACGCCCTTCCCTAGTGCTTCACCGCCACCAATAGCACAAGGTTTCATATTTTAATCACTCACTGCTTACATTGCACCTACTTCACCTCACTATTTACATAATAACTTTCCCAACCGTAATGTGGGCAGTGACCTTCCCTACTATTAACTCTCTCATTGTTTGCACACTTCTCTCCCACTTTGTGCAAGCTGTGCTTCTCTCACACCCAGCCCCTCCTTTTACTGTTTGCATGGTGCATATTTTTCACGAGTATCAATCCGTGTCTGCACAGTGCTTCTTCGCCACTCTGTTACTTCGTGGAGCAGTTCCTCCCCTCGCATAAAGTGCATTATTGCATGCTTGGACTTTTGGAGGAAAAGAAACGTGGTCGGTTCTGAATTCTGCACTATGAAGGTATTGGGCAGAACGCTTGTTGCCCTATGCTTGATAACATTGGACAACCAAGCTCAATTTTACTTGGACCCTTAAATGACAGAATGGGCTCCACTGTCAGACCTAAAAATTAGATTTGTCTTCAATGAAATAGACATTCATTGGCCCCTCTATGAATGGCTTGGCTATGGCATATGTCAGTTTCTCCCCTCCCCCGTAAAAAGCCAGTAAGAAATATGGACTGTGCCAGTAGGGCTGCAACAGCCAATCATCAGGTACTTGTCAAAGAAAGGCTGTAGTATACTTACTCATGTTTAGGTTTGCTTTCTGCCCCTAGATTGTTTTATTTATAGACACCCTCTCTCATACTATTAAAATACTTGATTAGCACAAAACGTGAGTTTACAGAGTTTAAAGTCTTCTATGACATCATGCAAGATAAAACAACATATCAGTGTTTTTAAATGAAGTACATAGCATGCCACCAGAATTCAAACCACACAAGCAGAGAGGGTTGAGATCCTTGAAATTAGCCGTGCAGCCTTCGCGAACCTGGTTTGACATTGTGGGGATACAATAGTATAAATAATCTGTAAGGTAATGAATGTTTAACCTGAGGTATGTACCTGTGACTACTGCAGTTTAAATCAAACCAATATATTGCTGCTATACATGAGGCCTAGCAAATGTAACTCTCTGATCCATGCAGCAATGTGACCATGTATTCTGCAAGATGCTCGCTTGCTTTAGAGTATTTCCATTTGGCTGCACAACTCGTGCACAAGCAAAGGTGTTCCTATCATATGACTCATGCTCGGTAGGTAAGCTAATTTGTTTAAATTTGCAACATTGTAACAGCCCAGTCGCAACTGAACAGCTTTTTACTGTAGTTCAAACTAGATGAGGCTCGCCTGATTCAGTTCTAGCTTCATGCAGCTGTGTGTCTGGGTCAGACCGGTTGTCCATTAAAAGATCATATAGAAAATACTGAGTCAGAGAAAGAAGAATTTTTTTAATTCAAATTTTCAACATTCCCCCTACCCTAATATATCCCCTTTACCCCACTCCCCATCTATTAATTTGCTAAAAAGTTGAAAAATGAGAATAAAACATTCTGCATTTTCTGCCTCTGTTTTTTTTCGTTTGACTTTTTGAGTGGATACTGTCCTCCTCAACCGGGAGTTGGAGTATTGACAGATTTATGATTTCTACTTCAAAGTTTGTGAAGATAGGCAGAACACTCTACTCTGTGTTACTCCTTAAAATGGATTTGAGAGGACTAGACAGCTCAGTGGAAGAAAAGCAACGAGTTGTTAAATGCATTTAATTGGATTGCTATGTATTGTGGAGTTATCTTGGTCTCTGATAAGCATCTGATGATAATGAATTAGGAGGGAAGGTACCCTGTCCCTTTAAACTCCTATCTGGATAATGCAATTTAAAAAAAACAGCTGTCCCCTGTCTCGGTTGAAACAGAACAAAATGTAACTAACACCCAAGCACTTGCAACCATGCACTACGCTTAAAATTATTAATGAATATTAGGGTAGGGAGATGAGAGAAATTCTTGCATGAATGTGAATGGAATGTAAAATGAAAAAACATTGGATGCAAGATGTGTTGTCTTGTCTGTCAACCTTTCCCTACCTTGACCTTAATTGTGCAATCATAGACATGTCATGTCCGACAGAGCCTTTGATCGCTGAAGCTTTGTTTCAACTCTATCCTAGAAACAAAATGGAGCAGGCTTTCATTCCCACCTCATGTGCCGGTTTCTCACGTCCCTTTCCTTATCCTGAACTGGGTTAATGGAAGAATATTAACTGTGGCAGAATTGCTTTACGCAGGAAGCATGGTTAGCAGGACATAAAAAAAACACCCATTACCAGTTTGCGGTCTTGCCTTTCGGCCGTTCCAAGGCTCTTAGTTTTTTACCAAGCTTTTCTTGTATAGGCTACATGTCTAGTGTCTAACAAGATTCACGTTTTTCTGTACCCAAGAGATTTACTTATTTGAGCGGCCTGCAAAGCTAGTACTGTTGTAACCAGTGCCACAGTTGGCATATACTGAACAGGTTGGGCTTTTTCCTCTTCAAGTCCTCATTCGAGCCATCTCATCACTCCGGTTCATTTGCGGCAGGGTTTTTCTGGGCACATGCTCGGACAGAACCTTTCATCCTGAGGAGTGTGTGAAGACAATCTTTCAGGTGGTGTAGGTTGTCCAATCCCAGTGCATGGTAATGGTCTGTGCATTTCTTGGACGAGTCTTTTGGTGCCAGAGGCTTGATTGCAAATTAGGGTCCTTCAGTGGCTGATTTGTCAGTGGTCTGTTTCCAGGCAACATGACTGACCTTTTACAGGTCTCGAGCAAGGCGTTGCAGGATGTCCTTAGGTGGGCCCTCAGCAACGGACCCACCACAGGGGTGAGCCTTTTCACCACCTTTAGTCTCAATTAACAATGTTCACAGACGCCTCCCTGAAGGGCTACTGCACTCAACTGAAGAATCTGACTGTGTTCCACTGCTGAGACGAAAGCAGTGTGGTGAGTTCACTCCTCTCTAGAGAAACAATGAGACTGTCCTTCTGGCCAGTGCACAATGGTGTCTACCTGTCGGTAACCCGTCTGACTGGGATGGAGAAAATTGTTGCAAATCCCTTGAGCGGGCGTTTGTTGGTCTCCCATGACTGGGAACAATCAAGGAGTTCTGTGTGTGATATTGCTTCTTGGGGGACACCTTGGGTGGACCTCTTCTCCAGTGTGAACCGGAAGCGAGAGTTCTTCTCCAGGGAGTTTCCTCTGTGTCCGGAGCCTTGATTGCCATGTGGAACTTCAATTTCCTCTATGCATCCTTTTGATTCTATGATATACTTTCCCTGGAGACTGCATACATTTAGGTGCACCCTGATCTTGATTCCACTGGATTAGGCCCAGAGGTTGCGGTACACAGAACTTGTGGGCATGTCCATCTGTCCTCCCTGACATCTTCATTCAGACAGCAGGGAAACCCACCAGAACCATGTTTTTCTGAGCTTTCTTATTTAGTGGCTGAGGTGCAGGCAGTGGGATCTGTGTGACAACGTCCTGGATGTCCTCCTTTTCATCCATCTACTCCTGCAGGTGACTTATTGTGTCAACTTTTTGCCACTTGTACGGTCTGGACCTTTTGGTTTTTCCAACTGATATGTTTCTGAAACGTTTGCTTTCCTGGGCTCTACAGCACCTTCAGATTGGCACTGTGAAGGGGTACCTGCTTGTTATTTCGGTCTTCCATAGTATCGCTAAACAGCACTCATACTCCTACCTCCCGTCCCCTTTCCTACATCCCATATGGGCGTCCCTCAATAGGCGTGGGACGGGATCTGAACCTTTTTCACCAGAAATAATTATTTCCCTTTAAAATTATTTGCGTGCGAGGTTGCAGCCCCAGGAGCATGTGCTCCCCTGGACTCGTCCATTGGCACCACACTCCAGTCCTATTTTCCACATCAACGGGAGCAAACCGACTTCACCAGCGCTTGTGGCTGAGTCCCTACGACACATAATTACACGCTGTTTTCCCTTTTTTCAATACCTTTCTAATACTATCTTCTAATTCTTACAGGACACCGTCCACGGGTGCCCCGCCCATCGCCGGCACATTTCGGCCACGACCGGCTTCAACAGATCTTGTGACAGTTCATTGCCCACATTGGACCCGCATGCCCTCTGCCTCCAGTGCCTTGGCTAGGACCATGGATGGGCCGGCTGCTCTGTGTGCAACGCTCTTACTCCCAAGTTACTTAAGAATCGGCTGGCACGTTGGAGGGAGCTGTTCGTCAGGTCCCCACCAGAGTATATTAAGGAGTATGTGAGAAGAAAATCCAAGAAGATAACTATATAGTTGACCAAAGCACGCAAGGGCGACTTCTTCTCGGAGGGAGCCCGCAATCTGGATCTACTGCAGACAACAAGGGTGCCGAGGCTCAGGTAGCTACCAGCCTAACAGCTGAGGGATCTAAAGATGCTCCCAGTCCGATCGCCAAGGAGCCTAACAGCTTAAACACTGGGTCCCGAGGGTCCTGCTCTATTACCAGGCCTTGGCCATAGAGTGTGCCTGTACGCACCGCAGACAGCACTACCGCTCCATGGCCGAGGGCCAGCAGCCTACCAGGCCTCCGCCTAGGATGCAGGGAAGGGCCGCGCCTATGCGTCCAAGCAAGCAGGCCGAACCCAGGCCCAGTACAGCCACGGAGGCACGTGCAGCAGCGTCAGACCAAATGGCGCCCAGACTAGATGCTCACCCATCCACAGAATCCCAAAGGCGGGAAACCACTGCCAGGTCAGAATGGTCCCACATTTCCATGCCACAGGTCACATGGTGCACCACCTATCAGCCAGGGAGAAATGCGATACACAGAGGCGTCATACTCTTAAGACAGGCACAGTGGTGGCAGACAACAGGCGTACATAAATCCACCCACAAAAGTACTGGTGCAGGAACACGCTCAACCAGCCTGCAAGGAGTTGTCATGATACCTACCCCCCAGGCATCCGGACCAGGTCCATCTGTCACGGGAGCAGGCATCCAGATACTTGGCAAAAACCCAGCAGCCCCGGCTAGGGGCTATCTCGGTACAGTCCTGGCGCCTCATAGTAGGGGTCAGTCCTGGCGCCATAGGCGCCAGGCTCATTTGCTTTCACTTACCTCATGCAGACCATGCTGCTCAGCATTCAAGCCAATGTGAAGTCTAAAGGGAGACTACTTTATTTGAGGGACTATTTTCTTACTCGGGTGTGGTCTTGGGAACTTCTTACCTGGGACTACTTTGAAGGCTAATTAAACCACGCCCGAAGAGCAGCTCACGCTTTGCGTTATTCTGCATCCTGCAGCGTAACGCTCACCATGCCTGCAAGTCAGCATCCAGTCTTCTGCCACGCCTGCCTCGAGTCTGGAGCTCCTAGAAAAAAGGGCGAAAGAAGGAAAGAGGTTAGAACAAGAACAATACTTTTATTCCTCACCTGATTCTGGATCCATCGCGCCTTCGAATAGGAAGAAAGACGTTATTTGATGCGCATCGCCTGCTGAAGCGCAGCGCTATACTCACCAGTCTTCGCAGCACCTCCACGATCCACCTCTGTCTTCATCATTTCTTCGCCGAACTCTGGCACCTAAGAGGGACAAAAGAATGGCGAGGTGAGCCGAGAGAATAAATAAGGCAATATTAGTCACCACCATAGACTTACCTGATTTTACCGCCGGAGGTATTCTTCATCTCCACGGGCCGGCGCAGCCTCCATTCATCTTCGCCGAACTCCGGCACCTACGGGGAACAAAAGGAAAGCTAGGTGAGCCGAACAAACCAAGGGAATCTTTCACCATAATAGACTTACCTGATTTTACCGCCGGAGGCATTGTTCCTCAAAACGCCATTATTTATCACTCTGCACCTGTAATAAGGGAGAAAGCAACATATTACATACAGGTGTCATTTGCCGGACAGTGTTTGGTAATACAGACTCTTACCTGAACTTTACCAGCTGCCACGAGGCAATCTTCTCTAGGGTCAAGCCGCAAGCTGCAAGGAATCAGACAAGAGTGAAAGTCGGACATTTTTAACTCTTACGAACTATATACTTACGGCTCCTCACCAGGAACCTTAGAGTCAATATTGTTCTGGAACTCCCCAATTCCTTCAGACCAGTGAAGTAACTGGTTATCCACGCACCCCTGCATTCTACGCAGGATGGAGAGCTCGTCTTTTAAAAACCTAAGGTGAGAATATAAAAGGATACATCGGAGGTGATTAGAGGGGAGAACAGTGGGGGGGGGTTATCACTCAAATCCACGGGTGGCTAATTCCCTTCCTCCACTTTCAGGAGAATACTTCTACAGGTCAAGCAGACGAGATTAGGTGGGCCAGTCCAGCCTGTCATCTCTGCACTACGCGTCACGTGGGTGGAAACCACAGCTGTCCAGTTCCGATCGACGCCCCTGTGGAAGCCAGGTGAGCGTAACAGGAGTGCTTTTTCAACAAATTCCAACACTTATGCGGTCCCCACAAATGGAAAGCATCCTTAAGGGTATCATACAAGACATGAGTCCTCCCATGCTCCCCCCACAACTAGCACCAGCACCAGTTAAGCCACAAGCAAAAGCACACTACTCCCACAACCGACTCCACTGACTACTCTGGTCAGCCCTGCATTGTCTCCACCTCCAGCCGTCACTCCGCTGCCAGGTAGCACACTGCCATCGGAACCAACAGACCCAGACATGGGGGACCAGCAGGACAATGATGAGGAAGTACTAGATATCCCTTCCTTGGGGAGAGCATTTCATGACAGGATCGCCAGACTGGCTGAGGAGCCGTTGGAAGCAGGGGTCCTCACCATCTGTGCAGACGCAAGATCAAGCATACCTATGCAAAAGGACTTGGAGACTCTTGCCAAAAAGGAATGGACCAAGCCACACTCCACACAACCAGTCAACAAGAAGCTGGATGCTAAGTACAGGCAAGTGGAGGGTGACTAACTAGTCAGTGCACCCTCAGCCGCTATCATCTGTCATAGCAGTAGGGTCCATGTATGCCAGACCCCAGGCATCTTGTACCAACACATCCACTTCGGCATTCTTGGGCAAGGAGGAAAAGGTCCTAGAGGCATATGGCAAAAAGGTGTTCTCTAACGTTGGCCTCCACCTGAGGCAGGCCAATGCCGATGACATCTTGGCCGCAGCAAATCAAAGGCTATAGTGGGAAATCAGACTTCCTCCCGGACATTCCACCCCACAAGCAAGCCTCTTTCAAGGCCGGCTTGGCAGAGGCCAAAATAGTGGCACAAGAAATCATGGAGGCCACCGTCGCACACATCGATACGGCAAGTAGGGCTATCTGTGTGGCAGCCTGGCTAAGAGCCACAGGATTCAACCCCGAAGTCCAAGAGAGGATTCTCGATCTTATATTTGAAGGGAGTGACTTGTTTCATTCCACCACAGACAAAGAGCTGGATAAAAAGAAAAGTCGCTCCCAGACCACCAAACCACTGGCAATTTTTACAAAGCCAGCAGCCAAGAACTTTGAGCAGGGGCAGGCTTGAAGAGAGAGGGGCAAACGTTCAGCGGCTTCCAAGGTTTTCAGGACCGCAGAACAAAGTAAGCTGACAGGTCTCCCAGTCAACATCGGCAGAAGCAACACAGGTCATCACATAAGGGGTTCTTTCAGTCCCTCTCCCCTATCCCTGCCTCCGGGCCAAACAAGCAATAACGAGGTGTGTCAGTCCCACATCACAAGCTAGCCCTCCACAGCCAGTCCTGGCAGACTGTTTGCGGACCCATGCGTGGCATCAGTAGTCTCTCAGGGCTTCTGTCTTCCCATTCTGCCCCCACTATCCTTGCAGAGATTGGAGATACGCTTGCTTATGGCGAGTCAGGCGGTGGATGAAGTTCCATCACTCAACAAGGGTTGTGATTTTATTCCTGTATCTTCGCTATCTGTTCCTAGATCTATACTTATTAAACATGTACCTGTCCTTGCAGAAGTTCAAAATGGTTAACCCAGCTCTGATAGCAGAGTCACTGTGTGGGGGTGACTGGGTGTGCTCCCTGGATCTGAAAGATGCTTACTTACATGTACCAATTTGGCAGCCTCATTGTTCGTTCCTCAGCTTTCAGATCATGGGAATGCACTTTCAATACAAAGTTATTACCCTTTGGCCTCAACTCAGCACTGAGGGTTTTCACAAGATTTACGAACACGGTGGCTGCTCTGCTCAGGGCGGACGGCCATCATGTTTATCTATACCTCGATGACTGGATAGTCTGAATGCAGTTGCAGGAGCAGGCCAGGAGCGCAACCTCCAAACTAATGAGCACACTGGATGACCTAGGCTTCTCAATCAACTCCCAGAAGTCACATCAACAGCCTAAACAGACCCTAGTGTTCTTGGGGCTCTTGTGGGACACGCTGAAAAAAAGGATATTCCCCACAATGGAAAAGGTGGCGGCAATCACCGCGCCCACAAGACACTTCCTCTGCAGAACTGTAACCATGGCATGGTGGTATCAGCACCTGTTAGGGATAAGGGCGGCATGTCTCCTGGCGGTGCCTCTGTCAGGTACGTTGTCTTGCGCGGAGGTAGCACGTACACCTGCCTCCCCGTTGGGTCTTGGCGCCTGAGATATTCAGCACTCAGGCATCCGCGACCCGCCGGGGAAAGAGGGTTAGGGTCCGCTGGTTTGGATGGGTAGGGGGTATTAGGTAAACCGGGTTGAGGGAAAGGGAGAGGTTTTGGATAGGGTTGGGGTAGTTCAGGGAAAATAAGGTTCAGCCCTCCTGGGCTATCCGTGGACTCTCAGATACTGCCAGACTCATGCACCTTGCACTTCCTTGTGCTTACCAATTCCAACACCCAGATTACTTCTCTAGGCTTGGATGCATTAGACAATACCATATCACATTCATACATTCATACATTCATAGATTCTTAGATTTGACCATAGCGTATTACTCAGAGAGCTCCCATGGATTCAGATACACAGGTAAATGCCCCCAAAACATTAACACGAGAGCATTTTGATCACACAAAGGTTTAAGCACTTAGCTTCAGAAGTACGGGATTCTGTCATGGATCGATCACTCCAATGTTCCTTCACGAGGCCACGTAGCCGGCGTTCTGCCACTACAAGAAATGAGACACCTATGAGCTTGGTGCTTAACAGCGTTAGACATAGCATGCGGCGTGCAACCTTAAGAATCAAGGGTTAATGGTGCCGGTTCGCTACAACATAGAATCCAGCATGCGGCTCTGCCAAGCAAGGGTTGACGATGCCGGGTGCCTCGGTTCACTACAATATTGGAGTCCGGCATGCGAGTCTGCCAACCAAGGGTTAATGGTGCCGGTGCCGGAGCCCAATCCGCGGTGTTTCAAGGCCCCGAGTCGGAGCGGGTTAGTAGCATCAAAACTCCCCACACGCCCTCGTTCCCAACCAATGAGTGAAAGCACTTATCTCAAGCAAGCAGCGGGGCCTGCAGTGTTCGCAGGCGGGGAATGGCCCCGCTGACAGCAGCCTGCAGGAGCCCACGGAGACACGTCTTCTCCGGCGAAGAGTCTGTAGCGCAAGCGGGGATCCGTGCGGGTTCTGCGCGCATGCGCGATTGATCGGGCGTGGTCCCAAAGCTTCCCAGAGGCTCGCGGTCGCGCGGGGCCTCTGGGAAATGTAGTCTTCTGTTTCTTTTCAGGTGTTTGTGGACTTCTATGCCAGGAGGGCTGGTCCCAAGTCATTTGCCTGCACCTTGGACACAGGAGGGCCCTGAAATAAAGGCATTTATGTCTGTTAGGCAGTTTGGCAACAGTATATGCCCCAGCTACTCGCACAGGAGTGGGGTTCTTGACAGTACTCCCCCTCCCAACAGGTCCCGGTTTGGCAGGGTTGTTGACATGAAACCGTCGGACCAAACGAGAGGCATGGACATTGGTCGCTGGCTCCCAAGATCGTTCTTCGGGTCCATACCCCAGCCAATCTATTAAATATTGTAGTACCCCATGTTGTATACGTGAATCCAAAATAGACTATCTCATATTCTGGGTTTCCCTGTACGTCGATGGGGGGAGGTCTCTTCAGGTGGATGGACGTGGGTGCCGGCTTTATGAGAGACACATGAAACACTGGGTGTATACGCATCTGCGGTGGTAAAGTTAGGCGGATAGCTACTGGGTTTATGACTTTCTCTACCAAGAATGGGCCTATAAATCTTGGCTGAAACTTCTTGGGACCATGTAAGTGGAGATTCCGTGTAGCCAACCAGACCTTATCACCAATTCTGTACTGGGGGCCTGGTCGTCTTTTCTTATCAGCAGACTTCTTGTATGCTAGTTTTGCTTTGTTTAAATTTATAAGGATATTTTTCCAAATCTTTACTAAGTGTTCTCTGTGTGTTTGAGCCGCAGGCACCATGTCAACAGCCCCATGGGGAACAGGTTGGAATCGTGGATGATAACCATAAGTACCATAAAAGGGTGTTATTTTGGTAGATGAATGTACAGCATTATTATAAGCCAATTCTGCCAACCAGAGAGTATCAGCCCAAGAAGCATTATTATCATAGGTCATGCATCGTAAATACTGTTCGAGTGTTTGGTTGACTCGTTCAGTTTGTCCGTCTGTTTCTGGGTGGTAACTGGTAGACAGTCTCATGTCAATACCAGTTGAAGTACAGAAAGCCCGCCAGAAACGAGACGTAAACTGAGAACCCCTATCAGATACCATACAATGAGGGATGCCATGTAACCTTACGATGTTTTGGAGGAAAAGCTCGACTAATTCTTTGGCCGTAGGAACCCCCTTACAAGGTATGAAATGAGCCAGCTTGCTGAAAGAGTCTACTACTACTATAATTGTGGTGAGGCCATGGCTAGCGGGTAAGTCCACAATCAAATCCAAGGAAACAGTATGCCAAGGCGTTGGTGGTGTCGGTAATGGTTGCAGCATTCCGGCAGGTCTTTGATGGTCCGCTTTGTTCCTTAAGCAACATTCACAATTTAGTACATACCGCTGGACGTCTCGTCGTAGCTTAGGCCACCAGAAATGACGCCTCAATAATTTGCAGGTTTTCGCAACCCCTGGGTGTCCCACATATGGCGAATCATGACACCATTTAATAGCTTGTAGTTGTATGGCTGTGGTAGGTAAATATAAAGTCGCACCTTGGAAAGGAAGTCCTTCTTTGATGGTTCGTGAATTCTTAGGGTCATTCCATCGTGCTAGTTCCTGAGCAGTCATTGCATTCCTAATGTCATTGAATATATCATCCACAGTGACGCTGCCTATGATGCGTGCGGAAGGCACGATGGGCCTTGGTTCCTCCTCCTTAAGTGTTTTAGGATCTGGTTCGGGGTAACGAGATAGGATATCGGCTTTCTTATTTTCAGTTCCAGGACGATAAGTCACAATAAAATCGTACTCAGCAAATAGCATCGCCCAACGTAGTTGTCGGGGGCTTAGGGCCTTGGCTGATTTCAGGAATTGTAAATTCCTATGATCCGTTAATATGGTGATAGTGTGACGAGCACCCATCAAGTAGTGACGCCACTCATCAAAGGCCACCTTAATTGCAAGAAGTTCCCGGTCTGCTATCACATAGTTACGCTCTGCAGGAAGCAGCGAGCGCGAATAGTACGCAACCGGATGCAGTTGACCTGAATTGTCCCTTTGTGACAGAATTGCCCCCAGCGCGTAGCTGGAGGCATCAGTTTCTACTATGTAGGGGCGATTGGGGTCTGGGTGAAGCAACACAGGGGCCGAAGCAAATGCGTTTTTCAGGGCTTGGAAACCGGTATCTGCAGCTGCATCCCAAAGGAACGTGATTCCCTTTTGGAGCAGACGGGTAATAGGTTGCACCATCTTTGCAAACCCATTAATAAACCGTCGATAAAAGTTGGCAAAGCCTAACACCGTTTGAACTTCCTTCACTGACGTAGGAGAAGGCCACTCCAGGATGGCCTTCACCTTCTTATTGTCCATGGTGATGCCGTCTGGGGATAAAACAAAACCTAAGAACTCTATAGTAGACTGATGAAATTCGCACTTTTCTAGTTTTGCGTAGAGTTGGTGTTCTCTTAGGCGTTGTAGGACTGCTTCCACATGTTTTCGATGTTCCTCCAGGTTGTGAGAATAAATAAGGATGTCATCGATATACACCATGGTAAAAACGTCTAGATACCCCCGCAAAACTTCATCCAGGAAGTGCTGGAAAGCGGCCGGTGCGTTGCAGAGCCCGAATGGCATGACTTGATACTCGTAAAGGCCAAACTTGGTCCGAAAAGCAGTCTTCCATTCGTCACCCTCACGCACCCGCACAAGATGGTAGGCTCCTCGTAAGTCTAATTTGGTGAATATCTTAGCGTCTCGCACCTGATCCAACAGAGTGGATATTAACGGCAGGGGGTACCTGTTCTTTATGGTTATACGATTGATGGCTCGGTAGTCAATGCATGTCCTCAAGTCCCCGGTCTTTTTTGGGACGAAGAATAAGGGGGACGAGACAGGTGACTTAGAATGGCGTATAAACCCATTGGCTAGGTTAGTTTCGATGTAGGCTTTTAAGTGTTCATTTTCTGCTTCTGTTAGAGCATATATTCTGCTGCAAGGCATGGATGCACCAGGTTCTAGGTCGATCCTGCAGTCGAAGGTTCGGTGGGGCGGCAAGGTCTCGGCAGCGGTTTTACTGAATACATCCCTATAGCTCTCGTACACTGCGGGTAACGTAGTTTCGGTACTTCCTATTACTTGTTCTTCCTTCGTTGACACCTTCCCAACATGCAGACAGGTCTTAAGGCAGTGGCTTGACGAGAAGCACAACGACGCTTGAACCCAGTCTACGTCTGGATTATGGGTACCCAACCAAGGTAACCCTAGAATCATTCCAAATTGGGGTGCTGCGATGACATCGAACCTGATGTCCTCATGATGCTGCGCATCGCATTCCAAATGCAACCACCTGGTTTGCTGAGTTATGCGACCTGAGATTAGGGGTGATCCATCTACGGATTTCACTTCTTCCTCATGCTTTTTAAGGGTTAGAGGAATACCCAACTGATGTGCCAAGGTTGTGTCAATGAAGTTCCCGGTAGCTCCTGAGTCTATCATCAGCTTTACTGGTATACGCTGATCTTCCCAACCAATGTGCCCGGAAACTGTTACATGTGTGAATTTTGATTGCTGAATATTAGCGAGAACCTTAGGGGTGTCTTCAGATTGGCTCGCCGGGGCCACCCTTACAGGCGAGCTTTTTCGTTTCCCGATTGCTCTCCCTTAGGCTTGCTGGTGCAATCTCGAACAAAATGTCCTCCCTTTCCACAGTAAAGACAGAGCCTCTCACGACGCCTCTTGTCTTTTTCTTCCTTACTGAGAGGGCCTCGCACTGTTCCTACCTGCATAGGTTCTTCGGAGGGCTTCTCTACTCTGGTATTTTTGACCTGTTGATCTAGTCGTAGTAGGGGCCTTGCCTCCCATTTCTTCCTGTCTAGTTTCCTATCACTCTGCCTTTGGTCTAACCGCAAGGCTAAGTCAATCATGGCTGAACACGTTTCTGGTTGGGGATCAACCTGTGCTATGAGGTCCTTAGTTTCGTCCCGCAGCCCTTGGTAGAATAAGGCCAGGCGTTTCTCTTGGGGCCAATCCGTTTCTACTGCCAACCTGTTAAACGTAGTGACATAAGAAACCAAGTCCCTGCCTCCTTGACGCAAGGTAAGAAGCTCTCGATCTTTAATCAGAGTCGCCGCCCTACGATTAAAAATCTTCCCAAACTCCTCAAGGAACTTGTCCCATTGGTATAAAAGCTCATCGTCCTTAGACACTAACGGTGTAGCCCAAGATGCAGCGTCCCCCCCAAGGTAAGAGATCACAAAAGCCGAACGAGCCTGGGAGGTACGAAAGACATTTGGCTTAGTAATAAAGTGCAACTGGCATTGCATGATGAACTGGTTGAATTTATGTGGATCCCCATGATACCTTTCGGGGGCTGACAAGGGAATAGGGGCTTCCGTGGTCACTGATACCTGGACTGGGGCAGGTGGAGTTGGGTCCGGAGGCAACGGAATAGCTTGGGCATTGGCTTGCACCGTAAGGGCTTGGACCTGACCCGCCAAGTTTGCATAATCATGGCGAGTAGTTTGCAATTCGTGTTTTAAATCACGTAGGGCATGTAAAATCTCCTCCATGGCGACGTGCTACCCAGGCGCTCGGCAATACTTGGGCTTGCGCTCCTGTCAGGTACGTTGTCTTGCGCGGAGGTAGCACGTACACCTGCCTCCCCGTTGGGTCTTGGCGCCTGAGATATTCAGCACTCAGGCATCCGCGACCCGCCGGGGAAAGAGGGTTAGGGTCCGCTGGTTTGGATGGGTAGGGGGTATTAGGTAAACCGGGTTGAGGGAAAGGGAGAGGTTTTGGAAAAGGTTGGGGTAGTTCAGGGAAAATAAGGTTCAGCCCTCCTGGGCTATCCGTGGACTCTCAGATACTGCCAGACTCATGCACCTTGCACTTCCTTGTGCTTACCAATTCCAACACCCAGATTACTTCTCTAGGCTTGGATGCATTAGACAATACCATATCACATTCATACATTCATACATTCATAGATTCTTAGATTTGACCATAGCGTATTACTCAGAGAGCTCCCATGGATTCAGATACACAGGTAAATGCCCCCAAAACATTAACACGAGAGCATTTTGATCACACAAAGGTTTAAGCACTTAGCTTCAGAAGTACGGGATTCTGTCATGGATCGATCACTCCAATGTTCCTTCACGAGGCCACGTAGCCGGCGTTCTGCCACTACAAGAAATGAGACACCTATGAGCTTGGTGCTTAACAGCGTTAGACATAGCATGCGGCGTGCAACCTTAAGAATCAAGGGTTAATGGTGCCGGTTCGCTACAACATAGAATCCAGCATGCGGCTCTGCCAAGCAAGGGTTGACGATGCCGGGTGCCTCGGTTCACTACAATATTGGAGTCCGGCATGCGAGTCTGCCAACCAAGGGTTAATGGTGCCGGTGCCAGAGCCCAATCCGCGGTTTTTCAAGGCCCCGAGTCGGAGCGGGTTAGTAGCATCAAAACTCCCCACACGCCCTCGTTCCTAACCAATGAGTGAAAGCACTTATCTCAAGCAAGCAGCGGGGCCTGCAGTGTTCGCAGGCAGGGAATGGCCCCGCTGACAGCAGCCTGCAGGAGCCCACGGAGACACGTCTTCTCCGGCGAAGAGTCTGTAGCGCAAGCGGGGATCCGTGCGGGTTCTGCGCGCATGCGCGATTGATCGGGCGTGGTCCCAAAGCTTCCCAGAGGCTCGCGGTCGCGCGGGGCCTCTGGGAAATGTAGTCTTCTGTTTCTTTTCAGGTGTTTGTGGACTTCTATGCCAGGAGGGCTGGTCCCAAGTCATTTGCCTGCACCTTGGACACAGGAGGGCCCTGAAATAAAGGCATTTATGTCTGTTAGGCAGTTTGGCAACAGTATATGCCCCAGCTACTCGCACAGGAGTGGGGTTCTTGACAGCCTCACACCAGTCTCAAAATGAGATGACTGCAGCTACATTTTTCAGCCTCATGGAGCCATGAGACTGGAGCACAATCGGCAGTAGTTAACCTACCAGATCACCTTCACCAGGATCTTGGGTGGTGAGGCAGGAAAGCAACCTCATGGCATGCAGACCATTCAGACAGCCCAAGCCAGAATATACCATTACAAAAGACTCCTCCCTCCAAGGGTGGGGAGCCACTCTGGGCAGCCACTTTGGGCAGCCGCACGGTGCATGGTCTTTGGTCCAAAATGCAAATGCAGAAGCATACCAACTGGTTGGAGTTGATGTCCATGTAGGTAGCACTCAAGGTTTTCCTTCCTATGGTCATTTCGGTCTGTATTCAGACAGAAAACTCCACTTGCATGTACTACCTCAACAAACAAGAGGGGGGGATGCAGGTCTTCCCCCTGTGCAAGCTTGCAATCAGCATATGAGAGTGGGCTATCAGACACAACATAAAGATTAAAGCAGTCCATCTCCCCGGGAGTCAAACCTAGAGGTGGACAGACTCAGCAGAGGCTGGGCGACGACAATTACCAGTGGCAGTTGAACAAGAAGGTCCTTCGGGACATCTTCAGCAGGTGGGGTCACTCTCACATAGACCTATTTGTGACAGAGTTCAACCGGACATGTCAGAACTTTGTGCCCTGTGTGGGCCGGGGTCGAGGCTCAATGGGAGACACACTGCAAATACAGTGGGATGGATAGTGGGCCTTTGCATTCCCTCCGACCCCTCTCCTTCACAGGGTCATCAGAACAATTAGGGAGATGCACCAACTGTTACTCATACTTATAGCGCCGCAGTGAGCGGCCAGACCTTGGTACTCTGACCTCCTACTAATGGCAGATCATCCTCCTGTTACTGTACCAGTCGGAATGGAACCTCTCCTGATGCAGTGTGGGGGGACAGTGATTCACACCTCCACAGAGAGGTTGGCCCTAGCAGCCTGGTCCCTGAGCAGATAATGCTAAGCCGCCTGCCGCCTCATTCTATCTCAGGATAATCTGAAAATCATCCAAGGCGCTAGAAGCAGTGCTACCCGCAGGCAATACAAAAGCAAATGGACCAGATTCTGCTCCTGGGCCGACGAGGCAGGAGCTGATCCCTATTGTGCTCGCTAGATCAGGTGCTCTCATTCTCAGCCTACCTAGCTAAATCAGGGGTACAGGTGTATGCATGTCAGACATACCTGGCAGCCATCGGTGCCTACGGAAACTCAGAAAGGAATTTGTTCTCTCCTTCCTACCCATTAGTGAAAAGACATCTGGTGGGGCTGACAAGGATGTACCCACCTGTCAGGCGCCCGCACCCAGTCTGGTACCTCAATATAGTCCTCTGCGCCCTTGTGCATAAACCTTTTGAGCCCATGGCGGGCAAAGATATCAAATTAGTCACAATAAAGACAGCGCTCCTAGTGGGCCTCACTTCCGCACACAGGATTAGCGAGATCCAGGCTCTAGCGGCTACAGAGCTGTACACATTTCATTGGGGCAAAGTAGTGCTGCGCACTCATCCTACTTTTCTCCCAAAGGTGGTCTCATTATTCCACCCTAATGAGGAAATCGTGCTCCCCGTCTTCTTTCCTAATCCCACACACTAAGCCGGAAATGCCCTTCACTGCCTGGATGTCAGGAGAGCATTGACATTCTACCTGGATAGGACCAAGGATTTTCGCAAGACCAACTTCGGGACTGCTACTGTTGATTAAAATGGCTAGAAAATTGCGGACAATTAAGGTGATCAACCGAACCCTTTTGTTCAAGCATTATGGATCCAGTTTCAAAAACAGGAGGGGTCACAACACAAGACTTTAATCTTAATAAATGTATATTGGGGCACTAATCATTTGGAGGATGTCACCTTGTTGACTGCATAATGCAATTGATGATGAAGCTTTAACGACAGTGGTCGATACCCACTTTATATTGTGTGGCCACCTCAACATGCATCTCATGAATGGTGTGGTTCTCCAGCATGGATTCACATGCTCATGAATATTCCCCGTCGTCAGGCTGGGAATCCTCGGTAAAGAAAAATCAGTATCAGTTTCGTCTCTGATCTGTCTTTCGTAGTAGTAACCAATCTCTGCGTCGTACTGACCACAGCCAATGACTGCCATCTCCCTAAGCCCCGCCTCTGGCAGCCATCTTCAGATTTTTACCACACGTTCAAGTGTTGGGAGTCCTCGTGCTTAGCTCTCGAGCTTTTGCTGCGTGTTTTGCGCTTTTTCAGGTGAATTTTCACATTTTTTCGGTTAATCGAGCCTCAAGCTCCACCGTTTCTACTTCCGTTAACGGGTACCCATTGCAGGATTTTCCTATGGCCCTCAAAGGTGAAGATTTTGTCGAATCAACCTCTTGGAGGATTCCAGAAGATTGCGGCCTACTTCGAGATGGCCCAGGACGCGAGTTCGTCACCCGGACCCAAGCTGTTTTGCAGCTGCCCTGGATGCGGGCTGCAGAATATGTTTAAGGAGGACGAACATTTGTGATGCCTCTACTGTCTTCATGGGGACAAGACTCATGTAGAGAAGGACTGCCAGTTCTGCAAGAACTTGTCGGAGCGGACCATGAGGGACCGTCGATCCCGTCTCACCAGCTGGTTGGAGAAGGGCTCAACGGGTGAGAAGAAGAAGAAAGGGTCCCACGGGGCTTCTAAATCCTGTGCGGACGCCCCGGCGACGGGGGCCCAACACCAGGCCAAGCGCCGCAAGTCCGCTGGCTCCGGGAGCGCGGAAAGGTCGGGCTCTTCGGTCGCCAGGCAGGGCGCACCTTCCCCGGCACCGTCAACCACGAGCCAGCGCTCCGGTTCGGGGAAGAGGAAGTCCGAGACCCCGGGTAAGCTTCGGGAGAAGCCCTGTCCGATCTCGGGAGAGGGGGAGTGAGGCGTCGCCCCTCCCCCTATGGAGAAGGCCCAGGACGCACCTAAGGTGGTGAAGGCCCCTACCCAGCAGGCAAAGGCCTCTATCGAGGTGATCGCGGCGACTCTGGCCAAGCCGGCAGAGACCCCGCCAGCGGAGACTGCCTCCGGGACTAGAGTTTCCCTGCCGCCAAGGAGGGAATCCTCTTTTCAGCCCATCATCATGGCCCCCGTGATGGAAAAAGGGGGGGGCACGGTAGCCTCCTCGAGCTCGGAGTCAGCCTCGGAGGGGGAACTGACCGAGGTCGTGAGGAATCTTGAAGTCCAATCCAAGAAGGTTCGATCCCGCAAGGAAGATCCTCGGGAGATAACCGAGGAAGACGACGGTGGGGAGGAAGAGCAGCCTTCCCTTCCGGCGCAGCCGAAACCTAGGCCTCAGGATAGCTCGGCGGCCATTTTGTTTGCGATCCAGTCCTTATGCTCTGAGATAAGGACGAGATTACCACGGCCCAGGCCGGAGGACCCGCAACCTGGCCCGTCGGGAAGTCCTCAGAACAAACGACGGAGGACCCAACCCTCTCCTCCACTCGCCCCCGTAAGGCCTGCAGTTCCCTCCTCATCCTCCCACGAGTCGGGAGATGACGGTGCGGTGGGCTCGTCGACGGGTTCTGAGGGCGACGACGACGGAACGGGTCTCCCGTCTCCCGTCGCAGGGGCCTCTCCGCCCGACGATATTGGCTCATTCCACGCCATGATCGCCAGGGCATCCAAATTGTTCCCGCTCTGCCCGGAGGAGCAGAAAAAGGAAGGTTTCCTCTATCAGCGCCGGGAGGCCAAGAGGAAGACTGTCATCGCGGTGCCTCTAATCGATGACATCTGGGAGGAGGGCCTGTCGGTACTCAAGAACCCCTCCACAGCACCAGCCAACCGGGACCAGTACGAGAAGAAGTACCAGGTCCCCGAGACCGCTCCCCTGTGCCTCAGGGCCCAGCCAACGCCAGACTCGGTCATCTCGGCGGCGGCGAAGAAGAAAGCAGCGGGGTCAGGAGCCTCAACGTCGAATTCCCCTCCGGACGGCGAGGGAAGGAAGTTGGACGCCATGGGGCGACGGGTCATTTCGTCGGCGGCGACGACGATCAAAGCGGCCAACGCCCTGGCGATCGCGGCCCGTTACGACAGGGAGCTCTGGTTTAAGCTGGCCCCCATATTGGACTTCCTACCGGACGACAAGAGTTCCGAGGCCCTGGAAATACTTCAAGAAGGCGAGGTGGCGTCGGACCACGCCATAACGGTGGCAACCGATAATTTGCCGATACCGGGTTCCACCAGCTGGGCAACGGAGTTTGCCTACGACGACGGGGTTGGCTCCGGGCGACCGACTTCCGTCAGGACGTCCATACCGGGGTGTTGGACATGCCGTTCGACGGCAGCAACTTGTTCGGGAAGGCGGTGGACGAATCCCTCCAAGCCATAAAGACGGACACGGAGACGGCCCGTGCCCTAGGAGCCCTTCAGCAACGACGGCCCTTTCGGAGCTCTGGAGGCAGACAAGGGGCCTCCAAGGGATCCAGCGGTGGCTCGTCGTCCTACCTCCAGGCGGCATGCTCCTCGTCTCAGGAGGCCTGCAGGGGTCGCAGCAAGCAGGGAGCACCTCGCCGCCGTCGGTAAGGTGGCCAGGGCGGCAAGGCCACCACCTCCAAGCAGGACTGAACCGTCCGTGGCCTCGGGCCCCCACCGAAGCACCCCGGTGGGAGGCCGGCTGACGAAGTTCATCGGCGTGTGGAAGTCCATCTCCACCGACCGTTGGGTGCTGGATACCCTGACAAGAGGACACTCTATCGAATTCCTGAAGAAGTGCCCTCACGTTCCACCTGTGGCCAGGAAGGAAAATCACGTCCCGCAACTGCTGTTGGAAGTACGGGCGATGGTCAGGAAAGGCGCCATCGAGCTTGTCCCGAAGAGGCTCCGGGGCTCCGGGGTGTACTCAAGGTACTTCCTTGTCAGGAAGAAGATGGGCGGCTGGCGCCCCATCCTGGTCCTTCGTCGTTTGAACAAATACATCAGGTCACAAAAGTTTGGGATGGTCACCCTCCAGCACGTGCTGGGACAGCTGGAGGAAGGCGACTTTCTATCGTCGTTGGACCTGGAGGATGCATACTTCCATGTTCCCATCCTCAAAAGTCACCGAAAGTTCCTCAGGTTCGTCGTCCAGGGACGCCACTACCAATTCAGAGCACTGCCGTTCGGATTGAAGTCAGCCCCCAGGGTCTTTACCAAGTGCCTAGCACCTGTGGCGGCGCGGCTGTGCCTGCAGGGGATTCACGTCTACCCCTACCTGGACGACTGGCTCATCCGCTCAAGGACGAGGGAACCCGCCGTCGAACACACTGCGAGGACCGTCCAGCTACTCACAGACCTGGGATTCGCAATAAATTACCCAAAGTCCCACCTGGTGCCGTCGCAGGTGGCCCTGTTTCTGGGAGCGAAGCTCGATACAGTGAGGCACCTGGCGGCACCGTCGGAAGAACGGACGAAGACCATTCTGGGCAAAGTGCAGCGCCTGCTAGCCACGGACGTGGCCAGGGTGAGGTCCATCAAGTCCCTCCTGGGGATGATGTCCTCTTGCATCTACCTGGTGCGCCTCTGCAGACTACGGATACGCCCTCTTCAAGAATTTCTCGACGCCCGTTGGATGCAGGCGACGGGCACCTTTGAAGACAGGGTCCCCCTCAGCGAGGTGTTCCGGCGGGCGATTCAGTGGTGGGGCGTTCGAGCGCACCTCACGGCGGGCAAGGACTTTCAGACGCCGGCGTACCAGGAGACGGTGATGACGGACACTTCCCTGGAGGGTTGGGGCACCCACACCGGAGATCTCCACGCAAGAGGCCTCTGGCTCCCGGAGGAGAAGCTCCTGCACATCAACATCCTGGAACTCAGAGCCGTGTTCTGAGCTCTCAAATCGTTCCTCCCGTCGCTCAAGGGCAAGGTGGTGCGGATCTTCACGGACAACACCACCACAATGTTTTACATACGGAAGCAGGGAGGCACCAGATCCCTAGCCCTATCCAAGGAGGCACAGGATCGGTGGCACTGGGCGGTCACCCAGGGGATGTTCCTGGTTCCCTTCCACCTGGCAGGAGAAAGAAACACCATCGCCGACTCGCTCAGCAGGGACCTGCGCGCGTGTCACGAGTGGGAGCTGTGCCAGGATCAGGTGGATCAACTCTTCCGACGATGGGGCAAACCCCAAATCGACCTGTTCGCAACAGCGATGAACTCGAAGTGCCAGAGGTTCGCCAGCAGGTTTCCCCAGCCGAGAAGCATGGGCGATGCATTCTCGTTCCCCTGGGACGGCCTATACCTGTATGTGTTCCCTCCGTTGCCGTTGCTGCTTCGACTCATCAACCAGCTCAAGAGGCCCCTGTGCAGGATGATCCTCATTGCACCGGCGTGGCCGAGGCAGATCTGGTTCCCGGACCTTCTGGACTTGTCAACGTCCCCACCCATCAAGCTGTCGGCTGACGCAGATCTTCTCTCCAGAGAAGGAGGTGCCATCTTCCACCACGACCCGGCGTCGCTGAACCTGCAGGCTTCGCTCCTGCAGCGCTAGAGTTTGGAGGGTACGATATACCAGCCGACTGCAGAGAGGTTCTTGCAAAGGCCAGGGTGTCCTCGACTCTCAAATGCTACGGTCACAAGTGGAAGAGGTTCTCTATCTGGTGCCGAGCACAGAAGATCAACCCCCTACGGATTACGGCCCCTCAAGTGCTGCCGTACCTGCTATCGCTGGCAAAGGCTGGGCTAGCCCATGCCTCCATTAAGATTCATCTGGCGGCGATCTCCAGATATACCAGAACCACAGGACGGACGTCCCTGTGGTCCCATCGACTGGTAAAAGAGTTTATGAAAGGACTGTTCCGGTCATTCCCACCGGTGAAGGCCCCGGCATGGGAACTTAACGTGGTGCTGACCAGGCTCATGGGGCCCCCATTCTAGCCGATGCACTCTGCACCGATGAAGTTTGTGTCGTGGAAGACTGCATTCCTGGTGGCCATTACCTCCGCACGACGAGTGGGAGAGATCCAGGCCCTATCATGCAAAGCACTGTACTTGACTTTCCATGCCTCGAGGGTGGTGCTTAGGACGCACCCCTCCTTTATGCCCAAGGTGCCGTCGGACTTCCATCTTAACGAGCCCCTGGTGTTACCTGTTTTCTTCCCGTCTCCTTCGTCGCCGGCCGAGAGGACTTTGCACTCGCTGGATGTGGCTAGAGCGCTGAAGTTCTACGTGGACCGCACGAAGAGTTTTCGGAGGACATCACAGCTGTTTGTGAATTTTGGACCTGTGAATCAAGGGAAGGCTCTCTCGAAGACTTCTATTTCCAGATGGCTCTCTGGCTGCATCATGCACTGCCACCGGTTGGCTAACCGACCGCTGCCAGGCCGTCCGAGAGCCCATTCGACCAGAGTGATCGCTGCTACTACGGCGTTCCTATCTGGTGTGCCCCTGCTGGACATCTGCAGGGCTGCTTCGTGGAGGTCGACGCACACTTTCACGAGATTCTCCTGCGTTGTTGTATTGCTTAATGTTGAGCCTTTTGCCACCTCCCGTGGTTGTGCATGTGTGTACTGCTATGTATTCTTATATTCATGAGCATGTGAATCCATGCCAGACCCCATGCTGGAGAAGGAACAAGTTACTTACCTGTAACTGTTGTTCTCCAGCATGGGTCTGGCATGGATTCACATGCGAACCCTCCTGCCTACCCCTCTGCGGCTCTTCACTTGGTCATACTGCCACTTCACGTGCTACCAAATCTGAAGATGGCTGCCAGAGGCGGGCATTAGGGAGATGGCAGTCATTGGCTGTGGTCAGTATGACGCAGAGATCAGTGATTGGTTACTACTACGAAAGACAGATCAGAAACTAAACTGATACTGATTTTTCTTTACCGAGGATTCCCAGCCTGACGACGGGGAATATTCATGAGCATGTGAATACATGCCAGACCCATGCTGGAGAACAACAGTTACAGGTAAGTAACTTGTTCCTTATGGTACAACCGAAATCACTGCGTGATGAAAGGGCTAAACTATTGTTAGATGAATGAAAAACCAGGAAATGTTCATGTTGAATGGCCAGATTAAGGGGGATAGGCCAGCCGCAAACGCTTGATCTAGAGGAAAACAAAGGCGGTGTATAATCTACTACTTTGTCTCGCTGAATGTCCTGGTCGACATTGACCACCTCAAAGTGGTTGACATGCCAACAAGTGACCACCTGTTACTAGCAGTAAGCTGGGACGTGGACTTTAAGACTAGAACAAAGGGAGCTCAGGGCCCAGTAGCCCTTACATGGGGCAGAAATGGGCTCTGCATTCGGCCCCTTGACAGTACGAACAACTCACTTGCAACTTTCCAGGGGTCCGATTACACAGTGATACTTAAGGCATATAGAGTTGACCAAGCTCCTGGCTATATGTTTGAGTTCTCACCAGCCCATAAATAAAACCAAGAAATATTCAAGCCAAACAAGCCCTAAGATCCAATATGAGAAGGCTTAAAAAATGTAACAATGATCCATCAGGCGCCCTCAAGCAAAAAAGGAAGCAAAAATATTGCAATTGGCTTAAAGCATCCAAAGCGTCCAGACTCCATTTTGTGACAGAACAAATGCTTAAAATAGTTGGGGAAAAGAACACCAGACATGTATGGGAGCTACTGAGTAATGGTGGCAATTTCAATTTGGCGCTGACCACGAATCAAGTTCCAGAGGCCTGCTGGATGGATCATTACTCTACGCTATTCTCCCGGGGGGAGATCAGTTTACAACGCAACCCATTGCTGTCAAACGGAAGCTGGACATTCAGCATGGACATTGAAGAAATCAAAACCATGATTTCTAAGCTAAGCTACGCGAGAGCGGCAGGCCGGATAGCATTGCAAATCATGGGTTAAAAGGAATTGTTGAGGCTTGGTCCGATCTAACGCTAAAGATTTTTAGACAAGTCATGGCAACAAAGCAGATCCCCCTCCACATGGAACAAGGCCATATTAGCCCCAATTTTTAAAAAGGGCGATCGTAGGGACGCCATAAACTATTACCCAATAGCCCTATTAGACACCTTGGCCAAATTATTTGCCGGTCTGCTTTTGCGTGATCTCGATCAGTGCGCAGTGCATTCTGGACACATGGACCCACGGCAGACAGGGTTTGTAAATGGGTTTGGCAACTCGTAAACCTGTTCCTCTTGAACCTTTTAAAGCTGAGAGTGATAGAAGCCAATAAACAAGTATATCTGGCTTTTGTCGACCTCAAACAGGCTTTTGACTGTGTAGACAGGGAAAGGATGTGGCATAAGCTCAAAATGTGGAACTTCCCGCTGGATCTAGTTGAAGCAATAAGGCTCCTGTACTCAAACACTTCGGTACAGGTGAGACTCTCGTCAGGGGTTGTAAAGTCATAAAAAATATAGACCCATCAGGTCCTAAAGCAAGGATGCTCTTTAGCACTGATTCTCTTTAATTTATACATGTCAGATCTGGGAGAATCACAAAAAGGAATTTGAGCTTTCCCCTTGAAATTTGGGGGCAGAGAGCTCCCTTGGGTCCTACATGCAGGCGATCTGGTCCTAATCGACAAGACGTCTTTAGGACTGACACGTCGATTAGATGGATTCATCGCATATCTAAAACTGAACAATATGAGGATAAATGTAAAAAAATCCAAACTTCTCAAAATGGCCCCAGCAAGTAGGAAATGTAAGGGAGACCCGACCTGGAAAGTAGGGCAGGAAATCATAGAGCATGTTGAGAGGATAACATACCTAGGTACGATGATTGATAAGAACTTAGAGGAGAGAGCCCACTTACTAATGTTACGAGCGAAAGCAGGTAAACTTGCGCATCAGGCGGTAGCTCTGCATAAGAAATTCGGGTCTTTCTTGCTCTGTCCCGTGTTGATGTTGATAAACAGAAAGTGAAACGGATTCTCACTTACGGGGTAGAAGCAATCCTTAATATAGCCTGTAAAGAGTGGTCTGTATTAGAAGGATTGTTCTGGAGGAAGGTCCTTAGGCTACCGAAATCTCTCCCGATGGCTGTATTCGCTTTGAGCTGGGACTGCAATCGATGGAGTCTGTGGTATTTTGGAAAAACATTTCCTTATGTAGGATATGCCCAAGTCCAGACGAGGTGCTCTTGCTTGAAATATTGAGAGAAATCATGATCTCCCAGGGAATGGTGGAACTGGGCACTAGTAGGGGAGGAAGGTTAGTTTAATCCTCGCATTAATGTCTTTTGTGGAATCTGTGCTCACACTGGAATAGAGAAAGGAACAATGTGAACTTATGGAGATATTGATTTTGACCGTTGTGAGTGATATCTATAGAAGGGTAGAAAGTGAAAAGAGAGATCGTATGACAGAATGTATCCTTGGTGAGAGATGGAATGATTGTACTTGGATGTGGTGGTTCCTATTTTTCTACGGTTCTTCAAAGTGTTTTTTTAAAGAATTTGATGACGTAAAAGGTTTTTATTTGCTCTGTCTGTCATAGCAATGTAATAAAAACGACATCTGTTTTAATAAAAAAGAATTGTTTTAAACAGCTGTTTGGGGGGTTATTCTGGGCTAGGGATAGCGCAGCTGTTATGAGGCAGACTATGCCAATGGATCATCCTCTGCATACTGAGTGCTACAATCTGGCTGGAAAAAGGAGTACCTAAGGCCCATTCGACTGAATGCCTGGTGACTACCTCACCCTTGTAGGCAGGTGCCCCTTTAAGAACATCTCTCAAGCAGCTACATGGCCATCTCTGCACATGTTTCTCAAGAATGACTTTCAAGATCCTTCTCAGGACGTCGACTTTGGGCGTACAGGGACTTTGAGTTTCCTGGTGTAGGCGTTTGTTCCTTCTGTCCCCACCAACTCCCTCCTACAGATTCTGTATTGCTTTCAGAGCCCAAGAAGAGGAATCTGCCAAAGGAAGAAATCAATTGGAAGAGCAAATTACTTACCTGTGGTTATGTTCGCGGTATTGGTTTAGACCTTCCTACCACAGATTGCCCATCTCCCTCCAAGCGTGCACCTCGTCACGGGCAGATCATATATCTCTTGCAAGCGTGCACCTCGTTACGGGCAGATCATATATCTCTTGCAAGCGTGCACCTCATTACAGTCAGATCATATATCTCTTGCAAGCGTGCACCTCGTTACGGGCAGATCATATATCTCCTTCAAGCGTGCACCTCGTTAGGGGCAGATCATATATCTCTTGCAAGCGTGCACCTCGTTACGGGCAGATCATATATCTCCTGCAAGCGTGCACCTCGTTACGGGCAGATCATATATCTCCTGCAAGCGTGCACCTCGTTACGGGCAGATCATATATCTCTTGCAGTTAAGCAATTCCTCATAGAGTGCAGCTGGCTCTATAGAAACCTTGCATTATGACACTTCAAGTGTCAAGCTAGCCGACAATGCAGAATAGAATAACTAATGCAGGGTTCAAGACCACGGAACCAGAAATCAGTCTAATATCACTGCAGACCTCTCCAATTAAAAGGAAAAGGTACAAGGGGAGACCGCAGTCAGCTTAACTCTTCAGCAATGCAACCCATGTGTCCTGGAGGGGACAATTAGGCCCTTAACCACAGTTAGATCAGATAAGGACCATGCCAGCGGGGCTGCACTGCTGACTTGCGTTGGTTTACCTTGATGTACACACAATCTCCTGGATGCAGCAGATGACGGGACCAGTCGCTGGTTCGGGTTGGACAGTTTTCATTGGATTTTCTAGACGACAGCACCTTGCACCGCATCCAGACTGGAAAGAGATGCAATCAGTGATTGTTGAACTGAAACAAAGGTAAGGACATAATTCCGAGTCATGAACCCATTAAGTATGTATTTTGAGTTGCTTTATCAACTAGACAGTTAAGTAAAGGACAGCAAGGCGTCATGCCCTCAGCAACTTGCAACAAAGTAGACACATATTGACCATTAAAGATGGGGGTGCCAGCTGAGGTTAAATAACCTCTCTTGCCAGAGGACACCAAGTCATGAACCACCTGTGTGCATATCCCAAGTCAGCGTAGATAGTAGCAGACTTCTTCTTGGACAAGACACACACTCTGTTACGTGCAGTCAATTCAGCTACCTCAGGAGATTTTAAATTGGTCAGTTGGTAAACTTCTATTTGAACTTAATTTTGATTTGCATTTGTAACGAGAACAAGGCATTTCAAGAAAGCGAACATTACAAGTGTAGGCAACCAACCCATCAGCAATCTTGGTCTCGATCTCCAACCTGACCCCCGAACGTAACCCTAAAATACCTCCCTCCCCCACCCACCTCCCTCAACCCCCCTTCTAAACTCAAACACATTCAGTGGTGCAGTTCTCCCTCATCAGCATCTCAGAGGCCTTTTCCTCATTACATCTGACTTTGATCCTTGTCGGCTCCCTCCAGGACCTCTTCCCCCCCCCCCTCCTCATTCCCATTCAAGTTCCACACATTTGCTTATTCAACCCCCATGATTTCCTTCATCCAATCTCATTTGAGCAGCAGAGAGCACCATTCTGCTTGAAACTCATCCAGTTTATTATTCACAGTTGCTGTCAGCCTTTCAATTATCATCATTTTCTGTACTTTCCCCTCCCAAACTTCTTTCGAGTGAAGCGTTTCATTTTTCCAGTACTGGGTTATGCCCAGTCTCCCTGCCCTTAACATTGCTTCTCACATTTTATGGAGTCTGTTAGGGTTCCCACAAAAAGACAGGGAAGAATACAGAGACTGCAGGGGTCCAGGCCCGAACCTATTCCTGTGATCTCTTTCATCCAGCTCAGCACCTCTTTCCAAAACACTTGAACCTTGGGACACCACCACATGTGGGCCAAAGGCCCCTGATTCCCACAGCCCCTGGGGCACATGGGAGAAGCTCCCGCAAACATCGTGGACAATCTCAGGGGATCCCTATGCCAGCCCATTAACATTTTTAAGTTGTGTTCTATCGTGGAGGTGAACAGTCCCCCCTGGAAAACCATTTTGTGGATACGTGCCCAGTCCTCCTCGGAAATGTCCTCCCCCCACTAAATCTACCCAGTATTTCTGGAATGTGTGTCTCCCCTGTAGCCACGTTTCATTCATTGTTTTGTACAATTTGGACAAAATATCTTTTCTTGTTGTGGACGAGTCAATGGCTTTCTACTGTAGGTTAAATCCCTTCCCCCCATCCATCCCACTTTGGGTCAATCAGTTTACCCTTGATGCGCAGATATTGAAATACTGAGATTGAGTCTCTCCCCAGTACCTCCTTTACCGTTACCAGCTCCAGGAAGATTCCCTCTTTAAACAATTGTCGCACTCGTTCAAGGCCCGCATCTGACCACATCTGTAATCGGGTTAGTCCCTGGTGTCCCAAGTCAAATGGGGCCCCCATACAGAGGACATGGGGAGGGCCACGTTGTGTATCCTTGTGTGCCCTTGGACTCACGCCAATTTCTCCAATAAACCCCCAGCATGGGGTGGGACCTTAGCCGTTCCGGAATGGCCCAGAACGAAGACCAGAAATAGTCCCTCACCTTCAGTGGGTGTGCCGCGAGGTGCTCCAAGTAAGTCCAATAATTCCTCAGGTCACCCGTCGTGTTCAAGCACCACCCTGAGTTGGGCCACCTTATAGTATAACCAGATGTCCGGGAACCCACACCCTCCCTTATCCCTTGGAAGTGTCAGGGTTGCCATTTTTACCCTTGGCGTCTTGTGATTCCAAATGCATCAACAGAGCTCTCCTGTAACTTCCAAGAAGAATTTCTCCGGGAGCTGCCTCGTGATGGCTGTGAACCGGTACAGCAGTCTGGGGAGCACGTTCATTTTTAATGAAGTCATCCTACCGTACCAGGTCAATATCAGTGGTTCCCATCTCTTTAAATCAGCCATTAGTTGAGTTTGGAAGGGGTCATAATTAGCAGCGACCATCCCCTCCAGGTCCCTGGTGACTTGGATTCCCAGATACTGGATTTTCTTTTGGGCTACCCTCATGCCTTGGTATCTCTTTTTCACATCTAGAAGGGGCTGTGCTCTAGTATCGGCATTATTGTTGATTTCCCTACATTGATTTTAAGCCCCGAAAGGCAGCCGTATTGTGCAATCTAGGTCATAGGAGATGGGAGGGATTCTTGAATATTAATGAGGTAAGCCAATATGTCATCTGCAAAGAGCGAGCAAAGGATTGCACTCTATTTCCCCCCCACTATGCCCTTAATTTTGTCGTTTGCCCATATCACAATTGCCAGATGTTCCATGGCTAGGGCGTACAGTAGTGGGAAGAGGAGGCATCCCTGCTTGTACCTCTTGTTAGTTCGAAGGTATCTGCGAGTCCCCCATTAACTCAGACCTATGCTCTAGACCTATTGCAAACCTCTGCCACCCATCTCAGGAAAGACATTCCCAGCCCCTTCCTGGTCAGGACCTTCATCATGAAGGGCAATTTGACCCGGTCGAAGGCCTTCTCTGAATCTAGCAAGACCAGGCACACCTCTTGCCCCTTCATTTGCACCCCATAGATCAGGTTCATGGTCTTGCAAATATTGTCTGATCCTTGCCTTCCCCTGATGAAGCCCACCTGGTCCCCATGTATTAGGAGCAGTAATCTCGCCTCCAACCTCGTTCCCAAGACTTTCACCAGAATTTTTACATCACCATTTAGGAGGGAGATGGGTTGATAGGAGGAGCACCTAGTGGGGTCCTTTCCGTCCTTAGGGATTGCTATGATCGTTGGTAACAAGATTGTGGAGGGCAGGGCCACCCATCTCAGGCATGTATTAAACACCTTCACCAAATACGGTGCTAACAATGATCTGAATAATCTGTAACATTCCATGGAACAGTCGCCCTCCCCAGGCGCCGACCCCGACTTCATCCGCTTAATGGCCCGCAGGACCTCTTCTATCGTTATAGGGCTCTCTAGGCTCTCCACCATATTCTTGGGGAGCCCTGGGAGGTCTAGAGGGTACTATAGTACTTTGCAAATTCGCACCCTATGCTTTTGGTGTCATAGACCGCCCTTCCCTCCTCAGTCTGAAGCACCCCTATGGTCCTCCATTTTTTCTCCTCTCTCATTCTCCAGACTAGGATCTTATCCACCCTGTCCCCTTTCTCATGATATTTCTGTTTCAGAAACAGGAGTGTTTTCTCCTCGTCCTGGGTCAGGGTGGCCTTTCATTGCGTTTTATAGCATCAGAGATCCTTTGCCTCTGTGGGTGATACGTACCTCCCCTGGGTGCCCCCAGCTGTCTCTGCTCTATTTTCCGACAGAGCTCGCTCTCCTTCTCCCCCCCCTTTCTTTCTTTTTCCTAGAGCCTACCCTTATCAGGATCCCCTGGAGCATTGCCTTAAAGCCCTCCCAGACTGATATAATCCCTACCTCTCCAGTATCGTTGAAGAGGAAGTACTCCTTGATTCCGTGAGAAGTTCCTGCTGCAACGCCCTATCCTTTAACAAGAAGTAATTGCATCTCCAGCACCCCCGGCCAGATGGCCTCCCCATTTCCACTGAGACACTCACCATATTGTGATTGGGGCGACCTGGGATTCCAAAATCTGTGCCTTTAAGGTCAAGTCTACCAGGAACAGGTCTATGCGCGATAAGGAGTCATGAACCGCCAAGTAAAAAGTATACAGCCTATGGTGTGCTCCTGCGACGGAGGTAGGGAGTCACACAAACCCAACACATCATTGACCAGTTTAAAGCAGTCCCAGTCACCCAAATTCTCCCTGGGCGTTGGTTGCTCTCTCATCCTCTTACGGCCCCTTATAGGGTCTAACACCATATTAAAGTCTCCCCCACCCACCAGTTGCCCTTCTACAAATTCAATTATTTTGTCCCAGAGTTTCTCCCAGAATTCACACTGTCCCACATTTGTAGCATATACAGTACCCAACGTAAGCTTGGTACCATGCAGCTGACATTTTACGTACACGTACCTCCCAATCGGATCGGTTAGAACAGATTCCTCCAAAAAGCCCAGTTGGGATCAGAACAGAATTGCTACCCCACGTCTCTTCTTAATATCCGATGCCATAATTCCCCTACTTCCCGGGAGCGAAATCTAGGTTCCTTCCCCTTCTGCCACTGTGTTTCCTGGAGGCACATCAATCCAGTCGGGTTCTCTTGAACTCATGGAGAACCAGTGATCGTTTGCTCGGCGAGTTAAGGCCCCGGACATTGAGGTAGTCAATGATCATTTCACCCAGGCCAGACACCGCCCCATTTCTGAGGCTTCACATTGCCACCCCCTCCACCGAGACAGTTCCATAATTGGGCCCCTGCTAACTGGGCCCCTGCATTGTAACAACCTTTGAGAGTGGACACTCCCTAAACGTTACTTACCACAGTCCCCTTGAGCACCTTAACCCCCCCCCTGTCCATCCCACGGCATCCAATCCTGCCTAGCTTCATCACCACAGACGGGATTAAATCCCCAGTGTTCCCCCCAACCACGGACCTGCTTAACAAAGCTCTTTTTCTCGAGCCCCCTTTCATTGTCCCATAATTCACTACTTAGTAAACAACAAACCAACCCCTTTGACTGTCATACCAAAACTCCCCCCATGTTCATCCGGATCATGTCGGGCCCGCCCGGGGGGAATTGAGTTTCATGAATTTCCTCGACCATGGTACTTTGCGCCTATTGGGCCCATTTATGCGCCATCGCCTATCTTTGCGGCTCTTCTCCTCTCCTTCCACCGTTGGTGCCCCCTCTCTCAGCAGCTCTCCCGTGACCCTTTTTTATGTTGTTCTCCATTGCTAACTTGTAGTTGTAGCCGTCCACTTCAAAGGATATGGAAAAGGGAAACCCCCAACGATATCTTACCCCTTTCTCACTAAGCCATTTCATTAGGGGGGAGCAAAGGCGCCTCTGCCCCTTCGTCTTTTCCAGGATCTTTTGCCTGTCCAGGTAGTTATAGAAATGTGCAAGCACTGAGCGTGGCCCCCTCCCGGCTGCACCCTTTTGACTTTAGGTTTGTCCATGTTTGTCGTCTCCGAACAATACCTTCACCACCTCATGGATAGTCCTCTTACAGTCTCTTTCCGACCCCCCTCCTTCTCCAGGATGCCAAAAAATCTCAGGTTGTTTCTCCTCTCCCAGTTTTCAAAATCGTCCATTTTCAGGGCCACCCCCCCCCCCCACCTTCTCTCCAGCTCCTCAAACCTCATATCCATTTGTGGTACCTCGGAGGGCTTCCCCTGGAACCCCCAGGGGTGGTCAGTTTCCTTCTGTGGGCGCTTCATTCGTCTCTCGGTTTCCCGTTCTGCACCCCAGGTCTGTCTCCACACCCTCTATCCTCCACGGGGCCCACTCCCAGGCGGGTACACACCCAGTGTTCTACTCCGGGGACTCATGCCTCATTGCTTCCTTTACTGTTGTTTTGTGCCCCGAGACCGATGGTGTTTGAATGGAGAAGTCGCCATGAGGTAGGCACTCACCTCTCCTCTCCTTCAGGGTGTACGTGTACGTCCCTCTGTCACCCACTTCCCAGTCCTCAAGAGGCTGCTTTCCCTGGCCCATACCATCTAAGGTTCTCTACTGGCCTCAGCGTTCGCCCCTTCATTCTTGCTGCACCCTCCGGGGGAGTGTAGTGTTCTCTCCCCGACTTCAGTCACCCTCCCGGGGCTCAGGTGCCAAGAACGATGGTTCCTTTTCTCGATGGGTACACGCCCCAGGCTTGACCTGGGGGCCCTCACCTTGCCTCCGTACTTACAATTTGGTTGGGGCACCGTAGGGTGAGGGGGGCACGACCCACAGTATGGGCTCTCCCTTGCATGGTGTCCTCTCTCTTGCTCCGCTCCCTTACTGGGATCTCTCCTGCTGGGGGTAAGAGGGGATCCTCCCCTATGCAGGCACATGTCCCAGGATCTTATCCGGGGGCCCACACCTTCTCGAGTTGCCGTCCGTTTGCCTCGAGTGACTTAGGATGGGGGCAGAGGGGCCCCAAGTGCCCTACTGCAGGCTCCCCCACTCGTGAAAATCGTTCTCCGGGCGGGCACACACCCCAGGCAATTACCTGGGGGGGCCCACATCCTCTGAGGGATCCTCTTGGTTGGCTGGAGCTCCATGGGTTGGGGAGTTGAGACCCTCACTGAGGTCTCCCCTGTTTCGTGGTCTTCCAGCCAAGGTCCTCTGCGGGCCTGATATTCACCTTCTTGGGCCACCTCTCGGATTGGGGGTCCACACCCTCTCCAGGCACCTCTTGCTTGGCTGGAGCACCGTGGGTTGGGGAGACAAGTCTCCCAAAGTGCACGCTGTATCCTTTCTCCTTTTCTCCGACGGGTGGGCGGAGGAGGGGTGTCAGCCACAGTGTGCAGGGGCCTCGTCACCCCCAAGCTTTGGTCTATGTTGGCTGCAGCAGGGGCTTACACTCCTCTGGGTCGGCCTCGGTGTGCCCTGCGCCACCTGGGTTGTCCTCAAGGAGCCTCTCACCAGCAGGATCACTTTAGTTTTCCAGCTGGCATGCTCCACGTTGTTTTCTCTGGCACACAGTGTCCAATTTGCACCGCTGGTGGACCGGAGTATAGCACCCTCGATTCTGGGGTCACCTGGTCTTTGATTTCTCTCTTGGGGGGAGAGGAGGGGGCTTGGTCTGTTTCTAGGCCCTGGTGGACCGGAGAAGCACGATCAGGCTGCGCTCATCCACGCGGCCCCGGTGGCCCCCAGTTGGTAAACTTCTAACACATTGTGAGGAGTGTAAACACAAGATCCAGTGGAAATTATTCCTTTCATTATCACGTAACCAAGACCCATCAACAAAAAGAATCATACCATCAAATCTTTCAAATCAGCTCTGGGAGTCATGAGATTTTAATGTAATGTGAAATTTGTCTAGCGCCTTTTCCTATTGGTAGGGCCACAAAGCACTATAGGTGAATGCCCTAAGGGGACCAAAGCCCAAGGTATGGGAAATTTGTCAAAGGAGTTTAGAATGCATGTGTGCATAATAGCCAATACGAAGGTAGGTAAGGGTGGCCAAATCACTATTAGCTACCCATTTTGAGCTGGCATGTGGATGGGAACTGTGAGGTAATAGGGAGAGTATGCGAGTGCAAGCGACTCATGTGTCCAGCTAGACTGAATTTATGTTGTGCTGGATAGAAGCATTCTTAAGACGTCGGTGTTGTGCTATGTCTCAATGTAGTGTATGATAGCAGATGTGTGAGGACGAGTGGTCATGCTTCGGCTTTCTTCCATAAGCATGGAGCGTGATCCATACCTGTGTGTCCTTGCTGGTTTCTTAATTTAGTAGATGTGGTGTGGAGTCTGTCCTGTGGTCTTTTGTAGTTTCTCTCTGTCGCGCAGTACATTTCATGCGGGGTTCGTTGGGGGGTTCGTTGCTACACTGGTCTATCTGAGAGATGGTTAAATAACCCAAACTGTGGCATGTGTTCGTCAGGATGCAGAGAGGGGGGAAGTCAGGTCTTGAGGGTCCTCCGGAAGGTAAGGTGATCCTCTATGGAGCATGTGCTAAGGGGAATTGTGGTCGATGGTGTCCAAGGACGCCAAGAGGTCAAGTAGGATGAGTGCGGCACAGTCTTCTGAGTCTGCAGTGTTTTTGAGGTCACCCCAGATGGATACTAGGGATGATTTAGTTCCTCTGAAGGAACTGAAGCCAGACTGGGCGGGGTCGAGTAGGAGGTTGGATTCGGTGAAGAGGCAAAGTTGGGAGTAGGCTGTTTCGGTCAATAATTTTGGCTAAGACACGGTTGTTAGAAATAGGTCTGTAGTTGGCTGGAAGGAGATGGTAAAGGGAGGGATTTTTGAGGAGGGGTTTGATGTGTGATGTCTTGAATGCTGCTGGGAATGTGTCTCAGGTGAGGGAGGTGTTAATGATAGACTTTGTGATCTCTCCTGCACAGGTTGAAGAAGGCATATCTTTGAGGAAGGTGGGAGGGCATGGATCTCCAAGGGATCCAGACGATCGGGCTGCTAGCAAGTAACTTCAGGAATTATGGTAGAGAGATGGACGAGAATGAGAAGATGAGGTGGGAGGGCTAGTGGAGTTGGATGGGGATGGAGCGGTTTCTTCTTAAGATGGAACATCTACGGCGATGGTAATTGGAAATGTGTTGTATTTTACCCTTCAACAATAAAGCAGGCACTGAATGTGGTACAGCTACATTCACATAAAGCAGTAGTGGCAACCGTTCATAAACATGAAGGCAAACTGGCAGTCATGGAATCTAGTGCCTTGCTGCGATATGAGATTTGACAGTCAACATGCATTTAAATCAAAACACTTTGGGCCAAACCCATCACGTTAATCGCAAAACAGGATAAATGGCCTTAGATAATCGGACAATCTCAGAGATGGTGCTTTTGAAAGTTCTCATTTAATTTTAACAAAGGCTTCTTCTGCTGCCGTAGTTCAGGGCAAAGGCTAAGTAACCAAATAATGGGTTACATTTTGAAGGGGTTTAACAATTGGGTACAACGTCCTTTCATCGTGGGATGAAAGGACGCTGGGTTTTTCTCCGTTATCATTTCAACGTGAAAACTCTAATTCTTTAGGGGGGTTAAGAAAATATATAGATGGGGTGTGTGTGTGTTCGTGAATAGTTAAATAATGAAAAGGGTTTCGGGTGGGAACCACCCCAAACATAAATAAATTTAAAAGACGATGAGTTTTCGCGTTGAAATATCCACGGAGGAAAAACCCATTGTTGTTTCATCCCGCGATGAGATGACATGGAACCAACAATTGAGGCATATCCCAGGATCCACTGCTGGCAGTAACTGACTATCCCCTCAATTGTTTTAGTCTGTGATCTTGGTAGCTAATGGATCACCTCAATGCGATCTTAGTAAATAGGTCTTTGTCCTATCAAAATATCATGGCATAGGTCAAGCAAAGTTGAAATTTATAATGGATTGTGTCCTCCCACAGATTCCTTATGTTGGATATATCCATAACCGGCTTTGCAGTCTCCGAAAATGTTTCAACAGCAGGGGGGCACCATGCATCTTTGGTGTCGATGTCCCTCGGTGGTTACCATTTCCACTTCAGGACATGGCATTGATGGTATAAATAGCACGCTCCGCGTCAGTTGCCTCTGTTTTTCTGCATGCACAGCACACTCTTGAAACAGTTTGACTCTCCTCAGCAATTCTTTTGGACTAACGTAATACCTTTTTGTGATTTATTCACAATGTCTATGCTGAAAACAGGTGTTAACAGATGTGCAGGCTGTGATTCGCAGATGTTTGCAGGATTTGTCTCTGGTGCCTCAGCGAAGCTCATGAAGTCATTGAATGCGGCTCCTGCCAAACGATGACAAGTAAGGCCTTTGAGAGGTTGAAGCATGCCCTAGGTCAGTCGGTTTCAAAATCTCAGTCTGCCACACCTTTGAAAAGAAAATCTTCCAACCGGAGACACATCTACAGAAAGGCGGAAGAAAAGCTCCAAAGATTTGAAGTGATCAAGATCTGGGAGTGCTTCCCGTCACTCTTCTACTTCCTCATCACGAAAGAAGAATAAGAAACAAATCCATTGTTCATAGTCTTCGGATTCGTCACACGACAAAAGTGAGGTAAGTTTTCCCAAAAGACTGCCTCAGTGGCCGATTAGGAACATTTACATGAGAAATTGATGGAAGTGTTCTCGAAGGCGGCCGCCCCACACCTAGTCCTGCAAAAGAGCCAAAGACCACCGCTGAGATAGAATTGAAGCCAAAAGCTACAGTAACTTCCTCCTCAAAGTAGTCTAAGTGGAAGGGACCTTCAACATCTACCTCTGAGTCGACTTTGGGATTCAAACCCCAATTAAAAATTGATTTCTTCAAATCCTTTGGGTCCATTTTCGAGGAAGATAACACCATACCCTTCAGGTTTGAATGTTTTGTAACCGTAATGTTCTAGAGGAATTTATTTCAGATCAGTCTAGTCTTGAAGATCTGGCTTCATGTTTAAATGATCCAAGCAGTTCAGATACCCCCCCTGAGGTTGAATTACGACACACCGATGTGCACTCTCCTCCAAATGCAACCTATAGGACTGTCAACAGGGTGATTGAACATTTGGGCTGGGGTTGTACTGCAAAGGTCATTACCAAAGCTAATCTGACAGACATCTTGGATAGAGGCCCTCAAAGGAGCCTCTGCTGTTTTTCCATACAGCACTAAAGAAAACAGAATTGGAAATATGGCCAAAAAAAACCAGACTCCACAGTTAATAAAGAGTTGGTGAAGAAGTACAGACCCCCTTTTAAGGACCCTGATTTTCTCTCTAGGAATCTGACACCAGAGAGTTTGGTTTTACAGGGGGCAATCTCAACTTTAAAAGCTGCAGCTTATACAACCATTCCTCCGTACAGGGACGATAAGAGATATAGAGCCTTTGCAATTTCTGGTGGAAGCATGTCATTTATAGCCTTTAACATATCTTGTGTACTGTCAAAATACAGCTATACATTGTGGAATGTAATTTGCTAAGCTGCCGTTAACATTCCTGAAGGTGAGATGCAACATTTTTTTTCAATAAACGTATTAATGATGGAAAAGATGCCTCCTGCCAATCCCTTCAGTCAGGCCTTGACTGCATCGGCAGATGCATGTTGTCTAGCGCAGTAATTGGGAGGTTTGCTTGACTGCGTAAGATTGGGTTTGCACCTGATGTCCACGCAAGGCTCCTGAATATGCCATTTGATGGGTCCAATATATTTAGCCCTAAGGCGAAATACAGCCTTCTGAAGCTATAGGCTTCAAAGTCTGCAGGAAAACATTTGGGGGCAGCCATTTCTCAGCCGGAACAACACCCACCTTCAGAGACCTGAAGACAGCACTCTTTTTACTATTACTCCTCCTTTGGGCAAAGGGGAAGAGGTCAGACAAGCCAGAAGCAAGGACAAAGAAGGTTTACACGTGCCCCTACATGCCGTGGAGGAAAAACTGCTCAGATAGCAATCTCATTCTTGCCCTCAACTGCAGCCACAGCCCCAAAACCTCTCTGAGCACTTTTCTCACAGGACTCCAGTGGGAGGGCAGGTTGACCCAGCATCTGCAAGAATGGCATCTGATTACTTCAGATGCATGGGCTCTACAATCAGTGGCCAAGGGTACTGTCTTCCATTTCTGCAAAGATCCCCAGATTGTCCAACGAGCGAACAATCTCTTCAGGATCGAGATGCACTCCTCCTACAGGGGATTCTTTCCATGTTGGAGAAAGGTGCCGTGGAGAAGGTACCTATATGCAGAGCAAAACCACAGTTGGTACTCCACCTATTTCCTGGTTCTCAAGAAAGACAGAGGACTGTGACGCATCCTGCACCTGTTTTGCCAGGAAGGCCAAATTCAAGATGGTTACTCTTTTGCAGATAATCCAGGCCCTTCAGCTCTAGGACTGGATGGTGTCACTCGATCTTCAGGATGCTTACTTTCATGTGCCTATACATTCAATCCCAAAAAGTACTTTAGGTTCACCGTTGGCAGTTCTCAATATCAATTTTGAGTTCTTCCTTTTGGTCACACCTCCGCCTGAGGGTCTTCACCAAGTTGATGTCAGTGATGGCTGTGAATCTAAGGGGAGGAGATATTTACATCCTTCCCTACCTAGATGGCTGGAAGTTCAGAGATCGTTCTCCCGAACAGGCTCAGGAGCTTTGCAGGAGCACCTGACACTCCCTCAAAAACTGGGCTTCTCCCTCAATTTCAAGAAGTCCCAAGTGACACATTTTCAGAAGTTTCAATTCTAGAGGACCTGGACTCTTCGTCTGGGAAGGCTTTGCCTCCTGAGTTGAGGGCTTAACATGCCTTGCAGATAGTAGCGAGATTTCAGAACGCCCAATATCTACTGGCATTATCTACTGGCATTTGACTGAGGTTGCTGGGCCTCCCAACATTCTGCATTTTCTTTGTGCCAGAAGGCTGCCGAAGGATGAGGTCCCTCCAGTGAACCCTTGGATCCCAATGGTTGCAGTTCTCAAGCAGGGTGACGGACCGTCTTTAGGTCCAAAGACAGGTTGCACAGTTCTGTCGTGGGCCTGCAACGAGAAAGTGATGATGGGGGGAACCTTTTTGGTAACCCTGTCTGGAGATAACTGCAGTCACGGATGCTTCCTTCATGGGTTGGGGAGCTTACATGAGCGATCTGACAAGCAAACTTTGGTCCCCTGCAGAATCCAAACTACACATAAACCCTTTAGAGCTGAAGGTGATCAGACTGACGCTGACCATGTCGTTTTTGGCCTTGCATTCAGGGAAAGAATGTACTGATAATGGCTGACAACACGGTGGCCGTGCATTATCTCAACAAGAGAGGTGGTGTAGGGTCACTAGCACTGCAAGGAGGCACGGCAGCTCTAATTTTGGGCTCCACAGAATGGTATCTGTTGGCTGGACGTTAATTGGCAACCAGCTCATCGCCCTATACTGGCTGAAGAGGGAGACCATTGCTGAGCAACTCATCCTGATCTGTGATGTCCTAGAGTGCAGGATAAACATTAGAACTGCCTTACCCCCTCTGCTGAAGCTTGTTTCAGTTCTATATTTCTTAGCAACTGGTGCCTACCAGCACACCGTGGGCATACTGCATAGCATGTCTCAGCCCACATTTTCACATGTGCTTGTGCAGGTGCTGGAAGAACTCTTGCGCCATGCAGCTAGGTGCTTCTCTCTGCCCACCGGCCTGGCACAGGTGAATACCGTGAAGGCAATTTATGCAGCAGCCCACCTGCCCAGCGTAATTGCCACACTGGACTGCACCCATTTGGCGTAGATGGCCCCTAAGGCATCCAAAGAGATATAAGGCCAACAGGAAGCAGTATCGCTCTATGAATGACAAGTCCACCTTTGATGCTGACCTAGTCATCTTACACTGCTGTGCCCGCTTCCCTAGTTCCACACATGGTGATGACACGATCCTGTGGAGCAGCACACTGCCTGCACAGAGTCAACGGACAAGGATATTGGCGGAGTACAAGTGCCATCACACAAACTGATCTCACATCACCAGTGAAATGCCATGTCAGGGGGGGAGATGACGACAAATGAAAAATGCATGCCCTGCCCACTCAAGGCGCACATGACCACCAACAACCCACAGGACTAGGACATGCCTGCCCTCTCAACCCCCCTCCCCTCCGCCGCTCCTCTCCCCTCCCCACAGGGGTAAAGTGCTCACCTTGGAAGCAAGATGACACAGAGCAACACAGGTTTGATCCCCGGGTCCATGCTTAGAAACCTTTGGGTATTAAGCACGTTATTAATAACTCTGGGTATTAAGCGTGTTATAAATAACCTATCATTTCATTAGAACCACAATTCAATAGAATACATCCCCATACATGGAATGTCACAGTTCAACACTGCACAATGACAATGCAACACTGGCAAAAAGTAATGCCATGCACTCTGTTAACCAGGCATGTAAAGCCATAATGGAATGGATGCAGATACAACAAACCTGCACAAGTACAACTAATCACCAATCAGGGCACATGCATGATAGCAACACACATTCCCAACACAAACTACATGTATTCTGTCATGCCAATTACAGACCCTGAAAGTGACAAGTACTGGCTGTGGGCATGGTGTAACACGACAATGCATATGTTACCCCATAGTGTATGACTCTACATTCAAGTACTGTGATGGTAAATCATGTATGACAATTCTTGAAAATACCTGCCATTAGAAAAGGCAACACATCCACAATGCACTGTGACTGACACTCATGACCTTTGCCCTTGCAAGTGACTCTGAAAATCCACATATGCCACAGGAGGTGGTGTACAACGAGGCACATGTAAGGACTAGGCTGTGCAGTGAGCAGACCTTTGACCTGTTAAAGGGTCATTTTCAGTGTCACACTGGACCTGAGGTGCCTTTATGTACAGGCCAGAGAAGATTGGACACATTATTCTTGCCTGTGCCATGCTGCACAACATTTACCCCGGGTGAAATGGCGCTCTGCCCCTCTGATGCAGACATGCCACCCCGAGAATATGACAACTCACTCCCTGCAGGTCCAGTGCTACCACACAGTGAGCGGGAGGATGGTTGCCTGGTTCTGCAATAACTATTGGACAATTTTTCTGGCACATTGATAATCACATGCTACTCACCTCTGTATATAGCCATGTAATGAATAAAACACATGCACGCAATAAGGCATGTCCTCGCATTGCGTCAAGTGAACTAGAATGTAATACTTGTGTTCAGAAAAGGATCCCCAACACACTCCTCCACACCCATCTGCCACCCCGCAACACACACACCTCACCCACCTCCTCCTTTCCCCAACACACCCTCCACACCCACCTCCCCTCTCCGCAACACTCTCCCCTCCCACCTCCCTTGTGACCAAGTACAAAAAGTGCCAGGTAATGTTATTGCCATCGCCTTTTACCATTGGCAGCCCATCAGGTGGTGCAAAGAGCGGCACCTTGAGGTGCTGGGCACATAGCCCTCAATGGGGGGTGACAGAGGTGGAAGGCTCTAACTTCTGGCTCTGGATGTGTTGCAGTAGAGGGACTCAGCAAAGCCAACATGCCCTGAGTGTGTTCCCTCATCCTCTGCCCTATTGTGGGTATGGCAGCAGTGGTCTGGCAGAGGGACCAGGCAATTCTCCTGCATGATCCCTGGAGGCAGTCCATCATTGCCTGCAGATGCTGCACCTGCTTGCCTGCCAGTTGTTCCATGGATGCCTGACGCTGCTCCATGGCCTCCAGCCTCGCCCGCATCGCTACCACGGTGTGCTGTGGCACTGGTAGTAGGCTCTGGTGAGGAATAGGGCTGAAGCAGGGCGAGCGGAAGCCCGAGTCTTCCTCCTCCTCATGCAGAGTGCCATCACTGCCTGTGTCTGCCCCAGTCTGACGGAGGTGATGCCCATTCCACACAGGTGTCAGGGGGATGTCGGGTCAGATGGCTGGTTGCGGCGTGTGGATGGCATCCTTGGGAATCTCCACAGGAGCCAGCTGTGGCTAAAGTTGCACCTGCATCGGCATAGGCTGTGTCATCTGCATGGCTGGTGGAGGGGCCACTGGGCACTGATGGGGAGACGGTGGATGTCTCCACACCTGGTACAGCTGACACAGTGGTGGTCTCCTATGGCCTTACCGTCTCCCTCATACTTTTCCTCTTGTTGATCACACATCCAGCTTCTGCAGAGGTGGAGGTGAGCACACTGCCTGGCTTTTTCAACATCAGTCGACTGTACCTGTGGGTGGATAATGACATGCTGTCAGTCATCTTGCATACATATAAATGAGCTAGCAAGACAGTCGTGCAGCATGAGGTTTGTTCTTCCTACACACGTTTTGTATGATGGGCATGGTTGGTTTCAGGCCAATGAGTACAGCTAAGACTAAGTGTGAGTAGTGCCTGCTGAGAGTGTACGTGGTACATGGATGTGCATGTTGCCTGTGCGCTTGCCAGTATTGATCGTTGTTCTGGCAGCACAGGGGGTTCAGTTGGCAACATGGACTGTCACAGCACACATGGGTGCTTCTCATGCTTCCAGGGATTCTCAAGCAAATTTCCACTACAGTGCATCTGCATTACTACATGATCCCACCTTCCCTGACACATGCATGTAGTCACTGTGCCTTTGTACCAATTGCCATCTGGTTGCCCATTCTCCTGCCCATTGTGCTAATCTATACTGGAGGACACATATTTGTGGCCAGTGCATTCACCTTGGGGTGGGCACTGATGTACTCACTGCCATCCCTTTGGCTTGCTGCCCCTACCGCCACGCTGCAGATCCCCTCGATCAAAGTGCAGCAAGGCACTGGCCTTCTCCTCCCATGGTGTCATGGTGAGGGGTTCAAATGTGCCACCTCCTGTGGCTGTGCCATCTCTCCTGCCATCTCTCCTGAGCCTGGCAATGAGGCTGCAGACCCCGACCTTTAGGTCTTTCCATCACTTCCTATGGTCTTCCACTGCCACCACCCTGTCTCTGATGGAGGACCAGATGGCAGCCTTCCTCTGGACAAGAGGTCCTGTGCTGCCTGCTGCCATACAGTGTGGCAGACCACATCGTCTATTAAGACCTGGAGTTCAGCCTCCGTAAACCTCCGCTCTCACAGCCTCATTTCAGGGCCTTTTCCCTTCTCCTGTAACATGTTTTCCCAAGTAAGGTGTCTGAACTGCAAAAGGAAATGGGCGATTCAGAGTCGATTGTACTTTTCAAGATGGCCACTGTAATGCTTCCCGTTCCAGCTAGGACTATTTCCGCCGGCTGTAATTCCGCTAGTGGAATTGCCACTGAATATGGTGGGGGTAAGGGTGATTTCACCGATTCTGGATGGAATTCTGATCGAAACTCATTTTTGCAGTAATTCTGCCCGACGGAATGACCGTTACCGCCAGTGGTGTGTGCACTTTCCCGCCAAGTTGTAATACAGCAGTAATTCCGCCAGACACCAAGGCAGTAACGGTAATTCTGCAGAAGTGGCATTACTGCAATATTACCACCCAATTCAGCTAGGATGACCAAATATTCAATGACCACACTGGTCACAAATTAGGCCATGCAGTGAACAAGCAAACACTCCCATGCTGGATCATTTTATGTATGTCAGAGTGCTAATCCATTGCTGGAAAGGATGTTCCTGAGAACTTGAGAGCCCATTCCACCAGAGGAGCAGCATCTACTTCGGCTCTGCCAAGAGGTGTACCAGTGCAGGACATTTGCAATTCCACAACTTGGTCCTCATTCCATACTTTCTCAAAGCATTACTGCTTAGAGACACTGGCTAGGACGCTCGATTTGGTAATGTTCTTTTCGATGGATGTTCCTCTTACGGATTCCTCATCACCCTCCCAGCCTACCCCTCTGACAGTGAGCACATTTTTGTACTTCTCTTTCAACGGCTAGGAGGCTAGCTCAGGGGCAACGCACCAATCTTGGAAGCAAGACGACACAGAGCAACACAGGTTTGAATCCCAGGTCCACGCTTAGAGACCTCTTCGGTATTAAGCGCATTATAAAAAAAAACAATCATAATAATTATAACGCCCATGCAGGTTATTTAACTCCTGAATATGGCTGAGCAGGAAGAGGGGTAAAACTAGGAAATGAGTCAACAGGTGTAGTACATGCTATTTATACTATCAACGTCACGTCTTCACGCGGGAATGGTAACTGAAGTGGTACATCAATGACACATGAGGCCCCCTGCTGTCTAAATTTTTTCTGAGACTGCAAAGCAGGATACGGATATATATCCAAGATTAGGAATCCACGGGAGGAACATCCATCAGAAAGAACATTACCAGGGGAAATTAATGTGTTCTTCTTTGTAAAGCCTTATGAGCAAGAGCTGTCTGGTCGAGAGAATCTTGTTCACAAGCATTTTATGAGGGAGATGACAAAGGTCGTTGATATATTGTGCCAAAATATGACCTACCTTTCAGCTCTAGCGAGTCAAGATATCTTTAGTATTTGGTAGAAAAGGATGGGGGTCTCTACATACCCCATGGAACGCCTAGTTAACGTACATTGGAGATTTAGATATGTAATGGAAAACAGGTTCTGGCCATTAGAGTGCATAGATATCGAGAAAAATGCAGAACAGAAATCAACCACTGTAAAGTGAGCAGCAGTAGCTGGGATGCAGGGCAAAAGGGTGGCAGGGATAGAAACAATGGGAACATTGGGTAACACTGCTGCATTAAAGGTCCTGAACGAAACAATACGCCTCTTTGCCTGCCTTTTTTTTGTAAATTTGGTTTTATTAGTTTTACAGATACAAGTCATGCAAAGAAAGGATACATTTAAGTACACAATTAACTGTCTCGTAATGGAGAAGCAAACCCTTAGAATTCTGCGTATTTAGTGTCTGTCCTGCAAACACCTTCTTCATACATAGGGTTTGTGCAAAAACATGACCTTGTCCCCCCCCTTTCCTGCCCCCCTGCCCCCTGGTCAGAACCTGTATTGCAGGTCGAGCAGCGATCATCGCGTGGCGAGCAACGTCAGTGTTCAATGTCGAAATTACGTTGGTTATGAGAGTGTCTGTTGCAGAGCTCAACTTATACGTTGCCTAGGTCAATTCTTGTCCGTCTATCGTCGTGGTAGGGGCATTGTTATGAGGTAAGCCGGTGGGCAGGTATATACTTTTATATTCCATCCATAAGATTTCAGTCTGAGGTAATTTTCCATGTAGTGACGCTGTTACATGTTCCATTATGCATATATTATTGGAAACATGGATCCATTCATTTTTTGTGGGAGTTGTAGGTGCTTTCCACCTCATTACTAGTGTTGCCCTAGCAGCTAATAGCAATTGTGCCAGTAGTCTGCTCTGTTTCCGCATCCACGCCAGCAATCCGGGCTCGTAGTCTAAAACATTTTAGATAATCTGACTGGGGCATATTGCCATCTATGCAATAATTTGATAGCATGGAGTTTGTATTGATTTGAAATGGATATCTGTGTGGTTACCTGGCATATGGTATCCCATAGGTCTGGAGTGAACTGTTCGGAGAAATCTGTTTCCTATCTGCTTTTCAATGAGTCGGAGTTCACCCCCTCCCCTTCTATCATTGTTTTGTACATATCAGATATTAGGCCTTTCATTGCAGTTCTTGAGTCCAGTATTTTCTCAAAAGGGGTGAGTTCTCTCATTAATTTGGGTTTCCACATGGCTCTTGTCAAAACCCCTTTTATGTGCAAGTATTGAAAGGTGGATAATGGGCCTATTCCGAGGTCTTCGGTTAGTTCAGGGAGAGAGATGAAGGAGTCTTTCCGTTGCAGTTGCCCTACTCTCTCTAATCCAGCCTCATACCATGATTGGAACCTTCTGACTTCTGGGATGTGGTCGTTGATTCCTGGGGACCATAAGTGGCTGAGGGGAGCCGGCCAGGTAGTGATGTTTTGCCATGTGTCCAGATGTCCCAGATGGTCATTAGTATTGGGTGGTCTTTGAGTTTTCTACAGATTTTTTTTTTAGGTGCCCATAACCATTCAGATACTGTGGCTGGTGTAAAGTAATGGTTGCCCATATTGACCCAATGGGTGTCTGTTTGGTTATGGAGGTGTGGAATCAATACCCTAAGTTGAGCGGCTTCGTAATATTTTTGGAAATTGGGAAGCCCAACTCCACCTTTATCTTTTGGGAGCGTTACGGTCTTATATGGAATTCTTGCTTTTTTCCCTTGCCATAGGAATTGGAGCATGGCCCTTTTGATCTCAGTAAAAAAGCCTTTTGTAATCCTAATGGCTATCGCTTGAAAAGGATATAGGAACCGGGGCAGGGATATCATCTTAATTGCATTAAGCCGGCCTAGCCAGGATATTGTGAGCTTGTCCCATCTTGTCAAGTCTAACCTAAATTGTTTCAATAGGAGAGGGAAGTTTTCTTCAAATAAGTCACTTAGATTCTTCGTTATTTGTATCCCCAGGTATTGTAGTTGTGAGTGTTCGATATTGAGACCAAATGGGGAAAATCTGATGGTATTCTCGTTTTTTTGGCCTTGGAGGGGAAAGAGTGTGGACTTTGTTTATTTTGTACCCTGAGAGTTTACCATATTCTTCTATCATGCAGAGAGCTCGGGGGATGGAGACGGAGGGGTTCGTGATGTGGAGGAGGATGTCATCTGCGTAGAGGGCAATTTGGTATTCTGTTGTCCCCAGTCGAATACCTTCTAGTGTAGGGTCTGCCCTTATTGCGATTGCCAGGGGTTCTAAGGAGAGGGCAAAGAGAATCGCTGAGAGGGGGCATCCTTGTCAGGTTCCACGCTGCAGGTTGAACCACCGTGAGTATTCCCCGTTCACAAATATAGATGCCTTGGGGTCTGTATAAACTGCGTGTATCGCTCTCTGAAATCTAGTGCCCATTCCCACCTTTCAGAATACTGCCTCAAGGAACCCCCATTCCACCCTATCAAAGGCCTTTTCCGCATCGATGGAAAGCAGGGCCGGGTCATTCTCCATGGTCTGGGATGCGTGGATCAGGTGTAAGGTTTTGCGGATTGTGTCTGCCCCTTGTCTGCCCAGTAGGAACACAACCTGATCGGAGTGTATAAGTTGAGGAATGAGGGTTTCGAGCCTTGCTGCCAAGATTCTGGTGTATATCTTTGCGTCAAGGTTGAGTAGAGAGATGGGGCGGTATGAGGAATATTTCGTAGGATCCCTCCCAGCCTTGAGGATAACAGTGATCAATGCCTTGGTAAAGGAGTCTAGGGGTTTCCCTGTGTCCATTATTTCATTGAAGAGGAGTGTCAGGAAGGGGGCCAGCGCGGTGATGAAAGTTTTATAAAATCCGGCGGTGTAGCCGTCTTCGCCCCGGGGACTTGCCCAATGTTAATCTTTTATGGCGGCTTGGACCTCTAGTTCCGTTATAGGGGATTCTAGTGATTCGACCTCTAAGTCAGGAATACGGGGTACATTTATTGAGGACAGAGAGGACTCTGTCTGTGATCGCTCAGGGTCTACCTCAGAAGAATATAAAGTTTCATAAAAGTCGGCAAAATGTTCTGGGATGGTGGTGTGGGCGTGTGATGTGGTGGAGGTATCGTCTTTAATTTTTAATACTCTTCGCTCTGCTCTTTGTTCTCGCAGCCTGGCGGCGAGAAGTGCGTCGGCCTTATCGCCCTTCTCGTAAAGTTTTTGTTTTAAAAATCTTAGTTTACGCACGACCTGTTCATGCTCCAATAGTTTCAGTTTGTTTCTTTTCTCTCTGGCTTTGTTCATCTTCTGAGGATCCATTTCTTCGCCTGTTTTGGGTGTGCGTTCTAATTGGCAAATTTCAGTTCGGAGCCTTTGTTCAATAAGATTACATTCTCTCTTCTTTGATGAGCCTTCCCTTATCAAGATCCCTCTCCAGGTGGCCTTCCCGGCCTCCCACGCTGTTTGTTTGGATACCTCTGCATTGTCGTTTATTTTGAAGAATTCAGAGATTTCTGTCTCCATTTCAGTTCTGAAAACGACATCCCTCCAGAGGCTCTCGTTGCAGCGCCATTTCCCACTATTTTTGGGTAGGTCAGCCCACTGAATGTCTGTGAGGACCATGTTATGGTCGGACCAAGTGATCGGGGTTATCTTTGCCTGTGATGTTACTTCAGAGAGCTCTCTAGAGAGATACATGTAATCTATGCGGGTGTACGTATTATGGGGAGCAGAATAGAAAGTGTAGCCTTGTTCTTCCGGATGAAGAGCTCTCCAAGCGTCTACCATGTTATACAGTTCCATCATATGAGCTAGCTCAGTCGGTTCAGGTCTATTCTGATGAGTCGTGGTAGGGTTCCCAGGATTCCGGTCTGTGGCCGGGTTCGCCCATTGATTAAAATCCCCCCCAAGATGATGTGCCCGGTGGCTTCAAGTAGTATCTTAGGGATTGTTCTGGAGATAAATCTAGACGGCCTGTGTTCGCAGCGTACAAGGTGGCAATTGTGACGTTCAGATTACCTAGTTGCCCAATTACTAACATTGCTCGTCCTTCAACGTCTGACCATGTCTTGGTCATCACAAAATCTATGCCTTTTCTAATGAGGAATCCCACCCCTCCCTTTCTGAGTGGGCCAGAGCCCCAAAATTCAGTTCCCACACGTTTCCCAAGGATCCATCGTTCATCTCCTTTTATGTATTTTGTTTCCTGGAGTAGAAGAATATCTAATCCGCTTCTACAAAATTCTCTGGCTACAAGGGACCGTTTCGTCGGTGAGTTGAGCCCTTTAACATTGAGTGTCCCAACTCTTAAGGAGACCAGTTCCCTTATATTAATGTTCGTAGCCATAGTTCTTTCTCGCTGGGAGTTGTCTCTTTGTATACACTCGGCGATGCTCTATGCTCACAAGCCGCACGCTGAATTGGCTGTTGTGATTCATTATGTTTGCTGCTCTGACCTTCTTTGTTTCCTTAACTTTTCCCTCCCCCTTCGCCCCCTCCTTCCTACTTCCTAATTGATGGTGTCCGGTCGAGCCCAGTCGGTTGTCCCAGGTCGACATCGGACCACTTCCGGGGGTCGTTACTTTACGCCCCTTGACCAGAATAAGTAATCATAGTCCAGAGTGAGCCCCCTGGTGGTTCCCCCTAATTATCTTCATTAGAGTCCAGGGAATGTGTGTGCGTTCGTGCATCCATATCACACCATTTACGTACTTTGATTGGAATTGTTTTACCGGTATCACCTGGTGTCAGTTGTCCATTTCTGGGGAGAGATTGCCCCTCCTGAATTTTCGCGACCCCTTCACTCTCCTTCTCCGGGGGCCTTGGAGTTGCCATTCTCTTCCTTCCTTATTTGTCGCTTCTTGACTAGCATCTTCTCCCTGTGTCCCTAAGAGGTCAGATATGAACGATTTTATCTCATTCTCCGATCGCAGTCTGAATCTGGCCCCCTCGTATTGGAACCTGAGGGAGAAGGGGTAACCCCATCTATATCAAACGTTCTTTTCTTTGAGCATCTTCGTTAGAGGTCCGCACATTTTTCTGAGGGCTAGGGTCATGGAGGAGAGATCTTGGTAAATGGAGATTTGTGCTCCGCATAGCGTAATCTTCTCGCTCATTCTGGCTTTCTCAAGAATTCTAGCTTTGTCCCTGAATCAGTGAAATCGGGCGAGGACTGAGCGTGGTCCACTCGCTGGGCCTCCTGCTCTATGAATTTGTTCGGTTACCGGTTCATCCACCTCATCATCCGTTGTCAGAAGTTTGATGATGTTGTGAAGTGTCTCCTTAAGGTCCGCTTCCGTTTCCCCTCTCTCTCCCCGGAATACCAAAAATGTGTATATTATTCCTCCTTTCTCTGTTCTCCAAATCATCGAGTTTAAGTTTAAACTCGTATTCACGTCGTTCCAGTTCTGTCATTCTTTGGTTGAGTTGCCCTTCCAGTGTGTCAATAGAGGCCTGATTGTTTTCAACTCCCTCGAGTCTGTCCTCCATGCTATTGAGCCGTTGAGTGATCCTATCTATTTTGCCACCTATATTTGTTCCCAGGTTCTTAATCTCCCCCAGAAGGGCGGCTATGTCTCCTTTCATAGCTGCAGCCAGATCATCTCCTGTAGTGGCGCAGTTTGCCATCTTGGCGCCAGCGGTTGTAAGCAAGGTGGGGGTGTAGGCGAAGTGAGCTAGTTTATGCTTAGTACTCATACAGATCACCGATGGCGGGCCTGGGTAGAAACTGCGTGCGCTGTGATAATCCACACCTCACTCAATCTAGGTGGATGATGACGGCCTACTCCCTCGAGCTGCGCTGCGGATAGTTTGCGGATGGGGCGGCGTATGTTCTTGTGTGAGCCTGGGGTGGTGCCGTGGGCAAGCGGTGAGTCGTGCTGGGCAGTCGACTCTGAGGGGGGGTAGGCGCTGTCCCCTGTCGGTTCTGATTATGAATTCCGCCTCTGGTGGGGTTTGCGCACCTTTTTTGGTCTAGACAACTCTGCCGTTGGGTTCACCCGGGAAGTCGCAGATCTGTGAGGGCTCCACTCGGCAGTTCCGTCACAAATTGGTATGTTCGCGATCCGCAGTTCACTCCTTCGTGCAGCACTTAGTCGCGCTCACTGGGTCGGTTGGCTGATCTCACGTCCTCGTGTGAGGGTGTTTCACTCCAGGAGCCGAACACACGCCTTCCGGGCCTTCTAACGGTGAGACACACGCAGTTGGTTTTAATTTCCACGTGCCTCGGAGGCCCCGATTTTCTCTTGAGTTTTCTGAGGCCGTGGAGGGCCGATTTACATCGGGATTTTTTCTCAGGGTGTGGGGGACGTTCATACGGCGAAATCCCGTATTTGTTCAGTGGGGGGGTTCCAAAAGACAGGGGCTCATTCCATCTTCTGGGGTGCTGGTTACGGAGCTCACAGAGAGAGCATGCTGATCTCTGCGCCCCCTGGTGGCCGTTTTCTCTTTGCCTGCCTTTAACAGAAGAATGGGGGTGTCTCATGGGCTGTGAGTGGGTGCAATAATGCCGTGTTCGAGTAATGATTCAATAACGGCGAATACATTTTTCTACTTGCGTAAAAAAGGGATAATGTGGGATCGGCCACCAGGGGACATGGATGGAGGTTGCCTGAGTAGGTTCCTCCGTCATCCAGACCCTGAATAAGTTAGTGTGCCCCCACTTACAAGCCCAGCCCCCAGAAAGGAAGCGCTTGTGGCGGAGGATGGAGGACCCCACAAGGCATGTCTGGCCCCATAAACAATGCATATCGGCCATACACAGCCGGAGATCCATCGTGTGAGCTAAGGAGCAGGAAAGAAGTGCTTTCCTGGTGAGCAGTCCCGGTCGAAGAGACCAGCTCTCATCGGAGCAGCGGGTTGACTGCTGGGGGATGCAGCCCTCCTCTCTGCCCCCTCCCCCTCCGAATGAGGATAGTGAGGCAAAGTACCCCTGGGGATTACCTGCAAGCCCGACCCCTGGGGAGAAACCTGCACCCCCGAGCTGCGTAATCCCTGTGGAAGGGATGCGGCTCGGTGTAGTGATTTGCGCTGTGTACTAGCTCCAGGAGGAGCCATTCAGTTGGAGCGAGGAGCCGGTCTACAGAGGTGCGGCAGCAGGTACGTCGGCCCATGTTGTTAAGGATTTCAAACGGGCGACACACACCAGACCAGGACCCTTGCCCTTAGCCTTAGATGTAGCGCTCAATTGAAATGCCCTTCCCTTTATTTTCTACAAATTCAATTTGAGATGGCACACAACCCGTCTCACACCCCCTTTTACAAATACCCCGGGTCACCATGGACCATGAACCAGGCCGGTTGGTGGGAATGCAATATTTATTTTAAAATTCAAAGAAATCAAACACATTTTAATATTGGGCAGCAATCACCAATGGGGTGATAATTACAATGAAAATCACTGAAATACACTTGGATAACCATCTACAAGAACCTATACAAAGCACAAATGAATCAGAACCCTTTTTCAATTAGGATAGATAGCCCCCAAGTTGAGGTTTCCGCCTGCAATGTTCCATCAACCCACAGTTACTGCAATAGAAAGAAGCAGCAGGTAGTCAGGGATATGAGTCGGCAAACAGAATCAAAATCCGATCTTCCCTCACAAAATAAGAGGCAAACATTTTTAAACCCTTTGCAATGGCATGAAATGACAGTCGGAATTTGACAAACAATGAATGGACGGTGAAATCAACAAAGCAAATATGATTTCTCACAATAACAGCAATATATAAACCCTGGCAGTAACAAGGAAAGGTATCAACAAAGGCATACAGTTCAAAAGCAAGTTAAAAGTAAGAAAACAATGCAGCCGGCATCACACGTTGGAAAGTTGCATTTTACACGGATGCAGTTTTAAATGGCACAAATGTTTTTTGAGGAAAACGGGTGAAATACTTGAAATCGGAATGAGGTTTTTGGGCTGGGGGATAGATTCACATCACAGGGACAATATAGAAGTGAAAAGATGGCTATAGTTGAGGAACTGGATGAGATTTGTAAGATAAAAAGAGGTTTGGTTTTGGTAAAATGAAGCTGTGAAAGAGAAAACAAATCGGTTTGGAAAGAAAAAGACAAAGGTCACTTATACTAGTTTATCACCAAGATAGCGCTACCCATGAAACAGGTTTTCTCTTCTTACACATTATTTTAGGCTATCACAATCCTTCTGGCCCAGAAGAAGGCTGTTCATTCCAAAAGCCGAAACGTCACTGCAGCAGGTTTCATCCTGCCACCAGTCAAACATCAGGGAATTCTATTTCCCGACGTAGACCAAGGATTGGCCATCACCCCACTAATGTGCAAGATTTCACCACACACAACAGAACTTTGCTTTACTAATTAAACCAAAAGAGTTAGGCCTTGTACTCTTTGAAGCATTTGAGATGTTCTTTTGCCTAACCACAATGATTTTGTTTACAGTTACCAAGCGGCATTTACAGAACAAAATGCATTGAATCTTGGTTACAATTTTTGTTTGGTTTGATTGTATTACAATCTGTTGTGCTAACACTGGTCGTATTACAAACCAGTTAATTGCTGTTATAAGACTACAGCATCAGTAAAAATCGCTTATGCTCACCTTTCGTCTTCCATTTAAATACTAAGAACCAATTGTTTTTCAGAAAGATTTCCACGCAGAAAGCAATCTCCTAGTAAATTTAATATTGTCTTTCATTCTTATTTCAGAACCTATGTTTTGTCTCAGATGTGGGTAAACCTGGTTCTAAAAACTGTCTTCTTTCTTAGATTACATACAATGATAATGATTTTTTCTTGTGTATATATGATGTTTATTTGATTTTACAATGACAATGATTTTTTCCTGTGTAGATATGAGGTTTATTTGAGTTTCATTGATAATACATGTAAATAAACACATGTCCCCTAAATTAAGGGGTTTATAACAGTTGTTATGATTGATTCTAATATCTTCTGTTGTTTTCTTAAAACGTGAGTATAATTTCAAATACTTGCATGTTGGGAATAGGGTGATTATTTTCAACACCACTCTGGGGTTCTCTGTATACAACATAACATTCTACAATTTGAGAATGGTTTGAATTTTTCGGCGGTTACCACCCCCCCAGTTATACATACATGAAACAGGTTAAGTCAGCCACATTAACCCGCTCCACGCCGCGTGTCTCCATGTGGAAATTAATTAAATTATTAAAAATATTGCTAAGGAGTTACAAGATGGGGTGAATGAAAGAATGGCGCTGACGCTAGGAAATCACAGACAGGATGCACAGAGAATTCCGACAGTTGGACAAATTACCAAGGCATGGATAGGTTTGCTTATAGAGTGGAACAAAGACAAATGGTCAAGATGGGTTATGCTATATTGCTATGGGATGGGGAGTACTCACAGTCCACACTTGAGTTTGGGATTTTAGGACAGTCAACCGAGTTCTGGTTACCCCACGGCGTGCGCACCTTACAGCAAACAGCTGGGCAAGTCTGGTCGATGGATGGCAAAGGTACAGCGGGCATGCAAGTAGAGGACACAAAAAACTGGTCTGGTCACAGGATACTACCCAAATGGGGTACCACAGCTTTTCCCAATGGTAATTGAGATTTTTAGTGGGATTTCTAGATCAAGGCCTTGCTGGAATAGGGCCAGCTATGCTTTGGCCTTGCAGTGGAATCTGAAATTTGGCAAGATGAATGTAGAATATCAGGATACGGAGGTGCAGGAAATTCAGGAGGGAGTCTAGAGTTCTGTCAGCTGCCCTTATTTATAAGGCATGGTGACTTCATCAGTTTATTGTTGGGCAGAACTGAGCTAGCCCTACCCCCAAGACCCGGATAGGTCAGCCAATGTAGGTTGCCTCCTCCAGAAGGTGACTCAGTTTATGGGGTTGTACTTTATGATGTGCAAAGCTTTCCCCCAGTCCTTTTTGCCAAAAATGAATCTGAACATAATTTACACGTTTGTACAGTTGTGACAGTTTAACAAATTACATAGGCAGATTACATATTTTACGTAGAGCATTTCAGTCCAATTCTCACGTTTGTCAGACTTTGTTTCACCCGTCTAATCGTTTTTCACGATTTTCAGTGATAAATATTCAACCTAAAATTCTATAACTTTATACATTGGTAGAGATTATCATAAGGCATGGAAGTATTGAATTTCACAGTGGCGTCATGTACACTCGCCCTAGAATATCCACTTCTCTGCCATTTCTGTTCCCGATATGGCAGTGAAGGCTACCTCGCCTTGTTTAACAACCACAAAAATTATATTGGCAAAAAAAAAGTAATGCCATGCACTCTGTTAACCAGGCATGTAAAGCCATAATGGAATGGATGCAGATACAACAAACCTGCACAAGTACAACTAATCACCAATCAGGGCACATGCATGATAGCAACACACATTCCCAACACAAACTACATCTATTCTGTCATGCCAATTACAGACCCTGAAAGTGACAAGTACTGGCTGTGGGCATGGTGTAACACGACAATGCATATGTTACCCCATAGTGTATGACTCTACATTCAAGTACTGTGATGGTAAATCATGTATGACAATTCTTGAAAATACCTGCCATTAGAAAAGGCAACACATCCACAATGCACTGTGACTGACACTCATGACCTTTGCCCTTGCAAGTGACTCTGTAAATCCACATATGCCACAGGAGGTGGTGTACAACGAGGCACATGTAAGGACTAGGCTGTGCAGTGAGCAGACCTTTGACCTGTTTAAGGGTCATTTTCAGTGTCACACTGGACCTGAGGTGCCTTTATGTACAGGCCAGAGAGGAATGGACACATTATTCTTGCCTGTGCCATGCTGCACAACATTTGCCCCGGGTGAAATGGCGCTCTGCCCCTCTGATGCAGACATGCCACCCCAGAATATGACAACTCATTCCCTGCAGGTCCAGTGCTGCTACACAGTAAGCGGGAGGATGGTTGCCTGGTTCTGCAATAACTATTGGACACTTTTTCTGGCACATCGATAATCACATGCTACTCACCTCTGTATATAGCCATGTAATGAATAAAACACATGCACGCAATAAGGCATGTCCTCGCATTGCGTCAAGTGAACTAGAATGTAATACTTGTGTTCAGAAAAGCATCCCCAACACACTCCTCCACACCCATCTGCCACCCCACAACACACACACCCTCACCCACCACCTCCTTCCCCAACACACCCTCCACACCCACCTCCCCTCTCCGCAACACTCTCCCCTCCCACCTCCCTTGTGACCAAGTACAAAAAGTGCCATGTAATGTTATTGCCATCGCCTTTTACCATTGGCAGCCCATCAGGTGGTGCAAAGAGCGGCACCTTGAGGTGCTGGGCACATAGCCCTCTATGGGGGGTGACAGAGGTGGAAGGCTCTAACTTCTGGCTCTGGATGTGTTGCAGTAGGGGGACTCAGCAAAGCCAACATGCCCTCAGTGTGTTCCCTCATCCTCTGCCCTATTGTGGTTATGGCAGCAGTGGTCTGGCAGAGGGACCAGGCAATTCTCCTGCATGATCCCTGGAGGTAGTCCATCATTGCCTGCAGATGCTGCACCTGCTTGCCTGCCAGTTGTTCCATGGATGCCTGACGCTGCTCCATGGCATCCAGCCTCGCCCGCATCGCTACCACGGTGTGCTGTGGCACTGGTAGTGGGCTCTGGTGAGGAATAGGGCTGAAGCAGGGCGAGCGGAAGCTGAGTCTTCCTCCTCCTCATGCAGAGTGCCGTCACTGCCTGTGTCTGCCCCAGTCTGACGGAGGTGATGCCCATTCCACACAGGTGTCAAGGGGATGTCGGGTCAGATGGCTGGTTGCGGCGTGTGGATGGCATCCTTGGGAATCTCCACAGGGGCCAGCTGTGGCTAAAGTTGCACCGGCATAGGCTGCGTCATCTGCATGGCTGGTGGAGGGGCCACTGGGCACTGATGGGGAGACGGTGGATGTCTCCACACCTGGTACAGCTGACACAGTGGTGGTCTCCTGTGGCCTTGCGTCTCCCTCATACTTTTCCTCTCGTTGCTCACACATCCAGCTTCTGCAGAGGTGGAGGTGAGCACACTGCCTGCAGTTGAGGGCCTGGCTTTTTCAACATCAGTCGACTGTACCTGTGGGTGGATAATGACATGCTGTCAGTCATCTTGCATACATATAAATGAGCTAGCAAGACAGTCGTGCAGCATGAGGTTTGTTCTTCCTACACACGTTTTGTATGATGGGCATGGTTGGTTTCAGGCCAATGAGTACAGCTAAGACTAGGTGTGAGTAGTGCCTGCTGAGAGTGTACGTGGTACATGGATGTGCATGTTGCCTGTGCGCTTGCCAGTATTGATCGTTGTTCTGGCAGCACAGGGGGTTCAGTTGGTAACATGGACTGTCACAGCACACATGGATGCTTCTCATGCTTCCAGGGATTCGCAAGCAAATTTCCCCTACAGTGCATCTGCATTACTACATGATCCCACCTTCCCTGACACATGCATGTAGTCACTGTGCCTTTGTACCAATTGCCATCTGGTTGCCCATGCTCCTGCCCACTGTGCTAATCTATACTGGAGGACACATATTTTTGGCCAGTGCATTCACCTTGGGGTGGGCACTGATGTACTCACTGCCATCCCTTTGGCTTGCTGCCCCTACCGCCACGCTGCAGATCCCCTCGATCAAAGTGCGGCAAGGCACTGGCCTTCTCCTCCCATGGTGTTATGGTGAGGGGTTCAAATGTGCCACCTCCTGTGGCTGTGCCATCTCTCCTGAGCCTGGCAATGCGGCTGCAGACCCCGGCCTTTAGGTCTTTCCATCACTTCCTACGGTCTTCCACTGCCACCACCCTGTCTCTGATGGAGGACCAGATGACAGCCTTCCTCTGGACAAGAGGTCCTGTGCTGCCTGCTGCCATATAACTCCTCAGTGTGGCAGACTACCTCGTCTATTAAGACCTGGAGTTCAGCCTCCGTAAACCTCCGCTCTCACAGCCTCATTTCAGGGCCTTTTCCCTTCTCCTGTAACATGTTTTCCCAAGTAAGGTGTCTGAACTGCAAAAGGAAATGGGCAATTCAGAGTCGATTGTACTTTTCAAGATGGCCACTGTAATGCTTCCCGTTCCAGCTAGGACTATTTCCGCCAGCTGTAATTCCGCTAGTGGAATTGCCACTGAATATGGTGGGGGGGTAAGGGTAATTTCACCGATTCTGGATGGAATTCTGATCGGAAACTCATTTTCGCAGTAATTCTGCCCGACGGAATGACCGTTACCGCCAATGGTGTGTGCACTTTCCCGCCAAGTTGTAATACAGCAGTAATTCCGCCAGACACAAAGGCAGTAACGGTAATTCTGCAGAAGTGGCATTACTGCCATATTACCACCCAATTCAGCTAGGATGACCAAATATTCAATGACCACACTGGTCACAAATTAGGCAATGCAGTGAACAAGCAAACGCTCCCATGCTGGATCATTTAATGTATGTCAGAGTGCTAATTCATTGCTGGAAAGGATGTTCCTGAGAACTTGAGAGCCCATTCCACCAGAGGAGCAGCAACTACTTCGGCTCTGCCAGGAGGTGTACCAGTGCAAGACATTTGCAATTCCACAACTTGGTCCTCATTCCATACTTTCTCAAAGCATTACTGCTTAGAGACACTGGCTAGGACGCTCGATTTGGTAATGTTCTTTTCGATGGATGTTCCTCTTACGGATTCCTCATCACCCTCCCAGCCTACCTCTCCGACAGCGAGCACATTTTTGTACTTCTCTTTCAACGGCTAGGAGGCTAGCTCAGGGGCAACGCACCAATCTTGGAAGCAAGACGACACAGAGCAACACAGGTTCGAATCCCAGGTCCACACTTAGAGACCTCTTCGGTATTAAGCGCATTATAAAAAAAAACAATCATAATAATTATAACGCCCATGCAGGTTATTTAACTCCTGAATATGGCTGAGCAGAAAGAGAGGTAAAACTAGGAAATGAGTCAACGGGTGTAGTACATGCTATTTATACTATCAACGTCACGTCTTCACGCGGGAATGGTAACTGTAGTGGTACATCAATGACACATGAGGCCCCCTGCTGTCTAAATTTTTTCTGAGACTGCAAAGCAGGATACGGATATATATCCAAGATTAGGAATCCACGGGAGGAACATCCATCAGAAAGAACATTACCAGGGGAAACTAATGTGTTCTTCTTTGTAAAGCCTTATGAGCAAGAGCTGTCTGGTCGAGAGAATCTTGTTCACAAGCATTTTATGAGGGAGATGACAAAGGTCGTTGATATATTGTGCCAAAATATGACCTACCTTTCAGCTCTAGCGAGTCAAGATATCTTTAGTATTTGGTAGAAAAGGATCGGGGTCGCTACATACCCCATAGAACGCCTAGTTAACGTACATTGGAGATTTAGATATGTAATGGAAAACAGGTTCTGGCCATCAGAGTGCATAGATATCGAGAAAAAAGCAGAACAGAAATCAACCACTGTAAAGTGAGCAGCAGTAGCTGGGATGCAGGGCAAAAGGGTGGCAGGGATAGAAACAATGGGAACATTGGGTAACACTGCTGCATTAAAGGTCCTGAACGAAACAATACGCCTCTTTGCCTGCCTTTTTTTTGTAAATTTGGTTTTATTAGTTTTACAGATACAAGTCATGCAAAGAAAGGATACATTTAAGTACACAATTAACTGTCTCGTAATGGAGAAGCAAACCCTTAAAATTCTGCGTATTTAGTGTCTGTCCTGCAAACACCTTCTTCATACATAGGGTTCGTGCAAAAACATGACCTTGCCCCCTCCCCCCTTGTCAGAACCTGTATTGCAGGTCGAGCAGCGTTCATCGTGTGGCGAGCAGCGTCAGTGTTCAATGCTGAAATTACGTTGGTTATCAGAGTGTCTGTTGCAGAGCTCAATTTATACGTTACCTAGGTCAATTCTTGTCCCTCTATCGCCGTGTTAGGGGCATTGTTATGAGATAAGCCGGTGGGCAGGTATATACTTTTATATTCCATCCATAAGATTTCAGTCTGAGGTAATTTTCCATGTAGCGACGCTGTTATATGTTCCATTATGCATATATTATTGGAAACATGGATCCATTCATTTTTCATGGGAGTTGTAGGTGCTTTCCACCTCATTACTAGTGTTGCCCTAGCGGCTAATAGCAATTGTGGCGCTAGATCCTTGATCTTGATCCAGTCATCCTCATCTTTCTCGAGGCCAAACAATATGAGGTAGGGAGTAGGTGTTCTGTCGATACCGTCGACTTCTTTGATGCAGCCCAGGACCTCCGACCAGAACACTTGTATTCTGGGACCTCCCCACCACATGTGCCAGTAGTCTGCTCTGTTTCCGCATCCACGCCAGCAATCAGGGCTCGTAGTCTGAAACATTTTAGATAATCTGACTGGGTCATATTGCCATCTATGCAATAATTTGATTGCATGGAGTTTGTATCGATTTGAAATGGATATCCGTGTGGTTGCCTAGCATATGGTATCCCATAGGTCTGAAGTGAACTGTTCAGAGAAATCTGTTTCCCATCTGCTTTTCAATGAGTCGGAGTTCACCCCCTCCCCTTCTATCAGTGTTTTGAACATATCAGATATTAGGCCTTTTATTACAGTTCTTGAGTCCAGTATTTTCTCAAAAGGGGTGAGTTCTCTCATTAATTTGGGTTTCCACATGGCTCTTGTCAAAACCCCTTTTATCTGCAAGTATTGAAAGGCGGATAATGGGCCTATTCCGAGGGCTTCGGTTAGTTCAGGGAGAGAGATGGAGTCTTTCCGTTGCAGTTGCCCTACTCTCTCTAATCCAGCCTCATACCATGATTGGAACCTTCTGACTTCTGGGATGTGGTTGTTGATTCCTGGGGACCATATGTGGCTGAGGGGAGCCGGCCAGGTAGTGACGTTTTGCATGTTTTTGCCATGTGTCCAGATGTCCCAGATGGTCATTAGTATTGGGTGGTCTTTGAGTTTTCTACAGATTCATTTTTTAGGTGCCCATAACCATTCAGATACTGTGGCTGGTGTAAAGTAATGGTTGTCCATATTGACCCACTGGGTGTCTGTTTGGTTATGGAGGTGTGGAATCAGTACCCTAAGTTGAGCGGCTTCGTAATATTTTTTGAAATTGGGAAGCCCAACTCCACCTTTATCTTTTGGGAGCGTTAGGGTCTTATATGGAATTCTTGCTTTTTCACCTTGCCATAGGAATTGGAGCATGACCCTTTTGATCTCATTAAAAAAGCTTTTTGGAATCCTAATGGGTATCGCTTGAAAAGGATATAGGAACAGGGGCAGGGATATCATCTTAATTGCAATAAGCCGGCCTAGCCAGGATATTGTGAGCTTGTCCCATCTTGTCAAGTCTAACCTAAATTGTTTCAATAGGGGAGGGAAGTTTGCTTCAATTAAGTCACTTAGATTCTTCGTTATTTGTATCCCCAGGTATTGTAGTTGTGAGTGTTCGATATTGAGACCGAATGGGGAGAATCTGATGGTATTCTTGTCTTTTTGGCCTTGGAGGGGAAAGAGTGTGGACTTCGTCTTGTTTATTTTGTACCCTGAGAGTTTACCATATTCTTCTATCATGCAGAGAGCTTGGGGGATGGAGACGGACGGGTTCGTGATGTGGAGGAGGATGTCATCTGCGTAGAGGGCAATTTGGTATTCTGTTGTTCCCAGTCGAATACCTTCTAGTGTAGGGTCTGCCCTTATTGCGATTGCCAGGGGTTCTAAGGAGAGGGCAAAGAGAATCGCTGAGAGGGGGCATCCTTGTCAGGTTCCACGCTGCAGGTTGAACCACCGTGAGTATTCCCCGTTCACAAATATAGATGCCTTGGGGTCTGTATAAACTGCGTGTATCGCTCTCCGAAATCTAGTGCCCATTCCCACCTTTCGGAATACTGCCTCAAGGAACCCCCATTCCACCCTATCAAAGGCCTTTTCCGCATCAATGGAAAGCAAGGCCGGGTCATTCTCCATGGTCTGGGATGCGTGGATCAGGTGTAAGGTTTTGCGGATTGTGTCTGCCCTGTAGGAACCCAACCTGATCGGATTGTATAAATTGAGGAATGAGGGTTTCGAGCCTCGCTGGCAAGATTCTGGTGTATATCTTTGCGTCAAGGTTGAGTAGAGAGATGGGGCGGTATGAGGAACATTTCGTAGGATCCCTCCCAGCCTTGGGGATAACAGTGATCAATGCCTTGGTAAAAGAGTCTGGGGGTTTCCCCGTGTCTATTATTTCATTGAAGAGGAGTGTCAGGAAGGGGGCCAGCACGGTGATGAAAGTTTTATAAAATTCGGCGGTGTAGCCGTCTTTGCCCGGGGACTTGCCCAATGTTAATCTTTTATGGCGGCTTGGACCTCTAGTTCCGTAATAGGGGATTCTAGTGATTCGACCTCTAAGTCAGGAATACGGGGTACATTTATTGAGGACAGATAGGACTCTGTCTGTGATCGCTCAGGGTCTACCTCAGAAGAATATAAAGTTTCATAAAAGTTGGCAAAATGTTCTGGGATGGTGGTGTGGGCGTGTGATGTGGGGGAGGTATCGTCTTTAATTTCTAATACTCTTCGCTCTGCTCTTTGTTCTCGCAGCCTAGCGGCGAGAAGTGCGTCGGCCTTATCGCCCTTCTCGTAGAATTTTTGTTTTAAAAATCTTAGTTTACGCACAACCTGTTCATGCTCCAATAGTTTCAGTTTGTTTCTTTTCACTCTGGCTTTGTTCATCTTCTGAGGATCCATTTCTTCACCTATTTTGGGTGTGCGTTCTACTTGTCAAATTTCAGTTCGGAGCCTTTGTTCAATAAGATTACGTTCTCTCTTCTTTGATGAGCCTTCCCTTATCAAGATCCCTCTCCAGGTGGCCTTCCCGGCCTCCCATGCTGTTTGTTTGGATACCTCTCCATTGTCGTTTGTTTTGAAGAATTCTGAGATTTCTGTCTCCATTTCAGTTCTGAAAACGACATCCCTCCAAAGGCTCTCGTTGCAGTGCCATTTCCCACTATTTTTGGGTAGGTCGGCCCACTGAATGTCGGTGAGGACCATGTTATGGTCGGACCAAGTGATTGGGGTTATCTTTGCCTGTGATGTTACTTCAGAGAGCTCTCTGGAGAGATACATGTAATCTATGCGGGTGTACGTATTATGGGGAGCAGAATAGAAAGTTTAGCCTTGTTCTTCCGGATGAAGAGCTCTCCAAGCGTCTACCATGTTATACAGTTCCATCATATGAGCTAGCTCAGTCGGTTCAGGTCTATTCTGATGAGTCGTGGTAGGGTTCCCAGGATTCCGGTCTGTGGCCGGGTTCGCCCATTGATTAAAATCCCCCCCAAGATGATGTGCCCGGTGGTTTCAAGTAGTATCTTAGGGATTGTTCTGGAGAGAAATCTAGACTGGCCTGTGTTCGCAGCGTACAAGGTGGCAATTGTGACGTTCAGATTACCTAGTTGCCCAATTACTAACATTGCTCGTCCTTCAACGTCTGACCATGTCTTGATCATCACAAAATCTATGCCTTTTCTAATGAGGATTCCCACCCCTCCCTTTCTGAGTGGGCCAGAGCCCCAAAATTCAGTTCCCACTCGTTTCCCAAGGATCCATCGTTCATCTCCTTTTATGTATTTTGTTTCCTGGAGTAGAAGAATATCTAATCCGCTTCTACGAAATTCTCTGGCTACAAGGGACCGTTTCGTTGTTGAGTTGAGCCCTTTAACATTGAGTGTCCCAACTCTTAAGGAGACTGGTTCCCTTATATTAATGTTCGTAGCCATAGTTCTTTCTCGCTGGGAGTTGTCTCTTTGTATACACTCGGCGATGCTCTATGCTCACGAGCCGCACGCTGAATTGGCTGTTGTGATTCATTATGTTTGCTGCTCTGACCTTCTTTGTTTCCTTAACTTTTCCCTCCCCCTCGCCACCCTCCTTCATCCTTCCTAATTGATGGTGTCCGGTCGGATGGTGTCCGGTCGAGCCCGGTCGGTTGTCTCAGGTCGACATCGGACCACTTCCGGGGGTCGTTACTTTACGCCCCTTGACCAGAATAAGTCATCATAGTCCAGAGTGAGCCCCCTGGTGGTTCCCCCTAATTATCTTCATTAGAGTCCAGGGAATGTGTCTGCGTTCGTGCATCCATATCACACCATTTACATACTTTGATTGGAATTGTCTTACCGGTATCACCTGGTGTCAGTTGTCCGTTTCTGGGTAGAGATTGCCCCTCCTGAATTTTCGCGACCCCTTCACTCTCCTTCTCCAGGGGCCTTGGAGTCGCCATTCTCTTCCTTCCTTATTTGTCGCTTCTTGACTAGCATCTTCTCCTTGTGTCCCTAAGAGGTCAGATATGAACGATTTTATCTCATTCTCCGATCGCAGTATAAATCTGGCACCCTCGTATTGGAACGTGAGGGAGAAGGGGTAACCCCATCTATATCGAACGTTCTTTTCTTTGAGCATCTTCGTTAGAGGTCCGCACATTTTTCTGAGGGCTAGGGTCATGGAGGAGAGATCTTGGTAAATGGAGATTTGTGCTCCGCATAGCGCAATCTTCTCGCTCATTCTGGCTTTCTCAAGAATTCTAGCTTTGTCCCTGATTCGGTAAAATCGGGCGAGGACTGAGCGTGGTCCACTCGCTGGGCCTCCTGCTCTATGAATTTGTTCGGTTACCGGTTCATCCACCTCATCATCCGTTGTCAGAAGTTTGATGATGTTGTGAAGTGTCTCCTTAAGGTCCGCTTCCGTTTCCCCCTCTCTCTTCCCGGAATACCAAAAATGTGTATATTATTCCTCCTTTCTCCTGTTCTCCAAATCATCGAGTTTGAGTTTAAACTCGTATTCACGTCGTTCCAGTTCCGTCATTCTTTGGTCGAGTTGCCCTTCCGGTGTGTCAATGGAGGCCTGATTGTTTTCCATGCTATCGAGCCGTTGAGTGATCCTATCTATTTTACCACCTATATTTGTTCCCAGGTTCTTAATCTCCCCCAGTAGGGCGGCTATGTCTCCTTTCGTAGCTGCAGCCAGGTCGTCTCCTGTAGTGGCGCAGTTTGCCATCTTGGCGCCAGCGGTTGTAAGCAAGGTGGGGGTGTAGGCGAAGTGAGCTAGTTTATGCTTAGTACTCATACAGATCACCGATGGTGGGCCTGGGTAGAAACTGCGTGCGCTTTGACAATCCACGCCTCACTCAATCTAGGTGGATGATGACGGCCTATTCCCTCGAGCCGCGCTGCGGGTAGTTTGCGGATGGGGCGGCGTATGTTCTTGTGTGGGTCTGGTGTGGTGCCGTGGGCAGGCGGGGAGTCGTGCTGGGCAGTCGACTCCGAGGGGGGCTAGGCGCTGTCCCTTGTCGGTTCCGATTATGAATTCCACCTCTGGTGGGGTTCGCGCACCTTTTTTGGTCTAGACAACTCCGCCGTTGGGTTCACCCGGGAAGTCGCAGATCTGTGAGGGCTCCACTCGGCAGTTTTCCCCAATGTCACTCCGTCACAAATAGGTATGTTCGCGATCCGCAGTTCACTCCTTCGTGCAGCACTTATTCGCGCTCACCGGGTCGGTTGGCTGATCTCACGTCCTCGTGTGAGGGTGTTTCACTCCGGGAGCCGAACACATGCCTTCCGGGCCTGTGAGACACGGTGAGACACACGCAGTTTTTTTTTTTTTTGGCTGACAGACACACGCAGTTGGTTTCGATTTCCACGTGCTTCGGAGGCCCCGATTTTCTCTTGCGTTTTCTGAGGCCGTGGAGGGACGATTTACATCGGGATTTTTTCTCGGAGTGGGGGGGATGCTCACATGGCGAAATCCCCTATTTGTTCAGCGGGGGGGTTCCAAAAGACGGGGGCTCATTCCATCTTCCGGGGTGCTGGTTACGGAGCTCACAGAGAGAGCATGCTGATCTCTGCGCCCCCTGGTGGCCGTTTTCTCTTTGCCTGCCTTTAACAGAAGAATGGGGGTGTCACATGGGCTGTGAGTGGGTGCAATAATGCCGTGTTCGAGCAATGATTCAATAACGGCGATTACATTTTTCTACATGCTTAAAAAAGGGATAATGTGGGATCGGCCACCAGGGGGCATGGATGGAGGTTGCCTGAGTGGGTTCCTCCGTCATCCAGACCCTGAATAAATTAGTGTGCCCCCACTTACAACCCCAGCCCCCAGAAAGGAAGCGCTTGTGGCGGAGGATGGAGGACCCCACAAGGCATGTCTGGCCCCATAAACAGTGCAAATCGGCCATACACAGCCGGAGATCCATCGTGTGAGCAAAGGAGCAGGAAAGAAGTGCTTTCCTGGTGAGCGGTCCCGGTCGAAGAGACCAGCTCTCATCAGAGCAGCGGGTGGACTGCTGGGGGATGCAGCCCTCCCCTCTACCCCCCCGAATGAGGATAGTGAGGCAAAGGACCCCTGGGGATTACCTGCGAGCCCGACCTCTGGGGAGAAACCTGCATCCCCGAGCTGCGTAATCCCTGTCGAAGGGACGCGGCTCGGTGTAGTGATTTGCGCTGTGTACTGGCTCCAGGAGGAGCCATTCAGTTAGAGCGAGGAGCCGGTCTATAGAGGTGCGGCAGCAGGTACGTCGGCCCATGTTGTTAAGGATTTCAAACGGGTGACACACACCGGACCAGGACCCTTGCTCTTAGCCTTAGATGTAGCGCTCAATTGAAATGCCCTTCTCTTTATTTTCTACAAATTCAATTTGAAATGGCACACAACCCGTCTCACACCCCCTTTTAAAAATACCCCGGGTCACCATGGACCATGAACCAGGCCGGTTGGTGGGAATGCAATATTTATTTTAAAATTCAAAGAAATCAAACACATTTTAATATTGGGCAGCAATCACCAATGGGGTGATAATTACAATGAAAATCACTGAAATACACTTGGATAACCATCCACAAGAACCTATCCAAAGCACAAATGAATCAGAACCCTTTTTCAATTAGGATAGATAGCGCCCAAGTTGAGGTTTCCGCCTGCAATGTTCCATCAACCCACAGTTACCGCAATTCTGAGTGGATAGAAAGAAGCAGCAGGTAGTCAGGGATATGAGTCAGCAAACAGAATCAAAATCCGATCTTCCCTCACAAAATAAGAGGCAAACATTTTTAAACCCTTTGCAATGGCATGAAATGACAGTCGGAATTTGACAAACAATTAATGGACGGTGAAATCAACAAAGCAAATATGATTTCTCACAATAACAGCAATGTATAAACCCTGGCAGTAACAAGGAAAGGTATCAACAAAGGCATACAGTTCAAAAGCAAGTTGAAAGTAAGAAAACGATGCAGCCGGAATCACACGTTGGAAAGTTGCATTTTACACGGATGCAGTTTTAAATGGCACAAACGTTTTTTGAGGAAAACGGGTGAAATACTTGAAATCGGAATGAGGTTTTTGAGCTGGGGGATAGATTCACATCACAGGGACAATATAGAAGTGAAAAGATGCCTATAGTTGAGGAACTGGATGAGATTTGTAAGATAAAAAGAGGTTTGGTTTTGGTAAAATGAAGCCGTGAAAGAGAAAAAAAATTGGTTTGGGAAGAAAAAGACAAGGGTCACTTATACTAGTTTATCAAGAAGATAGCGCTGCCCCTGAAACAGGTTTTCTCTTCTTACACATTAGTTTAGGCTATCACAATCCTCCTGGCCCAGAAGAAGGCTGTTCATTCCAAAAGCCGAAACGTCACTGCAGCAGGTTTCATCCTGCCACCAGTCAAACATCAGGGAATTCTATTTCCCGACGTAGACCAAGGATTGGCCATCACCCCACTAATGTGCAGGATTTCACCACAAACAACAGAACTTTGCTTTACTAATTAAACCAAAAGAGTTAGGCCTTGTACTCTGTAAAGCATTTGAGATGTTCTTTTGCCTAACCACAATGATTATGTTTACAGTTATCAAACGGCATTTACAGAACAAAATGCATTGAATCTTGGTTACAATTTTTGTTTGGTTTGAGTGTGTTACAATCTGTTGTGCTAACACTGGTCGTATTACAAACCAGTTAAGTTTGGTTTTAAGACTACAGCATCAGTAAAAATCGCTTATGCCCACCTTTCGTCTTCAGATTAAATACTAAGAACCAATTGTTTTTCAGAAAGATTTCCATGCAGAAAGCAATCTCCTAGTAAATTTAATATTGTCTTTCATTCTTATTTCAGAACCTATGTTTTGTCTCAGATGTGGGTAAACCTGGTTCTAAAACCTGTCTACTTTCTTTGATTACATACAATGATAATGATTTTTTCTTGTGTATATATGATGTTTATTTGATTTTACAATGACAATGATTTTTTCCTGTGTAGATATGATGTTTATTTGATTTTCATTGATAATACATGTAAATAAACACATGTCCCCTAAATTAAGGGGTTTATAACAGTTGTTATGATTGATTCTAATATCTTCTGTTGTTTTCTTAAAATGTGAGTATAATTTCAAATACTTGCATGTTGGGAATAGGGTGATTATTTTCAACACCACTACAGTTCCCTGTATACAACATAACATTCTACAATTTGAGAATGGTTTGAATTTTTCGGCGGTTACCACCCCCCAGTTATACACACATGAAACAGGTTAAGTCAGCCACATTAAATCGTTCCATGCCGCGTGTCTCCATGTGGAAATTAATTACATTATTAAAAATATTGCTAAGGAGTTACAGGATGGGGCGAATGAAAGAATGGCGCCAACGCTAGGAAATCACAGACAGGATGCACAGAGAATTCCGACAGTTGGACAAATTACCAAGGCATGGATAGGGTTGCTTATAAAGTGGAACAAAGACAAAGGGTCTAGATGGGGTATGCTATATTGCTATGGGATGGGGAGTACTCACAGTCCACACTTGAGTTTGGGATTCTAGGACAGTCAACCGGGTTCTGGTTACCACACGGCGTGCGCACCTTACAGCAAACAGCTGGGCAAGTCTGGTCGATGGATGGCAAAGGTACAGCGGGCATGCAGGTAGTGGACACAAAAAACTGGTCTGGTCACAGATTGCTACCCAAAAGGGGTACCACAGCTTTTCCCACTGGTTATTGGGATTTTTAGTGGGATTTCTGGATCAAGGCCTTGCTGGAATAGGGTCAGCTATGCTTTGGCCTTGCAGTGGAATCTGAAATTTGGCAAGATGAATGTAGAATATCAGGATACAGAGGTGCTGGAAATTCAGGAGGGAGTCTAGAGTCCTGTCAGCTGCCCTTATTTATAAGGCATGGTGACATCATCAGTTTATTGTTGGGCAGAACTGAGCTAGCCCTACCCCCAAGACCCGGATAGGTCAGCCAATGTAGGTGGCCTCCTCCAGAAGGTGACTCAGTTTATGGGGTTGTACTTTATGATGTGCAAAGCCTTCCCCCAGTCCTTTTTGCCAAAAATGAATCTGAACATAATTTACACGTTTGTACAGTTGTGCAAGTTTAACAAATTACATAGGCAGATTACATATTTTACGTAGAGCATTGCAGTCCAATTCTCACGTTTTTCAGACTTTGTTTCACCCGTCTAATAGTTTTTCACGATTTTCAGTGATAAATATTCAACCTAAAAATCTATAACTTTATACATCGATAGAGATTATCATAAGGCATGCAAGCATTGAATTTCACAGTGGTGTCATGTACACTCTCCTCAGAATATCCACTTCTCTGCCATTTCTGTTCCCGATATGGCAGTGAAGGCTACCTCGTCTTGTTTAACAACCATAAAAATTATATTTAAACTGTTAACTTTTTACATTCCTGTGAAGTCCTGTTGCAGAGATAAAAGTCTTAACATTTTATTAATAAAATAGTCTTTTGAGGCAAATGGTCAGCATTGTTCACCATATACGGGCATAGCTTACAAGGCTGCTCTTGAGTTGGCTTTGAAGCTCCCAGTAGATGTTGCGGGGACGTATGATTTCCTATTTTACACGTCGTGTCCCAGAATCTCTATTGTAAGAGGCCTCAGCCCAGACAAAAGTCTGATGAGCCTGGGCTGTTTAGTGCTTTTGGTCCATTCAAAGTTTTCAAAGGTGGCAATTAGCATGCATGTGTCCTAGAAGTTTATGGTGGCTCCTTTTGGGGGAAGGCCTCAGTTTAGCCAGCAGAAAAACCTGTTCTGGAGCTCCCAAAGCAGCCAGCTAATGCATTTAATTCTTGATTTAATTTTATTTTGTTCTGAATCAGAAGCAAGCCCGTATATGTTTCCCAGCATAAACCCCTTTACATTGTTAGACAAGGGCAGGGCCTTATCCAACATACACTTTAAAAAAAGGTATTTTTCTTATTGCAAAAGTACATTTAAATACGGTGCGAGGCCTGCTGGCATGTTCTTTTCAAAAGGTTCCATCTGAATTTCCCACATTGTTCTGCAGTCATAGTCAGTTTCTTTTACACAACAATTTGTTTAAAACACAAATCCACTGAAATTGACACAGGCCCAGAGCCAGGGCCTCTTTGAAGCATTGATTTTTGACATTTGGTAGCCCAAAAGTAAAGTTTTTTTCCTGCACAGCTGAAAGCAAAGTTTCTTTGGATTTCCCAGTTCTGAACAACAGCCTGCCATTCAGGGATACTGCTCTCTTCTGCTGGAGCACAATGTAAATATGGTGGGCATGGCAGGGTCTCACTGATAAAAGTAGCGTGATGATGAACAGATGAACATAGCATCAGGGCAGCATCCTTTTTCATGTAAAATATTCCCTTTTCAATGGGATTTTTTTGTTGTTGCAGGCAGCAGAGTAGGGCTGCTTTAATTTGCTTCTTTTGGTGCACACAAGAACACACACTGGCACCTTTCTCAGTGTGCTCCCTGTTCCAACTCGCCCAATAGGTGTTTAACAAGATGGTGCAGCCATCCTTTTGTCGCTGCAAAACACAGTTTTGATGCAATGGTGCTCCAAGGAGCCAGCGCAGCCATTTTTCTGTTGACTGCAAAAGCGTAGCTTGATAATGGATGGGAATTCTGCTGAGTGGGTCAATGTAGCCCACAAATCCCTCCCCCCAAACTCTTCTGAGATCCTTGTCGAGGGAGAGTAGGGCAAAGTGGGGTTCATCAGTAAGACAAAGTGTGGTTCATCAGGTGTAGTCCTTCCATGAGGGAGCCACGATCCTCCTGCTATCTCTCAAAGTGTGGAGCGACACCCACAGTTTTCCATTAGGTCTTTCTTTGTAGTGTAGAGCGACACCCCCAGATGTTTCTTTGATCTCTCCTTTCCAGGTCCCTGAGAGGTCCTCCTTGGTTTATGAAGGGTGCAACTGGTACAAATCTATTAAATAAGTAAGAACCAGTTACTACATTTTCCCACTGACTGCTTCCTGGAAGGTTGAGAGCAGTGGGACACATATGCATTGCAACAATGACAGTATTTAGACAATAAAGACAAATGATCACTCACAAGGCACAGATACTTATTGTTTTTTTTAGACGTTTTGGGAATCCCTTTCGTCCTGATAATGAAGAAAATACTCCCTATTAAATAATTATACCTATAAACCTACCTGTTCCCTTCGGGTTCTTCTTCTTCTTGTTCTTATTCGCCAGATGTCTCCGCTATTCGATTTTCTCTTGGCTCCTCAATTTGCTGCAAAGTGTGCCTAGGGTGCCAACTTTTTAACTGATTAATATGGGCCCATTTCTCTTCTGTTAGCTCTCCTTTGGGGATGTGGATTCTATAGGCGACAGGTGAAATTTTATCTGCAATTTCAAAAGGACCGCGCCAGCTCGGTAAAAATGTTTGCTCCTTGGTCTGGTTCCTTTGGAAATTGTACAAGTAGACCCTGTCTCATACTTGGTATTCTTTTTCAGTTGTTTTTAAGTCATATCGAGTCTTCATCCCCTCGGCAGATTTTTCCAGATTCTGCTGAGAGTATGCAAAAGCATGTTGAAGGTGTTTTCTTAGATTCTCAACATACTCATTAGTTGTGGAGGCGTTAATCAGTGTCCGATCTTGTGTTCTATAGAGCAGATTCTGAGATAGCACCATCCTTTGTCAAGTCATTAGCTTAAATGGAGACATCTTGGTTGCAGAAGAAGGTGTAGATCTGATGGCCATCAGGACAAGTGGTAATCGGATGTTGCAACTTGGCCAGAGTCTGCCAGAAACTTTTTTAGCTTGCTCAAAATCGTTTTATTGTACCTCTGAACTCCCCCACTAGAGGTCTGCGGTATGCAATGTGAAGTATCTCCCACATCTTTGTCATCACTTCGCTGGTGAAGTGACTACCTCGGTCTGACTCAATCCTTTGGGGTAGGCCAAAACGTGAAAAGATGTGGTTGATCATCAGGGCGGCTGCTGTTTCTGCCTTGCAATTTGCGACCGGGAGACGTTCCACGCATTTGGTAAACAAGCATGTTAATGTTAACATGTACTTGTTCCCCCCTAGAGGAGCGAATCAGGGGCCCGATGAATTCTACTTGTAAATCTGACCAAGGCAGTGTCATCCCCCTCTTCTGGAGGGGAGCTCGGTGTGAGTGAAGTTGGCTGAAATCGTGCACACACAGACACCCCTTCCAATATTGGTCGAGGTCCTGCCCCATGTGTGGCCAGTATGCAACCTCCCGCAAGATTTCTAAAGTAGTGTGAAACCCCCGGTGACCGGCTGTGGCCCCGTCATGGGTGTAACTAAGCATCAGGCTTCGGAATGAGGTAGGTACCACCCACTGATCACAGTCAGAGATGGATCTCCTTACCAACAAACCGTCTTGAATTCAGAACATTTTTGGACATTTCATCAACACTCTGAGGTCCTCTTTCCCAATGTAATTGGTATCCTTCAGGGGAAAGTTCTCAGGGTCCTCCATGTGTTGATAACATTTTCCAATAATCAGATTGCCTTTTTGTGCCATGATTAAATCAGCATCTGGGGTCTCCTTACTCCGTTGGGCAGTTGAGAGTTCACTGTGAGCATTTGTGTGGGACCTAGTGATAGCAGTGGCCTGGATTTCCCCCAACAGGGTCTCGATCTCAAGGAGATCCCCCTGGATGGCTCCAGTTTTGGCCAGCTGATCACCTAGGTTGTTTCCAGTTTTGTCTGGCCCCTCTATCCTGGAATGACCCTTGATCTTCTTCCAATAGATGGTCACCCCACTAGAGGTGACCAGATCATCAATATTTTGCATTAGATTGCCATGTTTAAGCGGTTTGTTATTAGCACATAGAATGCCTCTGGTTTTCTAATTAACCAGGTGCTCCACAAACCCTTTCCGGACATAGTCTGAGTCGGTGTTGGACGGCAGTGAGGATGGCCTGATGAACTGCCATCAACTCCACCACCTGACTACTGCGGGGAACGATTTTGTACCCAGTGGAGGGTTCCGAGGCATCATTCACCCAGGCATTCCCAACACCGGCCACCAGTTCCTTTTCCCCATTGTTGTCAACATGGTGGGCGCACCCGTCCACAAACTGTGGGCATTCCCTCGCACTTGTCTTCTTCATAGACTTTGTGCGGGGAATTCAGGTACGCCTCCATGTTGTCATGGGTTATAAGACTTTCGTCCACAAGACAGTTTTCTCTGGCACAATCATGCAAGTCAGCCAGACCTTGCGCAAGGGGACTCCTTGTTTTGGCCATATCCAGGAAGTAATTCTGGAATTACTCACATTTCCGGCCCGGATTCTGTCACTTTGGAGGCATTGCAGAGGCTGGTGTGGAGTCTCCATTATGATGTGTTCCCCTGGATGAACGGAGCAGTACTTTTTCAATACCCACACTGTTGCCAGGTGTGCCTTCTCACAATCGTAGAATTTTTCCACCACGGAGGATAAAGTCTTGCTTGCATAGGAGATGACTTTATTGACCTTGTCGTGCTTTTTATATAATACTGCTGTCAAGCATGTATTTGAGAACCCTGTCTCCAAGAAGAACTCCTTGTTTTTGACAGGGTAAGCTAGACAATGCGCTTATCAAAGGCTTCTTTTGAGTTGCTTTACTGCCTCGGCTTGTTCTGGACCCCACTCCCACTTGACCCCTCCCCCCTTCAACAGATGGATCAGGGGTCTTGTGCCCTCTGTGTAATCCTCAATGAACTTTCTACTGTAATTAGTCAGTCCAGGGAGGCTTCTTAGCTCACGCAGAGTTATGGGGTCTTTTAGTTTTAGGAGTGCTTCCACTTTCTTTTCCTGGGGACAAAGACCCTCAGGAGTTATCTCATGCCCCAAGAAGTTGACATGGGTCCTGCACCACTGTTCCTTTTGGAAGGACAGTTTTGCTCCGGCAACCCTCAACTGGGTCAGAACATAATGGATTTCTGCTATATGTTCCTCCATTGTTACAGCTTTTTATCAGGACTTCATCCACCTAGACCAGGTTACCCCTTTCACAGAAGTCGGGCATGGCCTTCTGTAGGAAGATGTTGAATTTGTTGCCAGAGTTGATGTATCTGAAGGGAGTCTGGGTCCAGGTGTACTGCTGCCCCCCTAAGGTAAAGGCCAGCTTGTATTGGTCCTCCCTACTGATGGGCACGGTCCAGTACCCATTTGTCAGGCCAATGGCAGAGTCCATCGGGACATGTGGACCTGTTTATTTAGCTCTCTAAGGTATGCACAGAGTCACCATTGGCCATTTGGTTTTAAGTTCCCCAGCACTGGATTATTAAAGGTGCTGTGTACTGGACGAATTATCCCACAGTACTCAAGGCTTTTGATGATTTCCGTCAGGGACTCCATGGATGCCAGAGGCAAGCGATATTGCTTCACAAACACTGGAGTCATTCCAGGGTCCGTGGGAATTGTTGTAGTATGGATTTTGGTGCGACCACAGTTGTACAAGTCCACCGCAAAGAGATCTTGAAAATCTAAGAACGTTTGCTCTGGAGTCTCACAGGCATCAGCTAGGTTGATCCGCTCTTCAACCATTTGCCTGAAGCCTGGAAAGACTTCGGGTTTTCCTATCTCAGCAGTCTCCTCCAGCTGGGTGGAGAGGTCTCTGGTTAGAGTATTGACCTGGACAGAGGGTTTCAGGTAGGGGAGGCCGTCCTTGTGGACCTGGAATATCACCTCATCCTGCCTGATGTCACAGGTCACCCCTTCCTCCCCGTAAGGGCAGGAAGAGTACACCAGGAAATCCCCCCTTGCCGGGTGAAGATCCTGTGTGGTAGTAAGTCATTGTCACTGTCATTGTCCAAACAATCATTGGGGATTGGTCCTTTCAGTTCATTTCCTAGATCGATGGAAAAATGTCAGTCATCAACCGCCATTCCAAAAATGGTGCCTGCGCCCAGAGTGATACTCCTGAGGTCGCTGTTATCCACCACTATTGGAATGGTGTTGCATTCTATATTGACTAATGGGGTTGGGTTTAATCCCAACCCCTGCTGTTGGAGATGGGCATTGAGGTACACATATGCATCAGGATTTTGCAGTTTCTGTCCTTTTTTAATTTTTTATTCAAGTGGGAATTGTCGGGTCTGTCCTGGGATGGTGACCTCCTCGCCAATTTAAACTTCAACTGCATATGGCAGAAATTGGGCTGACCGAAATGCTTTTTCTGAATCAAAGTCCATGCGATTGCCCCCTAGTCAGGACCAGGCTTTGTAATTTATCAGGTCCAAATTAAGGGCAAACCGATTGAGAATGTCACTGCCTAAGTAGAATGCAGCAGGGACATCTCGCACGACCCAACAATTATGTTCTATGCTTTTGTTACCTATAGAAATTTTGAGCATACACCTGCTAGGCAGGAGATGTTTGGAATTGGGAGTTTCCAGGCCCATTTCCCACTTATCGATCAATTTAAATGTGGGAATGGCTGGATCTTTTGGGAGCTGTCTGAACATGGCTTCTCTGATGAAGCTCTTTCCGTTGTTCACACACACTCGGGCGAGAACAGATTCCTTCCCCTCATTTAACTGAATAGGGATGAACAACTGTTCTCTAAATTTCTGAATATCAGCTAAACTTTGAGCTGGTTTCTCCTCACTTTTGACTACAGGATTGCGATTTTCAGATTGTGAATCAGTATAAAATTTCAAAGTATTCCCTTCCAGTGTGGAATGCCACTTAAAACTGGAAGGAAGGTTGATTTTTCAGGAATGGAGAGGAGTTCCCATCCCCAGTCTGTTGTCCTACAGCAATTACTGGTACGTCAGGTATTTGATTGTTCTGGAAATGAAACTCAATATGATCAGATTTTTGTTCAACCATGTGGCATGTGCCATTTAAATTAACATGGTTGACACTTGGTTTTAATTTTACTGGCCTGTTAGTCTGAGTCCAGAGGACCTTGTTCACACAGTCTATTGGGGGGGCAACCTGCGCAGGATGTCATTCCCTAGTAGACAGGATGTTCCCTCTGGATTCACGAATATGACCGGGTGTTTCACTTTATGTCGTCCAATTTTTATTTCCCTTCGACAGGAATTTAATTCCCGAAGTTCTGGAGTTGTCCAGGGAGAGGGGTGAAAGGGATCTGGTATCTCTCCCACCTTCCTGAATTTAGCTGCTCAAAGGCCCTTTTTGACAGAAGAGTGGCATAGGATCCACTGTCCACCAGTGCTGAAAATGTACATTGTCCTTGGACTTACTTGGACCGAGGCATAAAATCTCCCCTCCTTCTCCTCAAGCGGGCAAAGGTAATGTACATTTTGGGTAAGCTGGGTGGTCAATTTCTTTATTTTGGACTCCGACATGGTGCAGTTTTGGACAATTTTCTGTGCCAGAGTCTAGGAATCTGTAATAAAAATGTGACATCCTGAAATAGATGGGATTTCGGAATCCCCTGTTTCCTCTAGCTGTGTGCTGCCCCCGCTTACCTGGTGGCAGTCACTATAAACAATTTGTGGGCAGGATCCCTCCATTACTATTTTTTTCTCAGGATGGCAATTCTGGAGTTCAGGGATGGGCGACTCTGAATCAGTCCCCACACCCAACCATTCTTCATTTAGATCTCTTGGGAACCATTTTTCTTTGGGAGGAGTTCCCCCCATCCCTGAAGGAGATTTCCCAGAATCCTCTAAGGATTCTTCCCCATCAAATTGGAGCACACTAATTTCCTCCACAAAATGGGCCTTTTTAATGGGTTTATTTCTCCTACCCACCCTTTGTTCCCTGGGTTGCAGATTTTCGGGGGCAAGAGATTTTTATTTCCGGTTCTGGGGTGCCCAGGGGCTTTTCATGGATGAGGAAGGAAGCTTCCTCTAAGGCTTTGCACCCCGCTTCCCCACGTGTCTCCTCCTCTGGAATGGGTGAGTTGTCGGGGGTTCTGTTCCCGTCATTCTTCTGGGGGTGCCAGACCCTTGGTTTGAGGGATTCTGAGCTGCCATTTTCATCTGAGGGTTCTGCTGAGCCCTCAACATGCGACCCAGCTCCATTGTGAGGTTCTGGACCTGACGCTCCAGTTGGGACCCGTTCAGGCTGGGACGGGGGTCTCTGTTCATATCTAAGTGGTTCACGGGAAGGGTAACTATCCCTTCTCCCAGAGTGCCCTAGATATTGTGGATTTTGGTAACCCTACACTCTTGGCCTACCCTCTCCCGGATTGGGTCGCCCAATTTTTATTTCCAAATATGCAGTCGCCTCGACAGGAATTTCATTCCTGTCGAAGTTCTGAAGTTGTCCAGGAAGAGGGGTGAGAGGGATCTGGTATTCCTCCCTCCTTCCTGAATTTAGCTGCTCAAAGGCCCTTTTTGACAGAAGAGTGGCTTGGGATCCAGTTTCCACCAGTGCTGAAAATGTACATTTCCCTTGCACTTGGACCGGGGCATAAAATCTCCCCTCATTCTCCTCAAGCGGGCAAAGGTAATGTGCATTTTGGGTAAGCTAGGTGGTCAAATTCTTTATTTTGGACTCCGTCACAGTGGAGTTTGACAATTTTCTGGGCCGGAGTCTGGGAATCTGTAATAAAAATGTGACATTCTGAAATAGATGGGATTTTGGAATCCCGTTTCTCCTAGCTCTGTGCTGCCCCCACTTACTTGGTGGCAGTCACTACAACCAATTTGTGGGGAGGATCCCTCCATTACTATTTTTTTCTCAGGATGACAATTCTGGGGTTCAGATATGGGTGACTCTGAATCAGTCCCCACACCCACCCAGTCTTCATTTAGATCTCTTGGGAACCATTTTTCTTTGGGAGGAGTTCCCCCGTCCCTGAAGGAGAAGATTTTTTCCCCAGACTCCTCTAAGGATTCCTCCCCTTCAAACTGGAGGACACTAATTTCCTCCACAAAATGGGCCTATTTAATGTGTTTATTTCTCCTACCCACCCTCTGTTCCCTGGGTTGCAGATTTTCGGGGGCAAGAGATTTAAGTTCCAGTTCCTGGATGCCCAGAGGCTTTTCACGGGTGAGGAAGGAAGCGTCCTCTAGGGCTTTACACCCTCTTTCCCCCACGTGCCTTCTCCTCCTCCTCTGGAACCAGTGAGTTGTCAGGGGTTCTCTCCCCGTCGTTGTTCTGTGGTGCCAGACCCTTGGTTTGAGGGATTTTGAGCCGCCATGTTCATCTGAAGGTTCTGTTGAGCCCTCAACATACGACCCAGATCCTGTGTGAGGTTCTGGAACTGGCGCTCCAGTTGGGACACCCGTTCAGGCTGGTACGGGGGTCTCTGTTCATATCTAAGTGCTTCACAGGAAGGGTAACTAGCCCTTCTCCCAGATTACCCTAGAAATTGTGGAGTTTGGTAACCCTCCACCCTTGGCCTCCCCTCTCCCGGATTGGGTAGTCTGGGCTCCTGAAAGCCGGGAAAGAAAGGAGGTTTGTCCTGCAGGTTGGGGTTTTGTGGATACCGGGGAAAGAAGCTTAACCCAGTATTTGGAGGATTACTGCCCTCCTGGGGGAAGTTAGGAGGGAAGTTTCCCGGGGCAGTACTTACCTGATTGGATCCCCCCCCCTTGGGCTGGGGGAGTTCATACATACCTGAAGATAGGCTGGTTGTATTTGTATCTGGGACTTACATAATCAGGAGAGTTAGGGGTCCTATTGAGGGGATTGCCCCCCTGACCGCCACCTGTTTGTGATGCGACCCTTTTGTATTTGTATTGAACTGAGTTCTTTTTCTGTGTCTTTTAGGTGCCGCGACGTTTTCAGCGTGGATGCCGGTTATGAAGAAGAAATGCGGTGAGTAAGCACGGTATGCGGCGCCTCTAGATGTTTCCACGCTAACTTGGAGTGTCTTTTCCCTCTTGCAGACGGATGAGAAGTTCCGGAGACAGAGTTCCCTCACAGCGGCTGGGATTCAGGTAAGCGTTTGAAGCTCGTACAGTCTTTAAAATTAGGCGAAGATTTGCTGAATGCTTAATTCCTTTTTTCTGTTCTTTCCCTTTTCCTTGGGAAGCGACGTGCCGTGATGGGAATGACACCGCCAAAGATGCCTGCAGAACAGAAGAAGCGATGAATGATGGGCAGAAGCGCCGCAAGGTAAGGCTGTTCCTAACAGTGTTCTTGCAGGAGCTGAGCGCAGAAGAAAGATGCAGGCCTACTGGAGACCGATCCGAACACAGTGAATGTCACAATGCAGGTGCAGAAAACACAAAGCATGTTTCTCAGCCTGGGCGTGGCTTAAATAGTCTCTGGGCATCCTAGGTGTCTCTGGGCTGAACCACACCCAAAAGACTAGACTGCACATGCAGTTCTGGGAACCGCAAATAAGTGGGGGCATCCATCTTGTCCCCATCAATGCACTACAAGTCCAATCCCCAATGTTATCCTATGGGAGTGAGTCTGGTGCCACAAGCGCCAAGTCTGACTCCAAGTGGGTCTTCGGAGGGATGGAGAGGCCCTTGAGGGCCATGTAGGTGATTGTGGCCTGGCTCCAGCCTGACATATTGGAGGGCTGGGGACATGAGGGGCAGGAATCATGACACCTTGCTAGTTTTTCCTTCTCAACCCCTACCTCTTGATAATAGGCAAAGATCTGAGCCTTCTGCTCGGCTATCAGGGATTTACTGGACTCTATGACCCGTTCTTGAGCTACCACCTGCTGGTGGAGCCCATCTTTCTCCTCACAAAGGGCCTCATTATCTCTTTGTGCTGCCTGTATAGTTTGGGCACACTGAGCCAATTTTGGTTGCAGGAGGCTCACCTCCTGAGTTTGTGCATTTTTAGTTTGGGTGTTCGCTTCCAGAGCACCTTCTACCCGTCTGGTGTGTTCCAATAACTTTCCATATTCTGTTTTGAGTTAATTTAGTTTCTGGAGGCCCAAATCATTTTCTTGTAAATCTGTTTTAGATTGCTTACTTCCTGACATAGGGCATCTTTCTCCTGATTTAGGGTGCCCCTCCGTTCTGCCAGGTTATCCCTTTTTTGCTTGATGGCATTTCATTTTTGGCGTTCTTGATCAAAGTTTGTCTGAAGGTGAAGCTCTCTCTGAATTCCTTACCCTCCTCTTCCAATTTGTCAACCTGTTTTAATAAAGTGGTTATCTGCTCTGAACAGGCTCTGTTATTTGTTGTTTTCATTTCAGTTGACCCTCTCCTAACCTTTTCTTGACACTCCATTCTTAATACATTTAATTGGGCTTCTTGGTCTGCATTATTTTGCTGTTGGAGAGCCAAGTCCTCTTTTAATTTTTTAATATAATTTCCAGACTCTGCCTCAGAATCTTGGTTCTTTTGCAATTTTTGTTGCGCTAATTTTAGTTCAGTCTGGATTTTAGTTAAGAGTTCAGATTGATTTTGCACAAGAGTTGTATTTTCCTCATGCTTTTTCCACATCACTCCCATATGGAGATACATTTAGGCCCTGATTCTGACAATTTTAATCTGCTCTTTAATTTTCAGAGGCATGTATACCTCGCTCAAAGCTTTATGAAATAGGCCACCGTCCTGCCACGTATACATGTTCATGGCGGTGACCTGTTGCATCATTTCTTCTAGCCAGACTTTTTCATCTTGCTCTGCCCATTCCCCTCTGACAAATAAATTGTGCAGAAGGTGCTCCCTGGCCATATTTATCTCTACTGTGGTAATTTTTTAAAGTGTCCTTTCTTTATTAATTTATTTACGTAAGAGTATCTTGTATTCTGTTGCTTTTTGTCTATTTTGGGGTTGATTTAGTTTTAATTTTATACACAGGCCTGGTACTTAGGCTATTTGTTTTGGGGAGGCGCTTCTACAGTGTAACCCAGTGTTCCAACCACACAAAGTATCACTACCTTGCAGGTTAGCCTGCTGCGTTAAACTGCCACAGGTGGCAGCACAAACCCAAATCCCGGCTATTGTGTTTTCAAATGGGCGACACACTCCGGACCAGGACTCTTACCTTACCCTTAGATGTAGCGCTAAATTGAAATGCCCTTCTCTTTATTTTCTACAGATTCAATTTGAGATGGCACACAACCTGTCTCACACCCCCTTTTACAAATACCCCGGGTCACCATGGACCATGAACCAGGCCCTTTGCAATGGCATGAAATGACACTCGGAATTTGATTAAAAAAATGAATGTACAGTGAAATCAATAAAGCAAATATGATTTCTCACAATAACAGGAATGAATAAACCCTAGCAATCACAAGGCAAGATATCAACAAAGGCATACAGTTGAAAAGCATGTTGAAAGTAAGAACACAATAAATCATAAAGTAAAGAGTGTTGCTGTGCAATGGGTTTGTATTTTGAGAAACCGGGTGGGTAAATATTATTCCGTAACCTACCCTTTGTTAACCCAAAATTGTTGCAATGAATGCTGCAGTGAATATCACATCTAGTCCTATTAGCTAAACAGGTGGGATACCTGAAGTAAGAAAAAAGACACACAGTCTATGTAAAAAGGTACAAAATAGTTTTGTACTAACAGCATAAAACATAGAACAGAAAATTGTTTGTTATCCTTGAAGGCATAAACAGAAAAAACTAAAATAAAGAGCAATTGAAGCAAAACACACACCTTATACATTCATATTCCTTAATCACATGACATGTAGGTTTCAAATCTGGGCGGTGGTGTGGGGTGGAAGGGGAAGCATGCGTAGAAGGAAAATTGAATGATAAGCCAAAGTAGCGAAGAAAAGATGTAAAGTCGTGATAGCAGCAAAAGTGAGACAGAGTCATTCCTGTCCTAACATAGTGCTACGAGCAAATCATAAGGCTAAACAACAATTTGTCCAGATTAGGTTAGGGAGTGTCACTTTGTTGCTCCCAATACAGGTCTAAGTTGAAAATGCTGACAAAGTCCTGATAGCATTTTGTTCGTCCTCTGATGTGGCTTCGTTTTCCGAGGCTTAAGTTTGCAAGAACACGATGCAGCCAGAATCACACGTTGGAAAGTTGCATTTTACACGGATGCAGTGGCACAACCGGTTTTTAAGAAAAACGGGTGAAATACTTGAAATGGGAATGCAGTTTTTGGGCTGGGGGATAGATTCACATCACAGGGACAATATAGAAGTGAAAGGATGGCTATAGCTGAGGAACTGAATGAGATTTGCAAGATAAAAGGAGGTTTGGTTTTGGTAAAATGAAGCCGTGAAAGAGAAAATAAATCGGGGTGGAAAGAAAAAGACAACGTTTACTTACACTAGTTTATCAAGAAGATAGCGCTGCCGATGAAACGGGTTAAGTCGGCCACATTAACCCGCTCCACGCAGCGTCTCTCTTTATGTGGAAATTAATTAAATTATTCAAAATATTGCTAAGGAGTTACAAGATGGGGTGAATGGAAGAATGGCGCCAACACTAGGAAATCACAGACAAGATGCACAGAGAATTCCAACAGTTGGACACATTACCAAGGCATTGATAGGGTTGCTTAGAGAGTGGAACAAAGACAAAGGGTCAAGATGGGGTAGGCTATATTGCTATGGGATGGGGAAATACTCACAGTCCACACTTGAGTTTGGGATTTTAGGACAGTCAACCAGGTTTTGGTCACGTCACGGCGGGCGGCCCTTACAGCAAACAGCTGGGCAAGTCTGGTCACTGGATGGCAAAGGTACAGCGGGCATGCAGGTAGTGGACACAAAAAAAATGGTCTGGTCACAGGATGCTACCCAAAAGGGGTACCACAGCTTTTTCCACTGGTTATTGGGATTTTTAGTGGGATTTCTGGATCAAGGCCTTGCTGGAATAGGGTCAGCTATGCTTTGGCCTTGCACTGGAATCTGGAATCTGGCAAGATGAATGTAGAATATCAGGATATGCAGGCGCTGGAAATTCAGGAGCGAGTCTAGAGTTCTGTCAGTCACCCTTATTTATAAGGCATGGTGACATCATCGGTTTATTGTTGGGCAGAACTGAGTTAGCCCTACCCCCAAGACCCGGATAGGTCAGCCAATGTTGGTTGCCTCCTCTAGGAGGCGACTACTTTTATGGGGTTGTACCTTATGATGTACAAAGCCTCCACCAGTCCTTTTTGCCAAATAACAATCTGAACATAATTTACGCTTTTGTACAGTTGACATTTTAACTAATTGCATAGGCAGATTACATATTTTACGTAGAGCATGGCAGCCCAATTCTCACGTATGTCAGATTTTGTGTCACCCGTCTAATAGTTTTTCACGATTTTCAGTGATAAACATTCGACCTAAAACTCTAACTTTATACATGGGTATAGATTATCATAAGGCATGTAAGTATTGCATTTCAGAGTGGCATCATGTACACTTTCCTCAGAATATCCACCACTCTGCCATTTCTGTTCCCGATATGGCAGTGAAGGCTACCTCATCTCGTTTAACCACAAAAATTACATTTAAACCATTAACTTTTTACATTCCTGTGAAGTCCTGTTGCAGAGATAAAAGTCTTAAAATGTTATTAATAAAATAGTCTTGAGGCAAATGGTCAGCATTGTTCACCGTATACGGGCATAGCTTACAAGGCTGCTCTCGAGCTGGCTTTGAAGTTCCCAGTAGAAGTTGCGGGGACGTGTGATTTCCTATTTCACACATCCGTGCCCCAGAATCTCTATTGTAAGAGGCCTCAGCCCAGACAAAAGTCTGATGAGCCTGGGCTGTTTAGTGCTTTTGGTCCATTTAAAGTTTTCAAAGGTGGCAATTAGCACGCATGTGTCCTAGAAGTTTATGGTGGAGCCTCAGTTTAGCCAGCAGAAAAACCTGTTCTGGAGCTCCCAAAGCAGCCACATAATGCATTCAATTCTTGATTTTCTTTTATTTTGTTCTGAATCAGAATCAAGCCTGTTGTATAAAACATCCCATATATGTTTCCCAGCACAAACCCCTTTACATTGTTAGACAAGGGCAGGGCCTTATCCAACATACACTTTTAAAACAGGTATTTTTCTTATTTGCAAAAGTACATTTAAACACAGAGTGAGGCCTGCTGGCATGTTCCTTTCAAAGGTTGCATCTGAATTTCCCACATTGTTCTGCAGTCATAGTCAGTTTCTTTTATACAGCAATTTGTTTAAAACACAGATCCACAGAAATTGACATAGGCCCATAGAGCCAGGGCCTTTTTGAAGCATTGATTTTTGACATTTTGAAGCCCAAAAATAAAGCGTTTCCACGCACGGCTGAAAGTAAAGCTTCTTTTGATTTCCAGTTCTGGACAACAGCCTGTCATTCAGGGATACTGCTCTCTTCTGCTGGAGCACGATGTAAATATGAATGGGCATGGCAGGGTCTCACTGATAAAAGTAGTGTGACGATGAAAAGATGAGCATAGCATCAAAGCAGCATCCTTTCTGATGTAAAATGTCCCCTTTTCAATGGGAACTTTCATTTTCTTTTTTTTTTAGCAAGCAGCAGAGCAGCGCTACTTTGATTCGCTTCTTTTGGTGCACACAAGAACACACACTGGCACCTTTCTCGATGTGCTCACTGTCCCAACTTGCCCAATAGGTGTTTGGCAAGATGGTGCAGCCATCCTTTTGTCCCAGCAAAACACAGTTTTGATGCAAGGGTGCTCCAAGGAGCCAACGCAGCCATTTTGCTGTTGACTGCAGAAGCGCAGCTTGGTTATGGATTGGAATTCTGCTCAGTGGGTCAATGTAGCCCACAGTGTGGTTGCTGGAGGTGGCCAACCTGCTGCTGCAGCACTCCCAGTGAGTAGAGGGAGTCAGGAAGGGAAACTGAGGAGGCACCGTGATTGGGGGAGCAGGCTGCCCTTCAGCCACAGCAAGTTGTACCTGGGAGGTGTGGGCCCCCGGTACTGGGTCATGTGCCCACCTCCCAGCTGTCTCCACCAGGTGAAGTCTGGAAGCCTGGGGTGACTGACTGGAATAGCTGGAGGGGGCTGACTGAACCACGGGGGTATCTGGCTGGTGGTCCCCCTCGATATTGCTGAGAGGCCAGGAGTGACTAGGCGGAGACTGGGAATATAATGTGTTGACAGTGGAGCCCCCCCAAGGCAATGAGGACCTGCGGGTGAAACTAGACTGGGTCCACTGGAGGAGGGACTCTGTAGGAGGTGTGGGCCCCTAATCACAGGGCGTGTGCATGCCTCACCGGGAGGGGGGGGGGTTGACCTCCCAACCCCCTAGACTGGAGAGAAGTCTGTGCCGGACGAGTGGTAGAGGAAGGGTCTGCCTTGGAGGGGGTTGATGGAGGGGACCGCTTCCTTCTGGGTGCTTCACTTTGTTACAATGGTATATGGAGATTAAAGCAAGGCTGGCTGAATTTGCACACCCTGGCAGATTGGATTGCACAGAGCATAACTCAGTGAAGGATTATGGGGGGGGGATTTGATGGCCACCGAGAAGGATGTTGCCTCGATGCTAGAAGATATCCGAAGTATGAGGGCAGACATTGGGGGAAAAGTGGACAAGATTAATGTGCGACTTGACAAAATGGAGGAAAGACTGCAGGCAGTCCAATACAATCAATCCTCTTTGGACACCATGACAACTCAAATGGACACGAGATTGGGATAAATTTAGAGGAGAGAGGCAGAGATGGTTTTGAAGATGGAGGACTTCGAAAACTGCAAAAGTATGAATAACCTCAGATTTTTGGGAACCGGAGAGAAGAGAGGCCAAAAGGGACATTCGACGGAGGATACATGAAATCACAAAACTACTTTTCAAAGCCGTCTCAATGGAAGAGACAGAAAATTGAAAGTTCATAGGGCCAGTTGCTCGGGTAGAGGCACAAGATCAGTCTTGGTGCATTTCCATAACTATCCAGACAAGCTTAAGATATTGGAGAAGGCGAGGGCTAAGGGCCCTGTGACCCTAGGCATGGGAAGCATTACCATCTTTCAGGATCTGTCCTCCCTTACTCTAACAAAGAGAAGACCGTTTGCCGTTAACTAAATGGTTGAACGAAAAAGGGGTCAGATATAGATGGGTTTCCGTTCTCTATCTCTTTTGAGTTGGACAGTCGTAAGTACAGGCTGGCTATGAAGGAAGAAATAAACAATCTCTGCGAGCTGCTAGCGGGGGGGGGGGGTCAAGAGTCTACCCCGGCCCTAAGGGAGACAACGGAGGAGATGGACATTGGCGCATTAATGGACCCAATAGAAGACGAGTACCCCGGCTCAAGGAAATTTATGAAGTTGACTACTTCCCTGGCTAACACGTCTTGAACACATTTCAAGAAGATGTTAGATGGAAAAACAATAATGGTTCTGATATGGCTGAGTCCACCTGTGAGTAGGGGGGAGGTCAAAGTTAAAACTGAATGGGAATGAAGTATGATTGACTCAATAAAGGGGTGGACTGGGGACAATTTACAGGTATGTACATTGAAGGTGAAAGGACTTCATTCCTCACCAAGAAGTCTTTGGTTACAAGGGAATTTAGAAGGTCCGAAATCAATGTCTTATTCATTCAGGAGACCAAGTATCTGAGGGGGGAGGAGCACAAGATTCCTTGTGGCCCGATTGTTATCCCCGAGATTCAGTACTCGCCCCAAAGAAAGGAGGAGTCGGGATCATGGTCCATTGAGGACTCAGGATGGAAGTTACTCGGAGGAAAGGGCTGTATTGGTCTCAGGTTTGTTCCCAAAAAATTAGGTTCACATTTGCCAGTTTACACCCTGAATCAGGGACAAAAAAAGGTTCCTGCAGAGAACCTTAGAGAAAGTCATAAGAGGGATTGGGACATCTTATAGTTGATGGAGATCTTAATGTCTGGATGGATCTCGATTTAGACAGGCAGGGGGGTGGGAATCTCAGTGGAGCTATACGGGATGAGCAACATATGGCGCCACCTCCACCCACAAGAGGGGGGGTTTGCATACTATTCTGCCCCACATGGAACTAAAACAAGAATAGATTATCTCTATATTTCAAGGGACTTTTGGGATCTGGCACTAGGATCAGACATTCACCCAGTTAGTTGGTCAGAGCAAGAAATTGTGTCAATCAATATTGGTTGGCGCGGTCTCTGGCCCAGGAATTCTAAATGGAGGTGTAATGAGTCTCTGGAGAAGGACCACAGGTTCAAAGAAGAAATGGAGGGAGGAATCAAAGAATAGAACAAGTTACTTACCTGTAACTGTTGTTCTCCAGCATGGGTCTGGCATGGATTCACATGCTCATGAATATTCCCCGTCGTCAGGCTGGGAATCCTCAGTAAAGAAAAAGTCAGTTTTGTTTCTGAACTGTCTTTCTACTAGTAACCAATCACTGGTCTCCGGGTCATACTTTCCCCAGCCAATGACTGCCCTCTACCTAAGCTCCTCCTCTGGCAGCCATCTTCAGATTTGGTAGCACAAAGTGGCAGTAGGACCAAGAGAAGAGCTGCAGAGGGGTAGGAGGGAGGGTTCGCATGTGAATTCATGCCAGACCCATGCTGGAGAACAACAGTTACTTCTCCAGCATGGGGTCTGGCATGGATTCACATGCTCATAAATACAAGAATACATAGCAGTACACACATGCACAACCATGGGAGGTGGTAAGGCTCAACAAAGCATTTCAACAACTCAACATTAAGCATCTCTTACCTCCTCACCAGGCTCATCTTCAAGCAAACAGGTTGCGCAGCACTGCTTGGCCGACTCTGGACTCCTCCCTGGAATCCGGGTCGATGCAGTAGAATCTCGTGAAGGTGTGCGTCAACCTCCACGTAGCAGCCCTGCAGATGTCCAGCAGGGGCACACCAGACAAGAACACTGGTAGCAGCGATCGCTCTGGTTGAATGGGTTCTCGGACAGCCGGGCTACAGTCGGTTTGCCAACCGATGACAATGCATGATGCAGCCAGAGAACCATCTGGAAATAGAAGTCTTCGAGAGGGCCTACCCTTGGTTCACAGGCCCAAAGTTTACAAACAGCTGTGATGTCTTCCGAAAACTCTTTGTGCGGTCCACGTAGAACTTCAGTACTCCAGCCACATCCAGCAAGTGCAAAGTCCTCTCAGCCGGCGACGGGAAGAAAACAGGTAATACGAAGGGCTCGTTGAGATGGAAGTCCAACGGCACCTTGGGCATGGAGGAGGGGTGCGTCCTGAGCACTACCCTCATCTCGTGGAATGTCAGGTATGGAGGTTTACAGGAGAGGGCCTGGACCTCTCCCACTCGTCGTGCGGAGGTGATGGCCACAAGAAACGCTGTCTTCCACGACATGAACTTCAAGGTACCGAAAGCAGAGGCTCGAATGACGGCCCCATGAGCCTGGTCACCACCATGTTGAGCTCCCACACCGGGACTGGAGCCTTCACCGGCGGGAACGATCCTTTCATGAACTCCTTCACCAGGCAATGAGACCACAGATATGACCACCCCGGAGTTCTGGTGTAGCGGGAGATCGCCGCCAGATAGCGGCATGTGCCAGCCCCACCTTGGCCAGCTATAGCAAGTACGGCAGCACATGAGGGGCCATAATCCGCAGAGGGTTGATGATCTGTGCACGGTACCAGACAGAGAACCTCTTCCATTTGTGTCCATAGCACATGAGAGTCGAGCACGCCCTGGCCTTTGCAAGCACCTCCTTGCAGTCTGCCGGGATATCGTACCCTCCGAACTCTAGTGCTGCAGGAGCCAGGCCTGCAGGTTCAGCGATCCTGGGTCATGATGGAGGATGGTGCCTCCTTCCCTGGTTAGAAGATCCACATCCATCGGAAGTATGACCAGGGGGCACGCCGACATGTCCAGAAGGTCCGGGAACCAGATCTGCCTCGGCCACACCGGTTCGACGAGGATCATCCTGCACCAGGACCGTCTGAGTTGACTGATAAGTCGCAGCAGCAATGGCAATGGGGGGGAACGCATAAAGGAACAGGCCGTCCCAGGGGAATGAGAAGGCATCGCCCATGCTCCCCGGCTGGGGAAACCTGCTGGCGAACCTCCGGCCCTTGGTGTTCGTCGCCGTCGTGAATAGTTCGATCTGGGGATTGCCCCATCTTTGGAATAGGAGATCCACTTGATCCTGCTGGAGTTCGCACTCATGGCACGAGTGCAGCTCCCGGCTGAGTGAGTCCGCGATGGTTTTCTTTATTCCCGCCAGATGGAAGGGCACCAGGAACATCCCTTGGGCAAAGGCCCAGTGCCACAGATCCTGTGCTTCCATGGATAGGGCAGGGGATCTGGTGCCCCCGTTTCCTGATGTAGAACATCGTGGTAGTGTTGTCGGTGAAGACCCTCACCACCTTGCCCTTGAGGGACTGAAGGAACGACCCGAGGGCCCAGAACTCCACAGTTTCCTGATGTGCTGGGGTCTGGAAGTCCATGCCCGCCGCTAGATGCGTGCGGGTGCCCCACCACCGGATCGCTTCGCGGAAAGTCTCATTGAGTGAGATCCTGTCTTCGAAGCTGCCCGCCGCTTGCAACAGGCGTCGAGGAACTCCTGCAGTGGATGCATCCGCAACCTGCATAGGCGCATGAGGTAGATGCACAAGGACATCATGCCGTGTAGGGACTTGATGGATCTCGCCCTGGCCACGTCCATGGTCAGCAGCCATTGTACCTTGCCCAGGATGGCTTTCGTCCTTTCCTCCGACAGCGAAGCCAATCGCGCACTGTGTCGAGCCTGGCTCCCAGGAACAGGGTGTCTTGCGACGGTACCAAGTGGGATTTCGCAAAGTTGATCGAGAATCCCAGATCCGTGAGCAGTTGGACAGTCTTCGCTGTGTGATCGGCAGCGAGTTCCCTTGACTTTGCTCGGATGAGCCAATTGTCCAGGTAGGGGTAGACGTGACTCCCCTGCAGGTGCAGCCACGCCTCCACTGGTGCCAGGCACTTGGTGAAGACCCTGGGTGCCGACTTTAGTCCGAAGGGAAGGGCCTTGAACTGATAGTGCCGCCCTTGGACCACGAATCGTAGGAACTTTCGATGTCCTTTGAGAATAGGGATGTGGATGTAGGCATCCTCCAAGTAACGATAGAAAGTCGCTTTCCTCCAGCTGTCCCAGCACGGGCTGGAGGGTGACCATCCGGAATTTCTGGGACTTTATGTACTTGTTTAGATGACGAAGGTCCAGGATGGGTCGCCAACCGCCGGTCTTCTTTCGGACGAGTAAGTACCGCAAGTACACGCCGGAGCCCTGGAGCCTCTTCGGGGTGAGTTCGATTGCACCCTTTTTCAGCATTGCTCGTACCTCCAGAAGTAGCTGTGGAATGTGGTTTTCCTTCCTGGCCACAGGTGGTAGACAGCGACACTTTGTTTGGAATTCCGGAGTGTGCCCGTGGGCCAGCGCGTCCAGCACCCAACGATCGGTGGAGATGGACTCCCACAGACTGATGAATTTCGCCAGCCGGCCTCCCACCGGGGTGCTTCGGTGGGGGTCCGATGCCACGGCCGGTTCAATCCTGCTTCGCCGAGGCCTTGGCGCCTTGGCCTCCTGGACGACGACGTCCTCCAGCCTTGCTGCAGCTTCTAGGCCTCCTGCGATGATAAACGGGCCTCTTGGCGGTACGACGAGGAACCGCCACCAAATCCTTTGGAGGCACCTTGAGACTTGCCTCTGGAGGTCCGAAAGGGCGACCGTCACTGATAGAGAGAACCCAAGGACCGGGCAGTCTCGGTGTCTGCCTTGATGGCTTGCAGTGACTTGTCCACTGCCTCATCGAACAGGTTGTTCCCGTCGAAGGGCATGTCCAGTACCCTGGTCTGCACGTCCTGACGGAAATTGGTGGCCTTAAGCCAACCGCGCCGGCGAAGGCAAACACCGTTGCCCATCTGGCAAAAGCCGGTATCGGCAATGTCCTTGGCCCCCGTGATGGCATGGTCCGAAGCCACCTCCTCTTCCTGCAGGATTTCAAGGGCTTCCGCCCTCTTGTCTGGGAGGAAATCCAAGAGGTGAGCGATCTTGAACCACAGCTCCCTGTCGTAGTGCGCCATGATCGCTAGGGCGTTGGCCGCTTTGATGGTTGTTGCCGCCAACAAGATGACCTGTCGCACCATGGCGTCCAGCTTCTTCCCCTCACCGTCAGGTGGGGAAGTGGAAGTTGATCCCGTCGCCCCTGCAGATTTCTTCTTGGCCGCTGCAGAGACCACCGAATCCAGGGACGGCTGAGCTCCGAGGCACATCGGGGCGGAATCTGCGACCTGGTACTACTTCTCATACTGTTCCCTCTTCGCAGGCGCCGTGGATGGGTTCTTGAGTAGCGACAGTCCTTCGTCCCAGATGTCGTCTAATAACGGTATGGAGAGGACGGTCTTCCTCTTGGCCTGGTAGAGGAAACCCTCTGTTCTTCAGGACAAAGTTGGAAGAACTCCGAAGCCCTGGCAATCATGGCATGGAAAGAGCCAATTTCGTTGGGGTGAGAGGGGGGAGCCCGGGCAGGAGGTGATGTGAGATCCGTCCCGTCGTCACCACTGTTGTCGTCCATCCCCGTCGTCGCAGTCTCCGTTCCCGTCTCCTCCCTCGGTGGAGGGGAAGGCGGCGAGGGCTGGAAAGGAGGGGGGGGGGGGGGGGGAGGATGGATTCACCTCCACTTGTGCGGGGGGGGGGCTTCACAACGGTCCAGGCGCCACTGGATTGTCCGCTGGGGTGAAGGGCAACCTTGTCCTTATCTCCGTACACAGGGCCTGGATACCCATCAAGATTGCTCCCGAGTCGTCCTCTGGTATAGGCACCGGTTGCGACGGGAGCAACGGCTGGGGAGTAGGGTCCTCCGTCTCCTACACGATCTGCGGCTCCTCGACGGCTCCACGTCGCTTTCTAAGTCTGCCTCGTCGGGATCCCTCCCGTAGTCCGGTCTTCCTCAAAATTCTTGTCAAGGATCTTTGCGACGCCAACCAGCTCATCTTCAGAGGTGGTATCAGTGTCCGTTATGGCTACCGTGACCCCCCCTCTTTCTCCACCCGGGGTTTCATGGGGGTCTTATCGATAGGCTGAAAAGAGGATTCCCCCCTGGGGTGGCAGGGAAACTCTAGGCCCGGAAGTCGTCTCCACTGGGGTAGCCTCCACAGGCTTCACCAGGGCCGCCACGACTCCTTCGATCGAGGCATTAGCCGGGTGACTCAGGGCCTTTGCGACTTTGGGCGCGTCTGAGGCCTTCACATTGGGGGGGAGGGTCGCTGCCTCGCTCCACCTCTGCTGCCGTCGGGATCGGCCAGGGCTTTTCCCAAGTTCTCAGACTTCCTCTTCACTGAGCCAGAGCGTTGGCTCGTGGTTGATAGCGTTGGTGACATTGCGCCCTGCCTGGCAGCCAAGGAGCCCAAACCATCCGCGCTCATGGTGTCCGTGGACTCACGATGCTTTGCCTTTTGTTGGGCCCCCAATCGCCACAGCGCCCTCAAAGGTCTTAGAAGACCGCTCAGACTTCCTCTTCTTCTCACCTGCTGCTGGGCTCTTCCCCTCCAGCCAGTTGGCGAGTCGAGCACGACAATCCTTCATTGTCCGTTCAGACATATTCTTCCAAAACGCACAGTCCTTCTCCACTTGCGATTTGTCATTGTGAAGGTAGTAGAGGCACCGAGAGCGCTCATCTTCCTTGAAGACATTCTGTAATTCGCATCCAGCACAGCTCCTGAACACCTTGGATCCAGGCGTCGTGTTTCCTTTGTCCTGGGCCATTTCCACGCAGAGTAGGCCTCAAAGATCTTCCGGAATCCTCCAAGAAGTGAAAATTCACCCTTTAGGGGTGTAGAAAAATTCCGAAACAGGTCTCCGTTGATCGGAAGTAGAATCGGTGGAGCTTGAGGCTCGATTGACCGAAAAAAATAAGAGTAAACTCTTTGAAAAATCGCAAAACACAGTAAAAGCTTGAGAGCTATAGCACGAGGATCCCAAAACTTGAACGTGCAGTAAAAATCTGAAGATGGCTGCCAGAGGAGGGGCTTAGGTAGAGGGCAGTCATTGGCTGGGGGCAGTATGACCCAGAGACCAGTGATTGGTTACTAGCAGAAAGACAGTTCAGAAACGAAACTGAAACTAATTTTTTCTTTACCGAGGATTCCCAGCCTGACGACGGGGAATATTCATGAGCATGTGAATCCATGCCAGACCCCATGCTGGAGAATCTTTGATATCATTGACACAGGGGAAGTGCATAATGGAACCGTCTGGGATGCTGCTAAGGCCACGTGGAGAGGCATGCTGATTAGAGAGGGCGCCCCTCAAGAAGACGGAACGTACCCTTATTGAGAATGGGTTGCGGACGAAAATACCAATTCTGGAGAGGCTCGCACAGTCATCCACGAGTAATAGGAAAGACTGTATTTCGGAGGCAAGGGAGAAAATGAGACTGTTGGAGGAAGGGAAAACAGTCCGCAACTTACAATTTCTAAAGCAGAAATGTTACAAAAAGGGTGATAAAGCGGATGCTCTTCTTGCCGCAAGGTTAAGGGGACAAAGGGCGGAGAGGTGGGTAGCGGAGATAGAGGTTAGGAACAAGAGGAGGGCGGTCTCTGCAGAGGGGATCCAGGAGGCCTTTGCCTCATTTTACAAAGGGTTATATAGGAGTTAAGGGACCGCCACTTGCGCAGGAGATTAAGTACTATATAGAATAGTCCCATCTCCCACGGTTAAAGGGAAAGGCATCTAGTATTCTAGATACATCAATCACAGGAGAAGAGATCAAGCTTGCGATAGTGCGCCTTTGGCTGGGAAAGCACCAGGTGAAGATGCAGGGTTTTATAAATCCTTTTTGCCGGCCCTGCTCCCCTTCCAGACAATGCTGTTCAACAAGATAATGGAGACAGAAAGGGCTCCAGACTCAATTGTCCAGGCCCTCATCTCAGTCATACCAAAGGAGGGCAGGGACCCCTGATCCTGTGGCTCATATAATCCAATTACCCTTCTAAACATAAATGCAAAGATATATGCCAGAGTTCTAGCAGCTAGGTTAGAGGGACACCTACCGAGAATCGTTCACTCAGACCAGGTGGGGTTTGTCAAGGGACGCCAGGGAGCAGACACCATGAGAAAAACGTTGCATTTGATAAATGAGGCTCGAGACTGGCAATATGACCCCACTCTCCTCTCCGTTGATGCTGAGAAGGCTTTTGATAGGGTGGAGTGGGCCTTCCTATAAGCAGCGCTTACCAAATTTGAGATAGGCAAGAGACTCACGAAGGATATAATGGCGATCTATTTCTCCCCAAGGGCATGTGTGGCAGTGAATGGGGGATACTCACGTTGGTTTGAGCAGAGAGACTTGGCAGGGTTGGACACATTCTCTGGCTCTTTGTGCTCTTACTGGAACCTCTAGCCCATAGGCTGAGAGATTATTGTAGAATAAAAAGGAGGGAATGGTGGGAGGGAAGATATACAAAGTGTGACTGTACGCAGACGACATGCTGCTGCATGTGGTTAACCCACTGACTTCGGTGCCGGCTGCGGTTGGTTTGATCCAACAATATTTCCATATGGTGGGGTTCAAGATTAAAAAGGGCAAATCAGTTATTTTCCCCCTGGATAGAAATAGGGACCACGATATGGGGTGTTTCTCACCCCTGGGCATGAAAGTCACCCTGTGGACGATTCGGTACTTGGGTATCAATGTCACGAGAGCGCTTGGGGGGGCTGTATGAAGCAAATGCCCCCCTGCCCGATGACTGGAGAAAGATCGAGGGAAATGGAACAAGCTGACCATCTCCTGGATGGGGCGCTTGAACACACTTAAAATTATGCTTCTCCCTAGGATTTTATACCTGTTCCAAATGTTCCTAATTCAGATCCCCGACCTCTACTTCAAAGTTACTAACAGAACTCTCTTGAGGTTTCTGTGGCAAGGGGAAAAGCCCAGGGATTCTAGTGGGGTCCTAAGTCTCTCCAAGGACAGTCGGGGTGTGGGATTGACAGATATACATTTGTACTACAAGGCCGCTCATCTTAGCGTACTGATTCCACACCTTAAACTGCATGGAGAGCTACAATGGGTGGGATTAGACAATCTCCATCTACGACCGGCCACGTGGGAGAATGGTTGTGGTTCCCAAGGGCGGTTACTACGCAGGACACCGGAAAACCCAATTCTATGAAACATTTGGAGTATTTGGCGACAACGTCCTTTATTTAAGTAACAAGTCTGCAATTAGCCTAACTACCATGTAAAGAAACTTTAGATTTCTCGTTTCTTCTTATGTAACTACACTGAACCACTGCAATTTTCTGTACATGCAACATTAAGACCAAGTATACCTGGAAAACTATGCTGTGATAGCCTTGGGTTTGGGCGTACAACAAATGCAATAAAAAAAAAAAAACAAGGAACAGGGTTGGGTGGCATTACACCGTGGCCCTCACCTCTGGGACAGCTTTGGGTACCGGGAGTCAGGGATGCCATACCGAACCTGGAAAGGCTTCACACATGATAAGAAGCCAGGCTAGAAAGGATTGGGCAACTGTGGAGGAACTGTGGTTCATCTCAATAGTCGAGTTGGAGGAGGCCCTAGGAATAGGTACACACTCAGTCTTCCTGTACTTACAATTGAAAGAGGCACTAACGTGTGAGGCTTGGAAAGAAAGGAGAGCTTACACCCTTCAAAAAGATCTTAGACACAGCATCTGACTCCATGGGATTGATTGGTGCATTATATAGGGCCCTAGTTGACATGAGAAGGGAATCCGCTGATCGATTGAGACAGTGCTGGGAGGGAGACCTGGAGATGAAACTTGACCCTCAAACAAGGCAAAGAATATGTTTTGGCGCTCACAAGACATCTGTTTCCTATCAGTACAAATTGCATGCTATTAAATTATTGTAAAAGTGGCAATATGACCCAGTTAGGCTTTCAAAAATGTATCAATCTCTGAGTCCAATGTGATGGCATGAGTGTGGATCGAGGGCCAACTACTTGCATATGTGGTGGGGATGTGGGATGGTCTAGTCCTACTGGGATAACGTTTTGAGCTGGATTAGGGACCTGAATGGGATCACAAGAGTTAAAAACACTGGTGCGGGTTCTGTTTGGGCTACAGGAAGTGGAGGGTGAATACAAGAGACTGCCTAAAATTGTCCATGGCTTACTCCTTGAGGGGGAGGGCATGCCTGGAAACACGTTGGAAGAGAAAGGTGTCCCCCGGAAAGACAGAATGGGTCAACACAGACTGAAATGTGTACTAAATGGAACACTTGCCAGCGGCAATCCATGGAAATCCTGGATCAGTTCAAATGGAATGGATGGACTTTGGTGGCAACATCCATCAGGGGTGACGGGAACCCAACCCGGGTTCTGGTGGCAAGTGAGCAAGATACCCTGAGTATCGCCTGTGGTGGGGAATTGACACTCAAAAGGAGGTCATAAGTTGTTGCAGAGGACATTGACCCTCCCAAGGGTTGACAAGTGAACATGAGCAAGTGAATGCCAGTCAGAGGTGAGGTAGCTATGAGAACGGGGGAAGGGGAGTGAAGAGTACATTTCCATTTGTTCTGTGTGTTAGGGGGTGTACATCCATGTGTAGCGGATTATCTGTAAGTGAATTGAACAGTTTTTTTCTATTTGCTTGAAAAATGTATAAAGTAGAAATAAAAACCAATTTTAAAAAAAGTGGTACTGTGGAACACATGGTAGGAGTTTGGCTGGGTTCAGAGTTATATTCTCAGGCTCAACATTCAGCATGCATCGCATATCATTTGCATGTGGGGACCATAATTTGGGAGGAACCTGGCTAACAGTCCATGTTGCAATGAGGGAGTGTTGTCCCGAGGCTCTGGTTTCAAATTTGCCTCTTCCTGTAGCACAGCCAAAACCTCTTATTCCTGGTGAGCGGGAACATCAAGAAATGTACCATTATGTGAGCAATAAATGGTACAGCTCATTTTACACAACAAATTGAGACCAAACAGGTTTACAGGAGTACAGTAGTGCAGGGACTCGGCAAAAAGGCATGATCATCAGAGATGGGGCCTAAAGGAAGTCATAGGATGAGTAACATGGTGGGGTATAGGGGTACCCCCAATACCAACCACTTCCAACAGAAGAACAAGTTACTCTCTTACTTGGTAACTTTCTTTCGATGGGATGGTCCGACGACGTATTCCATATCTATGACAGTAATCACCACAGCTGTGCTGCTTCGGAAAATCTTTCTGCGTCCTGCGTCGATGACGTCGATAAGCCACCCTCGAGGAAATCCTCCGACGGCCGACGTCACTGGATGTTATAAGTAGGATGCACGTGGCCCGTAGCATCAGTTGTAGTTTTTTCCCCAGAACGTGTGGCACCAGTCTTCTGCCAGTCTGACCACACAAAGCCTTGCGGAAACGTAAGCTGCAATCGCATAAGAAATTCTGTAGCGGGGAAGGCAGGGAGGGAGCGATATGGAATACGTCGTCGGACCATCCCATCGAAAGAATGTTACCAGGTAAGAGAGTAACTTGTTGTTCGAGGGGATTAGGTCCTCCGACGTATTCCATATCTATGACATACTCCCAAAGCAGTACCAATGCAAGGAGGTGGGAAAAGAATTTAGAAAACAAATTTAGAATGCCCAATCAAATTGCCGAGTAAAGGACCGCCTTGCCAAAGGCCAGATCCTGCCCCCGGATGGAATCGAGGGGATAGTGACGTACAAAAGTATATACCGAAGCCCAGGTGGCTGCATCACAGATGTTACGAATAGGAACACCGATCTCTAGGGCAGTAGAGGCAGCCATACCTCTGGTAGAATGGGCCCGTAAACTGACTGGTGGGTCCTTACCCGCCAAGCGGTAATACTCAGAGATAGCCAAAATAATCCAGCGAGACAAAGTCTTTTTCATCACAGCTTGTCCCAAACGCTTTCCAGTGTAACCAATGAAGAGTTGATCGTCCACTCTGACCCGAGACATGCGTGAAATATAAACGCTTAACGCTCTCCTAGGATCAAGCCTATGGAGCCTCTCCTCTTCCTTACCAGGATGTGGAGGCTAAAACGCCAGAAGAACAACCTTCTGGCCTAAATGAAATTCCGACACCACCTTCGGAAGGAAGGAAGGACACACTCTAAGGACAACCCTGTCCTTATGAAACACAGTGAAGGGTGGCTTAACTGAAAGTGCCTGTAACTCACTCACTCTGCGAGCGGAAGTGACCGCAACCAAAAATACAGTTTTAAGAGTTAACAGTCTCAAAGGGCATGAATGCAAAGGCTCAAACGGAGCACCCATCAGAAACTTGAGAACAAGGTTCAAATCCCAACCGGGCACCTGGAAAGGTGACGGAGGGAACACATTAGTGAGCCCTTTCAGAAACTGAGAAATTAAAGGAATTTTAAAATAGGAACACTTCAGACGAGCGCTTAAATATGGACAGCGCCGCCAGGTAACCTTTAATGGTACCCACTTGAAGGCCCCTGTGGGCCAAAGAAAGCAAAAAAGACAGAACCATGGGAATGTCACATGCAAAAGGATCCACATTCTTAACCCTGCACCAGTCGCAGAACATACGGCAACGGTACAGGGACTTAGTTGCGGGCTGTCTGGCCGAGAGCAACACCTCCATCACGTCTTCAGGGAGGTTCCAATCCTTATACCTCAACCTTTCAGAAACAAAGCCCCCCCTCCCATGAGAGCAGATCGTCTCGGGCCCACGCCGGAGCAATGAGGATCATCCGGGAACCGAACCTCCGTAACCTCAGCAGTTCTTGCGGGATGACGGGGACTGGAGGAAACGCGTACAGCAGTGGGAATGACCACTCCACCACGAACGCGTCCACTAAGGCTCCTTTTGAAGGAGATTCTCGCGAGCAGAACCTCTCGCACTTCCGGTTGACACTGGAGGCGAAGAGATCCACTTGAGGGGTCCCCCAAAGGGCGAAGATCTCCAGGAGAATCTCCTGAGCCAACTCCCACTCGTGAGAGATCGCGCTCTGCCTGCTCAGAGCGTCCGCCGTCTCATTTTCGTCTCCGGCCAGATGAACTGCCGAGATCGGAAATGTCCTGCTGGATTGCCCAGAACCAGAGCTGCATCGCCTCCCTGCACAGAGGAAGTGACCCTGCCCCCCCCCCCCCTTTTTGTTGAGGTAGTGCATGGCCACCGTGTTGTCGGTCAGGATCAGGACATTCTTTCCTAGCACAGTCGGCAGAAAAGCCTTCAGGGCTAGCCTGACGGCCCTCAGCTCCAACAGATTGATATGGACTCTGGGCTCCAACGGAGACCAACGACCGCTGACTGTCAACTCGTTGGCATGAGCTCCCCATCCCATGAGGGATGCGTCCGTCACGACCGTCACCTCTGGCCAGGGCAGCCAAAATGGGGCCCCCCTCATCAGATTGCCTTCGTCGGCCCACCACAGAAGATCCTGGGCGACCGAGGACGGCACCTGAACAGGGTCCGACATCCTGCCGTAGGACTGAGACCACTGGAGCTTGAGTGCCCATTGCAAAGATCTCATCCGCAACCTGGCCTCCGGCACCAGAAGAATGCAGGATGCCATGAGGCGGAGCAGTCTCAAGAACTCGAACGCTGGGAGAGTCTGGGCAAGTTGAAACTTGTGCACCATCTGCTGAATGTGATGAGCCCTCACCTGGGGAGGAAAACACTGCCACAGGGACGTGTCGAGCACTGCTCCGGTGGACCAAGGTCGAGGATATCCGTAAGGTCATCCTGAAGAAACTCCCATGGGGGAGCAGACCATCACAAGGCGCCGATACGAGGAGGCGGCATGTGTGCCAGGCTCAGGCCTAGAAAACTCCACCTCCGGAGAGGTGTCCAGCCCACTAGCATTGTGCAGGGACTGCCTCAGGTCCTCAAATTGGCTATGGCCCGAGAGAAGCTCGTCAGGCACCGTATTAGGAACCATGCCATCATCAGAGCCTTCATCCACCTCTGAAATAAACTCAAGATGGCGGTAAGAAGGCACAGAATGTGAACCAAAGCCATGCTTGACCTTGGCCAGAGCCTTTCTAGGGGGTTCCACCGAGCCCCGGGGTATCCCCGTCGACACAGCCTTGAAAGGCGTCGAGTGAATCGGCATTGAACGCTGCGCCGACAGCATCATGGCGTCGACACAGGCCTCGAGGCCGGAGCCCTGAGCGTGTCCTTCGACAGCCAGGGCGCCGACTACTTCATTGGAGGCGGGGCCTTGAAAGAGTCCGTCGACGACCTCAGCGCCACCGGCGTCAACGTCTTCCTCGAAGACAACACAGGTTCACACAGTCTCGAGTGTATTGAGCACCGGGACCTGAACCAGGCATGACCAGAACGATTCCCCTTGTCCGAGCGGGACCTCTCCCGCGAATCGTGCCAACCACCCGAGCCCGAAGGCAAGCGAGCAGCGTCTCTCGACCAATCACAACCGACCCCACTCGGAGGCGCGGACAGACCGGTGCCCTGCGATTCGAGAATCGCTAACATTTTCTTCCCGACGGAAGCCCATTCCTCCAGCGTCGCCTGCTTGGTAGTGTAAGCACCCCACCGACGGGCGGAGTCCTCGGAAGAGGACGGGGAAGGCGACTGATGACGGCGCTTCCGGGAGTGCCTCTCGAATCGTCCGTCGAAAGCCCCGCAGACCTCGACTTCCGCGGCTTAGACACCTTACCAATGGATAACTTCTTCTTGCGCTCCCGCAAGGCTTTAGACATGAGCGACTGGCAGTCGACAGTCATCTGTGTCATGGGCCTCCCCGAGGCACCAGAGGCAGGCGTCGTGTGAGTCTGTAACCGACATCTTGGACCCACAGTCCCTGCACTTCTTAAATCCCAGACGCGGGGTGGAAGACGAGGTAGACATCCTTCACAAAACGAACAGGTTCGAAGAACCGAGAAACAATTCAAAGAGTCGAGGCGCGCCGAGATTCCCGAAGCAAACACGTTCGCGGAAAAAACAGAACTGAGGCTACGGGTGTCGTGCATCCTACTTCTAACATCCAGTGACGTCGGCCGTCGGAGGAGGTCCTCGAGGGCGGCATATCGAAGTCATCGACGCAGGACGAAGACACCGAAAGATTTTCCGAAGCAGCACAGCTGTGGTGATTACTGTCGTAGATATGGAATACTTCGGAGGACCCAATCCCCTCAAACTAAACTTATAAGGAAATTCTGAAACTTTCCACACAGAGCATGATGCTCAGGTATCCACTAAATGGGAAACTTCTTTCTCTAATGGCGCAATCAACAAAGGGGCAGACTGGTCAAGCAGGATCAGCAGGGCAACAATCTTACATCCCCCTGGCTATCCCTATTGTGTGATGAGCATATATGGCAGAGGTGGTGAAAGGTTTGAGAGAAATGTAAAATGGATTGACTTGGTCGGGATCTGCTGCGCTGACTGATTTGGACACTCAGATTTCCAATGGCCAAACTCTTCAGAGTAATTACATTGATCATTATACATATTTCCATCTTGCCTCTCTTGAAAAAACTGTGCCCTCGTTGGGCTTAAGCGCCTCTTCCCCACCTCTTCCCTTGGAAACCGGCATTCGACCAGAACCCTCCCCTTCCCTGAGAGGGTTGTATCTGTAGTACCATTCATTTTGCTTCAGTGGTTTCCTTTGGCCTTTCAGCCTTTTGTGAAAATGTTGTGCAGGTAACAGTACTTCAGTAAAATTCTTTCCTTCCCAAACAATGAGGACTGATTTAATATCTTACACTACGTTTGACTGACTACCGATAAACTGACACCAAGGCTTGCAGGCCCATAAGATGCATTTGGAACCGCTGAATATTTTTTATCAAAACAGCTCTTCAATCTCTCAAAAGTCTGCTGGACGTTCTGTTTGCAAGCATTTATTTTTGACCAATCTGTATTCTTCGGACTAATCGCTAAAACTGATTACACCAGTTCATCAGTACAAGCTTTTAAATCCTGTGGCACAGGTTCCTGCGCAGGCCAGTTAAATTTTTGTTTGAACAGTGTGAAAGTATCACATGGAAGAGCAGCTAACAATAACTTTTATTGGCTTATAGCAATGAATTATAACCGGACCTTTAAATTTAGTAGGATCTCCCTGAATCTTTTGAAACCATGCAACAATAATAAACAGATTGGTGGAGCTGCATAGAGCATACTCTGCTCCTTTGAAACTGTCAAAGGAAAAGGGTGGTGCCAGGTTGAGGTGGGAAGTTCAGAAACTTTTACAAAGTCGCAGAAGAGACAGTAGAGAAGCAAAAATGTTTGACCATTGTCATCACTCAAGGAGATGGCTAGTGATCACAAAGGTGTGGATTGACTGTACACCCACAAGGTACAGGTCCATCATGCTTATTTCTGGCATTCAACTGTTTACAAAATTACCTGAATGGCCCACCAACTGTTGCTACCTGAACCCTAAGAGTGTAGTATCCCTTGACGGAGTGCAGTGAGACCTGATCTCCACATATTGGGAGTACTGCGAGTACTGGGAAAGGCTTATGTGTGCAGTGGTTGGTCTTAAGAGAACGCCTGCTCGACGGTTCTCTCGAGGTTGGCCCACGAGGTGCTCTCTGGGGGACCATTGGCACAGATATTTGCACAGGTCCCTCCACTATTGTAGTGTCTTAGTTACGGAATTAACTATAGACACTAGTGAGTGGTTACAATAGGGAGACTGCAGGTCTAACCCTTTGATCCCGGCTGTTTATATTTTATCTGCAGCACTATGGCACTTTTTTGATATAGTTAATATTAATTCAGGCATTGTGACTAGACCTCTGAGCTAGGTTGTAGTAACCTAGCAGTAAGTGAAACGTGTGGGCGCACTAACATCGATTGACATTGTTAATCAAACACAGTCAAAAAAAAAAAAATGAGATTGCGCAGTAACGCCCTCTTAGATGACCGCAATTGCCTGGAATGGGATGGTTCATACTTAGGAAATAACATCCCAAGATGCACAATCTACACCATGTAGAGGGGAACAAGTACCCTCAACATCAAGCATAACAGCGATTGTGCAGGTACACTCAGCACAATCAGTGAATAGCAATGCAGTATCAGATATTGCCCAACATTGGAAACGTGGTTTGGTATATACCACAACTGAAAAAATACAAAAAAAAAAGATCATTTTTGTGAGGGAAAATACGTGGAAAGTACGTCTGCAGCCCAAAATAATAACTAGCATATTTCGTATGTTTGGGAACAGGAGACACCCACCAACCACAACCCTTTACCCCAATTGGTACTGGAAAAAGATGCCACGGCTGGGACTTCTACTGAGGACACAAACCAGGAGGATGAATTTGCAAAGGCAATATCGACCCAAGAAAACAATGGTGGGAGGCAAATGGCCAAGGAAATTACAGACTCAATTCAAGGATCCCAACAAATGCAGGAGGAAGAGGCCGCAAAACAAGCAAGTACGCAAACCCTCTCAGCACTAAATTTTGTCTTGAACTCCTTGGTTACAGTTTTTGATCACTTAAAGACTGAAGTTCAATCGTAAGGCGGCACCTTGCTAGAACTGACTCGTGAAACATCTTGCATAGATCCATCAATAGTGGGACTAACAACGACAATTAATACAGTCCTCATGTCCTCTATTAATGACATAAGGGTAGAATTAACTAAACAAGGCTTGGATCTTTCAGTAATACAAAGATCTCTTAAGCAGAGAGGTCAGAATAAAAAGATAAGCAAGAAGGCCTGCTGTCAGAAATTCTACTACTCAAAAACCAGAGTGCAGAAAGAGGTGGAGCCACAGAATCTCATTTGGAAGGAGAGGCTGAAATTATCTGCTTCGATGACGCACCCCTTTCAGAGTCTGTCTTGGAGGAGTTTAGAAGATTGGCACATGTGGTTGAAGATGGTGAGGCTGAAGAAATGGAGGTCAGTCCAAATGATCCTCAAAAGAGCGCGCATAAGGCCCTCCAAAAAAAAAAAACAGCCAGAGACCGCTCCGGAATGGATAGAAGCGGGCAACCATTTATCAAAGGGTAGGAGGAAAGCAAGGAAAAAGGACGCCAGAAAGAAATGTATTAATACATTTCCAATTGCACTAAGAAAAAATCAAAAGAAAATCCCAAGAGGTGCACAAAGGGATAAAATCTTGAACATCTGGGATCAATCTAACATAAAAACCAATGGCACAAGCAAACAAAAGGAGATACAAAAGGAAGAACTTAAGTCGCTCAAGGACAAGAAAAATAAAGGTGCTGGAAACGGGGTGGAGAAAAGTACTGTGCCACAAGGAAAAGTAAAAAAAATGCGAACCCCACAGAAGACATCACAAAATCGGATAACTTCGATAAAAGAAAAAGAAAAGGTCAGTGTGGGGTTGCAAACTGATCCACCACAGGACAAATCAGGAGCTGCACATGAGGCAAGGTTGGAATCCGACAATCCAATGAATACATTGGGTCGTGAAAAAGTAAATCCAAGGAAGACAACTACAAAAACATGCCCCTCGGTAAAAGGTCTACCATGGGCCCCAATGTTCCTAAAGAAGGGAGCTAAATGCACGTAAAAAAAATCATTGCACCAGCAGTTGAACCTACCAGGAAAATTGCGCCATTCTTTTTACAACATCCTCGCCAGAGGTGTACAACACTGCCCAATCAGATAGTTAGCAAAAATGGTCAAGGCAAAACAAAGGCATTGGAGGAGGAAGCCAAACAACAAGAGCAAGAGACTTCAGAAGACCCAGGTCAGGGGGTAGCGCCTGATGACCAGGTGCAGTCACTGGTGGAAACTGCAGAAAATCACGAATACGCAATTCCAAGACTGTGGTTTAAGGTGACAAACAAAATCCTGCAACAAAAGTTACTTTGCAGAAGAGCAATTTTGGGCTATATCAATAAGATTCCTAATCTCTTTCTCTTTGGATCAGGAGACATGGAATATGTAAAGTTCCCAAATAACTGCAATCATAAATTGGCAGAAGTGGGTTTTACATCACTGAAAGCTTGGAAGGCAATAAAAGCTAACAGTAAATATCTAAAGAAAATTCACCTGGTGGTTTTGGAGAATATGCCAGAGGAAGAGGACGAAGAAATAGGTAATGGGAATAGTAACCCCAAAGAATCAAACCTAAGAGCAGCGAGTGCATTGAACGATCACATCTCCTCTAGTTTTAATGCAAATAAGAGTGATTTTAAGGATGGCACATTGGCCGCTCTTCCTAAAAGCCTAACACAGGTACTCCAGAAACTAGGTCTGAGGCTTCCGCACCTTTAGGCAAGATTAAATAATAATTACAAGCTGGAATACCCGTGTTCCAAATACCTTCACGACAAATAAAATGAAAAATACCCTCTTTCAAAACATCGATATATTACTTCAAGAGACCTGACATACACATCCGTTGCAAACAGAAGGATACACGGTATTCACAGTGCCAGCAATACAGAAAGCACTGGGTCGGCCATCAGGTAGGCTGTTGATTGGGATCAGCAACTCACTAAGCAGAGATGCCACAATTCTACATAGTGACAAAAATGGTATCCTCGCATGCAAAGTTGGGCTCAATACTAAGGGGGGGGCTGGTACAACTGGCAATAGTGAATGTATATTGGAACCCGGCACGTTTGGATCTCCAAAGCTTCCAGGCCTTGCTGACCACAGTAATGGAAAAAATACTGTTAACTCAGAGTGATGTAAACATGATTTTAGGAGGTGATTTAAATGCCCAATGTATAACACAGAACAAAGGTAATAATTTAAAATGGGTCAAAAAAACAAAGACAGGATCTCAATGGGTAGAATATCTAAGCTCATGGGGACTTGGTATGTTAAATGGATCGGTTATAGGTGATAGACCAGCAAATCCAACCTGGTATCGGGGCAACTCCTTCTCAACATTAGATTATTTCTTTGCATCTGAAACTTTACAAGCTAAAGACATTTCAATGGAAACTATATGGGGAGAAGGGAGTGATCACGCCCGCATAAAAATCAATATACCTGACATTAACAACACTTGATCAGCAAAGTATATACACAATCTCTCTGTAAAAAAAGGAAGAGTATCACTGGTAAAATATAAGAGAGAGGGGAAGAAATTAAATGACAAATTGTCATGTCTCGCTATCATGGACCTAAAGGAAAACTAACCCGGAAGGTTTCAAGGAATTCATTTGGGCCATTCATCCTCCAAGTATAAGCGGGTCCCGGAAAATAATTCATCATCAACATCTATTTGATGAAGAAACCTGGGAGCGTAAAAAAGGTTTAAGACGAGAAAGCAGACGTCTGAAAAGTTTTATAGCAAACCCATCAATGTTACACAGAGAATTAAAACATTTAGCGAGAAACTATAAACAGTGGTCTCTCGTGCAAGAAACTTCCAGCGTCATCAACAAGACAATGAACAGATGCTCAAAGCTCTCTGTGAATATAATACTCGCAACTTCTGAATATTATAAATAATCTGGGCAAGAAACCTGACTATAACACCACTCAATGTAACTTAGTCCTGGAAAAGAGCTTGGTGGACTATCTCACAAACAGCTTCAGGAACACATCCAAGATTCTAAGAGGAGAAGAGGTTAACTCAAAATGGGAGCTCAAGTTTGATGTAAAACTAATAGAGGATCTAATTTTAAAAGCCTCATCAAAAGAAGCAGGACCAAATGGGTTAACTTACCAGGTATTAAAAAACAAAGTTAAAACCTGGGCTAATCTCCTATTCATCCTATAAACGGAAATACTTAAAAAAAAAAAAAAAAAAATATTCCATGTCTCCCCCCCCCCCCCATCCCCCGTCCTGGAAACAAGGAGTGATCATACCATTCTTTAAAGAGGGAGATCGGTCGCTGCCAGAAAATAACAGGCCAATTGCCCTCCTCGACATCGAAAGTAAAATATTTATGAGGTTGATCATGATGGAGTTAGAGGACTGGGCCAAGCATGCAAAAACAACTTCTAAATTTCAAACTGGATTCAGAAAGGGAATGTCCACCACACTAAATGGGCTAACACTGTTCCTGCTGTCAGAATATTCCAAAGCTTCAGGAGAAGGTCCAATATATGGAGCATGGACAGACTTCTCCAGGGCCTTCGACTTAGTGAGCAGAAACAGTTTATGGGAGAAGCTGAGAAACTGGGGAGCACCGAAGGGCTTGCTGGACATTCTTTCAGAACTACATAAGGCCACAACACTGATAGTACACCTGGATGAGGCTGGGCACCTAAGTAGCTGCATAAGGGCTGATCAAGGAGTAAGACAAGGCTGCTTGGGAGCACCATTCTTCTTCAATCAGTACTACAACGTCTTTTGAATGGCCTAAGCAAGTACATCAAAGTGAACGGCCTTCCGGTAAACCCTAAGAAATCAAAAATCTTGATAATGAAACAACCAAACAAACGAATAAACTATACAAGTTGGTTCTTTGAAGGTGAAGAGATCCAGAGAATGGAAGAACTAGTGTATCTGGGGCATATGATTTACGCCTCTCCCACAATTTATAAAATCGAAGCTGAAATAAGAATAAAAATGGAAAGAACAATACCACAGATGAAAAAGTTTTTTGGGAGCTTTGCAAATTCTCCATCATACCACTGAAAGTTTTACATCGCAAAAATAACTCCTATGTTATTATATGGTTTGGAGGCCAATCCAATTCTTTGGGAGATAGACTGGCAAAAAAAATCAAAAGCCAGGTATGGAAAAGATCATTAGGCTTGCTAAACTGCCTACCTATGTCGGCCCTGAGGTTCGAACTTGGGTTGAAATCCCTGGAACAACAAGTAAATTGGAGATTACTATCACTCTATAGGCTGATAAAAGACCCACAAGATAACTCGTTATACGAGGATATAAAATTGCAGATGCAAGCTAGGAAGTCGAACTCACTAAAAAACGTAGAAGTAAAAGTTTGTAAAATACTGGTGGCAGCGGATACTTCGACATAAATCCTGATGGCTAATCCTTTGAAAGTTTAAAAAGAAACAGAAATACTGGACTGAATTAGAACAGGAACTAAAATGAGGCAAATAAAACCCAAAAATAGTTTCCTCACAGTGGACAAAAAGTTGGGACAACTGCCGAAGTATTTACAAAAGCACCCAAGTGCTGACTCAAGGAAACAGATTCCTGAGGGCTCGCCTAAATCTAATTCATACAGGAGAAATCCTACGTGTTCGAGGTCAACACTTTAAAGCCATTTCTTCATGTGATGGCTGTTCAGAATCATCTAAGCAAAGCCTATACCATCTGCTTCGAGAGTGCAAAGGAACATGGGATGTGAGAGCCAACCATTTCTACAGATTTGTGGATAAATTTGAATGGATGACGTTTGAAAACCTCTGGAACTTAATGATTTCAGGACACAATACTGCCATTACTATAGCAGTAAATCAAGTTCTAGCGAATATTGGACTGCTGCAACAAGAGACAGACATAATACAGGCTCAAATTTAAAGTTGAAGTAAAAGAACATTGGGGGTTGGTGGTTTCGTAGTAAACCAATTTGGGTTAATAAAGGGGCAGGACTGCCATTATAGATCGTGAATGGCAAAGACATGTATCGGCAAATAACAAGACATGAATGCCCTGTTAGTTATATCTTGCCTATACTCCTCTGCCTTTTCTTCCCCTTATTTTCACATCTATGTCTCCTCGATGCCCTGTCCTCCTGTTGTCCTTTTTCTCCCCTTTTTGTTTCCTATTTTATCATATTCTTAATTTGGTTTTATTCCTTATCTGTCTAAACGAAATGTAAGTGTTATAGAACGTTAATAATTTTAAAGCTGTAAATATGTTGATGTTTTTGTAAAGATCAGATTTGATCCAAACAAATAAAAAAAAAATAAAAAAAAGATTAAATATTGTTATTTCAATTATGGGTGTCCGTTATTAACTGAACATCCCACTGTTATCAATGGTTGACCAGTTTCAGTGGGTTATTATATTACTTTTATCCCACTTCTTCAGGACCCAATAGTTGATTGGAAATAATGTAATAAATACCACCCACCTGGTCACTGGTTCAAACGTTGGGGCCACTGTGCCTCATAGAGCGAGTTCCCATGGTGCTGGCTCCCAACTCATTTGACTCAACTGGCTTTTTAACGGGGATGACAGCCATCTAAATTCAAGCTGCTTGCCACACCTCATCAGAGTACCGTTACAGGATACGGCCTCATCTACACCGCTCCCTGGTGTTGGCACAGGAAGCTCTAATGCTGTGGATTGACTGCATCCAGGAGGTTTGCTTTGGGTTGAATTGAATTAGTGCTTTGGGTCGGATTCTGATCGTCCTGATGCAGAGTCTTAGCCGATGCTTGGGCTTGAATTTGTTTGAGTTACTGCTCAGGTCAAGAAAATCAAAATAGCAGGATTATATGAATGTAAAATGTCCTTAGGAGATTCCTTCGGTGAGGGTACCCCTTGTAGTACTGTAGACAGATAGTTAAAACTTTTTTTGTTTTTATGGATTTCCAGATTACAAAATTCAGCTTTTAAATCTTTTAACTTTTCCTGAAGTTTCACCTGCGTGCCTTTGAACGCAAAATATTTTGACTCTAAATAGCTTTTTGAGGCTTCATTGTACCAGTAAAAAAAGAAAAAGAAAAATACCATTGTTGTTGGTGCACCTTTTGCTTTTAGTGCCCGTCGTAAGTGGACCACATGATCCAGATCAAAAGTACTCTTTTCAGGGAATTGTTTCGCCCGGTCGTCAAATGTAAAATAGTGCAATTTATTTCCAGGAGCTTGCATTTTTTGGGAGGATAATATGTAAACATTAAGTGAGCTGGATTTGCTAGAACTACTTACACCCATTCTTACAGGGGAATATAAGGTGCGGCGTATTATAAAAAGTCTGTGCTGTGCTCCAACAGTGGTAAGTGCTACCATGCATGGAGGCTAGGCTGGTTGATGACCGAACCCAGAGTGGTCAGGAGCCACGCAGCCAGGCTGGGAGATGCCGGATCGTGATGCCACACTCTGCCGTCGTCCCGAGACAGGAGATCTTGGTCCGCACCTAGACGAAACGGCTCTTCCACCGCTAGATGAAGGAGATCTGAAAACCATGTCTGCCTGGGCCATACCAGGGCTACCAAAATCACCCTGCACTGGTACTTTCGCACCGACTGGATCGTTCTCCGAATCAGTGGAAATAGGGGAAGCGCATACGCAAAGAGGCCCGCCCATGGGAACGAAAACGCATACCCCAATGACTCTGGATGAGCCCCTCTGCTGGCAAACTCCAGACACTGTTTGTTTTCCATTGTGCCGAACAGGTCTATCGGGGGAGACCCCCATTTTCGGAAGACTCTGGCCACCTGCTGCGTCTTCAGCCGCAACTCGTGCAGCTGACTGGCGTCTCTGCTGAGCGCATCTGCCTGAACATTCAGAACTCCCGGCATATGGAAAGCTACAATATGGATCCCTTGAGCCAGAGACCAATGCCAGACCTCCTGAGCCTCCTTTGACAGGATCCAGGAATGCGTGCCGCCCTGCTTCCTCAAATAGAACATTGTGGTGGTATTGTCCGTCAACACCCTCACCACTGCTCCTCGAATGAGAGGGAGAAACGACTTCAGAGCCCAGTGCACCGCTCTTAACTCTAGCACATTGATATGCAACGCTGTCTCCTCCCGAGACCATAGGCCCCGTGTAGCTGTGACTTGTCGAGGTGCGCCCCCCACCCCATCTGGGAAGCATCTGCAACGATTGTGAACTGAAACTCTGGTTCTAGCAGGGGCATGCCCCATACGAGATTGTCTGTGCAAGTCCACCACCGAAGGGCTTCCACCAACCCCTCGTCGACAACCATTTTGTCCGACCATAATCCTCAACTCTGACCACCTGTCCGAAAGGAATTCCTGCACTGGTCTCATGAACAGGCAGCAATTTGGAAGGAGCGGAATGCAAGACGCCATGGCTCCCAACAGCGACATGTAACTTCGGACCGAGACTGCCGTACCACGGCCCCACTCGCCAGCTTTGGACCGCAACTTCACCACTCTTTTGCTGGAAGGTTTTACCATACTGTGTGAGTAAGAAACTGCACCCGGAGAAACACCAATTCCCTGGATGGCGTCAAATAGGATTCTTCAAAGTTGATGGCAAATCGTAGCTGTTTTAACAGGCACATGGTCATCATGAGACTCCCTTGTCCGTTCCAGCGACAGATTCCTTACCAACCAATCGTCCAGGTAGGGGTACACATGATGGCCTCCCCTGCAGAGACAGGCATTTCGTAAATGTCCTGGGAGATGACTTCAGGCCAAACCGGTGGACACAGAACTGGTAATGATCCCCCACAACCACAAAATGCAGGAACTTGCAGTGTTTTTGCCTCATCAGGATGTGAAAGTAGGCGTCTTGCAGATCCAACGACGCCAGGAACTCGCCCGGTTGCACCGAGCGAATTACATTCTGAAGCGTGAGCATCTTGAACTTCAGGCATTGCAGATTCCTGTTTAGTGATCGAGGATTTAGAATAGGCCTTTATTTGCCATTGGGCTTTTTCACCACGAAATACCGGGAGTACACCCTATGGCCCTGTTCTGAGACCGGAACTGGTTCTATCGCCCCTTCCCTTAGCATGAGTACCACCTCCTGCCGCAAGTCTGGAAGATGCGGTTGCACCACATACAAGAGCGGAATAGGGACCGGAGGATGCTGAAACTCAAACGAGTGGCCGAGATGTACTGCATCCAGCACCCAGCGATCTGCAGTAATAAGTCGCGACTCAGACATGGTTCGCCACCCTGCCCCCCCCAGCAGATTGTCCATATGGCAGTCATTGTTGAGATTTTGTCTGCCTCCCCTTAGCAGCCGAGGCTTGCGAATCCTTGCGCTGAGTTTGAAAGTCTCTGCTCTTCTGAGCAGACTGGACCGAGCGCCTGTAGCCTTGAGACGAGTAGCTGGAGCTTCTGTAACTTCAATCGCGGGAGCAGGCAAACTGTGCATTACCAGAGGCTCCACAGAAAGCCCGAAAGGAGCCAAAAGACCGATCACTCTGCAGGGAACCCAAAGACTTTGCCGTCTCAGTATCCTCTTTCATACCCTTCAGGGCCTCATCTATCTTCTCCCCAAACAAGTGTTCACCCTCACAGGGCATACTGATGACCTTGTACTGGACTTCTGGATGCAAATCCATAAACTTCAGCCAGGCCTGCCGTCGGAGCACCACACCATTATTGATTTGCTTAACCGCGACTCCGCCTGGTCCACTCAATATTGATGCTGTGGTTGGAGGCCCCCGCCCCCTCTCGAACCAACAACATTGCATCCTTGCAGTGTTGCTCCGGGAGATGATCCAGAATCAGGGATAGCATGTGCCACATCTCCCTATCATACCTGCCCATAATACCCAAGGAATTTGCCGCCTTTACTGTGTTAGCACCCACTGTCAGGACCTTCTTCCCAAATGCGTCCTGTTTTCTGGTTTCACTGTCCGGGGGTGCACCATTTGTGCTGGCTTCTGGCTTTACGGCTACCCACCACCGAAACCACTGAATCGGGTGCAGGCTGCTACACGAGACATCTGGGGTGGACTCAGGAGCTTTGAATTTCTTCTCCAGATGCCCCTTTACTGCAGGTTCAGGAAACGGGTGGCGCATCGTCCGCAAGTCCTCCTGCCACACGTGGTCGAGAATCAGAAACGAGAAGACTGCCTTCCATCGCTTTCCCATATGGTCGAAGAGAAAGCAGTCCTTCCGTTCTTACTCAGGAGCCAGACCAAACTCCTGACACGCTTTCTCCATCATGGCGTGGAACGCCCCAATATCATCCGGCGGAGATGGTTGCGCCGTGCTACTGGGTTGTTCCACCTCAGGATCAATATCCCAGGCATCGTCCCTCGTTGGTGACGAAGACACCATTGACAGGGTATCACGCAGAGCACTCTCCGGATCCGAATCAGGCAACTCCCCTTCGTCAGGATGACTACGGGGATAGTCCAACCCTACCGGTAATGGCAGTGGCAACCGCACCGGAGGTTACTTCCTAGTGGTCTCACCTGGCACACTTCCAACCGCTGGAGCCGACGTACTTGGCGGCGGTGGAAGCCTTGCATCCAATTGCCCCAAAAACGATCTATTCAACACCTGCAAGGATAGCAGGGACTGAGGATTCACCAATGGGTAAAGGGGCGGCCCAGCCCCCAACACACTTGACGTCGCCGGGTGTGCACCTTGCAGACCCAGAGCTGATGGATCGAAAAGCGGCTATTGTTCCTCCTCCATACCCGAAGAAACCGAATACGCAGCTGGTTCCGGTTGCAGAATGGCCACAGGAAGCATGGGCCAAAAGCGGGCAGACTGCCACGGCCCACCAGCCGGGAACAAGCCTTCTGAATCCCTCTGCGTTGACGACGGCAACAGCGGACCACTGTCAGTCAAAGTCGTGGATGGAACTGATGACACCAGTGGACGACGGAAAAGCAGATGGTACTGCCACCGTCCACTAGGGAACATCCGTCGACACCACTCTCATCGTCGGAACCACGGCCTCCACGGTCGTAGTCTTCACCAGTGATACAGACCGTTTGGAAGAAGAATCAGACCAGTGCTTCGAAGAGTCCCGGCTGGACGAGGACCTATGATGATCTTTAGACGAGTGCTGCGAGGAAGACTCCTTCGACTTCGCCTGTCCTTTGTCTGACAACTTGGACTTGTCAGGCCCGACTTGGACAGCGAGGAGCTACTCACCCCTTTCGAATGATGCGACCTGGATGTAGATGACTTGCTAGCTCTCCCCACCTCCAACGTAGCCAACGCTGTCCGTTGCTTCTAATCGGGGGGTTCCGCCGACGCCGCCCGTCAGTGCTCAGATGCCTTCTCCGCCCTCACCGAAGACTGGCACCCCTGGGCCAAACCCACTTCCAAAGCTGGGTAAGTGCCCTCGTTTAGCCAACAGATGAGGTGCTGGTTATGGTGTTTCTGATGGGGGTACAGAGAGACAGTCCGTATGGCCATCCCCTTCGAAGACCTTCTTTAGGCTGCAGGTAGCACAAGGCCTAAACAGCTATTTCTCTGGGCCACAAATGGCATACTGGCCAGATACGAAAAGCATGTGCAAACCACGAAGAGAAACAAGGTGATCCCAACACTTTGCAGACGGTTGAAATCTGAAGGGAAGCCGTGGGGGTGGGGCTATTTATAACAGAAGTCCTATTGGTGTAACCAGAAGCACCCAAAAAGAACGTTGATAGGACACTAAAGTGTCGAAGTTTTCCATAGGAAAACAAGTTAAAGTTACCGTGGTTTTCCAGCCTGACGACAGTGAATATTCACAGCATATGAATCCATGAAAGATCCAATGCTGGAGAAGCCTGCCACCCGCCTCCCTTCCTACTAAATTCATGACAAGGAAGAAGGCCAGAAAACAATGCAATCACCCATTCTATTTGGGATAAATTCCCAACAGACCCATGATTGACAAGGAAGTTGAGAGGTAGCCCCTCGGCCAGCCATATTGACCAAAGGACATACAGATCTATCAATGTGTGAAGAGCCACAGGCCATGATCAGAAACACCTGTATGGACAGCTTTCACTAAAACACTAATAAGCCATATTGCGGACATCGTTAGAGACATGAAGACATCGCAGCATTAGACATGTAGCACACTTGTCATCCACACTTCGGGACACAAACACGCACTCTAATACAGGAACACCACTAGCGTACAGTACTATAGTTAGAGGACAGATAAATATACATACTGTCAATGCTTTTATTATTTTGCCATAAGCCAAACGCAAAAACGCAGAAACCGCAAGGAGCAAGAAATCCCGAGCAGAGTTTACAGATGCGTACACGCGAATAACCCTATGGAACTGCAGGAAAACCTATGGGTGGGACCTGACAGAGCCAAGTGTGACTAACCTATGGAAATGTAGTACTGCATGGACAGAAACCGTATTATAAAAAGTTTAGGAAAATTACATTAGGCCTCAGGCTGATTCAGGCTGGACAGAGAGCAAGACGTGTGGAACAGGAACGCAGCCAAGGTCAATCGATACGGATGACATTCCAATCCCCAGACAACAAAGGAACCAGCTGCAGGAACTACAAACAAATCCTCATAATTCTGAGTTGCAAGGCTCACATTCGTGGTCTCTGAAAACGTGACGCGGCCGAAGCAGACAATGTACAGCGATCGATGGTGGGAAAGAGCCGCTCCCAGCAGAAAAGAGCAGACAGCGACATTTGTTGCAACGTCTGAGGCACATTCTCATGAGCGAAAGGTGGTACACACAAGTTACAATGCAGACACATAGCCATTCCCATCACTGTGAAAAGGTGCACAGGGTGCTGTGAGCTAGTTCAAGTCCCAGGCCTGTGGGCGACAGCTCTGACCAATCATAGTTTAGCATCCAGGGGTGGATGGAAAGGGGGACACAAGCCAACGATGAGACCATTATTCTGCAATAATGTAGAAGATAAATGTCATGGGGACGGGACAGGCCAGACACCTGACATGCAAGGGCTAGTAGAATAACATCTATAATGTCCAATAAAGGTAATAGAATACTCGATACCCAATCACTTGGCCCGATAGGTTTTCTGGAGAAAGGCCCAAGTTGTGACGAAGTGCTGATGCCAGTTGGAAGTAAAACCGGCCTGCGAGGCGAGGAAGAGCGTGATGTGCATTAATATTTTCTGTTCCTGTGCCGATCCCTGTTGGTTTTGCCTGTAATAAACCACAGTTTGAACTCACTGTTGTAGGAGTCCTCTGTGTATCCTGGGGGAGGGTGTTGGGCCCCTAAAATCTGCAGACTTCCAGTGTCCCTCTGGCATACCTGGGGTTACGTCCCCAACAGCAGGATTAGCCAGGGCAAGCGGTTCCAATCACATCCTACAGCCCTCGATTGCCAGATGCAAAAACCTTGCAACCCAGTTGTTGAGTTTTTGCTCTTAAAGACAGAAAGGTAGCTGCTTAGCCCCTGCAGTGGAAGCCTGGGCAACCAGAGTTTCTAGGGTGGGGATAAGTGGAAAGGAAACCAAGATCTACGGGGCAGGGAAAGGCTTTAGTCAAGATCCCTGTCAACAGCGTGATCAGGTTTGAATTGAATGCATGTGTCTCTACAAGAAATCCATGTTCCAGGTTGCCCAAGATCGTACTGGAATAGAGATTTTAACAAGACAGACAGGATTCTCTGTGGGGTTGAATGTCCTCTGAAAGGGCAGTCATGGGTTTCCATTTGCAAGGGCTTGCATAAAATAAAGCTCAGGCAAAGTGTCAAAGCAGCTGGAGTCACGCAAGTCGGAGGCCAAGGCGGTCAGATCAACCTCCTGCCCGTCAAACTCTTCAGGAAAGTCCACCATCGCTACAGATGCCATGGTTTCCAAACCATGAGGGAAATCGTCATCTTGCTCATCAAAAGATTTCAACCTGAGATCAGGGGATATATCGGTGCTAGATTGTTCCCGTTACACCATTCAAATAAATATGTAAGTATCCACAAGTAATCTTCAAAACCTCAAAGATTTGAGACATTTTTGTGAAAAACTCTGTGCGGGAAGTCAGAGACCAGCTGAGCAATGTTTTGGCACTGTGGAGCCCAGTGCTGGGGCTTATGTGCCCCAAGCCATATTGGAACTTAAGGGAAGTAGTCTTTGCAACCAGGGCTAGAACTGAGCCAGCAGGTGTGCATTTGCGAGCCAAACAGATGCCCCTGCTGACCTCCTAAGGGGAAGTGGCCCTTGTATCCATCACCGACGCAGAGACCAAAGCTGCTGCTGCCTTGGCAATGAGGTCAAGCATCTTGCAGCTACTCCTGAAACACTGTTCTGGAGTGGAGGCACTCATGAGGAATGGTCCTGTTCCTTGGCAGGTGCCGATTGCAGGAGGTACCAACATTTCTAGAGCAGGAATGACTAAGAGGACGGTATGTGCACTAAGAAGAGTAGCTGGGGAGCAGAGATTCTTCTTGTGTAAGCTCCACCATGCCCATCTTTTTTATTTATTTTTTATTTCATACAATTTAAAAAAAAACTTGAAATATATATACCTCAAGTAATAAATACATAAAACCTTAAGAAATATTAGAAGAGGAGAAGCGAAAGCAAAGGAAAAATCAAAACTGTAAACGGAAAAGCAGTTAACTTATTACACTATACATCTCTGCTATTCTAAATGAATGTTTACGCATCAATGCATACAAGTTTCTCCATCTCCATTTGTAACTTTTCTAGGAACCTCATGAGTGCCAATGTCAAGTTTTTACAATCGCTGTTATGCATTTGGCGCCACCACTCTACTATGCTATAAGTCGAGCATTTGTCCATCTCTTTCCCCAGATAGAATGTTCTCAGATTGCTTAAACATGGACAAAATGGTCTTTTTTACATTTTATAGGTGTTTTACATTTTCCTCTTTGTAATTACAGAATCCGCAGCTGATCTTTTCAGCATGAATCATTCTTCTCCGATTCAAGATTTCCTTAGTTTCGAAAAGATTTAGTCTGAATTTTAGATACAACTTTCTCAGACGTTTACAAGGCCACATGACCATGTATTTGGGAATAGTATTGAAACTTTTAGCTTCAGCAGTCAAATTTATCATACATTTGTGGTTTGCTCTTTTTTCTGCAGTTTCAATCCAATCTAGTTGTAGCAACTTTTTCTCAACTACATTTGGGTTGAACCATAGTGTTTTTTCATCTGTCGCCAGTTGAATTAGGATGTCCTTACATTGTCGTCTCCTTACAGTTATTGCAGTCTTGGTCTCTTGATTTTTTAGATCAGTTAGTACTTCGAATGGTAATTCTGCTTCGTCAAAGGTCTTCCTGTATAAGGTTAGCTTATTCCACATTATTTTGGCATTTGATGCGGATAAGCCCACCTCATATAGAGCACATGCAGTCGGAAAACTTTGTGGCAACTGCAGAATTAGTTTCCAAAATATACTTTCGCACCTGGCCCAGATCTGCGACGAACATCCGAACATGCATTCTGCTCCAAAAGTCAATATTGGGGCGACCTTGCTCCTATAGAACTTTATTATAGGAATATAAGAATATTTCCCAAATTTTTGATGCAAGTTCAAACCTTGTGCTGTTAACTGTTTACAGTTACTTGCAATCTTTTTCATCGATGGGTCATCGTTTATACAGGAGTTTATTAATGTCCCCAAATATCGGGTGTGCAGTACTTTATTCAATGCTTGGGTTCCCAATGCCCATCTCAACTTGTTTGTCTTTTGACAACCACCCCTTTTATTTTCGAGGACTAATACTTCAGATTTGGCTACGTTGATCTCTAGCCCTAAGTCCTCTATATAGATCTTCAAAGCATTGAGCTTTCTTTCGAGCCCAATGTGTGTAAGGTCCAAAAGGACCATATTGTTAGCATAGATGATCCAACTGATGTGTTTCCGATTCAACTTTGGTGGGTATGACACTACGCCATCAAGTGCGGATTCGACCTCAGAGATGTAAACTGGCACCCTTTGTTCACCCCTCTTCCAGTTCTGATGGGTTTAGTTAGGTGACCATCGCTGTCTAAGCGAATCTGAATTTGTGTTTCTGAATACAATTCTTTTATGGCCAGGATGAGACTATGTGGACAGCCTCTCGTTTTTAACATTGACCAAAGTGTCTCACGGTCTACTCCGTCAAAGGCGTTGGCCAGATCTATGAATGCCAGATAGACTTTGTTTGATTTAATGGCGTCTATTTTTAGCAGATTCAAGATAAGCAGATTTAAACTACAACCGACACCTTTTACAAAGCCTGTCTGACGTACATCGAAGATCTTTTTTGTCCTTATCCAACTCGATAATTGAATTAGGAGTAGACTTGCAAAAACTTTTCCTACAACATCTCAAAGGGCTATTGGCCGGTAATTTGCTGGATTTGTGCGGCTACTCATTTTAAAAATTGGCACAATAAAGCCTAATTTACATGTTGGAATGCGGCCTTCTTTTATTAGGTTTTGAAAAAGTATTGGAAAAGTCTGTCCATTCTTTGTTATTGTTTTTGAGAATGTCATTCGAGAGCCCGTCTGGCCCAGCAGCCCTAAATGAGCTGCACTTTTGTATGCAATTCAAGATCTCCTCTTGATCAAAGGGTAAGTCCCACGGTAGGCTTGCATTCAGGTCTGGACCAGATGTTTGTTTCTTTTTTTGGAATAAGTGACTGTAATGGTTTGACCATTGCTCTTTGTTCACCATATTTGTTAAAGCCGCTTTTGGTGTATTCTCTAATTCGTTGATTAGCGATCAGAAGCTTCTTGGGTTATTTTTGTTCTTAGCCTCCAAAATTGCTTCAGCGTCTTTTTGTTCAAGTAGCCCACGGTGTGCGTTGACCCAGTTATATTTATTCTTCGCTTTCCTTGTTTCGCATCTTTGATCAGAATCGGCAGCACTTGCAATTTTTCTTAAGTCAGTTCTTAGCTCTCGTTTTTTTTGGGCGACTTGTGAATCAAGTTTATGACTCTGGTAGGTTGGTTTGTTACAAGAGCTTTTTTTGTCTTACAAACCTCCAACAGAACTTGGTATTCAATTGGATCATTCTTCTTTTCTCTCGCATTTGGTCTTATCTGGTCAGCCAATAAGGGTATGTCGCAAGATCTCAGGCGTAACCATTTATGGCCTGGTTCTAGCAATATTTTCTGCTTCCATTGCTCCAGAGTTTGGCAATGTCTGTTTCCATTCCATTATTACCACGTTGGTCACTTTGCGGGGACTTTGTTATGTATAAGGACTTAATTTCGTGTGACATTATTTCTGATGTAAAGAAGTAATCTAAAATTGATTTTTGGGAGCCTCTTTCCCAGGCCACCTTGGGGGGGAATATCGAATGTAACAGCTCCGTTCATTTTGTGTAAGTTTCGACTAGCCATTTCTTCAAGCCAGGTGTCTTTCTATTCTCTTGATGCTTTTGGCCATTTTTAAGACTAGATGTTCCCAACAACTAAATATTGAAATCGCCACACAAAACAATTTGCGGATTCACATTCCCAGTCATTATACTATCGATGGTGTCCAATAGTTCCTCTTCAAACTTGAGATGCTCAGCTGTAGTGGTGTTCCAGTAGATGTTTATCAGGCGCAATATATCACTTGATCCATTTGAATTTTTTATTGCTTCTAAAATTACAAGTTGAATATACAGCGATATAATCTGCGCTGATTTTATGCTAAATACACTTGTACACTTTACTAAAATTAATTGACCAATAAGTAAACTGGTCTACCTTTGCGTTGGACAATTGCTGGATTCATGGCCACTTCAAACCCGTCAACACATGGCATCTTGTCTAACCATGTCTCCTGAAGACAAATTACATCAGCAGCCCTCAGCACTGTAGGAAAAGACTTGACTAAACGAGAAAACCCCCTTGTGTTCCATATAGCCAGCACAGTGCCATTTGGTTGTTCTTGGCATTAGCCGTCAGATGTTTCATTCAAGGCTTTTGCTACCCAGGCCCAGAAGTTTTTTTTTTTCATCCTCTAAATGATAATTCGTATCAGCTTCCGAGATAGGGGCCTTGCTGGCCTTTGGATTTCCCACTGTGATTGTGATTTTCTTCGTTCTCAGTCCTTCTCTCATTTCCGCGAATTGCAGTGCGGCATCGTCTATTTTCTCGATGATTGGCCTTTGTTGTTCAATAATTGCTGTCTTTTGAGGAGCACCATTTGTTGATCTGCTTGTGCTTGTATTATGGGCCCTTGTTTCTCAGAGCTGTTAGCTCGTTGTTTGCTAGAGCATTGTCCACCTCATATACTTGGAAACCTGCATATATCAGTTGTCTCTCGCACATCATCACTGACTCAGCAAGTTTCCGATTTTTAATGTGAAGCAAAGCGCATTTGCGATTTGAGTCGTCCAAAATTTCTACACGTTCGATTCCCGCACTTTTTGTGGATTTCAACACGGGAATGAAATAAAATAGTTGTACCATCAGATTTCGATTTATGGGCTGGTTTCCCCTTTTGTGCTCCATTCGTTGAATCAAAATTCTGTACGCAGGGGTCGCAATGATTAACGATTTGATCTCAGGCTTTGAGTTATCGCTCCGTGAATCCATCTTTGTTGTGCATCAATTCCTTGCTTTTGTCATCGTTTTTTTTTCCTCCAGTCACAACTTCACTTGACAGGGACTGTTCTACAGCGATGATAGACTGCACTACATTGCAGTTCTGATTAATTTCGTTGCATTTCTCTTCAATTGTTTGGAAGACTTTTCTTTTACTCATTCACTGAGTCTTTTTTTTTTTAGGGATTTTTTCCAGTGTCAGTGACCATAATATTACACGTTTCGTCTTGTGAGCCCGTTCATTGGGCCTAGCAAAGCTCAGAGGGTTTCATGCACCTTCCATCTTGACTTGCCGCGGGCTCAAGTGCGATCTTACTTTCAGTTCGCCTCCCTTTAGATGTGCTTGAAGACACCACTTCGTCATCCTCCTCAGATATACTGTACGTCGACATTCATCAGCTCCTCATCCTCATTACAGCTCTCCTCTATGTCCACCTTTCTGCTTCCTTCGATCCTATTCGGATACTTTACTTTTAGGTTCTGCTGACTCATTGGTAGCCCCAACAATTGAGGTATCGGGATTGGTAAAGGTGACATTCAGTGCTTTTATGTTTCTAAAAAAGTTAGCTGAGTTTTGGGCATTTTTATTTTTGTGTGTTGGTATATTTTTAGATTTTTTCTTACATTTGCCTTGTTTCGGTTGAATGTCAAGTCTGTCAATTTCTGTGTTTTGGTGGAGGGTTATATCGAACCATTCAGCTTCTTTCGGTTCTAGAGGCGCTACTATCGGCTTGGACTTTAAACGGGCCATGTGAGTATCCTCCACAACATGGCTTGAAGAGGCTACTGGATCCGCCCTTTGCGGTTCCTCAGGTACGGTTAAAGAAGACATGCACTTTGTAAGATCTATGGTAACAAGAGCACACGGCTTCCCAGCACACGCCAGATCCTTCATGTGAGAATCGGACTCTTTTGGCCCTACATCCAAGCCTTCCACCTCTACGGTCAGCAATTTCTGTGGTTCCTTCTCTTTGTCCGGGGTTGGTTGAGTTTTTAAGTTCTCCTTGCCCACCTCAATTCCAATCCGGCAGATGGCTGTTGTGGAACCAGTGGTGTGCCCAATACCTGCGGATTGTGTATCATGGGACGCCGATAGGTGACTAGTATTCGGAGTTTGCTTTGATTCAGGTCTTTACCGGTCGCCTCGATCTCTCTGAAGTAAATTGAGGGCTGGTCTTGTTACTTCTGCTAGCAATATTTTGTCTTCTGAATTATTTTTCAAGGAGTCCTTCAGAACTGTTAATGAGATGTCATTGCCCCATCTTGTGACTGTGATTTGAGTCATCATGTCGACAAGATCCGCTTCCAATTTTAAGATTTTTGAATTTAGGAGAGCTATTAGCGTCTGATCTCGATCGTTCTCATTCATATTTTCGATAGCTTTGTTAGAGGAGCCACTGCTATGGTGCTGGCTGACATCAATATGGGGCGTAGTTCACTGATGACTTTCTCCACAATCGTAACAATTGAATGTTGACCAAGTTGCTCTTTTGGAATTTTAGACTTAAACTCGAGGAATGACCATTTCCCTTTATTTGGTGAGCTGTAATCTTCATCCGAGGACGAGGAAGAAGAAGCTGTGCTCACATCTCTCAGATTCTGTGATGACACCATCGCTGTTCCGGGTACAGCAAGAGTATTAAAGGACAGCTTTTCACCGTGGCTCTGAAGTCATTTTTTAGCACCTCCAGCCTCGCATTCTAGGCTCAGATCATGTCTGGGTCTTTTTTGAGATACCACACTTTTGTCATTTCTTGTTTCAAATGACGGAGTGTTCGAATCTAAATTCACTAGAAAACTCAAGTCTTTATCTTGATGATGTAAACCTATAGCCGGTATCAACGGCGATACACAAGATGTTTTTCTGTTTATTTTTATTGAACCGGCTAACTTAAGGTTCATGTCAGCTAGATCTCGAATAACCTGGTCTGCAATGACCAGTGAGTTGCGTCGTGTATTATATATGCACTTGAGTTTGTAATGTCTACATGGACACTCTGAAGGTCCGGGGTTCCCATATATCATCAAACTTCTCTTCTTCAAGTAAAATATTAAAGGATACCCTTGGTATTCTAGGCATCTGGGCTTATATCAAGCACAACTCATCGCTAGATGTAGTGTGGCTAGTTGTTTCAATAGTATCTTGTTTATTTGGTGAAGGGCGTGATTTATTTAATTTTGCAACAGTCTTCCAAGCCATTAATTTTAGTGGGGGAATCGATGTTATATTACTGCCTCGCGTTAAATCTTGTTGTCGGCCCATTATGTGATTATTTCCTCCCCAAATAACCTCATTGATCGCGGGGCCGTGGACGTCCGGCTTCCCATTGCCTAACCACGCCTTCCCCTTAATGGCAAGCTCCACCATGGGCTCTCCACAGCTGCTACCAGAACCAAACGTAGCAGCTGCTTGCGCACTGCGCTCACCTTCATTTTCACTTTCTTCGAGCGGCTCCGGCTCTTCTCCATGCACCGATGTTCGCGCTGGGGGGGAGGGGGCTATAACCACGGACACCAGGTGTCGAGCAGCCTCCTCCCATGGCGACACACTCTCATACCCCAACCCGCCCCCACCACCAACATCTCCGCCACCCTGCTGCGAGGCGCCACTAGACCCCAATACAGAGTCCATGGAGACGGGCAGGGCATGCGACGCCATCAGAGCCAACCGTAAGGCTTCTTCATTAAGTGTCACTTTGTTTGGTATAAAATCTTGAATATTCATTGTGTCAGTGTCAAGCACAGAAAGTATAGGTGCCGTACATATGTCTCCTCCTCGTCCCTTCCCTCCAGACCCATTGACACTTACTTGTTGAGCAGTGAGTCCGGACTTGTCTGCAATGCTGACCACCGCCTTTAGAGATGTTTTCACAGGCAGCTCAGCGCCATGGTTTAAGCAGGGCATTACTGTCTTTTGGGCACGTTTCACCTGGGCGCGAGTCGACGGAATTCCTGTCCTTAAACTCATGTTGCTCTCTTCAATGTTCTTACGGCCCCTGCGGCCCCCCAGGGAACACAGGCAACACACTCCTGCCACACTGCGCGATGCTCCGTGTCAGGCAGGGAGTTTCTGTAAATGTACTCCTACTCCAATAGAGGTAGAAAAAACACTGGATGCTGCGGAGTCCTCACAGGCAACATACTTCTGCCACACTCCTTGAATTTATAATGTGTATAGGGATCCTCTGGGTGCCTTTTGGAAAGCTTGAAAGGGTACGAACCCATGGACTTTAAAGTGGTATGTTTTCCATCCTTGCAGAGAAGAGAGCTATAAAATGATTAGTGTCATGCTCCCAGAGGAGCATGGGGTGCATGGACTGGCAAGAAGCCGCAGTTCTCCATGTTGGTATGCCCCACAGGCACCAAAGCCACAGTTTGGAGAAAGGGAGGTTCTGACTCAGACATTTACCTCCCCCGCAATGCCTGCAGGGCTTAAGGCCAAGGCCTTTGGGTAATAGTCATGCCATGCAACTATTGCATTTTAATTGCAAAAGCAGTAACATTCCAAAAGCACTGTGCCGAGTAGCATGCTGAAAAAAGAAGAAAAAAAAAACAGATGTCATGGGGCTTAGTCGGGTCTACAAATACCTCCCCATGACGTCACCTTTGGAGTCATGGGCGCCAACAATGCTCAGTGGTGCAGACTTAGTGCTGAAGTACACCATGCCCGGTGCCTGAAAACATTTGAAAGCAAGACTGACGCTGTAGAAAGCATTTCTAAGAAGAGGATTCAGTGGAGGGAAGGAATCCACTAAAATGATTATGTATGCTTCGGCACACTTAACTTCTGTTCTGTAGCCAAGTATGCAGAGAAATGCAGCATTGCATGACACCTCACCATAAAGCAATTGATCTCTGTGCTGAAGCCGGGAAACAGATGCTGGATGGAATCCTGCCATTTTGGAGACGTGTAAAGCACTGACTATTGATAAAGTTAGGCCACATCATACGAGTCCTAAATTGGCAGTTTAGTGACATGGAGGTTTGGATTTTACCCCCAAAAATACAAAGTGAAGTACACAACTAGTACAGATTCACTCAGTTTAACAGCTCTACAAACTCTGCTTGCTGCACTACTGGTGGGGTCCTGGTGTGGCCACTGAGGCAGAATGCATACAACATTGTGGAGCTAGTCAGGACTGAGTTACACTAGGAACTAGGATTACACAGATCACGGTTGAAGGGGTCCAGCGACAATGTAACAGGAGCAAGCTGCTGCAGGGACAGTCCAATGCCCTGCATGGTGGGAGTCAAACGTGTCTGCTCTCCTACCAATCCAGCTGGAACTCAAACCTCAATGGTGCAATATGTGCTTTTCCAAATCAATGGCTAAAAACATGGAACGATTTGCAGCTTGCCAAGAGCTGTGTGAGTTGCAGATCAATTTGTCTTGGTTCTGTTATCTGTTGGTATTTTCAAATGAATACAGAAAAAGAAACCACTCGTTCTTCTCTAGCTACTTGCCTGTGTGCCTCAGCACAGACCTGCACCACTACACCCATGAAGCTGCACCAATTAGAGCTGTATCACAAGATAAAGTTTAGAAGGTCAATTACACCTAGGTTAAAGTAGTCAAAGTGATGATCTTGGTGAATGTGTGTTTCTTTTCTTGGTGAAGTGTTTTGATGCAGTCACAATTCTGGTGCAGTCCATGAGAATGAGGCTCTAGGGGCCCAGATAACCTTCATGCATTTCTAGTGGTCCGTGCAGCTTTTCTCGCTGAAATTAGTATGACTATTCATGGATGGGCAAACGTATTTCAAGCTGACAGGTGAGAAGTTGTGGATATGTGATTGGCATAGTTAGCTTGAGATATGCATGAAGAAAAATGCTTTACTGTACTTGGTGTAGTATTAAAGGGAAAGGCTGTTCTACTGTAAACATGTTCATATAGTCACAAATATACTTCCATCTTTGGAATTTTGTGAACTTCGCTCAAAGTCAGGCTATAGGTTCAATGCACACCTTATTTGAGTAGAAGTTAACTCACTATTTGGGCTCAGTTAAATCTTCAAAAAGTTTGCTTTAAGCAAAAGGCAGTAGATCCTCAGTACCATAAGTCAGTTGTGCTTTGTTTATGCAAGGAGTGAAATGATTTTCAATGGTTTGTGCAAGCACTACATTTGCTTTCCTTCCGAGAACCATGTACCTCCGGCTCATATTACAATGCCCGACGTATACGTACTAATACAATGTTTGTCCTTATTTGAAAATTCATATTGTTGGAAAAAAACGTAGTAAAATGTGGATCAGTTCGAAGATGGATGCACTATACTGTGTTTAATACATTAACCTACCAAGAGGACCCCAACATACCTCTTCCTACGAGTTAAAGTTTTCAACAAAGGGACATTTCAAAAGATTCCTACTGTGAAGATACATGCCGATATCAGCCTGGTTGGGATTACAAACCAACGTTAAATTTGCTTCCATAAAGATAGTGCATCAATATTTTCTCAGCAAGAACAACTTGTTCAGAGAGCAGAAATAAGTACGCTGAAAATGAACCCCTTCTGAGAAAAAAATGTGTATTCTATTTTTCCCCCTATTATCCCGTCTATATGCAACATCTGCATTAGTTCTTATGTCATTGCCTCTCCAGAGAAATGCTCGAGAGATCACTGCCACATATGTTCTTATAGTATTCCAGTTATTACTTTTAAAATTATTTTGTTTGAGAAACATTGGCTTCCTAACTTTAAGAATGGATTCTCAAAGTGCCTAAAACATATTTGTTAAAATAAAATACTTTAAAATGCATATTAAGATCAAATTAACCAAAAGAAAGCCCAGTGCAACCTGTAAAACACTTTGTCTGGAGTATTCAAGCAATGCCATAACGTACCTTTCCTATTAGCAACTTCTACTCCTCGACAGTTGAAACAAAAATGAACATATGTAAAACAGGTAGAATTGGTAGCACTGTCAAAAGCATTGATACAACTTAATTGCTTTCATTAAATCCGGCTGCCATCTTATTATAATCTTCTATTTTGGAGGATGTGGGGGCAAATAAAGCCCCAAAAACATCTTGCATGTTTATTAAAATATATTCTAGGCTGCTAAGAGGTATGTTGCTTCAAAATAATGCAAGCAAAGTAACCAAAAATCATGTTTGAAAATGGCCTCTTCTCAGGGATTCAGCCTAGATATATCCTGCCATGCATGAAAATGTACTGTAACTTATGCCACGCAAAAATAATGTACCAATGCTTAGATCACATGTGTTACAAGTAAATATGTAAACTATATATTTATTTTTCAAAATAATTGATCAAAAATTATTGTTACCACTTACTCCACAAAACTGATTAACAGTGCAAATACAAACATAAAGACTTTATTGAATGCTGCTCAATCCCCCAGGTGATGATCTTTCATTACAAAACGGATTCCCACACAAACTGCAAGTAAAGAGATTGGAATGGTACTCTGATAACAAACATTTCAGAAATACTTGATCAAGTAAAACATACAAGACTTCTATAGTAAACTTTTCCGGTTTTATATTTAAGAAACATACTGCATTTCCATTACATAAAACAAGGATTTCATCAACTAGAGTCTGACAATGGGGTATATACAGCAATCATTTTACAGCAGACATCTAGTAACGTTCTGTTTTTGTATCAGCACACTTATTTCTCACCTTTTTTCATCTTTCAGAAGAACAATGAGGTACAGTAGCAGGGTAATTAATGTGCCATTAATGTGCCTTTTTGGTTCTTCACAACCTCAGACCTGTATGAATGGCACCGTAATACCAGTTACAAATACGTTATTGTCTTTAGATCATGGATATTTTTGTTTTTAAAAGAAACATTAAATGAAATTTAAAAATATATATTTTCTCATTGAATATACGATTCTAGTATGAAAAATAGAACACTGTAAGAGGGTCCAAGAAAGAAAAGAATTAAGTGGTTGAAAACCTCTCCTACTTTTCTCCGTTTAATGTCTTTTCATTTTTAAAATACATGTGAAATATCAAAGGTTGCAGGATCCAGCATGAACCCACATTTTCTAGAATTATTCCCAAACCTATAGTAGCAACAAAGGAATGGCCAAAATACAAATGTAACACCATTTTATATGTCTCTACCATTTTTAAGTATTTCAAAATGTAACAAATACGTTTGATGGCAAAGTGCATGGTTCAGCCATTCAGGCATTACTTGTAAAAATAGATAATTGGTCACATTTTGTTTTTCAAAGGAATTATTAAGATTTAAGAGTTGTGCACCTCTGCAAACCATTTAAAGACAGGATGTGTTCGACGTAAATGGCAGTAAAGGACGCTTTAAACTTTTTAAAAATTAAAATGTGAATGTGTAAAAGTTTTATTCTAATACAGCCCCAATGGTTAGGGCAAGCAAAGCCTATAACTGTCCATTTCAAAGAACTGACTATTATTAATCTAGTATTCTGAAAATATATCAGTTGAAGTACTTGGAAAGCAGAAAAATTCATTTTCAGAACGAAAGCTTTAAGTGTAATGCTTAGCTGCCAATGTATAGAATAGGGTTGAGAGCAAGAAATTTCGGTAAACCTAACAAAGTCTTACATTTTTAATACTTAAAAACAATAGGAGCCAGGCAATGTCATCACATTAGCATACAATAGCAATGCGTCAATGTCTTTCCTTATTATTTTAAGAATACTTTTAAAGCAAAAACATCCAAAAATACAGTGCATGTTAAAAGGTAAAAAAATATACTCAGCTAGCAAGTGAGCATAGCGGAAAACATTTCTACTATGCATACCAACGGTTTTATAACAAAGGAGTTTGTAAAGTCTTCACCTTCCACTGTATTTACCTTTCACTCCTGAGTTGCTGAAATAAAGGTACAAATACCTATAATGCCGATGAAGTGGGTAATGCAAAACTGTGGGTGTTTAACTGATGGGGTGACACAAAAGTACCTTAGTTTTAATTTAGGAAGTACTGTAGAGCTAAACGCCCTTTTATTCTAAACCAAGGTCTGCAGCAGTGTGAAAAGCACATGTAAAATGAGAAACAATGTACATAGCTAACTACTACACCTATGTGCAACACAATCAAAAAAAAAAAACGAATTCAAGTCATTATTCTCACCACTCCCATAATTATCTCACTCATTTCATGGATGATAAAATTCATTCATTTCTGTGAAACTTTAAGTGACACAATAAATCAATGATTAGACAAGTTTACAATAAGTGGCCAAGATGTAACATTCAGCTAGTTCAAGTCCACAAAGATTTACAGTTTGCCAAAAAAAGTTGGCCTTTTACATTTTTATATCATACTGATGAGGTTTCGGTTTTGTACTTTACATATTTTAAAAAATTGTGTACAAAATGATGCCTTATAAAGCAGAGGTTGCTGTCATTTGTTTTATTTGGCAATTGTATTTTTCTGTGCATTTTGCACATTGTGGTGAAACTTCTGCTTTTCCGCCAAGGCTTTTTTCAGCTTTAAATCGTCCAACTTTCGCCATAATTCTTCACGCTCCAATTCTTTTTTTCTTTCTCTGTAAAATAAAATGCATATAAATGAGCATTAAGGAAACAGTGCAAGACATTCCAGTGAAGTTGTTACACAGCGAGATCACATTACGAAATCAAAAAAACTAAATTTACACAGTGAACCAGTTTGGAAATCAACCTAGTACAATGTTTAGCTTAAGGTATATATACCTGCCAATATCTAGAAATTGCAGGGGTTAAAACTATATCCCCGAGTAAAATGAGTGGAGATCAATGTTAGCTGAACACAAACTGTAAATCTGTACTGTAAAAGCAAGGCTTACTTTCCTAAATATTATACAGATGACCACAGGGGATCTAGTCCTTAAAAAAAGCATTTGCTTCACTCAGGCTTATTAACTCGGGCTAGCAAGCTATTACGAACCAGTTCTGCCACCTGCCAAGGCCATAAACACATCTGCATTACGCAAATGGCGTTTTTAAAAATATATATATATTCATGCAAAGATGCTGCAAACCAAGTGTCCTTTACTGAAAGGAAAACAATTCTGACAAAATATAGGGTCACTATGGAAACACTATTAGAGCAGCGAGTGGGCTGGAGGATCGATGGATCAGTATAGTGGGGTAAATTTAGGAATCTGTGTAGAAGTCGGGTAAGTTAAGACTGTAGCAAGGGTAAAAAGATTCTGTGCAAGTGAAGGGTTCACGGGAAAGCAGCATTCAGCTGCCATGGAATGTGGGCTATTATGGTCAGATTGAATGGAGGCTAGCACATGGGCAACAGGCTGGTACTGGAAGCAAGACCATGCAGAGCAACAGAGGTTCGAATCTCGGATCCGCGCTTAGAAACCGAATCCCAATATGAAGCGCGTTATAAAAAGAAAACAATAAGATCAAATAAATAAAACGTACGATTGGCTGTATCCTGCATGCCAGGTGTCAATTATGAATATATTTGAAAAAGGGGTGACCCAGCAACTATTTGTTGCATATTCTGTATAGACCGCCAGAACATTATCTTTCCTTCACTTCACGACTACTGCCAGGCTCCTGTAGAGAAATACAAGTCCTGAAGACCACAAGGTCCAAGAGCCCACTAGTGAAATATGAGGGCTTTTGCACCATTTTGTTTAATATGTTAATGTTAAAGGACATTTGTACCATGCACTATCACCACCGGAGTGGTCCCCTGGCGCTCTGGCGGCTCTGAAAGAGGAGGGTGGGGTTGGGGGTTGAGTTAGTGTGTCGAAGCAAGAAAAGTGCAAGAGAGCAGTGATGTGCTGTTGGCGGCCTCAGCCTGGTGGGTCCATTGGCTGGGCCTGGGGTGTTTGCGGCCAGTAGTCGTGTACTGTTGTGCGAGTCTATGTGTGTTTTTGTTTTGTTGTTGCAATGTAGTGAAGTTTGTGTGGTTTGTTGTGCTGTAGGTTTTGGTTGTGTTTTGGTTTGGAGTTTGAGGGGTGTATGCAGAAAGGGAAATTGTTAGTGGGGTTGGTTAGTTTGCATCTCTGTCCTGAATTGAGGTGCTCTTCTTGCGTAGTCTTCATTGATGCGCCTCTGTCCTGATCTGGGTCTGACTGGCAAACAAGGTTCCTTACTCCTCTCGCCCCCACCTCTATGTTGATTGGAAGTTCCTCTTGCTTTGGTGATGTAGGGTGTTATCGCGTCAGTCGTCTGTTTGTTGTTTGTCTTGTTCATCCTTCTTCTACTTGCTTGTGTTAGGGTGTTAGGTTGTTTGATGTTGCTGCTTCTAACGTTGGGTTGGATTGCTGTGGTGGCCAGTTGTCAGCGAGGTATGGAGTTAGGTAGAGGGATTTGTTTCTTCTCTCAGTGTTTCGATGTGTTCCGGTCTGTGGGGGTCCGTTCCATAGCTGTCGTTCTTAGTTGCTTTTCTGGAGTGTCTGTTCTTTCTTCTCTTCGTCTTTTCCTTGCAATGGGTCGTTTGCGCGGCATTATAAGATTTGAGAGTTGTTTAGTCTTTGTTTGGTGACGTCTAGTTGGTCCTGCTTTGGTCTTGTGGTGTAGTGTGTAGAATAATCAGGATTCTCAAATATGAGTAGTTTTAAGGGTTTGAGTCCCAATCTCAGACAAAAGAAAATGTAGGCTCTGGAAAGATTAAAGATAAAATGTCAATCTAGTTCAGAATTGCAACCTACGTATCGTGAAACTAGATGGGTCGATATCTACTTAATTTCATTGGGAGTTGTACTTCATCCATAAATAAACGTAACCGCCCACAAAAAAGTATGGTATGGAAATACACTAACAATTGGGAAATAATAAAATATAACAACCTATAAGTGACTGTAAGAAGCCATTGATGACAAAGTCACCACAAAATCCAGTTGGTTTTGAGGCCAATGTAGGGTACTGTGACATAAGCAAAAGAGGTGAGAAGGTTCCTCCATACCATTGTTCTTCGCCTGCCAAGCCATTACAGAAAGGGGCAAGACCATATGCAAATCAGGCTTTGTCCCACCCCAAAAGGGTCAGTTCAGCACAAACTAACAGGTCACTTCCTTTCTGCACGAGACCACAAGCATCCCCAGACATGTTTTGGCCTCGTTGGCCCTTTCATTGTGGGATGAAACAATGGGTTTTTCTCTGTTGCAATTTCAACGCGAAAACTCATCATTGTTTGTAGAGGGGTTAAAAAAATGTATAGATGGGGTGTGGGTGTTCGTGGATAGTTAAATAATTAAAGGGGATGAGGGTTAGGGGGGAATCCCGCCAAAAAGAAAAAAAAAAAAAAACGAGTTTTCACGTTGAAATATCAACAGAGAAAAACCCATTGTTTCATCCCGTGATGAAATGACATCGAACCCTGCATAGATGGGAGAAAGACGACCAGAAGTAGCCTGCCGCTCCAGCAAATGGATGAGTTCCTGAGCTTCTATTGAAGACCAAGGTCACACACCGTAAGGTGAGCAGCCCAACACTTTAATGAGTGCATTACTAGTCAGTTGGGGCCAAGGTTGCTAAAGCAGCGCTGCCTCACAGGGCGCACCACAGGAGCGCCTGGGAAATCTCAAAGAATTGTAAAAGGTCTGAGCCCATTGACCCTGAAATTGCAACTGGTGTGAGTCGTACGTAACCGGGGATCTGGTATCACCAAGATGCAGAAGTCCATGAGGCCTAGTAGATTTCGAACAGTGGAGACCGGAAGAAGATGTTGCGAAGCAAAAACATGGCCAATGTGAAGGATTTGTACCACCAAATACCACAGGAGAGAAGGCCCTGCTCAGGAAGGTGAACAAAACTGCACAGAGGGTCTGGGATGGCAACACATGAGACTTCTTGAAGTTGAGGGAGAAGCCCAATAGGTTGTACATATGGTGCAGATGTGGCACTGCCTGGTCTGGGCAGAGAGTTCACACAAGGCAGTCATCCAGGTAGGGGGCGACTTAAATGCTTTCCCTCCTGAGGCGAACTGCTACTGCTGTCAGCATCTTGGTGAAGACCTGGGATGCCAAAGAAAGGCTGAATGGTAGGACCCTGAATTGGTAAGGGGAGGTCTCTACTACACATCTCAGGTACCTCCCAGTGCTTGTGATGGATTGCTACATGGAAGTAGGCATGCTGGAGATCTAGGGATAACAAGTCCTGTAGTTAAAGTACCTGTTGGATTTGTGTTGACAATCTTGAACTTGTCCTTGTGCTGGTACAGGTTCACAAGTCTCGGATCCAGGATGTGCCCCGTTATCCTCCTGAACCTGAAAGTAAAGAGTGCCAGGGCCTGCCTTACTCTGCATGGGGCACTAGCTCTATGGCGTCTTTCATTAAAAGCTGACAGGCCTCCTCCATCAGGAAAGAGACATGGGCACTGGGGGGCTGCAGGGCGGGAGGGCCTTGAGCAAAAGGGAGGCAATAATCCCGAGTTACAACCTTTAAAGCCCAAGCATCGGAAGTGATCTGACAACACTTTTCAACAAAAAGGGAAATTCTCCCTGCGACTTGGTTTGAATGACGAAAGACCTCAGAGGATTTTCCCCCCCGTGTGTCATTGTGGGTACTGCCAAGGTCACAAATACCTCCTTTCTGTGCTCCATGACCACTGCTGTGGTGGGAGCGCAGTGTAGATGCCGGATGCCGCTTGACCTAGAACACGGTGGGCGTAGGAGGTGAAGGGTCATAAACCTTGATCCCAAGGAGCTCAGGTGGAGGGCTGTTGAACCACAAGACCTAAGGATTTGGTTCTGGCTCACCCAGAGAAGGGCATTTCCAGCAGCTTCGATTGGAAATCTGGGGTAAATCCAAAGGATTGCATCCCAGAGTACCTCAACACCAACCCTGTGCCCCACATTCGGCCCAACTCTAAAATCTGGCATGCAGCTTCCTTGCTGTCCTCCACAAAGGCTTTGATGCCTTCTATCTGCTAAGTTGGGAAATTCTCTGCCACCTCACTCCAGAGGCAAAACGAGAATTTGGCCAATCTCTGCATTAATCACAGAGAGCAAGACTGCCTGAAGCAGACACTTTGAGCCCCCCAAAAGGCCAATTGATGTCCATGTGCAGCAGGCGGACGGGGTTGCCCATGCTCAGAAGGGGGATGGGGGGAGAAGGGGGGATGCCCATGTTAAATGACTTACCTCTCAATAATGTTTTTTATAATGGATGTTCATCCCATAGATTCATAACCTATTATTTCCTATCCACAGTGCAGCTGTTCTTTGGAAACGTTTCAGTTGGTAGAAGGAGCAGGGTGGATCTGTGCCAGAGAGGTCGTTGGGGAAAGTATAGGTCAAGGCGCTGCACCCTGTGACCTCCGTTCCACCCTTTTTTCCTAGCACTCTGATGCTGAGGGGGTGCAGAACCATTGCTGTACTGGCTATCTGCCAAGAGGGTCAGGTAGGGAGGGCGATGTGGAATCCATAGGATGATTATTCCAGAGAGTTAAGTAATTTGTTCTTCTAATGGATTCCCTCCTCCCACGAATTCATCATCTATGAGACTTTCAAAGCAGTACGGAAATCTGGTGGAGAGCAAGGACACCACCTAAAACAAAAAAACTGGAGAACCGCGCTACCAAAATGGGCAGCTAGGCCTGAACGGGAATCCAGGCAGTAACGAATATGTGCAGACACGCCCACGTTGAAAGTGTAACCATCTTGAATTTGTCCTTGCGCAGGAAGAAATGCAACATCCTCAGATCCAGAATGGGACAGAAACCCCAGTCTTTCTTTGGCAACAGAAAATAGGTGGAATACCAACTGTGACGAATCAAGGGTATTCGTCCCTTCTCTCCAAGGGGGAGACTCCCCTTTTGAGGATAGAGAGGTGAGCCTGCTCCGAAAAAAAAACTTCAGTAGGATTCTGGGCAAGTGGGACCTCACTGGTAAAGACTCCCCTTAGGGGACAAGGACTCCTGTTCTAGTGAGGAACTCCCTAGACCATCCACCATGGTAGCATATATGGGACTATCAGATTTGAAGAACATTATAAGATCCAGAGACGTGCTTGAAGACAAAACTAAAATACCCCATCATGACCAACGAGGAGGGCATGCAGAGGACGTGCAAAGCAGGGGAAGCCCCCCCGATGATGTGACACCTGGGAGAGGTGGAGCTGAGGAGAATCGCGGTTTTTGGAAAAGTTCCAAGCAGCAGAGGGAAAGGCTGGAGACCAAGCGTTTGAGTACAAGGGCCCCATGGAGAAGGGGATCCCTAGCCTGGTAGTGCGTGACCACAACGACTTAAACGCCAAAACCACCCAGCTGGGGAGTCCACGAGACACCCTACAACCTGCATCCAGACCTGGTCACAACGAGAGAGAGGGAGGGAGGAGGGTGGGACACCAACAAGCAGGAGCATGAAACCCAGAGCACAGGGAGAGAACCTGAACGAGTGCCGAACCCGATAGCCTTCACCTGCAGATACAGAGGTAACGCAGTAAACATAAGAACCGGGAGGTCGCTGGGGCATCATCGTTCAGCACGAGAACCCCATCCTAGTGCAACTGACGAGAAACTAAATATAAAGCCATTTAAGTGGAACTGTGGTACTGTGAAAAAGATGAGCTTGAAAGAGAAGGTATTAAGAACTGGGCACAAACACCCTGGGAAGAGGGGAACTGATCCCATGGTTTAAGAAATCTAGAGTGGACGATATCAGAGAGAGACCTATCCAAATATGAATGCGAAGTGAAATCAAGAGAACCAGATAATTGGAGAGATCAGCTAACTGAGCAACACCAGTTGAGGGGGAAGGTCAAGTCACTACAAAGGATACCCAACCTAAAAAGGACTGGGTTACAAGAAGCATAGGCATATAACATAGCATTAAAGTACAATAGAGAGTGATACAAATAACTGTGCAACAGCTGTCCCAAGAGGGGAGCCTAAGCCCAAGTGCATAGTAACATAATTACAAGAGCTTGTACAGAAGGTGGCAAGAAACTATTTGCAGATATCTTACTGAAGAGAACTTTTGACTGAAGAGACTTTGCCTAAGGGAGGGGAGATCTTCTCCTAGTATAATTTAAGTCAGTTAAAGTAGTGGTAGGGTCAGTTGGAACTAGTTTTGGACCATAAACATTTATTTTGGCCATTCTGACAACCACCTTTATTTATACAGACTTTGGTAACCCTGTAGCAATCTTTACTATTTTAATAAACACCAGTAAAAATGTCCTTTAAGTGTCCGCCTATTTTATTTATATAGTGTAAAACAGACAGCCCGGAGGCATAGGCGCACTAAACAGGACAAAAGAATCAACATGAAATGATAAAGACAGCTAGCCTAGGAGGCAGGAAAGCTAGCAAAACAACCGTTTTTAGCCCTTGTTTGAAGATGGGAAATGATGCAGATGCTCTCAGGTCAGGCGGAAGTGCATTCCAGATTCTGGGGGCTGCATGTGGGTAGGACCCCTGCACCACAAATGCAAGTTTGATCTGTGGGGTTGCTAGAAGGAAAGTGTTAGATCGCAGTGTTCTACAAGCTGGTAACCACGAAATGCAGTTGGAAAGGTTACTTCGGCCCTTGTCCATACAGGAATTGATGTGTGACGCAGTATACGCAAAACAGAATCCTGCTACTCACCAGGAGCCAATGCAAGGTCTTCTAGCTGCATAGACACGGTCTGTTCTATGTAGCCCTTCCACAATGCGCACAGCATCCTTCTGGATGATCTGGAGCCGAGCGAGCTCCTTCTTGGCGATACGAAACAAGAGACTGGACCAGTACTACAACTAGGCCCCTTATAACGGCACGTGCGATGGTAGTACTGTTGGTAGCATTAAGAAAGGGATGAAGCTGGGCAAACTTTCAGGTGTTATGATGTACCGGAAACAAGGCTGTGACCTGGTCTTTCACGGAAAGGTCTTGATCCAGATTAACTCCCAGAGTTTTCACCTTGGACTGGGTCTTGATGGTACAACCTGCAACATTGAACTTCCTGTATTTAGGGCTTAGCTTCAGTAGCTGTGGGGTGGTCCCCACAACCATGAGCTCAGTTTTAGAGTTGTTAAGTGCAAGCTTATTAGCTCACATCAAAGTTTGGATCAGAACGTAGGTACGATTGACAGTGTCGGAGCCCAAAGCGTAGTCCCCAGAGAGCGGAACAAGGCAGTGTGTGTCATCCGCATAATTGGCATATATTATGCCGGCTGCATCCAACTGATCGAATAATGGGAGTGTAAAGATTTCAAATAGTGTTGGTGACACACATGAGCCTTGTTGGACACCACAAGTAACCAAGCGCAAGAACTCCTCTGCCATGGACTCCTGAAAGAAGACTGTAGCCTTACGTCTGAAAGAAATTACTTTACCCAACTTGCAGCTGATGTGCAGACGTATGCTGTATCACCTAATCTGCTGCCAGTATGTAGTGATCAACAAGATCAAACGCGGCAGACAGATCCAGTAGCGTAAGCATAGCTGTATTTGTTGGTTTTTAAGTCAAGAAGGGTTGACTCTGTGCAGTGGGCACATCGAAAACCCAGATTGTTTCTTTCCCAAAATATTGTGGTGATCCAGGAACTCCTCAATTTGTAGCTGAGCCACCTTATGTAGAATTTTTAAGAGATGGGGGACATTTGTGATTTGTCGATAATTACCCGGTATACTAGCATCCGGAATTAATGTATATATAGTTTTTTTAATCAGTGGGGATATCCAAGCATGCTTTATATCCGCAGGGACAGAGTTTTCCCTGATGCATTTATGAATTTGGTGATCCGAGGGACCAACTGCGGGGCGCATGATTTGATTGTGAGGGCTGGGCATGTGTCTCCCTTGCAATTCGTAGGCTTTCATTTCTCCATGACTACAGCCAGGTACTGCTTGCTAATGGGCTGGAACTCAAATCTAGTACATTTAATATTGGTACTTGAGATGCTGAATCCACAGCGGCTGTCGTTCTCATCCCATATTTTGTACCTTGTTGATCATGGCGTCTTGGATAGACCATATAGTATCTTTAGTAACCTGTGAATGGCGCGGCGATAGGTCCTCCAGTTCTTGAAGGATACTAAATTGTATAATTGTTTTTTTAGAACGTGCTCATTTCCAGCTTGCCTATGCCGCCGACTGTTGGCCTGCAACACATAGTATTTTGACCCTTTGTGGGTGCGTTTGCTTAATATTTCTCGATTGGCTGTGTTTTTCCCCTGGTTTGTGCTCCCCTGCCCCCTCTCTCCCTCCGTGGCCTTCCTGGTTGATCCCCTCCCTTGCACCCAGCCCACCCTTCACCCTGATTGGCACACTCCCTAAACCCCCCTCATTACCAACGTTACCAGGAAAGCCCCACGGCTAAGGACGCCCAGGGCAAAGGGCAGCTCCCACTGTAGTGGCTCCTGTTGTGTCCGCGGGGGACGCCACTTGCTAGTCCCTCAGGTAGGTCCCTCTTGCCTCCCTGCCTACCCACCCCATCCCACCTTCAGGCAACTTACTCAGTGGCGCGTTTCTTCCACTGCTGTTTTAATATGAACTGCATTGTGAAAATTAGGCCTTTTCTCCGCTACTTAGGATTCTCAAACTTGGTGTGTTCTCACCTATATTTAACATGTGCATTCTGTGAACTCTTTAATCCTGAGCATTGTCTGTCCCACTGCTCTACTGCCTGCCTCTTACTGTCTTGTCCGTTTACTCTAGTGTCCTTCGCTAGTGTCTCCCCCTCTCCTCTCCCACCTACTCTATGGTGTTCTCCGTCTCTCCTATCATCTCCAACTGCTTCTCTATTGACTATCCTGCTCTCCTCACTAAATATGGTAGGAAGAAGTTTAAAAAGGACATCCTGGTCTCCAACCCAGGCATCCCCATCGCTGACACCTACACCAGTGCCTCTTTCAAGGAAACTCTCACTGACATCCTCCGTGTTGTGCCTTCCCCAGATCTATGGACTCTTAATATGGTCGCTGTGCTCTCTTTCTCCTGTTCTCCCATTAATGGTGGCACCCGTTGGGATGCCCTCCTGACCTACCTCCATTCCTCTAAAGTGATCATTAATGTCTACTCTAACGGGACCATCTTGGTCCAAGGCCCTCAGTCCAACCTCCACCCCTTTGATAAACGCTTGCCGCGCCTTATCAACTTCCTTTATTCTCCTGCTGTCCACTCTCCCCTTTCCATGACTACCTTGCCTCCCCCTTCTGCCTCTTCCTTGGCTACCTTGCCTTCCCCTTCCCTCTATGCCCCCTCTCGGGCTCCTTCTACACCTCCGCAGGGCATACCTCTGATCTGTACCCCTCCCCGGAAGGCCTTCAAGGATGGCAACCTTCTCCATATTGCCACCCTAAACTCTTGCTCTGCTGTCAAACACTCCTCTGACATCTGCCGCCTTCTAGAGGAACTCGACCTCGACGTCCTCTGTCTCACCGAGACATGGTTCATGGCCAGCTCTGTCACAAGCTTTGATACGCTCCTACCCGATGGCTACAAGATCCTCTCCGCGCCCAGGTCCAACCGCTCTGGTGGGGGTGTAGCCCTGATCTTCCCCGAGTGGATTCCTGCCTCTGTCACTCCTACGCAGGCCTACTCCTCTTTTGAATGCCTCGTCTGCAGGCTCTCTCTCTCCCCTAGCCATTCCTTTACTGTGGCTACTATCTATCGGCCACCTGGTCAGATTTCCTCCTTCCTCTCCGAGTGGGCGGACCTCTCTTCCTCACTCCTGGCCTCAACCACTCAACTCCTCCTCCTTGGAGAATTCAGCATCCACCTGGATGCCTCCTGTCCTCCCTCTGGACTCTTTCACGACTTCTGCAACTCTCTCTCACTCACTCACTATTTCCCCCTCTGGCCCGACTCACTCTGCAGGGCACACTCTGGATGTTCTGATCTCCTCAGACCTCCCCCCCTTTGTTCCTCTCACCAATCCTCTCTGCTGGAGTGATCACATTCTCCTCTCCTCCCACCTTACCATCCCTATCCCTCAGGCCAAGCCACTTTTATCACTGCCACCCACCTTCTCGGGTCATCTGACCCATGAAGTGTGCGTCAGCTGAGGCTTTTGCGCCACCTTCTCACCCCCCCGCACCCCTTTGGCTGACTCCCACCCTGACACAGCCCTCTCCACACACTCCACTCTGCTATATCTGATACTATTGATATCCTGGCCCCTGTCATGAGAATCTGCCTAAAGCCCAAAGCCAAGTGCAACTCCTGGTACGACTCAGACCTAGTCACCGATAAACGCAAGTGCAGGGTGGCTTGGAGGAAATGGCATGCTTCATGTGCATCCTCTGACAAACTGGCCTGTCGCCTGCTGCAAAGGCAATACCGGCTCTCTGTCCTAACCAAGAAGAGAGCTCTTATCCAAGCCCGTATCTCTGCGGCATCTAACAACTTGTCTGAACTCTTAAAAATCTGCAAGGAACTGGCCAATCCTGCCGCAGTCTCTACCTCTCCTGTCCCTTACCAGGCCCTCTGCACGGCACTGGCTTCTCACTTCATCTCTAAAACCCAGGACACTGACATCCTGTCCTCACTCTCCTCCTACCTCCTCCCTCCCCCTACTTCCTGCGTTTCCTCTGGACCCTCTGCAGCCACCCCTCCTCCCTCCTTTTCTGTCTTTCCCCTGTTCTCCTCTGACTAGGTTTCTAGACAAGTTTGATCTATGAAAGTCTCATTGAAACAGGTTCACCCCTGCTCCTCCAAAACCATCAAGGACTACATCGACTCCCTGGCTCCTACCCTGGCTGATGTCTATAATCACTCCTTTGCCACTGGAGTCTTCCCATCCCTCCTGAAGCACTCCCTTGTCCACCCTCTTCTTAAGAAAGCCTCTGCCGACCCCTCCTGCCCGGCCAACTATCGCCCAATCTCCATCACTCCCTTCCTGGGCAAGCTCCTGGAGAAACTGGCCATCTCCCAGCTCAATCTCCACACCAAATCTGTTGGTTGTCTTCATGACATCAGTCTGGCTTCAGAGCTGCCACAGCACGGAAACTGCTCTCCTGAACATCCATGAAGACCTGCTCTCCAACCTTGACTCAAACACCTCCTGCGTCCTCATCTTGCTTGATCTCTCTTCCGCCTTTGACACCATCATTCATGCCATCCTGCTCAACTGTCTCCGTGATAACCTGGGTATCACTGGTCAGGCTCTGGTATGGCTGACTGACTTCTTCTCTGACCAACCTTCCCAGGTCCAGCTTCTCTACGCTATCTTTTTCTCTACCTGTGGTGTCCCCAAGGGGTCTAACCTCTCGCCTTGGCTGTTCAACCAATACCTGGCACTCCTTGCCCACCGCATCGCCACTCTCTGTCCCAACTTTCAGTGCTATGCGGACAACACAGCTCATTTTCAGGCTGCCCTCGCCATCCTCCTCTCCTTCCCTCATCTCTGTCTGCCATCCAGGAATGGTGTGCCGCCAATGATCTCTGCCTTAATGCCAGTAAAACTGAGATTCTCCTCTTCGGCACACCCGCTCCCTCCTTCCCTGTAGCTCTCTGGCCTGCCTCTCTTGGCCCTCTTCCTGCTCCCACCTGCAAGGCTAAAAACCTCTGGGTCATCTTCGACTCCACACTCTCCTTCTCTCCTCACATCTCAGACGTCTCTAAGAAGACACGCTACCAGCTGCACCTCCTCAGAGGTATTCTTCCCTTCCTCTCCTTCCTCCAGAAGCTCACCGTCTCCAGAGCACTGGTTCTCTCTAGGCTGGAATAATGCAAGAGCCTTTTCTAAATCTGCCTGCTTCTACTCTGCAACTTATCCAAAACAGGACTGCGAGACTTGCCTCAAGCCCAGGGATCGTATCTCTCCAGGACTGAAATCTCTGCACTGGCTCCCAGTGGCTGTGAGGATTAAGTTAAAAACTCTCTGCATCGTCCACAAGGCCTTCTGGGGCCTGGGTCCTTGTTAGGGAGAATTCTCATTCTATGGCTAATTTCCCTTACCTATAGACTCCCCCAGCAGCTTTGCTGGATTTGAAGGGTTTGTTTTTTTCTCCTGCTAAGAGTGAGACTCTTTTTCCCACTCTTAGACATTTTTGCTATTTTTGTTCCAGGCTATTTTTGTGTTTAATGTCTATGGGGATTTTCTCACCCCCATAGGAACCATCTTTATTCACATGTGTTTCACAGCACCCACCGTGCAGTGACACAGGGGTGTTGTAGCGACTCCCAAACAGACTCCATACCCTGGGACTGACTACTGTCTCCCAGAGCATGTAAAGTCCCCATTGACTTTACTGGTCAATTTATATGAACTTAACCAGTACAACCCATCTTACTATGGAGGTACTGGAAGGGGTTAATAGTTCATTTTCAAGAGGGTACCGTACAGTCCCTCTCTCTAAAGTTTCTGGCTAGTGGCAGTGGTTACTACCATAAATATTCGACCGCAAATATTTTCCTATGGGATTTTCCCATTGTTCGAGGCTACAACATTTTCTGACAGCCACTAACATACCACCGGTTTATTTTTATACTAACTTTACTCCGGTAGGTTTTATTTGCCAGAACTTTAATATAAATTCTTTCTCGTGTCTTTCTTTAAACTCCTAACCCAGGTCGGGTATCCTTTGTTCGTCCTTTTGGCTGGCTTCTGCTAAGAAGCCCTCCTTTCAGCGCCTCAGCAACCCATGTTGCACTCTATCCTAATAGACTGGAGGGTCTCCTGCCAAGGATGACCACTCCACTGAGTGAATGACAGCTAGGCTGTATGAATGGGGCTCTTTTTGCATAAAAGCAGGGTCCTGAAGACTGGAAGAGCAAGACGTCGCCACTGGAACTAAGAAGCCGAAGAGGAGAGAAGCCAAAGACATCTGCAACTGAACCACCGGTGAAGCCCTGCTGCAGCGTCTCACCACTTTTCTCCACACGACGAGAGAAGATCTTCATCTGCAAGAGCCTTCTTCCCTTGAGCTGGTGGGGCCAACCAGTTTGCCAATTGCCTTCTAGACCTGCCTTGGTCGAATCACCAGTACCCCGTACTCTGAGGCCGGATAGCCAGGCACCAGTCCACCCGGACCGCGATTTAAAGGAGCGTACCTTTTATTCGTAGGGCAACACCGCGGCTGGTTTCATCCCTGGGTAGTGCAGTAACTCGAACCTTCCACCACGACGAGAGCCTCTCTTCCTCTGCTGGATCCCCCGAACTGCAGGAACTACCAGGAACAACCGCCACCGCAGGAGCCACTTCTTCATTTTAAAAGTACATTGTTCCGCCAGGCCACCCTTTCTTCGCGGTAGCACTAAAGGTGTTTTAAATCCTTTACCTACCTGTTGGGTTGGCCACCCCTCTCTCTTTACATTGTCTTCTACCTTCTGCATCCACCTTTTCAAAATCGTTAACCAAAGACTTGACTGCAGCTACGGGAACATTTTGCTCCTGGGCCCTTGCCCTGTACCACTGACTCTGGCACAGGCCTACTGACTCTGGCTACATTTGTTAAAACTGCCTTCTTTAGATTGATTCTCACCGAGAACTGTGTTGGTGCACCTACTTCTTATAACTACCCTTTTCTTCCTTTTCTAAACCTTGAGAAATGCCATTTTGCTCAGTTTTCATTTAAGTATTTCCTATACTGATGCACGGTCTTGCTTAAAAATTGGTTCACAAACTTATGGGAAGTGTTGCTAGGGTGTGTAAGAAGTTATTTCTACATAACATGTGCTTTCCCTCCCTTATGAGAAATTGCAGAGTACTCCTTGTGTGTAGTTTTCACTGTGCCGTTTCACTCTGGTTCACTTGGTCTACAATTTAACTAGGGAGTGTGTATATTTTACTTCGATTTACTTTAACTTGCTTGATGACTGTGATAAATATGTTTTACTACATACATTACTTTTTAATGCAAAGCTTTGGTCAGTGTTTCCATGTGCCATAGCATAGTAGGCCTATTGTGCAAACCCTGAATACTGCTCATCTCCCTCTTGAGATAAGTATGACTGCTCAGCCACAGCTACCAACTAAATCTTTGTGGTACAGACTGATACCAAAGGGGATTTATTGCTCTCACCTGTAGTCCTAATCTTCTGTAGTGCTCCCTAAGGGAACTGCACAGGATTCTGCCTAACAGTCCTCAATACCTTCAGCTCTCTCTTCCTAAATATCTTCCTTCCCGAGCTCTTCGCTCATCCGCCTCCAACTCCCTCAGGTTCAGTCGCTTCTCCAAGCAACGAGTTGGTGGTAGATCTCCTTCGGCTGGTGCCTCCCTCTGGAACACCTCCCACCCCCCTTTAAACTTGAGGCGAACCATCTCCGGTTTCAGAAGCACCTCAGAACTTTTCTCTTTGCTTCTGCCTTTTCTCCTCCTCTCCTCTGCTGACCTCCCGGCTGAAACCTGAACTACACTGGCTTCCTTGACACCCTCTGATCTCGGGCCCAGGTCCCTCCCCTGCCAGCGTCTCACACCTACACTGCCCCCCTGGTAAACCCTGCACTTGGGATCCGTTTCTGTATTCCTACAATCCTCCTACCAGCCCCTGACACCGGATGTCCGCACTTCCCTTGCACTTGCCACTTCCGTAGGCGATTTATAAATGCCGTATCATATCATATATAATATAATAACGAAGAGGTTTCTAAACACGGACCTGGGATTCGTACTTGTGATGCTCTGCGTCGTCTTGCTTCCAAGACAAGCATGTTGCCACTGAGCTATACTACCGGTGTTAGTTGCCTAGAACTGGGGGTTGCTCTGGAAATTCTCTGGTCGTAAAAGCACTTTTTGGCATTTAAAAAAATTGCTTTGGTGTGCGCTTTAGCTGCTATAGAGTAAGTATTTTTGTCTTCAATGAAGTATGTTTTTTTTCCATTGTTTTAGGGCTTTGGTCATGTTATTTTTCAGGGTATGGATATAAGTAGAATACCATTTTTTATTAGGCTGGATTCTCGACAAGTGTGATTTCATCGGGGCCAAGCGATTGACGCCATTCTCAAGAGTGTTGGAATATGCCGCAGCCAGCACATTGGAAGTTTTCAAGTTTGGTAGGTTGTTGATCATAGTTGAAATAAAAGGACACATAGCAGCAGGGGTCAGTTTACGAAGATTCCTGTAGGAAATCGAACCCTTTTCTGGTCTATTTTTGAGATAAATGGGTGTCAAAAGATTCCATTCCAAAAGATAGTGATCAGACCAGGGACAAGGATTGCAGCCTAAATTGTCTAGAGCGAGGTTCTGAGTGAGAACCCAATCCAGTATCCTTCCTTTGTCATGGCTAGGTGATGTAATATGCTGAACAAAACTCATGTTAAGTAGTGTAGTTTTAACTAATAGGGATTGGGTGTCTGACTCGTCCGCGTAACCGAGATTAAAATTTATCAGGATGAGAATTCTCGATTTTAGTTTGAGACTAGTTAGTATCAGGTTGCATAGATTGAGCAGGAAAATCAGGCATACTGTAAGGTCTGTAGATGAGAAAGATGTGCAGTGTCGCATTGGGATTCATTTAAAGCTCTGCCCATATTACTTCACAGTCTGATACAGCGATATTCTCTACTTTCCCAGATCTGCAAGGATATGCCATAAATCAAAGCCACACCTCCGCCTTTCCCGTTCAATCTATCGAGTTTTTCCTTCGGACACTGCAAGCATCAATGCGGGACAAGAGGCATTGTGCAGCCAGGATTCCGTAATTGCACACAAATCAACTTTGTGCGTACCGATATGGTCGTGTACCTCGGTGGAATGTTTAATGAGTGACCTTGTATTAAGTAGCATACATTTTAACTTTCTACCATACTCCGCTGCAGGAGATTTTTTCCTGAATAAGGTACCCGTGCAGGCAGTGTCCTGGGTTATCGGGTTAGCGACTGAGGTATGAGCACAGACTGTCCTCATGGTTGTTACCCACTTCCTCCAGAACCATTCCCACATTAGCCGATAATGCTGGCTCCGCTGAGGTGTCAGCATAGTCTGGAGGCATCTGTGGTGTATTTACTTGCAGTAATCGGTCCGGAGCTAGGTTAATGCCCCCGAGCAAATCCTGTTAATTGCCACATCCTGTAGCATGGTTAGTGAAGGGTGGAATAAGAGGATAAGTAGCTGTGAGCATGGGGGAGGGAGGGGAGATATATTTTGACTACCAATTATGCAGCTAAATCATTGGAGCTTGTGCCCCCGGCTGAATGTCTTGCAAAATGACCTGTCCTGCAGGCATCAAGCCCCTTCTTAGTTATTTCTGGAGAATATCTGCCACAGTGCTACTTCGACAAGGAGAGGCATGGGCAGACACAATGTATTTCGCGATAGCGAGATGCCAATATGCCGCGACACGTCACAAACCGACTTCGCTGATGCCCCGGCGGTGGGAATATGAACTACAGAAGGTATGGGTAATGTGGTTCAAATAGGCTGATGTGGAACTAGCAATAAAAGAGGAAGTGCTCGAGAAGTAAAAGGGCACTCGTTCCACAAAGCAAGGTAAATGGTCGATTACTTTCTACTGCAATACGTTTTCAGTGAAAAATAGCATAGTTTAGGAGATTCAAATCCAAGTGCTCCAATACTCATGACAGGAAAAATACTAGGATTACGTTTTTTGGAAGATTACACACACATTTTGCCAAAATACTTAGTATTCAGTTCTTGAAAATCACACACACAAATTATAAATGACATTCTCACGAACTCACAAAGCAGCGTGTAGTGCTATTGTCCGAGGGAGCACTTCCTAATGTGCTCCAAGAGAATTAGCCAATCAGTTCACAAGAAACATGCACGCAAACCAAAGAAACAAAACTACTTCTGACCCGCCACACAACCCTTCTCTCATTCCGAGTGCGGTACCAGCCCTATCGCACTCTTCTAGAGAAGCCAACGGACCTCCTCAAAGAGGATGGGATCCGGAGGCAAGGTGCTGGTGTAAGGGCTGTAGTTCGGAGGATGCTTCATGAAAGTGAGACAGTAATGCTGTTGAATGACCTGTAAGGCCCAAGCATTGGACGTGGTGAATGAGGCAAGGGTTGTGTGGCGGGTCAGAAGTCGTTTGTTTCTTTGCATTTTCAAGAACTGCCTCCCCCCACAGGTGAACTGTGGCGGAAATACTAACGGAGGTTTCGCTCCATGCGGTACTGAGGGGATGGTGGTTGCAGCCACGCCCCTCTGGGTGCACTTTTACCTCTGCCTATCAGGAAGTGCCTACCCTGTAGTCTTCCCGGGGGGCCTGGCCTCTACCCCACAGGGCATAGGAGCCTCAGGGGCGAAAAGCCCAGCCTCTAGAATAAGATGTGGAGGGCTAGTGCACAGCTAGGCCAAGCGACTTTGCCAGGGTCACAATGCCTAAAATATCTGGAGGGCGTCATCAGCTTTCGCCCAAAACAGGGTTTGGCCATCAAAAAGCAAGTTTAACCTGGACATCATGCACAAAGCCACACGTCCTCATCCAAGAGTAGCACCTAAGCACTGCACTTGAGGACATGGACCTGCCCACACAGTCAGCTGTTCTCCAGTCCCTACTGCAGAATCTGGCGAGAAGCTTCATGCCATCTGTTACCATAGACAGGAAGCCGTCCCTCATGTCGCCTTCAGGGATATACTCAGCTACATTTGCTACAGCGGACCACAGGCCGAAAGAATTTTACCATTATGCAAAAAGTGCTTAATGCAGAAAAGGCGAGGCTGCCCGACGCAAGCATCTTCTTCCCCCAAGCGTCTAGTCTAATTTTCCCAGTAAGGTTGGAAAGGTAGAAGACTTCACATTTGCCATCGCGGCCTGCTAAACCGAGCTCTCTAGGAAGGAACGGTTAGAAGAGGCACAGCAATGCTTACTTGCCAGCTCCCTGTTAACCGCAGATACGGAAGCGTGCTTCTCCCGTACCAACATATGTTAATTTGAGTAGGCATGGGGGCCTCTACTGTCACATTAAAGGGTAGTAGCGTTTATTTCAAATGAATTAGTGTTTATTTGAAGTAAATGTTTGGCCTGGATGGAGCAGAGAGTCCCAGGGTATCTGACACCTTCGCCATCAGTCTCCCTCTTCTCTGGTGAACAAAGGTTCAAAGCTGAAGGGTATCTGGTCCTCTTCCTGATCATTGATGTCACACATCTTAGACAATTAGGGTATAAGAGGAAGAGGAAAGTATTCCTGAGGTTCTTCAGTGCCCATGGCAACGTCGAGGACGAAGTCGGGAACGGAGACAAGATCTCAACGCCCAAAGAGGCATGGCCAAGACGTGGGAAGAACTCCCACCGACCCCTCCAAGGCTGGATTGACACGCCCCCACAATCCTGCGTGTCGTGCTCCTCGCCCAAGCAGGTTAAACAAATCTGGTGCTGATACAAAATCGACATCTGCCGTTCGCGCACAGTCTGCCCCCCTGAGGCCTTTGCAGAGTTGTGCATGGTGACACATTCGAACATTCATACGGGGGGGTTCCTGAAGGGAACAGTGTGCGCAGTATAAACGAGGTCATGGGCTGCGTCACCTCAGTATATTGGCACAAATGTCATTACAAGTAGAGGCATTGTAATGACCCCCCCTGCGCCCCTAGTGGCTATTGCCGCCCTATAATAAATATATTCAAGGGTGCGGGTGTGGTGCTTACTGAAGGTTTCCCTCAGCGTTGCTGCTCCAGACTTGGCCCCTCCCGCCTGCTCACCGGATCATCAAAATCCACTGGGCTGCCCGCAAGGGTGAAGCCCATGGGAGTTAATGGCACTTACTGAAGGTTTCCCGCAGTGTTACTGATCCAGACTGGTCCCCCACCCTTCCCCCATCTCCCCAGATTATCAAAACCTGCTGTTCTACCCGTGAGGCAGAAGCCCAGGCGAGTCCAGGGCACAGGTGTTTTAGGCTGCTGGGGGTTCGAGCAGCTGTAAATTGGACTTTGGTCTTCTTCCCGGACCTGACTCGGTGCCAACTTTTATGGAATGTACTCTCGACTCAGACTCAGCTTGTTTTTTTGAATTGCCGGTAATTCACTCTTTGGTGGATGTTTGGGGTTGCCTTGGTCACCCAATCAAGTAGCAGCCTGTTCATTGTGGCCGCATAATTGTAAAATCGAATAAAAACACTTTGATGGGAAATATTAAGAACAAGTAGAATGAACGTATTAGGGGACTAGGTGATTAGCGGGCAGGGTGGCTCGGACAAAGCGCTCCGTGAGCCATCAGGCGTTCCCCCCCCCTTATCCACCTACCCACTTAGTCCATATCCCTGCAAGTGAGGGCTTGCAACAAGCGTTGACCCCTACTGGAGGCATGTGTGTGGGAGTCTGCCTTCAAAAATGCGATTCACTAAGCTGCTAACTTTTCCTCTCGGCTGTGAGGGTTTTAACTTTGACTCAACTTTGAGTCCCAAGCCTTGTTTTTATTTATCACCTACAATGTATTCGTCCCAATGTCGAAGCACAAAGCGATTAAATCCCCCTCCGCCAATGAGCCTACCCCTATATGACATTGAGCCAAACAATCTTGCCACGAAAGGCATTGGTGTGGAACGGGCAAAGCACAAGAGGGACAGAAACGTTCCCATCAAACAAGGAACTATGTGGCGATGGACAATGTGATGTTGGAAAGTATTAGCACTTCACCAATAGGCAAAAGGATTGTTCCTCTCATCTTTTTTAAAAAGCCACTGACTCATGCTGAAATGTGGGAGAAAGGAACTGTGCTTTAAATGCTGTAAATGTTCCACGTCCCGCTACCTCTGTTGTTGGAGGTGGGCAAGATCCTGCTGGGTTATGAGTTACCAACCACCTCCTGCCCCCCGCCAACCCGTGCAGAGCTAGGGTAGAGTTAGGTTGTACCTATTGAGTGTAATCTATTATCTGGTGCTGGTGACACTATGACTTGTAAGGGAATAGTTTCTTACCTGTAACTCCATTTCTCCAGCATTGGTATCTTTCATGGATTCACATGCTTAGAATATTCCCCGTCGTCAGGCTGGGAGTCCCCGGTACATTATATAGACCCTTTCCCGTAGGAAAACTTTTTCGACGCTTATGCGTCCTATCCACCTCGTTTTGTATCATGCGTGCCCGCACCGTCAGGACGTCATGATATAAATACAAGACCCGCCCCCGCGCTCCCTCAGATTTCGGCCCCCAAAGTAGTGGAGGAACCGGTTTGCATGTTCAGGGGAGGCAGGTGGGCGCATGTGAATCCATGAAAGATACCAATGCTGGAGAAATGGAGTTACAGGTAAGAAACTATTCCCTTCTCCAGCATTGGATCTTTCATGGATTCACATGCTTAGAATAGATTACATAGCAGTACCACCCCCAAGGAGGAGGCGTGCATGCAAACCCATATACTTTCTTCGCAGAGCCCGTTCCCTATGATCATGTATACATCAGTAATCGTTACCATAGGAAAACGAACCACATACAGTCATAAATTCCACAGGATGCAACCCCTCAGCCGGGGCTTACCTTATTGGAATAGGTGTCGAAGCACCGCCTGTCCCATCCGGGTATCTTCGGCATGTTGCTGCGACAGGCAGTAATGGCGGGTAAAGGTGTGTGTAGCCGCCCAGGTAGCCGCCATGCAGATGTCCCCCAGAGGGACTCCGGCCCACAGTGCCGTCGACGATGCCGCTGCTCTAGTTGAATGAGCTCTTGGCCGTCGTAGAAGAGGCTTCCCTGCCCTGGAATGGCAGTACAAAATGGTAGATGACACCCATCTTGACAGCCCTTGCTTCGAAATGGCTTTTCCTCTAGCACCCAAACCATAGGCCACGAACAGCTGTCTCGTTTCTCTGAACTGTTGCGTACGATGAAGATAAAACTTGAGAGCCCTTTTTACATCCAATGTGTGTAGCATGTGCTCCGCTCCCGAGCATGGCTCCGGAAAAAACGTAGGCAACACAATAGAGTAGTGTTTATGGAACACCGAAGGAGCTTTTGGTATGAACTGTGGGTTGGTGGCTAGGACTAACTTGTTCTTGAAAAATCGTAAGTATGGTGGGTCTACCATTAGAGCCTGAACTTCTGAAATACGTCGGGCTGAAGTGATGGCCACCAGGAAGGCCAATTTCCACGACAAAAACTTTAGAGACGATGATGACATTGGCTCAAAAGGAGGCTTCATAAGGGATGTTAAGACCAGATTGAGGCTCCACTCCGGCGGAAATTTCTTCTCTGGAGGGAAACTCCGAAAGAGGCCTTTAAGGAAGTGCTTAATCAGGCGGTCGCTGAACAATGGTGCCGAATGCCGTTGACGAGTAAACCTGGAAATGGCTGCTAGGTGTACTTTTATCGACGATACCGACAGGCCCTTTTGAGCTAAGAACAGCAAGCATGGAAGGAGCTGTTCCGGCTTAATCGATTGCGGGGCCAAACCTGGTTGATCCTCACACCATTGACAGAAACTTTTCCATTTGTACGCGTAAGAGGCGTTTGTGGAAGGTGCTCTTGCCGCTTGCAGGATACGCCGACAGTCCTCCGGAATCTTTAGCCGACCAAATTCGGCGAAGTCAGGAGCCAGGCCGTCAACTTGAGGCTGTCTGGGTCGTGATGCCAAACGACACACTCCTGTCGAGATCGAAGGTCGGGGGTCTTCTGGAATCTCATCGGTTCCGCCACCGCTAGGTGTAGCAGGTCTGAAAACCACACCTGTCTGGCCCAGTACGGGGCCACCAGAATTACCCGACATGGGTACCTGAGGATCCATTGCAACGTCCTCCGGACAAGGGGAAATGGAGGGAATGCGTACAGGAATTTGTTCGTCCATGGGAAGGAGAACGCATCCCCCAGTGAGCCCTGCTGAGGCCATCTGCTTGCGTACTGATGGCATTTCCTGTTCTTCGTCGCAAACAAGTCTATGGAAGGGTGTCCCCATTTCTTGAAGACTTGTTGTAGTTGTTGGTCGTTCAGCACCCATTCGTGAACTTCGTTCATTTCTCTGCTGAGGGCATCGGCTTCCACGTTTCTCACGCCTGGTAGGTGGAACGCTAAGATTTGAATGTTGTGTTGCAGGGCCCAATGCCAGATTTTCTGTGCCTCCGTCGATAGGGACCTGGAACGTGTCCCTCCTTGTTTTCTCAAGTAGAACATCGTAGTGGTGTTGTCCGTCATGACACGCACCACCGAGTCCCTCAGTTGAGGAAGAAAAGATTTCAGAGCCCATCGCACTGCTCTCAGTTCTAGCAGGTTGATATGCAGGGAGGACTCCTGCAACGACCACTGGCCTTGTACCTGTAACGTATCCAGATGAGCTCCCCATCCGCTCAGCGATGCATCCGTCACCACCGTCTTTTGGAACTCTGGTTCCAGTAGAGGCATTCCTTTCGTTAGATGAGTAGACACTCTCCACCAGCAGAGTGCTTGAATTAGTTGTTCGTCGACGACCAGTCTGTCGGACCAGCGACCTCGGCTCTGCGCCCAACGGTCCGCTAGAAATTCCTGGCAAGGTCTCAAACAGACGGCAGTTGTTTATCAACGGAATGCAGGACGACATGGTCCCTAGCAGGGACATGTACTTGCGCACTGAAACCTTGGTACCGCCTCTCCATTCCGACGCCTTGCTTTGAAGTTTCTGAATTCTTTCGCTGGATGGTCTCACCAGGCTTGTGTGTGTATGAAACTCCGCTCCTAGAAAGGCCAAGGTCCTCGAAGGCTCTATGGAGGACTTGTTGAAGTTTATTGCGAAGCCCAGTTCCTGTAAGAGGGACATTGTGGCTCGTAGACTGTCTCGTGTTTGTTCCTTGGACGAACCTCTGACCAGCCAGTCGTCCAGATATGGATAGACATGGTGACCATCCGTCCTTAAATGGGCCGCTATAGGGGCCAAGCACTTGGTGAACGTCCTGGGGGAGGACTTCAGCCCGAACGGGAGGACCTTGAACTGAAAATGCTTTCTCCCGACGACGAATCTTAAATATCTCCTGTGTCGTGGGCGTATTGGGATGTGAAAATAAGCATCTTGAAGGTCTAGTGATGATAGATAATCCATGGGTTGCACCGACCTGATAACCTCTTGGAGCTTTAGCATTTTGAATTTTAGGCTCTTTAGCCACTTGTTGAGTACCCTCAGGTCGAGAATGGGCCTCCATTTGCCGTTTGGCTTCTTGACAACAAAGAACCTGGAATAAACTCCTTGTCCTTCCTGTGCCACAGGAACTTTCTCTACCGCCCCTTTTCGCAACATATCGCCGCCTCTTGTCGTAGGATTCGGGGGTGGGGCTGTGTCGAGAATAAAGGAGGAAGACGCGGAGGCTTGTCTTTGAATTGTAGCGCATGACCCATGCGAATCGTGTCTAGAACCCATCGATCTGTGGTGATGCATTTCCATCGGTCGAAGTGATGAGAGACTCGACCCCCCAGGACGTTCCGAAGGCCGTCATTGGTTGCTGGTTTGCTTGTTCTTCGTTGACGACGGACCCGAGCCTCGCCGCCTGGAGGCTTGATAGTCCCTGCTTCTACGTGCCGACTGCGATGCTCGTCTGAACCCTTGTGAAGAGTACGAGGGCCTGTTAAATCCACGGTCCCTCGAGGCTCCAAAGCGGGAGCTTCCAGAAGCACCCCTGAAGGGGCGAAAAGAGCGAAAGTGTCTACCCGTTTGAAGGGCGCCGAGGGACCTAGCAGTATCCGTTTCTTCTTTCATCCCTTTCAACGCTTCATCAACCTTTTCGCCAAACAGGTGTTCCCCTTCGCATGGCATGTCAAGGACTTTGTAATGGACTTCAGGACGGAAAGTAGTACATTTGAGCCACGCTTGTCGACGAAGCACTACTCCATGGTTGATTTGTTTGAAGCCAGACTCTGCTAGGTCAACTGCGATATTAATAGCGTGGTTCGAGGCCTCTTCGCCATCCCGCACCAGTAACATAGCTGCTTTCCGGTGTTCGTCTGGCAGGTGTTCTAGGATAGGGGCTAGTTTGTGCCACATTTCTCTATCATATCGTGACACGATCGCTAAGGAATTGGCTGCTCTTACTGTCGTCGCTCCGACCAGAGCACCTTCTTTCCAAAGGCGTCCTGCCTCCTAGCCTCGCTTTCCGGTGGCGTTGAACATTTTTGCTGGACCCTGGCCTTCCTAGCCGCTGCCACCACCGATTCAGACAGAGGCTGTGATGTTAGACATTTTGGAGTGGACTCCGGAGCTTTAAACTTTTTCTCGATCCGTCCCTTTATGGCTGGCTCCGAGAACGGATGGCGCATCGTCTTGAGACCTTCTTGCCACACGTGGTCCAAGATTGGGATGGCAAATACCGATTTTCTCCTTTGACCCATATGGTCAAAAAGGAAACAGTCTTTCTTCTGCTCCTCAGGAATCAAGCCGAACTCGGAACAAGCTTTTCCCATCATTGCATGGAAGGCTCCCACATCATCTGGGGGAGATGGCGGTGTCTGGCTCCTCGTAGACTCTAACTCTACATCCGAATTCCATGTTGGGTCCCTCGACGGTGACAGGGAGATGTCTGACCCCGAGTTACCCAGTATAGAGTCGGACTCCGACAACTCACCCTCCTCCTGAGCTCGAGGACGATCTTTTACCGCCTGGGGAGCCGATGGGTGTTTAGTCGACGAGCGAGCCGTACAAGTTTGCTCGTCGACGGAAGGTACAGACAAAAGTGACAATGACGTCCCAGGTTGAGGGAACTGCGTATCGAGCCGCTGCAGTAGCTTCTGAAGAGTATTAAGCACATCCAGAGACAAAACCGTCTGGGGGGTCAGTAACGTGGATGATATAGGTACCATACCCCCGCTCGCACTCGTCGTCATCGCCGACGTGGAAGGCCGTAAGCCTAAATCCGATGGCTGCAGAATCGTCTCACCTTCTCCTTCCGCCGAGCAGGCCGTGTCTGGCTGCAGTAAGACCTCAGGGGGGATCGGGTCATAGACCTCTGGCAGCCAAGCCATAGACTGAGTCTCCGTCGACGAAGGAATCCCAACCGCTGCTGCCTGAGCGGTAATAGGCATCGTCAATGACACCGAGGTCGACGAGCAAGTCGTCGTCGTCGAGCCCTTAGACTTCGTCGTCGATTTCGATGCCGACTTCCCGGCTGAAGCATCTCGACTCATGGAAGACCTGGGACGGTCCCCTGAGGAGGATTTTGACAGCGCCAGCCTCTCCGTTTTAGATGATGAGGAGGAGGAGGGCTTTTTATGTGATGAGGAAGATCCAGCATGTTTCCCCTTATGCTTGTCCTCAGCACGAATTTCCGCTGGCCGTACCTTTTTCGATGGAGGCTCCGACTTGCTCCTGGAGGCCGTGGAGCCAACTTCCGAAGCCGGGTAGGCACCCGCTCCGTCAGTAAGCCAGTCGACCAGCCTTCTTTTACGGTCCTTAAGGGTTTTTTGGGAGAAACCCTGGCATATCTCACATGTATCCGCCGTGTGGTGCGGGTGGAGACAATAGATACAGTCCATGTGGCCGTCTCCTTCATAAACTTTTTTGAGGCCACATGTTGCACACGGGCGAAATAACGCTTTTCCAGACATAATTCTCCAGAATTTGAACTTCGCCGAAGCGAAACAGAAAAAACAACCTAGTTTTCACTAGTAGTAAACACGAGGATCCCACTACTTTGAAAGACGGTTGAAATCTGAGGGAGCGCGGGGGCGGGTCTTGTATTTATATCATGACGTCCTGACGGTGCGGGCACGCATGATACAAAACGAGGTGGATAGGACGCATAAGCGTCGAAAAAGTTTTCCTACGGGAAAGGGTCTATATAATGTACCGGGGATTCCCAGCCTGACGACGGGGAATATTCTAAGCATGTGAATCCATGAAAGATCCAATGCTGTAGAATTTAGATAGTGGAATAGAACATCTTCCGTCTTATGACGTTAACAGAAAAGAGGGCCCATAATCAATAATGGTCCCCCTGTCAAATAGGTTTTCTCCCCTGAACTCGCTGGGGGAACCAAGACCAACAATGGAACAGACAGCACGTAGGGAGAGGAGGGACCCAAACATCCCGATGCTCCTTCTGGCACCCCGAATGAACCCTGGAGTAGGAGTGGGTCCTGGGGGGTGGAAGCCCACAGAAAGGTGATCACGAGGTCTGTAGGAACCCAGGTGGATAGCAGGTGTCGGGATATGACTCTGGAGGGGTTCCATCCAGTAGGGCGAACATGTTGGGGAGAATTCTCATTTATGGCTAATTTCCCTCACCCAGCGAGTCCCCTCAGCAGCTTTGCTGGATTTCAGGAGTTTCTTTTTTCCACCTGTTAAGAGTTTGAGCCCTTTTTCGCACTCTTACACATGTTTTGCCATGTGTATTTCTACTGTTTGTGTGATCTTGGGCTCTGGAGCTAGACCACTCCATGAGCCCCACTTTATGCGTTACACAGCACCTTCTGTGCAGTGACACAGGGTTGTCTTAGAGACTTCCCTTTGACTCCATTTTTCTGGGCTGACTATTGTCCCCCAGAAACAGGTAACAGTTGCCCTTTACTTTATGTAGTCCTTTTAAACTACAGCCCCAGTACACCCCATCTTCCATGGAGTATTGGAACGGTTTAGTTCCTATCCCTTTTTGTCTGTACCTCTCTGAGCTTTATTTTTCTCTCTTAACACTAAGACCTGGCTGGTGGCAGTGGTATCTACCCTAACTTTTCTACCGCGATTATACTATATAAACGTACTGTTTTAGGCTATTATATTAGCTTTGAACTTAAACCCGCTTGACCAGATACTTTTTATTTCGGCTCCGGTCGGGTTTAATAGCCATTTCTTTTTGTTAAAGTCCTTCTTGTGTTTTACTTTGCGCGGCAAACCAGGTTTGCCTCCTTTGTTCGCCGACCTTTGGCAGGCTTCTGTCAGGAAGCCCTCCTTTGGCAACTGGGTGTCTAGGTGGGCTGAATGTGAGGGAGGGGTGTAGTCACCCACTGCATAGGGTATCCTTGGAGACCCAAGTCGCACTTTGTCTTGATTGAGTGAGGTGGTTGTCCGGGCCGGACAACACCCCTGCTGAGTGATTGACAGCCAGGCTGTGTGAATGGGGGATTTTGGCATAAAAGGCAGGACTCTTGAGCTGGAAGTCAGAGTCGCCACTGGAACTGCAAAGAACCGAAGAGAAGCGGAGAAGACGACAGCTGCTGCAACTCCCGAGTCCCGGTGAAGCCCTGCTGCAGTCCTGAGCCATCCATCCTTCAACGACAAGAGAAGATCCAGTCCGCAGTCTTCTTCCCTTGAGCCTGGTGGGATCAATCAGCTCAACTTCCACAGGCAGAGGATCCATTTCTTGGTCGAAATCCTTGCACACAGCTGTAGTGGTCCGGATAGCCATCTGAAGAGCCTCTCCTGTTTTAAAGGAGCACACCTTTTATTCACTGTTGCTTTTGCTGCTGCTAGCTTCATCCCTGGGTAGTGCAGATCGCTCAAGACGTTGTCCTTGTCCCCATGACTGAAGCTTCAGGAACCATGAGTCCGTGAGTCTGCAGGAACTACCAGGAACAACTGCCGTGGCAACAGCTCTTCTTCATACAAATAAGGTACTGTGTCCGACTTGGAGGAACTAGGGTGAACCCTTTTCTCCTCATCAAAGGCTTGACCTTCGCTTCCTTCCCTCTTATAACTTTTGCTTCCCTTTTGACAATATCCAATTGTGAACTGTTCTAACCTTGTGATCCTCGACAACAGGACCCCTGTCCCATTGCCACTCGCGCAGGCCTATTGACTTTTATCTACGTTTTAGAAAGTCTCGTGATTCGATCTGCCTTGACAAAAGTATTGCCTATGATTTTTATCCCCAAATCTCTTGTGTTAATTCATGTGCTAAGTGTGTTTGACTACGCTAACATTTCTGTTCGCTGGAACGCTTCTCTTTCGTAAAACCGAACTGTTATTACTGTCAAAAAGTGATTGCGTGATAACCCCCCGGTAACGTCTTTGTTTGCCAATACCGGTCTGTCAAATCCAAAGTTACTTACCTGGAATTGTTCTGCACTAGGGGAATTGGTTGTCTGTAGTGTATTTTGAAGTGTGGTTTTAATTTAATAGAAGTGAAGTGTTTTGTGAACAGATGGTCTAAAAATAAATGTACTTTTACTTTTTAACCAAAAACCTTGAGTCAGTGTTTGGTTGAGTCACAGTAATTGTAGTTCTTTCTGTAATCTCTACTACTGCTCATTTGCTCTAGAGATGGGTCTGGCTGCTCCGCTACTGATACCACTCTAGCTGTGTAGTACAGGCTTGTACCAAAGGTGACATTGTACTACCACCTGTAGTCTTAATCTTGTGTAGTGGTCCCTAAGGGCACTGCCCAGGATTCCGCCTAATGGAACATTTCCCCTCCCCTCCCGGCCATGCATGCAATTGTGAGGAGGTTGCAAAACTTACACATAGCGTGAAGAGGGCCAATGTGGCCCTGGGATCAGTGGTAAATTAATAGTTACTCACCGTAGTGACCAAAGTACTCCTAGTCCTCTTTCCTCCATACAGCATGGGCATGCCTCGCTAGGGACAGGAGACAACCTTTTTTTACCAGAAAAAATCTTATTCCACTTTAAATTTGGAGTCAGGAGCGGGCCTGGGAGCATGCGCTCCCCTGCCTCCGCCCACTGGTGCCACTCCTCAGTCCCCATTGATGCGTCGACAATATTTAACATTGCCTAATGATACCAGTATTATTAGGGGGGAGGATGGTGGGACGTATGGAGGAAAGGGGACTATGGACCAAGTACGTTAGTCACTACGGTGAGCAACCATTAATTACTCTTACCCCTTCCCCTTTCCCCCATACGGCATGGGCGATTGCAACTGAATGTAGCCCCAGGGTGGAGAGGAGACCCTCCTTAAGGGAACAAGTTCCTTAGAACCACCTGCCCGAAAACCGCATCAGATTTAGAGCCGGCGTCCAAACAGTAGTGCTTACAGAAAGCCGAAGGGGTGGCCCAGGTGGCTGCCCTGCTGATGACCTGCCACAGGACCTGCCACTGGAATGCGACGGCCGTGGCCTTGGCTCTGACAGTGTGGGTGTGCATGTTAGCTGGAAGTGGTTTGTGCTGCCCCTCATAGGCCTCTTTGATGGCGGAAACCATCCACCTTGCAGGCCGGCGGGATGGCAGGTGATATTGACGGGGTAGCGGTCGGCTGCTGAGGCCGGTGCGTACTTTGTCTAGCTGTTTGCGGGGTAAACTTGCCCTGCGCTGCTGATTGATAAGCTGTAGGCCACGTACCTGGTTGACACCAATCCCACCTTGTAACTCGTTCTCCCACCTGCTCTGTTCCTCGGGGCGGCATCGGACGAGCAGTCATCTGGTCGAGCTGCATTCTGCTTGCCCAAGTTGTGGTGCTTGGCTCTCTGGGCCTGCCTCATCCAGGACTCTTGGCGATAGCGCATGAGACCTACCCTGCACCTCAGGCTGGGGCCTAGTAGGCGTGTCGTCCTCGGCAGAGTTGCCGGTAGTGCTGCATGCAGGCGCCCCCTAGGACATGTTGCCTGTACAAGGGTATAGGCCCTCGGGTGTACACCCGGTAAAAGAACCTTTGCGGTCCCTCAGCTCTGTCTCTGGAAGGATCTACAGACCCCTCGGCCTGGCAGCCAGTAGCTGAATTGGCCTCGGTATCCGTGCTGGTGCGAGAACCTGAGGGGTTCCTCCTGTCTGGGCGTTCCTTGGAAAGGAGTCGCCCTTGAGGGGGGCGCTGGAAAAGAGCATCCCTCCCTTGGGCCTTGACTTATGTCTGACCAAGTGCTTCAGGTCCTCTGGAGGCGACTTCTGGCTAGTCTATCGTTCAAAGCATGCAAGGAAAGTGCGGTGCACCCCTCCCATCCGTGGTCGGTGCCAAGGCAAGGGCGTGGGGATCTGATGTAGGGAAGAGTTCCTTGCAGGCTGGCCACCTGGTGAAGCCTGTTGAAGTCAGCATGCGCCGGGGAGGAGCGTGGCGCCAGAGGATAGAGTACCTGAATGATAAAAGACAAAAAAGGCAGAAGAAAGTATCCGGGGAAGAGCGCGTGGTATTACATGGCCGAAGCCAAACCCAGGACCGCTGGTGAAATCATCCCATTCCCGTCGACAAGGAAAAGCAGACTGGTGCCGGTGGGCGGAGCAAGGGGAGAGCATGATTCCAGGGCCGCGCCTCTAAATTTAAAGGGGGGAGGGGGGGGGGATTTGTTTCTGGTGAAAAAGGTTCCATCTCCTGTCCCTAGCAAGGGATGCCCATGCAGTATGGAGGAAAGGAGACAGGACGTAAGAGTAAGGAGGTGGAAGAGAGTAATAGGTGAACTGCAGCAAGAATTGGGTGCTTTTGCTGGTGGTTGTCGATTAACATGGAATAAGGGGGTAAAATACGCTGCGGGAGGGGTGCCCGAAGGCTGGGCTTATTCTCTCAGCGGTGCCCCCAGGAGTCATCTCTCTTTAGCCCGGTAAAACCTGTGAGAGTTGTCAAGAGAGGTGAGCCAGAAGAACACCACTCATTCCTCCTTCATTCGGCAGGTGCCTAGCGTACAGCGTTGTAACTCCCATTTCTTTTTGACTAATGCTCCTAAAGTACAAAGCCAATATCAGGAATCCGGTGAAGGTTTGATCAATAAAGTATGTCACTGACTGAGATGAAAGAGGGGCTGTTTGTCAATCATTAGGAGTGACGTAGTCCAGTGCTCACGATTGCCCCCATACTTTGTCTAAACATTTTATTACAGTGGACCTAAAATCCAACTCATTGGTGGAGAGGTTGTTGGCCATGGAAGAGAGGAATATGCCTCCCAGTACATTGGCGATAGTGCTTAGCCTGAACCCTCCTCCCCACCCCCCACGTTGTCTCTTCCCCTGGTGGCTAATATTCCCTGATCTATTGGTGGCATACCCAGTACTAAGGTCAGAAGTGTGTTACTTTGTGTTAGAGCAGGCCCCACTCTGTTGTGCATTCCATCTCTCACAAGAAGGGACCAGATACGAGGACCCATTGCCGTGCCCAAACCTGCCATTGGTGTTAGATTAAGCGGTTTAGCTGTGGGACCACCGTCTGGCGCCCCGGGGGTTGATGTCCATAGTGGGAGGGAGGCTTTTAAAGACAGAGGAAGCATGGGTGGGGTGCGAGTTAAATCTATCAGTGCCGGGGAGCGGAGGGGTAATGATTGACAGATGGCTATAGAGTAAGCCCCCATCAACAAACCATGAGGAAAGCCCCTGATCACCCTCCCCTAGTGATGCAATCTGCAACCCCCTTGAATGTTTCATCCGGTGCCTTGAGTTTGACATCCTAGAACATCGCTGGTCTACAAAAATATATGGAAGAAACAATTTGGTTAGATCTGGTGCGCTCCCACGATATAGTGCCTATGCAAGAAACCTGGTCTCTGGTGGGCCACAAAATTCAGGGCTTTGCCACTTTTTAAAATTCCTGCAATAAAGGGGAGGGTCCCCTAATGTGGACTAACCATTTGGGACAATGTAAAACTATTTATGTCGATATGTATGTATCCTGTAGACTCAAGGGACTATATGGAACTACATTTGCGATGTCCTGACGGGATTAACCTTTTGCTCGTTAACTTGTACAATCAACATGAATTGCTGTTGGTAACTATGTTTTTATTATTGGAGGAAAGGGTTGCCCAGTGGAGGGAAAATCAGAAAGGCCTGGAAAAATTATCATAATGAATGTCCAGTTTGAACCAGTTCAAAGCATGATGGGGCTTACTGAGTCGGAGAGCCAAATATGGGGGCATTGAAGAGCAGGAGGAGGTATGCTCCAAGAGGAAATATAGAAATGCAGAGGTGGCAGCCCGTCTGTTTTTGTCCTTAGGCAGATTTGTGAGTGACCGCCCAGCAAACATGACTTTCGGATCTCACAAATGTGGCAGAATTGATTACATTTTGGTGAACATTGAATTATGGAAACATCTGACTTTAGGGTGTTGAAAAGACCTGAAAGTGATCATGATCCTGTAGTAGTATCAGTTTCAGGGACCTTATTTGGGTAGGGGGAACATAAACAACGATAAGTGGTGTTCACTTGACTTGGAGTCAAAACTACCAGATATCTATGCAAGAATGTTGTTGTTAATTGAGGCCTTTTGTTCTAGTGAGAAGGATGTTGATCATATGTTATCTGTCCATGAAATGCTGGTTAGTGCATTAGGTGATTCTCTGAGTAAGACCCGGACTGCTGGTGGAGCAAAGGTAGCGAGTAAAAAGCCACGGTATGATGGCGAATGCCATGCTACAAAAAAGGCACGGATTGCGCATGCCAAGGGGTGTGGGGGGGGAGAGATCAGGGGTGGGGACACATTGGGCCTTGGCTGATTCAAGGGCCACACACCGCAAATTGATGAAATTGACGAACGCAGAGTATTCTTACTGGCTATGTTATCTCCTCCAGGCTTCTAAAACTGTCGACTCCAGGGACTTCTGGCAATGTGTTGGCGCAGCGAAGTGCAGCAATAAAAATGTAACCCAGAATGGCATCTCAGAGGCTGCTTGGATTGCCCATTTTGGTAATCTTTATAGGGACGACAAACTGGCCTCAAGTGCAACAGGTGGCGTGTCTCGGATGGGGCCCAGGAGGAGGACCACATACCATTAGTGTTGTCATTGAGCGAAAGCGCCCAGACCTGATATAGTACCCATGGATTGGTATAGGCAAGAAGTGGCAATAGCGATCCCTTATTTGTTAAAATTGTTTAATGCCTTGCTAGTAATCAAAGTCCGACACTCATGGATTCAAGCAGTACTTGTTGCCATATTTAAGAACGGAGATAGGTAATCCGGGAAAAACAAATCATGTTGAGGAATATGAACATTTATGTAGTTTTCATTGACCTCTAAACTGCTTTTGACAGTGTCCCTAGAGTAAGACTCTGGCAGACAGTGCCATTAGGGTATGCCATCTGGTATCTTGAGACCAATTCAGTCCCTCTATACTAACAAAGGGTCAGTAAGCAGGCAATTGTTGGACAGCCAAATATGTAAAAAATGTATGTTGGAGTCAGGCAAGGCTGCGTCCTTTCCCGCAGTCTGTTTTGTTTGTTCATCAACGGGGTCACTTGATTTGTTACTGGCCGAAACCACTGACGCTCCATCATTGGCAAGTGAGAGAATCCCAATTCTATTATTTGCCGATAATGTGGTTATGTTTTCCCTCACCCCAAAGGGCATTTGGAGGAAATTGTCTATTTTTGAAAATGTGTGTGATGTAAACGGTCAAATAATGAACGTGCAGAAAACACAGTTAATGATGTTTAGTAGAAGCAGGGCCAAGAAAAAAACGTGTCTTGTTACCAGATTGAAGGATGGCTCGATCGACCAGGTCACACAATATGATTGAGTGACCAGGTAAACCGGGCTGCACTTAAGGTGACTAGGTATTGTGGGGTTGTGTCTAGATTTACTCAGGACCACAGGGCTGGCCCGGTGAGTTCCATCTTGCAGATCTACAAGAGTCAAGCCAGACAAGCAGCCGTGTATGGGTCGGAGCTCTGGGGCATGTGCAACATAGCAAAACAAAAGAGGTGATAGCTGGAAGGTTTAGAAGGAATCTTAACCTTTGGCATTGCTCTGGGCAACCCTCCGGACCATCGTTCTTCGCCTGCCAAGCCATTACAATAGGGGAAAGACCATACGCAAATCAGGCTTGGTCCCCCTGACCCCAAAAGGGGTGTTCCAGCCCAAACTGCTAGGTCACATCTTTTCTGTACGAGATCACAAGCATCGCCAGACATGTTTCAGCCTTGTTGGGCGTCATCAGTGAGGAGTAGCTTGGGTCTCTAGACCCAGCAGGCACGGGACCCAAGTCTGGGCATACCCGTCCCACTAGGGGCGACAATAGTGAAACAAATGAGGTGATGGCTGGAAGGTTTAGAATGAATCTTAACCTCTGGCATTGCTCTGGGCAACCCTCCGGACCATCGTTCTTTGCCTGCCAAACCATTACAAAAGGGGAAAGACCATATGCAAATCAGGCTTGGCAGGACAAAGACAGATAGGTTTTGGATATTTCTCCTCTGTGAAAGATAGTGAGTTAAAGACTCTGGGTAAGGCTCTCTTTTATCCAGGACTAATGTCGAGTAGAGGGCCTCCCAGGAAACCCCCCCCCCTTGTTATTTGCATGTGCAACCTAAGCACACTCCAGGTAGTGGAACACAAATGTTTAAAAACCACTCTGGGCTTGCAGTGCCCCCAATGTCCCGTTATTTTGGGACACATACCTACAGAGCATTGGCTTCATCTGTGGAGCGAGGCCAGTGTTTCTCTTAGCCCGCCTTAGGTCCAATCGCAATCTGGGCAACTAGAGAGAAGCAGTAAACAATGTCTTATCCCAGCCAGGAGGCTCAGATTTACCTTTGTTCGGCGCTATAAGAAATGAGCCGATTACCATGAGGTGGGGAAGCCATTGGCTCGATCACGAATCAATTCCAAGAAAAATAATGATACTCACTGTAGTGACTAGAGTATTCATTGCACATAGTCCCCTTTCCTTCATCCTTGTGGGCATCCCCCAACATGGGGACAGTCCCGGAACCTTTGGCAGTGAAAAATTGAGGTTGCCCTTTAAATCGGGTACAGTGCACGGGGGCGCAGCCTTGGGCTTGGGAACCTCCCACCCTCTGGCACCTTACCTCTGTACCCTTTGAACACATCAGACGCTCGGATACCTGGCTACTTAGTACATATTAGCCCTTGGCATACTAGCGGTGGAAGGTGGGTGGGATGTATGGAGGAAAGGGGACTATGGATTGGAGTCCTCTAGTCACTATGGTAACTTTAATTACTCATAGGTCCCCTTAACCCAATCCTTGGGGGTGATTCCAACAAACAAGAACATAGGGTGGAGCTGTGATGACCTGCTTCATATCTAGGAGAAAGCAAGAAGGTTCCTCAGAACCGCCTGACCAAATTCTGCATCTCGCTTGGAGTTGGTGTCCAGTGAGTAGTGTCTACAGAAGGTCGATGGACTGGCCCAAGTAGCCGCCTTGATGATATCCCAAGAAGCTTGTCTCTGAAACGTGACGGCCGTGGCCTTTGCTCTGACCGCATGGGCATGAAGCCCTTCAGTGACTGGTTTGCCCATGGCCGTGCAAGCCTCCGAAATGGCCTGAACCATCCAACGGCCAATGGAAGCCGTCCAAGAGAGAGAAAACGAGGACCCCTTTGGAGGTCCAAGGAATCTAGGGCCCTCTCTGCCTCCAACTGTGGGTTCGGGAATAACACCAGCAGGAAGATCTCCTGATTCAGATGAAATGGAGGGACCACCTTGGGCAAAAAGTTCGGGTGAGTCCGCAAGATGACCATGTCGTTGTGAAACGTGGTGAATGGCTTGCACAAAGTCAACAACTGCAGCTCACCAACCTTGCGTGCAGAGGTGAGAGCCACCAATAAAACTGTCTTTAGTGTCCCAAAGCGGATGTCCAGTGAGGCCATCAGCTCGAATGGCTTGCGTTGCAAATCTGCAAGAACCACATTAAGGTCCCAGACCGAATGCGGCCTATGCACTAGAGGAAAAAGCCTAGACAACCCCTAAAAGGTGGGGCTTAACCACCAGGTTGGCTGAACAAAACCCATTCTCAGAGGAATTCTTGTAAGCCCAAATGTCTGCCAAATAAAGTGCGGAAAGTATACACCTAAACTCCAGAGCGAACCTGGTATGCTGAAAAAGCCAGTACGTCATCCAGAGGACAGGGTCCAGCCCGTTGTCACGAGCCCAGTGGCAGAACCTAGTCCATTTGCTCTTATACTGGGACCGATTCAAGGGCCTCCTGAATGATGTCCCAGTTGTCTTCTGGAAATTGAGCATGCTGAAGCCCCCGATGGTCAGCAATCATGATGTTCCACTGCCCCACGCTGCTGCGTCAACAAGCCACGGCTGGGGATCAGAAGCTGGACCAGACCCTGGGAGCATAACTGAAGCAGATCCGAAAACCAGTGTCTCGAAGTTCAGTGGGCGGCAACCAGGATGAGGCTGCAAACCACTGAAGCCCAGAACTTGCAGACAGTCCATTGGAGTAGAGGGGTGGGCAGGAACATATAACAGCTGCGGCCGTGCCAACAGATCTGGAAGGCGTCTCTCAGTGAACCCCGGCCTGCCCATGAAGCAAACTGGGGGCACTTGGCATTCCGGGGAGATGAGAACAAGTCTAGGTCTGCAAACCCTCAACGCTGGAACAGGGGCAACAAGGAGCCATTGTGCAACGCCCACTCATAGGTGTTGAACCCCAAGTGGCTCTGCTTGTCTGCTTCTACATTACTGTCTTGGGGAAGGTGGACTGCCGAAATCCAAATCCCTCAGACAGGGCAGATTACCAGATTGAAGCCGCCTCCATGCAGAGGGGGGACCGAACGAGTGCGACCCCGCTTTCTCAGGTTAAACATAGTAGAATTGTCCATCCTGACCAGCACAGACCTGTCCCCGTTGAAAGGCAAGAACGCCTTGAGGACCAGGCCCACTGCCCTGAGATCAAGCAGATTGATATGCAAGAGGGCTTCCGTCCTGGACCATGCCCCATGAATCGCATAGCCCTCCATAGTAGCCCCCAGCCGAAAAGGGAGGAGTCAGTTGACACCAACAGGGTAGGCTCCCGTCAAGTGAAAGGGGCTCCCACTAAAACATTGCCCTTCATCAGCCACCAGAGAAGATCGGGCAGCAAAAGCGGTGGTATGGTATTGGGATCCTGTCCAACTGAGACCCGTCTCCTGATCCCACTTGGCCACCAGGTGGAGCTGGAGGCACCTCATTTTGAGGCGAGCGTGCTGAACACTGAGGCCGCAGGAGGCCATCCGGCCCACAATGTGCTGGAACCACCATGCTGAGGTGGTGTTCGCCAGAAAGTGCCCCACCATCTTGCAGAGGAACAAAAGCATCTTGGGCATAGGGAACACCTGCTTAACGGTAGTGTTCCAACACACCGCTAAGACCACCAGTTCCTAAACTGGGCACAACTGACTTCCTCTGGTTGAGGGAGAACCCCAGTTGATGAAGGATATCTGCCAGTCATTGGCAAGAGTGCAGCACCCCTTCGGGAGACCCTGCCCTCACCAGCCAGTCGTCCAAGTAAGGGTACAGATGATGGCCCTCCAAGTGAAGAAGGCCCGCCACTTCGTTCATCAACTTCGTGAAGACACAAAGGACCGAGATCAGGCCGAAGGGCAGCACCTTGTACTGAAAGGGGTACGACAAACGTGAACCGCAGAAACTTCCGATGCGGCTGGTAGATGGAAACATGCATGCAGGAACGCATCCTTGAGGTCCAGGGAACACATCCAGTCCCCTGCGTACAGAGACTCTGCTATGTGCGCATCAGTAAATATCTTGAACGTTCAAGTGGTACAAACAGATTTAGAAATGACAGGTGAGGCCCTCGGCCCAGACTGGTTGTTCTTGGGTACTGCAAAAATCCTGGAATAGTAACCGAAGCCCTCGTCTCCAACAGGAACCAGTTCTATCACCTGCATCTCCAAGAGCAAAAGGACCTCCCGTAAAAAATCTGGGGATCGGATCTGACGAAGAGCAGAGGATGGTAGAGGCAAAGGAAGAGGAAGATTGAAGCCCGTGGACTCTACGGATAGGGTCCACAGATTGCTGAAAAGACACTTCCTGGTGTTATGTTACTTTGCATCTATATAGCGCCTTATGTACCATTGGTATGATCTCAAGGCGCTGGTAGGTTGAACGCCCTCAGGAACCGAAGTTCAGGTCAGTAGAGAGAGAGAGTCAAAAGGTGCGTGTGAGCACCGGATATGCGTGCAGCCGGTGTGGCATTCGTGTGATAGCTGCTTATTAGCGGTAGGTGTGGTGGTTCGGAGATCAGAGTAGGTGTTCGTTCTGGCAGGTTGTTATCCAGACCGATTCTGGCTGCGTTAGGCCTGAGGAGAACGCCTAGGCTGGAGGGTGTGTAACCAGCTGTGTTTAGTTAGGAGGATGGGGAGTACGAGACAAGTGATGGTATGAGAACAGCTATACCGAATGGTGTCATAGTATCGCTGTGTTTTAGAAGAGTGGTGGTGTAAAGAAGTAAGCGTGGAGATGTGATATGGTGGTTTACCTTAGGTGCTCGAGATCGAGCACACTCCAAACCGTTCCATGCACTCCAAACCGTTCCATGCACTCCAACCATTTTTGTAAGTGTCCATTCCGTGCCCTCTATCTGTTGCGTGCATTCCATCTGTTGCATGTACTCACTCAGTTCTATGCACACTATCAGTCCTGAAACAGAGCCAAACGGCCCTCCACGGGCAAGCTGTGTTACCAGACCTTGATGTCACTGCTTCTTGGAGTTGGAAGCGGGTGTAGAGGAGGGGGAGTGGAAGAACCTGCGGGACGTCCTCTGCTGCTTCTTTCTGTTGTCACTGGGCGACCTGTGAGGCCTCCATGTACTGTGGCCCCGGAACCCCTTGAAGCTGGAGAAAGCATAGGACTTGATCTCTCTCCTGCCGTGTGAATGAGGGAAGGATTTCTAACCTGGTTTCTTCAGGATGGCCAAAGACCTGGCGGTTTGAGTGGAGGTTTTCTTCTTTGTCAACTGAGGACTTCACAAAGACAAAAGGTGCACGCCCTCAAAGGGCAGATCCAGGATCTGCTCCTGCTCATCCCGACCCCAAGGCACAGCTTTCTGCTGACTGTGTCGATGTGGGAGACCAAGGACTCCATGAGTTCCTGCGCAATGGCCCGGGCATCTGCAGACCAGCCTTGAAGGAGGCTTGGTTGTCCAAAGGGATGTCGGGCAGAAATTCCCCGAGCTCCCGCCATAGTTTCTAGTTAGCCACAGCCAAGGAGGCGTCTGTGTTGGCCTGCTGCAGATGTAGTCCTGTGATGGAGTAACAGTGCTTTCCCACGGACTTTGTCCTCCTTAGAGAGGCAACTGGAGGTAGCTCCTGTGGAGGATGACGAAGACAATGGTTTAGAATACAAGGAGGCTACAGTGGGGAGGCAAGAGGGATTGGCTCCCCAGCCGTCAGCCTAAACCAGATTGGTAGATGTATCCCTGAGGAGACCAAAAGCCTGCACAGTTGGATCCGCTGCCGCTTCTAGAGGAAAGGGGACTGGAATCATCCTGCAAAGCCCATTCTATGGGCGAAAGCAGTGGTGGGCTCTGAGCCGGATCCAAGATGGCTACTATCCTGGCAGGCTCCGCCACATGCCGCTCCCCCATTTTGAAGCCTTGCGCCACACCCCTGGGCAGGAGGATGCAGAGGCCCTGAGCCAAGAGAGGAGCGGGAGAGCCCAAATGCAACTCGGAGGTGAGGACCATGTTGTGAGCCATCTATATTCACCTCCCTCCGTCCACACAGACCACAGAACACACAACACTGGGTGTCGCAGGACCCTTCCTGGGATGCGTGTCTTGGGGACTCATAACCATTCATCTAACGTGAATGGGGCTAGGACCTCATGGTCCATTGCCACCCATTGTTTCCCAGTCACCGGAGTAAAGTGGTCCACCAAGATCCTAAACTGAGACACCTTGTAATACATCTCTAGGTCCGGGAGCCCCACTCCCCCTTCCTCTTTCGGCCTCGTCAATACCTCATAGGAGATCCTATGCTTTTTACCAGCCCAGAGGTAGCGTAACAAGGCCAGTTTAACTTCCACCAGAAATGTCTTGGGCACCAGAATCGGGAGCATTTGAAACTGGAACAGAAACCTGGGGAGAATCACCATTTTCATCGAGTTGAGGCACGCCATCCACGAGAATCCTAACCCTGCCCACCGCTCAATATCGTGCTTCACCACCGACGAAAGAGGAAGGAAGTTACTAGCGAAAAGATCCCTGGGGTTCTGTGTCACCTGAATCCCGAGGTAACAAAACCTGTCTCTCCGTATTCTGAAGGGGAGCCCCACCACATATTTCCCTTCGGGATCCGATAAGTTACCGGGCATGAACGCCACTGACTTGCCCAGGTTCACCTTAAAACCTAACAGATTGCCATACTGCTCCAAACTTTGCAACACACATGGTACCGATTGGGATGGTTTGCTGACGTAAAGTAACGCGGCGTCCGCGAATCGGCTAATCTTGCAATGTGTCCACTCCCAGCCTTACCCCACTGATCTCACCATCACTCCGAATGGATGCCGCCCATGGTTCCATCACCAATGCATATATGAGCGGGGACAGGGGGCAGCCCTGTTGTGTGCCAATCCCCAAAGGCAACAATCCCGATTCAGTTCCATTCACCACAACCCTTGCTGAGGGACCGGCATTCAAGGCCAACACCCAACCCAGCCTTCTCGGGCCCACCCCGAGGGATGCGAAAACGTCCCCCATGAAGACCCAACTCACCCTGTCATAGGCCTTTTCCGCATCCATAGATAGTAGAAGAGCCCCCTCCTCCCGCACAGCCCTCGAGTTCAGGACGTGGAGGGTCTTTTCCATGCTGTCTGCTCCCTGCCTGTTGAGCACAAATCCTCCCTGATCCGGGTGGATCAGTCGAGGGGAGCTATCTCTCCAGATGCGTTGCCAGGATCCTGGCAAAGATCTTTGCATCCACATTTAAGAGAGAGATGGGCCTATACGAACCACACTCTGCTAGGTCCTTCCCTGGTTTCGGTATCACAGCAATCATGGCCTGGAGGAATGTCGACGTTATTCTGTTCTGCCCCCTAATCCGGTTAAACAGCTTGGCCATTGGTTTCACCAAAGTGGACTGATATTGTTAAAAAAAAATGTTTTTAAACGCCCGGGGGCCTTACCCATCTTCTGCCTTTTAATAGCTGCCTTCACCTCCCCCTCTGATATCTCCCCCTCTAATGCCTCTCGTTCTGAGTTTGTTAGTTTGGGAAGGGAGTGGCTAGCTAGATAACTGCGAATGTCCTCTACCGACTCTCCCTCCTGTTTAGTGTACAGCTCTTTATAAAAATCTGCAAAGCATACCTTCTCCTCCTCTTAACACATCCTCCCCCTTTATCTTGGTTACCTTCCACCTTCCTCTCCACCCTGCAGCGTCTCGTTATATGCGCCAGTAGGGTCCCCAGCTTCTCTCCCCTTTCGTAATACCTCTGCCTCGTGTACCTCATTTTCTTGACCACTTCCCCAATGAGAACCATATGCAGTGCCTGCCTTTTATCCCTCATTTATCCCTGGAGAGCCTCTCGATTTTCATCTTTGCGGGCGAGTCGTGCCGCATAGGCCTCAGTTCCCCACAAACCTTGCCCTCAATCAGTGTCCTCTCACACTTCTTTCGTGACCCCTCCGCAATGAGGAGGTCCCAAAAGGTGGCATTTGCCATTTTCTACACTACCGTCATCTCAGTCTCCCCCAGTATCGTTGATCTCAAAGTAGGCTTCCATTTCTTTCCTCAGAAGTTCTCTGAATACTTGGTCCCTTAATAGGGTATTGTTACAACCCCACCTGTAAATCCTCATGGCCCTTGGCAATTGCCAGTCCACCACCAGAAGCTTGTGGTCCGACCAGGTGATAGCCTCCACCCTCGGCACCCCAACCTTGCCCCCACCCTCTGATACCAGTATAAGGTCTATTCTTGTGCATGTATGGTGCGGAGGAGAAAAGAAAGTATACCCCCCCCGTATAACTCCCTAGGGCCGGCCACGATTTACGCCACACGTCGACCCAGTAGTATTCCTGCAAAAGGTCCCTCATGGCCAGGTTGTCTTTCGTAACCTCTTTAACCTCAGTCCCCTTTGCCGACCATCAGTCTAGTCGGGGGTCAGCTATAAGGTTGACGTCCCCACCTAGGACCATGGCTCCCTCTGCCCACCCATCCATTACCCTGAATACCTGGCGCAGGAACTTTCATCTTGCCCAGGTTGGGCGCATAGAAGGTGGCCAATGTGATTCGCGTTCCTCACACGTACCCTTAATCCCCCAAGAGCCTCCATCCAAAACCCCTCTTGGTCTCGACATCCGTAATGTGTAGTAATTTAACCAGGAGTATGCCCACCCCTTCCTTTTTAGAGGATTTATGGGAAGCCCAAAAGTTCCTCCAGATTTCCTTCCCCATTGTCGATTCCGCCCCCTGCCTGTAATGTGTTTCTTGCACAAAAAGGACAGTGAATTTCTGTTTGCTGAACATGTTGTTCGTAAGGGACCTTTTATTTTGCGAATTCAGGCCCTTAACGTTCAGCATACCCACCCGTCCTTCAAACATTATCATTGCTTACCCCGTCCTCAAAAGCCTCCGTGCATTCTGCTAGGCTCTGTGCCTTCTGTAAATTGAAGATCCATGGTTTACTCATCTAGCCCCCCACCCCATTTCACTCCCACCCTGCAACCCTCCCTTCCCCAATCCCCCTCCCCCTTACCTCCCTCCCTTTTGAGGGGTCCGTTTCCATCTCCCAGGATTGCTGGGATCGGTCGACTAACCAAACAGGGGTCGTCCCCTGCCCCGGGTTACTCGTTTCACTCGTTTAATGGGGATCCCGCTCCCCCCACATGTAGGCCGAACCGCTGCATTCAGTGTGACTCAATGGCCCTGTGTAGGGACCCCTAAACGCTCTACCCCAGTCCCAACATCCCCTTCCTGTTTGCGGCCCATCTCGCAAACAAAAGGCGCAACCTTATCAACAGTGCATCACCAGTCCCAGCGGTGTTGACACAAAAATCGAAAAAAGAACAAGCCAACTGTGACAATGCATTCCCCCTCAACCCTCAGAGTCCCAGTGGAGACAGCAGAGAGCACATAAATATGTAGATCACTTGTGGAGTAGCTTCATTTCACTTAAGGTGCCTGCCCAAACGCGCCGGGGAGAGGGTTCCAGGGGAGGGGTGTGCTTGGTTTTTTGAAATTTCCAGGTCCCTTTCACCCTATGCTACCCCCTGGCCGAGTCCGGGCCCCCAAGTGGGATCCAGGCCTCCTTCCCGCTCCACTGAGGGTCCTGCACAGCCACCAACCAGGTCACCCGTAACTCTCTGGATGTCCTCCTCTGCCATACGGTGATGCCTGAAAGATGGCCACTCTGGACTCTCCATATTGTATTTCCCGAAGGTTCTTTGCCTTCTCTAGAATCTTGGCCTTGTCTCTGTAGTAGAGTAGCTGTACAAGCACTGAATGAGGGCCAAACCCCTCCCTCGCCCGATGGACTACGTCTATCATGACCCCTTTTTCCAGCATCTGTTCCAAGGAGGATCCGTATTATGTCCTGCACCTTGCCCTCCAGACCCAACAGGGTATCACCCTGTGTTTCCACCAGGCCAAAGAAGCGCAGATTATTTCTCCTCTCACGATTCTCTGCGTCGTCTACTTTGAGGCGCAGCTCCTCCTCCTGGCGTTTTATTTCCATAAATCTTGCCTCCATTTGCGTCTCCAGAATCCCAGTGGAAATTTGGTTGTTCTCGACACCGTCCATTTGATCTTCCAGCGTGGACACTTTGGCCGTGAGGTCGGCCATTTTAGCTCCTATATCCTTTGTCATCCCCCTTACCTCATGTAGGATTGTTTGGATGTTTTGCATGGAGCCCAGGTCATCTGCGACCACGGTGGGTGGGGGGGTCTCGGTCTTCATCTCTGCTCCTCCTGCCTGGAACTGGTATTTTGCCAGGTGCTCTTTCCAGCTCATAGGTTGTCCTCCCCTCTGGCAAACCTGTGCCCGCCAGGTCCTTGCAGCTTAGTCCCTCTGAGATGTGGGTCTATCCCCCGGGGGCCGCTTTAGTGGGCATTTGTAATGAGGCCTGCTGCCTACGCAGGGGTATGTAGCCTCAATCTGGTTGGGAGTGATTCCATGCACCAGTGTACTCTTCTCTGCTATGTCTGTTCTTCAGAGGCGGGTTCCTCCCAACTCCTTGTCCCCACTGTGAGTGACCGCACTGTGTTGTGTCTCGTGGGGGGCTTCGTTCGTACCTCTGCTGGGCAGGTCCGCTTTATGTGGTTACCGCTCCTCAGTTTGGGTGAGCGTTTCGGCGTGCAGGTTGGTCTCCTGCCAACGAAGGGAGCAGGGCCCCCTCTGGTGTGTTTCCCATGGAGCCTCTCTAGTAGCGTCCTTTCCTTCCATAGGCTGTAGGGGGTAAACACCCCTCCCCCTGTATGGCAGCCGCAGGATGGTTCAACAAATGGGTACCTGCTCCTGGCGTGGCTGTATGTCACCACAGGGGATTCAGGCTCCCTGTGATGCTGGAAATGCATCAGAGGGACAGGGCCTCTGAATCCTTGTCCTTTACTGCTTTTTATCGTGTGTTCTGTCATGTTTTCTGCCCAGGTGTCCATGTGGGACTCCTGGCAGTGCAGCTCTCTCTTTTGGTTTGGTGAACAGACCCATGGGATACCCTTATGGCACCCATGGGTAGGGGTACAACCCTGTGCCCCTAGTGTATGTTTTTGGGCACCTGTGGGTGGCCCCAGAGCAGGGTATGGGCTGGTGGCAGCTCCATGCTGAATTTGACAGGTGCTCTGGGTGTCCTCCATTTTGGGATACCAAGGCCCTGCCATTGGGATCAGTTGATTCCTGATAGAAAACAAGATGGCCCCTGTGGCCTCTTGCTTTCTATTGCCTGTTATCTTGTTTTCCCAAGTCCTGGGAAGCCCTGACTCTGTCCCTTCCCCCTGACTGGCTGTTGGGTGGAAGTTCCATATATGGTGTTGTCGTGAAGGCCCAGCTAGACTGACTGGAGCCTTCCCAGTGACTGTATGTTGTGGGTACCTCCTGTGGGTGGGACCTGGGTGAATGGAGTGTGTGACCAATATACACTCCTTGTTGTGGTTGTCTGGTTTCTGGCATGAGAGACAAAGACTGAGACAGCCCTGCCCGAAACTGGCCTGAATGCAGTGTGTAGTGTTGAATGGCTGGGTACTTGTCCCAATCCACATTCCTTGTTGTGAGTGTCTGAAAGGGAGGAGTGTGGCCTGAATGCACTGTGTGCCTGATTGGCTGACTGACTGCATGAATGCCCTTCTGTATGATTGGCTGCTGAGTGTGTGCCAGCAGTGTGGATGAGAGGCAGGATAGTATATCTGGGGACCTCTCACCACTGGTAAGGGGTTCAGAAGCAGCCAGAGGTTCAGGAACGTTCAGAAGCATCCTGGAGCTGAGTCTCCACTCTAAGAGTAACTGGAACTGCTGATCCTCGATGTCCAGCTGGAAGAAGAAGACTTGCTGTGGCATTTGCTTCGACCGATCCGAAGGCTGTCGAAATCGTCGAAGGCTGACCCGAGAGAGGACCTGGTAAGGCGCCCTTTTCCCGTGCTTCGAGGGACCATCGAGCACCGCTCCATCTTCGCCGAAGCGCCCTGGAAGACAGACCCTCGAAAGGCTGTCGACCCGAGACGGGACCGCCGAGGAGATCGAAGTGAAGCACCCGGACATCGCCGCCGTCGAAGTCCATTGCCGTCGACCAGGATTCGCAGGTTTGTGTAACCGCTGGAGGCCCGTCGAAGTTGTGTTGCCCAGCCGTGGGAACCACTTGACGCCGTGCCGCCGACGACCGGAGCCGTCCGCTCCTTTGCCTAAGAACATTCGAATCGAAGGACTCCCTCGTCCGCACCGTCGACCGCTTTATCCTGCCGGAGAAAGTCGAGGACGACCAACGCGCCGAGGAGAAACCTGCCAGTGGGTTTCCCGCCACCCGAAGATCACAAAGACTCGAACGACTCGACGCCCTTGCTGGGCCTCCGTCTCCACAATCTTTGCGGTCCAGAACTATTGTCACCGAGGTGCCCCGCACGCCTCTGCCTTGCAGGACGCCGACGAGCACCGCTCGGACGAAGCTGCCGCCTCATCGACGCCGTTCTACCCTGTTTGTCGACGGACGTTCGACGCCCCGTGCCTCCCGCTTGAAAGGGAAGGCATTCAAGAAGGGCCGTCGATTCCCCGTCACCGAACGCCGAGTTTCTCGACGTCTCTCGACGATCCGTGACTCCCGCTTGAAAGGGGGTCGCTCAGGAAGGATCTGCCGACGCCTCTTCCAGGAACTCGACTCCACCAGGTACATTGGGGGGGTAAAAACATTATAGGAGGGAATAAGACTTTCAGAGCAATATATGGACTGGGCTTGTGCTATATCTTTATTTTATAGGTTGCCCAGGTGGGGGGATCTCCACACAGAACTGTGTCTAGTGGTAGGGGCCAGTATTCTGCCTATTGCTCAACCATCTTATTTTCTCTCCTCTCTCTATTGCTGGTTTCCCTCTATTGATCTGTGTGACATTGTTACAGTATTGTTCATGCACTTTAATGAGATCTAATACAAAGGGTGGTACCACTTTAGAATTGTATATATTTGCTATTGTTGATTTTCCTGAGTACAAAGTGAGTTATCATGATAAGTGTACATAACCTTGAATATTGATTATATAGAGACTGTGTTCTAACCAATACAGTGTGTGGACATTCCTTTGTGGGGGCTTGGGGACTACACTGTACTTAAGAACCAGCCTGCATCACCTCCTGAGAAGCTAGGCCTTGATTGCTCGACCATTGCTACCGTAATAGAGAATCTTGGCTGGGGTCTTCTGTGCCTCTCCTCTACCATATAGAGGGCAGAAGTGCAGACACCCCCCACCGGTCGGTTTTTCCCCTCTCTACACTGGTGGCCAGCGGTGGGATGCTTATGGTTTTAAGAATCAGTGTATAACCGTGCCACTTACAAAGGATATCTGCCCTTTATTAAATTAAGGTTTAGTTGTGTACAAGATAACTGCATTACAAACAATGGAGTCTATTGCAAATGGCAAATTGACTCGGATGAGCTTGGAGGCTCTCCAGAGTGCTTGTGAAGCCAGGGAGTTAGACTTTGTGGATAAGTCTAGGGCTGAGCTGATAGCTGCCCTGGTGGACTACCAGACTGATAGTGAAACTCTTGATGAGGGGGGGAATGCAACCAATGAGGACTCTGCCCCTGGGGTTTCTGCTGAATCTGTTTCTGGGAATGCCGCCATTCCTGCTGCCTCTGTTCCAAACCCCAGCAATTCCTTGGAGCTTGAGTTATTAAGGATGAAATTGGCCTTTGAATACCGCAAGTTGGAAATAGATGCTGAAATTAAGAAAGAGGAGTTGGCTCAACAAGTGGAGCTCAAGAATAGGGATCTTGAACTCAGAAATAAGGACCTTGAACTCAAGAGCCAGGACACTGAATGTCAGAGAATCCAGCTAGAGAAAGCTAGAGCGGAGACTTCAGCTAAAACCAGTGAGAGTGTCAGGTCCCCAGCCACCAAGTTTATGAAAGATTTGGTTGGTGTATTTGTGGAGGGTTCAGATATCCTCCAATGGATCGAAGCGTTTGAAATGGCTTGTGCGATTCATGATGTTGATAAAAGAGATTGGGCTAAGTGTTTGTTAAGCAGAGTGCCTCAAACCGGGTATGACTGTATTCTGAAGCTGAGTGTGGAAGAAAGGGGTCAGTATGAGTGTATGAAGTCTGCTTTGATTGCCAAGTTTGGCAAGACACCTACCCAATACCTTAGAAGGTTCAGGGATTTTAAGAAAAGAGAGAATGTGTCTTGGGTTGACTGGGTGAGTGCTGCGCACATGAACATGATGGGGTGGATCGATGGATACAAGGTTAAGACTTTTGTTGAATTGCCCCACCTCTTGTTTTTTTGAGCATTTTTCTGAAGCCTGTTCCCCAGAGCTGCGTCAGTATGTGGCTGTCCAGAACATTCTGGACCCCTTTAAGCTGGCTAGGTTGGCTGACAAGTGGGTCTCCCACCGGGTGTCCCCTAAGGACTCCAGTGGGAAGGACAAGGACAAAGAAAAGGGGGCCTCTCAGAAAGCTGAGGAGTCCCCCAAGCAGTCACAGTCGGGTAAACCAAAACCTTCCTCTCCTAAGACCCAAAAATCTAGTGGGGATAAGTCATCTGGGGGTGGGAATAAGAGTAGTGGTCCACCTGCTGCAAAGCAGGCTCCCAGTGGTTCCAGTACCGTACCCCGCACTCCTGGCGCTTGTTGGGACTGTGGGGCTCTGGATCACAAAAGGGGTGACCCCAAGTGTAAAGGTAAGGCACTTGGAGTACAGGCTGTCAGCCTGACCTACCCTTACCCCGTGTCTGAGGTGGAGGCCACTGTCCTCCCCTCCTCTGCAGGGATCACATTTGGTGCTCCGGTAGAGATTTCCTTAGTGTCCCTTGGGGCCTGGGACCAGTATGCAGAAGTACTGGTGACTATCCCACAGAACACCCGTAGGTTTTTGAGAAGTGTCTTCTTGAATGGCCAGCCTTCTACTGGTTTGAGAGACACTGGGGCAAGCATGACAGTGGTGGACAGGACCCTGCTCAAGCCAGAGGACTATGAAGGTGCTCCTCTGCAAACCACCAGGTTAGCTGGTGGGCCTCCCAAATTATCACCTGTAGCCTTAGTCACACTCATGATTGGAGACAAGACAGCAAAGCTTCCTGTCCTGGTTCAGGACAATGTCCCTGCTAACATTTTGTTAGGAAATGATCTAGTAGAGTTGGGGTTGATCTCGGATGGTCTTCCCATGACTGCTGCTGCAGTCACTAGGTCACAGGTGACACTGGGTCTGGCTGTGGGTCAGGTACCCGAGCCAAAGGTGAGGCCTAAGGCAAGAAGAAGGAAGACCAAGAAGGCCACCTCTGTGGAGGGAACACCTTCTCTTCCTGCTGTTCCGACAGCACCCATTGGGATCCATGCTCCGGACGGGCTGGGTCCAGTGGAAAACCCAAACTCAACTCCTGTGGGAGAAGAGACAGAAGACTCTCCTGTGGGAGAGGTTCTCAACCCGGAGGATCATCCTGACCTTCAATGCTTGTTAGCTGAAGGGGGACCCTCCCGGGCAGACTTCTGTATGGGACAGAGAGAGTGCCACTCTCTCGAGGGACTGAGGAAACAGGCCCTGGCCCAGGCACAAGGAGAAGTGCCTAGGACATTCCGGATTTATTGGGAAGGTGAGCTCCTTGTTAGTGAGCCCACTAAGCCTGAACCTGGTGCCCTCAAAAGGTTGGTGGTACCCCAGGTTTACAGGCCCTTCCTACTGCAGTTGGCGCATGAGGTGCCCTTGGCTGGTCATCTTGGGACCAAGAAGACTAAGCAGAGGCTCTCTGCCCATTTCTACTGGCCACGGATGGGAGTAGAGGTGGAGTCCCACTGCAGGACCTGCCCAACTTGTCAGTTGTCTGGCAAGACCGGAGGCAGTGTCATTGCCCCACTGCAGCCAATGCCAGTGGTTGGCACACCATTTGAGAGGGTGGGCATCGACATCGTCGGTCCCCTTGAACCTCCCACTTCAGGTGGACATCGGTTCATCCTGGTCTTGGTAGATCATGCCACCAGGTACCCTGAGGCGATACCCCTTCGGACTGTTACTGCCAAGGTGGTTGCCAGGGCTCTCCTGGGCATTTTCACCCGTGTTGGATTCCCCAAGGAGGTTGTCTCTGACAGAGGATCCAACTTCATGTCTAGTTACATGAAAACCATGTGGAAAGAGTGCGGGTTAACCTACAAGTTCTCCACCTCTTACCACCCCCAGACCAATGGTCTGGTTGAGAGATTTAATAAAACTCTCAAGGGCATGCTAGGGGCTTTGGAAGAACCCCTAAGGAGGAAATGGGATCTCCTCCTGCCATGCCTGCTGTTTGCTTACAGGGAGGTACCTCAAGAGGGTGTTGGTTTCAGCCCCTTTGAGTTACTCTTTGGACATCCCGTGAGGGGGCCCCTCGCCTTGATCAGAGAAGGCTTGGAAGCCACCCCTCCAGGTCCCGCCAAACAAGTGGGGGACTATGTGTTAGGCCTCAGACGGAGGATGACACAGATGATGGGTCAGGCAACAGCAAATCTCAAGGCCAGCCAGGAATTGAATAAGTACTGGCATGACCTTAAAGCCTCGCAAGTGGATTGGACTCCGGGACAGGAAATCCTTGTGATGGAGCCTACCAAGCCTAGAGCTTTGGCAGACAAGTGGACTGGACCCTTCAGGATCATCTCCAAGATGGGCGATGTCAATTATCTGGTCGACATGGGAGCCTCTGGGGTAGCCCCTCAGATATTCCATGTCAACAGGCTCAAGCCTTTCCACCGGCGAGCAGAAGTCTCATGTCTCTTGCTAGCTTCCGGGCAAGAGGAGGATGAGAGTGAGCCCCTTCCTGATTTGCTGCATAGCAACCCTAAGGATGGCTCAGTGGAGGGAGTACATCTCTCTCCAGATCTGACAACAGAGCAACAGAGGGCCTGCAGGGCTTTGCTCCAACAGTATGCCTCTCTGTTTTCACTGACGCCAGGCCTTATACCGTGGTGTAGGCATGAAATTGACACTGGTGACAGTGTGCCTGTCAAAAGCAGGTGCTACCGTATGTCAGATACCGTCAAGAACCACATCCAGGCTGAGGTCGCCAAGATGTTGGATCTGGGTGTTATTGAGCCCTCAACCAGCCCCTGGTCCAGTCCAGTGGTCCTTGTCCCCAAGGCAAGTTCCCAGGCGGGTACCAAGGATTGGAGGTTCTGTGTGGACTACCGAGGAGTCAATGCCGTCACCAAAACTGACGCGCACCCATTGCCCAGGGCTGATGAGCGCGTGGACACCATAGGTGCTGCCAAATTTGTGAGCACCTTTGACCTTACCTCAGGCTATTGGCAAATAGCTCTGACGGACCATGCCAAGGAAAAGACGGCCTTCTCAACACCTGAGGGACTCTACCAGTTTAGGGTCATGCCTTTTGGGTTGAAGAATGCCCCTGCCACCTTCCAGAGATTGGTCAACCATGCGCTCAGTGGGCTGGAAGCCTTTTGTGTGGCTTACTTAGACGACATTGCCGTCTACAGTTCCACCTGGGAAGAGCATTTGACACATCTGGATAAGGTGTTGCAGGCCTTGAAAAGGGCTAACCTCACTATCAAGGCCACCAAGTGCCAGATAGCTCAGGGGAAAGTTACCTATCTTGGTCATGAGGTAGGAGGGGGTCAAATCCAACCTCTCTCCAGTAAAGTACAGGATGTACAGAACTGGGAGACTCCCACTACTCAAACCCAGGTGAGGGCCTTTTTGGGCCTGACTGGGTGCTATCGCAATTTCATGGCAGACTATGGAACCATAGCTGCACCCCTGACAGCTCTAACCTCACCCAAGAAGCCTAGGAAGGTTAATTGGACCGAAGACTGTCAGAGGGCCTTTGATGGCTTGAAAGAAAGTCGGTGTAGGGCACCTGTGTTGAGTGCGCCTGACTACAGCCGACCCTTTATCGTCCAGACGGATGCCTGCGACACCGGAATTGGAGCTGTCTTGTCCCAGTTAGATGACAAAGGGAGAGAACATCCTATCATATTCATCAGTAGACAACTCAAGGGTAGAGAACTTAGGTGGGCTACTGTTGAAAAGGAGTGTTTTAGCATAGTTTGGAGCCTTAGGCGTTTTAGGCCCTGCCTTACGGGGTCTACCTTCAAGGTCCAAACAGATCATAAGCCCCTGAAGTGGCTTATGCAGATGAAGGGTGAGAATCCGAAATTGCTCAGGTGGTCCATTAGCCTGCAAGGGCTAGACTTCACCATAGAGCACAGACCAGGGAAGAGTCACGATAATGCAGATGGCCTTTCCAGAAGGTATGTTGACCGTCTGGATGAGGGTGTCTATCCCGTGGGAGATTAGACACCCTCCACCTCAGTCTGGGGGGGGGCGACTGTGATGCTGGAAATGCATCAGAGGGACAGGGCCGCTGAATCCTTGTCCTTTACTGCTTTTTATCGTGTGTTCTGTCATGTTTTCTGCCCAGGTGTCCATGTGGGACTCCTGGCAGTGCAGCTCTCTCTTTTAGTTTGGTGAACAGACCCATGGGATACCCTTATGGCACCCATGGGTAGGGGTACAACTCTGTGCCCCTAGTGTATGTTTTTGGGCACCTGTGGGTGGCCCCAGAGCAGGGTATGGGCTGGTGGCAGCTCCATGCTGAATTTGACAGGTGCTCTGGGTGTCCTCCATTTTGGGATACCCAGGCCCTGCCCTTGGGATCAGTTGATTCCTGTTAGAAAACAAGATGGCCCCTGTGGCCTCTTGCTTTCTATTGCCTGTTATCTTGTTTTCCCAAGTCCTGGGAAGCCCTGACTCTGTCCGTTCCCCCTGACTGGCTGTTGGGTGGAAGTTCCATATATGGTGTTGTTGTGAAGGCCCAGCTAGACTGACTGGAGCCTTCCCAGTGACTGTATATTGTGGGTACCTCCTGTGGGTGGGACCTGGGTGAATGGAGTGTGTGACCAATATACACTCCTTGTTGTGGTTGTCTGGTTTCTGGCATGAGAGACAAAGACTGAGACAGCCCTGCCCGAAACTGGCCTGAATGCAGTGTGTAGTGTTGAATGGCTGGGTACTTGTCCCAATCCACATTCCTTGTTGTGAGTGTCTGAAAGGGAGGAGTGTGGCCTGAATGCACTGTGTGCCTGATTGGCTGACTGACTGCATGAATGCCCTTCTGTATGATTGGCTGCTGAGTGTGTGCCAGAAGTGTGGATAAGAGGCAGGATAGTATATCTGGGGACCTCTCACCACTGGTAAGGGGTTCAGAAGCAGCCAGAGGTTCAGGAACGTTCAGGAACGTTCAGAAGCATCCTGGAGCTGAGTCTCCACTCTAAGAGTAACTGGAACTGCTGATCCTCGACGTCCAGCTGGAAGAAGAAGACTTGCTGTGGCATTTGCTTCGACCGATCCGAAGGCTGTCGAAATCGTCAAAGGCTGACCCGAGAGAGGACCTGGTAAGGCGCCCTCTCTTCCCGTGCTCCCAGGGACCATCGAGCACCGCTCCATCTTCGCCGAAGCGCCCTGGAAGACAGACCCTCGAAAGGCTGTCGACCCGAGACGGGACCGCCGAGGAGATTGAAGTGAAGCACCCGGACATCGCCGCCGTCGAAGTCCATTGCCGTCGACCAGGGTTCGCAGGTTTGTGTAACCGCTGGAGGCCCGTCGAAGTTGTGTTGCCCAGCCGTGGGAACCGCCGACGACCGGAGCCGTCCGCTCCTTTGCCTAAGAACATTCGAATCGAAGGACTCCCTCGTCCGCACCGTCGACCGCTTTATCCTGCCGGAGAAAGTCGAGGACGACCAACGTGCCGAGGAGAAACCTGCCGGTGGGTTTCCCGCCACCCGAAGATCACAAAGACTCGAACGACTCGACGCCCTTGCTGGGCCTCCGTCTCCACAATCTTTGCGGTCCAGAACTATTGTCACCGAGGTGCCCCGCACGCCTCTGACTTGCAGGACGCTGACGCTCCGACACCGACGAGCACCGCTCGGACGAAGCTGCCGCCTCATCGACGCCGTTCTACCCTGTTTGTTGACGGACGTTCGACGCCCCGTGCCTCCCGCTTGAAAGGGAAGGCATTCAAGAAGGGCCGTCGATTCCCCGTCACTGAACGCCGAGTTTCTCGACGTCTCTTGACGATCCGTGACTCCCGCCTGAAAGGGGGTCGCTCAAGAAGGATCTGTCGACGCCTCTTCGAGGAACTCGACTCCACCAGGTACATTGGGGGGGTAAAAACATTATAGGAGGGAATAAGACTTGCAGAGCAATATATGGACTGGGCTTGTGCTATATCTTTATTTTACAGGTTGCCCAGGTGGGGGGATCTCCACACAGAACTGTGTCTAGTGGTAGGGGCCAGTATTCTGCCTATTGCTCAACCATCTTATTTTCTCTCCTCTCTCTATTGCTGGTTTCCCTCTATTGATCTGTGTGACATTGTTACAGTATTGTTCATGCACTTTAATGAGATCTAATACAAAGGGTGGTACCACTTTAGAATTGTATATATTTGCTATTGTTGATTTTCCTGAGTACAAAGTGAGTTATCATGATAAGTGTACATAACCTTGAATATTGATTATATAAAGAATGTGTTCTAACCAATACAGTGTGTGGACATTCCTTTGTGGGGGCTTGGGGACTACACTGTACTTAAGAACCAGCCTGCATCACCTCCTGAGAAGCTAGGCCTTGATTGCTCGACCATTGCTACCGTAATAGAGAATCTTGGCTGGGGTCTTCTGTGCCTCTCCTCTACCATATAGAGAGCAGAAGTACAGACAACCCCCACCGGTCGGTTTTTCCCCTCTCTACACTCCCGTCAATGATGCTCCTAGGGCACTGCCGTCATATCGGACTGTCTTTCCGTTCGTCCCCCCCACTAGGACACTTTGTGCCACCTATTGAGCCGTTCCATCCTTCTCCCTGTGCCCCTATGTCAACCTCTCCGGGGTGCCACCGTGTATTTTACAGTTCACCTCACAGTCCAGTGGATGCAGGGTGGTTGAGCCTCCTGCCCCCCTGCTTTTGCCAGTTTTCAGCCACAAGACCCTCACTTTCCAGTCCAGGTACAGGGGCACCGGGCCCGGGGAGTCCCCTCTGGCTATAAGCCCTGTCTTGGCGCGGGTCTGGTCGCCACAGTACGGAAGTCCATGAGTTGCTCCGCACAGGGGTGGGTATGTGGACCCCAGAACCTCATCTGGTTTACGTGGAGGCTTGTGTGCACCCCCTCAAATAGTGCCCTGGGTGTACTCCAGTGACGGTTGATGGCCTGCTTCAGTTATTTGGTCCCAAGTGCCTTCCTCTGATGCGTGGGGCACCGATGAGATAAACCACAAAAAACCACTGCACCCGCAGCGCGACTCCTCGCTCCCTTTCCTCTCCAATCTGGATCACTCTGCAGTTGCAGCCAAGCCCCCCCGTTGTTTACGGTGCCACCGTAAAAGGGTGGGGCACCCTCCGTCAGATACACCTTCTCTGGGCTGTCTGCCTTATGTTTCTGTGTGCGGTCTCTCCCTCAGGTCTGCCCAGGCCAGGAGAACCACATCCGCGGATGCCGACGGTGCGCAACCACAGCCGGTCCCATGGGCTCCCTCAACTCCCAAGGAACACCTTCAGTGCAGTTCACGGTACGCCGTAGTGGATGGGGTGCGGCTCCCCAAGGTGCAACCCAATCTCCCCCCCCTTCCTCCCCCCCAGTACCCAACCCGGGTGCCAAGTGTGGTCCCCGAAGTACCCGCAGTGCGGTCAGAGCGTGATAAATGGGTTCGCCGCCAAGGTAGCTCTGCAGCTCCGGCCGTCTAATAGACTTCTTTTTGTCCTCGATAATGTACTCCGTCAGCTGTGCCTCAGTTCCTTCGGCGCGGCAGCTTCCGCGATGTGAGGTTTGGCTGCTACACTCCCTCAAGCCGGTGGATGCGCAGATACCCTTTCCCCAGTCACTGCGTGGAGCGCGGGCACTCTGACTGCTAGGACCATGTATCTCAGCTCAGGGGGCACCCTGGGATGTGGGGATTGCACCCCCACATCGGCCTTAGGTTCCCGCAATGATATCTCGACCTGTGATGAGAGATCTCTCTCTCTCTGCGTTAACTCCACTGATTTACTGGGGCCGAGGATGGAGCCATCAGCATCAGGCAGCCCGCGCCCCGTGGTGGCCTCGTTCTGAACAGCATTGCCTTTTTAACCTAAGTGTAACACTTCCTGCTTATGTTCTAATGATTACCTGCCTTTCTACAAAAATGTTTTATGAGCTAACCCTTGCCTAAGAATTCAAATACTTATTGGTAACTATCAGCAGTGGGGGAAGTACATATGAATTTAAAGGTAATAGTGGTACCACATGGGTAATATAACTTAATATGTACAGTACTGTTTATATGTCGGGAAAAAAAAATAAAGGTTACTTATCGTAGTGAGAGTACTCATAGTCCTTAGTCCCCTTTCCTCCATCCTTGTGGGTGTCCCCAGGGATGGGGATGGTACCAGAAACCCATGGGAGCGAAACAAGAGAGCTTGCCCTTTAAATTTAGTATAGCATGCAGGGGTGCAGCCCTGGTCTTGGGACCTCCCAGTAACCCTGCCCTCCAGCGCCTCACCTCAGTCCCCTTTTGACGCATCGAATGGTGTTAAACCTAGCTATGCAATTATATTATCTTTTTGGCCCACTAGCAGGGGAACAAGGGTGGGATTTATGGAGGAAAGGGGAAGGACTAGCAGTACTCAAGTCACTGCAGTGATGAACTTTTATTAATCATACATCCCCGTCCCCCTTTCCTCCATCTGTGTGGTTGATTCCACCGAAACAAGAGCTGGGGGGAGCTAACCAATTAGCAGAAAAATTAGCTGAAGGCAAAGAGGTTCCTCAGAACTGTCTGCCCAAACTCTGGTCCCTCCTGGATGTGATGTACAGAGAGTAGAGTTTGCAGAATGCGGACCGTATGGCCCACATAGCCGCCTTGATTACCTCCCAGGATGCGTGCCTCTGAAAAGTCACTGCAGTCCCCTTGTCCTTACAGCGCACGCATAAATCCCTGGAGGCACCTTCTTTTTTCCGTGGCCGCATATGCATCTTAAACGGTCAGGGCCCTCCAATGAGCGTTGGAGGCCTTGGGTGCCCAGGGCAGAGCTTCCAAACGCAATGATAAATGCGCTTCAGACTTCCTGAAAGGCTTAGTCAGAGAGATACAATGTGAGCACCCTCTGCAGATCCAAGGAATGGAGCGTCCTTTCCGTGTCGGACTGCAGATTGGAGAAGAATAACAGCATGCATATTTCCCGATTTAGATGAAATGGTAAAACCACCTTGCGCAGGAAACTGGGATGGGTGTGCAGAAGTACTTTATCGCCGTAAAAGACCGAATGGTTCGCATGACGACAGCTCCTCCAGCTCACTAATTCTACGTGCTGAGGTCAGCGCTACCAGCAGAACAGACTTTGCGTCACCCACTTGATGCCAGCTGAAGCCATTGGCTCAAAAGGCTTGCGCTAGAAGGCTGCCGCACCACATTTAGTTTCCAGACGGAATGGGGCCTGTGCACCGGCAGAAACAATCTTTTTAAGTCCTTGAGGTGTGCTTTGACTAGCGGGTAGGCTACAGAGAAAGGGTCATCCAGAGAATTTTTGTAGGCCCCAATGCCCGCCAGATAATTGCGGCAAGTATCCACTTGGACCCCAGAGCAGCCCAGAAGTGCAGAGAGATAAAATATTGCCAAGACGGCACATCAGATGGTCCATGCGCCCTGCGCTCCTGCGCCCAATGGCAGAAGCTGATCCATTTACTTTTGGATTGTGAGCGAGTGGAAGGGTTCTGGGCATCCTAGGGAATGTCCCATTTGCTCGCTGAGAAGTGTGCCCGGCGAAGCCTTAGCTGATCAGGAGCCAGACAGAGCGCCAGCTTGCCCAGGTCTGGGTGCACCACTGCACCAGGTTGCTGAGTGAGGAAGCCCCTCCTGAGTACCGGCAGATGGACCAGGCCTTCTGATTTGAGCTGTAAGGTCCGAGAACCACACCCTCGATGGCCAGTGAGCGACAATTAGAATTGGGGCGCAGCTCACCAAGTTCTGAAACTTGCAGAGGGCACCCTGGAGCAGAGAAGGGGGCGTTAAGGCATAGCAGTTGCAGCCATTCCAAAACAGCTGAAAAACATCCCCCAAGGAGCCTTGACCCTGCCCTACCCATGACGCAAAGAGGGGGCATTTGGAGTTCTGCAAAGAAGCAAACAGGTCGAGATCTAGAAAGTCCCACATCTGAAAGAGGCAACACGGAGTTGATGTGCAATTGACGCTTGTACATGTTGTACCCAGCCAGCTCAACCTGTCTGCCTCTGCGTTGCTGTCCCTCTGGAGATAAACTGCTCCGATACCCATTCCTTGTGACAGGGCCCATTCCCAGATAGAAATCGCCTCCCTGCCGAGTGACAGCGGCATGGTTCCCGCCATGCTTTTTCAGGTAGAACACAGTGGTTGAATTGTCGGCTCAGACTATGACCGTTTTTCCCCTGACCAGTGGCAGAAAGGCTTTTAGTGCCAGGCCCACTGACCGGAGATCCAGAAGGTTTATATGCAGCAAGGTCTCCTCCCCAGACCATGATCTGTAGAAGTAGTTGCCCAGTGTTGCCCCCAGCACTGCACGGAAGAATACGTCTTCACCACGAGAGGGCTCTGGCTGCGAGAACAGAGCCCCCAGGGTCACATTGCATTGGGGGAGCCACCAATGGAGGTCCAAGTGAAGAGTGCCTGGGATGACCAGCCTGACTGTGACCCATTTTCCTGGACCCATGAGACCACCAACTGAAGTTGAAGACGCTGTGCAGTACTGTCAGGACACGCCAGGAGTCCCAGCAAGTACGGAAACAACCATGCTAAGGTGCCATGGTTGAAGGGTTGGGACAGGAAATGCCAGAGAGATTTCAATCCGTCGGCCGTGGGGAATACCCTGGGAACGACTGTGTCCCATCGGACCCCCAGAAACACAAGATCCTGCGAGGGGGGCAGCTGCAACTTCTTTTGGTTGAGGGAAACCCCATTTGGTGTAGGACATCTGCATACCTCTGGCCGGAGTTGAGAGCTCCTTTGGGAGTGCTGGTCCTCACCAGTCAGTCGTTCAAATAAGGGTATGGGGGTGGCCCTTCAACCAAAGCAAGTCCGCTAACGCGTTCATCAGTTTGGTAAACACGCACTGCGCCGCATTGAGACCAAACAGGAGCACCTTGTATTGAAGATGGTGCGATAATTGTGAACCGTAGGAAGTTCCGGTTCAGTTGGGAAATGCAGGTACGCATCTTTTAGGTCCAAGGAACCCATCCAGTGTCTTGCGCACAGAGACTCAGCCACGTGAGCCGGCATTATCATCTTGAAGCGTTCAAGAGTGTGAAAAGTTGAGAAAAGAAAGATCCAGGACTACCCTCAGGCCTGCCAGGTTGTTCTTGAGCACTGCAAAAATCCTGGAATATCCAAAGCCCCTGTCTGGAAGAGGCACCGCCTGCATGTTCCACAGGTGTACGATCTTCCTTAATAGACCCTGTCTGCAGCAACAGTGGGGAAGAAGGAAGCGGAAGACTGAACCCAGTCGACAGCACCGACAGAATCTAAGGATTCAAGAAAAAACACCTTCACTTGCTCACGAACAGCCAGCCGCCCCCCAACAGGGAGAATGGTGGTCCCTGACTTGAACCTCAGTTTCTTATTGGCAGGACTGGAGGAGGGTTGGGGGGTGGGGGGGTTTTGGGGGGGAGGGGCGAAAGAAACCCTGTGTAGTCTGCTGTTGCTGCTGTGCTCGCTCGGTGACCTGTCCGGTTGGCTAGCCCTCAGATCATGAAACCCCTTGTACCTGCCGAATGAGAGTGGTTTGGCGTCCGACCTACCGTGAACTTGGAGGTATGGCTTGGGTCCTGGCTTTGTAAGAATTGCCAAAGACTTTGCTGTCTGTGCGGATGTTTTCTTGTACTTTAACTCTTTATCCGTAGACAAGTGGAACAAGTCTGAACCATCTAAAGGGAAGTCAAGGATTCTGTCCTTCCATCAACAGTAAACCTGGTTGCAGGCATCGAGGCAGTTCTTCTCATTTCTACACCATGGTATAGACTCGGGCTGGTTGTATCGATATGGGAGATCGAGGACTCCAGGAAATCCTGCACAACTGTGCTTGCCTCTGGCAGAGCCCGCGTTAAAGGTGGCCCGGCTATACATCTGCAGGCTAGAAAGGAAATCCCCTATTTCCCTCCACAACCTTTGATTTCGCCGCAGCGAGGATGGCGTTGATTAGATAACCGAAAGTGCAGACCCGCATGGAGGTAGGTCCTTTTCTTGAAGGACTTGAGAACCTTGTACTCCTTGGACAAGCAATTGGAAGCAGAGGCAGCCGCAGACTAACTTGAGGGTTTCGAGTACATGAAAGTAGCAGCCACAATGGAGGAGTGAGGCTGTGGGTGAGAAGACAGCAGCACCTGTTCACTCTCCAGGAGCTGAAAGCAGCCATTGAGATTCTTGTTCAGCTGAGCAGTGGCTCTCGGCTTCTCCCAGACCAGACCTCCTTTGCGGGAGTAAGGATGCCCTTTTGGAAAAGGATGCCTGAGCAGCATGTTGCTAGAAGGGCCAGAACCTCGGCTAGGAGCCCTGGTTCTTGTTGCCGCTATTATGGCTGCGACAGCCCCAGAAATTCAGCCAGGTCCTGAAGACTGTCATGAAAGGCCTTGACCGAGGCTGCTGCCTCTTCTTCTGATTCGTTGTCCTGTGAAGGGGGAGGGAAGTCTGGGGTCTTCTGGAGTGCAACCGGAGGGCACTCCCCTCCCCCCAATTGGTCAGGAGCATGCAGAGGTAGAGCCGGCACACTGGGAGCCTGCAGCAAGTGGGTGGGGGTGGAGGAGGTGGCAGAGCGGGCACTGGAAGCAGTGGCAGAGTCGCCATGCAAATGGCAGACCGGAACCCCTAGGGGAGAAGTGTGGGGCCCAGCGGGGGGGCGGTACACTTGTGGAGACCAGTTACCGGAAGACTGTGGGCCAGAGCTGAACCCCGAAGAATGCGGGCTGGACCCGCCCTGAGCTGTCCACTCTGAAGAAGAGGGAGCTGCTCACGGCCGAATGTCTGTCTAAAATGGCAGCTGAACGTGTAGGCTCTGCCACGTGTTTGTCCCCCATTTTTGTGTGTTGGAGTCACGCCATGGGGAGTAAGGCGTGAAGGCCAGGGTCATGTGTGGGGTCCGACATTGCAAAGGCCTGTTTATGACCCCGACCCTGAAGCATTTGCGCAGGCTCTCAGTAGGGTGACTGGCACGGAAACGAGCAAGAATAAAGCTTTGGGAGGCCCTTTGCCCTCAGCTGTAGCGCTGGTAGTCGTGGTGCAGAACAGCACCTCAGGCTTGTGCCTGGAACTAGAGCCCGAAGGCCTCACACCCCATTGTGAAAATAGGGCTAGAAGGCTGCTTGGTGGCCAGCCCGAGAGGGCCCCTGGAGCCGTCTCCGGGCTGGTGTGCCTTCAGAGAACAAGTGACTTACATTCGCGTGGCGGGATGCCTTTGAATCAAAGTCCTTCAGATGGTTTGGAGTTGATGCGTGGAACACCTACCTCCAGCGAGACAGCCTAATCTTCAAGGACCGTGACACAAGGGAGCAGCACGGCACCCAAGGGAGCAGCACGGCATGCATGCGTCCCAGTAGTGATTGCGCCCCAGGTACTCTAGGCAGAGTGCATGGGGGTCCGGTGCCGGAAAGAAATGGTTGCATGATGCGCACCTTGTGAAGCCTCCTGCAATCAACATGCGCCCGGGGAGGCAAGGCACCGAAAGGAGGTGACATGATTTGAAAAGAAAAAGAGGGAAGCGTGCATGGCACTGAAAAATAGTGCCAGCTAAAGCTGTTGGGTCTGTTCCTGTCCGTGCGGAACAAGGGACTGAGGTCAGGGCTACTGGGCGGTCCTGCAAGTTTGCAAGTTATACTAAACTTAAAGGGGAAGCTCTTTCTTTGGCTGTAGAACCATCCCCTTGCCTGGGGACACCCACAAGGATGGAGGAAAGGGGACTGGACGTACCAGTAGTGAGTTATTTATTTGTGTATAACTACCTGACTTATCTTTTAATACAAGTACTGTGTTATCACCCAACAGTGTGTGGGCATTCTACTGTGGATTCACTGTACCCAAGAACCAGCCTGCATCACCTCCCTCGAGTCTCAGCCTTGGTTGCTCGTCCATAGCTAACCATAGAGAGAACCTTGGCTGGGGTGCTCTGTGCCTCTACCCCAGCTGTACAAGGAGCAGAAATTGAGCCATCCCCTCCAGTCTTTAGAAAAGTACTGCATGGTCCACCTTTCGATCTTCTGGACCTGGAATCTCAAAGTATTCCATAATTTCTTGTACGATGTTGTGGAATGCTTTAACAGACATGTGCACATCCTTATGGTCTTCGGACATGACATCATGGCTGTCCGCTATATCATCTTGGGGCACCATGAGGAGGAGCATCTTGTGGAGGCAGAGGTGGATGGGCACCATGGATTGACAGCCCCTGTCCCTCGCTGGAGGAGGTGGTGGTGGAGCCCCTGCTGTCCCCATCTGAGGAACTGCAGGTTTGTTTCTGAGGGTCCACTGGCTGTGCAGTGAGGACCAGCACTTTCTTCATGAGGGACTTCAAATATTGCCTCATGGGTCCTGAATGCATTACTTCTTGGAGCCGGTCTAAGAACCATTAGTGCGCCAAGTTGGACCTAAGAAAGATCTGTATTTCATATGATTGAAGAAAGTCTCCATGAGTAAAAGGGGAGGGGACAAATAATTAGCATTCCGTCGCATGAAAGCAAGGCTGATTTGCAAACTAAGGGCAACATAATGTGGGCTAAACATTGACCAAGAAATGGTTTCATTTTTATAAGTGTTTGTATAAGGATTACACACATCTTTGTGTTGCTCAATAACATTAATTAGTTATAACTATTATGGATATATAATAAAGCTCAGAAATATGGAGGTATATTTACCCACTCACGTTATCAGCTGAAACTTGTCAAACTGGATTATTAATGTTTCATGATGCAACCAGTATCAAAGTGTAACAGTTTGAATCTAACTAAATAGAGCAGGTCATTACTAACGTGAGTAGTTTTACTTTTGAATAACCATAATGAATCTATGAATAATTAGTAGCCAATTCTTTAGAAATAAACCTGACTTTATTAAATAGATTATCTATCGGCGAGCACATTGGGAGGACATAGTGGAAGGATCAACTACAATCTCAATTCAGGAGATGCGTAGTAAACTTACGTTATACAGATATCTGTATTTGTTCATCTATTATCTTAACTGCCCGTTATAGTAAATATAGGGGAGGTGCCGTACGTGTATGGCCACCTTTTATATTTGTACAAATCTTATATATGCACCATAAGGTATACAATAGCCTTTATATAAGGAACAAGTTACTTACCTGTAAATATTGTTCTCCAGCATGGGTCTGGCATGGATTCACATGCTCCTGAACATTCCTATTCGTCAGGCCGGGAATCCGCTGTAAAAGAAAAAACAGTTTTACTTACAAGGAACAAGTTACTTACCTGTAACAGTTCTCCAGCATGGCTCTGGCATGGATTCACATGCTCATGAATATTCCCCGTCTTCAGGCTGGGAATCCTTGGTAAAGAAAAAAATCAGTATCAGTTTCGTTTCTGATCTGTCTTTCTTAGTAGTAACCAATCACTGGTCTCTGGGTCATACTGCCCCCAGCCAATGACTGCCCTCTCCCTAAGCCCAGTCTCTGGCAGCCATCTTCAGATTTGGTAGCACGCAAAGTGGCAGTATGACCAAGTGAAGAGCCGTAGAGGGGCAGGAGGGAGGGTTTGCATGTGAATCCATGCCAGACCCATGCTGGAGAACAACAGTTACAGGTAAGTAACTTGTTCCTTCTCCAGCATGGGGTCTGGCATGGATTCACATGCTCATGAATATTAGAATACATAGCAGTACACATGCACAACCACGGGAGGTGGCAAGGCTCAACATTAAGCATTACATAAAACTCAACATTAAGCATCTCTTACCTCCTCACCAGGCTCACCTTAAGCGAACAGGTTGCGCAGCACTGCCTGGCCGACTCTGGACTCCTCCCTGGAATCCCGGTCGACGCAGTAGAATCTCGTGAAGGTGTGCGTCGACCTCCACGTAGCAGCCCTGCAGATGTCCAGCAGGGGCACACCAGACAAGAACGCCGTAGTAGCAGCGATCGCTCTGGTCGAGTGGGCTCTCGGACGGCCGGGCAACGGTCGGTTTGCCAATCGATGACAATGCATGATGCAGCCGGAGAGCCATCTGGAAATGGAAGCCTTCGAGAGAGCCTTCCCTTGGTTCACAGGTCTAGAGTTCACAAACAGCTGTGAAGTCTTTCGAAAACTCTTCGTGCGGTCCACGTAGAACTTCAGCGCTCTAGCCACATCCAGCGAGTGCAAAGACCTCTCGGCCGGAGACGAAGGCGACGGGAAGAAAATCGGTAACACCAAGGGCTCGTTGAGGTGGAAGTCCTACGGCACCTTGGGCATAGTCCTCAGCACCACCCTCGTGTCATGAAAAGTTAAGTATGGAGACTTACAGGATAGGGCCTGGATCTCTCCCACTCGCTGTGCGGAGTTGATGGCCACAAGAAACGCAGTCTACCACGACAGGAATTTCAGCGGCGCCGAATGCAGGGGCTTGAATGGCACCCCCATGAGCCTGGTCAGCACCACGTTGAGTTCCCACGCCGGGGCAGGGGCCTTCACCGGCGGGAACGATCGGAACAGTCCCTTCATAAATTCCTTTACCAGGCAATGGGACCACAAGGACCCCCGTCCTGTGGTTCTGGTCTATCGGGAGATCGCAGCCAGATGTATCTTGATGGAGGCGTGAGCCATTCCAGCCTTGGCCAGCGACAGTAGGTACGGCAGCACTTGAGGGGCCGTAGAGGGTTAATCTTCTGTGCACAGCACCAGACAGAGAACCTCTTCCACTTATGTCCGTAGCACTTGAGAGTTGAGGACGCCATGGCTTTTGCAAGGACCTCTCTGCAGTCAGCCGGGATATCGTACCCTCCAAACTCTAGCGCTGCAGGAGCCAGGCTTGCAAGTTCAGCGACTCCGGGTCGTGATGAAGTATGACACCTCCATCTCTGGAGAGAAGATCCGCGTCCGTCGGCAGCTTGACTGGTGGGGATGCTGACGAGTCCAGAAGGTCCGGGAACCAGATCTGCATCGGCCACGCCGGCTCAACCAGGATCATCCTGCACTGGGACCTCTTGTGCTGGTTGACGAGTCGGAGCAGCAACGGAGGGAACGTATAAAGGAACAGGCCTTCCCAGGGGAACGAGAAAGCATCGCCCATGCTCCTCGGCTGGGGTAACCTGCTGGCGAACCTCTGGCACTTGGAGTTCGTCGCTGTTGCGAACAGGTCGATCTGGGGTTTTCCCCATCGTCGGGAGAGTCGATCCACTTGATCCTGACGTAGTTCCCACTCGTGGCACGAGCGCAGCTCCCTGCTGAGTGAGTCGGTGATGGTGTTTTTTATCCCTGCCAGATGAAAGGACACCAGAAACATCCCTTGGGCGACGGCCCAATGCCACAGATCCTGGGCTTCGTTGGCGGGCTGGGGATCTGGTTCCTCCCTGCTTCCGGATGTAGAACATCGTGGTGGTGTTGTCGGTGAAAATTCTCACCACCTTGCCTTTGAGGGACGGGAGAAAGGACCGGAGGGCCCAGAACACTGCACAGATCTCCAGGATGTTGATGTGGAGCGGCTTCTCCTCCGGGAGCCAAAGGCCTCTCGCGTGACGTTCTCCGGTGTGCGCTCCCCACCGTTCCAGGGAGTCATCGGTCGTCACCGTTATCTGGTGAGATGGGCTCTGAAAGTCTGTGCCTGCTGTCAGATGAGCGCGGGTGCCCCACCACCAGATCTCTCGTCAGAAGGTCTCGTTGAGCAGGATCCTGTCCTCGAAGCTGCCCGTCGCTTGGATCCAGCGGGCATCGAGGAACTCTTGCAGAGGGCGCATCCGAAGCTTGCACAGGCGCACGAGATATATGCAGGGGGACATCATCCCTAGAAGAGACTTTATGGACCTCACCCTGGCCACGTCCATGGCCAGCAGGCGCTGCAACTTGCCCAGGATGGCCTTCGTCCTTTCTTCCGACGGTGAGGCCAGGCGCGCCACTGTGTTGAGCTTTGCTCCCAGAAACAGTGCGACTTGCGACGGGACCAGGTGGGATTTGGCAAAGTTGATGGAGAATCCCAGGTCCGAGAGCAGCTGGACAGTCTTTGCTGTGTGATCCACGGCAAGCTCCCTTGTCCCTGCTCGGATGAGCCAGTCGTCCAGGTAGGGGTAGACGTGGATCCCCTGCAGACGCAGCTGTGCCGCCACCGTTGCGAGGCACTTAGTGAACACGCTGGGTGCTGACTTCAATCCGAAGGGGAGGGCCTTCAATCCAAGGTAGTGCCGTCCTTGGACCACGAACCTGAGGAACTTTCGGTGACCTCGCAGAATGGGGATGTGTAAGTACGCATCCTCCAAATCCAACAACGACAGGAAATCGCCCTCCTCCAGTTGTCCCAGCACGTGCTGGAGGGTGACCATCCGGAGGGGTGTACACCTGGGCCAGGGCGTCCAACACCCAACGGTCGGTGGAGATGGACTCCCACACGTTGATGAACTTCGGCAGCCGGCCTCCCACCGGGGTGCCTCGGTGGGGGCCCGACCCCGCTGTTGGTTCAATATTGCTTGGCGGATGCCTTGCCGCCTTGGCCTCCCTGGCGACGACGGCAGGGCCCCCCCGACTTGCCTCGTCCTCTATAGGCTTCCTGCGACGAGGAGCGGGCCGCTTGGTGGTACATTGAGGAGCCACCGCCGAATCCCTTCGAGGCACCTTGCTTGCCTCCGGGGCCCCGAAAGGACGGCCTCCGTTGCCAGAGAACGCCTAGGGCTCTAGCAGTCTCTGTGTCCGCCTTGATGGCTTGGATGGACTCATCCACCGTTTTCCCAAACAGGTTGTTCCCGTTGAACGGCATGTCCAGCACCTTGGCTTGCACATTCTGGCGGAAATCCGTCGCCTTGAGCCAACCTCGTCGTCTAAGGCAAACGCCGTTGCCTAGCTGGCGGAAACCGGTGTCGGCAATGTCCGTTGCCACCGTAATGGCGTGGTCCGACGCCACTTTGCCTTCTTGCAAGATCTCCAGGGCCTCGGCCCTCTTGTCATCTGGTAGGAAGTCCAACAGGGGGGCGATCTTGTACCATAACTCCCTGTCGTAGCGGGCCACGATCACGAGGGCGTTGGCCGCCTTAATCGTTGTTGCCGCCGACGAGATAACTCGTCATCCCATTGCGTCCAGCTTCTTCCCTTCGCCGTCCGGCGGGGAAGTTGACGTTGAGACCGATGCCCCCCCCCCCCCCCCCCCCCCGCTTTCTTCTTGGCCGCCGCTGAGACAACCGAGTCCGGGGTAGGTTGTGCCCTAAGGCACAAAGGGGCCGCGTCGGGGACCCGGTACTTCTTCTCGTACCGATCCTTCTTGGCAGGCGTCGTAGACTGGTTCTTGAGAAGGGTGAGACCCTCGTCCCAGATGTCATCCAGCAGAGGCACGGCGAGGACTGACTTCCTCCTGGCCTTGCACCGTTGGTAAAGGAAACCTTCCTTCTCTTCGGGGCAGAACTGAAAAAGCTCGGATGCCCTGGCGATCATTGGATGGAAAGATCCGATCTCATCGGACAGGGAGGCCCGGGCTGGTGATGGGAGCTCCGCCCTGTCGTCACCGCCGTTGTCGTCCGTACCCGTCGTGGCCGTGTCTGTTCCCGTGTCATCCCCAGGGATGGGGACGTGGGTAAAGGCCGAGCAGGCCGCGAGGGCTGAGAAGGCGGGGCTGGGTGGATTAGTCTTCTCTTGTTCGGGGGGGGCTTCCCGCCGGGACCGGCTCTGGTTCCTCCGTCTGACCCGGTACCGGGTCCTCTGTCAGTGGTAAGGGCAATCTCGTCCTTATCTCTGAACATAAGGATTGTATTGCCAACAAAATGGCTGCCGAGTAATCCTGCGGCTGACTAGGACCCTCGCCAGTGTCGCCGTCACTCTCATCGTCACCCTCGTCGGGATCCCTCCCGTGGGGACGGGCCTCCTCAACGCCCTCTCCGAGGCCCTCTAGGACTTCGGCCAGCTCCTCCTCGGATTCTGTGTCCGTGTCCACAATGGCCACGGCCCCCCCCCCCTCTTTTTCCGCCAGGGTCTTCACAGGGGTCTTTTCGATGGGTCTGAAAGAGGCTTCCCTCCGCGGAGGCAGGGAGACTCTGGGCCCCGAGGTCGCCTCCACTGGCGTAGCCTCCACAGGCTGCGCCAGGGCCGCCGCGACTCCCTCGCTAGAGGCCTTGGCTGGGTGAATCAATGCCTTCACCGCCTTAGGTGCGCTTGAGGCCTTCACCTTGGGGGGGAGGGTCACCGCCTCATTCCCCCTCGGCCGAATCGTTCGCGATCGACCAGGGCCTCCCCAGAGGCTTACCCGGGTTCTCGGATTTCCTCTTCCCCGAACCAGAGTATTGACTCGTGGTTGATGGTGCCGGGGAAGGCGCGCCCTGCCTGGTAGCCGAAGAGCGTGACTGTTCGGCGCTCCCGGTGCCCGCGGACTCAAAGTGCTTTGCCTTCTGTTGGGCCCCCGTCGCCGGGGCACCCTTACAGGATTTAGAAGACCGCTCGGACTTCTTCTTCTCACCTGACGGATTCTTTCCTTCCAGCCAGTTGGAGGGACGAAGGTGTCGTTCCCTGATGGTCCGTTCCGACATGTTCCTGCAAAACGCACAGTGCTTCGCCACGTGCGTTTTGTCCTCATGAAGGCAGTAGAGACATTTTGTATGCTCGTCCTCCTTGAACACATTCTGTAGCTGGCATCCAGGGCAGACCCTGAACAGCTTTCCGGGCGTCGAGCTTCCTTTCTCCTGGGCCATGTTCGGGTAGGCCGCAGAAACTTCTGGAATCATCCAAGAAGCATAACTCAACAAAATCTTCACCCTTGAGGGGCGTAGAAAAATCCGACACGGATCCCCATTAATCGGATGTAGAGACGGTGGAGCTTGAGGCTCTATTTGACCGAAAAATGAGAAATTCTCTTTGAAAAAGCACGAAAACGCAGCAAAAGCTCGAGAGCTATAACGCGAGGACTCCCAACACTTGAGCGTGCAGTAAAAATCTGAAGATGGCTGCCAGAGGCGGGGCTTAGGGAGAGGGCAGTCGTTGGCTGGGGGCAGTATGACCCAGAGACCAGTGATTGGTTACTACTAAGAAAGACAGATCAGAAACGAAACTGATACTGATACTGATTTTTCTTTACCGAGGAGTCCCAGCCTGACGACGGGGAATATTCATGAGCATTTGAATCCATGCCAGACCCCATGCTGGAGAAACTGTATTTCTCCTTTAAACCAATCACTGTCCTCTGGGTCATAATGCCCCCATCCAATGGCCGTCCTCTCCCTAAGCCCCTCCTTTGGCAGCCATCTTCAGAAATGGTAAGCACGTAAAGTGGCAGTAGGACCAAGAGCCGCGGAGGGGTAAGAGGAAGGGATCAGAAGTGAATCCCTGCCAGACCCATGCTGGAGAACAATAGTTACAGGTAAGTAACTTATTCCTTCTCAGCATGGGGGTCTAGCATGGATTCACATGGTCATGAATAAAGAATAAATAACAGTACAACATTACACAACCACGGGAGGTGGCAAGGCTCAAAAGAAGCAATTCAACCTTACCTCTGGAACAGACTCACCTCAAGCAAACTGGTTGCGTAGCACTGCTTGGCCGACCCTGGACTCCTACCTGGAATCCCGGTCGACGCAGTAGAACTTCGTGAAGGTGTGCGTGGACTTCCACATAGCAGCCCAGCAGATGTCCAGCAGGGGCACAACAGACAGGAACGCCGTCGTTGCAGCCATCGCTCTGGTGGAGTGGGCTCTGGGACGGCCAGGCAGCTGTCGGTTCGACAAAAGATTACAGTGCGTGATGCAATCGGAGAGCCACCTTCAAATGGAAGCCTTTGACAAGGCCTTCCCGTGGTTCACAGGACCAAAGTTCACAAACAATTGAGAAGTCTTCCGAAAACTCTTTGTGCGTGCCACGTAGAACTTCAGAGCACGAGCAACGTCCAGCGAGTGCAATGCCCTTTGAGCCGGTGACGAAGGCTTTGGGAAAAACACAGGTAACACCAAATGCTCATTGAGGTGGGATTCCGACGGAACCTTCTGCATGAAAGACGGGTACGTCCGCAGCACCGCCCACGATTCGTGAAAAGTCAGGTATGGCTGTTTGCAGGATAGAGCGTGGATCTCATCACCCTCCTGGCAGAAGTGATGCCACCAGGAAAGCTTTTTTCCACAAGAGGAACGAGAGGGGCCTGATGCATAGGCTCGAAGGGGGCCACCCACCCCATGAGCCACCTCAGAACCACATTGAGTTCTCACACTAGGGCAGGGGCCTTCACAGGCGGAAAAGATATTATAAATTACTCACTGTAGTGACTAACGTACTCTTAGTCCATAGTCCCCTTTCCTCCATACTGTATGGGCGTCCCTTCCAAGGGACGGGAGACCGAACGTGTTAGACAGAATCCTGTGCAGTGCCGTTAGGGACCACTACACACAATTAAGACTACAAGTGGTAATACAAGTTTACCTTTGGTACAAGCCTGTACTACACTGTTAAAGTGGTAGCAGTAGCAGAGCAGCCAGACTTCTCAAGAGCAAATGTAGTAGAAATTACACAAAGGACCACAATTACTGTGATTCAAGCAAACACTGACTCAAGGTTATTGGTTGAAAAGTAAAAGTACATTTATTTCTAAACCATCTGCTGGTAAAACACTTCACTTCTATTAATTCAAATCACACGAAAAATACACTACAAACAACCAAATCTTTTGGCACTGAACAACTCAAGATAAGTACCCTATGTTTAAACAGTCCGGTGTTGTGAATCAAAAGACGTTACCGGGAATACAGATGCAATCACTTTTTGACAGTAATGACAGTTCGGTCTCACTAAAGATAGGCGTATCCGCGGCAAGAAATGTTACCTGGGCAAAAACACACTTAGCACCTGAGTTAACCAAAGAGAGTTGGCGGCAAAAATCATAGGCAATACATTTGACAAGGCAGACAGAATCAGAGAACACTTGCTGTTAGGAAAAAAGCCAATAGGCCGGTGCCAGTGTCAAGTGGAACCGGGTTCCTGTTGTCGAGGATCACACAATCAGATAGTTCAAGATTCAACGTTGCCAGGAGTACTTAGATATTGTCAACAGAGGAAGGAAAAGTTTTAAGAGGGAAGGAAGACAAGGCAAGCCTTGGATGAGGAGAAAAGGGATTCACCCTCATTCCTCGAAGCTGGACACAGTACCTTATTCAATGAAGAAGCTGGTGCCATGGCAGTTGTTCCTGGTAGTTTCCTGCAGACCCACGGTTCCTGGAGCTTCGGCCGTGGAGACAAGAAGGGGACATCTGGAGGGGTCTGCACTACTCCGGGATGAGGCCAGCAGCAGTGACGGCGAATAAAAGGTGCGCTCCTTTAAAACAGGAGAGGCTCTTCAGATGGCTATCCGGACCACTACAGCAGTGTGCAGCGATTTCGACCAAGAATAGGATCCTCTGGCTGTGGAAGAGGAGCTGGTTGACGCCCCCTCGCCCCAAGCTCAAGGGAAGATGACTCTGGACTGGATCTTCGCTGGTCGTTGAAGGGTAGATAGCTCAGGACTGCAGCAGGGCTTCACCGGGACGGGGCAGTTGCAGCAGCCGTCTTCTCCGCTTCTCGTCGGTTCCTTGTAGTTCCAGTGGCGACTGACTTCCAGCTCAAGAGTCCTGCCTTTTATGCGAAAATCCCAGCCTGGCTGTCAATCACGCAGCTGGAGAGTTGTCTGCCGGGCAACTACCCCAGCCAATCATGGCAAAGTGCGACTTGGGTTTCCTAGGATACCCTGTGCAGGGGGGTGACTACACCCCTTCCTCACATTCAGCCCACCTAGACACCCAGGCGCCAAGAGGGGGGCTTCTGGACAGAAGCCAGCCAAACGACGGTGAACAAAGAAGGCAAACCTGGTTTGCCGCGCAAAGTTAAACACAAGAAGGACTTTAACAAAAAATGGCGAATAAACCCGACCGGAGCCAAACTAAAAAGTATTTGGTCAAGTGGGTCTATGTTCGAGGCTAATATAATAGCCTAAAACAATATCACGTTTATATAGTATAATCGCGGTAGGAAAGTTAGGGTAGATACCACTGCCACCAGCCAAGTCTAAATGTTAAAAGAGCAAAACAAAGCTCAGAGAGGCACAGATAACAAGGGATAGGTATTAACCCTTTCCAGTACTCCATGTAAGATGGGGTGTACTGGGTCTGTATTTAAAAGTGACTATGTAAAGTTAATGGCAATTTTACCCATTTCGGGGGGACACTAGTCAGCCCCAGAAAAATTGAGTCAGAGGGAAGTCTCAAAGACGACCCTGTGTTACTGCACTGAAGGTGCTATGTAACACACGAAAAGGGGGGCTCATGGAGTGGTGTGCTCCAGAGCCCAAAATCACACCAACAGCAGAAACACACATGGCAAAACACATGTAAGAGTGGGAAAAAGGTACACACTCTTACTAAGTGGAAAAAATAAACTGCAGAAATCCAGCAAAGCTGCTGCGGGACTCACTAGGTGAGGGAAATTAGCCATAGAATGAGAATTCTCCCTAACAGAACCTTTTTCACCAGAAAAAAATCTTCCCCTTTAAATTTAGAGGCACTTGGCCCAGGGAGCATGCGCTGCCCTGACTTCGCCCTCTGGCGCCACACCTCAGTCCCCATTGACACGTCGACAATAGATTTAACATTGCCTAATGACACAATTATTATAAGGGGGGGGAGGTTGGTGGGACGTATGGAGGAAAGGGGACTATGGACTAAGAGTATGTTAGTCACTACGGTGAGTAACTTATAATTACTCTTACGGCCGCTGTCCCCTTTCCTCCATACTGTATGGGCGATTACAACTGATTGTAGCCCCAGGGAGGAGAGGAGACCATCCCTAAGCAAACAGGTTCCTGAGAACCGCCTGTCCGAAAGCCGCATCAGATCTAGAGCCAGTTTCCCAACAGTAATGCTTGCAGAAAGCTGAGGGAAGAGGCCCACGTGGCCTCCCTGCTTATGACTTGCCAAGGGACATGGTGCTGAAATGCTATGGCCGTTGCCTTGCCCCTGACTGCGTGGGCATACATGTTGGCTGGGACTGGCTTGTGCTGGCCCTCATCCGCTTCTTTGACGGCAGAGACCAACCAGCGGGATATGGAGGCCTTAGAGGCCCGATAGCCTGGCCTCAAGCCTCCGAAAGTGACAAACAGGGCGTCTGACTTGCGGAAGCCCCTGGTCCTGGTCAAGTAGAATTTTAGGGCAAGCCTGACATCCAGGCAGTGCAGCACTCTCTGTGCTTTGTCCTTGGGATTGGGAAAGAACGTAGGAAAGACTATTTCTTCGTTCAAGTGAAATGCAGATGGAACCTTGGCCAGGAATGCCGAGTGCGTCCGCATGACTACCTTGTCCTTTTGAAAGGTGTTATATGGTTCAGAGGCTACCAGCGCCTGGATCTAGCGGACTCTGTGAGCCGAGGTAAGACCGACTAGTAAGGCCGTCTTGATGGTGACCAGCCTAATGTCCACGGACGCCACTGGCTCGAATGGTTTGTGTGCCAGGGCACCCAAGACTATGTTAAGGGCCCACACAGGGTGCAGTCTCTTGATGGGCGGGTAGAGCCTAGCGAAACCAGTCCGATGTTTGACGATAGGGTTGGAGGAGGAAAAAATGCCTTCCTGCGAGTTCCTGTTAACCCCAATGGCTGCAAGGTATGTACAGCAGGTGTCCACCTGCACACTCGAATGAGCGAGGTGAGCCGAAAAGGAGAGCACGTCATCCAAATGGCAGGCCAAGTGGTCAATTCCCTTTGAGTCTGACCAGTGGCAGAATCTGGTCCATTTGCTCTTGTACTGGGCCCTTGTGGCCCTGTATGATCTCCAGATTGGCTTGTGAGAGGCCAAGGTGCCAAAGCGTTACCTGCTCCGGTACCACGCTGTGAGGGCTAGTTTCCCTGGCGCGGGCTGGATGATTCTGCCCCCCTGCTGTACCAGAAGATTTGCTGGGCCCGTCGGGAGCTGTATAGGGGGCACCGCCGAGAGGCTGAGGAGCTCTGAAAACCATGGCCTGGACGGCCGCCATGGAGCAATCAGAATGAGGAGTCGTCAGCGAGACTACTTGATCTTGCAAATTACCCTGTGGATCAGGGGAGTGGGAAGAAAGGTTGTAGGACTTCATGCCGGTCCACTGGAGGGGAAACGCATCGCCGAGAGAGCCGGGGCCCTGACCCTACCAGGATGCAAACTGGGGATACTTCTTGTTGTGCCAGGTGGCAAAGAGAGCCACTTGGGGGTGACCCCACCTGTTGACGATCTCCTGGATAACGAGGTCGTTTAGCTGGCACTCGTAATTGTCCGCTCCTAGCCTACTGAGCCTGTCCGCCTTCAGGTTGGATTCCCCTGGGAGGTGGACTGCCGAAAGGTAAATGTAGTTTTCGAGGGCCCATTCCCACATGCTGATCGCCATTCTGCACAGAGGAGGGGATCTGGTGCCTCCCTGCTTGTTGACGTAGTACATGCTGGTCGAGTTGTCTGCCTGGATGAGGATAGCCTTGCCCTTGAGAAGTGGTAGGAATGCTCTGAATGCTAGCCAGATGGCATTCAGCTCCAACCAATTGAAGTGGTATTCCTGCTCCTGTTGAGTCCAGGTTCCGTGGACCGAGAGATCCTTGTTAGGGAGAATTCTCATACTATGGCTAATTTCCCTTACCTATAGAGTCCCCCAGCAGCTTTGCTGGATTTTAAGGGTTTGTTTCTTTTTTACCTGCCAAGAGTGACTCTTTTTCCCACTCTTAGGCATTTCTGCTATGTGTGTTCTAGGGTATTTTTGTGTTTAATGCCTATGGGATTTTCTCTCCCCCATGGAACCATCTTTATTCACATGTGTTACACAGCACCCTCAGTGCAGTGACACAGGGGTGTTGTAGCGACCCCCAAAACATAGCCTCCATACCCTGGGACTGACTACTGTCTCCAAAGGCATGTAAAGTCCCCATTGACTTTACTAGTCGATTTTTATGAACTTAACCAGTACAACCCATCTTACTATGGAGGTACTGGAAGGGGTTAATAGTTTTTCCCCTATGTTCATTTTTGAGGGGGCACCTTAAAGTCCCTCTCTATAAAGTTTCTGGCTGGTGGCAGTAGTTACTACCATAAATATTCGACCACGAATATTTCCCTAAGGGATTTTCCCATTGTTCGAGGCTACCACTTTTTCTGACAGCCTCTAACATACCGGCGGTGCATTTTAATATTAACTTTGCTCCGGTAGGTTTTATTTGCCAGAACTTTAATATAACTTCTTTCTCGTGTCTTTCTTTACGATCCTAACCCAGGTCGGGGATCCTTTGTTCGTCTGTTTGGCGGGCTTCTGCCCAGAAGCCCTCCTTCCGGCGTCACTGAGTCTGGGGTGGGTCCATTGTGTGCGATGGGGAGTAGGACCCCTGGACAGAGTTGCAGCAGCAACTCAGGTCGCACTCCAACCTGATAGGCTGGAGGGTCTCCCGCCAAGAAAACCACTCCACTGTGTGAGTGACAGCTAGGCTGTATGAATGGGTCGCTTTCTGCATAAAAGCAGGGTCCTGAGGACTGGAAGAGCAAGACGTCGCCACTGGAACTACGGAACCGAAGGGGAGAGAAGCCACAGACATCTTCAACATCTACACCACCGGTGAAGCCCTGCCGGATCGTCTCACCACTTTTCTTCCACACGACGAGAGGAGATCTTCATCGAAAGAGCCTTCTTCCCTTGAGCTGGTGGGAACAACCAGTTCGCCCATCGCTTCCCCGGACCTGCCTTGGTCGAATCGACAGTGCCCAGCACTTGGAGACCGGATAGCCAGGCAGCTATCGACCCGGACCACGATTAAAAGGAGCATAACTTTTAAACTTCGTTTGGCAGCACGGCGGTTAGTTTCATCCCTGGGTAGTGCAGTGTCTCCACGACAAGAGCCTCTCTTCCTCTGCTGACCACTCGACCTGTAGGAACTACCAGGAACAACCGCCACCGCAGGAGCCACTTCTTCACTTTTAAGGTACATTGTTCCACCAGGTCGCCCTTTCTTCGCGGTAGTGCTAAAGGTGTTTTAAATTCTTTGCCTACCTGTTGGGTTGGCCGCCCCTCTCTCAACAATTTTTTTTTGCTTTCTGCATCCACCTTTTCAACATCATTAACCAAAGACTTGACTGCAGCTACAAGAACATTTTGCTCCTGGGCCCTTGCCCTGTACCACTAACTCTGGCACAGGCCTACTGACTCTGGTCACATTTGTTAGACCTGCTTTCTCGAGATTGATTCTCCATTCGAACTGTGTGGTGCAATCCTTTCTTATAACTACCCTTTCCTTCCCACTGCATAATCATTGTGAAATGCCATTTTGCTCAGTTTTCATTTGAAGTATTGCCTATACTGATGTAGCGTCTTACTGAACTGGTTCATAACTGATGGGAAGTGTTGCTAGGGGGTATAAGAACCTATTTCTAGATAATTGTGTTTTCCCTCCCTTGTGAGAAATTGCTAGAGGATCCCTTGTGTGTAGTTGCCACTGTGCCGTTTTGCTCAGTTTTCACTCTGGTTCACTTGGTCTACAATTTATATAGGGAGTGTGTATATTTTTCTATTGACTTAATTTAACTTGCTTGATACTTGTGATACATGTGTTTGCTTAGAAGTGTATAAAATAAATATGGGATACATTACTCACCGTAATCGTATTTCTGATGCTTGTATCTGCTTAGATTCACATGCTGTGCATAGGCCGACATCTAGTGGAAGCTGCGGAGTATTACAGTTTGTTTTTCGAAACTCGAAAAGGGCGTTGACACAGGGCGTGCCAGTAATACTATCCCTAGTGTGATGTCCACTGTACCCATGATCCCTCACGCGTCTAGGACCCTCAGATTGTATTTTTTCTGACATGAGGTAGCATGAGGAGTAGCGCGAGTACAGATAATCCAAGCAGATAGATAGAAAGGTAAGACTACAAGCATCCATGCGCCTTCTCTCAGAGGGGAGGAAGGGTGGGTCGCATGTGAATCTGAGCAGATACAAGCATCATAAATACGATTACGGTGAGTAATGTATCCCTTCTGAGGCTTGTGGAATCTGCTTAGATCACATGCTGTGCATAGATTAGCGAGCAGTACCTGAAGGAGGTGGTATGTGAGAAGGGTCATGAGCAAATAAATGTCTTAGAACCGCTTGTCCCACTTGTGTATCTGTCTTGGAATGAGTGTCAATGCAGTAGTGCTGAGTAAAAGTGTCAATAGAGCTCCAAGTAGCTGCTTTGCAAATGGTGTCAAGGGGTACATTTGCAATGAAAGCCAGAGTGGCCCCAATGCCTCTTGTAGAATGGGCCCTAGGCGTGAAAGGCAGAGTTTTTTCAGAAAGTGAGTAACACAGCTGGATACAGTTAATAATCCACTTAGAGATGGCACCTTTAGAGACGCGATCCCCCTCTCTGCCTGTAGCTACGGAGACAAACAGCTGATCTGTTTTTCCTTAGCGGTCTGGTCTTGTTTACATAGTAGAGGACCACCCTACGCACATCTAGTGTGTGTAGTTTCACCTCAGGCGAGCTTTGTGGGTCTTGGAAGAAAGCCGGAAGCTCGATGGACTGGTTCACGTGGAATTTTGAAATAAACTTAGGTGAAAACCTAGGGTGTGTGCGTAAAACCAGTTTGTCTTTATGGACAGTAAAGAAGGGATCTTGCACTGACAGAGCCTGAATTTCACTGACTCTTCTTATAGATGTAATTGCTACTAAGAAGGCCCTTTTGTAAGTCAGGTGTTTGAGACTGCTTTTGTGCATGGGCTCAAATGGGGGGCCATGAGCTTAGATAAGGTCCCATCCTGGTGGTGGGTTTGAAATAGGAGGGTGACGTCTCTTTACTCCTTCCATGAAGGCTTTAACTACTGGTACTTTCCACCACAACACCTTGTTATGGGAAGTGGTGTATGCTGACAGGACTGCCAGGTGTACCTTGAGTGAGTTAAAAAGCAGTCCTGCGTCCAGCAGGTGGAGCATGTATGTAACAATAGTGGAAGGAGTGCAATCAACTGGGTTGATTTGTTTATTCTGGCACCAGATAACGAATCTCTTCCATTTGTCAAAGTAGCAGTGCCTTGTGTTAGGTTTTCTAGATTCCTTTAGGATGTCCATACACCTCTGTGGTAAATTGAGATGTCCGAACTCTATGACCTCAGGAGCCATGCTGCCAGGTTTATTGAGTTGGGTTGGGGATGCACTGTTTGGCCTTGGTGCTGGGACAGTAGGTTGCACCAGCCCGGAAGTTTGATGGGTTCGCACACCGCCAATCTGCGTAAGTGTGGGAACCACGGTTGTCTTGCCCACATGGGAGCAACTAGGACGAGCGTCATCGATTCCCTGTTCATCTTGTTGACCACCTTCCTGATTAGAGGAGTTGGTGGAAAAGCGTACGCAAACATCCCTGACCAGTTCATCCACAGGGCGTTCCCCTGGGAGTCTGGTTGGGGGAACCTGGATGCAAATCCTGGGCATTGTATGTTTTCGCTTGTGGCGAATAGGTCTATAGTGGGGAAACCCCACTGAGAGAAGATATCTTGTACGACTTCTCTGTGTAGACACCATTCGTGTTCCTCTGGGAGGGGGTCTCTGCTTAGAGCATCCACTAGGGAATTGAGATCCCCTGGAACATGTTGCGATGACAGGAAGATGTTCCGTCTGAGTGCCCATATCCAGATTTTCTGGGCAAGCTTGGACAGATTTGGCAACCAAGTCCCTCCTTGCTTGTTCAGGTAGAACATGGCTATAGTGCTGTCCGTCCGGATTTGCACTGACAGATTTAAAAGGTGGGGCTTGAAGTGCTCTGAATACTGCCAGAAGCTCTAGCAGGTTGATCTGATTCTTGGCCACTGAGTGAGACCAGAGACCCTGAGCTGTGTGGTGGAGATGGTGAGCTCCCCACCCGGTCAGGCATGCATCGGTTGTGACTACCGCCTGTATCTCGGGATCGTAAAAAGGTTTCCCCTTGGACAGATTCTCTCTTGTCCACCAGTGAAGGCTTTGTACAAGTGTTGGCGAAACGACCACTAGATCGTCCCACTGACCACTTGCCTGAGACCGACCGCCGTTTCGCCAACCATTCTTGCATGGGATGCATGCGCAGGAGCGCGTGGGGGACCAGGTAAATACATGACGCCATCATGCCCAGCAGACGCATTGCTTTGCGTACCGTTAACTGGCGACCGGACTGATTTTGTGGAATTTGCAGCAGTATATTCCGAATTCTTTCCTCGGAAGGAAAGGTCAACCCCTCTTGAGTGTCTAGGATAGCTCCTAGGAACTGTTTGGATGTGCTTGGCACGGGACTTGACTTTTTCTCGTTTATTGGGAAACCCAATTCGAAAAGGAGGTCGATTGTCCTTTGAATGTTTGCTCTGCAAATTACTGGGGTCTCCCCCGTGATGAGCCAGTCGTCCAGGTAAGGGTACACCGGGATTGCCTCCCTGCGTAGGTGTACTGCCGCCACCGCCAGTACCTTGGTGAATACCCTTGGAGCCGAAGCTATCCCGAAGGGCAGTACCTTGAACTGGTAGTGCCGACTGTCCACCTTGAAGCGCAAGTACTTTCTGTGCGCTGGGAACATGGAAATATGAAAATAGGCATCTTTCATGTCCAATGTTGCCATGTAATCTCCCTTTTTTAAGAGGGGGATTACCTCTTGGAGAGTAGTCATGCAAAACTTTTGGGGCTTGACATACTTGTTTGCAGGTCGTAAGTCCAATACTGGGCACATTGTTAAATCTTTTTTTGGCACAAGGAAGTAAGTTGAATAAATACCCTTGTCTACCTGGTGTCCCGGGACAAGTCCTATCGCGTCCTTTGCTAGCAGATTGACAATCTCCTCGAGGAGCATCTTCTGGTGGTCCAAAGAATGTATTCTTTGTCGTGGAGGATGGTTTAAGGGACGCTCTAACAGTTCTATGCAGCACCCATCTGTTTGATGTGATCCCTTCCCAAGCTTGGGTGAAGTTGGAAATGCGTCCCCCTACTGGGGTTGCGTGAGAAGGGACCCTGAACTGAGAGTCACTGTTTAGGTGGAGGCGTGCCACCTCCTCTACTGGGGCTGCCTCTACCTTTCCCACGTGCTCTCTTATTACCCCTGCCGTAACCCTGGGTAGACTGTTGGTTATTATTGGTCCACGGTGTACCCTGCCCCTGGGAATAGTTAGATCCTCTCTGGGAATTTTGTCCGCGTGGGCGACGAAAATTGCCATTCCCTCTCTGATTAGGGGGTTTATAGGTTAGTTGGCCTAGGGATTTGAGTGTTTCATACTCGTCCTTGGCATTTTTCAGCGCGTCCTCGACCGCCTTACCAAACAGATTCGGCTCCACCGGTTTATCTAACAATGATGCTTGGGTTTCAGCCTTGAATCCAGACTGCCTTAACCAAGCGGGTCTCTTGATAACAGTTCCTTCTGCTATCAATCTGCCGGCGTTATCTGCGGCATCAAAGATTGCCTTTAGAATGCAACCGGACACGGCTCTTCCCTCCGCCGAAACTCGTGCCAACTGGCTCTTTAAGGGTTCTGGGGCGGAGTCTATGAGTGCTGCGACTTCTTGCCATTGATGGCAGTTGTAGCTGGCCAACAGGGTGGTGGTTTTGGCAATCCTTGCCTGGTATGCGGAAGTGGAGGCAACTTTCCTGCCCAACCCATACAGTTTCTTGCTCTCCTTGTCGGGAGGAGCTTCGGACGATGACAAGGGTGTTCCCGCCCTCTTACGGGTGTTTGTAACAACTAGGGAGTCCGGCTTCAGATGCCCCCTTATATACAGTGGGTCTGATTGGGCTGCCCTGAAAAGTTTCTCAATCCTGGGGTTCACTGCTCTGGTGAGGTTAGGATTTACGAGAGAAGGGTCTATTCTCCTTTGAATAGACTTTAGGATAGGGATGGCCTGAGCAACAGGCCTCCTTTCGCCCACTAACTCTTCGGCGAAGTCCCTCTCCTTTTGAGCACCCTGGGTGTCAATGTGGAAATGTTCGGCTGCTCGTGACAGCACTTCATTCAGTAGAGGTTGGTTGTCGACAGGGGAGTCAGTAACCGGGGTTCCTTCTCTACCGGGGAATCTACTCTGTAGGTTTCCGGGTCGTCCTCATCCTCTTCTTGGTCCTCATCATCCCCATAGTAGCCCGTACTAGTTTGTCCTTCCAACATGGCCAAATCTGGATCCTCACAAAAGGATGTCTCTCCTTGATACGGAGAGTAGGGCTGTACATAGAAGGGGTCCGAAAACCGTGTTGGTGTTTCAAACGGGGACTTTTTACTTGGAGGTATAGGATCCTTAGGGCCTGAGGGTGCTGACCTGTCGGGAGTATATGAGAGAAAGTGTTCAGGGTTTTTTGTGTAAAAATCTGCCAATGATGACATCCTTGACATGACCCTGTCTATGTCATCACTAGATCATTCTCTAGAACTGGGGATGACCCGTTCTGGAAGTTTCTCTGACATATCCTGACTAGACTTGGTGGTCCGAGTATGGGTTTTTGTGATAGCAGAAGACTTGAACTTGTCTGTCTGTTTCTGAGGAGTGGAGTGTCTTAAAGGTGTGGAAGTAGGCAGAGGCTGCTTCCTTTGTTGTTTTTCCCCCTCCCCGTGAGTGGAAGAGTGTTTTCCTTGTTTTTTCGCCCCTACGGAGCCTTTCGACGCCTGGCGTCGAGGTTCGGGGGTAGTGTCCCTATCCTTCGAGTGTGGAGGTAGGGGTTCAGGAGCCGCCGAAACGCGGTGTGCGGCTGCCGACTCCTGGAGTGCGGCCTGGGGATGGAAGTTGGCTTCGTCCTCCGACGATCGAACTTCCGTTACCTTGGGGAGCGAGGCACTCTTGGCAACAGTGGATGATTGCCTGGAGTCACGCGGCGATCGTGATCGAGAACGCCCAGAGGACGCCGATTCGGACCGTTCTCTGTGTGCCTCTTTCCGAGAACTCGACGTGCGTGTCGAGTCCCGGTTGGACTTTGTGTGTTTTGTGGAAGTGCAGTGGGAAGCGCTTGTGTCGCCGGGGGTCTTCCCCATAGCCGCCCTGCCTGACGACCTTCCGAGGTCGGGGACTTGCGCTTGGCTGTCTTTCGACGCCATAATGCCCTCGCCGTCCGAAAGCACGGCGTCGCTGCCATCGCTGAAGGCGCCCTCCGCTGCCATGGCCTCTTGACGCCTGGCGTGGTGGGCCCAAAGCTTGATCGAACGGTCCTTAAGTGTTTTGGGTTTAAACCTCCCTCGGCAAGCAGATTGCACGTGGCGTGCCTGTCGACCCAAGGGTATTTGCGGTTGCACTTAGGGCAGAATTGGAAAGGGGTACCCCTCCATACGCACATTATGGCAGCGGGCTTGTAAGTGTAGGAATATATAAGAATGTACCTATATACCAAAAGAGTGTAGAGTATGTCCTCCTCCCACTCTCCCTACTTGCAGGTCCGAGGCCAGCGGCCTTCCTAGACCCAAATCCGTCGTGCAGCTGCCGACTGTCAAATTCTTCTCCGGGCCGGCGTCGTGTGGAAGTTCGGGGACTCGACGTTGGGGTGGAGAAATGGGTAAATTTAAACAATATTTAGCAAAAGTATGGCTAAGGCCAGGGAACTCCGCGAAATGCTTCCGACCAGAATGGTGGAAAAAAAACAATCTGAGGGTCCTAGACGCGTGAGGGATCATGGGTACAGTGGACGTCACACTAGGGATAGTATTACTGGCACGCCCTGTGCTGACGCCCTTTTCGAGTTTCGAAAAACAAACTGTAATACTCCGCAGCTTCCAATAGATGTCGGCCAACTAAATCTTTGTGGTACAGACTGATACCAAAGGGGATTTATTGCTCTCACCTGTAGTCCTAATCTGGTGTAGTGCTGCCTAAGGGAACTGCGCTGGATTCTGCCTAACAATCCTCCAGGGTGGCTCCTCAGCCCTCGAGAGAGGAGTCTGTGGTGATGGTGGCCTGCAGAGAGGGCGGCCGAAAGTGCTTGCCCGTCCGTAGGTTGCAGTCCATGGACCACCAGGTTAGGTCCGGGTGGAGAGATGGAGGAATGTTGATGATCTCCGATTCCATGAGGCCCCGAAGTGCAGCTGAATCCTTCTCATCCTTAGTCTCGTGCGTGGCACAGCTAACAGGAGCGCGGCCAGTAGACCCAGAAGATGTTGGTACCACCATGCCGAGGTCACCTCTCTGCTGAGAATATGGGCAGTGGCCCTCTTGATGGCCGAGATTCTGCCCTCCAACGGGAAAACCCTCTCAGAGCATGTGTCCCAAATGAGTCCCAGGAATGTCAGTCTGCGTAGGCTGCAGCTGTGACTTCTTGAGGTTGAGCCACTGCCTGGCTCTCTACGAGCAACCATATCAACGCCAAAAGAGTAGCTGTCTCAACCTGTGGGAGTGGAGGGGAAGAAAAGCTGGGATAGGAAGGCAGTACCCAGTGGATACTAGGGAGAGGATCCAGGGATCCGCGAAATTCTGGTGTTAGAATTGTGCATGGAGAGCAAGCCTGCCCCCCACCGGAGACACGTGGACCCGAAGGGGCGTGTCATGCCTTCTTTCTCTCGGAGGCGGACGCTGAGGAGGGCGACTGGAAAAAGCCCTTACCCCTGCCCCCTTTTTGTTGTTTGCACCGGTTCTGAGACAGCGAGCGACCTGGATCTGCGTTCCTGGAACCCGCGGAACCCTCCATATATACGACCCTTTTCAGAGCGCTGCTGTGATTAGGTGTACAATTTGGGCGTGGTCTTTGTAAGATTGGATAAAGACTTCGCCGTTTGTGAGCTGCTCTTCTTTTTGTCCAGCTCTTCGTCCGTAGAGGATTGGAAGAGGAACGGTAGATCTAGAATGCACTCCTGGACATCCGGGTTGAATTTAGTTGCCCCGAGCCAGGCTGTTCTCATGTATGTGGCAATGCAGATGGCACGGCCCGAGGTATCGATATGAACCACTGTGGATTCCATGAGGTCATGCGCCACAAGCTTGGCTTCTGCTAGCCCCACCCTAAAGCATGATTGGCACTTAGGAGTTCTGGGAGGAAGTCTGCAATTTTACGCCATAACCGTTGGTTGGCGGCAGCCAGCATGGCGTCTGTTGGCCTGATGCAGGTGCAAGGAGGCGTTGGAGTAGATCTTCTTGCCGTACGCCGCCAAGATCTTCTCCTCCTTGCCTAGCAGCACCGCAGAGGTGGAGGCTGAGGACGACTGAGGCTTGGAGTATAGTGATGCCGCAGTGATCACCGAGGAGTGCGGCTGAGGATGGGTCAAGAGAAAGAGTGTATTTCCCTCCATCTGCCTGTTCTTGGCGTCCAGGCGTCGATTGACCCGCTGGACCTAGTGGGGCTTGAACCAACCCTTCCTGGCCAAGGAGACTACATTGGTTTGCAGTGCAATCCCTGTGTTGGCAGAGGGGCATCTCGTGAAGACTTCAGCCAGAACCCCCTCTGCGGGCTGTTCAACCTCGGGTTGGGGGGAGGCCCAGGTACTCCGCCAGGCCAGCAAGACGTTCGTGGAAGGCCCTGGCTGAGGATGACGTGTCCGGATCCTCCTCGTCCGTATCCTGCGGATCTGGAGGATCTTGTGGTGGAGGAGTAGATGGCGCCGGAGGCTGCGGTACAGGGACCGCAGCCGGAGGCTGAGGTTACGGAGTTGGCTGTGGAGCTGATGGAGGCATCTGTGGTGCCTCTAGCATGGCGGGGACGACTTTCCTGATGGCGTCCTTGATAACCCCCATGAGGCAGAGAAACTTCTCGAAGAGTACCTCCTCACTGGCCAAAGAGGTGGCAGGGGGTACCGACAGGGTAGCCGGGGGCTGCTGGAGCCTCTGCGTACCCTATCCATATGGACGCAAAGAAAAGCTGCCCTGCGCAAATGAAGGGTAGACTGTAGGCCACATACCTGGTTGAGGCCAGTCCCACCTTGATACTCGTTTTTCACCGAATTCGTGGAATGGCGTCGGACTGGTGCCTCTTTCTGGTGCGGGGGCCATTGTGTCGAGCTGCCTGCCACGTGCCTGCGATGTGGTGCTCGGCGCGCTGGGCCCAGCCTCGTCTAAGACTCTTGCGTGTGGATCACAAGGCCTACCCTGCTCCTCAGGCCTCGGCCCGGTAGGTGTGACACCCTCTACCTGGGCGTCGGTAGAGCTGCGTTTAGGCGCCCCCTCGGACGTATTGCCGGTATTAGGGCGTAGCCCCTCAGACGTATTGCCGGTGTTAGGGCATAGCCCCTCTGCCATGGTGCCAGTAAAAGGGCGTAGCCCCTCGGGCGTAGACCCGGTATAAGAACCTTCTGGTCCCGCAACACTGCGTCCGGGAGGATCCGAGGATCCCTCGACCAGAAGGCTGGTAGATGTAGCAGCCTCGTTGCACGTGCTAGTAGAAGGACCTGGCCGGTCCCTCAAGCGCGGGAGAGAGACCCTGTGAAGGAGTCTCCCTTGCGGGGTGCGCTGGAAAATATCAGCCCTACCTTGGGCCTGGTTCGATGCTTTACGAAGTTCTTGAGATCCTCTGGAGGCGACCTCTGGAAGAGTTCCCTCCACCTGGCTAGTCTGTTCTTCAGCGTCTTCGAGGACAGCGAGTCACACGCCGAACATGATTGCCAACCGTTGTCTGGGCCAAGGCAACGTAGGCAGAGGGCGTGGGGGTCTGAAGTTGGGAAGAGCCTGTTGCAGGATGGACACATGCTGAACCCTGTAGAAGTCGACATGCACTGGGTAGGAGCATGACGCCGGAGGACCGAGTACCTGAATGATAGATAAGACAAAAGAAGTATCCGATCGCGTGGAATTATATAACCGAAGCCAAACCCAGGAGCGCTGGTGAATTCGTCCCGTTCCCGTCGACGCGGAAAAGGGGACTGAGGTGTGGCACCAGAGGGCGGAGTAAGGGCAGTGCATGCTCCATGGGCCGCGCCTCAGCGCACCTCTAAATTTAAAAGGGAAGGTGTTTTTTTCTGGTGAAGGGACGCCCATACAGTATGGAGGAAAGGGGACGGGACGTAAGAGTACGAAACAGTCCTTTGAGGAACTTAACGAGACAGTGAGACCAAAGTGAAGATCTCCTTGGAGACCTGGTGTAACGGGAGATAGCCGCCAGACGCACCTTGATATAGGCGTGCGCCAGTCCGGCCTTGGCCAAGGACAACCAGTATGCAAGAATCTACGGGGCTGTGACCCTCAGAGGGGTGATCTTCTGTGAAACGCTTCCACTTGTGACCGTAGCACTTCAAACTCAACAAAGTTCTGTCCTTGGTAAGGACCTCCCTGCAGTCCGCTGGCAACTGGTATCCTCCAAACTCTAGGGCTGCAGGAGCCAAGCCCACAGGTTCAGCGATCCTGGGTTGTGATGGGATGTTGACAGGCTGTGAAGGTCCGGGTACCAAATCTGCCTCGCCGGGGTGATGAGTATCATCCTACATCGGCAATGTTTGAGTTGACTGATGACTCGCAGCAGGAGAGACAAGGGAGAGAACGCGTACAGAAACGGCCTTCCCACGGGAAGGAGAACACATCCCCCATGCTCCCTTGTTGCTGGAACCTGCTGGCAAACATCTGGCATTTGGAGTTCACCGTCGTCGCAAACAGATCGATCTGGGGCCTGCCCCACTTGATGAAGATGTGGTCCATTTGGTCACGCCGAAGTTCCCACTAATGGCAGGAGAACAACTCTCTACTGAGGGAGTCGGCAATGGTGTTCGACTCCCGCCAGGTCCAAGGGGACGAGGAACATCTCTTGTCCGACGGCTCAGACCCACATTCCTGTGCCTCATTGGAGAGCGCTGGGGATCAAGTGCCCCCCTACTTCCTGATGTAGAAAATCGTGGTGTTTTGCCCGTAAAGATCCTCACCACCGTGCCCTTCAGAGACGGAAGGAATGATTTGTGGGCCCATAACACTGCCCTTAGGTCCAGGATATTGATGTGTAGATCAGACGTCCGGTGTGGACTCCCCAGCCCTCCAGGGAAGCGTCCGTGGTAACCGTTTCCTGGTTTTGAAACTCTGTGCACAGGACGATGTTGGAGTGGATGCCCCACCACCTTATCACCCGGCAGAACTCCTCGCTGAGCGGGATCTTGTTCGCAAAGCTTCCGGACACTTGTATCCAGCGAGCGTGTAGGAACTCCTGAAGGGGTCGCATCCGTAACCTGCAGAACCGGATTTAGATGCAAGATGACATGTCGAGCAGCAACTTGATGGTCCTCACCGCGGCGGTCTTGAGCACCAACAGCCGTTGCACTTTCCCCAGCATGGCTGCTACTCTCTGCTTCGAGGGCGACGCTAGGCAGGAGACAGTGTTGTGTCTGGCACCTAGGAACAGTGCGTTCTGAGATGGTGTCAAGCAGGACTTCAGATCATTGATGGAGAATCCCAGATCCGTCAGCAGCTGGACGGTCGTCTCTGTGTGTCCGACGGCTAGCTCTCGCAAACTGGCCCCGAGGAGCTTGTCGTCGAGGTACAGGTACACATATATCCCTTGTAAACTTAGATGGGCTGCCACAGGTGCCAGGCACTTCGTAAATATCCTGGGCGCAGACTTCAGTCCGAAGGGAAGGGCTTTGAATTGGTAGTGCTTTCCCTGTAGTATTTAGTGCAGAAACTTCCGATGCTTCTCGTGAATGGGGACATGGAAGTATGTGTCCTCCAGATCCAGCTACATCAGGAAGTCTCCTTCCTCCAGTTGGCCGAGCATGTGCTGCTACGTGACCATCCGGGATTTGTGGGACTTTCTGTATTGGTTGAGACACCGCAGGTCAAGAATGGGCCTCCAGCTCACGGCCTTCTTTACCAAGAAGTATCTGGAGTAGACTCCAGAGCCCCGGAGTCTCTTTGGAACCAGCTCTATAGCCCCTTTTCTTATGGCCCGTACATCCTGCAGGAGCTGAGGGATAAGCTGCTCCTACCAGGCCACCGCTAGTATCCGCGGACACTTCTGCTGGAATTCGAGAGTGTGTCCGTGGGCGAGAGCGTCCAGCACCCATTGATCGGTGGAGATCTTTTCCCCACTCGCTGACTAAGCCCGCCAGCCGGCCTACCACCAGGGTGCACGGGTGGGGGCCGATGTCCTGGCGGGTTCAATCTTGATTCAGGGCCTGCGTGCTGCCTTGGGAATGTCGGCCAACTCCGGAAGCCATGGAACGGCACCTGGGCCGTGGAACGGGAGGGCTGGCGGTAGAAAGATGATCCCCTGCCGAAACGCTTCGAGGACCTGCCGTATTTCTCCCCAGAGACACGAAAAGAAGGACGATGTGCTGAAGCGTGCCAAGGGCACGGGCCATCTCTGTGTCAGTCATAATGGCTTGCAACGATATGTCGACGGCCTTACCAAAGAGGTTGTCGAATGGCATGTCCAGAACCCTCATCTGAATTTCCGGTCGAAAGTTGGTGGCTTTCAACCAGCCATGACGGCTGAAGCAGGCTCCGTTCCCCATCTGTCGGAACCCCGTGTCCGCGATGTCCAGGGCCACAGTGATGGCATGGTCCAATGCCACCTTGCCATTCTGCAGGATCTCAAGCGCCTCGGCCAGTTTATCGCCGGGGAGAAATTCCAGCAGCAGGGCCATCTTATACGACAGCTCCCTGTCATACCTGGCCAGGATCGCAAGTGCATTTGCTGCCTTGACTGTCGTTGCCGAGGAGATCACCTTCCTACCCACGGCATCCAACTTGTTCCCCTCGCTGTCCAGGGGAACGGAGGCTGAAGATGAGGGAATAGAAGATTTCTTCCTTGCAGCCGCCGAGACCACTGAGTCTGGGGAGGGTTGCGACCGTAGGCACTTGGGTGCTAATTTCAGCACCCAGTACTTATTTTCCAGCCTGTCTCTCTTCGCCAGGGCAGAGGCAGGGTTTCTTATCAGCGCCAGGCCCTCATCCCAAACGCCGTCCAGAAGAGTCACTGCCAGAATGGTCTTTCTCTTGGCCTCACATCGTTGGTAAAGGAAACCTGCCTTCTTGGTCTCTTTTGGCGTCAGCTGGAAGAGCTCAGACGTGCGGAGACTATGGCATGGAAGAACCCCACTGCGTCCGGGGGAGGAGCCCTCGGTGGCAGGGAAACGTTGTGGTCCGTTTCTGTAGTCACCAGTTCCGTCCCCGTATCCTTAGGGTTGGTGGTTGATGAGGCAGCATAGGGAGCCGTTTTTCTCTTCTGCCACTGGGGCCGGAGGTGCCATCGGCATCCTCGTCTGGATCTCAGACACCAGTGTGTGGAGAGTTGAAAGGATGTCCAGCAATATGTCCCTGCGAGCTGTCGGGCTGGGCTTGTTGGGCCCAGCACCCATGTCGGCATTCCAGTCGTCCTCAGTGTTTCTGCCGTTGTTGTTGAGTTTCCACACATCCTCCGGGACTGTGTGAGCGGACACAGATCCTCCTGATACGAAGAAGAAATATCTGTGGCCCTGGAGTGCGGTTGAGGCCTTCATGTCCTGAGGGGTCGGTCTCCGACTTAGGGATGGCATCCTCTTCTCTGGCGTTTTCTCCACCGGCTTGGCCGAAGCCTCCCGCTTCGGGCCACTCTGGGCACCATCAGGGTCCCCTGGACCGGGTCAGCCCATTTTTGCCTTCAAGAGGGCGGCCGCCACAGCTCGATCGTCGAGGATGACTTCGCCTGGAACACCTGGGCCTTCAGGAGCAGGCCAGACACCTTTCCCTGTGCCTTGGTCTTCTCCGGCTTCTACCGCAGCTTCCCTGGGTTAGCCGATTTCCTCTTCGAAGAGGAGCTGGAGCAATCACTGGAGATGGAGGCAGACGTTGAAGATGAGCGTGCCCTGCTCGTCGTGGGACCCACTTGCGTGGTGGCCCTGACGGAAATGGACTTGCGGTGCTTGACCTGGTCTTGGGCCCCACAGACGGTGTGCCCTGAAAGGACTTAGAAGCCCTCTCCTCGGACCGGCCGGTCCTGGGTGAGGCATGGCCCTGCTTGCCACACGGGGTAGAGGCCTTGGTGTTGAGCCAAGCCACCAACCTACTGTGATGATCCTTGACGGTGCGCTTGGAGAAACCACGGCAGATCGCACAATCCGCCTCCCTGTGGTCCGGATGGATACAGCAGAGGCACTGTGAGTGTTTGTCCTCCATAAACACGTTCCTCAATCCGCAGCTGGAGCAGACCTTGAAGAGGGAACCTCCTTCCTTCTCTTACGACATGGTTCACCGTTTGGTTTAGGCCTGATGGCCTTCTGGAATCTACGATGAAACGATTCTCACCCTTGAGGGGCGTTGAAAGATGCCGACAAACGGATCCCCGCTTGCCGGGCAAAGGAGCGGAAGAGCACAGAGTATCTATTTGACAAACGTAGAGCAGCTCGGAGCAAAACATGAAGACTCCCAACACTTGAACGTGCAGTAAAAATCTGAAGATGGCTGCCAGGGGAGGGGTTTAGAGAGAGGACTGTCATTGGATGGGGGCAGTATGACCCGGAGGACAGTGACTGGTTTAAAGGAGAAACACAGTTTGTAAGTGAAAGTGTTTTTTCTTTTACCGAGGATTCCCGGCCTGACAACGAGAAATATTCATGAGCATGTGAATCCATGCCAGACCGCAGCTTCCCTGGGTTAGCCGATTTCCTCTTCGAAGAGGAACTGGAGCAATCACTGGAGATGGAGGCAGACGTTGAAGATGAGCGTGCCCTGCTCGTCGCTGGAGAAGGCTGCTCAATTAATTGTAACATGGGCTGCCTTAAAATAGCCGTTGTTAGCCCAAAGCATGGCCGCTGCATGAATAATGATTACAAAGCAGTAGACGTACAACACCATCTCGTTCGAGCAGAATGACGTCATACGCCCCCGCAACTAGGATTCATTCAATGAAACCCTTTATCAATATAAATAGCGCAAGTCAGCAACTGACTAGGACCCAACGAGAAACACTGTCACGTAAACCTGGAGCTGGGCAACCACGCAAGTAACTTTTACGTGAACCATCAAGTAGTAGAAAAATGTACAAATGTAGGAATTGACCAAACATCAAACAAAAATCACATATTTAGTATGGGTTACAATCGGTCTGCTCCAATTTGCTCTATTGCTTACAGGTGCCTGGTATCTATCCCTTAACATAAGTTCAGAACGCTAACTATAGTGGTAATTCGAGGAACGTTTTCAAACCTAAACCAAATGGTGAGTGCATTACCAATAGCCACCAGGATACACTTTGTTAAGCATGCAATATGTACTAGGCAACTGTGACTACTGATAGGCGTCGCGTGGTTTAAACAATATTCTCTAATGTAAGAGAGCCAACTTGAAACATTCTAATTGGATCTGTAATAAGCACATGTTTCTAGAAAGAAACAAATGAATTGTTTACGTCATCTCTCTCCCTCCCTACCATTCCGACCCTTCACCCCTCCATGACTGTCTTTATATGTACGTTTAATTTGTTAAATATGAATTTATGATTATGTGATTTTTTTCATCAAGAAACAATTTGACTAGTTATTACTCTGACCAGCCCAGTTTTTTAAAAAGGCCTCAGTAGTCCGAAACACGTGTCAAACAAGACGGGCACATGCACTGACTGATGATTTGATTGTTGAGACCTTATTGACATTTCATTAAGTCATAGAAAATATACTCAACTGAGACCAATAAAATAACTAGAATACAAACTACTGAATCCATTAGAATTTTCTATCTACCAACTTGGCGCACTAACAGAGTACTTTTTGCTTAGGATACATTTTTCTAGGTAGTGGCTATACCCTAGGTGCTCAAACCAGTTGCGACCAGTTTACAATTGAAGGATACCACTAATTAGGAGGTGGAATAAGACACAAGAATTTTTCGGTGGTGCAGAGTGACAGCCCCTTTAGCCAGCAGCCCAGTTCTGCACATAAGTGCCCTGTCTAAGAACCAGTCTTCTCTTGAGGGTCCTTGAGTGGAGGTCCCTGGTGAGGATCTGAGGGTTCAATTGCTGGTAGGCACAGAGAGAGAGGAGGAACAGAAAATCTCACACTGGGTGAACATTCCACAAGGGAGAAAAGGGTGAGAACCCAGAAGCACGGGGGGAAAAATGTGTTTGCGTCACTCGATGTATGCGCTGATGCGGCTGCAGATGTTTGACCTGGAGAATGGCCAGCATCTGACCTGTAGACTGACAGCTGTGATATGGTGAACGATGGCCTGCAGTGGGTGGGATAGAGCCTTGGAACCCGTAAAAGGCTGTCGTGCCCCTGAGGAAATCTGAGGAGCACCAGGCCTACACTTGCTGTAGACTTTTTCATGCCCTCAGGTGTTTTCCAGGTGTGCCGAAGAGGCCTCGGACGTAGTGCGGTTTGAGGCGAAATTCCTTTGAGAACGTAGTCCCTTACACAGGTACAAGCCTTTTCTGGAACCCTTGGCCTGAGGACTGGTACCTATCCCTTGCAAGTCCTCTGCATTGGTAACGCAGTGGCTAACTTCAACAGGCCCCTAAGGGGCCCTCTTACTTCGGTTAACTCCTTGGAGAGTGTCACCTGGGTGGGGTGCAAAGAAAAAAAGAAAAGAAAATACATGTACTCTCTCGTGGACTTAACCTAGTTCTTGAGGTGATCTCGAGCAGTCGCCTCAAAGATGTCCTCCCACCATGTCAATCGACTCCTGAGGGATTTGAAAAAGTGTTGCAGAGTGCACACAGGCATCCCAGCAATAAAGCAGGGCGGAACAGTCTGAGCAAAGACTGTGTGGGCCAGCAGCCGAGAACAACCTGCGACACAAGGTGCACACGTTTCACCCATCATAAAAACAGGAGTGAGCGAGTGAAAGGTATCGATAAAAAATTAAATGCAAGTTCCTGCAGGGAAGTGGTGAAAGAAAAGAAAAAATGAAGATGGTGATGTCCGACCCAGAGCAAGTGAATAAGGAGAAGGAGCGTGAGAGGCGGGGTTCATAGTGTGGTTGCACTACACGCATGTCGAATGTTCCTGTGCTCTACGTTCTTAAAAGAAAAGCTAGCATGAGTTTGCTATGGCTCCCCCCTCCATGGCGACTCCCATAAGTATGGAGGAAAGGCCTCGGGACATAGGAATACAACAAAACACCATACACTTGCCCATTATGGCACTTAAAAAAAAAACACTTTACCACCGCCATGCACTTCTTATGATGCTACACATGACAGATGTGTATACACTGCAACTAACTGTAACCACCAAGCAAAGAATGTTGGGATGTTTATTTCAGATTTGTCCAACACACCAACCAAAGTTCTAAGCATTTTAAAAAGTGCTACTCCCATGGAAAGTCTAACTTTAACTACATAGTTTCTCCCTCACGCGTGCACACACACACACACACACACACACACACACACACACACACACACACACACACATAATTGGGGAACTTTACAATGTGGTGAACTTCACAACTTGGTGAATTCTGTGAAGGTGTACAGCAACCATAAGACAGTGGAGTCTTGCATTTTCGCAAACCTCTAGCCCTTTCTCATGCTATTTTAAGCGCCAAGAAAATCATTCACATGCTGCCTGCTCTTTTTGATTCTTTAAGGGTGGGTTTATCTGAACCTTCTAATATTTACTAACCACTACCAGCAATAATTACTTTTGGAGAAGGACACCACTGTTCTAACAGCTCCCCAAAAAAGAGAGACTAGCATGGCAGCCACATTTTAATGGCAACATATGACAATATATTCAACAAGTAGAATCGAAAGAAACCAATTCCTTTTGTTAGAGCCCAGGTTTAGGTTTGTAACAACTTGTAGCTATAAGGCACTAGGAGACAGGACTGAGCTGGCTAGGTGCCTTTTCCCCCTAGTGAACAACCAATCACTGAGCTCTGGGTCATATTGCCCAAGCCAATGACTGCCCTCTACCTAAGCCCCTCCTCTGGCACCGTCTTCAGATTTGATAGCAAGTAAAGTGGCAGTAGGACTAAGAGGAGCCGCAGAGGGGCAGGCGGGAGGGTTTGCATGTGAATCCATGCCAGACCCATGCTGGAGAACAGTTACAGGTAAGTAACTTGTTCCTTCTCCAGCATGGGGTCTGGCATGGATTCACATGCCTATGAATAAAGAATACATAGCAGTACACACATGCACAACCGCAGGAGGTGGCAAGGCTCAACGTAAGCATCTCTTACCTCCTCACCTTCAAGCGAACAGGTTGCGCAGCACTTCTTGGCCGACTCTGGACTCCTCCCTGGAATCCCCGTTGACGCAGTAGAATTTCGTGAAGGTGTGTGTCGACCTCCACGTAGCAGCCCTGCACATGTCTAGAAGGGGCACCCCAGACAGGAACGCTGTTGTAGCAGCAATCGCTTTGGTGGCATGGGCTCTCGGATGGCCAGGTAGCCATCAGTTTGCCAACCAGTGACAGTGGGTGATACAGCTGGAGAGCCACCTGGAAATTGAAGCCTTCGAGAGGGCCTTCCCATGGTTCACAGGGCCAAAGTTCACAAAAAGTTGAGAAGTTGACGGAAACTCTGTGTGGGCCACATAAAACGTCAGTGCCCTAGCCACATCCAGCGAGTGCAAAGTAATTTCAGCCGGCGACAAAGGCGTCGGAAAAAACACTGGTAACACTAAGGGCTCATTTAGATGAAAGTCCAACGGCACCTTAGGCATGAAGGAGGGGTGAGTCCGCAGCACCGCCCTGGTCTCGTGGAAAGTCAAGTAAGATGGTTTACAGGAGAGAGCCTGGATCTCTCCCACTCATCGTGCAGAGGTGATGGCCACGAGAAAAGCAGTTTTCCACACCAAAAACTTGAGTGGTGCAGAAAGCATAGGCTCGAACGGAGGTCCTATGAGCCTAGTAAGCACCACATTGAGCTCCCACGCCGGGGCTGGAGCCTGCACCGGCAGGAACGAGCAGAATAGTTCCTTAATGAATTCCTTGACCAAGCGGTGCGACCACAAGGATGGTCGGCCTGGGGATCTGGTATAGCGGGAGATAGCTGCCAGATGGAAGCGTGGGCCAGCCGCTACTTGGCGAACGACAGCAAATATGGAAGTACTTGAGGAGCCTTGATCCTCAGCGGGTCGATCTTCTGGGAACACCACCTAACAGCAAATGTCTTCCAATTAAGTCTGTAGCATTTCAAAGTAGAAGATGCTCTAGCCTTGTGAGAACTTCCTTGCAGTCCACCGGTAGATCGTAGCCACCGAATTTTAATGCTGCAGGAGCCAGGCCTTCAGGTTCAGAGACCTTGGATCATGGTGAAGAATTGCGCCTCCTTCCCTGGCGAGAAGATCCGCAACCACTGGCAGCTGGACTGGTGGAGATGCTGAGAAGGTCCAGATACCAGATCTGCCTCGTCCACGCTGGTGCGCCAAGGATCATTCGGCCCGGCACTGTTTGAGCTGACCGATGACTCGAAGTAACAACGGCAACGGAGGGAACGCATACAGAAAGAGGCCTTCCCACGGGAATGACAATGCATCCCCCATGCTCCCCTGCTGGGGAAACCTGCTGGCAAACCTCTGGCACTTGGCATTTGTCAATGTCGCAAACAGGTCGATCTGGGGATTTCCCCATCTGCGGAACAGGTTCTCCACTAGGTCCTGCCGAAGTTCCCATTCATGGCAAGAGCAAAGCTCCCTGCTCAGGGAGTTGGCGACCGTGTTCTTAACTCCTGCCAGATGAAACAGGATAAGGAACATTCCCTGGGTGATGGCCCAGTGTCAGAGGCCCTGAGCCTCTTCGGAGAGCCCCTGCAACCTGGTGCCCCCCCTGTTTCCTGGTGTAAAACATTGTGGTGGTATTATCTGTGAAGACCGGCACCACCTTCCCCTTGAGGGACGGCAGGAATGATTTGAGGGCCCACAACACCACCCGTAGCTCCAGAACATTGATGTGCAACGTCTTTTCCTCCAGCAGCCACAGGCTTCTGGCGTGAAGATTTCCGGTGTGGGCTCCCCATCCCTCCAGGTAAGCATCTGCTGTTATCGTCATCTGATGTGGTGGGGCCTGGAAATCTGCACCCCCGGTGAGATGAGAGCGCACGCCCCACCATCTTATCGCCCGACAGAACCCCTCGTCGAGAGTGATCTTGTCCTGAAGCTTCTGCACACCTCAATTCAACAAGCATTGAGGAACTCCTGCAGAGGTTGCATCCATGGCCTGCAGAGTCAGATGAGCTAAATGCATGACATCATGCCGAGCATGGTCTTGATGGTCCTCACCGTGGTGATCTTCAGAGCGAGCAGCCGTTGCATCTTGCCCAGGATGGCCGTCACTCTCTCCTACGACGGTGATGCAAAGCATGACACCTTCTTGAGCCTGGATCCCAGAAACAGCGCGTCCTGCGATGGAGTCAAGCAGGACTTTGCATAGTTCACCGAGAACCCCAGATCCGTCAGTAGGACGACGGTTCTTGCCGCGTGGTCGATGGCGATGCCCTTCGAGATCGCCCGGATGAGCCAGTCGTCCAAGTAAGGGTAGACGTGGATCCCTTGAAGTCGTAGATGCGCCGCCACCGGCGCCAGACACTTGGTGAAAACCCTTGGCACTGACTTCAATCCGAAGGGAAGGACCTTGAATTAGTAATGCTGCCCCCGAACAACGAAGTGCAGAAACTGGCAGTGTCCCTTGTGAATTGGGATGTTGAAGTATGCATCCTCCAAGTCCAGCGACGACAGAAAGTCTCCCTCTTCGAGCTGTCCGAGCATGTACTGAAGGCGGACCATCCGGAACTTTTGAGACTTGATATATTTGTTTACTCGTAGGTCGAGGATGGGCCTCCAGCCCCAGGTCTTTTTCATGAGGAAGTACTGTGAGTACAATCCGGAGCCCCGGAGACGCTTTGGGACAAGCTCTATCGCTCCTTTTTTTAGCAGGGCCCGCACCTCCAGCAGCAGCTGAGGGACGTGGTTTTCCTGCCGGGCCACCAGTGGTATTCAGGGACCCTTCTGTTGAAATTCCAGGCTGTGTCCGTGGGCGAGTGCGTCCAGCACCCAACGGTCGGTGGAGATGGTCCTCCACACGTTGGCGAAGTTTTCCAGCTGACCTCCCACCGGGGTGCACTAGTGGGTGCCCGAACATCATGGCCGGTTCAATCTTGCTTGGACGTCGAAGGGCCGCCTTGGAGTCCCTGGCGACGACATTGTCCTCCTAAAGCCTTGGAATGGCCTCTGTTGTTTTCCTGGGTGAGGAGCGGGAGAGTTGGCAGTAAGAAGAGGAGCTCCCACAGAAACCTTTGGAAGATCCTTGGGCCTTGCCTCGTGAGGGCTGAAAGGACAGGCGTCGCTAAGAGAGGAAGGCGAGGGGTGGCAAGGAGGAGGAGGGTGACTCTTCTTGGCCAGAGGTTCCTCTGTCGCCAGAGGGTCGGCCGTCGCAGGAGGGACTGCCGGCGCAATAGGCATCCTTGTCTGTATCTCGGAGACCAGAGTATGCAGTGCAGAGATTGTCCACCGTGAGGTCTCTAGGCGGCAGCTGAGGTGGAATAGGAAGCTGGGGCGCAGGCAGGGCGCCCAGGCCCTCGTCGCCCTGTGGCTCTCTGTCTCCTTCCTCAACGGTATCCTCGTTGTAGTGGCCTTCATTGCCGCCTTCGTCTGCGCCCTCGTCGTAGGGCCTGTTCCCGACATTCTCCTCCTCCTCCTGGATGGTTTGAAGGTAGATGAGCTCCTCCTCTGTGGAGATATCCGTGCCCTGGAGAACCACAGTGCCCCCCCCCCAACCACGTTCTTCGTGCCCAGAGGAGACAGTCTCGGGGAGATGGCCTACATCTTCTCCGGGGTCTCCCTCCTGGCTGGGAGGGACACTCTTGCCTTCTGGGGTGAGCCCTGCGGTTCCGCCTCGGCGGCCTTCGCAAGGGACGCTACCACCCTCTTGATGGAAGGCTGGGCCTTCATCGGTTGTACTTGGGCCTTCATGGTCTGCACCGATCCCTTGTTCTGCTTGGCCTTCCCCTTAGGGGAGGGGTGGGGGTGGGGAGGTCAGCACCCCAATCCCACTTGGCCTTTTCCAGCAGGTTGGTCTTGGGCTTCTCCTTGAGTTTTCCGGATGGTCCTACTTCCTTTTGGTCTAAGATCCTGAGCGCTGACTGAAGTCGCTGGAGACGTCGGATGCACCCTGGCCGCCGAGGAGTCCGCCACAACGGCGCTCCCGGGGGCAATTGACTCGCAGTGCATAGCCTTCTGTTGGACCCCGGCAGGGGGGGGGGGGGCGCCCTCAAAGAACTTAGAAGCCCGCTCAGTTTTCTTGGAACCGGGAGAGGCATAGCAGGGGCCTTGTCCTGTAGTCACTCTTTCAGCGGCCTATGCCGATCCTTCAGCGTGCGAGCCGTCATCTCCTGCCAAAAAGCTCAATCTTCCTCCTTGTGCGTCGGGTACAGGCAGTAAAGGCTCTGGGAATGTTTGTCTTCCGAGAAGACTAGAAGACTTTCCGTAAGCCATAGTCGGAGCAAAGCTTGAAAAGGGGGCTTGAATCCTCCTCCTCCAAGATGGTCCACGTGACGCAGGCCTGAAGAATTTTCTGGAAGCCTCAACGAAGAAACTCAATGAAATCCACCTAAGCGGGGCGCTGAAGAATCCGAAAAACATGTCCCCGTTAATCGGAAGGTTGATCGACGGAGCACAAGGCTCGATTGACCGAAAAATAGAGTAAAACTCTTCCAAAAAGCAAATAAAACACAGTAAAAGCTTGAGAGCTAAACATGACTACTCCCCCCCCCCCCCCCCCCCAAGACTTGAACGTACGGTAAAAATCTGAAGATGGCTGCCAGAGGAGGGGCTTAGGTAGGGGGCAGTCATAGGCTGGGGGGGGGGCAGTATGACCCAGAGCTCAGTGATTGGTTGTTTAAAGAAAGACAGTTCAGAAATGAAACAAACTGATTTTTTCTTTACCGAGGATTCCCAGGCTAACGACGGGGAATATTCATGAGCATGTGAATCCATGCCAGACCCCATGCTGGAGAACTTGAAGTTCTGCAGATGCAGCAAAGGCCAAACCAAGAGGTAGTGAATTGCATGCAGTAAGCAACTTCGGAAAGCAGGAGAAATGGCTTCAAATTTTTGATATTTTCATCTGGATCTGTGCAATCACGAGCCAGTATTCACCTATTGCTGAATTGTGGAATCCAGATTAAATAACCACAACCACGTCTCAATGGATTAGAATAAAACATTAAGAAGCAAACACTGCATGCAAATCGGGCATCCAAACCTTATTTGATTTCGATACTGTCAATCTACAATTTATATATGATGCTTGTAGAATTAAAGATCATTTTAAAACTGGATACTCTTTCTTAACATTTGGGAAAACCACTATCTTCATGTTTGCTATGTGCTCAAAATAAAATGAAAGGAAAAAATTGAATACCGCTGTCGTTCTGCTTTGTAAGAGCCAGTAAGTTCATCAAAGAGCTTTCCATTCATTTCCATTAATGTTTTCAGCACATTATATACAAGTGCTACAATAGTGCTGGAAGACAGAACAAAGAATGTGTTATAATGATGTTTAGAATAAAGATAGTTTGATCAAACAATATATTTTGTCATTAAGTATGACCTTCCAATTATAAATTAACTATGCAAATGTAATACAAATATGCATTAACAAATCAAAGTTAGCATCATGTTGGGTGTCATCTTACTCCTGGTCTCCTTCAAATTAATACCCTCATCAGTTACCTCAAGGAGACTATCAGAATCATTTCCTGGCTGACTGTAGAGGGGGTTGGTATGATCATGTTTTGAACAGGAATGCGCCAGGGGCTAGCAGTTACTTTAACAGGGTTCCACTGTTAGGCAGAATTATATGCAGTACCCTTTGGGAACACCACACACAATTAAGACTACAAGTGACAGTACAATTTCACATTTGGTGCAAGCAACTGTACTACACAGTTAAAGTGGTAGCAGTAGCTGGACAGCCAGACCTCGCTCAAGTGTAAGTGAGCAGTATCAAATAGTTACACAAAGGACAGCAATTACTATGATTCAGGCAAACACTGACTCGAGGTTTTCAAGAAAAAGAATATACATTTATTTCACTCTTCAGTTGTATAACATTACACTATTATAAGCAGTCTAAAAAGCACACTCTTCATACACCACACCACTTCACTTAAATTCCAGACAACTTAAGGTCACAAAATGAAGTGGGAGCAAAATGGCACTCAAGCAATTTAAAAGGGAGGGAAAAACAAAGTTAATAGAAATTAAATCAAACCAACAGGTAAGTACTCGGGGCAGTTGAACAAAAGGAACTACAGTGAGGAGATCAGCTATAAAAGGCTTAAGGCCAAAGTCAATGGGTCAAAAGTCTTTTGCTCAAGATCACACAGTTCAGGGTAGTTCGCAGTAAAGTTCGTGGCACGGTTTCTGGACGAAGTTAGTTGATTAAAAAGTTAGTTCAAAGAGAAGAGAAGGACGACCCCTCGGATTGGAGAAAGATTTCAAACACTTTCACCGCGGCTCAACGAAACTAACAACCGGATTTGCACAGTATCTTAAAACGGAGAGGAAGCTGAAGCTGAGGCGGACATTCCTGGTAGTTCCTGCATGCTCACAGTTCCTGAAGCGACTGTCGGACTGACAAGAAGTGGGAAGATTGGAGGGTTTTGCACTACCCAGGGAAGAAACCAGCAGCAGAGCAAAGCAAATAAAAGGTGCGCTCCTTAAAAACCAAGCAGGGTCCGACCCTCCTGGCTATCCGGCCCACTGTAGATCTGTACAGCAAATTCGACCAGAAGAGGGTTCCTGGCTTGCAGTTTGGGCGAACTGGTTGGTCCCACCAGCTCAAGGGAAGAAGTTTCCTGGAGGACCTTCTCTGTCGTCGGATTCTGGAGATTCAGACCAGCAGCAGGGCTTCACCGGGCAGTTCAGTTGTTGTAGGGGTCCTCTTCTGCCAGTTCCTCATTGGGTCTTTCGTTCCAGTGGCGACTCTGCCTTTCCAGTCTCAGAGACCTGCTTTTTATGCAGTTTTCCCCCATTCATACAGCCTGGCTTTCAATCACACAGCAGGGTGGCTGTCCTGGCAAGGACAGTCCCCTCAGCCAATCAAACAGGAATGCGACTTGGGTTACCAAGGGAACCCATGGCAGGGGTCCGAAGATCCCTCCCTCAAATCCTGCCTACCTAGACTTTCAGGAGCCTTAAGGTGGGCATCTGTGCAGAAGCCCGCGAAAAGACAGTGAACAAAGGAATCATCCCCGGTTTGGCGCATAGAGAAAAACATGAGAAAGACTTTACAAAAAGAAATGGCGAATAAACCCAGCCGGAGCCAAAATAAAATGTATTTGGTCAAGGGGGTTTATGTTCGAGGCTAATATAATAGCCTAAAACATTACCACGTTTATATAAGATAATCGCGGTAGAAAAGTTAGGGTAGTTACCACTGCCACCAGCCAAGTCTTAATGTAAAGGGAGCAAAGCAATGCTCCAAGAGAGACAGACAAAAAGGGGTAAGAGTTAACCCTTTCCAATACTCTAAAGTGACTAAAGTAAAGTTAATGGCAACTTTACCCTTTTAAGGGGGACAGTAGTCAGCCCCAGAAAAATGGAGTCGGGGGGACGTCTCAGACAACCCTGTGTCACTGCACTGAAGCTGATGTGTAACACATGGAAATGTGAGGCCATGGAGAAGGTGAGGCTCCAGTGCTCAAGATCACACAAAAAGTGAAAACACACATGACAAAAAACATGTTAGAGTGGGAAAAAGGCTTGCATTCCTACCAGGTGAAAAAAATAAATCCTAGAAATCCAGCAAAGCTGCTGAAGGACTCAGTAGGTAAGGGAAATTAGCCATTTATGAGAATTCTCCCCAACAGCCAGGATGGATTCCATGATGTCCTACGCTGCCAGCTTGGCTTCTCCTAGCCCCACCTTGAAGCGTGCTTGACACTGTACAGGAAGTCCTGGAAGGAATTCCGCTATTTCCCGCCAAAGTGTTTGGTTAACGGCTGCCAGCATGGCATCCACGTTGGATTGACGCAGGTGCAGCGAGGCGTTGGAGTACACCTTCTGACCGTACACCTCCAAGATCTTCTCCTTGCCCAACAGCGCGGAGGTCGAGGTGGCCAAGGACGACTGAGGCTTAGAGTAGAGTGATGTTGCAGCTATCACCGAAGAGTGCAGTTGAGGGTGTGCCGGCAGCAAGAGTGGATCCTTCCTCCCCCTGATTGATCGGTTGGGCTGAGTGTTGCTTGAGCCACCCCTTCTTGGCCAAGGCAACAATGTCCTTCTGCATCGGGATACCCGTTTTGGTACGGGGTCATGCTTTATTACAGGTTGGGGTAGGCCCAAATATTCAGCCAAACCTGGCAGCCGGTCGTGCAAGGCCTTGCTGACAATGGCGTGTCAGGGTCCTCCTCCTTGTCTGTGTCCACCAGTGTCCGGCTCGTCCGGAGCGGGTGGATGAGTGCTGGGTGCCATGGGCTGCGGTGCAGAGACCGGAGCCAGAGGCTGGTGTGGAACCGCCTGTACTGTGGGAGGCATGGGAGCGGGAATCGAAGGAGCCGGCAGGGGCAGCGCTGGGGCCTGTGGCGCGGGAGACATGGGAGGAATGACTGTGGGCGCCAGTGGAGTGACCGGAGGGAGCAGGTCCCCGACTGCATCCCACAAGATGGACCCCATCTGGGGGTTCGCATCAGCGCCTGGAACCTTTCGACGAACTTTTCTTCAGAGGCTGAAGAAGTGGCAGGTGATATTGACAGAGTGGCTGGGGGCTGCTGGGGCCAGAGCGCACTCTGTCTAGGTTGCAGGGGGAACCTGCCCAGCGCTGCTGATGGATAAACTGTAGGCCACGTACCTGGTTGACACCAGTTCCACCTTGAAACTCGTTCTCCCGCCTGCTCCGTTCCTAGGAGTGGCATCGGACGAGCTGCCATGTTGTCTGGCACAGCAGCCATCTTGATGAGCTGCGTGTCACGTGCCAAAGTCGTGGCGCTTGGGTCCCTGGGCCCCAGCCTCCTCCAAGACTCTTGGCGGTGGAGCATGAGACCTAGCCTGCACCTCAGGGTGGGGGCCTGGAAGGCATATTGCCCTTGGCAGTGCCGCCGGTAGTGCTGCGTGCATGTGCCCCCTCAGACATTAGGCCGGTACTAGGGCGTTGCCCCTTGGATGTACACCCAGTAGAAGAATCTCGCGGTCCCTCACACTGTGTCTGGAAGGATCTACTGACCCCTCGGCCGCGAGCCCGGAAGCTGGACTAGCCCCGGTGCGCGTTCGAGAGCCAGAGAGGTTCCTCCTTCTCGGGAGCTTCCTTGAGAAGGAGTTACCCTTACGGGGTGCGATGGAAAACAACGGCCCTCCCTTGGGCCTCGATCTCTGTCTGACTAAGTCCTTTAAGTCCTCTGATGCGACCTTTCGAAGAGCTCCCTCCACCCAGCTAGCCTGTTCTTCACTGCGCGTGGAGTCAGTGCATTGCACGCAGTACTACATTCCCAGCCATGGTCGGGGCCAAGGCAGTGGAGGCAAAGAGTGTGGGGTCGGATGTAGGAAAGAGCCCCTCGCAAGCTGGACACCTGCTGAAGCCCGATGAAGTCGACATGCGCCAGGGAGGAGCATGGCGCCGGAAGACCAAGTACCTGATTGACGAAAAGAAGGCAAATAGATAGAAGTATCCGGGGAAGAGTGCACGGAATTACATGGCCGAAGCCAAGCGCTGGTGAAATCGGCCCGCTCCCGTCGGCACGGAAAAGAGAACTGAGGAGTGGTGCTGGTGAGCAGAGTCAGGAGAGCGCATATGCCCTGGGCCGCGCCCTCGCGCACCTCTAAATTTAAAGGGGAAGGTGGTTTTTTTTTATGGTGAAAGGTTCCGTCTCCCGAGGGACGCCCATGCAGTATGGAGGAAAGTGGATGGGACGTAAGAGTAAGCAAGTGATTAAAATATCTGGGCTTGAAATATTAAATAACTTCCTAGGATGCACTCGTAAGACGACTGGAGCTTTCCAGCACCATGCCTTGTATGGCTACCAATGCCATCTTTATTTTTAGAATCCCTTGTGGTCCATTTAAAAAAAAAAAAACTGTTAGCCAGTTACTGCTTGTTTACCAGCATTTATTTCAAGGACCTGTGGGACAACCATCTCTGGTTTAAAAGTCCATGGGCCTCATTCCGGGTTTGGAGCTAACCATGGAGTAATTGGCTCCATGGTTGCCTCCGAAACCGTCCCAAATCCGGCATGGTGAATGGAGTAATTACCGGTCCATTCCAGGGTTGGAGGGACCGGTAATTCCCCATTCACCTTTTGCCCTTCCCCATTCCCATTTCTGCCCCATAGGGCTCAATGGGAATGGGGAAGGAGGTAATTACGGCACCGTAAATTAAGGTACCATAATTACCTCCGAAGTACCTTTGCGGGTCCTGTACTTTACTCCTGCTAAAAGCAGGAGGTAAGGAAGGACCCGCAAAGGGACCTCGGAATACGGAGGTAAGGGATTACCGGCATCGGCACCCTTACCGGTGCCGGTAATTCCTTACCTCCAACCTCGGAATGACGCCCAATCTCTCATGTTCTGATGCAAGATCCACGGTGCATACCTAGTTTTAGTCTGTTTTTTCACACATGAATCTTCTCATAAACATCTGTTGGAAGGCCCATACTCACGAGAGCACTTGGAAACGCACTGTACTAACAGTGATCTTTTTTAGGACCATATCTTCTTTTTGAGTGATAGTGGGTCTGCTCCAGACGTCCACCTTAGCTTTTTGCTTCTACAACTTTGCGAGCTGATCTCACTCAGGTCTTGGATACATAACGGTGGCAGATTAGCGGTTTTCTTTTCATGTTTTGAGTTACAGCGCACCCCTTCCCCACCCAAGCCTGACACTTGTCTGTGATTCTGTTGAGGACACTGGTTGCAGATGATGTATTCATCTATCCACAGGAACCTGAGGTTACAGGAGGGGCCAATCTTTAATGCTGCCTTGTCCAAAAGGCTAAGACACAGAAAAGACTAGTTGAAATGGAGAAAATGATTGTCTGTTATTCTCTATAAGACATGTACTCCAGTGCTGTTACAGAAAATACTGGAATGCTGCAAATGTAACAGATGGTGGCAGGATGTACACATTGACTCCTCAGTTGTCAATGCCTAAAAAAAGGTTTAGCAAACCGTATGCTACTCCAGGCTAAACTCTAGACGGTAGATGCATAGCATTATATCGTTTTTTAATTCTTCTGGCTGAAATAGTAGCCAGAAGAAAAACTGCTTCTAAGGAGGGCAAGTCCAGGTGACAAAGGGGTACACACTAAACGTTTTTGTGCATCAATGAAGCTAGTAAGAACTTCTGATCCCACTGAGAAGCGGGGTCTCTAATGGGAAGGTAAGGATGAAGACTGGTGAAATGGAAACTATTTCCTCTACGGAATTCAGGATTGCGAAAAAGGCCAAAAGAACAAATGCCTTACAACCAGAAATGCTCTCTCTTATGGACATGACTATTCCTCCCACTGGTTACTCATTCTTTTGAAATCGTTGCCAGACACAGTGATGCCTTATAGCTCTTAGGCTACCTTAATCAGGGCTCCTTTGCACCATTTTGGGCCGAAAGCAACATCATCCATACATATTCCTCCAGTTTCTGACATTTTTCTCAAGAACTGTCATGCACCTTCCCTCTTGGCGCTTGTGGCATGCCTGGAGCTTTCGCCGCCATTAAGGTGTTCAACGTTTCTTGCCTTGTGCTTTGCTGCATTCTAGTCTTTGGGGCTCTTGATTTCCTCTTCCCTTTTTTATCCCTGCCTACACTTCCCGGCTTTGCGTTGCAACCGTACCAGTGCCTTCGCTTTTGGGTGTGATGTTGTGTTTTCCCTTTGCAGCTCCCCGCTGCCCTGTTTTCTCTTACCCTTTGGGTTCGCCTCTTGTCCGTCTCCTCTTGCTTTCTCTATCCCTCTCTTGTTTCTGCCTCTCTCTCTCGGTCGGTCGGTCTCCCTCTCTCTCGGTCTCTCTCTCCTCCTTCCACGTAGCCTTCTCTCGGGACTCCTTCCACGTAGCCTTTTGCCGGTACCTTCCAGTTTGTCTGGTCTAGCTCTTCAACACTTCTCTTCATCAGCGGTCCTTTGCTTCCCTTTCGGCTTTTCTGTTCTTTCCGAACTGCTTCTACTGGTCCACTACCTACCGCTTTCTCTCGCAGTTCTACACATACCGCTTGGCTGTCTAGCAGACGCTGGTTTCTGTGCTTACACCCACCGGGCACGTTTCCAGTTATTTGCTGACTTATCTGTTACATGCCTCTTGGAGGGCAGCTTTGTTACTGGAATACCTACGTACCCACCGAGGTTCCACTGGAGCATCTGGACTGCATACCAGTTATCACATGGCAGGACCAAATCAAAGAGGTTTTTTCAACTGTTTGTTTTTTGCCTCTAACTAAGGTGTTCTCGGGCGGGGGTCTTTTGTCTGCTGTGTTCTGTACGGCGACATAGTGGCTTCCATCCGAGGACATTTCTGACAGGAACATCAAAACTGCTGCATACAAAACTAAAAAATATCTTAGTTACAGAGCTTTCAAGCATTTCATTTAGCTGGCTAGACTGGAGGGTGATGTAAAATCTGAGCGAAGAATTATCGTATCCATTGTCGGGGTAATTTCCTGGGTGTCTTTAGGGCCGTCCGCGGACCTCCTGGGTTGGGGAGGCCCCAAATCCTCCCGTGTCCCAAAGGAGTATGAGGCACACACAAGAGCAAAGAGTTACTGCTTTTTATTGCACAAAACAGACAGGGACAGGTTCTCGGAGCATAGGTACCCAAGGAACATCTCAGCGGTGATGGGCTTGCAGGCCCTTTTTTCTAACCGGATGACGCAACTACGTGCGGCACCTGGGGAAACTAGCCCCTAAACCTAATGCTATCTCGGGTTGGCTCCCCAAGTGGTAGGGTCAGTATAGACCCATATAGAAGGAAATGTTATTGGTATAGAAGGGGTCAGGTGGTACGCTTGGGTCGTCCCTAAGAATTGCTACATGAAAATATTCACATTGGGAAAGTTAGTGATTGGTTGAAGTATAGTGTCGTCGGTGGTTAGCCCCTCGTATTCTGGGACCATCGCCGTTCCCAGCTCGCGATGTACCTGGTGTTGGCAACAATGTATGACTATGTGTCAGTGGCGGACAATGGACATGTTTTACTACTGGCTGTTGAGTGTCCCTTTCCCATCGCTGCCGGTGTCCAACTTGTAGCTTCGTTGTTGCAGTCTAGGTCCCAGACGTGAGACCCCAGAGCTTCTCTGGTCCTTGGAGCTTGGTGTCATATCAGGACGGCCTGGTCACGTGCTGAGAGACCGTGGCTGAAGCAGAATTACAGGGATTTGATTTGTATTTCTGCTCAGAAGAGTGTTTAGCAGTGGCAGGTGTAACCGTGGCGCTGGGAGCGCTGCGTGTAGATTGCAACTTCGTGGCCTTGGCTGTGGGGCTCCCGCCAGGGTTTGTTCTGCATGATCAGCACCTTGCAGCTCTGTCTGAGCTGCTCCAGGCCTGGGGACTCTGGTTTGCGGCCTACCTTGGCCTAGTCTATGGGTGGCGGCATACAGTCCAAAACACTGGGGTTGCGAGGGGCGACTTGGGTACTTATACATTAGTCCATCTACAGGGTGACATCTTCAAGGTTTTAGTAGCAAAGAAGCATCAGCAAGCATATAAACAAGCTCTTCTGGCGTCTTGCGTTTCTGCGGTGCAGTAGTTAGCCTATGTGAAAAATAACAACGATGCATGTCTGAGCATGAGCGGTCCTCTACGTCATAGCACCGAGTATGTTCTTCGTGTGGGCTGGTGTGTGTCTAATCCAGGTGGCTTGGCGGCACGTGTGCTTGTCCGTTGGCCATGTCGTTCTGTCTGCTCCAACGATAGCTATATTGGTAGGTGACGTCTAATCGAGTTGGTCCATATGGTCGGTCTCAGCTCCACCCGAGGTCCCACCACGTGCTTTGGATGACGTGCAGCTGGCTTGGGTGTGCTGGGCGTGGCCACGGTGGATCTTGACGTCCGGGGCAGCAGTCAGAGGACTGAACTCATCCTGCAGTGGGTGCTTAGGTCGTGGTATCATAGGCCATGGTCTGGACGGGAATCGGGGGAAGGGATAGTCCCATTTTCCCACTTCACCATCAGAAAGAACATTAAAGTCAGTAATTTGCCCTTCTAATGGACACATTCTTCCCCCAGATTCCTCTTTTGAAAGACTCCAAAATATATGCCACAAGACAAAGCAGTCAGGAGGATGAGAATGCACCCTAAAATAGACATTTTGTAGGACCGACCTACCCACCCACCCACCATAATGCCCATTAAAGGTGTGCAGTGAAGACAATTCAACAGCATGGCGAATCTCCACTAAGAGGGCCCCTCCCTGTGTTGGACAGAAATCAAAGCCTTACCACTCGTGGAATTGTCCTGTAGACCTTCATGAATCTCTTTGTGAGCACATTTACAGCAGTTTCTGATGCACATCATTATTCATTTGCAAATTGTTTAGAAGAACAAGTTACTTCTTACCTGGTAACGTTCTTTCGACGGGATGTTCCTCCGACGTATTCCTTATCTTTGACAATACGTTTCCAGCTTGCTGGCCTCGGAAATTTTTTCTGTAGAGGGCGCTGCGCGTCGACGTCCGCCGAGTCGATGTCCCTCGACGGCCACCGTATCGGCGCTGACGTCACCATGCCCACAAATAGCCACGCGCTGTGTCCGTTGCTCAGTTCGGTTTTGTAGCATAAGAAAAGACATGCCTGAATCGGTTAGTAACCTTGAAGGAGCGAACGCTGCAACCACAAGGGAAGTTATCACTGCGGGGATGGATGGGAGGGACGATAAGGAATACGTCGGAGGAACATCCCGTCGAAAGAACGTTACCAGGTAACAAGTAACTTGTTCTTCGAAGGGATTGTGTCCTCCGACATATTCCTTATCTTTGATAGACTCCCATAGCAGTGGTATGTAATTGGAGGAGGGAGTGATAGTGTTATGTATCTCTTTAGGGATGGACCGAATGTAATACGGCCTTGCCAAATCTGGTCTTTTGAGCAGTGGAGGAATCCAGATTGTAAAATGTGAATGTATGTGCGGACGACCATGTGGCAGCCGCACATATGTCCCGGACCGGTACCGCTCTCTGGAGAGCCGAAGAGGCTGCGATAACCCTGGTTGAATGAGCCCTGAGATTTTGGGGTGGCTCTTTCCCTGCTAGTCTAACATTCCAGGATGGCCAAAATAATCCACCTGGAGATGGTTTGTTTTGTTAAGGGTAGTCCCAACTTGTGACCTGAGTATCCTACACACAGTTGGTCTGCTTGCCTGATCCTAGCCATTCTGCTGATGTAAAAGCTGAGAGCTCGCCTAGGGTCCAGCCTGTGTAGCCTTTCCTCCTCTTTCCCCGGATGGGGAGGAGGGTAGAATGAAGGCAAGGTAATTTTCTGAGTAATATGGAATTCAGAAACCACCTTTGGGAGGAAATTAGGCTTCACCTGTAGGACAACCTTGTCCTTGTGGAAGATTGTATGTGGGGTGTTCACAGGAAAGAGCTTGTAGCTCACTCACCCTCCTAGCAGATGTTAGTGCTACCAGTAGGACAGTTTTAAGCGTGAGAAATCTCAATGCGCAAGATTGAAGAGGTTCGAATGGAGTGCCCATTAAGAAGTTTAACACTAAATTTAAGTCCCATAATGGAACCTGGAATGGTTTTGGAGGGTAAACATTAGTTAGACCCTTGAGAAATTGTACCATTAGAGGAATTTTGAAATACGATGGTTCCTCCGCAGTGCGCTTGAAGATAGAAAGCGCTGCGAGATAGCCTTTTACAGTGCCAACTTGAAGGCCTGAGTTTGCCAAGTAGAGTAGAAACGATAACACCGTTGGTGTACCACATGAAAAAGGGTCGATATTCTCTTCCCTACACCAGCTGCAAAACTTGTTCCAACGGCAGCGGTATAAAGACTTTGTTGCTGGTCTTCTGGCCAAAAGCAACACCTCCATGACGTCATCAGGGAGATGCCAATCCTTGTACCTCAACCTTTCAGAAGCCAAGCGTGAAGGTTGAGGGTTCTGGTGCCTGGATGGAGAACCTGACCTCCCTTCTGCGAGAGAAGATTCTCTTTGAGTGGAAGACGGATCGGAGGGCAGATGGACATATCTAGAAGGCCCGGGTACCACGTTCTCCTGGCCCAATCCGGGGCAATTAGGATCATGGTCTTCCGGAATCTTCTCAACCTCCTGATCATTTGAGGAATAACAGGGACTGGTGGGAACGCGTAAAGGAGTGGAAACTCCCAGTCCACTACGAACGCATCTCCTAGAGCTCCTCTCGGGGGCAAATTCCCTTGAACAGAACAGATCGCACTTCCTGTTGGTGCTTGTGGCGAACAGATCCACCTGAGGGGTTCCCCAAAGGGCGAAGATCTCTTGAAGGACTTCCCGAGCTAGCTCCCACTCGTGGGAGACTGTGCTCTGCCTGCTCAGAGCGTCCGCTGTCAAATTCTTCTCTCCGGCTAGGTGGACTGCCGATAGAGAGATTCCTTCCCGAATTGCCCAAAACCAGAGCTGCAGTGCCTCTCTGCACAGTGGCAGTGATCCTACAACTCCTCTTTTGTTGAGGTAGTGCATGGCCACCATGTTGTCTGTCATTATCAGGACATTTCTCCCCTGTACTGATGGCAGGAAAGCTTTCAAAGCTAGTCTGATCGCTCTCAGCTCTAATAGGTTGATATTTAGTCTGGACTCCGATGGAGACCAACAACCGCTGACGGTCAAGTCGTTGGCATGGGCTCCCCACCCTGTGAGCGAGGCGTCTGTGACTACTGTTATCTTCGGCCATGGTTGCCAAAACAGTTCTCCTTTCAAGATGTTCTCTGGATAGGCCCACCATTGAAGGTCGTGGGCTACCTTGTCCGGAATCCGGAGGAGGTCTGTTGTTCTGCCTGAGAATTGTGACCACTGACCTCAGTGCCCACTGAAGAGATCTCATTCTCAGGCGAGCCTCTGGCACAAGGAAGATGCAAAATGCCATGAGGCCTAGCAACCTCAAAAAGTCGAAGGCTGGGAGACGCTGGGCATTTTGAAACTTGGTGACCATCTGTAGAATATCTTGAGCCCTCACCTCTGGTGGCGAGGCTTTTCCCAGGGAAGTGTCCAGGACCGCTCCAATGAACTGGAGTCTCTGAGATGGTATCATCTGTGACTTCTTTAAATTGAGGGAGAAGCCCAGTCTGTGAAGGAAGAGGCAGACATAATCTAGTTGGGTCTGGGCCTGCTCCGAAGATACGGCCCTGATCAGCCAATATTCCAGGTAGGGATAGACGTGGATCCCTTCCCTCCTTAGACTCGCCGCCACTACCGACATCAGCTTGGTGAAGACCCTCGGGGCGGAGGTCAGCCCAAATGGCAGAACTCGAAATTGATAATGAGAGTTGCCAATTGCGAACCTCAGCTATTTCCTGTGCTTGAGATGGATTGGCACATGGAAATAAGCATCCTGAAGGTCCAGAGATACCAGCCAGTCCTGGAGCTGGAGGGCCTGAAGGATCTGAGAGAGAGTTACCATCTTGAACTTGTCCTTCCTGAGGTACTTGTTCAATTCTCGTAAGTCCAGGATGGATCTCAGTCCTCTGTCCTTCTTTGGTATGAGAAAGTAGGGGGGAGTACCAGCCCTTGTTCCTGTCCGCTACAGGTACCGGTTCTATGGCACCTTTCTCTAGCAGGTCCATAATTTCCTGCAAGAGGAGCGGATCTGGAACTTTTAGGGAGCTGTTCCCCGGTGGATGACTCTGAGGGATGTGTAGAAAAGGTAGGCAGTAACCTTGGGCAACTGTCTCCAACGCCCAAGCATCTGACGTTATAGCCTGCCATTCCGTCAGATGGTGAGTTAACCTGCCCCCTACAGGTGTCTTGTGTGTGAAAGCCTCAGAGTGGTTTGGGGGCGGCTGATGCAGATGCCGAGGGTAAAGAGGCACCTGCAGCTGCTGTGGTCTTAGTACTTTTGACCCGTCCACCTCGGGTGGATCTCCTTTGGCCTCTTTGAGCCGGCTGTCCTCTGCCTTTCCCGAATGCAGAATAATAGCTAAAGGACTTTCCTCTTCCAGAGGTTCCTGAGGGGCGAAAAGGAGTTTGGCGGATAGCAGCTCCTAAGGATTTTGCTGCTGCTTCAGAAGTCTGTAACTTTTCCAGACTGTCATCAGCCTTTTTCCCGAATAATGAAGAGCCGTCAAAGGGCATATTCAAAAGTCTGGCCTGTACATCAGGGGCAAAGCCCGACTTTCGCAACCACGCATGCCTGCGGATTGTTGTACTTGCCGCCATGGCCCTGCTGATACTGTCAGCGGAATCGATGCCCGTTTGAAGTGATTCGCACATGGCATCTTTGCTATCTTTAATGATGTTAAGGAAGGCTTCCTTTTCCTCTCCTTTGGGTATGCAGTCAGCCGCCGATGAAGCACACTCCCATAGTGTGTGACTGAACCTGGAGAGCGTACAGGTGGCGTTGATGGACTTCAACGCCATACTACAGGCAGAGAAGACCTTCTTTGCCATAGAGTCGTACCTCTTGTCATCCCCATCCTGTGGGATAGTAGGGTAAGCCGTCCTACTGCTGGATGAAGTTGCCGCTTGAACCAGCAGGCTCTCTGGGGTCGGGTGTTTTGACAGGTATTCAGGGTCAGCAGCCGCTACCCTATACTTTGTCGACAATCTTTTATTGACTGCTGGGATAACTTCGGGAGTTTCCCAATTGGATGCAATTTTCCATTGTAGGGCTGCATGGAAGGGGACCACCAGGTCCTCCTGTGGGCCTTTGTCCAATATATCTGTCAGATCATCCCGTTGGAAAACAGGTGAAGGCGCAGACCAACCCATAAACTCAATTATTCTTGCCATCAGGGCTCTATATGGTGTTGTCGGCATGTTCCCCTGGGTCTGGCTTTACAAATTCCACTTCTGGGGAAGTGTCCAGTCCACTTGCCTCATGAAGTAACTCCTGTAGTTCCTTCAGCCTTCTTTCTTCAGAGGTGAAATCCTCTGCAGTAGGCAGTGTGGTTCTTTGTAAACCAAATGTTTCCTGGTCAGAGTCTTCCCCTTCTATATAAATTGAAGAAAGACCAGGGTATTCTGATCTCTGAAATGGAGTAAAGCCCATCTCTAGGGCCGAAGGAGCTAAACTCGTCGTTATTGGACGAGAAAATGTCGATGTCGTCGACGCCGATGTAACCGGCTTCGAAGGCACCAAAAACGGCGTCGAAAAAACTGGAAGGGGTCTCGAGGAACTCGAGAGGATCGGGATCCTACTCGAGGGCATCGACGACGATCTTGGCGTCGTGCCGGGGGCCCTTGAAATCACTGTTGGCTGTGGAGCCTTGGTCCTCTCTTTAATCGGCGTCGACGATGGCGTCGAGTCGATTGACTGATGCGTCGAAGGAACCCTCAACAACGGCGTCGAAGAAGGTGCCTTCTTACCCGATGGCTCATGGCGCTCTCGGGTGGAATGTTTCGCCGGGTGCTGCGACTCGCAGCGTTTCGATTTTTTGGGGTTTTCACCCGGGGTATCACCCTCAGCTGTCTTCGAGGGGGTCGAGGCCGCGTTCTCGAAGACGCTTAACATTTTCTTTCTGAATTCCTCCCACTCAGCTTGAGAACTGTGTTTGGTGGGACAGGAAACTCTTTCTGGGGACACCGAAGACGAGGAATGGGACCTTCGACATCTCTTTTTTGAGTGTCTAGATCTCGACGAATGGTGGGAGCTGCTTCGAGATCTAGAATGGGAGTGTTTTCGACGGCGAGGAGACGAATACCTCGACTCAGCCGACGAAACCGTCGAGGAGGATTTGGCTGACTTCCCTCTCTCCAGTTTCCCCTTTCGCTCCTTCAGGGCTTTCGCCGTCATGGACATGCAGTCCTCACACTCCGAACAATGGTGCTCGGACCCCAAGCACCATAAATAGACCCTGTGTGGATCCGTTATTGACATTTTTTTACCACAGTCTCGACATTTCTTGAAGCCGGATCACGGCGTCGTCTGTTCTGATGAAGAAGCCATCGATACGGAATATTCAAGTCGAAATAGATATTAAACCTGACTGAACTGAGCAACGACGTTCCGAGGCCCCACAAAGCGCGAAAAACGGAACTGAGCAACAGACGCAGCGCGTGGCTATTTGTGGGCATGGTGATGTCGGCGCCGATACGGTGGCTGTCGAGGGACATCGACTCGGCGGATGTCGACGCGCAGCGCCCTCTACAGAAAAAATTTCCGAGGCCAGCAAGCTGGAAACGTATTATCAAAGATGAGGAATACGTCAGAGGATACAATCCCTTCGAAATAGCCTTTTCCTTCATAGGTCCAGAACATTACACAAAAGGTGGTCGTGAAGACAGTCCTCATTTGATCTTAAAATATATATTTCAAGGTACTTCTTCGGTTTGACCTGTGCAATCCTTCCTCTGTTTTGGGTGGGTGCAGAAGAACGAACACTGGCAATGTAAAAAAGGAAGAGAAAATGACAAGTACTGCAATTCTGAAACTTTTGGACAGAAATGATTGCCACTGGGAGGGTAAACATGGCAAAGTCTCAAAGGACAAGAGCGAAACTGATCAAAGGTAACAACCATTAAATTGAGAACAAAACTCAACAAAACTCAAATCTCAAGGGGAGCAGTTAGAACACAAGATGTGTTTAGAGGATTTAGTGGATAGGCGTTATGTTAAGCCCTTGAGGAACTATAGAACCCGGAGGCACAGCAAAACAGGAACCTTGCACAAACATTCTTGTAATGACAGGAAGAACAAACCGATAACCTTTCACTGTACCAATACTTAAACCAAATTTAGCTAATGATAAACTCAAAAACCCTGCTGTTTAACTTCATATCAGAGAGGATCATAGATAGACTTGGTGGAAAGGCAACTTGCAGAAAGCATCACACCAAGAACCACCTTTGAGAGAGCTCGATCTTTGTACATTGACCCCCTCAAAGGTCAGACATGTAGGCAAGCATGCATCAGACAACCTTCCCTTCAAGGCATCTCCCAAAGAGGAGAAAGAATCATACTCAGCATGACTGGCTACATGGTCCTTGTGCCCGGTCTAGAGCCATCAAGATCATCCTTTTTCCATGCTTCATCTTCCTTAGCACCAAATAAAGCAGCAGAAACCTGGTGTATTCACCAGTGCATGTCACAGGGTGCCCCCTTGCTTGAAGCTTTTTGGAGCAGGACGTTCCTACATTTCTTGTTGAGCAGGAAGAAAATGGGTCAATCTGGAGAAGGACCTCACATGGAGGAGATTTGCCCAACTAGCTCTCTATTTAGCTTCCCCTCGTGGGACAATCAGGAGAGCAGACAGCATGCTCGTCTGAGAACTCAGACTGCCTGTGAGGTATGAAGCTGCCACAGCAAGGTAATTTTCTATTGGCCAAAACCAAAGATCACTCTTGAAAATGAAACCACGCCAAATAAGTGTCATTTGTGATACAGAACTGCACACTATTTTTGTGTTCTATATTCAAATTAAAATAAGTTTGCTAAATAAAATATATTTTAAGTAAAAGTACATTCTTGTCAGTATCCTCATTTCCGAAAATCAAATTCTTTCAATACTAATTTGGCACAGAACAAAAATTAAAGTTACTCACTGAAGTGACTGGAGTACTCATCTCAGTCCTTTGTCCCCTTTCCTCCATCCTTGTGGGTTTCCCCCAACATGGGGACTGTTAGGGAGAATTCTCTGTTGAGGCTGAATTTCCTAACCTAGTGAGTCCCCCAGCAGCTTTGCTGGATTTTTGGGGTTTATTTTTTTCTCCTGCCAAGAGTGAGACTCTTTTACCCTCACTCTTGGACATGATTTGAGTGTGTTTCTTTGAATCTAGATGTGTTTAATGGGCTATGGGGTCTTTTACCCCATAGGGTTTCATGTGTTTTTGTGATGTGTGTTACACAGCACCCTCCGTGCAGTAACACAGGGGTGTCACTGACCCCCCCCAGTATAGACTCCATACCCTGGGACTGACTACTGTCTCCCAGGGCATGTAAAGTCACCATTGACTTTACTAGTCTTAAATTCTGACCAGAACCAGTACAAACCATCATATTGTGGACGTACTGGCTGGGGCAATTCGATTGCCCCAGGGTCTGTTAGTCGAGGGGGCACGTCTCCGTCCCCCCTGATCGAGTTTTGGCTGGTGGCAGTGGATACTACTTTTTATATTCAACCGCAAATATTTTCCTATGGGATTTCCCATTGTTTTAGGCTACAATCTTTAATTATTTAAGGTAGCCTCGAACATACCGCCGGTTTATTTAATTATTATTAATTCTCCGGTTGGTATTTTTTGCCAAAACTTGATTCTAAAATGGCGTTTGTGTTCTCTTCTGTGACTCCAACCCATGTCGAGCCCTTTGTTCCACTTTTTGGCGGGCTTCTCCACAGAAGCCCTCCAAAGTGGTGCCACTATGTCTGGGGTACTTAGGAGGGGTGGATGGGAATTTAGACACCCTGGACTGAGTTGTCTAGGCAACTCAAGTCGCACTCCATCCTGATTGGCCCAAGTGGTGAGCCGGCCGGCTGAATGGGGGTTTGCTGCATAAAAGCAGGGCTTTTGGGACTGGAACGTCAGAAGTCGCCACAGGACCTAAGAATCCGACGAGAGAGAAGCTGAGCCGACCTGCCACGACACCACGACCGGTGGAGCCCTGCTGGACCGTCTCACCACTTTTCCCAACGACAGAGGAGATCTCCCGCCGGAGAGTCTTCTTCCTTTGACTGGTGGGGATAACCAGTTTCACAGTCTTTTCGCTTTCCCGACGTATCTCGTGGCCGCCTTGCCCGTGCTAAGAACCCCGGCAACCGGCATACCACTTTTTACCATGACCGCGACATAAAGGTACCACCTTTTACCGGAAAACTCTGCGGCTGGTTTCTGCCCTGGTAGTGCAACGACCTGCATCTTTCCTCCACGTCGAGATCTTCTCTTCCCCTGGACGACGACACAGCTTGCAACCACTACCAGGAACAACTGCCACCGCTGGAGGATCCTTCCCACTTAAGGTACCGTGTCCTGCCTGGCTTCCCTTGCAACCGACTGTACGGGGTAGATTTAGCCCCCGGCTTTCGAACCTGGGTTAGCCTGGGACACCCTGGCTAAACTTTTCTAAGCCTCTTTAAACTCTTTCCTGAACCCTCTGTAAGACTTTCTAAGCCTAGTGTAACTGTGATCTTGGGCGCATTTGTGCTCTGCTCTCTCTAAGAGTGGGCCCAGCCTTTGGACTTTGGCTCACCAGTGACTTTTGCTCTTCTGCCTTGCTAACAGTGTTTCTGAATCTTAGAGTGGTGTACCTTTCCATATTCTGTCTCCCCCCCCCCTTTCTCACAAACTTATTAGAGTGCAAACTAGTTAAGCGCTCACCTCTGTATGAAAATAGGTGGTGTCTTACTGTGATTTTCTAAGGGAAAAAGGGGTGTATATATAATAGTAATTGTGTTTAGAATATTTTACAATAAGAGTTCTGGAGTGTTTCAACTGTGTGTTTATAAATAGATAATTATGTACTTTGATACCAAAGCTCTGGTCAGTGTTTGCTTGTATTATTGTATCTGAGTGCCTATTGAGTATACTTTGCATACTGCCTAACTCTTCTTGAGGGAGGTCTGACTGCTCAGCCACAGCTACCAGGTAAATCTGGGTGGTACAGACTGCTACCAAGTTGGTTTACTGCGAACACCTGTAGTCTTAAATCTTTTGCAGTGGTCCCTAAGGGAACTGCACAGGTTTCTGCCTAACAGGGACCGTACGAGAAACACTGGCAGCGAAAAATTGAGCTTGCCCTTTAAATTTAGAACAGCACATGGGCGCTTCACCTCGGTAGCTTTAATATCTGGCTATGTCGGGGACGTATGGGAGAAAAGGTGCTAAGCACCAGGGGTAGTCTAGTCACTACAGTGAGTAACTTTAAATTACTTATACGTCCTGTCCCCTTTCCTCTATCCTTGTGGGGGAATCCACCGAACAAGAAAACTGGGTGGAGCGGACACAACCTGCATCATACTTAAGCAAAAAGGTTCTTCAGAACCACCCGACGGATCTTTGCATCCGGCCTGGAGCTGGTATCCAGGGAATAGTGCATACAGAAAGCAGACTGAGTGGCCCTGCTGACGACATCCGAAGAAATATATATCTCTGAAAGGTGACAGCTGCAGCCTTTGCTCTAGCCGCATGGGCATGGATCCCCGCGGGAACCAGCTTACCCATGCCCGTATACGCATCCAAAATGGCCTGGATCATCCAACAGGCGATAGAAACTTTGGAAGCCTGGGTGCCGGGAGACAAGTCCCAAAGGTGATGAACAAAGCTTCAGACTTCCTGAATAGTTTCGTCCAGGAGAGATAGAAGAGTACTCTCTTTAGGTCCAAGGAATGCAAAGCCCTTTCACCCTCCGACTGAGGGTTCGGAAAGAACACCGGCAGGCACATTTCCCCGATTCAAATCGAATGGAGAGACCACCTTGGACAAGAAGTTTGGATGAGTGCGCAAGATGACATTGTTGTTATGAAAAGTGGTGAAGTGTTTGCACGACGACAGAGCCTGCAGCTCGCTGACCCTGCGCGCCGAAGTGAGCACCACCAACAGCACTGCCTTCAGTGTTACCAACCTGATGTCCATCAAGGGCATTGGATCGAAGGGCTTGCGCTGCAAAACCGCAAGAACCACGTTGAGGTGCCAGACCGGGTGCGGCCTATGGACCGGAGGAAAGAGCCTGGACAACCCCTTGAGGTGTACCTTAATCATTGGATTGGATGCTGAAAAAAAAACGTGCTCTGGGGAATTCCTGTAGGCCCCAATGGCCGCCAAGTAGGTGCAGCGGGTATCGACCAGAACAAGCCAGATGTGTGGAAAAATTCAGCATGTTGTCTAGGGAGCAGGTGCGGGGGTCCAACCACGTCGCGAGCCTAGTGGCAGAACCCAGTCCACTTGCTCTTGAACTGAGATCACGCAGACAGCCTTCTGGCCTCCTGTATGAGAACTGAGTGTGGTGCAGTCTCAGCTGGTCAGGAACAAGGCTGCTAGGGCCAGCCTGGCTGGGTGCTCCACTGCCCCGCCCTGCTGCGTTAGGAAGCCCCTTGCTGGGGTTGGGGAGCTGGACAGGCCCCTGGAAGCACAACCGCAGCAGATCCAAGAACCAAGCACTCGACGGCAAGTGGGGGTCAATCAGGATGAGGCTGCAGCCCACCAAGGTTTGGATTTGCGGAGAGTCCACTGGAGCAACGGAGGAGGAGGAGGAGGAAACGCATAGCACCTGCAGCCATGGCAGCAGAGCTGGAACGCGCCCCCCCAGAGACCCCGGACCCTGTCCAGCCCGTGACGCAAACCGGGGGAACTTGAAATTCAGAGGAGATGCAAATAAATCCAGATCCAGAGATCCCCATCTCTGGAACAGGGGCAACAAACAGTTGATGTGTAACTCACATTTTTAAGTTTCAAACCTCAGGTGGCTGAGTTGATCCGCTTATGCATTGTCATCAACCTGGAGGTGGACAGAGGAGATCCATATCCCTTCAGACAGGGCCCGTTCCCAAATGTACACTGCCTCTATGCACAGGAGGGGGTCGGGGGGGAACAAGTGCCACCCTGCTTGTTCATGTAGAACAATGTTGTGGAATTGTCAGTTCTGAGCAGAACCGCTTTGTCCCTGATAAGCGGGAGAAAGGCCCTGAAAGCCAGGCCCAATGCCCTGAGCACAAGAAGATGGATATGCACGAGGGCCTCCGTCATGGACCATGCGCCATGCATTGAGAAGCCCTCCAAATTAGCCCCCCAGCTCGAGAGGGAGGAATCTGTTGTCACCACAAAAGTGGGTTGTGGCAGCGTTAAGGGGGCTCCCACTGCAACATTGCAGTCCAACAGCCACCAATGAAGATCCGGGAGGAGGGATAGGGGAACAGGAATATTGTCCGACTCCGACCCCGTTTCCCGGTCCCAGTTGGTCACCAGGTGGAGCGGGAGTCATCTCATCTTGAGGCGGGCGTGCCGAACTGTGAGTACAGACACGCCATGAGGTCCAGAAGGTGCTGGAACCACCATGCTGAGGTGGTCGAATTGGCTGAAAATGCCCTATCGCCTTACAGAGGAACAGGAGCCCCTTGGACATGAGGAACACCCGCTGCACGGCTGTGTCCCAGGGCACACCAAAGGAAGTCAGTACTTGAGCGGGGGTCAGCTGCGACTTCCCCCGGTTGAGGGAGAACCCTAGCTGGTGAATAAGGTCCACAGTCGTTGGCAGGAGTGCACCGCCCCCTCGGGCGAACTGGCCCTCACCAGCCAATCAACCAAATAGGGCTATAAGTGATGGCCCTCCAGTCGGAGGAGACCCTCCACTTTGTGAACAAATGAGGGGCCAAACTGAAGCTGAATGGCAGCACCCTGTACTGGAAGTGGTCTGACATAATCGTGAACTGCAGAAATGTCGGATGCAGCGGGTAGATGGGGACATGAAGGTACGCATCCTTGAGGTCTAGGGAACACATCCAGTCCTCGGTACATAGAGGCTCAGCTATGTGCACTGGGATGATGATCTTCAAGCGTTCGAGTGGTATGAATAGGTTGAGGAATGACAGGTCCAGGTCTACCCTCAAGCCAGCATGGTCGTTCTTGGGAACTGAATAAATCCTGGAGTAGAAGCCTGAGCCCTTGTCTGAGGAACCAGCTCCACCTCCTGCATGTCCAAAACAGAGAGGATCTCCTGCAAAAAAGACACGGGGAACCCATTTGAAGCAGGGGAGAAGAAGGTAGAGGAAAAGGAAGACTGAAGCCTGTGGAACTATCAAAAAATCCAAGGGCTCTTGAAAACGCTTCCAGCTGTGTGAAGCGAGCCAGCAGGCCCTCTACATGCGAGTTGTGTTCACTGCTACGTCATTGCTTTTTGGCATCTGAGGCGAGAGCGGAGGAGTGGGGGATTGGAAAAACACATGCAATGTCCCCTGCTGCTTCCTCCTGTGGTGATGGGGGACCTGCCTGGTCGCCACGCACCGCAGTCCTGAAACCCCTTGAAGCCGCTGAGGGATCAGGGTTTGAAGGACTTCTGCCTTGGTTTGGTCAGGATGGCAAAGGACTTGGCCGTCTACCTGGAGGAGGTATTTTTCATCAACTCGCCATCTGTGGACACATGAAAAAGGTCTGTCCCCTCAAAATGAAGATCCAGGATCCTCTCTTGCATATTTGAGGAGAATTTAGTGGCATGATCTCGACCCAAAGTCATATGCCTCTGCTGGCTGTGTCAATGCGGGAGACCGAAGATTCCATGAGGCCATGAGCAACTGCACAGGCCTCATCCAGGCCAGCTGTGAAGGAGGCCTGTCTCTCCAGTGGGAACTCCTTTACCACTCACCACAAATTCTGGTTTGTTGCAGCTAGGAGGGTGTTAGCCGGTCACAAGTGCAGCCAGGCATTGAGCTAACGCTTTGTAAAGATAACTGGAGGAGGCCCCCGCCGAGGACGATGGCTTGGAATATAAGGAAGCCACCGCAACAACTGAAGAGTGGGTTGGAGGCCAAGAGGACTTGCTTCCCATCCGAAAAGCCTAAACTGGCTGTCCAATTTCTTGTTCATCTGGGCGTTGGCCCTGGGCTTCTTCCAGACCCTTCTAGCCACCGACAGGACGTCTCTCTGGAGGGAGATGCCCGAACGGCTTGTGGCGCACTAGGCCAGAACCTCTGCTAACATCCCTGACTCCAGTGGGGCTGCTCTGGCAAGGGACCCCCCCATCCCCTGCAAGTACTCCCAAGTACTCTGCAAGGCCCTGAAGACAGTCATAAAATGTCTTCACTGATGCCGAAGGCTCTTTGTCCTGTGTGTTGTCCACATCCCCCCACCCCTTTTTTCCAGACAGTGGGAGAGTACGGGTACTCTTATCTGCTTAGATTCACATGCTATGCATAGGCCGACATCTAGTGGTAGGGCCAGAGTATTACATTGTTTTAGAAACTCAAAAAAGGACGTCGACTGTGCTGGTCAGTAATACTATCCTCAGTGTGACATCCTCTGTACCCATGTTCCTTCACACGTCAGGGTCCCTCAGATTGTTTTGTTTCTGGCATGAGGTAGCATGAAGTGTAGCATGAGTACAGGTGAGATAAAGCAGATGAGTGATAAAGCCAGAAGAAATCTATGCACCTTCTACTCCAAGAGGGGAGGAAGGGTGGGCGCATATGAATCTAAGCAGATACAAGCATCAGAAATACGATTACACCAAGTAATGTATCCCTTCTGAGGCTTGTGGATCTGTTTAAATCACAAGCTCTGCATAGATTAGCGAGAAGTATCTGGAGAAGGAGGTGGGCTGTGAGAAGGTATAGAGGCAAATAGATTTCTTAGCATAGCTTGTCCCACCGGTGAATATGTTTTAGAATGTGTGTTAATGTAGTAATGCTGAGTGAAGTTATGTATTGAACTCCAAGTAGCTGCTTTGCAAATGGCATCTAGAAGGACGTTTGCAATAAATGCCAAAATAGCTCCAGTACCTCTGGTAGGGTGAACTCTTGGCGTGAAGGGCAGGGTTTTCTTTGATAGTTAAATGCATTAAGCTCTGCTATTCTCCATCACTTTGGAGATGGAATTCTTCAAAATGTGATCACCTTCCCTGCCAGGTGCTATAGAGACAAATGGCTGATCTGTTTTCCTTAGTGGTTTTGTCTTGTTTACATAGTACAAAACTGCCCTCCTTACATCCAGAGTACAGAGGTTTCTCTCAGCAGAGTTTGAAAAAAGGTGGGTAGTTCAATGAACTGGTTAACATGGAACTTGGATATGAATTTAGTAGAAAACCTGGGATGAGTTCCAAGTACCACTTTGTCTTTGTGGATAACAAAGAAGGGGTCTTGCGCTGACAATGTTTGCAGCTCACTAACCCCACTTATTGGAGGTGATTGCTACTAGAAAAGCTATTTTGTATATTAGGTGTTTGAGGCTGGCTTTGTGCGCAGGCTCGAAGGGTGGACCCATGAGCTTCGAGAGTATAACATTAAGATCCCAGCCTGGAGGCAGGTTGGAAATGGGAGGGTAAAGTCTTTTTACTCCCTCCATGAAAGTCTTAATAACAGGAACCTTCCACCAGGACACCTTGTTATGTGAAGTGGTGTATGCAGACAGAGACGCTAGGTGAACCTTGATGATAAATACTGGGCCCGAGTCTAGTAGTTACAGCAGGTAGTGAAGTATGTTTGATGGGGTACATTCAATTGGCTTTAAAGCTTTTTATCGGCACAATGCCACAAATATTTTCCAATTTCCATTTGTTGAAGTAGCAGTGCCTAGTGTTGGGTTTGCGGGCCTCCGTGAGGATATCTATACACATTTGAGGTAATTTTAAGTGTCCAAACTCTCAGGAGCCAGGCTGCCAAATTCATAGACTGAGGATGTGGAAGGAGTGTTGTTTTCCCGTGCTGGGATAACATGTTGCAGGGACAAGGGAGTTTGATCGGTTTGCACATCGCCAATTTGAGCAGATGTGGAAACCATGGTTGTCATTCCCACATAGAGGCTATCTGGAATATCATGGCTTGCTCCTGGTGCATCAAGTGCACTATCCTGCTTAGGAGTGGTGTCAGTGGAAAAGCGTAGGCAAATTTCCGTGACCAGCTCATTCACAGGGCGTTCCCCCTAGGACTCTGGTTGGGAAACCTGGATGCAACATCTGGGCACTGTGTTTAGGTTTGTGGTGAACAAGTCTAAAGGAGGATAACCCCCACAGGGAGAATATTTTGTCTAGAATGTCTCAGTTGAGCTGCCACTGGTGCTCAGGTACATGATTTCTGCTTGGAGTGTCTGTCATGGCCACAGGCCCAGAACACAAGAACCACACCATCTAGTGATGGGGGCAATGGGTCACTTGACTCACTTATGTCTCTTTGGGATCCATAAACACAGGGGCCCTGGCTGGACTCAGTCCAGGTGCCTTTGGCGCCAGGCTCACAGAGATGTGAGCAGGAATACTTTATTTCAGTGCAGGAGTGCTTTTACTTTATTTCAGTGCAGGAGTGCTTTTATTTTACAAGAACTTTCCAAGAGCTGAAAGCCTTTATTCCAGAGAACATCCTCATGTGCTGACTCATCGGGTGTGGCAGGCAGGCTGAACCTGGTGGGCATGGCTTCAGAAGCTCAGTTATATAAGCTGCTCCATCCTTAAGGCCGGTGCTTCCCATTACTGTGCACTCGCGTGCAATGTGACGCTCACTGCCGCTTGGACCACTTTACTTACCTTTGAAACCAGGCGTTCTCCTGCATACTCGCCTCCAGGAAACTGGTGATTCATCTGCAGACTCATCTCTCGACATCCAGTGATCTTGGTCCCGACGCTGCAGCACTGCACTCTGCATCCACGAACTCGGACCCTGTGAAGAAGGGAATAGTTTCTTACCTGTAACTCCATTTCTCCAGCATTGGTATCTTTCATGGATCCACATGCTTAGAATATTCCCCGTCGACAGACTGGGAACCCTCGGTACACTTATAAAGCCGTTTCCCATAGGAAAACGTTCAACACTTTTGTGTCCTATCTACATCGTTTTGGGCCTGCGCACGCCTGCCCCACTAGGACGTAGTGGTATAAATGCCCCGCGGCTCCCTTCAGATTTCGACCCTTCCAGAGCAGAATGGGGTGAAACAGATATACAAGATGATTGGGAGGCCGGCGGGCGCATGTGAATCCATGAAAGATACCGATGCTGGAGAAATGGAGTTACAGGTAAGAAACTATTCCCTTCTCCAGCATTGGATCTTTCATGGATTCACATGCTTAGAATAGAATGCACAGCAGTGATCCTGAAAAAAGGGGAGGTGTGAATGCAATCCGGTAACCTCCCAAGCATACGTATAGCGAACCACGCTTACGTAGGATGCCAATTTAAAATGCGCAACAGTACATGCACAGATCAATACCTATAGACACAAATATAAGTAAATATATACACATCCTTATATATGTCCACATATACAGATGTCAACTTAAGCACAGACCCTTCCTGAAAAGGGCTTACCTTATTGAAACAGATGGCGCAAGACTGCTCTTCCCATTTGTATTTCGTCCGCATGCTTCCGTTCGAGACAGTAATGGCGGGTAAATGTGCGAGGCACTGACCATGCCGCCGCCTGGCAAATGTCAACGGATTCCTGCCCACAACGCCGTCGACGACGATGCTGCCCTTGTGGAATGAGCTCTCGGACGCCCTTGAAGCGGCTTTCCCGCTTTTGAATGACAGAAGGCAATCGTCTACGAGACCCATCGGGCCAGTCCCTGCTTTGAAATTGCTTTTCCTTTTGCCGAAGGACCATATCCAACGAAGAGTTGTTGCATAGATCTAAGTTGCTGAGTCCGATGAAGGTAAAATTTTAGAGCTCTCTTGACGTCCTACATACCTTTTTTGCCGATCCCAAGGAATGAGGCACAGAGAGTTCTGCATTGCCTGGATGTCAGGCGTGCCCTGCATTTCTACCTGGACAGGACCAAGTGCTTCCGCAGATCAGATGCCTTGTCACTTTTGGAGGTGCAAGACCAGGCTATCAGGCTTCTAAGGCCTCCATATCCCGCTGGATGGTCTTGGCCATCAAAGAAGCATACGAGGGTCAGCACAAGCCTCTTTCGGCAAACATGCATGCCCACGCAGTCAGGGCCAAGGCAACGGCTATCACATTCCAGCTCCATGTCCCTTGGCAAGTCATAAGCAAGGTGAGGCCGACTAGTAAGGCTGTCTAGTAAGCCCGATGTCCGCGGACGCCATTGGCTTGAATGGTTTGTGTGCCAGGGTGCCCAAGACTATGTTCAGATCCCACACGGAGTGTGGCCTCTTGATGGGCGGGTAGTGTCTTGCGAGCCCCGTCAAATGTTTGACAATCGGATTAGAGGGGGAGAAGACCCCCTTCGAGGAGCTCCTGTATGCCCCGATGGCTGCGAGGTAAGTGCAGAGGTGCACGAGACCGAGAGCACGTCGTCCAGCGTACATGCCAGGGGGTCGATTTCCTTGGAGGCTGCCCAGTGGCAGAACCTGGCCCATTTACTTTTATACTGGGCCCTGGTAGCCTTGCTCGTTGGGACCTGCATGATCTCCAGATTAGTCTAGGAGAGGCTGAGGTGCCTTAGCATCACCTGTTCAGGAACCACACTGTGAGGGCTAGCTTCTGTGGTGCGGGGTGGATGACCCTGCCCCCCTGCTGCACCAGATGATGTGCTGGGCCCATCGGGAAGTGAATTGGCGGCATCTCCGAGAGGCTGAGCAGCTCAGAGAACCATGGCCTGGCTGGCCACCATGGAGCTATTAGAATGATGTTGAGCTGGAGAGGCTCCATCTTGCAAATCACTATGAATCAGCGGAGTGGGCGGGAAGGCGTAATCGATCATGCCATTCCACTGAATCCGAAATGCGTCGCCCATGGAGCCGGAGCCCCGTCCCTGCCAGGAGGCGAACTGAGGGCACTTCTTGGTGTGCCAGGTGGCAAAGAGATCCACCTGGGGGTGACCCCATCTGCTGAAGATCTCCTGAGTAACAAGGTGGTTTAGCTGCCACTCGTAGTTGTCCGCTCCCAACATGCTGAGCCTGTCCACCTCCAGTTTGGATTCCCCCGGAAGGTGGACTGCCATGAGGTAGATGTCGTTTTCCAGGGCCCACTCCCACATGCCGATTGCCAGTCTGCACAGAGGGGGGGGAGGGGATCTGGTTCCTCCCTGCTTGTTGACATAGTACATGCTGGTTGAGTTGTCTGTCTGGATGAGGACAACATTTCCCCTGATAAGTGGGAGGAATGCTCTGAGCACTAGCCAGATGGCGTTCAGCTCCAACCAATTGATGCGTTACTCCTGCTTGGGTTGGGAAGAGGTGCCGTGGACCGAGAGATCGTCCAGCATGGCTCTCCATCCCTTGAGAGAGGAGTCTGTGGTGATGGTGACCTGCGGGTTGGGAGGCTGGATGTGCTTGCCCGTCCATAGGTTGCAGTCCATGGACCACCATGTGAGGTCCTGGTGGAGAGATGGAGGAACGTTGACCATCGCGGAATGAGAGCCCTGCTCTTGGTTCCATGATGCCGCGAAGTGCAGCTGTATCCTCCTCATCCCGAGTCTTGTGTGGGGGACAACCAATAGGACCGCTGCCAAGAGACCCAGGAGGTGCTGGTATCACCATGCCGAGGTCACCTCTCTGCTGAGGAAGTGAGTAATGGCCCTCTTGATGGCTGTGATCTTGTCTTCCGGCAGAAACACCTTCTCGGAGCATGTGTCCCAGATGAGGCTCAAGAATGTTGGAGTCTGCGTGGGTTGCAGCTGCGACTTCTTGAGATTGAGCGAAAAGCCCAGATCGTGCAGTTTGTTCATAAGAGCCTGGGAAGTGTGGTGAACTGCTTCCGGCGATGTAGCCCTGACGAGCTAGTCGTCGAGGTATGGGTAGATGTATTCATGAGTCTTGTAAAGACCCCGGGGGCCGTAGGCTGGGACTTCCTCCAAGGTCTGGCTCTCTATGAGCTATAGGATCTCCTCTAGAAGAGTTGCTGTCCCAATTTGAGGGAGTGGAGGGCAGGAGGGAGGAGAAGGCAGGAGGGAGGAGAGGGTGGGATGGGTAGGCGGTTCCCCGTGGATACTACGGAGAGGATCCAGGGGTCCGTGAAATTCTGGCACCAGAAATGTGAATGGATAGCAAGCCTGTCCCCAAATGGAGACACGTGGACCCAGAGGGGCGTGCCATGCCTTCTTACCATCAGAGGCTGCTGCAGAGGAGGGGGACTGGAAAAAGCCCTTACTCCCCCCCCCCTTTTTTTGCTTGTGCCGGTGTGCAGTTGGTGAGCGGTCCGGCTGCCTGGACCTTCGTTCTTGGAAGCCGCAGAACCCTCTGTATGTACGCCCCTTGTCGGAGCGCGGCTGTGACTGGGTGTACGATTTCGGCGTGGTCTTTGTCAGGATGGATAAAGACTTGACTGTTTGTGAGCTGTTTTTTCTTTTTGGCCAGCTCCTTGTCCGTGGTGGAGTGGAAGAGGTCACTCCCCTCAAACGGCAGGTCCAATATGCGTTCCTGGACGTCCGGGTTAAATTTAGTTGCACGGAGCTAGGCTGTTCTTCTTATGTCCGTGGCAATACAGATGGCCTGGCCAGAGGTGTCAATGTGGGCCACAGTGGACTCCATGATGTCCTGCGCCACCAGCTTGGCCTCAGCCGGTCCAGCCTTGAAACGCAATTGGCTCTGTGTAGGAAGCTCTGGGAGGAAATCCGCAATTTCCCGCCACAACCTCTAGTTAGCGGGCACTGGCGGAGGAGCCAGAGGTGCTGGAAACATTGGCGGGAGCACCTCCCTGATGGCATCCTCGTGGATCACCCCCATCCGAGGGGACTTCATGAGTGAGGAATCTCTCAAAGAACCTGTCCTCACCGGCTGCAGGGGTGGTAGGGGATATAGACGGAGTAGCAGGCGGCTGCTGGAGGCGTTGCATACACTGCCCATATGAACGTAGCAGGAACCTGCCCTGCGCAAATGAACGATAGGCTGTAGGCCACGTACCTGGTTGACACCAGTCCCACCTTGACACTCGTTCTTCGCTGAATTCCCGTTCCTGGTGAGGTGTCAGACGGGTGCCGATGTCTGGCATGGTGGCCATCTTGTCCAGCTGCCTTCCACGTGCCTGCGTCGTGTTGCTCTGCTCACTGGGCCCAGCCTCCTGCAGGACTCTCGAGTGTGGATCATGAGGCCTACCCTGCTCCTCAGGCCGAGGCCTGGTAGGCGTAACACCCTCGGCCTGGGGGCCGGTAGAGCTGCGTTTAGGTACCCCCTCAGCCATATTGCTGGTACAATGGCGCAGCCCCTCGGGTGAAGACCCAGTACAAGAACCTCCTGCTCCCCCAACTCTGCCACCAGAGGATCCCTCGACCCGTAGGCCGGTAGCCCTCGGTGCACATGCTGGTAGTAGAACCTGGGCGGTCCCTCTTGCACAGGCAAGTCCTTGGGAAGGAGTCTCCCTTGCGGGGTGTAATCGAGAACAGAGGCCCTACCTTGGGCTTGGAACGATGTTTGATGAAGTCCTTGAGGTCCTCTGGAGATTTCTGGAAGAGCTCCCTCCACCTGGCTAGCCTGTTCTTCAGAGACCCCGATGACAGGGTGTTGCACGCTGTACAAGCTTGCCAATCGTGGTCTGTGACAAGGCAACGCAGGCAGAGGGTGTGGGGGTCGGAAGTTGGGTAGAGCCAGTCGCAGCACGGGCACCTGCTGAACCCTGTGGAAGTCGACATGCGCCGGGGAGGAGCTTGACACATGAGGACCGAGTACCTGTATGATAAAAAGACAAAAAAAAAAAAAAAAAAAAAACGAAGTATCCGTGCATGGAATTACATGGCCGAAGCCAAACCCAGGAGCACTGGTGATTTCGGCCTGTTCCTGTCGAAGCGGAAAAAGGGACTGGGGTGTGGCGCCGTAAGGCGGAGTCAGAGCATTGCATGCTCCCAGGGCCACACCCCTCTAAATTTAAAGGAAAATACGTTTTCTTCTGGTGAAAAAGGTCCCGTCTCCCATCCCTTGGAAGGGACGCGCATGCAGTATGGAGGAAAGAGGACGGGACATAAGAGTATGCATCTTTCATAGTCATTGTTGGCACGTAGTTCCCTTCATAAGAGTATGCATCTTTCATAGTCATTGTTGGCACGTAGTTCCCTTGTTTCAGTAGCGGGGGGGGGGGGGGGGGGGATTACTTCCTGTAGCGTTGTCATGCAGAATTTTTGGGGCCTGACATGTGTTTGCAGGACGCAGGTCTAGGACATGGTGCATTGTTAGGTCTTTCTTTCGCACAAGGAAGTACGTGGAAAATATACCCTTGTTTACCTGGTTCACCAGGAAGACTTCTATAGCATCAGTTTCCAGCAGTGCTCTGAACTCTAGCCGAATGTGCTCCTCCTGCGCTATTTTCCTCTGTCATGGCGGGTGGTTGGATGGTTTTTGTTTAAGTTCTACACAGTTCTACACAGTAAATTGTGAAATGCGCCCTCCTAATGTAGAGGCATGGGAGAGGATCCGGGACGCGGCATCATTGCTTTGGGGGGTGGAGCCTCTTGGCTGAGGATGCCCTGCCTGTACTCCTCGACCTTCTGTGGCCTCTTTGAAAATTTAGAGGTTTTGAGCAGCAGACGGCCCTCGTGAGGAACCCTAAGATGATATTTGTCCACCCTGGCTATAAATAACAAGGGGGGGTCCTGGGAGACTCTCTGCCAGACATGAGCTTACCCAGAGTCTTTAGCTCACTATCTTTCACAGAGGAGAAATATCCTAAACATATCAGTCTTTGTCCTGCCCTGGGGCAGTCCAGCACCAAAATGCTAGGCAATTCTCCTCTGAACAAGAATATCAACAGCAACCCCAGACACGTGTTTCGGTCTGGTTGAACCTCATCAGTAGGGTGTAGATGTGATAGTGAGCTAAAGACTCTGGGTAAGGCTCTTGTAACCAGGACTAATGTCTGGCAGAGAGTCTCCCAGGACCCCAACTTGTTATCTGCATATTTCAAGTTACTTTGGGTCTCACCCTAAGCTACTAGGGGAATCCAGACGTGGACCCCTTGCTCACTATTCTTAGAGAGGCACAGCTACACCCTTACTGATGAGGTTCAACCAGACCGAAACACGTGTCTGGGGTTGCTGTTGATATTCTTGTTCAGAGGAGAATTGCCTAGCATTTCGATGCTGGACTGCCCCAGGGCAGGACAAAGACTGATATGTTTGGGATAAGATAGATAGTGAGCTAAAGACTCTGGATAAGCTAAAGACTCTGGATAAGCTAAAGACTCTGGGTAAGACTCTTGTAACCAGGACTCATGTCTGGCAGAGAGTCTCCCAGGGCCCCCCCTTGTTATCTCCACCCTCCAGCCAGAGGAACGTTGAGAGTTTTGTCCTCGAAAACACTTTGTTAAACGTGCCTCTTCGAACAAAAAGACTTGTTATTGAGTTGTCCAAGGGACTTTAAGGTACCATACTCTTCTTTAGCACTTTTAAGTGTGTCCTCAACTGCTTTCCCAAATAAGGCATTAGGTTCAATTGGCATATTGAGTAGGGTGGCTTAAGTTTCGAGCTTAAAGACAGATTTTCTTAACCAGGCATGGTGTTTAATGAGGCCGCCCTCTGCTATTATACGCCCTGCATTATCTGCAGCATCCAGATTATTTTTCAGGATGCAGTTGGCCACCTGCTGACCCTCAGCCACTGTGTTCAGGAGTTGTGATTTGATTGGCTCTGGAACGGTTTGAATTTGTTGGAGCATTTAGTTCCATTTATGGCAGTTGTAACTAGCCAAGTGCGGTATTACTAGCGATTGCTGATATTCAGCCGAGGAAGCCACTTTCCTGCCCAGTGTATACATCTTTTTACTTTCCTTGTCAGGAGGGGCCTCACAGAGGCTAAAGGTGTGCCCACCACCCTCTTTCTTGGGGTGGTAACGTGACAGAGTCCGGCTTTAGTTGACCCTGTATGTACAAGAGGTAGGAGGGTGCTGGCCTAAACATTTTCTCAATACAGGGGTTAACTGTCCTTGTAAAGTTGGGGGTGAGTAGGGAGGGATGACTGTGCCTCTGAATGGACTGCAGGAGGGTTTGAATTGGGCCACAGACTTTTTAATCCATAAGGATATCCTCTATTGAGTCCTGATATACCTGGACCTCTTGTGTATCAATTTTAAAATGCTCTGCAGCTTTTAGGAGCTCATTGTACTGTAGTCGATTATCTACGGGGGAGTCAGCCACATGGGGTAATCTCTGATGTAGAGGGTTGTTCATGCTGCATGGCTCCTGAATGGGTGACCTTGGAGAGAGAAGGGTCTTTGGATGTGGAAGTAGAGGCTTCAGAAGATAAGGTTGTCGAAGATTGAGATTTATTCAACGCCTTGCATTTTTAGAAGCGTGTCTGGGACATGTTTAATGAACTCTTAATTTGGAGGAGGTGGAAGAGGCCGCTGAAGCGTGATTGGACCCACGCTCCCCAGCACCTGAACGTTGGTCAGATTTATCTGCGCTGATGGAAACATATTTCAACGTCATATGGCGAGCGCAATGGCCCAGAGGACCTGGGACAACTTAGTGGACCTTCACTTCGACATTGCATGTGCCTCAGCGGTCAACATAGTCAATGTCGGCAGTGGGGGGATGTGCATTGTGGGGCATGCAGTGTGGGTGCTTGAGCCGCCAGGTAGTCGTCACCGTAGCAGGACCACCGGCCTGCCTGATGGAGTCTGGGGCTCACACGGGAAACCGCCTGGTCCCTAAACGCCCTCGGCGTCACTTAGGACGCCGACATCACTGGACGGTCACGCCACACCGATGGCGGCTTCAGCTTGCATCATGGCGTGATGGGCCCAGTGATTTTCTTACGGTCCTTTAATGTTTTTGGGCGAAATAATCTGCAAGACTTCAAAATGTTTTTCGGGGTGGTCCCTGGGGAGACAGAGGTTACACCCTTGTGTGTGTCCTTCCAGGGATACTTCCGATTGCAGAAAGAACACAATTTTAAAAAGGTGTATTTTCCATAGTACAGAAAGATGGCAGCCGGCGATGGGTATGGAAGAATAGGGAAGGAACAGGCATTCTCTAAGAGAAGAAAGTTATGACCTGCCATCACTCTCCCTACCGTGAAGGCCGAGGCATGTCGAGGCCTAGGTAGGCTGCAGTCAAAGATCATCGAGGCGGTACAATAAGTCATCACTGACTATTAATCTGTGTCGAAAGCCGCTGCCGAAGATCTTGCGGTGGTACGGCCATCGAAAGGAAAGAAAGAAATCTAATTTTTAAACTTGAATAATGAAAGGAGTTAGCCAGAAAGTAGTAACTCTGCAACTTGCATCCGACTATGATGGCGGTAAAAACAACTATCTGATGGACCTCGACGCGTGAAGGACCATGGGTAAAGTGGACGTCACACTAGGGATAGTATTACTGACACGCCCAGTTGGCGTCCCTTTTTGAGTTTCGAAAACAAATGTAATACTCCATGACTACCACTAGATATATTTGCTTAGATTCACATGCTCTGCATAGGCTGACATCTAGTGTAAGCTGCAAAGTATTGCACATTACGTTTTCTAAGTTGGAAAAGGGACGTCGACAGGGCGTGACTAGTGTGATGTACCCTGTACCCATGATCCCTCACGCATCAAGGTTGCCCAGATTATTTGTTTCTGACAAGAGGGAGTGAAAGTTGTAAGTGTGAGGTGTAGGTAGAGTACATGTGGTGTGACAGCCGGGAACATGCGAATCTAAGCAGATACAAGCATCAGAAATATGATTATGGCGAGGCTTGTGGATCTGCTTAGAATCACATGCTTTGCATAGATTAGCAAGCAGTACTAGTAGAACGAGGTGGGTTATTAGAAGGTAGTGCTGCAAAGAGATGTTTCAGCACCACTTGTCCCACCGTTGTGTATCACCACTAGAATGTGTGTCCAGACAGTAATGTTGGGTGAAGGTATCCAAGTGGCAGCCTTGCAAATGGCATCTAGAGCACGTTTGATATGAAGGCTAAAGTTGCCCCAGTGTCTCGAGTTGAATGTGCTCTGGTCTTAAAAGGCAATGTTCTCTTGGCAGGAGAGTAACAGAGTTGGATGCAGTTGACAATCCATTTGGAAATAGTTGATTTGGAGATAGGGTCCCCTTCTCTTCCAGGAGCTACAGATACAAAGAAACGAACTGTCCTCCAGATCTACTTTGTTTTTGAAGGTAGAACATGACAGCTCTGCGTACGTCCAGTGCATGTAGACTTCTTTCTGCTGCATTCGTTGGGTTTTGGAAAAACGCAGGAAGCTAGATAGTTTGATAGACATGGAATTGTTCTACGAATTTGGGTGAGAAGCGAGGATATGTGCGTAGCACAACGTTGTCTTTGTGTAGAACTATGAAGGGGTCTTGTACTGACAGAGCTTGTAGTTCGCAAACCCTTCTGATAGGTTCTCACCCATTTTCCACTCTTCAGTGCCTGGGGCAGGTCTGTGCCATTCCTGGTCACTAACTTCAAAAATCAATTTCTTCCGGCGCTGCAGTGTGTAGTTCACCTGATTCCCCCTCCCCTTCCCCCGCTTCCTCCGCTTCCTGGTTGCTCTCCTTCCCCACATCCCACCGGCCCACCATACTCCCATTGGCCAGCAGGCCCTTACATTCATCCACGCTAGGCAGCCCCTGCCGTGGCAGCCCCTTTTGGCAAAGGACCCAGAGGAAAAGGATAGCTCCCCCGAAGCATCTCCAGATGGGGGCTGCTGTTGTCAGCCAGGGAAGCAAGAAGCCTGCAGCCATCAACCCGCTGCAACTGTTAAAGTAGCTGTGGTGGGACTGGGGCGCAAAGATCACTGCACCCCACTAAACTGACCCACATCTCCAATTACTCGATTGGTAATATTGTAAAATATTGAACTGTATTGCCTGGCCATCTATGTAGGGAAGTTCGCTTTTTCCTTTATTACATTGCTGTTTGTGTTGAAACTAGGCCTTTTCCCTCTTTTTAGGAAAGTCAAATCTGGTGCAGCGTTCCTCTGTGGTGCCTGCTTTTATTTTTTACTTTGTTTTATTGCTTTTACAACAAAAAGAGAAAGGAAAACATCACACAGCATCCAACATACAGATCATGAAACACATTAGTAACTGTAACCTTTACTCCAACGTTCCCCAACTGCAGACCTGCTCACTCCCGTTTCCCACCCTCCAATCCTGCGTGTTTCTACATTTTGTTTTATGTACACTTCAATTGGGTAGCTTGAGGCTACCTCCCCTCCTTAGGGTCTATTCCCTTCTATTCCTTCTTCTGTAGCGGTGGTTAATAGGGTTTGTAACAGTATTTGCCATACCAGAATTCCACCAATAAGCCCCCTCATGGTCTCTTCCAGCTGCCCCTTTCCATGCTGCTGTTTCAGTCAGCCCCCACCTGTACAAATCACTTCACCAGTCCTCCACTTGCGGGCCCATGGGCGATTTCCATACTATAGCTTTTTTACGCTTGGCTAGAATACAGGACAAGTCCTTCATCTTTGATACATGTTGGGGCCTTTGGGGCGCGGAAAACGGCCCAGTAGGCACACGCCTGGGCAAAGCACATCCAATTCCACCCCTCCTTTATGTAGTCTGTCCGCCACCTTGCTCCAGTATATCCCCATCCCTGCATCCATTGCTTTACACCTGGGACATCCCTGTGCCACCGCTCCTGGAAACCGCAAGATCTGCCTTGGTGTCATATGCCCTGTGAGTCACAAATAGCTGTATAAGCAGCAGTCCTGCATTCCGTGACACCTTCCTATGGTACCCGAATACGTATACACGGGTTCTCTTCACGTACACATTCAACCCCCTCACGTTCCAGGTAAGAACCTTTACAGTACCAGCCATTCAAATGCGTCTACATCTAGTCCTCTTTCTCAATCCAGCTCTGCCCCCAATCACTCCCTTTCCGCTTTTGATGCTCCAGCTCACAATATAGTGCTTCCATTTGTTTCCAATCTATCTACAGGCAAATCCCACTCCCTTTGAACCTCCCCAACTACCCCAACAAAAAAAACAACTGCCCAGCATTGTTACCCTTGCTCATGCTTCTCCGCTTCTCACAACTGCCCAAGTGAAACTGCCCGGGGCCAGTGCACAGCAGGTGGTCACACAAACAAGTGCCCCTAAAAAAAGGAACTTGTGGGGTGTGGCGTTCAACGCTACCGGTGCAGCCGCCTCTTCTATGTTGTACATCGTGGCCCACAGTAAACCATATATAAAAAAAAAAATCTACAAGCTTCCAGAAACTGTCACTCAGAGCAGTCAATCCACTCGCAAAAGGTGCTCACCGTCCCAGACTATTTACTTAAATGCAGATTTCGCAATATCCCCCGCAACATGGTGGTTTATGGTCAAAATACATTAATCCTTCCTGGCCTCGGGACGGGTAGAACTTCCCTTGCGTGTCCTCCGGTTCTCGTCTTCACCTTCACCGCAGGGTCCTAGCTTTTCCCTGTCCATCCAAGCCGGCTCCTCTTCAGGGAGGTCAAAGAACCAGGTCTCGTTTTTATGTATGATTTTGAGCTGTGCTGGGTAAATCAGCATGTATCTCAATCCCGCTCTTCCGAACCTGAACTTAGCCGTTGAAAATGGTGCCCTGCTTTTCTGTACTTGAAGTGTAATCAAGGTAAACTGCTGGGTCTGCCGAGGGGCTCTTCAGTTCTCTACCTTGTCGAGAATAGGCCAGTATCTTCTCCCTATCCTTATAGTTCAGGACTTTAGAAATTATCTGCCTTGGAGGTGCTCCTGGCGGGGGGGCAACTGATCAGCGCTCTGTGCGCCCTCTCCATTGTGAAGCCCTGTGTGAGGCCCAATTTCCTGAAGCAGCATGTTCTCTATATACGTTGTTGGGTCCAAGCCTCCTCCTCCCTCAGGCAGGCCTCCGATACGAATGTTGTTCCCCCCAGCCCTTCCCTCTGTCTCCTCCACTCTATTTTCCAAAAGGCTGACCTGCTGCTGCAGAATGTGCACATCCGCCACTGTGTCCCGACGCAAACCTGAATTCTCTTTCACTTTTGTTTCCAGCATAGTGGTGCACTCTGCCAAGTCTCTCACACCCTGACGCAGCAACCTCACATCGAGCTGTACTGCTTCCATCTGCGCCCCCACTGATGTGTTGAGGTCTGCTATCGCCAGCATGACTTGGTTATGCAACTCCATGGCGCTGCCGTCTTTCCCGGGTGCCGATTTCATGCCTCTTTCAGGTGCCGGCTGCTTAGTTTTCGCAAAACCGTCCAATGTTTGTTCGCTCTGGATTTGGTAGACTTGGGAGGCATTCAGACAGACTGTTTCCAATCCAATTGGCCCAAGATATTGCTTGGCAGAATAGTGCTTCCGTATACGTCCCACAGAGCTATACCCACTGGACCCAGTCCAGTGTGTTAGTGATTGGGTTAAGTGTATTGTTGTGCACTATTTGCCCACTACAAGCAGCACAACGCAACTCTGTGGCTATATATTAACAAAAGCCACTATTGACTGTCCACTGGTGGGCCCGGGTCCCTCCTGCCCCTCTTGTGTAGTGGTCTCTGGCAATGGGCTCACAGGGGCTTCCCCCTATTGAGTCTGGGTCAATGTTGCAGTGCCTTTGTAGTCCAGTACGCCTCATGGCCCTGGTACTTGTGATTGCCCCCTTGCAGGCAATGATCCTCCAACCATGTCCTTTCAATTTATCTAGGCTGCAAGCCTGCTTTGCTGGGGTCAGTCGTTAGGTATACCTCACAGACCAAGACCTTGTGGCAATCCCAGTACAGTAGCTGGCAACAGGCCACTGCCTATCTTGTCTGGCTTCCCCTTTTTTAGCAAGAAGTGCACGTCCACTACGCCACTGCACAGCCTGGGTTCCACAGCCTTCCTTCCCAGGCGGCTCTTCTCACATATCCAGTGCTTCAATTAGGGCAAGAGAGTGCACATCAAAACAACACAGGCTGTCACTCTTACGCTCCGATATCACAGCTTCAGCCAGACATGCACCTCAAAGAGTCACCACACGGCCCGGGTTAATCTGCTCCTCATGCCAGGTGCCTCCCTTTTATTCTTGTGTGCAGTGCACGCAGCAGCGCTACAACAGAGCACCTCTGAGCCCTCACGGCTCCTCCGCATGACTCCCACTGTATGGGTACAAAAAGGAGCGTGTCCCTCCGTGTCACCGCCCTGCCCGGGGTCACTCCACTCCCATCCCTGGGCAGCTTCTCCTATCTTTTATGGCCAGAGCCCTCAGTGGGCCAAAACAGTGCGCTGTGGGGCCCCCTGGTTTTTACTGATGCATCCGCACCATCTATAGAGGGCCCATGCGCTCCACGTACCTGGTGGGCATGCCTGTGTGCATCTTGGCCTCCAGGCACCTTCCAGACGGGAATCAGAAGAGGGGCAGATGCGCAGCACTTGCCTGATTCAGCCACAGTGTTAATTAAGGTCTACTTCCCTTCAATGGGCAGCTGTCTTTCCGCACTGCGCAGTGTCCTTTGTCTTCCAATGAGCTTCCAATGTCCCTCACCGCAAATGTCGCTTCTCGCAGCCCGGCTGAATCTTCGCCAGTCTCTCTCACACTCAGTCCTCGTTGACGCCACCGCTGCTCCCTCTACGGTCAGCACACCGCCTCTCCCATCGAGCGCCACCGCTTCACGGTCTCCGGCCACCTCTACGTCAGGCAGGCGCCATTTTGGGTTACCGTCTTCCTCTGCGGTCATCTGATTTCACGCTCCAGATCTCCGCCGCAATGAAATCTCTTCACTTTCCAGCGACTCATTCCTGAGAGGTTCCGACACCCCCAGTCAATTCACTAGCTGCTTACTGCGGTTCAGCACTAGCATTTACTTCGGATATTTAAGAATCCGAGGGGAGTGGTCACGAAGGCTGACCTACTCCATCGGCTGTTTAGCCATGCCCCCCTGTGGTGCCTGCTTGTTGCCTCCTGTGTACTTCCTTCGATGTGAACCCTCCACTCTACCTCCTCTAGTGCGCGGCTTTGGGCTCTCCTTTCCTCCCTCACGCTCCCTTCTTGCCTCCTCGAACCCTCTAAGGGGCTCTCAATCTCTCTCATCCTCTCAAACTGCTACTCTATCTCCTATCCCTCTCACTAAGTCTGGTAGGAAAGTGTTCAAGAGGGATATTGTGCTCTCCAACCCTGGCCTCCTTATCGCTGATGCGGACATCAGCGCTTCCTCCAGACAGACCGGAACCGACATCCTCTTTGTCGTTCCCTCTCTAGACATATGGACCCCCTCATTTGGCCTCGGTTCTCTCTCCTATCTCTTCCTCTGCCATTAACGATGGCACTCGGTGGGCGGTCCTCTTGTCCTCCTTCCACTTCTCCAAGACCATCATTAATGTCCATCTGAATGGCAAGGTCTTGATCCAGGGACCTTAGCCCAATCTCCACCTTTTCGATAGGCGTCTCCCGCGTCTTAACTTACTTTCTTCTCTTGCTACTCCTATCAGCACCTCTCTGGCTTCTCTGCCACCTCCTCCTTCTGCCACCTCTCTGGTACCTTCCACTTACTCTCTGGCTACCATGCCACCACCTGCTACCACCTCCGCTGGGTGCAACAAGCATGTAGCCCATCCCCTGAAGTCTTTCAAATGCGGAAACCTGCACCACGTTGCTACTCTAAATTCTCGCTCTGACATCTGCCGCCTCCTCAAAGAACTTAACCTGATGTCCTCGCTTTCAGGAGACATGGTTCACGGCCAGCTCTGTCACAAGTTTTGACACACTTCTACCTGATGGCTACAAGATCCTCGGAGCCCAGAACCAACCGACTCGGAGGTGGAGTAGCTCTGATCTTTCCAGAGTTGGTCCCTGCTTCTGTCATTCCTATGCAGGCCTACGCCGCCTCTGAATGCCTGGTGTGCAGGCTCTCTACCTCTCCTGGCTGTGGCCACCATCTACAGGCCCCCTGGCCAGATCACCCTCTTCCTCTCATAACGGGCTGACCTCTCCTCTTCTCTCCTTGTCTCTACCTCTCAACTTCTCCTACGAGATGCAACATCCACATGGATGCATCTAATCCGTCCTCTGTGCTCTTACGCAACCTCTGCAACACTATCTTTCCCCCCATACTACCCTCTGGCCCGACACATTCTGCCGGACACACCTTGGATGTACTCACCTCCTCGGACATCCCCCTCTCACCACTCCTCTCTTGGACTGACCACTTTCTGCTTTCCTCTCACCTGAATGACTGTCCCTCATGCACAGTCCAACCCAGCACGGCCACCTACCTTCTCGGTTATTCAGCCCATGAAGCATGTGTCTGTGGATGCCTTTGCCTCTACTTTCTCTGCTCCTCCCACTTCTGTGGCCGACTCGCACAGCGCTTTCTAATCTGTATCTTTCTATCTCTAACACTCTGAACATCCTTGACCCTGACATGAGAATCCATCTGAAGCCTACCTCAAAGTGCAACTCTAGGTACGACTCCTACCTTGCCGCCCTGAAATGTAAGTGCAGGGTGCATGTCGAATCACATGCTCTGCATAGGCCGAGATCGAGGGAAAGCTGCAGAGTATTGCACATGAAGTTTGAGACGTTTGAAAAGGGACATAGACGGGGCATGACTGTAATACTATCCCTAGTGTGATGTACCCTTTACCTATGACCCCTCACGCTTCGAGGACCCTCAATTATATTTTTCTGCCATTGTGGCAAGGTATTATTTTGTGCAGTCCGTGGCTTGAGCTACTTTAAGAGTTAAACTCGTACAAACTTCTTCTGTCGTTTGTGTTCGACGCACTCATTCGACGGCTGTTTCTCCGGAACACCTCGGCGACTGATCCCGGCTTCCGAAACAGACTCTGTTCCAATTACAAGCTTTGACTTACACCCCTATTACATTTGTCCTGCTGCCTCTGTGCCTGCCTTCCACTATGGAGCACACCCCTTTTAAGTTCTGTCCCAAGTGCAACAGACAGTTCCAGCAGGTGGAAAGATTTTGCAATCACTGCCTTATTTGTGATCACCTCGAATCCTGTTGCGCAGCGTGCAAGCTCTTTAGGCCCAAGACCCTAAAGAAGCGCCAGCCAGCATACGCCATGTTGGCACAGTCGGAAACAGCCGTTGGGATTTTCGAGGCAGCCGAGACCGATTCGGCGCTCTAGGACACTACAGAGGAACAATCTAGTTCCTGCACGCCCGATCCCAGCCTCGCCAAGCAGTCGCAGTGCGCTGCTATGAGGAAGGCCTCTGGTGATGCTGGCGTATACGCACACACTTCCTCCCATAAACACAACCCCCAGCCGTCCCTTGACGGTTCTGTCGATGGGGGGGCCACACGCCGTCAGTGGGTGCCTCAAAGCTGACCGCGGCGCCCGCTGTGGTTCCGTCTACGTGCTTACCACAAGGTGATCTTGCAGACACTTTGGCGAAGGGCGAGCACAAACACTGCTCGACAACTGTGGCGGAAAAACAAACAGCCGCCCGAGAAAAACAAATTACATTTTCGCCCAGAAAAACACAAGGAGCCTTCTGTTCAGGGTAAACAGGCCGCTCAGGCCTCTGGACGCGGAGGATGAATCCTCACCTCCGTCTTACACCCTCAACTAAATGCACCCTAGGGAGAGCCGCAAGGACACCCCTGTTGCTGGCTGTCCAGTAGAAGCATTTCCTGTAACCCGAAAGGTCACTCGGGAGCCACCAAGATCCATCCTGTCTGCTACCCGCTGAACCCAATCACAATTTGAAGACACCAATGGTAAAATGTCATTCTTTGTGGACTTCATGAGCAAGCTGCCCACTCCCTCAAGGCCTGCTAAGCAGCCTCCTACACCTCCCCCAGTGTCAACAATACCATTGCTCCCTACCAGCCGGGAAGCCTGCGGTTGCGAAAGCACCACTAGATCGTCCCATAAACCGCTTGCTTGCGACTATTGTTTTGCTAGCCACTCTTGCATTGGACGCATGCGCAGTCTGGCGTGTGGCACCAGGTAGATGCAGGAAGTCGTCATTCCTAGTAGGAGCATTGCCTTTCGTACAGTCACCTGACTACCGGCTACGTACTGCGGTGTTTGAAACAGCATGTTTTGAACCCTCTCTTTGGAGGGGAAGACTAGCCTGTGTGTTTTGATTAGTGCCCCATAAATTGCTTTACTTGGCTGGGCACTAGACTCGATTTCTTTTTGTTTATGTAAAAGCCCAATTGAAACAGACAGATTGATTGTTGCCTGTTTTGTAGGCACCTCTGGGGTGTGTCTCCAGTCTATGTAAGGGTGCACCGGAAGGGACTGCCTTAGCAAGTAGGCGGCTATGACCTTTGTGAACACCCTGGGTGCTGATGCAATGCGGAATGGTAGCACTTTGAATTGGTAGTGCTGGTCTCCCCATTTGAATCTTGGGTACTTTTTGTGTGCTGGCAACACTGAAATATGAAAGTATGCATCTTTCATGTCTAATGTTTCCATGTAATCCCCTAGTTTCAATAGTGGGATCACCTCCTGCAACTTTTGTCATCTGGAATTTTTGGGGCTTGACATGCGTGTTTGCAGGGCGCATCGTCAGATCTTTGTTTGGAACAAGGAATACATTGAATAAATACCTTGATTTTGTTCCAGGAATGGCACCAGTTCGACTGCTCCCTTATACAAGTAGTATCTTGATTTCTTCCTGCAGGATGTTGAAGTGTTCCACAGACATTTAGCTTATGCAAGGTTGATGGTAGCAAGGTGTTTCTAGGGACTCCACAGAGTATCCTTTGGCCACTGTGTCGGGTACCCAGCGGTCTGAAGTTATTCCCTCCCATTGCTGGGCAAATAGTGTTATGCAACCTACGATTGGGGATGCAAGAGAGGGAATATGGAACGCCCGTCGTTTTGGAGGCAGGGGGTGCTGTGCCTCTAGAGGCTGCTACTCTGCAGCATCTTTTTCCATGGAGAAACCCTGGGGGCTGTAGAAGGAGGCACTAGAGGTACCCGCGCTGGATTGGCTTGGTCTGCTGAATGCTTACATCTGAAAATTCTGGCGCGTGTTGAATACTCCGTTTTGTATGAAGGGTTTATTTGATATTTGACCTAATGTTTTGCTGGTTTTGTGTTCTTTGGGCTTTACAGCTGTTTACCCAAGAGAACTGCCTCTTCGATAGACAAGTTAATGAGAGCTGCATGTGTTTCTGGCTTAAAGTCTGAGTCTCTAAGCTATGAATGCCTCGTTAGAAGAGTTCCTTCAGCGATTACTCTCCCTTGATGTGTCAACAGAGTCTAGAATTCTTTTTACAATATTCTGAGACACCAGTTTGCCTTTTGTGGCCACTTTGAGCAGGTTCTGGCATAGAGTCTAGATGTTTTGCGACATTATCCCACTGGGTGCTGTTATAGCTGGCAAGAAGGGTAGTACTGTTGCCTATTCTAGTCATGAATGCACCAGAAGAAGCAATAAGCTTGCATAGGGTGTACGGCCTTTTCCATTCTTGTTCGGGGGCGCTTCAGATGTGTAGAGTGGAACACCAGTTCTCTTCCTGATAGTAGTAACGACCAGAGAATCCGGCTTGACATGTCTTCTGATATAAAGATGATCAGACGGCGATGCTTTAAATATCTTTTCCACCCGTGGGTTGACTGCCTTAGTGAGAGAGGGGGTTGTCGGGGATGGAGACCCTTTTTTGGATTTTTTCTATTAGAGGAATTGCCGGACTAATAGGCTAAATGTACTCAACAAAGTCAGTTCCTTCAGGACTTGTCTCCTCTGGTTGTATTCCGAAATGGTGAGCTGCCTTCTTAAGCAGCTCATTATAAAGAAGTTGGTCCGCTATACGAGAGGTATGGCCGCTCTCGACTGCCTAGGCGTCAGTTGGATCTGTAGAGCCAAGATTTGGGTAATCCTGGTCTTGCAGATGGGTGTCGTCACAATCTTGGTTGGGATCATCCTTGTAGACAACCCAAATGTCTTGGTCTGCTTGATCTGACTGCAGGTCACCCTGCTAAGAACTTTGAGAAGCCTCCCTGGGCATGAAGGTATGAGGCGAGGGGGAGGGGGGCGTTGGGTAGGTCCCACTGGCCCTGGAGGTTGCTCCATAGGTTTCTGTGGTGTAGGCAATTTACTCATGAAGTCGACAAGAAAGGAGATCTTCCCCATGGTATCTTCAAATTTTGCGTAAGTCCATGCTGCAGCAATTGGGAGTCTCTGCCAGGGGGGCCTTTGACGCCTCAGGGGTTGCTCTTGGGGTATTCATTGGGTCTTCTGTAGGGCAGTGGGCCCTGGGGGTATCCTTGGGGCTTTCCCTTGGCCGTTTTTTGTGAATGGTTGAAGACAAAGGTGAAGACCCTTCCTCATAGTCCTCAGAGGCTTAAGGGGTATACTAGGAGCATGGTGCTATTTGTGGTGCTTTTCAGTTAGGGAATGAGATTGTTTTTTCGAAGGCTGTTTCGGCGTTTCCGCCTCAGTCGTCGAGAGGTGGTTATGTGCCTTGTGGTAGGAGCAGAGGCAGAACACAGCAGGCTTAGTTGGCGGTGGAGCTGTACGCCGAGAGACGCCTACCGCCGGCATGTGGTCTTCCATCAACGGACGGCTTTGGGGTGTGTGCTTATGTGTGGTCGCGAGTGTGTGTTGTGTACACAGTCATCGCCAGAGGCCTTCCTCATTGCAGTGTGCTGCGACTACTTTTCTAGGCCAGGGACAGGCGTGCAGGAACTGCTATGTTCCGTCGGTGATGTCTTCAAGCTCCAAATGTGAGCCTCGGTCGCCTGTGATCCGATTTGAAAATTCCTACAGCGGCCTGACTCTGCCATCATGGCGTGTGCCGCCCACCGATTAGTTTGGCACTCTTTGAGGGTCTTGGGTCTAAAGAGTTTGCATGATGCGCAGCGAAACTCCCAAGTAATCACGTGGAAGGCAGTGGTTACACACCCTGTGTGTGCCTTTCCACAGAAATTTCCTACTGCACATGGGGCAAAATTTAAATTGAGTACACCCCATAATGGAGGGCAGACACAGAGACAGCAGGACAAAGGCAGTAGGGGCAGCATTCTCCTGGACAAAAATGATCAGTCCCCCCCCACTCTCCCTACAGATAGGCCAAAGCGACCGTCTGTTTCGGTGTTTGGAATAAGGCCTCGAGATGGCTCCGGAGGTCAGTCGATCTATAACCGGCAATTGAGATTGGAATGGAATTAACTCCAAAAGTAGCCTTAGCTCGGACTCCGCGAGAATACAACTATCTATGATGGCGGAAACAAATCTGAGTGACCTCGACACGTGAGGGATCATGGGTGCAGGGTACACTAGGGATAGTATTAGTCACGTCCTGTCGACGTCCCTTTTCAAACTTTGAAAAACGTAATGTGCAATACTCTGCAACTTCCACTAAATGTCGGCCTATGCAAAGGTGAGATTCTAAGCAGATCCACAAGCCTCAAAAATCTATACACACACAAGTGTGTGTGTGTAAGCCTCAGAAATATATATATTTACACACACACTAATTACCTTAATCTTATTTCTGATGCTTGTATCTGCTTAGATTCACATGATGTGCATAGACAGACATCTAGTGGTAGGTGTAGAGTATTGCATTCTTGTTTGAGTTTCGAAAAGTGACGTTGGCAGTGTGGGCTTGCAATACTATCCCTGTATGATGTGTATTGTACCCATGATCCTTCACACGTCAAGGTCCCTCTGATAGTTTTGTTTCTGGCAAGAGGGAGCATGAAGTGATCCTTGAGTACAAAGATAAAGGTGTAAGAAGTTTATGTACTGTTAGGGAGAATTCTCTTCTATGGCTAAATTCCCTTACCTATAGAGTCCCCGAGCAGCTTTGCTGGATTTGAGGGGTTAATTTTTTTCTCCTGCCAACGGTGAGACCCTTTTTAGCCCACTCTTAGGCAGATTGCTAGTGTGTGTTTTAGGCTATCTTGTGTGCTTATGGTCTACAACGTTTTTCTCACCCTCATAGGATTCATCTTTTTACATGTGTGGTACACAGCACCCTCCGTGCCGTACCACAGGGTTGTTGTAGCGACCCCCAAACAGACTCCATACCCTGGGACTGACTGTCTCCCAGGGCATGTAAAGTCCCCATTGACTTTACTAGCCAATCCTTATGAACAAAACCAGTACAATCCATCTTATTATGGAAGTTCTGGAAAGGGTTAATAGTTTTCCCCTAGTGTTCATTTTCGAGGGGGTACCGTAGAGCCCCTCTCGCAAAAGTTTCTGGCTGGTAGCAGTGGTTTCTACTGTAAATATGTGACCGGAAATATTTTCCCATGGGATTTCCCATTCGAGGCTACCACTTTTACTGACAGCCTCTAACATACCGCCGGTTTATTTTAATATTAGCTTTACTCCGGTAGGTTTTTATTGCAGAACTTTGATTTAATTGCTTTCTCGTGTCTTTATAATCCTAACCCAGGTCAGGGATCCTTTGCTCGTCCTTTTGGCGGAAGCCCTCCTCTCGGCGCCACTGAGTATGGGGTAGACAGGATGTGTGGGAGGGGGAATAGGCACCCTGGACAGGGTTGCCTACGCAACCCAAGTCACACTCTGCCCTGATCAGCTGGGGGGTTCTCCTGCCAGGGGAGCCACCCCACTGTGTGTGTGACAGCTAGGCTGTATGAATGGGGTTCTTTTTGCATAAAAGCAGGGTCCTGAGGACTGGAGGACAAGATGTCGCCACTGGAACTAAGAAGCTGAAGAGGAGAGAAGCTGAAGACATCTGCAATGACAACCACCGGTGAAGCCCTGCTGCAGATCCTCACCACTTTTCTCCAACGACTCGAGAAGATCTTCACCTGCAAGAGTCTTCTTCCCTTGAGCTGGTGGGGCCAATCAGTTCGCCAATCGCCTTCCAGTACCTGCCTTGGTTGAATCGCCAGTGCCAAGCACTAGGAGACCGGATAGCCAGGCACCCGTCCACCCGGACTGCGATTTAAAGGAGTGTACCTTTCATTCGTTTTGGCAGCACCGCAGCTGGTTTCATCCCTGGGCAGTGCAGTAACTCTAACCTTCCTCCACAACGACAGCCTCTCTTCCTCTGCTGGATCACCTGAACTGCAGGAACTGCCAGGAACTACCGCCACCGCAAGAGCCTCTTCCACTTTTAAGGTACATTGTTCCGCCAGGCCGCCCTTTTCGTTGGGTACTGCTAAAGGTGTTTTAAATCCTTTACTTACCTATTGGGTTGGCCGCCCCTATCATCTAACATTGTCTTTCACCTTCTGCAACCGCCTTTTCGAATCGTTTAACAAAGACTTGATTGCAGCTACAAGAACATTTTTGCTCCTGGGCCTTTTGCCCTGTACCACTGACTCTGGCACATGCCTATTGACTGACTAAATCTGTTACAACTGCCTTCTTTAGATTGCTTCTCACCTAGAAATGTGTTGGTGCACCCAACTCTTATAACCACCTTTTTCTTCCCTCTTTTTAAACTTTTGAAGTGCCATTTTGCTCGGTTTTCACCTCAGTATTATACATGCTAAAGTAATGCCTTGCTTAACTTGTTCACAATCTTCTTGGGAAGTGTTGTTGGTGTGTTTAAGAGTATATTCCTGTTTAACTTGTCCTTTTCCTCCCTCTTGAGAAATTGTTAGAGTGCCATTTCTGCTTGGTTTTCACTGTGGCGTTTTGCTCAGTTTTCACTCTTGCTCAAACTTGTCTACAATTTAAATAGGGAGTTGTGTATACTTTTCTTGACTGATTTAACGTGCTTTTATAATAGTGATTTGTGTGTAAAATAAATATATATATTCTTTTTAATACAAAGCTTTGTTCAGCGTTTCCTTGTCCCATAGTATTGTAGTCCTATTGTGTACACCCTGAATACTGCTCATCTCCCTCTTGAGATAAGTCTGACTGCTTAGCCACAGCTACCAACTAAATCTTTGTGGTACAGACTGATACCAAAAGGGATTTATTGCATATATCTGTAGTCTTAATCTTCTGTAGTGCTCCCTAAGAGAACTGCACAGGATTCTGCCTAACATGTACCTTCAACTCCAAGAGGGGAGGAAGTGTGGGTGCATTGGATCCTAAGCAGATATAAGCATCAGAAATACGATTACGTTAAGTAATGTAGGCCTTTTGAGGATTGTGGCTCTGCTTAGAATCACATGCTGTACCAGGGGGTGGTGGTATGTTCAAAAGGTACAGCGGCAAAAAGATTTCTTAATACCGCCTGACCCACCTGTGAATCATTCTTAGAATGTGTATGTAAGCAGTAATGCTGTGTAAAGGTGTGAATAGAACTACAGCTGGCTACTTCTAAATGGCATCTAAAGGTACATTTGCAATTAAAGCTAAAGTAGTCCCTGTGCCTCGAGTAGAATGTGCTCTGGGCATAAATGGTAAAGTTCTCTTTGAAAGAGAATAACCCATTTGGATGCATTTCACAATCTATTTCGAAATAGCCGACTGACACAGGATTCCCTTCTCTTCCAGTGGCCATGGAAATGAAGAACTGGTCTGTTTTCCATAGTGTTTAAGTTGCATCTAATGTATGAAGGCTACGCTCTTCTGAATTTATAGGGTTTTGGAAGAAAGACGTAAGTTCTGACCTGGAACTTGGGAGATGAATTTAGGAGAGAAGTGTGGATGTGACTTTGTTCTTGTGAATGGTGAAAAATGGATCTTGAACTGTGAGCGCCTGCAGTTCACTCACCCTTCTTATAGATTTAATTGCCAGGAGAAAAGAAGTCTTAAAAGAGAGATACTTAAGACCAGTTTTATGCATTCGCTCAAAAGGAAGGCCCATATGTTTAGTAAGGACTAAATTAAAGTCCCAGCCAGGAGATCGATTTGAAATTGTAGGGATTATTCTTTTGAATAATAGTTATTAAAGCCTTCCATAAAGGCTTTAATAACATACTTTCTACCAAGAAACCCTCTTTAGAGGTGTGTAAGCAGAAAGGGCAGCCAGATGCACTCAGTGAATTGAAGACTATCCCTGAATCCAAAAGGTAAAGTAGGTACAGAACAATGTGAGGGTGTGCAGTCAATATGATTAATGGTACACGATCTACACCAAATGACAATGTTTCATTGTATTGAAATAGCAGTGTCTAGTATTGGGGTAACATGCCTCCAAGAATATCCATATATCTTAAGGCAGATTAAAATACCCAAACTATGAATTCCAGAGCCAAGCTGCTAAATTCAGTGTGAGGACATGGATGCAGTGTTGATCCCTGATCTTGGGACAGCATGTTGAACGGGCATGGCAGTTTTGACTGGAGGACAAAAGATATCTTCAATAGGTGCGAGAACCAAGTTTGCTGGGCACACATTGGTGCTATTAGGATATGTTTGACTTGTTCCTGGAGAATAGTGTGTTTGCGCCTATTTAGGTGATGGGCCTAACAATCTCTCTGAAACGTTCGAGCTCAGAAAGGTTTTTGAGAACTGTGTTGGTAGCAGCACATATATGTCAAATGCAAGATTTGAATCAGAATATATATTTGAAGACATTTTGAGAGTTGGCTTTTCAAGCTAGAAGAGTGAAACCTGTAAAAAAAACTATAAAATATCAATAGCACCTGCTTACTGGCTTTGAGTTAAAGGGTTTCAAGTAGATCAACCACCCCAGTTGTTCATTGAAGTAGATTAGTGAAGCGAAAATATTTTTGTTTTGGTTGAACACCAACATTAACCCGCATCTCTACAAAACGCACTAAAGACCACCTAAGGTTCAAAGTCAAAAGATGTGTTGGCAAACCAGTAAGGAATACATTTGTACCGAAAAACTGACTGTTTTCTTCAAGAACTGTTTACGTCTGAATGCAGACACTTTAGGTTGTGGCACAAGTGGTCATCAGTCTGTTGAGTATTTTTTTTTGTGACAATTGTCACTAGGGATGACCAATTAAAGCCAATCAACCAACAATTGTAATATATTGTCTAGAGAAATAAGAGATACATTATCTGAGTAAATGGTTGATAGCTCAATGAAGTAATAGCCCATTGTAGAAACTACTTGTTCCTGGTGAATCTTGTGGAATATCCTGTTGAGGAAAGGGGGCGGGGGTTTGGCGGTTGATGATTCATAGGGAGGGAGGCGTAATCAAAGCTCCCTGATCAATTCATCCACAGGGTGTTCCCCCTTGGATCTTGTCTGGGGATACTAAGTATCCCCAGACAAGGGGATACTTGGTATCCTCTTGTATCCCCTTACAGGCCAAGTCTGGGCATTGCGTGTTCTCCGGTGTTGAGAAGAGGTCGATATGTGGATGACCCCATTCTGTGAAGATGTTGTGTAAAATGTTGGCGTACAACTGCCAATCATGCTCTTCAAGAAGTTGTACGTTTCTGCGAAGGACATCTGCTAGAAGACTGTTTCCCTGGAACATGTTGGGACAGGAGGAACATGCGTCTCAGTGCCCAGTTCTATAGGTTCTGGGCTACTTTGGACAGACCTGGAGAGTGTGTCCCGCCCTGTTTATATAAAACATAGCTGTAGTGCTATCTGTTGGAACTAGACTGTCTCAAAATGCTTTCAGAGCTTTGAACACAGATAGAAGCTCTAAATGTTTGATCTGCTCGTTTGTGTTGGGGTGGTGATGAAGAGGATTTCACGCTGTGCGTGCCATATTTGTGACTGGGGGTATGGCAAAATTGGCGCAATGGTGCAATTATATATGTAACCAGTGTAGTTAAATGTGAATGGGATGTGTTCCTCCAAGTGTTACTTTGTGTTCAAGTTGATGCATATTAGATTTCCATGCGCGTAGCAAGATAAATGCCAAAATCGAACATTAAACACAGAACTGCCTAGAAGGCCGACGAGGAGTTTGATTATGCGAGGCAGGGGAGTTGTCATGAAGAACCCAATGCTAAGAAGAGTATAGTTAATAAACATACACAGGGAATTTATAAATCTACATGTGGTGGGCTTTGTTATAAATGGATTAAACTCTGCAATAAGGAGTTTGCAAGGAATTCTGAGCGTCTGGAACAACTGGTTTTGCAGGGTTTCAGAGGCCAGAGGCCAGGTAATGAATAACTACGACCTTAGCAGATGGTCAGCTAACAAACCGGCCAGAGTTTGTATTGCCTGGGAGTTTCACAGAAGGCAGATGTCATCGTTTTAAGTGCATGGGAGCGTGCAGAGGGTTCCGGCCCTTTGCTTTTGTCCAACAATAAACGTGGGGTGAAGTGCAAGTCGAGGCCAGAGTGACCGATACTCACGGGTTTTGATGGCTTTCTCAGGATGTGCCATGCATGCTGAAATTGTAGTCATATAGATCAGGATGTTCAAGAGACTCCATTAAGATGGGGTGGATGAGATGGTTCATGTCAGTTCAAAGGGAACCTGTTTATTTTCCTTCGCCACATGTTGTTTGAAGTATTTGTGTAAACCATGTGCAATTAAGTTTAGGGTTCAAATAGCTCAGGCCAGTCTGGACTTGTAATGAATTATGTTTGCATGTGAATGTGTAACTGTGTAATGATGCCATGAACAGCCACGAACAAATCCTCAAAAAGGGGTGTGTTGTACACATGAGCGGAAGATGGCAGTTAAGATAACTGCATCCAATGAGAATTGGAGAAAGATTGGATTTCTTTTGTATAGGTCTTGTCCAATCACGTATGGGGGGATGGATTGTGATAAAACATATGGGATTGTTTTAACCATTGCAAAAATGTATATAAAGTGTACACATGTGGTTCGGAGAGACTCGGGTTAGTTTGACTCTACAGTGCCATCTAGCCCCTCCCCAGAGGATTGTACAATAAACTTGCTTCACGTACATTGTACGTGGAGTGGAGCATGCAGTCCTGCGATATTGGAAAAGTCCAAGTCGATTTTGACGACCCAAAGAGATTCGGGGTACAAGGTTATTTGATCAAATGCATCAATCCATCCCGTACAGCGTCACCTAGTCAATCCTGCGACCTTAGTAGCTAAGCCAGTGACATTGGATGACCTTGTCCACGATTGTGCAACATATGAGGGCGAAGAGAAAGAGGACAAGTGTTCAGAAGGATGCTTTGGAGTGAGGCAAGGTACTTTTTGTTGATGGGTCCTGGACAATCAACCAGGACACGGATGAGAGGCATATGGGTGCAGCTGTTGTGGGCCTTGTGGATGGGGAATACCAGGTCATAATGAAGAAACAGTTGCCTTTACATTACTCCACGCAAGCGGCAGAACTAGTGTCACTTATAGAAGCGCTAGAAATGAGTAAGGAGAAGGTAGTCCGTCTTTATTCTGACTCTGCCTATGTAACTTCGACTGTGCATTGAGGGTGATCAAGGTGCAGAGAAGAGGATTTGGGAGATCAGACGGTCAGGAAGGGCCTAAGGGTAAAGGCATGCTCACTAAGCCAAAGGGAGAAAGGACACACAAGAAGCTGAACTATAAGGAGTCTTGTAGACAAGAAAGGATAGGCAACAGAAGCTGTGAACAAAACAGGGGGAGGGAATACAAAGATACAAACAAGCTGGGTTCCCTCTTGGGGTGTACGCAAAAATGGGAAAGCGTGTTCCATGGACCTTTGGAAACTCCAGCCTTCTGCACAGATTGCTATAACAGGGGCCCCCACTGAATGCTCATGGCTGGGAACAACAGCAGTGGGTGTCTGTACCTGAACCCTAAGGCACGAACAAGGTAACAGTACTCACAAGACTGAAGCCTGTACGGGTCCAGCAGGAAACAAACAATGACACGAAGTACAACACTGAAACGCGACAAGGGAAGGGGCAGAGGTTGCCTGCCGGAATCCAACAGTCAAGCTCTGTACAAAGCATTTACATAAGAGACAAGTGAAGACAAGAACAGAAATATCCAGGGAAAAGGAAGTCAAAGAGAACAAGGTTCAGAACAGAATCCGGAAGACAGGAAGGGCAGAAACCTAGTATCTAAATGTAGGGAATGGCGACCGGAAACTGTACACGGAATAGTAGAACAGTAACTCAGGGCTGGCAAGACAAGAGAAAGCTAGCAGAAGGAAATGAAGGAAACAGTATAACTGAAATGGATAACCTAAGGGGAGGACTGAAGACTCAAGGAAGAGAAGGACAGGGATCAAGAACAGAGGGCTGCAGACAAGGAAGAGAGCAAGGGAGCAGTGGCCAGGAAACAGAGGGCTTAATAAAGAAAGGAAGCAAGGGGGCTGTAGCCAGAAAACAGAGGGCTTTGAATAAGAAAGTGAACAAGGGGGGTGTAGCCAGGGAACAGGGGTTTGCAAACAAGGAAGAGAGCAAGGGAGCAGTAGCCAGGAAAAAGGGGTCTGCAAACAAGGAAGCAAGGCTGCAGTATGGAAGGCACAAAGGAGCAGGCAAAAGGCAGGGTAGAGATGGCGCAGGGCAACAAGGCAGGAAGCACAGGGCTCTGGAACAAGAGCAAAAACTGGAAGCCACAAGACAGCAAATATCCAAGGAACAGGGCAACAAAGTGCTGGTAGAAGGCTCAATGCAAGCTGCTTAAATAATGAGATTCCCTGTGCTGAAGTAGGCTAATTAGCAGCACCTGGAGCAGAGCAGCTGAATGTAATTGGCCTCCGCCCTCTCTAGTCCTGGGAAAGCGAAAGCTGCACTGTTCTCTAAGGCTTCTGGGGATTGTAGTGCCTGAACTGCTGTATAGGAATAGCCAGGAAATAGGAACTGCCACAGGGTGCATTATGGAACATGCAGTTTGTAAAAGTAAATACGGAAGTTCCAAAGCCTTGCGAATTGACAGTAAAGACAATAATATGAATAGATGTTGTCCAGGGAGTATTGCGGAAGCAATTGAGTCCCAAATAGTCCACGATGGGTGCCAATTGGTGCGCCAGTGGCACGATCGTGACACAGACAGGACACCTGTCCAGCATGCTGCGCTGCTACCCAAACTAATCAAAGCAAGCCTTGTAAAATGAGCTGCACACACTAATCGTAATAACTCAATAGCACTTGGAAATGATGCCGCAGACAGGGCGGCGAAATAAGCAGTTTATTTGTAATTTACAGATTCCCAGAAAACGGGAACTGTGTCCCAGCAGGTACAGTTGCCAGCTCCATATACTGCAGTTCCATTTCTTCAACTCATAGAAATGCAAGGTCTAGTATTTAACGAGGAACAGGCGCTTTGGGCAAAGAGGATGTGCCCTCTTGCCCACAGATTTGCTGTGGAGACAGGAGCTGATGAGGAGGTAGTAATGCTTCTTGTGGCTCTAGAGCAGCTACTACTTTACTGGTCGTACACTCGACGACAAATTTCAGCAGAGCTCAAGGAGGAATGGTTTAAACGAAACCTGCAGGAACAAGTAGGTAGATTCTTAGGAAACTGCATAATTTGTAAGGAATTCAATCATGGAAACACCATGAGGTCAGTAAGGGGAGTTCTGTCTAGGCCCTCTGGGCCATTTCAGGAACTCCATATAGATTTTGTTCATATGCTTGTGAGACGTAATAACTAGGGGTACCTTATAGTCCTAGTTGGTCCATTCTCTTGGTGGCTTGAGGTTGGTCCCTGCACAAACACTTATGCGAAGTCTGCAGCATAGTTTCTGGTGAAGGGGGTATTTCCACGATGGAGAATTTGTGAGGTCTTGAAATCAGACTATGAAACCCACTTTAAGGCCTTGTTCTCAGAAATCACTTTGCTCTTGGGAATCGAGCACAGGTTGTGTTCAGTGTACCACCCACGGCCAATGGGATCGTGTAACGTTTAAACATGGTTCTTAAGGTCCGGTTGGCCAAGATGTGTAGTGATTCAAGTAAACCATGGTTGCACTATCTGCCTTTGGTGTTATTTTATTTGAAGAATCAGCCAGGGAGACACACACACACCTTTCACCTGCATTCACAGCATCAGATGCGCATAAAACCGCAGAGGTCCTGGGTGAGGAGTTTAGGGAGTACCATAGGGCTTTAACCAAAAGTGTCAGAACTATATCTTTACAGGTTGTGTCTTCTCGCCTACAGGAGGAAGCAGCAAAAAAATCTGATGATCTGCACAAGCAACTACTATTCCCTGGGGATTGGATTTATATCCAAACCTTTGTGCAACGCGGGAATGAGTAGCGTTTCCATGGGCCACAGCGTATGATTGTTCGCAACTCTGACTGCTATGAAGGTGGAGGGCAACAAGAGCTGGGTCCAAATCAGCGACGTACAAAGGGATACCAGTATCCCTCCACCGGCGCAGGAGCAAGCTCAAAGTTAAGTATGCCCTAAGGATTTGCAGTTCATTCCAGTGGAAAAGTGGGTGCGACTAAAAAACAGGAACACATTTTTCGAGAAGAAAACCTTGGATTTATAATGTATATTTGGATGATTGTTTATGTCTTTTGTTTTTAAAAACAATATCTAGTCTCATAGAATTTGAGGACCTGTTACGCTCACCTGGTCTCTGCGAGGGACATTAGGGCATGGTTGCAGCCCTCTCGGTTCACAGATTTCCATCATCAGACTTCTTCCCCTGCTCATATGCTGCGGGCTGCGCTGATCGTTGGCACTGCTCCTGCGTGGATATGAGAGACCGTGAGAATGCAGCTATATGACTGCTGTCTCCCTCGAATCCGTCTTCCCAGAATGGGGTGAGCATGCGCCAACCCATATAGTCTCACCTGTTGATTGATGATGCTCTCCGTCCTGCTTCTCAATGCAGGGGCGCTTTTGATGGATTTTTGATGGACCCAGTTCCTTCACTGGTCCATGTGCGTGGCAGCCCAGACCAGCTGTGGCTGAACCACTCCTGAAGGTAAATGTCTTATGGCTTTTAAGGTATTGTGACGTTGATTCTTGATTATAGTCTGTATCTTTTAGAATGTTTTTCCTTCGCTTTCTCCCAACAGATGAAATGCAGCCGAGCAGTAGTTGCAGTGCAAGAAGTGAGGCCAAATGGGAGGAAAATGGAGTCCAAGATGCTCCGACAGAAGGTAGGTGTTGGTTTAAGGTCAAGCACGAGGATTTGTCAAACCGTGACCTTAAACGTAATGTCTTAGCAAATTCTAACCTTGTCTTTCTCTTTTTCTCTTGCAGGCACCGTTTTCAGATGGATTGTTCCTGGTGTCGCAGCAGCGGGCAGGAGCGCTGCTTTCCAGAGGTCTGGAGATGGATGATGAATGCCAGAGTCAACGATGATGCGTGCCTAAGAAAGCAGATTCCAAGGTATGCGTTACAGCTGGTAGCGGAGAAACAAGGTAAGAGGCGCTCAGGCTCGTAGCTGATAGCAAGGTAAGATGTGATCAGGCTGTAGCGGGAAACAGGGAAGATGCGCTCAGGCGGTAGCTGGAAACAGGTAAGATGCGCTCAGGCGGCAGTGAGCGTTACGTTGCAATTACCAGAATAATGCAAAGCGAGTGCATGAGGGCTGAACGGGCTTATATAGCATAGCTCTGGCCACGCCCATTAGCCTTGACTCACTGGCCCCACCCTGCCACTCCTAAGGGATGCTTATACCTGCAGTCTGACTCTCCCCAGCAGCCACGCCCGACCGAATGCACGTGGAGGTCCTTGCAGGGAAAAAGTACTTGCACCAAATAGAAATGTGCTAGTGCACATTTAATCATGAGCCTTGCGCCGAAGGCACCAGGCCAGAGTCCAGCTGGGCCCTCCCTGCTGTATTGTCCCCAAGGGACAAAAGGTAGTGTTACCCCGTGCTCTTGTTCCCCGACGGTGCAGGATCTGGGGTTCCGGGCCAATGGCCATAACACTGATTACCAAGGCCAAAAAGAAATGTTGATGCTGATTTCCTGAACAATGAGGACAGTGTACATTTAGACCCAATAGTAGATGCACATGGTTTTGCAGAAGATAACGTATGGTATAGCCACATGAGGAGAGTTGGGGCGAGAGAGATCTGTAGGATTTTGCTACATCTGCTTTCTCATCCACCATGCTTCTGGTGTCCATAGGGTGTTTATCCTGGATGAGATGGTGTTATCGGACGCACTGTTTAGTGCATGGGTGCACAACATACGGCCCGCGGGCCAGTTGCGGCCCGCCACGCCATTTTGTCACGGCCGCGAGGCACACAGACTTTCCTAATGGAGGGCGGCCCGCAAGCAGCATCGGCCACCCTCCATTAGGAAAGTCTTTGTTGTCTTCCGGGCCGGACAAACCACTGGCCCTCATTGGCTCAGCACACACGCACCACGTCGCCCCTACGAGCCACGTAGTGCGTGTGTGCTGCACCAATGGAGTACCAGCAATACGGCTGGCGTGGTCAATAAGGCTTGATGCCGGAAGGCATTTCAGCCTTGCCACGCCAGCCATAGTACCACTCCAGTTACCTCGCCAGCGTTCCAGCTAGACTGCCTTCCAGCACGTCCGGTAAGTGGTCTGTTTGTGTGTCGGGTCTGTTCTGCTGTATGTTTGTGCTGTGTTTGAGATACGGGGGGGTGTCAGCTGTGCATGAATGTGTTACGATGCGGTGGTGGAGGGTTGTCGGGTGTACATGAATGTTTGTGCTGTGTTTGTTGCGATGCGGGGGTGGGGTGGAGGGCTGTCGGGTGTACATGAATGTTTGTGCTGTGTTTGTCGCGATGCGGGGGTGGGGTGGGGGGGTGTCGGGTGTGCATGAATGTTTGTTTTGGAGTGTAAGTGCGGTGTATGTTGAGATGCAGGGTCTGTATGGGTGCATGCTTGCTAATTTGTATGCTGAGTTGAGGGGTGGGGGGTTTGGGTCTGTATGGGTGCATGTTTGAGAGTTTGTGTGCTGAGTTGGGGGGTGGTGGGGGGTTTGGGTCTGTATGGGTGCATTTTTGAGAGTTTGTGTGTGTTAGGGAGAATTCTCTGTTAAGGCTAATTTCCCAAACCTAGTGAGTCCCCCAGCAGCTTTGCTGGATTTTTGGGGTTTATTTTTTTCTCCTACTAAGAGTGAGACTCTTTCTCCCACTCTTAGACATGATTTGAGATATCCTTTGACTTTGTATGTGTTTTATGGGCTATGGGGTCCTTTACTCCATAGGGTTGCATGTTGTTTTTGGTAAGTGTGTTACACAGCACCCTCAGTGTAGTAACACAGGGGTGTCATAGTGACCCCCAAACATAGACTCCATACCCTGGGACTGACTTCTGTCTCCCAGGGCATGTAAAGTCACCACTGACTTTACTAGTCTTAAATTGGGAACAGAACCAGTACAAACCATCATATTGTGGAAGTACTGGTAGGGGTAATTAGATTGCCCCTGGGTCTGTTTTTTGAGGGGGCACTGTGCAGTCCCCCCTCATCGAGTTTCTGGCTGGTGGCAGTGGTTACCACGCAAAATATTCCTTAAGAATATTTACTATGGGATTTGCCCATTCATTTTAAACGCACCACTTTTTGGTGCAATGTTAAAGATACCGCCGGGTTATTTATTTAATATATATTCCCCCGGTTGGGTCTTTTTGCCAGGACTCTGTTTTAAAATGGCATTTGTGTTCGCCTCTGTAACTCCAACCCAAGTCGAGCCCTTTGTTCCACTTTTTGGCGGGCTTCTCCACAGAAGCTTCCAAAAGTGGTGCCACTCTGTATGGGTCTACAGGATGTGTGGGAGGGGGGTTTAGGCACCCTGGACTGAGTTGCCTAGGCAACTCAAGTCGCACTCTTGTGTGATTGGCCCAGTGGTGAACCGCCCGGCTCACCACTTAGCATGTTTGAGTGACAGCTAGGTCTGATGAATGGGGGTTTTCTGCATAAAATGAGGGCTTTGGGGACTGGAACTTCAGAAGTCGCCACAGGACCAAAGAATCCGAAGAGGGAGAAGCTAAGCCGACCTGCAACGACGACACCACCAGTGGAGCCCTGCTGAACCGCCTCACCACTTCTTCCGACGACAGAGAAGATCTTCATCCGAGGAGTCTTCTTCCTTTGACCGGTGGGGATAACCAGTTTGCCTGTCTTTTCGTCCTTCACGGATCATCTCGTAGCCGCCTTGCCTGTGCCAAGCACCCCGGCAACCGGGATACCACGTTTTACCACTACCACGAATAAAAGGGTAGTACCTTTTAACTGGAGAACTCGCGGCTGGTTTCTTCACTGGCAGTGCAACGACCTTCAGTTTTCCTCCACGCCGAGACCTTCTCTTCGTCTGGACGACGCCGCAACTTGCACCCGCTGCCAGGAACAACTGCCCCCGCTGGAGGATTCTCTCCACCTTCAAGGTACTGTGTCCGCCTGACCTCCCTCGCAACGGTCTGTGTGGGGTGTCTCTTAAATCCTCAAATTACCACTTGGGTTGGGCCCTAGGCTGGCTGACAACTTTTCTGAGCTAAACCAATTCCTTTTTGAACTCTCTGCAAGACTTCCCAAGCCTTTTAAACTGTGTGATCTTGGGCGCATTGGTGCTCTGCTCTCTCTAAGAGGGAGCCTGGCCTCTGAACTTTTTGCTCACAAGTAGACTGACTTTCCTGCCTTGCTGGGTGCTTCTAAAGTATTAATGTTGTGTGCGTTTCTAATTTCTGCCTTTTCCCTCCCTTTTTTGATAACTTATTAGAGTGCCATCTTTAGTTAAGCACTCACCTCTGTCTGAAAATAAGTGGTGTTAACTAAGACTTGTCTGATAAGGAATAAGGCATGTATATATATTAAAAGTGACTGTTTTGAACTTGCTTACATAATGGTGCTGGAGTGTTTCTATAAGCGTGTCTTTAAATAAATAATGATATACTTTGATACCAAAGCTCTGGTCAGTGTTTGCTTGTGCTACTGTATTTTGGTACCTATCTTGTATACTCTATATACTGTCTAACTCTTCTTGAGTGAGGTCTGGCTGCTCAGCCACAGCTACCAGGTAAATCTGGGTGGTACAGACTGCTACCAATTGGGTTTACTGCCAACACCTGTAGTCTTAAGCCTTTTGCAGTGGTCCCTAAGGGAACTGCACAGGTTTCTGCCTAACAGTGCGCCGAGTTGGGGGTAGGGGGTTTGGGTCTGTATGGGTGCATGCTTGAGAGTTTGTGCGCTGAGTTGGAGGTGGGTCTGTATGGGTGCATGTTTGAGAGTTTGTATGCTGGGTGGGGGGTTTGGGTCTGTATGTTTGCATGTTTGAGAGAGTGTGCTGAGTTGGGGGTGGTGGGGGGTTTGGTCTGTATGGTTGCATATATGAGAGTTTGTGCGCTGAATTGGGGGGTGGGGGGTTCGGGTCTACTACTCCTTTTGCTGTTATTTTCTCCTTCGTCCTTCCCACTACTCTTTCCCCTTTCCTCTAACTGCCCGTACTCCATCACTTCTTACTACTACCACTCGCGTCGTCTGCTAGTACCACTTCTCTACTACCGCTTCTCTCCTCTCTACTCTTACTACTAACCTCTACTACTACCACCACTACTACTACCACCACTACTACTACCACCACCACCTCTCACTTCCACTCTTGATCCCTCTACTACCACTTCCTCCTGCTACAACTGCTAATACCTCCTCCTATTACTACACACTCACTCCTAAATCCCACACACAAACACTGCACATACCCCCCCCCTCTCCAATAACTTCCACACTCCTGCAGCACTCTCCTCCTCTGGTCTCTCAGACTTCACCCTCCACCCCGTGTCCTCACCCAACTACAACCCACACTTAACCCATCCCAACGTATCTCTTAAATAGCCCACCTCCTCCAAGGATTGATCACTCTCCCTAACCATTCTTACCTGGCTTAGTGGGGATTGGAGTGACAATGAGGGGCATGGGGGCTTACAAGTGTTGTAAGCCTTGTCCCTTTTCCATGTGGCCTTGCCACATTTCTAACCAGAAGGAAAAAGTGGTTTAGATGGAACTGGGTCTTTGGATATTCGTGAAGGTCTCATTTGATATTAGAACCACGTCCCTGATAGTATAGTGGGTTGTTAGGGTCAACTGATCTGCCCCAAGAGGATATGGGAATGTCTTCCCCATGAATAATTTGAATAAGGTATGACCAAATGCTGCAGGTTACTGCAGGTTAGAGCACAATTTTTTCGAAGGAATTTAGGCAAAGATCCAAAGATGTGACAAACAGCTCTGAAGAGGAACATATACGATGACCATGGACAAGTTCCAAGCTCTAAACCAGGGCCTTTCTCCAAAACAGCAACTCATGTTTGTGCCTACAAGAAAACTTTGAAAAACGTCATGCACAGCAAAACTGTGTGCGGCATCGCTGAAGAAGTGGGCTATGATATAGTGTGCCACTGCCCAATAAAGAAAACGTGAATGCAACATGGTGTGGAAGAAAAAAGTACATCTGTTTGAAATACTGTGACAGGAGCTATAACTCATCACCTTGCCCATGTGCTTGCTAATAGTCCATAGAAATGTATGCGTCAGGAAATTAACTACAACCAGAATTGCTGTTATATGCCATTGTGCTGCCATTATATCAAATGCCTATTCAAATGTCCCAGAGTGTTTTTAATAAAGTGTTGGCTCAACACGACAGCCTTTAAAATGTGCTTCTCGAATACCCAGTGGTGCATGCAAATATGCTCAATTTTAGCTCCATGTGCCAGCCTGTTCGATTCCACTTCGACATTACAATGTCAACATTGCCTAGCCAGTTTCTATATTACCTACAGATAACTGCCCTGCCCATTTCTACATCGCCCCCGAGAAGAATATGCTCAGCCAAGTTGGCAAATTCTGCCTAGAAAATTGGCATGACAGTTTCACTTTGCCCTTGAATTTTGCCCTGGCAGTTTCAACATTTTTATGCCAGTTGCGGATTGCCCTTGAAAATGGGGCATGCAAGTTTGCCAACACTGACATATCTGTTTTCCAGTGCCCTGGTCTAGCACATATTCTCATGCATGTTACAAAACTGTCCATTGGAAATTGCCATTCCAATTTCATATTGTCGTCGATACAGACCAATGCCCAGGTGGCAGGAAGTACTATCATATGCCCAAACAGGGGTGGAGTGGGAGCCAAATGTGGCCCCATACTACACTGTTTGAGGAATCCCAACCCCTCTAAGTAGGGTTTGGGGTGTTCTCTCAAAAGTAAATCTGGAAAGAATGGGTTGAAATAGTAAATTGGAAACTTCATAACACATTTGTACTTCAGAGGAATGATGGAATGAGGGGATGAGGTGCATAGGAGTGAGGGGAAGAGGAGCACACAACCAGGGCACTCACAAAAAGATGCCCACAGCGGGGAGGCCTCCAGGGAAATGTAGGCAAACTATATATAGGTCAAGATCCCCCAAACCACATGAAGACTGATAAGACATCTGAAGATGGGGTGTGTGGAGAAGCTGCGTTTCAAATGGCTACTGCAAGTAGGGTCAGCCAATCCCTGCATTTACCACCTTAATCTCACACATAAAAGCTTGATATGCTATGCAGCCCGCTATTCCTGAAAGTATCCATGAATAAGAGCATGAAAAGGTATGTTGGCAAGGCTATGTTCTTTATCTGATCTTGTTCTTTTGTCGCTTCTAGGCTTCTCAAAAAAGTATATAATTTGTATATACTCTAGACTTGGACCATCGTCGTGGGAGAATAACAGTGGAGTTCGTATCTTTATCCAAATATGTCCCTGCCAATGTTCAGTGCAGTAAAAAAAAGAAAGATTGACCAGGAGCACCGTCAACTTAAGGATGAGTAGACAAGTTTTTTTTCATAGAGTCCAAACCTAATGTGTACTCGTGTCTCATTTGTCTCGAACGCATAGCAGTCCCCAAGGAATATAATATCCGCCGCCCTTGAGAAACAAAACATTCACAATATAAGGATTTGCAGGGGGAAGCGAGAATTAAGAAAGCTGGGGAGCTAAAACACAGCACATGGTGTTTTTGCCCAGAAAAATAAAGAATAAGAATGTGCCACCTTTGCGAGTTATAAGGTTGCACAGCTTTTTGCAAGATCAGCACGTCCTTTCACAGATGGGGATTTCGTTAAAGACTGCCTGATGGAGATTTGCGAGGCAGTTTGTAAAGAGATGCTTTTACAAATGTTCCCCTTTCAAGTATATGAGTATCCAGCAGCGTATTGTAGACATGGCTTACAATTGTTACAGCCAACTGAAAATGCGTTGTAAGGATGTCAAGTTCTTTTCAGCTGCTCTTGATGAGAGCACAGATGCAAGTGACACAGCCCAACTCTTATTTTCATTCGGGGGTCGATAATCAATGCAAAGTATTTCAGGAACTGGCTTCCCTGGTATCTTTGCATGGCAGGACTACTGGTGCTGACATTTTTAATGCCTTTCAAAAAGTCATCGATGATTTAAATTTGCCATGGGATGCTTTGGTAGGCGTGACGACTGATGGGGCGCCAGCCATGGTTGGGGAGCAAAATGGTTTTATTGGCTGTTTGAAAAGGCACTTGGGCGAGAAGGGTGGCCATTTAAAAAATTATCACTGCATCATCCACCAGGAGGCATTATGTGCAAAACATTTGAAATTCACTGAAGTGATGGACTTTGTTGTGAAAACAGTTAATTTTCTCTGTGCACGCTCTTTAAATCACAGATTGTTTCAGGCGTTTTTAAAAGAGGTAAAGGAGGATCATGGTGATGTCCTATATCACACCGATGTTCCATGGCTTAGTCGGGACAATGTGCTGAAGTGATTCTTTGCTTTATGGCAAGAAATAAAAGCATTCCTTGATGAAAAGGAAATGGACACTTCGGTCATGCAAGATATTGACTGGGTGGCTGAATTTGCTTTTCTGACAGGCCATTTCAATGATTAAATAAGTTGCAAGGAAGCCAAAATCTTGTGCCTTTGAAATAAAGTTAAAGGAATGGTTCGGTAAAAGAATTTTATTGCCCCTACGCGTCAGCCATGTGTTTTTAAGCCTAAGTCGTTCGATTTTAGAAAGATTTCCTATGGACCTTATCAGAGTTTTCGTCCATTAAACGCACGCGAAAACAGGCATCCGGGAGCTGCCATTTTGTGATAATCCTATCATTTCATCCATCGCCCTGGCTGACCTGCTTTTGCAGCACTAAATCATATCCCCCGCCCCTGAGCCTGTCATCAGCAGACGCGTACCGCCCATTTCACAACGCCAAAGCACGTCTCGTGTCAACATTTGCTGCGCTTCAGCTAATGACGTGTCGCCATGGAAATGGCAGGACGCCTCTTTCTTCAATAAATATAAACATATCGTTTCACAACGCACAGCAGCAGATTTTCGATTCCATTCCTCTCTCTGTGTTACTTTGAGTATTCTGTGACTCGTTTCTGTGCTCTGGTCAGTTACCTTAGTTGCTTGTAGCCCGTGTGAACAGATACCAGTACCACCGCTATAAATTATTTCAGTTTGTTTAACACACAATGGCTACAATAATGCCCTGCATGTACGATCCCGAGTATACCGAGGAGGAACTACTGGAAAGGGAAACACGCGAAAACGATGGGGCTTCGGACGGCAGTTGGGAGGACGATTCAACAGCTGAAGAGCCTGGACCTAGTCGCATGGACGGTGTTTCCACCTGGTGCACATGCAATCGGTGCGAGCTAATGCCAACCGAGGACGAGAACTGCTGCTGCTGTGAAAACTCGGGATGCGTGGCCTACATTTCGGAAGGCGAGCCACGACCGCGATGCATCACCGAGCTGCCAGATTTCAGGGCAGCCTGCCTCACACGGTCCGTGTTGATAATGATGGTGCTTATGCACGAACTTCGCGCAACTGTTCGTCCTCGTAATCCGAGTAACGAGTAAGTATACTCTGCTGGTCATGCCACTCCTATGTCATGGTCTTCTACTATATCCAAAATTACATATACATATCATTGTAACGCATGAAAGTCATTCAATAGTGTGCAGTGTCTAGATAGCATTTGTCTGAGCAGAATGCCATTAGTTACAAGAATTGTCATTGACAACAAACGTTTATTAAACTTATCTTGTTCATTTAAAAACAGTTTGTATCATTCTTTTTCACAGGTGGTACCGGCTGGTGGCCTATCGTTCCTTTACATGGTGGCTTCACGGGAGGCTTGGACACCGCGTTCGAAGAGTAATACCCGCCTGTGCCGTTCGTGCCATAAGAGAAACGTTCCCGAGTGACAGCAGTTAGTACAGGGGATTTTCTCTCGCTGTGCTGCAACCTGACCTGTACAATGTGTAAAGTCTTGTATTTCTGTGCCATCAAAATAAGATACAAAATAAAACACCACATATATTTTAACAACGGTTGTTTCGATTTTTTAAATGACTCAAGTGTGTCTCCATTCAAGGATGGACGTCAGAAATCTGTGCTCCGAATGGGTGAAGGTCAGGTCGCTGTGAAGCAGGGTGGTCACTATCTAAGCTAACATAATATATTCTCAATAATGCATGCACTAAATAACACTTGTTCAAAGTCTTTCAGTCGGTTATGTCTCTATAAAAGTCACACATATATCTATACTATCAATCAACATTGGATTATACAGGCCTTAGGTTAAGGGTCTTGACCACTATAATACACTGTTTGAAGTGTGGGTCTGTGCTCACAAGAATCTCCGGTATGTGGCATTTGTTATTGATAGGCAACGATATACTGCAGTAGGGGTCTAATGTTAGTTGGGGATCTGCTAGGTGGGCATCATGGCGTGGTCAGGCACATGAAGAGAATACCTTGCAGGGACACAGGGTCAGAATTGCAGTAAGTTTCCACTGGCAAGGGTGCGTGGGAAAGGACACGTTTGTGGAGATGAATGAGCTATGTGCTTAGTTCAGGCTGGTTCACATGCAGGACAGTGATCTCAGAGGAAGAGTGATGTGTTACATTTATTAGCTGTTGCAAATACCTCTGGAGTTTTCCAGTCAGAGTGGGAACGAGGGTGGGGGCCATGTGCTCTGCGCAGTGAGGCCTGGTTACCAAGATGGAGTGGAAAGGGAGTACAAAAATGTATGCCCCGTGTCCTGCTCAGTGGTCCCATCTACGCGAATGTCAACCAAAGTTAACATCACATAAGGGCAAGGGGCGAACCCACTACTGGAGGCACTTGGTCCGAGTTTCTACTGAGAAGTAAAGGATGAGAGGGGCCTGATGGCCCCTCGCTCCCACACACTTGCCTGCTTGCCCACCGGCCCATCCATACCACCCCCCTCTATCAAAGGCGGTTCGCACCAGGGGATGAGCGCTGGCATGGGGGGCTGTCACGGGCGCAAACGGCCAAGGTGCCAAACAGCATGTACACTTCAAAAGGTATCCCACGCCCAGGGGCCATCGCTCACATGGCCTCCTCAGACCCTGTGTCTCCAGGCAGGTCTCCCCTGAGGCAGGCCGCCCCCCTGCAAACCACATAATAACACGACATACAGACGTCATTCATTCACAAACACACCCCTGTTTCTAATACTTTATAAACCACTTGATATGTCTCATGAGAACATCTTTGTGCTTTGCAAGTCAACTCCTGAACCTTCTACCTGTGAAGCACTGAGATCTACGCTAATCTGCTCGTCGTCGTGCTATCTATGACCGCTTCGAGCAAACTCGTCAGTGTGCTACCTGTGGCCATCTACCTGTTCTCCTGCAACATACTGCTCGGCTTGCTGAATCCAACTGTTTGTTGGTCAAGGTAAGGCCATGTATCCTAGTCATATTTCGGTAATTTTTACATTTCTATCTATTTGCGATTACAGTACCCAATAGTGCTATGGTCATTGGTCTCATTGCTATTGACTTGAGTTTCAATTGTTCTGCTATCAATAGATCTATTTATTTTCATCTGTGTCAATTGTCATCGAATTGCATCCTTCGGGGGTCCAGCCTATAATGTAAGCATGTTTCCTTTTCGTGCAAGACACTAAAACATTTCTGTAACTTATGCAAATACTAAGCCGCACATGATTAACTGGTATAGTTCCGGCGACCAAAACAAACCTTGCATTGAACATGGTATGGTTCATTTACTTTTTTATGACATTTTTATTCATCAAGGTTTTATAATAATCTTGATATTTACTTTTCAGAATTTTCAACAATGCCTGCCTGTTCAATTAGCAGTTTCCCTTCGAAGACCCATGCTAAATCTGAAGGCACTACAATGCATGTATTCCTGAAAACTTGATTGAATAAGAGAATGGGTCATACATTGCGGATATCCACTGGATGAGCTGGAAAGTAGAGTCCAACAAGTCTTAGAGGACAAGAGGGGTGATCGATACTGCATCTGCAGCCGGCACTTTTCCTCGAACATGTACGGCACATCTTGGGTAACAAAGAAGAATAAACGGCGAACGACACGAAAATTGCTCGCAAACGCTATTCCAACTCTATTCGTCCACATTCCGCCACTGGTGAGTCAAGTGTCCGGATTTAGCTTTAGGCCTTGCGGTAGTGTGTAGGTAGCCGAATGGATTCATTGATATTTTAGGTGTTGTGTCCCTTGTAATACTCCCCTGTAATACTTTCAATATTGATATGAGTGTATAGCTTTTTGAATACCGACATTTAACAAATTATTTTTCGATTTTATAACCCCCAAAGGAAATCTATTTATTGGCACAGGGAACTGTACTATATTGCGCATTTTCAATAGCATTATTCTCAAGTATTCTGTCGGTTTACATGGTCATTTTTTTATATTTGCATTTCATTATCAAACAATAATTTACCTTTACAACTGCTTGACTATTCACGGAATCTGAAGCAAGAACATTCTACATCCGTGACATGCCCGCAGTTATCAAACACTTCTAGCGCGTATCAGGTAATCATACTTGGCTATTCCGCTACAGAGTTGTTTTATGCATGTCAAGTAATAGGTTTCATGTATCGTGTGATTATTTTACCAATTGTTTGGTTAGTGCTTTCCAATTGATATACACCTTAGTTGTCGTCCCCTGGTGTTTGTTTTCAGTTAAAATTATTGTTATCCATACTAATGCAAGTACTGTCTTTCAGGGAGATGCTGAAGCGTCCACCACATTGACAACAGCCCTAGATGTTCTTCAGCAGCACGAGGTATGGATACTGACAGCTCCATCGACTGGGACCATCAGGACTGGAACACTTGTCGTTTGATTGTTCTACACCATGTTTCATTCGTGGTTGGCCATTGATATGTACCTGTGCTGTCGACCCCAAGTGTGTGTTGTGTTTTCAATATTGTAATCCTTACTAATGCAAATACTATGTTTCAGGCAGTTGTTGAAGCGTCAACCCACGCACATGATGCAGAGCCTGACATTCAAGTAATTCCAGGGGAAGCGGGACCATGCGGATACGAATCGGCGCAACAGCTTTCGGAAGTGCGCACCACATTTACAACATCCATAGATCTTCTTCAGCAGCACGAGGTATGGATACTGACAGCTCCATCGAGCATGATCATATAACGTGATTCCATTTGCTATGCTTTCTTCCCTATTAACGCAAGTACTGTGTTTGAGGGAGACGATGGAGCTTCCACTACAATCACAAGATCCCATTTAGATGATGCAGATGTAAAGAAATCGGAGAAATAAGTCGATTAAATCTGATCATATTTAAATATTCCTTGATTCTTTTAGACAATGCAACATTTGTGGTTATCTCTTTATATGTACCTGTGCCGTCGACCCCAAGTGTGTGTTATGTTTACAATATTGAAAACCATACTAACGCAAGTACTGTGTTTCAGGGAGTTGCTGATGCCTCCTCTTCAATACAATCATTCGTGGCAGTCCATGCAGAGCCAGAGGTATGGATACTGACAGCTCCATCGAACTAGGTCATCAGAGCTCGAATACTTGTTGTTTGATTGTTCCACACAATGTTTAAATCGTGTATGGCTATTGAGGTGTACCTGTGTGTTCGTTCTCACGTGTGTTTTATGCTAACAATATTTTGATACACAGTAATGAAAATACTATGTTTCAGGGAGTCGATGGAGCCTCATTCCGTGCTGTCTATGCGGATACAGAAAATATAGTCGTTGCAGCGCAAGAGGAAGGGGAGACATGCGGATACGTATCGGAGCAACAGCGTGCAGATGTTGAAGGTCGATTAAAAAAAGTTGCAAAGAAAAGAAACAAAAATAAGTTTAGTTACGAACAGTTCATAACTTTAGAATTTTTTTTGTGCTGGGGACTATTTTATGTTTTTTTCCAGTCAATTGTACTATACTTTATCTTGTGTTTAAACTGAACATCCCTTTTCCAATCAATCCTCTAGTTACCCATGGGTGTCCGAACTATACATATAAAGGCAGTGAAGCGAATGAGAGATGTTGCTTGCCAGACCATTCTAAAACACAAAAGTGTTCCTGAACAGAATAAAGTGATAACGTTATTCGAATAGCTAACAGTACTTACTCAACTGGTAGCCTGAACTGAACAAAACATATACTTATTCATATAAATTTTCAGTATCTCACCAATCTAATGATACTTCAATTAAGGAATAAACACAAGAAATATGAAAACAATTATTTTTTGTTTTATTATCCATAGGAAGGGTCAATTTGACGAATAAATAATTGTAAATGAAGGCAGAATAATGCAGAACAACATATATAATTCCAACTACAAGGTAGAACCTAATTCTTTCAGTAGTAGAATAGGAAGGGACGGGATCATACATGAATTAAAAGAAGAGAGAGGAATAGGAGTGCAATCATGACACCACATCATGTGGTATACAAACAAAACATTAATTCCATATAAAAGTTCTACTACTGAAAGAATTAGGTTCTACCTTGTAGTTTGAATTATATATGTTGTTCTGCATTATTCTGCCTTCATTTACAATTATTTATTCGTCAAATTGACCCTTCCTATGGATAATACAACAAAAAATAATTGTTTTCATATTTCTTGTGTTTATTAATTAGTTGAAGTATTATTAGATTGGTGAGATACTGAAAATTTATATGAATAAGTATGTTTTGTTCAGTTCAGGCTACCAGTTGAATAAGTACTGTTAGCTATTCAAATAACGTTATCACTTTATTCTGTTCATGAACACTTGTCTTTTAGGTTAGTCTTTGTGCTCCGTTGAATTCCTGTACATTTGGGAGTACCTCCAGTTTATATTGCTTGCCAGACCATTTACACTATGGAGGAATTATTAATTCAGACGCCGCGTGTTGAGACTTGAGATGCTCATGTCCAATGCCCAGAACATGAAATGAATGTGTCCGGAGAATCCAGCAAAGTTGTATTGGACCATTGCTACAGTGCGACCGCACCACCACAACATGATACTGGATGTATTGAAGATAGCTCTGAAGTAGTCGCAGATCAATTCTCACAATCTACACCCGCCAAAAAATTGCCACCAAAAAAGCTGTCGACATTGTTGTGTTCTCCCATCAATGTTGAAGTAGCAGATGTTGAAATGACAGAGAATGAACCAGCAGCAGCATTCACCGGCGCATCAGAACTTGATAGCAGCGATATTTCTTTAAAATGTGGTGATATGTCCTCAGCGTCACAGGCCGAAACAACTTTGACGCCGAAACAAATTAGACGACAGTCTAATGAAACAGGGCAAATACATAGAATTCGACAGTTGTTTGATGAATATTATAAGTATGCTGAAATGTGGGCATTCCGTTAGAGGGAAAGTATGTGGGAAGCCATTGATTCATGTCACTCATAAAAAAAAAGGCAGTAACGTCAAAATAAATGCCGCCTGTAGATTAAAATCATACGTTCTCATGGTCTGCACAACCGATGCTGGGGAAACTGCCAGCAGACAATCTACCTTGTGCAGCTGCATCACTTTTTAGTGGGTCCAGTTTTAGAAAGTTAGAGTCTTTCTTTCAGTTTGTGGGACTCCATTTCATTTAAAAAACGCAGTACTAGAAATACCAACATGATTATCCGTTTCCGGCCATTAGTGATGCTTGGAAACTTGAGCAATTGTCTCTAGCAAGTACATTCGAAGGCAAATGATTCAGGCTAGCCGGCAATGGACAGTGCGACAGCCCTGGATTTTCTGCCAAGTACTGCACCTACCACTTTCAGGGCATGGATAGTAAGAAAATTGTGAGTTCGGTGGTCGTGCATGTAACACAATGTACATCCTCATTGGCCATGGAGAAACTAGGATTTATAAAATTAGTGGAATATCTACAATCGAAGGGAATGAATATCGACCTCATAGCCACGGACAGACACGTTTCAATTGCCAAGACAATGAGAGCAGTTCCCACATATTAAACATCAATTTGACGTATGGCATCTTGCTAAATAAATCAATAAGAAAATCTTGGCTGCAGGGGAAAAAATGGTTTTGAAAGTATTTCAGAGTGGTCCCAGTCTATCAGCAACCATCTTTGGTGGAGCTCCAAAACTTGTGAAGGGTCAGTGGAAATACTACTTGAAAAATGGCGATCACTGATGCACCACTGTACCAACGTGCACCGCTGGTCAGAAAACCTACATTTCCACCAATGTGAACATGGCCCTTTGTCCCCAGTGGAGGCACGGAAGAAGTGGTTGATTCCATCTTCACCGACACACAAAGCCATTGAGAAGATTGTTTTCGATAAAACTCACACAGAAGGTTTGGAGGTGTTCCACAATATGTGCCTAAAGTACAGGCCAAAGCACTTGCATTTCAGCTTACAGGATATGAGACATAGGACTCTACTTGCCGTCTTGGCCCATAACGAGAATCTCGGCCGTGAACAATCTAGGACTACGGGTAATGTAAGGATGCCTCACTACACTAAGGCCTTTTCAAAAAGAAGTAAGCAATGGGTGATCAAACCAGTCTATGAGGATATGGAGTTCGACTTTGTCAAAAGCCTTATTGTTGCTGTATTAGAGAAGCACAGATATGTAATTTTGAACGTTTCTGTGCAGAGCACTGATCCATTGCCACTGTGCCATGTCCACCCAAAGGAGAGCTGGTTGTGAAGTACAAATCCCGGTTTAAATAATTGTAATACGATTGTCTTTTTGTAAATAAATGTTATTGTACAGTGTACATACAAAGTATGCTAACCCTAACCCCTACCTTCACCATCCTGGGTGGTGAACAACCTGGGTGTCATCTTTGAATTCTCCTTCTATTCACCTCATATTGCTGACCTTGTCTATATGTGTATGTATACATTTTTGTTGATGTAACTAATTTTCGCAATCTCATGTAAACGCTGCGCACTGTTAACCAAGGGGAGGCTTGCGTACTACAAATAATAAAACAAACAATAAATCTCACTTTCAACTCAACTCCTCGGGTACTTTATACTTTCCCTAACCTTCTCCCAAAAATTAAATGTCTCCATAGTTATGTTTCTTTGGGGCTGCAAAGCTCGAAGACAACGAGGACAAAATTAGGGGCCTTAGAACGTGCCAAGCGAGCCGTTGCAGATGGGAGAGAAGCCAGTTTGCATTTGCACATTGAGGCGCAGTACATAGATGGACTTGAAACTTCAAGTTCTCACAGATGGCTTTACTACGGGATGTTGCAAAGAAAAAATGTATGCTCATTTCTAGTGAAGGTCAGCGGCTTCGATTTTCAGCTTGTGGCTTGAAGAGGCCCACAACTCGCACTGGCAGTATAAGGTTCTATTGTTTTTTGACCTTGAGAGACAGGGACCATGGCGAAAGTACTTCATTTGAAGGGGGGAGGGAGGGAGAGGGTGCAAAAACTGAAGAGACGATAAGGCAGAAAATTCTGAAACTAGACCGAGTTTCATGTTAGTTCAGTATACGAAAAAACATTGTCAAGAGCACAGTGTTACGCTCACCTGACTCCCACGGAGGCGCTGGCCTGGTTCGCGCTGCTGTGACCTCTTCTAAGGTAATGCGCAGGTTTCGGAAGATCGACTGGACCGGGCCCCCAAATCTGGCTTGTCTGGCTCGCAGAAGTATCCTTCTGTAGGCGAAAATAGGGGATTAACTGTCTGCGGGGTAATGCAATTGGCCTCCCACTTTCCCCTCTCACCCTCCTTGAAACCCTTCTGTGATTTCTCGTAGAGTCTCACCTTAGGGTCTGGAAGGACGAGCTCTCCATCCCGCTTCTGATGCAGGGGTGCGTTGGTATCCAGTTACTTCACTGGATTTTCGGATTGGTGAGAACCAAACTTGCTTGGCTTCCAGGCAAGTTTTTTGATAAGAGGTTCCCCTTGTGTCCATGCATTAATGTACTAATGCTAGTGTCTTTTTCCCCATAGGGGGCGGGGTACGGAATGCCGGGGCACAGGCACCGACCCGAGATGAGCGGTGAAATCCTTGTAGAAATCAGGTAAGTCTTTAATGAGCGTTTTTTGGTAATGTCTTTTCATTCGCTCATTAACGCTGATGTCTCTTTTTCCCCTTAGGGGCCGGGGTCCGGAAATGCCAGGATGCGGCGCGGACCCGAAATGAAGAGGGAATGAATCAACAAGTAAGTCTTAACATGGAGATTTAGCTTTCCTTATTCTCTTCTCTCTCTCACCTTTTGTTCTGGTGTTTTTCTCCCTAGGCGCTGGGGCGTGACTGCGAATCCGGATGATCGCTGCTGAACATGGAGGCGCCCTGTAAAGGTGAGTGGAATGCGGCGCTGCAGCGATCGACGCGATGAGCTTTTAAATTAAAGTCTTCCTTTTCAGGATTGTCGGCAAGATGTCTCCGGGATGCGGATTTAGCAGGTAAGGACTTTTCCTTCTTCTGTTCTCTTCTTCTCTTCCTTTGCAGGTGATCCAGGATGCTGGCAGGCGTGGCAGAAGTCAGGATGTAGGAGCAGACACAGTGAGCGTCCAGCTACTAGATGCAGAACAACGCGAAGCACGTCTGGCTGTTCGGGTGGGGTTTAAATAGCCTTAGAAGTTCCAGGCATGTATCCTTCCTCCAATCAGGTATGTATCCTTCCCCGACCACGCCCGGATGGTAAATTAGTCCCACAGGTAAAGTAGTTCCTTTCAGGCCTCAAGGAGGCCGGGATCCTGCAACATGGTCTGCATCAGGTAAGTGCACCCAAGCATTCCCACAATGAGCCTGGCGCCCATGGCGCCAGGACACTGTCCAAAGGGCCCCTATATGGGGTTGCTGGGTCCTTCCTTGGGGACTGGATGTCCGCTTTCAGGGACGCCGGGCTTGAACCGGCTACCCGGGAACGGGCATCATGACACACAGTGGGATTTACGGACTGCATTACGCAGAGACACAATGGAAAATGCAAATATAATGTAACTCTTTAGACGCTTTTATACCGGAATGAAGAATTAATGAATGGATGCATGAATAAATGAATGAATGAAGAGCTAGGAAAACGTTTGTGGGATCGTCCTTATAGCAGGCACATGGGCATGCAGGTCCACATTCCACACGCATGTAGACAGTCGTTTCTCATTGTGTGCTAACCTCGATTTATTTTGTTACTTTTTGCATTGATTTTAGAGCCGAACATACTCCATTGCACTATCCTTGCAAGCAAATAGTTTCAGATCGGCCGCAATAAATAAAATGAATAATATTAATAAAGATCGGCTGGCGAGACTAATTATAATTTTTATGTTTTAAAAACAGGTAAATCCTACCCTACTGCTACTGCCACCAGTTTCAGACCCCGGCAGACGGCTTCTTCAACCGCCAGCTGCAGCTTCTTGTTAACAACTGAACCACTTTGACAATCTCATGGGACGATCGCCAAGGGCCCATAAGCCCTTACGCGGTACTAGCGGCTAGAAGCAACATATCAACCTTTACGCTGGCCTAGTGCCTAGTTGATGGAACAGCCTTGCGGCTCATCGTGCGACCAAAATGCTTCTTTTAACAAAAACCAACACCCTGTGTACCATAAAGGAACAGCGCGTGACTCACGATAAAACAGAACAGTTTTTTGCGGATAGAGATAAACGAAAATAAATGGCAATGCGAGTTAATATGGCAATTGCTGAATATTCTATAAACATTTAATGTCAAATAAATGTACTTTACCAAATGTACCGTGTTGCTGTTTGATTTTAAAGTACAGTTTCATATTCCGAATTGTGGTGCGCTGTGTTGCGAGTTGATCCTTTCCAGGTTCTGTGTGAAGTCGCGCAGAAGACGACTGGGCGCGTTTGCCTACGCAGCACAGTAACGTCACGGAGAGAGGCGGGGAATATGAATTTTTGATAATGTCAGGGTCAGGGGCGGGGGATATGATTTAGTGCCGCAAAAGCAGGTCAGCCAGGGCGATGCGGCAAGTGATAGGATTATCACAAAATGGCAGCTCCTTGATGCCCGTTTTCGCGTGCGTTTAATGGACGAAAACTCGGGTAAGGTCCATAGGAAATATTTCTAAAATTGAGCGATTTAGGCTTAAAAACACATGGCCGACCCGCTGGGGCAATAACATTTTTTTACCAAACCATTCCTTTAAGGCTTCTGACAGCCCAACTGGAGAAAGGGATGCTGGTACACTACCCCGCATGTGCACAGCTTTTCCCCCCCATGACAAGTATGTAGGATGGTATCGGCATGTGACGGTCTTGAAGGAACTGCAAAATGTTTTCGAGAATCGTTTCTCACAATTCAAATCCAAGCGAGCCTCTTTTAAACTATTTGCAGACCCTTTCTTTGCTGATGTTGACAGTGTGCAACCTGAACTGTGCTGTAGTGCCCTCAAAAATAAGCACAGAGAGATGCTTTTATTGGTGTTCCATCAGTCTCTGGACACTGCTCAATTCCCCATTCTGTCACAGGAAGCATTAAAGATGGTATCTATGTTTTGCAGTACTATTTGTGAGCACGTTTTTTTCACAAATGAAACTACATAAATCCAGCCTAAGGACAAGACTAACTGACCAACATCTCCATGCTATCCTGAGAGTAGGAACCACCTCACTGGAGCCCGAGATCCAGAAATTGACAGCTGAGAAACGCTGCAATGTTTCTCACTGATCAAGTATGTCTGGTTCACTATTTCATCCTGTATGATTTGGGAAATGTATAGTACAAAATGTAAATACAAATAAAATTGTACACCTCCAAAAAGGAGTTATTTTTCCAACTGTCATTGTGTTTGTTTGGGGGTGAGGGTGCCATGGGGCATAGTGTTTGGTTGGGGGTGAGGGTGCCATGGGGCACAGTGTTTGGTTGGGGGTGAGGGTGCCATGGGGCACAGTGTTTGGTTGGGGGTGAGGGGGGGGGACATGGGGCATAGTGTTTGGTTGGGGATTGAGGGAGCCATGCGGCATAATCTTTGGTTGGGGGTGAGGGGGCCATGGGGCATAGTGTTTGGTTGGGGGTGGGAGCCATGGGGCATAGTATTGCACTCCAAGAGTGAACCCAATAATAAAGTTAAAACAGGCACAGTTGGGAGATGCACATCCTTTGCTTTTTGAGGAAACCTGACTCAACGAAGGCCATACTCCTCTTGGGCAACCCAAACAGCAAACTACAGCAGTCCAAAATAACGGAATGTCCAATCAAGGGTCAATAAAATATAATTTATTTCTATTTAGTTATTGTATATCGTCTGTTTAATTAAATTATATATAACAATGGAAAATGTGTAGTACAAAATGTAAGTTTGAAATACAAATAAAAATTGTTACCCCTGAAAAACATTTTTTCCATGTGTTTAATACAAATTGGGGGTTGAAAAAGCCTCCTGCCACGCCCCGCCCACATTTACTTTTCGGCCCACTATAGCCATCATGTAAGGTACTTTCGGCCCTCTGTCAAAATCAGTTGTGCACCCGTGGTCTAGTGCAGGGTACGAGGGCAGCTCCAAGGGCAATCAGTAACAGCATCCATCCAACATGTTCACGAATAATGTCCAGCTACAGATTGTAAAGAGCAGAAGAAGGTTCGGTGCATGCAAAGTGTCCAATTGAGTTTAAAAAGGGCTAATATCAATAACTGATGGGAGCAAGGGGCGAAGAGTTGCAGAGATGAGGGGATTCTCAGAGGAAGGGGGTGATGTGTAAACCAAGAATGTGGAAATGTGTGGCATAAATATTTACATCTAACATGGCTCAAGGAGCCAGAAAAACCTGTTATGATACAGACACGTACCCATTTTTCTGTGTTTTAAGGGCGATGGTACAGTGTCTGTTGGCACAAACATGAACTGCAGCTGCATGCTTCGACGACCTGGCTGCAGGCACAGCTGCACTTCTGGACATATTTGGAACTTGCGGACCATACGCCTACAGGCAGTTGCCTCCAGCCTGCCAAGGGGTGTGCAGTTTCACCACAATACATATGCCTGCCCTTCTCATTCCTGAGGAACACTTGATCCTTGCACGCCCAATGCTCAAAGACACATATGTGCCCCCTTTGTCCCCTGTGCCCCTTATTTCCCCTTTATCATCACATGAACTATCAATGACTGTCCGATCACGGAAAGGAGGGACTGTTGCGACGGACCATGTGGTCCAACTATCTTTCGGCGGCATCATCAAAAGCTTTAATGAACATCTCTGAACAGTATTGGCTGTTTAGTCGCACAGAGACCTTTTCATCCCCCCTGGCACCTGCCATCCAAGTCGCTGCCAACACAAAGTGGCTCCAGGTGACCCGGTATGAACTCCTGCCACTTGTCAATTATTCAGAATCAGCTTTCAGTGCCATCAAGGAAGTACTGCAGGCCCTGAGACTTACAACCTTGCCGAACAGGTATACCCTCAACCTCCTAACCGCTACGGAGAGAGGGGTCTCCCAGAAGACAGAGCACATGCTGCAAGTTTGTGCCTCCCAATGATTCAGAGAATGGGTCCCTGACTCAGCCTTTTGCCGCCTTGAACAAGCTCAGATTAATTATGCAGAACGACACAGGAATCATGATTGACCCTTGGTTAGGCACCAGAATTGTCAGGAGTAGGCTCATCCAAGACGGCACTCTAGAAAAGTGTCAATTTTTGTCTCTTCCAATGTTTTTCTGCCGAGGTACTGAAATGAAGCTGCCATGACTGTGACCCTGTCCAAAGCTAGAACCACTACCATTTCTGAACTCCAACTGAAGCTGTCTTGCATCCTCCATCAAGTTGGGATGATTGTGTGGAACAGCAGGTAGATTGCGGAAATGGTAGGGGGACAAGGTGGGTTTGTTCCCCGGAGGAATATGCGCATATTGGGACCAATATGAGAGATTATTGTAGGGCTTCCCGTTCTTCACCAAGAAGATGGTTTTAAAGAACAGAAGAAAAAGTTACCTACTAACTGTAACGTTCTTTCGACTGGATGTTCCTCCCACGTATTCCTCATCTTATGATAATTCGTTATCGCCAACTTTGCTGCTTTAGAAAAACAATTTCCGGCAGAGGGCGCGGTGCTCGAGGTCGTGACGTTGATTGTCCCTCGACGGACTCCGTACCTTGTCGACGTCTCTGATGGTAGAAATAGCATGAGCCACACCCGTTGGCTTCAGTTCTGTTTTCTCAATGAAATATTGGAGGAACACCCAGGCGTGCCTCATGACTGATGCACTCTTGGCGAGAGTAAAGTAAGAAAACGGAAACTGTACTGCGGGGTAGGTTGGGAGGGTCGATGAGGAATACGCGGGAGGAACATCCAGGTGAAATAACATTACAGTTGGTAAGTAACTTGTTCTTCAAATGGATTGTGTCCTCCCACGTATTACTCATCTTATGATAGACTCCCATAGCAGTGGCAATTTTGGAGGTGGGCGTACTAGATGCTGTTTTCATGGACGGAATGAAGTACCGCCTGGGCAAATAACCCCTCATTGGAGGAGGAAGCATCTAAGCAATAATGCTTGATGAAAGAATGCATCAATTTCCATGTAGCAGCTGAACAAATACCCGCTGCAGGAACTCCCCTCTTCAGAGCCGCAGAAGCAGCCATCCCCCTAGCGGAATGGGCTCGAAGCCCATCTGGGGGGGTCCTTTCCTGCCAATCTGTAGCATTCAATTATGGCCAGAATGATCCAGCAGGATATGGTTTGTTTTGTCACCGATAATCCCAATTTACGACCTGTATAACCTACAAAGAGTTGGTCATCTTGACGTAATTTTGACATTCTTGAAATGTAAAAACTGAGAGCCCTTTTGGGGTCCAGTCTATGCAGTCTCTCCTGTTCTTTGACCAAATGAGGAGGGGGATAGAATGTTGGTAATATGATTTTTTTGTGACAAATGGAAGTCAGAAACTACTTTTGGTAAAAAAGTAGTACCTTTAAGAACTACCTTGTCCTTGTAAAAAGTAGTATATGGAGGTTTACACGAGAGAGCCTGTAGTTCACTAACCATGCGGGCTGATGTAAAGGCCACAAGAAGGACAGTTTTTAATGTTAGAAGCCTCAAGAGCAAAGGCTCAAAAGGTATACAAGTTATAAACTTAAGTACTAGATTTAAATTCCAAGTTGGGACATGGAAATGTACTGGAGGGTATACATTAGTAAGCCCTTTAAGGAATTTAATTATTAATGGAATTTTGAAGTAGGAAACCTCTTCCGAGGAGCACTTGAAAATGGATAGCGCAGCAAGATATCCTTTGATTGTTCCGATCTGGAGCCCCAGATTGGCTAGATGTAATAGGAAAGAAAGCACCATTGGGGTGCCACATTGAAAAGGGTCCACATCCTTATCTTTGCACCAGTTAACGAACTTGTTCCAACGACATCGGTACAAAGATTTTGTTGCTGGCCTTCTGGCCGAAAGTAAAATCTCCATAACGTCATCTGGAAGATCCCAATCCTTGTATCTCAACCTCTCAGAAACCATGCGTGAAGGTTGAGTGTCTTGACCTCTGGATGGAGAACGCGACCTTCCTCTTGCGAGAGAAGATCCCCTCTTTGCGGAAGACTTATTGGAGGGCAGATGGACATGTCCAGAAGGCCCGGGTACCACGTTCTCCTGGCCCAATCCGGGGCAATTAGGATCATGGTTTTCCTGAACTTTCTCAACCTCCCGATTACTTGAGGAATCGCGTGCACTGGAGGAAACGCGTACAGAAGTGGAAACTTCCACTCCACCACGAACGCGTCTCCAAGAGAACCTCTCGGAGGAAATTCCCTTGAGCAGTACTGTTCGCACTTCCGGTTGACCACGATAGCAAACAGATCCACTTGAGGGGTTCCCCAAAGGGCGAAGATCTCCAGAAGGACTTCCTGAGCTAGCTCCCACTCGCGAGAGACTGTGCTCTGCATGCTTAGAGCGTCTGCCGCCGTATTCTGCTCTCCGGCTAGGTGAATTGCTGATAGAGATTCCTTCTTGTATTGCCCACAACCAGAGCTGCATTGCCTCTCTGCACAGTGGTAGTGACCCTAATCCAACTCTCTTGTTGAGGTAGTACACGGCCACCGTGTTGTCCATCATTATCAGGACATTCTTTCCCTCTACAGAGGGCAGGAAGGCCTCCAGCGCTAGTCTGATTACCCTCAGCTCCAAAAGGTTGATGTGTAGTTTGGACTCCGATGGAGACCAACAAACGCCGATTGTCAGATCGTTGGTGTGTGCTCCCCACCCCATGAGTGAGGCGTCCATTACTACTGTTATCTCCGGCCATGGTTGCCAAAAAGATGCTCCCTTGAGGATGTTGTCGTTGCAAGCCCACCATAGTAGATCCTGAGCAACTGCGCTCTGGACTTGCAGAAGATCCGACATATTCCCTGAGAACTGGGACCACTGAGTTCTGAGTGCCCATTGAAGGGATCTCATTCTCAATCTGGCCTCTGGCACTAGGAAAATGTAGGATGCCATGAGGCCGAGCAACCTCAGAAAATTGAAGGCCGGTAGATGCTGGGCATTCTGGAACTTTGTTATCATCTGCAGAATGTGAAGAGCTCTCACCTCAGGAGGCGAGGCTTTTCCCGAGGAAGTATCCAAGACTGCTCCGATAAACTAAAGCTTTTGGGATGGTACCATGTGGGACTTCTTGAAATTGAGGGAGAAGCCCAATTTGTGAAGGAAGTGGCAGGTGATGGAAAGATGTTCCTGAGCTTGTTCAGAGCACGTTCTCCCGATCAACCAATTGTCCAGGTAGGGGTAGACGTGAATCCCCACTCTCCGGAGACTCGCTGCCACCAACGCCATTAATTTGGTGAAAACCCTCAGGGCGGAGGTCAACCCGAATGGCAGAACTCGAAACTGATAGTGAGAATTGCCAATCGCAAACCTCAGGTACTTTCTGTGCTTGCGATGGATTGGCACATGAAAGTAAGCATCCTGAAGGTCCAATGATACCAACCAGAGTTGGAGTTGGAGAGCCTGAAGGATCTGAGAAAGGGTTACCATCTTGAACTTGTCCTTCCTGAGGAAATTGTTCAAGTTTCTTAAGTCCAAGATGGGTCTCAATCCTCCGTCCTTTTTTGGGATGAGAAAGTAAGGGGAGTACCAAACCTCGTTCCTCTCCGCTACAGGTACTTGTTCTATAGCACCTTTCTCCAGCAGGGTTAAAATTTCCTGCAACGGGAGCGGATCTGGAATTTTGACAGAGTTGGTTCCTGGTGGATGGTTCTGAGGCCTTTTAGGAAGGGGAGACAGTAAACTTGAGCTACTGTTTACAGTGCCCAAGCATCTGAGGTAATGCTCCGCCATTCCTTCAGATGCTGAGAGATCCTGCCTCCCCCACTGGGGTTTTGTGTAACAAGGTCTCAGAGTGAATTGGAGGCGGCTGCAGAAGCGGCTGAGGGCAAAGATGCTGTTGCTGAGGCTGGTTTCGCACCTCTTCCTCGTCCACCACGAGGGACATTTCTTTTGCCTCTTTGAAAAGCCTGTAGTACTGAAAAGAAAGACCCCTCCAGGAAGATGAGCCCGAATAGGGTTTCTGAGGCTGTCGGATGGAGGCGCTAAGAGATTTCGCTGTCGCTTTTGAGGTCTGAAGTTTTTCTAGGCTTTCATCAGCCTTGCTACCAAACAGCCTCAAGCCATCAAAAGGCATGTTGAGAAGTCTGGCCTGCACATCTGGTGCAAACCCCGACTTCCTTAACCACGCAAATCTGCGTAGTACAGTGCTTGCAGCCATGAATCTGCTGATACTATCAGCAGTATCCAGTCCAGACTGGAGACATTCCCCCATTGCCTCCTTCCCGTCTTTGACAGTATTCAGGAAACCTTCCCTTTCCTCGCCTTCCAGAATATGATCAGCCGCCGCCGAAATGCAGTCCCACAGGGTATGGGTAAACCTGGCCAGGGTACAGGTGACATTGGTTGACTTAAGAGCCATACTACCCGAAGTAAAAACTTTACGGACCCAAGCATCGACTTTCTTATCCTCTCTATCCCTGGGGGATAGTAGGATATGCAGTCTGTCTTGAAGTAGTTGCTGCTTGAATAACCAGACTTTCTGGAGTGGGATGTCTGTTTAAATATTCAGGATCAGAATTAGATGGTCTATATTTTTTAGGGAAATTACTGTTTACAGCAGCAATATTTTCAGGACTTTCCCAGTTCTCTTCCACTGTTCTCTGAAGTGCCCTATGGAAGTGGAGAACTGTACTGTTCAAAAGTGGGTGAGGTTCTACCCCCAACCCATATATTCTATCACTCTATTCATCAGACTCCTGTACCCTGAATCTGCATGTTCTGCAGGGTCAGGCCTAGCAAACTCCAATTCAGATGACGTGTCAATGCCACTAGCAGAATGCAGAGTCTCGCACAGGTCTCTCATCTTAGATTCTGGGTCTATAAGTTCTTCTGGAACTTGTCTAGTGCCATATTGCACTCCAAAAGGAGAGATTTCCTCATCCTCAGAGCCAGTTTCTTCAAAAATCGAAGACAGACTTAAAAAAGTCTGATTTTGGTAATGGAGTAAATATCCTCTCTTCCTCCTGAGTTTTCGTCGAACGAATGGAAAAATTCTTTGAAGGTGTCAAAGGAATCTTCGACGACCCCGATGAAGTCTTCGACACAGGCGTCGAAGACGCTTTTGGCTTCAATGTCAAAGCTGCCGGCGCCGATGGCGTCGACAAATTCGTGGATGTTTTTGACGACTTCTGTTTATGTGGTATCAGAGAAATACTCGACTCTCGATGAGTCTTCGACTTGGCGTTGACTCGAGTTTTTCAAGTTCCATCCATACTACCGGGTTTTACCACAGTAGTTTGCGACTTCCTTATGTCATCCGATGGAGCGACAGGGGTATGGCTCTTCTGAGGTTTCTTTGAGGGGCTCGAGGCCGCATTCTCAAATACCTCAATCATCATCTTTTGAAATTCCTCCCATTTTCTAGGGGAATCCGACTTAGTCGGGCATCGTACCACTTCGGTCGATGAATCGGAAGATGACGAAGGAGATCTATGTCTCCTTTTCACTCTCTTAGAAGAGGAAGATGAATAGCGCCTCAATGTACTACGAGATCTCTTCGAGCGTCTATGACGATCCGTTTCTTTCGAATCGCTCGATTGTTACTGTTTTTTAGACAAAGCCTTTGAGGCTTTAGAAGCTTCCCTCCCCACCGCCAGTTTACCTTTCCTCTCACGAAGGGCCTTCTCCATCATTGACTGACAGGAGGCACAGTCGCCGGTTCAATGACTTGAACCCAGGCACCAGAGACAAACACAGTGAGGATCTGTGATCAACATCTTCGATCCGCAGTTGATACATTTTTTTAACCCAGTTTTGGGTGTTGAAGACGACATTTTCAGTAGAAAATTTCGAAGCGCGCCGTTCCTGAGAGCGAAGCAATCGAAAAAACGGAACTGGAGCCAACAGGCGTGGCTCGAGCTATTTATACCATCAGTGACGTCGACAAGGTACGGAGTCCGTCAAGGGACAACCAATGCCACAAACTAGAGCACAGCGCCCTCTGCCGAAAAGGAATTCCGAAACAGCGAAGCTGGCGATAACGAATTATCATAAGATGAGGAATACGTGGGAGGACACAATCCATTCGAAATATGATTAAAGTATTAACTAAAAGGGGAATTCTGGGGATGCCAGGAAAGGTCCCAATGATGAAGAGGGGCTCACGTTGTGCGTGCCATATTTGTGACTGTTGGGTGGGGGTTGGCAAAATTGGCACGATGGTGCAATTCTATATATATCCAGTGTAGTAAAATGTTAATAGGATGTGTTACTTTGTGTTCAATTTGATAGATATTAGATTTGCACACTCGTAGCAAGATGAATGCCAAAATGACCAAATGAAATAGAAACACGATCCAGCCTAGAATGTCCGTCGAGGCCCCCACCCTCTGGCGCCTCACCTTAGTTCTCCTTGAACACATCGGACGCTTAAATACCTGGCTAGAGTTATACATAGCCCATGGCATACTAGCGGGGGAAGGTAGGTAGGATGTATGGTGAAAAGGTGACCGAGTACTCTACTCACTACGGTGAGTAACTTCAATTACGCATACATTCCGTCCCCCTTCCTCCATCCTTGTGGGTTGTTCCACAGAAAAAGAAACATAGGGTGGAACTGTGAAAACCTGCGTCATACCTAGGACGAAGCAAAACTGTTCTTCAGAACCGCCTGCCTAAACAAACTCTGCATCGCGCCTGGAATTGGTGTCTAGTGAGTAGTGCTTACAGAAGTAGCCACCTTGTTGATGACGTCACAAGACTTGTGTCTCTGAAATGCGATGGCTATGGCCTTGACTGCATGAATCCACTCAGGAACAGGTTTGCCCATGCCATATACGCTTCTGAAATGGCCTGAAACATCCAACGGGGGAAGGAAGCCTTATAGGGGCGAGAGCCGGGGAAGGCGCCCCAAAAAGTCACAAATAGTGCCTCAGACTTTCTGAAGGATTTCGTCTGACAGAGATAGAACTTGAGGAACCTCTTAAGGTCCACGGAATGCAGAGACCTCTCTGCCTCCGACTGTGGGTTCTGGAAGAACACCGGCAGACAGATCTCTTGATTCAGATGAAATGGAGAGATTACTGTGGGCAAGAAGTTTAAGTGAACACTCAAGATGACATTGCTGCTGTGAAACACAGTGAAGGGCTCACACAAAGACAACACCCGCAGCTCATTAAACCTGAGCGCAGAGTGAGCCACCAATAAAACAGTCTCTAGCATCACCAAGCGAATATCCACAAAAGCCATCTGCTCTAAAGGCTTGCGTTGCAAGGCCGCCAGAACCACATTGAGGTCCCAGACCGGATGTGGTCTACACATCGACAGAAAGCATAGACAACCACTTATGGTGGGCATTAACCACCGGGTTGGCTACCGTAAAAACACATGACATGGGGAATTCTTGTAAGCCCTGATGGCCGCCAAATAAGTGTGGCAAGTATCCAACTGAACGCCAGAACGAGTCAGGTGTGCTGACAAGGCCAGTACGTCATCCAGAGGACAGGGTCCAGCCCCTTGTCGCAAGCCCAATGGCAGAACCTTGAACCACTTGCTCTTATACTGGGATCGAGTCGAGGGCCTCCTGGCCTGCTGAATGATGTCCCAGTTGTCATCTGAAAATTGAGTGTGCTGAAGCCTCAGCTGATCAGGAACCAAGCCGCCAGGGACAGTTTGGTCTGGTCTGGATGTTCCACTGCCCTGCCCTGTTGCGACAGGAAGCCCTTGCTGGGGATCGGAAGATGTAAGGGACCCTGTGAACACAACTGCAGCAGATCCGAAAACCAGGGCTTTGAAGGCCAGTGAGGGTTAACCAGGATGAGGCTGCAACCCACGGAGGGCCAGAAATTGCATTTTCCATTGGAGCAGAGGGTTGGGAGAGAATGCGTAGCACCTGCCACTGTGCTGATGTGGAAAGCGCATCCCAGTGTCCCCCTGACCCTGGCCTGCCCATGAAGCAAACTGGTGACAGTTGCCATTCCGAGGGGATGCGAACAGGCCTGCAAACGCCCAACGCTGGAACAGGGGCAACAAGGAGTCATTGTGCAACTCTCACTCGTAGGTGTTGAACCGCAAGCAACTCAACTGGTCCGCTTCTGTATTGCTGTCCCTGTGGAGGTGGACTGTCGAAATCCAAATTCCCCAAATACCCTCCGTCAGGGCCCATTCCCAGATCAACACTGCCTCCATGCAGAGGGGGGGGGGAGAGGGGGAAGAGGGTGCCACCCTGCTTCTTCAGGTAAAACATTGTAGTAGTATTGTCTGTCCTGAACAGAACAGACCTGTCCCTAATGAGGGACAAAAACACATTGAGGGCCAGGCCCACGGCACTGAGATCGAGCAGATTGATCTGCAGGAGGACTTCAGTCTCGGACTGGACCACGAGCCGTGCATTGCGTAGCCCTCCAATCCGAAAGAGCAGTTAGTCGTCAACATCAGGGCAGGCTCGTGTCGGGTGTAGGGGGCTCCCACTGACACATTGTGTGTCGTCTTGGGAGGATAGCTCAGCGGCAATGTGCTCGCCTTGGAAGCAAGATGACACGCAGCAACACAGGTTCGATCCGCTGGTCCACGCTTAGAAACCGCTGGGTATTTAGCGCGTTATAAATAACCTATCATATCATATCAGCAAAGATAGGGCAGCAGGAGTGGTAGTATTGGGACCCTGTCCGACTGAGACCCCGTCTCCTGATCCCAATTGGTAGCCAGGTAGCGCTTGAGGCATCTCATCTTGAAGCGAGCGTGCGGTATAGTGAGCACGCAGGAGGCCATCAGGCCCAGAATGCGTTGGAACCACCATGCCGAGGTGGTTGAGTTGCCCAAAAAGTGTCCCACTGCCTTGCGGAGGGACATAAGCCTCTCAGACGTGGGGAACACCCGCTGAACGGTAGTGTTCCAACACACCCTTAGGAAGACCAGTTTCTGAGAAGGGCATAACGGATTTCCTCAGGTTGAGGGGAAAAATTATAAATTACTCACTATAGTGACTAACATACTCCTAGTCCATAGTCCCCTTTCCTCCCTACTGCATGGGCGTACCTCACTAGGGATGGGACACAGAACCTTTTTCACCAGAAATATCATCTTTCCCCTTTAAATTTAGATGCACGCGGCCCCTCCTCAGTCCCCCCTCGACACGTCAACAATATTAACATGGTCTAATGACACCAGTTTTATTAGGGGGGTGGTGGGATGTATGGAGGAAAGGGACTATGGACTAGGAGTATGTTAGTCACAACGGTGAGTAACTTGTAATTACTCCTACGTCCTGTCCCCTTTTCTCCATACTGCACGGCATTTACAACTGAATGTAATCACAGGGTGGATAGGTGCCCCTCTTAAGAAAACAAGTTTGTTAACACTGCCTGACCAAATGCAGCGTCCGACCTGGAGCCGGCATCCATGCAGTAGTGCTTGCAGAAGGCTGAGGGAGTAACCCATGTAGCCGCCTTGCTGATAACCTGCCATGCGACGTGCCTTTGGAAAGCAACCGCCGTGGTGGCTGTAACCATCCCCCTTGCTATGGAAGCCCTGGGGGCCTGACCGCCAGGTTTTCACCCCCAAAGGAGACAAGGAAAGCGCCTGATTTGCGAAAGCTCTTGGTCCTGTCCAGGTAGTATCTTAGCGCACGCCTGACATCCAGACAGTGCAATACCCTCTGAGCGCTGTCCTTAGGGTCCACGAAGAAAGTTGGCAAACTATCTCCTCATTTAGGTGAAAAGAGAAGACAACCTTAGGTAAGAATGCGGGTGAGTTCTAAGCACCACCTCGTCTTTATGAAACATAATAGCCCTGAATCCACCAGGGCCTGGATCTCACTGATCCGGCGTGCCGAGGTAAGGCCTACCAGGAGAACCGTCTTAATGGTGACTAGCCTGATGTCCGCGGACGCCATAGGCTTGAATGATTTATGCGCCATGGCGCCCAAAACCACATTGATGTCCCACACTTGGTAGGGTTTCTTGATAGGTGGATACAGCCTGGTCAGGCCCGCCAAGTGCCTTTTAACCACCGGATTCAAGGATGAAAATACCTACTCTTCCGAATTCCTGTAAGCTCCAATGGCCGCAGGGTATGTGCAGCATGCATCCACCTGCAACCCTTAATGTGCGAGGTGCGCCGAGAAGGATAGCACGTCGTCCAACGTGCAAGTCAATGAATCCACCTCCTTTGATTCCGCCCAGTGACAAAAGCTGGTCCACTTGCTTTTGTACTGGCTCCTGGCAGCGTTGCTCCTAGCACCTTGTATAATGTCCAGCTTAGCCTGTGACAGGTGCAGATATTTTAGTATAACCTGTTCAGGAACCACGTTCCGAGGGCTAACCTCTTGGGGGTGGGGTGGATGACCATGCATCCCTGATGGGAGAGTAGGTGTGCTGGGCCCAGTGGAATGTGCACCGGGGCCTGATCGGACAGGCTGATTAGTTCCAAGCACCATGGCCTTGCTGGCCATCACAGCGCTATCAGGAGGATCCAGACATCCCGTGCCTCCCTGATCCTGCAGATTACCCTGTGCACCACGGGAGTGGGAGGGAAGTTATACGCGTTCATGTTGTCCCACTGGATCTGCATCGCGTCACCTTAGAGCCCCTGTCCCCACCAGGACGCCAATTTAGGGCACCTCCTGTTGGCACAGGTCGCAATGAGATCCACCTGGTGATGACCCCACTTGCAGGAGATCCCCTGAAGGACCCGTTTGTTCAACTGCCATTCGTAATTGTCCGCACCCAGCCTGCTAAATCTGTCCGCCTCTAGGTTGGAATCCCCTGGCCGGTGGATTGCTGCCAGGTGCATGTTTACCAAATTCGACCGCTAGAGGGCAGAAGGGAGGAGACCTGGTGCTACCCTGCTTGTTGATGTAATACATGCTGGTGGAGCTATCCATTTGAACGAGGATCGCTTTGCCACTGATCATTGTGAGGAAGGCTTTGAGAGCAAGCCAGATGGCCAACTCAAGGCAGTTGATGTGAGCCGACTGCTCCTCATGTGACCATACCCCATGGACACTCTGGCTGCCCAGGGTAGCTCCCCATCCCTCTACGGATGAATCAATGGTGAGGTGCTGGTTGACAGAAGGGCCTGCCTATCTGCAGGTTGTTGTCCGTACTCCACCAGAACCAGTCCTGGTGTAGATGTGGGATGCTGACCAGCTCCGCCTGGGAACCCCTCTCCTGATTCCAGGAGGCTGCAAAGTGCAACTGCAAGCGCCTCATTTTGAGCCATGATTCCCAAGAGGTATTGGTACCACCATGGTGAGGTCACTGCTCCGCTGAGAAAATGCCCCGTGGCCCTCTTGACGGCTGCGATCTTGTCCGCTGAGGGGAAATTCCTCAGAGCTCGTATTCCAGATAAGCCCAAGGAAAGTTAGAGTGGGCGCCAACGGGGACTTCTTGAGATTGATGGAAAATCCCAGCTCGTGTAGTGTATCCATGAGGGCAGAGGCCATGTGCTAGACAGCCTCCGGAGACCTTGCCCTAACTAGCCAGTCGTCTAGATATGGGTAAATGTGATAGCCCTGAGTAGGGCTGCAACTGCGTTCATCAGTCATGTAAAGACCCTGGGGGCCGAATCGAGCCCAAAGGGTAGAACTGTGTATTGGAAGTGAAAACCCATGATCCTGAACCTCAGAAAGGACCCATGGGGGTTCACAGATCGGGACGTGTAGGTAGGCATCCTTCAGATCCAGGGAGCACATCCTAGTCTCCCGCACACAATGCCTCCGCTATTAGCGCTGGGGTAACCATCTTGAACTTTTGGAGAGGAAGGGAGAGGTTCAAGGTCCAACACAACTCTCAGGTCAGCCTGGTTCTTTGTGTATGGCGAAAATTCATGAATAGAAGCCCAGACCCCGCTGTGAGGCTGGAACTTCCTCCACTGCCTGACTCGCTATGAGCAAGCTGATTTCCACCAACAGAGTTGCTGTACCAATCTGTGGGAGCATAAGGGAGGAGAGCGGGAAGGGGAGCCGGAAGCCTATGGATACTACGGAGAGGATCCATGGGTCCGAGAACCTTGTCCCTCAGAGGTGAGCGTGAAGGCCAGGCCTGCCCCAGCACAGAGACTTGTGGATCCGGATGGGTGTGTCACAATTTCTTCCCCTCTTAGTCTGGGGCTGAGGAGGGGAACTGGAAAAGCCCTTGTGCGCCGCCTTGTGCTGCTTGCGCCATTGCTGGCTCGGGGATCTGTCCGGTTGACCGGACCGTCTCTCCTGGAAGCCTCTGAAGGACTGATCCTTGTCTGAGCGCTGGTGTGCTTGACTATATGTCTTAGGAGTGGACTTGGTGCGGATCGATAAAGACTTGGCAGTCTGCGAGCTATTCTTCTTATCGAGTTGCTCGTCTGTTGTTGAATGGAACTGATCGCCGCCCCCCCCCCCCCTCAAAACGAAGGTCCAGTATGCGCTCCTGGACATCTGGGTTGAACTTAGTCACCCTTAGTCAAGCCGTCCTTCTCAGTCAGTAGCAATACAGATGGCACGACCTGAGGTATCAATGTGAGCCACTGTGGACTCCATTATGTTCTGCGCCACAATTTTGGCTTCAGCCAGTGCAGCCTTAAAGCAAGTCTGGCTCTGTATAGGGAGTTCAGGTAGGAAGTCAGCAATCTCCCGCCATAGTCTCTGGTTGACCGCCGCCAGGATGGCATCCGCAGATGGAGAGTGGCGTTGGAATAGATGATCTTCCCAAGTGCCTCCAAGATATTCTCTTCCTTACTCAGGAGTGCCGAGATGGATGTTGCTGAGAACATTTGAGACTTAAAGTACAGTGATGCTGCCGCTATCACCGAGTGTGGTTGGGGGTGCACTGACCGTAAGAGGGGTCCCCTTCAAGTTGCCTAAACTTAGCGTTGAGACGCCGATTGGTAAACTGGGTAGAGTGCGGCTTGAGCCATCCTTTTTTGTGGAGCGCCACTATGTCCTTCTGCAGTGGGATTCACGTTCTAGCCGTGGGGTAGTGTAAAGACTGGAGGGGGATTTCTGTACTCCTGCCCTCTATAATGCAGATTAGAAGCACAGAGCACCCCAGCCAAGATTCTCTATGCGGTAGCGAAGATCGAGCAATCAAGGCTTAAGCTCTCAGGAGGCGATGCGGGCCGTTTCTTAAGTACAGTGTAGTCCCCAAGCCCCCACAAAGGAATGTCCACACACTACGTTAGGTGATACAGTTCTTTATATAAATAAGGTTCAATATATATACACACACAATCAATAACACACTTTGTACTCTGGCAATTTTAATATGGTAAATATGTACAATGTCTATGTGGTACCACAGTTAACTGTTGACTTCTTGGGGAGCGCTAGAGAGCCGGGCTCCAAGATGTCCACATTTTGTTGAGCATATGCTTCCAGGGAACAGGTTTCAGCTTTGAAATCAGTGACAAGCCCAGCTGAGAGTGCTGACAGTGCCCTTACAGCATTTGTAGAGCGGGCAAGCCCGGAAAGCCTGCAAAACTGTGCTGTGACTGGTGGGGCGCCGTGCCTTCGCCCAGGCTGTTAGGCAGAATCCTATGCAGTTCCCTTAGGGAGCACTACAGAAGATTAGGACTACAGGAATATGCAATAAATCCCCTTTGGTATCAAGTCTGTATCACACAGATTTAGTTGGTAGCTGTGGCTGAGCAGCCAGACGTATCTCAAGAGGGAGATGAGCAAGTTTACACAATAGGACCACAGTACTATGGAACAAGGAAACACTGACCAAAGCTTTGTATCAAAAAGAATATATATTTATTTTACACATTCTTAGTTCCACACACAAATCACTATCATTAAAGCAAGCTAGAACAGTCACAAAAAGTATACACGACTCCCTATTTAAATTGTAGACAAGTTTGAGCAAGAGTGAAAACTGAGCAAAACGGCACAGTGTAAACCAAGCAGAAATGGCACTCTAACAATTTCTTCAGAGGGAGGGAAAGGTCAAGTTATACAGGGTTAGACTCCTAAACACACCAGCAACACTTCCCAATTGAATTGTCAACAAGTTAGGCAAAGTAGTACTTTAGCATAAGCAATAGGTGAAAACTGAGCAAAATGGCACTTCAGCAATATATAAAGGGGAAAGAAAAGGCGGTTATAAGAGTTTAGGTGCACCAACACATTTCTTGATGAAAAGCAATCTAGAGAAGGCAGTTGTAACAGATTTAGCCAGAGTCAATAGGCCTGTGACAGAGTCAGTGGTACAAGGCCAAGTGCCTAGGTTCAAATGGTTCTAGTAGCTGCAGTCAAGTCTTTGTTTAACGCCTGAAACGGCGGTTGCAGATGGTAAAAAGACAATGTTAGACGATAGGGGCGACCAGCCCAGAAGGTAAGTAAAGGATTTAAAACACCTTTAACAGTACCCAGCGAAACGGGAGGCCTGGCGAAACAATGTACCTTAAAAGTGGAAGAGGCTCCTGCAGTGGCGGTAGCTCCTGGCAGTTCCTGCAGTTCGGGCTATCCAGCAGAGGAAGAGAGGCTCTCGTCATGGAGGAAGGTTCGAGTTACTGCACTGCCCAGGGATGAAGCCAGCCGCGGTGCTGCCAAAACAGCATAAAAGGTATGCTCCTTTAAATCTCAGTCGTGGTGGACAGGTGCCTGGCTATCCGGTCTCCTAGTGCTTGGCACTGGCGATTCGAACAAGGCAGGTCCTGGAAGGCGATTGGCGAACTGGTTGGTCCCACCAGCTCAAGGGAAGAAGGCTCTTGCAGGTGAAGATCTTCTCTTGTTGTTGGAGAAAAGTGGCGAGGATCTGCAGCAGGGCTTCACCGGTGGTTCAGTCGTTGCAGATGTCTTTGGCTTCTCGCCTCTTCGGATTTCTCCTCAGGTCCATTGGCGACTTCTGTCTTCCAGTCCGCAGGTCCCTGCTTTTATGCAGAAAACCCCCCATTCATACAGCCTAGCTGTCACTCACACAGTGGGGTGGCTATCCTGGCAGGATAACCCCCCAGCCTAACAGGGCAGAGTGCAACTTGGGTTGCGTAGGCAACCCGGTCCAGAGTGCCTATTCCCCCCCCACACATCCTGTCTACCCCAGACTCGGTGGCGCCGAAAGGAGGACTTCTGTGCAGAAGCCCGCCAAAAGGATGAACAAAGGATCCCCGACCTGGGTTAGGATTTCAGAGAAATACACGTGAAAGAAATCTTAAAGATCTGGCAATAAAACCCTACCGGATTAAAGTTAATAATAAAATAATCTGGCAGTATGTTCCAGGCTGTCAGTAAAAGTGGTAGCCTCGAACAATGGGAAAATCCCATAGGAAAATATTTGCGGTCAAATATTTATGGTAGTAACCACTGCCACCAGCCAGAAACTTTGGAGAGATTGACTGTACGGTACCCTCTCGAAAATGAACACCAGGGAAAAACTATTAACCCTTCCCAGTACCTCCATAGTAAGATGGGTTGTACTGGTTTTGTTTATAACTATTGACTAGCAAAGTCAATTGTAACTTTGTATGCCCTGGGAGACAGTAGTCAGTCCCAGGGTATGGAGTCTATGTTTGGGGGTCACTGTGACACCCCTGTGTTACTGCATTGAGGGTGCTGTGTAACACACATGTAAAAAGATGATACCTATGGAGTGAGAGAAACTCCATAGCCCATAAGCACAAAAATAGCCTCAAAAACATATCACACATATGCCTAAGAGTGGGTAAGAGAGTCTCACTCTTAGCAGGAGTAAAAAAAAAAGAAACCCTTGAAATTCAGCAAAGCTGCTGGGGGACTCTATAGGTAAGGAAAATTAGCCTTAGAAGAGAATTCTTCCTAACACAGGCCTCGAGGACAGCGACACAGCAGGTGTGACCAGCCACGAGCCGGTGTCCTGGGAGGCTGTGGCGGCGGGACTATCGGAGGGGTGCTTCCCAGGGCGCGCTCCACCTTGGAGTCACCTTGCCGGAGGAGGGGGAGATCGCTTGAGGAGGAACCCTGGTGAAGCAACGAGGGCTGCGGAGCGAGCTCCTCGTGCACTGGTGCCTGGATGGTCCCGTTGGCCAGGGTGGCAGAGGCCACCCTGTCCAGGGGAGGAGTGGAAGGCAGAGAGCCTTCTCCTGAGCAGCCGAGTGCATCCACGGCGAGCACCGAGCCCAGAAAATATTACCCAGCTCCCCGTTGTAGTGCAGTTGCGACGGGGCCCAACGAGAGCGCCTTCCAACGCACAGCTGCCCGCACCCGGTGCACAAGCATGAGGCCCTGAGCAGTGAGTGCCCATACGCGAAGGCGGGAGAAGGGTTCCGCACCAGTAGTGTGACAGCACCTGGAAACAAACTCTGGGTTTAGGAGGAGCCGCCATATTGGATTTCTGGCACGAGGTGGCGAAGGCAGCACCGAGACAGAGGTTGTTAGCGGAGCCCACCGGCTTGACAACCAGCCCGCCTGTGGTCCATTCAGAGCGTGGGGGTGTAGCCGTGGGAAGGTGAGCGGTTTGCCCATCCTGAAGGTAATTACCCATCCGAGCGGGCTTGCAGCCGTGGTGCCACATGTGTGAGGAGCAGCGGACTTGGCCATGCCCGGCGGCTGGGCCCGCTAATAGAGCCACACAGTGGGCCACTGACTCTGGCAACATCCCAGGGGTTAGTCCTCCCCTCCCCCCTACCGCTTGACTAACAGTGTGGAGTGGAGAACGGATACAAGCCCCTTGGTATCTGTGGAATGCTGGCAACAAGGGGGGGAACCAACCCCCTAACCTGCTCCAACCAGTGGCCACCGGGTAGAGGAGCGTGTCTAGAGCCATAATACGCAGCAAGCACAGGCACAGCACCTACAAAACACTGCTACAGGTTCCGCTCTACCACCAGCCCGGGGGCACGGGGGGTGGGGGGACACCCCTAAAGGGAACTATTGTGAACGGAATGGCGAAAGGCAATAAAAGGCAGTCTCGCCTAACTTTCTCCCAGAAAACGGCCTTAGTACGAGCAACGAGAAAATGCTGGGGCCCCGCGACGAAGTTACTAGAGAAGCATGGGAGGGCATGGGCGATCCCCCTGTATGCACCATTAGCGACCTTCAACAGTCCCCACTCAGCCAAGTACTAGCTGAGATGAGAATCGGCTTTGCATTGGTCAATACAAAACTCAATAGCCTCATGTAAAAAGTAGACCGGATGCAAGAGCGCATCGAAAAGGAGAGCGGACGCATATCCGAGGCAGAACAGCGAGTGGGTGCCATGGAAGACACCAGTGGGGAAACATCACAGGCTATCCAGGAATTGCGTAGAGATGATGGAGAAGAACAAGGATTTAGATGCCGGTCAAGTGGCACAGCGAGTAGAGCGCTCAATTTGAGATCCGTGCAGAGCCTGCTAGCACAGGCTCGAATCCCGGTGGGGCCATACTCAGCCTTTCATACTTCTGTGGTTGTTAAATGAGCACCACACACCATGGGTAATAATAAGCAGCGCTCAGATACCTGAGGGTTCGTAGCGCTATATAAATGCAAAATTATTGTCATTATTAATTAATTATTAATTAGAGGCGAGACCTTGCAGGAATAACATCCGAGTGGTGGGGGATACCGAGTCAGTCCCCCACCAGAATATGGAGCTCTTCATGGAGACTTTAATAAAGGAGGTCTTGAAAGACCCGCCGTTGTTAAATCAATTTCTGGTAGAGAGGGTGCACTGAGTGTCGCAGATCACCCTAGACTGGGTCAGAACCCGCGTCCAATAACAGCAGGCCTGCTTAACTACAGGGACCGAGATGAAGTGCTGCGCATAGCCAGAGAACTTGGGGACTTGATGTATTAGAACTCTAGGGTCTCGTTCTACCCAAACTTTACACCATCAGTCCAAAAGGCCCGCCTCTTTCTTGGCGGCGAAACAAGCTCTGCGGGACAAGGGAATCCAATACGCTATGATGTATCCATCTAAACTAAGGGTTCAATAAGAAGGCCAGGCCCACTTCTTCACCGACCCAGGTGAGGTGCATGACTTCATCGGTTCTCTCCCGAAGAACTGAGATGGCCGATAACTGAAGAAGGGACAAGTAAGGAGCCAACACTGGACTCTGTGTGGTAGTGGCCGAGTGGGCTCATACATATAATGGGCTGGCAACATGGTACCAAAAAGTGGCTTCCTGTTGGAGTACGATCACGTTAATTTAACAAGTGAAGTAATTAATCAGTCCCCTTGCATACTTTTTTGTGTTCAGCGATCTCCCCGTCCGTGGGCCTGGAGTTTAGCGGTCATTTTGGGTGAGGTGTCTGGCGCCCCCGGGCTGTGCCCCAGGATGAATCCCTTGTTTAAAGGTGGGGGGTAGGGGGGAGGGAGGGTTGCACCACTGCAAGTTGTGGGTGGGCAGTGTGGTAGGGGGTGTGTTCGAAAAAGGAAGTTGTGGGAGAGAGGGAGGTGGGGTGAGGTAAGGTTGATGGTTAAAGTTGAAAACGATTCACATTGCACAGCCCAGATTATCGGGGCAAAAACCATCTACACTGTGAGGGAGTCACGACAGCAGCGCGTACACTCCAAACACTGTCACAATGGTAGTCAAGGTTCTTAGCTGAACGTACGCGGCCCGAATAACCCACGCAAGACCCATAAAGTGATTCTGTTCTGTGAACGCCATGGTGCTAAGGTCGTTTTCCTACAGGAGACGCACTTGAAAGATAGCACGAATGAGGGAGTGGCTAGATCATGGGTCACGTCCAGAAACTACACTTCATTCTCAACATACTTGGCTGGAGTAATGACTATGATACAGGGGTCACTGGGGTTCCGGGTGGCTGAGGCAATGGTAGACCCGAACATATGTATGTAATTGTGTCCGGATCCCTAGGTGCCTTGAAGGCGACATTCGTTAACATCTATGGCACCAATGTGGATAGTCCTGGGCGGGCGACTTCAACACAATGCTCAAGTCAGATGAGGATAGATCAGGAGGGGGAAGGGAGGGGAATAGACCATGCTCCAAGGCAGCTGAGGTAATACCGGGGGACCATGCGAGACCTAGAGCTGGGTGATGCATGGTGGATACTGCATCCGTATATCAGGGAGTACTCCTTTCACTCGTCTGTACATAGTACATCGGCAAGACTGGACTATATATTGGCCGGACCCCTGCTGCTCCACCAGACGACTGAGTGCGTCCTCCTCCCCCGGACCCTGTCGGATCACTCGCCCCTACTCTGGTCAGTTAGTCCGGAAGAGGAACGAGTGCAGCGGCCCTTGTGGAGATTTAAATCTGCAGCATTAGTAGACTTAGTATTCCGGAGTGAAATTCACAAACTAATTAGATCCTATTTCGACATTAACCTGGGTTCCGTGAAATCGATGAGCACAATCTAGGAAGCCTTCAAGGTGGTGCTTTTGGGGGATTGGGAGGGGGCTGCCTTTCCCTGGAGCTGGGGGTACTAAAAACAATCCGAAGACAGCTTGCACAAACCGAGGCCAAAATTAAGTTTTTAGAGGGGCAGGTAGATGAGGATCCTGGGCTGGGGCCTGTAGCTAATCTGCGGGAGGAACTAGACAAATTTTGAGACCTTGCGGAGAGGAAGATTCAGTTCTTTGCTCGCCCCACAATGGCTCGCAGATATGGTGAGGAAGGCCCCCCGGTCAGGCTGCTGGCAACAATGATTTGCCACGAGAGGGGCGAGGCAGACATAGCAGTTGTGCCAACGCAGGAGGGTGTCGTGGTGGTGAACCAAACTGACATTGCGGTCAACTTCCGGAGATACTATGAGTCTCTTTACTTCTCCAGGAGACCACCCATCCGGGCGGCTCTGGTTGACTATGTCCCGGAAGCTGATCTTCCTACGCTTAGTGAGGAGGCGATCTTCGCGATGGATTATTGCAGCGATTCAGGCCCTTCCCACCTCCAAGGCGCATGGGACGGACAGCATCACTGCTGAATTTTACAAGATGTGGGGCCCGGAGGTGGCACAACACATGCTGAGAGTGTGGGAAGCTGCAGTCACCCTAATTCTAAAGCCTGATAAAGACACCCTAAATTGTGCCTCGTACCGCCCAATATCCTTACTGAATTTAGACACGAAGATATTTGCTAAAATCCTCACAGACAGTCTCCTCCCGTACATTCCTAGCATAATACGTGGATCAAATCGGGCTTCATAACTGGTAGATCGACCTCGGCTAATCTATATAGACTCTTCGCCATACTGGCCCAGATTGACCCTAACATCCAAGCGTGGCTGCACTCTATGATATGGAGAAAGCGTTTGATTCCTTTGAGTGGGACTATCTGTTTGAGGTTCTGCGACAGGTGGGCGCCCCCCCGTATTTTTTATCAGCCTTGAGATTGCTATACACAGGATCGAGGGCATCCATAGGGGCGAGCGGCTTAAGATCCAAACCCTTAATGTTGGGCCGAGGGACAAGGCAGGGCTGCCCGCTGTCCCCCCTGCTTTTAGCCGTCGCAATTGAGGTGCTGGCAGCGCGGCTGCAGAAATATCATGGGACAGGTGGCCTGGCCATGGGTGGGGACCGAGAACTAGTGTCATTATATGCAGACAATGCAATATTATACCTTAAAGATCCAGTATGCAACCTGGCCCCGATCTACCGGGAGATGATGCGATTTGGGGAATTCTCAGGATTAAAGCTGAAGGTAGGGAAGTACACATTGTTCCCCCCTGAACGAGAAAACAGGTTGTCCCCTAGATACCGAGGGTTTCAGGTTGGAGCCCCGAGCGGTCACATATCTGGGAGTAAGGGTTAGTAGAGTGTCTCGCACACTACTGGAGGATAACCACCTCCGCTGCCCACGTGATCTGAAAGAAAAGGTGGAGAGATGGTGTAGGCTTCCTCGATCGACGTTGGAAAGGATAGCAGTGACTAAGCTGGTGATTGTCCCCAAACTGTTGTATATATTTCAGAACATCCCTGTATTGCCGGGAGTTGGCTTCTTCAGAGAGGTGAAGACACTGCTGATTAGATTGACTTGGTACCCCCCCCCTCCCCCCACAGCCCACACATCAGCTGGGACATGTTAACCCTGCCTTGGGACAAAGGGGGGGGGGGGGTCGCACCGCCAGATATGGAGCTGTACTTCCAGGCGTCACAGCTGTACTTCGCCACGACGTGGATGCCGGGGCTCAGGCCACTCCCCACGTCCACATAGAAAGACGTTCGGCTCACCCCTATTCCTCCCTCCAGGGGGATCCTAGTGTCCCACAGAGTGTCGAACAAGTGCAAGTTTGACCCTGTGGCATGCACAATACACAGGTGGAGGAGGGCTCTGAGGAGGGTGGGGGTGGATGTCCCCTTTGATCTGGGTATCCACTTGTGGAACATTGAACAATATCCCCGACCTGTGATGAGACTATAGTCCGGGAATGGCGGGGGCGGGGATCCACCGGCTGGCCGATATGTATCCAAACAAGGTGTTTATAATGCCAGAGCTATTTAAAGAAAGGATGGGGGGTCTACACCGCAGCCTACAGTATCTCAGAACGAGGGTAGCGTTCATGGAGTGGTGCCAGTCATTCCCAGAGCGCCTGGCGACAAACCCGCTTCTGCATATTGTATATTGTATATTGTTAACTCACCCAGCTATAAAAGGGTGGTCGATACTCTGTATAAGCTCATTCAACACAATACCCCTCAGGGGCCACCAAGGTGTAGACAACAATGGGAGGGCGATGTTGGGACCCTCTTCACAGACAAGCAGTGGATGATGATATGCGAAAATACACACAAATGGGCGTTCAGCACAAGACTACAATTGATCCAGCTGAAGACTTTACATCGCATATACATGTCTCCGGCCTGCATTCACCGGTTTGATAGATCGAAACCGGCAGGCTGCTATCGCTGAGAGCATGACCCACCGACTTCCTCCATATGATATGGCCGTGTCCCTGATTGCGTTCATACTGGGAGAGGGTGGTGGAGTGTTGTTCGGCAATGCTGGGGCAAGAGGTCCCCTGTGAAATATTGTACTGTATGTTTGGTCGATCTCTGCCTATACCTAAAAACAGCACCGAAAACTGATCACATCAAGCACAATACTGGCTATATGTTGCATCCTAAGGAAATGGACCAGTCCCTCCCCGCCAACGACAAACCAGTGGCTCAAGGATCTGATATGGCAGAGTGACATTGACAAAGAGTATGGGAACATATGTGGTCAGCAAAACAGACCAAAGGACATATGGGGCCCCCTCAACACCTACTTATTATCTCTGAACACTGAACTGGAAACATTAACACCGCACAAGGGATGTACTCGCTTACCTGGGGTGCCTCACGAGAGGGAGGGGTTGATTTTTGTGGGCTTTCTTACTCTCCGGGTCCGACACCCATTTTAGGCTACATGACTCAGGGCGAGATACTGAATCAAGACTACAATTTAATTGCTGCATAGGTGGTGAATTGCTGTGGTTGAAACACTGTCGAAATGTGTCAGTGCATTGCAAGTATTCTGGTGTTGTGCGATGTGAATCTTTGATACAGAAAGTACAAAAAACAAAAACTAAAAATTCTTGACTCCTTTAAAATACACCAACTGCTGACAGTTTCCAATAGCATACAAATCAATTAGTAAAGTGAATCAGCAATAGACATGGGAAGGAGGTTGGGTTAAAGAAATGGCAGAATACTTTGTCCCTACCCAAGTCACAGTTCTGTGTTAGGATCCCCACCCCCCACAATAAAGTGTATCAACAAGCCCAGTCCATATGTGTTTAAAATAGTCTTCTTTCCTTCTAAAATGTTCTACTACCTCCAAGAGTTAGAGTTCTTCGATGGGTCTTCGACGGATCCCTCTTGAGTGGACTCCCTTTAAAGCAGGAGCCACGGGGCGTCGAGATTCCTACGAAGAAATGTGAACAATGTCGCAGAGAGAGCAGCTTCGACCTTAGCGCTGCTCGTCGACAATCGGTCGTGGACGTCCTGTGAAGATGAGGCGTGCGGTACACCGATGACGAGAGTTTGTTGCCGCAAAGCAGATCGATGAAGAATGTGGGCCCAGCAAAGGTGTCGGTCGTCTGCATTTGCCGTCGACTGTCGGGACTCTACCAGCAGTGGCTTTTGGATCTTTGGTGTCTTTGTGGACTTCGGGTGGTGGGATACCCACCGGCGGATTCTCCTCAGTCCGTCGGCGACCTCAGTTTTCTCCGGCGGGACCAAGCGGTCGACGGTGATGGCAAGGGAGTCCTTGATTTCAAATTGTCTTAGGTAATGGATCGTTGCGGCTCCGGTCGAGGAGGTTACAGCGGTCTTCCAAACCTCGATCTACAGTGATGGTCATCAACATCCTCGACGTCCTGGTGCTCTACTTCAGTATTCCTCAGCAGACCCCGTCTCCGATTTACAGCTGTTAGGGACTGACAACCAGGGTGCCTTGATGAAGATGAGCTGGTGCGTGAAGTTCCCTCGTAGCTCGGGAAGAGGTCTCCTAGCCAGGTCCTCTTGGATCAGTTCTTGGGGAGACAACAGCTTTTGGATTGCGTCGAGGGAAAGCAGCAGAGCCTTGTTCTTCCTACTGGGCTTCAAGGTTATGCATCAAGTTTCGACTTCAGCTTCTGCGTGATTCCAGTCAGTGGTAGGTCCCCAGATATACGGTTCCGTCTCTCATTCACACTGCTGAGCCAGGCTCAGGCAACCAATTATTCAGAAGAGCATTCAGCAGGCAGGCAGCCAATCAGGCTCACAGTGCATTCAGGCCATTCTTCTCCATCAAGACACTCGCAATAAGTAATGCGGATTGGGGCAAGCACCCAGCCTTTCAGCACACCACACTGCATTCATACTAGTTTTGGGCAGGGCTGTCTCAGTCATTGTGTCGCACACCAGAAACCAGACACCCATATGTATACTGGTCACACACTCCATTCACCCAGGTCCCACCCCAAGGGTGTTGTCATGACCTTTGTCCCTGGCAAGTCAGCCTTCCAGTTAGGGCCAGGTCAAAGGCCTTAAAACCTCATCCAAGACTCTTAACCGCTCATAACCATCATGAAGACCAACATTAGAATGGGACTATTAACTTGGGGGGAGAGGGGGCAGCCAACATGGAGGCACATACATAGCTCAGTTACAAGGAACTGCGCTATGCGGTCTAGTCTTTTGGGCGTGGCAGGACTAGGACTACTTTACCTGGACTACTTTAGGTGTGGCAGGCCTGGGGCTACTTTACCTGGACTACTTTACCTGAGACTATTTAAACCACACCCAAACAGCAGAACATGCTTTGCGTTATTCTGCTGTGGGCAGCAGAACGCTCACCGTGTCCAGTTCTTTGATGCCAGCTTACCTGAAACCAAGGACCTGCAGAGAGAGAACGAACACTACGAAACTTACCTGGAACAGTATCCTGTTTTCAATCCATCGCTGACTTCAGTTCCACTCACCTGAAGGTACGAACTCCATCATCCGGCACCGCATGCAACCTGGAATACCATAACCTGGAAAGAGGAGAAAGAAAGACAGCATTAGTAAGCATTTACTTACGTTTCCTCCCGAATGAAGAAAGCCACACAATTCTTACCTAGGTAGTCATCTCCTGGTCAGCATCATTGCTGGAACATTACGGTGCTCGGCGAGGAACATCGCAACCTGCAAGGAGAGAAAAGACACAGTTTAGCAATATAAAAGGTGAAACAGCGCCAAGCATCGTGCATTACACACTGGACAACACCACGCACACTGCGCTTTCGCCTACCGGCCCATGCTCTTCTTCAAACTGCATGACAACACCAAAATACCTTTCCATACCTAAAAGGAAAGAAGCAAGACATTATTATTCAAACTAAATGGAACATAAGAACTGCATATAAAGACTGCAAAGCAGCAAACCTACAGAGTCGCAGCAGGCCTTGGTTCCCACAGGGGGGGGGGCTTGCACCAGTGAAGTAACTTGGTTGCTGCTCGCCCCCACATCTACGCGCCCCTACCACGAGGAGCAGGACGGAGAATCCACCTTTTACAATATTAAGGTGAGGAGAAGGCCCAAGGGGGAGGAAGGTGATGAGGCCAAGGGAGGTGGGAAAATAAAGACAATCTGGTATTGAATCCAGCTCTCCTATATTGCAGACCCATCTTTAACCAGAGGCATTACCAAGGGACCGGGAGAGGGTTTGAAAGTGCAAATCATGCAACCAGGGCTGGGTGGCGTCCCCGTGGATACCAGGTGAGCGTAACAGATACCCACAACATATTGGGAAGGCACCAGGCAGTCTGGTCTGGACTTCCCCACAATACCATATATGGAACTTCAACCGAACAGCCAGTCAGGGGAAGGGACAGAGTCAGGGATTCCCAGGACTTTGGGAAACAAGTTAACAGGAAATACAAAGCAAGAAGCCACAGGGGCCATCTTGTCTCCTATGAGGAATCAACCGATTCCAATGGCAGGGCCTGGGTATCCCAAAATGGAGGATACTCAGAGCACCCGTCAAATTCAGCCTGGAGCTGGCACCAGCCCATACCCTGCTCTGTGGGCCACACACAGGTGCCCAGAAACACACACTAGGGGTACAGGGTTGTACCACCACCCATGGGTGCCATAAGGGTATCCCAATGGTCTGTTCACCATAACCAAAAAGAGGAGGAGCTGCACTGCCAGGAGTCCCACATGGACTCCTACGCAGTAAACACCACATAACACACATAAGGGAGTGCAGGACAAGGACATGGAGGCCCTGTCCCTCCAATGCATTTCCAGCATCACAGGCGTAGAGTGAGAACTTCTGCCAATACCTCCGCCTCTGGTTGTTCCACCTATGGCTGTGGGATTCCCAAATACTCGATCGGCCCGCCAGACGTTCGTGTTCGTTAAAGGCTTTGACTGATGGAGTGTCGGGGTGGTCGTCCTCCTCTGTGTCCACAGTTGTGTCCTGCTGGTCTGCTGGAGCCGGAGGGGTGCTGGGCGCAGGAAGCTGTGGCATACTGATCATCAGTACCAGAGGCTTCTGCAGCAGTGTGATGGTGGCTGCAGTGGCTGGTACAGGCATAGGAGCCAGGGTTGTAGTCACTGGTTTCGGCGGCTGCGCTGTACCCAGAGGCGCTGGACCCATCTGTGGACACCTCATGAGTGTAAGGAACTTCTCAAACAACCTGTCTTCACAGGCCAGAGGAGTGCCTAATGGAATAGGCATAGGGGCGGGGCCCTGTGGTTGCTGGGACCTAGGCGCATCATGTCTCGCTGTGTGGGGCTAGGTGTATCTGCCCTGTGAAGCGGATGGATATTTTGTGGACCAAGTGACAGGCCTTGACCAGTCCCACCTGGAACCTCGCTCCCCTGCCTGGTCCCCAAAGAGAGACGTCGGGTGAGCCGCCATCTTGTCTGGCCTGGTGGCCATTTTGTTTTGCTGCATGCCACGTGCCTGCGTCGTGGTACTCGCTGCGCTGGGAGCGACTTCCTACAGTACACTAAGCTGTGGAGGTTGAGGTCTACCCTGCACCTCAGGTCGGGGTCTGGTAGGCGGAGTGCCCTCGCCTGCTGAGCGGTAGTGCTGCGAACAGGTGCCCCTCAGAAATGAGTCCGGTCTTAGGGCGTAGCCCCTCGGGTTGGGACCAGGTAATAGAACCTTGCGGTCCGTCCGCGGATTCATCGATAGGATCTTGCGACCCCTCACCTGGTGGCCGGTAGCTGGAGCAGCCTCTGTGTTTGCGCTGGTCGCAGCACCGGTTAGATCCCTCCCGCTAGTGCGCTTCCTTGGGAAGGAGTCACCTTTGAGGGGTGTGGAGGAGAACAGTGCACCTAGTCTTCTGCTTCACGAACATTATGAGGTCCTCTGGAGGCGACCATCCCAAGAGCTCCCGCCACCTGGCTAGTTTGTTCTTGAGGGTGTGCAGTGTCAGAGCGTTGCACGCGGTACAGCCATTTTAGCCGCAGTGGAGGCAAAGGGTCAGAAGTTGGGAAGGGACCATCGGAGGCTGGACATCTGCTGAAGCCCACCTCAGTCGATATGCACGGTGGCGGGGGATGGGGGGAGGCAGTGTGGTGCCAGCGGACAGAGCAGTACCTGACAATTGAAAAGAGAAAAGAAGACAAAAGTACTTCTCCGGGGAAGAGCGCGTGGAATTACTAGGGCAGAGGCCTAACCGAGGAGCGCTGGTGAAAGTGCCGTCAACATGGAAAAGTGGACTGAGGAGTGACACCGGTGGGCAGAGTCGGAGCAGCGCATGATCCCAGGGCTATGCCCCCGCGCGCATCTAAATTTAAAGGGGAAGATGATTATTCTGGTGAAAAAAGGTTCTGTCTCCCGTCCTTAGCGAAGGACACCCATGCAGTATGGAGGAAAGGGGACGGGACGTAGGAGTATCCCAGCTGATGACATTAGTGACCCGGCCCTCACCAGCCAGTCCAAGTCCAAGTAAGGGTATAGATGACGGCCATCCAAGTGGAGGAGGCCTGCCACTCCGTTCAATTTGGTGAAGACACAAGGGGTCAAGTTCAGGCCAAAGGACAGCACTGTGTACTGAAAGTGGTATGACAATCGTTAACTACAGAAACTTCTGGTGCAGTTGATATATGGGTAAATGCAGGTGCGCATCCTTGAGGTTCAGGGAACAAATCCAGTCCCCTGCACACAGAGCCTCGGCTATGTGCGCAGGAGCAATCATCTTGACGCCTTCCTACAGTAAAGACAGATTTAGAAATGACAGGTCCAGGACTACCCTCAGGCCAGCCTGGTTGTTCTTGGGTACCACAACAATCCTGGAATAGTAACTGAAGCCCCTGTCTACCAGGACCTCTCGTAAAAGAGCCGGGGACCCTATCTGACAAAGAGGATGGTAGAGGCAGAGGAAGACTTAAGCCCGCTGAGACTTCCTGTCGGGCCTCTGCGTACTGCGGTCTGTGAAACCATTGAAGCCGGAGAAAGTCTGGGGTTTGAACTAGGTCCTACCTTGGGATTGAGGGAAGGATTTCTGACCCGGCTTTATCAGGATGGCCAAGATATGGGCGGTTTTAGTGGAGGTTTTCTTCTTCGTTAATTTGTTATCAGTGGACGAATGAAAAAGGTCCACGCCGTCTAAGGGCAGATCTAGAATCCGGTCCTGCACGTCAGAGGGAAACTTAGTGGCAGGCCGTCTTTCTCATCTCGATCCCAAGACACTGCCCTCTGCTGGCTGTGTCGATGTGGGAGACCGAAGACTCCATAAGGTCCTGCGCAATGGCCCAGGCCTCTGCCAGACTGGCCTTTAATGAGGTGTGTTTGTACGAAGGGAGGTCGGGTAGAAATTCCCTAAACTACCGCCACAGCTTCTGGTTAGCCGCGGCCAAGAGGGCCTCCACGTTGGCCTGGCACAGATGCAGTCCTGAGTAGGAGTAACACAGGGCTTTCCCAAGGATTCGCGGACTTTGTCCTCCTTGGAGAGGCACCTGGAGGTGGCTCCCAAGGAGGACGACGACAAAGACGATGGTTTGGAATTATAACGAGGCTGCAGCCACCACTAAGGAATGGGGCTGCGGGTGGGAGGCAAGGCGCGTTGGCTCCCCGTCCGTCAGCCTGAACCTGCTGGTTAACTTCCTATTCATCTGGGCATTGTCTTTGGGCTTCTCCCAGACCTTCCCCGCCACCTGTAGCACATCCTTCTGGAGTGGGAAGCCAGATCGGGTCGTGGTGCGTTTTCCCAAGACCTCTGTGAGCACACTAAACTCCTGGCCGGCTTCCTCAGGAAGAGGGACCCTCCCCAAAAACTCCTTCAGGCTCTGGAGGCAGTCATGGAAGGCTTTAACGGCTGCAGAAGGCTTGTCCTAGGCGTCATCGTCATGGCCCCCCCCCCTTCAAAGACTGATGGGATTCCGGGCCCTGTGACAAAGGTGCTGGAGGGGTCCCCCCTCAGGTTTGGGCCACAGACCAGTCCAACGGCTGTTGCGGGGTAAGCATTGGTGGTACAGGTGGAGGGGTCAGAACAACAGTTAGGGCCTGAACCAGTGGAGCGATGTCACTGGAGTGCAGGAGGAATATCCAGAGGAGGGGGCCAAGGTGGTGCCACCTGCGGGTTGACTTTCACAATGTCCTTCAGGAGCCACTTCATCTGAAGGGAATGCTTGAGGAAGAGGAAAAGTTCCAACAATTAGTCCTAAACTAGCTGTCGGTTCCCTAGGGGCCCTGCCCTCTGAGGCACTCTGCCTCCGTTCCTGGTCAAAGCACGGAGGTGCCTGGTGCACGTAGTTGTATGGTTGTGATAGGTAGATGTACCCCTGAGGAGGACCAGAACCCTGCACTGTAGGTTACGCTGCCACTTCCCGATGAAAGGGAGCTGGAATCGTCCTGCAAAGCACACTTGATGGGCGAAAGGACTGGCGGGTCGTGAGCTGGATTCAAAATGGTTGCATGCCTTGGGTAGGCGGGCGCGGAGGTTCCTGAGCTTGGAGAAGCCTCAGACTTGAGTGGATACAGCTTGGGTCTTGCACCCGAAGCAGAGGCGTCAACCTCAGAGATCCCTCTGGTAGGCCCTGAGCCCCCAGCTGGATGGACTGCCTTGGAGAAAGCTACGGTAGGCGGCAGTCCTGGGTACGTGTGCCGGTATCCGCACTGGATATAGCCAAGGAACGCCTCTTGGAGGTGGCACTCGATGATCCCTTAGCCCCTTGTGTAGAAGAGGACGCGTCTGTCCTTCGAGGACAGCCTGGTTAGGTCTCTGGATCCCTCAGGTTGGGAGCTGGTAGCCTGGAAGGCTGATGTCTGTACCCTGGACCACCCGGAAGAGCACTCTGGCCCCTCATGCGGAAAAAGGGACTGAGGTGAGGTGCCTGAGCCTCAGCGGGGCGGGGGCGTTCCTAAACCAGAGCCCGCGCCCCAACGCACTATACTAAATTTAAAGGGGAAGCTCAATTTTTCGTTGCCAAAGGTTCGGCTACCATACCCATGTTGGGTGACGCACACAAGGATGGAGAAAAGGGGACGGGACATATAAGTAAACATCGGCAGGTTGCTCGTAGTTCCTTTAGGAGCATGTAGTTGGATGCAGTCCTGGAGCAGCGCCAGGTTTTCTCATGTCCTAATGACTCTTTTGCGGAGGTTGAGTTCTTGCGTGTACCAGGATGCTGACTGTTTCGGTTTGCAGGTGCGTTGTTTCCGAGGCGCGTGTTGGTCGATGAGGCTGAGAGGGGGGCATTGATAGCTTCTAGTAGAGCGTCGCAGTTAAGTTGTTGATGTATGGTCTATGTAAGGTGTAGGTTGGCGTGGTCTTCTGTGAGGGCTTCCACTGGGAAGTTCTTGAAGGTTTGTCTGCTGGCTTTCTGCTGTGAGTGCTTGATGTGCAGGATGTTGAAAGGCACGGCCAGGTGGTCAGTCAAGCGAGAGAGGAGAGCTGCAGTGGAAGGAAGACAGTGTAGTGATGATTAGGCTGAGGAAGTTACCTTTCCTGTGTGTTGGGTCTTTCGTGTGTTAGGCTGAGGGTGTTGAAAAGGCTGAGGAGAGCTTCCTTCAACAGTTTGGTGGCCTTGTTGCCTGGGAGATTGCAGTCTCCTAGGAAGAGGTTTGCGTGCATGAGGGACATGATGGTGACCAGGTCAGTGAAGTCTCAGATTAAGGCGGTGTTGGGTTTGTGTGGTCTATAGATGAGATGGAAAGTGACTGTGTCCGTCAGGGAGAACAGGAAGTGACAGGAGAGAAGTTCCAAGGAGGCAATGTTGTCAATGTCAAGTCTTGTGTAGGACTGCAAGGCCTCCGCCTGTCTTGTTCAGCCGGTCTCTGAATTGGATGCTTTAGCGGCCTGGAACACGAACGTCTAGGATGTGGGTGGAGGTGGGTGTAAGTCAGGTCTCAGTGATGAAGATGGAGTCAAGGTCATGTGTAGTGATGAGGTTGGCGATGTCTGCTGCCTGGGTGATAGAGCTGACATTGGCGAGCATCAACTTCCGTTCTGTGGACGGTGAGGGTGTGTTGATGGGCTTGAGGCTGATGTGGGTGAGGTTTCAGCATTGCCTTAGAGGTGGGACAATGTTGCTGGGGTTGCCCTGTGATGGTAGGGATGGCCTGTGGGATGGAGGGAGAAAACATGTCGGTGCATGCATACCTTTTGTCTGAGCAGAGGTTCGGGCCCTGGGTCCTCCTGGTCTGAAAAGGTGAAAACAGGAATTACCCTTTTCTTAGTCTACCTTTCCCTTCGGAAGCCCGGGCGAGAGACACCCTTGATCTAAGAGTTAGGAGCAGAAAGGAAGAGGCAGGGCTAAGAAAGTCGCTGGGGCTGGTGCAAGATCCACTTGCACCTGCTCACCAACTGCAAAGGAAAGAGGTTGGAGGGCTGCTTAAGTAGGGAAAAGGGCAGGAAAACAGGAAGGCGCAAAAGGTTTAAGGTGATTGACAGGTGAGCACAGGTTAGGTCAGATGACTTGGATCCACTTGCACCTGCTCACCAACTGCAGGTATAAGGAGGGTGCTACCTGGGAGTAGAATCCACTTGTGAATGGTCGAATCTGCATTTCTCAGAGGGGCACTCTGAGATCAGTTGATTCTGCTAAAGTGGTCGAGAGCCTTGAAAACCCCTCGTATGCTTAGAGGGAAAGGATGGCCTTAACTGCATGGAGGGACCAACATTTGAAGGAGGTTTTGTGACGGCATGCAATGATTTTTCTTGGTAAGATAGTCATTCATGGACGAACAGCTCCACACCCTTGAAGGGGAGAGAAAGAACACGATCCTGGCCATTGGATGTGAACTTTGTTGCATTTCAATCAAACAGACCGCCTCATATCCGTACCAATGCTAATGCCGTGACATGCAGTGTTATGTGCAGTCGAAAACTCCAGGTGTTCCAAAGCGATTATCTTAGCATCTGTTAAACTCACTTTGAATGCGGCCTGATTATCTACTAGAAGGAAGCCTGCAATTTACCTCCAAAGCTTCTGATTAGCCCCAGACAGAATGGTATCTGCATTCCCTTCGCGATGGTAAAGGTTCAGATTAGCTTAAACCTTTCTGGCGTGGGCCTAAGGACCTAGTCTTCCTTTGATAGCACTGTTGATTAAGAAGTGGTAGCTGGCAAGGTGCTAGCAGAAGCAGGCTTAGCATTAAATTACGCAGCCACCAGGATGGAAGAATGAAGTTGTGGATGAGAAGACAAGAGAAGGTCTTCTCCCTCAGACTGCCTGAATGTTGTGCCCATCTTCTTGCTCACTGACTGGCAATAATGGGGCTTTTGTCACATTTTCTTAGCATCATGACATCCTTTTGTAGATGGAATGGGATCAATTGTGTCCGAGACAAAATCTCAGCCAGCACCCCTTCCATCTGGCCGTTCCTGTTGGGGGAGCGGAACTGCAAGTGGATGTACTTGAGGCCGAAATCTAGGCATGGAAGCTTCAGGTATAACCGCCGGTGTCACTAGGGCTATGGTTTCTGAGGTCTCACCTCTCCAATTAGGTTTATGATCAACATTTTAAAGCATCTATCAAAGAGCGTTCTTCACAAGCTGCTAAGGTCAATTGAGGCATCTGCCAAGGTGCCGCCTAAGACAGGGTCCAGGGTACCTCTATGTTTTAATATGCCTATGAAAGATGCGTGAACTTGAAGAGGTGTATGAAATGCACTATGGTGCCTGCAATGGAGAACCACTCCACTCTGTGGTGTAACTAGAATAGCCACGTTGCCCTGGGTCTGTCTGCAGATTACATGGAGGTCTCTGAGGGAGAAGATTTCCCAGAGGAAGGTGATTCTGCATCCGCAGCACACAACAGAACCTTTTGCCCCATGCCGCCTATTTTTTCAGCTCGCTGTGGTAGAAAATATAAATTAAGTACTGTGAGAGAAATGATAGTTACTCACTGTCTTTATCTCTTCAAAGTTTGTTGCACATATTCCACCTGTGGCTGTAGGATTCCTAGGTACTCAGCCAGGCCCGCCAGTCGCTTGTGAAAGACTTTGGCTGAATATGGGGTGTCCAGGTCTTCCTCCTAGCCCGTGTCCACTGTTGTGTCCTGCGGGTCTGGGGGAGCCGGAGGAGTGCTGGGCACAGCAGTGGCTTGCCGATTATCAGTGCTGGAGGCTGCTGAGGTGGCGGAGATGGGGCTGCTGTAACTGGTACAGGCATGGGAGTCTGGGGCTGAGCTGGACCCAGGGGCGGTGTGGCTGTGGGCGCTTGCGGCTATACAGGAGGGAGCATGTCCCTGATTACGTCCCTGAGCATGTACCAATCTGTGGTGACCTCATTAGGGCTAGGAACTTCTCGAAGAACCCGTCTGCACAAGCTGGAGGGGCCTAATGGTGTAGGCATAGGGCCCTGAGGCTGCTGTGTCCTGGCCGTGCCTTGTCTCGATACATAGGGCAAAGTGTATCTGCACTGCGAAGTGGATGTGGACCAAGTGACAGGAGTTGACCAATCCCACCTGGAAGCTCGTTGCCCTGCCTGGTCTCCGATGGGAAAAAGCGCTGGGTGAGCCACCATTTTGTCTGGCCCATCGGCCATTTTGTTTTGCTCTGTGCCACGTGCTTGCGTCGTGGAACTTGTTGAGCTGAGACCGGCTTCCACCAGAACGCTAAGCAGTGGAGGTAGTGGCATTCCCTGCACCTCAGGATGAGGCCTGGTAGGCGGAGTGCCCTCAGCTGTGGAGTTGGTAGCGTCACCTGCAGGCCCCCCTTCAGACATGGGTGCAGTGTTAGGGCGTAGCGCCTCGGGTTGGGACCCGGTAATAGAGCGGTAGCACCGGTAGGATCTTGCAACCCCTCTGCCTGGGGGCTGGTACCTGGAGCAGCTTCGGTCTTCTTGCTGTTCTTAGGAACCGAGTGGTCCCTCCCGCTTGGGCACCTCCCTGGGAAGGAGTCACCTTTGTGGGGTGTGGAGGAGAACAGGGTGCCTACCTTGGGCCTGCTCTCCCGTTTCACAAATGCTTTAAGGTCCTCTCTGGAGGCTATCTTCCAAAGAGCTCCTGCCACCTTGCTAGTCGAATCTTGAGCGCGTGCTGAGTTAGGGCGTTGCACGCGGTACAGCCGTCCCCAGCTGTGGTCTGGGCCAAGGCACAAAAGGTAGGCGTGGGGGTCGGATGTTGGGAAGGAACCCTCGCAGGCTGGACACCTGCTGAAGCCTGCCGCTATCGACATTCCGTGTTCCCGGCGAGGAGCGTGGCGCCAGAGGACAGAGCAGTAACTAATAATGGAAAAGAATAAAGACCAGAATAATTCTCAGAGGAAGAACGTGTGGAATTACAAGGCCGGAGGCCTAACACAGAAGCGCTGGTGAAAGCGGTCCATTCCCGTCAACGTGGAAAAGAATACTGGGGAGTGACGCTGGTGGGCAGAGTCAGGGGAGCTCATGCTCCCAAGGCTGCGTCCCCACACGCATCTAAATTTAAAGGGGAAGATGATTTTCCTGGTGAAAAAGGTTCCGTCACCCGTCCCTAGCGAGGGATGACCATACAGTATGGAGGAAAGGCGATGGGACGTAGGAGTAAAAAAATTAATAAATGAACAGGGAAGAAAATGCAAAAAAAGGTGTCCGTGCAGAAAACAGTACTGAGGTAGGGAATCAAGAGTGGGGAAAGCAGAGCATGGTCACGCCCCTGGCAGCATGCCTACAAAATGGCAAGCACATGTTTTAGCAGTGCAGAAGGATGAGGTCCCATCCAGTTGGGGACACCAAAGCAATATTGAGGAAAAGGGAATAGGAGTGTCTGGCACAGTATGCCACAGAGCCTTCAGAACTGAATAAAAAGAAGGCAAGTAGGAGATTTCAGGAAGATTTCCACCCCCTGACCAGAAAATGTCCAAATCCACTGGTCACTCCTTTGATACCATCTAGTGTTGGGGGCTGTGCCTAGCAGTATGAGCCCCTGTGAAATAATGAGGACGGTTTACTGATGGAAAGCCAATTAAATAAATGTGCTGGCTCCTGCAGGGTTATGCTCACGGATTGGGTGACAATAATGGATGCAATCAGGTTTGTTTTAGAAAGTTGCTGTACTAGGTCTCCTTTTCATTTTGCGTGCAAGTACAACAAGAGGTAAACTTTTAAAACTGGAATTCTTGTGTTATGGTTGTTAAATACCAGTATTGGATGAAGCGGTTTGGATAAACATTGAGGAAGGGAAAACATACGAACCGTGGCTGGTTAAAGAGCACTGCATGTGTGGGACGAGTCTGATTCTATTAGAGAATTGATTAATGTGAGTTTACTTTAGTGAAAGAGGTATTCACAGAATCCCCTCAAGCTAAAAGCCACTCACCGGATTACCAGCCCACTGAATGCACTGCACGTGAACACAGACATAAAAAGCATGTTATGCTTTTTCTATTCAGAGTTTGCAGCGCATAATGAGGAGGGTGATCAGGGAAAGAACTGGGAGGGAGCACAGGAAAAATAGGTAAGGAAAGCATGGGGTGGAGCTATGGTGGGAGTTGATAGAGGTGGCAGGAATAAGGGGGGGGGGAAGAGGGTAGTATGGTGTGTGCAGGCCACAGGGATATGGAGGGGTTGTGGTGTGGGTGAATGGGGGTTGCAGGTCAGATAGGAGTTAAACCGCCCATTATGGCACAGAGGTGGTGATGAGGGGAGGGAGAAAGAAGCAGGTACAGATTTAGGGAAGATTTGCCAGGGGAGGCCATGGGAGCGGGTTTGGTGCGTGGACAAATCGATGGGAGTGAGCCGAAAATTGATCCACTCATGAACCAGGCAACAAGATGATATGAAAAGCAGAGAGACATCTTTATTTTGATTAGTCGGCTTTCTTAGTTCCAAGCAGTCTTCACGGCAGGTAAATTGAGTTTGTGATGTCAACGGCAAGAAACTGAAATCCATCTATGATGGGATGATGGTGATGCAAGGTCTGAAATCACTATGTGGCACTTATTAAGTACAGGCGATTTTTATACTAATTGCACTTTAGGGCTGGGGCATTGGGAGAAGACTGATTGTTGATGCAGGAGCACAGCAACTGGGGATCAGCTTCTCCTGGCAGCTGCTTTCACTGTCTAGGGCAAAGCAAGCCCTACCACAAATCTAAAAACAAATAGTGTGTCTTCAAGGCAAGAGGATGCATGATGGGGCAGGTGCACTCTTATCGCTTGAGGGTTGGACATGAGCCCATGATGACATTCCATCATCTGCTCACCCCGTTCACTGTGTCAGAGGTGCTCTACAACAGTAAATCCCTATGGATGCAACCACAAGGGGCACACCCAGGTCCCCACTACCCAATTCCTATTCGGCACACAACTATTTTAACAACTCGCATTGATTTACTAGGCAGAACATTTGGACAATAGATATATCTGTGGTCAAGTTATGTTTCAAGTATTGCCAGTTCACATGCCATGTAAATATTCACTGTAGCATTGTAGGTGGCACTTGCACTAATCAAAAAAAGCTCAAATTCCTATAGGCACAAGCTGAGCAAGACAATGTTCATTCCCAGAAGCATTATTTTACTTACATTACACTATTCCACTTTTTTGCAACAGTATTAGATGTTAAAAATGTAAGTGTGAACAAACAAATACTGTAAAACAAAATAATGTGTAGTTAATACATACGGGTTCCAGTGTTCTTTGGAGATTTTATACAAACTACCAAACATAATTGGTAGGATTTTGTCAATGTTCTCCTCAATCAGACTAAGAATATATTCATTATTCCAGAAATACAAGGCCCTTTCTGCAACCTAAAATGTAAAAAATCATCAGAATCGAACACTTGAGTATCTACAAAATGAAAACTGATCTAGCAGCGCACATTTTGTAAAAAGACATCTTACCTGAAAATGAGAACTCGAGACACACTTTGAAATTTGCTTAAACAATGGTTCTTGAATCTTTTTGAACTGAGTTGGTTCTATGACATCAAGGATTTCTTCAATTTCACCCAAATACATCACCTGTGTGGAATGCACATTTAGTAGGCGATAGCAAAAGCAGCAATTGGCTTTAATTTCAAGTTACATTAATTATTTGAAGATATTAAATTATGAAACTAAAGGAATTATTTCACCAGGGAGTAACATCACATTTTACACCACCGCTAGGCTTAATAGTCACTTGCCATTAATGGTGAATGAAGGTTGTTCAGACATAAAAGAATGCATACATGTACATATACTTAGTCTAGAAATTAGAAAAGCTTGAGTACATTGTTTGGCTCCATGTATATTGAGGTTAGGAGGGCCTGTGTTTAAAGAGACAAACCTGTAGTTTACATGCCAAGTTTCCAAAAGGTCTGCCATGACTGAGCAGTGAAGCTTCACAGTGAGTGGTAGACATTGCTATACAGAAGCTCACTCACAGGGGAGATCAAGTAAAACATTAGCTGAAAAATGTTTTAAGTATTTAACTTTGAACATATATGACAAACATACCTACACAATAATATGTCTTTCTGTGGCTAGCATCTGCTTATTCACATGCTTTCCGTAGGGCACCATCTAGTAGTTGGCACAGAGTATAACATCTTGTTTTTAAGATTTGAAAAATGAGCATGGACAGGGGAGTTCACGTCACACTATCTATATCCTGCAGGTACAGTGACCCACGATCCTGCGCGCGTTGATGTACTGAGATTGATTTTTTTACATGATGCTTGCGAGTACTGCATGCTATACTTTGTACTGAGCCTGTGCTCCCATGTGAGGAGATTGGGTGAGCATATCTACCAAGTTGATACAAGTCACAGAAAGACTATTTTTTTTTTTCTTGTTTTAACCCTAAGATTTTTACAAGAACATTTTTATAAGAAAATTTCAAACGTTTTCAATATAATAGTCTAAATAAAATTGATGTTAATGTTCTTTAAAACATTCACAAATTTCTGTTATCTATGTGCACAATGTATACATAATCAACAACCCCCCCTTTTTTTTTCTTCCCCCTCCCCCTGTATGTGTTTATTTCCACGTGTTTATAACGATTTTATATGAGTGCAGGGGTATCTAAGCACAATTTATTAAAAAAGTTTACTGATGCAATAGATAAACTCATATTTGCTGAGTTTAAAAGGAAAGCCCATCTCAAGGATGCCTGAACCGAAGCAACCACACACATTTTTTTTCCCGAATATATTGTGTCTGATTGAACAAAGTGCCGTGCAGTCTATTAATAGATGTTTTAAAGTTTCTTTTTGAGACACATCAAGACAGAACCGGCAAAAATTCTCCGACAAGGGTATTTGCTTACGCTGAGCTAGGATGTCTCTAGTCAGCCATAAATTGAATCGTATTCGCATGAATGCACTACGCATGTATGGAGATGGTGACTTTAGCAAGTATTTTTCTGGACATCTCATTTTTATCCGGATAGAGGTGCGTATCAAAATGTTTATATTTCAAACATGTTTCACGATTCGTCCGCCAATCGTGAATATACACTTTATTTTTTGCACGGACGGGATTCAGGATCAAGGTTTCAACATCTGCTGCTGCCATTGTTCCATATACATATGTAGTCCATTTCACTGTAAATTTCTGAGGTGAATGAAACAGATGTTTTGCCAAAACAGAAATTATGGTGTCAGATTCAATGTTCGTTAAACATTTCCTGAGCAAGGCACAGAGCTGCCAATGATATCTGGCCCTAAGAGAGATGAGACCAAGTTCGTATCTGATACACGCAATGGGTACAGATTGTGGCAGATTCAAGAGAGTTCTCCAATATTTGGCTTCAATTTTGTCGAGCTCCTTCACATCTGAAATGTCTCGAGATTCCAGGCCATAAAGTATTATTGGTATCACTTTCTGCTGCCAATAATGTAAGATAGACTCCACTGAAAATTTGCCGTATTTATGTAGTATCAATTTGGATTGTGATATTGCAGTTGTCACTTTGCTTTGTAGTGATTGAAAATGCTCTGTTGCTACTGAACTGGCTTCGAAATGAGTTCCTAAGTATTTATAGCTTGACACAATGTCAAGAACGATGTTTTTTGCCCTCCACACAAACCTTGTTCTCTGAGATCGTTTCACAACGGAGGCTACAATTTGCGATTTTTTGATATTCATAGATAACTCGTTGTCATCAAAATACATTGAGAGTACATCAATTAATTTTTGAAGACCTGTTGGTGTCTTAGATATTAGGACTAGGTCATCAGCATACCAAAGCGCTTGAATTGTGGAGCCATTCATTTTTGGTGAGTCAGAGGGTAGATTGAGGAAAATTTCTTGTACATCATGAATGAAAAAATTGAATAGCGCTGATGCCAGAATACACCCTTGTTTTAATCCTCTCGATGTTTTGATGACTGTAGATAACAGGCCAGCAGTAGATAGACGTGGATGTGTGAAGTGAAATAATGATATCCACGATGTCTTGAGGACACTGAGCTTTCCTTAATTTTTGAAAGAGTTTTATACGGGAAACCGAGTCAAATGCAGCATTTAAATCTATAAATGCAAAAAACAATGATGTTTTAGTTTGATGAGCTTGGGCTTTCAATGTATTGAGAATCATGAGGTTTACTGACGTCCCTAGCCCACGCACAAATCCAGTTTGATTGTTATCACGATGCTTGTGTTTACATGTCCAGAGGTTAAAGGCCGATAGCACTAGTCGATTAAAGATTTTACCTGGAGCATCCAACAGTGCAATCGGGCGATAGTTTGTTGGTGCGCAGCGATCCCCTTTCTTAAAAATTGGCACAATGACCGATGAGCGCCATGAATCGGGAATGCTGCGAGTTTTTAATATACGATGAAAGATGTTATTTAGAATTTTCGCCCATATCTGAGGATGTTGCTTAAGCATAAAGTTGGTGATACCATCTGGTCCTGCCGCGCGGGAGGAAGACGATTTAAGAATGAGCGCCTCAATTAGGTTTTCAGAGCATTCTAAATTCCATGAGCCTGAGGAGTGAGATCCATGGTTATGTGTATAAAAGGCTTTATCCGAGTACAGTAGAGCAAAGTGTGAAACCCAAAGATTTTCTGGAACTCCATTAAGTTGTGATTTTAAATTATTCAAATTAGAGTTCAGGTTGAGTATCTGCCAAATTTGAGCAGAGTTCTTGCTTGCTATAGCTGAGAGAAAGATCTCTCCATCCTGTTGAAATAATTTTCCTCTATACATACATATCCAAGATCTGTACTGCACTTTTAACCTTTTGCAAGCTTGAAGCCGTTCGGGCCATGAAAGCTGTTTGGTTTGTCTCAAACCTCTTTAGTACTCTTTTTTTCTGTGATAATTGTTGATCAAATGTATGCTGATGAGATCGGTTTGAAGGGAGGTGAAAAGTTCTGTATATGGACAAGGTGTCCACATAAGACTGTGATGTCTGAGAATCTTTTTGTTGTAGAATACTTTTATTCAATGCAGCAAGTATGGTCGGAGTCCATCTAAAGCGAGATTTAGCATTATTAATTGATACATTTTGTAGCATCCATTCCGATTTGGCGTGGTCTTGTTGGTTAGCTCCTAACCATGTCAATCTTAACATGTGATGATCACTTTTGAATTGGGTTATTACCTTAAATTCTTTAGACGCCATGAATAACCCTGCAGATAAAAATATGTAATCGATGGTACTTGTCGTCTTTCCTCTATACCATGTAACTTGATGAGGTATATCACCCGGGAGTGAACCATTGGCCATTCTCATGTTAAATTGTTTCATAATATGGTTCCACTTGACATATTCAGCTGTTTTGCTCTTCGATGCGTTTTTGACCAAATCAATGTTGAGATCGCCGGCCAGAATGATATCTGTTATTCCTGAAGTTTGTGCAATTAGGACAAACATTTTGGACAGATCTTTATAGAATCGGTCATCTGTGATGGCGGCTGGATTTCTGTAAACATTGATTAGTGCCAATTTTTGGACTTCATTCGAAAGTTTAACCAACTGTATAAATTTGTTTGGATTGTCCCATGCCTGTAGTTTAAATTTAGATCCCAGTTTAACAGCGACTAATAATCCTGCCATGGGTCGCCCTTTCTGGGCTGTAATCGCTGGGTTGATTAAGATGTCATGATGATCCCATAAGGGAGGCTTACTTAGCCAAGTTTCTTGGAGGACTATAATATCTGCATCAACCAGAACAGGTTGGACATTAGTGAGTAAATGGGAAAAACCTCTGGTGTTCCAGCTAGCCAAGGTTACCAAGCCATTTTTTTTTTTGTCGGAAGAATCTGGCGTCAGTGATGGTTATGACTGTGAGATGGTCAGAATCTCGGGTGTCAAATCAATGATATTGCATTTTGCACAGTGGCATATATTTGGTGATAGCTTTGTATTTGCGTCTTTTGCAACGATGGATTCATAGTTTCTTATTTCTGGATCTTGGGCAAGTAAAAATCCCATTGCGAAGAGCTTCATTCGAGCCTGCCATAAATAGTTCATTACTAACCCTGATTTCATCCATAATCGGACTATGCCCAGGTTGGTGTCACGGATAAATTCTACTTGATTAATATCAAAAGATGAGATCATCTAGTTCGGGCACATCACTAAAGATGTTTAGGACGCTTGCACGGGACAAATCATATTGAGGATAAGGAGCCGCGCGACATTTCAGGATTAGTGTGTGGAAGCTCGCTAGTTCTTTTTTTCTTAAGAGATCGCGTGTTTTTTGTTTACTCATTGAACCTTGATTTTGAAGGATTTGATTACAATTCAAGTTACTGCTTGTTTCTATCACTTTTCGGCGTGGGTTAATGTCGTTAGCATCCTTGACATCATCAGAGAAACGAACTCTTGACAACTTTTCCAATGAGTCTTGTGACACGGGCGCTAAGTCCAAATGAGTTGCCAAATAAGAGTCGACCATTAATTTGATTTTCTCATTTGGAGTGTTCCAAAGGTCCTCCATTTGTGATGCAAGTACTATCGGAGGACCATCACTACGCCTTGATGGCGTTTGGCTTCTATCCGCGGAGCATTTTACCCCACTATTCTGTGAGCTTTTTTGAACTTCTACATCGTGGATTTCTGATGTGCATAGAGATACATGTTCTCTAAGTTTTTCGCAAGATGGCTTGTCGTGATCAGCAGCCTGTTCAATCTGACGGGCATTATTCGCACAATTCTGCCCCTCACAATTCTGTCGATTTATTTTAGCTGTCGGATCACTTAATTCAGACGTTCGCCTCAGAATATATAAATCTACTGCTGCTTTGATTTGATCGATTTGAGATCCCACTGGCAGCAACGATGCATGTTCCACACTTTTATCGTCATCTATTGATTGAGCTTTTACGCTAGTGTCAGAAGTCATGTTTTTGTTGATTGATAAAGGGTCATTTAATTTCCGTTTTTCCAATACTGCAACGAGTTGGCTTAGAGGTGACTGTATAGGCAGTTTATTTTGTGCATTCAAGGTTGGATTTATTGAATTAGTGACAGGAGACTTGTGTCTCAATAAGTCATTTTCGCCTACTTGATCAATGTGCATAGATGCAGTTTTGGTCATATCCACTGTATGTGATCGCATGATGCGATTGTTTGTTTTAGTAGATCGTTTTGTGGATTGGAAAGGTTTAGTTACCAGGTGCCTAGATCGACCCTTATTTCGTTGATGTTTATTAAAAAGTTCATATTGGGCTTTATCATTTTGACATCTTGATGTTTTAGGAGAACTTTCCACACTTATCCAAGAAGTATTTTTATGTGAGTTTTCGTTGTCCGCCTCTTCAATTGGATATATAATTTTATTGAACATAGGCAGAGTGGTAGACTGGGTTACAGGGATGGTCATGATCTCAATGTCTTGGGACAGATCATTAATAGGTTCAGTAAACTGACACAAGGGCTCGTTTTCTTTCGCTTGAGCTTGAATCCAAGCCGAAATTTGGTCGATTTTTGCAGATTGTAAGGTTATTTTGTTTTCGAGGGTTTCGAATAATTTAAACAGACTCTGAATTGTCGTATTTACTGCCATAAGAGTAACTTCTAATAGACCTGTGTTTGGAGAGACAAGTCCTTTTTCACGAGAAGATTCGCGATGTCTTGGTGTAGGGAGTATGTAAAATGCAGATTCCGAAATGGTTGAATCCATAGAGCCACGTTTATAGTAATCAACATTAGATTTGTCTGGAGATGTATTTTCTGATCTCTGCATGTTTTGCTTTTGTTCTTTTAGAAAAACATCTTCGTTGGTTGCAAAGCTTTCCTCCTCTGGGATTTCAGGGATTTGGTCCAGATGTAGTTTTGGATCTTTTTTGTGTTCCAACTGGGTAGTTGACTGTATCATGGTATTATCGGAGATTGGCAGATTATTTGGATCATCCCCATTGCTGGGCAAGACTTTATTTATCACCGGGTCTAATTGATTTGAGTCTGGCACAAGTGTCAATATGTTTGAGCTCATTTCATTGGTTTTTTCATTGCAACAGGGAGACAGGTTTATAACGGACTCCGTTTGTGATAATAAAGCAGCGTTAGACAAAACTTGATCATTAGGATCGTCATTAGATTCTTGTGGCGTAACAGGTAAAATATGAGACGAAGAGAGATTTTTAATCATTGGGCAAAATTGTCTAATATCTTCATTTGTCATTTGAGTTTTTTGTCGTGTTTTTACGCGCGGTGTCAAAGTAATAGAAGTTGTTGACTGGATTTTCAGCAGATTGTTATGTTTGGATCGCGTAGCAATTGCGACCATTGGGCTGTTTGCTGCATCCAGCACAGGAAGTGTAACTGACTTGGGTGTAGATGCCATAACGTGCAATATGAATTATAGAGTACTTTTAGTTACTATTCAACTCACAAGGCCACACAACTCCGAATATTGGTTAGTAATAAGTATAGGCTTTGACTCACGGTTCGGGATCAAAGAGGGAACACCTCCACAGTCTCCCGTCTGCTAACCGCACCACCAGCGTACAACAGCCGTATAACAGCCAATAGGCTTATGTCCACCGGGCTTACAGCCACAAGGGCGGTAGCTTCCGGGTTTTAAAGATGCAAGTCGACACGTGATGAAGTCACGTGCAGGTAAGGACATTCCTCCTCCAGGAAGCGTGTAGACGATTCGAAAGTGGCAAGAGCCTCGGACGGCTCGCAGTGCCAAATCAGGTCAGTAGGCTGCTGTTGCACAGTTCACAGCCTTGAATGTGTTCCACCGAAAGAAACGCTCTTACTGAACAGCCGGCAGCCTCCGGGCTTTAAAGATGCAAGTCGACACGTGATGAAGTCACGTGCAGGTAAGGACACGCCTCCTCCACGAAGCGTGTACACGATTCGAAAGTGGCAAGAGCCTCGGACGGCTCGCAGTGCCAAATCAGGTCAGTAGGCTGCTGTTGCACAGTTCACAGCCTTGAATGTGTTCCACCGAAAGAAACGCTCGCACGGAACAGCCGGCAGCCTCCGGGCTTTAAAGATGCAAGTCGACACGTGATGAAGTCACGTGCAGGTAAGGACACGCCTCCTCCAGGAAGCGTGTAGACGATTCGAAAGTGACAAGAGCCTCGGACGGCTCGCAGTGCCAAATCAGGTCAGTAGGCTGCTGTTGCACAGTTCACAGCCTTGAATGTGTTCCACCGAAAGACTATTACTGGGTAAAACATGAATAGACTAGTTAGTACCTGAAGGTGGTGGCGGGTGAGCTGAAGGAACAGTCGAAAACAAATGCTTTAGAACTCTTGGCCCAGCTGGGAATCTGCTCTTTCTTGAGTAGCCACACAATGTTGTGTACATGTGTACAAATGTGCATTGAAATTCCGTTGCTGCCTTACACATTTAATTAACAGTATGTTTGAAATGAAAGTTAGAGTCGCCCCCAGTGCTACATGAGAAGTGTGGTCTGGGGTGAAAGGAACTGGTTTATGAGCCAGTGTGCATCTTAGCTGTAGACACTTAATACATCTTGCAATGGTTGATTAGTTCAAACAAAGAACTGTCTTGTCTTGCGTAGTTCTTTGGTTCTACCAAGGTAGCTACAGCTCTTCGAACAAGTGTGTGAAGTGCCTGCTTACCCCTAATCTGCAGATTGGGGAAGAAAGCAGGTATTTGGATGAAAAATATGGATGTGTTTTTAAAACAACTTTATACTTGTATGAATTACAAGAAAGGGTTCTGAGACAGCTTGAAACTCACTTTTCTGATAACGGTGACAGGACAAGAAAGGCTTTGAAAATTATCTCATTTAAAGGAGCTTTATGCATATGTTTGAATGGAGGTCCCGTTAATCTTCAAGGTCTGTAGTTACACCCTTGTCAGGGGGAGGGTGCACGACTGGTAGTAAATGCATTTTATGCCTGCCATAACTGCCTACAGACACTTTCCACCATGAAAGTTGCGAGATGGTGTGCTGCTACTGATGTAAAGTGAACCTTGAGAGAAACTTAAACTAAGTCTGATGAAAGGGAAAAAAGAAGGCAGGTAACACAATCTGCTGCTGAGCAGTCAATTGGGTTTCTTTCGACACCAAATGCCAAACAGCTTCCATTTGTTAAAGTAGACGTGTCCAGTAATGGGTCATCATGTCGGATGCAAAATGTATATTTATTGTGGTGGCAAGTTCAAATGGCCAGATTCTGACTTCAGGAGTGGGCTGCTAAGTCTGTAGCGTGTGAAATTGGGTGTGTTATCTGATGCTGCTGTGTCCGTAGATTGCAGTCTGGGCGGAAATAGATAGGAGGGCATACTGATATGCTCAGGAGTAGGGGTCTAATGGTACACCGGTTTAAATATTGTGAGCTTCCTCAGTAAAATTGGTTTGATATGATCTGATAGTTTATTTATATAGCACCTATACACAATGTGTCTCAAAGCACTTCAAGTAAAGGGATGGAATAAGGAAAAATTCAATGACATTCTTAGAGGCCATGAACAGTAAGGATGTGAAACTAACTATCATACTCGGCCTGACGACATTTCAGTGCAAGAGCCAAGACACACATAAGTAAGGGAGGGAGGGAGTGGGAAGGAAATGTAAACAGACAGGCGACTACCCTGCTAGGCCTGACGACATTTCTGGTAGAGCCGGAGAAAGACAAAAGGTAAGGGAGAGGGGTGCAGAAAGGGAAGGGAGGAATAAAACAAGCGACTATCGTACTAGGCCTGACGACATTTCACATAGTGCTGGGGGTGTAGGAGGGAAACAAGGGGGGGGAGGAGACAGACGTGGTTGCTATCATACTAGGTCCAGGGACAATTCTGATAGAGTAAGTGCATAGAAGAAAGTAAGGGGAAGAGGGGAGTAGATAGGAAAAGGAAGAAAGGGAGAGGAGGAGAAAACAGTAGCAGTCAAAAAGAGTGGAGAAGCAAGAGGGGAGAGCGAATACAATTGCAGAAGTCAGTAGTAATATAATATTGCAAGCCAGGATACAAGATGAAGATGGGAACAGCATGATTCAAGGCCACCATGAATACAAGATGCAAAGAAAGTCCAGCATGAGAGTTGAGAAAGGATGACGCACCATGAATCAATGAAGTCCATACAAGTCAAATCCAGCATTGGCCACAAGACGGTGATGGTTAAACCAGAATGTATCGGGACAGACTCCTGCAGAAGTAGGCTGGAGGGGCGGGGGGGAGGGGGCACAGGGTCAAAGAATCAAGCAAAATAGGCAGCACCTGTGTGCAAGAAGGGTGGTGGGCACAAGGGAACATAACAGGGGGACCAGAGAGTGTGGGGATGGCCTGTGGGGACAGAGGGAGTAAACCCATGTTGGTGCATGCTTACCTGCTGTCTGAGCAGTTGCTCAGGCCCCAAGTCCTCCTGGTCCAAACAGGTCCAAACAGGAATTGCGCTTTTCTTCGTCAGCCCTTTACTTCGGACGCCCGGGCAAGAGATGCCCTTGATCTAAGAGTTAAGAGCACAAAGGAAGAGGCAGGGCTAAGAAGGTGGGTGGTGCTTAGGCCAGGTGACCTATATCCACTTGCACCTGCTCCCCCATCTGCAAAGGAAAAAAAGAGCGGCAACTAGGAAGGCACCAGGTGGGTGGGGCTTGCTAAATGGGGAAAAAGGACAGCAACCTGGAAGGATCCAGGTGGGCGCGGCTTAGGCCAGGTGACCTAGATTCACTTGCACCTGCAAAGGAAAAGAGGCTGGAGGGCTCCTTAAGTAGGGAAAAAGAGCAGCAACCAGGAAGGCACCAGGTGGGCGGGGCTTGCTAAGTGGGGAAAAAGAGCAGCAACCTGGAAGGCACCAGGTGGGCAGGGCTTGCTGAGTGGGGAAAAAGAGCAGCAACCTGGAAGGCACCAGGTGGGCAGTGTTAGGCCGAATCCTGGGCAGTGCCCTTAGGCACCACTACACAAGATTAAGACTACAAGTGGTACTACAATTTCACCTTTGGTACAAGCCTGCACTACACAGAGTGGTAGCAGTAGCGGAGCAGCCAGACTTATCTCAAGAGCAAATGAGCAGTAGTAGAGATTACACAAAGGACTACAATTAATGTGACTCAAGCAAACACTGACTCAAGGTTTCAGGTAAAAAATAGAAGTACATTTATTTTGAAACCATCTGTTCATGAAACACTTCACTTCTATTAAATGAAATCATACTGTAAATACACTACAAAACCAATTCCTCTTGTTCAGGCAAATTCAAGTTAAGTACATTAGGATTTGACAGACCGGTATTGTGAAGCAAAGATGTTACCGGCGGTACATACGCGATCACTTTTTGACAGTAATAACAGTTTGGTCTTACTAAAGAAACGCCACTGCAGTCAAACACACTTAGCACAAAGAATTAAAACAAGTGAATAGTTAGGAAAAATCATAGGCAATACTTTTGTCAAGGCAGTAGAATCGGAGGACTCGCTCTAGGATGCAGATAAAGTCAATAGGCCTGCGCCAGTGTCACGGGAGCAGATGTTCTGTTGTCGAGGATCACAATTTGAGAACAGTTTGTGATTCAAGATGCCAGGAGTACTTAGATATTGTCAAAAGGAGGTAAAAGTTACAAGAGGGAAGGAAGAAAGGACAAGCCTTCGTGGAGGAAAAGGGTTCACCCCGATTCCATAAGGTCAGACGAAGAGAACGGCCAACTGTGCACAGTACCTTATTCCGCTGAAGAAAGCTGGTGCCACAGCAATTGTTCCTGGTAGTTCCTGCAGACTCACGGTTCCTGAAACTTCAGTCGTGGGGACAAGGACGTCGTCTGGAGCGATCTGCACTACCCAGGGATGAGGCCAGCAGCAGCAAAAGCAACGATGAATAAAAGGTGAGCTCCTTTAAAGTAGGAGAGGGCTCTTCTGATGGCTATCCGGACCACTACAGCACTGTGCAGTGATTTCGAACCAGAAGAGTATTCTCTGGCTGAAGAAAGGTGAGCTGGTTGATCCCACCAGGCTCAAGGGAAGACGACTCTGGACTGGATCTTCCCTTGTCGTTGAAGGGTAGATAGCTCAGGACTGCATCAGGGCTTCACCGGGACTCGGAATTGCAGCAGCCGTCTTCTTTTCTGCTTCTCTTTGGTTCTTTACAGTTCCAGTTGCGACTGACTTCCAGCCCAAGAGTCCTGCCTTTTATGCCAAAATCCCCCATTCACACAGCCTGGCTGTCAATCACTCAGCAGGGGGGGGGGGTTGTCCAACCCGGACAACCACCTGAGCCAATCAATACAAAGTGCAACTCTGGTCTCCAAGGACACCCTGTGCAGTGGGTGACTACACCCCTCCCTCACATTCAGCCCACCGAGACACCCAGGCACCAAAAGGAGGGCTTCTCTAGGGAAGCCCGCCAAACGACGGTGAAGAAAGGAGGCAAACCTGGTTTGCCGCGCAAAGTAAAACACAAGAAAGATCTTCACAAGAAGAAATGGTGATGAAACCCAACCGGAGCCAAATTAAAACCAATATGGTTACGCGGCTTTCATGTTCGAGGCTACTATATTAGCCTAAAACATTACCACGTTATATACTATAACCGCGGTAGAAAAGTTAGGGTAGGTACCACTGCCAGCAGCCAAGTCTTAATGTTAAGGGAGCGAAACAGTTCTCCAAGAGGTACAGATAAAAAGGGACAGTAGTTGACCCTTTCCAATACTCCATGTAAGATGGGGTGTACTGGATCTGTGGTAATTGTGACTATATAAAGTTAATGGCGACTTTACATGTTTCTGGGGGATAGTAGTCAGACCCAGAAAAATTGAGTCATTGGGAAGTCTAGAAGACAACCCTGTGCCACTGCACTGAAGATGCTGTGTAACACAAATAAAAAGATGCCTAGGGAGTTGGTGAGACACAAAAATACACTAAGATTGGGAAAAAGGTTCACACTCTTACCAAGTGGAAAAAATAAATCCCAGAAATCCAGCAAAGCTGCTGAGGGACTCACTAGGTAAGGGAAATTAGCCATAGAATGAGAATTCTCCCCAACAGGCGGGGCTTAGGCCAGGTGACCTAGATCCACTTGCACTTGCTCCCCATCTGCAAAGGAAAAGAGGCTGGAGAGCTCCTTATGTAGGGTAAAAGAGCAGCAACCTAGAAGGCACCACGTGGGCGGGGCTTGCTAGGTGGGTATTGCTGCCAGCGGCTGTTGATAACTTGTGTTTTTTTATTTGAATGGGGCTGCACATACTCAGAGCAGCATGGCTTGCTCTCAGACCCTGGGAGTTATATGCCTGGGCTGCCTTGCTTGGCAGAGGTGTGTGCAGCCAGTGACCAGAGTCAGGTACCCCCACTTCAGATGTGGATAAAGATCAACACACTTTGCAGCTTTGCCCAAATTGTGCTTGGACTGCTACAACTACATTATCAGCACCCTACCTAGAACAAACAGAGCAAAGCTGGCAACCTGCTGGTGGAAGGGGCTCTGCGTGAATGCACAAGACTCCAGTGCAGTGAAGGCTCATGCCACACCGGACTTACATGGGAAATCTACCAGCAAGGTATGTTGATTGGAGCTCCTTCATTTGAAAGCATTAACACTTTTTATAGTCTTCCCGACACTTATGTGATTGTCTATTCAGCCCGTTTTACAATGTGAATTTTGCAAGACCGTGGCTGTCATGAGGGGGGGTGGGAGGAGTCGGGCTTCCACTTGTTCAGGGAAGGCTGTTCTAAAACGCATTGTTTCCCCCTTTTGTTCGCATATAGGCATGAAGTGTAGAAAAGAGTTGCAAGAGAGGTCAGGAGCCAGCAGACCGGTTGCTAACAATCTCCAACCAGCAATAAATTTATCAATTTTGCCTGGGCAACCTGGACGTGCTGTTAGTGCACAACTTTAGTTAAGGTCCTGTAGCACTGGGCAGAGAGCACACTTTACAAGAGTTCTTTGAGTGACACGTGTGGGGATGGTGTGCTAGGAAAAGTGGCCAGTTCAGTTCAGTCTCCCGAGGCGTCCTCTCTACAGCATGCGCATGTCAATAGTAAGTAAGGAACAACTTACCTGCAACTGTTCTCCAGCATGGGTCTGGCATGGATTCACATGCTCATGAATATTCCCCGTCGTCGGGCTGGGAATCCTCGGTAAAGAAAAAATCAGTATCAGTTACGTTTCTGATCTGTCTTTCTTAGTAGTAACCAATCACTGGTCTCTGGGTCATACTGCCCCCAGCCAATGACTGCCCTCTCCCTAAGCCCCGCCCCTGGCAGCCATCCTCAGATTGGGTAGTACGTAAAGTGGCAGTATGACCAAGTGAAGAGCCGCAGAGGGGTAGGAGGGAGGGTTTGCATGTGAATCCATGCCAGACCCATGCTGGAGAACAACAGTTACAGGTAAGCAACTTGTTCCTTCTCCAGCATGGGGTTTGGCATGGATTCACATGCTCATGAATATAGAATACATAGCAGTATACACATGCACAACCACGGGAGGTGGCAAGGCTCAACATTAAGCATTACATAAACTCAACATTAAGCACCTTTTACCTCCTCACCAGGCCCACCTTCAGGCGAACAGGTTGCACAGCACTGCTTGGCCGACTCTGGACTCCTCCCTGGAATCCCGGTCGACGCAGTAGAACTTCGTGAAGGTGTGAGTCGACCTCCACGTAGCAGCCCTGCAGATGTCCAGCAGGGGCACACCAGACAAGAACGCCGTAGTAGCAGCGATCGCTCTGGTCGAATGGGCTCTCTGACTGCCGGGCGGTTTGCCAACCAGTGACAGCCCATGATGCAGCCGGAGAGCCATCTGGAAATGGAAGCCTTCGAGAGTGCCTTCCCTTGATTCACAGGTCCAAAGTTCACAAAAAGCTGTTATGTCTTCCGAAACCTCTTTGTGCGGTCCACGTAGAACTTCAGCGCTCTAGCTACATCCAGCAAGTGCACAGTCCTCTCGGCCGGCGACGAAGGCGGCGGGAAGAAAACTGGCAACACCAAGGGCTCGTTGAGGTAGAAGTCTGACGGTACCTTGGGCATGAAGGAGGGGTGCGTCCTCAGCACCACCCTCGTCTCGTGGAAAGTCAAGTATGGAGGCTTGCAGGATAGGGCCTGGATCTCTCCCACTCGTCGTGTGGAGGTGATGGCCACAAGGAACGCGGTTTTCCATGACAGAAATTTCAACGGTGCCGAATGCAGAGGCTCGAATGGCGGCCCCATGATCCTGGTCAGCACCACGTTGAGCTCCCACGCCGGGACCGGAGCCTTCACCGGCGGGAACGATCGGAACAGTCCCTTCATAAATTCCTTCACCAGGCGATGAGACCACAGGGATGACCGTCCCGTAGTTCTGGTGTAACGGGAAATCGCTGCATTGATTGAAGCGTGAGCTAGCGCGCCTTGGCCAGCAACAGCAAATACGGCAGCACTTGAGGGGCCGTAATACGCAGAGGGTTAATCTTCTGTGCACGGCACCAGACAGAGAACCTCATCCACTTGTGTCCGTAGCACTTTAGAGTTGAGGACGCCCTGGCCTTTGCAAGCACCTCCTTGCAGTCCGCCGGGATATCATACCCTCCAAACTCTAGTGCTTCAGGAGCCAGGCCTGCAAGTTCAGCGACTCTGGGTCGTGCTGGAGGATGGCACCTCCTTCTCTGGAGAGAAGATCTGTGTCTGTCGACCATCTGACAGGGGGGTAGGGGGGGAGGGACGCTGACAAGTCCAGAAGGTCCAGGAACCAGATCTGTCTCAGCCACGCCAGTGCGCCGAAGATCATTTTGCACCGGGATCTCTTGAGTTGGTTGACGAGTCGAACAGGCCGTCCCAGGGGAACAAGAAAGTATCGCCCATGCTCCTCGGCTGGGGAAACCTGCTGGCGAACCTCTGGCACTTGGAGTTCGTCGCTGTCGCAAACGGGCCTATCTGGGGTTTGCCCCATCGTTGTAAAAGTCGATCCACTTGATCCTGGCGCAGCTCCCTGCTGAGTGAGTCGGCGATGACGTTCTTTATTCTGCTAGATGGAAGGGCACCAGAAACATCCCCTGGGCGATGGCCCATTGCCACAGATCCTGGGCCTCCTTGGACAGGGCTAGGGATCTGGTGCCTCCCTGCTTCTGGGTGTAGAACATCGTGGTGGTGTTGTCGGTGAAGACCCTCACCACCTTGCCCTTGAGGGACGGGAGGAACGACCTGAGGGGACCAGAACACGGCTCGGAGCTCTAGGATGTTGATGTGGAGTGACCTCTCCTCCGGGAGCCAAAGGCCTCTCGCGTGCAGATGTCCGATATGCGCTCCCCATCCCTCCAGGGAGGCGTCCGTCACCCTCTCCTGATGTACCAGGTCTGAAAGTTCTTGCCCACCGCGAGATGCGCGCGGGTACCCCACCATCGGATCGCTTGGCGGAAAGCCTCATTGAGCGGGATCCTGTCTTCGAAGCTGCCTGTCGCTTGTATCCAACGGGCGTCGAGGAACTCTTGGAGAGGACGCATCCGTAGCCTGCACAGGCGCACCAGGTAGATGCATGAGGACATCATTCCGAGCAGGGACTTGATGGATCTCAACCTGGCCACGTCTGTGGCCAGCAGGCGCTGCACCTTGCCCAAGATGGCCTTCGTCCTTTCCTCCGACAGCGAGGCCAACCGCGCCACTGTATCGAGCTTGGCTCCCAGAAACAGTGCGACCTGCAACGGGATCAGGTGGGATTTCGAGTAGTTGATGGAGAATCCCAGGTCCGTGAGAAGCTGGCTGGTCTCCGCTGTGTGTTCGATGGCGAGTTCTCTTGTCCTTGCACGGATGAGCCAATCGTCCAGGTAGGGGTAGACGTGGGTCCACCGCAGGCACAGCCGCGCCACCGCTGGTGCGAGGCACTTGGTAAACACCCTGGGTGCCGACTTCAGCACGAATGGCAGGGCCTTTAATTGGTAGTGCCGCCCCTGTGCTACGAATCTGAGGAACTTTCGGTGCCCTTTTAGAATGGGGATGTGGAAGTAAGCATCCTCCAAGTCCAGCGACGACAGGAAGTCGCCCTCCTCCAGCAGGCCCAGCACGTGCTGGAGGGTGACCATCCTGAACTTTTGCGCCTTGATGTATTTGTTTAACCGCCGCAGGTCCAGGATGGGGCGCCAACCGCCTGTCTTCTTTCTGACGAGGAAGTACCTTGAGTATACTCCGGAGCCCCGGAGCCTCTTTGGGACGAGCTCGATGGCACCTTTCTTGAGCATCGCCCTTACTTCTAACAGTAGTTGAGGGACGTGATTTTCCTTCCTGGCCACGGGAGGAATGCAGGGGCACTTCTTTAGAAATTCGAGAGTACACCCGTGGGCCAGGGCATCCAACTCTCCTCTGCTTGTTCAGAGGACTTTCCAAAGGGCCCGGTTCTGTCGGGTCGTCCGTAGGGGTGAGGGGCAATCTCGTCCATATCTCCATGCATAAGGTTTGGATTGCCATCAAAATGACCACCGAGTTGTCCTGAGGCCCGGGTACTGGCCGCGACGGGTGTTGCGGTCGCTCCTCCTCCACGGGAGTCTCGTCAGCACCACCGTCGCTCTCTTCGTCCGCCTCCTCGGGGTTCCCCTCGTGGGACCTGACCTCCTCGAACCTCTTGTTGAGGCCCTTCACGACTTCAACCAGCTCCTCCTCACAGGCTGTATCCATGTCTGTGACAGCCCCCACCCCTCCCCTCTTTTTCCACCGGGGTCTTCACAGGGGTCTTATCGATGGGCTGAAAAGAGGATTGCCTTCGTGGTGGCAGGGAAGCTCTGGGTCCTGAGGTCGCCTCCACTGGGTTAGCCTCCACAGGCTTCAACAGGGCCGTCGCGACTCCCTCAATAGAGGCCTTCACTGGGTGGATCAAGGCCTTCACCACCTTGGGCGCGCTTGAGGCCTTCGAGATCGACCAGGGCCTCTCCAGAAGCTTAGCCGGGTTCTCAGATTTTCTCTTCCCCGAGTGTTGGCTCGTGGTTGATGGCGTCGGTGAGAGTGCACCCTGCCTAGCAGCCAAGGAGCCCGATCCTTCGGCGCTCCCGGTGGCCATGTACTCGCGGTGCTTTGCCTTCTGTTGAGCCCCCGTCGCTGGGGAGCCCTCACAGGACTTAGAAGACGGCTCAGACTTCTTTTTCTTGTCACCTGCTGAGCCCTTCTCCAGCCAGCTAGCGAGGCGGGTCTGACGATCTCTCATAGTCCGTTCCGACAGGTTCTCGCAAAACGCACAGTCCTTTTCCACGTGCGTCTGGTCTTCGTGAAGGCAGTAGAGACATCTCGAATGCTCATCCTCCTTGAAAACATTCTGTAATCCGCATCCAGGGCAGTTCCTGAACAGCTTGGATCCGGGTGTCGAGCTTCCCTTGTCCTGGGCCATGTCCACGAAGTAGGCCTCCGATCTTCTGGAATCCTCCAAGAAGCATAACTCGACGAAACTTCGCCCTTGAGGGGCGTAGAAAATTCCAAAACGTGTCCTCGTTGATCGGAAGTAGAAACGGTGGAGCTCGAGGCTTGATTGACTGAAAAAATGAGAAAAACTCTTTGAAAAAACATAAAACGCAGAAAAGCTCGAGAGCTATAGCACGAGGACTCGCTCACAACACTTGAACGTGTGGTAAAAAAATGAGGATGGCTGCCAGGGGCGGGGCTTAGGGAGAGGGCAGTCATTGGCTGGGGGCAGTATGACCCAGAGACCAGTGATTGTTTACTACTAAGAAAGACAGATCAGTAACGAAACTGATACTGATTGTTTCTTTACCGAGGACTCCCAGCCTGACGACGGGGAATATTCATGAGCATGGAATCCATGCCAGACCCCATGCTGGAGAAATCGCCCCCGGCATGCTCTGCATAAGGATTTGCAGAGTGCAAATAGGGTATTCTCTGCGGTAGACCTAAGAAGAGTTGTGCCTTTCATCCACCCTTCTCCTCACCAAAGCACAGAGCACTGGACTCCTGTCAATTGGACTGGGCAAATGCTGGGCTCACTAGGTATCCTGGGTGGGGCGAGAGGGCCTTGCTCTGGGATATTGCAATTTGTGTGGCACCTCCAAGTCCATCTGCACAAGCTCAAATCTCATAGAAGAAACAATTCCTCTGCATACTTTGATTTAAAAAAGTGTATTTTGGCTTTTAATCTGTGTTTGGTAGACTCTGGTATTCATTTATTTCTTACTTGGCTAAATGTACATTGAATGTCTTGTATTTTCACCCCTCACTTTCATTGGCTGCACTATGAACAGCAATTCTCTATTCATCCAGGGGGTTGGCTGCCGTATACGTTTTTTTATCAGTGAACTATTATCAGTCGCCTGATTACATGCAAGAGGACCTGGGCCAAAGCAACCCCTGCACCAAAACACTGAAGATCTAGCCAGAGGACAATGTTTTACTGTCTTTATTTGAATTCAAGGACAGGGACTGTAGCATGAACAATGTAGCATATTCTACACACGCTCGCTCTCCTGGAGCCTGTTGTCCAGTTTTATTAATACATTGCGTCACAAAATGAGGTTAAATACCAGAAAAACTAACAGGGGTCGGGATTGGTTAGTGAGGTCAACTATATACACATTTTATAAGGTGTTAGTGAGATTATTGGGTAAGCCATATCTGGTGGCTCCTCGTGAGACCACCTCTGAATGTTGCAAATACAAATGTTACAGGTTAGTGTGGGGTGATTTGCTGTTGCAACAAAGTGAAAGCTTAACGTGGAATGTGGTTAGGGATTGGACAGAAGGGGTCTTCTCAGCCTTGGAGCTTTGGATAGTTCGAAGGCCATGTGCAACTACTCAAGGTAGTGGAAACGACCCCAAAGGTGCTGCATGTTGCTAACAAGTTACCATCTCCGATGTCCTAAGCCATGAGACAGAACATTTGGCTATGCATCTGTATTAATTTTGTATCCTCCTGCCTTCAGTTCGATGGGAACAGCCACCTCAGTCTGGCTCGAATGAATATGCTCTGTCTTGTAGTTTCAGGTCACGTGTATAGAGACCATGACATGGATTTCTCCTGCTTGCAATTATGAGGATATTTGGCTTGTATTTCCTGCAGGTGTCCTATCTCCTCTGCTGACTTGAAACTGTCCCATTACTGTCCTTGGCAAGGCTGTGCACGGTGGCCGCGCTGGAAGCCTGATCTGCATGCTTCAGCAGGAACAGCCCGTTAGCTTTCTCTGTGCTCTCGAGTCCTTTCTGCTTCTCACATTCACTCCAATGTACCTGTGGCTTCCATCTTTATTTGCATGGCTCCCTATGTTAGTTGCGTTTAAGCTCCAGCAAGCAGTTGATCCGTATTCTTATGCATCTTGCCGTTTCCGCGTGGGCAAAAGGTAAACGTTTGTCAGTCCTCTATGAGAGTCATAATCATATTCTTCCTGTCTACCAGCAATAAATCTAAATGTCCAAGTAACTTCGTGCAGGGATGTCCACGTGCTTCCTACGTAGTGTGTATGTCATTGTATCGGTCGTGTTCTTCGAAGTTACTGTCAGTCGACTTGTTCTATTGATTGCAGCTGTACCTCTTCAACACTCATTTCGGATATGGTCTGAATGATTGAGTGAGTAGCGCTTCTCACACCTATGATACATCGATGATGGGGAGGAAGGGCCCAGGAACGATGCACACCTCTCGTTTCTTTGTCAGCGAGCTGAGAGTGGGATGGGTGCAAAGAGGGCCATGTTTAGGTCTTCCTCTTCAATCCCCTTTCTGGTCGGTAAAGCAACCACACTTCCTTGACAACCTTCTATATTCATGTGCAACCTTGGAATCCATACTCCGCCCAGATGTCCATATTTCACTTGCTCGTCTAAGCTCCAGCTCATATAGCAGCAGTCTTCATTAGGTTTACACCACCCCCATCTTCCCCAATAGTTGCGCGGATCAGAGGAAAGTGCAACCTTGTGCCTGGCGGGAACAGAGGGCATTGCTTCAGGTGTGATTGCAATACGTCAAGAGTCTGTTTCTCCGTCCGTTTTCGTCTTTACGTCCAATAATATTTTCATTCCCATTGTCTTTTCGGTAGTCTTCTTACATCATGCTATTATGATAACACAAAAGGCAAATATTACTACCCCTATGTTTATCAGCAACTTCAGTCCACTAACCATCAAAGATGGTATCCAGCAAAAGATGTATATCAGCCAATAATGTTCTACTATTGGGGTTTTCACTGCCTCCATTTTAACGTGTAGGTCCAATAATTGCATAAATGCCTCTGCCATTGTCCCATTCTCTCCATCGTTGGAAGGCACGTTCGTACAGCAAGAATGTCCGATCTTGGTGCAAACGCCTTCTTCCATAGCTGTGCGGAGATCCAGAACGTGTACTGGCAGCTCTCAACTCCTTTGATAGCATTGAACCCCTGAACGGTCGAGTATATGGTCTGCAAAAATTCTCATCTGGTGATCTGGAGCCATTTGGCGTTCACATTGGCCTGAACTCCTGGAACGACTGACGTAAAGAACATCTTGGCCCTGCTGAATAGCCTGTGTTCTGGTGGTAATGAGTCTTCCATCCTTGTCGACACAGTTTCCTCTCTTTAATCTCGTCAGCGCCACAGATCTCTTCTTCATTTGGTGTGTTCATATTGGGGAATCTATCTACTTGTAGGTCTTTTGGAGGCTGGTGTATTCAATTGCACCAGAGAGCATATTCCTCGCCAGGTTGGCGGTAGCTGCATATATGCCTTGGAACCGCAGGCCCAGTAGTGATGCATTAGCACTGTGGTACAGACGTTCATGCCTGGTATCTTTGATATTTGTTTACATCCTCTTTTCTAAAATCCTCACTGGACGGTCATTCTGGAAGCACAAGTAAGCATTCTCGAGTGGTATGATTGGCATGAGACCTGCTTCATTTTCCACCCAGGTGAGCAGTTTTGGACTTGCTGCCCATTCCTTGAAGCAATCGTAATTTTCTTTCTGCACCACTTCTACTGGAAGCGTCAAGAGTGCATGTGCTTTGCACCGACCATCCCCTCCTTCTCCTGGGAATACTTGTCCATATACTAGCAGCAGAGGTCTCTCTCAGCATCCTAGCATCCCTCCCATCTCCCTTTGTCCTGTCTTTGGGCATTGTAACTCTGTCTCTCTATTCTAGCTTCTCCTTTGTTTGGGTCGTCAGGCAAGTATTTTATTGTCCTGTCAGTGCTACAACAGTCATATCATTTCTTGAGTCTTGATGTAGCTATCTTCATACAGGAACGTCCTCTGTGATATCCATTTTAGTGTGGCCCATCTTCCTTGAAATCAGCCTCTTGTTGTGCAGAGCGATAGGTGCATGAGGTATTGTGCTCTGCCTATTGGCATTTCTGTAGCTGTGAATGTTCTGTAAGTACTCACAGCATAGGGGATGAGAGAGCACATATAGCAACACTCCTTTGTTGTCTCTCTCCCCACCTTGGTCATGTGTTGGTACCACACGTTGTTAGACAAGTGGACCGAATCAGCTACGTATGCGTTTATGTGTTCAAAATCTATATTGCTGCTTTACCCAAGTCTTTTTACTTCTCGGGTTGCGCTGGTTACTTGTCCAGATATGGCTTTGTTAATAGCAGGAATAAGGGTTGTGTTAGCATGTACTACAGCGTGTGCATGAGGCAATACAACCTTTTGTAATGTAAAGAGGTAGAGGCAGCAGAATGCACAACATATCAACTCAACAGATCTCGTCACAACTTCCTTTCCTGTGAAGCTACGCGCCCCGTGTATTGTCCATAGACTCTAGAAACCGCTTGCAAAAGTCTGAGGTTCATTGTTATTACTTGTTGGATCAATCGGGCTCTTCTGCTGTAGTAATGAGCCAGTGTAGCAAGAAACAGTCGCTCCCAAACAGATCGTACTTGGGTACTACCAAGCAATGCAATAACAGGTGTGTTGCCTCGTGATATTAGGTGGGTATTGGAGAGACCCTCTACACCGCATACTCGCCTGTTCCCCTTCCTGCTTCCCGATCCCTCCCGCCCCGCCCCCCTTGCTCTGATTGGAGCTTTGGCCCGTGTCTTGCAGGTCTACTGACCCACGGCAGCGCTTTCTCGCCTCTTTTGCCATTGTGAGGGCAAGTGAGTGTTGTGCCCGACTTGTGTTTCTTTGCCCTTTTGTGATAGGGAACCGGAGCCGCAGGGTCCTTTTCTTTCTTCTTACTTTTTTTTTTTTTTTTTTAAAACAGGGACTGCAGGGGTTTCCCCACAACCCCCGCTCACTATACTTTATAGTATAGTGAGCGGGGTGTTGCGGGGGACACCCCAGCAACCCCCACAGTCTTTTTTGTTGTTAATATTTACCTACAATGCTACCACCAAAGGTTCAAACTTTTGGTGTTTGAACCTTTCGTGGTAGCATTTTTAGAATTTTTTTTACATGCAACCTTTTGGATACGGTCAAATTGTACAATACTGTTTCCTAGGTCATAACAGACCTCTCCAGGGCAGCCCTCTGCCCGTGCAGCCCCTGAGGCAAAAAGCGGTTCCAACAGAGGCGGCTTCTGATCGTGTCGCAAGGTGTCAGCAGGGGAAGCCAACCATCAACCAGCAGCAACCAGTAACGCAAGTGCGACTAAGGTGGCTACCACCTACAAACTATCCGCTCTCATCACGTTAGCTCCACCCCCCCTTATTGAATAATTTCAGACTCATCTATGTTAAAATTGTATATTTCTTCCTGTCTAAAACGCTTAAAAATTGTTCCTGTTAGCCTATCACCCATCCAGATAGTGCGCCCAAGAGCTTAGCAGAGTTACTACTGTCTTATATTCTGCCAGTCTAAAACGCTTAGAAATTCTGTCTGTTAGCTTATCTCGCATCTAGATAGTGTGCCCAAGGGATTACTGTGTTGTATTCTACCTGTCTCACACACTTAGAATTGTTGCACCTTAGTTACTACTGGTGTCATATTCTGCCAGCCTAAAACACCTAGAAATAGTACCTGTTAGCTAGTTAATAGTGCTAGTCCCTAGCTTCCCAACACCCGATGGAGTCACCGGCTCGCAAGAATATCCCTCTTGCACCCGTCCCAATCCCTAGAATCCCCTGCCCCCTCCCCATTCAAGCCCCACGGCACCTGGCCCATGCTCTAGCACCCGCCTTCTCAATCACCCCCACTCTTCCCCCTGATCACAACCCTAGAAACCTTCCCGCCCACTTCACTGCAGCCTAACGCCGCTCGCCCACTCTCCTACTACCACCCTGAATCCAACACTAAAATCAGAGGTGCACTCTGGCGCGCCAATAACCTCCCTCCGCGGAAACCTATCCCCCTACCCCCTCCCTAACTCATCTCCCTCTAACCTCCCTCTGACCGCAATCTAGAACTCCCTATTAACCCACACAATGACACCTCACCCCCTATCTAACTCCCAAGACAAAGGACAACTCTTATGCTCCCCCCTTTCACCCTCCAATGAACATCCCTCCCTCCCACTCCCCATACCATCTCCTATCACAGAACTGCCCACCTTCCACCCCCCACCTTAAACCTGTTTCAACCACCAACAACTCCCCGTTCATATCCCCCCCCTCACCAAAAGCAGCATGTCTCGCTCTTGCAAGAACAGGAGCTTCTTCTCCATCACCCACCAACCCCCCCCCTACTATCTCTCACACCCCTATCGCACCTAAACCCCTGAAAATTAGAAACCCAGTCTGGTCCCCTACTCAACTCTACTCCGCACCACCTCTACCTGGCCTCCCATTCTCTCCCTCTCCTACCCCATCACACCCCCCCTGCCCTCGCCCTGCTTCCACCCCCTTTCTCGACTTCTCACCCTACACACCGGCCCCCCGAACCCTTCGAGACTCACTCAATTTCCTAACCCCCTAAACCCCTTCACACCGACTGACCATCTGTCCACCCACCCACACCCCTAACATACCCTCCTCCGCCCGCCTACTCTTCCCAGTCTCCACTGATGTAACCCATTCTCCCGCCACTCAGAATCTGCTGGCACCCTACCCCCTCATTACCCTGCCTCTCCCTGTCAACGACCCAGAATCTCCCACCCCCTCTCCTCCCCTTCGATCCCCCAAGACCCTCCTGCTCACACCACGATGACTTCCTCCAAGATCACACCCCATACCGAAACCGAAGTCAACTGCATCCTTTTTAATGCCTGCTCTGTAGCGAAAAGCAGAGACCGCATCTTCGACCTCCTCTCCTCTGACAAACCAGACCTAGTCGTTATCATTGAAACCTGGTTCGCCAACGACTTTGCCCCGTTGCACATGAAGCATTCCCTCCTGGCTACTCGCTCATCCCGCACAACAGACCTTCGGGAGGAGGTGGTGTGGAAGTCCTCTTCAAATCTCATTTCTCCGTCTCACTTGTTGAATCGCGGACATGCATTCCATCATGTGAATCCCTTCTAGTAAAACTCTAGCTACCTCCGACATTCTCCCACAGCTTCCTACTCATCTACATACCCCCTGGCTACGACTGACATTTCTCAAACAATCTCTGTGATTCTGTAGCCACCATTCAAGCAAAACACCCCTCTCTGACTCTTCTAGGAGATTTCAAGATCTCTTTGGACATTCCCACCAACCCCATGACCCATCCACTGGTCGACAGTCTTGATGCGCTCATTTACCCACCCCCATAAACCACTCAACTGGTCCGAACACTTGTCATGGCTCCTCACCTCTGCCCCGTCCACCCCCACCCTGCGGCCTCCACCCAAGATATCAAATGCTAGAACAAAGTAAATCTCCTTCCTGACCCTGCCGAAGCCCTACTTCTTATCCCCTACAACGTTCCCCCAGACAGATTCTTAACCATCGACTCTTGGCTGAATGAATCACTAATTCCTCTCACCCCATTGAGCCACGCGCCCTCACGCAATGGGCCATTCCCCAAATGGTTCACACCCGAACTGAGGAATGGCAAAAAACAACAAATCTCTAATGCAAATGGCGAGCATCAAAAACCAATCTCAGCAGATCCACCTCGCCCTTGCACCATCGTAACTACAAAGCTGAAATATGGAAATCAAAAACGCCTATTACAACAAATTCTCAACTGTAGAAACCGCAGCAAAGAACTCCATAGAATCATATCTGAATTTGTCAAACCCACTTGCACCTCTACCCAATCTGCCCCATCGCAATCGCTCTGCGACTCCCTCTCCCTACACTTCAACACTGCGCTTGACAGGATGACCTCCCTTAACAAACTGTCCCTCCTATCCCCTCCACCCCCAGCAACCAACCAATCCAACAACTCCCCCCACCCCTTCCACCCCAATCCCCATCCTCCCCCCACCTTCGACTCCTTCAGACACATCTCTAGTGGCAAGTTTCTAGACCTATCTGCCAGCGGACAGTCTGGCTCCCCCCTTGACTCCTGCCCTGCCTCAGTCCTAAAAGAAATATTCTCGTCTACATGCACAGGAGAACATGTACGAACCATAATGAATGAGTCCCTCAGCTCTGGCCTCTTTCCCGATGCCTTCAAAATTGTGCATGTCAAGCCTCCACTTAAAAAACCATCCTTCAACTCCCTTGACCCCAAAAACTACAGACCCATCGCGAACACCAGATTCCTTGCAAAACTCATCTAACGAACAGCATACTCCCAGCTAAATTCCTTTGTTGAATCCAACAACCTCCTCAACCCAGCACAATTAGGCTTCAGACCACGACATGGTAGTGAAAGCACTCTGATCTCGATCTATGATGATCGTAAGGTCACTGCAGTCTCTGAAGGATGCGCTGCACTAATTCTCCTCAACCTCTCTGCAGTCTTTGACACGATTAATCATTCAATCCTCCTTGACCGTCTCCACTCCCTTGGAATCTGTGGCACCACTCTCAAGTGGATTGCGTCCTTCCTCAGCAACAGGAAACGTAACCCTCCTCTCCACCTTTTCCTCAGCTGTTCGCTCAGTTAATACTGGAGTAACGCAAAGCACATGTCTATTTGCCCTCCTATTCAACCTCTATATGTCCAATCCTCCTGGAATCATCTTCCTGCACAACATCTCGTGCTACAACTACGCTGTCGATACCCAAATCATCCTTAAAATCAACAATTCGGACCAGAACCTCCAGCCCGACCTCGAAGCTTGTCTCCTAGATATTGACCGATGGATGACAAACCACCTCCTCTTAAACCCCACTAATACCGAAGTCATGGTGTGCGGCAACACTGCACTTCTACCTCGTCCGTGGGGCAAATCACCCCCCCGCCTCCTATACCATAAAAAACCTGGGCTGCACTATGGACTCTGGCCCAACGCTCTCCCATCAGATCAACAGTGTCTCTAAATGCTGCCAATACAACCTCCAACTTCTCAGATGCATCTTTCCCTACCTCTCCTTCCCAAACAGATTTGGAGCTGTTATGTCTCTTGTAATGTCGAGACTGGACTACGCCAACTCCCTATACGTAGGAGTCCCGGCTTACCACCTTAATAAACTCCAAAGAGCGCAAAACGCTGCCGCTAAACTCCTCCTCGCCATGGGTCAGAGAGACCACACCTCTCCAGCTCTCCAAACCCTCCACTGGCCTCCAGTCGGACGAATGGCCACTTTCAAGACCCTGCAAATAACAAGGGAGTCCTGGGAGACTCTTTGCCAGACAAGAGCCTTACCCAGAGTCTTTAGCTCACTATCTTTCACAGAGGAGAAATATCATAAACATAGTAGTCTTGATGGGGCAGTCCAGCACCGAAATGCTAGGCAATTCTCCTCTGAACAAGAGTACCAACAGCACTTTCAAGACCCTGTGCCTCACTCACTGTGCAGTGCAGAAGACCGGCCAATTATACCCGCAAGAAAATCTAAAACCTTACCAAGCACTGCCCTCCTTTTAGTGATCCCAACCACTAACACAATCAGGATCGGAGGATCTGCTTTCTCAGCCTTGGCCCCAACTCTGTGGAACTTGCTTCCCCCACAAATTCGACACACCCAAGACTATAAGACTTTCCGCAAAGCTCTAAAAACGTGTCTCTTTCCATAACACGAACCTCAACCTTAAGAAGCGACAGAATTTTTAACATCCAATTAGTAAATACACAATGGGACTCCCCTCCATGTCATCAATAAAGACGCCCATTCATTAGACTATATACTACCGTATCCTTGAAATGCAGAATGATCTCCTTGGGTCATAACTCCACCCAATACCCATGAGGGCGCTGTTGTCTGGCAGCCCGTTTGGTCTGTGGTGTCGCTGTGAACTCACCCCTGGATTTCCCGCGTTATCACTGTGTACCCCCGCCCCTGTGCCATTGTTACATGCCCCATCCCCTCTGGTCCATTGTGTAACACTGCGTACCGTCAAACCCCTTTGGTCCTAGTGTTTTGCTGTGGCCCCACCCCTTAGCCTACATGTTGTCACTGCGTACCCCCTCCCACTGCATTCGATGATATCGCTGTGTACCCCTCTGTCCCCTCGTGTTATCGCTGTCTGCCCAGCTCGCCTAGCCCCTGTGATGTCTCCATGTACCCCTGCCCACTGGCTACTTGTGTATTCCTCGTCACCCCTCTGCCCCCCCCCCCCCCCCGTGCCATCGATGTATGCTCAAACCTCTCAGGTTCCCCCGTGATGTCGCTATGTGTCCTGACCCTATGATTCTTCGTGCTGTCATAGTGTTCACCCCTGGTCCCATGTGCTATTGCTGTTGGACAACACGTCTAATCCCTGTGATGTTGCTACGTGCCCCTTCCTTCCCGTTCCCGTGATATTGCTATATATCCCTCCCCTCCAGTCCCCGGGATGTCGCTGTGTACTCCTGTGCCTGTGTGTCGCGGTGTACCCTGCCCTCTTGTTCCCCGTGATGTTGCTATGTATTGCTCTGGGCACCCATCTGGTCGCTGTAAACCGAGCCCCTCTAGTCACTATGCATCCTGCCCTCTAGTCCCTGTGATGTCCCGGCACACCCTACCCTCTAGCTCCCATGTTGTCGCTGCGTTCGCCTGCCCCTCTGGTCCACCGCTCCGTACCCTCTGGCCCCCGTTGCTGTATGCCCAGCCCGCTAGTCCCTATGATGTCCCTATATGCCCACCTCTCCAGCCCCTGTGCTGTTGATACATACCCCCCTCCCCTTGGGTCCCGTGATGTCGCCGTCAACCCCAGCCCACATCTCCCCCCGCCCGACATCACTGTGTACCCACAACCCCCTTAGGTCGGCACGTTTGTCCATACCCACCCCCTTCACCCCCCCAGAGATGCCGCTATATACCAGCCCCATTGGTCCCCATGTACCATTCCCATGCAGGCACTCCGGTCCGTGTACAGTAGCCAGCCTTCACATTCATGCTGTACATGGCCTGCAGGAATGTCCTTGCGTCCTCCCTCGTTCCTCCCTTGTCACCTAGCGCTTTCGATACACTCTGCACTTAGGCGCTTTGTCGATGAACTATCATATCACTACTCTTACCCTCTACTCTACACCATCACACAATTAGAGTACAGCTATACCCCCTCGATAAAATTCAGCCTAGCTGCTCACATACGAACACTACCCCATAAACACCTCATCACTAATAAAACGCAGCTATATCCCATGACAAACCGACCTAGCTGCACACTGTTAGGCAGAATCCTGTGCAGTGCCCTTAGGGACCACTACACACAATTAAGACTACAAGTGGTTGTACAATTTCACCTTTGGTACAAGCCTGTACTACACAGAAAACATAGTAGCAATGGCTGAGCAGCCAGACTTATCTCAAGAGCAAATGAGCAGTAGTAGAGATTACACAAAATACTACAATTACTGTGACTCAAGCAAACACTCACTAGAGGTTTCTGGTTAAAAAAATATAAGTACATTTATTTTTAAACCATCTGTTCATGAAACACTTCACTTCTATTAAAATAAAACCACACTTCCAATACACTACACACAACCAATTCCCCTTGTGTGGATAAATTCAAGGCAATAACATTAGGATTTGACAGACCGGTGTTGTGAAACAAAGATGTTACCTGGAGTACATACGCGATCAGTTTTTGACAGTAATGACAGTTCGGTCTTACTAAAGATAAGCGTATCCGCGGGAAGAAATGTAACCGAAGTCAAACACACTTTGCACATGAATTTACACAAGAAAATTGGGGATAGAAATCATAGGCAATACTTTTGTTAAAGCAGATAGAAACCGAGGGCACTTTCTAACCAGTAGAAAGAAGTCAATAGGCCTGCGCCAGTGTCAAATGTAACAGGGGTCCTGTTGCCGAGGATAACATGGTTAGTACAGGTCACAATTCGAGGTTGCCAGGAGTACTTTGATATTTTCACAACGGGAGGCAAAAGTTATAAGAGGGAAGGAAGAAAAGGACAAGCCTTTGGTGAGGGAGAAGGGTTCACCCCAGTTCCTCGAAGTCGGACACAGTACCTTATTTGTTGAAGAAAGCTGGTGCCACAGCAGTTGTTCTTGGTAGTTCCTGCAGACTCACGGTTCCTGGAGCTTCAGTCGTGGGGACAAGAAGGACGACGTCTGGAGCGATCTGCACTACCCAGGGATGAGGCCAGCAGCAGCGAAGCAACAGTGAATAAAAGGTGCGCTCCTTTAAAACAGGAGAGGCTCTTCAGATGGCTATCCGGACCACTACAGCTGTGGGCAGCGATTTCGACCAAGAAGAGGATCCTCTGGTTGTGGAAGGTGAGCTGGTTGATCCCACCAGGCTCAAGGGAAGAAGACTCCGGACTGGATCTTCTCTTGTCGTTGAAGGGTAGATAGCTCAGGACTGCAGCAGGGCTTCACCGGGAGTTGCAGCAGCCGCCTTCTTCCCCGCTTCTCTTCGGTTCTTTGCAGTTCCAGTGGCGGCTGACTTCCAGCCCAAGAGTCCTGCCTTTTATGCCAAAATCCCCCATTCACACAGCCTGGCTGTCAATCACTCAGCAGGGGGGTTGTCCGGCCCGGACAACCACCTCAGCCAATCAACACAAAGTGCGACTTGGGTCTCCACTCAGTCTCCTGGATAAAGAAGTGGTTGCTTAAGCAGTTCAAAGTGTTCTACTGGTGCATTATATTCATCATCCTCCTCCGAACCCCCCACTCCCTGGCCATGAAGCTGTAGTGACTACCTTACTCCTAGTCCATAGTCTCCTTTCCTCCTTACTTGTGGGACATTCCGTCCTTTGGGACGGGAACGGAGAACTTTTGTTAAAAAGTATAAAAAATGAAACATTAGTGTCCTTCTCTTTTTACGCGGGGTACCGCACGCGGCTGTAACCCCACCCTCCTAAGCTCCGCCCGACGCATCGCCCTTCAGTCCTTTTCCATCGTCAGGTCTGCGACCATTTAAGCAATAATAGAGGATACTTACTAGAGGGGATGGCGGGCGGGCGGGCGTATGGAGGAAAGGCGACTATGGACTAGGAGTAAGGTAGTCACTACAGTGAGTAACTTTGTTATACTCCTACGTCCCGTCCCCTTTCCTCCATACTTGTGGGAGATTCCAAAGCACTCCTCACAGGTAATACGGGTGGATGGAACCCCCTTATTGAAAAAGGTTTTTAAGAACAGCCTGACCAAATTGAGCATCGGCCCTGGAGCTCAGGTCCAAGCAGTAATGCTTAGAAAAAGCCCACGTAGCTGCCTTGGCAGTGGCCCAGAGGATGGCCCACGTACCACCCTCTTTGCCCCCTTGACAGAACCGGTATCACCACGACCCTGAGGGAGGGAATACTGAGGAATCACCCTTATAGACAAGACCTTCAAAGCAGGTGTCTCAGTTTTGTCGGTACAGAACTTAGCCTCAAAAAGAGGAACCTCGGGTTTCGTCTCGGTATGTGTAGTTCCCTCGTGAGGGGCCTCAAGCCGTGGCTTGGTACAGAAAGCTCCAGAAACGGAGACCTTGGAGCGAACTCCGCTGTCCAACGTCACAGATGAACTGGGCTGAAGTTTAGCACCTGACAGGTGAATCTCGGAACGTGGTCCGGTCTTGGCAGGTCCGACGTTGGAACCCTAGGAGAAAACTCTGGTATGCCTATTTTGGAAGGCAACTTTTGGAAGGCAACAGCAGCCGCTTTGCCACGCACAAGATGGGCATGTATGCCTTTTGGAGGTTGAAGGCCTGAATGGTATCCGCTTCTGAAATACAGGAGGCAATCCACCGGGAGATAGTTGCCTTTGAAGCAGTTTTCCGTTTCGGGTCTCTGACCGTAACAGAGTTGAGAGGAGACCCTGAGTTCAGTTATTCTGTGCAGATAGAACTTCAGAACTCGTCTGACATCCAAATTGTGCGATACTCTCGGCGTCTGAGGCCAGGTTCGGAAAAAAAGACAGGTAATGAGATTGATTCAAATGAAAATCAGTCACTACTTTAGGGAGGAAAGAAGGATGAGTGCAGGGCACAACCTTATGCTTATGGAAGGTAAGGAACGGATGTTCCACGGACAAAGCTTGAAGCTCGCTTACTCGCCTTGCTTAAGTCACTGCAATCAAGAATGCGATCATCCATGAAAAGTACTTTAGATCCGCCGTAACCCTGGGCTCAAATGGTTTATGGCATAAGGCGTTCAGGACCACATTTAAATCCCACTTTGGATGAGGATTGCGAACAGGTGGAAAAAGATGTAATAAACCTGCGAAATGCCTTTTAATGACTGGATTCGTCAAAGAAAAGGAACAGTCAGACAAGTAGGCGGCAACAGCCGACAAGTAAGTCCTACAAGACAAGACATGAATGCCCGAAGCTGCCAGATGAGAAATGAACGAAAGGACAGTGTCAATCGTAGCATGTCTGGGACCCAGTTGCTTAGCTAAACACCAGTGACAAAAACTGCACTAAGGATTTGAATTAAGGCACCATGCCACCAAGCTGAATGATTGTGGGGAGGGGTGCCACATCTGCTGATCGCACTGGTGAAGCAGGTTGGGAATCAACGGCAGTCTGATCGGAGGACAAATCGACAGATGCTCAAGTTCTGAAAACCAGAATCTAGCTGGCTGCCAAGAACCTATGAAGAGGAGAGTGCAATTCGATGCATTCCTGAGCTTGCAGAGTGACCGATGAATCAGAGGAAGAGGCAGGAAGGCATATGCCTTCATGTTGTGCCACGGGACCGCAGGAGCATCACCTAGAAATAAGGCTCCGGGACCATTCCTGGATGCATAGAGAGGACGCTTCCTGTTTGTAGCAGTCGCTAAAAGGTCCACTTCTTGAGTGCCCCATTGGCGAAAGATGGTGGAGAGGACCTCCATGTTCAGTTCCCACTTGTAGCTGGCCGCTGTCTGTCGGCTGAGTGAGTCCGCAGTCACATTGAATTGCCCTGTAATGTGTACTGCCATTAGCCAAATGCTGTGCTGGATGGCCCATTCCCAAACCTGAATGGCAAGGTCCACAAGAGGTGGTGACTTGGTGGTAGCACCCTTCTTGTTGATATAAAACATTGACACAGAGTTGTCTGTGCGGATGCGGCCCACCCGGTTTGTTATGGATGGTTTGAAAGCTTTCAGCGCCAGAAAAACAGCCAGGAGTTCCAAATAATTTATAGGAAACTGCCTGTCTGCGGCGTCCATAGATGATCCGTCATCATGCAGGATGGAACTAGGATCATCTTGGAATCCGAAGCCTGACACCAAGCGCTCCGAAGAGCCAGCTGCATATGTCTCATCTTGAGATGTGCAAGAGGAAGAGCACCCTGGAGTTGATCGTGTTCCAACAGAAACACAGGAAGAACCGGTCTTGGGAGACCGTCATGTAAGATTTCTGCCAGTTCACGGCCAGCCCAAGATTGAACAGGAGCTGGAGGAGAGACTGAAGATTGCTCAAAACAGTCAGTGGACAAGGGCTGCGTAGGAGTACGGGTATACATGAACACCCTGTATCCAAAGGAAAGCTGCAATGACCGACATCTTCGTAAAGACATGCAGCGCCGAGCTGAGACCAAAAGGGAGCACACAGAACTGGAAGTGCTCTCCTACCTGGGAGAACCGCAGATATTTCCGATGTGGCCTCAATATCAGGATGTGCATATACGTGTCCTGAAGGTCCACAACACTGAGCCAGTCGTCCTTCCGAAGAGAGGACTTAATTTGGCAAGGTGTGATCATCTTGAATTTCTCTTGGGGAAGAGAAAGATTGAACTGGGAAAGGTTGTGGATAGTGCGCAGGCCATCCTAGTTGGGTTTGGGCACCATGAACAGATGAGTAGAAGCCCTCACCTTGCTCCCCGAGGGGAACAGGTTCCACCGCCCGGAGGTCTAGAAGCTTCTGAACGTTGTTTCTGAGGGAGGGTGTCCAGATCTGTTGGAAGGGAGGGTTGAAAGGTTGGGTAGGGGTTAGGGGCAAGCGAAAGCCCGCTCGAGCGATTGTGAAAACCCACCGGTCTTCGGTGATGGTCTGCCACGCCTCCAGATGAGACGAGATTCGGCATCCCAGCGGAGTCTTGTGCGGCCGACAAAAAAATTCATTTCGAAGACTTTTCGGCAGGGAGACTACCTGCCCCTGGAGAGGAGGCTGATGGGCGAGAGAAAAACCAACCACTTTGTTGATTGACGGGTGCCGCCCACCGGAGGTTCAGTTCTGCGCGCCCGGCAGTCCTAGAACCCCCTGAAGCCAGAGAAGGATCGAGACTGAGACCCTGAGCTCTGTGTACAAGGGGCCTTAGCTGGGACCTTTGCCAGGACCGACAAAGATCTGGCGGTTTGGGTGCTCGCCTTGGTCTTTGTAAGTTCGTCCTGCGTAAAAGAATGGAACAACTCCTTGCCATCAAACGGAAGGTCCAGAACTTTATCTTACACTTCCTTCGAGAACTTTGTCGCATGGAGCCACGCCTGGAGGGAGGTGTCAATTCCCACCATCAGGCCTCGAGCTGCGGTATCCACATGGTGTGCTGCAGCTTTCAGGAGATCTTGTGCCAACACCCTGGCGTCCGACAAACCAGCTTTGAAGTCATCTAGCCTATCCACAGGAATACACTTCTGGAACTCAGCCAACTCCTTCCACAGCTTCATATTAGCTGCTGCCAGGATAAGCTCATTATTTACTTGGCGAAGCTGTAGTGCCGAGTTGGAAAAGACCTTCTTGCCCAAGGAGTCCAGAATCTTGTCTTCCTTGGAGAGAATCTGAGCCGCAGAGGTCGCAGAGGCCAGCTTGGATTGAAGCGTGGCCGCAGCTACCACCGTCGAGGAAGGGAGCGGACAAGACGCCAAGGCTATCTCCTCAGAAGTGTGAAGACGAACGGGTGTCAATACTCTTAATATATAGCCCGGTATGGGGGTTATACCAGACCTTACGGGCCTCAGCCAAAACATCCTTCTGGAGAAACAGGCCGGTACGCTCTTGTGGTGACAAGGTGAACGCTCCCGAAAGCATCCCTTCCTGCGGAGCGGGGACCTCAGGTACTGGACAGCCCTCATATTCAGAGCACGGTCACGGAATGCTCTGACAGAGCGGGGCTGTTCATCGCTATCCTGATCTGCTTGATCATCCAGCGAATCGGGAGCAGGCGGCTGGGCTGCCACAGGTCTTAAAGTGCTATCCCGTTCTACTGGTGTCTTCTCAATGGGAGACAGCGGGGCTAGGGGAGGAAGCGCTGGAGGCGGACCAATAGGAAGAGGTGGTACCACCACAGGAGCCGCTGGAACCACTGGGGTGGAAGGTGGAGGTTCAGGGTAGTATTCCTTGAAACAACCCTTAAAATACTCCTTCATAGGGTCAGAGTACATGAGCCTCTGAAATGTCCCAAAGAATGCATCCTCTGATGAAGGCTTAGGCACTGGGGTAGGTAGAGGCCACTCATATAGGGTATACCCCCACGAACGCAATGAGGATGGTTGCCAGGAAGGCCCACCACCAATCGGGTCAACATAGACCAGTGGAGCAGAAGTAGGTGGAAGCGAGACAGTATGAGGCAGCGGCATCCGAGCACGCCAGTCATAAGGGCTGAACGGATTTTTACCTTCCACTTGAGGCGAAAATAAGGCTGCTCAGCCCCAAAATTAAGATTCCCAGCACCCGCCGTCGAGAACGTAGGTGTAAGGGAAGAATCAAAAATGGCCGCCGTGGACTATGAGGGTTGGGCCACCATTTTGTCGATGCCTGAAGAGAACTGCGTCACATGTGCAGATAAGGCAACCACCTCCTCAGGCTAGTCAGGGGACTTAAGTAACTAAGTAACACCTTAGACTTGACACAAGGATTCTCGGCAGAGCCGGTACTGGGAGGGGTACAGGGGGGGGTCTCAGATGTTAACTGGTCATCTTAGAGGTGGTCCCAAAATTAGCCTCCAGTTAGTCTATGACCACCCTCTTTGCCCCCTCGACAGAACCAGTATCGCCACAACCCTGAGAGCGGGAATACTGAGGAATCACCCTTATACACAAGACCTTCAAAGCAGGTGTCTCAGTTTTGTCGATACAGAACTTCGCCTCAAAAAGAGGAACCTCGGGTTTCGTCTCGGTATGTGTAGTTCCCTCGTGAGGGGCCTCAAGCCGTGGCTTGGTACAGAAAGCTCCAGAAACAGAGACCTTGGAGCGAACTCAGCGGTCCAACGTCACAGATGAACTGGGCTGAAGTTTAGCATCTGACAGGTGAATCTCGGAACGTGGTCCGGTCTTGGCAGGTCTGACGTTGGAACCCTTGGAGAAAACTCTGGTATGCCTATTAGGCTTGCGAGGCACCTCAGGGGAAACCCTGGTGGTAGAGCTGCTCAAGCCCCTCCCAGACCAAGACGACCCCGGGAAGGAGTCCCCCGGCCGGGGCGCCCTATAAAGTAAGGCACTTACCGGGCGTCTCTTTTCGTCGATGAAAAGCTGAAGATGAGGTGGAGGAACACGCTGAAAGATATCCTCCCACCGAAGAAGACTGCGCTGGAGTGCCCGGATGGAAAGGGAATCGCAGTTGAAGCATGAATCCCAGCGGTCGTCCAGCCCGAGACACTCCAAGCAGAGAGAAGGAACAAGTTACTTACCTGTAACTGTTGTTCTCCAGCATGGGTCTGGCATGGATTCACATGCTCATGAATATTCCCCGTCGTCAGGCTGGGAATCCTCGGTAAAGAAAAAAACAGTATCAGTTTCGTTTCTGATCTGTCTTTCGTAGTAATAACCAATCACTGGTCTCTGCGTCATACTGACCACAGCCAATGACTGCCCTCTACCTAAGCACCGCCTCTGGCAGCCATCTTCAGATTTGGAAGCACGTGAAGTGGCAGTATGACCAAGTGAAGAGCCGCAGAGGGGTAGGCGGGAGGGTTCGCATGTGAATCCATGCCAGACCCATGCTGGAGAACAACAGTTACAGGTAAGTAACTTGTTCCTTCTCCAGCATGGGGTCTGGCATGGATTCACATGCTCATGAATAAAGAATACATAGCAGTACACACATGCACAACCACGGGAGGTGGCAAAGGCTCAACATTAAGCATCACATCAACTCAACATTAAGCATCTTACCTCCTCACCAGGCTCACCTCAGGCGAACAGGTTGCGCAGCACTGCTTGGCCGACCCTGGACTCCTCCCTGGAATCCCGGTCGACGCAGTAGAATTTCGTGAAGGTGTGCGTCGACCTCCACGTAGCAGCCCTGCATATGTCCAGCAGGGGCACACCAGATAGGAACGCCGTGGTAGCTGCGATCGCTCTGGTGGAATGGGCTCTCGGACGGCCAGGCAGCGGTCGGTTTGCCAACCGGTGACAGCACATGATACAGCCGGAGAGCCATCTGGAGATGGAAGCCTTCGAGAGAGCCTTCCCCTGATTGACAGGTCCAAAGTTCACAAAGAGTTGTGACGTCTTCCGAAAACCCTTCGTGCGGTCCACGTAGAACTTCAGCGCTCTAGCTACATCCAGCGAGTGCAAAGTCCTCTCAGCCGGCGACGAAGGCGATGGGAAGAACACAGGTAACACCAAGGGTTCGTTGAGATGGAAGTCCGACGGTACCTTGGGCATGAAGGAGGGGTGCGTCCTGAGCACTACCCTCGTGTCGTGGAAAGTCAAGTACGGGGCCTTGCAGGAAAGGGCCTGGATCTCTCCCACTCGTCGTGCGGAGGTGATGGCCACAAGAAAAGCTGTTTTCCACGATAGAAACTTCAACGGGGCCGAGCGCAGAGGCTCGAACGGAGGTCCCATGAGCTTGGTCAGCACCACGTTGAGCTCCCACGCCGGGGCCGGAGCCTTCACCGGCGGGAACGATCTGAACAGTCCCTTCATGAACTCTTTCACCAGACGATGAGACCACAAGGACGTCCGGCCCGTGGTTCTGGTGTATCGGGAGATCGCAGCAAGATGAATCTTGATGGACGCATGTGCCAGACCAGCTTTGGCCAGCGTCAGCAGGTACGGCAGTACTTGGGGAGCCGTAATCCGTAGAGGGTTAATCTTCTGTGCGTGGCACCAGACAGAGAACCTCTTCCATTTGTGTCCGTAGCATTTAAGAGTCGAGGACGCCCTGGCCTTTGCAAGAACCTCTCTGCAATCGGCCGGTATGTCGTATCCTCCAAACTCTAGTGCTGCAGGAGCCAGGCCTGCAAGTTCAGCGACTTCGGGTCGTGGTGGAGGATGGCGCCTCCTTCCCTGGAGAGTAGATCCGCGTCCGCCGGCAGCTTGATCGGCGGGGACGCTGACAAGTCCAGAAGGTCCGGGAACCATATCTGCCTCGGCCACGCAGGTGCGACGAGAATCATCCTGCACCGTGACCTCTTGAGCTGGTTGACGAGCCGGATTAGCAGAGGCAAGGGAGGGAACGCGTAGAGGAACAGGCCCTCCCAGGGGAACGAGAAAGCATCGCCCATGCTCCTCGTCTGGGGAAACCTGCTGGCGAACCTCCGGCACTTGGTGTTCGTCGCCGTCGCGAACAGGTCGATCTGGGGTGTGCCCCACCGTCGGAAGAGGCGATCCACCAGATCCTGCCGTAGTTCCCACTCGTGGCACGAGCGCAGCTCCCTGCTGAGTGAGTCGGCGATGGTGTTTTTTATCCCTGCCAGATGAAACGGCACCAGAAAAATCCCTTGGGCGACGGCCCAATGCCACAGGTCCTGCGCCTCCTTGGACAGCGCTGGGGACCTGGTTCCGCCCTGTTTCCTGATGTAAAACATGGTGGTGGTGTTGTCGGTGAAGATCCTCACCACCTTGCCCTTGAGGGACGGAAGGAAGGACCTGAGGGCCCAAAACACTGCACGGAGCTCCAGGACGTTGATATGTAGGGACTTCTCCGTCGGGAGCCAGAGTCCCCTTGCGTGCAGATTTTCGGTGTGCGCTCCCCACCCTTCCAGGGAGGCATCCGTGGTCACAGTCTCCTGGTGGGCTGGGGTCTGGAAGTCCATGCCCGCCGTCAGATGCGCGCGGGTGCCCCACCACCGTATCGCTCGTCGGAAACTCTCGTCGAGCTTGATCCTTTCCTCGAAGCTGCCCGTCGTCTGGATCCAGCGCGCATCCAGGAATTCTTGCAACGGGCGCATCCGGAGCCTGCACATGGGAATGAGGTAGATGCAGGAAGACATCATCCCGAGGAGGGACTTGATGGACCTCACATTGGCCGCGTCGGCCACCAACATCCGTTGCACCTTGCCCAAGATGGTCCTGGTCCTCTCCTCCGACGGGGAGGCCAGAAGGGACACTGTGTCGAGCCTCGCTCCCAGAAACAGTGCGACTTGCGCGGGCACCAGGTGGGATTTGGCGTAGTTCACGGAGAATCCCAGGTCCGTGAGGAGTTGGACGGTCCTTGCCGTGTGGACCACGGCGAGCTCCCTCGTCTTGGCGCGGATGAGCCAGTCGTCCAGGTAGGGGTAGACGTGGATCCCCTCGCGGCGCAGCTGCGCCGCCACCGGTGCAAGGCACTTGGTGAATACCCTGGGTGCCGACCGTAGTCCGAAGGGAAGGGCTTTGAACTGGTAATGACGCCCTTGGACCACGAATCTGAGGAATTTGCGGTGCCCCTTTAGGATGGGAATGTGGAAGTAGGCATCCTCCAAATCCAATGACGATAGGAAGTCTCCTTCCTCCAGCTGACCCAGGACGTGCTGGAGGGTGACCATCCGGAACTTCTGCGCCTTGATGAACTTGTTCAGACGTCGCAGGTCCAGGATGGGGCGCCATCCTCCCGTCTTCTTCTTCACGAGGAAGTATCTCGAGTAGACTCCGGAGCCCCGAAGCCTCTTTGGGACGAGTTCGATGGCGCCCTTTCTGAGCATCGCCTTTACCTCCAGGAGAAGTTGAGGGACGTGAAGTTCTTTCCTGGCCACGGGGGGGACGCGCGGGCACCTTCTTTGAAACTCGAGCGCGTGGCCCCGGGCCAGGGCGTCCAGCACCCAACGGTCGGTGGAGATGGACTCCCACACGCTGACGAAGCCCGCCAGCCGGCCTCCCACCGGGGTGCTTCGGTGGGGGCCCGACCCCAAGGCCGGTTCAATCCTGCTTGGACGCGGCCTTGCCGCCTTGACCTCCTTGGCGACGACGGCGGGGTCCGCTAGACTTGCCTCGTCCTCTGTAGGCCTCTTGCGACGACGAGCGGGCCGCTTGACGGTAGGAAGCGAAACCGCCGCCGGAACCTTTGGAGGCGCCCTTGCCTCCGCCGCTCCGAAAGGGCGTCCGTCGTTGCAGGACTCCAAGGGCCCGGGCCGTCTCAGTATCCGCCTTGATGGCCTGAAGGGAATCGTCCACTGTCTTCCCAAACAGGTTGTTCCCGTCGAAGGGCATGTCCAGGACTCTGGTCTGGACGTCCTGCCGGAAGTCCGTAGCTTTGAGCCATCCACGACGTCGAAGGCAAACACCGTTGCCCAGCTGGCGGAATCCAGTGTCGGCGATGTCCGTCGCCACGGTGATGGCGTGGTCCGAGGCCACCTCACCTTCCTGCAGGATCTCAAGGGCCTCCGCCCTCTTGTCGTCCGGCAGAAAATCCAGCAGGGGAGCCATCTTGTACCAGAGCTCCCTGTCGTAGCGGGCCACGATAGCCAAGGCGTTGGCCGCTTTAATCGTCGTCGCTGCCGACGAGATGACTCTACGCCCCATAGTATCCAATTTCTTTCCCTCGCCGTCCGGCGGGGAAGTCGATGTGGAGGCCGCACCCCCCCCCCGCTTTCTTCCTGGCTGCCGCGGAGACGACGGAGTCCGGGGTAGGCTGCGCCCGGAGGCATAGGGGGGCCGTGTCCGGGACCCGGTACTTTTTCTCTTACCGGTCTCTTCTAGCTGGCGTCGTGGAAGGGTTCTTGAGGAGGGAAAGGCCCTCATCCCAAATGTCGTCCAACAGAGGCACTGCGAGGACCGTCTTCCTCTTGGCCTCGCGCCGCTGATAAAGGAAGCCTTCCTTTTTCTTCTCCTCAGGGCAGAGTTGGAAAAGCTCGGAAGCCCTGGAGATCATGGAGTGGAAAGATCCGATCTCGTCGGGCGGAGAGGCCCTGGTGGGAGGCGACGACGGAAAATCCTCGTCGTATGCCTCGTCGTCCGTACCCGTCGCTGCCGTGTCAGTCCCCGTATCATCCCCTCGGGTGGACGGGGAGGAGGGCTGGAAGGGGCGCGACGGTTGAAAAGGAGGTGGTGGATGGATCCTTCTTTTCTTGGTAGGGGGAACACCAGAAGGTCCCGGTTCTGGATCCCCCGACGGGAGAGGTTCCTCCGTCGGTAACGGTAGCCTCGTCCTTATCTCGGAGCATAAGGACTGTATGGCCAACAAAATGGCCGCCGAGTTGTCTTGCGGCGCTGGCAGAGGGGAATCCGACGGGCGAGCAGGGGCCCCGTCGGTATCCTCGACGATGTCGTCGTCGTCACCTGCGTCGGGGTCCATTCCGACGGGCTGGCCTTCTTCCACGCCTAGGCCGTGGCTTAAGACCTCGATCAGTTCCTCTTCTGAGGTTGAGGCCGACTCTACGACGACGCCCTGCCCCCCCTTCTTCTTCCCCACGGAGGGTTTCACGGGGGTCCTATCGATGGGCACAAAGGAAGACTCCCTCCGAGGAGGCAGGGAGATTCTGGGCCCTGAGGTCGCCACCACTGGTGCAGCCACCACAGGCTGAGCCAGGGCCGCCGCGACCGTTTCGATAGAGGGCTTGGTCGGATGGATCAAGGCCTTCACCACCTTAGGTGCGCTCACCGCCTTATCCTTGAGGGAGGGGGCACTGCCACGCTCCTCCTCTGCCTTAGAGCTCGACCGGGGCCTCTCCAGGAGCTTCGCCGGGTGCTCGGCCTTCCTCTTACCCGACCCAGAGCGTTGGCTCGTGGTTGATGGTGCCGGGGAGGGTGCGCCCTGCCTGGCGCCCGCAGAGCCCGACCGTTCGGCGCTCCCGGTGCCAGCGGACTCGCGGTGCTTGGCCTTATGTTGGGCCCCCGTCGCCGGGGCGCCCTCAAAGGTCTTAGAAGACCGCTCGGATTTCTTCTTCTTCTTCTCGCCAGACGGGCTCTTACCCTCCAGCCAGTTGGCGAGACGTTGATGGCGGTCCTTCATGGTCCGTTCCGACATGTTGCCGCAAAACGCACAGTCCTTCTCCACGTGCGTCTTGTCCTCATGAAGGCAGTAAAGGCAGAAAGAGTGTTCGTCCTCCTTGAAGACGTTCTGCAGCTGGCATCCAGGGCAGACCCTGAACAGCTTTCCGGGCGTCGAGCTTCCCTTCTCCTGGGCCATCTCCGAGACAGGGCCTGAGAAGCTTCTGGAGTCCTCCGAAGTGTAGCTCGACGAAATCTTCACCCTTGAGGGGCACAGATGAATCCGACACGGGTCCCCGTTGATCGGATGTAGGATCGGTGGAGCTTGAGGCTCTTTTGACCGAAAGAATCGAAGTTTTTTGTAAAAAGCGCGAAAAAATAGCACTAACGCTCGAGAGCAATAGCACGAGGATCCCAACACATGAACGTGCGGTAAAAATCTGAAGATGGCTGCCAGAGGCGGTGCTTAGGTAGAGGGCAGTCATTGGCTGTGGTCAGTATGACGCAGAGACCAGTGATTGGTTATTACTACGAAAGACAGATCAGAAACGAAACTGATACTGGTTTTTTCTTTACCGAGGATTCCCAGCCTGACGACGGGGAATATTCATGAGCATGTGAATCCATGCCAGACCCCATGCTGGAGAATGGGGATCCACCCTAGCAAAGCGAAGATCGCATGAAGAACAGGACACACATCCCAGATGCTACGGCATAGAATGAGGACTAAGCGACCGCAGAACCGGAGCAGGAGAGAAGGACAACGGGAACAAGAAAAACTTCCCGGAGATGCAAGTGCGTCCAGTTCCGACCGCATTGAAAAAAGGACTGAAGGGCAATGCGCGGGGCAGAGCTCAGGAGGGCGGGGTTACGGCCACGTGCGGTGCCCCACGTAAAAAGAGAATGACAAAAAGGTTTCATTTTTTTATGCTTTTTTTTTTACAAAAGTGCTCCGGTCCCGTCCCGAAGGACGCAATGTCCCACAAGTATGGAGGAAAGGGGACGGGACGTAGGAATAAAAAGAAGCACTAGCCATCATTGAAGCGAGAAATTCACAGATTTCATCACCAAGGACAGTGGATGTACTTTGGGCATCTGTCAACTATCTAGTGGGGGGAGCAAACAGAAGGTGCATGCGTCATCCTGTCACCACCTCATGAGGGGTTAAATGGTGGTCAGATCCAGGTTGATTACACAATGCGAACAAAGCCAAGGGCAGGCAATGTAGCTATCCCTTGCTCTTATTTTGCCAATCTTTTCTTTGAGAAAACCAATGAGGCGTTCACAAATCCCATTTGCTTGCTTGCGGGTTGTAAGTGCAGGAAAACGTATGCTTAATCCCCAGGAGGGCTGTGATGTGCCCAAAAACTTTGTTTACTAAGTGAGGCCCACTGTCTGAACGCAAGACCTTGCATGCACTGAGGGGTGTGAGCATGGACCAGCTTCAATCCAGCGAGATAAAGGGCATATCACTACGATCATATATCTATATCCCTGACACACTTGAATCATGTCCACGTAATCGATGTTGATATGGAAGGGCCCATAAGGGCGTGGTATTGCTCCTTGCACTACACACAACGTGTGACTGTTACATTTTATTTTACATACTATGCAAGTGTCCATAAAAGTGGCGATATATTCCGCCATGTTGGGACAGAAGCAATCCTCCCCAATATGTGCTGCAAGAACATCCTTGCTAAGGTGGGTAGGACAGTGCAACTGCATTTTATGTTAGTTATGTTATTTAATTTGTAAATATACAAGGGCAATATATATCCCGGGAGGATAGCTCAGCAGCAATGTGCTCACTCGCCTTGGAAGCAAGACGACACGAAGCAACACAGGTTCGATCCCCGGGTCTGCACTTAGAAACCTCTGGGTATTTAAGCGTGTTATAAATACGCAACTAAGACAAAAAAGGATTATGCAACTAAAAAAAAAAACAATTCCTGTAACAGCGCCTCGATGCCCGTGGGCTGTGTGAGCGCTTTAAAAATGCAAACAGAATACAAAATAAAAAAAATATGTAAGAATGCTGCAGGAATCACCAGCTTTCCGATTCCACAATGCATATGTAGGAGATATTTACCACCATTTCATTATCCATACCTTTGTCCTCGGCTGGTGCTCGTCCCTAGAATTCTACTATTTGGGTAACGGGTAATGTACTGCAGCCCTCTCGCAATATCATGCTAAGTGCGCGTATGCATGCATTAGGTGGGGTGTCAAACCCATTTATTTCTGTAAAATATGTTACTTGCTTTGCTTCTGTGGCTTCAATGCCATGGGGGATCGCATCCTTCCCTGTGTGTGTGCTTGCACTTCACGACCGCTATGGCTGATGGGAGATGTAGTGAGTCTAGCCAATGTGAGCGCGTACTGCACCAGTGTGCCGTCAGCACGTTGATAGCCCCTCCTCTTCCAACGTGACCGTCCTGCATGTACTGTTGATGTCACGTAGGCGGAGCCGGTGTACACAATGATCTCCTCGTCCTCATGCACTTCTAACACCCTAATAAAAGCTACTAATTCTGCCACTTGCGCAGAAAAATGCAACAGCAATCTTGTGCTTGCCACCAGTTCAATTGTCCTGCTCGGTTTCAGCTTTACTACTGCTGTCCCAGTATGCCTCTCCCCTGTCCTCTGGTCTATGGTTGAGCACCAGTCAATGAAGAGTACCTCCCATCCTTCGAGGGCATTCTCTCTAGCTCTGGGATTGTCGTCAGTGTTCGTGTATGTGATACAGTTGTGTACACTGTCTCCCTCCTCTACTGGCGCGACTATGGATGTCGCCGGGTTTATGACTCTGAACCTCACTACTTTTATCGCTGGACTCGAGAAGATTACCTTGTATCCAGACGCGCTCTGTGTGGTCAATGTGGTGTTGGGCTTTTCAAGGATAGCAAAAAGGGCATGCTCCACGTAGAACACAGTACTACAGCCCATTGTGAGATTTGCCGATTTCTCTACTGCGAATGCAGCAGCAGCCAATGCTTGTTCACAAGGATAATGTCCTCCGATTACTGGGTCTAAACTCCCACTATATTAAGCTATTGGTTTGTGCCCCAAGGTTGTTTTTTGTGTGAGCACCGCTGTCATCACTACTCAATTGGAGTGTGAAAACAAGTACAATTGTTCACTGTAATCTGGAATCCCCAAAACTGGGGCTGTGCATGTTGCCCCTTTTAGTTCCTCAAATGCTTCTGCCATCTCCTGTGTCCATGTCAGTTTACCATCCTCCCGCTGGGCCTCCCGAAGCCCGCTTAAAAGGTGTATGTGCTGTAATTGAACAACCTGGCCCTGCAATATTTATAGAGACCCAAAAATGGATGCATTTGCCTAAAGGCCCGTGGTTTTAGCGTTCTAAAGATCGCCTCTGCTCTTTCTGTCAGGCACAGTACCTTATTTGTATGAAGAGCTGGTGTCACGACAGTTGTTGCTGGTAGTTCCTGCAGACTCTCAGTTCCTGAAGCTTCAGTCGTGGGACAAGGAGGACGTCTGAAGCGATCTGCACTACCCAGGGCTGAAGCCAGCAGCAGCAAAAGCAACAGTGAATAAAAGGTGCGCTCCTTTAAAACAGGAGAGGCTCTACAGATGGCTATCCGGACCACTACAGCTGTGTGCAGCGATTTCGACCAAGAAGAGGATCCTCTGCCTGTGGAAGGTGAGCTGGTTGATCCCACCAGGCTCAAGGGAAGATGACTCCGGACTGGATCTTCTTTTGTCATTCAAGGGTAGATCGCTCAGGACTGCAGCAGGGCTTCACCGGGACTCGGGAGTTGCAGCAGCTGTCTTCTTCTCTGCTTCTCTTCGGTTCCTTGCAGTTCCAGTGGCGAATCACACTTCCAGCTCAAGAGGCCTGCCTTTTATGCCAAAATCCCCCATTCACACAGCCTGGCTGTCAATCACTCAGCAGGGGGGGGTAGTCTGGCCTGGACAACCACTTCAGCCAATCAAGACAAAGTGCGACTTAGGTCTCCAAGGATACCCTGTGCAGGGCGTGACTACACCCCTCCCTCACATTCAGCCCACCTAGACACCCAGACGCCAAAGGAGGGCTTCTGGACAGAAGCCCCCCAAAGGTCAGCGAACAAAGGAGGCAAACCTGGTTTTTACCGCACAAAGTAAAACACAAGAAGGACTTTAACAAAAAGAAATGGCGATAAAACCCAAACGGAGCCAAAATAAAAAGTATCTGGTCAAGCGGGTTTAAGTTTGAGGCTAATATAATAGCCTAAAACAGTACCACGTTTATATAGCATAATTGCGGTAGAAAAGTTAGGGTAGATACCACTGCCACCAGCCAAGTCTTAGTGTTAAGAGAGCAAAATAAAGCTCAGAGAGGCACAGACAAAAAGGGATAGGAACTAAACCTTTCTAATAATCCATGTAAGATGGGGTGCACTGGGTCTGTAGTTTTAAATGACAACATAAAGTAAATGGCAACTTTACCTGTTTCTGGGGGACAGTAGTCAGCCCCCGAAAAATGGAGTCAAAGGGAAGTCTCAAAGACAACCCTGTGTCACGGCACGGAAGGTGCTGTGTAACACACAAAAGTGGGGCTCATGGAGTGGTGTAGCTCCAGAGCCCAAGATCACACAAGCAGTAGAAATACACATGACAAAACAAATGTAAGAGTGGGAAAAGGGGCTCACACTCTTACCAGGTGGCAAAAAAAAACCTGAAATCCAGCCAAGCTGCTGAGGGACTCACTAGGTGAGGGAAATTGGCCACAAAGAGAATTCTCCCCAACAGCCTCCATCCCCACTAATTTCTTTAGTTGCTTCTGTACTTGCTGTGGTAGCCTTTGGCTTAATATGTGATCAAATAAACCCACCGTTTTATCTCACGGTTCCGGCGTCTCAAGATGCCAACCCTCTTGTATCTCCAAAATGTATTGAAGTGGGTCTTCGTCTTCATGCATTTTGCATGCCATAATGGTGCTCATGTCAAATGTGTCTGGGTACTGTACTCCCAGAGCCTGCCATACGGCTGCTCTGCAGTTATTAAACGGAGCACCATGTTCGGTGCCGTCACTCCGGGGTACCCTGCCCGTTTCCAAACATCGTCCACTACCACCCCAAGAATGGCTGAGAGTAAGCTCTTCATTTCGCCCACTGCCAATGTCATGCCATCTGTCAGTCTTCCAAACTCATATCCATTTCCCCGCTCCTGTGGTCAGCGAGGATAACTTACACCTCAAATCATCTTTGTCCATTTGTTGCCACGGTATATATTGTGGTCACCCGCCACCTTTTTCTAGCAACAGCAACTGTTAATTTCTATTCTTCTGTTATGCTTCCCTACGTTTTTTGTGGTAGTAAATGCTCTCGTCATACTTGTTCTTTTACATCCCAATAGGGCTTGCAGCCTCCGTGCATATGGAGTAAATTTGTCTATGCTATGCGACTGACCTTTGGGATGCTTAAGACGTCCTTCAGGTTCTAACTTGCCCTTCTCAATGTCATCCTATCCTCCACAGTGTCTCCCACTCAGGGTTTACTTCCCTAGAGAGGAGGCGTGGTCTTCTCCCTTCGTCACTTCCCATGCTGTCCTCGCCCTCTTCATCTTCATAATTAAATCTCAGCAACATACGTTTCCCCATTATTCTGTTCATTGGATCGCTCTCCCTCTCAATGGGGACCCCGTTATACTTCTGCTTGCCTCAGGGGCAGGGTCGCTATCCCTCCTGCCCCTGTACAGTATCCCTATCCTTCTCTGTATCCCCTCTTCCTCATTGTCATTGTCATTTAAACGTTTTGGTCCCGTCATGATGTCCTCTACCTCCTTGAGGCGTGCGTCTCTACTTCTCTCTCTTTCCCATTCCTGTTTTTGGTCTCTTCGTCTCCAAGTCCATGCCCCTTAATGAGCCTTTCCATTTCCAATGTCCTCTTTTCTCTTGAAACGGCCTCTGCCTTTCTCGTGGCCTTTTCCTCGCTCTTTCTTCCCTCTCCCTTTCTTCTGCTTTGTCTCCCTTCTCAACCGCTCCTGTTCTTCTCTTCACTCCCTCTGGTATCTCTGCCCATTCTTGTCCTCTTCCCACTTGTTTGTCCACGCTTCCTGCACAGTGCTGCTATGCTCTACTGTATTCCTTCCGTCCAATTTGAGCAGTATCTGTCATCCTACCCACTCGTTTGACGGGTTTGTCACTTAGCTATCACCACTATGTCCCAATGTCCCTTTGTTCCCAGTCAGCTTCCTTTGCAGGTCGCGGCCCTCCTAGCGTAAATCAATTATAGCCTCTATTCTTTTGTTTGCTTGCCTGACGCCACTGTGTCCTCGCTGCTGTACGCAGGTGGTGCATAAACTGGATTGGTATAGCCTACCACTGCTTTCAACTCCTTCAAGGGGTAAAATCCCTGGCTTTCTGTTGTAGGGTCTGCGGTTTGAGGGGGACCCGTGGGCGCATACCCTCACCCCCACATCACACTGGCTCAGCTTCAACTCCTCCTTGGGTGGGTCCCCTTCAAACTTTTTCCATAGCTCCAATATAGCTAATAGGTTACTCAATGCTGAGTTCCCACACCAGGGCAGGCACCTTCACCGGCGGGAACGATCAAAACAGTCCTTTGAGGAACTCCTTGACTTGACGGTGAAGACCGTCCCAGAGACCTGGTGTAGTGGGAGATAGCTGCCAGGTGCACTTTATTGGGGCATGTGCCAGCCCCGCCTCTGCCAAAAACAAGAAGTACGGAAGGATCTGCAGGGCCGGGATCCTCACATGGTGCATTTTCTGCATCTGGCCCCATGTTACGAACTGTTTCCACTTGTGCCCGTAGCACTTGAGTCGACAACACTCTGGCCCTGGCAAGGACCTCCCTGCAGTCAGCCGGTAGCTCGTACCCACCGAACTCTAAGGCTGCAGAAACCAGGCTTTCAGGTTCAGTGATCCCGGGACGTGATGTAGGATTGCGCCGCCTCCTCTTGCGAGCAGATCTGCAACCACTGCCAGCTTGACTGGTGGCGGCGTAGACAGGCTGAGAAGGTCCAGGTACCAAATCTGCCACGGCCACGCCGGGATGACGAGGCTCATCTTGCATCGCACCGTTTGAGTTGATTGATGACTCGCAGTAGCAGAGGCAATGGAGGGAACGCATACAGGAACAGGCCTTCCCACTGGAAGGAGAACATGTCCCCAATGTTCTACGGCTGATGGAACCTTCTGGCGAATCTCTGGCCTTTGGAGATGGTCGCCGTCACAAACAGATTTATCTGGGTTCTGCCCCACTTGAGGAAGGAAGCTGTCCACTTGATCCTGTCGAAGCTCCCACTCGTGGCAAGAGCTCAGCTCTCTGCTGAGTGAGTCAACGATGGTGTTCTCGACTCCCGCCAGGTGAAAAGGAGGAACATCCACTCGGCAACGGCCCAGTGCCACAAATCCTGCATCTGTCCGTCTGTCTCTGAACATTGTGGTGGTATTGTCCGTGGAGACCCTTGCCACCTTGCCCTTGAGAGACGAGAGGAAACATGTGAGGGCCCAAAACACAGCTCGCAGTTCAAGGACATTGATGTGGTGATCCCTCTCCTCCGGAAGCCACAGGCCTCTGGAGTCGAGACGTCTGGTATGGGCTCCCCAACCCTCCAGGGAAGCGTCCGCGTGGTGACAGTCACCTAATAGGGAGGGCTCTGGAAATCTGTGCCCTGGTGATGTTGCACCACCTTATCGCTTGACGGAACTCCGTGTTGAGAACAATCGTGTCTGCAAAGCTTCCGGACACCTGGATCCAATGAGAGTCCAGGAATTCTTGAAGGGGTGACATCTGCAACCTGCAGAGTCTGATCAGGTAAATACACGACATTGCACCGAGTAGCGACTTGGTGGTCTGTCTTTGCCCACAATGGCCGCTAATCTCCACTCCGGTGGGGGGGGAGGGTAGTGAGGGGGTCAGTCTGGGGGGCTGCCAGGCAGGAGACCGTGTTGAGCCTGGACCCAAGGAACAGCGCATTCTGCAATGGTATCAAGCAGGACTTTGGATAGTTCACAGAGAATCCAAGACTAGTCAGCAGCCGGACAGTCATTTCCATGTGTTCGATGGTGACATCCCTTGACTTGGGACAGATGAGCCATTCGTCGAGGTACAGGTACCCATGCATCCCCTTTATACGCAGATGGGCCCTGGGCGCAGACTTCAGTCCGAAGGGCAGGGCCTTGAATTGGTAGTGCTTTCCCTGTATGGCGAAGTGCAAGAACTTCTGATGCTTCTCGTGAATGGGGATGTAGAAGTATGCGTCCTCCAGATTAGTCTCCCTCCTCCAGTTGGCCGAGCAAGTGCTGCAACGCGACCATTCAGAATTTTAGGAACTTGAGGTACTTGTTGAGACGCTGCAGGTTAAAAATGGGCCTCCAGCCTCTGGTCGTCTTTTTTTTACTAAGAAGTATCTAAAGTACACTCTGGAGCCACAGAGTCGCTTTGGAACTAGCTCTATCGCCCCTTTTCTTAACATGGCACATACTTCCTGCAGTAGCTGAGGGATGTGCTGCTCCTGCCGGGCCACCAATGGTATCCACTGACACTTCTGCTGGAATTCTAGAGTGTGTCAGGGGGCGAGAGCGTCCAGCACCCTTGGGTCGGTCAGTGGAGGTCTTTTCCCACTCGCTGACTAAGCCCAACAGCCGGCTTCTCACTGGGGTGCATGGGTGGGAGCCCCGACGGCCTGGCTGGTTCAATCCTGATTCGGAGCCTTCGTGCCGCCTTGGGAGCGATGACGGCTGCCACCTCCGAATGGCTTGGAACGACCCCTGTAGGTCTCCTGAGTTGTGGAACGGGAGGGCTGGCGGTAAGAGGATGACCCCCCACCGAAACCCTTCAACAAGCTGCCGGATTTCCCTCCTGAGGCACGAAAGGTAGGACGATGTTGCTGAACCGTGCCCAGGGAACGAGCAGTCTGTGTCGACCTTGATGGCTTGCAACGACTTGGCAACTACCTTCCCAAAAAGATTGTCCCCGTTGAAAGGCATGTCTAGGTCCCTTGTCTGAACTTCCTGACAAAAGTTGGTGACTTTCAACCAGCCACGACGATGAAGGCAGACACTGTTCCCCATCTGTCAGAAGCCTGTGTCTGGGATGCCCAGGGCCACGGTGATGGCATGGGTCCGATGCCACCTCGCCCTCTTGGAGGATCTCCAGTGCCTCGACCAGTTTGTCGTCAGGGAGAAATCGCAAGCGCATTCGCTGCCTTGACCGTTGCCACTGCGGAGTAGATCACTTTTCTACCAACGGCGTCCAACGTCTTCCCCTCGCTGTCCAGAAGAACAGAGGGTGAGGGATTTGAAGAATTTTTCCTCACAGCCGCCGAGTCCGGCGAGGGCTGTGACCGCAGGCTCTTGGGCGCAGACTCCGGCACCCAGTACTTCTTCTCCAGCCTGTCTCTTTTCGCCGGGGTTCCTCATCAGCGACAGGCCCTCATCCCAAAGATCGCCCTTCAGGGGAACCGCCAGAATAGTCTTCCTATTGGCCTCTGGATGTTGATAAAGGAAACCTTCCTTCTTGGTCTCTTCTGGCGTCAGCTGGAAAAGCGCAGACACGCGGGCGCCCATGGCGTGGAAAAATCTCACTTCGTCCGCGGGGGAGAAGCCATCAGCGGCGGGGAAACGCTGCCGTCATGCGTCAGTTGTCGCCACCTCGTATCTCTATTGGGGGGTGGCATGTGCGTTGGTTGATTGTTATGCTCACCTGGTATCCACGGGGATGCCACCCAGCCCTGGTTGGATGATTTGCACTCTGGAACCCTCTTCCGGTCCCTTGGTAATGCCGCTGGTAAAAGATGGGTCTTAATATTGTAAAAGGTGGATTCTCCGTCCTGCTCCTCGTGGCAGGGGCGCGTAGATGTGGGAGCGAGCAGCGACCAAGTTACTTCACTGGTGAAAGCCCCCCTGTGGGAATCCAGGCCTGCTGCGACTCTGTAGGTTTGCTGCTTTACAGTCTTTATATGCAGTTCTTATGTTCCGTTTAGTTCGAATAATAATGTCTTGCTTCTTTCCTTTTAGGTATGGAAAGGTATTTTGGTGTTGTCATGCAGTTTGAAGATGAGCATGGGCCGGTAGGCGAAAGCGCGGTGTGCGCGATGCTGTCCGTTAAGTAAATTGCGATGCGCGGCGCTGTTTCGCTTATTATATTGCTAACCTGTGTCTTTCCTCTCCTTGCAGGTTGCGATGTTCCGCGTCGAGCGCCGTAATGTTCCAGCAATGATACTGACCAGGAGATGACTACCCAGGTAAGAATTGTGTGGCCTTTTTCATTCGGGAGGAAACGTGAGTAAACGCCAATGCGGTCTTTCTTTCTCCTCTTTCCAGGTTATGGTATTCCAGGATGCATGCGGTGCCGGATGATGGAGTTTGTACTTTCAGGTGAGTGGAACTGAAGTCAGCGATGGATTGAAGAACGGATACCGTTCCAGGTAAGTTTGGTAGTGTTCTTTCTCTCTCTGCAGGTCCTTGGTTTCAGGTAAGCTGGCATCAAAGAACTGGACACGGTGAGCGTTACGCTGCTGCCCACAGCAGAACAACGCAAAGCATGTTCTGCTGTTTGGGTGTGGTTTAAATAGTCTGAGGTAAAGTAGTCCAGGTAAAGTAGTCCCAGGCCTGCCACACCCAAAAGACTAGACCGCATAGCTCAGTTCCTTGTAACTGAGCTATGTGTGTGCCTCCATGTTGGCTGAACCCCCACGTCCCCCTCCCCCAGTTAAATAGTCCTAAGTAAATAGTCCCATTCTAATGTTGGTCTTCATGATGGTTATGAGCCTGGCGCCAAAGGCCCCAGGACTGACTCCAAGAGTGTCTTGGATGAGGTTTTAAGGCCTTTGACCTGGCCCTAACAGGAAGGCTGACTTGCCAGTGAGGGCCAGGGGCAAGGGTCATGACATTGATGAGGCGGCGTAGCGTGCTGCTTCCTCTTTGCCGGCGTCAGCCCCGGAGCCAGGGGTGCCGCTGGCATCCTCTTCTGGATCGCTGACACCAGAGTGCGGAGAGTTGAAAGGATGTCCAGCGATATGTCCCTGTGAGGTGTCGGGGGCGGGGGGTAGGCTTGCTGGGCCAGCGCCCAAGTCTTTATCAGCATTCTCGCCGTCCCTCACTTCCTCCGGGACCGTGTGACCGGACAACCGGTCCTCTTCATCCGAAGAGGAACTACCTGTGCTCTGGAGCACAGTAGAGGCCTTCATCGCCCACCCCTTTCTTGCGTCCTGAGGGGTTGGCCTCGGGCTCAGAGCTGGCATCCTCTTCTCTGGTGCTTTCGCCACCGGTTTGGCCGAAGCCTCCTGCCTGGGAGGGAGGGCCACTTTTGTCACGGTCTGGGTCTCCTGGAGCAGGTCAGCCCCTTTTGCATTCGAGAGGGCAGCAGCCACCAGCTCGATCGTCGAGGAAGACTACTTCTGGACCACCTGGGCCTTCAAGGGCAGGTCGGACACCTTACTCTGCGCCTTGGTCTTATCTGGCTGTTCCCGCAGCTTCCCTGGGTTAGCCGATTTCCTCTTCAAGGAGGAGCAGGAGCGATGAGTTGAGATGGATGCAGACGGTGAAGATGAGCACGCCTGCTCGTTGTGGGACCTGCTTGAGCGGTGACCCCGACGGAAACGGACTTGCAGTGCTTGGCCCTGTCTTGGGTTCCCACGGATGGAGCGCCCTCAAAGGACTTAGAAGCCCGCTCCTCGTAACAGGCTGTTAGGCAGAATCCTGTGCAGTGCTCTTAGGGACCACTACACACAATTAAGACTACAAGTGATAATATAAATTCACCTTTGGTACAAGCCTGTACTACACTGTTAAAGTGGTAGCAGTAGCGGAGCAGCCAGACTTATCTCAAGAGCAAATGAGCAGTAGTAGAAATTACACACAGGACCACAGTTACTATGACTCAAGCAAACACTGACTCATGGTTTTTGGTTGAAAAGTAAAAGTACATTTATTTCGAAACCATCTGTTGGTAAAACACTTCACTTCTATGAAACTAGAATCACACAAAAAATACACTACACACAACCAATTCTCCTTTTACAGGACAACTCAAGGTAAGTACCTTATGATTAGACGGACCGGTGCTGTGAAACAAAAGACGTTACCGGGAATACATATGCGATCACTTTTTGACAGTAATGACAGTTCGGTCTTACTAAAGATACGCGTATCCGCGGAAAGAAATGTTACCGGGGTAAAACCACACTTAGCACCTGAGTTAATGTTAGGACAGTTTTTCTGAAGTGCTACCCACCATCAAAACCATTCAACTGAGGCAGTACAAGACTCCACTCCTAGTATAAGACTGTACCACCTGAGTACATGGCAGCGTAGGCAGAGCAGCCAGGCTTATTTTAGGAGGGAGAGAGGGCAGTACATACAGTACAAGTGAAAATGTAATACAAATGTTCCAATGAAACACTATGTATTGTAAAAAGAAAGGATTTATTTAAATACGGGTAGGCCGAGATAAATCTAGGGGTTAAGTAAGTACTAACGCATTATATGAAATCACAATATAAAACAACACTGTACTTGAAAGCACACAGGCACAAGTATAAACCTTATTTGCAACACCTAACAGTAGTTCTAGGGAAGTCAACACTTTGTTATACACATTTAGTATAGGTCAAGCCTATTCTTTGGGAGTAAAAGACCAATGGTTACTTTCAGATTATTTTTGGTAATACAAGGGCAGTAGGCCCTTCCAGTTGTACAGTGACTCTTGGAACAAATCACAGTCAACTGGACGATATACTTTTTGGTGAATAGTGAAACACTTATCCTAGGTGCAGTAGAAACATATAACTACTTTTGTCATAACACACAGTTATACCAGGTGAGTAAAACCTAAGGATGTAATATACAATTACAGATGCTTTGGAAATCAGGGAACCCCAGATTTAGGTAAGCAATAACTCTGGTAACTTGTTTTGGATGGCACACAGCTAACACAAGGTAAGTAAAACCCACATACTTTAACTTCACAATGAAGGGGAAAGTAAAACCCAATGTCACACTTTACTGAATAGTGATTCTAGGTAGGCAACAACCTAATGTAGACTTATTAAAGACAGGCTAGCAGCAAGTCAGGGGAAGCAAGACCCAGTGAGGGACACTCATACAGTTATCCTAACAGGACTAACCTGGTGATACCAACAGTTGGAGGACACTCATACAATTACCCTTCAGCAATAATCTGGTGAAACCAACACATTACTTTTGTAAAGAGGCACAACCTAATCACAGGAGAGTAAAACACCTTTACATCTACTTTCTTTTAGACTGGCAAAACAGTGGCTAAGGAAGAAACGATGTTAACCATACTTTTAAGAATAGTGCATCACACATTCAAGATCAGTAAGAACTTGTGTAACTGTTCACTCTGAGAATTACAGTTACCCACCAACTCTTTACAAGTAATTAAAACACTTGATTTCTTTTCTAGGCAGAAGTCCCAATCCCTTCAAAGTCTTTCCCTTATTCTTAGAGCAGACGTGTTTCTCAGTGGCAGAAGGGGGTCACTAGGACTAGTGACCAACAGGCAGTGTTAGAATAAGTTCTTTAGTAGCAAAAGTCAGAGTTCCTTAGGAAAACTGGGCAAACAGGTGAGCACTTTACTTCTAGGGTTAGAAGAGGGTCCAGGGGCTTCACAGAAGACACCCCAGCAGGATTCTAGCAGTGGGACTGAGTGCACTGGATGAGGGATGTCCCAATCACGGAAAACACCCCAAAGCTACACAGAAATCCCAACAGGCTTAAGGTAAGTATATACCCAAGCCAACACAGTACCTCAGCAATGAAGAAGAGATTGCAGCAGAACTACTTCAGGGCCTGCAGCCAAATACCCGGTGAGTGGATTCCTTGTCCTGGAGACTGAACACAAGACCTCAGAAGGGAATTTGCAGCAGGGATCGATGAAGGCTCTAGGCAAGATTTCTATCACGGCTGAATTCGGTTCTGCGGGTTTGGCGCCTTTTCAAGGAGCACAGAAGAAGACAGAAAATCGCGGTTGAATTCTCGTCGATTAAAAAGGTCCAGCACTCTTGTGAAGGGAATTTTCGGACTCGATTCATGTCTCTGGAGTTACACCAGGATACCACGAAGTTTCAGCGAGATTCGGAATTCGGAAGACTGTGCACCGCACAGTGGCTGGAGGTCCCAGGGTATTGCAAGAACCTAAGGTCGCAGCAACCCGTGGGACTGCTCAAAATGCAGGTCTTCTTGAGTCTAGTGGGTCTCACCAGGCTCTGGGTCGTCGTTTTCGGAGACCCCATGTCGATTGGAAGGAAGGGCTGCAGCAGGCTCCGTTTACACAACAGGCTCTCTGGTCACTGGAAATCATTCCCGCCGCTTTTCCTCCGTCATCCTCTTCGGTTTTCTGTTCCAGTGGTCGACATGACTTCAGCTTCCAGGTTTCCAGTATTTATCAGGAACTACAGCATAACCTCTGCATTCTCTCCCTGCATTTTACAAGAAAGGGGCGACTGGTTGTCCAATCAGGACAGCCAGAACCCCAGTGGGATTTGTCCCAGTTGAAGGATGGCGTAAGACAAAGGATGAGGGAGTTTTGGACTCCTCCCCCACTTCCTGTGCTTACAGACTGACTGGAGCCTGGGTGGGGTGTCCAGGGGACTCCCAGCAAAGACAAAACTCAAACAAAGGAATTTCCCACCCTGGATGTCAGGGGAAGGAACAAGAAACGACAAGAAACACTAAAATGGCAGAAAAAGACGACGGGGGCCATTTTGGTAAAATGAGCACCCTTAGGTGCCTTTTTTGCAGCTGTGATTACAGCCCGCGGTAAAGATGCACCAAATTAGTAAAAGGTATCACTGCCACCAGCCATTAAAAGGTAAGCTTGTCACTAACATAATTGTTACAGTTTTAATGTGAAAGGGGGTACATTGCATCTCCCCAGCACTCCACATAAGGTGGGGTGTGCTGGTTTCACAGAATAAAATGTAAAAGGGATCCAAAGATCCTTTCTATCCTTGGGAACTGTAGTTCACTCAAGGTTAGCACAAGAAAGTTAAATGGGGAGCCCCTAGGGCAACCCAGCAACAACAGGCACTTATTGCCAATAAGTTGTTAGACATGATAACTTTAAAAAGACACTAGGAGGAGTCTTAAAAATTACACCCATAAAAAGAGTTAAAGATTAGGTGAGTGTGGAAAAAGGTTCCCACTCACTGAGGTATTAATGAAAAATATCCCACTAGAAAAGCAAAAAGTTCTGGAGTTGAACCAGGAAGGTGAGATTTACCAGCTCAGTGGAAATCATACCTAACAGTTAACAAAAGAGAGTTGGGGGCAAAAATCATAGGCAATACTTTCATCAAGGCAGACAGAATCAGAGAACACTTGCCGACAGGAAAATAAAAGTCAATAGGCCTGTGCCAATGTCAAGTGGAACCGGGTCCCTGTTGTCGAGGATCACACAGTCAGACAGTTCAAGATTCAACATTGCCAGGAGTACTTGGATATTGTCAACAGAGGAAGCAAAAGTTATAAGAGGGAAGGAAGACAAGGGCAAGCCTCGGATGAGGAGGAAAGGGTTCACCCTAGTTCCTCGAAGCTGGACACAGTACCTTATTCGTTGAAGAAGCTGGTGCCACGGCAGTTGTTCCTGGTAGTTTCCTGCAGACTCACAGTTCCTGGAGCTTCAGTCGTGGGGACAAGAAGGACGACGTCTGGAGTGAGCTGCACTACGCAGAGATGAGGACAGCAGCACCGACTGTGAATAAATGGTGCGCTCCTTTATAACAGGAGAGGCTCTACAGATGGCTATCCGGACCACTACAGTAGTGTGAGCGATTTCGACCAAGAAGAGGATCCTCTGCCTGAGGAAGATGAGCTGGTTGATCCCACCAGGGTCAAGGGAAGAAGACTCCGGACTGGATCTTCTCTTGTCGTTGAAGGGTAGATAGCTCAGGACTGCAGCAGGGCTTCACCAGGACTTGGTAAATGCAGCAACCGTCTTCTTCTCTGCTTCTCTTAGGTTCCTTGCAGTTCCAGTGGCGACTGACTTCCAGCCCAAGAGTTCTGCCTTTTATGCGAAAATCCCCCATTCACACAGCCTGGCTGTCAATCACACAGCAGGGGGGTTGTCCGGCCCGGACAACTACCTCAGCCAATCATACCAAGGTGCGTCTTGGGTTTCCAAGGATAACCTGTGCAGGGGGTGACTACACCCCTCCTTCACATTCAGCCAACCTAGACACCCAGGCGCCAAGAGGAGGGCTTCTTGGCAGAAGCCCGCCAAAAGACGGTGAACAAAGGCGGCAAACCTGGTTTTCCGTGCAAAGTAAAACACAAGAAGGACTTTAACAAAAAGAAATGGCGAATAAAGCCGACCGGGGCCAAAAGAAAGAGTATTTGGCCAAGCGGGTTTATGCTCGAGGCTACTATAATAGCCTGTAACAATACCACGTTTATATAATATAATCGCGGTAGAAAATTTAGGGTAGATACCACTGCCAACAGCCAAGTCTAAATGTTAAAAAAGCAAAACAAAGCTCAGCGAGGCACAGACAAAAAGGGATAGGAATTAACCCTTTCCAGTACTCCATGTAAGATGGGGTGTACTGGGTCTGTAGTTTTAAAGGACTACATAAAGTATATGGCAACTTTACCTGCTTCTGGGGGACAGTAGTCAGCCCCAGAAAAATGGAGTCAGTGGGAAGTCTAAAAGACAACCCTGTGTCACTGCACTGAAGGTGCTGTGTAACACACAAAAAATGGGTCTCATGGAGTGGTGTCCTCCAGAGCCCACTATGACACAAACAGTAAACTACACATGGCAAAACACACGTAAGAATGAGAAAAAGGCTCACACTCTTACCAAGTGGAAACAAAAAACTCCAGAAATCCAGCAAAGCTGCTGGGGGACTCACTAGGTGAGGGAAATTAGCCATAGAATGAGAATTCTCCCGAACACTGCCCCCCCTGCCCCCCACCCCAGACTAAGGGACAGGAGGATTTAATCCACTCCTGGATGGATCTCATACATCTAGGTGGTTAAAAACATCCTAGAGAGACCATCAGCATTTTGGTGGTGACTTTATGCTCTGTGCTCAATGGAAAAATCAAATCCTTGCAGGCAGATTGACCATCTGAGTAGTTTGGGGGTTTTCCCCTTTCATTTGCATCAGCCATCTCAAGGGTTGGTGATCAGTCTTTATAGTGAAGGTGGATCCATACAAGTATGGTCTAAACCTCTTCAGTGCCCACACAATAACAAAGCATTTGCGTTCTATTGTTGCCCACCTTGTCTCAGGATCCTTAAACTTCCTGCTGATGAAACAAATCGAGTGTTCCCTACCTTTCTCATCCAGTTGACTAAGGACTGCAGCTATACCTACATTAGAAGCATCTGTTTGTACAATGAAGGGTTGGTGATCGTCAGGAGCTCTTAGGACTGGTGCTTGACAAAGGGCTTTCTTCAGGCCTTCAAAAGCTTGATTGCACTCATTCCACCCGATCTTTTTAGGAAATTTGGGAGAGATGACGACATTCAAGGGAGAAGCCATGGCCCCATAGTTCTCTATGAAGTTACTGTAGTACCCAGTGAGACCTAGGAAGGCTCTCACTTGGGTTTGAGTAGTAGGGGTGGCCCAGTTTTGTACAGCTTGTACTTTGCTAGGCAATGGCCGTATTTCACCTCCTCCTACCTCATGTCCAAGGTAGACCACTGTGCTCTGACCAATTTGACATTTACTTGCCTTTATGGTAAGATGGGCCTGTTCAAGAGCCTGAAACACATATCCTAGGTGATCAGTATGTTCTTTCCATGTAGGGCTGAACACTGCAATGTCATCCAAGTATGCCATGCAGAAGTCCTCCATCCCATTCAGAACTTGATCGATGATCTCTGAAATTTAGCAGGTGCATTCTTTAATCCAAAAGGCATTACCTTTAATTGGTAGAGGCCAGCTGGGGTGGAGAATGCAGTTTTCTCCTTGGCATGGTCTGTCAGGGCTATTTGCCAATAGCCTGACGTTAGGTCAAATGTGCTAAGGTACTTGGCTGCACCATGTTTGTCCACTAGCTCATCTGTCTTAGGTAAAGGATAGGCATCAGACTTAGTGACTGCATTTAGAGCTCTACAGTCTACGCAGAATCCCAACTACTTGGATCCTGCCTTTGGTACAAGCACAACTGGGCTAGTAGAGGGCTCTATAACCCAGAGATCAAGCATCTTGTTGACCTCATTCCTTATATGGGTTCTTACATTGCCTGACATTCTGTAACCCCTGCTTTTCACAGGCAACAGTCACCAGTGAGGATATTATGCTGGCCCCAAGGGGTCAGGCCTGGTGAAAGCGAGAACAGGGAGACAAACCGATTTAACAGTAATTTGCACTCATCCTGCTGGTCAGATGTGAGACTGGAAGAGAGATTAACTCCTTCCACTTGATCATCTAAAGGTAAGCCTCTGAGGAGGTCAGGCAGAGGTTCACTCTCCTCCTCCTGAGCTGAAGCTAGGAGCAATGCTCCCGTTATGCTCACCTGGTTCCCACAGGGGCGTAGATCAAACCCGGACAGCTGCGGCCTCCACCAGCGTGAAGCGTAGGGCAAAGATGACCGTCTGGATGGACCCCCTCAGTCTTGTAAGCTTGACTCGTAGAAATATTCTCCTGTAGATGGAGAAAGGTATTTAGCCCGTGGGTGTGAATGCGGAGCCCCCCTCCCTGCTCCTGTTCTCCCCACTTGCCACCTCCGATATTCCTAGTCAGTGTTCTCACCTTATATTTTTGATTGGTGAGCTCTCCATCCTGCGTGGCATTCAGGGGCGCGTAGATACCAGTTACTTCACTGGTTTTAGGTGTTGGACGATTATTGAGTCCTGAGTTTGCCAAGTTTTTAAAGAGTTCAAAATGTCCAAAGTTCACTCTTGCACTCCCCTGTTGATTTGCGGCTGCAAATTCTGTCTGGAGGTGGCTGGCAGCGTTCAGGTAAGAGTCTGTGTTACCCAAACTGTCCTGTAAAGGTGCGTGAGAATTGCTCACCGTCTTTTCCTTTTTTCCTAGATGCGGCGTATTGAAGGATAAAGCCTCCGGTGATGATCAGGTAAGTCTTGTAATATAAGTGATTGTCTTTTTAGTCTCTTTAGGCTCACCTTGCTTTTTCTTGTCTTTTCCCCAGGTGTTGAAAATCACCGAAAAAGTGACGGAGGCAGCGCCGAGTCGGAGATGCTGTGGGCTGGTGAAAATGGAGCGGCGCTGTAGCTGGGATGCGACGTGTGCCGGAAGAATGTCCCTTCAGGCTCGGAGTGATGCAGGATCCGAAATCAGTTGAGGAATCAGATTAAAGTCTGTAATGTAACCTCTTCTTCTATTTTCCTTTCTCTCCTAGGGGCTCTGTGTTCAAGGCGGGCGTGGCAGAAGGCTGGATGCAGGTTTGCTGACATGGTGAGCGTTAATGCTGCTAAATGCAGAATAAACAAAGCGTGTGTTGAAGATCGGGCGTGGTTTATGTAGCTTTGAAAGTAGTCCCAGGTAAGAAGTCCCTAGAACCACACCCGAGTGAAAAGTAGTCCTTGTGGAAAAATAGTCCCTCCAGGTCTCACGTTGGCCTGGATGCATGTGCAGCATGGTCTGCCCGAGGTAAGTGGTGACTATGAGCCTAGCGCCTTAGGCCCCAGGACTGATTTCGACTATGAGCCTGGCGCCTAAGGCGCCAGGACTGAACCCAGATAGCCCCTAGCCGGGGCTTCTGAGGTTTAAACAGATGTGCGGATGCCTGCTTCCGGGGCGAATGGGCTTGGTCCAGCTGCCCGGGGGTAGGCATCATGACAGCTCCCATGTCAGGTCTAGAGACATAATCCTTTAAACAGTTGGTGTGAAAGACTCTAGGACCCTCCTTAGGATTGCCCAAGTCCACCAGATAGTTCACCTCTTCCAAGTTTACCCACAACATTGAAGGGTCCTATCCATTTGTCCTGCAAGACCCTCTGCTGTGGTCGTACCATAACAAGAACCAGCTGGTCTTGAGTAAACTCAACTATGTTAGCCTTCTGGTCATGCCAATGCTTGACCAGCTTTCAAGTTATCACTTGCTTCAGCCATCATGTGTGACATTCTCCTCCGGAGACCTATCACATAGTCAGTCACTCTGACTGGCTTGGGGGAAGGAGCACTCTCCAACCCCTCCTTAATCAGGGCCAATGGACCCCTGAATGGATGGCCATAGAGAAGTTCAAAGGGACTGTAACCTACTCCCTCCTGAGGGACTTCTCTATATGCGAAGAGAAGGGATGGCAGTAGAAGGACCCACTTTCTTTTAAGGGGTTCTCCTGAAGCACCTATCATAGTTCTGTTAAACCTCTTTACCAACCCATTTGTTTTTAGGATGGTAGGCAGTAGAGAACTTGTAGGTGACTCCACAGGTTTTCCACGTGGCTTGCATGTAGTGGGACATAAAATTTGATCCCCTGTCAGATATCACATCCTTAGGAAAACCTACCCTGGTAAAATACTAAGTAGGGCCTTAGCCACAGTCTGAGCCTTAGTTCTCATAGGTATTGCTTCAGGATACCTAGTAGCATGGTCTACTACAACCAGGATAAACCTGTTACCTGAAGATGTGGGAGGATGAAGAGGACCAACAATGTCAATCCCGACCCCACCAAAAGGAAGTCCCACCACTGGGAGAGGCACCAAGGGTGCCACATTCTTGGCTCCACTCTTGCCAGAGGTTTGGCAAATATGACAGCTCCTACAGAATTTGTCTACTTCTGAACCCATCTTAGGCCAGTAGAAGTAAAGAGAGCGCCTTTCCTTGGTCTTCTTAAAACTTAAGTGACCAGCCAAAGGTATCTCGTGGGCTAACTGTAGGAACTGGAGTCGGGTCACTAGAGGTACTACAAGTCTTTTGCAGTCTCCAGGGGTTGACTCAGTCGGTTCACTGTAGAAGAGGCCATCTTCCCAGTGCAACCTATACTTTCCAGGCTCAGTCCCACTGAGCTGAGAAGCTGCCTGTAGGCGAAGACCTTCAAGAGTAGGACACTCTTTGTCCTCTGCTGAAGTCTGCCCTGTTGGGTCCACCTTCTGCTAGTAAAGACTGCAGCTCAGGATGGTCAACAGGGTCAAGATCTCCAACGAGAATAATATCTTCTTCTAGATCTGATTCCTCAGTATCTAGTTGAACCATACAGGGTTGAACCTCACACTCAGCCTCAGCTGGTGGAGGAGTCACAGGTGTGACTTCGGACAGTCTCAGAGATGTCCTTCTGGGCACAGGGGTGCTTGCTGGTAGACTTGGTTTTCCCCTTTGTCTTTTTCTGTCCTGCAATAGCAGTAAGTCCGTCCTGTGGACTTGGGGTGATAGTTTCCTCTATCAAGTCCCCAGCAGAGCCAAGGTTCTCTCCCTAGCAGACCTTGTGAGCTCCTGCTTCCTTTTGCTGGGAGGCCTGGGGGTACTAGACACAACTCCAAGAGTTTTAAGGTCATTACCCAACAGGACTCTCCCAGGCAAGTTATTTTGCACACTTACAGGTATTCTGACAGTCATGTCATTGCACTGTCTGTGAGCTGGTAACTGGGGAACCATTTGCACAGGGCCTCCAGCTAACTTTGTTCGGTGTTTTGGTGCCTTAGCAACCTCCTCCAGCTTGAAAAAACATTCATCAACCACAGTTATGCTCGCTCCAGTGTCTCTGATGGCAGGGGTCTCCTGACCATCCACAGGAACACTATCTTTATAATACTCTTTAGTATTATCTGGGATTGAGTTATAGACATCTAAGTTCTGTTGTTCCCAAAGACCCAAGGATACTAAAGAAACACTAGCTGAGACGCTCATGGGCTCATCAGCTAGTAACTGAAGGTTTCCACTGGCTATAGGTACTTAATCCACCTGGGAGAAGGCTAAGGAGACAGTGTGGACCCCTGAAGATTTACCCTTACATCTGGGATCCCCTTTCACATGGTCAGTTGACCCACAAGCAAAGTATTTTCCAAATGCTTTAATGAATGGGGGTTTGTTCTGACCTCCATCTGGTTGGGACCAGATGGTACACTAGCCTGATTCGGTTTCCCTTGGGGCTTACCCTGGTTATGTTTGGGGCCCTCTTTTGGATGGGAATTATTGGAATTCTCTATGGTGTCTTTCTTTGACTGCTTTCACTCATCCTTCTTCCGAGTTGACCCAAAATCCTTGCGAGTAGCCCTGTTGGCAACCCACAAGTCAGCAGCCTTAGCTAACTTCTTAGGATGCATCTCCTTTGAATCAGCCAAGTGCTATCTAAGCTCAGGGGAGCAGGCATCATAGATTGACTACAACATTACAAGATTCCTCAAACCTCATAAGTGTTCACTTTGTAACCCTTAACCCAACCATCTACATTTTTCAACATTCACACACCAGGTAGCCCAAGGGGTACCATCATGCTTTTTGAGGGTCCTAAACCTCTTAAGCTACTGGGAAGGGGTCTTCCCAAATCTAGCTGTCAAAGCTAGCTTCACACACTCAATCCTGCTTATCCACCTCCCCAACTCTATTACAGCATCACTTGCAACAGGGGGAAGCCTAGAGAAAAGCCAAGGAATCCACCGATTCCCTGAGATACCTTGAATCCCATGATTTTACTCAAACACTGCCAACCAATCCAAAACATCAAGTTTAGTCTCATACATACCAATCATTTCCTTTGGCATACGGGGTCTCTTAGGGATGGAAGACTTAGAAGACTGTGAGAGAAGCATTTTCCAAAGACAATTTCTTCATTTCTAGAGCATGAGCCATCTCCATTTCTCCGAGCCTTAATTCTTGATGTTTCATGGCAGTTTGTGCATCAATACGTTTCACTTCTAATTCAAGTCTCATTTTCTCCAGAGCAATAAACTGTGGAGTGAGTGTTGGACCTGTCAGGGTCCCTGTGGACAGAGGTTGTGCTTTCTGAGCAGGCAAGGGAGTTGGAACAAGTTACTTACCTGTAACTGTTGTGCTCCAGCGTGGGTCTGGCATGGATTCACATGCTCATGAATATTCCCCGTCGTCAGGCTGGGAATCCTCGGTAAAGAAAACTCAGTATCAGTTTCGTTTCTGATCTGTCTTTCGTAGTAATAACTGATCACTGATCTCTGTGTCATACTGACCACAGCCAATGACTGCCCTCTCCCTAAGCCCCGCCTCTGGCAGCCATCCTCAGATTTGGTAGCACGTAAAGTGGCAGTATGACCAAGTGAAGAGCCGCAGAGGGGTAGGCGGGAGGGTTCGCATGTGAATCCATGCCAGACCCACGCTGGAGAACAACAGTTACAGGTAAGTAACTAGTTCCTTCTCCAGCATACATAGCGGTACACACATGCACAACCACGGGAGGTGGCAAAAGGCTCAACATTAAGCGTCTCTTACCTCCTCACCAGGCTCACCTTAAGCGAACAGGTTGCGCAGCACTGCTTGGCTGACCCTGGACTCCTCCCTGGAATCCCGATCGACACAGTAGAATTTCTTGAAGGTGTGTGTCGACCTCCACGTAGCAGCCCTGCAGATGTCCAGCAGGGGTACACCAGATAGGAACGCCGTAATAGCAGCGATCGCTCTGGTCGAATGGGCTCTCGGACGGCCTGCCAGCGGTCGGTTAGCCAACCGGTGGCAGTGCATGATGCAGCCGGTGAGCCATCTGGAAATAGAAGACTTCGAGAGAGCCTTCCCTTGATTCACAGGTCCGAAGTTCACAAATAGCTGTGATGTCCTCCGAAAACTCTTCGTGCGGTCCACGTAGAACTTAAGCGCTCTAGCCACATCCAGCGAGTGCAAAGTCCTCTCGGCCGGCGACAAAGGAGACAGGAAGAAAACAGATAACACTAGGGGCTCGTTAAGATGGAAGTCCGACGGCACCTTGGGCATAAAGGAGGGGTGCGTCCTAAGCACCACCCTCGAGGCATGGAAAGTCAAGTACGGTGCTTTGCAGGATAGGGCCTGGATCTCTCCCACTCGTCGTGCGGAGGTAATGGCCACCAGGAATGCAGTCTTCCACGACACAAACTTCATCGGTGCGGAGTGCATCGGCTCGAATGGGGGCCCCATGAGCCTGGTCAGCACCACGTTAAGTTCCCACGCCGGGGCCGGGGCCTTCACCAGCGGGAACGACCAGAACAGTCCTTTCATAAACTCTTACCAGTCGATGGGACCACAGGGACGTCCGTCCTGTGGTTCTGGTATATCTGGAGATCGCCATCAGATGAATCTTAATGGAGGCATGGGCTAGCCCAGCCTTTGCGAGCAATAGCAGGTACGGCAGCACTTGAGGGGCCGTAATCCGTAGGGGGTTGATCTTCTGTGCTCGGAACCAGATATAGAACTTCTTCCACTTGTGACCGTAGCATTTGAGAGTCGAGGACGCCCTGGCCTTTGCAAGAACCTCTCTGCAGTCGGCCGGTATATCGAACCCTCCAAACTCTAGCGCTGCAGGAGCCAAGCCTGCAGGTTCAGCGACGCCGGGTCGTGGTGGAAGATGGCGCCTCCTTCTCTGGAGAGAAGATCCGTGTCCGCCGACAGATTGATGGATGGGGACGTTGACAAGTCCAGAAGGTCCGGGAACCAGATCTGCCTCGGCCACGCCGGTGCGACGTGGATCATCCTGCACCGGGGCCTCTTCAGCTGGTTGATGAGTTGAAGCAGCAACGGCAACGGAGGGAACGCATACAGGTATAGGCCGTCCCAGGGGAACGAGAACGCATCGCCCATGCTTCTCGGCTGGGGAAACCTGCTGGCGAACCTCTGGCACTTCGAGTTCGTCGCTGTTGCGAACAGGTCGATTTGGGGTTTGCCCCATCGTCTGAAGAGTTGATCCACCTGATCCTGGCGCAGCTCCCACTCGTGACACGCGCGCAGCTCCCTGCTGAGCGAGTCGGCGATGGTGTTTCTTTCTCCTGCCAGGTGGAAGGGAACCAGGAAAACCCCCTGGGCGACCGCCCAGTGCCACAGATCCTGCGCCTCCTTGGATAGGGCTGGGGATCTGGTGCCTCCTTGCTTCTGTATGTAAAACATTGTCGTGGTGTTGTCTGTGAAGATCCGCACCACCTTGCCCTTGAGCGACGGGAGGAACGATTTGAGAGCCCAGAACACGGCTCGGAATTCCAGGATGTTGATGTGCAGGAGCTTCTCCTCTGGGAGCCAGAGGCCTCTTGCGTGGAGATCTCCGGTGTGGGTGCCCCAACCTTCCAGGGAAGCGTCCGTCGTCACCGTCTCCTGGTATGCCGGCGTCTGAAAGTCCGTGCCCGCCGTGAGGTGTGCTCGAACGCCCCACCACTGAATCGCCCGCCGGAACACCTCGTTGAGGGGGACCCTGTCTTCGAAGGTGCCCGTCGCCTGCATCCAACAGGCGTCGAGAAATTCTTGAAGAGGGCGCATCTGTAGTCTGCAGAGGCGCACCAAGTAGATGCAAGAGGACATCATCCCCAGGAGGGACTTGATGGCCCTCACCCTGGCCACATCCATGGCTAGCAGGCGCTGTACTTTGCCCAGAATGGTCTTCGTCTGTTCTTCCGACGGTGCCGCCAGGCGCCTCGCTGTATCGAGCTTCGCTCCCAGAAACAGGGCCACTTGTGACGGCACCAGGTGGGACTTTGGGTAATTTATGGCGAATCCCAGGTCTGTGAGTAGCTGGACCATACAGGGTTGAACCTCACACCCTGTACAGTGTGTTCGACGGCCAGTTCCCTCGTCCTTGAGCGGATGAGCCAGTCGTCCAGGTAGGGGAAGATGTGAATCCCCTGTAGGTGCAGCCGCGCCGCCACAGGTGCTAGGCACTTGGTAAAGACCCTGGGGGCCGACTTCAATCCGAACGGCAGTGCTCTGAATTGGTAGTGGCGTCCCTGGACGACGCACCTGAGGAACTTTCGGTGACTTCTGAGGATGGGAACGTGGAAGTAAGCATCCTCCAGGTCCAGCGACGATAGAAAGTCGCCTTCCTCCAGCTGTCCCAGCACGTGCTGGAGGGTGACCATCCTGAACTTTTGTGACCTGATGTACTTGTTCGAACGACGAAGGTCCAGGATGGGGCGCCAGCCGTCCATCTTCTTCCTGACGAGGAAGTACCTTGAGTACACCCCGGATTCCCGGAGCCTCTTCGGGACCAGCTCGATGGCGCCTTTTCTGAGCATCGCCCGTACTTCCAACAGCAGCTGCGGGACGTGATTTTCCTTCCTGGCCACAGGTGGAACGTGAGGGCACTTCTTCAGGAATTCGATAGAGCGTCCTCTTGCCAGGGTATCCAGCACCCAACGGTCGGTGGAGATGGACTTCCACACACCGACGAACTTCGTCAGCCGGCCTCCCACCGGGGTGCTTCGGTGGGGGCCCGACGCCACGGCCGGTTCAGTCCTGCTTGGTGGTGGTGGCCTTGCCGCCCTGGCCACCTTGCCGACGGCGGCGAGGCCCTCCCTGCTTGCCGCGACCCCTGTAGGCCTCCTGAGACGAGGAGCGTGCCGCCTGGCGGTAGGACGACGAGCCACCGCTGGATCCCTTGGAGGCCCCCCGTCTGCCTCCAGAGCTCTGAAAGGGCCGTCGTTGCTGAAGGGCTCCTAGGGCGCGGGCCATCTCCGTGTCCGTCTTTATGGCTTGGAGGGATTCGTCCACCGCCTCTCCGAACAAGTTGCTGCCGCCGAACGGCATGTCCAACACCCTGGTCTGGACGTGCTGATGGAAGTCGGTCGCCCGGAGCCAACCCCGTCGTCGTAGGCAAACTCCGTTGCCCAGCTGGCGGAACCCGGTATCGGCAATATCGGTTGCCACCGTTATGGTGTGGTCCGATGCCACCTCGCCTTCTTGAAGTATCTCCAGGGCCTCGGACCTCTTGTCGTCCGGTAGGAAGTTCAATATGGGGTCCAGCTTAAACCACAGCTCCCTGTCGTAACGGGCCACGATCGCCAGGGCGTTGGCCGCTTTGATCGTCGTCGCCGCCGAAATGACCCATCGCCCCATGGCATCCAACTTCTTTCCCTCGCCGTCCAGCGGGGAATTCGACGTTGAGGCTCCTGACCCCGCCGCCTTCTTCTTCGCCGCCGCGACGACCGAATCTGACGTTGGCTGGGCCCCAAGACACAGGGGAGCAGTCTCGGGGACCCGGTACTTCTTCTCGTACCGGTCCTGTTTGGCTGGTGCTGTGGAGGGGTTCTTGAGCACCGACAGGCCCTCCTCCCAGATGTCATCGTTTAGAGGCACCGTGATGACAGGCTTCCTCTTGGCCTCCCGGCGCTGATGGAGGAAACCTTCCTTTTTCTGCTCCTCCGGGCAGAGCTGGAACAATTTGGACGCCCTGGCGATCATGGCGTGGAACGAGCCAATCTCGTCGGGCAGAGAGGCCCGTGCGATGGGAGACCTGTTCCGTCGTCGCTGTCAGAACCCGTCGTCGAGCCCACCGCACCATCATCTCCCGACTCGTGGGAGGATGAGGAGGGGACTGCAGGCCTTACGGGGGGCGAGCGGAGGAGAGGGTTGGGTCCTCCGTCGCTTGTTCTGAGGACTACCCGACGGACCAGGTTGCGGGTCCTCCGGCCTGGGCCGTGGTAATCTCGTCCTTCTCTCAGAGCATAAGGACTGGATCGCAAACAAAATGGCCGCCAAGCTATCCTGAGGCCTAGGTTCCGGCTGCGCCGGAAGGGAAGGCTGCTCTTCCTCGCCATCGTCTTCCTTGGTTATATCCCGAGGATCTTCCTTGCGGGATCGAACCCTCTCGAATTGGACTTCGAGATTCCTCGCGACCTCGGTCAGTTCCCCCTCCGAGGCTGACTCTGAGCTAGAGTAGGCTACCGTGCCCCCCCCTTTTTTCATCATGGGGGCCTTGACGATGGGCTGAAAAGAGGATTCCCTCCTTGGCGGCAGGGAAACTCTATTCCCGGAGGCAGTCCCCGCTGCCGGGGTCTCTGCCGGCTTGGCCAGAGTCGCCGCGATCGCCTCGATAGAGGCCTTTGCCTGCTGGGTAGGGGCCTTGACCACCTTAGGTGCGTCCTGGGCCTTTTTCCTTAGGGGACGGGCGACGCCTCGCTCCACCTCTCCCGAGACCGGACGGGGCTTCTCCCGAAGCTTACCCGGGGTCTCGGACTTCCTCTTCCCTGACCCGGAGCGCTGGCTTGTGGTTGACGGTGCCGGGGAAGGTGCGCCCTGCCTGGCGACCGAAGAGACCGACCTTTCGGCGCTCCCGGAGCCAGCGGACTCGCAACGCTTGGCCTGGTGTTGGGCCCCCGTCACCGGGGCGCCCGCACAGGACTTAGAAGCCCGCTCGGACCCTTTCTTCTTCTTCTCACCCGTTGAGCCCTTCTCCAACCAGCTGGCGAGACGGGATCGACGGTCCCTCATGGTCCGCTCCGCCAAGTTCCTGCAGAACTGGCAGTCATTCTCTACATGAGTCTTGTCCCCATGAAGACAGTAGAGCATCACGAATGTTCGTCCTCCTTAAACACATTATACAACCCGCATCCAGGGCAGCTGCGAAACAGCTTGGGTCCGGGTGACGAACTCGCGTCCTGAGCCATCTTGAAGTAAGCCGCAAATCTTCTGGAATCCTCCAAGAAGTTGATTCGACGAAATCTTCACCCTTGAGGGGCGTAGGAAAATGCCGCAATGGGTACCCGTTGACGGAAGTAGAAACGGTGGAGCTTGAGGCTCGATTAACTGAAAAAATGTGAAAATTCACCTGAAAAAGCGCGAAACACGCAGCAAAAGCTCGAGAGCTAAGCACGAGGACTCCCAACACTTGAATGTGCGGTAAAAATCTGAGGATGGAGGCGGGGCTTAGGGAGAGGGCAGTCATTGGCTGTGGTCAGTATGACACAGAGATCAGTGATTGGTTATTACTACGAAAGACAGATCAGAAACAAAACTGATACTGATTTTTCTTTACCGAGGATTCCCAGCCTGACGACGGGGAATATTCATGAGCATGTGAATCCATGCCAGACCCCATGCTGGAGAAGTAGGGTTTCCTAACAAGGAGTCATCTACTTCTTCTAGTCCAATACTCTCAGAATAAGAAACATCAGTATCCACATTTGCTGGAAGGGTAGGCCCTTCTGACCCACTCTCCAGACTTTGTTTTCCCAATAACTTAGCAACCAGTTCAGATTTCTTTCCTTTTCCAGAGAGATTCTTTTCTCTACACATGGTTCCCAGAAACTCAGCGGTATAGTTTAAGATACCCTCTTCACTGTAGTTTTCCATATTTGACATGATTTTTCAGTTAACAGAATAAGTGGTGTTTAGCCTTGTGGTTAGTTGACCCAAGGTAATAGCAGCACTCCAAGTGTAATCACTATACTTAAAAACCCTCACCACTGTACACCAGTGTTAGGCAGAATCTTGTGCAGTGCCCTTGGGGACCACTACACTACACACAATTAAGATTACAAGTGTAATACAAATTCACCTTTGGTACAAGCCTGTACTACACTGTTAAAGTGGTAGCAGTAGCGGAGCAACCAGACTTATCTCAAGAGCAAATGAGCAGTAGTAGAAATTACACACAGGACCATCGTTACTATGACTCAAGCAAACACTGATTTTTGGTTGAAAAGTAAAAGTACATTTATTTCTAAACCATCTGTTGGTAGAACACTTCACTTCTATGAAACTAAAATCACACGAAAAATACACTACACACAACCAATTCTCTTTGTACAGGACAACTCAAGGTAAGTACCTTATGATTAGACAGACCTGGTGTTATGAAACAAAAGATGTTACCGGGAATACATATGCGAAAACTTTTTGACGGTAATGACAGTTCGGTCTTACTAAAGATACGCGTATCTGCGGAAAGAAATGGTACTGGGGTAAAACCACACTTAGCACCACCTGAGTTAACAAAAGAGAGTTGGGGTCAAACATCATAGGCAATACTTTTGGTAAGGCAGACAGAATCAGAGAATACTTGCTGACAGGAAAATAAAAGTCAATAGGCCTGTGCCAATGTCAAGTGGAACCAGGTCCCTGTTGTCGAGGATCACACAGACAGTTCAAGATTCAACATTGCCAGGAGTACTTGGATATTGGCAACAGAGGAAGCAAAAGTTATAAGATGGAAGGAAGACAAGGGGAAGCCTTGGATGCGGAGGAAAGGGTTCACCCTAGTTCCTCGAAGCTGGGCAGAGTACCTTATTTGTTGAAGAAGCTGGTGCCATGGCAGTTGTTCCTTGTAGTTTCCTGCAGACTCACAGTTCCTGGAGCTTCAGTCGTGGGGACAAGAAGGACAGTGTCTGGAGTGAGCTGCACCACGCAGGGATGAGGCCAGCAGCAGCGACATTGCATAAAAGGTGCGTTCCTTTAAAACAGGAGAGGCTCTACAGATGGCTATCCGGACCACTACAGCAGTGTGCAGCGATTTCGACCAAGAAGAGGATCCTCTGCCTGAGGAAGATGAGCTGGTTGATCCCACCAGGCTCAAGGGAAGAAGACTCTGGACTGGATCTTCTCTTGTCGTTGAAGGGTAGATAGCTGCGGACTGCAGCAGGGCTTCACCGGGACTTGGTAGTTGCAGCAGCCGTCTTCTCCGCTTCTCTTCGGTTCCTTGCAGTTCCAGTGGCGACTGACTTCCAGCCCAAGAGTCCTGCCTTTTATGCAAAAATCCCCCATTCACACAGCCTGGCTGTCAATCACACAGCAGGGGGGTTGTCCAGGCCGGACAGCCACCTCAGCCAATCATGCCAAAGTGCGACTTGGTTTCCAAGGATACCCTGTGCAGGGGGTGACTAGACCCCTCCCTCAAATTCAGCCCACCTAGACACCCAGGCGCCAAGAGGAGGGCTTCTTGGCAGAAGCCCGCCAAAAGACTGAACAAAGAAGGCAAATCTGTTTTGCCACGCATAGTAAAACACAAGAAGGACTTTAACAAAAAGAAATGGCGAATAAACCCAACCGGGGCCAATAGAAAGAGTATTTGGTCAAGCGGGTTTATGTTTGAGGCTACTATAATAGCCTGGAACAATATCACGTTTATATAATATAATTGTGGTAGAAAAGTTAGGGTAGATACCACTGCCACCAGCCAAGTCTAAATGTTAAAAGAGCAAAACAAATCTCAGAGAAGCACAGACAAAAAGGTATAGGAATTAACCCTTTCCAGTACTCCATGTAAGATGGGGTGTACTGGGTCTGTAGTTTTAAATGACTACATAAAGTAAATGGCAACTTTACCTGCTTCTGGGGGACAGTAGTCAGCCCCAGAAAAACAGTCAGTGGGAAGTCTAAAAGACAACCCTGCGTCACTGCACTGAAGGTGCTGTGTAACACACAAAGAATGGGTCTCATGCAGTGGTGTCCTCCAGAGCCCACTATGACACACGCAGTAAACTACACATGGCAAAACACATGTAAGAGTGGGAAAAAGGCTCACACTCTTACCAAGTGGAAAATAATAACTCCAGAAATCCAGCAAAGCTGCTGGGAGACTCACTAGGTAAGGGAAATTAGCCATAGAATGAGAATTCTCCCTAACACCGGCCGGTCTTTGTTGAGGCATGCCCCGGTTTGCCACACAGGGTAGAGGCCTTGGCATTGAGTCACGCCGCCAATCTACTGTGCCGATCCTTGACAGTGCGTTTGGTGAAACAGACAGATCTCACAATCTGCTTCCTTGTGATCCAGGTGGAGACAGTAGAGGCACTGGGAGTGTTCGTCTCCCACAAACACATTGCTCAATCTGCAGCTGGAGCAGAGCTCTAAGAGGGAACCTTTGTCCTTTTCCTCTGTCATGGTCCAGCGTGTGGTGTAGGCCCGATGGCCTTCTGGAATCTTCAATGAAACTCAACGATTCCTGCCCTTGAGGAAGACACTGACAACGGATCCTTGTTTGCAGGTCAAAGAAATGAAGAGCACACAGGCACTAATTGACAAAAATAGGAACTTTTTAACGAAAAAAACCACGAAAAACGTAGAAAAGGCCTCAGAGCAAAACACGAGGACTTCCAACACTTGAACGTGCAGTACAAATTTGAAAATGGCTCCCAGCCGAGGGGCTTAGGGCGAGGGAAGTCAATTGACTGGAAGCTGTATGCCACAAAGCTCAGTGATTGGTTTATAGGAGAAAAGAGTTTGTAAGTTAACTTTTTTCTTTTATCAAGGACTCCCGGGCTGACAACAGGGAATATTCATGAGCATGTGAATTCATGCCAGACCCGATGCTGGAGAACTTGTTCTTCAAATGGATTGTGTCCTTCCACGTGTTCCTCATCTATGATAGACTCCCAAAGGAGTTGGTCTTGGGGAGTGGGCGGTGCCGAGAACGTTTTTAATTTGTTGATATTATGGAGGACAGCTTTGCTAAAGTTGGCCTCCTCTCCTGATAAAGAATCTATACAGTAAAAATGTACTGAAAGTATGAAGGGATGACCAGGTTGTAGATCTGCAAATGTCCTGCACTGGCACACCTCGTTCCATAACGAGGAAGCAGCCACCGCTCTAGTACCTTCTGGGAAGTTTTTGCCTGCAAGAGAGTAACATTCTGTTATGCACATGACAATCCATCTAGAGATTGTTTTGTGACTGCCGAGCCCAATCTTTTCCCAGCATAACTAATGAAAAGCTGGTCACCGGATGAACATTTTCTGTCCATATAATGTAGTAACTGAATCCCCTTTTAAGGTCCAGATGATGTAGTTTCTCCTCCTATTTTGATGGGTGAGGAGGATACAAATTTGGCAACACTATACTCTGCGCAAGTTGAAATTCCGATACAACTTTCGGAATAAAGGATGATCAAACTCTCAGACCTACCGTGTCCTTGCAAAAAGGATGTGTAAAATGGATTAGGAGACAGGGCTTGTAGCTCACTTATCCTGCGGGCAGACGTGATAGCTACTAAAAAGGCTATTTTCATCATGAGCATTCTTAAAAAACACAAATGTAAAGGCTCGAAAGGAGCTCCCATAAGATGTTTTAATTCTAGATTTTAGTCCCATGTTGGCACTATGAAGGCAGTAGGTGGAAAAAAATGTGTTAGGCCCTTAAGAAATTGTACCACAATTAGCACTTTTAAAGTACAATCCCTCATATGCAGATCTATTAAAAATTGAGAGTCCCGCCAAGTAGCCCTTCACCGTGGTCACTTGCAACCCAGAATGTGTCAAGTAGAGCAAGAAAGATAGAACATGGTGAAGTTTACATGTGAAAGGATCATGTTTCTTTTCCCTGCACAAGCTGCAAAATATATTCCAATGGCAGCACTACAAGGATTTAGCTGCTGGTCTTCTAGCTGAAAGCAACACCTCAATCACATCTACCGGAAGGTCCCAAATCTTATAGCTCACTCTTTCAGACATCAGGTGTGAAGATTGAGAGTACTAATCTCTGGGTGAAGAAATTATAAATTACTCACCGTAGTGACTATCCTACTCCTAGTCCATAGTCCCCTTTCCAACATACATTATAAGTTAGTCACTGTAGTGACTAACCTTAGTCCCCTTTCCGCCATACTGCAAAGGCGTCCCTCGCGAGGGACGGGAGACGGAACCTTTTTCACCAGAAAAAAACCTTCCCCTTTAAATTTAGAGGTGCACAGGGGTGTGGCCCTGGGAGCATGCGCTGACCTGACTCCGCCCTCCGGCGCCACACATCATTCCCCATAGACGCGTCGACAATAGATTTAACATTGCCTAATGACACCAGTTTTATTAGGAAGGAGGTTGGTGGGACGAATGGAGGAAAGGGGAATACGTCACTACAGTGATTACTCTTACGTCCCGTCCCCTTTCCTCCATACTGCATGGGCGACCCTCCTTAAGCAAACAGGTTACTAAGAACCGCCTGTCCGAAGGCCGCGTCTGCTCTAGAGCCGGCATCCAAACAGTAGTGCTTGCAGAAAGCCGAAGGGGTGGCCCATGTGGCCGCCCTGCCAGGGTACATGCCGCTAGAAAGCGATGGCCGTTGCCTTGGCTCTGACTACGTCGGCATGCATGTTGGCCAGCAGTGGCTTGTGCTGTCCCTCGTAGGCTTCTTTGATGGCAGAGACCATCCAACAGGCTATGGATGCCTTGGCGGCCTGATACCCCGGTCTTGATTATCCGAAGGTGACAAAAAGTGTCCGAGTTGTGGAAGCCCTTGGTCCTGCCCAGGTAGAATTTCAGGGCACGCCTGACATCCATGCAGTGCAGAACTCTCTCTACCTCGTCTTTGGGCTCAGCAAAAAACATGGGCAACACAATTTCTTTGTTCAGATGGCATGGGGACGGCACCTTAGGTAAGAATGATGGGTGCGTCCATAGGACTATCTTGTCCTTGTGAAACAGTGTATGTTTCCGAGGCAACCAGCATCTGGATTTCGCTGATTCTACAAGCTGAGTTGAGGCCGACTAACAAGGCCGTCTTAATGGTGACCAGCCTGATGTCTGCGGATGCCATTGGTTCGAATGGTTTGTGCCAGGGCAGCCAAGACTATGTTGAGGTCACACACTGGGTGCGACCTCTTGATGGGCGGGTTGAGCCTGGCGAGACCCCTGAGATGTCTCTTGACAATTGGGTTGGAAGAGGAAAAACTCTCCTCAGAGTTTCTGTATGCCCCAATGGCAGCCAGTTAGGTGCGGCAAGTGTCCACCTGCACGCCTGAATGGGCGAGATGCGCCGCAAAGGAGATCACGTCCTCCAGAGAACATGTCAGAGGGTCAGAGCCCTTAGAGTCTGTCCAGTGACAGAACCTGGTCCACTTGCTTTTATACTGGCCCTGGTAGATTTGCTCCTGGCGCCCTGTATGATCTCTAGATTAGGCTGAGAGAGGCTGAGATGTCCTAGTGTGACCTGTTCAGGAGCCATCCTGTGAGGGCTAATTTCTCTGGTGCGGGGTCGATGACCCTGCCCCCCTGCTGTGCCAGAAGATGTGCTGGGCCTGTCGGCAGGCGAATGGGAGGCCTCTCCTAGATGCTGAGCAGCTCCGAAAACCATGGCCTGGCTGGCCACCATGGAGCTATTAGGATGATGCTGAGGAGGCGCGACTCCTTGATCTTGCCTATCACCCTGTGAATTAGGGGAGTGGGCGTGAAGGCATCGCCGAGAGAGCCCAAGCCCTGACCCTGTCAGCAGGTGAACAGTTGGCACTTCTTGTTGCCCCGTGAGGCAAAGAGCTCCACCTGAGGGTGACCCCATTCGCGAAAGATCTCCTGGAACACTAGGTCATTCAACTGCCACTCGTAGTTGTCCGCTCCCAGTCTGCTGAGCCTGTCTGCCTCCAGGTTGGATTACCCCGGCAGGTGGACCGCCCTGAGGTAGATGTTCTCCAGGGCCCACTCCCACATGCTGACTGCCAGCCTTCACAGTGGGGAGGGTGGGAAGGGTGGGAAAATCTGGTACCTCCCTGCGCGTTAACGTAGAACATGCTGGTCGAGTTGTCGGTCTGAATGAGGACTACCTTGCCCTCGATAACTCGAAGGCCCTGAGCGCCAGACAGATGGCCTTCAATTCCAACCAATTGATGTGGAGAGGAGTCTGTGGTGATGGCAACCCGTGGTGGAGGATGCCAGAAAGGCCTGCCCGGCCGCAGGTTGCAGTCCCTGGACCACCATGTGAGGTCTGGTTGAAGCGAGGGAGGAACGTTGATCATCTCCGACTGATGTCCCCGTTCCTGGTTCCAGGATGCTGCAAAGTGCAGCTGTATTCTCCTCATCCCGAGTCTCGTGTGGGTGACGGCCAAGTGGACTGCTGCCATGAGACCCAGTAGGTGTTGGTACCACCAAGCAGAGGTCACTTCTCCTCTGAGGAAGTGCTCCGTGGCCCTCTTGATGGCTGTGATCTTGTCCTCAGAGGGAAAAACTTTCTCAGGGCACGTGTCCCAAATGAGGCCCAAGGTGGTCAGTCTATGCGTGGGCTGCAGCTGCAACTTCTTGAGTTTGAGTGAAAAGCACAGCCCTGACGAGCCAGTCGTCGAGGTACGGGTAGATGTGGTGGCCCTGCGCCCTGAGGAGGGCCGCCACTGAGTTCAACAGTCTGGTAAAGACCCTGGGGGCTGAGTTGAGACCGAAAGGAAGCACCTTGTATTGGAAATGGCATCCCATGATCCTGAATCGTAGGAAGGAACGATGAGGCTGCCAGATCAGGACGTGTAGGTACGCGTCTTTCAGATCCAGGGAAAACACCCAGTCCCCCTTGCACAAGGTCTCCGCTATCAAAGCTGGAGTAACCATCTTGAATTTTTGTAGAGGTAAGGAGAGGAAAGGTCCAGCACAACTCTCAGGCCCGCCTGGTTCTTTTTCTGAATGGTGGAAATCCTGGAGTAAAAGCCCAAGCCTCGCTGGGAGGCTAGTACTTCCTCCACTGCCTGGTTCTCGATGAGCGAGCAGATCTCTGGCAAGAGTTGCTGTCCCAACCTGTGGGAGGGGAGGAGGGAGGAGAGGCTGGGATAATGAAGCGGTACCCCGTGGAGAATACAGAGAGAATCCAGGGGTCCACGAAATTCTGGCACCAGAAATGTGCGTGAAGAGCAAGTCTGCCCCCTACTGGAGACACATGGACCCGGAGGGGTGTGTCATGCCTTCTTTCCCTCTGAGGCTGTTGCGGAGGAGGGGGGCTGGAAAAAGCCCTTACTCCCCCCCCCAAACTTTTTGTTGTTTGCGCCGATGCTGGGACGGCGAACTGTCAGGCTGCCTGAACCTCCGGTCTTGGAAGCTGCAGAACCCTATGTACGTACGCCCCTTCTAAGGGCGCAGCTGTGACTGGCTGCACGGTTTGGGTGTGGTATTTGTGAGGATGGATAATGACCTGGCCGTTTGAGATCTGTTTTTCTTCTTATCCAGCTCGTCTGTTGTGGAGTGGAAGAGGTCACCCTCTTCGATCAGAAGATCTAGTATGCGTTCCTGGACATCCAAGTTGAATTTCATAGCACACAGTCAGGCCGTTCTTCTCATGTCCGTGGCAATACAGATGGCACGGCCAGAGTTGTCAATGTGGGCCACAGAGGACTACATGATGTCCTAAGCCACAATCTTGGCCTCCGCCGATCCCGCCTTGAATCGTGATTGGCTCTGCGCCAGAAGCTGTGGGAGGAAATCCACAATTTCCCTCCAGAGCCTCTGGTTAATGGCTGCCAGCATGGCATCCACGATGGCTTGACACAGGTGCAAGGACGCGTTGGAATACAGCTTCTTCCCGTACGCCTCCAAGATCTTCTCCTCCTTGCATAGCAGCGTGGCAGAGGAGGAAGCCGAGTACAACTGAGCTTTGGAGTACAGTGATACCGCTGCGATCACCGAGGGGTGCGGCTTAGGATGGGCTGATAGCAAGAGTGTATCCCCCTCCATCTGCCTGTACTTGGCGTCCAGGCGTTTATTTACTGGCTGGACTTAGTGAGGCTTGAGCCAGCCCCTCTTGGCCAAGGCAACTACGCCCTTCTGCATCAGGATCACTGTTCTGGCCACGGGACGTAGCGTGAGGACTTCTGCGAGGCACCCCTCTGCTGGTTGCTCGACCTCGGGTTGAGGAAGGCCCAAGTACTCTGCCAGTCCTGCAGAGTCCTGTACTCTGCCAGGCCTTCCAGTTCATGGAAGGCCTTGACCGAAGATGGCGTGTCAGGGTCCTCCTCCTCATCTGTGTCCACCTGCGGGACCGACACCAGAGGGGGGAAGTTTGGGGGGGGGGAGGTTTGGGTGGGGTGCAAGGGGCCGCTGGCTGAGGTGCGGGGACTGGAGCCGGAGGCTGCAGCGGGGGCTGCTATGGAACCGCCTGCCCAGTCGGTTGGGGGGCCAGAGCAGGCTGCTGAGGCTGAACAGGGACCGGAGCGGCCTGTAGTGGGGCCTGCAGCGCCGGAGCCATTGGAGGGAGCAAGTCCCTGATGGCGTCCCCGAGGGCGACCCCCTATCTGTGGAGATTTCATGAGCCCAAGGAACTTTTCAAAGAACCTGACCTTGAAGGCTGGATTGGTGGTAGGGGGTACTGATGGGGTAGCAGACGGCTGCTGGAGCCGTTGCGTGCCCTGCGCATTTGAACGCAGCCGGAACCTGCCTTGAGCTAATGAAGGGTAAGCTGTAGGCCATATCCCTGGTTGACACCAGTTCCACCTTGGCACACGGTCCTCCACCTGCCTTCCCTTGGAGGGGTGTCGGCCGGATGTCTTGATTTTCTGGCGCAGCGGCCATTTTGTCGAGCTGCCTTCCACGTGCCTGCGTCGTGTTGCTCGCCTCACTGGGCCCCGCCCCGTCCAGGACTCGAGTGTGGATCATGGGGCGTATCCTGTTCCTCAGGCCAAGGCCTGGTAGGCATTTTGCCCTCGGCAGATCTGCCGGTAGAATGGCGTAAAGGGATTTACTGATCCCTCGGCCTGTCGGCCGGTAGCTGATTCAGCATTGGTACTTGTGCTGGTACCAGGACCTGAGCTGTCCCTCCTGCGCGGGCGAGACCTTGGGAAGGAGTCTCACTTGCGGGGTGCACTGGAAAAGAGCGGCCCTACCTTGGGCCTGGATCGATGATAGACCAAGTCCTTTAGGTCTTTTGGAGGCGACATCTGGAAGAGCTCCTTCCACCTGGCTAGTCTGTTCTTCAGAGACCTTGAGGAAATCGCGTTGTACGCGGTACAAGCTTGCCAGCCATGGTCTGGGCCAAGGCACCGTAGGTAGAGGGTCTTTAGTCGGGAAGAGCCCGTCGCAGGATGGACACCTGCTAAACCCTGCAGAAGTAGACATGCGCCGGGGAGGCACGCGACGCCTGAGGACCGGGGACCTGAATGATAAAAAAACAAAGATAAGAAGTATCTGCGCATGGAATTACATGGCCGAAGCCAAGGAGCACTGGTGAATTCGGCCTGTTCCCGTTGACGGGGAAAAGGGCACTGAGGTGTGGCGCCGGAGGGCGGAATCAGGGCAACGCATGCTCCCAGGGCCGCCCCCCTGTGCGCCTCTAAATTTAAAGGGGAAGATGGGTTTTTTCTGGTGAAAAAGGTGTCATCTCCCGTCCCTCGCGAGGGACACCTATGTAGTATGGAGGAAAGGCGACTGGATGTAGGTGTGTATAAGGGCGTCCCAATGTTTTTCACTAGAAATAAATCTTCTTCCCCTTTAAATTTAGAAGCGCACGGGGTGGGGGTCCAACCCTGGGAGCATGTGTTCCCCTGACAAGACCTACCGACGCCACTCCTCAGTCCCCTTTGACACGTGGACAATATTAGCAGTGCCTAATGACACCAGTTCTATTAGGGAGGGGGGGATGGTGGGATATATGGAGAAAAGAGGACTATGGCCTGGGAGTAAGTTAGTCACTACAGGAAGTACCTTAGAATTACTCCTATGTCCCGTCCCCTTTCCTCCATACTGTATGGGCGATTACAACTGAATGTAGCCCCAGGGCGGAGGTGACCCTTCTAAGAAAACAAGTTTCTTAATACTGCCTGCCCAAATGCTGCGTCGGACCTGGAGCTGGCATCCAAGCAGTAGTGCTTGCAGAAGTCCGAAGACAAAGCCCATGTAGCCGCCTTGCTGATGACCTGCCACGGAACGTGACTCTGGAAAGCAACTGCCATGGCCTTGGCTCTGATAGAGTGGCCATGCATATTTGCTGGGAGTGGTTTCTGCTGCCCCTCATTGGCCTCCTTGATGGCCGTAACCATCCATCTTGCTATGGGGGCCTTAGAAACACGATAGTCTGGCTTTGACCCACCAAAGGTGACAGAGAGCCTCCGATTTCCAGAAGCTTGTGGTTCTGTCTAGGAAGCATTTTGGGGAGTGCCTAACATCTAGACAGTGCAGTACCGTCTGAGCTTCGTCCTTGGGGTCCGTGAAGTAAGTAGTTAGCACTATCTCCTCATTCAGGTGAAACCAAGAGACTACCTTAGGTAAGAATGCGGGGTGAGTTCTTAGCGCCACCTTGTCCCTATGAAAAGTAGTGTAAGGCTCTGAAGCCACCAGAGCCTGGATTTCATTGACCCTGCGTGCAGCCGTAAGACCCACCAAGATAGCTGTCTTAATGGTGACTAGCCTGATGTCAGCGGATGCCAATGGCTCAAATGGTTATTGCGCCAAGGCGTCCAACACTATGTTGAGGTCCCACACCGGGTGTGGCTTGATAGGCGGGTAGAGCCTGACAAGGCCCCCCAGATGTCTTAACCACCAGGTTGCAAGACGAGAAGACCTCCTGAGAGTTCCAGAAGGCTCTGATGGCCGCCAGATAGGTGCGGCATGTGGCTACTTACACCCCTGAGTGTGCTGAGAAAGATAGCACGTTGTCCAACGTGCAAGTCAGCGGATTGACCTCCTTTGATTCCGCCCAGTGACAAAACCTAGCCCACCTGCTTTTGTACTGGCTCCTAGTAGCATTGCGCCCAGTATGATGTCTACGTTAGCCTGTGACAGACGAAGATGCTTTAGTGTGACCTGTTCAGGAACCACGCTGCAAGGGATAACTCTTGGGTGCGGGGTGGATGACCGTGCCTCCCTGCTGAGATAGTAGGTGAGCTGGGCCCAGCGGAAGGTGCATCAGTGGCTGATCCAAAAGGCTGAGCAGTTCCAAGAACCATGGCCTCGCCGGCCACCAAGGTGCTGTCGGAATGATACTGAGGTGCCGGGACTCTATCTTGCAGATCACCCCGTGTACCAGGGGAGTGGGAGAGGAGGCATGTGTGTTCATGTTGTTGCATTGTATCTTTAACGCATCGCTCAGACAGCCCCAGCCCTATCCCGGACAGGATGCAAACTGGGGACACCTCCTGTTGGAACAGGTGGCAAAGAGATCCACCTGAGGATGACCCCATCTGTCGAAGATCCCCTGAAGGACCTGTTCATTCAACTGCCATTTATAATTGTCTGCACCAAGCCTGTTGAGCCTCTCCACCTCCAGGTTGGACTCCCCTGGGAGATGGATTGCTGCCAAGTGCATGTTGTTTACCAGAGCCCACTCCCAAATGTTGACTGCAAGAGTGCAGAGGGGAGGAGACCTGGTGCCACCCTGCTTGTTAATGTAATACATGCTGGTGGAGCTGTCCGTTTGAATGAGGATCGCCTTGCCACTTATCATAGGGAGGAAGGCTTTGAGGGTGAGCCAGATGGCCATCAACTCAAGCCAGTTGATGTGGGCCTCCTGTTCCCGATGGCACCAAACCCCATGGACACTGGCTGTCCAAGGTAGCTCCCCAGCCCTCTAGTAGTGATGGTAAACTGCGGTGCTGGTTGCCGGAAGGGCCTGCCTATCCGCAAGTTTTAGTCTGTGCTCCACCAGGCCAAACCTTGGTGGACATGAAAAGGGAGACCAGCTCCACCTAGGAACCCCTCTCCTGACTCCAGGAGGCTGCAAAGTGCAGCTGCAAGTGCCTTATTTTGAGCCTTGTGTATGGCACTGCCAGGAGACATGCTGCCATGATGCCCAGGAGGTGTTCGTACCACCATGCAGAGGTCACTGCTCTGCTGAGAAAATGCCACATGCCCACTTGTCCTTCGATGGAAAAACTCCTAGAGCTTGTATCCCAGATGAGGCCCAGGAACGTTAGATTCTGTGTAGGCTCCAGCTGCGACTTCTTGAGATTAATGGAAAATCCCAACTCGTGTAGAGTATTCATGAGGGCGACGGTGGTGTGGTGGACTGCCTCAGGAGACCCTGCCCTGACAAGCCAGTCTAGGTATGGATAGAAGTGGTGACTTTGGGCCCTGCAAAGGGCTGCCATTGCGTTCATTAGTCGTGTAAATACTCTGAGGGCTGAATTGAGGCCAAAGGGTCGACCTTATATTGGAAATGAAAACCAATGATCCTGAACCTTAGAAAGGACCAATGGGGCTGCCAGATCGGGATGTGTAGGTACGCATCCTTCAGATCCAGGGAGCCCATCCAGTCGCCCATGCACAAGGTCTCAGCTATAAGCTCTGGGGTAATCATCTTTAACTTTTGAAGCAGAAGGGAAAGGTTGAAGGAGGAAAGGTCAACACAACTCTCAGACCCGTCTGGTTCTTCCTGTGTATGGCGAAAATCCGTGAATAGAAGCCTAGACCCTGCTGGGACTTCTTCCACTGCCTTGCTCTCTATAAGCGATCGAATTTACGTCAAAGGAGTTGCTGTCCCAATCTGTGGGAGCGGAGGGGAGGGGAGGAGAGCGAGGAAGGAGGGAGGGATCGGTAGGCAGTATCCTGTGGACACTACTGAGAGGATTCAGGGGTCCGCGATCCTCGTGCGCCAGCATTGGGAGTGAAGGGCAAGCCTACCTCCCACAGGAGACACATGGAACCGGATGAGCGCGTCATGCCTTTTTTTCATCTGAGGCTGAAGAGGGGGACTGAAAGCACCCTTATGCGCAGCCTTGTGTTTGCGCCGGTGTTGGCTAGAGACCTGTCTGGTTGCCTGGACCGTCGCTCCTGGAAGCCCCGGAAACCACTGAAGAACTGACCCTCGTCTGACTGCTGGTGCGTCTGGCTGTACGCTTTAGGAGTGGTCTCAGTGAGGATGGACAAAGATTTGGTAGTCAGACCAGTTTTTCTTCTTGTCCCGTTCCTCGTCCTTAGTGGAATGGAACAGGTAGCCATCCTCAAAAGGAAGATCCATTATGCGCTCCTCGACGCCCGGGTTGAACCTGGTCGCCCGTAGACATGCCGCCCTTCTCATATCTGTAGCGATGCAAATAGCACGGCCTGAGGGGTCAATGTGCGCCACCGTGGACTCCATAATGTCTTGCGCTACAATTTTGGCCTCTGCCAGCCCCCCCTTGACTCTGTACCAGAAGATCCGGAAAGGAAGTTGGCGATTTCCTGCCAAAGCATCGGGTTGACAGCGGCGAGCATAGCGTCCACAATAGACTAAGATGAAGTGAAGCTTTGGAATAAATCTTCCCGTATGCTTCCAGGATCATCTTCTCCTTCCCCAGGAGTGCAGAGGCTGATGTAGTTGAAGACTATGGTGGCTTGGAGTAGAGCGAAGCTGCGGCGATCACTGAGGTGTGTGGCTGAGGGTGTGCCGACAGCAAGAGTGGATTCCCCCTCCATCTGCCTAAACTTGGCATTGAGGCACCTGTTGGTAGGCTGCGCTGAATGGGGTTCAAGCCATCCCTTCTTTCCTAGGGCCACCAAGTATTCGGCCAAGACGGCGAGCTGCTCATGGAAGGCCTTGACAGACGATGGTGTGTCTGGGTGGTCCTCCTCATCTGGGTCTACCAAAATCTCCTGTTGGTCTGGAGCAGCTGGAGGAGTGCTGAGTGCATGTTGCTGAGCATACTGACAGGGTCCTGCAGCGGGTGCGGGGCAGCCAAGACTGTTGGAGGCATGGGAGTCGGTGTGGTGGGAACTGGCAGGGGCAGCTGGGCCTGCACCATGGGTGGGGTCGCTGGAACCACGGGCGGAGTGGCTGTGGGTGCCAGCGGCAGAACTGGAGGGAGCATGTCCCGGATCACATCCCGGAGGATGACGCCTATCTGAGGAGACCTCATGAGGGTCAAACTTGTGCCCGGTGAAGACCAGTCCCACTGGGAAACTTGTTCTCCTGCCTGTTCACCAAAGGGGGATGGTGTCGGGCAAGGTGCCATTTTCTCTGGGCCGGCGGCCATTTTCTCAGGCTGCGCGCCACGTGCCTGTGTCGTGGTGCTTGCTGCACTGGGCCTGGCCTCTTCCACGACTCGTGGAGGTCTACCCTGTGTCGCCGATAGTGCTGTGTACAGGCACCACCTCAGACATGTGTCTGGTACTAGGGCGTAGTCCCTCTGGCGTAGACCCGGTGATAGAACCTTGCGGTCCCTCAGTGACATCACCGGTAGGATCTCATGACCGCTCAGCCAGGTGGCCGTTAGCTGCAGCAGCCTCGATACCCGCCCTGGTACAAGAATCTGAAAGGTCCCTCCCACTGGTGCGCTTTCTGGGAAAGGAGTCGCCTTTGCAAGGTGCGGATGAAATATGTGCCCCTATCTTGAGCCTGGACTTGTGCTGGAAGAATTCCTTTAAGTCCTCCGGAGGCGACCGCCGGAAGAGCTCCTTCCACCGAGATAGCCTGTACTTCAGAGCGCACAGTGTACTCCTAGCCCAGTCCAGAGCAATGAGGATCATGGTTTTCCCCAAATTCCTCAACCTCCTGATCATGTGAGAAATGACTGGAACTGGTGGAAACGCCTATAGAAGTGGAAACTCCCAGTCCACCATACACGCTTCCCCTAGAGCTTCTCTTTGGGCAAATTCTCTGGGGCAGAACAGACCACACTTCCGGTTGACACTGGTCGCGAACAGATCCACTTGAGGGGTTCCCCAAATGGCGAAGATCTCCAGAAGCACTTCCTGAGTTAGTACCCACTTGTGGGAGAGCGTGCTCTGCCTCCTCAGAGCGTCCCTCGCCGTGTTTTCTTTACCGGCTAGATGAACTGCCAGGAGAGTTATTACTTCTCTCAGAGCTGCATTGCCTCTCTGCACAGGGGCAGTGACCCTGCACCCCCTCTACTCCTGAGGTAATGCATGGCCAAAGTGTTGTCCGCCATTATCAGGACACTTTTCCCCCATATTGAGGGCAAGAAGGCCACCAGCGCTAGTCTGATTGCCGTCAGCTCTAAAAGGTTGATATGGAGACTGGACTCTGAGACCAGAGTCCGCTTACTGAAAGATCTCTCATGTGCGCTCCGCATCCTGTGAGGGGGAGTCTGTCACAACTGTCATCTTCGTCCATGGTTGCCAAAAGGATTCTCATCACATTTTCTCGGCTGGTCCACCACAGGAGATCTTGGGTGACCTTTGTCGGGACCTGGAGAAGGTCTGTCATTCTGCTGGAGAATTGAGACCACTGGGATCTGAGAGCCCCCTGAAGGGATCTCATTCTCAGACGGGATTCTGGCACCAGAAAAATGTAGGCTGACATGAGGCCGAGAAATCTTAGGAAGTCGTAGACTGGGAGATGTTGGACACTCTGGAATTTTCGGACCATCTGCAAGAGATGTTGAGCCCTTAACTTCGGAGGCAAAGCACCCACCCCCCCACCCGAGTCTGAATCCAGGACTGCTCCAATAATTTGAAGCTTCTGAGAGGGTGTGAAGTCGGACTTATTTAAGTTCAGGGAGAAGCCCAGCTTATGGAGGAAGTGGTTGTGCAACTAAAATGACTCAGCCTTCGGAGAACAATCGCTGATCAGTCGACCACGTAGGGGTAGATGTGAATCCCAAGTCTTGCGGCAACCACTGCTATCAGGTTTATGACTACCATCTGGGCTGAGGTGAGTCTGAATGGCAGAACCTGAAACTGAGAACAGCGAACCTCAGCTACTTTCTGTGCTTCTGATGGATGGGCACATGAAAGTAAACATCCTGAAGGTCCAATGACACCAACCAATCCTGGCGTCAAAGGGCCTGAATGATCTGCAAAAGTTACCATCTTGAACTTGTCCTTCCTAAAGAACTTGTTCAAGCATCTGAAGGCCAAGATGGGTCGCACTCCTCTGTCCTTAAGAATTACGAAGTATGGAGAGTACCAACTCTGGTTTCTCTCCGCCAAAAGGCACCAGTTCTATTGCACCTTTCCCCAACCGGATGAGAATCTGTTTAAGGAAATGTGGAATCAAGGAAGCACTGGCTTTCGGGGGGCAATCGGGAGGTTTCTATAGGAATGGAAGGCAGTAACCATCTGCTACCGTTTGTAGCACCCATGCGTCCGAAGTTATGCTTCGCCAAATCTGGAGATGATATGACAGTCCCCCTCCTATCACAGACTTGAGGGTGAGGGAGTCATTTTGCTGTACCACCTGCGGCTGAGGGCAACTCTTAACTGCGGGTGTTGCACAGGGAGTTGTACCTACTCTTCATCTGCCTCCACGAAGAGCTGTCCTCTGACCCCTTTGTGAGAATTGTCCTCATCCTCCAAAGATGGAATAGAAACGAAAAAGACGCCCTCTCCATTCTTGTCCTGAGGGTTGTGGTTGTCTGATTGCGGACCCTAAAGATTTTGCTGATGCTCTAGAAGCTTGCAGCTTCTCCAAGCTGTCAGCCTTTTCACCAAATAGAAAAGTGCCATCAAAAGGCATGTCCAGTAAACATGCCTGGATATCCGCAGAAAAACCTGACTTTAAGCCATGACATGCACCCAAGCACAGTACTGGCACCCATGGACCTACTTACTGAATCCACTGTATCCAGGCTGGACTGCAAAGATTGCCTCATAGCATCTTTTCCAGCCTTCCCCCTTTCGTCTCCCTGCAGTATATGTTCTGCTGCAAGGGCAGCTACACCCTAAAGGGTGTATGTGTGTCTCTGCTATGGCACTCTTAGCATTGGCCCGATATCAGTGCCATGCTTCCTGCACTTAACATTCTCTTTCCCAAAGAGTCAGCCTTCCGACCTTCTTGGTCGGCCGGAGTTGAAGGGTAAGCTGTGGATTTATATAACTTGTCGCTGCTTGAAAAACCAGGCTCTCGATAACCCTCACCCTTAAGGCAGCATGAAAAGGTAGTACAGCCCCCTTAACTGAACCACTATCTACAATGTCTGTAAGATCAGTTTCTATAGTAGCTGTGGGTTTGGACCACCCCAGATATTCAGCAACTTTACAAATCACTGATCTGTATGAAGGATGTGGATACCCAGCCACTTCTGGGTTTCCAAAATCTGTTTCAGGAGATATCTCCAACTGCTGGTTTTCCAAGTTTCTCTACCAGATTTTGCATCTTGGAAAAGAGTTCTTCTCAAACATTGGGTGTTCCAAACTCATAACCAAAAAGGGTTTGATCCTCCGCCTCACCTTCCTCAAAGATGGTACCCACAGACCTGAAGAAATAAGGTTGAGGAAGAGGTTTGAATATCTTAGTCAGTTCAACAACTGGTTTTATAGCCTTCGGAAGCACTGAATGCTCCGATAGCGTTGAAGGCGCGACGGTTGCAACCAGTTTTCCCCAAATTGGCTAGTGAATGAGCCGACTGTTTTGAATGGTTTGATGGCTTCAATTGGATAACATGCCTCAAAGATTCAGGCGATAAACTTGACGCTTCGATACCTTCAAAGAAGGTATTGAGACCAGAGATGAAGGTTTTGAGGGGGTAGACACTGGCATTTTCTCATGTGTCCAAGACACCATCTTGCGTCAAGGAGCCTCTCTTCTCAGACTCTGAGGCACGCAAGGAGGAGACCCATGAGACTCCCTTCTGGTCTATCCAGACGCGGAGGGGTGGCTTTGTTTCCCTGACACCGAGCGGGGCACTCGGAGGAGCTTGCCCCTGACAAACGTCAAGCATTTTTAAGCAGATGTTTTGCCATTCCGCAGTACTCTAGGTTTTCTTAGGGAAAGACTTTCAGGAGAGGAGGAAGACAACAACGAATCGTGACACTGTTTCTTACTCTTCTTGTGAGAAGACAGCGAGCATTGTGATCTCTATCGTCTGATGTTACAGAATTTCTCTCTTGGGGGAAACATTCCTCGATTCAGAGGACGACTTTCTTTTGGATGAGGATTTGGGAGGGCTTACCTGCGTCAAGTTTCCCCTTCCTTTCCTGCAAGGCTGTGACAGTCATGGATTGACACGAGCCACACTCGCCCACCTTATGGCCTATCCCCAAACACCACAGACACGGTGAGGATCAGTTATGGACATGTTTGCCCCACAGTCTGCACAGGCTTTAAAACTGGTCTTCGGTGTCGTGGACATGTCCAAGGAGTATTGAATCGACTTGAAGAATAAACGCAATCGAAATTTCGCTGAAGCCAATAGCTCTGAAGAACGCAGCAATGCAGAAAAAACTGGACTGAGGTAACGTCAGGGCGTGTGCTTCAAAGACCTGCATCGACGTCATGATGGACGCAATGGAGGCCGGCGAAGATCAAGATTCCACACTGCTCGACGTTGGATACTATAAAAAAATATATATATACCATAAGCAAACTGCAAGCAGTCTTTGATATATGAAAGATGAGTAATACGTGGGAGGACACAATCCTTTCAAAATGTCAATGTGTGCTGACAGAAAAGTTGGACACAAGGGAGAAATGACAAACAAAATCCTCCCCCACCTGGAGCCATACTCTGACAGCATCCTGTGGCGGTGAGATAATGTGAGCGTTCCATTAAGTATCAGAGGCCTGGCCTCCTATGCTCTTGGGGACCATCTGGAAATATAATTAAATGGCAAACATTACTCACCGTAATCATATTTGTGATGCTTTTATCAGCTTAGATTCACATGCTATGCAAAGGCCGGCATCTAGTGGTAGTCGCAGAGTATTACATTATTTGTTTGCGAATCTCTTAAAGGGACGGTGACAGGGTGTGTCAGCAATACTATCCCCACTGTATCCATGGTCCTTCACGCTTCCAGGTACCTCAGATTGTTTTGTTTGACATGACATGAAGTGTAGCACGAGTAGAGATGTAATAAAGCAGAAAAGAAGCGATAAAGCCAGAAAACCATCTATACACCTTCTACTGCAAGAGGGGTGGAAGGGTGCGTGCATGTGAATCTAAGCTGACACAAGCATCAGAAATATGATTACCGTGAGTAATGTATCCCTTCTGAGGGTTGTGGATCTGCTTAGATCACATGCTAATGCATAGACTAGCGAGTAGTATCAGAAGGAGGTGGGTTGTGAAAAGGTACAGCAGAAAATAGATATTTTAGCACTGCTTGTCCCATCTGTAAATCTGGTTTAGAAATTAATGGTTACTCACCATAGTGACCAACGTACTTAGTCCATAGTCCGCTTTCCTCCATACTGCATGGGCGTCCCTCTCTAGGGTCGGAGACGGAACCTTTTTCACCACAAAAAGTCTACTTCCCCTTTAAATTTAAAAGCGCGCAGGGACGTGGCCCTGGGAGCATGCGCTCCCCTGACCCTGCACACCAATGCCGCCACTCAGTCCCCATTGAGCGTCGAGGATGGTGGGACATATGGAGGAAAGGGGACTATGGACTAAGAGTATGTTAGTCACTACGGTGAGTAAATAATTACTCTTACGCCCCGTCTCCTTTCCTCCATACTGCATGGGTGATTACAAATGAATGTAGCCCCAGGGTGGAGAGGAGACCCTCCTTAAGAAAACAGGTTCCTTAGAACCGCCTGTACGAAATCTGCATCTGACTTAGAGCTGGCATCCATACAATAGTGCTTACAGAAAGCCGAAGGGGTGGCCCAGGTGACGACCTGCTGATGACCTGCCACGGCAACTGCCGCTGGAATGCGATGGCCGTGGCCTTGGCTCCGACCGTGTGGGCATGCATGTTAGCTGGGAGCGGTTTGTGCTGCCCCTCAGAGGCCTCCTTGATGGCTGAGATAATCCACCTTGCTACAGAGGACTTGGATGTCTGATAACCAGGCATTGACCGCCCCCCCACTAAGGGGGGACTATCTAGATAGAATTTCAGAGCGCGTCCGACATCCAGACGGTGCAAGACCCTCTGACCATCGTCTTTAGGGTCGGAAGAAAATGTAGGTAAGATTATCTCCTCGTTCCGATGGAAAGCAGAGGCTGCCTTAGGTAGTAACGCGGGGTGTGTTCTCAGGACCACCTTATCCTTGTGAAAAGTAGTATAGGGTGCTGAAGCACCAGCGCCTGGATATCGCTGACTCTGCGAGCAGGTGACACCCACCAACAGAGCTTTAATGGTGACGAGCCTGATGTCAGCGGACGCCATTGGCTCAAATGGTTAGTGCGCCAAGGCGCCCAACACTACATTGAGGTTTCACACGGAGTGTGGTTTTTTGATGTGAGGAAAGAACCTGGTGAAGCCCGCCAAATGTTGCTTGACCACCGGGTTAGAAGAGAAGACTTCCGCCTCCAAATTTCTATAGGCCCCTATGGCTGTCAGATCGGTGCGGCATGTATCCACCTGCACGCCTTAGTGGGCAAGGTGTGCAGAGAAGGAGAGTATGTCATCCAATGTGCACGTAAGGATCTCCTTAGAGTCGGCCCAGTGACAGAACCTAGACCATTTACTCTTGTACTGGCTCCTAGTAGCCTTGGCTCCTAAGCACCCTGAATGATTTCTAGGTTAGACTGCGATAAACCCAGGTGTTTCAGCGAGACCTGCTCAGGAACCACGCTGCAAGGGCTAACTTCTGTGGGGTGGGGTGGATGTCCCAGCCCCCACCACCCTGTTGAGACAGGAGATGAGCTGGGCCCAGCGGCAGGTGAATGGTAGGCCTGTCTGAGAAGCTCTGAGAACCACAGTCTTGTGGGCCACCACAGAGCTATCAGAATGATGCTGAGGTGATACGATTCCTTTATCTTGCAGATCACCCTGTGGATCAAGGGTGTAGGTGGGAAGGCATACGCAGTCATGCCACTCCACTGAATCTGGAAGGCATCGCCCAGGGAGCTAGGGCCCTGCCGCTACCAGGACTCAAACTGCTGGCACTTCTTGTTGTCCCAGCAGGCAAAGAGATCCACTGGAGCATGCCCCATCTACTGAACATCTCCAGCAGCAGCTGATCGTTCAATTGCCACTCGTAATTATCCGCTCCCAGGTTGGACTCCCCCGGAAGGTGGATGGCCCTCAGGTAGATGTTCTCCAGGGCCCAGTCCCACATGCTGACCGCTAGGTTGCACAGTGAAGGGGAACTGGTACCACCCTGCTTGATAACATGGCGTTGTCCATCTGGATGAGGATGGCCTTGCCCCCAATGAGCAGAAGGAAAGCTTTGAGAGCTAGCCGGATTGCTTTCAGCTCCAGCCAGTTGAAATGAGACTCCTGCAGGGTCCAGACTCTGTGGACACTGGTTGTCCAATGTGCCACCCCAGCACTCCAAGGAGGAGTTTGTAGTAATGGTGATATGAGGGCCGGAAGGGCCTGCCCATCCACAGGTTGCAGTCCCTGGACCACCATGTGAGGTACGGGTGTAGAGAAGGCGGGATGCTGATCAGCTTCGCTTGGGAGCCCCGCTCCCGATACCATGAGGCTGCAAAGTGCAGCTGCAATCTCCTCATCTTGAGTCTTGTGTAGGGGACGGCCAGTAGGACTGCTGCCATGATACCTAATAAGTGTTGGTACCAGCAGGCCGAGGCCACTTCGAGTGAGGAAGTGAGTAGTGGCCCTCTTGATGGCGTGACCTTGTCCTCCGAGGGGAAAACTCTGAGCTTGCATCCCATATGAGGCCCAGAAAGGTCAGGCTCTGCGTAGGCTGCAGCTGAGACTTCTTGAGGTTGACCGAAAACCCCAGCTGATGAACCACCTCTGGAGATTTCGCCCTGACGAACCAGTCGTCCAGGTACGGGTAGACGTAGTTGTTCTGAACCCAGAGGAGGGCTGCCACTGCATTCATGAGCCTGGTGAATACCCTGGGGCCTGAATTGAGGCAGAAGGGTAGCACCTTATATTGAGGCAGCCCATGATCCTGAATCGTAGGAAAGAGCGATGCGGCTGCCAAATCGGGACGTGTAGATAAGTGATCTTCGGATCCGGGGAGAACATCCAGTCTCCCCTGCTCAATGTCTCAGCGATCAGTGCTGGCGTAACCAGCATGAATTTCTGAAGAGGGAGGGAGAGGTTGAGGGTGGAAAGGTCCAACACAACTCTCAGGCCCGCCTGGTCCTTTTTCTATGGTGAAAATCCTGGAATAGAAGCCCAATCCTCGCTGGGAGGCTGGGACTTCTTCCACGGCCTGTCTTTCGACAAGCGACCGAACTTCCGCAAACAGAGTCGCAGTCCCAATCTGTGGCAGGGGAGGAGAGGAAGGGATCGGTAGGCAGTACCCCATGGATATAACCAAGAGGATCCAGGGGCCGCAAGCTTCTGATGCCAAAACTGTGAGTGAAGGGCAAAAAGCCTGTGGACCCGTATGGGAGTCATGTCTTCTTTCCCTCTGAGGCTGTTGCGGAGGAGAGGGGACTGAAAAAAGCCTTTGCTCCCCCCTTTTATTTGCGCTGGGGTTGACTCAGAGAACGGTCAGGCTGTCTGGACCTCTGTTCTTGGAAGCCGTGGAACCCTCCGAAAGTCTGCCCCTTGTCGGAGCGTTGATGTGACTCGGTGTACGCCTTGGCCGTGGCCTTCGTAAGAATAAAGACTTAGCAGTTTGCAAATTGTTTTTCTTTTTATCCAACTCCTCATCGGTGGTGGAGTGAAAGAGCCCCCCCACCCCCCAAATGGTTCCAATACGTGTTCCTGGACGTCTTAAATTTTGTTGCCCGAAACCAAACAGCCCTTCTCATGTCCGTGGCGATGAATATGGCCCGGCAAGAGGCGTCAATGTGGGCCACAGTGGACTTCATTAAGTCTTGTGCTATAATTTTAGCCTCTGCCAGTCCCGCCTTGAAATGTGACTGGCTCTGCACTGGAAATTCTGGAAGGAAGTCGGCTGTTTCCCACCAAAGCCTCTGGTTAACTGCTGCCAGCATGGCATCCGCGTTGGATTGATGAAGATGCAGTGAAGTGTTGGAATAAAGCTTCTTCCCGTACGCCTCCAAGATCTTCCCCTTCCTTGCCTAGCAGTGCCGAGGACGAGGTGGACGAGAGTGACGGCGCAGCAATCACCGAAGAGTGTGGTTGAGGGTGGGCCGACAGCAAGAGTGGATCCCCCTCCATTTGCCTATACTTGGCATCCAGGCACCGATTGACAGGCTGGGCCGAATAGGGTTTACGCCACCCCTTTTTGGCCAAGGCAACAACGTTCTTCAGCATCGGGATCCCCGTTCTAGCTACGGGGCGTAGAGGGAGGACCTCTGCAAGTACCCCCACCTCTGTTTGTTCGATGTCAGGTTGAGGAAGGCCCAAGTACTCTGCCAGACCAGCAAGTCGTTCGTGGAAGGCCTTCACTGACTATGGTGTGTCAGGGTCTTCTATCTCATCTGTGTCCACCAGGGCGTCCGGCTCGTCCGGAGCAGGTGGAGGTGTGCTGGGCGCTGAAGCGTGGAGAACAAAGCCAGAGGCTGGTACGGAACCGCTTGAACTGTGGGAGGCAGGGAAGCCGGAATCGAAGGAGCCGGCGTGGGCAGCAGGGGCTGCACCAGGGCCTGCAGCGCTGGAGCCATAGGAGGAATGACTATAGGCGCAGGTGGAGGGAGCATGTCCCCGATTACATCCCTAAGGATGGGCCCCATCTGAGGAGATCTCATGAGCATGAGGTACTTTTCAAAGAACCTGTCCTTGCAGGCCGGCAGGTGTTACTGACGCAGTAGCGGGCGGCTACTGAGGCCAGTGCTTACTCTGCCTAGCTGTTTGCGGCATAAACCTACCCTGTGCTGCTGATGGATAAGATGTAGGACACGTACCCGGTTGACAACAGTCCCACCTTGTAACTAGTTCTCCCATCTGCTCCGTTCCTTAGGGTGGCATCGGACAAGCAGCCATCTTGTCAGGCGCGGCGGCCATCTGGTCGAGCTGTATGCCACCACGTGCCGAAGTTGTGGTGCTTGGCTCACTGGGCCTGTCGTCCTACAGGAATCTTGGCGATGGAGCATGATACCTACCCTGTACCTCAGGACGGGCCTGGCAGGCATGTCGCCCTTGGCAGAGTTGCTGGTAGTGCTGCGTGTAGGTGCCCCCTCAGACATGTTACTGGTACAAAAGCGTAGCCCCTCGGGTCCCATGCTGGTGCGAGAACCGGAGAGGTTCCTCCCGTCTGGGCATTTCCCTGGAAAGGAGTCGCCCTTGCAGGGTGCGCTGGACAAGAGCGACCCTCCCTTGGGCCTTGACTTATGTCTGACGAAGTCCTTAAAGTCCTCTGGAGGAGACTTCTCGAAGAGCTCCCTCCACCTAGCTAGTCTGTTCTTCAAAGCATGTGAAGAAAGTGCGTTGCACGGGGTTCAACCCTCCCATCTGTGGTCAGGGCCAAGGCAGCAGAGGCAAAGAGCCTGGGGATCTGATGTAGGGAACAGCCCCTCGCAGGCTGGACATCTGCTTAAGCCTGCTGAATTCGACATGCGCCGGGGAGGAGCGTGGCACCAGAGGACCGAGTACCTGAATGATAAGACAAAGACAGAAGAATGTATCCGGGGGATCAGCATGTGGTATTACATGGCCGAAGCCAAACCCAGGAGGCGCTGGTGAAACGGCCCTTTGTCTACGCGGAAAAGGGGACTGAGGAGTGCCGCCGGTGGGAGTCAGGGGAACTCATGTATCCAGGGTCGCGCGCCTCTAAATTTAAAGGGGAAGAAGATTTTTTTCTGGTGAAAAAAGTTCTGTCTCACGTCCCGAGCGAGGGACGCCTATGTAGTATGGAGGAAAGGGGACGGGACGTAAGAGTATGTGTGTCAATGCAGTAATACGTAGTGAAGGTATGTATGGTAATCCATGCAGTTGCTTTGCAAAATGCGTCTATTGGGACGTTTGCAATACAAGCCAAAGTAGCTCCTGTACCTCTGGTAGAGTGAGCTCTTGGTGTGAAAGGCAGAGTTTTATTTGATAGGGAATAGCAGCGCTGTATGCCTTTCACTATCCATCTGGAAATGGCGTTTCTTTGAAACGTGATCACATTCCCTGCCAAGTGCTATGAAGACAAACAGTTGATCGTTTTTCTGAGCGTTTTGTTTTTCTTACTTAGTACAAAACTGCCCTCCTTACATCCGGTGTATAGAGTTTTTTCTCAGCTAAGTTTGATGGATTTTGAAAGAAAGCGGGTAGTTCAATGGACTGGTTAACATGTAACTTGGATATTAATTTAGGTGAAAACCTAGTGTGTTCTCCAAGTACCACTTTGTCTTTGTGGATAAAGGGTCTTGCACTGAAAGCTTGTAGCTCACTAACCCTTCTTATTGAGGCGATGGCTACCAGAAAAGCTGTTTGAGGCTGGATTTGTGCATAGGCTGGAAGGGAGGACCCATGAGCTTTGAGAGTACAGCATTTTTTTAAATTTTTATTTAATAAGGGCAATTTGGTTTACAAATCGAAAACCTTTAACCCATTCCTTTTCATACAATAAAATCAATTCCCATTATCATACAAAGAGAAGAAAAGATAGCAAAACTCAAAACAAGAGTACTCAGACAGTTCTCTACAAACCAAGCTCCAAGTGAATGCTCATTGTCTTTGCTCGTCATCACAGTTGTTTTATTAGACCTGGGCTGATCGGTCGAGAGCAACTCGCTCACCCGTCACTTATCCAGCCTGCGGTAAATCGAGCTTCTTGAAAATTACTATTACCATTCTTGTCAGAGCTAAATTAGTGTTCATTTTCTCACCCTCGGTCAGGATTTGCCACCAGTCATCAATGATTCTAGCGGTGTATTTTCTCAAATAGTCCCCTAAACAGTGCTCTTGTTCTTTCCTCGCTCCTTGACCCATTAAAGTCAAATGTTTCAAGGATTCCATTGTGTCCGGGTCTTCGCACAATCTACAACTGGCCCACCTCACCTTTTTCTCCTCTATTATTTCTCTTGTCTGCAAAATGTTAAAACGAAACCGCATGTACAGTGTCCAAAAGTACCAGTTAGGAAACAATTTCAAATAGCTAGGAAGCGTGTTCAATTTTCGAGGGCCCGACCAGAAGTCGTCGTAGTTTTTGTACTTCCGGATGTGTTCCCGCGGCTCTATCCAGTCCCTTGTGTACAGTTTTTTTTAAATGTTGTCTGGGTTCTTCAATAGGTCTTAGTCTGTCTCGTTCAGATCCTCTAGAATTGCTTGGCAGATTCTTTGCCATTCCTTTAATGTTTCATCAGACTGGTCTTTCATTGTTTTTTTGAGGACTTTAAAGCCCCCCTTTGAGTCCTCCAAGCATTTGCGATAGAAATTAATTGCTTTCCATTCTGCTATGGCTTTTAAAAGAAGTCAAAGCCAGTTCTCTCTTATAATTTGGACTGGTAATGATTTGGGAAGCTGAAGCACTGCCCGCCAAAATAAGCCTTTTAAGATGGGCCATATTTGGATGGTAAGAGAAGTGATGTTTCCACTCTGTAGGATAATATAGGGACCACTTTCATCCTGTAGAAGGTCACCAGCGGGATGAGAGTAAATCTACAGTACCTTTGTAATAATATCTTTCCTTGTGATGCCAAATTGGCTGCCTTTCTTCTCGACCCCACTATTCTTGGTGCTTCGCTCTTGCTGTTGTTGATACAGACTCCCAGACAGATAAAGGAATTTAACTCCAGAATTTTTTTTCCCCTTTTAAGAACCATCCGAACTTGATCTTTTCCCGGCTATTGGCACCTACACCTAACCTTATGATTCTTGATTTGTCTGGGTTAATGATTAAATCGCTGATGTCAACGTATTCCTGGAGGGCGACTAATTGGTGCTGCAGTCCTACTGGGGTCTGATTTATCAGCACAATGTCGTCCGCGTATAGCAGTCTACCAATTGTTGACCCAACCACCTTTGGAGTAAAACAGTACGTTTGTGCGAATGCGTCGTCAAGCCCTGAAACAAACAGATAAAAAAATTCTGGTGCCAGTGGGCAACCTTGTTTCAGACCCGTCTTTCTGATTATTTGGTCAGACAACAGCCCAGTTTTGTACAGCCGGGTTGCTGGGTTCCAGTAAACGTTTAACAGTATCAGGACTCCATGGTTACCAGCTGGAAGTTTATCTTACTGTAAAACCACCAACTGTATACATGGAGACGGGTCCCCGGTGTACAACAAGGACCAATTCAAATAATATTTGATAGCCACAGGTAGACCCAACATTGTTCTGCCCTTTGGTCCTTTCTGGGCCGGATTTAGCAGCACGCAGTATACTTCTAATAAGGGGCTTTCAGCTAGCCACGTTTCTTGCAGGCATATAACTTTAAAGTCCTCCTTTTGTAGTTCACCTTTGGTAAACAAATGACCAAAGCCTCTAGTATTCCAGCTGGCCAGGGTCCATGACCCTCCTAGATCTTTCTTTAGGCATTAGTGGTTTCGCATTTTGCCCGCAATAAGGTTAGACAGGCACTTCCATTTGGCATCATCGCCAATGGCAGCTTTGGTTTCATTTTTTGACGTCAATTGAGGCTCTATCCCCCGTGATGTTTCCCCTTGGCAGCATCACATTGTTATTGTGCTGCTTTGACCCTTGTTTTCGGCCCCATTTGACAGACTCTTGTGTTTGTACTCCGGCTCTTTTGGTTTCACGACGCTTTCATATAGGTCGAAATCCCATTGGCTTCAAATGGTGGGCTTCGTCCAACAAAAGTTGTCTGTTTAGTTTTGGGATCTTGTGCAAGACAACTTTGTCTGTGCAGGTCTCATTAAAACATTCAACTATGGCCAGGTCATTTGAGGTAATCATGCTCAGCGCTGGTAGGTGGTGTATAAGTCTTACCACGTTCGCTCTGTTTAAAATCAATAAGTTGTTGAAACGCAGCATCCTTTTCAATCTGAGACCATGGTAATAACTGATTGATTCTCTCTTTTCGTTTGTTAATTGTCCGTCCCGATTTCCTTTTTCAGGGCTACTGGGAGGTTCCAGTTTTTCCTGACCAGACAAAACCGCTCTTTTCGTCGTTTGTTCTCTTGGACTTACTTGCTGCTTTCCGGCGGCACACCTCTCCGATGTCGATTTTCTGCCCCCCGATGTGGTACTAAGTTCTGTGCTTGGCTTTCCATTGTTTGGCTTCATCCTTAGGTTCACTCTGTATGTTACTCTAATGATTTGCTGCTTAGTAGGTATTGATTTGGTTTTTGGTCTGTTGAATTTGGAAACCCTTACACTTGCTGCGATCTACTGGGGACTCGACTGTGCCTGTGTTAGACATGCTTATTTCGCTCTACTCACGGGCTCCATCTTCCTCTTGCTCGTGGTCTGAGTCCTCATCGGATTGCTCGCCTTCCGACTCCCTCTCTGCTTCTGATATTGAGTAAGTTGAAAGGTCCATTAAATCTGGTTCAGATCTCTCGTCGTCGGATGACTTAGGCAATACCAGTTTTTATTTTTGCTAGGTACCACTCTCGCTTTATTAGGCGTGTCCCCTGATAAGTCTTTAATACTGGTAAGGTCTTTAGGCAGGGTCACATTTTTTATAAAAAAGACTGGCTTTTGTTGTATTTTTGTTTCGCGAGTAACGTTTGGTTCTTCAGCCTTTTCAGGACTGGAGATTTAGTTATGTCTTTTTTTTTTTCTTTTTCTCTGACTTTACTCCCGATTAGAATCTCAGATGTTTATTTCCCTCCCTTTGGCCCTTTTTTCATAAAAATCTCTCAGATGTTTACATCTGGTAAATCATTCTGGGTTACATTAACCTCATTTTGTGTTTCGCTTTCTATGTCATCCATCACAATCCTGTCAGACAGTTCTTCTCTTAGTTTGCATGCCTGTCTCACTTTGTTGTCTTCTCCAATGTTGAGGGCCATCTTATCAATCAATTCCGGCTCCACGACCGAGAGGATAGACTTTGCGACAGTTGGTTGGTTCCTCTCCCATTGGAGCCTTTCTCCCATCTCTTTTGTCTCTCATAATAGGCTTGATTATATCATGTAGGAGTTGGGAAACCTGTGCGGTGCTGTGATCCATATTACTCTTTAGGGATGTAATAAAACCTTCAACAGAGATGGGTTTTGCATGCACCATCGCTAGTAGGGTCGCAAGATCTTTGAGGGTCTCAGCCACATCTTCATATAGCTTCATGAACGGCGCAAGATCTGCCATCATTGTGGCTACTTGAAGCCGGCACCCTAGACCCAGAGGTTTGGATGTGCTCTCGCTTCCGGCCGTCCAACACTCTGTTGTCATTGTTGAAGTCTCCTTTAAATCCCTTGGTGTTCTGTTGCTCTCCGGTACTTCGTTCCTTGAGTCTATTGTCTGGGATGATTGTTCCTTTAGTGTTGCTAGTGCCGTCTTACTTTTGCCTTGGCAGGGCAAGGCGCAGCTCAGTAGATGCCCTGGGATTGAGTCCGCATTTGATCTTTCAATGACCCTTGATGTTTCTAATAGGATTTCATCTGAAATTTCTAAGTCCAGACCGACAGCCGCCGACAGGGTCTTAGAGCTGTTCCTCAATTCCCGACCCACCATACCAGAATAGCCTTTTTCCTCAAAGACGAACCGGTATGAAGGCAGCAAGTCCGTCATTGTCTTTGACTGAGGCTTCCATATGTTATTGGTCTTCCGCAGGCGGGGTAGGTTTGAGCTATCTGCTTTGCTGGCAGCCCCCTCCTCAGTGGGAGCCACATACCAGATGGTTTGTCCACTCCCCCAATGTCACTGCTTTGCTTGCTCCGTTTAACAGTGTATCTTGTAGGTGGGCTTAACAGAGGATTAGCCAAGTCTTTTATACCCAGTTCGTTAAAGATTCTTTGTCCCCTTTCATCTACGATGTCTCGAGAATTGGTGGAACCCGCCGATGGGCACGTTGCGTTTATTGGAGTCTCCGTTATTGCGACAGGGAACTTCGCTCGCTCTGGGGTGGCACTGTGTTTACACATTCCCTCTAAGGCTAGCTTTGGCCTCAACGCTTTCCAGATTGGTTTTGTGGATCCTCTATTTCGTCTGTTTGTTCTCATCCTCTTCGTTAAACCCCTCTTCCGATTCCTTAGGCACCAGTGCTTGCGAGCAGTCTTTTATGCTCTGGCTCAATGCTTCCACTGCCGACTTTCCTGTTGCCGAGGCTGGTCCCGGCGAGGGTTTAGCAGGTGTTATAGTTTCCTCCTGGCTGTTTTAAGTCATCTTTGCTACTTACAGCCAGATTGTCAATGTAACGGGCGGTACTCGCGCCGATGTTTACTTTTATCATAAATGTGCAGGTACTAATGGGCTCATGGACAATTTGATCTTCCATGTGACAAAATGGGGCGTCCGCTTCCGTCGCCCAGGATGGCGTGGAGCAGTGGTCCCCTAGCCCCCGTCAACAAACCAGTCATGTGAAACCTCATTTTCAAGTCCCACAGCTTTTATCAGTGGCCTCGCTGTTTCCAGAACGAGCAGCTGGTCGAGTGGGGATGGCAAAGCGGACGTTGGTATGTTCATTATTTTAAGGGGACACTGCTCACACTCCTCGCATACCTTCTCTTTCAGAAAAATGAAGTTTCACTGTCCACTGCCGCCTGACACCGGACGACACTATGACACACTCCGCTACGCTTTGAGCCCAGGTTTTGTGTGTGAGCGAGCGTATGTGGAGCGTTCTGTTGCCACTGGTAGACCAGAAAGAAAGACTGCTTTTCACGGGGTACTCGAAACCGTTCACAGCCAAAAGTCACAGGAAATCCAAAGTAACGAATAAAGCACACCGGACACTCTGATGACACACTGAGTACCGCATTAAGATCCCAACCTGGAGGCGTGTTGGAAATGGGGGTGGGGGGGTTTAAAGTCGCTTTACTCCTTCCATGAAAGCCTTAACAGGAACTTTCCACCAGGACACCTTGTTTTGTGAAGTGGTGTATGCAGACAGAGCCGCTAGTTGAACCTTGATGGAGTTAAATACTAGGCCAGAGTCTAGTAAGTAGAACATGTAGTGAGTACATTCAATAGGGTTCACATCCTTTGACAGGCACCATATTACAAATCTTTTCCATTTGTTGATGTATCAGTGCCTGGTGTTAGGTTTGCACGGATTTCCATACACCTTTGAGTTAATTTTAAATGTCCAGAATCTATGACTTCAGGAGCCAAGTTGCCAGGTTCGTGGACTGAGGATGTGGGTGCAATGTTATCCCCCTGTGCTGGGACAGCAAGTTGTGGGGGCACGGGAGTTTGATTGGTTCGCACATCGCCAGTTTCTGTAGACGTGGAAACCAAGATTGACTCACCCACATAGGAGCAACCAGGATTAGAGTAGCTTGTTCCTGGTACATGTGCACTACCCTGCTCAGGAGGGAAGTCAGTGGAAAAGCGCAAGCAAATTTCCCTGACCATCTCATCCGCAGCGTGTCCCCTTGGATCTGGGTTGGGGAAACCTGGATGCGAAGTCTGGGCATTGTGCGTTTAGACTTGTGGCAAAAAAAGTCTAAAGGAAGATAACCCCAGAGGGAGAAGACATTGTCTAGAAGTCCTCTGTTGAGTTGCCACTCGTGCTCATCGAGTCGATAATCTCTGCTTTCGAGAACATGTTGAGACACTAGGAACATGTTCCGCTTCAGTGCCCACTTCCAAATATTTTGGGATAGCCTGGACAGACTTGCAGAGTGTATGCCTCCCTGCTTGTATATGTAGAACATGGAAGTGGTGCTGTCTGTGAAGACTTGGACCGTTTGGCCTGTTAGATGCAGTTGGAAATCTTGTAGGGCTTTGAGTACTGCTAGTAGTTCTAGAAGGTTGATGTGGTTTTGGGCTGTGATCTGTGCACACAGGCCATGCGCTCTGTGTTGAAGGTAAAGCAATCCCCATCCGGAGAGAGTCGTCTGTTGTAATTATCACTTTTATTAGAGGATTGCGAAAGGGTTTCTTTTTTAACAGATTTTCCTTTGATCACCAGCAAAGTGCTTGTACTAGCGTTAGCGAAACAACCACTAAATCGTCCCACTGACTGCTTGCCTGAGACCACTGTTTTGCTAACCACTCCTGCATTGGGCGCATATGCAACTGTGCATGTGGGTAAATGCAAGAAGCCATCATCCAGAGCAGGCGCATTGCCTTGCGTACGGTTATTTGGCGACCAGCCAGATAATGAGCTATTTGCAGCAGTATGTTTTGAATTAATTCCCTTGATGCGAAGACTAGACCCTCCTTTGACTTTATGACAGCTCTTAGGAACTGCTTGGTTAGGCTTGGAACAAGGCTTAATTTTTTCTCCTTGATGGACAACCCCAATTGGAACAGAAGGTTGAATGTTCTCCTGTTATCAGCCAGTCATCCAGATAAGGGTACACTGGGATCGATTGTCTGTGTAAGTGCGCCGCCACTACCACCAATACCCTGGTGAAAACCCTTGGAGCTGAGGCTATGCCTTAGGGGAGCACCTTGAATAGGCAGTGTTGATTTGCTATCTTGAAGCGCAGGAATTTTCTGTGCACTGGGAACATTGCAATATGAAAGTAGGCATTTAAAATGTCCAATGTTGCCATGTAGTCCCCTTGTTTTAGCAGTGGGATTACTTCTTGTAGGGTTGTCATGCAAAACTTTTGTGGCTCAACAAATGTGTTTGTAGGGCGCAGGTCTAGGACAGGGAGTATTGTAAGGTCTTTCTTTGGCACAAAGAAGTACATTGAATAGATACCCTTGTTTATCTGGTTTGCCCGCTGGACAATCTCTATAGTGTCCTTTTCCAGCAATGCTTTGACCTCTTCCATCAAAATGCACTGTTCCTCCTACGTTGCCTTTCTCTTCTCGGGTGGTCTCTGTAGGAGTTCAATGCAATAGCCTCCTGCTATGGTGAAAAGTACCCACTTGTCTGACCTGAACCCCTCCCACGCGTGGGTAAAATGACAAATTTGACTGCCTGGAGAAGCATGGGAAGCCACCTGGAGCAGGGGGTTATTGCTTTGGGGGGGGGGAATGACGGGGGAGGTGGAGCCTCTGCCTCTACTCTTAGACCTTCTGTGCCCCCTTTGAAAGTTTTGCTGAGAGGACTGCCCCTGCGAGGAACCCCAATGAAGTTTGTCCACCCGGACTATAGTTCGAGGACCGTTGGGAATTTTTCCCTCAAAAGCGGCGTGTAGTAAATGCACCTCTCTGCACAAAAGGTTTGTAAGTAACCTGGCCCAGGGACTTGAGGGTGTCGTACTCTTCTTTAGCGCTTTTCAGTGGGTCCTCGACTGGTTTCCCAAAAAGGCGTTTAGTTCGATTGGCATATTAAGCAGGGTTGCTTGAGTTTCCAACTTAAAGCCGGATTGTCTTAGCCATGCATGGCGCTTAATGAGTACCCCCAGCTACTATATCTTCTGCATTATCTGTTGAGGCCAGATCATTCTTCAGGATGCAGTTTGCCACCTGCTTAACTATAGCCACTGTTATTAAAAGCTGTGCTTTAAGGGGGCTCTGGGACAGAGTCTATTTGTTGTGAGATCTCATCCCATTTGTGGCAATTGTGACTTGCCAAGAGCGTGGTGTTATTAGCTATCCTTACTTGGTATGCAGCCGAGGAAGCTACTTTCCTGCCCAGTGTATATATTTGTGTGTTCACCTTGCCAGGAGGGGCTTCAGCAGAGGCTAAGGGGCATGCCTGCTCTCTTTCCTGTGGTAGTTCTGACTTGAGAGTCAGGCTTTAATTGACCCCTGATGTATAATGGGTCAGAGGGGGCTGGTCTGAACATCTTTTCAATACGCGAGTTAACTGCCCTCGTAAGGGTGGGGGTAAGTAATGAAGGCTGAATGCGCCTCTGGATGGACTGCAGGAGTGGTATAAACTGCGCTGCAGACCTCTTATGTCAAGGATGTCCTCTACAAAATCCTTGTCGACTTGTGCCTCTTCGGTATCGATTTTAAAATGTTAGGCAGCCTTTAAGAGGAGCTCATTATACTGCAGCTGATTATCCACAGGGGATTCAGCCACGGGTTGGTAATGAAGGTCTGGACATTGTATGATGTAGACATTGTCGTCATAATACTGGTCTGTCATATCTAGGTCCCCTGGAACTGTTATTGAAACAGGGTCTTGAGAGCTTGACGTGTCAATAAAGTATAGGTCTTCAGGCATGTTCTGTGAAGTACTTGGCTGGGCAAGGTCTAGTCGTGGTCTTTTGGCGACAGGCTCGTTTTTGGCTGCCTTCCCTTGTGAGGGCCCTTGAACGTGGGACAGTTGATCAGGGTGGTGATCAAGAAAGTCAATAAAGCATGACATTCTCCGCATTACTTTGTCGAATTGTTCAAGGGTCCATTGGGTGGTGCCTGGAAACCCGTGGGATCAGGGGTAGAGATACTCTCTGATGTAGAGGGTTGTTTGTGGTGGATTGCCCCCAAAAGGAGGTCACTAGGGACAGAGGGCTCTTTATCCTTTGAAATAGGGTATTTAGGGAGTAGGAGCATCAAAGATTTTGTGTTTTTCGACATTTTACAAGTGTCTGGATCATTTTGGATTATTGGAAAGGGCTGATGCGTCTTTCGACACACGTTTGCCGGTACCCAAGGATTTGTCTTTTTTTCATGGTGTCGGGAACAGACTTCAACGTCTGCTTTGGGGGCCTGTCATGAGGCGAACGCAATGGCCTAGAAGACGGCGATTTTTCAGACCTTCCCTTCGACACCGCGTGTGGTTTATCTGTCGACGAAGTGGTCGACTGTCAGCCATGGGTGGTTGTGGGGTTTGTGTGGCGTGCAGTGTGGGTGCTTGAGCCGCTCGGTGGCGTCTCCGTAGCAGAACTGCCGGCCTGACTGATGAAGATGGGGGCTCGCAGGTGGGCAACCGTAGGGTCCCAATCGCCCTTAGCGTTACTTACGACATTGACGCGCCATCGCTGAAGGCTCCCTCCACGTCCATAGCGGCCTTGGCCTAGCGTTAAGTCTTACGGTCCTTTAGTGTCTTGGGCCGAAAAGGTTTGCAGAACTTGCAAGGCTTTTCGGGGTGGTCCCTGGCAAGGCAGAGGTTACACACCCTGTGCAAGTCCTTACAGGGAAACTTCTTGTTACAGGAAGGGCAACATTTAAATGGTGAGTGTTCCAGAGTATGGAAAGATGGCAGCTCAGCGATGGAAAAGGAAGAAGGAAATGGGCATTCTTCAAAGCAAAGGTGTTCTGACCCTCCCCACTCTCCCTACTTTGAAGGGCCGAGGGCCGCTGAGGCCTAATTAGGCCACAGTCAAAGTTCGTCGAGATGGTCGAAGTAGTCGTCCATTTGCAAGCTGTCTGCAAAGATCTTACGGCCGTCGGAAGGATAGGAAGAAATCTAACTTTTAAAACTTGTATAATCAATGGCGTTAGCCGGAAGTCTGCAACTTGAGTCCGACTATGATGGCGTAAAAAAACAATCAGAGGGACCTCGACGCGTGAAGGACCATGGGTACAGTGGATGTCATTACTGACACGCCGTGTCGACGTCGCTTTTCGAGTTTCGAAAACAAATAATGTAATACTCTGCCACTACAACTAGATGTCGGCCTATGCATAGGCATGTGATCTAAGCAGATCCACAAGACTCAAATAATTATATAGGGAGCATTGTAGATAGTGCGCGTATGTACCACTAGATGTCACTCTTTAAGCTAAACATTAACCATGAATAAGGTGATTCACAAATGAATTAAGGTATTAAATGAAACGCAGAGGGAGAACACAGTGAAACACTACGGAATCTAGTTTATGTAAATAAACTTGTGCAAAGCTACTGCCCACCCGAAAGTATAAGCACTGCTCAGAAGTGCAAGTGAAATGGGAATGAACAGAGGTGCTTCCAAGACATAACAGTTTAGCCATGGCTAATCCTACCAATGTGCAGCAAGGTTGGGTGCAGTATCTCTGAACGGTTAGGGTGAAAAACAGAGAAATAGGTTTAGTGTATGGTGTATCTCTTGCTAGATCAATGGCACTTGTTAGGGAGAATTCTCAGAAATGTTCTAATTCCTCTCTACCTTAGAGACCCCAGCACTTTTACTGGACTCTAGGACTTTTACATTTTTAACCTGGAGAGAGAGAGAGACCCTTTTTCCCACTCTCTCATGTATTTTTCTGTGATTTAAAACGCTGTTTCTTTTGGTTATGGAGTCTGACAAACTCCATAGGCACCATCCTTTTACATTGTGACACATAGCACCTTCAGTGCTGTGCCACACGGAAGTCTTTCAGATTTCCCAAAGGTTTAAACACCTTCTCTGATAAACTACTGTTTCCAAGAGCAGTGTGAAGTGAAATTGACTTTACTTATATTTGTAACTTTCTAGACCCAGCACACACCATATTACAGTAGGGTGCTGGAGGGGTTACTTAGTATCCCCTTTGTCTAGTTTATGTAACATTTTTATGTTACCCTTTCTACAATTAATGGCTGGTGGCAGTGGTTTACTTTTAACTACCATTGGGAGTTTTTACCGCGGGCTGCATTCGCTGCTGCAGTAAAGCACCCATGGGTGCCCATTCTGTGAAAATGGTCCCGTCTTTTTGCCATTTCTTTTTGATAAGGTCTTTGAGATTTACTCTGCGCACCAAACCAGGTTTGGTCCCTTTGTTCATTTGGTCTTTGGCGGGATTCACAAGTGAAGCCCACCTCTGTCTCCAATATGTCTGGCTTGGGCAGGAAGTGAGGGAGGTGCCCGAATCTCCCTGTGCTTAATCCCCTTGGTTACAGGAATGCGCCCAAAGGTGATTGGTCAGCTGGCTGTACAGCAAGGACAGCCACCCTGTGTGATTTGACAGCTAGGCTGGAAGGAATGAGAGAAACCTGCATAAAAGGCGATGCTTTTTGGCTTGGAAAGCAGAGTCGACCACTGGATGAAGGAATCAGAAGAACTTGGAAGAGAGGCCTGCTGCAACTCCTGGAATGTTGGTTTGCCCGGTGAAGCCCTGCTGCTGTGCTGAAGCTCTGAATTCGCCTAGACTAGTTAAGCCCTGCAAGGACGACTTCTCCCCTTGAGTTGGTGTGACCAATCAACTCCAAAGTGAACTTGTTTGCACATCCTATCAAAGCTGGCTGTACTTTCACTGCTGCTGCTGGAACCGAAGTGCCAGGGAGAGGAACACCAAATTGAGTGGATCGCTTTTTAAGTCTGACCCGAGTGCTAGGCTGATCCTTAGGACCTCCCTGATGCATGACTGACCAAACCTGAGCCACCTCAACAGAGTGCTGGACCCTAGAAGCAAGGAAAGTCTGAAGTGGTACCGAGAACCGCAGTGTTGCTATTTGCTGTCAGACGCGAGGAGCTGAAATGCCGAAGTACCACTGAATTGAAGTCTGCCCTTTGCTGCCGCCGACCGTCCCATTGCAGGAGTCCCCAGACGTCCTCCCTCTTGTCCCCACGACTGAGGTCCAGGAGCAAATGGATCTGCAGAGCCACACAGGAACAGAAGCCAGTTGGAACCATTTCTTCTAACCAAAGGTACTGTACAGTCGAAGAGAACGTACCTCTTGTCTTGCAACCTTACTTGTTCTCAGTTGAGACTCGTCTTGGTTGCTTCTGTAGAGTTGCTTGCATCTTCTGCAACTCACAAGCCTCCCAGCTTGTGGCCTTACTTGATTCTACTTTTTCTACAAAGATTTCTAAAACATTGTGAAAGACTTTTACTTACCTGCAAGAAGTGCTTATGCTCACCTAGACTTTTGCCCAATTGATATTGGCTGGCCTGGTTCCCTGAATGCTTCTTCTCTCCTCGGATTGTGTTTTACTTTCCTTCCAGGAAAGGGGTAAGTTGCTTTACATTGGGGGAGGGTTGAGGGGGGAGGGATTAACAAAATTACTTACCTGCTTCAGAATATTAGTGTGTTCTCGTCTTATTCTGAAACCTCTTTTCTTTGACACCAACTTAAATATTGTTCTAAATGTGCCAGTGATTATATTAATGTCCACAGTGTCCTAAGTCACCTGAGGGTGTAGGAAGTGTCTGTATGCCATCCCAAATGAGTACTTGCTGATTTAGAGAAACTAAGAGTGTGTATTTTGGAGTGTATTTGTGAGTTACTATTATATTGCCCCTTCTGAAGTAGGCTTCTTCAAACTGACTGTTAAATTAATAATTGTTTAATCAAGAAACCGTGAGTTTAAGTGTTTATTTGGATACTTGTCACACCGAATCTCTGTGCAACTCCCCTACTGCTCACATTGACCTCTCTTGAGATAAGTCTGGCTGCTCAGCCAAACTACCAATCTGTGTAGTACAGATCTATGCAAAAGTTGGGTTCCCATTGTCAGGAGGTCTTTGTTGTTGTAGTGCACCCATAGGGTACTGCATACAATCTTTGCCTAACAGCACCCCTGAAACAGCGCCATCTACAACAGGCTTCATCTATGAGCAACTGAATCCAGCAGAAGCTATTTGGAACAAATCAACTGGAATTTACACAAGGTCGCTCAGCAATACCAAAGACTGAGCCTTTAAAGGCTAATTACAGTAATAGTAGGGTATCTCAATTGGATCCAGTTGCTTACATACATTATTTGACAATTGGGGAACAATGAAATGGCATAAAATAAATGAACACCCTATATAAGCACCATAACAAAAGAATGTTGTGTAAAAAGAAACATTCACATTTTGTTCAAAACGCAGAGCACAGTCATATTCTTTAACACACATCCACAATAAAACAAACACTTTGGTGTTGGTATACTAATTTCTCCTAAATGTACTTTGTGATAGTGATTGCAGGCTTCTTTTTTGTGCATAAATGCAGTATAGCGAGAAAAAGGCAGACAACCCAAAGTTAGTCATATTGTTAATGTGTTGCATATATATATAATGTGTGCATATATTTTTTTGTTAGGGGACACTAAAAGGGCTGCTAGGCAAACACCATAATTCAATGCAACCCAACATTTTCCATTCAGACAAATTGTACAGTTATGTTCTTTTAGTTTACACCCTGCGACTAGGTTTATAACGGGCAATCCAGGACTAGAAACAACAGATTACAAATTTAAACCAGAAGTAAATTAGAGGGTTCTGAATGGATAATGTTGGCATCTATTAGACATTTACCCAATCAAGGATTTATCCAGGGTCACGTAATGTAGTCAATTAATGGAGCAGGAACGTTGAAACTAGGTTTATATGGCAAAACAGTCTAACATCGAGTTCATAGAGCCATTAACAAACTTAATGCAATTAATCACATGCACAGATATAAACACTTACGCAAAAAGTATGCTCAAACTAACCGACGTAGACTAGTTCACACAGATGTTTATCCCAGCAGTCAACAGAGGCTAGAATGGAAGCGGGTGTGCCCGGTAATTGGCTTCAGAAAATGAATGCTTGGGAGTGTGGACCAAGAAGGAAGTAGGGAGTTAAAGGGGGAAGCGAGGGTGTGGGATTGGCCTGTACCAACGATGTCGCCCTTTTCAGAACCCTTGGACAAGATAGGAACTATCTTGGGGAGTCTTTTAATGATTAGGTTCAGCAACTCGACCCAGTCATTTGTGCTATGGAGAAGGTACAAAACTCCTAAAGCTAGAGACATGCCAAGGGCTATGAAAGGGCCTACCTGACCAGGATGGCAGCGAGTCCCCAGCAGTTTCCAGTCTTCTGATCCTTGCAATTCCGGTAAGTGCTTGGAGAAGCGCGAAAGGTGTAATGTCACACCAGCACGCGCAGCACCATCCGTTGCAACAAATACCTATTACACCCACTGGGAGAACATTATTCTGTCTCGTATGCACACCCAAAAAGTTGAACTTTAATGTTTGTTGTGTTGCATCAGTCCCTCTGAAATAAGAGACTTTGAATGGCAAAGAGACTTTGTAAACGGACAACGGGCACCATCTGTTGAGCTTTGAGGCTTCAAAAAGGGGGGAAAATTTGCATCGAACAGTTGGTCAATAGTTTTAGTTAGATACACCCCCCAGGTAACTTCAGGTTGTTCTTAGCCCATGCGTACGGTGACCTGGCCCTGACCTCACTTGTTTCCGTTTGTGTCAGGTGCAGCCCTTGGATCTCCGATTTGCTCCTAATAATTTTCAACCCCACCACCTCTCCAAAGTTGGTCAGTTACCTGTCCACCTCCTCCAACGACTTCCCCGGATTGGATAATATAAGCAGCATATTTACTGTAAACTTTATGTTCTTTCCCTCCAAAAGGCACCCCCTCAATATTTTGATTAGATCTAATCCTGCTTAGAATGGGCTCCAAGAATATGGCGTACAATAGTGGCGACAAGGGGCACCCATGTTTTGTGCCCCTAGATACCATTACTGGCTCTGGGAGCTCACCATTGGTCAGCAGCCTCAGGGAGGGTGTTTTGTAATTAGCCTCTATCTTCAAGATAAAGGCCTCCCCCATTCCCGTCTTGCGGAGAGTGGCGAACAAATTGCCATTCGACCCGGTTGAACACTTTTTCGGGGTCCAATCCCACTACCAAGGTTGCTGTCCGTTTTTTGTTCACCTTCTGATATGTGCTACCCTTCTGATGTTATCATGGGTCTGTCTTCCCCTGATGAATCCCGATTGGTCGGGGTCAATTAACCTACAAAGGAGCGAGTCCAAGAGGGTCACCAAGATCTTTGTATATATTTTGGCGTCCGTATTGATGAGGGCATTTGGTCTATAGGAACCGCAGTGGGTCAGGTCCTTCCCAGGTATAGGTAGCAGAACCACTTTGGCCTCCTCCATAGACTGAATTATCCCCCCCTCGGATCCGAATTTGTTGAAGACGACTGTTGGGTGCGGGACCAACGTGTCCATGTTAAGTGTTATAGAATTCGCTGGAGAAGCCATCAGGGCCTGGGGTTTTACTGAGGGGAAGGGAGGCAATAGCTCTAGCCACCTCGTCCCAGGAGATCTCCTTCTCTAGTATCTCCCTCTCCTGAGCCGTTATCTTTGGTAACTGGCAACCCTCCAAGTATCACTCCAAATCTGTCCCATCTCAATGTTCTGACCTATAGACACACCCATAGTACTAAAGGAATTCCCTCTTAATAGTGGAGATACCTGTTCTCTCTTCTCCCATAGCGGTCTTTATCTTTAAGATGGGTCCTCTCTTTCTTCCACCCTGAGCAGCCTTGCCAACAATCTATACGCTTTATTACCCCCTCGCATAGTATTTTTGTTTCAAATGTACTAGCGCCCTTTCCGCTCTTCTTGTGGTTAGCATGTCCAGCTGGCTCCTCACTGCCCTGCATTCCCATCAGACTTCTCCTGTGGGCCTGGTTGCCATTTGGAGAGTGAGCACTGAGTTTTTCCTCCAAGTCCCTCTCCATTTGCCTCAGTTCCCTCTCCCACATAGCCTTTATTGTCCCGAATTGTTGCCTTAAAGGCGCTCCATACAACTCTCTGGTCCAAAATAATGAGTCACATGGGATGGAAGTATATATTCCTCCCTCAGTTCTTCCCAAGGACCTGATCCCTAAAGATATACGCCAGATACCTCCACTTCCATAAGCCCAATGGGCGGTTTAGCATAGCAAACGAGACTATGACGGGCGCATGGTCCGACAATGTAATGGCCCCCACTTCCACGTCCCTGATTCTACCCAACAGAAGGCGAGATACCCAGACATAGTCAATCCTGGATGCTGTTCTATGCACATGGTAATAAAAGGTGTACCCCCCTTGCCTCGCCTCTCTTTGCCCTCCAGACATCCACTAATGCAAGGTTATCCATCAACCCTTTTAATTCTATGGAAGGTCTACTCTGTGTAGTGAAGGTCACTGCGCTCCTATCCCCCGCGGGATCCCATGCAAGATTAAAATCCCCCGCTAAGATTATATTCCCTCTGGCGAACCCTTCCAACTTTGACCATTTTCTGAACGTAGTAGTCTTGTTCTGTATTCGAAGTGTACAACAAGGCCACCATTATACATTTGCCCCTACCCTGGCAAACTATCGCCACAAACCTCCCATTGGTGTCCTTGGTAACTTCTGTTATTGTATGCTCCAAACCATTCCGCAGGGCTAACGTTCCCGCTTTCTTGCTCCGACTGTTGGCATGTTGAATTGTACTGTACCCCCTTATCCTAAGCTTGTGCCTGTCCCTTTCCTGTAGATGGGTTTCTTGGAGGGCAACAATGTCTGGGACCTTCCTCGCCGAGAAGTGCTCCAATTTCTTCCTTTTGAGCGGGGAGTTAAGCCCCCCCAAATGTTTAGTGAGTGAACTTTCACCATTGTTTCCCTAGCCATTGGTATGTAGAGAACCTCCACCACAGCCTCGCCGGGGGGGGGGGGGGGGGGGGTACCCCCCTTTCCGGACCTAATTGTACCCCTATGTCCCCACCCCCCCAATCTGCCCCTACCCACCCCCTACTGGATGTACTCAACTGGCCTCTGGGGTGTTGAGCACCATTGTTCGTCCAGTATTCTCACGTGCTGGTCCTCCCAGGCCCATATGAGATCCAAGAGGTATCCCCCACCCGGCCTTTGAACCACATATCTGTATGCGTTCCCCCTCCCAGGGGTTTATATTGAAAACAAAACATAACCTTCGCTTCAGTCTTCAGGATCTGAGGCTGAGGGCGCCACCGTCTGCGGCTTGTGCTTCTGTGAGGGGTTTGGGCCTCTTGGTCCCCGCCTGGCAGGCCCTCTCCCTCCACCTCGCCTCCTGCATTGTCCACTCTCAGCCTTTCCATTTTACCAGTTCACTCGTGGGGGCCGGGCCCTCCACATTCGCCTCCTCCACCTCGATGCCCAAAATCTCAGTGTCTTCCTTAACCGTAGTGACTCTTCTCTGCCTGCCGTCCATCTCAAAAAGAAGGCCAAAGGGAAAGGTCCACTTGTATCTCTTTTTGCGCTTAATCAGTTCCTGAGTCACCGGGAGCATTTGCCTTCTTTTATTCAGCGTTATTTGGGATAGGTCGTGATATAGGAACAACGCCACCCCATTGTATTGGATATCGCCAGACTGACTGCTCTCAGAATCTTTTCCTTCTGCTTGTACTTGTGCAGAGCTGCCAATACATCCCGGGATCTGGCCCCCAGCTCAATGCGCTTCGGGCCCACCCTATGTACTCTGTCCACTTATCTCCTCCGGGTGAGACAGGGCCAACAGAGAAGCAAATATCTGTTGAACAGTCTGTGGTAGGTCAGAATCTGCCACCGCCTCCGGGAGGACTTTTATATGAATATTAGCCCTCCGGGACCTATTTTCAAGGTCCTCGGTTTGAAGTTCAAAATTGTGTGCAACATCGGCCAGTTGCAACATCATAAACTCCAGTTTACGCTGGTCCTCAGCCAGATCCTGTAGGGCCCTCATTAGTATCCACTCTAGCTTCGATGCCATGTAGCTCCTTCTTAATTTCTTTAATTTCCCCAGACGGGTCCTCCTTCATTTTTTCCAGCTGCACCTGCATCGTGTTTGCCATTCTGTCACAAAGTCCCAAAAACATTTATTTATTTTATTTCATTTGTTACAAAGCCAGACGCTTGGGTATCACGGCGAGGTTATAAACAGCTTGTCAAATTTCTTATACAATGGTACAGTAAAAACAATTTGAATAACAGTAAAGTGAATGTCTCATAAAATCAGTACAATTAATAGTCATTAAGTTAGAAAGGTGAATCAGTGTTAGTAGTGTGAAGGTAGGGAAGTCTGTTCATCAGTATTTGTTAAACAGCCATGTTTTCAATGATTTTTTGAAGCTAGCGATGGTTTTCTCATTTTTGATTCTAAGCGGTAGGGAGTTCCACAGGGTTGGGGCCATGACTCAAACTGCTCCCTCTTGGTACTTTTGTGACGCAGAATTTGTAATAATGCCTCATTATTCGATCTGAGTGCTCGGTTAGTGTTTTTCTTTTGTTATGGCATTGTTAAGGTAGCTGGGGGCTTTGTTAGTGAGACATTTATATGTAACACAAGGATTTAAAAATGATTCTAGCTTTGATAGGTAGCCAGTGATTTTCTCGTCCAATGTTGGAGATGTGGTCTGATTTCTTAATACCTAATGCCGCTCTAAGCGCTTTATTCTGCAGCAATTGTAGTTTACTTATATTGGCATTAGAGGTTCCTAGTAGGAGGATGTTACAGTAGTCAAGCTTTGTTAATATTAACATTCTGGCTAGGGTTATACAATTGGCGGGTTTAAGGAATTGTCGACTCAGAGCGAGGCGTTTGGCTGTATATGCCGTGGAGGATGAGAGGGCAGAAATGAGTTTATACATAGTGAGATTGGGGTCTAAATAAACGCCAAGAGTTTTAACATGCTTGAGTACTGGTATCAGGGTGCCGTCAATATTGATGTGTGTGTAATCAGAGTGGAGAAAGCCTATTCTCGATTGGGATCCCACGATGAGAACTTCAGTCTTCTCATCGTTGAGACAGACTATTCAGTGCCATCCAGTTTTGAATGATAGCATAGATTTTGTTAATGGCCTGGATATTTTTCCCAATGGCAACTCTGGATTTTCGTTCAGCTAGGAACGATTTAATCCAGAGGGTGGCATCGGTAGAGAAGCTGAAGTCTTTGGTTAGTGTGTCAGAGTTTGTCAATCTAGAAGCTTTATAAAACGTACTATAGAAAACCTCCTACCTTACCCCAACACCCCATGCCTATCTCCCCCAATCTCACAGGACCCCACCATTCTAGCCGACATCTTCAAGGACACACTGACCAATGCAATAAATGCAATAGCCCCACTTGAAGATAAAGAAAAAATCTGTCCACAAGAACTCATGGTTCACTGATGAACTTAAAACCCTACGTTCTGACAAATGACTGGCTCTTAAAAATTGGCAGACTAACCCTTGCAACGCCTCAAAAGAAAGCTTTAAGGCGATTGTCCTCCAATACAAACAGGCCATCATCAGTGCCAAATCCAACTCCTACAACCTAAGAATTTCCAATGCTAACTCCAAAACCAAGGAGTTATTCACTATCTTCAACAAACTCACCACTACTCCAACAAGCACTGACAAAATCATTAAAGACGAAGCCTGGTGTGCAAGCATACAAGCTGCTATGCTGAACAAATTAGACCTTCAAAACAAAGTCCTGCAACACTACAATGCACTACCCAGCCAACTCCGACCTATTCCCGCCTCCGCTGGGCATAAAGTCCCCCCCACTCGCCCAATTTTGCCTTTAAAGACATCTCAGAATTAGATTTCACTGACCTCATCAAACGCCTCAAACCATCACCCTGTAAAGGTGCCATATGCCCGCCTAAGATCATTCAGGGTTGTGCGGAGGTCATTGCCCCAATTCTTACAGCCTTCATCAACTCCTCTTTTAAAACATTCATAGTCCCAGAAAGCCTCAAAGAAGCTTGGGTTCGCCCTCTCCTGAAAAAACCCACTCTAGACCCTGCACAGCCAAATATCTGCCGGCCAATAACAACTGTCCCTTTCCTACTCAACATTCTGGAAAGGCAGCCCACAACCATATACAATCATACCTAGAAACTAACTCCATCTTAGGTAAAAGACAGTCCGGTTTCCGCAAAGGGCATGGTACTGAAACTGCCCTATTAGACTTAAAAAACCAAATCAGTCAAATCATGGACAAAGGCAAGCACGCCCTCCTCCTCCTAGACCTCTTAGCGGCTTTCGATCTTGCAGATCACAAAACCCTCATAGCCCACCTCACACAAGCAGCACAATTCTCAATACAAGCAGCCTCCTGGATCACCTCCTTCCTCGAAGGTAGAGTAATAAAAGTGTTCTCCGGTATAGCAAACGCTGCCCCCATCACCATCCACTGTGGAGTCCCACAGGGCTCTTGCACAGCCCCCACTCTTTATAACCTCTTCACGAAGCCCCTCTTCGACAAGCTTGACGCTCTTGGTATCGCATACACCAATTATGCTGACTATACACAAGTCTTGCTTCCCCTAACAGGCTCATATGCACAAGACGCAGAGCATCTCATCTACACCACCATCCAAGCCTGGATGGCAGCAAACGGCCTTTGCCTCAATGGGGGACAAGACAGAGATCTTGATCCTTGGCCAATAAACCACACTGGCCAAACTAGACCCCCCTCTACGCCAACTTCGACATAGATAACTAATATCACTGTATCCTCATCAGTAAAGACTTTAAGGGTCCACATTGATTCCACCCTATCAATGGACAAACATGTAAACGCCATTGCTGCAGCTCGAACCACGAAACTAATAAATGCCATAAAACCCTTCTTAACCAAACCAAACTGCCTCTCAATTGCCAGAGCTACAATAGGGGCTAAGCTAGACTATTGCAATGCCCTTCTAGCAGGCACCTCATGAAAAAAACTTAAATAAACTCCATGTTAGCCAAAATAACATGCTTAGAGCTGCTCTAAGCATCCCGAAAAGAGATCATATCACCCAAGCTAGACAGGCAGCCCATTGGCGACCAGTCAAAGACCGAATCACCTTTAAAATTCTCATCATCACTCATAAATGTCTCAATCTCACTGCTCCTTCATACCTGTCAGAAACCCTAACTAGGACCACATCCACACAACCTATCAGATCAAATTACATCCACCAGATCAACATCCCACACATCAACAGGGCCAAAGACGAGGGTCTAGGATTCCCACACATAGCCCCTAAGCTCTGGAACCCTCTCCCTTCTGACCTCAGAGCTGAGTCATCCCTCATTGTCTCCCGGAAACACTTGAAAACTGCCCTCTCCAATACCCCCCCACTCCAACATCCTACTTCTCACACACCTCCCCACATTTTCTCGTATTACATTACACATTTCATGTAAAATGTATGGTGTTTAAGCATGTACCATGTTGATTCCTTCCTGCAACAAAGCTCTGCACATATCTCTGCAACTAAGTTTTGATCACCTTCTGTAACAAGCGCCACGATGCCTAAGGGCTGCTGTGTGCTCAACAAATACGAATAAATAAATACAAGGTCAAACGCTGCTGAGAGATCCAGCAACAATATGACAATTTTTCCTGAGTCTCTGATGGTGTCAATTTGGATTTTGAGGTCAGTGAGAGCCATTTTGGTACTGTGGTTAGGTCTGAATCCGGATTGTCTGGCTCCTAGAAGCTTGTTCTGTTCGAGGTGGTTTTATATTTGGTTATATGCTATTTTGTCGATAATTTTAAGAAGGAAAGGGACCGTAGTTATAGGCCTATAGTTGGTCGGAATTAGCGGGTTGAGCGAAGGCTTTTTTTAGTAGTGGTGTGAGCCAAGCTTTTTTGTTGCTGGCCGGGTCCAGATTGGTGCTGAAAGATGCATTGACAAAATTACTGATGATTGGGGTGAGGGTGGGAGCACATAGTTTGACTAAATGTGCTGGGAAATTGTCCCCTTTGCAATTGGATGCCTTTAGTTTATCTATGGTATTGAGCGCTGTTTCGAGGGAAACTGATGAGAAGTGGAAGGTTGGAGCATTACATACTATGTGTCTGGAGTTAGTGTCTACCAGGGTATGTTTTTCTGCTAGTATTTTTCTTTTAGAGATAATTTTGTTTTGTAGTAGTTTCATTTTGGCGGCAAGAGCATCTTGAATGGTAGTGCACCATTCTTTGCTTGGTTGAGCAGGGTTGGTGATCGGAATGGGGTTTTCCAACTCTTTGAGGATAGAGAATATTTCTTTTGAGTCAGAGGAAGCATTACTGATCCTGGTATTGATCACATTTGCTTTATGTGCAATGATGGCTACTTTATACATTTTATTTGCAGAGTTGAAGGCGTCGGTTGTTTTGAGAGTTTGAGATTTGATATAGCGATGTTCACTTGAGCGATTGATACGCCTTAGTGCTACTAGTTCCCCCGTCAAACCAGAATGAGTTTTTATTTTGTCGGATCGTCTAGTCTTGGTGACACATGGTGCTAAAGTATCTACTGTATTTGTGAGGCAGTTACTGTAGGTGGGTGCAAGGGTTTTCATTTGTAATTATTTCGTCTGTTAGGGAGTTCTTTAGAATAGGGTTGAGATTTTCAGCAGAAAGTTTGCGAATATTTCTGGTTACATAGGATTCCAAAGTGGTGGGCTTGGGCGGATCAGGTTCACCGAATGAGATTGAGAACTTAATACTATGGTGATCTGTCCAGGGCAGCGGGGTGATCGTTTCTATGGAGACTGAGGTATTAAGGGAGAGTACCCAGTCCAATGTGCTATCTTTATTGTGGGTAGGCGCATTCACAAGTTGTGTGAAGAGCATGCATTTGAAGGCATTGTGTAGAGCTTCTGCTTTGTGATCTTGGCGATCGTTGAATCCAAGATTCAGGTCACCAAGGACGATAAATTTGGGTTTGGGTTTGATAAGTGGTGTTAGCAGTAATGGTATATCTATGTCAGGCTGAAAGCTTTTATTTGGTGCTCTGTATAGCGCTACTAATGATCTCTGCAACTAAGCTCCAAGTATACTTGTAATGCTTGCGCCCAGCTACCTAGGGGTTTGGTTGCGCTCTATCAAACAAACTAAATTAATAGTGGTTTTGTCGTTGGTAGAAAGTTTTTGTGAGTAGGATTTCATATCCCTCTGGATTATCTATGGGGCATGTTCTTAGTTTGAGATGGGTTTTCGCAATAATGGCTACTCCCCCACCTACTGGTTTGGTTCTGTCCTTTCTAGCGATGGTGTAATTTGGTGGAATGACAATGGTAAGAGTGGGTCCGGAGGCTTGGTGGAGCCAAGTTTCTGCCACTACGAGCAGGTCTAAATCCTAGTTAATTATGTAATCGTGTATTTCTGGGGTGTGAGCGGTTATGGAACGTGCGTTGATAAGCGCTAGTTAGAGTTCAGTAGTGGGTTGAATGTGTGGTCTAGGTATTGAATGGGAGTTGCTGGCTTTGTTTAGAGTGGTTTGATGCTTACTGATGTTTGCAACAGTCTTTATTGGAGATTTAGGTGGGAGATGCACTGTGGGAGTCATGGGAGTAGTCTTAAATTGAGTGGTGGCATTGATAACTGGGCATTTAAACGGTTTGTGACCTGAGCCGTTGATTTCTAATGGTGATTAGGGCTGGGCTCAATTTACATTGCTCTTTTTTGGTATGGTCTACATTAGGGTTGGATGGGGTGGTGTGCATCCTTGATCTATGTCGGTCGCATCTCACTGTGTCTAGGTTTGGCTCGGAGTTCCTTTTGGGCTTGTTGTTTTTTTGTAGGAGTAAATAGGATGGAGGATGTTGTAGTTTTTTGGCTGTTGATCAAATCCACCAAGGGGTTGTTCTGGTCATGGTAGGGATGGAACGGCTTTATATTAGGGAGGAATGGGGTGGCACAGGGGATAGGGTAATGTCTAGGGCACGCTGGTCTACTAAGACCGTTTAAATGGGAGACAAAATGAGATCCTGTGCAGGGCAGATCAGAAAGGTACAATACAGAAGGGGAATATGATGAGGGTGAACCAAGCTGACATAGCTAATTATTGGTAGCGGATTAGCAGTATAATAGCGGCCACTTACCAATACAGTCAATCTGAGTCAAAATCGATGAATGAACATAACATTGGGTGGCATGGTATGCTTGGTTACACTAATAATTATCTTTAGATATATCGCACAATTAATACGTATGAATTAATACTCCTAGTATATCCATATGCAAGTCTTGGTCGTTGGACCCATAATAGATGTATTTGAGCGATAATGCATGGCGTATAATTGTATGGTTACATACATTTCCCCTGCATATTCTAATAAGAGAAGCGCAATAGAATGGGCAGAATCTTGCATACATTTCAGGGTAGGCAGGATGATTTGGCGTGGGTATGAAAATCATGGCTATTATGTATTATTCCCAAACATTTTCCGGTAATGGTGTTCTAAACAAATGTACGAAATAACAGCACTTGCCAGGTGTGCTGCAATACGTTTACTCGTTATTTACACACTGATTTGTAGTACACGAACGAGCAGAATATATCTAGGCATAGCAATCTAAGCGTTTGTTGTGTTTTACAGCATGTTTTACTCATATTTGAAGTAAACTGGACCACATACTATCTTCAGAGAGGGTAAATGAGTAGTTTAGTTCAGAAGAGAAGGGGGCGGCCCCTTTGCGGCTACGCCGCAGACAGCAGCAGACAGGCCCTTAATAACACAGCCCTTAGAAGCTGTCGGCCGGCTTCCGCCTCCAGACGGGGGTTCCGTATGATGTAGCGCGACTCAGCCAATCAGCTTGTCGCTGCAAAAGGCAATCGGGCCTTCGGCGAGATCACGTGCGACGGTCGGCCATTTTGGAATGGTCGAGGAGTCTTCAATGCAATAAGCGAAGAAGCCTTTAAATTAATAATCAACAGGTGCAAGCAGGGGCAGTAGGCTTAGCTTACTTGTAGATTAATAGTGGATCAATGAAGATGTTGGTTAGGACTCACGAACGGCGAAGGAGAGAAGTCATGAGCAGGCCCAAGAAATTGGGGGGGGGGGGGGTCCCCTGCCCTGCCCGCGTCGGCAGATGAAATGCCGGCTCTCCATGAATCTCTGGGTGACCCCTTGTTCCGCCTGGGAGTCCTCTTGCGGGGCATCATTCTCACTCCTATCTTCCACCTCTTGCCGAGTCCCTCCATCCATCCACATTTTCTGTAGTTGCCCCTGCCTCTTATTTCCGTTCCCCGGGATCTGGGCCGCTTTCCCTCTGTTCCTTGGCATAACCCTGTTGCAAGGACAGCAGGGACCCTGATCCAGGCCGCCTTCCCACCTCTCCTTCCTTCACACTCTCCTCTTCTATCCTCTTGGCTGCTGTATTTTCAGAGTCTACTCCTAAGCTTCGGCGTGAATCTGAGCGGGGGCTCCAAGGGACCAGCCCTTATGTAGATACCTCCTCTAGTGATGGCTGTCCCATAACCCCTGCTGTTAGATGGGTATCCCACTTTTACCCCCCGGGAGGGGTTGCGGGGGGAGTGGGAAGGAGGGGAGCCGCTCGAGTGCTGTCAAGTGGTCTCCTCTTAACCTCCAATCGCTGTTCCAGGACCCCTGGGGACGCCTCCCACCTGCAGCTCTGCAATGAGGGCTTTTGTTCCATTGAGCTTTCTGAGCTGGGCTTCCCGACCTTGCCTGCCGCAGGTTAGTTCTGTCTCTTGTCACTCCTTCCTTGCTTCTTACAGGGGAGGGGGGGGGGCCTCAGCATCCATAAAGGCCTCCCTCTACTCGTCCCCGATTCCCCCGTATCTCTGCCGTCCACTGGGTGCGTCCCCTGGTGTGCTGCACCTCTTGCCATTTTGGAGTACTGCTCCTAGAAATGGCTCACCTCGATCCCCCTCTCCAGCTCCACCACAGCCAGAACGCCCCTTCTGGGCCCCCCCGGAGTGGAGGTCCCAGGGGATGGGGGTGGGGTGTCAGGAAGGGGTGATGCGGCTTGCCGCCACTTCTGGAATCTCCTCTGTCCCGGCATCGGATTGTAGATCCTCGCCGGAGGGCTACCCCCGAGCCGTATGCTTCGTTCTCCTGGCCTGCCAGAGCCTCCCCATTAGGCCCGCCCCCTCGAAGCAGGGAGCCGCCACTCACTCAGCCCCTGCCTCGCCACTTGACTGGGCACTCCTGCAGCCCTTTGCTACGTGGCTGGGCTCGACTGACCATGGCCCGCCACTCTTGGACCCCTCAGTCCACACCACTTCTCGCTCGCTGTGCGCCCAGAGAGCAATGCTGGGGCTCTCGCCTCCTCCTTCTCCGCAGCGCTGCTCCACGTCCCCCTCAGCCACCGAGGTCGGTCCGCTGCTGCTCCTTTCCCCAGATCCAGCGCGCACACACCGGAAGGTGCCGACAGCTCAATTGTCGCCTCCCTGGGTCCTATGAGGGATGGCTGCTTCCACCCTTGCCGGTCTCGCAGCAAACTCACTCAGCTGCACGATTTGCCACTGCGGCGGTTCTCGATGTTACTGGACCCCGGTTTCTTCGCTTGGAGACTGCCTCGCCTTCCGCTTTACACTGAATACCAAATCGTGTCTGGGGAGGGGGATTTAGCATCAATTGAAGCTGTGTTACGGCGATCAGGGATGGGGAGCACCAGGTCACAGTGTTCCCAGGACAGTGGCCATCTTGGAATCCCCTTTTTGAGACTTGATTTATATTCCTGGAGAAGAACAAGGAACAAGTTACTTACCTGTAACTGTTGTTCTCCAGCATGGGTCTGGCATGGATTCACATGCTCATGAATATTCCCCGTCGTCAGGCTGGGAATCCTCAGTAAAGAAAAAACCAGTATCAGTTTCGTTTCTGATCTGTCTTTCGTAGTAATAACCAATCACTGGTCTCTGTGTCATACTGACCACAGCCAATGACTGCCCTCTACCTAAGCACCGCCTCTGGCAGCCATCTTCAGATTTGGAAGCACGTGAAGTGGCAGTATGACCAAGTGAAGAGCCGCAGAGGGGTAGGCGGGAGGGTTCGCATGTGAATCCATGCCAGACCCATGCTGGAGAACAACAGTTACAGGTAAGTAACTTGTTCCTTCTCCAGCATGGGGTCTGGCATGGATTCACATGCTCATGAATAAAGAATACATAGCAGTACACACATGCACAACCACGGGAGGTGGCAAAGGCTCAACATTAAGCATTACATCAAACTCAACATTAAGCATCTTACCTCCTCACCAGGCTCACCTCAGGCGAACAGGTTGCGCAGCACTGCTTGGCCGACCCTGGACTCCTCCCTGGAATCCCGATCGACGCAGTAGAATTTCGTGAAGGTGTGCGTCGACCTCCACGTAGCAGCCCTGCATGTCCAGCAGGGGCACACCAGAAAGGAACGCCGTGGTAGCTGCGATCGCTCTGGTGGAATGGGCTCTCGGACGGCCAGGCAGCGGTCGGTTTGCCAACCGATGACAGTACATGATACAGCCGGAGAGCCATCTGGAAATGGAAGCCTTCGAGAGAGCCTTCCCCTGATTGACAGGTCCAAAATTCACAAAGTTGTGACATCTTCCGAAAACACTTGGTGCGGTCCACGTAGAACTTCAGCGCTCTAGCCACATCCAGCGAGTGCAAAGTCCTCTCAGCCGGCGACGAAGGCGACGGGAAGAACACAGGCAACACCAAGGGTTCGTTGAGATGGAAGTCCGACGGTACCTTGGGCATGAAGGAGGGGTGCGTCCTGAGCACTACCCTCGTGTCGTGAAAAGTCAAGTACGGGGCCTTGCAGGAAAGGGCCTGGATCTCTCCCACCCGTCGTGCGGAGGTGATGGCCACAAGAAACGCTGTTTTCCACGACAGAAACTTCAACGGGGCCGAGTGCAGAGGCTCGAACGGAGGTCCCATGAGCTTGGTCAGCACCACGTTGAGCTCCCACGCCGGGGCCGGCGCCTTCACCGGCGGGAACGATCTGAACAGTCCCTTCATGAACTCTTTCACCAGACGATGAGACCACAAGGACGTCCGGCCCGTGGTTCTGGTGTATTTGGAGATCGCAGCAAGATGAATCTTGATGGACGCGTGTGCCAGTCCAGCTTTGGCCAGCGTCAGCAGGTACGGCAGTACTTGGGGAGCCGTAATCCGTAGAGGGTTAATCTTCTGTGCGTGGCACCAGACAGAGAACCTCTTCCATTTGTGTCCGTAGCATTTAAGAGTCGAGGACGCCCTGGCCTTTGCAAGAACCTCTCTGCAGTCGGCCGGTATGTCGTATCCTCCAAACTCTAGCGCCGCAGGAGCCAGGCCTGCAAGTTCAGCGATTTCGGATCGTGGTGGAGGATGGCACCTCCTTCCCTGGAGAGTAGATCCGCGTCCACCGGCAGCTTGATTGGCGGGGACGCTGACAAGTCCAGAAGGTCCGGGAACCATATCTGCCTCGGCCACGCAGGTGCGACGAGGATCATCCTGCACCGCGACCTCTTGAGCTGGTTGACGAGCCGGATTAGCAGTGGCAAAGGAGGGAACGCGTAGAGGAACAGGCCCTCCCAGGGGAACGAGAAGGCATCGCCCATGCTCCTCGCCTGGGGAAACCTGCTGGCGAACCTCCGGCACTTGGAGTTCGTCGCCGTCGCGAACAGGTCGATCTGGGGTGTGCCCCACCGTCGGAAGAGGCGATCCACTAGATCCTGCCGTAGTTCCCACTCGTGGCACGAGCGCAGCTCCCTGCTGAGTGAGTCGGCGATGGTGTTTTTTATCCCTGCCAGATGAAACGGCACCAGAAACATCCTTCGGGCGACGGCCCAATGCCACAGGTCCTGTGCCTCCTTGGACAGCGCTGGAGACCTGGTTCCGCCCTGTTTCCTGATGTAAAACATGGTGGTGGTGTTGTCGGTGAAGATCCTCACCACCTTGCCCTTGAGGGACGGAAGGAAGGACCTGAGGGCCCAGAACACTGCACGGAGCTCCAGGACGTTGATATGGAGGAACTTCTCCGTCGGGAGCCAAAGGCCTCTCGCGTGCAGATTTTCGGTGTGCGCTCCCCACCCTTCCAGGGAGGCATCCGTGGTCACTGTCTCCTGGTGGTCTGGGGTCTGGAAGTCCATGCCCGCCGTCAGATGCGTGCGGTTGCCCCACCACCGGACCGCTCGGCGGAAACTCTCGTCGAGTGTGATCCTCTCCTTGAAGCCGCCCGTCGTTTGGATCCAGCGCGCGTCCAGGAACTCCTGCAACGGGCGCATCCGGAGCCTGCACATGGGAATGAGGTAGATGCAAGAAGACATCATTCCGAGGAGGGACTTGATGGACCTCACCTTGGCCGCGTCGGAAACCAACATCCGCTGTACCAGGCCCAGGATGGACCTGGTCCTTTCCTCCGACGGGGAGGCCAGAAGGGACACTGTGTCGAGCTTCGCTCCCAGAAACAGGGCGTTTTGCGCGGGTACCAGGTGGGACTTGGCGTAGTTCACGGAGAATCCCAGGTCCGTGAGAAGTTGGACGGTCCTTGCCGTGTGCTCCACGCCGTGCTCCCTCGTCTTGGCTCGGATGAGCCAGTCGTCCAGGTAGGGGTAGACGTGGATCCCCTCGCGGCGCAGCTGCGCCGCCACCGGTGCAAGGCACTTGGTGAATACCCTGGGTGCCGACCGTAGTCCTAAGGGGAGGGCTTTGAACTGGTAGTGACACCCTTGGACCACAAACCTGAGGAATTTTCGGTGCCCCTTTAGGATGGGAATATGGAAGTAGGCATCCTCCAAATCCAACGACGACAGGAAGTCTCCTTCCTCCAGCTGCCCCAGGACGTGCTGGAGGGTGACCATCCGGAACTTCTGCGCCTTGATGAACTTGTTCAGACGTCGCAGGTCTAGGATGGGGCGCCATCCTCCCGTCTTCTTCTTCACGAGGAAGTATCTCGAGTAAACTCCGGAGCCCCGAAGCCTCTTTGGGACGAGTTCGATGACGCCCTTCCTGAGCATCGCCTTTACCTCCAGGAGAAGCTGAGGGACGTGAAGCTCTTTCCTGGCCACGGGGGGGACGCGCGGGCACCTTCTTTGAAACTCGAGCGCGTGTCCCCGGGCTAAGGCGTCCAGCACCCAACGGTCGGTGGAGATGGACTCCCACACGCTGACGAAGCTCGCCAGCCGGCCTCCCACCGGGGTGCTTCGGTGGGGGCCCGACCCCACGGCCGGTTCAATCCTGTTTCGACGAGGCTTTGCCGCCTTGACCTCCTTGGCGACGACGGCGGGGTCCGCCAGACTTGCCTCGTCCTCTGTAGGCCTCCTGAGACGACGAGCGGGCCGCTTGACGGTAGGTGGAGAAACCGCCGCGGGAACCTTTGGAGGCGCCCTTGCCTCCGCTGCTCCGAAAGGGCGTCCGTCGTTGCTGCAGAACCCCAAGGGCCCGGGCCGTCTCAGTGTCCGCTTTAATGGCCTGAAGGGAATCGTCCACTGTTTTCCCAAACAGGTTGTTCCCATCGAACGGCATGTCCAGGACTCTGGTCTGTACGTCTTGACGGAAGTCCGTAGCCTTGAGCCATCCACGCCGCCTAAGGCAAACGCCGTTGCCCAACTGGCAAAACCCAGTGTCGGCGATGTCCGTCGCAATAGTGATGGCGTGGTCCGACGCCACCTCGCCTTCCTGTAGGATCTCCAGGGCATCCGCCCTCTTGTCATCCGGTAGGAAGTCCAGCAGGGCAGCCAGTTTGTACCATAGCTCCCTGTCGTAGCGGGCTACGATAGCCAAGGCGTTGGCCGCTTTAATCGTCGTCGCTGCAGACGAGATGACCCTGCGTCCCATAGCGTCCAATTTCTTTCCCTCGCCGTCCGGTGGGGAAGTCGATGTGGAGGCCGCACCCCCCCCCGCTTTCTTCCTGGCCGCCGCGGAGACGACGGAGTCCGGGGTAGGCTGCGCCCGGAGGCACAGGGGGGCCGCGTCTGGGATCCGGTACTTCTTCTCGTACCGGTCTCTTCTAGCTGGCTTCGTGAGGAGGGCGAGGCCCTCATCCCAAATGTCGTCCAGTAGAGGCACCGCGAGGACCGTCTTCCTCTTGGCCTCGCGTCGTTGATAAAGGAATCCTTCCTTTTTCTTCTCCTCAGGGCAGAGTTGGAAAAGCTCGGATGCCCTGGCGATCATGGAGTGGAACGATCCAATCTCGTCGGGCGGAGAAGCCCTGGTGGGAGGTGACGACGGTAGATCCTCGTCGTATACCTCGTCGTCCGTACCCGTCGCTGCCGTGTCAGTCCCCGTATCATCCCCTCGGGTGGACGGGGAGGAGGGCTGGACGGGGCGCGACGGCTGAAAAGGAGGTGGAGGGTGAATCCTTCTTTTCTTGGGCGGGGGAGCACCAGAAGGCCCCGGTTCAGGATCCCCCGACGGGAGAGGTTCCTCCGTCGGCAACAGTAGTCGCGTCCTTATCTCTGAACATAAGGACTGTATAGCCAACAAAATGGCCGCCGAGTTGTCTTGCGGCACTGGCAGAGGGGAATCCGACGGGCGATCAGGGGCCCCGTGGGCTCCCTCGACGATGTCGTCGTCACCTGCGTCGGGATCCATCCCGACGGGCCGGTCTTCTTCCACGCCAAGGCCGTGGCTTAAGACCTCAATCAGCTCTTCCTCTGAGGTTGAGGCCGAATCTACGACGACGCCCTGCCCCCCCTTTTTCTTCCCCGCCGGGGGTTTCACGGGGGTCCTATCGATGGGCACAAAAGAGGACTCCCTCCGAGGTGGCAGGGAGACTCTGAGCCCCGAGGTCGCCACCACTGGTGTAGCCTCCACAGGCTGAGCCAGGGCCGCCGCGACAGTATCGATAGAGGGCTTGGCCGGATGGATTAAGGCCTTCACCACCTTAGGTGCGCTCACCGCCTTATCCTTGAGAGGGGGGGGGGACACTGCCTCGCTCCCCCTCCGATGGGGCCTTCGAGCTCGATCGTGGCCTCTCCAGGAGCTTCGCCGGGTGCTCGCCCTTCCTCTTACCCGACCCAGAGCGTTGGCGCTCCCGGTGCCAGTGGACTCGCGGTGCTTGGCCTTGTGTTGGACCCCCGTCGCCGGGGCGTCCTCAAAGGTCTTAGAAGACCGCTCGGATTTCTTCCTCCTCTTCTCGCCTGACGGGCTCTTCCCTTCCAGCCAGTTGGCGAGACGTTGATGGCGGTCCTTCATGGTCCGCTCCGACATGTTGCCGCAAAACGCACAGTCCTTCTCCACGTGCGTCTTGTCCTCATGTTAGCAGTAGAGACAAAAGGAGTGTTCGTCCTCCTTAAAGACGTTCTGCAGCTGGCATCCAGGGCAGATCCTGAACAGCTTTCCGGGCGTCGAGCTTCCCTTCTCCTGGGCCATGTCCGGGCCTGAGAAACTTCTGGAGTCCTCCAAAAGCATAGCTCGACGAAATCTTCACCCTTGAGGGGCGCAGACGAATCCGACACGGGTCCCCGTTGATCGGATGGAGAGTCGGTGGAGCTTGAGGCTCTTTTGACCGAAAAAAACGAAGTTTTTTGAGAAAAACATGAAAAAATAGCACTAACGCTCGAGAGCAATAGCACGAGGATCCCAACACATGAACGTGCGGTAAAAATCTGAAGATGGCTGCCAGAGGCGGTGCTTAGGTAGAGGGCAGTTATTGGCTGTGGTCAGTATGACGCAGAGACCAGTGATTGGTTATTACTACGAAAGACAGATCAGAAACGAAACTGATACTGGTTTTTTCTTTACCGAGGATTCCCAGCCTGACGACGGGGAATATTCATGAGCATGTGAATCCATGCCAGACCCCATGCTGGAGAATTTTGTTTGCTTCACCCAGAACTGAACTTTGGATTGTTGTCCAGAAGAAGGGAGCCATTCGTCTCAACCAAGAATACCACCACTCTTTCTTAGTTAAGTTTATAGTTTAAGGGATGGAATGAGGCTTTTGACACAGGATGGTAGACTCTTTGCTTTAGAATGATATCATGACAATTTTGTTAGTGTAACTTGAGGCAGGGAACCCCCACTTAGAACAGGGGTTAGATAGGGTTGTTTCTTATTTGCTCACTAATAAAAGTCTATAGCCAAAAAAATACCACCCGTGTGTCAGTCTCCTACTTCTACACCCTTACACTACCAAAATCTCACAATGTCCTCACCTCCAGAAGATTTTGCGTGGTAACTGAACAGAGGGGCTACAGTCAGGAAAGATTTGTGTTTTAGTCTTATCAAATCTGACTATGCAATTTCTCTACCGGCAAATAGGATCAGATCATAGTGCTTGTAGTTAAAATTACAAGTTATGGGAGACCACCAGGGGGCGCAGAGATGTACTGACGCATCTGCACTAGTCTCCTCCAAAGGGCACAGTCAGAGGGACTTGAGCCCCCCCCCCAGACCCCCAGGAGTGCAGTGCCGACCCCCCCCCGCAGCCTGCTGACATTGCGGAGCCCCCGCACGCCCCAATTCCGGTCGCCCGACGCAGAGATTTCGCAGAGTTCTGGCACCTTGAAAGAGGAGGGAGAGAGCTCCACCTTCCCCCGCGGCTCCGCAAGAAGTAACGGAGAGCCGCGGATGGGCTGAGGCCCACGGGAAGCGCCCCCCCCTCTACACTGGGCATCCTTGCGGAGGACCATGCAACCATTTGAGCCTCAACCAAGACATGCATCGCCTCAGGCGCTTGACTGCTCTGCAACGGGAGGGAGAGCGAGGCCCACCTCCCCTGGCGCAGCGGCTCCACACTGGGCTCCGGTGAGCTGCGGCCTACGTGAGGCCCATACCAGCGCCGGAAGGCGCGGAAGAGCGCCCCCCCGGCCCCCAGACTCAGTGGTGGGGGATTTCCAGACCCATCGACGCCCGGACGAGATCACTCAGCGTCTTTGAGTTGGTTTTCTTTTTCTGGGACCACAGCCTGGGGCCGTGTGCTGGGCCCTACGGCTTGTACTCCTCCAGGGGACACAGGCGGACTGGGGAACTGGCGCGGCAGCGCACACAAGGGGCGCGGATTGCTCCCTCAAAAGTTTTTGGCCCCCTCACGACCCAAAGGGCCATTCTTCATTGGGAGCCCCCGAGAGCCAGGGCCCCCACCGGCGGAGCGAGAGCGCGGGAGCCTCCCCCTTGCAGGGGGGCCTACAGCAGTCCCTCTTTACCTCTCCCATTGGGCCTTCCCTGGATTCTGTGTTGAAACCAAGAGAGGTGAGAAGAGAGCTCCGAGAGCTCCATGGGGTATGAGAGCGCCCCAGATTATTAATCAGCATTAAGGGCACAGAGGATTACTACCGCACCTGCTGCCTGGCCCCACAACAGTGCCCGCCCCCTTGAGGTTTTTTTCGAGCAACGGGGTCCCGACATAACACGGGGACAGAGAGCGATAGACCCCTGTTGGCCGTGGCCTGGAGATTTGTCACGAGTAACCTCCCTCTAGAGTTGTTTGGAGGCCCAGCGACGCAGCCCACTTGACCTGGGGTGTTCAAGAGGAGACCTTGTGGAGATGGTCGGGGGGAGGCCATGAACTGGAAGGAATCCCGACAGAGATTTCGACGCATGCCCTCAAGCTCGCCAACCTGCCCTGAGATGGCGTCCCCGACGCATCAAGAAATGTCTGATACTAGCACAGTCACCAAAGGTATGGCTGCCCTCTTGGAGGAAATAAGAGGCTTCAGAGCGGACATAACGATACGGTTGGACACCTTGGATAAAAAAGTGGACAATATGGATGACAGGGTCCAAATGCTTGAAAACAACACAGCCTCGAATGACATTTTTGAGACTCAATTCGACATGCGCTTATCGGAACTCGAGATGAGAGAAGAGAAATGCTCCCTAAAGCTTGATGACTTAGAGAATAGGGAACGCCGCTGTAATCTGCGTTTTTGGGCTTCCCTGTGCGGGAGGGCGAAACGCAAATGGACATTATCAAAGCTGTTAATGCGGTGGTGGGAACTCTTTTTGAAGGTGCAAATACGAATGAACCTACTATCGAGAGAGCTCAGAGAGCGGGTGCGGCTAACAGAGGCCCCAGATCCATTCTCGTACGATTCCATTATTTCACGGAGAAAAGCAAAATCTTGGAACTGGCACGTAAGAAGGGTCCGGTGGACTGGGAGGGGGCCCGGATTTCGGTGTATCAGGACATGTCCGCCTTCATCCTGGCAAGAAGTCGACTCTGCTCCCCGCTAACAAAAATGCTCCAAGCCAAGGGGGTTCGATACAGATGGGGATACACTTTTTCACTTTCCTTCGAACTGGAAGGATACAAATATGCCCTGGTCACGGAGGATGATTTTGCAGGGTGTCGGGAGAACTCCTCGATGAACCAAGCATGGAGGTGGGAGAGCAAGAGCGTGGAAGAGAGCCGGTTGGCGCCGGGGGGACAAAGGCTCCACAGGAGAGACGTAAAGTCTGAGGCCACAGGAAGTTTAGAAGAGTGGCTCCGACATCCCCTGGACAACCTGACACTTGAGGAACCACAGGACGCTTCACGGTCAAGTTTGTACTTTATTCCGAAAGGGGGAGCACTGTAAATGTTCACAATCTAAATGCGATAGGGGGGTGGGGGGGGGGGGCTCAAGTTGTTGTTGAAGAGTTCAAGAGCCCGGAGGGGGGAAGACACTGGTGGCCTGGCTCAGCGACAGGATGAAGCCGCTGGTCTACCAGGCGTTCAGGGGGGAGGGGGCAGGGAAAAGTTGGGGTTTGTTCAATGGGGTTTTAGCTGGAACAAGCCAAGTTTTCTGGTCTGTTTTGTAACTACAGATCTGTTTTTTTAACTATAGCAGGGGGCGGAAGTATTGCGGGAGCACTGAAATTAGTTGCTTTGTTGAGGGAGACATGAGCTTTTACCATCGCTGTGATGGATGATTCATTTCAATTTTTGACAGTGGGTTCGTTAAATGTACGGGGGCTTAATTCTCCCACTAAAAGGTCGCTGCTGGTGAGGGAATTTTCAAGGCTCCGGCTCCACTTCCTATTCGTGCAAGAAACACACTGGGTCAGGGGTAAGGAACCAAGCTGAGGGCTAAAACCATTGAACAGGTGTATGCAGCGTCCTTTTTGGCTAAGAAACGTGGAGTTGCCCTACTGGTCTCTCCCGGGGCCCATTTCGTACTCAAAGCTTAGAGGGCATACCCGGAAGGACGATATATCATGGTCAAGGGGGAGGTGAGGGGTCGGTTGTTTACCCTGGTTTGTATATATGCTCCAAATGAGGCGCAAGATGGCTTCTGGGTGGGGATGAGAGAGAAAATTATAGCTTTTTCCGAGGGTACTCTACTGGTTGGTGGGGATTTCAACATGGTTCTTTGCCCTGAACGGAACAGGAGGTTGCCCAACCCATGTCCTAATGAGCGATTCCATAAGAAATTGGCTGAGGCTTTCCAAACAGTTAATGAAGATCTGGGTTTGAGCGATACACACCACACTAAGCAAGACCGTGATCCCGACTTCACATTTTTCTCAAAACCTCATGCTACATTTTCCCGTATTGATTATATTTTAGTTTATTCCACGCTTCGGGGAGAGGTCACAGAATCGGGGGTGGAGGTTGTTCCTTGGACGGACCATGACTTGGTTAGAATAAAAAAGGGTATCCCCACGGCCCGACACCCGGCTCCCTATGGAGGTGTAACGACCTCCTTCTGCACGACAAGGAAGTACGCCAATCCCTCCTGACAGCTATTACAGAATACTTCTCCATCAACGATAATGGGGAAGTCAGGGTCATGGGAGTCTGGGAGGCATTCAAGGCAACCATTAGGGGCATTCTCATTGAGACAGGTTCGAGGAAAAAGAGGGAGAGGGGCCATGAGGAGAAACTATTGAAGGAAAAGATAGAGGCTATCCAACCGGGTGGGAAATTAAAAACGCAAATGTTCCCCGGAAAGTGGGAGGAGCTTCAAAAGGTTGCGCTAAAAGTTGGCAGACCTCCAGGTGGGACAAACGGAAAGAAAGCTGTCCTTCCTGAAACAGAAGTACATGGAAAAAGGGGAAAAAGCGGATAAGATATTAGCTTGGAGGCTTCGCGTGCTCAGAAACAATAGAAGGGTGAATTCCATCCGTTCACCGGGAGGGGAATCGACGGTAAGAGATAGTAAAATAGCTGAACATTTTCGGCAGTATTATGAGCACCTGTATTGCTCGGAGTACGCAGGGGATGGAACCGAGATTGACAACTTCCTGGACTCCTTCACGATTCCCGGCCTCTCACCCGAAAAAGCAAGTACACTAGAACTCCCCGTAACCCCAGAGGAGATAATAGACACTATATCCTCTTTGAAGAGTGGAACAGCCCCAGGGGATGATGGGTCACAGTCAAGTTTTACAAGACCTATCGGTCAACGCTAGCCCCGTTTATGGCTAAGATGTTTAACTCAGCACTTGATCAGGGCAGCCTCCCACACTCGATGTCTGCACTGATAGTAGTACTCCCCAAAGAGGGGAAGGATCCTTCCCAGTGTCACTCATATCGTCCTATATCCCTTCTTAACGTGGATGTTAAGATCCTGGCTAAACTTTTAGCAAATAGACTGGCGAAGCTCCTCCCCTCCCTAATACATGGAGATCAGGTAGGCTTCATTCCGGGACGCAAGGGTTCGGACAATATACGGAAGACCCTAGACCTCATGCACGAGGCTTCAAGGCAGGGGGTGGAGTTCTCCAGAAAATGGGCATGGGGGACAACTTTTGTGGGTGGTTCTCAGCACTATATAATGGTCCTACAGCAGGATTTGGTCAATGGTGGCACATCGGAACCCCTGGCCTTATCTAGAGGAACCCGGCAGGGCTGCCCTCTTTCACCCCTTCTATATGCTCTGGCAATGGAGCCCCTGGCCATAGCGATTAGAGCGGACCAGGAAATCACAGGGATACATTGTGGTGATTGCGACTTTAAACTTTCTCTGTTTGCAGACGATCTCTTGGGCTACCTAACCAACCTCCAGGTTTCACTACCTAGACTGTTCGATCTTATAAATTACTATGGTGCCTTTTCGGGACTTAAGATAAACGCGTCCAAGTCTAGCATTATGCCTATGGGTCCTGGGGACCAAGATATTGGGGATCGCCCCGAAATATTGGGAGTAAGAATGTCCACTGGGTATCTGGGTACCTGCATTCCTAGGAACCTTTCACTGCTATACCAGTGTAACTTCCGAGATTTTGGCCAAGATTAGCAGCGATCTCAAAAGTTGGGCACCTCTTACACTCTCTTGGTTTGGGTGTATGGTTACGGTTAAAATGAACGTCTTGCCTCGCCTACTGTATCTCTTTGCAGCCCCCCCCTGTGGTGATCCCTGACGCCTTTGTCGAGGTTTTACAATCCCGAGTCCTTCAGTTTATATGGGACGGGAGGAGAGCAAGAGTCAAGTTCTCCACCTTGACCCTTCCGAAGTCTCATGGTGGATTCGGCCTTCCTGACTTTAGGCTATACTATAAAGCAGCTCAGCTCCGGGTGATGTTGGAACATATGAGAGAAGATATGAGGACATATTGGACATACATTGAAGATATCCACACCCACCCGAAAAAAGTCATAGACCTGCTATGGGCCTCCCCTAAAGCCCTCCCCTCCCACCTCAGAACACACCCTATATTAGCAGTCCTATGGGCAGCCTGGAAACCGAATAAAGATAACAAAATGCTGTCATCCTGGCCGTCCCCATTAACGTCATTGTGGGGCCCCCCTGTCAATCTAGACACCAGAGGCTTCCGTGATACCCAAGCATGGTCAGACATGGGTTTGGAGAGGATTTCCCAACTCTCCCGCGAAGAGGGCTTCATAGACTACGACCAATTGAGTGAGGCACTGGGCGACAAACCACCCTCGATCTTTGAGTATCTGCGCTTGAAGGGAATTCTGACTCACCCTCGGTGGGCTGACAACCTTAAACGCCCCCTCACCCCCTTTGAAGATGTAATAGCTAAAAGTGTCTCTCGGAAGGGCTCCCTATCTAAGTTTTACAGTACACTGATAACGGCTAACTTGGAGGGTAGACAACCCTTTAAACAAATTTGGGAAGAAAGGCTGGGCATGACGCTGGATGACCACACATGGAGGGCAATTTTTAAAACTATATTCACGGGTTCTCTGTATACTGCTGCCATGGAGCACAGCTTCAAGATTCTCCATTCCTGGCATCGCCCCCCCGGCCGCCCTGTCCAGAATGTTTGTAGAGGTATCCCCCTTCTGTCCTAGGTTATGTTTCCAAAGGGGCACATGGTTCTATATGTGGTGGGGATGTCCGGTCATTCAGGTGTACTGGTTGGAACTGCTCAGCTGGATTAAGGACAGAGGGGTTCTGCCCATCCCTACTACCCCTGGAAATCCTCCTGGGTACCCCCATGCTGGAGACGGAACAGAACGCATTCCCAAGGGTCATTGGGGCCATGTTGAGGGCGGGGAGGTTAGCACTGGCCCAAAAGTGGAAAAGCGCTCTAGCACCATCCAAGGAGCAATGGCTTTGTAAATTAAGGTCGATTTTCACCTATGAAAAGCTTACAGCAGTGAAAAATGACAGTGTCGGAATTTACGCAGGAATGGACTGCAGTTCTCCTCCATGATGACTGCGTTTCAATGCGTCTGTAAAATATGCTTTATTACGTATCCTCTGTATCCATCTCAGCACTGGCTCCAGAGTTAGAGTTTGGCCCTCAGTTTGCTTTGAATCAAGCGGACCCCACGATGTCAAAAGTGCACAACAATGTATACAACGATGTTTGAATGTTCTCTCGGCAACTTCCATAACCTGCAAAACCTCAAGACTTGGTATGCTGCAAAGTTGGGGGGGTGGGGAGCGAGGTGGGAGGGGGGGGATGGGATTAAAAGATAAAAATGTTGACATCTTTGTTTGCTTATTCTATGGCAGGCGGGGATTGCTGGTGCAGCCCTACCTTGTATGAACAATGTCAATAAAAAACAAATTTAAAAAAAGAAAAATTACAAGTTATTCACCGTAGTGACTAACGTACTCCTAGTACTTAGTCCCCTTTCCTCCATACTGTATGGGCGTCCCTTCTTAGGGAGGGGAGACGCAACCTTTTTCACCAGAAAAACCTTCTTCCAGTTTTAAATTTAGAGGCGCGCTGGGGTGCAGCCCTGGGAGCATGCGCTACCCTGACTCCGCCCACCGGCGCCACTCCTCAGTCCACATTGACGTGTCGACAATATTTATTATTGCCTAATGACACCAGTATTATTAGGGGGAGGGGGGGCGGTGGGAGGTATGGAGGAAAGGGGACTTTCACTACGGTGACTAACTTGTAATTGCTCTTACCTCCATACTGTATGGGCGATTACAACTGAATGTAGCCCCAGGGTGGGGAGGAGCTCCTTAGAATCACCTGTCCGAAGGCCGCGTCTGACATTGAGCCGGCATCTAAACAGTAATCCTTACAGAAAGCTGAAGGGGTGGCCCAGGTAGCTGCCTTGCTTATGACCTGCCATGGAACCTGCCGCTGGCATGCGATGGCCGTGGCCCTGACGAAATGGGCGTGCATGTTGGCTGGCATGGGCTGGCCCTGCCCCTCATAGGCCTCTTTGATTATGGCAACCATCGACCTCGCTATGGAGGCTTTGGATGCCTGATAACTGGGTCTGGAGACCTAAAAAAGTTGATAAAAAGCGTGTCCGACTTGCGGAAGCCCTTGGTCCTATTCAGATAGAATTTCAGAGTGCGTCTGCCATCCAGACCATGCAAGACTCTGAGCCTCGTCCTTAGGGTCAGCAATGAATGTAGGTAGGACTATTTCCTCGTTTAGATGGAATACAGAGGGTACCTTAGGTAGGAACGCCGCGTGAGTCTGCAGGACCACCTTATCCCTGTGGAAAGCGGTATAGAGTTCTGAAGCCACCAGAGCCTGGATCTCGCTGACTCTGCGAGTGGATGCTAGACCTACTAGCAGAGCTGTCTTCATGGCGACCAGCCCGATGTCCGCGGACGCCATTAGGTCGATGGGTTTGTGCGGCAGGGCGCCCAACACCACATTGAGGTTCCACACAGGCTGTGGCTTCTTGATGGGCAGGTAAAGCCTGGAGAGGCCTCGGGTTGGAAGAGGCAAAGACTTCCTCCTCCGAATTATTGTAGGCCCCTATGGCTGCCAGATAGGTGCAACATGTGTATACCTGTACGCCTGAGTGGGCAAGGTGTGCCGAGAACAAAAGCACATCGTCCAGTGTGCATGTCAGGGGGTTGATTTCCTTAGCATCTGCCCAGTGACAGAAACGGCTCCATTTACTCCTGTATTGACTCCTAATGGCCTTGCTTCTAGCGTCCTGGATGATCTCCAGGTTAGCCCGAGGTTCAGGTGCTTGAGGGTGATCTGCTCAGGAACCACGCTGCAAGTGCTAGCTTCTAGGGAGCGGGGGTCGAGAACCCTGCCCCCCCTGCTGGGACATGAAAGGTGCTGGGCCCAGCGGAAGGTGAATGTGTGGTCGGTCCAAGAGGCTGAGCAATTCGGAGAACCACGGTCTCGCCGCCCACCAAGGCACTATCACTATAGTGCTGAGGTGACAAGCCTGTAAGCCTCCTTTAGCTTGCGGAGTACCCTGGGGATCAGGGGTGTGGGTGGAAAATCATATCCTGTCATGCCCTCCCATTGAATCTGCATGGCATCGCCCAGGGAGCCAGGGCCTAGACCCTGCCAAGATGCAAACTGATGCCACTTCCTGTTCCTCCAGGAGGCAAATAAATCCAGGATGTCCCCCCCATGTGTTGAAAACCTCCTGCAACACCTGGTCGTTCAAATGCTACTCGTAATTGTCAGCTCCCAGCCTGCTGAATCTGTCCGCCCCCAAGTTGGCCTCCCCCGGGAGGTGGACGGCCCAGAGGTAGATGTTTTCCAGGGCCCATTCCCACATGCTGACCGCTAGGTTGCACAGCGGAGGGGACCTGGTGCCCCACCTGCTTGTTGACATAGTACATGCTGGTGGAGTCGTCGGTCTGGATCAGGACGCTCCTGCTCCTGATGAGCGGAAGGAAGGCCCCGAGGGCTAGCCAAATGGCTCCGAGCTCCAGTCAGTTGATGCGACTCCTGCAGGGTCCAGGCTCCATGGACGCTGTGGCTTTCCAGCCCTCTAGGGAGGTGTCCGTAGCAATGTTGAGCTGCGGAATCAGCTTCCGGAATGGCCTGCCGTCGCAGTCCTTAGACCACCGCGTTAGGTCTGGGAGGACAGAAGGCGGTATGCTGACCAGCTCCGCTTGGGAGTCCCCTCTCCCGATTCCATGAGGCTGCGAAGTGCGGCTGCAGTCTCGTCATCCAAAGCTTCATGTGTGTGACACGGCCAAGAGGACTGCTGCCATGATACTAAGTAGGTGCTGGCACGACTAAGCCGAAGTAATTGGTCTGGTAAGGAAGTGCGTAGTTGCCCTCTTGATGGCCGTAATCTTGTCCTCCGAGGGAAATACCTTCTTGGAGCTTGTATCGCAGATGAGGCCCAGGAAGGTGAGGCTCTGCGTGGGCTGCAGCTGAGACATCTTGAGGTTGATGGTAAACCCCAGGTCGTGGAGTGTACTCATAAGCACGAAGGAGTTGTGGACAACCACCTCCAAGGATCTCGCCCTGACGAGCCAGTCGTCCGGGTAGGGGTAGACATGGTGGCCCTGAGGAGGGCTTCCACTGCATTCATGAGTCTGGTAAAGAACCTAGGGGCTGAGTTGAGGCCAAAGGGTAGCACCTTGTATGGGAAATGACAGCCCACGATCCTGAAGCGTAGGAAGGAGCGATGGGGCTGCCAAATCGGGACGTATAGGTAAGTGTCCTTCAGATCCAGGGAGCACATCCAATCTCCCTTGTGTAGTGTCTCTGCAATGAATGCAGGCGTAACCATCTTGAATTTTTGAGGGAGGGAAGGTTGAGGGTGGAGAGGTCCAACACAACTCTCAGGTCAGCCTAGATCTTATTATGTATGGCGAAAATCCTGGAATAAAAGCCTAATCCTCTCTGGGAGGCTGGTACCTCTTCCACTACCTGGCTCTCGATGAGCAACCGGATCTCTGCCAACAGATTTGCCGTCCCAATTTGTGGAGGGGAGGAAGGTATAGGTAGGCGGTAACCCATGGATACTACTGAGAGGATCCAAGGAGTCCACGAAGTTCTGGCACCAGAAATGCACGTAAAAGTTTAGCCTGCCCACCACTGGAGACACATGGACCCGGAGGGACGCATCATGCCTTTTTGCTCTCTGAGGCTGCTGCTGAGGAGGGGGACTGGGGGAAGCCCTTGCTCCCCCCCCTTTTTGTTGCTTGCGCCAGTGCCGACTTGGCGAGCCGTCAGGTTGTCTCGACCACCGTTCCTGGAATCCCCAGAACCCGCCAAACGCCCGCCCCTTATCGGAGCGTTGATGCGACTGGGTGTACGCCTTGGGCGTGGCCTTCGTAAGAATAAAGACTTTGCGGTTTGTGAGCTGTTCTTATCCAATTCCTCATCAGTGGTAGAGTGGAAGAGGTCACTACCCTCCAAAGGATGGCCCAATATGCGATCCTGGATGTCGGGGTTGAACCTTGTACCTCAAAGCCAGGCCGTCGTCCTCATGTCCGTGTCAATGCAGATGGCCTGGCAAGAGTTGTTGATGTGGGCCACTGTGGACTCCACGATGTCCTGCGCTACCAGCTTGGCTTCTCCAGGGCCACCTTAAAGTGTGCCTGGCTCTGCGGCAGGAGTTCAGGAAGAATGTCTGATATTTTCCGCCACAACCTGTGGTTAGCCGGTGCTAGCATGGCATCAGCGTTGGCTTGACACAGGTGGAGGGAGGTGTTGGAGTACATCTTTTTCCCCGTACGCCTGCAAGATCCTCTCCTCCTTGCCCAGCAGCGCCGAGGACAAGGTGGCCGAAGACGACTTAGGCTTAGAGTGGAGTGACGCCACAGCGATCACCGACGAGTGTGGCTGGGGGTGCGTTGATAGCAAGAGTGTATCCCCCTCCATCTGTCTATACTTGGCATCGAGGCGCCGATTGACAGGCTGGGCCGAGTGTGGCTTGAGCCAACCTTTCTTGGCCAGAGCAACGACATCCTTCTGCATCGGGACACCCGTCTTGGTAGGGGGTCTTAGGGAGAGGACCTCTGCCAAGACCCTCTCCTCGGGCTGCTCTACCTCAGTATGAGGAAGGCCCAGATATTCTGCCAAACCTGCAAGCCCATCATGAAAGGCCTTCGCTGAAGACGGCATGTCAGGGTCCTCCTCATCTGTATCCGCCTGGGTGTCCGGCTGGTCCGCCGCAGGAGGAGGGGTGATGGGTGCTATGGGCTGCGGTGTAGAGACCGGAGGCTGCTCCAGTGGTTGGCTCTGAACCGGCTGCACTGGGGGCGGATTCAAAGGAGCCGGCAGCGGGGGCTGCGCTGGGGCCTGTGGTGCCGGAGCCATGGGAGGAATGACTATAGGCACCTGTGGAGTGACCAGAGGGAGCAAGTCCCTGACTGCATCCCTTAGGATGCGCCCATCTTGGTGGTTCGCATCAGCCCCAAAAACCTATCCTCGGAGGCTGAAGGAGGCCGCAGGGGATACTGACTGAGTGGCTGGAATCTCCAGTCTGGGTTGCAGAGGGAACCTGCCCTGTGCTACTGATGGATACACTGTAGGCCACATACCTGGTTGACACCAGTTCCACCTTTAAACTCTTCACCCGCCTGCTCTGTTCCTAGGAGTGGCATCGGACGAGCGGCCATGTTACCTGGCACGGCAGCCATTTTGTTGAGCTGCGTGCCAGAGTCGTGGTGCATGGCCCTCCGGACAAGGCCTCGCCAAAGATTCTTGGTGTTGGAACAGGAGGTCTATCCCGCACCTCAGGTCTATGCCTGGAAGGCGTATCGCCCTCAGCATCGTCACTGGTAGTGCTGCGTGCAGGCGCCCCCTCGGACATGGAGCCGGTACTAGGGCGTAGCACCTCAGGTGTAGAGCCAGTAGAAGAACCTTGCGGTCCCTCAACTTCTTCAAGTCCTCTGGAGGCGACGCTTCGAAGAGTTCTCTCCACCTAGCTAGCCTGTTCTTCAGTGCTTGTGGAGTCAGAGTCGCACGCCGTGCAAACCTTCCCAGCCGTGTCAGGGCCAAGGCAGCAGAGGCAAAGAGTGTGGGGGTCAGATGTGGGAAAGAGTCCCTCGCAGGATGGACACTTGCTGAAACCCGCTGAAATTGACATGCGCCATCTGTACCTAGATGACAAAAAGACAAAAAGATAAGCGAAGAATCTGGGGAAGAGTGTGTGGAATTACATGGCAAGGCCAAAAAGGGGGACCGAGGAGTGGCGCCGGTGGACGGTGTCAGGGACACGCATGCAACCAGGGCCGCACCCAACGCGCCTCTAAATTTAAATGGGAAGAAGGTTTTTCTGGTGAAAAAGGTTCTGTCTCCCTTCCCTAGGATGGGAAGCTCATACAGTATGGAGGAAAAGGGACGGGATGTAAGAGTACATGTGGGATATCAGCGACAGTGGGGGGCATTTTCAGGACTGGGGCAGGGCCTAGGGACCGATGGGCATGTTCGACAAGCTAATTTTGAGAAATGTGTCATCAAGCATCTCTGGCAGAGTTTTCTAGAAACATCTATGCACCCATGTATTGCGCGGATGAGATAATTATTCCGTCTGGACCATGTTATTTGGCTTGAAAAAGTTCTTTTTTCAGGGTTCTTACTTTGGTGAAGGGTTTCTGTAGATGGATCTCTGCATCCCCCATTTGATTTTCAGTGTCTCCTACTCAGACGTTTGAGTTTGTGCTGGGAAGTTTCAACTTTAACCGTAAGGGAGTTCATCTTTTGAAGTAAAGTTTCAGCTTTATTTCTTATATCAAGTAGGTGAGTGCACACCCATTCGCTGAATCCCAGATTCAGGTTGATTCTTCTGGGTTAGTGGTGGAGGCTAGGATGTGTTTGTATAGCTGTCCAATTTAATGTTGCCCAGCATCTTGGTTAACTCTGATGGGAGTAAAACAAGCTGCTAGTGGACTGTCAGCATGCACCATTCAATGTGCTAGCCCTCAGCCCAGGGGGTATGATTAGGTCTTCTAGAATGGAGATAACGGGCATGTTTTCTTTTTTGGCTGAAGGAAACGCATGCTGGGAAGCTGAAAGGTCCTCTGTGCAACTACCGCAAGGGGGCACTTCACACCCTATGAATAGCCAGCCAATTGTGACATAGGAAGCATTATCTTGATTTCAATGCACAGAGTATGAACAAAGTTGTACACACACGGATCAGCCTGAGGTAGCAACCAGAGCATGGTTAAATGCTAAATTTGTAGCAATATATTTTACTGTGATACAAGACAGTAATTACAAGCATTCAGTATAAAGGCCAGTGCCACACCAGTCCAATTCAGATCATGAGCAGTTTTGAGATACGCAGAAGCGTGAGAGCACTGGGCTCATTGAGGTTTATGACCACCTTGGAAGCACTGCAAAATGCCAAGCAGGCACATAACGAGTATTGGCCACATGGTGATGTTTGGAGGCAAAACCACTCCAGGAGTCCTCCCCTTAACAACCTTTAGGAGAATTTTGCTGGCAGGTCAAAATCGAGGACATCAGCGTGGCAGGCTCAGACCTCCCTTGGCTTTGAAATGGCTATAGCTCGATCAAGGTGGGGAAGGGGTTTGGGGGATGGAAATCACAGTCCCAATTGAGGATGTGCTGGGGATTTTCTCAGTTTCTTTGCAGCATTGCAAGCAGCAATGCTTCCTGCATCAGACTGGAGCGTGCTGCAAATTACAGCTGCCAAAAATCATGATCAATTGAAGGCTTAAGGTACCAGAACGACGCAGCCAGAACAAAGTCAAATAAGGGCCCGGGACAATGACACCCAAAAGCGGTGCCACACTATGCTGATGGGGCACAGACTCCCTAGGAGGATCTCCAACTGCGGTAAGAGGCATACAGATGCTCTCATAATACATGCATTTGCTGGCTTGGCTTAGTGCAGTGGGCCCTTGCTTCGATACTTAAGCTAGGGCCTTGGCAAAAAATGTGCAATATCAATGTTCTGACTTAAAAGTTAGTGTATAAATGGTAGAAGGGTATTGAAGGAAGTGGCGAGTTCTCGCAAGAATCATCCCTGCAAGTAGGTGTAAATGTTTGACTTTCTAAAGAAGGCAGAATGATCCCCGATAGTTCACTAGGGGATAGAGAAGTCTTGCAACACATTCTTCTCTCTCCAGTCACTTTCAAGTGAGCCGACTGTATCATTTTGAGAGTGGTGCTCCACCACAACCTTTTGAGAAACACAGGCCTTCTTGAGGGAGCGCTCCGGAGCAGGAGATTTGGAGGGGGTACGTTTCCCGATCTTGTGGACCCAAGTATAAAGATTTACAGCATGCTCACAGAGGGCCTTTCCATGTAAGGACTATAGCGCTCTTCAGTCTTCTGATTGTGTTCCTCCCCCCACACAGTAGAGATAAACCATGTGGGGGCACAAAACATTGTCCTAGAACATGCCTGCTGGGCATGAAGTACATAGAGTTCAACATGACTACAAAATAACTAGCAGAGTTGCTGAGGAATGCTACAGGTATTACCATGGCCATGGGCAGTCAATGAGTGGGTAAATAACTAAACACAGACATGGTTTGTGTCCTTCCTCATATGGCATTTCTCCCGAGCAATAGTTTCAGTTGTAGGTGGTGCTTTAGCGCCACTTAATATCCAAAACTAAAAAGGGGACATAAAAACATCATAAAAGGATGTCCAACAGAATTTAAAGGGACACCACCATGCAATTAACCATACTTCATGCTGGCGGGGGTTGCAATTGCCTACAACTTGAGATCTCAGAAATAAAAACAAAAAGCACTAAGAAGGCCATTTATTTGCTTTGAAATTCCCCTTAGTCAAAGACATCTCGTCTGTTCGCTTAAATGAGACCCCTAGTTTCAAAGTGTTAGTATTTGCTAGAAAGGAAAGCAAATATGAAAACAATTAAGCACCAGTGAGGCCTCATGCCAAAGTTCTAAAAATGGCGAATGGTGGTTGAGGTAGTGGAATCTTCAGGAAAATGGAAATCAGATTAACAACCACTAAAATCTTAATTTTTGTAACCAAAAGAATAGATAACAATATAAATAGACATGAACATTTTCATTTGAGAAAATCACTTACCTCTTTCTGACTGCATGTTTTTGGCCAAAATTTGAGAAGCCCTCGGATTACCTGCATTTAAACATTGAAAGAGTAAGAGCAGGGGTAAACCTTATTAATTAAAAACTAATGATGCAGTCATTGTCTGCAAATTTTCAATATGGAAAATATTTGTAGTACACTAAATACTGTTTAGTAGGTGTGCTTTCCAATATTCAATAAAGGGACACAAACCGTTATCTATACAGAACACTGTAATTTGTTAAGTTAGCGGGTTGTGATATAGCACAGTTTTTGCCATTTGCACAGGATTTCGCCCTACTCAGTATCATTCGCATGCATTCTTTCTCCAGTTTGTGGACCAGTATTAGGTTTATATCAGCATGGACGTAAACAAGGGGCCACAACCACTACACCTTTATGTTGATGCATTACAATCTTTGTGGACGGCTTTGATATCCACGTAATTTGATATATCTAGATTAGTGAACCAAATGAGTGGAAAATATAGTACCTGCCCTGTCAACAATCCTTAGTACCACTTTCTATTATAATTGCTGTAACTTAGTAACTTAGTTACTGGGTTGCATTTCCAACTTGCAACAACACATACATTAAAGTTAATCACCGTAGTGACTACAGTTCTTATAGTGCCCTTTCCTCCATCCTTGCGGCTGTCCCAACACCCCATCATGGGGACGGTAAAGAACCTTTGGCAGTAAAAAGAAATTGAGCTTCCCCCTTTAAATGTAGTATAGAGCGCGGACAGAGGCGTGGGAACACTTAGCCCCTCACCCCTCATTAGCCGCCGCCCTCCAGCGCCTTACCCCAGTCCCCTTTTTAACAGATTGGACACTTAGATACCTGGCTACACAAAATATATTAACACCCGGCATACAGGCGGGGGAAGGTGGATTGCATGTAGAGAGGAAAGGGAACTATGGACTAGGAGTACTCTAGTCACTATGGTAACTTTCATTACTCATACATCCCGCACACTTTCCTCCATCCTTGTGGATTATTCTACCAAAGAACAGAGGGTGGAGCGGTGACAACCTGCCTCATATCTCGGACGAACCAAAAAGGTTCTACTGAACTGCCTGACTGAACTCTGCATCCAGCCTGGAGCTGGTATCCAGGGAAAAGTGCTTACAGAAGGCAGACGAAGTGGCCCAAGTAGCCGCCTTGCTGATGACATCCCAAGAAGCATGCCACTGAAACCAGATGGCCGTGGCCTCAGCATGGTAGCCATGGGTAACAATCCCCTCAGGAACCGGTTTGCCCATGGCGTATATGCCTTTGAGATGGCCTGGGCCATGCAACGGGTGATAGAAGCATTGGAACTCTGGGTGTAATGAACAATGCCTCAGACTTTTTGAAGGATTTTATCTGTGAAAGATAGAACTTGGACTCTCGAGGTCCAAAGAATGTAGAGCCCTTTCTGTCTCTGACCGTCAGTTCGAGATGAACACCAGCAGGCAGATTTCCTGGCTCAAATGGAATGAAGAGACCACCTTGGGCAAAACATTTCGATCAGTGCGCTAGAGGACCTTATCGCTATGAAACGTGGTAAAAGGCTCACACGGCTCATTGACCCCGGAGCACAGAGGTGAGAGCCACCAACACCACCATCCTCAGTGTCACCACCCGGATGTCCACCGCGACCATTGCCTCAATGCTTTGCAAGGCCATCTTAACCACATTGAGTTCCGAGACCGGATGCGGTTTATGCACCAGAGGACAAAGCCTAGACAATCCCTTGAGGTGGCCCTTAACGACCGGGGTAACCGCTGGAAAAACATGCTCTGTGGAATTCTAGTAGGCACCAATGGCTGCCAAACAGAAGGGACAGGCAGTCTACAAGCCAGGTGTGCAGAGAATGCCAGAACATCATCCAGGGAACAGGAGATGGGGTATCGAGTAGATGACCTCCTGTATGCTGTCCCAGTTGTCATTCGAAAATTGAGCATGCTGTAGTCTCAGCTGGTCAGGAACCAGGCCCCTAGGGTCAGCCTGGCTGGGTCCAGTTGCTCCACTGCCCTGCCGTTCTGCATCAGGGAGCCCCTTGATGGGGGAATCGGAAGATGGAGAGGCCCCTGGGAGTACGACAGCAACAGATTAGAGAACAACGCCCCTCAAGAGCCAGTGGGGGGCAATCAGGTTAAGGCTGCAGCCTACCGATGCCCGAAATTTGTGGAGGGTTGGCTGGAGAAATGGGGGAGGAGGGAACATGTAATACCTGCCGCCGTGCCAGCAGATCTGGAAGGCGTCGCCCAGAGACCCCTGAACCAGACCAGTCCATGAAGCAAACCGGTAGCACTTGGAATTCAGAAGAGATGCAAATAAGTGCTGATCGATAAACCCCATCTCTGGAAAAGGAGCAACAAGGAGTTGATGTGTAACTCCCACTGATGGGTGTTGAACCCGAAGCGGCTCAGCTGGTCCACTTCGCCATCATTTCAGCTTTATTTCGGCATAAATAACATAAAAGCACAGATATATATATAAAAAAATACCAATGACATAATGATGCATTAAAAACAAAGAGGCAAGATATTTCATGTATTGCATGAGTGCAACAAAGATCAACAAGGATAAGAACATGTAGTAATAGGTAACTTGATACTTAATTTACAAACAAGCTTACCCTTCCAATTATTCTCAATTATCGCAAGGAGCATAATTTACAATCAGAAGCAAGTGTAAAGTATAATTACATACAATTCCTGAATGTATTAATGAAGGCATACATGCCTCCATAACCACATTTACGTTCCTTCCTTTATCATTTTGCCCCTTAATCGCCAAGTCTAAGTAACTTGCAACACAGTAGACAACAATCATATTTTCGCTGTTCCTAAATAGTTGCAGTGCCAGGCCTGTACTGCAGATACCATAGTTCTTACATATTGTTTTGAGGTATTTACCTCGTCCAACCCTATAACCCTGGCAGAATAAGAAATGAAGCACCATCTGCTTGGACAAGCAGCAAACTGGGCAGAGATCATTCTCAATATGGTACCATTTTGATGTGCGGTAAGCCACGTTCAATCTAAACCTTAAATAAAGGGAGAACAAAATTAAGGTAAACTTCAAATCCAGTTGTTAATCTAGAGTTCAAGTAAAGCCTGCCAACAGCAACCTCTAAGCAATCGCTAGCCAGGTCCATCTCTGGCAGCCTTCGCATGGCCACTTTCGCCTTGCCAACGTCACTCCAAGTTATGTGTCTGTGGGCATAACCATAGGTCAGCCATGTCCATACGAGCCAAGAGTTTTTTTTCACATGTTGGAACCAGGGTAGGTACTTCTCACCCTCCGATTCCAGAATATGGGACACCCCCCCTCTATGAAAATCTGTAATTCAGGGGTCAACCATAATCTAAGCTAAAATAACACTGGCCGATACTGGACATCTTTTTTGAATTGGGCTCAATCCCAGTTCATAATAAATGGGAGCAGAGGGGCAGCTTTTGGGGAGTCCCAATAGTTTCTTCAAACAGGCTCTCTCAGCCAGACCCACGTTGTTACATTGAGTAGCCCCATAATTCTGCCCCATAAGTGGCTGCTGGTTTTGCCTGGTCTGAAAGCATCTTGATTGCAGGCGAGATAGCACCCTGGCCATGCGAATAGAAAAACCTTATAATAGATCCCCCACATTTTCCCATGGTCAAGCTAGATTTTAGTAACTGGGTGGTCCAGTCTCCAGTATCATTGAGTCTAACACCCGTTGCTGTCCCTTGGGAGCAGGACCACTAAAATCCAAATCCTCTCAATCAGGCCCATTGCCACCCCGCTTGTTCAGGTAAAACATGGTTGTGGAGTTTTCTGTGTCCCCGATGAGGGGTAGAAAAGCTTTGAGCGCCAGGCTCACTGCCCTGATCAGATTGATGTGCAGGAGGGCTTCCGCCATGGACTATGCGCTGTGAATGGAGTAGTCCCCCCAGCCCAAAAGAGGAATCTGTCATCACCACCAGAGTAGGCTCCGGCTGGGTAAAAGGTGCTCCCACTGCCACATTGCAGTCCATCAGCCACCAGCTAAGATCCAGGAGGAGGAGCAGGGGTCTTGGGATCCTGTCGGACTGCGACCCCCGCCTCCTGGTCCCAATTGGCCACCAGGTGGAGCTGGAGGGTCCTCATCTTGAGGAGAGCGTGCTGCACCATGAGCACACAATATGCTGTCAATCCCAGAAGGTGCTGGAACCACCATGCTGAGGTGGTCACGTCGGCCAGAAAGTGCCCTACTGCCTTGCAGAGGGAAAGAAGCCGCTCTGGCATGGGGAACAACCGCTGCGCCGCCGTGTTCCAGTGTACTAGCAGGAAGACCAGATCCTGGGCAGGCGACAGCTGTGACTTCCGCCGGTTGGGGGAAAAACCTAGCTAGTGAAGAACATCTGCCAGTCGTTGGCAGGAGTGCACCGCCCCCTCGTGTGAGCTGGCCTTGACCAGCCAGTCGTCCAGATAAGGGTATAAGTGATGGACCGTCGCCACATTCATCAGTTTCGTGAACACACAGGGGGACGAACTGAGGGTAAACGGCAGCACCTTGTACAGGAAGTGGTAAAACAATTGCGAACTGAGGACATTTCCAGTGCGGCTGGTAAATGGGGACATGAAGGTACGCATCCTTGAGGTCTAGGGAACACATCCAGTCCCTTGCGCACAGGGATTCTGCTATGTGCGGGGGTGTAATCATCTTGAAGCGTTCAAGCGGTAAAGACAAGTTGTGTTCTTGGGTACCACCATAATCCTAGAGTAGAAGCTGGAGCCCTTGTCTGAAAGCGGAAACAACTCCACCGCCTGCATCTCCAAAAGAAAAAGGATCACTCAGGCTGGGGACCCTATCTGAAGCATGAGAGGAAGCTAGAGGAAAGTAAAGAGGAAGACAGAAGCCTGTGTAGACTATAGAAAGGATCCAAGGACTCTTGAAACAATGCTTGCAGCTGTCCTGGAAGAGACCCAGCCAGCCCCCTACAGGTGAGCTGTATTCCCTGACCATCACGTCACTGCATCTTGGTATCTGAGGTGGGAGTGGAGGAGTGGAAAAGAAACATGCAAATTCCTCCGCCGTTTCCTCCGGTGGTCACTGGGCAACCTGTCAAGCCTCTGCAACCTGTGAAGCCGGTGAAAATGCAAGGTTACAAGTCAGTCCTATCCCAAGACTGAGGGAAGGACGTCAGCCCTGGTATGGTCAGGATGGCCAAAGACTTTAAGGTCTGTGTAGAAGTCTTCTTCATAGTCAACTTGTCATTGACGGATGAATGAAAAAGATCGGCGCCCTCAAAAGGGAGGCCCAGTATTCTCTTGCAGATGAGAATTTAGTGGCGTGCATCCACGCAGCCCGTCGTCTCATCTTGACCCCCCCCCCCCCAGGCACAGTCCTCTACTGGCTGTGTGACACCCAAGACTCCATGAAGGCCTCTGCAATGGCTCGGGCGTCCTCCGGGTCGGTTTTAAAGGAGACCTGCCTCTCCAGAGAGCGATCAGGCAGAAACTCACCGAGCTCTCGCCACAGCATCTGGTTGGCTGCGGCTAGGAGGGCGTTGGCGTTAGTTTGCCCCAAATGTAGTCCCGAGATGATGTAGCAACGTTTGCCGAAAGTCTCAAGGGCCTTGTCCTCCATGGACAGACAATTGGAGGCGGCTACCACAGTGGAACACGACAAAGACTATGGTTTGGAATACAAAGAGGCCATAGCCACCACTGAAGAGTGTGACACTGGGTGGGAGGCCAGCAGGACTGGCTCCCCATCCAAAAGCATGAAACGGCCCTTCAGTTTCATGTTCATCTGGGCTCACAGACCTTTCTCACCACCTGCAGGATACCCTTCTGGAGCTGAATGCCCGAGCAGCTAGTGGTGCGCCTGGCCAAAAACTCCTGACTTCTGGGGGCCTCCTCAGGCTGGTCGACCCCCAAGAACTCTGCAAGGCCCTGAAGGAACAAATTACGTACCTGTAACTGTTGTTCTCCAGCATGAGGATTCCCATCCTGATGACAAGGAATATTCATTAGCATGTGAATGCATGCCAGACCCCATACTGGAGAAAAGCCTTTACAAATGCCGAGGGTTCATCATCCTGGGTGTCACCATCGCACCCCCTATTTCCAGACTGAGGGGAGTCCAGATCCTCAGACACCAGATCCAGGCAGGTCCCTGCTTGAGCCGGACCCGAAGATAGCTGTGGATCCAATGGCTGCTGAGGGGGAAGCAGTGGTGATACAGGAGGCAGCAGGGTATGAAGAACCAGAAGGGCCGGGACCAGAGGAGGAACAGGCAACTGTATCGAAGAGTTGGAGGAACCAGCGGAGTGCCCAGAGGTGGAGGCCTAGGAAGCACGACCCGTGGGATCACTTCCCTTACAATCTCCTTGAGGAGCCCGGTCATCTGCGGGGAGCGCATTAGGAGGGGGAAGTGCTCCAAGAAGTGATCCTCGCAAGTCAACGCATCCCGAGGGGGGCTGGCCCTCAGCAGCACTGGGTCTCCATTCCTGATTAAAGCACTGAGGCGCCTGTGGAGAGAAACCACAAGGCTGCGATTGGTAGATTGAGCTGTGCAAAGACCAACCGCCTGTACCGTAAAATCCGCGGTTGCTTCCCGAGGGAAGGGGCTTGAGACCTTCTTGCATGGGCCACTCCACGAGCAAGGGACCAGGTAGGCCCTGATCCGAATGCAAGATGTCTGCCACGTGCTTGTCCGCCATCTTGGGGCATTGTGCCACGCCCTGGGCCAGAGGGCGCAAAGGCCCCGTGCTGGCTCGGACATGGGAGGATACTCCTAGGCCCTCCAACCTGAAACAGAACTGTCGAACTCCGAGATAGCTCCAGCAGGCCCAGAGCCCGTGGCCTGTTGGACAGTAGTTGACTCACCCTGAACCACGAACTCAGAGGTGGCTCCGGTAGGCTGTGCGCCCTCAGCCACAGGGCTGGTAGTCATGCTGGATCGTGCTGGAAGACTGTCTCTTTGAGGCAGAACACTCTGATCGATTGCGTACTGGGGCTGAAGGAGGACAAAACATGATTGCCCCTCCGTAGACTTCCAGAATCAGAACCAGAATCCAAGGTACCTTTACCCATGGAAGACCCCAGGAAGGAGTCTCCGCGCTGGGGAGCCGTACTTAAAATAAAAAAAAATAAAAAAGGCCTACCGTGTCTTGAAGTGGGTTCCTGGAGATAAACTCTTTAAGATGACCTGGAAAAGAAGAGTGGACCATCCTGTTGAGTTTTGCAGCCCACGCCGTTCACAGCACCCTACCTATCTGCATCAACGTTATAACTTGTTTACTTGTGCTGTGTTGCATTTACTGGCCAATATCTTTTGTAGCCCCCTGCACTGCAGGGTGTGGACTTCCTCCATTTTCTCAATTCCGTAGTTCCTAATTGTTCACCAATACTTAATTTATCCTCTCCATGTTTTTCCCCTGCCTCCTTCCTCTCACCCCTTCCTCCCCCTATGTCCGGCTTGCATGTTCAACACTTGCACAATCTGAATGCCATAACTTCATGTCTGTGTGCCCGATGTAGCCCCTCAGTCCATTTGGCGTGGCTTTACCAGGCTGCAGCCACTCTTACCTCCCTTACACAATTGCATGTCTGGTTTTGCTCATTGCAATTTATCTACTGGTTCTGCACTTAATTTGTTTTTTACCTCTAAATCCACCCCACCCCCACACTCCCACCTTTTTATGTTCAGGACTTGCATGTTCGAAATAGTCTCACGCCCTAGTCAGAATGCTATTGTTTGTCTTCATCCCCTCCCCTCCCCTCTCCTCACACCCCCTCCTCCCAGTCTCTCCTCTTATTCTTTAGCACTTGCACGTTCCGAATGCCTCAAGACTTTTTAGTGTTATTTTAGTCCCTATCCCCTCTGTCTTGATGTACCTAGAAACACAAATGTGCTGTAGAGTGTGCATTACAAATAAGCAATAAATAAAGAGTAGAAGATCTCCCTCCAGCATGAAAGACTATTCTTCAATACCCTGTGACAGAGTGCTGCAAGCCGTGCATGCGTCCAAGCGGTGGTACGGGCCCCCGCCACTCAACAGAGGCCAGGAATGAGCAATTGCAGGATGCCCATCTCGTGAAGCCTCCTGCAGCCGACATGCGCCAGGGAGACGAGGCACCGAAGGGAGGTGAAGATAAAAAAACAAAGAATGGGGAGCACGCAGAAAGCTGAAAGTCTCTGCGCCTAGCTGCCACGTCCGACACTGTCCGTGCCGGAAAAAAAGGGACTGAGGTGAGGCCCTGTAGGGTGAGGCCTCAGTGGGCATTCCCACAAACCGGTCCAAGCCCCCACACGCTGGACTAAACTTAAAGGGGAAGCTCAATTTTTCACTGCCAAAGGTTTCGGTATCGTCCCCATGTTGGGGGACGCCCACAAGAATGGTGGAAAGGGGTGGAAAGGGGACGGAACGTATGATTATACCCCATCTTAAAAAGAAAATCCCTGACCATATCACATGACAAGGCCGATTCAGATTTAAAATATGGCACCATAGAAGCAAGTGAATCAGGCAGCCATTTTAGCCTGTTATTTTGGGTTAGTTTAGATCATTCGAAGTATTAATCCAACAATATTACCAAGAAATGTGTTGCAAAAAAAAAAATGAGCGAACTCCAAAATTGTCACCAAACCCACAATGCATAATCTCAAATCAATGCAAAAGCTAGCATTTTCAAAAGACCATTGATTGTACAGTCGCTGCATAGAGCTGTAAACTGCTCCTAAGGTACTAGAATTAATACATATTTTCTGCAATAACTTGCCAATGTTCATAAAGTGGATTTGTGCTGTGCAGAATGTAAAGAGTGTCTTGATAGTTCAAATAAGCATATTTAAATGAAATTACAAATAATTCAAAACAATTTAAAGCATGATTATACAGAGTTGCATGGTTGATGAAATGACATCCCAATTTTAATATATAACGGATCGCACATGTTAGTAAAATGCATGAGCCTGAGCATTTTGTAAACAAAATCTTAAATTAATCAAATTGACAGATGCAGAGTAATGTAAACAGATTGACCATTCTTTTTCACAAATACTACAAGAAGATCATACATAAAGGTGACTAGTGCATATTAATATAAGGTTTTACAACAATTTCAACAAAATCCTGTGCGGATTACAAAATGGGCGAAACAATGTCCACAATTTTTCAAACACTAAGTCACCTAATTTTATAGTGATTGAAACAGTGCAGATTGTAACCACAGCCTCAACTATTCAAAGTGACCTATGCGTTATAATGTAAACATGCTAACTGATCATTTACAAACACTATAGAAATGTCGTAAAACAATATCACTGATATGTATTTTAATGGACATTAGCACCAAGCAGGGGGGGAGCCAGCCAATCAGGTGGCTAGGAATGCAGGCTTGAACCACTGGTGTAAGCCCGTGTTCCAAGCCGCCGCACGGCTGGCTCACCTGTCGCCACCGCCCGCGCCCATCCCCCCCTCGACCGATTAGTCTTATTTTTAATCCCAGTCCTGCCCCCAAACTTATCTTACTGCAGCTCCGGCAGCACTCATCGCCACAGCTGCACTTTGCTCTCTGCTCACAACGGCTCCCTTTCCATGGCAGCCAGGTTGGTAAAGGGATTTCCTTCCTACAACGGGGCGCCGCTTTGGTAACCCAGGTGCTAACACCACATTAAAAACCACTCAATTGAAAAGCACAAATTCATAATATATCGGACAAGTCAATTAAACAAAATAATCCTTTAAAGACCTTCACCCTTTAAAAACAAATCAGAAAAGATTCAAGCAGAAGAAAAGTTGGTCCTACAAATTCCAAAAAAGCTATTACTCAAATGTATTTTATTTATCGGTTTGTAAATCATTCAATGCCCGACAAATGAATATAGTTTCTCATCAATATTCATACCACGTGGAGTTGTGTGTGTATATATCATACATTACTCACCATATTCATATTTGACGTCGTGTACTCATGGTCCTTCACACATCAAGGTCCCTCAGATAGTTTTGTTTCGGATATGAGGGTGCCTGATATGTTTGTATGAGTACAAGAAAGATAACTTGGAAAAGTAAAGATAAAAACATCTATGCACCCTAAACTTAAAACTCGAGGAGGGCAGGAAGGGAGGGTGCATGTGTATCTAAGCAGATACAAGCACCAGAAATACAATTGTGTAATGTATGCCTTCTGAGGCTTGTGGATCTGCTTACAACACAATTAGCGAGCAGTATCTGGAGAAGGAGGTGGGTTGTGAGAAGGTACAGCAGCAAATAGATGTTTTAATACCGCTTGTCTCAACTGTGAATCTGCTTTAGTGTGTGCGTTTAGGCAGTAATGGTGAGTAAAGTTATGGAGGGAACTCCAAGTAGCAGCTTTTCAAATTGCATCTAAATGAACATTTGCAATGCATGTTAAAGTAGCCCCTTTGCCTCGTGGAGACTGGGCTCTTGGTGTAAAAGCTAAAGTCTTTTTTGACCGTAACAAAGCTGGATGCATTGGACTATCCATCTCTGCCAGTTGCCATGGAAACAAAGGGTTGATCTGTTTTCCTTAATGGTTTAGTTTTGTTTATGTAGTACAAGACCGCCCTCTTGAGGTTTTTCTGCTGAATTGGAAGGATGCTGGAAAAAATTAGGAAGTTCAATAGATTAACATGGAACTTTGATACGAATTTGGGTGAGAATCTAGGATGTGTTCTAAGAACTACTTTGTCCTTGTGTATGATAACAAAGGGGTCTTGTACTGAAAGTGCTTGCAGTTCACTTACTCGTCTTATGAAAGTGATTGCCACTAGGAAAGCAGTCTTCCAAGTTAAATACTTCAGACTGACTTTGTACATAGGTTCCAAAGGTGGACTTATGAGTTTAGTGAGTACAACATTGAGGTCCCAACCTGGTGGTGGATTAGAAATGGGAGGGTATAGTCTTTTTATTCCTTCCATGAACGCTTTGATATCTGGGACTTTACACCATTACATTTTGTTTTATGAAGTAGTGTAAGCAGATAGAGCTGCTTTGAAAGAATTGAAGACCAAACCAGACTCTAGTACGTAAAGCACATAGAGACGTATGTGCAATGGAGAACAGTCAATTGGATTTATGTTGCATGATCAGCACCAAATGACAAATCTTTTCCACTTGTTAAAGTAACAGTGTCTTATGTTAGGCTTCCATGCTTCTTTAAGGATCTCCATACACCTTTGTGGAAGATTTAATGCCCACATTCTTGGACTTCAAGAGCCAAGCTGCCAAGTTCAGCGTCTGAGGGTATAGATGGAATGTTGTCTCCTTGTTTTGGGATAGCATGTTGAAAAGGCATTAAGCAAGATTGGTTTGCAAATTGCTAGCTTGAGTAGGTGTGGAAACCATGGTTCTCTTGACCACATTGGCGCAATCAGGATTAGAGTGACTTGTTCCAGGTGCATCTTGTGCACCGTTTTGTTCATGAGTAGTGTTGGGAGAGGAGTGTAAAATATCTTCATTGATTTGCCACTTGTGCTCCTCGGGTACATGAGTTCTAGAGTATCTGCTAGAGCATTGAGTTCCCCTGGAATATGTTGAGACTAGGTGCCTGTTCCGCTTGAGTGCTCACTTCCAGATTTTTTATGATAGCCTGGACCGACTTGGAGTGTGCCTCTCTGCTTGTTTAGGTAACTCATGACAGTGGTGCTGTCTGTGAGGACTTGCACTGTTTGACCTACTAGGTGCTGCTAAAAAGCTTTCAGAGCCTTGAGAACTGCCAGAAGTTCTAGAAGGTTTATGTGGTTCTGGACTGTGGGTTTTGTCCACTGGTCATGAGCTGAGCTGTGTGGCGAAGGTAGTGGGCTTCCCATCCTGAGAGCGAGGCATCTGTAGTTAGTACCGCTTGAACTGGTGGATTGCAAAAGGGCTTTCCCTTTAGTAGGTTGTCCTTGGACCACCATCAAAGAGATTGTACCAAGGTTAGCGAAACAACCACTAGATCGTCCCACTGACCATTTGCCTGAGACCATTGTTTTGCTAACCACTCTTGCATTGGACGCACGCGCAGCTGCGCGTGTGGAATAAGGTAAATACATGAGGCCATCATCCCAAGCAGGCGCATTGCCTTCCATACGGTTATCTGGCGACAGCATGTTTTGTACTCTTTCGTTTCAGGTGAAGACAAGCTCCTCTCTTGTGTTTATGATTGCTCCCAGGAAATGTTTTATCTCACAGGGTACGAGACCTGATGTTTTCTCATTGATGGAGAATCCCAATTGGAACAGAAGGTTGATTGTTCCTTGGGTGTTGTATATGCAAATATGAGGAGATTCCAGTTATCAGCCAGTCGTCTATATAAGGGTACAATGGGATTGATTCTCTGCACAGGTGGGCTGCTACCACTGCTAATACCTTTGTTAATACCCTTGGAGCTGAGGCTATGCCGAACGGAAGTACCTTGAATTGGTAGTGTTCTCCTGCTATCTGGAAGTACAGTATTTTCTGTGCGGGGGGATCAATGAAATATGAAAGTAAGCATCTTTAATATCCAATGTTACCATGTAATCCCCCTGTTTTAAGAGTGGGATTACCTTCCGTTGTCAGGCAAAATGTGTGTGGTTTGAAATACGTGTTCACTGGACACAGGTTTAGTACCGGGCTCATAGATAAGTATTTCTTCGGCGCAAGGAAGTACGTTGAATAAATACCCTTGTTAACCTTGTATGCCGGGACGATTTCCATGAGCACGTTAAGTAACGTGGCCTGCATTTCTAGCTTAAAGCCAGACTGCCTCATCCGGGCATGGCACTTAATGTGCCTTAGGCTATGATGCGGCCTGCATTGTTGGCGGCACCCAAGGTGTTTTTTAAAAATGTACTTAGTCACTTGTTTGCCCTCTGCACTGTTCTTGGGAGTTTTGACTTTAGAGGCTCTGGGATGGCCTCAATAATTTGTTCCAGCTCGTACCATTTATGGCAACCACAGCTAGCCAGGAGGTTGGTATTATTGGCTATTCTCATTTGGTAGGCCGCCAAGCATGCCACCTTTCTGCCAAAAGTATACATTTTCTTACTTTCCTTATCAGGTGGGGCCTGCTCAGAGGCCAGCGGTGTGCCTGGTCTTTTTCTTGTTGTGTTGACAAGCTAGGAACCAGGTTTTAGTTGACCCCTGATGTACAGTGGGTCGATAGGGGCTGGCCTAAACACTTTCTCGATGCAGGGGTTGGCAGCTCTTTTAAGGTTTGGTGTTAGGAGGGAAGGCTGAATGCACCTCTGGACCGATTGCAGGAGGGCGATACATTTTGTAGCAGACTTTTGGTCTTACAGAATGTCCTCTACGAATTCTTTGTCGATTTGTACCTCCTGGGTATGTATTTTGAAATGTTGAGCGGCCCCGGAGGAGCAGCTCGTTGTACTGATTGTCAATTGGTGAGTCAGCCACTGGATGATCTTGATTGTCTGGGGACTGGATGACGTACATGTCCTTGTTGTAATATTGGTCCTGATTATACTGGTCCCCTTGGAAACAAGGATCTTGAGAACCTGAGGGGTCTACAATGCAGAGATCCTGAGAGAGGTCATGTGACTGGGGGGAGGAGCTAGGGTGAAGGGCTCATTGTAACACAGGGACCCTGAAAGGGAGTCTCTGGAGGGAGTATAGTAACTATCTGGGGGAGTAGAAGGCTGCAAAGGTAAGGGTGTCAAAGATTTGGGTGTTTTCGACATCTTTGAAAGTGAGAGCAAGACATGCTTTTTAATACCTTTCCTCATTTTGGACGTGGTGGGGGGCCGTTGAAGCGCCTTTTGACTGATACCTTTTGGCACACAAAAGGAGGGCCTTTCTACCGACTTGGCTGGTGCCTGTTTCGGAGGCCTGACTTGGAGGACCTCTCCGTAGACACCACGTGGCTCTGAACTGTCGACGACGTCTTCAATGTTCGGCTGCTGGCTGTGTGCATAGTGTGGCGTGATGTGTGTGTGCCTTTGCCGCTGGATGATTTCTTAGTCACAGGACCACTGGCCTGCTTGTTGGAGCCGGGGGCTTGCACATGTTTTTTATATTTTCGAAGCCTGCTCGCCCTCAGCATTACCCAGGACGTTGATGCTGCCTTCACTGGATTTCCCAGAAACGTCTATGGAGGCCTCGGCCTGCATGCCGTGGACGGCCCAGCGTTTGGTTTGATGGTCCTTCAAGGTTTTAGGACAGAAAAGCTTGCAGGACTTGCAGTTCTTTTCGGGGTGATCCCTTCGCAGACAGTGATTGCACACTTTGTGCATTTCTTTACAGATGTATTTCCCGTTACAGGATGGGCAGAACTTAAATGGAAGTGTCCGAAATTGTTGACTGTTGGACTGGGACTGCCTTGATCAATGTTGGCGTTTTGCTCTATTGCCGGCATATATAATCCTTCCTGTGGAACGCTGGACTAGTAGGCAAGAAGGACTGTTACCCAAAACACGCGTGCTACGCTTTCACTTTGAAAAAGTAAGTGTCCCCATCAAACATCAGACGTTGTCTATTTGCGCTCATATGAGTGTACTCTACAGCGTGTACTCGCTTGCATCTTTCTTTTATTGCATTTGCTCATTACCTTAACGTTCTTCATCATCTAAACACTCTCCCATTTTCCTTTTTCTATCTCGCCTTCTCTACAGCCACTCCCTGCACCGTCGCTAGTCCCGCCCTCTACCGTGAATCCGATTGGCTCAGAACTCAACTTCTACTCCGGTCACGTGCACCGGAAGTGTCCGAAAGTGTTGACTGTTGCACTGTTCGACGGTGCGGCGGGTGGCTGGTGGAGACATTTACTGATTTTGAGTAAGTCATTGTTCATTAAGTAATCATCTGTTTACACCTGGTTTTGTTGCATTGGCTCTTCGAGTATTGTGAGTTTTAAGAGCAGGGTATTGATCTCTGAATTTGCTTGGTGCTTAAGTATGGTGGGGAGTCTGCGTAGCGGGAAAAGTGTTTCTATAGTTAAAGTGGAATCAGTGATGGCTCAGCGCCGATACAATCACATGACTCAAGCACCGAAGTAAAAAATGCAAGGTCTCTTGCATCTTTACCAAGGGAACGCGAAATGGACGGTAATACCGTCCCCTATAGTCTCCAATTGCTTCTTGTTGAACCTAGTGATGATGCAGGCACCAGTACAGGTACCCACGTGGATTTAAACACAGGGTTGATACACAATCACGCTGATTCATCTCAAATGACTCCCTTTAAAGGAAAAGCTAGATCAACTAAAAAAACATTTCCCTCAATGCAAAAGAAACATCATAACGAAATTTCAGATGCTTCTATTATGGCACCAGCTTTAGTAAATGAATGGGAAAAACGTTATCGCATTTCATTGGGACCAAAGCTCACCAGCTGTAATTCTCATAGGTCTACATAATCTTGATGAGGAAACATATGGGGTACCACTGCTAGAAAATGACACTATACCAGTTCCTTCACATTTGAAACCCTCTACTAGTTCTCCCACGAATCAGCCTATGGGAGTTTCATATGGATTAGACTCAGGCATGGATTCACACGATGCCGCCAATGCAGAAGAGGAAAATCAATGTTTTAGCAAAGTTGGCACGAACAAGAAATCAGAATCTGACAAAAATATTGACATTAATCCAATAGAGGGTGGGGGGGGGGTGAAGGAAATGTTTCATTCCCAGTTATCACCTCAATCCTAAATGTATTGGACAAAGGGCATGATCTTACTCATGCTTACTTGAACTCCATTAAGGATAACGTGTCAGATTTGTCAGGGAAAATATCTAAAATAGAGGGAATTATGCTGGCATTTGTAACTTGTCAGTCGGAGAGATTGAACCTATTAGACTTCCGTATAGTAAAAATTGCACAAGTTGAAACAATGGGGACGCTTGACCAATGTATTCAAACTGAAGCAGCGTCATATGCAAAAGCACTAATTGTAGGAACAAAAACAGAATAGAGCAGCGGACGTATCATATCCACCCTTGTTAAGTGTTATTCAGGCAAACTCACTAAAAATTGATAATGTGTTGCAGCTTTTAGCGTCACATCGTTCTTGTAAAAATTGAAATGAAAGTGATAATTGTGCAGCTGACTCCTGCATGAATATGCCTGGAGGATTAGAAGAGAATCCTAACAGCCCCTCTCCCCTTGTAAAATTGATTGAAAATGCTGAATCTATTTCTGCAGAGCAGGAGAATGGGAGTCTGCCTGCAGGACCACTTGGGGCTATGTGTAACCCTGCATTTAATGCTAACATGGAGGTACATGATAATATTTATACCAACACCGTGTTCTATTCTCGCAAAATGAAACGCGCTAAGGCAAACGCGCTAAAAAAAGTTAACCAAAAAAAGAAAACAAATACTAATCAAAACACATGAAAAAAATAAAAAAAAAAAAATAGAAAGGCTAATGACAGTACTGCAAATGAAAACAAAGGGCTCAAGTTGAACGGTCATCAAATAGACTCAATCAACGAGCTGGTCATAGATCGGATGCAACTGAACGAGGAATCGAAAGCATTGCTGAATTTAGCGCTCCCTCTGGAACAAAAACTAAAGTCTCCAAGCGGGAAGGCTATGCTGAAGCATGGTGTTGGTCAGATCATGGCGGATTCTGAAGTATCTAACTATCGGAAACAAGGGCGATTATCATCGTACTATCCAACAGTTAAAATCAAAACTAGTAGAAATGAAAGTTTAAATGATGACAAACTCAATTCTGATAATGTTGAAAAACCTGTATGCCCTTCCAACACGAGGACTCAAGATGAAAGTGCAGGACGCCCAGAGCACAAACAAGTTATTCACCTGTGTAATGGTCAGAGTATTGATTGTAGGGGTGGCATGAGGACATTGATATAGAAGAGGCAAATACAAATAACAAATCACGAAAAAACTAAGATTCTGTGGCAATACAAGATGAGATTGACAATACATTGAAAAACATTAACACAATTACGTCCTTTGAGGAAAGCAATCCTAATATGAAAGTGCCAAACTCACGAAAAAACTCTGATACAGACACGGATGAAGTATCCTTTTCTAGGGACTCTCAGTACATCTTGGGATGGAAAAGTGACCCTAAAATAAATGGACAACAAAGATTAAACAGATCATTTCTATTCAATGTCCTGAAAGGTAGTCCCCAATTGAGGACATCACTTTCAGATGATATAGAATGGATCAGACTAGCAAATCATAACCTCTGTATGATCTGTGCTCCACAATCTCTGATTATAACAAGGCTGTTATGGGAACACAGGAAAGATTTTGAACTATGTGGGCTATATCTTTGTTTATTCCGGTCTATAGAAGAGGCAGACTTTTTTGGACCAACCTACTGCCACTGAACAAATTTTGCTCGGTGACTAGAACAAATCGTCCAATGTAGATCAAACGGCATCCATTATCACTCAAATTTCCACATTGGTTGAAGCGGCGTCTAATTTGACATGGTTAGCTCCACTTATGACATCTATTATAGACATGGCGGCAAAACAAAAGCAATCCTAGTGAAATTGAATTTTTGTTCATTTCATGGAAGTGCTGTGGAAGGAAAAACCTGGTTAACTGGCTAAAATCTCCCGAGAGCCCCAGTTCTCCCATGGTTTTATTTGTGCAAGAAACAAAGTGTATGAATTAGTTTGTGTCTGATGGCTACGCAACTTTTAGTGCCCCTGCACGACAAGGATTGCTTGGCCACCCATCTGGTGGTGTTGAGATACTGATCAGTAATGAAGTGAACCACAAATCGAAAATTCTATACTCTAGTTATGATATCTTGGCGCTCAAATTTTGTGTAATTGGTTGCCCCAGCTTTGCATATTTATTAATGTGAATATTTTAATCCAGCAGCTCACAACCTCGAAAAGTACTTGCATGAATTAGATGCGATTTTCCAGATTGCTTTTGAGCTAAACACAAACTATATGATATTGATTTAAGGGCACTTCAACTCCATCTGCCTAAGTTTGTGTCAACTAGAGGCAAATTTGAAAACATCTAAGCGAAAAGTTACCTTAGTGAATCGAGGAAAGCAATCGAATCAACACTTCAAAAATTGGGACATTGTGCGGGTCGACTTTGAATCAGGGCCTCATGTGGGAACTTGGAGTAGAGCTGGGGCTGCTTCATATCTGGACTACTTTTACGTCTCTGTTGGATTAATGGAGCAGGTAAATAGAGTAGCTATAATTGAGACCCCCTTTGAGTGACCATGCTCCTATACTTATGACTGTTAGACTCCAGTCCATACAGTTGGAAAAAAAAAAACTATGCTCGCACTAGTAAAGATCAAACGTGCTCAGAATTCAGTAAGGTGGCACCCTTATAATTGCAGACAATTGACTTATCTTGTGCATAAACACATATGGAGGGTCACTGAGGGAGCCAGTACTCCCAGAAGGTGATACCACCAAGCTGTGGTGGTTGACCTGCTGCGGAAATGGGAGACTGCTGATCGAATCGCTGATATCTTGTCTAACCTGGGGAAAACCCTCTGCTGCTGTGTCCCCCACACCCGACCCAGAAACACTAGCGCCTGCGTAGGATTCAGATGAGACTTTTGGTAGTTTATCGAGAAGCACAGGTCGAATAGGGTAGAGATTAACCTGTCCGCTGAGGCCTGAACCTGCTCCGGAGAAGTACCCCTGACTAGCCAGGAGTCAAGGTACAGGTAGAGGGGCAGACCCTCCGACCTGAGGAGAGCCGCCACTGTGTTCACAAGCCTCGTGAAAACTCTCAGAGCTGAGTTAAGCCCAAGATAAGCTTCCTTCAGGTCCAGTCTCCCCCACACAGTGTCTCGGCAATGAGCACTGGCGTCACCATCTTGAACTTCTGCAAGGGTAGGTAAAGATTCAGGGAAGACCAATCTAACACCACTTACAGGCTTGCTTGGTTATTTCTTCTGGATAGCGAAGATGAAAGGAGCCAATTTCATTTGGCGGCGAGTCTCTTGGTAGTAGTTTGGCTGACTCACCATTGCCTTGCGCTAGGTCTTCAAACTCATCTGTCGTGTGCATGCCTGGAGAACCATCCGACGGACAATCTTCTGTGTCAATGAGGGTGACAGGGGGCAGAGAAGGAGCCTGCGGAAGAGGTCTAAACAGCTGGGCGATAAGCCCTCGGTTGCCAGGAACTCACAAGGTTGTGCCTGAGGAGGCAACAATCAAGTAGGAAGCTGGAGTTTGGAAACCAGAATTTGCAAAGTGGACCATATATAACCATACAACGGTCACTGGAGCCAGAAGGAGTGCCCATTTGGACAGGCACGCTTGGAGAAGGTTGTGCCACTACATGAGTTTGAGTAGGGCCTTGAGGTGTTAGGATGCTTTGTTTTGGAGGAGCTGGTGGAGGCATACTGGGAAGAGGGGGGGGACAGCTACTTATTGTTCTTCCTCCTAGTCGGAGCAAAAAAGCTTCCAGAGGCTCAATGGCTGATTCCGCACCCTGCGGTAGCAGTTGCTCAGGAGGGGCCACTGATGGCCAGGGAGGTTCTAGGATGTGCATATGGCGCCAGTGAAAACAGTGGGTCTGGCAGATGGTACCTCCCCGTCAACGCCAATTCCCCTTGGGAATGTTGAAACGACAGGCCTCTGGACTGTTGTTTTAGACGATGGTTTAGACGGCAAAGGCGTAGATGTTTTTGTTGTTTATGAGTTGGTTGACTTAGTAGCAATGGTTTTTGCTTATAGTTATCTTGGTCGTCAACAATGTGGTAGTGATTGACTAGGTGGTCGACGTGGTAGTCAATGATTTGGGCCGACTATGGGTCGTTGACGAGGGGATGGTAGTTGTGTATGAACGCTGCTTCTCCGAAGGGTGCTTAGATGATGTAACGGTATACAAAAGGTGTTTTAGGTGCTGAAACAGTCAAACAGGTGGCCATAGGCTTTCAACGAGGTGGTCGACTGTGGAGCAGCCCAAGCATGCGACATGTCCCTTCTTTGCTCCCTTACCCCGGGAAGATTCCTTGTGGGACCTTGACTTCTTTGATGAGGGAGTGCGCTCTAGGGGTCTGCTGTGCCTAGAAGAGGCATTACTGGGGCCATAGGCCCAGACTCTCATCCAACCAGGTCCACAACACCTGCAGTGGAGGTCCTTGCAGGTCTTGGATGAGAGTGATTGGCAGATGGAACAGCTATTTAAGTCACAGTCCGGATATAGGCAATACATACTTCTAATTAAGATCTTCAATGTAAACATTCTTGAGGTTACATCTTGAACAGGCCTCAAAAAGTCTTCTCTTCCTCATGTCTGCCAGGTCACAGACTAACAAAGGCATCAGATGGTTTTGAAACTCCGGACGGATCGCCGTAGTCATGAAACAATGGGGAAGCAAACCACAAGATATTGATTTTTATCAAAAATAGATCAAAAAACATCGAATTTATTTAGAGAAAAATCGAGGACTCCCAACACTTAATGTGTTGTAAAAAATATGAAGATGGCCACCAGGGTTGAAGCTAAGGGGGCCTGTCTAATTGGCTTTAGGCAGTATGACCCAAAGTGACACCAATAGAGTGCTTAAGTGACAAGCAGTTTAAACTGTAAAGATAAACTGCTTTAATATTCCAAGGAATTCACAGCCTGACCAAGGGGAATATTCAATGAGCATGTGAATCCATTAAAGAGCCAATGATGGAGAACTGAAAAACCCGGTTCTCCAATGCTTAATCCAGTCGAAATGACAACGCAGTCATAACCTACGAGAACGCCATACCAGCTGCTGACAGTCCACCTAGAACCGTACACATGACACCACATCAGGAAACTGCCAAAACCATAAGAGAAAACCTTTCCTGTCTGCCAGAATATCTAAACCTCAACACAGGACATCTTGAGGCATCAACCACCAAGGCCGAACACCTCTCACCGTAACACCAGCAAGGAGAATAAGTTACTTACCCCTGGTAACGTTCTTTCGATTGGATTTTCCTCCCACGTATTCCTCATCTTTTGATATATGCATATCCAGCTTTAGCTGCTTTGGCTAATATTTCAAGCAGGGGGCGTCTCGATGTCAACATCATCACTGTATATAGCGCACACAGCAACGCTTGGCTTCAGTACTGTTTTTCCGCTAGAGCTATCGCTTAGGGTGATTGGCGCGCTTCGGTTCCTTCATTTATCTACGTTTATTTGAAAAAACACCCAGAAAGAACGTAGAGGGGAGTTAGCTGCAGGTAGGTCACAAATTCCTTTCAACAACTCTGTCAAAAAAGCGATCTTCCGACGAGTCGAGAAGCAATTCTCCTCGTCGAAAGAAAGCTAAAAGGCGATCTTGATGAGGAGTGGGTGGACGACGTCATCGAAGGCCTTGACGCAGTCATCGACGCATGCGATAAAATCCTCGAAGGAGGTTGAGGCCGCAATCTCGAAGATCTGAAAAATATTCAGTCTGAATCTCTCCCATTCAGCCGGGGGGGCCGAATTGGACAGGCAAGCAACCCGTTCGGTGCAGGAACTCTATGACGAAGACAGCGACCTGCGACGCCTTTTCTCTGAATGTCATTAAGATGATTGATGAGACCCACTCCTCACCGATATAGTCTTTTAGCTTTGTTTCGACGAGGAGAGTTTCCCCTGGACTCGTCGGAAGATCGTTTTTTTGACAGAGTACTTGTAAGGGATTTATGTGACCTACCTGCAGCTAACTCCCCGCTACATTCTTTCAGGGCTTTCACTGTCATCAAAAGTCAGGATTCGCACTCCGATGTCTTGTGATTGAATCCGAGGCAGCACAGACATCCCCGATGGGGGTCCATAAATGGCATTTTCAACCAGCTGTCTTGGAATATCTTAAACCCCAATTTGGGTGTCGATGATGTTGACGAAAATGCCATCATTTTTTCAAATAAACAGAAATACGAAGTAACCAAAGCGCATCAATCTTCCGAAGCAATAGCTCTCGCGGAAAAACAGAACTGAAGCCAACCGTCCCGGTGCATGCTACATACCAGTGATGACGGTGACATCGAGACATGCCCTGCTAGAAAAATTGGCCCAAGCAGCTGAAGCTGGATTTGGATATATAAAAAGATGAGGAACACGTGGGAGGACACAATCCATTTGAATAATAATTTTAAAGCACTACGAAAACACCAACCTTTTGACTTATCCTCAATTTCTCTCCACCATACTCAAACACCATTCACCCGCACATGCCTTATTTAAAAAACATTTTTAAAAACTCCCCATACATTGTCACTATCACAAAGTTACACCTCAAACTACAACCAACATACCGAGGCCCGTGGCCAACACGCTCAGGTATCCGTAGAAATGGAAAATAAAATGTAGAAATGACTGCATCTTTTTACAGATTCTTTTGTGTGTAATTTGGATGTTTCTAAAATATAGGTGTGGGGTAAGGGTCATAAAAAGGGTGGAGCTCTCCCCCCCGTATTAACAAAAAAAGATGCAGTAATTTCGTTATTCATTCTTTTCATGGACATCCACACTAGCGGCATGAGGCCACCCTTCTGCACAAAAAGCTTTCTAATGCCACAAACACCTCTCACCTAGAAAGCTTATAAGCATGCAGAACTCTGGGTACCTCTGATCTGCAAACTCATCACGAAGCACTGCAATCTTGCCATTGCCTATCCTTCAACTAACCAAACCCACCCACTCTTCCAAATCCACCAGAGTGCCTGGAGACCATGCAAATGCCAGTGGTACGCTGTACAAATCCTAATTATAAAATATTTTTTTTAAAAAGTGAGAGAAAAAAAATCTTTATTCTGTGGATCGTATGCCCCAATCAATCACAGGATCTGGGTTATAGTAAATTTCTAAACTTGCGTTTCCAGTGGTTAAGTGGCAGGAGGGAGCGTACAACACTCCCTTCTGCTAGTGAAATTATTGGATCTAGTGGACCCATTAGAAAACTGCATTTACTATGCCAGAACACTCTAGCGCCTCGCCCCCACCTTCATTCCCGACCCCCAATATATCGCCACTGGGGAGCAAAGGACCATGGCAATCAGGCTGTTATGTATTTCTAGGAACTGGAGTTATAATGGGCTCACTGGTGATGGAAGTCCACAACATGAATCGTGTCATTAAAGACTGCAGCTGCCCAGTTTTAGTCCGCATTGAAAGGTTTGGTAACCACCTCACCCCAAACATCCACCTTGTCAAAACAGTGTAGTAAGTCACATATAAAGTTTGCGATCACACTAAACAGCATAGACAATATTACGAGTGCTAATTAAATCTTAATCATGCATCTGTTCTGCTCCTTCAATACATATGGGCACCAGTGACAGACAAAATGCAATACATTGGGTGGAGATTTAATAGACCGTTCATCTAACTCAACCACCCTCACATGTTCTTAATGCAGAAACACATCAAATCATTACAAGTAGGTAAATGCGTCTGGTCTCTGTTGTCTAAGGCAATTTCAAGGTATTGGGCGGGGACAGAGCAACAAAATGCAGATTTATTAAGAATACACTTACTGGCTCTGTCAGAGTTGTATCTTTCTCCAGAAATTGTACAACGCAGTAGGCTAGCTGAAAGAAATATTCATGAATTAATACTTTTTAAATATGCAGCATGTTTATTTTTTTTAATCATTTTATTTAACATTTTGAACAAAAGTCAATACAATAATCTCCAGTGCACAACATTTTGTCCAAATTGCAAAACTTATAAAAACATTTGAACTAAATTAGACTAATACATAACAATATGGAGAGCCATAACATATGTAGAATGACATTTTCCAACTTTATAAAAGGTCTATGACACACAACCAAAAAGACAAAACAGAAAAACGCACAACAGTCCCCCACCACTAGAAAAACGTCCCCCACTCAAGGGATAGGGATAGACATCAATTACTGGAACCCATACCCTCAACCATATAGGTCATTAAAAAGGTCGCCAAAGCCGAGAATAACGCCCCTCCCTCCCTTGTGCAAATAGCATAACTTTATCATAGTTCGACAAGACTTGCATGTCCAATGGCCACTCCTCCACACCAGGTTTCTCTCTAGACTTCCAAACTCTCAAGATCTATTTCATTGCCAAAACCAAAACTCTATTAATCCAATCTGCACAATCCCTAGCCCTGTCCCCCTGTTGGATAACAATATGGTCGAAAGGAAAGTGCGAGGAGTTTTTTTGAGTTTAACATTATACACTTCTTGATGGACGGACAGTGAAAATGTCAGTTATATCTCAGATGAACAAGTTACTTACCAACTGTAACGTTCTTTCGATTGGATGTTCCTCCCATGTATTGCTCATCTTACGATAATTGTATCCCAGCTTCAGCTGCTTCTGAAACATTTTTCACCAGGGGGTGCTGTGGTTGAGACCGCGGAGTCGAAGTCCCTTGTGGGCCGCCGTCAGCGTCTTCCGCTGTATAAAGGCCTCGAGCAGCGCCTGTTACCTCAGTTCTGTTTTTACGGTGTTCATGGTCGCATCAGCTGATCAGGCTTTAAGTCTTCCGGCTCTTAAGGAAGTTAGAGTGCAACTGGCGTAAACTGTACAGAGGGGTAGGATGGGAGGGTCGATGAATAAGTGGGAGGAACATCCGATCGAAAGAACGTTACAGTTGGTAAGTAACTTGTTCTTCGAATGGATTGTGTCCTCCCACGTATTCCTCATCTTATGATAGACTCCCATAGCAGTGGTAATTTTGGAGGTGGGAGTCCTAGCAATTTTAATTATGGACTGAGTGAAGGACAGCTTTTTCAAATAGTCCTCCTTGATATGAAGTAGAGTCCAAGCAGTTGTCCTTTACAAAGGTGTGCATTGATGACCAGGTAGCCGCAGCACAAATATCCTGCACCGGGAGACCTCTCTGAAGAGCCGTGAAGTTGCCATGCCTCTGGTTGAATGAGTCCTTAATCCATCTGTAGGCTCTTTCCCAGCTAGTTTATAGCATTCAGAGATTGCTAGAATTATCCATCTGGATAGTGTTTGTTTAGATACTGCAAGGCCCAATTTGTGCCCAGTATATCCAACGAATAGTTGGTCACATTGTCAGAGATTTGCCAATCTGGAAATATAGAAACTGAGAGCCCTTTTTGGGTCCAGTCTATGCAACCTTTCCTCTTCCTTACTAGCGTGAGGTGGAGGATAAAAGGAAGGTAAGACAATCTTTAGTGACAGATGAAATTCAGACACTATTTTAGGCAAGAAAGATGGTTTGACTTAAAATTACCTTGTCCCTATGGAAAATGGTGTGAGGAGGCTTACAAGACAGTGCCTGCAACTCACTTACCCTGCGGGCTGATGTTATAGCCACTAACAGAATTGGCTTAAGAGTGAGCAGTCTTAATGGACAAGATTGTAAAGGTTCGAAAGGAGCACACGAGAAATTTGAAGACTTGATTTAAATCCCAGATGGGCACCCGAAAACGTGTCGGAGGTTATATATTTGTCAACCCTTTCAAGAATTGAATAACTAAAGGCATTTTAAAATAGGACACCTGTTCCGAGGAGCGCTTAAAGATAGAAAGCGCTGCCAAGTAACGTTTTATCGTTCCAACTTGGAGCCCCATATTGGCTAAGTGGAAGAGAAAAGAAAGTACTGTTGGAGTATTACAAATAAATGGATCCACATTCTTATCCCTGCACCAGTTACTGAACTTGTTCCACCAACACCAATACAGGGATTTTGTTGCTGGCCTTCTGGCCGAAAGCAAAATCTCCATTACGTCATCCGGGAGGTTCCAATCCTTATATCTTAGCCTCTCAGAAACCATGCGTGAAGGCGGAGTGTTTTGACCTCTGGATGGAGAACCCGACCTTCCTCTTGCGAGAGAAGATCCTCTCTTTGTGGAAGACGTATTGGAGGGCAGATGGACATGTCCAGAAGGTCCAGGTACCACGTCCTCCTGGCCCAATCCGGGGCAATTAGGATCATGGTTTTCCTGAACTTTCTCAACCTCCTGATTACGTGAGGAATCACGGGGACTGGAGGAAATGCGTAAAGGAGTGGAAATACCCAGTTCACTACGGACGCGTCCCCTAGAGCTCCTCTTGGGGGAAATTCCCTTGAGCAATACAGTTCGCACTTTCGGTTGGCCTCGGTCGCGAACTGATCCACTTGAGGGGTTCCCCAAAGGGCGAAGATCTCTTGAAGGACTTCCTGAGCTAGTTCCCATTTGTGGGAGACTATGCTCTGCCTGCTCAGAGCGTCCGCCGCCGTGTTTAGCTCTCCGGCAAGGTGAACAGCCGATAGAGATTCCTTCTTGCATTGCCCAGAACCAGAGCTGCATTGCCTCTCTGCACAGTGGAAGTGATCCTATGCCTCCTCTTTTGTTGAGGTAGTACATGGCCAAAGTGTTGCCCATCATTATCAGGACATTCTTTCCTTGTACAGAGGGCAGAAAAGCCTTCAGTGCTAGCCTGATTGCTCTCAGCGCCAAAAGGTTGATGTGTAGTTTGGACTCCGATGGAGTCCAACGACCGCTGATTGTCAGATCATTGGTGTGGGCTCCCCACCCCGTGAGTGAGACGACCGTCACTACCGTTATCTCCGGCCATGGTTACCAAAAAGGTTCCCCTCTTGAGGATATTCTTCTTTCAAGCCCACCATAGGAGATCTTGAGCCACTTTGGCCGGGACTTGTAGAAGATCTGACATCTCCCCTGAAAACTGGGACCATTGAGTCCTGAGGGCCCATTGAAGGGATCTCATCCTCAATCTGGCCTCTGGCACCAGAAAAATACAGGATGCCATGAGGCCTAGCAACCTTAGAAAGTTGAATGCCAGTAGATGTTGGGCATTTTGAAACTTCATTACCATCTGCAGACTGTGGTGAGCTCTCTCCTCGGGAGGTGAGGCTTTCCCTGAGGAAGTGTCCAGGATCGCTCAGATGAATTGGAGTTTTTGGCTTGGAATCAATTGTGACTTCTTGTAATTGAGGGAGAAGCCCAGACTCTGTAAGAAGTGGCGGGTGAAGGCCAGATGTTCCTGGGCTTGTTCAGATGAATATGCCCTGATCAGCCAATCGCCCAGATAAAAGTAGACATGAAACCCCCTTCTGATACTCAACCACCGCCATCAGTTTGGTGAAAACCCTCGGGGCGGAGGTCAGCCCAAATGGTAGAACTTGAAACTGATAATGAGAACCACCGATTGCAAATCTCAGGTACTTTCTGTGCTTGAGATGGATTGGCACATGAAAGTAAGCATCCTGAAGGTCCAATGAAACCAGGCAGTCCTGAAGCTGAAGAGCCTGAAGGATCTGAGAAAGGGTCACCATCTTGAACTTGTCCTTCCTGAGGAACTTGTTCAAGCTTCTCAAGTCCAAGATGGGTCTCAATCCTCCATCAATTTTGGGGATGAGAAAATAGGGGGGTACCAGCCCTTATTCCTCTCCTCTACAGGTACATGTTCTATTGCACCTTTCTCTAGTAGGGTCATAATCTCCTGCACGAGGAGTGGGTCTGGATTTTTTTTTACAAATTTACCTCATGCCGTGAAAAGGCATATTAAGTTATCTAGACTGCACATCAGGTGCAAAACCAGATTTTCTTAGCCATGCGAATCTGCCCAAGACCGTGCTAGATGCCATGGACCTGCTTATACTATCCGCAGTGTCCAATTCTGAATGAAGGCATTTCTCCATAGCCTCTTTACCATCCTTCACTATAGCCAGGAAACCATCCCGTTTCTCACCTTCTGGGATGCGTTCAGCCACTGATGACATGCAGTCCCACAGCGTATAAGTAAATCTTGCTAATGTGCAAGTGACAGTCGATTTCAGGGCCATGCTGCCGGAAGTAAAAGCTTTCCGGGCCCAAGCATTAACTTTTTTATCGTCCCTGTCTGGTGGTATTGATGGGTAAGCTGATTGCCTAGTGAAGGTTGAAGCTTGAACCACTAGACTTTCAGGAGATGGATGTTTGGATAAATATTCTGGATCTGATAAAGCTGGCCTATATTTTGGTACCAGTTTCTTATTTACCGATGCAATTGAATCAGGAGTATTCCAATTTACCATTACCCTTTTGCAGTGCTTTGTGAAATGCAAGAACAGGATCTTTTAAGGGACCCTCGCCCAGGATGTCAGTCATGTCATGTCATCCTGGTCAAAATCCGGGGAAGCTGCTTTCCAACCCATAAAATCAATGACCCATCCCATAAGATTCCTATAACTGGGATCAGCACGATCTGTAGGATCTGGCCTTTCAAAATCCACTTCAGGTGAAGTATCTAAGCCACTGGCATTTTGGAGACAGTCATAAAGGTCTGTTATTTTAGACTGTGGGTCCATTAGTTCCTCAAGAACCTCTCTGGCTCCAAATCTAATTCCAGCTGGAGTGACATCCTCTTCAGAGGAATGTTCTTCATATATAGATGACATGGATCTAAAAAATTCCTGTCTAGGTTGAGGGTAGAGAGTCTTTTCAGGCAAAGAAGGTGGAATTTGCCTAGGCATGGACAATGGCGTCGACTTGGGTCTTGGTATCAAAGAAGGTCTCGATTTCAGGCGATGAAGGCGTCGATAGGGTAGACACTGGCTACGACTGTGTCGGAGGAGGCTTCGATGCAGTCGAAGAAGGCTTCGATACAGCTAAAGGTGTCAGTCATTTCCGTCGGCGGTCAACGCTATGGTCGTCGACTGTGTCGAGTCGACTTTTGGTTTAGACGTCGATTCCGCTAGCCACGATTTATGCACCGGGGGCTTAGACTTAGTGTGAGGCGTCAGGGAACTTTCCCTTGAAGACACTCTCGACTCTTTCAACCCTTGCTTGTTTAGATCTTGTTTTTCCTCTGTCACTTTTAGAGTGAGTAGCTGAATGATCACCATGCGGCAACTTCGAGGGGGTCTGGGCCGCTTTCTCGAATATTTTAAGCGTCAAAGCCCTGAAGGCCTCCCATTTTTCTGGGGAATCGTGCTTAGACGGGTAAGTTACTCTCCTCTCAGAAGAGGACGAGGAGGAAGAAGACCTATGATGTCGCATTTTTGACTTTTTAGTCGAGGAAGATTTCCTCGAGTGACTCTCCGATCTCGACCACCTCGACTCGTGACGAGACTTTCTACCGGATTCATCCGAATCCTTTTGTCTTTTCGAAGAGTTATATTTCTCCTCCCCCACCGCCAGCTTACCTCTGCGTTCCCTAAGAACCTTATTTGACATGGCGTGACAGGACCTGCACTCATCAACCCGATGGTGTGGGCTGAGGCACCAGAGGCAATTCCGATGGGGGCCGGTTATAGACTTCTTCCTGGCACACTTCAGATTTTTTTTTTAACCCTGTCTTGGGTGTGGAGGGAGTTGAAGATGGGGACATAGTGGAATGAATTCTTGATGCGCTGTTCGTAACATGAAGCAGTTGCGTCGGTAAAACAGAACTGAGGAAACGGACTCTGCTCGAGTCCTTCATACAGCAGATGACGTCCATGCCCGACGGCGGCCAACCGGGAACTTCGACTACGCGGTCTCGAACACAGTGCCCCCTGGTGAAAAATGTTTCTGAAGCAGCTGAAGCTGGAATACGATTATCATAAGATGAGGAATACGTGGGAGGACACTAGCCATTCAAATAGTCTTTTTGAGACCAAGAGAAGCCAGACAAAACCTTTTTAATAAGGTACGTTACGTCCTTTTTATACTAATTTATCACAGGTGCATATAAAACAAATTCCCATGCTTTGTTAATCTCCGTCATCTATATCATCTAGGGGATGGACTATCTGTAGAAGGTTTTGAAAACTACCCAATGGGTAATTGATGCAAAGGTGTCACTAACAAGAACAGTAACCTTAACCAGAATCGAAGAATGCTCACTTCACTGCATTTTCAGATCTTGTAGGAAAGAAACTAATATTCATGCAAAGAAACTAATTTTCATGCATCTCTGGGATTATGCAAGAAATAACTCCCCTCCAACAAACATTCTCCAGCATTCTTTATTTCATAGATTAGCATGCTTTATTAGTTATTCACAATTATAAAGCTGGAAATGCTATTAATTTGACACAATTGTAGTATAGCGATTGATAGTTTGGCTAAAGGCCTTTGCTTTGCTTGTATGTGATGCACCAAGGAAAGGTGTGTGGGCAAAGGAAGAAAACATATCAATGTATTGAAAGCAACACTTATAAAATTGTTGAGGACGACAATACTGCTGAAGCAGGAAAAGCTGCATTGTGTCGCGAGTAGAAATCGAAAGTGATCATCTGTGAGATACAAGGGAAGGATGGGAACTGGGGCTTGGGACAAAGTTTCTGCCCTGTAACTATAGTTCACCAGCGTTGGAATCTTTATAGAGTTGCATACTTGGAACTCTTCTCAATTGTCAGGCTGGACCTCTTCTTATGCATTATGAAATGAATAGTTACTTCCCGTAATGACCAACATACTCTTAGTCCATAGTCCACATTCCTCCATACTGCATGAGCGGCCCTTGCTAGGGACGGGAGACGGAACCTTTTTCATCAGAAAAAATTATCTTCCCCTTTAAATTTAGAGGGGCGTGGCCCTGGGAGCATGTGCTCCCCTGACTTCGCCCACCGGTGCCACTCCTCAGTCCCCATTGACGCGTCGACAATATTTAACATTGTCCAATGACACCAGTATTATTAGGGGGGGGGGGAGATGGTGGGACATATGGAGGAAAGGGGACTATGGACTAAGAGTACGTTAGTCACTACGGTGAGTAACTATTACTCTGACGTCCCGATCCCCTTTCCTCCATACTGCATGGGCGATTACAACTGAATGTAACCCCAGGGTGGAGAGGAGACCCTCCTTAAGAAAACAAGTTCCTTAGAACCACCTGTTTGAAAGCCGCGACTGATTTAGAGCCGGCACACAAACAGTAATGCTTACAGAAAGTTGAAAGAGTGGCCCGGGTGGCTGCCCTACTGATGACCTGGCACGGAACATGCCGCTGGAAGGCGACGGCCATGGCCTTGGCTCTGACAGCGTGGGCATGCATGTTCGCTGAAAGTGGTTTGTGCTGCCCCTTGTAGGCCTCCTTGATGGCCAAAACCATCCACCTTGCTATAGAGGTCTTGGATGCCTGATACCCGGGGCTTGCCCCCCCCCCCCTCCGAAGGTGACAAACAGGGCGACCGATTTACAGAAGCCCATGGTCATGTCCAGATAGATTTTCAGAGCGCGTCTGACATCCAGACAGTGCAAGACCCTCTGAGCCTCCATCTTTAGGATCGGCAAAAAACATAGGTAGACTATCTCCTTGTTGAGATGGAAAGCAGAGACTACCTTTGGTAGGAATGTGGGACGCGTTCAGGACTACCTTATCTTTGTGAAAAGTAGTATAGGGTTCTGATGCCACCAGAGCCTGGATCTCGCTGACTCTGCGAGCCGAGGTGGGACCCACCAACAGAGCTGTTTTGATGGTAACCAGCCTGATGTCTGCAGATGCCATTGGCTCGAACCGTTTGTGCGCAAAGGCGCCCAACAGTATATTGAGGTCGCACACAGGGTGTGGCTTCGTAATGGGCGGGTAGAGCCTGGTGAGACCTGCCAAATGTTGCTTGACCACAGGGTTGGAAAAGGAGAAGACCTCCTCCTCGGAATTCCAGAAGGCCCCGATAGCTGCCAAATAGGTACGGCATGTGTCACCCTGCACACCGGAGTGGGCAAGGTGTACAGAGAAGGAGAGCACACTATCCAACGTGCATGTAAGGGGGTCGATCTCCTTAGAGTCTGCCCAGTGACAGAACCTAGACTATTTACTCTTGTACTGGCTCCTAGTAGCCTTTCTCCTAGTGCCCTGAATGATGCGTAGGTTAGCCTGTGACAGGCTCCGGTGCTTCAGCGTGACCTGCTCAGGCACCACACTGGGAGGGCTAATTTCTGTGGAGCAGTGTAAATGACCCTGCCCACCTGCTGTGCCAGAAGAGGAGATGGGCCCATTGGCAGGTGAATGGGTGGTCTGTCCAAGAGGCTGAGAAGCTCCGAGAACCACTGCCTTGCCAGCCACCATGGAGATATTGGAATGACGCTGAGGTGACACGATTCCTTTATCTTGCAGATCACGCTGTGGGCCAGCGGTGTGGGTGGGAAGGAAACGTTGTCATGCCGTTCCACTGTATCTGTAATGTGTCGCCCAGAGAGCATGAGCCCTGCCCTTACCAGGAGACAAACTACTGGGCCTTCTTGTTGTCCCAGGAGGCAAAGAGATCCACCCGAGGATGCTCTCATCTGCTGAAGATCTCCTTCAGCACCCGATTGTTCGATTGCCACTCCTAATTGTCTGCTCCCAGTCTGCTGAGACTGTCCTCTTCCAGGTTGGACTCCCCTGGAAGGAGGATGGCCCTCAGGTAGAAGTTGTCCAAGGCACATTCCCACATGCTGATTGCTAGGCTGCACAGAGGAGGAGACCTGGTACCACCCTGCTTGTTGTCATACTACGTGCTGGTGGAGTTGGCCGTTTGGATGAGGACGACCTTGTCCCCAATGAGAAGTAATGAGAGCTAGCCAGGTGGCCTTCAGCACCAGCCAGTTGATATGAGACTGTTGCTCCTGCAGTGTCCAGACTCCATTGACAGTGTGGTTGTCCAAAGTGGCACCCCAGCCTTGCAGGGAGAAATCTGTAGTAATGGTGACCTGCGGGTCCAGCTGCCAGAAGGGCTTGTCCGTCCACAGGTTGCAGTCCCTGGACCACCATATGAGGTGCGGGTGAAGAGGAGGAAGGCTTATGAGCTCTGCTTGGGAGCCCTGCTTCTGATTCCATGAGGCTGCGAAGTGCAGCTATAATCTCATCTTGAGTCTCGTGTGGGGTATGGCCAGTAGGAGCGCTGCCATGATGCCTAATAAGTGTTGGTACCACCAGGAAGAGGTCACTTATCGGGTCAGGTAGTGAGTAGTGACCCTCTTGGTGGGCGTGATCTTGTCCACCGAGGAGAAAACGCTCTCGGAGCCTGTGTTCCATATGAGGCCCAGAAAGGTCCGGCTCTGCCTAGACTGCAGCTGAGACTTTGAGATTGATCGTAAACCCCAGATAGGGGAGTGTGATCATAAGGGCGGAGGAAGTGTGATGAACCGCCTCTGGGGACCTCACCCTGACGAGCCAGTCGTCCAAGTATGGGAAAACGTGATGTCCCTGGGCCCTTAGGAGGGCTGCCACTGCATTGATGCGCCTGGTAAATACCCTGGGGATGAATCGAGGCCAAAGGGTAGCACCTTGTATTGGACATGGCAGCCCATGATCCTTAATCGTAGTAAGGAGCGATGCGGCTGCCAAATTGGGACGTATACATAAGAGTCCTTCAGATCCAAGAGGAAAACATCTAGTCTCCCCTGCACAATGGCTCCGCAATCAATGCTGGCGTAACCATCTTGATTTTTTGAAGAGGGAGGGAGAGGTTGAGGGTGGAGCGGTCCAACAACTCAGGCCAGCTTGGTTCTTTTGTATGGCGAAATTCCTGGAGTAGAAGCCTAATTCTCGCAGGGAGGGTGGGATTTCTTCCACTACCTGGCTCTTGACAAGCGACCGAACTTCCGTCAACAGAGTTTATCCCATTCTGTCGGGTGGAGGGAAAAAGGGAGGAGAGGAAGGGATCGGTAGGCGGTACCCCATGGATACTACAGAAAGGATCCAGGAGTCCACGAACCTCTGACGCCAAAACTGTGCATGAAGGGCAAGCATGCCCCCCCCCACAAGAGACACGTGGACCCGAAGGGGCGCGTCATGCCTTCCTTCCCTCCGAGACTATTGCGGAGGAGGGGGACTGAAAAAAGCCCTTGTTCTCCCCTTTTGTTGTATGCGCCGGTGTTGACTCAGCAAACAATCTGGCTGTCTGGACTTCCGTTCGTAGAAGCGGCGGAACCCTCCGAACATCGTTAGTGGAAGGCCTTGGCTGACAATGGTGCATCGGGGGTCTTCTTCCTCATCTGTATCCACCAGGGCATCTGGCTGGTCCAGAGCGGGCAGAGGGGCGCCTGAACTGTGGGAGGCTGGAATCGTAGGAGCCGGCATGGGCAGCAGGGGCAGCAGCGCTGGAGCCATAGGAGGAATGACTATAGGCGCAGGCGGAAGGGCCGGAGGGAGCACCTAAGGATGGACCCCATCTGAGGAGATCTCATGAGCGTGAGGAACTTTTCAAAGAACCCATCCTCGCAAGCCAGTGGGGTGGCAGGTGATATTGACGGGGTAGCGGGCGGCTGCGGAGGCAGGTGCATACTCTAGCATGTTTGCGGGGTAAACCTGCCCTGCTGATGGATAAGCTGTAGACTAGTCCAACCTTGTTCTCCCACCTGCTCCGTTCCTTGGGGTGGTATCGGACGAGCGGCCATCTTGTCTGGCACAGCGGCCATCTTGTCGAGCAGCATGCCACATGCCAAAGACTTGGTGCTTGACTCACAGGGCCTGGCCTCCTCCAGGACTCTTGGCGATGGAGCATGAGACCTACCCTGCACCTCAGGCAGGGGCCTGGTAGGCGTGTCGCCTCTGCAGACTTTCCGGTAGTGCTGCGTGCAAGGGCCCCCTCAGCCATGTTGCTGGTACAAGGGCATAACCCTTTGGATGTACACCCAGTAAAAGAACCTTGCGGTCCCTCAGCACAGTCTCCGGAAGGATCAACAGACCCCCTCGCCCTGGTGGCCAGTAGCTGAATTAGCCTTGGTACCCGAGCTGGTGCAAGAACCTGAGAGGTTCCTCCCGTCTGGGTGTTGCTTGGGAAGGAGCCACCCTTGCGGGGTGCGCTGGACAAGAGCGGCCCTCCCATGGGCCTTTAATTATGTCTGACGAAGTCCTTCAGGTCCTCTGGAGGCAACTTCTCGAAGAGCTCCCTCCACCTAGCTAGTCCGTTCATCAAAGCCAGGGAAGAAACTGTGTCGCACCCGATGCAATCCTCCCATCCATGGTCTGGGCCAAGGAGCTGAGGCAAAGAGCGTGGGGATCTGATGTAGGGAAGAGCTCCTCGCAGGCTGGACACCTGCTGAAGCCTGCTCAAGTCGACATGCGCCGGGGAGGAGAGTGGCGCCAGACGACCGACTACCTGAGTGATAAAAAGACAAAAAAGACAGGAATATTCCCGTCGACACTGAAAATGGGACTGGGAGTGGCGCAGGTGGGCAGAGTCAGGGAAGCACATACTCCCAGGGCCGCGCCTCTAAATTTAAAGGGAAAGAAGATTTTTTCTGGTGAAAAAGCTTCCATCTCCTGTCCCTAGCGATGGACGCCCATGCAGTATGGAGGAAACGGGACGGATGTAAGAGTAATAGCAAATTACATGAGGCACAATTTTACCAGGTTACTCACTGTAGTGACCACCTTACTCCTAGTCCATAGTTCCCTTTCCTCCATACTTGTGGGACATCTCTCCGTCCTGTGGGACGGGACCGAAGCACTTTGTAAAAAGCATCCACATTGTTTTCAAAAATGTGTCCCTCCTCTCTTTCCTGCACGGGGCAGGGGACGGCGGGCGGGCGTATGGAGGAAAGGGGACTACGGACTAGGAGTAAGGTGGTCACTACGGTGAGTAACCTGGTAATACTCCCATGTCCCGTCTCCTTTCCTCCATACTTGTGGAAGATTCCCAAGCACTCCTTACAGGAACAACGGGTGGATGGAAATACCACTTACTGAAACAGGTTCTTCAGCACAGCCTGACCAAACTGAGCGTCAGCTCTTGAGCTCATGTCGAGACAGTAATGCTTACAGACAGCAGATGGGGAGGCCCAAGTAGCTGCCCTAGCGATGAACTCCCAGGGGACATATTTCTGAAAAGCAACCGCGGCTGCCTTGCCCCGCACCAGGTGTGCATGGATACCCTTGGGAGGTTTCAGCCCTTGGACGGTGAAAGACTCTGATGCAAGCGGCGCTCTACCTAGAAATAGTTGCCTTAGACGCCGGCTTGCCCTGAGGGTTACCGAAGGTCACAAAAAATTGAGAAGAACTCCTAAGCTCGGAAGTCCTGTCCAGGTACAACTTAAGAGCTCTTCGGACATCAAGACAGTGTAGAACCCTTTCAGCCTCTGAGGCAGGGTTCGGAAAAAAGACCGGAAGGGAGATCGACCGATTCAGATGGAATTCGGTCACCACCTTCGGTAGAAAAGCCGGGTTTGTCCGAAGGACTACCTTGTCCTTGTGAAAGACCAAGAAAGGATGCTCCACCGACAATGCCTGGAGCTCACACACTCTCTTTGCTGACGTAACAGCGTCCAGAAAGGACACTTTCCAAGACAAGTACTTGAGGTCCATCGTAGCCATTGGTTCAAAGGGTTTATGGCACAGCGCCGTCAGGACTACATTTAGGTCCCATGGCGGGTGCGGATTACGAACCGGAGGGTAGAGGCGTGTCAAGCCAGCAAAATGCCTCTTCACCACTGGGTTAGTTAGAGAATAAGAACACATGTCTGTAGAAAGGTAAGCGGAAACCGCTGAGAGACAAGTCCTGCATGACAGAACATGAACCCCCCGACTCTGCTAGGGAGGACACGAAGGACAGCACCGTGTCAATCGTGGCCACCCTCGGATCCAACTTCTTCTCCAAACACCAATGACAGAACCTGAGCCATTTACTCTTGTATTGAGATCTGGTCGAGGGTTTCCTGGCTGCTTGGATAATGCGCATGTTATCCGCAGACAAACTCAGATGCTCTAAAGACTTGAACACAGGCCTGATCACTGGGGTTGGCCCTGAGGTGCCCGTTGGGCCTAATAATTCTACCGGAGTTTTCAGAGCGATCAACGCCCCTCCCGGACTGAGAGGAACCCGGAAAGGTATCCCCCGGCCGGGGTGCTCTGAAAAGTAAAGAACTTACCAGGCTTTTCTTCTTCTCGTCGATGAACGCCTGAAAATGCGAAGGAGAGGAGGAGTTCGTCGGAACACCTCCTCCCACCGCTCCAACCGACGTTGAAGTGCCCGGACCAAAACGGAGTCACAGTAAAAACAGGAGTCCTAACGGTGTTCCGGACCCAAACACTCTAAACAAAGAGGATGGGGATCCACCCTTGGGAAGCGATGGTGACACGATGAACAATCTGGAAAGTCTCATTTGAAAGACAGACGGACTAGTAAACAAATGCTAGCGAGAGCCAGAGAAGTAAAAAGGGAAGAAAATCTTCTGAGGATGCAAGTGCAACCGGCCCTGATCGAGCGGAGAAAAGGACTGATGGGTGATGCGCGGGGTGGAGCCAAGATGGGCGGGGTTACGGCCGCGTGCCGGGCCCTGCGCAGGAAAGAGAGGAGGGACACATTTTTGAAAATAATTTGGATGCTTTTTACAAAGTGCTCCGGTCCCGTCCCACAGGACAGAGAGATGTCCCACAAGTATGGAGGAAAGGGGACGGGACGTAGGAGTATAGAAGGCTACCTTGTTAGGTCAATTTCATGCCTGACAAGGAGTTGGCTTCTCCGGGGGACATCTCCAGGCAGTATAGAGCATAAACGCATCCACCCAGCTTCAAAGGGGAAGCGGGCGGGTGCAAGCAAATCAAATATAATGCAGGAAAACTAGCATTGGATGTTTCATCGATTCACATGCTTACAATGGACTGCTGAAAAGAGGGATTTCAGAAGGCTTGTGTTGAAGCCCAAAATAAATATAATGTAGCTTTGGGTTCCATCAGCTGACCTTCAGTTCACCTCTCGCAAAGGCACAACTATCAGTAGGGCATTGGGACAACACAAGTGCAGTGTAACTATATACTGTTCAACATAAAGAGATACAGAGCTGTTCAGTTATTTTGTTACAAGTACTTTTATTACCTGGCTACCACCGTGAGAATACATTTGCAAGTAAGTCACTTTTGTATTAAAGTCAGTTGATTTGAGTGATGGGAGTAAGTCTTCCAAAGATCCCAGGCACTCCCCAAGCCGATCCTGAAGTAATTAAGAGACCAAGATATCCGGGAGACTCTTTGATGGAAGCTCTTATGCTTACTCCTTATGCTGCGGAAAAAAGGAGCTCAGCCTCTCCCCAACCAGAGGAAACCTGTTTCAGGAGCTTTCAGCCGTTGATCCAGCTGGAGCAGTCATATATTACTTCTGAACCTCTACTCCCATAACCCCTCTAGACTGTGTTATACTGACAGAGGCAAAAGTATTTTGTAATTAACTACTCACGCACACTGTTCCGCTTCAACTTGGTTTATTAAGTTAATGTCTACAAAATGAAGCGCTCCATCTTCCTCTGTGCAATTAGCCACCTAACCCATACTCCTTGGAATCTTCTTTCACCATTCTCATTCCGTCTCTATGGTATGATGGCATGCTCCGTTTCCTGTGATCATGTTGGGAGGAGTTAAACTTCACCACACAGTACAGTCATGCTACTGGAACCTAAGTAGTGCTGCTACTGCTGTTCTAAAGTGTTTCTCACCCATGGGCTTTTTAGGCACAATCACTGCTTCATCCATTCTCTGAGAGATCATCCTTTGTCCTACCTGTAGTGCTACAGTCCTCACCAGAGACAGGGCTAATCTGTTGAAGTATCAGCTGCTGTACCTAGATCCACTGACTTGAGGGTCCTCCGAGCCCCATTTTCATCATATGACACAACCTTCCAAATCCAGACAGTCTGTCTGTAGTCCTTGCCAGAGAGCTCTACTGCAACCTCTGGAAAACTGGTAATGGAACCAACCTGTGCATTGTCTCGGGAGGATAGCTCAGGGGCAACACGCTCTTTTTGGAAGCAAGAGGATGCATAGCAACACAGGTTTCGATCCCCCGGTCCATGCTGAGAAACCTCTGGGTATCAAGTGCGTTATAAATAACCCATTATAATTATACAATTTACAGTCCTCTGGGTACCTTCAAGGAGCTGGGCAACCTGAACATCTTGAGGGCCTTCCTCCACTGAATCAATCACTGGTGGCCATCCTTAGTACATGTGGGCTTTGCCTGCAGACCCCCACCACCTTCTTGTAGACGTATACAATCATTCTCCAGGATGTTTTGCTATCGACCATGGGTCTGCATCTTCACTGAGGGGGATCATGCATCATCACTAAACTGGAGGTTGCTTCTTCTGCAGCGCCTCTCTCCAGAGATACTGTGACTGGCTTTGCTGGAGCACAACAGAAAGGGATTTCCAACAAAGGCCATGATGTTTTCGCTCAACAGGAAACAGATGGCAGTGCATTCTGTGACATAACTATCTTTCCCTCCAAGCGGTCCTTCTTCTGGTGCGACTGGTCTTTCAGGCATACTTGAATAAGGCGCATAGGCAGACTCAAGTTAGGCACCAGGTAACATCCTGTTTCTATTGAGCCAATAGAGATGCCACTACTTTCACCACTGGGAATGAAGCAGTCTTCAGGTGCAGTATTTTCTTTTGAATGGACCCAAACCGTACTTGCAAAGCAAACTAGTCTCCTTCAGCGTAGGCTATGTTCTTGTCCAGGTACTAGATTGTCTGAAATGGAAAAAGAATATTGGTTATCCAGTCCGGAGGAAAACATTACCCACATTGGGAATGTTCACCTGTTGAAAATAGCAAGGAGGCGATCATTTCAGCACCCCCTCAAGGGCTCACATGTGCTTGCATTGGGTGTATTTTGAGATATATAAAGTGCTTTGTGCTAGAAACCCATTTATTGATGATGCAAATTGAATTTATCATTTGGATGTTTTTATCCATTGTGCTCAATAAACTGCATACAGCAAATGATGTTTTTCTAGATTTGAGCTTTGAACACTAACATATAGCTACTTTTTGTAACATCTATTGGGAACATTTTGAAACTATTCTTATTTAGTTGTCCGCCTTCACACGCTCTCTCTGGTATAAAGGTTTGAGAGAATTACCTACCTTCTGTTTTTTGTTTCTGCATATTTGTCCAAATAATCGCTTATAATTGGGGTTTTGCCACTTTAGAGCAAGGCCTAGTGGCCCCATCACACTCACACACACACCTAAAGTACCTCACAATTCCATTTGAAACCAGTCTTATCAGCAGTGCCTTTATATGCACAGATGTTTATGCAATGTGTCATTGAAAGACCCAACACAGCAACAGTTGACAAATAAATCTGTCTGCTTCCAAGACAATTAAACTGAGCAACACAGGGTCACTTAACGATTTGTTTATACCCACTAAGAGTGTTAAACCTTGACCAGTAAAATAGGTTTTTCTCTTATGCGGATAGTTAAATTTTGTTCACTTTATGCATGACAGCAAGCTAAAAGTTAGCAATTTTTTTTTAACCAGGTGACCTTATGAAAAGTGTATTTTATGAAAGTACAGTAGTGTAAAACAGGGGATTTAGACTTGTTACTCTTCATTGTGTGACTTAGTTTTGCCTTCTGTGTATACAAAATAAAGGTACAAAGATATTCCTTTGGAAGTTTAACAGGTTTCTGAAGATGTACATATTGTCAGGTTGCTTTAATATGAAATGTGTCTATGTTGCAAGTAATCTCTGTGAGACAGTATTACTATAGGCCTGGCCTTGAAATCCAAAACCAAGTAAAGCTCGGAAGGCAAGTGCCTAAATTGCAGAATGGGCTAAAATCTTGGATTCAATATTTAACAAAAGTATGTGATTCTGGGCAAATACTTAAATCTAAATAGAATTTAACAGTCATTAGGTTCACAATATTCAACAAAATAACTATTGCAATGGGAATGGTGTCCCTTCATGGCTCCTGTTAGCGACCCCATGGCCGTGACCTAGAATTTAGTAAATGTTGCACTGACTCTCCCCTCCCCCAGTCCTATATCACTTGATTTTACAGCCACATAACATTGTTTTACCAGTCAGTCTGTGCTCTAGAGCTTTTTGTATAGATGACTGACTGCGGCAGAAACAAAATTAACTCCTCGTCTGTTGTTGCTAGTCACCAAAGTTGCTTGAGCTTTCCAGTGAAACCCTTTGCTATGCCCGGCATGCTATGTTAGTGTGGCGTATAACTCGCCTTCTGCATTTTCACCGTTTCCTGGAGTTTCAGGATCTACAACAGGTGGGTTAGGGGATTAACACAGTTGGAAGGGCAGTAGGGCAAGTTTGCTGTGTTGTAATGTTGATGTGTGCAGATCTGAAAAGATAGGGGCCTCTGTGGTGTGCAAGTTTTAGATATTTGAGCTATTTGCAACATTGGTCAATGTGCGATGCAGTTTTCTAACAAATTGTTTGCGTTGTTTGTGATATCTGGCAGAGGAATGTTGAGTGTGGAGAATTGCATTGGTGTATCGAGTGAGGAGGATATGATGATAGTTAGGGAAATTTTGTGCAGACGTTTTTCAGGCAGTGTATGTTCCACTGAGGTTGAGGAGTTGTGTGCAGAGATGGAAGTTGTCATCATTTCATGCTCCAATTAGTGCCAGATTTGACTGCATGGACACACCATGTAAGCGTGGGAATTTGGGGCTTTGAAAGTGCACTTTAGCCAGCAACACAGTTTTCACCAGGGAGAAAAGTACCAAACGGGCAACCAACCAGAAGTGCCATGATCAAGAGGAGCAATTCACAAGGGAGACGAGAGCAAGAGGGATGATGGACAAGAGCAGCCAAGGACCAGAGAAGAGCAACTCATTATGAAGTGAAGTACTAGAAGGACGGACATTGCAGAATAGAGCGACTCACTGTGAAGGATTTCAATCAGGCGACACGCACACCTTGGTCTCGGCCTAGTATGTAGCGCCTAACTGAGGTGCTTTTCTCCTTATTTATGTGGATTCAATTTTGGGAGGATACACCACTCATATCACACCCCCTTTTCAAATACCCTGGGTCACAATGGACCATGAACCAGGCTGGTTGGTCAAATGTAATTATTTATTTAAAATTCAAAAGAAAATCACCCACTTTTTAATATAGGGCAGCAATCACCAATGGGGTGATAGTTACAATGAGAATGTGAGCAATGCACTGGGTTTGACTTTTAGTGGAGCATACACAGCACAGCAGATTAGGAGCACTTTGGATTTAGGACAGATAGCACCCACGTTAGAATGCCCCCCTGCAATGTTTCCTCAACCCACCAAAAATCAATTCTGAGTGGATACAAAGAGGCAGCAGGTACTTGGGGATAAGCACTGAAAACGCAATCTAAATCTGACCTTCCCTCCGCAAATAAGAGAGAACATGGATTTTAAACCCCTTGCAATGTGGTGAAGTGACACTCGGAAATGGATAAATCAATAATGAATGGGTGTTACAACCTTGAAGCAAATAAGATTCCTTACTAAAACAACAATGCAGAGATACTAACAATCGCAACGAATGGATTACCAAAAGCATACAGTTCAGAAAGGAGTGTAAAGTTTAAAACAGATTGTAATCAAATAACACGTTTAAAATCTACACTTTTGCAATTCCCACCTAAATTTACCCAAACAGTATTTAATAAAAAGAGGTGAAATACACGGATTTGGAGTGCAGTATTTATGTTGGGGGGATAGATATATATCACAGGTACCAAATGGAATTGAAAGCAAATCTCTAGTTGGGAAATTGAAAGAGTTATGCAATATAGAAGGAGGTGCGCTTTGAGCAAAATGAAGGGTGAAATTGGAAAGGAAATCAGTTTGGGAAAAGAACAGTTTTACTTTAAACTAGATTTAAGGACTAAGAAAAGAGGAACGCCACCCGTGAATTCTCCAAGTTATGCTGCAGATGTAACCCTTCACGCAGTGTACCCCTTTTCTTTAAGGAAAATTATTTAATCAAAATATTGCTAATGACATATGATCTATGCAAGACAGAAATGGAGAGAAAAGTAGCGCTGATACTTGGAGATAAATGACAAAATGCACAGAGAATTCCGACAGTGGGACAAGTTATCATGGTGAGGATAGGATGACAGAGTGGGATGAGTGTTAAGCAGAATCCTGTGCAGTTCCCTTAGGGAGCACTACACAAGATTAGGACTACAGGTGAGAGCAATAAAACCCCTTTGGTATCAGTCTGTACCACAAAGATTTAGTTGGTAGCTGTGGCTGAGCAGTCACTTATCTCAAGAGGGAGATGAGAAGTATTCAGGGTTTACACAATAGGTACACTAGACTATCGAACAAGGAAACACTGACCAAAGCTTTGTATTTAAAAAAGTATATATATATATTTATTTTATACACTTCTAATAAAACGCATGTATCACAGTCATCAAGCAAGTTAAATTAAGCCAAAGGAAAAATATACACACTCCCAAGTTGAATTGTAGACCAAGTGAACCAGAGTGAAAACTGAGCAAAACGACACAGTGAAAACTACACACTAGGGATCCTCTAACAATTCCTCACAAGGGGGGGAAAACACAAATTATCTAGAAATAGTTACTTATACACCCTAGCAACACTTCCCATCAGTTTGTGAACCAGTTCAGCAAGACAGTGCATCAGTATAGGCAATACTTAAAATGAAAAATGAGCAAAAGGGCATTTTCACAATGTTTAAGAATAGGAAGGAAAGTGTAGTTAAAAGAAATAGGTGCACCCACACAGTTAGTTCTCAGTGAGAATCAATCTAAAGAAAGAAGATCTAACAGATGTGACCAGAGTCAGTAGGCCTGTGCCAGAGTCAGTGGTACAGGGCAAGGGTCCCGGAGCAAAATGTTCTTGTAGCTGCAGTCAAGTGTTTGGTTAACGAATTTGAAAAGGTGGTTGCAGAAGTTGAAAAGACAATGTTAAGAGAGGGGGTGGCTGACCCAACAGGTAGGTAAAGGATTTAAAACACCTTTAGTGCTACCGCGAAGAAAGGGCGGCCTGGCGGAACAATGTACCTTAAAATTAAGAAGTGGCTCCTGCGGTGGCGGTTGTTCCTGCAGTTCGGGTGATCCAGGAGAGGAAGAGATGCTCTCGTCGTGGAGTAAGGTTCGAGTTACTGCACTACCCAGGGATGAAGCCAGCCGCGGTGCTGCCCGACGAATAAAAGGTATGCTCCTTTAAATCGTGGTCTGGGTGGACTGGTGCCTGGCTATCCGGCCTTCGAGTACAGGGTACGGGAGATTCGACCAAGGCAGGTCCGGGAATGTGATTGGCAAACTGGTTGGCCCCACCAGCTCAAGAGAAGAAGGCTCTTGCAAGTGAAGATCTTCTCTCGTCGTGTGGAGAAAAGTGGTGAGAAGCTGCAGCATGTCTTCACCGGTGGTTCAGTCGTTGCAGATGTCTTTGGCTTCTCTCCTCTTCGGCTTCTTAGTTCCAGTGGCAACGTCTTGCTCTTCCAGTCCTCAGGACCTTGCTTTTATGCAAAAAGATCCCCATTCACACAGCCTAGCTGTCACTCACACAGTGGAGTGGTCATCTTGGCAGGAGACCGTCCAGCCTATCAGGATAGAGTGCGACATGGGTTGCGGAGGCAACCCTGTGCAGGGGTCCTACTCCCCCACCCACAAAATGGACCCACCCCAGACTCAGTGGCGCCGAAAGAAGGGCTTTGACAGAATTCCGCCAAGAGGACGAACAAAGGATCCCCGACCTGGGTTAAGAGTTTAGAGAATGACACGAGAAAGAAGTTATATTAAAGTTCAGGCAAATAAAACCTACCGGAGCAAAGTTAATATTAAAATGCACCGGCGGTATGTTAGAGGCCGTCAGAAAAAGTGGTAGCCTCGAACAATGGGAAAATTCCATAGGGAAATATTCGCGGTCGAATATTTATGGTACTAACCACTGCCACCAGCCATAAACTTTTGAGAGAGGGACTGTAGGGTACACTCTCGAAAATGAACATAGGAGAAAAGCTATTAACCCCTTTCAGTACCTGCATAGTAAGATGGGTTGTACTGGTTTAGTTCACAGGATTTGACTAGAAAAGTCAATGGGGACTTTACATGCCCTGGGAGACAGTAGTCAGTCCCAGGGTATGGAGTCTATGTTTGGGGGTCGCTACGACACCCCTGTGTCACTGCACTGAAGGTGCTGTGTAACACATGTGAATAAAGATGGTTCCTATGAGGTTGAGAAAGGTCCCATAGGCATTAAACACAAAAATAGCCTAGAACACAGATAGCAAAAATGCCTAAGAGTAGGAAAAAAGTCTCACTCATAGCAGGTAAAAAGAAACAAACCCTTCAAATCCAGCAAATCTACGGGGGGACTCTATAGGTAAGGGAAATTAGCCATAGAATGATAATTCTCCCTAACAATGAGAACAATGCAAGACAAGGTATATTAGGGATTTCTATGGGGTGATGAAATACTCACAATCCACTTTCTAGTTTTGGGCTTTTTGGACAGTCAACCGGGTCTTGTCACTACACGGCAGGGCACCTGGCAAATAGCTGTGCAGTTCTGGTCACCGGCTGGCAAGGACTGGACGGGCAATTCTGGTCACTGGATACTACAGGTCATCAGGATGGCAGTAGCCTGCAGTGATCGGCAGCAAGCCAGGCTGCATCAGGATGCAACCGGTACCACAGCTTTCCCCGTGTTAATGGGAGATTTAGTGGGTTTTTATATTTGAGGCCTTGCTGGGAAGGGGATCAGCACTGCTTGGGTTTTGCAGTGGGTCCAGGAGTAGGATCAGCAATGTTTGGCCTTGTAATTGGAGTCTGGATCTGGAAGATGACGGGAACAGGAACACAGCGCAGTGAATCAGGAAGAGTGTGTGTGTGTAGTCTCTTGTTAGGGACCCTTACTTATAAGGCCTAATGACATCAAAGTATAGGGTGGACAGGGTTAACTAAGCAATCCTCTAAACTACTTTGATTGGACAGGGGTGCTAATCTCCACCTTGCTCTCAACTGGTTGGATTTCCAAGGGAATAATGTCAGATTTATGAGGCGAGTTTTACAATGTCCAAAAACTCCCACAAATACTTTACTTAAAATCCGATTTTGACAAAAACATACATTTATACAATTGCAATCTCTTAGCAAATTATATACACAGGTTACATATTTTGTGCAGCGCATATCAGTCCAATCCTCCAGTCTGTGGGACCTTGTTTCACCCTTCTGATACATTTTGCTAATTTTGAGCATGAAAGATTCGGCCTAAAATTCCATAACTTTATACACACATAACTTTATACACAGATGCGAATTATCCCCAGGGATGTATGTCCAAAAATGTATGTTTGCAACATTAATACTTCTCCATTTATCCTCAATACTTTGCCCTTTCTGTCCCCAAGGTGTCAGTGAATTCTACCATGTCTCAAAAGAAACGTTCCATGTGTTAAAATCTCGGCAAACATTGCTGTGGTTACAAAATATCGCGGCAAAAATGCTGTGGTTTTGCCGATGCAATCCATGTAAAGGATGCGGGGGACACCCCTGCAACCCCCAGACCCATTATACCATTTAAGGGGAGCGAGGACACCCCCGCAACCTGCACTCCCCTTAAATGGTATAATGGGGTTCACGTTTACTGGGTCAAACCACAGTATTTTTTATGCGATTTTTTTGTATAGGCGACATTTTTATCACTGCATACCAAAAGAAAGCACAAAAAAATCATTTTTAAACTGCGAAATGTTTACAATTAAGTCTTGCTGCAGAGATAGAAGTCTTTAAAGTTTATTCCTGAAACAAATGGCAGTCCCTTTGTCCCTGGGTCAGTTTTTTTTCTTTCCTTCAACTGCTGCCAACTGTCATTTCCTTCAGAGCATGGTGGGGGTTTCTCCGTTGATTGAAGTTTTATTGCCCCTTCACACTTCCTTCCCTGGGAGATTCATTTTCAGGGTCCCAGCAGAGACGAAAGTCTGTTCAACCCTGTAATTATCAGGGGGTTGTCAGTATCTGATGAGAGAGAGCGCCCTCCTTTTGGTGCCACCCCTCCAAGCAGAAAACCTGTTTTTCAACTTGCAACTCCAGGCACCATCGTTTTAACCTTTATTTTGTAATCTTGGATCCAGAATTAAAACAAGCCTGTTGCATAAAATAACCCCTGTTACATAGTCTCACCAGCAACAAACCCCTTCATATTGCCAAAGACTGGCAGGCTTACATTCACCAGAGTACTGCTCCAACACACAGGCATTTGTTTTTTGTTAGTTTGCAAAGGCCCGTTTTTTTTTTTTTTTTTTTTTTTTTTTACATGTGGTGCCCGCTGGCCTTCCTTGTTAAATTCAACTTTTTATCTCCCGCAGATTCACACACTGCCTTGCAGCTATAGTTATTCTCTTGAATGCTGGAGTTGGTCTGAAGCACAGTTACACTGAAACAGACATGGCTCAGCTAGTTAGTCTCTCTCTGAACATCTGAGTTTTGGATACTTTTGCAAAGAAAATGACCGCGTTGCCAGTGTAAGTAAAAGTAAAGTTCATGGTGGTTGTTTTTTTTAGAGTTGGTTTGACAGGGTTTGTCAATTCAGAATCATGCCTGGTTTTGCTGAGGCACAGTGAGACACATAGGGCTTGGTAGGGCTGATTAATCACAATGGCTTGAAGGAACAGAGGGAATTAGTGTCACAGCTGCAATTTTTAAAGGTGAAAAAGGGTTTCTTTTCAATGGAGATTTTGGCTTTGGCAGCCCAAGCAACGCTGCTTTTTTTCCACTTTCTTCCTTTTGTTTATGTCAGAACACAATGACAATCTCTTTCAATGTGCCCCCTGGTTCCATCTTGCCCGATGTGTGCTTGGCAGCACGGTACAGCAATTTTTGTTGTTGCAAACCACAGTTTTGAGTCATGGCGCTCACAGTAGCCAGCGCAACCATTTTGTGGCTTGGCGATGTGAGGAAATGCTGTAGAGTGGGTCAATATATCCCACATCACCAAAGAAGTCAAGGACCAGAGGGGAGATGGAGCAGAGGAGCCAAGGACAAGAGGGGAGATGGAACATAGCAGCTACAGGCCAGAGGAGCAACAGAGGAGAGCAGCCACAAGCCAGAGTGGTGATGGACCAGAGTAGCATCTCACAAGGGAGCCACGAACGAGATGGATTAAACAGGACCTTAGTAGAGCAACTCACTATGGACCCAAAGACTAGTGGTGCCATAGAAGAGTGTTATTTATCCCATGCACACAAGAACTGAACAGGGTACTAATGACAAAATAAATGCAATCATAACAAAAGCTTTATGTTTGGTTTTTTACTTTTTTGATCTATCAGCAGTGTCTTAGGTGTGTGCTTCTCTTCTAAGCCTATTTGCACGCGAGTCAGCTTGTTTTGAAGGTGCATTCATATTTTTTTCTTCCAACCTAGTCAATACTTTGAGACATGTATGCTTCCATATAATACGCAGATCCAAGATGGAAGCCGGAGTGCGCACTGCAAATCGGAAAGCTGCAGAATAGATTAACGGGAGGCCCCAAACATGGGAATACACTTTGCCACACGCCACATTTATGGGTCGGTAGCGATGATCAGATTGGGATGCGGACGACGAGCGGGGACTTGTAGAGCTGTGTCGTGAATACTGCCTCCCTGTCTTCTGCGACCATATCACTATGCAGCATTTACAGATATGTACTAAGGGAATCCAAAAATGCATTATTGCTGTTGGTTGGGAGGAGGCGTGGAGCTCAGCACTGGCTAAAAGGTGGCTGTGGGGATTGCAGGGGGCACACAGATGAGCTTTTGAAATTCATACAATGTAGTTACGGGCTGGGGAGGCAGGATTCTCAGACTTTTCTGACCCTGCAATGGACTGTATTTCTAAGATGCTGTATGAACACAAAGGGAGTTTAAGAACGCGAGAGAGGGAACATTAAAAAGCTAGCCATGGAAAGGCAATTCCTAGCACATGTTAAAGTTAAAGGATATTTGTACTTCACACTATCACCACCGGAGTGGTCCCCTGGCGCTCTGGCGGCTCTGAAAAAAAGGGGAGGGGGGGTGGTGAGTTAGCGGGAATAAGCTGGAGAAGTGCAAGAGAGCAGTGATGTGCTGTTGGCGGCCTCAGCCTGGTGGGTCCGTTGGCTGGGCTTGGGTAGTCATGTGCTGTTGTGCAAGTCTATGTATGGTTTGTTTTGTTGTTGCAGTGTAGTGAAGTGTGTGCGGATTGATGTGTTGCAGGCTTGTGGTTGTGTTTGGTTAGAGTTTGAGAGGTGTATGCAGAGAGGTGAAATTGTTAGTGAATTGGTTAACTGGCATTGCTACATTGCTACATACACCCCACATTGTTGTCATTCAAACTCGTTATCTGAAGCTTAATATATTACAACTAGGGCTCAAATGGCGAGCAGTTATGCCTTTGGAGGAAATCGAGGGTGGTTCCCGGCTACTGTATTGCCATGTTATTACTATTGTAACTGTTCTTGGCTAATCTGTACGGGGTAAAGAGAAGGAATGGGGAGTAGTTTTCAGAGACACTTTTAGATAGGAGATGTTATTTTGTTTTGAACCGCCACATATCTCCTCCTGGGAAGGAAAGCGGCTGGAGTCCGATATCTTGCAATAGATATGTTTAATCTGATGTGTTCCCTTTATTGGGCTCATGCAAATTTTTATCTGTTTTACATCGTAGAGTGTGACTAACAGAGGTGCCACTGACCCACTGGTCCCAGATGTCTGAGTGGCCGTAGGAACATGCACTGATCTGCCTGATCATTTATTACATGCAACATAGTTGACGGGCAGGATCCTCAAGAGCCTATTGAGGAACATGAATGGACTGAATGAAACAATAAAACGTCAAATTCCTTTTTGGGTTACAATAGGCAGACCCAACGCTAATGCCGGAGACTCATTTGTTACAATCGGCTGTCATCTAGGTCTCCAATAGAAGATGTACTCTAGCCCAATCCAATGGCTATAAGGCGAGAGGAGTACTCATTTTATGATATGGCAACATATGCCATCATGTGGGTCAAATAGTAAGGCATACAAAGGGGCATTTTAGATTGTGTCATTTTCCTGTTGAAAATTCCACCCTGGTACATAGTATTTATGGTCCCAATGTAAGCAAGCATTCCTTTTGTGAGGATCTAAATAGAACACTCAATAACTAAAATGAAGGACAGGGTATTGGGCAGTGATTTCAATTTGGTAATGGATACAAAACAGCAGAAAACTGGAGCAGAAGACAGTAGAGGTGGCAAGGCTTTAAAATAAATTATGACTTGAAATACAAGGGTGTCGTCCTGTCTATAATCAAGTTTACTTTCTAGTTTTTATGTAAACATAGTATTATTTCGTCATGCCTGACACAGAAACTAATTCTGTGTACAATAGAGCTTTAGTGACTAATAGTCGGAAACTAATTCAAGCATAGTCAGCATTTTATTATTTTGGCTTATTCTCTTTTATATACTTAATTCTGTATCACATTCTTTTTTCTTTTACTGAAGTTTCTTACATATGTTTTCATGAAAAAGAAACCATCAATTATACCAATCACAGACAAATTGGCTCAAACAATTATACCAATCACAGACAAATTGGTGTACTGATAATTGTGCAAAAACCTCCACCTCTAGTGACTCGTGGAGGTACAACTCATAATTTCACACTCAAATTTTTACAGTACAACTGGAAACAAAAATCTAAGTTGCATTGCCAGGCAAGAGGGTGACCTAACAGTTGGAAATTAGGACACAGTCTAAAGGCAATAAACAGTGATGATAGCCAGAATCAGAGAACAGGATATCTCAAATTTTACACCATTTCTGACCCTGGACTTGCTAGATGTCCAAGCAACATGTGGGGAGATGTTGCCTAACCCACTCATACTGAATGATGTTAAATATTTGGAGCGTGGCTTGACCGCTCAACATGGAGGACAACGCACATTAAACTACTAGTTCCTTGGGGGCCGTCTGATCGGGAGGCCTATGATTATAAGGGGTAAACTCATGACATGCAGTAAAACGAAAATCAGAGAGCCCGCTGAAGACAGAGTGGCAACAGAGTTAGAATGTGCACCCATACTGCTCTGAGGAATCCTCTGTTTGCCTCTCAGTAGAAGGGGAGTGAGTCCCCAAAGAAACCATCCACAAGCTGGTGCGTGGTCTGTAGTAGTAAAAAACGGACAGTACAGTGATAACAAGAAACAGCCCACTAGACTGCAAAACAAAGCTAGACTCCAATCACGACACCTGCACTGAGCTTCAAAAACAAAGCCAGACCTTGACCAAGAAACCGAGTGAGGGCGGGCAGCAGTAAATAAAATCGTGATGAGGCATCTTTCTCTCAACATGAAAGGAACAGGCTTTTCAGCATATCATATAGTGCTATTACTCAGCCTCTTTTCTGAAAAGATGCATACATTACACCAACTATGTAAGGTGGAACCTGCACCATCACCAACAGACACCCCTGCTGTGCCCATCCTTTAACCTGGAAGCCCGCACAAACCATCTGTAAGAGATCAGAACCCAAATTAGCTTGCATGCCCATAGACATCAAATAAGCTGCAGCGAACAACCCAGAAACCCAAAACCTCCTGGTGGCTGATACTCCTTTCACTGTATTCAAAGCAAGCATTCTAGTCAACATAATGGCCTAATGGCCTAACAACCTAAAGGCGGGCAGAAACGTGGATATAGTAGCACTAATCTCCTTGAACCAAGAGAAATCGAGGAAACAAGACCACATGAGCACCTGCTAACAGCTCAAGTTCATAGGACTTGAGACTTGTTGCCAAATGTGGATGACCAAGCAATGAAGCTGGATATGCAGAACCTTCTAAATCTTTGGGAGGTTCTCAGAACTGACCCAAACAGTTTCTTCAGTGGATAAATGAATCCTTACAGTGCAAAAGAGTGTGCGATGTTGAAGTTTCATGCAAATATTCACACGATTTAGCTGAATTAACTAACACAGTTGAAGCTCTGGAGACACTAAGTAAGCCACTTCGCATAAAACAGGAAACCCTTCAAAACCGTGCATGCAGAAACATTAGAATCAGAGGAATTCCAACACAAATACCAAATGAAGAGCTTGAAGGTTATGTCACTATACTCCTCGAATCACTACTCCCTCCACTGAAGTCAAATCCTTCATGTTAGATCGAACGACCAGCTATATACATTTCAGCGTGAGAAAGGCCTTCTCCCGGACACCCTCACCAGGGACCACTTTAACAAGACAAAGGGTAATCCTACTGGAAGCAAGACGCATGGGCAACAACACCACGACGGGACAAAACAAAGTTGTTTTGAGGACCTTTCCCCAGGCACGCTGGCCAATAGATGATTGATCGAAGTTACAGCAAGGCTCATGAACAATGGTATAAAATTCAGGTGTGGAGTCTCCTGCACATTGCTGTTCTCACATCTCGAAAAGTACTGGACAATAACCTTACGAGAAGCATTGATGAACGAGAATAAAACCACCCCATCGGAAGACGTGGCACCTGCAGAGCAACACTGCTGCAAGCCTATGACAAAAGGCAGGCTCAAGCTGGACAGCGCAGACCAAGAGGCCCGGTCTGTCCAATACAGATTCGGGCTCATCAGCAACAACTGACTCAAAGCTACAATACACAAAAAGAGGAACTTGATAAAATTCAGAACTTTAGCTCCCATAAGCCTCACATTTTCACACTTCCAGCTTTTCGTGTAGCTAGATTTAACAAGCATGTCTTTAGATTTGAAGAGTTTGCTGTCCTGCAAAAGGCGGACCCCATTTTAACACCCCGAGAACAGTGGCTGTGTATTACATGTTAAGTCAGTCATTGATCCGCAGCATAGAGATGCGACTAAAAAGCAGACATGTTGATTAAGTTAAAAGTTGCATTTCAAACTGTTGTATTGTTAGTTTGCTAATCTGTGATGCAAACACGAAATCAAACACATCAGAGGCAGCCGTACACTTCATCCCAAACGCATGTATACTCAATAGTAAAGATCCTCACCCTATGGGTCACACATGCAATGACAAATATTTATCCCCCTAAACGTACAGGGTCTAAATTCAAACACGAAACGGAAAAATTGACTCTTCCCACCTACAAATCAAGCTGCAAAAATAGTCTTCTACAAGAAACGCATCTTCTCCACTCAGACGAGAAAAGGCTGCTCAGTAGGAGTTTTCCCCTCCCGTACTTCACCTCTAGCGACACACAAGCGAGGCGAAAAGGGGACCATTTTGGTAGCATAAGACATCACTGTCCTGCGCATCAATCGATCAACTAAGTGACTCTCCCCCTTCCCAAGGACGTTATCTCATACTGAGAGGCCTCCTATTTGGCCATCAGATAACACTTGCACCTCTATGTGCCCCTCATAATACCCAAGATGTATTCTTTAGTCAGCTAAGAAACAAGTTACTTACATGTAACTGTTCTCCAGCATGGGTCTGGCATGGATTCACATGCTCATGAATATTCCCAGTCGTCAAGCCGGGAATCCTCTAATAAAAGAAAGCAGTATTGCTTTAAAAGCTTGAACACTGCCTTTTGTCTCATTATCCAATCACTGGAGACTAAGTCATACTGCGCCCATCCAATGACCATCTTCCCCGAGTCCCACCCCTGGCAGCCATCTTCAGATTCAAATGGGAAGGTTTGTAACTGTACGCTTTTCCTCCAATTCCTCTTCTGCTACGTGTCATCAACACAATGAAACTATACCATTGCAGGATGATTCTCATCACTCCAGCGTGGCCCTGCTAAATCTGGTATCCGAACCTGCTCCGCCTGCCCGTTGTCCAGGCCATCAAGCTGCCTCCTCTTCCCGACCTGCTCTTCAGAGAAGGCGGGACCATTCTGCATTACAACCCGGTGTCATTGAACCTAACGTCCTGGAAATTGCAGTCTTGGAGTTTGGCCACTATGACAATCCTGTGGAATGAAAAACGGTTCTGGCCAGGGCGTCATCTACTCTGTCGTAGTACAGCCACAAGTGGAAGCACTTAACGGTGTGGTGCCAGTCACAAGACATTTTGCCTCTGCGTGTCACGGCCCCTCAATTCCTGACGTACCTACTGTCACTTGTCAAGACTGGATTGACCCACGCCTCCATCAAGGTGCATCTGGCAGCTACCTCTCGATACATCCGCTCGCAAGGCAGGCCATCCTCATCGTCCCACAGACTTGTCAAGGAATTTATGAAAGGTCTCTTTAGATCTTTCTCTGCAGTAAAAGCTCCTACCCCAGCATGGGAGCTCAGCAGCATCCTCCCCAGGCTCATGGGGCTGCCATTTGAGCCATTGCATCAGGCCCCTCTGAAGTTTCTTTCTTGGAAGACAACGTTTCTGGTAGCAATCACCTCAGCCAGGAGGGTCAGGAGATTCAAGCTCTTTCCTGAAAATGGCTCTACCTGTTTTCTCAGGTTACTAGGGTGGTGCTTCGTACTCACCCGTCGTTCATGCCTAAAGTTCCATCTGAGTTTCACCTTAATGAACCATCAGTGCTTGCAGTCTTCTTCCCAAATCGTGCCTCAGCTGCTGAATGGTCACTGCATACGCTGGACGTTGCTTGCGCCTTAAAGTTCTATGTGGCCCGCACAACGGATTTCCGGAAGACTTTACAGCACTTTGTGAACTTTGGTCCTGTTAATTAAGGGCAAGCCCTGTCTAAGGCATCCGTAATCCAGGTCCAGGTGACAGTGCAGCTGCATCATGCACTGTCATCGTCTGGCCAACAGACCACTGCCGTGCCGGCCTAGTGCTCATTCCAACAGAACCATCACTGCAACAATGGCGTTTCTCTCAGTGGTTCCCCTGCTGGACATTTTAAGGGCTGCTATGTGAAGATCCACGCACACCTTCACGAGGTTCTGCTGTGTCGACCAGGGTTCCAGAGGGGAGTCCAGAGTCAGCCAAGCTGTACTGCGCAACTTGTTCGCTTGAGGTGAGTTTGTTCCTGGGGTAATTGTTGTACTTCTGTTGAGCCTTGCCACCTCCTGTGTTTGTGTATGTGTTACTGCTGTAGAATCGTATTCATGAGCATGTAAATCCATGCCAGACCTCTTGCCGGAGAAGGAACAAGTTACTTACCTGTAAATGTTGATCTCCAGCAGGGGTCTGGCATAGATTCACATGCAAACCCTCCCTCCCCGCTGGGGCTCTTCTGGGTTCATAGAAGAGGTTTGCCCGTGCCAGAGTCTGAGTCAGATGCAGAATGATCCCGCCTTCTCTGAAGAGCAGATCGGGAGGAGGAGGCAGCCTGATGGCCTGGACAACAGACAGGAAGAGCCGGTTGGGATACCAGATTTGGTGGGGCCACGCTGGAGTGATGAGAATCATCCTGCAATGATGTAGTTTCATTGTGTTGATGACACGCAGCAGAAGAGGAACTGGTGGAAAAGCGTACAGACCTTCCCATTTGAGTGAGAAGGCGTCCCCCCCAAGCTCCCTGGTTGCAGGAATCTGCTGGCGAATTGTTTGCATTTAGAGTTTGCTGCTGTGGCATACAGATCGACCTGTGGACAGCCCCATTGGTGGAACAGGCAAGATACTTGTTCCTGCTGCATCTCCCATTAGTGATCGAACCGTAGCTCTCTACTGAGGGCATCAGCTACGGTGGTCTTGATGTATACCAGGTGAAAAGGAACAAGAAATCGGTTTTGAAGAATCGCCTCATGCCATAGGGTATGAGCTGCCTATGAAAGAGCAGGGGATCGGGTCACGTCCTGCTTCCCGATGTAGAACATTGTGGTGGTATTGAATTAAGATCCTCCCTATTAGACCTTTTAGAAGAGGCAGGAAAGACTTGAGGGCTCAGAACACAGCCCGAAGCTCCAGCACATTGATGTGCCGATTCTTTTCCTCAGGCAGCCAGAGGCCCCTGGTGTGTTGCCAGTGAGACCCCTCCCGACCACCCCCATCGCTCCAGAGAGGCATCCATGGTGACCGTTGAATGGGGAATCCTGAACCAGGTGTGAGCATATTCCCCACCATCAAATGGATTTCCTAAATTCCAGGTCGAGGGTGAATTTATCTGTCCATTTCCCTGTGAGCTGGCGCCATCTGGCATCCAGGAACTACCGGAGAGGCCTCATCTGCAGCCTGCAGAATGGGAGCAGATGGATGCAAGACATCATGCCAATCAGGGACTTGATCATTAGGATGGTTGCGGATCTCATTAAGGACAGCCGAGGCACACCTTCCCAGGATGGCTGTCACTCTGTTCTCCGAGGCAAATGCCAAGGATGCCACCGTGTCTAGGTAGGCCCCCAGAAAGAGATCCTGTGATGGCACTGTGCAGGATTTCAAATGATTGTTGGAGAATCCGAGTTCCGTCAGTAGGCATATGGTCTCTTCCGTGTGTCTTATTGCCAGGTCCAAAGAACGTGACCGGAGGAGCCAGTTGTCCAGATAAGGGTAAACGTGTAAGCCATTGAGGCGCAGATGCACCTCTACTGGGGGGCCAAGCATTTTGTGAACACCCTTGGTGCAGACATTAGGCCGAAGGGTAGTGCCTTGAACTGAACTTGACGCCCCGGAACTACGGAGCGTAAGAACTTCCAATGCTTCAGGTGTATTGGGACGTGAAAGTAAGCATCCTCTAGTTCTAGAGTTGTCATGAAAACCACTCCATCCGGTTGGCCCAGCACTTGTTGCAACATAACTATCCTGAACGTTTGGGATCTCAAGTATTTGTTGAGGTGTCGTAAGTCTAGGATTGCTTGCTGCGGCCGAGACCACCGAATCCGGAGACAGCTGTGATCGAAGACACTTGGGGGGGCGAGTCTGGCATAGTGTACTTTTTCTCGAGCCGGTCTCGCTTCGCTGGTGCAGAACTTGGGGTTTTCATTAGAGCTAAGCTTTCCTCCCATATCTCATCAAGCAGCGGAACAGACAATTTAGTCTTCCTGGCCAATGCCGGTCTCTGGTAAGAAAACCTTGTTTTCCTTTTCCTCAGGCACCAGGTTAAAGAGGGTATATACCCTTGCAATCATGGAGTGGAACGACCCAACCTCATCTGGGGCTGCGGGGCTCTGGGGCATCATCAGCGCTTATCGGGTCTCCATCTGCAGGAATTAAGTTGTCAAACTCATCCGTGTCTGCAGTGCCGGTAACAGTGTGTCACATTATCAGTCTGCGGCGCGTCCCCTGCTGCTGCCGGGACAGGTTGCGTGATGGTGGTCGTCTCGGGATGGACGAGCAATGTCTGAAGTGGTCTTGGGGCTGTAACTGGGCTGCTTCCCGACCGGCCCACTATTGGTGGCAGCCTCTGTTGTATCTCCGAGACCAGAGAACTTAGCACAGTGAAGATATCTTGGGACATATGCCCCGAAGCTTGTGGAGGGGCCACTGGAAACACTGGAGGACTAGTGCACCTCAGTGTGCCGTTGTCTCTTGGCGATACCATGCCTATCTTGCAGTTCCCAACCGTGTCCAGGCATTACTGTAATGTTTCCTCTTCAGAACTAGTGTAGATGGTCAAGGGATCACTTGTGCTGTCTCTGGCCTACCACTTGTCTTGCACGGGAATCCTTCGGTGGCAAAAGTCCTTCGGTCTTGCAGAGTCCCTCACAGCTGAAGATCCGACTGGTGTCTCAACCAAGTGAATTGTGGTAGTGGATTAAGTAGTAGTCGGATCTTTCGTAGGTCTTTAGAGGCAGCGAAACCCTCGCCGACTGCTTGGTCGTCGTTTTATCCATGCTAGTCGACGGGACAGCCGGCGATGGGTTGGCCATTGACGGAGGTTTGGTCGTTGATGGGATCGTCGACGAGGATGTGCCCACTACAGTCGTCGACAGGTTTGGCCGGTGAAGTCTTGGCTGAATAGGTCATCGAAGGTTTGCTCCTGCACCACCGCCGATGCAATGGTGAATGTGGGCATTGACGATGGCTTTGAAGTAGTCTCCTTTAGGGAATGCTTCTTTGGCTTATCCTTCGACGAAGGGCCAAGACTTGAAGGTCTCACCGATAAAGCCCACCAGTAAGCTAACTGTGGACGAGCAAGCTGACAGAGCGCATATGCCCCGCTCTACGACCCGCAGTATTTCTGGTCGGATCCGTAGCATAGCGCTTGGACTTACGGATACTCTGCGGGGACACATCCGTGGCCGATCTCGACTTCTTACCCGAGGGAGAGCGTTCCAGAGTTCTACCCGAATGAGGCCACACCACGATCCTGGTCTACCTTCAGCCACGCCACCAACCGTCAATAATGGTCCCCATTGGTCTAGGCCGGAAAACTATGGCAGGTGCAGCATCGGTCTTCTTCATGGAAGGGATGCAGATAATAGAGGCACCTTGTGCGTTTATCCTTGATGTAGATGTTCCTCAAGCCACATCAGGAGCAGAGTCTGAACAGACTCCTCTTGCCTTCCTCTGACATGGCGAGGCGCAAAGTAGGCCTCACTAGGCCTTTTCAAGTTGACACAAAGATCCAACAGTGTAGATGCCGAACTTCACTGGTAACGGAGCGCTGTTACCAGCACGGACAACGAGTAAGCAGATATTATTTTCACAAACATTTTATATTTTCTCATTAAAAAAAAACAAATTTGAAAAGTAGCTCGGAGAGCAAAAGAATACTACCTGCACCGAAATGTGCAGTACAAATATGAGGATGGCCGCCAGGGGCGGGACTCAGGGCACGATAGTCATTGGATGGGTGCAGTATGACCCAGTCTCCAGTAATTGGATAATGAGACGAAAGACGGTGTCCACGCTTTTAAAGCAATACTGCTTTCTTTTATTACTGAGGATTCCCAACCCGACGACTGGTAATGTTCATGAGCATGTGAATCCATGCCAGACCCCATGCTGGAGAAACCCAATAATCAAAGCAGTTCCCGCCAAAGTTCATCGTTATCGGAGGAGATCAACACAACACTATATCCCAGAATAGATGAGACCCCACCCCTCCATACAGCAGGATAATCAAAAGGCAATTACCTTGCAAGAGTTAATGAAGGAACTTCAAGTGTGTGATGGATAAAACACATGGGGGAGAAAAGTTACAGATTTGACTCATACATCCATCGAAGGAACTCGCGTTATTGGCCTCACCCACACCTCGCAAGCCCTTGTACCATTTCTCCCAACAACCAAGGTAGGTCTTTGAATCCGTTCAGACCACTCCCCAGTGTCGGCTGACAACTCAGACTCGCACCCATCACCCCCCCACACACCTCAATCCCCGCTGGCTATTAAAAGAATCAATGCTAAGAGAATTGGTCCACTGGAGAGCAGCACAAATTACTTACACCTGGTAATGTTCTTTCGACTGGATGTTCCTCCCACATATTCCTCATTGTATGATCTCCTTCCAGCGTCAGCTGCTTTGCATTGTTTTTCAGTAGAGGGCGCTGTGCGTTGTCGACTATGTCCCTCGACGGCCTCCGACCGCTCTCAAGGCCAACGTCCCCCATGGTATAAATAGCATGCACAGCGCCAGTTACTTCAGTTCCCAGTTTCCCCCCCTCTGGTATCAGAACCCAGGCTTTCAGAAGGTCACTTAGGAAACAAGGGTGTAATACACAGAAATTCTACTGAGGGGCGAGGAATACGTGGGAGGAACAAACAGTCGAAAGAACATTACCAGGGTTAAGTAATTTGTTCTTGGAATGGATGGTGTCCTCCACGTATTCCTCCTCTTATGATACACTCCCAAAGCAGTCTTTTATTGAAGGTGGGAGTAAGAATGAATGATTTTTCATTAATGCTGTGAAGCACATCCTTCCCTGCTTCCTGTCCCGATGCAGAGTCCAGACAGTAATGTCTTGTGAAAGTATATAAAGAGGACCAAGTGGCTGGCACACAGATATACTGTACCGGCACCTCCCTCTGGAAGGCTGATGATGCTCTCTGCATCCCCTGGTCGAATGTGCTCCCACGCCCACAGGGACATTCTTCCCTACAAAGTTAGAACAGTCTGTGATGCACAAAATTATCCAAAGGGATAACGTTTTTTCACATTATTTTTTTTATTATTGTGACAGTCAAAATTTGACTTTTTTCCATAAATGGAACAAAAGAAGGAAAAAGTTACTTACCTCTAACTGTTGTTCTCCAGCATGGGTCTGGCATGGATTCAAATGCTCATGAATATTTACAGTCGTCAAGCTGGGAATCCTCGGTAAAGAAAAAATCAGTTTCATTTCTGAACTGTCTTTATCCTAACAACCAATAAATGAGTGCTGAGTCATATTGCCCTCAGCCAATGACTGCCCTCTATCTAAGCCCCTCCTGTGGCGCCATCTTCAGATTTGGTAGCACGTAAAGTGGCAGTAGGACTAAGAGCCGCAGAGGGGCAGGCGGGAGGGGTGGTATGTGAATCCATGCCAGACCTGTGCTGGAGAACAACTGTTACAGGTAAGTAACTTGTTCCTTCTCCAGCATGGGGTCTGGCATAGATTCAATTGCTCATGAATAAAGAATACATAGCAGTACACATGCACAACCTCAGAAGGTGGCAAGGCTCAACATAAGCATCTCTTACCAGGCTCACCTTCAAGCAAACAGGTTGCACAGCACTGCTTGGCCGACTCTGGACTCCTCCTTGGAATCTCTGTCGATGTAGTAGAATCTCATGAAGATGTGCGTCAACCTCCACGTAGCAGCCCTGCAGATGTCCAGCAGGGGCACACCAGACAGGAACGTCGTAGTTGCAGCGATCGGTGACAATAGGTGACAAAGCCGGAGAGCAACCTGGAAATGGAAGCCTTGGAGAGGGCCTACCCATGGTTCACAGGGCCAAAGCTCACAAAAAGTTGCGACGTCTTCCGGAAACTCTTTGTGCGGACCACATAGAACTTCAGTGCTCTAGCCACATCCAGCGAGTACAAAGTCCTTTCAGCCGGCGACGGAGGCGTCGGAAAAAATACAGGCAACACCAAGGACTTGTTTAGATGAAAGTCTGACGGCACCTTGGGCATGAAGGAGGGGTGCGTCCGCAGCACCACCCTTGTGTCGTGAAAAATAAAATAAGGTGGCTTACAAAACAGGGCCTGAATCTCACCCACTCATCGTGCAGAGGTGATGGCCACGAGGAACGCAGTCTTCCACGACAAGAACTTCAGTGGATATGTCTTAATAGGTTCGAATGGAGGGCCCATGCACCTAGTCAACACCACATTGAGTTCCCACACCGGGGCTGGAGCCTTCACCGGCGGGAACGAACAGAATGGTCCTTTAACAAACTCCTTAACCAGATGGTGTGACCATAATGACAACCGTGCCAGAGATCTGGTGTAGTGGGAGATAACCACCAGATGAACTTTGATGGAGGCATGAGCCAGTCCCGCTTTGGCCAACGACCGCAAATACGGTAGTACCTGCAGAGCCGTGATTAGTAGAGGATCGATCTGTGCACAGCACCAAACGTCAAACCTCTTCCATTTATGTCCATAGCATTTTAGAGTAGACTATGCTCTGGCCTTGGCAAGCACCTCCTTGCAATCCGCTGGGAGATCGTAACCCCCAAACTCTACACTACAGGAGCCAGGACTTCAGGTTCACTGAACCTGGGTCGTGGTGCACAATTGCGCCTGCTTCCCTGGCGAGAAGATCTGCCACCACTGGAAGCTTGACTGGAGGGGACGCGGACATGCTGAGAAGGTCCGGGTACCAGATCTGCCTCGGCCACGCTCGTGCGACGAGGATCATCCTGCACCGGGACCGTCTGAGTTGATTGATGAGTCGAAGAAGCAACGGCAACAGAGGGAATGCATACCAGGGGAATGAGAATGCGTCCCCCATGCTTCCCAGATGGGGAAACCTAATAGGAGACAAGGTGGCCCCTGTGGCCTCTTGCTTTCTTTTGCCGGTTACCTTGTTTTTGCCAAAGTCCTGGGAAGCCCTGGCTCTGTTCCTTCCCCCTTACTGGCTAATGGGTGGAAGTTCCATGTATGGTATTGTGGGGGAAGTCCAGGCCAGACTGGCTGAAGCCTTCCCAGTAACTGTACGTTGGGGTACACCCTGAGGGTGGGACCTGGGTGAATGGAGTATCTGAGCAATATGCACTTCTTGTTATGGGTGTCTAGTTTCTGGTATGTGACAAAAAAACTGAGACAGCCCTGCCCGAAACTGGTATGAATGCAGTGTTGAGTGCTGAATGTCTGTGTACTTGTCCCAATACAGATTCATTGTTGTGAGTGTCAGAGGGAGGAGGATGGCCTGAATGCACTGTGAACCTGATTGGCTGCCAGACTGCTGAATGCCCTTCTGAGTGATTGGTTGCCTGAGTGTGACCCAGCAGAATGAATGATAGTCCAAACAATATATCTGGGGGCCTCTCACTGCTAGAAATCGTTCAGAAGCCTAAGTCGAAACTGATGCTTACTCTCAAAGCCAAGCCTGAAGAAGGTTAACTGCTGTTACCGTCACTGCAATCCGAAAGCTGCTGTGCTGTCAAAACTGATCCAAGAGAGGACCTGGCTAGGAGACTTCTTCCAGAGCTACGAAGGACCATCGTGCACAGCTAATCTTTGCCGAAGCGCCCTGGAAGTCAGACTTCAAAAGATTCAAGCGGAGACCACGACCACCGAGGAGAACGAAGTGAAGTACCGGACATTCCATCCACCGGCGTCGACCAGGGTTCGCAGTTTTGCTATAACAGCTGGAGACCTGTCAAAGCTGTGTTGCCCAGAAGCGCAAACCGCTTGACGCCGAGCCGCCGACAACCGGAGCCGCAAAGCTCCATTGTTCAAGACACTTTGAATCCAAGGATGCTCTCGCCAGCACCGCTGACCGCTTTGTCCCGCCGGAGAACCAGACACCCTTGCTGGGCCAAAGTTCTTTAGTGACTCTGTGGCAACGAACTACCATCGTCGAGGTGCACCGCACGCCTCCTCTTCTCAGGACGTCCACGACCAATCGTCGACAAGCACCGCCAGTACCGAAGCTGCTGCCTCGACTGCGTTCACCATTTCTTCGAGGGATCGCGATGATCCGTGGCTCCCGTCTTAAAGGGAGCCGCTCAAGAAGGATCCGTCGACTACCAGACGTCAAACTCTGCTATTCCAGGTAAAGTGGGGTGGTAGAAACAATTTAGAGGGAAATAAGACTCATAAAAACAATATATGGACTGGGCTTGTGTTAGATCTTTATTTACAGGTTACCTAAGCAGGGGGGGGGGTCGTCCTACAGAACTGTGCCTGGTGGTAGGGGCCCAGTATTCTGCCCATTGTTTTAACCAACCTGCTTTCCTCCTAGGTCTATTGGTGGTTCACTTTTTAACTGATTTGTATGACATTTGAACTGAGCACAGTTGATGCATTTTAATGGAATCAAAGTGTTATTGTGGTGCCACAGAAACTGTATAGATTTACCATTTTACATTATCATGAGCACAAAGTGTGTTATTGTGAACCTAACTTGAGCCTATTTATATAAAGAACTGTGTTTTCACTAACAGTGTGTGGACATTCCTTTGTGAGCGCTTGAGGACTATACTGTACTTAAGAACCAGCCTGCGTCACGTCCTGAGAGCTTAAGCTTTGATTGCTCGTCCAACGTTACCAAATAAAGAATCTTGGCTGGGTTGCTCTGTACCTCTACTCTGCCATATAGGGAGCAGAAGTACAGATACCCCCTCCAGTCTTTACAGAAACTCTGGCACTTGGTGTTCATCGTCGTTGCAAACAGATCGATCTGGGGATTGCCCCATCTGCCAAATAGGTGATCCACTTAATTCTGCCAAAGTTCCCACTCGTGGCAAGAGCTTAGCTCCCTCCTGAGAGAGTCGGCGATGTGTTCTTTACTCCTGCCAGATGAAAAGGAATGGAGTAATATCCCCTGGGTGACAGCCCGGTGCCATAGGTCCTGCGCTTCTTTGGAGAGTACTGGGGATCTGGTGCCCTCCTGCTTCCTGATGTAAAACATCGTGGTGGCATTGTCCGTGAAGACCCGCACAACCTTGCCCTTGAGGGACTGGAGGAAGGACTTGAGGGCACAAAACACTGCCCGCAGCTCCAGCACGTTGATGTGCAACGTTTTCTCTGCCGGCAGCCACAGCCCTCTTGCGTGGAGTGTGCGCTCCCCATCCTTCCAGGGAGGCGTTTGTCATGACCGTGTCATGGTGCGGTGAGGTCTGGAAATCTGCACCTCCGGCCAGATGAGTGCGAACTCCCCACCACCTTATCGCCCAACTGAAGCTCTCGAATGTGATCTTGTCCTGGAAGCTTCCCGACACTTGTATCCAACGGTCATCGAAGAACTCCTGTAGTGGGCGCATCCGTAGTCTGCATAGTTGGATGAGGTAGTTGCATGACATCATGCCGAGCTGCGACCGTGGCGGTCTTCAGTACCAACAGCAGTTGCACCTTGTCCCAGATGGCTGCTATACTTTTCTCAGACAGAGAAGCCAGGCACGACATTGTGTTGAGTCAGGATCCCAGAAACAGTGTGTCCTGCGATGGAGTCAAGCAAGACTTTGCATAGTTCACCGAGAACTGCAGGTACATCAGTAGGCGAACGGTCCTCGCTGTGTGGTCGATGGCGATGTCCTTCGAACTGGCCGGGATGAGCCAGTCGTCCAAGTAAGGTTAGACGTGGATCACATGCAGTTGCAGCTGTGCCGGCGCCAGGCACTTGGTGAAAACCCTTGGCGGCGACTTCAATCCGAAGGGAAGGGCCTTCAATTGGTAGTGCTTCCCTTGAACCACAAAGCTCAGAAACTTGCAGCGTCCCTTGTGAATGGGGATGTGTAAGTACGCATCCTCCAAGTCCAGCCATGATAAAGTCTCCCTCCTTGAGCTGCCCGAGCTTGTGCTGAAGAGTGACCATCCGGAACTTTTGGGACTTTTCACGAGGAGCCCCGGAGCCTCTTTGGGACGAGCTCTATCGCGTCTTTTCTCAACATGGCCCGCACCTCCAGCAGCAGCTGATGGATGTGGTTTTCCTGCTGGGCCACTTGTGGTATTCAGGGACACTTCAGTGGAAATTCCAGGGTGTATCTGTGGGCGAGAGCGTCCAGCACCAAACGGTCGGTGGAGATGGTCTTCCACACGCTGACGAAGTTCACCAGCCGGTCTCCCACCAGGGTGCACAGGAGGGGGGGGGGGCTCCGATGCCACGGTCGGTTCAATCCTACTTGGACATCGTAGGGCTGCCTTTGAGACCCTAGCAACGACATCCTCCGAAGGCCTTGGAGCAGCCCCTGTTGGTTTCCTGGGCAGAAGTGCGGGAGGGGTGGCAGTAAGAAGCGGAACACCCGCCGAAACTCTTCTAGAATCCTTGGAACTTGCTACCTGAGGGCCGAAAGGACAGCCTCCGTTGCTGAAGAGTGCCCAAGGCACGTGCCGTCTCCATGTCCGTCGTTATGCCTTGTACAGACTTATCCAGACCCTTCGCGAACAAATTGTCCCTGTTGAAGGGCATGTCCAATACCTTTGAGTGACGGAACCACGCGTCATCAATATCCGTGGCCTCCGTGATGGCGTGGTCCAACGCAACTTCGCCTTCCTGCAGAATTTCCAGTGATTCCGACCTCGTCGTCGGGAAGGAAGTCCAGGATGGGAGCGATCTTTAACTACAGCTCCATGTCGTAGCGTGCCGCGAGGGCGTTGGCGGCCTTGATGGTCGTTGCCACAGAACATATGACCCGTCGTCCCATGGCATCTAACTTCTTTCCCTCGCTGTCCGGAGGGGTGGATGCGGCCGAGGAAAAGCGACCGAGAACGACTTCTTGGCCGCCGCTGACATCATAGCGTCCGGAGACGGTTGGCCCCACAATCACTTGGGCGCAGAGTCCAGCACCCTGTACTTCTTATCAAGGTGATCCCTTTTTGCAGGGGCCGTTGCAGGGTTCTTTATGAGAGACATACCTTCGTCCCAAATATCATCCAGGAGTGGGACAGAGAGGATGGTCTTTCTCTACACCTCGTGGCGCTGATATAAGAATCCCTCCTTCTCCTCTGGAGCGAGCTGGAAGAGTTCCGAAGCGATGGAGATCATTGCGTGGAACAAGCCTATCTCGTCTGGCGGGGAAGATCTAGGAGGTGGCGACTGGAGGTCCCCCATCCCACCGCTGTTGTCATGATCTCTGCTTCCAAAAGATCAGGACTTGCCCGACTCCCTTGGAAGCAGACCCATAACCCCGGTTCCGAGTGCCAGCCAGTCCCAATTGGGACCTTTTGGACCCTGTCCTGGCGCCAGTGGCACCAGGCTCATAAAGATGCCCAGTCCCAGCGCTGGAAGCGCCGGGCTCATAATGCTTGGGTGGACTTACCTGCAGCAGACCATGCTGCTTACTTACCTGCCAGTTGAACCCCTGATCCTCTTCTGTTTGGGACTACTTTTCCTGTTGGGTGGGGCAGGAGCCACTCCATAGGTTCAGAACACTGGAACTCTTCTGGAAAGCAGGAACTCTTTTCTTACCTAGGCGTGGCTGTGGAAGGAGACACCTAAGCACTACAGGAGGCTATTTAAACCACACCCGATGGATGAATCTTGCTTTGCGTTATTCTGGATTCTCTGCAGCAGAACGCTCATCGTGTCTTCTGCTTCTGATCCTGGGCCTAAGGGAACAAAGGCTTACCATCCTGGAATCCAGTCTTCAGCAGCACCTGTAAAGACAAAGAAAGAACAGGTTAGCACTACGGTCTTCAGTGGCAGCGCATCTCTTACCTGGTCCATCGGCTGTCACCAACGCCTCGCGCTGCATTCCGGCATCTGAAAGACAAAGGCTTACCTACTCTTCGCATGCTCCGGAGGTCTTCGCACTGCATTCCGGCATCTGAAAGACAAAAGCTTACCAGCTCTTCGCACACTCCGGAGGCCTTCGGCGCTGCATCCCGCATCTGAAAGACAAAAGAAGGTGCGTTTAAAGACATTGGGCAACTTTATTACTCACGTGCTATTACTCCTTCCCACGCCGAATCCAGTGGGTATTCCAGCACCCTTCAGCTTCTCTAAAGCTCCAAACTTGTACCTGCAAGATAAAAGGGACAGTTAGTGCGCATCGTGAAGCAGGCTACAAGCGCTTACTTACGTGCTTCCAGGCGCTTCTATTCCTCACGCGGGTTCGATCCTCAACTCTCATCAGCCCGCCATCCGCCATCGCCGGAACCCTGCAAAACAAGAGATATCATTACAAAAGACTTTTAAGACATTTGAAGTGCCCAGAACTTACCGTTCGTGCAGTTAACGACGGACAGCAGTCCTCTGAGGTCAAGAGGCCTGCACCCTTATCCAGTGAAGAAACTGGTTACGGCACCCTGCCCCGAGGCAGATGGAGAGCTCGGCGTTCACTTACCTAAGGTGAGGGTGTTAACCTTTGGGGTTCTACAGGAGAAGAGAAAGGGAAGAGGAGAGAGGCACCCAATAACCCCAGTTCATTAATCCCATATTTTCGATCTGCAGACGTCTTACTCTTCGAGTCAGACATACAGTGCACAGAGGTCCAGCCCAAAGAGCCAACCGTGTGTTACACATCACCTTTGAAGATACGGCATTCACCCAGTCAAGACCGGCGCCTCTGCGGGAATCAGGTGAGCGTTACAGCTGTCGCCTGTGCCCTTCGTCGTCATTTCCGGATCCGCCTCATCCTTCAGTAGGAGGGGGGTGGGGGGGGGGAGGCAGAGGGTCGAAGAGTGGCAAGGAGGTGGAGGGTGTACTCTCTCCTCTTCTTGGCCGGAGGCTCCCCCGTTGGCAGGGGGGGGGAGGGAGGGTTTGGCGTCGCTGCGGGAGGAGACACCAGCACAATAGGCATCCTTATCTGTATCTCTGAGACCAGAGTATGTAGTGCAGAGATGTCCACCGAGAGGTCTCTAGGGGGCAGCTGATGTTGTAGATTTCAGTTATTTTGGCACCGTCGCTGAGATGATCACCTTCCAATTCGAAGACCAGCTGGGTGTCGTTGGCATAGCTGGTAAAAAAATATGCCAAAGCTTTCCAAAAGGTCACAGAGGCATCTCATATACAAATTGAACAACAAGGGGGATAGACTAGCCCCTTGAGGGACTCCAAATTTGATATGGGTGGCCTCAGAATTCTCCAACCACACCCCAGTGCACCCTTGCTTTCCGGTCCACTAGGAAGGATGTCAGCCATGCCAAAGCGGCTGGAGAGCAACCAGCTAACTTATCCAGTGTCCTTTGAAGCAATTGGTGATCCACCAAATCAAATGGTCTCGTCGCATCAAGATCCCTGCTTTCCCCTTGTCCAGGATTGTGAGCATACGTGTCTGCAGATCTAACATTGCAGTTTCGGTGCTGTGGGCTTCACGGAAGCCCGTTTGTTGCTCATGTAGAATACCTTGAATTTCTATGTATTTTTGGAATTGATTTGTTGCTACCTTATACAGGATTTTTAAGATGAAGTTTGAATTAGTGATGGGGTTTAAGTTGGTAGGATATTTAGGGTCCAAACCTGCCTTCTTGATTAGTGGCGTGATTGTTACCTCTTTAATGAACTTTGGTACTATGCCCTCCTGAAATGATGCATTTACTAAGTATTGGTGTGAACAATTCTTTATCTAAGAGGATTTTAGCCGGCAGGATATTTTCCGCACACGACGTAGGTTTCATCTTAGCCAATACTGATGACTACTCTTCCTCAGACCAGGAGAAAGCTAAAATTAGCCGCTTTACACTATGTTTTGCTATAGGTTGGGATACTGCAGCTCCAGGTTCCTCTCTAGATCTGATGTTGTCTCACACCTTTTGTATTTTTGCAGAGAAGGCCTTCTGTACTACTTCACAATCCTCTTCCGTTGGAGTAAATGGAGGGGTGAGAGCCTTAGGTTTTTATTGATGCTCTTAAGGATTTCAAAAATTTTACTTGGGGCTGCTGCTAGCTCTTTATTATAATAATTCATCTGGTCTTCTCTGATCCCTTTCCTGTATTCTAAGTTCATACATTTCCATCTCTCTGTCTGGTGTAGGATTTTGTAACCATCTCCTCTCCATGCTACTTTTTAAAAATTTTTTAATTGAGGTTTGTTTTTTTCTCCTGCTAAGAGTGAGACTCTTTTTACTCCCACTCTTAGGCATGATTTGAGATATGTCTTTGACTCTGTGTGCTTATGGGCTATGGGGTTTTCTTTCTGCTCCATAGGGTATCATCTATTTTTTATGTGTGTGTGTTACACAGCACCCTCAGTGCAGTAACACAGGGATGTCATAGTGACCCCCAAACAGACTCTATACCCTGGGACTGACTACTGTCTCCCAGGACATGTAAAGTCACCACTGACTTTACTAGTCCTAAATTGAGAACAGAACCAGTACAAACCATCATATTGTGGAAGTACTGGAAAGGGCTAATTATATTGCCCCTGGTTCTGTTTTTTAAGGGGACACTGTCCAATCCCCCATTGTCGAGTTTCTGGCTGGTGGCAGTGGTTACCACGCGAAATATTCCACCAGAATATTCTCTATGGGATTTTCCCATTGATTTTAAACGCACCACTTTTTGGTGCAATGTTAAAGATACCGCCGGTTTATTTATTTAATATTAAATTCACGGTTGGGTCTTTTTGCCAGAACTCTTTTCTAAAATGGTGTTCGTGTCCGTCTCTGTAACTCTGACCAAGGTCGAGCCCTTTGTTCCACTTTTTGGCAGGCTTCTCCACAGAAGCCCTCCAAATGGCGCCACTCTGTCTGGGTTCCACAGGATGGGTGTGGAGGGGAATTGGCACCCTGGACTGCATTGCCTTAGCAACTCAAGTCGCACTCTGTTCTGATTGGGCCAGTGGTGAGCCGCCCGGCTCACCACTTGGCATGTTTGAGTGACAGCTAGGCTGTTGAATCGGGGTTTTTCTGCATAAAAGCATGGCCTTTGGGACTGGAACTTCAGAAGTCGCCACAGGACCTAAGAATCCGAAGAGGGAAGAAGCTGAGCCATCTGCAACGGCGATACCACCGGTGAAGCCCTGCTGCAACTACCTCACCACTTTCCAGACGACAAGAGAAGATCTTATGCTGGACGAGTCTTCTTCCTCTGAGCTGGTGGGACCAACCAGTTCGCCCTTTTCGCCTTCCAAAGAAGTCTCTTGGTCGAATCGCCCGTGCCAAGCACCCCGGCGGCCGGATAGCCAAGCTTCACCACTTTGACCGCGAATAAAAGGAACGCACCTTTTATCGACGAACTCCGCGGCTGGTTTCATCCCGGTGCAGTGCAGGAACAACTGCCACCGCTGGAGCTTCCTCTCTGTTTAAGGTACTGTGTCCTGTCTGGCCTCCCTTTCTTGGGTTTGCCCAAGGTGACCCTTAAATCCTTGGCTTGCCAACTGGGTTGGCCCCAGACCTAACTTTACCTTCTTAAATCACCCCAACCTCTTTTGAACATTCTGCAATCCTGTGTGATCCTGGGCACATTTCGCTTTTCTCCCTTTAAAGTGGGCCTGGCCTATGAACTTTGGCTCTACAGTCTATACTGCCTTTATTCCCCTGCTGAGAACTCCTAAAAGTGTTGGGACCTGTTTTATTTCTATGCTCCGTCTTTCTCTCCCCTTAACTGAACTATTGGAGTGCCATCAGTTATGCGCTCACATCTGTTTAACGAATCGTAGAGTTTTAATTCTGACTTGTCTAATAGTTATTAAGGGAGGTGTGTATACTTTACCCGACTGTGTTTTAACTTGCTTTTGATTTAGAGTTCTAGTATATTGCTTAAAGTGTGTTTTAAATAAATAATTATATACTTTTTATACAAAGCTCTGGTCAGTGTTTGTTTGCTCTACTGTGTTTCTAGCCCTATTGTGTATACTCTATATACTGCCCTACTCTTCTTGAGAGAAGTCTGACTGCTCAGCCACAGCTACCAGGTAAATCTGGGTGGTGCAGACTGCTACCAATTGGGTTTACTGCTTATTGCTGTAGTCTTAATCTTTTTGCAGTGTTCCCTAAAGGAACTGCACACGATTCTGCCTAAGAAGGTCGTCTGTGGGCAAAGGCATGGACTGGATGTTACTAGATGGGCAGAGAAATCAGTATTAAGATCAACTGGCCCCTCATTGTGAGTATGGTGAATTTGAGGATCATGTGTGGACGTACTAGCGTCTTGGTCTTCAAAACCTTGCATATTATCAGTCTCACAATCCCTATCACACTAGCACCACCTATACCACTTCTTAAGTGTGGTACAGATTTTTATACAAGTATTTAGAAAAACTGATTTCTTCTACATCTCTTTTCCAAATACAAATTTCACTAGTTATTGTCGACAGGCACTTAGATATGTGAAAGTCTTCCAAGCCCAATTCTCAGAGGCTTATAACTGTTTCAAAGCCACCTCTACACCAGGGTCAAAGGTTAAAATAATAATAATAATAATTTGGCATTTATATAGCGCTACGAACCCTCAGGTATCTGAGCGCTGCTTATTATTACCCCAGTGCCTCCTGAAGGTTCACTAGCACCAAAAAACACCTGAGAAGCAGCTTAATTTCCACAACAGATCCAATGCGGAACGTCAAAGTGGACCAAAACTTTCCAAGCCAGCAAACCCCCAGGATCAAAGGGCAAAGCCCCACAGTCTCCTGGATGATCGCAGCCTCTAAATCATCAGGAAAAACCCTGCAGAGTGCTAAAGACGCATGCTTTCTCCTGGCAAGGCAGGGCACAGAAGTAAATGTCACCCGACACCGCACAGCAAGACACTGCGAAACCAATCAGTCAAAGTTTTTTCCACAACCTATTTAGAAATTACTTCCCAATAGTAATAAACACGTAACGTTTTCCAGAGGTAGGCTTTTCAAGAAGGTAACAAGAACTTGGCGCTGAACCCAGTCACCCACTCAGCGCAGGGTATCAAGTGCCACTTAGCACCACTTGTGACAATAGTCCATAACGCAGTTTACTAAAAGGTTCCACACTTGTAGTGACCCTGCACAAAGTAGTGTGTTTCCCATGCTTTCCTCAGCTTGCTTCAAGCATTAAAAGCCTTCCATCTGTAATAAAACCTCAGCTATTCTTGACTTATTCTTTCGCCTTAACCTTCATTTCCTCTGCCTAACTGAAACCTGGATTCCCCCTCATAACACCTCTGTCCCCGCCTCCTTAACAACCTCCTCTTCCTCCTTCATTCACACCCCCCCGCCCCTCTGGCCTTGGTGGAGGAGTTGGTCTCCTCTACCACCCCAAATGCATCTCCTCCTCTTCCTCTCCAACTCTCCCTTCTTTCCCTTCCTTTGAATTCCTCTACAAGTCCTTCTCCTCTCCCCACCCTATTTCCTTCCTGGTCATCTATCGTCCCCCTGGCCCTCTCTCTTCCTTCTATGAAGACCTTGATCACCTCCTCTCACTTATCTCTCCCTCCCCCTCTCCTCCATCAGTACTTGGCGACATTAATATTCATCTTCCTTCTCACCCTCAATCTTCTTCCCTCTTCTCCATCCTTGACTCCTACCTCCTCTCCCCCTTCCTTCATTCCCTACTCACTCCTCTGGCTCCACTCTTGACCTCATCTTCAATTCTTCCTATCCCTCTTCACCCGTCTCTTCTCTTCCTGTTTATCTCTCTCACCATGCCTTACTCTCATTTTCCCTTTCTCCTCTCTTACACTCCACTACTGCTAATCCCTCCCCTCCAATCTACTCACGTCGTGACCTCCGTGACATCGACGCTATCCTCTTTTTCGACACCTGCTCTTCTTCTCTTCCTTCTCTCCAAGACTTTGCTTTAGTCTCTGCGGATGATGCTCTATCTTCCCTTCACTCCTGTATCTCCACTGCCCTTGATCAACTTTACCCCCTTTCTCTCTTCCGTCTTACCCGGAAGCCTTCTCAACCCTGGCTTACTTCCCATCTCCGCTCTATGCGGCTCCTTCTCGGACGGTTAGAGACAATCTGGCTCAAAACTCCCTCGCTTTCTAATCAAACCTCTTACTTCTCTTAACATGCACTATACAACTCTTGTCTTGCAGTGGCCACATCCTCCTACTACTCTAACCTTCTCCAGTCTCAAGCCTCCCACCCTTGTCGGATTTTAAAAACTTTCAAACTCTCGTCTTCTCTCTCCTCCTACTCCTGATCCCTCATCCAATTCCACACTTTCTCCTTTGGACTTTGCCAACTTCTCCTCCAAAATCCTCACCCTCCGGCAAAAAATTAACTCCCTCTCTGACTGACTCTCTCCTCCTCCTCCTTCCTTCATGTCCATCTTCTCACCTGTTTTCCCTTCTGAAGTCTCCTCCCTTCTAGCCAAAGCCCACCCCACGTCCGCCCCTTCTGACCCGCTCTCATCTGTTCTTATCCCCAAGATCTACCCGCTTCTTATCCCTTACCTTACCACTTTCTTCAACTCCTGCCTCTCATCAAACTTTCCCTCTGGTTTCAAACATGCAACGATTATTCCTATTCTAAAGAAACCCTCTGCCGATCCACTTCTCACTGCTAACTACAGACCTATCTCTCTTCTACCTTTCCTTTCTAAGCTTCTTGAGCACCTTGCCTACTCTCAACTCTCATCCTTTGTCACTACTTCCTCTCTCCTTCCTCCCTTCCAATCTGGCTTCCGTCCCAAACATTCCATTGAAACTGCTCTCACCTCTATCCTTAACTCCCTTCTCTCTGCTTGACATGCCAAGCAATCCTCTATCCTTATTCTCCTTGATCTCTCCGCAGCTTTTGACACTGTCGATCATCCACTCCTGCTCCACACTTTTTCCTCCTTCGGGTTTAAAGGCCCTGTTCTAAAATGGCTATCCCCTACCTCTCCTCCTGTTCCTTCGCTGTATCATGGGAAGGCCAGAACTCTCCTTCCTTCCCTCTTATTTACGGTGTTCCTCAAGGTTCTGTACTTGGTCCTTTCCTCTTCTCTCTTTACACCTCCCTCATTGCCCCTGTTATCTCCTCATTTGGCATCTCCCACCATTTCTATGCTCAACTCTTTCTCTCTTTCCCCTCCTTCTCAACTGACCTTCACCATAAGCTCCCCTCCTGCCTCACTGCTATCAAGAACTGTATGTCCTCCCGCTTTCTCTCAACACCGATAAAACTGAAGTCCTTTTCTTCCCCTCTAATTATCTTCCCCTCCCTCTCCTCCCCCTTTCATTCACTTTCCTCCCTCCAATCTCCCCAAGCTCGCAATTTAGGTTTTTTCTTTGACTCCTCTCTCACCTTCTCGCAACACATTTCACTCACCTCTCGCATCTGCCGATACCACCTCTGCAATATTCGCAAAATCCGTCCCTCCGTCACATTCCACGCCACCAAACTCCTAATTTCCTCTCTCATCTTTTCCCGCCTCTTCTACTGCTCTTCTCTACTGTTTGGACTTCCCACATCTCATCCTGCCCCTCTTAAATCCATATACCACTCTGCTGTTCGTACCCTTTGTCTCCTTACCTCCTGTGACTCCATCTCTTCCTCGCTCTCTTACCTTGGCTGGCTACTTTTCCACTTACAGCAAACATTTTACTTTCTCTGCCTTGTCTTCAAATCCCTCCATGGTCTTGCTCCTCCTCATCCATCCTCCCTTCTCTCCTTCTACTCCCCCTCCCGTTCCCTTCGTTCCGCTGACCATTTCCTTCACACTGTACCTCCATCCCCCTGCGCTTCCCCTCCTGTTTCCGCTCCTTCCAACTCCTTGCACCTCTGCACTGGAACTTGCTCCCTCTCACAATCCGCTCTACCACGACCTTCACCTAATTTCGCACTTCCTTTAAATCCATCCTCCTCCAATCTCCTCCTTGAAAACCTCCCTCTACCTTCTCTACTCCCCCCCTCCCTTCATCTGATTTCTCTCTCCCCTCTCCTTTCCATTTTCCCTCATCCAATCCATCTCCACCCCCCCCACACGCCTAGTCCCACTCCCCTTCCCCCCTCCTTCAGTTAATTGCTCTTTGCACAGTTTTGTCGAATGATTCATGATGTCATTTTGCTCCCACTGTTATTTTTTTGTTATCTTGTATTATGTTGTTCCACTGTACAGCGCCTTCGTGTAAAGCGCGCTCTATAAATAAATCAAATCAAATTCAAACAGTCAGCTGCTTCAGCAGCTTTTAATTTGCATATCATTGGCTGGAATCGTAAGCAGAGCGTAGTGGCGCCAAAATACAGAAAACTCCGGCCAGCGGAGTTGGTGCTACCCAGATCCTTAATTGTTTAGATCAAGTGCTGCGATATATAGTTTGCTGAAAGGACTTACTTGAAGGCACCCCTCCGCGCCACAACTGAACACAACTGAACATTTCAGCCACACTTCTAACAGACTGAGATCCCGGCTCATTAAAGGTGCAGTATTGTATTTCCTCAGCCAGTCATCCAGCCAGCAATAATGGAACAGAATGGAGAAAACACTTCAATCCTCTCTCCAAGGAGGAAATAACAGTTTCTTGCACAGCACTCAAACACAACTGAACACTTCAGCCACACAGTTTATTTTGTCACTGCAAGACCTAGCTTGTGTCCAGTTGTGTTCGGGAGCCCATGATTGGCAAGATCTAGCAAGAAACATTAACACACAGAAAAGGGTCGACATTCTTATCCCTGCACCAGCTGCAAAACTTACTCCAGAGGCAGCGATATAGAGATTTCGCTGCTGGCCTTAAGGCAAGTAAAACTTCCGTCACGTTTTCCCAGAATTCCCAAAACTTATATCTCAACCTCTCAGAAACCAGGCATGAAGGTTGAGGGTCTTGACCTCTGGGTGGAGAACCCAACTCCCCTCTTGCAAGATTAGGTCTTCTCTTTTGGGGAAGACTTATTGGAGCGCAGATGGACATGTCGAGAAGGTCCAGGTACGATCTCCTACAGGCCCAATCCAGAGCAATCAGGATCATAGATTTCCCAAACTCCCTTAACCTCCTAATTACATGAGGAATGACGGGGACTGGAGGAAACGCACACAGGAGCGGAAAGTCCCAGTCCACTACAAATGCATCCCCTAGAGCTCCTCTCAGAGGAGCTTTCCTGGAGCAGAACAGTTTGCATTTTCTGTTAACTCTGGACGTGAACAGATCCACTTGAGGGATTCCCCAAAGGGTGAAGATCTCTTGAAATACTTCCTCGTGGGAGACTGCGCTGTCTGCTCAGAGCCTTCACCGCTGTGTTCTCCTCTCCAGCTAGGTGAACTGCCGAGGGAGATTCCGTCTTGAAGTGCCCAGAACCAGAGCTGAAGTGCCCAGAACCAGAGCTGAAGTGCCCAGACCCAGAGCTGAAGTGCCCAGACCCAGAGCTGAAGTGCCCAGACCCAGAGCTGAAGTGCCCAGACCCAGAGCTGAAGTGCCCAGACCCAGAGCTGAAGTGCCCAGACCCAGAGCTGAAGTGCCCAGACCCAGAGCTGAAGTGCCCAGACCCAGAGCTGAAGTGCCCAGAGCTGAAGTGCCCAGACCCAGAGCTGAAGTGCCCAGACCCAGAGCTGAAGTGCCCAGACCCAGAGCTGAAGTGCCCAGACCCAGAGCTGAAGTGCCCAGACCCAGAGCTGAAGTGCCCAGACCCAGAGCTGAAGTGCCCAGACCCAGAGCTGAAGTGCCCAGACCCAGAGCTGAAGTGCCCAGACCCAGAGCTGAAGTGCCCAGAACCAGAGCTGCAATGCCTCTCAGCACAGTGGTAGTGACCCTACACAACCTCCACCACCTCTCTTGTTGAGGTAGTACATGGCCACTGTGTTGTCCGTCTTCATCAGGCTGTTCTTTCCCCGTACAGAGAGCAGAAAAGCCATCAGGCCTAGTCTGACTGCCCTCAGCGCCAAAAGGCTTTCCCAGAGGAAGCATCCAGGACACAATCCGATGAATTGGAGCCTCTGACAGTGTATCATGTGGGACTTCTTGGAAGTTGAGGGAGAAGCCCAGTCTGCAGAGAGTGGCAGGTGATGCTAAAATGTCCCAGGTCTTGATCAGTAGAACGGGTCCTGATCAGCCAATCATCCAGGTAGGGGTATACATGAATCCCCCTGTGCCCCCTCTTTAGACCCGCTGCCACTACCACCATCAACTTGGTGAAAACCCTTGGGTCGGAGATGAGCTTCAATGACACAACTCAAAACTGATAGTGAGAACCACCAGCTGCAAACCTCGGGTACTTCCTGAGCTTGTGATGAATAGGCACATGGAAGTAAGCATCCTGAAGGTCCAATGATACCATCCAATTCTGGACCTGGAGGGCTTGAAGGATCTTAGAAAGCTCTTAACCATTTTGAACTTGTCCTTCCCGCGGAACTTGTTCAAGTATCTCAAGTCGAAAATGGGTCTCAATCCTCCATCCTTTTTGGGGATCAAAAAGTAAGCGGAGTACCACCCCCTGTTCCTCTTTCACAGGTACTGGCTCTATCGCACCCTTCACTAGCAGACAGGTGTGGCTTCCTGGTGGGTGATCCGGAGGCCTTCTTAAAAAAGTGAGGCAGTAACCCTGGGCCACTGTTTGCAAGGCCCAAGCATCAGAAGGAATGCCCCACCATTCTTACAAATGCGGACTGAGCCGCTCCCACTGCATTCCTGTGGACTAAGGCCTCAGAGTGGTTTTGGGGCAACAGAAGCAGCAGCTGAAGGTAAGGCAGCAGCTGCCTGAGCAGACTTTGCACCTCTTCCTCATACACCATGAGGGAATTTTCTTTGACCCCTTTGACTAGCTTGACCCCCTCGCCCTTCCGAATGAGGAATAGTAGCGAAAGGGCAGACCCCTCCATCCCGAGTTGTTGGATGGGAAGGTTGAGGCTGTCTTATAGCGGCACTCAGAGTTGGCTGCTGCCTTTTAAGTCTGCACATTATCAGCCTGGTTACCAAAAAGGTGTGCGCCATCAAAGGGCATTTTAAATCGTCTGTACTGAACATCCTGTGCAAAACCAGTCTTCCTTAGCCACGCAAATCTATGCGTTACTGTGCTAGCCATCATGGCTCTGCTAACACCATCAGCAGAGTCCAATCCTGATTGGAGGGATTCGGACATTGTGTCCCTGCCATCCTGAATTGCATTAAGGAAGCCATCCCTTTCTTATCCCTTATGGATAGGGTCAGCTGCCATCGCAATCACGTCCCACAAAGTGTGGATGTACTACGCTAGAGCGCAAGTGGTGTTGATTGATTTAAGGGGCATGCTACTGGCCGAAAATACCCTTTTTGCCAGGGTGTCAACACTTGTCGTACCTGTCCAGAGGGATAGTAGGGTAAGCTGCGGCCCTGGACATGAATGTGACAGCCTGCACAACTAGGCTCGCAGTTGTAGGACGCTTTGAGAGGATGTTTGTGTCAATACTGGATGGTTTGTACTTCCTTGTCAGAGATTTGACTGCTGGGTTAGTGTCTGGTGTCTCCTAGTTTGCCATCCTCCTGATAAGGTCTCCCCCACCAAATATATTCTGTGACCCTGTTCATTAGCTGCCTGTCCGGTGTGGCAAAGTCTACCTCGGGGGATGTGTCTAGGCCACCTGCGCTCTTCAAATTCTCATACAGATTTTCTATTCTGGACTCCTCAGACATTTTTTCATCCATTCTCAACCCTTCAACTAGCCTTTCTGTTGACGGCATTACACTCTCTCGCTCCTCCAGTCTTAATCTCTCTGCTAGACTGGAGGAGTTATTCTTCTTTTGCCCCCCCCCCCCCCATCCCGCCCCATTCTCAATCTCTGTTGCCCTAACCATTGAAGGGGTTACCCTTTCAGTTTTCTCAGTATCCCCTTTTACAGAAACTGTAGCTGAAGGAGGCATTACCCGTCTCCATCTCACAACCAATGGAGTCGCCGATGGGGATAATTAGGGGTTCGAAATCGGTTAGTATACGCCTCTGCAGGTGATAAAGGATAGTACTCGTATGGTGGCGGGGCAGAAGGAATCTCTGCACCCTCCTTTCTCCGCCTCTTGTCCTCAATTTTAACACTGCAGGCCTTTCTGCCCTTTTCATACATCCTCCATAATTCTAAAATATTTTGGCTTCCCCTTTTAACGTGCACAAAAGACTGGTCCACGCAGAAAAGCGCTGCAGCCAATCTTTGCAGACAGGAAACAGCCTCTTGGAAAGCCCGAGGATCGCGTCGGGAGTCACCAAACGTAGGGGTGGACCTCAGATCTCTTTACTTCATATACGGCCACCTCTCAAAAAGTGAGTGCACATTTGTACGTAAAGCAAGTTTATTGTATACCAACTGCTGGGAGGGGCAAGACGACTCCTTGAAGACAGACCTAACCACATTCTCTGCTAACCACAGAAAAGTTACAACCTTATATACATTTAACATACTCCCACATATTTTGTTACAAAGTCATCCCCCAAAATATGACTGGATAACCCTACACAAGGAAATCTAATACCCACCACCCTCCCAAGTTCCCACACTCTTATTGGATATATTCACCTAATCACCATCCGCTTCAACATACATTAGCTCATATTTAAAGTACAACCCATTTTTGGACTGTCTGTCATGACATCACCACAAAATTGCATATTCACCTACAGCAATCCTAATTTATTACAAGGTCCATCTGGTTGGGGACCACTTAACCCCGGGTGTGATTCACATGGCTTTTACAACACTACTTCATCAATATGAGGAAGGAGAGAAATAACAAGTTTTCTTTGAACTGGTGATAAACATTTGATGCCCCCCAGACTCGCTGGCGCCCCTTGGTATTTCTTGTTTCAAGCTAATCTATTACAACTACCATTTCAGCTCACATGGCCTCTGGCCACATCCTTGTCATTTCCCTGAGAACCTAATTGAAACCCATAAACCATTTGCCACCTCTGCCCTAAAAAACCTCTTGCACCAGGTTTATTACCTGGCCCCAAATCGACCCTGTCATGTGGCCAGACTTCTCTGGTCACTGAATAACAAACACACATATTCTCAGGAAGATTATATCTCTTACCCACATCAGCACCAACTCATAAACCTACGGCCCACAAGCACTTAATTTAGTTCTCGCCGCAACTGATCATTTGATATTGCAGCTGGCTGAAGGCAGTTAGCTGCCTTCCCCCCATCCTTTGACCTCAGTCAACCAACTCTCCATGTCACACAAAGTTCATATCGCCAACCCAGGTTTCTGCATCCTACACAAACCCAAGCTATAAGGGAGCTGGGGTATACAACTTTCCCATATAGTGACCATGTACCCCCTGTTGCCCAACTGTCCCAAAAACATTTCCCTGAAAATCCCTGTGTGTATATATGTCTGTGCATGTGTGTACAAGACTACCGCAGACCTTCACAATGGTTTCCTCATATAAAGCTCCTCGCTCCCCATCTTTAGGCACTACATTGCATGCCACACCTATATTGTGTTCACACTGTATCCACATACTTCTCAATATGTTGATACGCCTATGCAAATGTAAAATGTATCAACTATACACAAAATAACACAGTAACACATCTCATTCTCATTAACTATACTAGATACATACCAGATTGCAACTTTGTGCTAACATCGTGTCTACCCCAGTCACCAATATGGCGTGCACAACGCAAACCCTTCTTTCACACTGAAACCACCAGCGACCATTCCAACAAGACCTGGGAATAGACAAGATTGAGAAAAACTATTTTTGAGGCACTTTCGAAAGCACCAAATGGGGACGTGGCCATCAAGGTGGAAGTTTCTTTACTCTGCTTATTCTCAGTGAAGAATGAAGCAGATAATTTCGCTCAAACAGGAATATCAAGGATATTTTCCTGTACATCCTTATTATAGTGCGCAGCTCCGGCCCAAGCATTACGGCACATGTCTACCACCAGAAAAATTATTCTGGACACCGTGGTGTATAGATTCACTCATATCCAGCGCAGAGCGCTTTGCCTCTGCGAAGCCAGACTTGAAAGTCGTCACTTGCTTATCCTCTCTAGAAAGACGGGCTGGTAACCGAGCCCCAAAAGAAGTTGATGACGAGGGTCTGGCAAACAAAGTCACAGGTGCAACAACTTTCAATCAAGAGTTCCAACTTGTCTGACTTATGCAAGTAAAGTACTCCAGGCTCCGATGAAAACTTCTCTGGTACTGGTAGTCTCAGAAAATCTTTAAAGCCTCACATTCAGCTATGATATGGTAACAGGGATTCATCTTCCTCCCCCACATTGTCTTCATAGTCCGTATCTGGCCTAGGGACTTGCTGCCACTAGAAGCAGAGTAGGGACTTCAGGTGCTGAACCTGAAGGAACATCAGGTACCACAGGTAAGGCAGGGGCAAAAGGCGGTCCAGGAGCTCCAGAATACAAGACTGGCAACAGAGGCAAAATTGACTCAGACAGTTCTGCTATTCATGTAGCTAGAGGAGGGCCTTCTGTTGTGGAACTTGGAACAGAGTTTGGTGAAAGCATAGCAGGAGTGTCAGGCTGGTCTGGCTGTATCAGCCACCTAGGAACTGTTTGAGGTATAACCTCTTTGATAAGGTTTTTCAAACATGGGTTCCAAATGCACTAGGCTGTGTAATTTTTCAAAGAAACTGTTTACTCTTACGTCCCGTCCCCTTTCCTCCATACTGTATGGGGCAAGAACCCTTTTCACCAGAAAAAACCTTCCCCTTTAAATCTAGAGCTGCGCAGGAGTGTAGCCCTGGGTGCATGGGCTCCCCTGACTCCGCCCACTAGTGCCACTACTCTTTTCCACGTCGACGGGATCGGACCGCTTTCACCAGTGCTCCTGGGTTAGGCCTCCGGCCTTGTAATTCCGCCTGCTCTTGACCGGTTAAGTATTTTCTTTTTTTATCTTCTTCTTGTCTTTAATCAGATACCTCTGTCCTCTGGCGCCATGCTCCTCACCAGCACAGTTAGACGTCAGCAGGTGCTCAACCTGCAAGGGGCTCTTCCTCTACGTCTCATCACGCTGTCCGCTGCCCTGGCCACGACCACGGCTGGGAGTCCTGTACTGCGTGCAATGCGCTTACAATGCACTCTGAAGAACAGGTTAGCCCGGTGGATGGGGCTCTTTGGAAGCCAGAGGACTCAAAGGAATTCGTCAGGACAAGTCCAGGCCCAAGGTAGGGGCACTGTTTTCATCCGCACAGAGCGGGAATGACTTCAGGTTCTTGTTGCAGTGCAGGTACCGAGGCAACTACAGCTACCGGCCGCCAGGCCGAGGATTCACTAGATACTACCAGTGACTGAGATAAGGGGCCAAAAGGCTCTATGACCAGGTCAACACCCAAGGGGCTTCACCCTAGTACCGGACAGAGGGGGCGCCTGTACGCACCACTTACCCCGCAAAGGCGACTCCTCCCCCAGGAGGCACAAGAGCAGGAGGGACCTTTCAGGTCCTGGTACCAGTGCAGGTTCCAAGGCTGATAAAGCTACCGGGCTTCAGGCCGAGGGGTCGCCAGATCCTACCGGACACTGCACAGAGGTGCAGCAAGGTTCTATTACCAGGTTGAATCCGAGGGACTACGCCCTAGTACCGGACAGAGGTCCGAGGTGGTGCCTGTACACACCATGTACCTCGCATATGCAACTCCTTCCCCAGGAAGTGTAGGAGCGCGAGGGACCTTTCAGGTCCGGGTACCAGTGCAACTACTGAGGCTGCTGCAGCTACCGGCCGTCAGGCTGAGGGGGTCGCCAGATCCTACCGGACACTGCGCTGAAGGGCCGCAAGCATCTATTACTGGGTCTACGCCCGAAGGGCTACGCCCCAGTAATGGACAAATGTCCGAGGGGGTGCCTGCACGCACCACGTACCCCGCAAAAGCAGCTCCTTCCTCTAGGAAGCGTAGGAGCGGGAAGGACCTTTCGGGTCCTGGTATCGGGGCAGGTACCAAGGCTGCTTGCTTCAGCTTCAAGCCATCAGGCCTGAGGGGTTGCGAGATCCCACAGGAGACTGCGCTGGGGAACCGCAAGGTTCAATTGCTGGGTGTACACCCTAGGGGTTACGCCCCAGTACCGGACAGATGCCCAAGGGGGGCGCCTGTATGCACCACACACCCCGCAAAGTTGTCTTCGTCCAGGAGGCACAGGCACGAGAGGGACCTTCTAGGTCCCTGTACCATTGAAGGTACCGAGGCTGCTACTACAGCTACCGGCCTCAAGGCCGAGGGGTCGCAAGATCCTACCAGTTACTGCGACGGAGGGGCCGCAAGGTTCTTTTACCAGGTTAAGTCCCAAGGGCTACCCCCCCCCAAGCCCCTTCCCAGACAGACGCCCAGTCCGAGGGGGCGCCTGTATGCAGCACTACCGGCAGCAATCCACCTACCAGGCCCCGTCCTGAGGAGCAGGGTAGGCCTCAACCTCGACCGCCAGGTGTCTTGGAAGAGGTGGGGCCCAACACGGCAAGCACCATGACACAGGCACGCAGCCTAACAAAATGGCCACTGGGCCAGATACAAAGGCGGCTCGTCTGACACCATCCTCGTTTGGAGCACAGGTAGGGGAACGAGTTTCCAGGTGGGACTAGTCTTTACTAAGTATGTGGCCCACGGCATACCCTACATCGTCGCAGGGGCCGATTCTCCCCGCAGACATTAAGGCAGAGTGGGTTCAGGCCGCAGCACCCTCAGGGCCCCACGCCTCCAAGCGCTCCACTGGCCTGTGAAGACAGGTTTTCTTGAAAAGCCATCACCCTCAGGGACATTGCGGCTCCAGGGATCTTGGCAGCCCCACAACTTCCTTCCCAGCAGCGCTTGGGACAGCACATAACGGCTGAACCCCATTCGCGCGGCCTACCGACAGGCTCCCTGACACCAAGTTGAGGCAGAGGGAGGGGCCCTGTTGGCACTCTCACAGCCACACTCTTCAGCCTTCAAGGCAGGGCTGTGGCATCCAAAAATAGTTTCATGGAGCCCTCCGTGACGCACATTGACACTTCAGGCGGTGCGGTTTGCACTGCTACTGGCATGAGAAGCACTACCGGGCTGCGGGTGACCAAATTCAACCCGGACACCCTGGAATGCACACTGGACCTTCCCCTTAGGGGGCGACCCATTCCGTTCCACTAGATTAGGAACTTGATATGGAGGAACAGTCGCCAGACCGCTGAATCCTTATCCATCCCCCCTAAAGCCACCCCTAAGGCATATAGCCAGACGCGCGCCCAGGGTGGCGCACAAGGTTCGCGGACCCTTGGATCCTCGACGCAGTGTCCTCGGCTTCGGCCTATGGATCCCTCTGCCACCTCTCTCCTCCCTTCCGCTCTCACAGATTCGGACAATAATTCTGTGGCCGGAAATTTGCTTGCATGTAGAGGGGCAGGCAGTGGAGGAAGGCCCGGCCTCCCAGCGGGGTCTGGTCGCCTATTCACGAATTTTCGTCATACAATGGTTCCCCTAGCGCGTATTGCCGAGATATGGTGCACGGGAGACTGCATGTGCTCCCTGGATCTGAAGGATGCTTACCTTCACGTACCAATCAGCAGCCCCATCGGTCCTTTCGTAGATCAGGATCATGGGCTTCCATTTCCTAGGCAGGTTTCTACCCTTTGGCCTCAATCCGGCCCCCAGGGCCTGTACAGGACGGATGATCACGTGGCAGCCCCACTTGGGGCCCAGTGTCACCACGCCGATCCATACCTAGACTGGCTCATCAGGTCAAGGTCTCCGGAGGCTGTCCTCCACACCGCCTCTGCCCTTATGCTCCCACTACACAAGTTTGGATTTCCCATCAATCTCAAGAAGTCACAGCTGGAGCCCAGACACTAACGTTCCAGAGCCCCATCTGGGATACGAGCTCCCCTCAAAGGACCAGTTCACAGCCATCAGAGGCCCTGGGGGCATTTTCTCAGCAGCACAGTAACCTTGGCATGGTGGTACCAACCCCTAAATTGTAGTTGCACTGCGCAGCCTCCTGGAATCGGGAAAAGATTTCCCAGGCGGAGCCCATCAGCATTCCACTGCATCTCTGTCACAACCTAGTCTGGTGGAGCACGGACAGCAACTTACGGATAGGCAAGCCCCTTTGTCAGCCAGCTGCGCAGGTTACCATCCTCCACTGAATCATTCCTAGCGGGATGAGAAGCTACCTTGGACAGTCACAGGGTCCACGGAGAGGGTTCTGTCAGGAGCAGGCGGCCCACATTGACTGGCTCGAGTGAGCGGCCATCTGGCTCACCGTCAAAGCCTATCCGGCGGCAACCAGAGCCTACCGGAACTCAGGACTTTTTTTTTCATCCTCCAATCCGGTGGTTAAGACATTTGGCGGGCCTCTCCAGGCTCAACCCTCCAATCAAGAAGCCACACCTCATGTGGGACCTAAGCATAATGGTGGGCGCCTTGGCGCATAAACACTTTGGGCCAATGGCGCCCACGGACATCAGGCTAGCTAGGCAACATTAAGACAGCCCTCTTGGTGGGCCGTACGTCTGCACACTGTCAGCGAAATCCAAGCTCTGATGGCACCCTAGCCATACACTACCTTATAAAGGACAGAGTGGTCCTCAGAACGCATTCCGCGTACGTACCTGGGGAAGTCTCTGCATTCCATCTAAATGAGGAGATAGTACTCCCTATTTTCTTTGCTGACGCCAAGGTGCTCAAGACGGTCCTGCACTGTCTTCATGCTAGACGAGTGCCAAAGTTCTATCTGGACAAGACTAAGCTTCCGCAAGTCTTAATCTCTGGTTATCACCCTCGGAGGAGCAGGGCCAGGATATCAGGCTTCCAAGGCCTTCACCGTAAGGTGGACGGTGGCCTCCTGAAGGAGGCGTAGGAGGGGCAATGCAAGCCGCCTCCGGCAACATGCATGCCCACACATTCAGAGCCAAGGCCACAGCGGTCGTCCACCAGACACGTACTGTGGCAGGTAATTAGCAGGGTGGGCACTGATGCCACCCCCTCTGCTCTTTGCAAGCACTACTGTTGGGATTTAGTTTCCAGGTCAGAAGTAGCATTCTGGCAGGCAGGATTAAGGAACTTGTTTTCTTAAGGATGGTCACCTCTCCACCCTGGGGCTACATTCCGATGTAATTACCCATACAGTATGGAGGAAAGGGGACGGGACGTAAGAGTAATTACAAGTTACTCACCATAGTGACTAACATACTCTTAGTTAATAGTCCTCTTTCCTCCATACGTCCCACCATCCTCCCCCTTAATAAAAATGGTGTCACATAGGCAATTATAATATTGTCGACGCCTCAAGGGGGACTGAGGAGTGGCACCAGTAGGCGGAGTCAGGGAAGTCTAGGGAGCCCATGCTCCCAGGGCCACACCCCGCACGCCTTGAGATTTAAAGGGGAAGAAGGTTTTTTTTCTGGTTAAAAAGGTTCTGTCTCCCGTCCCTAGCAAGGGAGGCCCGTAGAGTATGGAGGAAAAGGGACTATGGAATAAGAGTATGTTAGTACGGTGTGTAACTTGTAATTTTGCGGCCAAGGTAGCCCATTAAGCATAAGGTGCCGGGGTTCATGAAGATGTCAAAGCCAGGTACTAAGTCGGATGTCTGTGAGGAGGCGGAACACAGAACCTCTTTGAAGAAGATGGCACCGAACACAAGGTGATCCAAAAGCAGATTTATGACTAATCCACTCTCGCAAATGCTTCTTTGCAGACAATTGGCAGTAATAGTATTTAGGCCCCCTACATTTCAGGATTGGTATAGGGAATTGAATACTGGTTTTCATCATTTGAACTGCATCTGCATTACTTACCTGTTTTCCATCGTTAATTGATGCATCATGAATGAACATACGGGTGATTGTTTTTATTTGTACTAGAGTAGTGTGTGATAATACTACCTGCTAATTTCATTTTTCAATGTGTTCTAAAGCCCTCAAACAAGCAATTATTTTTATAACTGACTGGCTAAGCGGAAATATTGTGCGTTAGTCTCACTCTCATTCAGGGCCCCTGGCCACGTTCACACTCTCCTGAGACTAAGCCTTGACTGCTCTCCAGACCACCTTGATTGGGTTTTGGCTAAACAAGAGGTCCCTACAGCTGTGGACTGTTCGTTCTCAAGCACTATTCCTTATGCAGGTGCCTGCAATGCGTAAAGCAAGTCCTTGATAACTGTATCGAGGTCATCCCACTGCATCCTATTGTACCCCATGGTATAGATCTTCTTACTTTTGCTTTCTGGCAAGTGTTCTAAAGTGGAGGGGTAGCTGGGAGGCAACCCCTTTTTTAGTAGTCGTGACCACTAGCGAGTCAGATGTTGGATGGCCAGGAGTGTAGACCGGGCCTCTGGGGGACAGCTTATACTTCTTTCAATGTGTACTGTAACTGCATGTGTAGAGGCAGGTTTTAAAAGTGAGGAGACACTGCATTCTTTAAATGAATGCATAAAGGGAATGCAGTGTGACAGGCATGTTCATTGAGAGTATCCTCGATAAAAGCAATGTCCTCATAGAACTGCTATGTTTTAATTTTGAAACATACTGCCACTATTTCGTAAGGTGGTGTACACCACCTGAAATCCTCCATTACAGAATTTGTTAGAGGGGGGGTCTATTTTGGCTGATTCATGGGGTACTTGAGATGGCTTCCAAATTCACCTTAAACTGTGAATTTGGAAACCATCTCTGGGCCTTCCTGAGGTAAGTTGTCCTCTTCACACTGGCCATCAAGATCATCTGGAAGGATAACATCTCTCGTTTGTGTTTGGAAGGTGTAGGCCTCAAGGATAACACAGGCTGGCTACTTATGTATTGTCTTATCCTCCTGTCTATTCTTCCAATATTATGTCACCTAAAGTATGGTTGCATGGAAGGTGTCATCCTAGACTACCCCAGTTGACTATGCAGGAGAGCCTGTGATAATATTAGTGATTTCCTCCTCCTGCACCTTTACACCGGATCGTCCGAGGACCTTCAAGGAACACTATGCTGTAGAGAACACACTAAAAGCAAAGTATTTGCTGTGTACAAGTTAGTGCGGTTTTATACTAAAGGTTGACTCCATTAAAGGCAGTCTTGGGTTGCGGTATCGTTTATGGCTGAGAGCAGGAAATTATTGTGGGGGGTACTACCATTCATTGTGTGAGACCCCCTCTGCCCCTTGTTTAGAGGCTTTCACTTGTAACATATTAGGATGATCTGAACAATTTTTATGAGGTTTAGGCCTCGAAGAAGACTTTACCCCCAAGGTGAAATATTTTATTTCAGTCAGCGTCCGCCATGGTCGGCGCTGATCCTGAACCATCGCTGCACCTTGAAATATGGGATTGATGTTCAGGTCTTGGTTTGGAAGTTTGATCCCATTTAGCAGACATCGACATGCCAGACAATGCCCAAGTAGGCTGGCTGGCTGGCGGTGGGCCCTTTGGAGCTGGGGACAGGCTGCAATGTTTGATGCTTTTTTCCCCTGAGGGACTGAGGGGCAACAGTACTGTCCCCTCCTCCCAGTTTATTGACCTCAGCTATGCCTCACACGTCGAGGCCTTGTCCTGTGGTTCTGTCTCAGCCGGCATGGCATAGGCGCACCACCCCCCCCCCCCCTGCATTTCGTCTGATGTTCTGTCAGTATTTTGGCTCTGCCTTCGAGCACCGTAGGCCACAATGTCTGCTTCAGCGTGGGCCTGGCTTTTCTGTTGATGCACAGAAAAGCCAGACACTCCAGCCTCCATATCCCAAAGCCTCTCAAAAAGATGAGGCAGATCTTTGATGAGGAGTGTGACCCAATACTTAAAAGAACTTTACTCTGCATCCATGATTTCATCCTTGTTTGAATTAATCCCCCTAGTTTGCCCACAGTTCAAGGGGACAAGCCTTTTCTGGAAAGTAACAGCATATGCGTTTCCCACACCAGGGAAGGGTAGGAGGTGCACCCAGAGGAAACTTGTGCACTTCCACAGCCTCACGTTGCACCTTGCCCAAGATGGCCGATATCCTTTCCTCCAACAGTGACGCCAGGCAGGATACTGTCGAGCATGGATCCCAGGAACAGCGCGTCCTGCGATGGAGTCAAGCAAGACTTTGCATAATTCACAGAGAACTCCAGTTCCGTCAGCAGCCGGACAGTCTTCGCAGCATTGGTCGACAGTGATGTCCTTTGTCCTGGATGAGCCAGTCGTCCAGATAAGGGTACACAACGCTGACTTCAGTCCGAAGGGAAGAGCCTTGAACTGGTAATGCTTCCCTTGAACGACGAAGCACAGAAACTTGCGGTGTCCTTTGTGTATGGGGACGTGGAAAAACGCATCCTCTAGATCCAACGACAGAAAGTCCCCCCTCCTCCAGCTGGCCAAGCACGTACTGCAGCGTGACAATACTGAACTTCTGGGACCTTATGTACTTGTTGAGCCGTCTTAGGTCGAGGATGGGCCTCCTGGCCCCGGAGTCGCTTTGGAACTAGCTATATCCCGGAGCTTCCAGCAGCAGCTGAGGCATGTGTTGTTCCTGTCGGGCCACTGGTTCTATTCGCACACACTTCCGTTGCAACTCTAAAGTGTCTCTGTGGGCAAGAGCGTCCAGCACCCATCGATCGGTGGAGATGCTCTCCCACACAAGTTCGCCAGCCGGCCTTCCACCGGAGTGCAGGCTGACGTCCTGGCCGGTTCAGTCCTGCTTGGCAGTCAGCGCGCCGCCCTGGGAACCTTGCCGACGACAGCGGCCACCTCCGAAGGCCTTGGAGCGACCCTTGTTGGCTTCCTGGGTCGAGGAGCGGGAGGGTTAGTGGTAAGAGGATGAGCCCCTGCCGAAACCCTTTGAAGACCTGCTAGACTTCCCTGTGGATGAACAAAAATACTGCCGGTATTGCTGCAGAGTGTCCAAGGCATGACCTGTCTCCATGTCGGTCTTGATGGCCTTGAGGGATTCATCGACGGCCTTCCCGAACAGGTTGTCTCTGCTGAACGGTATGTCCAGGACCCTCGTCTGGACATCCTGCCTGAAGTTGGGGGCTTTGAGCCAGCCACAAGGGCGAAGGCAAACCCTGTTGCCCATCTGGCGGAATCCTGTGTCCGCAATGTCAAGTGCCACCGTGATTGCGTGTTCAAACGCCACTTCGCCTTCCTGGAGGATCTCCAAAGTCTTGACCCGCTTGTCATCAGGGAGGAAATCCAGAAGCAGAGACATCTTGTACCAAAGCTTCCGTTCATACCTGGCCACGATCTCCAAGGTGTTGGCCGCTTTCACTGAGTAGATTACCTTTCTACCAATGCAATCCAATTTCTTCCCTTGGTTGTCCGGAGGTACAGATGAAGAAGACTATTAACTTCACGACTTCCTGGTGGCCGCAGATACCACAGTGTCTGGCGACAGTTGAGACCGCAGGCACTTGGGCACATACTCCGGCACCTGGTACTTTTTCTCAAGCCGGTCCTCTTCGCTGGGGCTGAAGCAGGGTTCTTCAGCAACGCCAGCCCCTCATCCTAGATGTCGTCCAGGAGAGCTACCGACAGGATAGTATTCACCTCCCATCGTTGGTACAGGAAGCCCTCATCTCCTTCGTGGTGAGCTGAAAAAGCTCAGACGCCTGGGCAATCATGGAATGAAAAGATCCCACTTCGTCTGATGGAGAGGCCCTCAGTCTTGCATCGTCGTCTGTATCCGTCGTCACTGTGCCCGTTCCCCTGGGGTAAGGGGGGGGCCAGTAACTGTTGGAATGGAGGAGTAGGGGATCTCCTCTTCTTCGCTGGTGGCTGTCCCGGTGTCAACAGGGTCACCGGTGGAGCTGTCGGAAACAATCTCCTCTGAATCTCCGACACCAGCGTGTGGACCATCGAGAGGATATACTGTGACAAATCTCTTGGGGGAGGTGGGGGCTTCTGGGTTGTCAGCGCCCATGTCATCGTCTCCGTCGTATACCACTCGAAGATTTCTGCCCTTGAGGGCAGATCAAAGATGCAGAAAAACAGGTCCCTGTTAATCAGAAGAATAAGTGATGGAGCACACGGGCCCGATTGACCGAAGCACCGAATTTTCCTATCACAAAAGCAACAACAACAAAAAAAAAAACAGAAGCTTGAAGAGCAAAACGTGAGGACTCAACACTTGAATGTGCGGTAAAAATCTGAAGAGGGCTGCCGGTGGAGGGCAGTCATTGGCTGGGGGCAGTAAAAACCAGAGCTCAGTGATTGGTTTATAGGAGAAAGACAGTTTAGAAACAAAAACTGAAACTGTTTTTTCTTTTACCAAGGATTACCAGCCTGACGACGAGGAATATTCATGAGCATGTGAATCCATGCCAGACCACATGCTGGAGAAGGTCTGGATCTTTTGGCTTGCCAAATGTCTTATCTGGATTTGGGCCTTTCTCAGTCCAAAGGAGACAGATTGATAGGGTTAAGACTACACATTAATTTTGTCTTTAAAAGGATCCCCAAGCAGGGCTCTTCCTTTACCACACCCATTATTATGCAGTTTGTGTGTGTTAACTAATGCGTTTCCCCCACTTCTGGTTCCTCTGTGGGACTTAAACATGCTCCAATGTTTCCCATAGTGCCACGGTTTCAGTCTTAAGGTGATTTTCGGTTGCCATCACTTCCGCTACGCAGATTAGTGAGCTCCAAAGCTGTCAAGCCTTCTCATCTCGTCTTCCCAAAAAGAAGGTGGATTTGAGGGTGAGACTGTCCTTTCCTTCTAAGGTGACGTAGATGTTCACCCTTCACTAAAGATCCTTTTTTAATGTCTTCTACTATCAACCTCATTCATCTAAGAATTACTCCAAGAGAGGTTTATAGACTGGACTACAAGAGGGCACCAGGTCTCTTGGACAAAAGACTCCATGTTTTGCTTATGCCTGGATTGGCAGTGGGGTTACCAAACAGACCCAGGTCAGATGGACTATCCTGTGCATTTGTAAATGCTACAATAAAGCTAAGGATGAAGTGCCTGAGGGTCTCAGAGTTCATTCCAAGTGAGACATGGGAGCTACCTCTGCCTTGCCATGGGGTGACTCTGTTGACATTTGTCAGGGTTTCACTTGGGCTTCTCTAGATCCATTTGACAAACATTCCTGCCCACTTCATGCTGTGTCCGGATGCCGACTTTGATCAAGCAATTCTACAGAGTTTACTGGTGTAGGTGACAGTTTCTTACTCTTCTGCCTCCTCTGGGTTATGTACTGCTTTGGGAGCTTTTCGAAGTTGAGGAATATGTGGGAGGAAGGAATCCATTAGAAGAACTAATCATCGACACTGATATCTGCTCAAATATTGGTCCTTCCCACACAGATTTATCACCACCCTATCAACCAAGCCCTGAATGTGGTTTGCTTGTAACCTTTTGTAGTGCTGTAGTTCCTTGGTAGCTTAGTGCATGGAAAACTTGGATCATAGGGCTCAGACAACTATATATATATATAAAACCTAAGATCAATCCGTAGGCATGGGTGCCAATGACAATGCTGAGCCGCAGTGCTCCCCCAGTGGCTGAAAAAACTTTAGAGAGGCACATCTATGAATACAGCAATGCAAAACAACTTTTAAGACACCCTTCTGCCCCCGATCTACTAGTTATCGCCTTGCTGGCAAAACTTCCACCAACTCAACATGAACGTTTTTGCATTAATCTTGTTTGAGATCAATTTGGAAAAGAATGGTCAAGAGGGTCCAAATTTATAAAATGGAATATATTTGCTTTTGTAATGGCAGCAGTGCTGCCAAGTCACTAGCACATATATTTGCTTTTCGTTTACTCAACATAGAAAACATACCTGCGCATGAAACAAAGCTAATCCTTTAGCAGTATGCATAGGAATCAGGACCTTCATTAGAAATTGCTTATGCTCTGCTTTTAATGGTAATGCAAACCCATTGATAATACTGAAAAACAAAAATGGACCGATTGAGATTTTCCTCTTGTCAATATAAAAAAAAAGTACACAGCTTTTAGCAAACAAAGCATAACATTTACATTTAAATCATGCATGGTCTTGTGTTTAAATGATACATTCTATTTGTTCAATGTTCAGTAAGCATATTTAACAAATAACAGTGCCTTTATACCATGTTTGGAGCAAAATGAGAAGGGTCTTTGACCTCCCTTCACAATATGTTTCAATAATAAAAGTTACTCACCGTAGTGACTGGAGAACTCCTAGTCTTAAGTCCCCTTTCCTCCATCCTTGTGGGCGTCCCCCAGAACAGGGACGGTACCGCAACCTTTGGCAGAACAAAAATGAGTTTCCCCTTTACTTTTGGATAGCACGTGGGGGAGAGGCCTTGAGTGTGAACACACCTACTAGCCACGCCCTCCGGGGCCTCACTTCAGTCCCCTTTTGACACAGCAGACGCTAGTAAACCTAGCAATAACTCATTTAGTTTCTGGTCTACCAGCGGGGGCTGGTGGGTCGGACATATGGAGGAAAGGGGATTTAGGACTAGGAGTACTCTGGTCTCCTACATCCTGTCCCCTTTCCTCCATCCTTGTGGATGATTCCAATATCATCCTTCTCGTCTGACATGATCCACGTGGTGTAGGCCTGAAGAATCTTCTGGAAGCTCCCACGAAGAAACTCAATGAAATCCACCCTTGAGGGGCGCTGAAGAATCCGAAAAACGGGTCCCCGTTAATTGGAAGGATGGTCGATGGAGCACAAGGCTGGATGACGAAGAAGGAACAAGTTACTTACCTGTAACTGTTGTTCTCCAGCATGGGTCTGGCATGGATTCACATGCTCATGAATATTCCCCGTCGTCAGGCTGGGAATCCTCGGTAAAGAAAAAACCAGTATCAGTTTCGTTTCTGATCTGTCTTTCGTAGTAATAACCAATCACTGGTCTCTGCGTCATACTGACCACAGCCAATGACTGCCCTCTACCTAAGCACCGCCTCTGGCAGCCATCTTCAGATTTGGAAGCACGTGAAGTGGCAGTATGACCAAGTGAAGAGCCGCAGAGGGGTAGGCGGGAGGGTTCGCATGTGAATCCATGCCAGACCCATGCTGGAGAACAACAGTTACAGGTAAGTAACTTGTTCCTTCTCCAGCATGGGGTCTGGCATGGATTCACATGCTCATGAATAAAGAATACATAGCAGTATACACATGCACAACCACGGGAGGTGGCAAAGGCTCAACATTAAGCATAGCATCAAACTCAACATTAAGCATCTTACCTCCTCACCAGGCTCACCTCAGGCGAACAGGTTGCGCAGCACTGCTTGGCCGACCCTGGACTCCTCCCTGGAATCCCGATCGACGCAGTAGAACTTCGTGAAGGTGTGCGTCGACCTCCACGTAGCAGCCCTGCATATGTCCAGCAGGGGCACACCAGAAAGGAACGCCGTGGTAGCTGCGATCGCTCTGGTGGAATGGGCTCTCGGACGGCCGGGCAGAGGTCGGTTTGCCAACCGATGACAGTACATGATACAGCCGGAGAGCCATCTGGAAATGGAAGCCTTCGAGAGAGCCTTCCCCTGATTGACAGGTCCAAAGTTCACAAAGAGTTGTGACGTCTTCCGAAAACACTTCGTGCGGTCCACGTAGAACTTCAGCGCTCTAGCTACATCCAGCGAGTGCAAAGTCCTCTCAGCCGGCGACGAAGGCAAGAATACAGGCAACACCAAGGGTTCGTTGAGATGGAAGTCCGACGGTACCTTGGGCATGAAGGAGGGGTGCGTCCTGAGCACTACCCTCGTGTCGTGGAAAGTCAAGTACGGGGCCTTGCAGGAAAGGGCCTGGATCTCTCCCACTCGTCGTGCGGAGGTGATGGCCACAAGAAAAGCAGTTTTCCACGATAGAAACTTCAACGGAGCCGAGTGCAGAGGCTCGAACGGAGGTCCCATGAGCTTGGTCAGCACTACGTTGAGCTCCCACGCCGGGGCCGGAGCCTTCACCGGCGGGAACGATCTGAACAGTCCCTTCATGAACTCTTTCACCAGGCGATGAGACCACAAGGACGTCCGTCCCGTGGTTCTGGTGTATCGGGAGATCGCAGCAAGATGAATCTTGATGGACGCGTGTGCCAGGCCAGCTTTGGCCAGCGTCAGCAGGTACGGCAGTACTTGGGGAGCCGTAATCCGTAGAGGGTTAATCTTCTGTGCGTGGCACCAGACAGAGAACCTCTTCCATTTGTGTCCGTAGCATTTAAGAGTCGAGGACGCCCTGGCCTTTGCAAGAATCTCTCTGCAGTCGGCCGGTATGTCGTATCCTCCAAACTCTAGCGCTGCAGGAGCCAGGCCTGCAAGTTCAGCGACTTCGGGTCGTGGTGGAGGATGGCGCCTCCTTCCCTGGAGAGTAGATCCGCGTCCGCCGGCAGTTTGATCGGCGGGGACGCTGACAAGTCCAGAAGGTCCGGGAACCATATCTGCCTCGGCCACGAGGGTGCGACGAGGATCATCCTGCACAGTGACCTCTTGAGCAGGTTGACTAGCCGGATTAGCAGAGGCAAGGGAGGGAACGCGTAGAGGAACAGGCCCTCCCAGGGGAACGAGAAAGCATCGCCCATGCTCCTCGTCTGGGGAAACCTGCTGGCGAACCTCCGGCACTTGGTGTTCGTCGCCGTCGCGAACAAGTCGATCTGGGGTGTGCCCCACCGTCGGAAGAGACGATCCACCAGATCCTGCCGTAGTTCCCACTCGTGGCACGAGCGCAGCTCCCTGCTGAGTGAGTCGGCGATGGTGTTTTTTATCCCTGCCAGATGAAACGGCACCAGAAAAATCCTTTGGGCGACGGCCCAATGCCACAGGTCCTGCGCCTCCTTGGACAGCGCTGGGGACCTGGTTCCGCCCTGTTTCCTGATGTAAAACATGGTGGTGGTGTTGTCGGTGAAGATCCTCACCACCTTGCCCTTGAGGGACGGAAGGAAAGACCTGAGAGCCCAAAACACTGCACGGAGCTCCAGGACGTTGATATGCAGGGACTTCTCCGTCGGGAGCCAGAGTCCCTTTGCGTGCAGATTTTCGGTGTGCGCTCCCCACCCTTCCAGGGAGGCATCCGTAGTCACCGTCTCCTGGTGGGCTGGGGTCCGGAAGTCCATGCCCTCCGTCAGATGCGCGCGGGTGCCCCACCACCGTATCGCTCGTCGGAAGTTCTCGTCGAGCTTGATCCTTTCCTCGAAGCTGCCCGTCGTCTGGATCCAGCGCGCATCCAGGAATTCTTGCAACGGGCGCATCCGGAGCCTGCACATGGGAATGAGGTAAATGCAGGAAGACATCATCCCGAGGAGGGACTTGATGGACCTCACTTTGGCCGCGTCGGCCACCAACATCCGTTGCACCTTGCCCAAGATGGTCCTGGTCCTCTCCTCCGACGGGGAGGCCAGAAGGGACACTGTGTCGAGCCTCGCTCCGAGAAACAGTGCGACTTGCGCGGGCACCAGGTGGGATTTGGCGTAGTTCACAGAGAATCCCAGGTCCGTGAGGAGTTGGACGGTCCTTGCCGTGTGAACCACGGCGAGTTCCCTCGTCTTGGCGCGGATGAGCCAGTCGTCCATGAACTTGTTCAGACGTCGGAGGTCTAGGATGGGGCGCCATCCTCCCGTCTTCTTCTTCACGAGGAAGTATCTCGAGTAAACTCCGGAGCCCCGAAGCCTCTTTGGGACGATTTCGATGGCGCCCTTTCTGAGCATCGCCTTTACCTCCAGGAGAAGTTGAGGGACGTGAAGTTCTTTGAAACTCGAGCGCGTGGCCCCGGGCCAGGGCGTCCAGAACCCAACGGTCGGTGGAGATGGAGTCCCACACGCTGACGAAGCCCGCCAGCCGGCCTCCCACCGGGGTGCTCCGGTGGGGGCCCGACCCCACAGCCGGTTCAATCCTGCTTGGACGCGGCCTTGCCGCCTTGACCTCCTGGGCGACGACGGCGGGGTCCGCTAGACTTGCCTCGTCCTCTGTAGGCCTCTTGCGACGACGAGCGGGCCGCTTGACGGTAGGAAGCGAAACCGCCGCCGGAACCTCTGGAGGCGCCCTTGCCTCCGCTGCTCCGAAAGGGCGTCCGACGTTGCTGCAGAACACCGAGGGCCCGGGCCGTCTCAGTATCCGCCTTGATGGCCTGAAGGGAATCGTCCACTGTCTTCCCAAACAGGTTGTTCCCGTCGAAGGGCATGTCCAGGACTCTGGTCTGGACGTCCTGCCGGAAATCCGTAGCTTTGAGCCATCCACGACGTCGAAGGCAAACGCCGTTGCCCAGCTGGCGGAACCTAGTGTCGGCGATGTCCGTCGCCACGGTGATGGCGTGGTCAGAGGCCACCTCACCTTCCTGCAGGATCTCCAGGGCCTCCGCCCTCTTGTCGTCCGGCAGAAAATCCAGCAGGGGAGCTATCTTGTACCAGAGCTCCCTGTCGTAGCGAGCCACGATAGCCAAGGCGTTGGCCGCTTTAATCTGCCGACGAGATGACTCTACGTCCCATAGCATCCAATTTCTTTCCCTCGCCGTCCGGCGGGGAAGTCGATGTGGAGGCCGCACCCCCCACCCCGCTTTCTTCCTGGCTGCCGCGGAGACGACGGAATCCGGGGTAGGCTGTGCCCGGAGGCACAGGGGGGCCGTGTCCGGGACCCGGTACTTCTTCTCGTACCGGTCTCTTCTAGCTGGCGTCGTGGAAGGGTTCTTGAGGAGGGAAAGGCCCTCATCCCAAATGTCGTCCAACAGAGGCACTGCGAGGACCGTCTTCCTCTTGGCCTCGCGCCGCTGATAAAGGAAGCCTTCCTTTTTCTTCTCCTCAGGGCAGAGTTGGAAAAGCTCGGAAGCCCTGGAGATCATGGAGTGGAAAGATCCGATCTCGTCGGGCGGAGAAGCCCTGGCGGGAGGCGACGACGGAATATCCTCGTCGTATGCCTCGTCGTCCGTACCCGTCGCTGCCGAGTCAGTCCCCGTGTCATCCCCTCGGGTGGACGGGGGAGAGGGCTGGACGGGGCGCGACGGTTGAAAAGGAGGTGGTGGATGGATCCTTCTTTTCTTGGTAGGGGGAACACCAGAAGGTCCCGGTTCTGGGTCCCCCGACGGGAAAGGTTCTTCCGTCGGTAACGGTAGTCTCGTCCTTATCTCGGAGCATAAGGACTGTATGGCCAACAAAATGGCCGCCGAGTTGTCTTGCGGCGCTGGCAGAGGGGAATCCGACGGGCGAGCAGGGGCCCCGTCGGTATCCTCGACGATGTCGTCGTCGTCGTCACCTGCGTCGGGGCCCATTCCGACGGGCTGGCCTTCTTCCACGCCTAGGCCGTGGCTTAAGACCTCGATCAGCTCCTCTTCTGAGGTTGAGGCCGAATCTACGACGACGCCCTGCCCCCCCTTCTTCTTCCCCACGGGGGGTTTCACGGGGGTCCTATCGATGGGCACAAAAGAAGACTCCCTCCGAGGAGGCAGGGAGATTCTGGGCCCCGAGGTCGCCACCACTGGCGCAGCCTCCACAGGCTGAGCCAGGGCCGCCGCGACCGTTTCGATAGAGGGCTTGGTCGGATGGATCAAGGCCTTCACCACCTTAGGTGCGCTCACCGCCTTATCCTTGAGGGAGGGGGCACTGCCACGCTCCTCCTCTGCCTTAGAGCTCGACCGGGGCCTCTCCAGGAGTTTCGCCGGGTGCTCGGCCTTCCTCTTACCCGACCCAGAGCGTTGGCTCGTGGTTGATGGTGCCGGGGAGGGTGCGCCCTGCCTGGCGCCCGTAGAGCCCGACCGTTCGGCGCTCCCGGTGCAAGCGGACTCGCGGTGCTTAGCCTTATGTTGGGCCCCCGTCGCCGGGGCGCCCTCAAAGGTCTTAGAAGACCGCTCGGGTTTCTTCTTCTTCTCGCCAGACGGGCTCTTACCCTCCAGCCAGTTGGCGAGACGTTGATGGCGGTCCTTCATGGTCCGTTCCGACATGTTGCCGCAAAACGCACAGTCCTTCTCCACGTGCGTCTTGTCCTCATGAAGGCAGTAAAGGCAGAAAGAGTGTTCGTCCTCCTTAAAGACGTTCTGCAGCTGGCATCCAGGGCAGACCCTGAACAGCTTTCCGGGCGTCGAGCTTCCCTTCTCGTGGGCCATCTCCGAGACCGGGCCTGAGAAGCTTCTGGAGTCCTCCGAAGTGTAGCTCGACGAAATCTTCACCCTTGAGGGGCGCAGACGAATCCGACACGGGTCCCCGTTGATCGGATGTAGGATCGGTGGAGCTTGAGGCTCTTTTGACCGAAAGAAATCGAGTTTTTGTGAAAAAACGCGAAAAAATAGCACTAACGCTCGAGAGCAATAGCACGAGGATCCCAACACATGAACGTGCGGTAAAAATCTGAAGATGGCTGCCAGAGGCGGTGCTTAGGTAGAGGGCAGTCATTGGCTGTGGTCAGTATGACGCAGAGACCAGTGATTGGTTATTACTACGAAAGACAGATCAGAAACGAAACTGATACTGGTTTTTTCTTTACCGAGGATTCCCAGCCTGACGACGGGGAATATTCATGAGCATGTGAATCCATGCCAGACCCCATGCTGGAGAATAGAGTTAAACTCTTCCAAAAAGCGAAAAACACAGTAAAAGCTTGAGAGATGAGCAAGAGGAATCCTAACATTTGAGCATGCAGTAAAAATCTGAAAATGGTTGCCCGAGGAGGGGCTTAGGTAGAGGGCAGTCATTGGTTGGGAGTGTATGACCCAGAGCTCAGCGATTGGTTGTTTTGGGTGAAAGACCGTTCAGAAATTAAACAGATTTTTTCTTTTACTGAGGATTCCCAGCCTGACGACGGGGAATATTGATGAGCATGTGAATCCATGCCAGGCCCCATGCTGGAGAAATGTCTTTCCACATCATTAAATGCCATAATTCTGGCAAACCTAAGTGAACAATCTGGTATTAAGGGGGAACCAGTGCTATATGGCGCATGGATTGATCTCTCTAGTGCTTTTGATTTGGTTAAACAAGATTGCTTGTGGTGAAAACCTGAAAGCTGGGGTGCACCAAAACAGCTTCCCTTCATGTTGGCCTCTTTACATGAAAACAACACAGTCAGAATAAGACTGAATATGGAGGGCTCACTCTCCGATCATGTAAAAGTAGAGAGGGGTGTTAAGCCAGGGTTGCATGGTTGCGCCCTCTGTTTGGCAGACATGGGCAAAGAGATAGAATATGCAGCATTAGCGAGTCCAGAAATAGGTACCAACACGACCAAATGGTTAGCGTATATAGATGACATTGTCCTACTAGATAACACAGAGCTGGGGTTCCAGCTGCTGCTCAATTCCCTGAACTTCTATAAAAAGAGGAATTATCTACCCATCAACCGGGTGAAATCTAAAATAATGATTGTATCTTGTCGGTCAGAGCACAAACCATTCCGGTGGTTGAAGAAATTGTCTATTTGGGCTTTACTCTGTACGCAGTCCCGAAGGTGGAACAAAACTTTAGGGATTTTACTAGTAAAGCATCCCAACTAACAATGCAGATGAAGAAAATATTTAGGCAATACTGTAAGTTTTCCATACTGCCAGTGATAAAGTTTTACATGCCAAAAATTATTCCAGTACTTCTCTATGGGCTAGAAGACAAACCAATAGCATGGGACCTAAACTGGTAGAAATTAAAGGGCAGCGTCTGGAAGGTGGTCTTGGGCTTACCTAATAAGCCTTCCCATGGCAAGCCTGAGGTATGAGCTTGGTCTCAGGTCTCTCACATCCCAGGCAGATTGGAAGTTATCTCATTACCGACCAAGAATGATATCACAGGCCAATACACTCTATGAGGATGTACAGGTACATCTAAGACATGCTCGTTCAGACCTTTTTTCTAAACATCAGAATCGGGTGCTCAAAGGGTTGGAAGAATGTGACAGCGATATGGTAACTCTTATATTAAATCCTATGAAGACGAAACAAGCGCTATTAACCATGGAATGGATAAATACGATAGATCAAATGCGCAGATCATCAGTAGCATCTTCATTTTCTTCATGCAATAAAAAGTTGAGCTTTCTTCCAAAATATCTAAGGAAATTTCCAGATGGGAAAGTGAGACAAAACTTTCTAAGAGTTCAACTCAATCTGATCTGTACTGGGAACGGTGTTATCCCGCTGGGGGCGGGGTGGAGAGGCAGAATAATTGTGCACTGGTTGGGAAGACCCAAGTAGGCAGACCATCACACATCTTGAGACTGTGGGGGGACCTTGGATGCAAGAAAGACCTACATGAGCCATTTTACTGATTCTGCAGACCGCTTGTCTTCAACTATGTTCTGAGAAAGGTTAATTTACGGCCACAAGGTCTCATTGACCATAAATGTGATTTGTGTCCTGCAATCGTCTGGATGTATCTTGCCAGAGAACTGTTGAAATAATAGGGAAATCAAATTATGTTTTTCCTTTTTTTTTGGAAGGAAGTAGAAAATATCTCTTTGCTTTTTTTTATATTATTCTTTAATTTGACCTTTTTGGTTTCTCTATTTTAGTATTTTATGTATTTTTAACATACTATCTTTTGGATATGTGTGTTATTTTATGTAATGTATGGAATTTGATATTTGTGGAAAAACGAATTTCGGCTGTAAAAAATGAGAAAACTTTAAAAAACATTAATATCCCAACCTGGTGGAGGGTTGGAAATGGGAGTAAAGAGTCTTTACTCCCTCCAAGAAAGCCCTGATAACAGGACCCTTTCACCAAGAAATCTTGCTTTGCGAAGTGGTATACGCGGACAGAGCCGCTAGGTGAACCTTGATGGAAGGAGTTAAATACTTGGCCAGAGTCTAGTAGATTAAGCATGTAGTGAAGAAGGTTTGCTGGAGAACATTCAATTGGATTTAAGGCTTGTGATTGTCACCATATTACAAATCTTTTCCACTTGTTGAAGTAGCAGTGTCTGGTGTTGGGTTGGCATGCCTCCATTAGGATATCCATACACCTTTGAGGTAGCTTTAAGTGTCCGAACTCTATGACTTCAAGAGCCAGGCTGCCAAGATTCCTAAACTGAGGATGTGGATGGTGTGTTGTCACCCCGTGCTGGGATAGAATGTTGGCGGGGCACGGGAGTTTGATTAGATTGTACGTTGCCAGTTTTAGCAGATGTGGAAACCATGGCTGTTTTGCCCACAACAGGGCTATAGGTATTAGCTTAGCGTGTTCCTGGTGCCTCTTGTGCACTATCCTGCTTGGGAGTGTTGTCGGGAGGGGTGGCAGAGGCACATGGGGTGAGGGGGCAGAATGGGTGAAGCGTAAGCGAATTTCCCTAACCAGCTCACCCACAGTGCTTTCCACTTGGACGGAGGTTGTGGAAACCTGGATGCGAAATCTGGGCATTGTGCGTTTTGTAGCAAACAAGTCTAACGGAGGATACCCCACAGGAAGAAGATTTTGCTTAGAATTTCTTTGTTGAGTTGCCACTTGTGCCCCTTGGGTAGAGGATTTCTGCTCAGAGTGTCTGCTAGAGCACTGAGTTCCCCTGGAACGTGTTGAGAAACTAGGAACATGTTCTGCTTGAGTACCAACTTCCAGGTAAAACATGGCAGAGGTGCTGTCTGTGACGACATGCACTGTTTGTCCTACTAGATGCAGTTCAAAAGCTTGTAGGTCTTTGAGTACTGCTAGTAGTTCTAGGAGGTCGATGTGGTTTTGAGCTGTGGTGTGTGTCCACTGTCTGCGAGCTTTGTGGTGAAGGTAATGGGCTTCCCATCCGGAGAGAGGCCTCTGTAGTAAGTATCGCTTGAACGGGAAGGGTTTTCCATTCAACACATTTTCCTTGGACCACCAGCGATGCGCCTGTACTAGGGTTAGCGAAAATACCACTAGATCATCCCACTGACCCCTTGCCCGAGACCATTGTTACGCTAACCACTCCTGCATTGGGCGCATGTGCAGCCGTGCGTGTGGAATTGGATAAATGCATGAAGCCATCACCCCAAGCAAGTGCATTGCCTTGTGTACGGTTATTTGGTGACTGGCTAGATAGTGAGAAATTTGCAACAGCATGTTCTGAACTTTCAGTTTGAGGGGAAGACTAGCCCCTCATTTGTTTTTCTGATCGCTCCCAGAAATGGCTTTGTTTGGCTGGGGATGAGACTTGATTTTTTTCTCGTTGGAGAACCCCAATTGTAACAGAAGGCTTGCGAATTTGAGGCGATTTCCCCCGGTTATCAGCCAGTCGTCCAGAGAAGGGTACACTTGGATTGATTCCCTCTGTAACTATGGCACCACTACTGCTAGCACTTTGGTGAATACCTTTATGCTGAAGGAGAGCACATTGGACTGGTAGTGCTGTTCTGCTATTTTGGAGCGCAGGTATGTGTGTGCTGGGAACATTGAAATACGAAAGTAAGCATCTTTCATATCCAATTTATTTTATTTGTTATACGCGCCCAGGACCCAGAGGTATCACAGCGTTAGATTACATACAGTAAGGCATAGGTAGTTACAGTACAGTCTAGTCAACAGTAGTTACATAGGTAATCACGCATATTTGTTAAAAAGTGTGGTTTTGAGTGGGTTTCGAAATGCAAGGTAGGAAGGTTCGTACCTGATGGTGGGAGGGAGCGTGTTCCATAGTGTGGGCGCAATGATAGTGAAGCAGGAACCCCTGATTGTTTTCTGTTGAACCTAGGTGTACTAAGATAGATGGAGGAAGTTGACCGTAAGGTACATGGATTGGGTTTCTTGGAGATGCGGTGCGTGAGATAGGGGGGGGGGCTGTGTTGTAGAGGTAGTAGTGGGTGTTGGAGAGTATTTTAAAGTTAATGCATGCTTTAATGGGAAGCCAGTGGGCTTCGTGTCTGATTTGGGAGGTGTGCTCTGAGCGTTTGAGGCCCCAAACTGCTCCAAGGGCGTTGCTCTGTGTGAGTTGTAGTTTGAGATTCTTGTTGGAGGTCCCCGCTAGGATGGCATTGCAGTAGCCAAGTTTGCTACCGACTGTTGCTGTAGCAAGAGTGAGGCAGTTTCTAGGGGTGAGGAATTTCCTGGAGAGATTGAGTTTGGTCGAGTATGCAGCGGAAGAGGTCATTGCTTTCACGTGTTTGTTCAGGTTGAGTTCTGCATCTAGGTAGACTCCTAGTGTTTTCACACGAGGGGAGACAGGGATGCTGTTTCCATCGATGATGAAGGCAGAGTAGGCAGGATCAAGATGTTTGAGGTGGTGAGGGTGGGGGGGAAAATCAGACAATGAGTAGCTTGGTTTTATCATTTAGGCATAGGGGGTGGTTTGCCTTCCATGCCTGTATGGTGATGTAGATGTGATTGATGTTTGTGCAGTCATGGTCATAGGTGCCAGGTAGTTTGAGGAGGATGATGATCTGGGTGTCATCAGCAAAATTTGTGTAAGGGATATTGAGGTTGTCAACGCGATCGAATAGGTCCTTAGTGTATGTGTTGTAGAACGTGGGTGAGACGCAGGATGCCTGTGGCACACCATAGGGAACTGGGGTGGGGTCTGCTGCTTCTGTGCTCGTGAAGACTCTAGGAAGGATTTGACCTATTTGGCTGCTTTTTGTGAAAAATTGAAGGACGTGGTGAGGTGGTGGCAGAGGATATTGTGGTCTACGAGATCGAAGGCCATGAGAATGGCAAGGTCTCCTTTGTTGCAAATGAGGTCAAGTTGTATCTTCAGAGCGAGGAGGGCGGATTCCGTGCTATGTCGGTCTAAAGCCAGATTGGCGTAGACCGAGTAGGGAGTGGGTTTCGAGGTAGGTTTGGAGTTGTAGGTAGGCAGCGTGGTCAAGGATTTTCAAGAGGAATGGGACTGTAGTGATAGGGCGGTAGTTGGTGGGGAGAGTGGGATCAAGGGAAGGTTTTTTCAGTAATGGTTTGACCCAGGCTTCTTTGATGGAAGTGGGTATGGTGCAGGTGCTGAAGGAGGCATTGATACATTTCGTAATGGTGGGAGCCAGGGGCCCGGCACAGAGTTTGATGATGTGCACGGGGCAGAGGTCCCCAGTGCAATTGGAGGCTTTGAGGTGTTGGATGATGGTAATGGTTTCTGCATTGGTGATGGGGTGAACTGGAAGGGAGGATGGATGGTGTGGGTGGGGAGGATGTATGGTGGGTGGATTCGGCTGGAGAGATATGCTTTCTTGAGGATGGTTTTATCTCTAAGGTTCTGTATTTTGTTGGCTAGGGTGGATTGTACCAACATGCACCAGGCTTTGTCTTTGGGAAAGGTAGAGACGGGTGGGACTGGGGTTTCCAGTTCTTTTAGGATTTTGAATAGCTCTTGTGTGAGACTGGGCTACTGAGATGCGGGTATTGTAGATGCTGGCTTTGGTGTTGATGATGGCAAGTTTGTAGGAGGTGGCGCATATGACGAAGGCATCTTTGTTGCTGGTGGAGGGTTTTTTCCACCAGATATATTATAAAGAACGTTTGGTTTTGTGGAGATGTGCTAGGTCTTCGGTGAACCAGTTGTGGTGGTGCAGCGTTGTAATGCAAAGGATCTGTGGCTTGACATATGTGTTTGCTGGACGCAGGTCTAGGACTGGGCGCATTGTTAGATCTTTCTTTGGCACAAGGAAGTATGTTGAATAGATACCCTGGCTTACCTGGTTTTCAGATGTCGTCACTGTCATAATATTAGTCCCCTTGAACCCCCCCCCCCCCCCCAACCCAAGATCCAGGATCTTGAGAACGTGAGGTATCTATAAAATATAGATCCTGAGAAGTGTTCTGTGTTGTGCTGGGCTGTCAGGTGTCTAAACGTGGTCGTGTGAGGGCCCTTTGAGGTTTGAAAGAGTTTCAGGGTAGCGGTTAAAGTAGTCCACAAAGCAGGTAGATTCTCTGCATTACCCGGTCAAAACTTTCACTGGTCCACTGATTGGAGCTAGAAAACACTGAGGGAACAGGGGTGTCCTGTTGATGAGTAGCAGGGGTATCCTCTATTGGTGCGGACAATTTATAGTAGCAGGGGTATCCTCTATTGGTGCGGACAATGTATGGTGCATGGCCCCTGTAAGAGTGTCGTGGGATGGAGAGAATAGTGACGGTAGGGGCACCACATTTTCAAAGATTGACGCTTTGGACTTTAAGTGTCTGGGACATGTTTCTCGTTGCATTTTCATCTTGGAGGTAGTGGTGGGGGCCTTCGGCCCTCGAAAGGTGGTCTGTTTTTGACAGTATTACAAACTGACTTGGGCGTCTGTTTCAGGGGTCTGTCATGCAGCGAGCGCAATGGCCCAGAGATCAGGGATGATTTGGAGGACCTTCACTTCGACACTGCGTGGGCCTCAACGGTCGACAACGCGGTCGACCGTGGGATGTGGGTTTAGTGTGGTGTGAGTGCCGGAGCAGTCGGGTGTAATCTCTGCAACAGGACTGCCGGCCTTCTTAATGGAGTCGGGGGCTCGCACACAGGATTCTCTTGAGTCCTGGACACAGACGCTGCCATCGCTGGAAGCTCCCTCCACGTCAATGGCGGCTTCGGCCTGCATAGCGTGGTTGGCCCAGTGTTTTGTTCTACGGTCCTTTAAGGTTTTAAGCCGAAACAACTTGCAGTATTTTTCAGGGTGGTCTCTAGGAAGGCAGTGATTACACACTTTGTACATGTCTTTCAAGGGATACTTCCTGTTGCAGGAAGGACAGGGTGTATTATCCATGATATGGGGTGATGGCAGCACAGTGATAGAAAGGGGGAAAGATTAGCCATTCTCTAAAAGAGAAGAAAGTTATGACCTCTGCGCACTCTTCCTACTGTGAAGGACCAAGGCCGGGTGAGACGTGAAGTCAACATCCATCGAGATGATAATGCAGGTGTCGTTGACGATGAGGATTCCGTCCTCGAAAGTCGCTGAAGAAGATCTTGCGGTGAAGATGGCGATCGAAGAGAGGTTTACAATTAAACTTAGATAATCAAAGGCGTTAGCCAGAAAGAAACTCTCCAACTTGCGTCAGACTATGATGGCGGAAAATAATCTGAGGGGCCTCGACGCGTGAAGGACCATGGGTACAGTGGACATCACACTCACAATGGTTTTACTAACAAACCCAGTCAACGTCCCTTTGATTTTTGAAAACAAATAATGTAATATTCTGTGACTATCACTAGATGTCGGCCTACGCATAGCATGTGATCTAAACAGATCCACAAGCCTTAGAAATATTATGTCCCCAATGGTGCCAATGCCTGCAGAGGCAGCCACTTGTGCAGTCCCTACACCTCACTTTGCCACCTCACTTAGCCCTTTTAGTCCCTATCCAATGAGGTGGCAGGGCTTAAGCACCACCCCAGGCAGCCATCTTCAGAGGTTGAGCCGTAGAGACTAAGGGATGACGACGGACTGGTTACAGACCAGCCCCTCCCAAGGCAAGATGGGGGAGGCGTATGTGAATCTATCAAAGATACCAATACTGGAGAACATATTACTTACCCCTGGTAATTTTCTTTCGACTGGATGTTCCTCCCATGCATTCCTCATCTTCTGATAATTCCTTCCAGCGTTCTCTGTTTGAGAATTTCTTTTTCCTGTAGAGTGCAGCGTACCTCACCGACTTAATGTCACTCGATAGCCTCAGTCCCTTTAGAGTCTGACCGACAGTATAAATAGTATGCTCTGCCCGCGTTACTTCAGTTCCTAGTGCCGTTCCCGTTCCCTTCTGGTATCAGAACACCCAGCATTCGTGAGGACAGGGAAAGAAGGGTGCAATACAAGGAAATTCTACTGAGGGGTAAGATTGGAAGGTCGATGAGGAATATGTGGGAGGAACATCCAGTCTAAACAACATTACCAGGGGAAAGTGATTTGTTCTTCGAATGGAATGCGTGTCCTTTCACGTATTCTTCATCTTATGATACCCTCCTAGAGCAGTATGGTATTGGAGAAGGGAAAAGGAATTTTCAAGATTGGTCATTAATGCTGCGATATCCAGCCTTCCGTCCTGACACAGAGTCCAGACAATGTCTCGTAAAAGTATGTAAAGATGACCAAGTGACTGCCGCACAGATAACCTGTACCAGCACCCCTATCCGCAAGGCTGATTAAGTGGCCACGCCCATTGTCTAATGAGCCCATAAGCCCACAGGGACATCCTCATCATCCAAGCTATAGCACTCAGTGATGCATACAATTATCCAATGGGATAACGTTTGTTTTGTCACTGCAAGACCCAGTTTGTGCACACTGTATCCAACAAACAGCTGGTCATCTTGCCTCACGTTTGCCATATGAGTAATGTAAAAGCTTAAAGCCCTTTTGGGGTCAAGTCTATGAAGCCTCTACTCTTCAGTAGCAGGATGAGGCGGAGGATAAAAGGTCGGTAATAAAGGTTTGAGAGGGGTGAAATTCCAAAACCACCTTTGCCAGAAATGTGGGTCATACTATCAGTACCACTTTTTCCTTATAAAAGGTTGTGAACTGTGGTTTGCACGACAAAGCCTGCAACTCGCTGACCCTGCGTGCAGATTTAAGGCCGTTAAAATATTGGGACAAGAATGAAGTGGCTCAAATGAAGCACACAAGGAATTTCAAAACCAAATTTAAATACCAAACGGGAACCACAAATGGGATGGAGGGAGTACATTTGTAAGCCCTTCCAAGAATTGAATCACAACAGGCATTTTAAAATATGCCGCCTGCACAGGTACGTGCTTAAAAATGTATAGCGCTGGCAAGTATCCCTTGACAGTGCTAACCTGGAGCCCCAGATTGGCAAGATGCAGCAGAAATGTTAACACCATAGGTGTGTTGCACAGAAACGAGTCCACCTTCTTCTCTCGGTAACAGCTACAGAACTTGTTCCAATGGCAGCAATAGAGATTTAGTTGCTGGCCTTTTGGCCGGCGAAAGCAAAACTTGCATCACGTCTTCCGGGAGGTCCCAATCCTTATATCTCAAGCTCTCAGAAACCAGGCGTGAAGATTGAGAGTCTTGACCTCTGGATGGAGAACCCGACCCCACTCTTGCGAGAGGCGTTCCTCTCTTTGCAGACATATTGGAGAGCAGATGGACATGTCTAGATTGTCCGGGTACCATTTCCTCCTGGCCCAATCTGGAGCAATCAGGATCATGGATTTCCCAAACTTCCTTAACCTCCTAATTACATGAGGAATGACAGGGACTGGAGGAAACGCGGACAGGAGTGGAAAGTCCCAACCCCATGCAAATGTGTCCCTAGAGCTCCTCATGGAGGAAATCACCTGGAGCAGAACAGTTTGCACTTCCTGAGCTGGTTCCCACTCATGGGAGAATGCTCTACCTGCTCAGAGCGTCCACTGTCGTGTTCTCTCTGGCTAGGTGAACCGCTGATAGGGAGATTCCTTCTTGCAGTGCCCAGAAGCAGACCTATATTGCCTTTCTGCACAGCAGTAGTGACCCTACACCACCTCTCTTGTTGAGATAGTACATTCCCACTGTGTTGTTTATCATCATCAGGCTGTTCCCTGCACAGAGGGTAGAAAAGCCATCAGCGCTAGGACGGACTGCTCCCCAGTGACAAAAGGTTGATCCGGAGTTTGGACTCCCAAGGTGACCAATGATGGTCATATTGTTGGTGTGGGTCCCCCAACCCATGAGGGAGGTGTCCTTGACTACAGTCATGTCCACAAAGTATGTAAGGGCTCCTGGTTAAGACCCTGTTCTGCCCAGGAGGGCTCTACGATAAGTAAACAAATGAAAAGGGTCAGTCTTGCCTAATTGAGTATCCCCAGGGAATCACTGACATAACATCGTAGACACACCTTTTCTCAATAAATGTTTATAATTCAAAGGAAAGACCTATTGGTCTAGTGGCAAACAATACACAGAACATATCATTACTGGCTGAACATGAACCAAATGCACAGTGTTGTAACAATACATATTCGAGAAACTTGACTTACATTTTTTGGTACATATTAACATTGAATGGTTGAACACCTACTGTTGTAGAGAACAGGGGTTACAGCAATTAGTGCAATTCCAAAACAAGGGATTGAAACAATGGTAAAACAGTGTGGACAATAACACACAAAGGGTAAAGTGCTCTACAGAGGTGTGTTTCGGCCCTCGTAGGCTATAGAATGGGTCTATCTTACACGGGCCTTCATCAGGATGAAAAGAGCCTTGTAGAAAAAGAAAAGCTTTTGACCAACAGCGGCACTAATTAATGCAGACTTGCTGTTCAGCCTCCATATATTCATTACCACACCGTGGCTTGTACAGGTAAAGCCCCCCCCTTTGGTGCATGACACGACGTGGCACTAATATGACACCTTCTAACATGTCAGACAATTACTGATATAAGCTATAGATTCATAGATTGAACTTCTACATTTGAAATCATGAAGTCCAGCCAAGAGGACATCCAACACGTTATGGATTTCCATCCAATTTTAAATTTGAACCGTGCAGAGCAATTTCACCATAGCACAGTAAGATAAATCAAACATTAATAGATTATAAATAAGAAGAACAAGTTACTCTCTTAACTGGTAACGTTCTTTCGATGGGATGGTCCGACGACTTATTCCATATGCGTCGATGATGTCGATGCGCCATCCCCGAGGACCTCCTCCGATGGCCGACGTCACCCGATGTGATAAGTAGGACACACAACGGCGGTAGCCTCAGTTGCAGGTTTTTCCCCAGAACGTGCGACGCCAGTCTTCTGCCAGTCAGACACACAAGGCCTTACGGAAACTTAAGCTGCAATCGCATAAGAAATTCTGTAGCGGGGAGGGAGCGATATGGAATACGCCGTCGGACCATCCCATCGAAAGAACGTTACCAGGTAAGAGAGTAACTTGTTCTTCGAGGGGATTGGGTCCTCCGACGTATTCCATATCTTTGACAGACTCCCAAAGCAGTACCAAAGCAAGGAGGTGGAAAAAGAATTTAGAACACAAATTTCGCATGCCCAATCAAATTGCGGAATAAAGGACTGCCTTGCCAAAGGCCAGATCCTGTCCTCGGATGGAATCGAGGGAGTAATGACGTACAAAAGTATGTACAGAAGCCCAGGTGGCTGCATCACAGATGTTACGAATAGGAACGCCCCTCTGTAGGGCAGTAGATGCAGCCATACCCCTGGTAGAATGGGCCCGCAAGCCAGCGGGTCCTTACCCGCCAAGCTGGAACACTCGGAGATAGCCAAAATAATCCAACGAGACAAAGTCTGTTTCGTCACAGCTTGTCCCAAACGCTTTCCAGCATAACCAATGAAGAGTTGATCGTCCACTCTGACCCGGGACATGCATGAAATATAAAAGCTCAACGCTCTCCTAGGATCAAGCCTATGGAGCCTCTCCTCTTCCTTACCAGGATGAGGAGGAGGGTAGAATGCTGGAAGAACAACCTTCTGGCCTAAATGAAATTCCGAAACCACCTTCGGAAGAAAGGAAGGACAAACTCGAAGGACAATCCTGTCCTTATGAAACACAGTGAAGGGTGGCTTAACTGAAAGTGCCTGTAACTCACTCACTCTGCGAGCGGAATTAACCGCAACCAAAAACACAGTTTTAAGAGTTAACAGTCTCAAAGGGCACGAATGCAAAGGCTCAAACGGAGCACCCATAAGAAACGAACAAGGTTCAAACCCCAACCGGGCACCAAAAAAGGTGACGGAGGGAACACATTAGTGAGCCCTTTCAAAAACTGAGAAATTAAAGGAATCTTAAAATAGGAACATTCTTCAGACGAGCGCTTAAATATGGACAGCGCCGCCAGGTAACCTCTAATGGTACCCACCTGCAAGCCCCTGTGGGCCAAAGAAAGCAGAAAAGACAGAACCATAGCAATGTCACATGCAAAAGTATCCACATTCTTAACTCTGCACCAGTCGCAGATTTTACGCCAACGGCAACACAGAGGTACAGAGACTTTGTTGCCGGCCGTCTGGCCGAGAGCAACACTAACACGTCTTCAGGGAGGTCCCAATCCTTATACCTCAACCTTTCAGAAGCCAAGCGTGAAGGTTGAGGGATCTGACCTCTGGATGGAGAACCTGACCCCCCCTCCCGTGAGAGCAGATCGTCTCGGTAGGGAAGACGACGTGGAGGGCAGATGGACAAGTCGAGAAGGTCCGGGTACCACGTCCTCCGGGCCCACGCCAGAGCAATGAGGATCATCTGGGAACCGAACCTCCGTAACCTCCACAGTACTTGCGGGATGACGGGGACTAGAGGAAACGCGTACAGCAGTGGGAATGACCACTCCACCACGAACGCGTCTCCTAAGGCTCCTTTTGGAGGAAATTCCCACGAGCAGAACCTTTCGCACTTCCGGTTGACACTGGAGGCGAAGAGATCCACTTGAGGGGTCCCCCAAAGGGTGAAGATCTCCAGGAGAATCTCCTGAGCGAGCTCCCACTCGTGAGAGATCGTGCTCTAGCTGCTCAGAGTGTCCGCCGTCTCGTTGTCGACTCCAGCCAGATGAACAGCCGAGATCGAAAGTTCCTGCTGGATGGCCCAGAACTCGAGCTGCATCGCCTCCCTGCACAGAGGAAATGACCCTGCCCCCAACTTTTTGTTGAGGTAGTGCATGGCCACCGTGTTGTCCGTTAGGATCAGGACACTCTTTCCTCGCACAGTCGAAAAGCCTTCAGGGCTAGCCCGACGGCCCTCAGCTCCAACAGATTGATTTGGAGTCTGGACTCCGACGGAGACCAACGACCGCTGACTTTCAACTCGTTGGCATGAGCTCCCCATCCCGTGAGGGATGCGTCCGTCACGATCGTCACCTCCAGCCAGGGAAGCCAAAACGGAGCCCCCTTCATCAGCCCACCACAGAAGGTCCTGGGCGACCGACGGCGGCACCTGAACAGGGTCCGACATCTTGCCGGAAGATTTCGACCACTGCATCTTGAGTGCCCACTGCAAAGATCTCATCCGCAGATGAGCATCTGGCACCAGAAGAATGCAGGATGCCATGAGGCCCAGCAACCTCAAGAACTCGAACGCCGGGAGCGTCTGGACAAGTTGAAACTTGTGCACCATCTGCTGAATGTGAAGAGCCCTCACCTGGGGAGGAGAAAACAGCCCCAGGGATGTGTCGAGCACTGCACCGATATACTGGAGCCACTGTGTTGGCGTCAAATGGGACTCCTTTAAATTGAGGGAGAAGCCCAGCTTGTGAAGGGAGTGGCAGGTGACAGACAGATGATCCAGGACTTGCCCGGGAGAGCTCCCCCTGATCAACCAATCGTCCAGGTAGGGGTAGACGTGAATCCCCCCCTTACCTGAGATGCGCTGCCACCACCACCATGAGCTTGGTGAAAACCCTTTGGGCGGAGGTCAATCCGAACGGCATGACCCGAAACTGAAAGTGCGAGTCGCCAACTGTGAACCTCAGGTACTTCTTGTGCTTGGGATGGATCGGCACATGGAATTAAGCGACCTTGAGGTCGAGAGACACCAATCAGTCCTGAAGTTGAAGGGCCTGGAGGACTTGAGAGAGAGTAACCATCTTGAACTTGTCCTTCCTGAGGAGTTTGTTCAAACCGCGCAAGTCCATGATGGGTCTCAATCCCCAGTCTTTCTTTGAAATCAAAAAATAAGGGGAATACCATCCCTTGTTCCTCTCCGCTACAGGCACCAGTTCTATGGCGCCTTTTTCCAGCAGGGCTTGAATTTCCTGCGCAAGGAGCGGATCCGGACTCTTCAAAGAGAGGTTCCCTGGTGGATTGTCGTGAGGCCTCTGCCGAAAGGGAAGACAGTAGCCGTGGGTTATGATCTCCAGAACCCACACATCTGAAGTAATGGCACGCCACTCTACAAGATGCTGCGCGAGCCTTCCCCCAACTGGCGAAACATGGGGCATGGCCTCATGACTGAGTGGTAGCGGCTGCAGTGTTGCCGGAGGGCAAAGAGGCAACTGCCAAGGCGGCCTTGGCACCTCGAGTACCCTGTTTTTCACCTCTGGTACTCCTACGGTGGCCTCTGACTGACAGCTCCTCTCGCTTTACTGAAGGATGAGTAATAACAAAAGGGACCTCCACTCCATTGTTGTCCCCTAGGACGAAAAGGCGGAGGTTGTCGAACTGCAGCGCCCAACGACTTTGCTGCAGCTTTGGAGGTCTGCAACCTCTCAAGGCTCTCGTCAGCCTTGCTGCCAAAAAGATGTTCACCGTCAAAGGGCATGTTGAGGAGCCGAGCCTGCACATCAGGAGCGAACCCCAACTTACGCAACCACGCAAACTTGCGTATTACGGTGCTCGCCGCCATGGACCGGCTGACAAAATCTGCCATGTCCAAACCCGACTGAACGGCCTCACACATGGCATCCTTGCCATCCTGGACCATAGCAAGGAAACCATCCCGTTCGTCCCCGTCGGGAATATGTTCAGCCGCTAATGCAACACAGTTCCACAGAGTGTGTGTGAAACGAGACAAGGCACTTACAGAGTTGGCCGCCTGAAGTGCCATATCCCCAGAAGAAAACACTTTCTTCGCCCAGCCATCAAAACGTTTGTAGTCCCTATCCAGAGGGATGGTAGGATACGACGCCTGCTTTGCCGGGGCCGTAGCCGCCTGCACCACCAAACTCTCCGGAGTGGGGTGCCTGGACAAGTAGCAGGGGTCGCTACTGGCTGGACTGTATTTTCGCGACAAAGACTTGCCCACTGTCGGGAGACTCTCCGGAGCAGTCCAAGCCGCCGCCACCCTTCTCTGCAGAGCCACATGAAATGGCAGTACCGGGTCAGTGGGGGGACCAAGATCTAGGATGTCCGTGAGATCATCCTGAACAAACTCCCCTGGGGGAGCCGACCATCCCAAGTACTCGGTGACCCGAGACATAAGGCGCCGGTATGAAGAATCGGCATGAGTGCCACGCTCTGGCCTACAAAACTCCACCTCCGGAGAGATGTCCAGTCCACTGGCATCATGTAGTGACTGCCTCAGGTCATCAAATTGGCTATGGCCCGAGAGAATCTCATTCGGCACCGTAACCGGAACCTAGCCCTCATCAGAGCCCTCTTCACCCTCTGAAATGTAATCCAGGCGGTGAGAGGAAGACACCTGGGGACCAAAGCTATGCCTGACCTTAGCCAGAGCCTTTCAAGGGGCTTCGCCTGTGCCACGGGGTCCCTCCGACACCACCGCCTCGAAAGGCGTCAAAGGCGCCGAACGAATCAGCGCCGAGAGAATCGGCGTCGACGTCAGCCCAGCGCCACCAGCATTGACGGCGTCGACACAGGCCTCGAAGCTAGAGCTCCGAGAGTATCCTTCGACGTCCTAGGCAGACCTGGAATGGGCATGGCGAGAACGGTTACCCTTGTCCGAGCGGGACCTCTCCTGCGAACAGTGCCGACCACCCGAGCCCGTAGGCGTGCGAGCGATGTCTCTCGACCGACCCCCTGCGATTCGAGAATCGCTAACATTCTCTTCCCGAAGGAAGCCCATTCCTCTGGTGTCGCTTGCATGGTGGGATAAGCGACCCGCCGACGGGCGGAGTCATCGGAAGAGGACGGGGAAGGCGACCAATGCCGGCGCTTCCGGGAATGCCTCGAAGAGGCAGAGGAGTGGCGGGACCGACTCCTGGAAGGAGACCCACTGGACCTCCGACGATAACGCGGTGAGTCGCCTCTCTAATCATCGGTCGAAAGCCCCGCAGACCTCGACTTCCGGGGCTTAGACACCCTACCTACCGACAACTTGTTGCGCTCCCGCAAGGCCTTGGCCGTGAGCGACTGGCAGTCGACACAGTCGTCCGTGTCTTGAGGCACCAGAGGCAGTCGTTGTGCGAGTCCGTTACCGACATCTTGGACCCTCAGTCCCCGCATTTCTTGAAGCCCGGACGCGGGGTTGAAGACGAGGTAGACATCGTCACGAACAGGCTTTTTCACAAAACCGAACAGGTTCAAAGAACCAAGAAGATTACAACAGAAACTCCAAAGAGTCGAGGCGTACCGAGATTCACGAAGCAAACACTGTCGCGGAAAAAACGGAACTGAGGCTACGGGAGTTATGCGTCCTACTTATCACATCGGGTGACATCGGCCATCGGAGGAGGTCCTCGGGGACGGCGCATCGACGTCATCAACGCAAGACGCAGAACAATTTTCCGAAGCAGCAGCTGTCAAAGATATGGAATACGTCGGAGGACCCAATACCCTCGAAATAAAGTTACTTTCTTGCCTTCTTGACAATTTTAATATACTGAAACTATGCCTTGTCTTTCATTTTGTAGGTAGCACACTCACAGAACAGACTTTTTCTACAAGTCTCTTTTCATCCTGATGAAGGCCCGTGTAAGATAGGTCCATTCAATAGCCTATGAGGGCCGAAACACACCTGTGTAGACCACTTTACCCTTTGTGTGTCATTGTCCACACTGTTTTACCATTGTTTCAATCCCTTGTTTTGAAATTGCACTAATTGTTGTAACCCCTGTTCTCTACAACAGTAGGTGTTCAACCATTCAATGTTAATATGTACCAGAAATTTGAGTCAAGTTTCTCAAATATGTATTTTGTACAACACCGTGTATTTGGTTCATGTTCAGCCAGTAATGATATGTTCTGTGTATTCTGTGTGCCACTAAACCAACAGGTCTTTCCCTTTGAATATAAACATTTATTGAAAAAAGGTGCGTCTACGATGTTATGTTAATGATTCCCTTGGGATGCTCAATTAGGCAAGACTGACCCTTTTCATTTGTTTACTTACAGTCATGTCCAGCAAAGTTTACCCTTTCATAATGTCCTCGAAGGCCCACCATAGATCCTTTGTGAACCTGCTCAGAACCTGAAGTAGGTCTGACATCTTGCCCGAAAAAAGCATGCAGGAGGGATCTCATTCTCAGGTGAGCCTCTGGTACCAAAAAAATACAGGATGCCATGAGGCAGAGAAACCTTAGGAAATCAAAGGCTGGAAGACGCTGGGCATTGTGGAACTTGATTACCATCTGCTAAATGTGTTGATGCCTTACCTCGGGTAGCAAGGCTTTTCCACAGGAAGCATCCAGGGCTGCTCTGCTGAATTGGAGCTTTTGGAAAGGCATCATGCAGGACTTCTTGAAATTTCTAGGACTTGTTCGGGAGAATGGGCCCCATAAGACAATCATCCAGGTAGGGGTAGATGTGAATCCCTCCTCTCCTGAGACTTGCTGCCACCACTGCCATCCACTTGGTGAAAATCCTGGTGGGGTGGGGGGGGGGGTATGGGCATTTGGCGTGGGTCAGCCTGAATGACAGAAGCATCAGGTACTTACTGCACTTGTGAAAAATAGGCACATGGAAGTAAGCATCCTGAAGGTCAAATGATACAATCCAATCCTGGAGCTGGAGGGTCTGAAGGATCTGAGAAAGGCCACCTCGTCCAGTCTACCCCTCTGCACCACACTACCTGCACTTGGCCTTTGGGCTCCCTTCCCTAATTGCCTTCCACTTGCTTCCCCCCCTGGCACTAGCCCACTTGGGCACCCCTTAGCACTTCCCCAGCCCCCCTGTGCCCCCTTCCTTCAGCACTAGTATTTTTCTACAGGGACTATTTTTTACTCGGGTGTGGTTCTAGGGACTTCTTACCTGGGACTACTTTTGAGGCTATTTAAACCACGCCCGACCAGCAACACACGCTTCGTGTTATTCTGGATCCAGCAGCGAAACGCTCACCGTGCCTGCAGCCTGCATCCAGTCTTCTGCCACGCCCACCTCAAATCCGGAGCTCCTAAAACAGAGGAAAGAAAGGGACAAGGTTAGAAAACAAACTTATTTCTATTCCACACCTGATTCTGGAGCCATCTCGTTTCCGGACCTGTAAATAACATTTCTGCACACGCCGCACCTCCAGCTGCAGAATCGCGCCATACTCACCAGTCTTCACAGCATCCTTCGGTCGGCGCTGCCTCCATCATTTCTTCGCCGAACTTCGGCACCTAGGAGACAAAAGAAAACCACAAGGTGAGCCGAGGGAAACAACAAATATAATAATTCTTACCACCATAGACTTACCTGATTTACCACCGTAGGCATCCTTTTGTGACTCTCCATATTTTCACGTGCCGCATCTGTAAAGAGAGACAAAACACGTTTTCCACGTGCAACATTTACCGGACAGCGCCGGGTAATAGACTCTTACCTGAGCGCCACCAGCTGCCACAAGAGCATCTTTTCACGAGCCAGCTGCAAGACAAGAAAGGAAGGGGGGGGGGAACAAGAGTGAACATCGGACATATTGAATTCTATGAACTTAATACTTACTGGTCCTCACCAGGAACCTCAGTCAATACTCTCCGCAACTCTCCCGAGCCTTCAAACCAGTGAAGTAACTGGAATCGACGCGCCCCTGCAAATCCACGCAGGATGGAGAGCTCATCTTTCAAGAATATAAGATGAGATTGCCGTCTCGGCATTTCGGAGGTGGCACCCTGGACAACAAAGCTCTCCGGGGCAGGATGCCTTGAGAGGAATCCAGGGTCAATGCTGTTGTACCTTTCATCGACACTGGTTTTACGACTGCTGTCTTTCCGCAGAACGTTTGCAGAAAAAATGTTGCTATTTATTTATTTGGGTTGTGGGAAAGGGCATACATAAACGGTTGGGGGATGGGAGGGTCGGAAAAAAAAAGTTATATATATATTCAGTTAAAAAAACCTTGATGGGTGTCCGGGGACTCCCAGTACGCCATCACTTTTTGTAATGTGGGGTAAAATGGTAAAATAGGGTCTTTTGTGGCCCCTTGTCTAGCATGTCTGTTAAGTCATCCTGCTCATAGGCAGTAGCAGGTCCGTTGTGGCAAAATCAATCTCGGGGGACACAGTGGGTTTGGGGAGGGTCCAGGCCACTTGCACTCTTTAGACTGTCATATACATTTTCGATCCTAGACTCTTCAGACACTAGTGCCTCTGGAAAAAGGTTGAGTATCTTGAAGTGAGGGTTCTGCCTCCTCAAATTGATGAGCAAGACTTGAAAAAGTTCTTCTTGGGCAAGGGCTTAAAGCTTTTCTCCACCTCCTTTGAAGGGGTTGATGGCTTTGACGCTGAAGATTAACCAGGTTACTCACCGTAGTGACCACCTTACTCCTAGTCCATAGTCCCCTTTCCTCCATACTTGTGGGACATCTCTCCGTCCTGTGGGACGGGACCGGAGCACTTTTGTAAAAAGCATCCAAAAATATTTCCAAAAATGTTGTCCTTCCTCTCTTTCTTGCGCGGGGCCCAGCACGCGGCCGTAACCCCGCCTACCTTGGCTTCGCCCCGCGCATCGCCCATCAGTCCTTTTCTATCGTCAGGTCAGAGACCTATTAGCAATAACAGAGGAACCTTATTAGAGGGGACGGCGGGCGAGCGTATGGAGGAAAGGGGACTATGGACTAGGAGTAAGGTGGTCACTACGGTGAGTAACGTGGTTATACTCCTACGTCCCATCCCCTTTCCTCCATACTTGTGGGAGATTCCCAAGCTCTCCTAACAGGAACTACGGGTGGATGGAAACACCCTTTACTGAAACAGGTTCTTCAGGAGTCTGACAAAACTGAGCATCAGCTCTTGAGCTCATGTCAAGACAATAATGCTTACAAAATGCAGATGGGAAGGCCCAAGTAGCTGCCCTAGCGACGGACTCCTAGACATATTTCTAAAAAGCAACCGCGGCTGCCATGCACCGCACCAGGTGCACGTGAATACCCTTAGGAGGTTTCAGCCCATTGACGATGAAAGACTCTGATGCAGGCGGTGATCCACCGAGAAATAGTCGCCTTAGACGCCTGCTTACCCTGAGGGTTGCCGAAAGTCACAAAAAGTTGAGAAGAACTCCTAAACTCGGAAGTCCTGTCAAGGTAGAATTTAAGAGCCCTTCTGACGTCAAGCCAGTGCAGAACCCTTTCAGCCTCTGAGACAGGGTTCGGAAAAAAGACCGGTAGGGAGATCGACTGATTCATATGGAATTCAGTTACCACCTTCGGTAGAAAGGATGGGTTTGTCCGTAGGACTACCTTGCCTTGTGAAAGACCAAGAAAGGATACTCCACTGACAAGGCCTGGAGCTCACTCGCTCTCCTTGCCGACGTAACGGCGACCAGAAAGGACACTTTCCAGGATAGGTACTTGAGGTCCACCATGGCCATTGGTTCAAAGGGTTTATGGCACTACATTTAGGTCACAGGGCGGGTGCGGACTACGAACAGGAGGGTAGAGGCGTGTGAAGCCTGCAAAATGCCTCAACCACTGGGTTACTCAGAGAATAAGAGCATTGGTCTGTGTAAAGATAAGCGGAAACCCCTGAAAGGTAAGTTCTGCATGACAGAACGTGAACACCAGGCTCTGCTAGGGAGGACACAAAGGACAGCACCGTGTCAATCATAGACGCCCTTGGATACAACTGCTTTTCCAAACACCAATGACAGAACCTGAGCCATTTACTCCTGTATTGGGATCTGGTCGAGGGTTTCCTGGATAATACGCATGTTATCCGTAGACAAGTTAAGATGCTCTAAAGTCTTGAACTCAAGCACCATGCCGCCAAGCTGAGCGTGGGAGGGGTGCCGCATCTGCTGTTCCCCTTGATGAAGAAGATCGGGGGTCACTGGTAACCTGATCGGCGGATACACCGACAGGTGTTGAAGTTCTGAGAACCAAAACCTGGCCGGCCACCACGGGGCTATGAGCAGAAGGGAACAGTTCACCGAGTTCTTCAGTTTCCAAATTGCTCGATGGACTAGAGGCAGAGGCAGGAAGGCGTAAGCTCATGTTGTGCCATGGAATCTCGAGAGCTTCCCCCAGAGAGGAGGCTCCCAGCCCCCCTCTGGAGGCATACTGAGGAAGCTTCTTGTTTACCGCCGTAGCAAAGAGGTCCACCTCCGGTGTGCCCCAACGCAAGAAAATCCATGAGAGGACCTCCGCCTTCAACTCCCATTCGTAGCTGACCATTGACCGCCGGCTGAGGGCATCCGCTGAGAAATTCAGCTGGCCCGGGATGTGCACTGCAAGCAGCCAGACCCCATGAAGCACGGCTCATTCCCATATCTGGATGCACAAGGGGGGGGGGGGAGAACTTAGTTCCCCCGTGCTTGTTGATGTAATACATTGACACCACATTGTCCGTGTGTATGCGGACCACCTTGTTGGCAATGAGCGGTCTGAACGCCCTGAGCGCTAGGAAGATCGCCAGAAGCTCCAAATGATTTATGTGCAGGAGCTTGTCCTGAGGCAACCAGGAGGTCCGAAACCTGAAGATCTAACGTCACACCCCACCCCAGAAGGGAGGAGTCTGTCGTGATCGTCACCATGGGGCTTGGGTCCTGAAACCCTGCACCCACCGACAGGTTGCTGAGAGATGACCACCAATCCAGGTCCACTCTCATGGAATCCGGAATCATCATCAGCTTGGAATCTGAGTCCACAGCCTGATGCCAGGAACTCCTAAGTGCCATCTGGGTCCATCTCATCTTGAGACGAGCAAGAGGAAGAGTCAGCACGCACGAGGCCATGAGGCCCAGAAGCCTCTGGAACCACCAGTCCGAATGCGCAAACATCTGACACGTGGTTAACATATCCGCCATTCTGTCCCCAGACAAGTACACACTGCAGTCGATCGTGTTCCAACGGAAACCCAGGAAAATCAGGTCCTGCGAGACCGTTATGGAAGATTTCCACCAGTTCACTGACAGCCCAAGATGGAACAGGAGCTGAAGGAGAGACTGGAGATTGCCTGCTGCTGCCAGCGGACAAGGGCTGCGTACGAGCCAGTCGTCCAATATGGATACACATGGATATACCCTGGAGACGAAAATAGGCCGCAATCACTGACATCTTCGTGAAGACACGCGGCGCCGAGCTGAGGCCAAAAGGAAGCACTCGAAACTGGAAGTGCTCCTCTCCCAAAGAGAAGCGGAGATATCTCCTGTGTGGGTTCCAAATCAGGATATGTATGTACGCATCCTGAACATCCACAACGCTGAGCCAATTGCCCATCTGCAAGGAGGACCGCATCTGGCTGGGCGTGATCATCTTGAATTTCTCTTGGGGTAGGAAAAGATTGAACTGGGAAAGGTCTAGGATGGTGCGCAGGCCAGCCTGGTTGGGTTTGGGCACTAAACAGCCGGGAGTAGAAGCCCTCCCCTCGCTCCCCAAGGGGAACGGGTTCCCCAGCTCTGAGGTCCAGAAATTTCTGGACCTCGGCTTTGAGAGAGGGCGAGCCCGACAGCTGAAAAGGAGGGTTGAGGGGTTGGGTAGGGGTTAGAGGTAAGCGGAAGCCCGCTCGAGCGACTGACAAGATCCATCCGTCTTCTGTGATGGCCTGCCACGCCTCCCAATGAGACGCAATGCGTCCTCCCACAGGGTCGCGTGCGAGCACGGAAAACCCTCATTTAGTAGGTTTATCGTGGCGGTGCCACCTGAGGAGGAGGCTGAGGAACGGGAGAAAAACCGCATCGTTTTTGCCTACGGCGGTTATTGCCCGCAGGGGTATCCACTCTGCGAGACTTGTGGTCGATGAAGCCCCTAAAGCCAGAGGAAGGTCGACTTTGCGACAACGGTCTCTGGGTTTTGAAAGGAGCCTTAACCAGGACAGACAAGAACTTAGCTGTCTGAGTGCTATCCTTCGTCTTGGTGAGCTCTAGATCTGTTGTAGCATGAAAGAGCTCCTTCCCATCGAACGGAAGGTCCAGCACCTTGTCCTGCACTTCTTTTGAGAATTTAGTTGCATGCAGCCACGCCTGCCATGAGGGATCAACCCCCAGCATAAGGCCCCAAGCCGAGGTGTCTATGTGATGAGCCGCAGCCTCCAGGAGATCCTGGGCCAAGACCCTGGCATGGGAAAGGCCTCCAGCTTCTCGACCGGGATGAACTCCTCAAACTCCGACAGGCCTTTCAACATCCGCATGTTAGCTCCCGCTAATATCAATTCAGCGTTGGCCTGCCTGAACTGCAAGGCCGAGTTAGCTAAGATTTTTCTCCCGTGGGAGTCGAGGAGCTTGTCCTCCTTTCCCAGAACATGAGTAGCCGTCGTGGAAGAGGATGCTGCAGGCCTGGGCTGCAAAGTGGCCGCAGCCACCACTGTGGAGGAGGGGGGCGGACAAGACGACAGGGCTCACTCTTCCGAAGAATGCAGCCTGTATCTAGCGTCACTTTTCTTGACAAAAAGTCCAGTGTGTGGCTTTTCCCAGACTCTACAGACCTCGGCCAGAACGTCCTTCTGCAAGAACAGGCCGGTACGTTCCAAGGGAGACAGGGTGAACGCCCCAGAAAGCACACCCTCCTTCGGAGCGGGTGCCTCGGGCACTGGAACATCTAAGAAGTTCATCATGTCCAGTACCCGGTCATGAAAAGCTCTGATAGAGCGGGGGAAGGTCCTCGCTGTCCTGATCGCCTTGTGCGTCATCCGACAGATCAGGATCCTGCTGAACCGTGTCGGGCGCTGCCTTGTCCACAGAGGACAATGGGGGCAAAGCCGGAAGAGTCGGGGGAGGCACCGTAGGCAAGGGAGGCGCCAGCGGAACCACCGGAGGAACAGGTGGAGCCAGAGGCGCAGGAGGACATCTCCCTAAAAAGTTATTTGAAATACTCCCTCATGGGGTCGGTACGGATAAGCGTTTCAAATTTACCGAAAAAATGCTTCCTCTTGGGACTGCTTCTGAACCTGAGGAAGCCTCTCATGAGGTGGACAAATCCAGGGACGTAACGGGGGACGGGTGCCACACAGGCCCCTCCACCGTCGTATCCACATAAATCAACAGTGCCGACCCTGCAGGCAGCGAAACTTTGTGCGGAAGAGGCATCCAAGCATTCCAGTCAAACTGGCCGATAAGGATGCGCACAAGGGACTCTATGTTCACCCAGGGGTTAAGCCCTACACCTGAGGCCGATGACGTAGTTGTAGGGGTAGCACCCAAAATGGCCGCCACGGTCGTGGCGGGAACGGGTGCCATTTTGTCATCATCTGTGGGGAACTGCGGCACGTGCAGAAGTGAGGCAGGGGTCCCAGTCGATGGATCAGGGGTCTTAACTTTAGCCTTAACATAAGGGACCTCGGCAGAGCCGGTACTGTGTGGCCTGGGATGTTTTTGTGACATAGCGACTGCCAAATTAGCCTTCGAAGGAAGGACCTCGGCACTGCCGGTAAAAACTTCTTTGCCCCCTCAACAGGTCTGGTGTCACCGCAAGAGCGGGAACAGTGAGAAACAGGCCTGTTTCTGTTTCTTGTCAGGCCTCTCAGAACTGTTGGTAGCTTTAGCCTCTGAACGAGGGACCTCGGACCCAGGTCCGGTAACAGCCTTAGCTGCGCAGGCCTTGAACATCCGTTCAGTAACAGCAAGCCCACCCAAGGCCTCGGGCGCACCCCGCTCTTATTTTTGAGGGAAGCCAACAGAAAGGCCTCAGAGCGAGCTCCGGTACCCCATGACTCAGTAGAACTGGGTCTACAAACAGCCCCCACAGGAGGGGCCTCGGAGCGCACTCCGGTATCCACAGGCCCCTTACGGAGACACTCTGAGAAAACTCTGGTACAATTATTAGGCCCAACGGGCACCTAGGGGCGAACCCTGGTGGTAGAGCGATCAACGCCCCTCCCGGCCCAAGAGGAACCCGGGAAGGTATCTCCCCGGCTGGGGTACTCTGAAAAGAACACGTTACTTCTTACCTTGTAACCTTCTTTCGATGGGATGTTCCTCCGACGTATTCCTTATCTTTGATATCTCTTTCCAGCTTTGCTGGCCTCGGAAATTTTTTCTCTAGAGGGCGCTGCGCGTCGATGTCTGCCGAGTCGATGTCCCTCCACAGCCGCCGTATCGACGTCATCCCGCCTATAAAGGCCGCGCGCAGCGTCCGTTGCTCAGTTCCGTTTTGTAGCCCACAATGATTCTTTCTGGACTAGACTAATCACCCTGAAGGAGCGTAAGCTGCAACAACAAGGGAAGTAGTACTGCGTGGATGGATGGGAAGGTCGATAAGGAATACGTCGGAGGAACATCCCATCGAAAGAACGTTACAAGGTAAGAAGTAACTTGTTCTTCGAAGGGATTGTGTCCTCCGACGTATTCCTTATCTTAGATCGGCTCCCATAGCAGTATTCTGTTATTGGAGGTGGGAGTACTGACTTAATGCTTCCTTTTATTGGTGAATAGAGTGCAATACTGCCCTTCCAAACCTAGTCTCTTGACTGGAGGAGGAATCCAAGTTGTAAAACCGTGTAAAGGTATGGACGGACGACCATGTGGCAGCCGCACATATGTCTCTAACCGGCACTCCTCTTTTGAGGGCCGATGAAGCTGCGATACCTCTGGTCGAATGAGCCCTAAGATTTTGAGGGGGCGCTCTTCCTGCCAGTTTATAACATTCCAAAATGGCTAGAATGATCCATCTGGCAATGGTCTGCTTAGTTATCGGTAACCCCATCTTGTGACCTGCGTAGCCTACAAACAGCTGATCTGCTTGTTTTATCCTAGCCAGTCTACTGATGTAAAAACTTAAAGCCCTTCTTGGGTCCAGCCTGTGTAACCTCTTTTCCTCTTTCCCCGGATGAGGAGGAGGAGGAGGATAGAAAGATGGGAGGGTAATCTTCTGAGTGATATGGAATTCAGAAACCACCTTTGGGAGGAAATTAGGCTTCACTTGCAGAACAACTTTGTCTCTGTGAAAGATTGTATGAGGGGGTTTACAAGAAAGAGCTTGTAACTCGCTCACCCTTCTAGCAGATGTAAGTGCTATTAATAAAACAGTTTTAAGGGTAAGAAATCTTACCGAACAAGAATGGAGTGGTTCGAAAGTTGTGCCCATCAGGAAAGTTAGGACTAAGTTTAAATCCCATAGGGGAACCTGGAATGGTCTTGGGGGATAAACGTTAGTTAACCCCTTTAGAAACTATATTACCAAGGGTAATTTGAAATAGGATGGTTCTTCCGCAGTGCGCTTAAGGATGGATAGCGCTGCGAGATAGCCCTTAATGGTGCCAACTTGAAGGCCTGAATTCGCTAAATAGAGTAGGAAGGACAAAACCATTGGTGTACCACATGAAAAAAGGGGTCGATATTCTTTTCTCTACACCAGCTGCAAAATCTGTTCCAACGGCAGCGGTATAAAGACTTTGTTGCTGGCCTCCTTGACGAACACCTCCATAACATCAGGGAGGTCCCAATCCTTGTACCTCAGCCTTTCAGAAGCCAAGTGTGAAGGTTGAGGGTTTTGATGTCTGGATGGAGAACCTGACCTCCCTTCTGTGAGAGTAGATTCTCTCTGAGTGGAAGTCGAAATGGAGGGGAAATGGACAAGTCTAGAAGGTCCGGGTACCACGTTCTCCTGGCCCAATCCGGGGCAATTAGGATCATGGTTTTCCGGAATCTTCTCAACCTCCTGATCATTTGAGGAATGACAGGGACCGGTGGGAATGCGTACAGAAGCGGAAACTACCAGTCCACTATGAACGCGTCTCCCAGAGCTCCTCTCGGGGGAAATTCCCTTGAACAGAACAGATCGCACTTCCTGTTGACACTGGTGGCGAACAGATCCACCTGAGGGGTTCCCCAAAGGGCGAAGATATCTTGAAGGACTTCCTGAGCTAGTTCCCACTCGTGGGAGACTGTGCCTTGCCTGCTCAGAGCGTCCGCTGTCAAGTTCTTCTCTCCGGCTAGGTGAACTGCCGATAGTTTTGGATTGCCCAAAACCAGAGCTGCATCACCTCTCTGCACAGAGGTAGTGATCCTACGCCTCCTCTTTTGTTGAGGTAATGCATGGCCACTGTGTTGTCCGTCATTATTAGGACATTCTTCCCTTGTACAGATGGCAGGAACGCCTTCAGCGCAAGTCTGATGGCCCTCAGCTCTAACAGGTTGATATGTAGTCTGGACTCCGATGGAGACCAACGACCGCTGATGGTCAAGTCGTTGGCGTGGGCTCCCCACCCCGTGAGTGAGGCATCCGTGACTACTGTTATCTCCGGCCAGGGTTGCCAAAACTGTTCTCCTTTCAGAATGTTCTCCTGACAGGCCCACCACTGAAGGTCTCGAGCCACCCTGTCGGGAACCTGAAGATGATCTGTCATTCTTCCTGAGAATTGTGACCACTGAGTTCTCAGTGCCCACTGGAGGGATCTCATTCTCAGGCGAGCCTCTGGCACTAGGAAAATGCAGGATGCCATGAGGCCTAGCAACCTCAAAAAGTCAAAGGCTGGGAGACGTTGGGCATTTTGGAACTTGGTAACCATCTGTAGAATATCTTGAGCCCTCACCTCTGGTGGCGAGGCTTTTCCCAGGGACGTGTCCAGGATCGCTCTGATGAACTGGAGTCTCTGCGATGGTATCATTTGTGACTTCTTTAAATTGAGGGAGAAGCCCAGTCTGTGAAGGGAGTGGCAAACGTGATTTAGCTGGATCTGAGCTTGTTCCGAAGATACAGCCCTGATCAACTAATCGTCCAGGTAGGGGTAGATGTGAATCCCTTCGCTCCTTAGACTTGCAGCCACTACCGACATTAACTTGGTGAAGACCCTCGGGGAGGAGGTCAGCCCAAATGGCAGCACTCGAAATTGATAATGAGAGTTGCCAATTGCGAACCTCAGGTATTTCCTATGTTTGAGATGGATAGGCACATGGAAATAAACGTCCTGAAGGTCCAGAGATACCAACCAGTCCTGGAACTGAAGGGCCTGAAGGATCTGAGAAAGAGTTACCATCTTGAATTTGTCTTTCCTGAGGAATTTGTTCAATTTTCGCAAGTCCAAGATGGGTTTCAGTCCTCCGTCTTTCTTTGGAATGAGAAAGTAAGGAGAGTACCAGCCCTTGTTCCTCTCCGCTACAGGTACCGGTTCTATGGCACCTTTCTCTAGCAGGTCTAAAATTTCCTGCAAGAGGAGCGGATGTGGAGCATTTTGAGAGCTGATCCCCGGTGGATGACTCTGAGGTATGCGTAGGAGAGGCAGGCAGTAACCTTGGGCAACTGTTTCCAATGCTCAAGCATCTGACGTGATAGCCTGCCATTCTGCCAGATGTTGAGTTAACCTGCCTCCTACAGGTGTCTTGTGAGGGAAGTCCTCAGAGTGGTTTTGGGGCGGCTGATGCAGATGCCGATGGTAAAGAGGCACCTGCTGTTGCTGCGGCTTTTGAATATCTACCCCGTCCACCTCGGGTAGTTGTTCTTTGTCCCCTTTGAGCCGGTCGTCCTCTACCTCTTCCGAATGCGGAGTAGAAGCGAAAGGACTTGCCTCTCACAGAGGATCCTGTGGAACGAAAAGGTGTCTGACGGATTGCAGCGCCTAGGGATTTTGCTGCTGCCTTTGATGTTTGCAGTTTTTCTAAACTGTCATCCGCCTTTTTCCCAAACAAAGAAGAGCCATCGAATGGCATGTTCAAAAGCCTGGCTTGCACATCTGGGGCAAAACCAAACTTTCTCAACCAAGCGAATCTCCTGGTTGTTGTACTTGCCGCCATTGCTCTGCTGATACTGTCAGCCGAATCAATGCCCGTCTGGAGGGATTCGCACATAGCGTCTTTACCGTCCTGTATGATATTTAGGAACGCCTCGCTTTCTTCTCCCTCCGGGATGCAGTCAGCCGCTGTAGAAGCACACTCCCAAAGTGTATGGCTGAATCTAGCAAGGGTGCAAGTAGCATTAATAGATTTTAACGCCATGCTACATGCCGGAAAAACTTTCTTTGCCATAGCATCATATTTCTTATCGTCTCTGTCCTGTGGGACGGTAGGGTAAGTAGTCTTGATGTCAGTAGAAGATGCTGCCTGTACCATCAGACTTTCTGGGGATGGGTGTCTGGACAAAAACTCCGGGTCTGCAGAAGATACCCTGTATTTAGTAGACAGTTTTTTATTTACTGCCGGGACGACATCTGGGGTTTCCCAGTTCGTCATGATTTTCCTTTGAAGAGCTTTATGAAAAGGCACTACAGGATCCTCCTGTGGACGTTTATCAAGAATATCCGTGAGGTCATCTTGTTGGAAAGCCTGCAAAGGTGTTGACCACCCAATAAATTCTGTGATCCTGGCCATTAAAGCTCTATAGAGGGTTTCAGCATGCTCTCCCGGGTCTGGCCTAGCGAGCTCCACCTCAGGGGAAGTGTCTAACCCACTTGCCTCATGTAAGGAATCATGGAGTTCCTTTAACCTGCGTTCTTCTGAGGATAACTCCTCTTGAACTGGGGTTGCAGGTCCCTGCAACTCAAATGTCTCTTCTTGGTCAGATAGTTCTCCTTCTTCCATAATTGAGGACATAGTTCTCAATTGGTCTGAACTCACAAAGGGTGTGAAACCCATCTCCAAAGCAGAGGGTGCCAAACTTGTTGTAATCAGCCTCGAAAACGTCGATGTCGTTGACGCCGAAGGCTCCGAGCGTGGCGTTGAAAACAAAGGCGGAGGCCTCGAGGACCTCGATAGAATTGGGATTCTGCTCGAGGAAGTCGACAATCTCGACGCCATCGAGGACCTGGGGATAGCCACTGGGTGCGCCGCAACCGTGACTTTCCTTGGCGTTGACGCCCGTGTCGAAGATGGCGTCGAGTCGACAGACCCGTGTGTCGAAGGTCCCTTCGACAACGGCGTCGAAGACACCGACCTCGGCGTCGACGGAACCTTCGAAGAAGGTTTCGAGGTCATAGCTTTACTCGAGGGTTTGTGACGCGCTCGAGAAGCTTCCTTCGCCGGGTACTGCGACTCGCGGCGTTTTTGACCTTCGGGTCTTTCGACCAGAGCATCGCTCTCGGCAGTCTTCGAGGGGGTCGAGGCCGCTTTCTCGAAGATGCGCTTCATATTTTTGCGGAATTCCTCCCATTCAGCCCGGGAACTATGTTTCGTGGGGCAAGGGATTCTCTTAGGAGAAACAGAGGAAGAGGAGGACGAAGAAGGGGATCTTCGACGTCTCCTCTTCGAGTGCTTCGATCTCGAGGTGTGATGGGACCCACTCCGAGACCTGGAGCGCGAATGGTGACGAGGAGACGAATGTCTCGACTTTGTCGAGGAAGAAGAAGCTTTTGAAGTCTTACCTTTTTCCAGCTTCCCCCTACGCTCCTTCAGGGCCTTAGCTGTCATGGACATACAGTCCTCGCACTCCGAACAATGGTGTTCAGCTCCCAAACACCACAGACAAACTGTGAGGGTCAGTCAGCGACATCTTTTTCCCACAGTCTCTGCATTTTTTGAAGCCGAACCGAGGGGTGGTCGGTTCCGACGAGGAAGCCATCGATTATGGATTGAATATCGAGGAAATAGGATAAATTCTCTACGAAACTGAGCAACGATATTCTGAGGCACTGAGTAAGCGCGGAAAAACGGAACAGAGCAACGGACGCTGCGCGCGGCCTTTATAGGCGGGATGACGTCGATACGGCGGCTGTCAAGGGACATCGACTCAGCGGACATCGACGCGCAGCGCCCTCTAGAGAAAAATGTTCCGAGGCCAGCAAAGCTGGAAAGAGATATCTAAGATAAGGAATACGTCGGAGGACACAATCCCCTTTGAAGTAAAGAACTTACCGGGCGTTTCTTCTTCTCGTCGATGAACGCCTGAAAATGTGAAGGAGGATTTCGTCAGAACACCTACTCCCACCGCTCCAACCGACGTTGAAGTGCCCGGACTGAAAGGGAGTCGCAGTAAAAACAGGAGTCCCAACGGTGATGCGGACCCAAGCACTCTAAACATTGAAGATGGGGATCCGCCCTCGCGAAACGACGGTGACACGATGAACAATCTACAAAGTCTAGTTTGAACGGCATAGAAAGACTAGCACACGATCGCTAGCGAGAGCCAGAGAGGAAAAAAGGGAAGAAAATCTTCCGAGGATGCAAGTGCGTCCAGTCCCGAACGAGCGGAGAAAAGGACTGATGGGCGATGCGGAGCCAAGGTGGGCGGGGTTATGGCCACGTGCCGGGTCCCACGCAAGAAAGAGGAAGGAAAACGTTTTTGGAAAAATGTTTGGATGCTTTTTACAAAAGTGCTCTGGTCCCGTCCCACAGGACGGAGAGATGTCACAAGTATGGAGGAAAGAGGACAGGACGTAGGAGTAAATGCCCTCGATGGGCTCAACCTGCGCCTCAGATTGTTAGACAGAGGAACGGGCCTCTACTCGATGGGCCGATGACTTTTGGCCTGGGGTTGAGGGCGTGCAAGCTTTAGCCTGTTTGGACTCCTTATTTGCCTTGGTAGGCGCAATGGGGTTGTGACCCTTCACCAGTTGCTTCGAAGGGGCCGGAGCCACCTTTTAGAAGATGTTTATCATCTGGAGATGAAACATCACCCATTCAGCTTCGGAGGCTTACCTACCAGGTCAGAGGCTGTTGGGAGAGAAGTCGGAGGAGGATGTTGGAGATCTCCAACACCTCTTTTTTAACCTTTTTCCTCAACGACGACGTAGAGGAGTGTTGAGAACCGCTCTGGTCGTGACTCACCCCTCGAATTTCATGCATCCGACGATCTTCTCTTTGAGGGAGTCGTGGAAGCGGATTTATGAGGGGGCCTACCCACAGCAAGTTTCCCCTTACTTTCCTTGAGTGCCTTCCCTGTCATAGACTGATGGGAACAGCAGTCTGCCATTTTAAGTTCGATGCAGAGGCACCATATACAAACGCAGTGGGGGTCGGTGATCAACATCTTCAACCCGCAGTCGACACATTTCTTAAACCCGGTCTTGGGGGATTGACATTTTTCGCAATATTAATTGTGTGCTTGACAGAAAAACTACACCGGATCTGAAGTGAAGCCAGCGAAAAAACAGAACTGAAGTAACGTGCACAGTGCGTGCTATATATACTGTCGATGGTGTCAGCCTTGAGAGGGATGAGGCTGTTGAGGGACATTGAGTGGACGACACGCACTGCCCTCTAACACAAAGGAAACCTTAACAGTTGACGCTGGAAGGAGTTATCATGAGATGAGGAATACGTGGGAGGACAATCCATTCGAAATACCATTACAGGTAAGCAACTAAGACTTCACCAGCATCTGATCTTTCATAGATTCACATGCTTGAATACAATATCAAGCAGTAAAGTATGCTATGCCCATGGGAACACAGTTGAGGATATACATCTACATCAAAAGAGCATTTAGACTAAGCATGCTAGGTAACCATGGAAGGGAAGGAGGGATACATAGGCTGCTCCTACCTTACGCAAACAGGTGCTGCATGTCCAACTGCAGATTCCCATTGTGTTACCTTCCTACCTGCAATGCCACAGACGCTGGCCTTCCTCTGGTAGAGTGTGCAGTCAGCAGAGTAGCGAGTGGTTCGCCTCTTGACTAGTGACAGTGGGTGATGAAGTTTCTTACCCAGCGAAAAAGGCCTTGTTGTTTTGAGATACATTGACCCTTGCTGCAACCTGAAAAGGCCACAAAGAGTCTGGTTGAAGAGCGAAAGTCTTTTGGTATCTGTAAATAGAACGTCAAAGTCCTTCATTTGTCTAAGGAACGAAGTATACGTTCTGCTGCGGAGAAATGGTAGCTGAAGAAAGTAGGCAGCACTATACATTCAGCCAGCGCCATCTCCAAGACCACTCTAGGCATAAACTTTGGATGCAGCATTAGCATTACCCAATCTTTCTGGAAGACCGTGAAGGATGGATCGATCGAGAGTGCCTGCAGCTCTCCAATTAACCTGCTTGACGTAATAGCCACCAGGAAGGTGACCTTCCAGGAATGGAAGTGCAAGTTGCACTAATCTACAGGTTTGTAGGTTGCCACCATCAATGCCGATAATAGCGTACTGGGACTCCAAGACGGTACAGGTTTTTGCACCTTGGGAAAAGTGAGCAACAGTTCCTTGAGGAGGACGTTAACTGCAGAGTCTGAGATTAATGTTTAGTGCAGATTCGTGGTGTACGCTGAAATAGCAGTGATGTGTACTTTGATGGATGATTGAGCCAGACTGCTCTTGGTGAGGTGAAGAAGGTAGGGCAAGACTAGTTCCACTGAAACAGTTAGCAGATCTGTGTGCAATGCTGCGCACCATGCTTTACAACACACCCACTTCTTGGAGTAGGTGGAGCGCGAGGCTTGCGCTATAGTTGCTTTAAATATGCCCTAGCACTCAGTCTAGAGTCAGGTTCTGAAATGTTCGGAAACAGCCCGTGAGTTAGAGAGGGAGAGAGAGAGAGAGAGAGAGAGAGAGAGAGAGAGAGAGAGAGAGAGAGAGAGCGAGAGAGTGACACACTGGTTGGGTTGTGGTAGAGTAGTTTCACGTCGTGCTGAGTCAATAGCCGAACGTGTAGTCTAAGACGGATGGGGGTCTCCTGGGACATCTGCAGTAGGGCGGTGTATTAAGCCTGTTGAGCCCATGCCAGGGCTACCAGGATGATCTTGCACGGTTGCTCCTTCATCCACCTCACTCGTGCTATCAACGGGGGTTGGAAGAAACTCGCAGAGGAACTTTCCGTCCAACCAAGGGAGAATGCATCCCCCAAAGATATCTGGGTACCTGAAAGCGAATTGGTAGCACTTTTTGTTGCTGCACGTGGCAAACAGATTTATTCTGCGTTTGCCCCACTTGAACAGCTGGATGAGCTCCTGGTTGTCCAGCTCCCACTTGTGAGAAGGAGAGTACTGCCTGCTGAGCTTGTCTGCCATGACATGGTCTTTTCCTGGTAGGTGCTCCACCCTCACCTGAATCCTGTGCCTGAGGGCCCATTTTGAAAGCATTTGAGCCTCTAACAATAGGACAGTCGACCTTGTGCCTCCATGCTTGTTGGTATAGTGCATGGAGGATGTGTTGTCTGTTTGCACTGTTGCAACCTGGCATGTAAGGACTGGTTGGAAGGACTTTAATGCCCAGTGTATTGCCCTTAGATCTGGCACATTTATGTGAAAGTGGGAGTCCGTTGCCGATCACACCCCTGTTGCTTGTAGATCCCCCAAATGCGCGCCCTAGTTTGATATCTGTACTGAGCAGCAACGTTGACGTGAGTGTCTGAAATGGCATGCCCCGACTCAGATGGTCTTCCCTGTCCCACCAGTGCAGAGCTCTGTGAAAGGCTCGAGTGAGGTGAACTAGGTCTACCCATGACCCACAGACCGGAGCCCACTGATGGTCCAGCTCTTCCTGAATGGGTCTCATCTGCAACCTGCAATTTGGGACTAGGTATATAAAGGACATCATGCCCAAAAGGGATTTTAAGCCGTACTGTAGACAACGCATTCTCGAGAAACCAGGCAACTAGCCGCCCAGCATTGCCGTTATCCTCTCGGATGCAGTCTGCTCTGAAACGGATGACTATTTGATCCTGTTGATCGTGAAGCCAAGGTCTTACGTCTATTCTTGGAGATTTCCCCTCTATAAGCCAGTCATCCAAGTATGGGAAGACTTCTACTCCTGAGATTAGCAGTCACCGGTGCCAGACACTTTGTGAAAACACTTGGAGCTGACTTTAGACCAAAGGAAGTACTCTCAATTGGAAGTGGACAGCTCCAACCTGAGGTATCGCCTATGCGACGGATGAATTGGGACATGAAAGTAGGCGTCCTCCAGGTCTAGAGTTGAGCAGGACATGCTTTAAAGCCGCTTTTCGTAGAAGCTAGTCTACCTCCACCCTTAGCTGTTCTAGAAGGTGAACACTTTGCGGCTGCAGAAGTTGACACGGAATATGATTGGCATATTAGGTGAGAACGGGTGCTTCATTCCCATGGATTCACATGCTCATGAATATTCCCTGTCGTCGGATATTAAAGCAGTTTTGGTTTCAAGCTAAAACTGCTTGCCACTTCTATAGCCTATTGCTGTCACTTTGGGTCATACTGCCCCAGCCAATGACATTCATCCTCCTAACCTCTATCCCTGGTGGTAGATTTGGTTGTGTACGTAAAGTGGCAGTAACCACCAAAAAGAGCTGGGGGGCATGGGGTAGGGGTAAAGAGGTGTTCGCATGTGTAACCATGTAAGACCCATGCTGGAGAACAGGAGTTACAAGTAACTTGTTTGTTCTCCAGCATGGGGTCTTACATGGATTGACATGCTCATCAATACGATTACACAGGAGTACACGTACACAACCACATGAGGTGGCAAGGTTCCACAGAAACAATACACTTACACTGGAACCAACTCACCTCATGCAAACAGGTTTCGAAGAACTGCTTGGCAGAACTGGGACTCCTCCCAGGAAATCCGGTCGCCACAGTAGAATCTCGTGAAGGTGTGAGTAGACTGCCACGTAGCAGCCCTGCAGATGACAAGCAGGGCAACACTAGAAAGAAAAGCTGTAGCTGCTGCAATGGCACCGAGGGAATGGGCTCTCGGCCGGCCCAGTAGTGGTCCGCTGGCCAGATGATGGCCATGCGCAATACAGCCAGAGAGCCAGCTGGAGATAGAAGCCTTGGGCAGGGCCTTCCCATGTCCCATAGGTCAGAAAGCAACTAAGTGCTGAGAAATCTTTGAAAACTATTTGGTGCGTGACACATAGTACTTCAAGGCACATGAAATATCCTGTGAATGCAACACCCTCTCTGCCAGTGAAGATGGGTTAGCAAAGAAAAGCAGCAAGACCAAACGTTAGTTCAAGTGAAGTCTGGTGGAACTTTAGGCATAAAGAAGTCAGTAAAACCACCTTCGAAGAATGGAAGGACAGATATGAAGGTTTACATTAGAGAGCCTGAATTTCCACAACGCGCCTGGCTGAGGTGATAGCCATTAGGAAGGCTGATAGAAACTTTAAAGATGCTCAATGCATTGGTTCAAAAGGTGGAGCCATTAGCTTTGACAAAACCACATTGAGCTCCCAAGCCTGAGTTGGTGTTTTCGCTGGAGGAAGCACCCTCAAGAGGCCCTTGAGGATCTCCTTCACGAGTCTATGATACCACAGGGAGTGTGAGCCAGTAGCCAGAGTATAGCGGGATATGGCAGCCAAATGCACCTTGAAAGGACCATGGGCAAGCCCAGACTTGGCAAGTAGGTGCAGATAAGGTAGAAGTTGTGGGGCTGGGACTTGCAGTGGAGAGATCCTCTCTGAGCAACACCACACTATTAAACATTTCTACTTGTGCTTATAGCGACAAAGCTTCGACCGAGCTCTGGCTGTAACCAGAATGATCTTGCATTCCAGAGGTATTGAGTAGTGTCCGAATTCTAGGGCTGCAGGAGCCAGGCCACGGGTTCAGTGACTCAGGGTCATGATGCAGGATGACTATCCCTCCTTGGAAAGGCGGTCTGGAAGAGGAGGCAGTTTGACGGCTGGAGCCACTGACAGATGGAGGTGGTCTAGATACCAGAGCTGGCTGGGCCACACCAGTGCAAGGAGTATCATCCTGCACCGGAATTGTCCGAGTGTATTGATCACATGTAGTAGCAGGTGAACTGGTGGAAATGCATACAGGAAAAGGCCTTCCCAAGGGAATGAGAAGGCATCTCTTAGGCTCTTGGCTTGAGGATACCTGCTTGCAGAATTCTGGCATATGGATGAACAAGTTACTTTCTTACCTGGTAACGTTCTTTCGATGGGATGCTCCGACGACGTATTCCACATCTAATCACCACAGCTGTGCCGCTTCAGAACATTTTCAGCGTCTGCGTCCTGCAACGATGACGTCGATACGCTGTCCTCGAGGGCCTCCGTCAAGCCGATGTCATAAGTAGGACGCACGACGCCCGTAGCCTCAGTTGTAGTTTTTTTCCCAGAACGTGGGGCACCAATCTTCTGCCAGAATGACTACAGAAAGCCTTGCGGAAACGGAAGCTGCAATCACATAAGAAATTCTGTAGAGGGGCAGGTAGGGAGGGAGCGATGTGGAATACAACGTCGGACCATCCAATCGAAAGAACATTACCAGGTAAGAAAGTAACTTGTTCTTCGAAGGGATTGTGTCCTCCAACGTATTCCACATCTATGACAGACTCCCAAAGCAGTACCAACGTATGGAGGTGGGAAAAGAATTTAGAATTTTAGAATGCCCGATTAAATTGCAGAATAGAGGAGCGCCTTACCAAAGGCTAAGTCTTGCCCATGGATCGAATCCAGGGAGTAGTGTTTTACAAAAGTATGGACAGAGGTCTATGTGGCTGCTTCACAAACTTTACCAATGGGATCACCCCTCTGCAGCGCAGCAGAGGCAGCCACACCTCTAGTAGAACGGGCCTACAAGCCTACCGGAGGATCCTTATCCGCCAAGCGGTAACATTCAGAAATTGCCAAGATAATCCATCTAGACAAAGTCTGCTTAGTAACAGCTTGTCCCAAACCCCTTCCAGCGTAACATACAAGGAGCTGATCGTCCACTTTGACCCGGGACATGCGTGAAATGTAGAAAGTTAAAGCTCTCCGAGGATCTAACCTATGGAGCCTCTCCTCTTCCTTACAAGGATGCGGAGGAGAAAAGAATGCCGGAAGAATGACCCGGCTCAAATGAAATTCCGACAACTTTCGGAAGAAAAGAAGGAGGAACCCTAAGGACAACCCTGTCCTTATGGAATACTATGAAGGGTGGCTTAACGGAAAGTGCCTGCAACTCGCTCACTCTGCGAGCGGAAGTGACCAACTAAAAATACAGTTTTCAAGGTCAGCAGTCTCAAAGGACAAGAATGTAAAGGCTCAAACAGAGCTCCCATGAGGAATTTTAGCACCAGGTTCAAATCCAAAACGGGCACCTGGAAAGGACTGCGACCACTGGAGCTTGAGAGCCCATTGCAGAGATCTCATCTGCAAACTGGCATCTGGCACCAGAAGAATGCAGGATGCCATGAGGCCGAGCAACCTCAAGAACTCGAACGCCGGGAGACTCTGGGCATATTGAAACTTGTTCACCATCTGCTGAATGTGATGAGCTCTCACCTGGTGAGGCGAACACTGCCCCGGGGATGTGTCGAGCACTGCTCCGATGTACTGGAGCCACTGGGTAGGTGTCAAGTGGGACTTCTTTAAGTTGAGGGAGAAGCCCAGCCTGTAAAGGGAGTGGCAGGTGACGGACAGATGATCCAGGACTTGCTCACGAGACCGCGCCCTGATCAACCAATCGTCCAGGTAGGGGTAGACATGAATTCCCCTCTTTCCTGTGATATGCTGCCACCACCACCATGAGCTTGGTGAAGACCCTTGGGCGGAGGTCAATCCGAACAGCAGGACACGAAACTGAAAATGCGAGTCGCCAACCGCGAACCTCAGGAACTTCTTGTGCTTGGGATCAATCGGCACATGAAAGTAAGCGTCCTTGAGGTCGAGAGACACCAACCAGTCCTGAAGTTGAAGGACCTGGAGGACTTGATAAAGAGTTACCATCTTGAACTTGTCCTTACTGAGGAGTTTGTTCAAACCATGCATGTCCATGATCGGTCTCAATCCCCCGTCCTTTTTGGGAATCAAAAAATAAGGCGAATACCATCCCTTGTTCCTCTTCGCTACAGGCACCAGTTCTATGGCGCCTTTCTCCAGCAGGGATTTGATTTTCTGCGCAAGAAGCGGATCTGGACTCTTCAAAGAGATTCCCTGGTGGATTGTCATGAGGCCTCTGCCGGAAAGGAAGACAGTTGCCATGGGCTATGATCTCCAGAACCCACACATCTGAAGTAATGGCATGCCATTCTACAAGATGCTGCGCCAGCCGTCCCCCAACCGGCGAACCATGGGACATGGCCTCACGACTGAGCTGGAGCGGCTGCGGCAGTGCCCGAGGGCAACGAGGCAACTACCCGAGCGGCCTTGGCACCTCGAGTACCTTGTTTTCCACCTCTGGTACTCCTACGGTTGCCCCTTTGACTTGCAGCTCCCCTCGATCTACCAAAGGAAGAGTAGCATCGAAAGGAACCTCCCCTCCATTGCTGTCCCCTGGACGAAAAGGCGGAGGTTGGCGAACTGCAGCGCTCAACGACTTTGCTGCAGCTTTGGAGGTCTGCAACCTCTCAACGCTCTCGTCAGCCTTGCTGCCAAAAAGATGTACACCATCAAAGGGCATGTTGAGGAGCCGGGCTTGTACGTCAGGAGCAAACCCGACTTCCGCAACCACTCAAATCTGCACATTACGGTGCTCGCCGCCATGGACCGGCTGACGCAATCTGCCATGTCCAAACCTGACTGAACGGATTCACACATGGCATCTTTGCCATCTTGAACGAGGGCAAGAAAACCATCCCGTTCCTCCCCTTCGGGAATATGTTCAGCCGCCAATTAAACACAATTCCACAGAGTGTGAGTGAAACGTGCTAAGGCACACACAGATTGACTGCCTGTAAAGCCATACCCCCTGAAGAAAACACTTTCTTCGCCCAGCCATCAAAACGCTTGTCGTCCCCATCAGGAGGGATGGTAGGGTACAACACCTGCTTTGCTGGGGCCATAGCCGCCTGCACCACCAAACTCTCCAGAGTGGGGTGCGTAGTCAAGTAGCAGGGGTCGCTACTGGCTGGATGGTATTTTTCCGGCAAAGACTTGCTCACTGTCGGGAGACTCTCCGGAGCAGTCCAGGCCGCTGCCACCCTTCTTTGCAAGGCCGTATGCAATGGCAGTACCGGGTCAGTGGGTGGACCTTTGTCAAGGATATCCGTCAGGTCATACTGCAGAAAATCCACTGGTGGCACAGACCACCCCAAGTATTCGGTCACCCTCGACATGAGGCACCGGTACGAAGACTCGGTGTGCGTGCCAGGCTCAGGCCTACCAAACTCAACCTCCGGAGAGGTGTCCAGACCACTGATGTCGTGCAAAGACTGGACGCAGGTCTTCTAACTGGCTATGACCAGACAAGAGTTTGTCAGGAACCTCTGCAGGAACCATACCTTCATCTGACCCTTCATCCACCTCAGATGTAATCCAGAGGCTGGAATAAATCCCTGGATGAGGGCACAGAAAAAGGCTCGAATACAGGCCTTACTGACTTCTGCAGTGCCTTCTTCGGAGTTTCCACCGATGCACGGGGTATCTCCGGTAAAGCCTCCACAAAAGGCGTTGAGGGCTTCGGCGGAATTGGCGTCAACGTCGAGCGTGGCACCGATGACTTCGACACAGGCCTCGAGGGCGGTGCCCCGAACATATCCTTCGACGGTCTCGGCGCTGATGACTTCCTCGGAGGCAGAGCCTCGAGAGAGTCCCTCGATGGACATGGCGCCGATGGCGTCGACGTCTTCCTAGAAGACCTCACAGGCTCTACCGGTCTTGAGGGCGTCGAGGACCAGGACCTGGAGCGGGCATGGCTAAAGCGATCCACCTTGTCCGACCGGAACCTCGAAGACTCATGGTGATCGCACCGACCACCAGAGCCCGAAGGCGTGCGAGCGGTGGACCTAGCAAGTTCCCTGCCGGCTTCTTTCGAAGGCGCGGACAGAACAGAGCCCTGCGAATGAAAAATCGCCATCATCTCCTTACGTAATGAATCCCATTCCGCAGGAGAGGAATGCTTGTTGGGACCAGCAATCTGCCGACGGGCTCTGGTGGATGAGGACGGGGAAGGCGACCAGTGACGGTGCTTCCATGAGTGCCTCGAAGAGGCAGAGGAATGGCGGGACCCACTCCGGGACCGAGACCCCCCCCGGACTTACGCCAACGATGTGGAGAGTCGCCCCTCGAATCGTCGGTCGAAAGTCCCGCGGATTTCGACTTTCGGGGTTTGGGAACCTTATCGACCGACAGCTTCTTCCGCTCCCACAAGGCCTTTGAGTTTAACGACTGACAATCTTCACAATCATCCATGGCGTGGTCCTCACCGAGGCACCAGAGGCAGGCGTTGTGCGGGTCCGTCAGCGACATCTTGGAACCGCAGTCCCGACACTTCTTGAATCCCGACTGCGGGGTAGAAGAAGACATTATAACCAAGTTTGAAGAACCAATAGCGTTTTTAACAATAGAAGAACCGAGGCACGCCGAGATCTCCGTAGCGAACACGTTCGCGGAAAAAACGGAACGGAGGCTACGGGTGTCGTGCGTCCTACTTATAACATCCAGTGACGTCTGCTCGACAGAGGCCCTCGAGGACAGCGTATCGACATCGACGCAGAAAATTTTCCAAAGCAGCACAGCTGTGGTGGTTATCTGTCAGATGTGGAATACGTCAGAGGACCCAATCCCTTCGAATTGGCTGTTATGGCAAAAAGGTTGAAATGAGGGCAGCCCCACTTGCTGAAGAGAAGAGATACCTGGGTCTGTTAGAGCTCCCACTTGTGGCAGCACTCTAGCTCCCAGCTGAGCGAGTTTGCAATGGTGTGAACGCCTGCCAGGTGAAACTGAAAATCTGCAGAACGATGGCCCAGTGCCATAGATTCTGTGTCTGCCGCGAGGGGACGGGAGAGCCAGTCCCGCTCTGCTTCCTGATGTAAACCATTGTGGTCGTGTTGTCGGTGAAGACATTGACCACCATCCCCTTGGCTTGAAAGGCTTCAGGGCCCAGAAGGCTGCCCGCAGTTCTGGGGCGTTGATATGAAACTCCATCTCCTCTGGAATCCAAAGGCCTCTGGCGTGCAACTGGTCTGTGCAGGCACCCCAATCTTCCAGAGAGGCGTCAGTAGTGACTGTGGCCTGATTAGCATGGACCCAAAAAGGAGCTCCCTGCGAGAGATGAGGGCAAATCGCCCACCAATGCAAGGCTTGACGGAAAGCACTATTGAGATTGATCTTGGTGGTCCATGAGCCCGTGATTTGTTTCCATCTGGAATCCAGAAACTCCTTAAGGGGTCTCATCTGCAGTCTGCAAAAAGGCACCAGATGGATGCATGAGGACATCATCCCCAGCAGGGACTTGATGGATTTGACTACTGTAACGTGAGCTGCTGATAACCGTTGAACCTTCCCTAATATGGCTTTAAGTCGGTCTTCTGAAGGTGTCGCTAGACAACACTGTTGAGGCAGGTCTCCAGGAATAGTGCATTCTGAGATGGTAGTAGACAAGATTTCAGATAGTTTACAGAGAATCAGAGAAGTTAAAACCTGTATGGTCTCCACAGTGTGCTGGTCTGCCAGCTCCTAAGAAAGGGATAGGATCAGTCAATCGTCAAGGTAGTGATAGACCTAGATTCCCCTGCGCCAAAGGGGCGCTGCCACCGGAGCCAAGCACTTGGTGAACACTCTTGGAGCAGATTGTAGGCCGAATGGCAGAGCCCTGAATGATAAAATGCAGGAGCCTCTGTGGTGCCTGCGTTTTATGAGGATGTGGAAGTAAGCATCGTCCAGTCGAGGGTCACCAGGAAACCTTTTTCCCGCTGGCTGAGCACATGCTGCAATGTGACCATCCTGAACTTTTGGGACTTGAGAAATGTGTTCAGGTGTCTTAAGTCCAGAAAAGGTCCCCATCCTCCTGACTTCTTTTGGACCAGAAAGTATCTGGAGTACCCTCCGGAGCCGCAGAGCAATCAATTCTATTGCCCTTTTAAAAAAAACATGTTTTAACATGTCATGAAACTCCTTCAGTAGCTGTGCTATGTGCTGCTCTTGTCTGGAGATGGGAGGAATGCAACGGCATGTGTCTTGGAATTCCAGGGTGTGACCATGTTGCACGATACAGAGCACCCATTTTTTGTTGAGATGTTGCACGACTTGCTGGCAAATTGCAACAGCCGGCCTACCACTGGAGTGCTGAAGTGATGGCAAAGGCCCTGGACCGGGACCGGGCTAGGCTTGTTTTGGCGTCTGCACAACAACACTGAGATCCTCCTCTGTAGGCTTGGGAACATCCCCTATAAGCCTCCTGCGTGGTGGAACGGGAGGGTTGATGATAGGGTGAGGTGAACCCTTTGGAGGATGGAGACCTTCCCCTTGGAGGATCGAAAGGACTACCCTCGCTGGGGAATGCCCAATGAACGTTAGGTTTGTTTTTATGGACTAGAGACATTTGTCAACCACTTTCCCGAAAAGATTCTCACTATCGAATGGCATGTCCACCACCTTCGTCTGCACATCATTGCAGAAGTTGGTGGACTTAAGCCAGCCCTAATGGCAGAGGGCCCCTCCATTAGCCATCTGTTGAAAGAGAGAATATGCGATGTCCAGGGCGACGGTGATAGCATGGTCAAAGGCAACCTCCCCTTCATGGAACAAAGCTAGGGCATCTACCTTCTTGTCATCCAGGAGGAAGTGAAGTACGGGTCAAAATGTATACCAATGCTCTATCATACCTCAAGAGAATGGCCAACGGGTTGGCAGCTTTATCGTAGATGCTTCAGTTGCAACCAGCTTCTTGCTTCTTGCCCTCCTGAACTGGAGGAAACATCGAAGAGGAAGATGGGTTAGAGGACCTATTCCTAGCCACTGCAGAGACAGAGACACAGAGTTCAGTGATGGTTGGGATCTGAGGCAATTCAGGGCCATGTCAGGGACCCAGTACTACTTCCCCAAGTGGTCCTTTTTTGCAGGGGCAGTGTTAGGGGCCTTCATAACCAGCAGGTCATCTTCCAAAAACGTCATCCATAAGGGGGAACTGAAACCGTAGTCTTCTTGGAGGACTCTCCCAGTTCAAAAAGGAAACCTTCCGTCGTTTAAGGAATGAGGTTGAATAGCTTTGCATGAGAGATCATGGTATGAAACAAGCCGATCTCATCCCGCGTAGCGTCCCTGGAGGGCATCTCGACATCAGGAGGTTCCCCATTAGCGGGAACAGTCAAACACATCCGTCCTGTGTGCCTTGTATAGTGACAACATTGGCTGCCTCTTCCACCACAGAAGTTGCAAATGGCAATTGCAGAGGGGCAGCTTGTGCTGGATGAGAGTTGGGCCCAGGAAGGCCTTGAGGACTCCCTGCTGGAGCAGGTATGGGTGCAGACCTTAGACGCTGTTGTATTTCTGACACCAATGTGTGGAGTATTGCTAAAATGTCCATTGACAAATCTCTAGGTGCTGCAGGTGCCTGCACCGGGTTATGAGGCCAAGGGCTGGTTGGCCAAGATGGCACTGGCAAGGCACAGGCAGAATGGGATCAGGGTCACACTGACCACCTTCTTGGTTGGAGTAGAATCCCTCTGTTAGGTCCACCTCAGAGGCACTGGATCACTGGGACAAGGGATGACATGGGTGGATTTACCTGAGCCAGAGTGAAGATCGGTGTGCCCTTGGGAGTAATGCGGGAGCTGGAAACTTCTCTCTCCAAATGAGTGCCCCTAGAAAACAAATCACTGGGGCCTGTGGCACAGGTATTGGTGCTGCAGCTGATGGCGCTGGTGTCGGTACTGCCAATGGAGACTTAGGCAGCAGGGCAACACTGGAGTGGTAGCAGTAGTCATGGCAACAATGACTCTGGTGGACGAACCTGTCGACGAGGCAGTCGACTGTGTAGCCGTGAACAGGTCCAAGACAAGGTTCGCAATGACGAAGACTTGTGCTTCAGAGCTGGCTTAAACAATTTTCTCACAGATGGGACCAGTCCACTCAACAGACTACCCGTCGACGGGGATGGCTACGAAAACCATTTATCCGACAGGTAGTCACAACAGTGACTGAAAGGATGAATTGGAGATTATATTTCAAGGAGCGAAAAAAAAACAAGGACTCCCAACAAGAAAACATGCGTGGTAAAAACCTGAAGATGGCCACCAGGTGTGGCGCTTAGAAGGAGAAATCCCTCTAGTGTGCCGCCAATGATCTCTACCTAAATGCCAGCAAGACTGAGATCCTCCTCATTGGGACACCCGGTCCCTCCTTTCCTCTCTCTCTCGCCGCCCACATTGGGCCCTCTATCTGCTCCTTCCTGTGAGGCTAAGAATCTTGGTGTCATCTTCAAATCCACCCTCTCCTTCTCTCTTCACACCTCTGACGTCTCTAAGTCAAACTAACAGCTGCACCTCCTCAGAGGTATTCTTCATTTTCTCACTTTCCCCCAGAAGCTCACTGTCTCCAGAACTCTGGTGCTCTTTAGGCTGGACTATTGCAACAACCTTTTTCTAAATCTTCCTGCCTCTACTCTTCAACATGTACAACTCATCCAGAACAGGACTGCAAGACTTGTCCTTGGCCTCAAGCCCAGGGATCGTATCTATTATTTATTTAATGTGTTCTGTTATTTTACATGTGTAAAGTTTGGTAAACTAGAATACAACAGATAGAAAACCTATTACATTATGCACATAAGAACAGGATAAACAGTCACTCTTTTTAACCAATATAGGAAAACAAGCATAAACTAATAAAATATGAACATAATCAGATAATCCATTAGGCAATCAGCAGGTCATTCAACATCTTCAGCATATTCAGACGGATAGGATAAAAGATAAAACATGGAGCAAACAGAGCAAAGATAATGCTTACGTCAGGGTTCATATACTACTTGTTTTATATTTAATTAGTTAATTTCCTTCATACCCAGGGTTCACTCAATCCTACTGGGTAAATATCAACCGTCCATCTCTTTATCCGGCGTCTGAGTTAGCTGCCCAGCCACTATATCCTAAACAGAGCCATGTGTAGTCCCCAATTTAAAGGTTAATACATTGCTTCCAAAAATAAACATCCTTTATGGATTCCAGGTGATGAGTATACTTGCCCAAGTGCTTCCCGTGTTCCGCCCCCATGATGGAACATCCCGTTATGACATGTTTGGCTGTTTCAATATTTAGCTTAATACAACATAGTTGACCTGATCAATCTTCTCTCACTGAGAGAGAGGGGCCAAGAACACTTCGTATGGGCAAACGGTTTATACACAGGAGCAATATAAATCTCCTTAATTCACTAGATGGACATAGCTTTAAATATGGTTGAGCTTTCCTGAATACATACAAAACATCAGGGATAAAAGAATAGCTTTTCAGCGTCCCAAGATGACAGACATTTTCATTCCAGTCCCATAGCCCCAGATGATTTTTCGAATGAGAGACTAAGGGTACTGATGTTATCTCCCCAGTCTGGAGACCACCCTATTATCACTGAAAAGGATATTCATGGCCATGTTAAAGCTAGACTTGAATCCCAGCCTACACTCTTCTTTATGAAGGCTCTTGAGCAGGAAATTGGAGAAGCCGCTAATTTTGAGATACATAGCGGCTATTCTTTTCAGCACCAAAACCTCAAGGGAGAGTAGGCCAAGCGCAATATCGCCATAGGGACACATCGTGGCAAACAATATGCTCCTACAAAATCGGCCTTCCACTCGCTGTAACCATTTTAAGTCAATTTTGATCAGACTCTCGAGGCCATAAATGGCCGCAGGGGTCTGGCATTGCGAATACAGCTGCATCACCCCTGCCAGCGCGTAGCTGCCCCTTCTTTTATTGGATTGGACAATTAAAGAAGTTACCTGGTTTGCTTTCCTGATACAGGTCTCGATACAGGTTTGATATCCAGGGCTCACATTGAATTCAACTCACAGGTATTGATAAAGAGGAGTATAAGAAATTGCCAGATTTGAAATAACGTTTAGGGCGAGCTACATGCTTGGCAAACTGTAATACTCCGCAGCTTCCACTAGATGTTTACATTTTTGCCACAACAGTGATCTGTTGATGGTATGGAAAGCTGATTTAAAATCAATGAATAGGGCATAAAATGGAGGGGCATTCTTCCCCTGAGATTGCTCAACAAAAAAAAAAAAAAAAAAAAAAAACAAAGCAACCGCAGGTTATGTGCTGCAGAATAATCCAGACGAAAGCCACCCTGTCTAGTATACCCTCACGTTCAAACCACCTCTGCAGCTCTAGTAGGAAAAAGGAGGCAAATAATTTCCCTGTGCAATCAAGCATGGAGAGAAGGCAGTAGTTGTCAATGTCTCTAGGGCAGCCCCTTTTAAGGACCGGAATGAGTATAGCGGTCTGCCAGGAGAAGGGTATAATCCCTTCCTCCAGGACCTTGTCAAATAGAATCTTAAGTAGCGCAGACCAAAATGTAGGGTTCCGCTTCAGGACTACATTGGCCAGACCATCAGGCCCTGTGGCCCGTGAGGACTTAAGTGTTGTCATTTTTACTTATATATCAGCTTCCTCTATAGCTAGGGTCTTGCCTAAGGGTTTAAGATCAGTCTGTGGAAGAGAAGGTGGGAAAATCAGAGGCATTAAGTTTGTGGAGGAAAGCCACCCAAGTATGTTCGTAAACAGGATTTATCATTATCTTTTTCCTGCACTCTTTAGCCTCACCCAAAAGGGTCCAGATACTCTGAGTCTCTGCTACTAAGGGCTGCCACAGTGGTTTGCCATGCTGCATCTCTATTCGAATAGCGCCACCAGTGCAACCAGTTACGGTATGTGTTTCTGAGGTGTCTAACTTCAGCAAGATAAATCCGAAGACCGTACGCTCAATTTTTGGCTCTTTGCAAGTCCCCACGCAACTTACGTTTCATGTCTCCGATGACTTTTGTAAATGAGATGAGGTCTAGATTCTCTACAGATTGAAGGCATCTTAGTGGTTGTGTGAGCACCAGAGAATAAAAAGATCCACCTCTCGATGTCCTCCACATTCATATTGTGGAAGGCATCAAAATCACGATCGGTCAGATGTGCTGCTGTATTTCGAGCCCTTTGTATGTTAATTTCGGACCATCTGATGCAGCTAGCAAGGTGATTTATCGTGGGAGCTCTGAGCCTCAGGACAAGGTTGCTCCATCTACTGGTGCTGACACTGAGCTCCAGGACCATGAGGGCTGTTTCTCTATTGCAAAACAAAGTCCAGGGTAGCATGTGTGTTACCTCCTAGCCAGGTATATTCACCAGGGATATCGCCCTTTGTACGCCCATTCAAGATCTCCATTTCCCAGCTGTCAAAAAACCTCAGCCAACCCTCGCCCTAATTATCAGAATAATTCTGCCTCATACTCCTGGACAACAGAATGTCTTACAATAATACCTTCCTGTCAGCACATCTACAGTTGAAATCTACCCTGATAATAATGCAGTCCTCCCCCTGCCTCCCATTCCAGCTGGTCATGATTTTATGATGTTCCTCTTGGAGCTGTTCTCCCTCGTTGGCTCTGGGAGGTTTATAGGCATTTATCAGCATTATTTTCCCTTGGTCATCTATCGGACCAAAAGAAACCTCAAGTGCAAAATCATCATGTGAAGTAGAGATTTTACAGGAATTCAAACTGCATCACCCCTATGACTAGGCCCCCATTTGGTCTTCCTATGCTACCTTTTTTAGCCAATGTTTGGTGAATGCTATGACCAGCCACCACCACTGCGGTAGTTAGCCACATGTCTTGGAGCAGGAAGAACGTGTTTTGTGTGACATAAGTGTGACAATGAAACATGTAGGCGGCTTGATGAAAATTAAAAGTGGGTCTTTAATCAGACCATTTCAAAAAGGATAAAAGTAAACAAGCTTTAATCACAATTTTCTGCAGTGTCCGTTCTCTGAGCTTATGCTTCTTCTCTGGTCCTTGCAGGGGATCTGGTAAGGACTTCTGGCAAGGCTTCTCCTCCTAGTCCTCATACGCCCACCAGCCTTCGGCAGCTCCTGATGTCCTGTCTGGTTCGATCTGCAACAAAACCAAGAATGAACACCCTCTCGCCTTCCAAGGTTGTCTTTATATAGGCGGAGTTTAACAGGCCAATCAGTGTTCACTTCCTCCTCTAGTCTATATAAACTCTCCCAAGCCCTGCCCCCTTTTCCCTTGAGGCATTACAAGCCGTCTTCGACATCGACCTCCACCCGCTCCCTGTTCCAGTCATCTCTGACCAGGTGAGATCTTAGTTCCTTCCTGGAAGGGTTTTGGTGGGTCTCTGGGAGTCTCGTGTTTTTGTCCTGCTCTATTATGTTGTCGCAACGCTGTCTTTCATAATCCGCGGCTCCGCGTTTCTCAGTTGGGTTGCAACTGCCGAGTACCCGCAGGCTTCCCATGCCGCGGCAGCCCCGCCTCTCCCTGCTCGCGGTTCCTTGACTTCTCTGACGGCTGTCATAGTCGAATGTCGGCGTCTCTTCTAATTCACATGAGTGCGACAATCTGACTCTCGTGTGTCCGCCCGAAGGTTCCATGTCTTGCAGACCGCCGCCAGAATCGAACGTTGGCGTCTCTGCTACTTCGCCGAAAGCTGCGTTCCGACTCTTTTGGGCCCGTCCTGGAGTTCCATATTACAAGTCTCCGTCTGTGCTTTGGCTGGGTTAGATGTCTCCTGACCCCACCATTCCCCAATCGGGTGGGTTTCTGGGTCTCGGGCCCCTCCATGGTATAACTGACCCTCTTGACTGTTACAATAAGACAATGAGCCTAGGGGATATAAAAGATTAGTGAAATCACAAGTATTCAGTGACAATACTGTCCATTCTCATTGTTTGCCCATCGCTATTGCAGTGACTCTGCTAGCCACTTAAACATTGTTTGAATGTCTGATTTCTGTACGCTCTCCTTCTCAGGAAGCTTCACCAATGTTACCGATGAAGCTCTGCCAAGTCCCCCTGCAACTGGGAAAGCAGGATCAGCCGCATCCACCTTCATGTCAAGCTCAACACCCACTGCAAAAAGGTGCCTTTGCAAAGTACGCAAAACATGTTTATAGTGTATTGTCGAGATGTTCGGATTGGAACCCTTCAGAGGCTCAGAAAAATCAGTCTTCCGACACCAGAACGCTTAGTTGGGACACTTGCTGGAGACGAGCTCGGAAGGCTGAACGTGAGAACCTTTCATCCCGAGACCTTTGGTTCAAATTCTTTATGCAGACCTTTTTCCCCCAATATGGTTTCCTTGGTAGTGTCACTCTCCTCGCACCCCGCCTCCTTCTTTGGCAGGGGCCTAATGACCAAGTCTTATTAGGTACAATCGGTGTGGGGTTACCAGGGGCCTTTACAGAATGTTGGGATATCGTCAAGTCTGAGCTTGTATCATGCTGATGCAGCGAAGAGTGTGCCCACTCTGCCATTTTACCAGTTAGTATCCAGCTGGTAGGGTTGCCCCGAGTTTTTTGCTGGTGTTTTTTACAGTGCGCCTTTTTATATTTCTTTTGCAGGTATTTCAGGCGAAGGGAGTGAGGCAGCTAGATCCCTTGTGATATTGTGAGACACCGCCTGTCTTGCCAGCCTGCGTTGCTTCCTTGAATAGAAAACGGTTGAGGAATCAGTAGATCTCAGTCTCTTTGGGATTAGATGCTAAGGTTGGCTCCTGATGTGCTCCATCTGAAGATAGATTAGTCAGATGAACATTTTCAGAATGAACTGTGGGTTAGCCATAGAAGGCGAGGACTGCAGATTTTCATGCATTTGACTGTACAATTTTAGCAAAAGTTTCATGGCGAAGTGGATGGAGGCCATAAAAGATTGCAGTTCAGAAAATGCTGCTTCGCTCAAGAGTGTTGGTTCAATCTGTACAGAGTCTAGAACCCGAACAGCACCTGAGGAATCAATAACCAAGCGGGGAGAAATGGAGAGTGTCACGGACGGTAGGCGGAGTAGGGCTAGTGTCAGCTTTAAGTACTTGTGCATTGACCACCAATGGCTCCCCTCTCCCGGGCGGAACTGCTTCCGTGGCCGTTATGTCCTGCTGTAAAGTAAGACATAGATCCAGGAGGGAGTTATTAGTCTTCAAAATTCATTGAGTCTCGATGCATCCCTCCTTCCTGTGTTAGAACTTCCTGCTCAATTATTGTGGATTGCAGAGTGTGCGGGCTGGCCCTGCAAAAACAATGCGGGTATGGTACCCTTCTGGCGAAATGAGGGTCCTTTACCCACTGTACTCCCCTTTTTGACCCCTTTAGTATTGACCTGAGCAGCATCCAGAATACGAACCCCTCCTCCTTTTCTCAGATTGTACCGTGGGTTTTTAGGCTTAGAAGGACAAGACATAATAGGCCAATACAGTAGAGACGGGGGAAGAGGAAGTACGGGCCTTCCAAACTAATCCAGCTCTTGCCTCGCTATAATATAGCAGACTTGGAAGAATTGCAGTGAGTAGTCGCGAGCACGCCTGCCCAGGAGGAAGGGTGGCACTTCCACAAAGATAGCAGGCCGTGAGCCTCAAACTTTACAATGAGGAGCGCATGCACCTGTAACACAAGGGCAAGGAATATCAAATATCAGCCTTAGAATGAGCTTACTAGCTGGTGCTCCATGTTTCCCAAATGCGTCAGAGTAGATAAACAAAAGGGGTCACTGGTCACCCTGCCCACCAATGACCACTCTGCTTCCACTCCGCTACAGCACTCCATGCTGTTATGTCCAATTTAAATGCTGGTGCCGGGAATCGTTCAACAGGCTCCTCCTCTCAGTGACAGCAAGTGAGGAAACACTGTATTCTCCCTCAGCACCAGCAATGGCCACTGCTTCCATTCCACTACTTCTACAGCTCTGAAATCTCTTCATTAGCTCCTGGTGGCTGCAAGGATCAAGTTCAAGACCCTCTGCACCACAAGGCTTTCTGGGGCCAGGGACCGCTCTACCCCCAACTTTCTCTTCCAAAACATCTAACTTCTCGAGTTCTCTGTTGATCCACCTCCAACTCTGAGGGTCAGACGCTTCTCCATGTAGAGAGTTTGGGGCAGATCTATCTCCTCGGCTGGGGCCTCCCTCTGGAACAGCCTCCCTGCCGCTCTGAAATTTGAACAGAACCACCTCCGGTTCCGGCAGCAAATCCAGACCTTCCTTGTCGCTTCCGCTTGCTCTCCCCTACTGATGCATCTCACTGCTCTGTGCACTGATCACCTGGTCGGTCTCTGAACTCCGGCTCATGCTCCTGCATGTCGAGCTGCCCTCGCACTACCTCCGGGATCCCCAGGGCTTAAGGGTCTGTATCTGCAAACCTACAGTCCCTTCTTTCTGCACTTAGGAGCCACCTGTTGGCTGCACTTGCGAGTTAACTGCACTTCGTCTTCCCCCCACCCCCCTTGCAGTTTCTCGCCTTCCCTCTTCCCTGCACGATCTGAATGACAAGGCCTAGAAGATCGTTATTTTGTCCTCCCTTTGTTTCCCCCCTTTGTCTTGTAGCGCCTAGAAACACTTGTGTACAGGCGCGTTATAAATGCCATATCATATATATCAAATGTCATTGGCTGGGGCAGTATGATCCCAAAGTGACAGCAATAGGCTATAGAAGTGACAAGCGGTTTTAGCTCTAAGGCAAAACTGCTTTAATATTACTAAGGATTCCCAGCCTGACAACAGGGAATATTCATATGATACGATAGGATAGTTTCTTTATTTAGCGCCTACACACAATGTGTTTCAAAGTGGTTCAAGGGAGGGAACATACAATGACATTCTTACAGGCCATGAAAAGTAAGGATGTGAAATTAACAAGCATACTCGGCCTGATGACATTTCAGATAGTGCAAGAGCTAAGACATAGATAAGGAAGGGAGGGGGATAGTGGGAAGGAAATGAAACAGACAGGCGACTACCGTACTAGGCCTGATGACATTTCTGGTAGAGCCGGCGAAACGAAAACGTGAGGGAGAGGGGAGCAGAAAGAGAGGCGAGGAACAAAACAAGTGACTATCTTACTAGGCCTGATGACATTTCAGATAGTGCTGAAGGGGGTTGGGGGGGGGGGGGAAGAGACAGACAAGGTTGCTATCATACTAGGTCCAGGGACAATTCTGATAGAGTAAGTGCACAGAATAAAGTAAGGGGAGGTGATCGGAAAAGGGAGAAAGGGAGGAGGAGTAGAGAACAGAGTAAGCGGTCAAAAAGAGTGGAGAAGCAAGAGGGGCGAGCTAATACAATTGCATAAATCAGAAGTAACACAATGTTGCAAGCCTGGATACAAGATGAAGATGGGAACAGCATGATTCAGGGCCACCATGAGAAAGGGTGACACACCGTGAATCAATGAAGTCCATAAAAGTCAAATCCAGCATTGGCCACAAGACGGTGAGGGTGAAACCAGAATGTATCAGGACAGATCCTGCAGAAGTAGGCTGGAAGGGGTGAGGGGGAGCAGGGTAGAAGAATTGAGCAAAACAGGCAACACCTCTGTGCGAGAAGGCGGGGGGGGGGCACAAGGGAACATCAGGGGGGACCAGAGGGGTGGGGATGGCCTGTGCAGACAGAGGGAGTATGAGCTTGTGAATTCATGCAAGACCCCATGTTGGAGAATACTAGCATCCAATTCCATCTTCTGTCTGATATACGCGGAAGGTCAGATTCTGAAGCACACATTCAATATCCCCTTCCTCCATCTGCATAGACGTCCCGTAAATTGTTACGTAATATTTCGCAAATACATTGACCTCAAAGCTAGCCATCCATGTCTTCCCACAACCATCTTTCCATTATGTTCGGCCTAGGATTCTCACGCTTCATAAGCCAGGCCAGCAATCTGCTTGGCTTATCGCCATGTTCATATAGCTATGATGTTTATGTGATAAAGCTGTGTTTCCCCAGTCTCTCCCAAGCTTCCACATACTCCCGCCTCAAAGACACCAAGCCATCCTCCTCAACTTCCCCTTTCGCGAGAGGGGTTTCTGCTGCCTTAATCCCCATCTGCCTCCCACCCTCTCCAATGTCCTAGTCAACGTTGCTTTGACTCCAGCTGTGACTGCCAAGCATTCCCATCAGATTACCACCTTAAAGGCCTCGCATATCATCCTGTAATCGAAAACCCTGTCCTCATTCTCCTCCAAATATTTACTCACAGCCTCTCCCATGCTACTTCTATATGCCAAATCAGTCAGGGCGTCCGCTCTCAACTGGCAGAGGTAGGGATAGTCTGTCTCCGCCCCTCACCTCATATCAACATAACATCCAATGGAGTGTGATCCGATATGGACCTCCCCATATATTGTGGGGCACAAATGGTCTTGCATGTTCCTCCCCAGTGAATAGTCAATCTTGGTATGCATGCCATGTGGAGGGGAATAGAAGGAGAAATTAACAGTTACTCACCGTACTCTTAGTCCATAGTCCCCTTTCCTCCATACTGTATGGGCATCCCTCGCGAGGGACGGGAGACAACCTTTTTCACCAGAAAAATAATCTACCCCTTTAAATTTAGAGGCACGCGGCCCTGGGAGCATGCGCTCGCCTGACTCCGCCCACCGGCGCCACTACTCAGTCCCCATAGATGCGTCGACAATATTCAGCATTGTCTGAGGACACCAGTATCTTTAGGTGGTTGTGGGGAAGATGGTGGGATGTAAGGAGGAAAGGGGACTATGGACTAAGAGTATGTTAGTAACTACAGTGAGTAACTTAATTACTCTTGCGTCCCGTCCCCTTTCCTTCATACTGTATGGGCGATTACAACCGAATGTAACCCCAGGGTGGAGAGGAGATCCTCCTTAAGAAAACAGGTTTCTTTGAACCGCCTGTCCGAACGCTGTGTCTGACTTAGAGGCGGCGCCCAAACAGTAGTGCTTACAGAAAGCCAAAGGGGTGGCCCAGGTAGCCGCCCTGCTGATGACCTGCCACGGCACATGCCATTGGAACGCGATAGCCGTGGCCTTGGCTGTGACCGCGTGGGCATGCAAATTAGCTGGCACTGGTTTGTGCTGCCCCTCATAGGCCTCCTTGATGGCTGTGACCATCCATCTTGCTATGGAGACAGAGGCCTGATAACCGGGCCTTAACCCCCCCCGAACGTGACAAACAAGGCGTCCGACTTGCGTAAGTCCCTGGTCCTGTCCAGGTAGTATTTGAGCGTGCGTCTGACACAGTGCAAGACCCTCTTATGCTCGTCCTTGGGGTCGGCAAAGAAAGTGGGTAAGACCATTTCTTCGTTGAGATGGAAGGAGGTGGTCACCTTGGGAAGGAACACAGGGTGCGTTTGTAGGATTACCTTGTCCCTGTGAAAGGTTGTAGGGCTCTGAAGCCACCACAGCCTGGATCTCGCTGACTCTGCAAACTGAGGTGAGACCCACGAGCAGAGCTGTCTTCATGGTAACCAGCCTGATGTCCACAGACGCCATTTGCTCCAAGGGATCGTGTGCCAATATGCCCAAAACAACATCAAGGTCCCACACATGGTGTGGATTCTTTATAGGCGGGTAAAGTTCGTGGTGGCTCACCAGATGTCACTTGACCACGGGGTTGGAGGAGAAGAGGCCCTCCTCCGAATTCCGGTAAACCCCTATGGCTGCCAGATGGGTGCGGCACGTATCTACCTGTACGCCGGAGTGGGCAAGGTGTGCCGAAAAGGAGAGCATGTCGTCCAAGGTGCACTTAAGAGGGTCGATCTCCCTAGAGTCGGCCCAATGACAGAATCTAGACCATTTACTGTTATATTGGCTCCTAGTAGCCTTGCTTCTAGCACCCTGGATATCTCTAGGTTAGCCTGAGATAGGCTTACGTGTTTCAGCATGACCTGCTCAGGAACCACGCTGCGAGGGCTAGTTTGTGAGGAGCTGGGTGGAGTAGAATTATATGGCCTTCAATTCCAGCAAATTGATGTGCGACACCTGCTCCTGCTGGGTCCAGACTACATGGGTGCTGTGGTTGTTTAGGGTGGCTCCCCGTCCCTCTAGGGGAGAGTCCGTAGTAACTGACCTGTGGGGCCGGCTGACGGAAGGGCTATCAAGTTTGAATGATACTCTTCGGGTACCAAGCCCTCAAGCACAGCAATCCTAGGAAGGGATGGATGAGGCTCAACTCTTACTTTTGGAACGGAGCTATTCTTAAAGAAACATCTTGGAAAACTGCCCAGTGATGGGAACAGATCTGGGTAGCAGAACTAGCAATGCTAGTTTGGGGCAATAAGAATTACGTTTGTGTTTACACTGTGCCTGAACCTTTGAAGTATTTTGGGAATCAAAAGCAGAGGGAAAGCAGAGGTACTTACCAAACCAATCCAGAAGGTGTCTCCTGAATAATTGTGGTTTCCTCATCCATGACTTATAGGAATGACACTTTTGGTTGCATCTTGCAGCAAATAAATGCGTCTGAGGGACACCCCCCACTCACTGCAGAAGGATGCTCTGAACTACATCCTATTAAAGTTCCTAATAGGATACTGAATGGCATACATTTTGAAGAGTCCGCCACCCTAGACATGCAATGCCACTACTAAAAAAGTTCTGTTTACCAACGCTGAGAGCCAAAAAGTGTACTACCATCATTAACAGCAGGTGACGGGGCTGGCTCCCTACTCATTCACATGAATCCTTGCAGTGTTTGTGTGAATTTGTGCAACGTATACCAAAAGAATGGCTAATAGTCATGCGCTCAGTCTTCTGTCCAACCAAAGACTGCACCCGTATAACACTGCAATGGGCCCCAACTGAACTCAGAAGCATTAGTTACAGAAATCTCAGGGGAAGAGTTCTAGAAGGGGACAATGAGCAGAAAGGGATGTAGCAAGAAAAAAAAAATGAAAAAACCCCAAGAATATATGTTGGGACTAGGCCACAGAAACAGGACACCACATGACCACAACAGTCCAGGGGGCCCAGAATCTTTTAGAAGCAGATTAATTTTATCATGGCGCTTCACTAAAAAAGCCAGACTCCCTGATGGCGACAATCCTCTCCGGGGGAGGAACAGACATCCCTAACAAGCGTCAAGAATTGTCCCAAAGCACTATATTATCTGCACCAGATACAAGGGTCACTTACTGTGGTCCACTGAAAAACCCAGATTGAACAGTGTCACACACCTTCCTAATGCACTCCTAAATAAAACAGTTCTGGACGAAGCTCTGATCAACCAGTTATTCAGGTAGGGATATATGTGAATCGCCTTAAAGGAATGGTGCGGTCAGAAATATTATTGGCCAAAAAGATTGCCAATAATAAAACAAATATCTAAAATATATATATTTTTTTAAGTCCCTATGGAAAGTTTCGAGCAAATGAAGCTCAAACTTTAAAATTGCAAGGACTAGGGGCATCCATTTTGTGAAATGGATGCCGCCTGTGCTTGTGTTTGCGGCACTAATGAAGCAAAGGTCAGCCAGCTGTAGTAAACAAAAGCTACCACTGGGTGGGTTTTGCTTCATTGGTGCCGGACTCGGAGGACGGGGACCAGAGACTAACGGCAGGAAAGCTGCAGCTGCATCTCAGTAAGTGCTATTTTTTTTTTTTTTTTAAAAAAGCACTAGCTGCATTTTTCTTCTTCTAAGTTTCCCCCAGGGGAGCACCGGAGACCCAAAGCGATAGCCACGGCAGGCAGAAACAACACGGTTGTGTTTCCATGCCGCATTGTTTCTGCCTACAGCAGCTTTCACTTTGGAGCTCTCGGGCTCCCCGTGGGGAGCAAACAACGCAGAAACAACAACACGGGTGTTTAGAAATGCTGCAGTGTTTCTGCTTACAGCAGCTTTCACTTTGGGGCTCTCGGGCTCCCCCTGATGTTTAGAAATGCTGCAGTGTTTCTGCTTACAGCAGCTTTCTCTTTGGGATTCTCAGGCTCCCCCCCCCCCCCGAGAGCCCCCAAGTGAAAGCTGCTGTAGGCAGAAACAACGCAAGTGTTTAGAAATGCTGCATCACTGCGGCAGCTTTCGCGTGTAGTGTCCTGGACTCCCCCAACCCTGAGGGAGTGCAGGAGACTCCCAAGCGAAAGCTGCCACAGTGAGAAATACGTTTTTGGATTTGTAAATGCCGCAGTATTTACAAATCCAAAAACGTTATTCTGAATGCAGCAGCTTTCGCTCCGAGTCTCCGGGACACCCTCAGGGTTGGGGGAGTCCAGGAGACTCCACGCGAAAGCTGCCACTGTCAGAATAACAACGTTGTTGTATTATATTTTTAATTGGTGAGCCTTGGCTTTTTGCGTTCATTTTACGTTTTCTGTGCTTCCCTGGGCTTGGGGAGCACAGAAAACGTAAAATTAAAGTGAAAGCTGCCTCCTCAGCTTTGCTCAGGCTGCAGTAAGCAAAAGCTCCCAGTAGGGGGCTTTTGTTGCTTGTTTAGTGCCGCAAGGGCAGAGCCGAGGAGGCTGCCTGCAATCACAAAATGGATGCCCTCTAGTGTTTGCAATTTTAAAGTTTGAGCTTCATTTGCTCGAAACTTTCCATAGGGACTTAAAAAAAATATATATTTTAGATATTTGTTTTATTATTGGCCATCTTTTTGGCCAATAATATTTCTGACCGCACCATTCCTTTAATCCTAACAGCAGCTGCCAACAGTAAGGACCTTGACAAATGCCCTTAGGGAGTCCTCCACACCAAAGGGGAGAACATTTGTATAGAGAATGTAAACATATTGTCGTAAACCTCAAGCAAGTCAGATGTTTCCTGATGGAGATGTGAAAGTAGGTGTCCTGAAGAAAAAAAGATGCTCGTAGTCTTTACCATATGCAAAGTTTCCAAAAAGAGGAAAAGGTTTATATATGCAAGTCCTGTTTGGGCCTTTTCCCCACCCATATTTTTGGGGATCAAGAGTCCCGGGAATATAATCCACAACTCTTTGGTGCTCTGGGAACTCCTCAATGGCTCCTTGAGATAGGTTTCTGATTCTGAAGGAGTTAGGGGTTCAATCTCTGGCGACACGCCCTACAAGCCCACTGGCATAGAAAAGATGATCAAAATAATATCAGGGTTGGAAGTCCTAGCCGGAGGGCGTGTCAGGCAGGGATTTGACCCGGTCAGACGATTATAGGGCCAAAGGCTTGCTTTTGGAGCAAACCATTTTAACCAACCACACGTCTTTGCAAGGAATCCGAGATGACAGCTAAAGATATAACATTTTGAAGGTCGGACTTACACTGCTATAACACCTCATCAGTGTTCAGGGCAAATCTATCCCATCGCAGAGTAGTCTGAGTCTTACTCTTGATCCTTCACAGACACAGTGGCACTTTCAGTGTTTATCAAAGACTTATTATTAAAAGAAAAAGTGGTTGGGGAAATCCTACCTATCCCCGACTTGAAGAGGGGTTTCCTGCCTCAACAAACTAAGGAACTTCCAGTGGGTCTCTGCCACATTTCTCAAATTCCTGGTTTACTCTCCTGCCAGGGCTTTTTATCTTGTCACTTGCGTGCAAGTCCCAGACTCGCCAAGTGCCTGGTTTACTCTCCTGCCAGGTTTATTTTGAGTCCTCTCAATATTCGAGTGCAAATCCCAGGTTCACACCCTTCACTAGCATTCACATGTTTCTGTAGCCAGGTAATTATAGTTTTTATATGTTGGACCACTGACCCTTCAACTGTGTTAAATATCCCACCTCCCTTGTGTGGGTTTTATCTCTTCTAACGACACAGGGAATCTGCCCTGAAGCAGCCAGTTATCCCAATCTCCTCCTCAAGGCTTACTGGTCTTCTCTGGCAGCTTCTGTGTCACTCGCGTGTCACTGTTGTTTCCACTGCTGCCTGGGAGCATGTCTCATCAGCTCTCTGTTCCCGCCTGGCCTACTTTACTCGGCAGCTCCTGCTGCTCGGGATGGCAGCGCAGCAAACACTCTTCTGCCCAACCCCCTTGGACGGTGCCCTTGCCGGGCTTGTCGTACCGGTCTAGAGCTAGATTTTCTCCTGTGTCCCAACCAGCGTTGGGAGAGCTGACTCTTGATCTGTCTAGGTGTTCCATATTTTAATGTCCCAGCACCTGTTAAACATTTTACAACAACTAGAATGCAGACTTGGCTTGCCGCTCCTAGTGATCTTCCCTCATTCTTCTTCCTCGTCTCAGTTTTATAAAAGGGGGTAAGGGGGGGTGTACATAAGTGCCAGTACTACTTGTTTTAGTGTTATTAAAGGGGGAGGCAGGTACTTAAGGTCAGTGACCAGTAAACAGATTTGTTATCCAACCTAGAATATGCCATACAAGAATGGGAAAGTGAAGGAGTGTTAGGTCCTAATGAAACAGGGGGATACCATGTTTCACGTAGTGAGTCTATCCCACCCCCATGAGGGGTGTCACCCTCATGTGGTCCTCCCTCAGACAGCCTCCCCAGAGTCAGGATCAGGTAGGTTCTGCCTTTACCTGGCCACATGAGGAGAAACATTCCCTAGACTACATTGCTAGTTCGTCACAAGGCCCAAGACCACCCTTGACATGTTCAAGTTTAAATTGGACTCCTTCAAATGTGCGACGTCTCATTACCCTCTGCAACATGACCAGGGCTACAGTCAGTCTTGTTTCTAACAGACTGTTTCAGGTATATTTTTTTTTTGCCAGGCATAAAAGCAATGACAATTCTGATGATGCATCCCGAGGTGTAGGATCCAATGCTGATAGAGGGTGCCTGGCCTTATTAGGACTCTGAAGCTCGGTCTCTGGTTGCTAGTCCCATTTTCTTTTCCTACATGCACACATTCCCATTAGGTAGTCCCTCTACTTTTGTGAGATACCAAGGGGACGGGTCTAGTAATGTGTGTATTTAAGGCATTTCCTCCACGACCGCACAGCGGTCGGGCGCAGGGGGTTCGAGCTTGCCGCACCAAAGTCATAATAAACCCACACTTGATCTATGTACACTTTCTGTAATCTTGTGTGAGGCTGCGGACCTGGTAGCCCCTATATATGGGGTCCAGTTGAGGAAACGTCTGTCCACCCTTTGGTTTTCTGAGGAGCTGAAGCTCGCCCGTCTGAAGGTCAGGCAGGCTGAGCATAAATGGTGTCTGGCCTACACTCACGAGGAGAAGGTGGCGTTCCAGCACCTTACACGTGAATACCACGTAGCGATCCGGACTGCCAAAACAGGTCTATTTTATACTTAAGGTTGAATTAGCGCTCAGTCAAAAGACTGGTTTTCAGTCGTTAAATCTTTTTCTTCAACAACTCACTTTACACCTAGCGTTAAACCTACCCAAAGTCTTTGTGATTCCCTTTTGGAGTTCTTTCAGACCAATATTTATTTTCGCAATCTTATTATAACTACTGCCCTCAGCATGGGATTTAGTGTAGTCTATGATCCCCCTCACTAGCTCCCAGGCGTGGTCGCATTTCCTGTTTTCTTCCCCCAGAAGAAGTTTCCAGGGCAGTTAGCCAACTGAAACCGGCTTCCCCCCTCCAATCCAATTCCCCTTACCATAATTAAGAACATCTTGCCGGACATTATTCCTTGGCTTACGACAGCAGTTAATCTCTCCTTTCATCACGGCTCTATTCCCAAAGAACTTAAACAGGCCACCATCATCCCTCTTTTGAAAAAACCTTCACTTGAGGCAACTATTCTGGCTAACTATTGGCGTATCTCCTATTTCTCATGAAACTATTAGAATCGCTAGTCTCTCCTCTTCTATTCCCATTCCTTGAGTCATCCAACTTCTTCGACCCTTTCCAGTCTGGTTTCCAACCAGGTTGGGGGACCAAGAGTGTCTTGGTTGATCGGGGTGGAGTGGGAGCGCTGGTACGGTTCGATCTTTCATCAGCTTTTTGTTATCGGCCACTCCACCCTTTTGTCCCGCAAGGTGTCTGCCAGCCTCTCTGGCACTGTCCTGGCTTTCCACTGTTCTTACAGACAGAGCCCAATTTCTTTCTCTTCCTCCATTTGGTTCTTCATGTGCACTTTTCTGTGGTGTTCCTCAGGACTCTACCTTCTCCCCAATTTTGCTTAACTTATATTTTCAGCCACTGATGTGTCTCATCCGCTCCCATGGCTTCCGATGCTATTCCTATGCCGACGACAACCAGATTCTAGTCCGTCTAGACCATGAACAGTCTGAGGTCTTAGGATGGTTGTGTGATTGCCTGGCAGGAGTGGATGGGGAGAAATTGGCTGTGGCTCAACAGGGACAAGACGGAGGTCTTTACTCCCTCCATGAAAGCCTTGATCACAGGGACTTTCTACCAAGACACCAGAAGTGGTGTACGCAGACAGAGCCACTAGGTGAACCTTGATGGAGTTAAATAATAGGCTAGAGTCTAGTAGATGGAGCATGCAGTGACAAATGTTTGCTGGGGAACAATAAATTGGATTTAAAGCTTGTGATCGGCACCATATTTTCTACTTGTTGAAATAGCAGTGCAGTGCATGGTGTTGGGTTTGCGTGCCCCTTTTAGGATATTCATACACCTTTGGGTTAATTTTAAATGACCGAGCACTATGACTTCAGGGGCCAGGCTGCCAAGTTCATAGACTAGGGATGTGGATGGAGTGTTGTCACCACGTGCTGGGATAGCATGTTGTAAGGGCACGGGAGTTGAACTGGTTTGCCCATGGTCAATTTGTGCATATGTGGAAACCATGGTTGACTTGCCCACATAGGGGCTATCAAGATTAGCGTGGCTTGTTCCTGGTGCATCGGGTGCACTATCCTGCTGAGGAGTGGTGTGGGGAGCAGGAAGGGGGGAAGGGGGAGTCAGTGCAAGAAAATTTCCCTGACCAGTTCATCCACAGGGCGTTCCCTTTGGATTGAGGTTGGGGAAGCCTGGATGGGAACTCTGGGCATTGTACATTTAGGTTTGTGGTGAACAAGTCTAAAGGAGGATAACCCCACAGGTAGAATATTTCGTTTAGTATTTCTCGGTTGGGTTTTTACTCTTGCTCATCTGGTAAAGGGTTTCTGCTTAGTGCCTGCTAGCGCATGGAGTTCTCCTGAACATTTTGAGTGACTAGCAACATTTTCCGCTTGAGTGTCCACTTCCACATTTTTTGGGATAGCCTGGACAGACTTGGAGAGTGTGCGTCTCCCTGCTTATGTAAAACATGGCAGTGGTGCGGTCTGTGAGGATGTGTTGTTCGGGGAGGATAGCTCAGCAGCAACGTGCTCGCCTTGGAAGCAAGACAAGAAGCAACAAGGGTTCGATCCCCGGGTCCGCGCTTAGAAACCGCTTGGTATTACGTGCGTTCTAAATACGCAACTAAGTTATATTCCTATCACAGCGCCTCGATGCCCCCGGGCTGTGTGAGCGCTTAAAAAAAAAAAAAAACAATTCAAAATGTGTACTGTCTGACCTGCTAGATGCAGCTGAAAAGCCTAAGAGGCCTGCTATTAGCTCCAATAGGTTGATGTGGTTTTGGGCTGTGGTGTGTCCCCACTGGCCATGCGCTGTGTGGTGAAGGTAATGGGCTACCCATCCGGAGAGTGAGGCGTTTGTTTTAAATATTGCTTAAACTGGTGGATTGTGAAAGGGTTTTCCTTTTAACAGATTTTCCTAGGACAACCAGTGCAGAGCTTGCAATAGTGTTAGCAAAACAGCCACTACACCGTCCCACCGACCGCTTGCCTGAGACCATTGTTCCGCTAACCACTCCTGCATTCAGCGCATGCGCAGCTATCCATGTGGAACTATATTCATGCATGAAGCCATCATCCCAAGCAGGCGCATTGCCTTCCATACAGTTATTTGGCCACTGGCAAGATAGTGAGGTATTTGCAGCAGCATGTCCTGATCTCTCTCGTTTGAGGGGAAGACTAGTCCCTCCCTTGATTTTATGATCGCTCCCAGAAATTGCTTTGTTTGGCTGGCGGGGTTAGGGAGAATTCTCAGAAATGTGCTCATTCGCTTCTACCTTAGAGACCCCCCCAGCTCTTTTGCTGGACTTTTAATTTTTATCCTGAAGAGAGCAAGACCATATTCCCACACTCATGCATTTTTATTTAATTTGAACTCTGCGTTTCCTTTTGGTTTTGGAGTCTGACAAACTCCATAGGCATCTTTTTATATTGTGACACACAGCACTTTCAGCGCAGTGAAACAGGGAAGTCCTATAGATTTCCCAAAGGTTTCAATACCTTCTTTTGGTGAAACTACTGTTTACAAGAGCAGTGAAGTGAAATTGACTTTACTTACTTTGTTACTTTCTAGACCCAGCACACTATCTTCCATAGAGTGCTGGAGTGGTTACTTAGTATCCCCGTTGTCTACCTTCTCATGTAACATTTTTATGTTACCTTTTCTACTATTAATGGCTGGTGGCAGTGGTTTACATTTTCCTACCATTGAGTGTTTTTACCGCAGGCTGCGTTCGTTCAGATCCTCCGGTATTTTCACTCCTAGGCATTTTATACTGTCCCTTTACACCGGTATCCCTAGTCCCTCCCATTCCTTGTTCTTTGTTCCTTGGTCACCCCTGTCAGGGGAAGGAGAACCAACTTATTTACATTTACCTTAAAACTTGATACCCTACCGTATTCCTCCAGTATATGTAAACCTTCCACATCTAGGGTCATTGGGTGCCCATTTTGTCAAAATGGCCTAGGCTTTTTTTCACCATTTCTTGTTGGAAAGGTCCTTCTTGAGATTTACTCTGCATGCCAAACCAGGTTTGGTCCCTTTGTTCGTTTTGTCTTTGGCAGGGATCATTGTTGAAGCCCGCCTCTGACTGCAGCGTGTCTGGCAGGACAGGAAACAAGGGAGGTTCCCAAAGGCGATTGGCGGGCTGGCTGTCCTTGGAGGACAGCCACCCCTGCTGTGTGAGTGACAGCTAGGCTGCGAATGAATGGGAGGGACTTGCATAAAAGGAGGTATTTTTCAAGGAAGGCAGTGTCGACCACTGGACGAAGGAATCCGAAGAAGAACTTGGAAGACAAGCTTGCTGCAACTCCCGAACAGTTGGTTGAAGCTCTGAATTTGCCTCGACTAGAGAATCCCTGTAAAGGACGACTTCTCCCCTTGGGTTGGTGGGACCAATCGACCCCAAGAAGAACTCGACTGAAAACCCTCTCTCTGCTGGCTGTACTTCACCTGCTGCTACAGGAACAAAGTGCCAGGGGACAGGAACCCCAGAATCAAGTGCATTGTTTTTAAGCCGGACCCGAGCTCCAGGAAGATCTGCTGTACTCACACGAAGCAAGGCTGACCAAGCTGAGCCACCTCAACCGAGTGCTGGACCCCATAAGAAAGGAAAGTCCACAAAGTGTCCAAGAACCACGGTGGTGCTATTTACGAGAAGCTGAAACCGCAATGTGCCGCTGATCTGAACTTTGCCCATTGCTGCCGCGGACCTTCGAATTGTAGTACAGGAGTCCCCAGACATCCTCCCTCTTGTCCTCATGACTGAGGTCCAGGAACAATAGGATCTGCCATACTACAACATGAACAGAAGCCAGCTGGAACCAATTTCTTCAGACCTAAGGGGTACTTACATCTTGTGTAGCTTGCTTGCTCTCAGTTGAGGCTTGCATTTGCTGCCTTTTGCAGAGTTCCTTGCAGCTTTGCCCTTCACAAGCCTCCCAGCGTGTGGCCCACCAGTGATTTCTTGTTCAACAAAACTCTCTATAACATTGTGCAAGGCTTTACTTACCTTCAAGAAGTGCCTCAGCTCCCCCAGGACTTTGCTCGATTGACATTGGCTGCGTGAAGACTCTTAACCTCTGACTTTGTGTTTTGATCTGTCCCTTCAAAACGTCATATATTCCTTACTTGTATAGCTGGGAAAGGGTTAATCTACATTGCCTTGGGGGGTTCAAAAGTGCTTACCTGTTTGAGAAACTGGTTAAACATTGTTTACTCCCCTAATCTTTTCCTTTTTAACATCAAACTCAGTATTGCTATAAATGTAACAGTGATATATCAGTGTTCACAGTGTCCTAAATATTTAAGTCACCTCAGGGTGTAGGAAGTGTCTGTGTGCCATCCCCAAAGGTTATAAACTGATTTATTGAAACTGAGAGCGTGTATTTTGAAGTATATTCAAGTGTTACATATTTGCTCCCTTGTAAAGAAGGCTTATTTTAAAATTGTTAAATTAATAAATAATTGTTTAATCAGTATAAGTATTATTTGGATACCCGTGACTGTGAAACTCGATGTTGCAACCCTACAGCTCACATTGACCCCTCTTGAGATAAGCCTGGCTGCTCAGTCACATTACCAACTTATGTAGTACAGGCCTATACCAAAGGTTGGGTTGCCTATTGCCAAGAGGACAGTCTCCCACAGGGTTACTGCATACAATCTTGACTAACAGATGAAGACTTGATTTCTTCTAATTGATGGAAAACCCCAATTGAAATAACAGGTTGATAGTTCTTTGGGTGTTGTGCATGCGCATTTTGGGGGATTCCCCTGTTATCATCCAGTCGTATAGATAAGGGTACACTGGGATAGACTCTCTGCATAAGTGCGCCACCACTACTCCAAGTACTTTGGTGAATGCCCTTGGAGCCAAGGCTATGCCGGAGGGTAGCACCTTGAACTGGTGGTGTTGTTCTGCTATTTTGAAACGCAGTTATTTTCTGTGCGTTGGAAACATTGAAACATGAAAGAATGCATTTTTCATAGCCAATGTTGCCATGTAGTCCACTTGCTTTAATAGGGGGGGGAATGCAGGGGGATTACCTCCTGCTGAGTTTTCATGCACATTTTTGTGGCTCGACATGTGTTCACTAGACGCAGGTCTAGGACCAGGCGCATTGTTAGGTCTTTCTTTGGCACAAGGAAGTACGTTGAATAGATACCCTTGTTTACCTGGTTTTCTGAGACGATTTCTATAGCGTCTTTCTCCAGCAGTATGCGTTCTTCCTGCATGGTTTTCCTTTGTCTTGACGGGTGGTTGGATGGTCTTTGTATGACCTCTACACAGTAACCGCTCAACACGGTCAATAGTACCCACTTTTCTGAGGTGATACGCTCCCATGCGTGGGTAAATTGTGAAATGCGACCTACTGGCAAGGCATCGGAGGGGACCTGGAGCGGGACGTCATTGTTTTGGGTGGGGATTGGGGGGCGGATGTTACCTCAGGCTGCAATGGCCCTACCTGTGCTCCTAGACCTTTTGTAGCCACTTTGAAAGTTCTGAGGGGAGGACTGTCCTTGCGAGGAACCCCAAGATGATGCTTGTCCACCTTGACTATAATTAGAGGAGCGCCGTTAATTTTGTCCCAGAAAACACTGTTGAAAGCACGTCTCTGCACAAAGGGTTTGCTAGATAGCTACCCAAGGGACTTTAGTGTATAGTACTCCTCCTTTGCGTGTTTTCCCCTTCAAATATATTTTGTATTAGTGAATTAACATACATAGAACACTCGTGAATAAGGTTTCCCAATCATTTGTGATATTGACCATACATATTTCTCCACCCTAACCCCCCGCAAGAACCTTTTGTTCTCCCCCTTCACACTCTGCCCCAGGTTGGCTGCATCGGTCATCTCCATCTCATTGGGGCCTGCTTTCCAAGCGCCTGCAATCAATTGTTCCGCTGCTTAGCTAGAGTCTTTCGTCCTTATTCACTAGTGGTTTCTACATCACTCCAGGGTCCGGATTGTGGTGCGCTAGCATTGTTCATTCCCCCTTTTCCCTGTCTCTGGTCTAGATCGCCTCTCTCCGCTTCCTATCTCACTGGGCATTATCTTATTCAGTTTCTCCTTTCCCCGCGAGGCTTTCTACAATGTATATGTCCCCTTTTCTAGCTTCTCATTGTGTCCTCTCAGGATCATACCTCGAGGAAGACTGCCCACTCCATTTCCCTTGATAGGGTTAGGCCGTGTATCTGCATAGTTGCTCCATTCTATTTATATCCAAGGCTTTCGCTGCCCATTGTCTTTCACTCAGAAGTCGCTCTCTTTTCCATGCCCATGCCAGGCAGGCCCTTGCTGCTAACAGCAGGTAGCGGGGCATGTGTGGAAGTGTCACCCAGTCCCCTTCTACAATCTCCATTCAGAACATTACCAGCAAAGGGTCCGGGCGCCTATCTACCCCATCCAGGACCCTTATCCACCCCAGAATCTCCTTCCAATATTTCTGTACCTTTTCGCATGCCCACCACATGTGCCAGTAGTCCGCCGTATGCCCACATTTCCTCCAACAGTGGGGGTCCGCGCCTGGATCCATTTTAAATAATCTTACTGGGTCCCAATTCCAACTGAACAAAAGTTTGAGCCTGTGTAACTTATACTGGCAGGCCACTGAGCTGCGGTGCGCATTCCCACAGAGTTTTCTCCACTGATCTGCTTCCATTCCCTTACCCATATCCTTCTCCCATCTCTGCCTATATATTTCGATGTCTCCACCCTGTGCTTCTAATGGGGCCTGATACAGCTTAGATATTAAACCCCTCGTTCCCCCCTCTGTGTCCAGTATTCTTTTCATCCCTGTCAATTCCCTTTGTAAATCTTCCTTCCATTCATCCGACATTAGCACACCTTTAAACTGCAGGTATATGAATACAATGATTACACCGATCCCCAAGCTCTCTTCAAGTTCTCCCATTGCGATAAATTCATCTTTCTTGAGGAGTAGCACCACCTTAAATTGGGTTCAGTCTCCCTAACCAAGAGATGGTGAGCTTTGACCACATTTCAAGCTCCTCAAAAAGCTTGTCGAGTAGTGGTGGGAAATTCTTCTAATAGTTAGTTCAGATCCTCCGGTATTTTCACTCCTAGGCATTTTATACTGTCCCTTTACACCGGTATCCCTAGTCCCTCCCATTCCTTGTTCTTTGTTCCTTGGTCACCCCTGTCAGGGGAAGGAGAACCAACTTATTTACATTTACCTTAAAACTTGATACCCTACCGTATTCCTCCAGTATATGTAAACCTTCCACATCTAGGGTCATTAACACCATGTCATGATCGGTCCACCCTACCAGCCTGATACTGCTACTCAACACACTTATTCCCTGGTCCTCGTTTAGTAGTAGATAATCCTAACATACGGTTTGTGTGGGCTGAAAAAAAGGTATAGCCTTCCTCACGCGGGTGCTGCTGTCTCCATACATCCACTAGTCCTCGCATCTCTATTGCCCGTCCTACGTGTCCAATTCTACCTTCACCTTTCTCGGGTTCCCCTTCCCACCTCGCATTTCTATCCCAAGTCGCATTTGCCCAGGAGTTAAAGTCTTCCCCTATGATCTAGAGGTCATCTTCCACCCCTTGTATTGTATTGAACGCACTCTGTATGAACTGTGCTTGCCCCTGATTGAGTGCATATATCGCTGCCAATAGTATTCTTGCCCTCTCCATGGTTCCCTGCGGTATCATTACTCTTCCCTCCATCAAATTAGTTCTACAAAATCCTGTAACCTACATGGTTTGTGTAGAACAATTCCGAACCATTCCCCCCTCTCTTGGTCTTCCCAGATGCCCAGTGTACCTGTCCTATCCCAGCCCCTCTTAACGCCCGCTCTTCTCCTTGCGATAGGCGATTCTCCTGCAAGAAAAGCACATCCAGGGAAGCTTTACGAAATGTTCTTGCTACCAGGGATCTCTTCGTTGGTGAGTTCATACCCTTTACATTAAGCGTTCCCACAACCAGACCCATGTTTACTTCACCACTCCCCATTATAGTTGGTGCTCCACCACAACCTCATTCCCATCTCTTGCATATTTAGTGACTCTTTCCTTCTCTACTCTTAACTTTTGTTGAGATTACTCTTCCCTTGACCAATACCATCCTCCCCCGGGCTTAACCCGTTACAGAAAACCCTTATAAACCCTTTATAACTGTTTGTAACATTAACCTATTATGTTCAGTGTCATTGAGATGCCCCCTGTCCCAGCTGTTACATTTTCGTCTCCCTGGAGTTATTCTCCGTACGCTGCTCCAGTGTGGAGGGTGTCTTATGTGGCGACGGTCCATTCAATCGCATGTATTTTCTGCCCGTTTGTCCTCTTCACCTCGTCCTCTGCGGGCCTAGTGCAGCTCTTGGTTTCTCCATTATTGCGGCTGGCCACTCGGATCTACTTCCATGTCAGCATATGGCTTGTTCTGCTTCCTCCGCCGAGGTCCCCTACCCGCCAACACATCTCCATCCAACATTAGGCTCTCCAACCTGACTCAATGTAACTTGCCTTTGCCGCACATGGAAGGAGTCCTATAGTCCGTCTTAGTCACCTGGGGGAATACAGACTCTTTCACCAAACCTTATTTCTTGGTGAGGGGGTACTTATTCACTTAATTTCAAGAGCTTTCTTCTCTCTGCGCTTTTCTCAGAATCTGTGGGGATTTTTCTTTGTCAAAGTTCAGTACGAACCATAGAACCTCCACTTAGTTAATTCTTCAGTGACTCTACAAATATTGTCGTACCAAGGAGTACTTCATACCTCCCCATTCAAATGCGATGGAGAATGGATACCACCCATCTGCATCTCAGTCCCTTTTGTCTCAGCTACTGTGTGAGCATTGTGCATTGCTTCCTTCTCGCAAAAGGTGCATACAGAAAGATCCTTACATACACAAGTCTTTGGAAGGACCATATTCGACTTGGACAAAGGACTTCATCTTATTAAGAATCTTGATGTTTCCCGCATAGTAGTGAAATCTTACCAATATAGAACAGGGACCCTTTCCTCTTCCACCAGCTCTACGAACCATATCAATCACCACAGTAATCCCACCCTCTTTAAACAGGATATTCAGAATGAATATGTAAAGGCAGCAAAAAGTTATCAACCCAACAAGGTTGTTGCCTAAACTAGGCCCGCTCAGGCCCCAGCACCATTTGGGGGGCTGTCACATCCGCCGTGCAGTGTCCTCGTATTCAGAGCTTTCGAAGCTCACAGCCATATATAGCATAGCTTGTGTCCGAGCGCACTTCAAAAACGACAGCACCTTGGGGGATATCACAAGCTAACATGGCTGCCTGTTCATTCAAGCCGTCGAGTGTCCTCATGTGAATGAGGCTGCGGCACATCATAGATTCCTGCATGGTTCTCAAAGCAGACAGCCATGGCCCTGGCGCTGCGCCCTTCTCAGCCTGCCCCAAGATCACCCTGTGACTCTGCCTCACAGAACCCTCACCACAACTGGAACCACCAGTGCGACAGGGAAGATTCCGGACAACTGTCAATCGATGTAGCTTCTTCAATTGTACGACCATGCCATCTTTTTTCATTATGTGGGGAAAGAGTGTGGGATAGAGCATCACTAGAGAGCAGCCATCACGTCCGTGCCCCCTGGAGCCCCATCTTGTACATTTAATAGAAAAGGCACATTTGCAATCAGTCAGTAGCTATTACAGGATGTGGATTCCATGCCTTTTTTAATACACGTGAAACTACAGGGTTGTGGAATGAAGAATTTATAAGTGCTGTTAAAACCAGGGCCGACCCTTTTATCAGAGCTGAAGAACATGGGTCATCTGGGCAACTAGTGGGTTCTAAAATAGCAAGGGTTGAGATGGTCTCTTGACAAGAGACTTTTGTTAAACTAAAGCTGGACCACGATAGACAAAAGTAAACATTGTCTTGGGTCGAATCATGAGGGAAGAGAATTTTCTCATAAATAAGACTGGCTCGTATTGCACCAGTTAGCTGAAGGCTTATGCAATTGGGCTTAGCTAGAGAATTTAGCAAGTTGAATAGGTTGGGGCAGAATTTGAGATGCGTAGTACATGAGCTTGGATTCCATTACCGCACTGTTATGCTTAGCAGTCATGTAGTCATGTCTCTATTTTGTAATATCAAGATTGGGATTTCTCCTCCAAATTCTTTCAGAACTAAGAACTTTTTTTAAAGTTCCCAACATAGAAGTGTACAAACACTTCTGATCCTTTCTAGGGCACACAAGCTGGTATTGTATTGATGCAATTGTTTCAATGATATTGAACATTTCGCCGGTAGAAGAATGAATATAATCTGGATCCAAAACACTGCTGATGGATTCAGAAAACATAGAAAAGTGTGGGATTGTGCATTAAGTAAATGTTTATTATTCCTAAAATGGATATGAGTTTTGCCCCGTTTAGTTTCCATAGTGATAGAGGAACTTGAGATACTAAAATAGCAAAGTGGTCAGACTACGCTGAGGAAAAGAATGTCAATAGGTTGGGTGGTTCTGTACTGTGGTACAAAACGCCTGCCATCAGGTGGCAGCATGGGGTCTCATAAAAGGCGTGAAGGTTGTAGAGGTTTGCTAGAGACTGCTTGACTGAGAGCCAATGGACTGAAGAATTGTTGACTGAGTTTTTTTTAATTTCTTTTTTTTTTTTTTTTAAGACGAGTGGTGTTGTAAACCGTCGCTGACAGAGAAGCCCCATTTAGCATTTCCTCAGATGCTACCTTCCTCTACTGGGGAAGGGGAGCATAAAAGCACAAATAACAGAAAACTGCCATTTTGTGGCTATAGATGTAATGACATTGGCCCCCGAGATGGGCTAGCTCACGTATTTTAGCATGAGTCAGGCACCCATGAAATTATTCTGGCATCATTATAATTGAGGGCAGACTTGTAGGGCATGTGTTATCAAGAACTAAAACATGGAGACATGATGGAATGTCTTCAGGGAATGCAGAGACAGTGCAGACTAGTGCACCAGAGAGCACACACGACAAACGACAGGAATATTATAGGGAGGTAAGAGTGCATATAAAAGCTAGTGGTAGTTGGTCATAGAGTCAAGGTGCATCTTAAAATATGTTCCCTGGTGTATAGAGAAGCAAGTTGCCCCACAGGCATCAAATGTGGAGACCGATTGAAGACCTTAATTAGCCCCTCATCTCAATTGTTAAGTGATCGGATTTACTCCTGTGATAAAAACAAAGTGAACAGGGAAGGACTGTCCCACGGGTAGCCAACTTTTCAGGACTTCTACTTTAACAGAAACAGTAGGTATATTCATAGGTGCCAGGTGATACACGAGGAGTATGTTACCGTAAGCAACGAGTACCCGGTATGGAGGTATTAATCCAGTGACCTAAATTCTGATAATAAATCAGAAGTGTGAAGGGTCAATTTAATTTTGGTACTAAGGATATCTTCAGTAAAGTGAAAGGATTCACATGTTAGTGTGCCTTACCATTATATTTGAAGACTAGTCCCACGCAGGTTCCAGTGAGCTAAAATAACCTTTATTACAGGTCATGAAGTACAGACGCCCAGCTCAACCTTACACCTGGCTAGTGCAAACAGTAATAGAAGCAACATTAAGAGTAAACATTCTCTGGCCACAGGCAGACTGACACCCTAACTCAGAACTATATTACACTGACATTCCACATAGAACTATAGTACATCATACACAATGAACACCCATCTCTATGAATAGCAAGCATGGCCATAACTATTTACATACAGTGAGACAACTTCATAACAATTTTCTCACTGCATTATTGTTTTCTGAATGCATCCTTCCTGTTTAAATAAGGTGCCACCTTTGATATTCACTTTTCCAATTGTGGAGCGATTATGAGAAAGTAAGAAAAGATAGAAACACATACGTGGTGGCCGTTAATACTTTGGAATTAGAGCATTTCTATATTGCCGAAGTGAAATGGTAGGTTCTTATCGGCCTTCATTCAAAAGGTGGAGGCACTTTTCAAATAATATTGCCATGACCATGTTCTCCTGTAGTTAACAGGTAGTACTACTGCTCATTGTTATTCGTAGTGTAAGCAGTCAGCCAGGAATTAACAGACAGATGCATATGTTCGGGGTCAAAATGAAGTCGATGGGGAAACGTTGAAAAAGAAAATTCTCCCTAACAATGCTGTCTGGTGAGGAGAGTAAGCAAAAATCCCTGATCATGCCATTTATAGTACATTGCCTAAAAATCTTGTTTCTGGGTACATGTATTCACAGTTGTGCCATTTTGTGTTTTAAATGTTGCAAATAAGTAAATGTTGGGATCAACCCATATTCCCATAATTCATTTTAGCTATTGTATGCACAGTTCCCATATTTGTTCCTGGAGAATCTGTCTGCTGAGATGGCTTTCCAGGTAATTGTCCACTGGAACATGCTGGGCTTGAAGTTAAGGTATACAGTGTTAATAACAATCAAAAACAATTACAAAAAGAGTTTTCAGTGAAACAAAGAACAAAAGAAATGTCGAATTAGTGGTTAAAGTCTATAGGGGGAATGGGGTGAGGGATTTAAAGGGGTGAGGGATTTAAAAGTGTGAGGGGTTGAGATGTGGGTAATAAAACAGGGGTTACTCGGTTAACACTAGTGCCAAATCAGTTGGACTGTTTGGGATAGTGCCTGCAAATGTATGCCACCTTGTTGCTTTATTTAAGGCACAGTGGTGTGGTCAGTTCGGATTACTAGTTTCCCTTGAAAACTGCATAACGCCTAGCAAATGGAGTTCTAGCTCACTGGTTTGTAACTGATTTATGAGCAGTCCTCAGACTTCAAGGGCTCCAAGTTGTCTCCCTACCCTGTGAAAAAGGTGTCTGTTACGACAATTTAGCAGGGGTGTGGGTGGGAGGAAATGAGCAAATTAGCACAAGGACGCCTCCTCAACCTGAATGCTGAATGCCACCACATAAGTGATTTAGCAACCTCTTTTGTTATCACCATTAGATCTTCTGTTGCTTGTGGCCACTCCTGAATTTGTCTGTGAGGTCGAAATAGAAATTAGATGGATACAAAGACCCCATCATCCCAATTAGCTACAGTGCATTATGACCTTCAATGGCAACTATCATCATAAAAGCTTAAACACTTTTCCTGTGGCGGGAAGGCTAGAGTATGCTCGGTCTAGAGAGGCATTTAGAAAACACTTGCATTTTCTGGGGTTTAAACTGACTTTTGCACACTGATGAAGAATCCTATTTGGAACAATATAGTTGTTTGGGTGTGCCAGATCCACTGATTGGTGGCGTTACCCTTTGTGAGCGAGTGGTAAGGCAAGCGGAAACATACACACCATGACCCACATGGCTTCACAACCTTTCACCAAAACCACTCTTGTGAGCAGAGCAATGATAGAAAAACACAATATGTGGATGCCAACTCGAGGAGCACTCTGGGTACCTGTAGAAATAGTATGGGGGTAGTATGACAAGTACACCCATATTAAAACCTATATTTTGTGAAGTTAAAAAAACGTTCTACTGCGGACTAACCCCAGAATTGTGGAATATACATAGCATGTGAATAGAAACAGTGTGGGCAGAGCGTGCAATCTTCAGTAGTGAGCATGCGGAAGGCACACAATGTGCGTGTGCTAGTGTATAGAGTACTTGCTTTTTGTTCCTCAGAATTAGCTCCTGCAAATGCAGTGATGTCCTGTAAGCAGGGTCTACTTTTTGCTCCTGTTTATCAACTAGTTATTGGATTCCCTGCAGTGTCTGGAAATCAGGTTGCACATTTTATCTGACATTCTCTTAAAAGGGGTTTTACTGAAAAAATAGAAAAGGGAATAGGACTTTCACCTACATCAACTAGCAAAGACCCTGGAAGAAGGGGACTGGTATTGAGGATACCATTCTAGCTTAAAGATAGGATGGTATCTTGATGCAGCCTCTCTTCTATGCTATATAAGGTAATCGCTGCAAAACAAATGGGGTACAGGATGGGAAAGAAAACTATTTAACAGTGTAAAGGCAGTAATTGTGATATAGTTACCTTCCTAAAATCTCGAGTAATTCTGCAACACCATTGAAGTGGTCCGTTTCATATATAAACCTACAACAAAAAAAAGGGCATGTTAGCAAAAATGCCACTATCACAAGCAAGGGTTAGATTTATCACATAGTAAAACACTATGTATAAAAATATTACAGGGGCACAGGAAGACCCTACCCACTCCGAAGCAAAGTGCGTGCCCAATAGCTGGTGGAAAGTATAGCACAAATAAGGCTGAGAGCAGGGAGAAAAAGTAAACCCTAGACAACAGTAAAATGCAATTACATAGTCATGAGCATGACCCAAAATGCTAACACAAATAATCACAGTATTTCCTCACACCTCTAGTACATGGGATTAAGGATACAAATGTACACCACATACATCAACTAAAAGGCGAAAAAAAGGGGTTAACACGTTGCCAACAATGCCCAGAGGGTCAACCAAAAGGATACAATTGAAGTCACAATACCAGCCCAACATGGTTTTATTACACTCCTGGAAATTAGTTACAAAAGTTACCGGCAATTATACAAAGTAACTTAGTCGTTTGAGCAGGCAAGCGTATGAAATGCAGGGAATTAAAAAAAATGTACAGTTAATAAGTGGTATAGGCTAGAAGAACAAGTTACTTCTTACCTGGTAACGTTCTTTCGATGGGATGTTCCTCCGACGTATTCCTTATCTTTGATAGATCAGCTCCAGCTTGCTGGCTTCGGACATTTTTTTCAGTAGAGGGCGCTGGGCGTCGACGTCCCTCGACAGCCTCCGTATCGGCGCTAACGTCATCACGCGTATAAATAGATTCGCGCAGCGTCTGTTGCTCAGTTCCGTTTTGACGTTAACAGTTGTTTTACATTAATTGGTTATTGACCTTGAAGGAGCGTAAGCTGCAACCACAAGGGAAGTATTACTGCGGGGATGGATGGGAGGGGCGATAAGGAATACGTCGGAGGAACATCCCATCGAAAGAACTTTACCAGGTAAGAAGTAACTTGTTCTTCGAAGGGATTGCGTCCTCCGACGTCATCTTTGATAGACTCCCATAGCAGTGGTGTGTAATTGGAGGTGGGAGTAAAAACGCCATGTTTCCCTTTAGGAATGAACAGAATGTAATACGGCTTTGCCAAACCTAGTCTCTTAACTAGAGGAGGAATCCAGGTTCTAAAATCTTGTGAATGTATGTGCGGACGACCATGTGGCAGCTGCACATATGTCTCGAACCGGAAACCCTCTTTGGAGGGCCGAATAGGCTGCGATACCCCTGGTTGAATGAGCCCTAAGATTTTGAGGAGGCTCTTTCCCTGCTAGTTTGTAACATTCCAGAATGGCCAAAATAATTCCATCTGGAAATGGTCTGTTTTGTTATCAGTAGTCCCAATTTGTGCCCTGAGTAACCTACGAACAGTTGGTCTGCTTGCCTAATCCTTGCAAGTCTGCTGATGTAAAAGCTTAAAGCCCGCCTTGGGTCCAGCCTATGTAGCCTTTCTTTCTTTCCCCGGATCGGGAGGAGGAGGATAGAATGAAGGTAAGGTATTTTTCTGAGTGATGTGGAATTCAGAAACCACCTTTGGAAAGAAATTAGGCTTCACCTGTAGGACAACTTTGTCTTTATGAAAAATTGTATGAGGGGGTTTACAAGATAGAGCTTGTAATTCACTCACCCTTCTAGCAGATGATAACGCCACTAACAAGACAGTTTTAAGGGTGAGAAATCTTAGCGAATAAGAGTGGAGTGGTTCGAAAGGAGTGCTCATCAGGAAATTTAAGACTAAATTTAAGTCCCATAAAGGAACTTGGAACGGTCTTGCAGGGTAGACATTAGTTAATCCCTTTAGAAATGGTATTACTAAGGGTAATTTGAAATATGATGGCTCCTTTGCAGTGCACTTGAAGATAGATAGCGCTGCGAGATAGCCCTTGATAGTGCCAACTTGAAGGCATGAATTTGCCAAGTAGAGTAGAAAGGATAACACCGTTGGTGTAACACATGAAAAGGGGTCTACACCAGCTGCAAAATTTGTTCCAATGGCAGCGGTATAAAGACTTTGTTGCTGGCCTTCTGGCCGAAAGCAACACCTCCATGACATCAGGGAGGTCCCAATCCTTGTATCTCAACCTTTCAGAAGCCAAGCGTGAAGGTTGAGGGTTCTGATGTCTGGATGGAGAACCTGACCTCCCTTCTGTGAGAGAAGATTCTCCTTGAGTGGAAGACGAATTGGGGGGCAGATGGACATGTCCAGAAGGTCCGGGTACCACGTTCTCCTGGCCCAGTCTGGGGCAATTAGGATCATGGTCCTCCGGAATCTTCTCAACCTCCTGATCATTTGAGGAATGACAGGGAATGGTGGAAACGCGTACAGGAGTGGCAACTCCCAGTCCACTACGAACGCGTCCCCTAGAGCTCCTCTCGGGGGAAATTCTCTTGAACAAAACAGAGCGCACTTCCTGTTGGTACTGGTGGCGAACAGATCCACTTGAGGGGTTCCCCAAAGGGTGAAGATCTCCTGAAGGACTTCCTGAGCTAGTTCCCACTAGTGGAAGACTGTCCTACCTGCTCAGAGCATCCGCCATCAAGTTCTTCTCTCCGGCTAGGTGAACTGCCGATAGAGAGATTCCTTCTTGAATTGCCCAAAACCAGAGCTGCATTGCCTCTCTGCACAGTGGCAGTGATCCTACGCCTCCTCTTTTGTTGAGGTAGTGCATGGCCACTGTGTTGTCCGTCATTATCAGGACATTTTTCCCCTGTACAGATGACAGAAAAGCCTTCAGCGCTAGTCTGATTGCTCTCCGCTCCAACAGGTTGATATGTAGTCTGGACTCCGATGGAGACCAATGACCGCTAATGATCAAGTCGTTGGTATGGGCTCCCCACCCCGTGAGTGCGGCATCTGCGACTACTGTCATCTCCGGCCATGGTTGCCAAAACAGTTCTCCCTTCAAGATGTTTTTCTGGCAGGCCCACCACTGAAGGTCTCGAGCCACCTTGTCCGGAACCTGATGGAGGTCTGTCATTCTCCCTGAGAATTGTGACCACTGAGTTCTCAGTGCCCACTGAAGAGATCTCATTCTCAGGCGAGCCTCTGGCACAAGGAAGATGCAGGATGCCATGAGGCCTAGCAACCTCAAAGAGTCGAAGGCTGGGAGACGTTGTGCATTTTGAAACTTGGTGACCATCTGCAGAATATCTTGAGCCCTCACCTCTGGTGGCGAGGCTTTTCCCAGAGAAATGTCCAGGACTGCTCCAATGAACTGGAGTCTCTGTGATGGCATCATCTGTGACTTCTTTAAATTGAGGGAGAAGCCCAGTTTGTGAAGGAAGTGGCAGACATAATCTAGCTGAATCTGAGCTTGTTCTGGAGATGCAGCTCTGATCAGCTAATCGTCCAGGTAGGGGTAGACGTGAATCCCTTCCCTCCTTAGACTTGCAGCCACTACCGACATTAGCTTGGTGAAGACCCTCGGGCGGAGGTCAGCCCAAATAGCAGAACTCGAAATTGATAATGAGAGCCGCCAATTGCGAACCTCAGGTATTTCCTGTGTTTGAGATGGATTGGCACATGGAAATAATCATCCTGAAGTTACCATCTTGAACTTGTCCTTCCTGAGGAACTTGTTCAATTCTCGTAAGTCCAAGATAGGTCTCAGTCCTCCATCTTTCTTCGGTATGAGAAAGTAGGGGGGGAGTACCAGCCCTTGTTCCTCTCCGCTACAGGTACCGGTTCTATGGCACCTTTCTCTAGCAGGTCTACAATTTCCTGCAAGAGGAACGGATCTCGAACTTTCAGAGAGCTGTTCCCCGGTGGATGACTGAGGGATACGTAGAAAAGGCAGGCAGTAACCTTGGGCAACTGTCTCCAATGCCCAAGCATCTGACGTAATAGCCTGCCATTCCGTCAGATGTTGCGTTAACCTGCCCCCTACTGGTGTCTTGTGAGGAGAGTCCTCAGAGCGGTTTGGAGGCGGCTGATGCAGATGCCAAGGGTAAAGAGGCACATGCTGCTGATGCAGCTTTTGTATTTTTAACCCGTCCATCTCGGGTGAATTTTTTCTGACAGTCTTTGAACCGGCTGTCCTCTGCCTCTTCCGAATGCGGAATAGAAGCGAAAGGACACCTCTCCAAGAGGTTCCTGAGGGGCGATATTGTGTCTGATGGATTGCAGCTCCCAGGGATTTTGCTGCTGCCTTTGATGTTTGAAGCTTTTCTAAACTGTCATCTGCCTTCTTACCAAACAAGGAAGAGCCGTCAAAGGGCATATTCAAGAGTCTGCTTTGCACATCTAGAGCAAAACCAAACTTCCGCAACCAAGCAAATCTCCTGGTTGTTGTACTTGCCACCATGGCCCTGCTGATGCTGTCAGCCGAATCGATGCAGTTTTAAGGGATTTGCACATTGCGTCTTTACCATCCTTAATGATGTTTAGAAACGCTTCCCTTTCTTCTCCCTCCAGGAGGCAGTCAGCCGCTGATGAAGCACACTCCCAAAGTGTGTGGCTGAACCTTGCGAGCGTACAAGTAGCATTGATGGATTTCAACGCCATGCTACATGCAGAAAAGACTTTTTTGGCCATAGAGTCATATCTCTGGTCATCCCTGTCCTGTGGAACAGTAGGGTAAGCCGATTTACTACCTGATGAAGTTGCTGCCTGCACAACCAGACTCTCCGGAGTTGGGTGTCTGGATACATATTCAGGGTCAGCAGTAGACACCCTATACTTGGATGATAATTTTTTGTTACCAGCCGGGATAACCTCAGTGGTTTCCCAGTTTGCCAATATTTTCCCTGGTAATGCCGCATGAAATGGCACCACAGGATCCTCCTGTGGACCTTTAACCAAAATGTCTGAGGTCGTCTTGCTGAATAAACTCTATCCTTGCCATCAAGGTTCTATAAGGGGTTTCGGCATGTTCCCATGGGTCTGGTTTGGCAAATTCCACTTCAGGGGAAGTGTCCAACCCACTAGTTTCATGTAAGGATTCTTGGAGGTCCTTAAACCTACTTTCCTCATAGGTAAATTCCTCTGGTACAGGAGTGGCAGATCCCTGCAACTCAAAAGGTTTCTCCTGATCCCAATTTACCCCTTCTTAATAAATAGATGCTAAGGCTCTGGAATGATCAGATCTTGGAAATGGTATAAATCCTGTTTTCAGAACAGAAGGGGCCAAATTCGTCATAATTGGCTGAGAAAACGTCGATGTCGTCGACGCGGACGTTAAAGGCTTCAAAGCCATCAAAAAAGGCATCAAGAAAGTTAGTAGAGGCCTCGAGGAACTCGAGAGCATCTGAATTCTACTCTAGGTTGTCGACGACATTCTCGTGATGGAGGCTCTGGGTATGGCCACTAGCTGTGGGGTGGCCGTGGGTTTGTCCTTTCTGGGCGTCGAATCGACTGACCTGTGCGTCGAAGAACCCTTTGATAATGGCGTCGATGACGCAGATCTATGCGTCGAAGGGATTTCCGACGACAGCGAAGACGCGACCTTGCCTTTACTCGAGGGTTTGTGAAGCTCTCGAGTAGCTTCTTTCGCCGGGTGCTGTGACTCGCAGCATTTTGATTTTTCGGGTCTTTCACCCAGGGTATCACCCTCAGCAGTCTTCGAGGGGGTCGAGGCCGCTTTCTCAAAGACGCTAAGCATCTTTTTCCTGAATTCCTCCCACTGAGCCTGAGAGCTATGCTTTGTGGGGCAGGAGACCCTTTTGGGGAAACGGAAGACGACAACGAGGAAGGGGATCTTCGACATCTCTCTTTTGAATGCTTAGATCTCGAAGAGTGATGGGAACTGCTTCGAGACATAGAACGAGAATGTCTTTTGTGATGGCGAGAAGATGAATGTCTCGACTCCGCCGAGGAAACTTTCGAAGAATTTTTAACTGCCTTACCTCTCTCGAGCGTCCCCTTACGCTCCTTCAAGGCTTTCGCCGTCATGGACATGCAGTCCTCGCACTCCGAACAATGGTGCTTGACTCCCAGGCACCACGAACAGATCCTGTGAGGATCCGTCAACAACATTTTCTTTCCAAAGTCTTAGACATTTTTTGAAGCCGGACCGTGGAGTCGTCGGTTCGGATGAGGAAGCCATCGAGTACGAGTCGGTTATTCTCGAGGAATAATGAAGTATATTTGACTGAAGAACTGAGCAACGATATTCCGAGGCACCACAAAGCGCAGAAAAACGGAACTGAGCAACGGACGCTGCCCGAGTCTATTCATACGCGTGATGACGTCGGCGCCGATACGGAGGCTGTCGAGGGACATCGGATCAAGGGACGTCGACGCGCAGCGCCCTCTACCGAAATTTTTTTCCGAGGCCAGCAAGCTGGAGATGATCTGTCAAAGTTGAGGAATACGTAGGAGGACACAATCCCTTCAAATTCTGGTTTCTTGTCAAAAACCCCAGGGACATAAGAGGAAACATGTCAATGTTCAGTTAAGTACCACTAAAATGTAATTTTAGCAGAGTTTTTCAAGCTGGAAATCAGAAAAATGGGACAATTACAATAGTCACAGGAGCAGTGATGGGGAGGTGGGGAGGGAAGAGTTAAGGAGCTGTTCTTCCCCACTGGCGTGGAAAGGAAAATCAATCCTGGGATGCCAGAGGAGGCCCTTTCGAAGAGTTTCAGCTCAGTAACCTGGACGATCCAGGAAGGAAAGTAGCAAAACAGAATTTGGGACAATGGAAGATAATGGGAGAACCACAGTAGAGGGGGGCCTGCAGAACCTCACTACCACACGCCCCAAGGCATTTTCCTGATGGGAAATCGAACAAAACACCCACTAGCCCATGACCCAGGAGGTAAGTGCTAATGGCAACATTTTCAGAAAACGTGACTTTGAAACAGCGCAACACAGTAAGTATAAGGCTTCTTCCAAAGGTGAATTTACAGGATCCAGTACTCCGGGACTTGCAATCCGGACAAAAGTTGAGCGAGACAATAAAAAAAAGAACAGGATCACGCACATTTGGATGGCTCGAATGGCAAAACGGAGCAGACAGAAAACTGTTCCATGACAGTGGCAACAGTGGAGATGATCAAAGACAGCCCAGACGAAGAGCAGAGGAGGGCAGGTGTGCATGGGCGTAATTTTAGGGAGATAGGGGTGTTTGCCCCCCCCCCCCCCACTTTCATGGTACACCATTCTGTCCCCATTCATTTGGCTGGGGCACCTTTTCTTTAGATGTCATGTTCCCCCCAACATTTTCAGCAAAGTTACTCCACTGCAGGTTTGCCTCACCAACCTTCTGGGCAATGACGGCTACTTTTCTCATGGCACGGGGACCATGAAGATAAAAAAGGGAAGACGTCGGAAAAAGGCCCAGAAATCGTCCCAGCACGGTGATCCACCTCATCTAGCGAGGACCAGAAACAGCACAGGAAGGACTTTCAAATAGAAAAGGGAAACTGGGGCAAATGACAAGGACCCAGAGCTTCCCTAGTATAGCCAAACATGGTCCTAAAATTCAGCAGCCCAGCTTCATGGCAAAAGCCTCCAGCAATACAGGTGATTAAACCATCAGACTTGAAGACTATGCAGGGTCTCTGCATAAATCAATACTTTCACACATGGCCCCGGCTAAGGCAGCACCCCAATCACACAAAAGGCAGACACACAAGGGTTTTGGCAGTAAACCAAACAGGCTGGCCCTAAAAAAGCAAAACTCAGGTCGGCCCACTGTAGCCTTGTGTGTATGTGGAAAACAGAGGGTGAGTGTCTAGTAGCTTCCAACTTGACATATTTCTATGTGCATACAAGCTTGCCTCATGGTTTCCCAACAAAATGGCTGACAGTAGGACTTTACAAAAAACATTTGAGGCCCAACGTCTACCCTACTGGCACTTCGACATACAAATGCAGTAAAACAGAGTGCACCCATGGTGTAGCGCAAACTGAATTACAGCTGCCACCAACCGATGCCACAGCGCCATTTTAGGCTGACAATCACTGTTGGACTAAACTGGGTGCTTAAAAAGCAGCCCTGTCAAGGGAGCCATATGAGCTAGCATAGGACAATATAGGAAAAAGTGTTGCAGTGAAAGGGGGTGGATGGACTTCTGTAAAAAAGAAAAAAAAAAAAACAGTCATGGATGTAGGCAAACCAAGGTATAAACACAAAACGTTTGGAGGTCCCACAAAATGGGACAGGCAAACCACTAAAATAGAATTCTAAACAAACAGTAATGAAAGGTGAAAAAAGTTGTAACAAGCAGCACCTTAACATTGAAATGGAATATCAAGAGAAGGGGGGATAAAAAAAAAGAAACAGAAGAGTTCACTAGGGGATAAACAAATTAAAAAAAGACACCAAGAGGAGGAGGAGTCCATTCCAACTTACCTTTAAATACAAATAAGGGAAGACTAAAGCTAATAGATCCACAAACAGGCTTGGTGGTCGTCTTTCTAGTTGCACGCACAACAATACAATTGCAAAACCTACTCCATAGTCCAGGTTCCCAAATGTGGGAGACAATTATATATATATATATATATATATATATATATATGGGATACATTACTCACCGTAATCGTATTTCTGATGCTTGTATCTGCTTAGATTCACATGCTGTGCATAGGCCGACATCTAGTGGAAGCTGCGGAGTATTACAGTTTGTTTTTCGAAAGTCGAAAATGGGCGTCGACACAGGCGTGCCAGTAATACTATCCCTAGTGTGACGTCCACTGTACCCAAGATCCCTCACGCGTGTAGGATCCTCAGATTGTATTTTTTCTGACATGAGGAAGCATGAGGAGTAGCGTGAGTACAGATAATCCAAGCAGATAGACAGAAAAGGTAAGACTACAAGCAATCATGCGCCTTCTCTCGGAGGGGAGGAAGGGTGGGTCGCATGTGAATCTAAGCAGATACAAGCATCAGAAATACGATTACGGTGAGTAATGTATCCCTTCTGAGGCTTGTGGAATCTGCTTAGATCACATGCTGTGCATAGATTAGCGAGCAGTACCAGAAGAAGGAGGTGGGATGTGAGAAGGGTCATGAGCAAACAGGTGTCTTAGAACCGCTTGTCCCACTTGTGTATCTGTCTTGGAATGAGTGTCAATGCAGTAATGCTGAGTAAAAGTGTGAATAGAGCTCCAAGTAGCCGCTTTGCAAATGGTGTCGAGGGGAACATTTGCAATGAAAGCCAGAGTGGCACCAATGCCTCTAGTAGAGTGGGCCCTTGGCGTAAAAGGCAGAGTCTTGTCAGAAAGAGAGTAACACAGCTGTATACAGTTGATAATCCACTTCGAGATAGCGCCCTTAGAGACGCGATCCCCCTCTCTGCCTGTAGCTACGGAGACAAACAGTTGATCTGTTTTCCTTAGCGGTCTGGTTTTATTTACATAGTATAGGACCGCCCTACGCACATCTAGGGTGTGTAGTTTCACCTCAGCCGAGCTTTGCGGGTTCTGGAAGAAAGCCGGAAGCTCGATGGACTGGTTTACATGGAACTTGGATATGAATTTAGGTGAGAACCTAGGGTGTGTGCGTAAAACCAGTTTGTCCTTGTGGATAGTAAAGAAAGGATCCTGCACTGACAGAGCCTGAATTTCACTGACCCTTCTTATGGAGGTAATGGCTACTAAGAAGGCCGTCTTATAAGTCAGGTGTTTGAGACTACTTTTATGCATGGGTTCGAATGGGGGTCCCATGAGCTTAGCTAGCACCACGTTGAGGTCCCATCCTGGCGGTGGGTTCGAAATAGGAGGGTGAAGTCTCTTTACTCCTTCCATGAAGGCTTTAACCACTGGTACTTTCCACCACGAGACCTTGTTATGGGATGTGGTGTAAGCCGAGAGGGCTGCCAGGTGTACTTTCAGCGAGTTAAAAACCAACCCTGCATCCAGCAGGTGGAGCATGTATGTCACAACGTTGGAAGGAGTGCAATCAACCGGGTTGATTTGTTTATTCTGGCACCAGATAACGAATCTTTTCCACTTATCAAAGTAACAGTGCCTTGTATTTGGTTTCCTGGACTCCTTTAGAATGTCCATACACCTCTGTGGTAATTTGAGATGTCCAAACTCTATGACTTCAGGAGCCATGCTGCTAGGTTCATAGAGTTGGGTTCCTGATGCACTGTTTGACCCTGTTGCTGGGACAGTAGGTTGTACCAGGCTGGGAGTCTGATGGGTTCGCACACCGCCATCCTGCGTAGGTGTGGAAACCATGGTTGTCTCGCCCACATGGGAGCAACTAGGATGAGCGTCATAGATTCCTTGTTCATCTTGTACACCACCTTCCTGATGAGAGGAGTTGGTGGAAAAGCGTACGCAAACATCCCTGACCAGTTCATCCACAGGGCATTCCCTTGGGAGTCCGGCTGGGGGAACCTGGATGCAAATCCTGGGCATTGTTTGTTTTCGCTTGTGGCGAATAGGTCTATAGTGGGGAAACCCCACTGAGAGAAGAGATTTCTTACTACGTCTCTGTGAAGGACCCATTCGTGTTTTTCTGGGAGGGAGTCTCTGCTTAGAGCATCCGCTAGGGAATTGAGCTCCCCTGGAACATGTTGCGATGACAGGAAGATGTTCCGTCTGAGTGCCCATATCCATATTTTCTGGGCAAGCTTGGACAGATTTGGCGAACGAGTCCCCCCTTGCTTGTTCAGATAGAACATGGCTGTCGTGCTGTCCGTCCTGATCTGCACCGACAAGTTCAGTAGATGGGGCTCGAACGCCCTTAGCGCTCGGAATACTGCCAGAAGCTCTAGCAGATTGATGTGGTTCTTGGCTACTGAGTGAGACCAGAGACCCTGAGCTGTGTGGTGGAGATGGTGAGCTCCCCACCCAGTCAGGCATGCATCTGTAGTCACCACGGCTTGTACTTCGGGATCGTAAAAGGGTTTCCCCTTTGCGAGATTCTCTCTTGTCCACCAGTGTAGGCTCTGTACGAGTGTTGGCGAAACGACCACTAGATCGTCCCAATGACCACTTGCCTGAGACCACTGTTTCGCCAACCATTCCTGCATGGGACGCATGCGCAGACGCGCGTGGGGGACCAGGTAAATGCATGACGCCATCATGCCCAGTAACCGCATAGCTTTGCGTATTGTTATCTGTTGACCTGACTGATAATGCGGAATTTGCAGAAGTATATTCCGAATTCTCTCTTCCGAAGGGAAGGTCAATCCTTTCTGAGTATCTAGGATAGCTCCTAGAAACTGTTTTGAGGTGCTTGGCACCAGACTTGACTTTTTCTCGTTGATGGAGAAGCCTAATTCGTGGAGGAGGTCGATAGTCCTCTGAATGTTTGACCTGCAAATTCCTGGGGTTTCCCCCGTTATGAGCCAGTCGTCCAGATAAGGGTACACCGGGATTGCTTCCCTGCGTAGGTGTGCAGCCGCCACCGCCAGTACCTTGGTGAATACCCTTGGTGCTGAAGCTATCCCGAAGGGCAGTACCTTGAATTGGTAGTGGCGACTGTCCACCTTGAAGCGCAAGTACTTTTTGTGCGCTGGGAGCATGGAAATATGAAAATAAGCATCTTTCATATCCAAGGTTGCCATGTAATCCCCCTTTTTTAGGAGGGGGATTACCTCTTGTAGCGTGGTCATACGGAATTTTTGGGGCTTGACATATTTGTTGGCAGGCCGTAAGTCCAATACTGGGCGCATTGTCAAATCTTTCTTTGGCACAAGGAAGTAAGTTGAATAGATACCCTTGTTTACCTGGTGTCCTGGGACGAGTTCTATCGCGTCCTTTTCTAGCAGAATGGCGATCTCCTCGAGAAGGATCCTTTGATGCTCTAGGGAGTGCACTCTTTGTCGTGGAGGATGATTCCGGGGACGCTGCAGTAGTTCTATACAATATCCTGCGGATACTGTTGACAGCACCCATCTGTCTGAGGTGATCCCTTCCCAAGCCTGGGTGAAGGTGGAAATGCGTCCCCCTACTGGGGTTGCGTGGCAAGGGACCCTGAACTGAGCGTCACTGTTTTGGTGGAGGCGTGCCACCGCCCTTGTTGGGGCTGCCTCTGCCTCTTCCACGACCTCTCTTGTTACCCCTGCCGTAACTCTGGGTAGACTGCTGGTTGTTATTCCATTGTGTACCTTGTCCCTGGGCATAGTTGCCTCTTTGTGAATTTTGGCCGCGTGGGCGACGAAAATTATTGTTCCCCCTCTGGTTAGGGGGTTTGTTGGTAAGCTGGCCAAGGGATTTGAGAGTCTCATATTCATCTTTGGCATTTTTAAGTGCGTCTTCGACCGCTTTCCCAAACAATAGGTCGGGTTCCACTGGCTTGTCTATTAAAGAAGCCTGGGTTTCTGTCTTGAATCCCGACTGCCGTAACCACGCATGTCTCTTGATAACAGTACCTTCTGCTATCAATCTCCCTGCGTTGTCAGCGGCGTCGAAAGTTGCTTTTAAAATGCAACCAGACACGGCTCTCCCCTCTGCCGAGATCCGAGCCAGCTGGCCCTTTAACGGTTCTGGAGCAGAGGCAATGAGCGCCGCGACTTCTTCCCATTGATGGCAATTGTAACTAGCCAACAGGGTGGTGGAATTCGCAATCCTTGCTTGGTAGGCGGACGTTGAGGCTACCTTTCTGCCAAACCCGTAAAGTTTTTTGCTCTCCTTGTCGGGAGGAGCTTCTGATGAAGATAAGGGCGTGCCAGCCCTCTTTCTAGTGTTGGTCACCACTAGGGAATCTGGTTTAAGATGTCCCTTTATATACAGAGGGTCAGACTGGGCTGCCCGGAAAATCTTTTCAATTCTGGGGTTGACAGCTCTGGTGAGGTTAGGATTCACCAGGGAAGGATCTATTCTTCGTTGGATGGATTTGAGGATAGGGATGGTCTGAGCGACCGGTCTTCTCTCTCCTACAAACTCCTCCGCGAAGTCCCTTTCCTCCTGTACACCGTGGGTGTGTCGATGTGGAAGTGCTCCGCTGCTCGAGCGAGAACCTCGTTAAGGAGGGGCTGGTTATCAACTGGAGAGTCAGTAACTGGGGCTTCGCTTTGTACTGGGGAATCTACTCTGTAAATTTCCTGCTCATCTTCTCCCTCCTCCAGGTCCTCATCCTCTGCATAGTAATCTGTCCCGGTTTGTTCTTCCATAATTGCAAACTCCTGGTCCTCTTCAGGGAAAACTTGTCCCTGATAACTGGGGAGTGGAGTAGAATATGGAGTGGAGTAAGGCTGAACCTCGAAGGGTTCAGGTCTTTCGACCCGGGGCTTTTTACTTAGCGGGATAGGATCGGAGGAGCCTGAGGGTGTGGCCCCTTGAGGGTTATATGAAAGAAAGTGTTTTGGGTTCTTATCATAAAAATCAGCCAAGGAAGACATCCTAGACATAACCCTGTCTATGTCTTCACTGGACCATTTCCTGGAACAGGGTATTACTTTAGCAGGTGATTTATTTTCAAGGGTAGACTTGTGTTTGCTTGTCTGCTTAGGCTTTACAGGGGTGTAAGGCTGTGCTTTCCGCTGTTTCCCCCCTTCTCCGTGCGTGGAAAAATGTTTTCCCTGTCCCTTGGGGGCCCCAGAGACTTTCGACGCCTGGCGTCGAGGGTCTGGAAAGGTATCTGTGTGCTTCGGGCGTGGGGCCTCACTGGTGTTAACCGCGGTCTCGGTATCTTGGAGCGCGGCCTGGGGGTGGAAGTCGTCTTCGTCTCCCGACGATCGAACTTCCGTTAGTGTGTGTAGCGAGGCACTCTTGGCAAGAGTGGATGATTGCCTTGCGTCGTGAGGCGATCTCGATCGAGAGCGCCCAGAGGACACCGAGTCGGACCGTTCTTTTTGTGCCTCTTTCCGGGAAGTCGACGTCGTCGAGGTCCGGTTGGTCTTAGTGTGTTTAGTGTGTGTTAGGTGTGTAGCGCTTGCGTCGCCGGGGGTCTTCCCCATAGCCGCCTTGCCGGACGACCTTCCGAGGTCGGGGACCTGCGCTCGTCGGCTGTCTTTCGACGCCGTAATGCCCTCGCCGTCCGAAAGTACGGCGTCGCTGCCATCGCTGAAGGCGCCCTCCGCTGCCATGGCCTCCTGCCTGGCGTGGTGGGCCCAACGCTTTGTCGAACGGTCCTTAAGTGTCTTAGGTTTAAACCTACTACACGCTCTGCAGTTCGCTTCGGGGTGATCCCTCGGCAAGCAGAGATTGCACGTGGCGTGCCTGTCGACCCAAGGGTATTTGCGATTGCACTTGGGGCAGAATTGAAAAGGGGTACCCTCCATACGCACCTTAAGGCAGCGGGCTGCTAAGTGTAGGAATATATATAAATGTAACTATATATCAAGAGTGAAGAGTATGTACCACCCCCCACTCTCCCTACTTGTAAGGGCCGAGGCCAGCGGCCTACTAGGCCCGGGCCGAGGCCAGCGGCCTACCGAGGCCCAGATCCGTCGTGCAGCAGTCGACGGTCGATGACTTCTCCAGCCGTCGTCGAGGTTGAGGGTCGACGTTGGGGTGGGGAAGGGAATGAATAAGAATTAAAATTATAATAACAGCAAAAGTATGGCTAAGGCCAGGGAACTCCGCAAGATGCTTCCGACCAGTATGGCGGAAAAAAACAATCTGAGGATCCTACACGCGTGAGGGATCTTGGGTACAGTGGACGTCACACTAGGGATAGTATTACTGGCACGCCTGTGTCGACGCCCATTTTCGACTTTCGAAAAACAAACTGTAATACTCCGCAGCTTCCACTAGATGTCGGCCTATGCACAGCATGTGATCTAAGCAGATTCCACAAGCCTCAGAAATATATATATCACAAAAAAACTTTGTTGAGGGGATGTTATTGTTAAGGTGCCCTAACAAAAACTTGTTCACTAAAAAAAAAAACTTTCCACCTCCCCTCTATGGTTAAAATTAACACCGAAAACCCACTGAAATTCGCCAGTTATGGTCAACTAAGCCCCCAACCCTGCCACCACCCCTGTGCACTGCTAACACTGACACCCAGACCATGAAAGATGTCATCTCACATGTCAATGATGCCATCAATGACAACATCACTTGTTTAGCCCCTTTCTTTCCCTTCCCTGCCATACATATATATGTACATTTAGTAAAAAGACTTCACTAAAGAAATGTTACACTTCACAGCGCAAACAAACACCACTGCACATTCCCCCTTTACAGTAAGCTAAGCAACCATAACTCACACCATTTATGTGCATTGCTAAAACTAACACCCAGGACATCAAAGATGACATCACAAATAACATTGATGACATCACTGATGTACATAAACAGAAAGGGGTGTCCAAAGGATATACTACCTCGGCGTACCGCTTGCAAACGAGATAATACATGGTCGTAGAACACACAAGATGTTCGGAATGGGTGTAAATAAGTAAAAAGGGAGTTTGTGAAGGACAGTATAGCAGTCCATATTGGGCGCAGTCAAAATGGTGCCGTCCGTAGAACAGGCACGGTGGCCGGCAAGGTCATAGGCAAACAAAATGGAGTTGTCCTAAGGACACTGGAACTGTCCGTACAGTGAACATTGCATGCATGCACATGCGCAGTACAAACGAAAGGATTGCCAACATTGCACCAGTTCCTAACTGTCCGTCTCACTTGTGTCACACTTTGAAGTAGTTTGAGAACCCGAACACTATCCGTAGGACACTTGTGCGCATGCGCATGTTTGATTCTTTGCATTTGCTATCCAGGGGACTTTCATTAAGGGGGCGGATGTGTTGAGGACGTCATCTTGTGACCGCACCTACGCTGCACGTGGGGACTAGTTTCTGCGGTTTGTGTGCTTCCGTACACTAAATATGAACTTGTAGATACAAGGAAAACTATGAGGAGTGTGAACATTTAATTTCATACATCCCAAACAATAGGCCACCTCAGGAGTTGATGTGTAAAATGTGTGTACGGATTTGTAGGGATGAAGACGGTCGCGAGGCACACCCTTGCAACCCCGAGCGCATCTTTTTGTACTTCTACCTATAGTAGATAGAGGTGCGTTGCTTTTACTGTTGTAGGGACGAAAAGGAAACTAATCGGTATGGCTTCCATGGCTGCTGTTGGGTTATTAGCCTGTGCACCACCCCCAAACCCGCCACCATCACCACCTCACCAAGGGACTACGGCGAGATATATGGGTGAGGATGTAGAGATTGAGGAAGAAGAGGAGGAAGAGAATGAAGTGGAGGAACTCCACACTAGGAGCACTCGGCGGGAGTCGTGGGTGTGGGGGTTGTTTTCCGTTTATGGGAACGTACCAAAAGCATGTGCAAACCTGGTGAAGTGTAACCAGTGCGATGTGGTGTTGAGTCGCGGGAGATTTGGAGCGTACAGTTTTGGTACGACAACCATGAACCGACACCTCACTTCGGACATTCGCAAGGTGGTGCCATGTGAAGAGCGTAGTCGTTTGAGTTCCTTCACAGCATCCTCGGAATCTGCTCCTCCCACCACAAGACACACTCCTGTGGGGGAGCGCCTCCCTCCAGCTGCTTCACAAGCCATTCGCAATGCTGTGAACCCTTACCTTTCAAAGGTGACAGTAGTGTGCACGTATTGTGACGCAGTACTCTGCAGGGGGGAGAGTTTTTGAAGTGCTTTTGAGGCTGCAGTCACCGAGTACCAGAGGATTTGCTCCTTACTAAATAAAGATCACCCGTAATATTTGTCTGTTGAGTTGCCCTTTCTTATCCCCGTGGCTGGTGGCCCTTCCTTACCCTCCTTTCGCCTCTTCTCCTAGTGTGTCGAGTGCTGTTAATGAACGTAAAAACAACAAAAATGACAGAAAAGACTCTTTTCAGAGCCGCCTTTCTCAGTGTAACAATAGAACTATGAAGTGAAGGCCGTAGACCCCTGCGGAGTTCAGCAAATGTTCGCGGACAGTCGTAGAGGGGGAAAAAAGGAGGGTGCAAGCGGCACAAACGGAATTAAGTGTACGTTGGGAGTAAGTGGCGGCTCTGAAAAAGAGCCTTTTGGCGGTGTGTTGTGTGGGTCAAAAACAGTGCATTGGGGAAAACGGATTGTCAGATAGGTTAGTGTGATTGCAAAAGAGGGCGCAATGCATTTTGTAAATTGTGAAGAAACATCTGATTACCAGCATATGTGCGGTGGACTCCATCTCTGCGGAAAATGAAACTGCTACGAAACAAAATGTTTTCATTGTGGAAAGAGGACATGCCAACATCTCTTAAAAAGGCACACAGCCATATTCACATTGCGTCTCGCTTTCTCCATTTGTGGACCAAATGCTGAAGAACGCAACCATTGTTGTCTTTGGGCAATACGGGAAAAAAGTATTTGGAAACATGTCCATGAGCTTCGCGAGTCCTTTCTTCATGGCAAATTGTAAAGAAATACCAGATACATGGCCTAAACTGTTTCCTCCACAATGAATGATGAGTATATCTGGAGAACGCTCTGTCTGTAAAGTAACACAAAGAGGTACCAAGTCCACCCATCTCTTGCCACGCACGCCATGCCAGTGCACTTCCGCATGTGGAAATCCGAGATTTGTAGAAGAACTGCAGCTTTCTGCATGCACCTTCAACCAATGTATCCATGAGTCTCCCACAATCCAGATAATCTATTTTCGGGCATGGAAAGCCATGGCTGTGTGGTGTCCTGTGAGGGAGAAGACGGTCTTACTAAAGTACGTCGGTCAGAACACACCTACTGACCTTTATGGACCAATCCCTAGTTCCGCTCACTCTCATTTACAAGCGGCTCCACCCATCAATCCCCGGTGCGGATATATGCTGGCTGCTAACTACCGCCATCTTCGCGGACATGTACAGGATCAGAGCGTGACGACGGTACATTAAAGTACTATTCCCCTTTTTCAACTTTAAGGTAGGCTCTGAAAAGAGCCGTTTTTTTTGCCCACATATCGTACAGACATGTGGTATTTTATGTATTTTTTTGTATTTTTTGTCCTTGCTTTACAGAACCTTCTCTAAAGCAAGTCTTATGTTCCAAAAAAACATTGCATTTCCCAAGAGGATAGCGCAACACCATCTCCTTCAAAGTAATGTGCATTGCTTGGAGCAATGTTATCGTGGCTACAAAAAAATCATACCAACTTGTAGCATGAATGCACGCATGCCGCGATTTATGATGCACCCCCCGATGCTTTGATCTGGACAGAAAACAGAAGTGTTGTTCCATTGCACTCTCGGGAGTAAAGCAGAAAAAATTAATTTAGATGTTGGGAGGATGGTCACGAGTGCTTCAACCAACTGTGCCAAATCTGCCAACAAAGTATGTGAAGTCAGGTATCCCAAGTGGCAAGCACCGTAGTGAAAAATTACCACGAGGAGTTATCATTCAACGCATGTCTCTGCAAACTTGCAGACTTGCCGCAGCATTGGCATCAGTGTCAGCGCGCCACACCACCTCCACTCCTCGCACATCGAAATTGTGTGCCACATGCCTACTCTCAGCATAGTGTTGTAAGCCTTGCACAAAAATTTCTCTAAGCACCAAAACACTGACCCTCTGCCATTTTCAGTGTGCGCACTGTCTTTCGACACAAAAGACTAATGGGAACATCTGATTGGCTGATGCCTACAGTCGTCTTGCCATGCAGGATTTGCTGTAGAAACCCTTATGTGACGCGCCCTACCAGCGGACAAGCGTTGCCTACGTGCGGCACGTAACTCTTACCCAGTCCTTCCACCCTTTCTACAGCGGTACCAAAGCGAGTCCCTCATTGGACACAACTAAGTGGGCGCACAATCATACACCAATCACATAGAACAGTGCTAATTTTAACTCTCATCAACATTGCACACTTCAAATTTATTGTCGATGATTGTTTTTTTTTTAAATTTGTTTATTTATAAATCAACACAGGAGAAATTATGCAATCAAATTACATGTAGCTTCTCAGATCGTACAGACACAGAGTCCCCCTTCTCCCACCCTCTGCGTTCCCCGACGGGCATAGTTCTCGGGCCTCAGTCGGACTGGTTTGGTGGCGGTTGCGGGTCGTCCATAGAGTGAAGGACTCTTGCAATCAGGCGCGGTTTATGGGTCAGGGCTGGGTAGTTCAGGTCATAGTCCAGTACTGGTGCCCAAATGTCTCAAAATTGGCGAAGCAATCCCGCTTTGGCTGCCGTGACCTTCTCGGCTATCAATATATCCCAGAGTTTGACCCAGCAAAGGGCCATCAAAGGCCCATTCGAAGACTTCCAGGTGCGGGCCACCGCAATTTTAGCCGCTAACAAGAACTGGGACACCAGGGCAGCTCTTCTCCCTGACCTCGGGTATGAGCCTGGCAGCGGGATCCCCAGGAGGACCTGTTCGGGCGTGAGCGGAAGGGTCACCTGGATGACGTCTTGTATGGTAGCTAAGCAGAGTCCAGAACTCCTTCACTCAGGGGCAGGTCCACCACATGTGGAAGTAGGATCCTGGAAGGCCGCAGAGTCGCCAACAGTGGGGATCTTGTGCCGGTTAGAAGTGGTGAAGGTGCAGAGGGGGGGGTAATACCAGCGCAGGAGTAGCTTATGGGCACACTCCCGGTTGTTAACACAGCGGGATACCGAACACGTTCTTGTCCAGATGTCCACCCACGTGTGATCCTCAATGGTGTGCCCGAGGTCCGTTTCCCATCGAGACATATATGAAGGCCCAAACTGAAGGGGGTCTTCCTGCAGCAGTCTATATAGGGCAGAGTTCTTACCCCGGGCTGGTAGGTCGTTCACCATCAGCTCTAGTGAGGTAAGGGGCCTTGTGGCCGCCGTGCAGGTCTGCGGGTGGGAGCACCAGTGCCTAAGTTGGACCTAGGAGTACCTATCCATTTCCGCTAACTGAAGTGTCACTTTACAGCGTTCAAAGGTTAGGGGTGTGGGGAGGGAGTCCCCTTTGAAGAGTTGCCCTAGAGTGGCAAGGCCTCCTGCGACCCAGTTTCTGAAGTTTTGGGGATGAGCCCTGGGGGAAAACGCTGGGTTGAGGAAGATTGAAGAGAGCGCGCTCAGGTCTCCTAGAACGCCCCGGTATCTACGAGCCCACTCCCAGGCCTTTATCGTTTGTTTTGTGGCTGTTAGTGTTCCCGGCCAGCTTCGGCGTAAGGCTGTGGGTAGGAACGGGAGAAAGCGAAGGGGGGGGGGGGGGGGGGAGAGGCTGGATTGTTCGATCTCCACCTATTTCGGCCGACCTGTAGCAAGCCCCCATGCTTGAAGGTGGGCCAGTTGCGCCGCCATTTGGTATTTACCGAGGCCGGGCACCCCCAGGCCTCCCAGTCTCGTGCTGGCCATCATTGATCTCTGCGGGATGCACGCTTTCTTCCCCCTCCAGATGAACTCCACCATCTTCCTTTGGAGCCGCTGTAGGGGGGGAAGCGGAATGGTGATCGGGAGAGCGGCACAGGCATAGAGGAAGCAAGGAAGTAAGTTCATTTTGCATGTCGTGATACGGCCTAGGAGGGAGATCTCTTGCGATTGCCAGCGGGTCAGATCCTTTTCTAGTTCCTCGAAGAGTGGCAGAAAGTTAGCCCGATAAACTTTCGTTGGATGTGCGGGGATCTGGACCCCCAGGTAGGGGATCGATATGATGCTCCACTGAAAGGGACCTCTCTCCTCTAAGGACTCTCCTTGAGCCGGGGTCAAGCCCACTCCCAGCGCTGCTGACTTTTGGAAGTTATTTGCGAATCCCGAGGCCATCCCAAAACTGTGGATTTCAGTTAAGGCCTCCCTCATGGATCCCTCAATGTTTGTAATGGTGAGTAGAAGGTCGTCCGTATAGAGGGCCACTTTATGTTGCGCAGAGCCGGTCCTCAGGCCACTGATTCCGGGTTTTTTTCCGAACTCGTTGAGCTAACGGCTCCATGGCCAAAGCGAAAAGCAAAGGGGACAAAGGACATCCCTGTCTCGTTCCGCTTGTGAGAGATCGAGTCCCACAAGCGGCCGTTGATTCTCAGCCTAGTCCTAGGGGGCCTGGTAGTTCGCAAGGATCATTTTCCGGAATGTCGGGACGAAGTTAAAGGCCTCTAGAGTGAGGTGCAGGTAAGACCAGCCCACCTTGTCGAACGCTTTGGTTGCCCGTCGATGATTCTAATGAAAAATCGCACACCATTGCAAAGCACCTACTTCACAAGCGGCTGTGCAAGGATTGCGAATTTCTACGTACAGCTCCATGCATGTGCACATGCATCAGTATAGAGTACAGGTATGTACATTTTAATCAGAGTACATGTGGAACCCTTATGATGTACAATAGACAAAATAATGGCGGTAAATTTCCATAGGGAACACATAACTTTCCCCCTTTTAAAGTGCAACAATGCCGATTTGTCATTAACAAATCGCACAAACGTTTACTGTCCTCTGCATAATCTGTACATATGTTGCAAGGATGCCTATTTAGGCGTAGCTCTCAACCATTTTTGTCTTAAAGGCGGGTGAAATCTGCCGATTTTGTTTTTTGGCAGGTGAGACGTCCATTGGATTGAATGGCCGTGCAGGAGGCTTGGCGGGTGAGTCTGCCCTTTACAAGGCGGGTAACACCCGCCAAAAGTGTGAGTTGAGAAGTAGAATTTAGGGCAGACCTCAATTTTGTATGTGAAAATGTCAGAGCTTTGTACTCTGTACTGCCTACAGTAATGCTACTTGCAATGTGATCGAATGAGAATAGTAATTGCTCCCGATTGTGGGCTCATATGTCCTTCGGAGGGTCGCCCGATTTTTGGACATCGTGCTTTTCATTAACAAGTACAAAATGTTTGCCCATCTAGTACTTTGCCCTATCGCTTACAAACCTCTCTCCAATGCATACTACATTTTGTAAAGAACAAGGCATTGCCAAACGCTTAAAAAATGTAGTTATTTTGAAGGCCTTTCAAGTACCATATTGAAAGTAGTATGGAAAGACTGCATAAAGTGAAGTGAAATGTGCACGTGGACTGGGTTGAAATATGAAAGTGAAATCCTCTGACGAAAGAAGTACAAGTAAAGTCTGCAGTATCATGACTGCTGCAAACACACAAACTAATTGATATTGTTTTTTTTAATTCACAGTGAAGACTACTGTCCTGAGAATCAACAGCATCTACACTGCAGACGACATATCAGAAGAAACCTGGTCATCTTTTACAAAAAAGTAAGTACTGTACAACCTTCATATTGTAACTACTCCTTAAAGAGGCTGCGTGAGTTATTTGTTTATTTTGGGCACCAAAGCAAGCATTCATTTGTAAACCATTCTACCTACAAATATCCATTTATTGAACAAAGAATAACAGGTGGAATGGTTGACAAATCCCTGTGTGTTTGGTACTGAAATAACATAGGGAATCCTTAAAAGGTTAGATTGTGAAAGTGAGTTGTGGTAGCAAGTTTTTGGCATTTCGGTTATTAATAATGGTTCCCACCATAAGTAGGGCACTTTGTACTCTCATCTAAAGCACATTGTACTAGTATACAAACAGTAAAGTAGCCTTACCAAATTATAGTTAGAGGTCACTGTGCGTTGACACACCATGCCAACAAGCTTCCCCATCACACTTATGCACACATGCACACAGCACACATACATTGGACAACAGACCAAAGTATACTTTTTTTTCTCAACAGACACCAAAGAATGCATACCAAAAATGCAGCTCCGTAGAAAGGAACGCAGAATTAGAGCAAATAAAAATAAAGGTGCCCAATGTAAGCATCCACCTGTTGTAGAGTTAGTGGAGAATCTTGGTACAAACCACCTAATGCAGTTGGGTAACATAATAAAAGAAGTCTCAACTACCGAAACTGTACCTCCTCCATCAAAAAGTGTCACAAAACACAGAAATGTTGTCAAGAAACGGCTGGCAGTACAACTAACAATGTTCCTAATAATCCTGATAGTGTAAGAATAACCCATAGTAAAAAAAAGTATTTTAGAAAATATGTTTCATCACAGAGTCTTCAGAATCTAAGAAGAGGACCAAAATCATCCTCGCCCCTTTAAACGTACCGTAGAAGAACAAGTTACTTCTTACATTGTAACGTTCTTTCGACGGGATGTTCCTCCGACGTATTCCTCATCTTAGATATATCCTTCCAGCTCTGCTGGCCTCGGAAAAATTTTTCTTGAGGGCGCTGCGCGTCGATGTCCCTTGACAGCCGCCGTATCGACGCTCGACGTCATCCTGCCTATAAAGGCCGCGCGCAGCGTCCGTTGCTCAGTTCCGTTTTGTAGCCCACAGTATTACTGTCTGGACTAGACTAATCACCCTGAAGGAGCATAAGCTGCAACAACAAGGGAAGTAGAACTGCGGGGATGGATGGGAGGGTCGATGAGGAATACGTCGGAGGAACATCCCGTCGAAAGAACGTTACAAGGTAAGAAGTAACTTGTTCTTCGAAGGGATTGTGTCCTCCGACGTATTCCTCATCTTAGATAGGCTCCCATAGCAGAATTCTATATTCGGAGGAGGGAGTACTGACTTCACGCTGTCTTCTATTGATGAATAGAATGCAGTAGAACCCTTCCAAACCTAGTCTCTTGACTGGAGGAGGAATCCAGATTGTAAAAACGTGTAAAGGTATGGACAGACGACCATGTAGCGGCCGCACATATGTCTTTAACCGGCACGCCTCTTTTGAGGGCCGATGAAGCTGCAATACCTCTGGTCGAATGAGCCCTAAGGTTTTGAGGGGGCTCTTTCCCTGCCAGTTTATAACATTCCAGAATGGCTAGAATGATCCATCTGGAAATGGTCTGCTTAGTTATTGGTAACCCCAGCTTGTGACCTGCGTAACCTACGAACAGCTGGTCTGCCTGTCTTATCCTGGCTAGTCTACTAATGTAAAAACTTAAAGCCCTCCTAGGGTCTAGCCTGTGTAACCTCTCTTCCTCTTTCCCCGGGTGAGGAGGAGGATAGAAAGATGGTAGGGTAATCTTCTGAGTGATATGGAATTCAGAAACCACCTTTCGGAGGAAATTAGGCTTCACTTGCAGGACAACTTTGTCTTTGTGAAAGATTGTATGAGGGGGTTTACAAGAAAGAGCTTGTAATTCGCTCACCCTTCTAGCAGATGTAAGTGCTATTAATAAAACAGTTTGAAGGGTAAGGAATCTTAACGAACAAGAATGGAGAGGTTCGAAAGGTGTACCCATTAGGAAAGTTAGTACTAAGTTTAAATCCCATAGGGGAACTTGGAATGGTCTTGGGGGATAAACATTGGTTAACCCCTTTAGAAACTGTATTACCAAGGGTAATTTGAAATAGGATGGTTCTTCCGCAGTACGCTTAAAGATGGATAGCGCTGCGAGATAGCCCTTAATGGTGCCAACTTGAAGGCCTGAATTTGCCAAATATAGTAGGAAGGACAAAACCATTGGTGTACCACATGAAAATGGGTCGATATTCTGTTCTCTACACCAGCTGCAAAATCTTTTCCAACGGCAGCGGTATAAAGACTTTGTTGCTGGCCTCCTTGCCGAAAGCAACACCTCCATAACCTCATCACGGAGGTCCCAATCCTTGTACCTCAGCCGTTCAGAAGCCAAGCGTGAAGGTTGAGGGTTTTGATGTCTGGATGGAGAACCTGACCTCCCTTCTATGAGAGTAGGTTCTCTCTGAGAGGAAGTCGAATTGGAGGGCAGATGGACAAGTCTAGAAGGTTCGGGTACCACGTTCTCCTGGCCCAATCCGGGGCAATTAGGATCATGGTTCGCCGGAATCTTCTCAACCTCCTGATCATTTGAGGAATGACAGGGACCGGTGGGAACGCGTACAGAAGCGGAAACTCCCAGTCCACTATGAACGCGTCTCCCAGCGCTCCTCTCGGAGGAAATTCCCTTGAACAGAACAGATCGCACTTCCTGTTGACACTGGTGGCGAACAGATCCACCTGAGGGGTTCCCCAAAGGGCGAAGATATCTTGAAGGACTTCCTGAGCTAGTTCCCACTCGTGGGAGACTGTGCCTTGCCTGCTCAGAGCGTCCGCTGTCAAGTTCTTCTCTCTGGCTAGGTGAACTGCCGATAGAGAGATTCCTTCTTGGATTGCCCAAAACCAGAGCTGCATCGCCTCTCTGCACAGGGGTAGTGATCCTACGCCTCCTCTTTTGTTGAGGTAATGCATGGTCACCGTGTTGTCCGTCATTATCAGGATGTTCTTCCCTTGTACAGCTGGCAGGAAAGCCTTCAACGCAAGTCTGATGGCTCTCAGCTCTAACAGGTTGATGTGCAGTCTGGACTCCGATGGAGACCAACGACCGCTGATGGTCAAGTCGTTGGCGTGGGCTCCCCACCCCGTGAGTGAGGCATCCGTGACTACTGTTATCTCCGGCCAGGGTTGCCAAAACTGTTCTCCTTTCAGAATGTTCTCCTGACAGGCCCACCACTGAAGGTCTCGAGCCACCCTGTCGGGAACCTGAAGATCTGTCATTCTCCCTGAGAATTGTGACCACTGAGTCCTCAGTGCCCACTGGAGGGATCTCATTCTCAGGCGAGCCTCTGGCACAAGGAAAATGCAGGATGCCATGAGGCCTAGCAACCTCAAAAAGTCGAAGGCTGGGAGACGTTGGGCATGGTGGAACTTGGTAACCATCTTTAGAATATCTTGAGCCCTCACCTCTGGTGGCGAGGCTTTTCCCAGGGAAGTATCCAGGATCGCTCCTTTGAACTGGAGTCTCTGCGATGGTATCATTTGTGACTTCTTTAAATTGAGGGAGAAGCCCAGTCTGTGAAGGAAATGGCACACGTGATTTAGCTGGATCTGAGCTTGCTCCGGAGAAACAGCCCTGATCAGCCAATCGTCCAGGTAGGGGTAAACGTGAATCCCTTCCCTCCTTAGACTTGCAGCCACTACCGACATTAACTTGGTGAAGACCCTCGGGGCGGAGGCCAGCCCAAATGGCAGTACTCGAAATTGATAGTGAGAATTGCCAATTGCGAACCTCAGGTATTTCCTGTGTTTGAGATGGATAGGCACATGGAAATAAGCGTCCTGAAGGTCCGAAGATACCAACCAGTCCTGAAACTGAAGGGCCTGGAGGATCTGAGAAAGAGTGACCATCTTGAATTTGTCTTTTCTGAGGAATTTGTTCAATTCTCGCAAGTCCAAGATGGGTCTCAGTCCTCCGTCTTTCTTCGGAATGAGAAAGTAAGGGGAGTACCAGCCCTTGTCCCTCTCCGCTACAGGTACCGGTTCTATGGCACCTTTCTTTAGCAGGTCCAAAATTTCCTGCAAGAGGAGCGGATCTGGAGCTTTCTGAGAGCTGATCCCCGGTGGATGACTCTGAGGTATACGTAGGAAAGGCAGGCAGTAACCTTGGGCGACTGTTTCCAATGCCCAAGCATCTGACGTGATCGCCTGCCATACCGTCAGATGTTGAGTCATCCTGCCTCCTACAGGTGTCCTGTGAGGGGAGTCCTCAGAGTGGTTTTGGGGCGGCTGATGCAGATGCCGATGGTAAAGAGGCACCTGCTGTTGCTGCGGCTTTAGAATATCTACCCCGTCCACCTCGGGTAGTTCTTCTCTGACCCCTTTGAGCCGGTCGTCCTCTACCTCTTCCGAATGCGGAGTAGAAACTAAAGGACTTGCCCCTCGCAGAGGTTCCTGTGGGACGAAAAGGAGTCTGACGGATTGCAGCTCCTAGGGATTTTGCTGCAGCTTTTGAAGTTTGCAGTTTCTCTAAACTGTCATCCGCCTTTTTCCTGAACAAAGAAGAGCCATCAAATGGCATGTTCAAGAGCCTGGCTTGCACATCTGGGGCAAAACCCGACTTTCTCAACCAAGCGAATCTCCTGGTTGATGTACTTGCCGCCATTGCTCTGCTGATACTGTCAGCCGAATCAATGCCCGTCTGGAGGGATTCGCACATAGCGTCTTTACCGTCCTGTATAATATTCAGGAACGCATCCCTTTCTTCTCCCTCCGGGATGCAGTCAGCCGCTGTAGAAGCACACTCCCAAAGTGTATGGCTGAACCTAGCAAGGGTGCAAGTAGCATTAACAGACTTTAACACCATGCTACATGCTGAAAAGACTTTCTTTGCCATAGTATCATATTTTTTATCGTCCCTGTCCTGTGGGACTGTAGGATAAGCCGTCTTGACATCGGTAGAGGATGCTGCTTGTACCACCAGACTTTCTGGGGATGGATGTTTAGACAAAAACTCTGGGTCTGTGGAAGATACCCTGTACTTTGCAGACAGTTTTTTATTTACTGCTGGTATTACATCTGGGGTTTCCCAGTTTGTCATGATCTTTCTCTGAAGAGCTTTATGAAAGGGCACCACAGGATCCTCTTGTGGGCCTTTGTCAAGAATATCCGTGAGGTCATCTTGCTGGAAAGATTGTGAAGGTGCAGACCACCCCATGAACTCTGTAATCCTGGCCATTAAGGCTCTGTAGGGGGTTTCAGCATGCTCCCCCGGGTCTGGCTTAGCAAAATCCACCTCAGGGGAAGTGTCTAACCCACTTGCCTCATGTAAAGAATCATGAAGATCCTTTAATCTGCGCTCTTCAGAGGAAAATTCCTCTCTAACTGGGGTTACAGGTCCCTGTAACTCAAATGTGTCTTGTTCAGATAAATCACCCTCTTCTAAAATTGAGGATATAGTTCTCAATTGTTCTGAACTCATAAAGGGAGTAAATCCCATTTCCAAGGCAGAGGGTGCCGAACTTGTCATTATTGGCCTCGAAAACGTCGATGTCGTCGATGCCGACGTCGAAGGCTTCGAGCGTGGCGTCGAAAACAGAGGTGGAGGCCTTGAGGACCTCGACAGAATTGGAATTCTACTCGACAATATCGACGTCGAGGGCCTGGGGATAGTCACTGGATGTGTGGTCACCGTGACTTTTCTTGGCGTCGACGCCGGTGTTGAGTCGACAGACCCGTGTGTCGAAGGTCCCCTCGACAACGGCGCCGAAGACATCGACCTCGACGGGACCTTCGTTGACGGCGTCGACGGAACCTTCGAGGAAGGTTTGGAGGTCATAGTCCTGCTCAAGGGTTCGAAACGTGCTCGAGAGGTTTCTTTCGCCGGGTACTGCGACTCGCGGCGTTTTTGACCTTCGGGTCTTTCGACCAGAGCATTGCTCTCGGCAGTCTTCGAGGGGGTCGAGGCCGCTTTCTCGAAGACGCTCATCATATTCTTTCGGAATTCCTCCCATTCAGCCCGGGACCTATGTTTCGTGGGGCAAGGGATTCTTTTTGGCGAAACAGAGGAAGAGGAAGACGGGGAAGGGGATCTTAGACGCCTCCTCTTCGAGTGCTTCGATCTCGAGGAGTGATGGGACCCACTCCGAGACCCGGAGCGCGAATGGTGACGAGGAGACGAATGTCTCGACTTCGTCGACGAAGAAGAAGCTTTAAAAGTCTTACCTTTCTCCAGCTTCCCCCTACGCTCCTTCAGGGCCTTAGCTGTCATGGACATACAGTCCTCGCATTCCGAACAATGGTGTTCAGCTCCCAAGCACCACAGACAATTTCTGTGAGGATCGGTCAACGACATCTTTTTCCCACAATCTCGACATTTTTTGAAGCCGGATCGAGGAGTTGTCGGTTCCGACGAGGAAGCCATCGAGTATGGATCGAATAACTTGAGGTAAATAGGATTAATCTGACTAAGAACTGAGCAACGGTATTCCGAGGCACTGAGCAACGGACGCTGCCCGCGGCCTTTATAGGCAGGATGACGTCGAGCGTCGATACGGCGGCTGTCGAGGGACATCGACTCGAGGGACGTCGACGCGCAGCGCCCTCAAGAAGGATATATCTAAGATGAGGAATACGTCGGAGGACACAATCCCTTCGAAAGTTAATTCTACAAGCACTCGTGGACAGTGCCATCCTTCTCAAAAGGAAGTTGTTCATATTAGTGTTGATAAGGATGAAAGCATTAACAAAACTAAGTACCAAACTACAAATGAAACTCAGCAATAAACGGAATGTGAACAAAAATAATTTTTTGCATGTTTGTGGTGGTGAATGGAGTCGCACAACAAGCACAGAGCCATACTTTAATGAAGAAGCATACAATCAAAATCAAACACACACAATTGCCTTCCATAGCAGTGGACGAGGCTATGAGAAAATCAATACTATCATCGTGGAACAAGAAACACTGCTTACAAAACTGTCTTCTGAAAACTCAGAATTACCTCTTGATTCAGCAGAACCACACCGTCCAGTATACAAATGGTTGTGCACATCAATGTGTGCCATTCCAAACAAAGCTTTCAAATCTTTACATCAGTTCCTCAATCAATATGTAAAAGGTAAAGACAAACGTAAAATGAAGTGCTGCAAAATATTAATATTTGTGTAGTGCGGAAAAAAGTCACAGGACTAAAAGGAAATTTATTAGCCTGCATTTCTGGCCCTATTTGCAAAAGTACCTTCCATGATATCAAAAGAATAGCAGTACATCATTCCAAAGTAAGAAATTTAGTGTACAGAATTTAGTGTACAGAATATACTGTGCAAAAGGTCCAGCTTCAGAATTGGGCAATTTAAATACCACTCTTTTGTATGGTACACCCAAATACTTACAAGCAGAAATAGACCGTATTCAGAAAGTTTATTTTGGAAGTGAAAGCCACATAGAAAATGCAACAGTTTTAGAGCATAGTATCAACAATTCTGCACATAGCAACCTTCTATTACACACATACAGAAAAGAAATACTAAAATTTAAAAGGTCATCGACTGAAGTACCAAGCCATGTGTGTGTATATTGCCGCAGAACGTTTTACAAAAAGAACACAAAAAATGTGGACATAGCATACAAAATAGAAAACAATGAAGAGTCTAAATGGTTTGAATTAGCTTTGTATCTTTTAGCTGCAAGCAAATATGAAATAACTGAACACCTAATATGTTGCAGTTACTGTACTGGAAAATTAGACAAAAACCACACTCTTGCACGTGCAATTACAAATAATTTGGAATTGTTTCCATTACCAAAAATCCTGCGACAGCTCAATTTGTATGAGAGCATAACAATTCAAACAGTTCACCCATTTCCAGCAATTATACGCCTTCATCCAAAAACAGCAAATTTACAATCCTCTGAATTGGTGAAAAGAATTTGTGGCAAAGTAGTTTACTTGCCATTAGATCAACCGGAAAATGTGCACACTCTAGGAGTGGAACGTTCAATAGACCATTCTTTAATAGTCTTGGCAAATGGAGTACCAACAAAGGATAACAAAATTTGGCAACAATTAGTAGACTTACACAAAGTTACACAAGCATTGCAATATCTTAAAGATAACAATGAGTACTACAAGGAAATAAATATTGATGAAAGCTTAAGGCAAACAACTGAAATAATTCAAGAGCCATCAGAAACTGTGCAATTCGAACATCTGGATCCAGCTACAGTATCCACTCTTTTGGACCATTACACAATTCATCCATTGCATTCCAATGAAAGCATAGATGATGCACTAGAAACTTACCAAATGCGACAAACCAAAGGGTCACATGCTTTTCCACTGCTATTTCCTACTGGCAAAGGTGGGAGATACGATAATAGACCCACTGAGATTGGGGCATCAGAATACCGCTCATTACAAATGTATTCACAAGATCTCAGATTTAGGTAAAATCTGGAATACATTTTCCACCTACTCTATGAAAGTGAATTAGCAACACTTTGTTATGGAGTTGCACACATTCTTAAATGGAACGCACTTTCAAAATATGTCAGCTACGCAGTTAATACAAAAAGTACAAGAAAAGATGAGGTTTTACAATCACGTATAACACATTTGTTTGCAAACATTTGTGGTACAAAGGAATACTGGTTCAGACGGCGCGGAGACGTGTGTTGCATGATCAGAAACCTTGGACCACCAACTTGGTTTGTTACGCTAAGTTGTGCAGAATATGCATAGGAAGATTTACATGAGTTCCTACGCATTACAGTAACAAAAACAACATAAGGAACAAGTTACTTACCTGTAACTGTTGTTCTCCAGCATGGGTCTGGCATGGATTCACATGCTCATGAATATTCCCCGTCGTCAGGCTGGGAATCCTCGGTAAAGAAAAAACCAGTATCAGTTTCGTTTCTGATCTGTCTTTCGTAGTAATAACCAATCACTGGTCTCTGCGTCATACTGACCACAGCCAATGACTGCCCTCTACCTAAGCACCGCCTCTGGCAGCCATCTTCAGATTTGGAAGCACGTGAAGTGGCAGTATGACCAAGTGAAGAGCCGCAGAGGGGTAGGCGGGAGGGTTCGCATGTGAATCCATGCCAGACCCATGCTGGAGAACAACAGTTACAGGTAAGTAACTTGTTCCTTCTCCAGCATGGGGTCTGGCATGGATTCACATGCTCATGAATAAAGAATACATAGCAGTACACACATGCACAACCACGGGAGGTGGCAAAGGCTCAACATTAAGCATTACATCAAACTCAACATTAAGCATCTTACCTCCTCACCAGGCTCACCTCAGGCGAACAGGTTGCGCAGCACTGCTTGGCCGACCCTGGACTCCTCCCTGGAATCCCGATCGACGCAGTAGAACTTTGTGAAGGTGTGCGTCGACCTCCACGTAGCAGCCCTGCATATGTCCAGCAGGGGCACACCAGAAAGGAACGCTGTGGTAGCTGCGATCGCTCTGGTGGAATGGGCTCTCGGACGGCCAGGCAGCGGTCGGTTTGCCAACCGATGACAGTACATGATACAGCCGGAGAGCCATCTGGAAATGGAAGCCTTCGAGAGAGCCTTCCCCTGATTGACAGGTCCAAAGTTCACAAAGAGTTGTGACGTCTTCCGAAAACCCTTCGTGCGGTCCACGTAGAACTTCAGCGCTCTAGCTACATCCAGCGAGTGCAAAGTCCTCTCAGCCGGCGACGAAGGCGACGGGAAGAACACAGGTAACACCAAGGGTTCGTTGAGATGGAAGTCCGACGGTACCTTGGGCATGAAGGAGGGGTGCGTCCTGAGCACTACCCTCGTGTCGTGGAAAGTCAAGTACGGGGCCTTGCAGGAAAGGGCCTGGATCTCTCCCACTCGTCGTGCGGAGGTGATGGCCACAAGAAAAGCTGTTTTCCACGATAGAAACTTCAACGGGGCCGAGTGCAGAGGCTCGAACGGAGGTCCCATGAGCTTGGTCAGCACCACGTTGAGCTCCCACGCCGGGGCCGGAGCCTTCACCGGCGGGAACGATCTGAACAGTCCCTTCATGAACTCTTTCACCAGACGATGAGACCACAAGGACGTCCGCCCCGTGGTTCTGGTGTATCGGGAGATCGCAGCAAGATGAATCTTGATGGACGCGTGTGCCAGACCAGCTTTGGCCAGCGTCAGCAGGTACGGCAGTACTTGGGGGGCCGTAATCCGTAGAGGGTTAATCTTCTGTGCGTGGCACCAGACAGAGAACCTCTTCCATTTGTGTCCGTAGCATTTAAGAGTCGAGGACGCCCTGGCCTTTGCAAGAACCTCTCTGCAATCGGCCGGTATGTCGTATCCTCCAAACTCTAGCGCTGCAGGAGCCAGGCCTGCAAGTTCAGCGACTTCGGGTCGTGGTGGAGGATGGCGCCTCCTTCCCTGGAGAGTAGATCCGCGTCCGCCGGCAGCTTGATTGGCGGGGACGCTGACAAGTCCAGAAGGTCCGGGAACCATATCTGCCTCGGCCACGCAGGTGCGACGAGGATCATCCTGCACCGTGACCTCTTGAGCTGGTTGACGAGCCGGATTAGCAGAGGCAAGGGAGGGAACGCGTAGAGGAACAGGCCCTCCCAGGGGAACGAGAAAGCATCGCCCATGCTCCTCGTCTGGGGAAACCTGCTGGCGAACCTCCGGCACTTGGTGTTCGTCGCCGTCGCGAACAGGTCGATCTGGGGTGTGCCCCACCGTCGGAAGAGGCGATCCACCAGATCCTGCCGTAGTTCCCACTCGTGGCACGAGCGCAGCTCCCTGCTGAGTGAGTCGGCGATGGTGTTTTTTATCCCTGCCAGATGAAACGGCACCAGAAAAATCCCTTGGGCAACGGCCCAATGCCACAGGTCCTGCGCCTCCTTGGACAGCGCTGGGGACCTGGTTCCGCCCTGTTTCCTGATGTAAAACATGGTGGTGGTGTTGTCGGTGAAGATCCTCACCACCTTGCCCTTGAGGGACGGAAGGAAGGACCTGAGGGCCCAAAACACTGCACGGAGCTCCAGGACGTTGATATGCAGGGACTTCTCCGTCGGGAGCCAGAGTCCCCTTGCGTGCAGATTTTCGGTGTGCGCTCCCCACCCTTCCAGGGAGGCATCCGTGGTCACGGTCTCCTGGTGGGCTGGGGTCTGGAAGTCCATGCCCGCCGTCAAATGGCGCGGGTGCCCCACCACCGTATCGCTCGTCGGAAACTCTCGTCGAGCTTGATCCTTTCCTCGAAGCTGCCCGTCGTCTGGATCCAGCGCGCATCCAGGAATTCTTGCAACGGGCGCATCCGGAGCCTGCACATGGGAATGAGGTAGATGCAGGAAGACATCATCCCGAGGAGGGACTTGATGGACCTCACTTTGGCCGCGTCGGCCACCAACATCCGTTGCACCTTGCCCAAGATGGTCCTGGTCCTCTCCTCCGACGGGGAGGCCAGAAGGGACACTGTGTCGAGCCTGGCTCCCAGAAACAGTGCGACTTGCGCGGGCACCAGGTGGGATTTGGCGTAGTTCACGGAGAATCCCAGGTCCGTGAGGAGTTGGACGGTCCTTGCCGTGTGGACCACGGCGAGCTCCCTCGTCTTGGCGCGGATGAGCCAGTCGTCCAGGTAGGGGTAGACGTGAATCCCCTCGCGGCGCAGCTGCGCCGCCACCGGTGCGAGGCACTTGGTGAATACCCTGGGTGCCGACCGTAGTCCGAAGGGAAGGGCTTTGAACTGGTAATGACGCCCTTGGACCACGAATCTGAGGAATTTGCGGTGCCCCTTTAGGATGGGAATGTGGAAGTAGGCATCCTCCAAATCCAACGACGATAGGAAGTCTCCTTCCTCCAGCTGACCCAGGACGTGCTGGAGGGTGACCATCCGGAACTTCTGCGCCTTGATGAACTTGTTCAGACTTCGCAGGTCCAGGATGGGGCGCCATCCTCCCGTCTTCTTCTTCACGAGGAAGTATCTCGAGTAGACTCCGGAGCCCCGAAGCCTCTTTGGGACGAGTTCGATGGCGCCTTTTCTGAGCATCGCCTTTTTGAAACTCGAGCGCGTGGCCCCGGGCCAGGGCGTCCAGCACCCAACGGTCGGTGGAGATGGACTCCCACACGCTGACGAAGCCCGCCAGCCGGCCTCCCACCGGGGTGCTTCGGTGGGGGCCCGACCCCACGGCCGGTTCAATCCTGCTTGGGCGCGGCCTTGCCGCCTTGACCTCCTTGGCGACGACGGCGGGGTCCGCTAGACTTGCCTCGTCCTCTGTAGGCCTCTTGCGACGACGAGCGGGCCGCTTGACGGTAGGAAGCGAAACCGCCGCCTGAACCTTTGGAGGCGCCCTTGCCTCCGCCGCTCCGAAAGGGCGTCCGTCGTTGCAGGACTCCAAGGGCCCGGGCCGTCTCAGTATCCGCCTTGATGGCCTGAAGGGAATCGTCCACTGTCTTCCCAAACAGGTTGTTCCCGTCGAAGGGCATGTCCAGGACTCTGGTCTGGACGTCCTGCCGGAAATCCGTAGCTTTGAGCCATCCACGACGTCGAAGGCAAACGCCGTTGCCCAGCTGGCGGAACCCGGTGTCGGCGATGTCCGTCGCCACGGTGATGGCGTGGTCCGAGGCCACCTCACCTTCCTGCAGGATCTCAAGGGCCTCCGCCCTCTTGTCGTCCGGCAGAAAATCCAGCAGGGGAGCTATCTTGTACCAGAGCTCCCTGTCATAGCGGGCCACGATAGCCAAGGCGTTGGCCGCTTTAATCGTCGTCGCTGCCGACGAGATGACTCTACGTCCCATAGCATCCAATTTCTTTCCCTCGCCGTCCGGCGGGGAAGTCGATGTGGAGGCCGCACCCCCCCTGCTTTCTTCCTGGCTGCCGCGGAGACGACGGAGTCCGGGGTAGGCTGCGCCCGGAGGCCCAGGGGGGCCGTGTCCGGGACCCGGTACTTTTTCTCGTACCGGTCTCTTCTAGCTGGCGTCGTGGAAGGGTTCTTGAGGAGGGAAAGGCCCTCATCCCAAATGTCGTCCAACAGAGGCACTGAGAGGACCGTCTTCCTCTTGGCCTCGCGCCGCTGATAAAGGAAGCCTTCCTTTTTCTTCTCCTCAGGGCAGAGTTGGAAAAGCTCGGAAGCCCTGGAGATCATGGAGTGGAAAGATCCGATCTCGTCGGGCGGAGAAGCCCTGGTGGGAGGCGACGACGGAAAATCCTCGTCGTATGCCTCGTCGTCCGTACCCGTCGCTGCCGTGTCAGTCCCCGTATCATCCCCTCGGGTGGACGGGGAGGAGGGCTGGACGGGGCGCGACGGTTGAAAAGGAGGTGGTGGATGGATCCTTCTTTTCTTGGTAGGGGGAACACCAGAAGGTCCCGGTTCTGGATCCCCCGACGGGAGAGGTTCCTCCGTCGGTAACGGTAGCCTCGTCCTTATCTCGGAGCATAAGGACTGTATGGCCAACAAAATGGCCGCCGAGTTGTCTTGCGGTGCTGGCAGAGGGGAATCCGACGGGCGGGCAGGGGCCCCGTCGGTATCCTCGACGATGTCGTCGTCGTCACCTGTGTCGGGGTCCATTCCGACGGGCTGGCCTTCTTCCACGCCTAGGCCGTGGCTTAAGACCTCGATCAGCTCCTCTTCTGAGGTTGAGGCCGAATCTCCGACGACGCCCTGCCCCCCCTTCTTCCCCACGGAGGGTTTCACGGGGGTCCTATCGATGGGCACAAAGGAAGACTCCCTCCGAGGAGGCAGGGAGATTCTGGGCCCTGAGGTCGCCACCACTGGTGCAGCCACCACAGGCTGAGCCAGGGCCGCCGCGACCGTTTCGATAGAGGGCTTGGTCGGATGGATCAAGGCCTTCACCACCTTAGGTGCGCTCACCGCCTTATCCTTGAGGGAGGGGGCACTGCCACGCTCCTCCTCTGCCTTAGAGCTCGACCGGGGCCTCTCCAGGAGCTTCGCCGGGTGCTCGGCCTTCCTCTTACCCGACCCAGAGCGTTGGCTCGTGGTTGATGGTGCCGGGGAGGGTGCGCCCTGCCTGGCGCCCGTAGAGCCCGAACGTTCGGCGCTCCCGGTGCCAGCGGACTCGCGGTGCTTGGCCTTATGTTGGGCCCCCGTCGCCGGGGCGCCCTCAAAGGTCTTAGAAGACCGCTCGGATTTCTTCTTCTTCTCGCCAGACGGGCTCTTACCCTCCAGCCAGTTGGCGAGACGTTGATGGCGGTCCTTCATGGTCCGTTCCGACATGTTGCCGCAAAACGCACAGTCCTTCTCCACGTGCGTCTTGTCCTCATGAAGGCAGTAAAGGCAAAAAGAGTGTTCGTCCTCCTTGAAGACGTTCTGCAGCTGGCATCCAGGGCAGACCCTGAACAGCTTTCCGGGCGTCAAGCTTCCCTTCTCCTGGGCCATCTCCGAGACCGGGCCTGAGAAGCTTCTGGATTCCTCCGAAGTGTAGCTCGACGAAATCTTCACCCTTGAGGGGCACAGATGAATCCGACACGGGTCCCCGTTGATCGGATGTAGGATCGGTGGAGCTTGAGGCTCTTTGACCGAAAGAATCGAAGTTTTTTTGTGAAAAAAGCGCGAAAAATAGCACTAACGCTCGAGAGCAATAGCACGAGGATCCCAACACATGAACGTGCGGTAAAAATCTGAAGATGGCTGCCAGAGGCGGTGCTTAGGTAGAGGGCAGTCATTGGCTGTGGTCAGTATGACGCAGAGACCAGTGATTGGTTATTACTACGAAAGACAGATCAGAAACGAAACTGATACTGGTTTTTTTCTTTACCGAGGATTCCCAGCCTGACGACGGGGAATATTCATGAGCATGTGAATCCATGCCAGACCCCATGCTGGAGAAATATATTGACACCTTGAGAACTTAGCTCTCTTGATCCAGTTAATGCCTCAAGATATTTCCATCATCGTTTCTTTGCAATGCTACACTTTATTTGCAATAAAACTGTTACTCCCCTTGGCGAAGTGCAACACTTCTTTTGGAGAAAAGAATATCAAGCGAGAGGAGCATCACATATTCACATGCTGTTATGGATCAAAGGTGCTCCGAAATTTGGGCACGACAGTGATAGCACTGTTTTAGAGTTTATCCAAAAATATGTCACATGTGAAATCCCTTCACAACAGACACACAATGAGCTGCATGGGCAGAGTTTACAATTTCAAAGACACAAATGTGGCAAATATTGTCGCCGTAAATACAAAAACAAATAAATACTACTCCAAATGCCGCTTTGGTTTCCCTACACCAGTTACAGAAACAGGTGAAGTAAACAACTTCATGACTTCAGTTCGACAGTGTTAAAGGTAAATCATCTAAAAACACGTATTACATAAAAAGAAGGGAAGAATCAAAATATATCAATGATTACAATGCAATCATTCCCCTATTATGGAATGCAAACATAGATGTGCAGTACATTGCAGACAATTCAACTGCTGTTGCACGATATGTTACAGCCTACTTAACAAAAGCAGAAAAAACAGAGCTTCAAGACCTCTGGTATGACCTAGCATCAGACAAAACATTATCACAGAAATTGTACAACCTAGGCATAAAAATGCTCCCTCAGAGAATGCCGGGCCTATGAAGCATCAGATCGTTTAACCGGCACTGCTTTGTATGGAAAATCAGACAACATAGTATGGCTCAGTCTTGATCCTGCAAAATCTAGAAAAGTATGCTAAAATCATATGAGGACATAGAAACAATTGCCAGAAATTATCCCAACAGCCAGGACATTCTAAAAAACAATTTATTTGACACATACTATCCGAACAGGAGTACCACTCTGGAAAGCATGTGTCTATACCACAAAGCTCAAAACTTTGCATACAAAAATAATGTAAAACCCGATGAAAGCAAACATCGATAGAGTGACCGATTGTGAAGGGAGCTTAGTGAAACTTAACAAACGAAGCTTAATTAATCATGTGAAATTGTCATTAAAAACTCCTCAACAGAAAGAACTAGATTACATGTCTCCGTTACAACTTTTCAAACCATGGAGAAAAGAGGAAGACATACTAGATAACTATGAGTGCTATGAAGATGCTTTCAAAGCAAATGAAAGCACTATCACAGATTTTAACTTTACACAGTACAAAACAATGTTACACAATGAGCAGCAACAGGAAGAAGAAATTCAGGCCCAACTAGATAAGGACTCTTCCGACAGTAGTCAACCTTCTGTAATAGGAAGTCTAGAACCATTAGGACAACCACTAATAGCAAATGAGGCTGAAGTTGCTATGGAAGAAGTAGAAAACACCATGTATCAGTATCAAGAAGATACAGAGGACTTAACTGTACAACAAGGGCAACTTAACGATCGGCGCACCATTTTTGAAGACTTAATAAAACAAATTGTGCATGGCGTACAACAAGTAAATAAAGAATGTACTTGCCAAAATTACAAACCTATACTGCTGTACGTCAGTGGTGAAGCTGGATCAGGGAAAACATTCTTAATCAAAATTATCAGCAAGTTCCTTCAACAATTGACAAACAACTGTCAGCTGTTGTAACAACCCCCACAGGTTTAGCTGCCTACAACATAGGCGGTATGACTTTACACCGATTACTACTGCTTCCAGTAGAGCATCAAAATAAATTAGACTACTACAAAATTTCTGCAGAAACTGCAATGGAATTACGTAGAGTATTGAAAAAAATGAAAATGCTACTAATAGATGAAGTGAGCATGGTCTCCGACTCTAATGTTGGCTTTGATTCATCTCAGATTGCAAGAAGTACTTAAAAGTAATAACGAAGAACTCTTTGCAGGGAAACATCGTTTTCGGAGATCTTCTACAACTGACACCAGTAAAAGGTGAACCGATTTTTAAAACCTTATGCCACAAACTCTGCCGGAAAACTGTTGGTACCATAGGTAATGTTAAACCTTTGGCAACATTTCCAATACAGAGAATTAACTGAGAACACGCAGCAATCTGCAGATCTCACTTATGCCAACATCTTGAAAAGTATTAGAGTTGGTGTATTATCGCAAGAAGCACAAGCTGTATTGAAAAAGCGGCATATACATGCACTTTATGGTGATAATGCATGTGCAACAGATGTTATTCGACAGATAGCACACAAAAATGTCAATTGTATGGCCTTAATGCCAACTCTTGCAAACTGTTTCAAATTCAATGAAACAATGTTAAAGAAAGAAATGCAAGCAATAATAGAAATTAGCGTCACAGACAAACTAGACGTACATGGTTTGACAGTACCCATGTGTGAGCAAGCCAGACCAAGATTAAATAGTTTAGAAAATTCAATCTCCAAACCAGCTGGGTTGGAAAAAGTATTGAAATTATCATTAAATTGTAGAGTAATGCTTAAACGTAACCTTGACGTAGAGCAAGGGCTAGTTAATGGAGCACTGGGCACACTTGTTGGCTTTCAATCATACCCACGTGATAGCAGCATTCAGTTTGTCAATATTCGCTTTGATAAAGTTTCAGAAGTGAAAAGGATAGGGCGCTCAATGGCTCGATTCCTTCTCTTCAAAGACATGTATGTACGTAGAGAGCAATTTTCTCTAACTCTTGCATATGCAGTTACCATTCATAAATCCCAAGGTCTTACTCTAGAGAAAGCAATAATAGAAATAGGAAAGACAGTGTTTAAGGAAGGCATGAGCTAAGTAGCATTATCACGCTTACGTACACTTGACGGTCTAATGCTAATACACTTTGATTCAAGTAAAGCCAAAGCTGATATTCCTTGCATTCTAGAATATAATAGATTGCGTTCACTGTACACCCCTCATCTGAAACAATATCCTGTTCCAGATAAAGTGAAACCTGGTAAAAGAAAAGTAAATGAAACAGAAATGCAACAAAATGCAACAGGAAATTCCGCAAAAAAAAGAAAAATGCTAAAGTTTTACCAATTGCCGCAAACATAGAAGAACCTATTGGGGAATGTAAACCAGGCACATCGGCAAAGAAGCAACAGAAAAAACGAAAAATGCACTCAGATACAGAACTTGCTGGCCCATTCAAATTTACAAATGAAAGTGGGGTAAGTTGCTATGCAAATGTAGCACTGAATATTCTATTTCAATTGCCACCAATTGTTAACAATATTTACCTGCACAGCACAGACCAATTGTGTTTGCAAATGTTAGTGCTGCATAGAAACGCAACAATCAATCCTGACAACACATACAGTGTTTATGGAGTAAGGTAACAATTGGACGACTGCTGGAACAGTGAGATTCACTATGAACTCACAAGAAGATCCACAAGAATTTCTAATGTACATACTTTTAGTATTGGAAAACAAAAGCATACCTGTAAATGAAATCTTCCAAATTTCGTACATGTGGAAACATACATGCACTCTCTGTAACAAAGTGATACAGGAAGAAATTCCAAATGAGCGATTTGTGTATATTACCATACCAAATTGTGAGAGCATTCCATTTCAGCAACTTGTACAAAATGCAAACCATGGCAGATTATGTACTATTTGCAATTCAGACAATCGGTCTACCTTATTGATACAATCACATGGTGCCTACATAATAGTTATGCTTCTACGTTATAATGCAGATGGGACTAAAAAAACAACTGCAAACTAACTGGATTTACACACAGTCAAGTGTCACTTGGAAAGAAAACCTTTACAACAGTAGGAATAATCTACCATGCATGAGCTACAACCAATGCAGGCAACTACAGTGCATACATTAAAAAGAGTTATGGATGGTTTGAATGTAATGATAGCACCATTACTCTAAAGCAGAGGTTGCCAGCTAACCTAACAAATGGGTATTTAATGTTCTTGAAGCCAAAATTTACGTAATGAGGTGTACTTCAAAATTGTCAACAAAGTATGTGAAAGACTACAAACAGTTAGAATACGCCCACAGGTATCTAACTACCAAACAGGATGGAAGAATGACACAAATAAATGATGATCACAAAACGTTGGAAACAAATGCACAGGCAGAATATGGCTAAATGTATCCAACTGTTAAAAATCGTCAGAAAGGCAACAAAGAAAACATTAATGGTAAAGGAAACAGGACATGTCCACGACACAAATGAATGAGTATCACAAATCTATAGGAACAAATGCACAGTTAGAATACGCCTACAGGTATCTAACTACCCAACAGGATGGAAGAATGACACAAATAAATGATAATCACAGATCGTTGGAAACAAATGCACAGGTAGAATATGCCTATAGGTATCTAAGTGTTGGTAAAAATCGGCAGGAAGGCAACAAAGAAAACATTAATGGGAAAGATGAAGTAAACCGGGTGTAACAACGACACACATGAATGAGTATCAACAATCTGTAAAAACACATGCTCAGTTAGAATACGCCTACAGGTATCTAACTGTTAAGAATGAGCAGGAAGGCAACAAACATAACATTGATTAGAAAAATGAAGAAAACACTGAAAAGCAAAAATGAAGTACTTATTGCATAAGAAATTAAGGTTTTTTTTTTTTTTAATCCGACAAGGATTTTTTCCCCAGGCCCAAGGATTAGAAAAGCAAACACAGAAACTGAGCGCAATGCACAGTACAATGGTTTGTAAACTAAATATGAGGGTCTAAAAAAAAAGTTAACTGTCTGTTATGCAATGTGTCAAATGTTGAAAAACTGCAAACATTAACACATCTTTTTCTTTCATCACAGAAATGGAAAAAGTGATTCTTCTGCCAAGTACAATAACCAATTTTAAAAAGATGTATGGATTCTGAACAAAGTAAGGAGTAAGTATATTGGCAGGCATTTTCTACACATGGGAATCAACTCGTCTAATCTATGGTAGTAATATGCTGCAGTGCCTGTAGGCTGGCCTTTCGTCTGCGATAAGTAACCAACACCTACGCCTTATAACCAAGTTTCAAGGAGTACAGTTCCTATCCACAACAATCGCTGCATATGTAAAACATGGTCCTTGTAAATTAGCTGCTTATGAATGTACTTTGCGGACCATCGTCTGCAGTCATGAAGTGAAGAAACTAGGGCATGAACACAATGACCACAATCCACCACACCCATAGCAACTCCACTGCTTAGGACTTCAATCTTGCGTGCATGGCCTTTGGCCATGCACCCAAGACTGCACGCACTCCCCACAACTTGCCAATCAAAACGCAACACTACGGGTGTGTGCATGGGTGGCACATGTGGCGGTGGTTGTGGCCAGGGCCTACAGTCTTGTAAGTAAGGCCTTCGGCCAAGCATCCAAGACTCTAGGCCCTGGCCACAACCACTGTAGCATGTGCCACCCATGGCGGCGTACTAATGATTATAATAACCATTACAAAAAATAATGCATTCAGGGCATGTTGTAAATTTTAATGTTCCCCAACACCACACATGTCCTTTCAAATCTAACAACTCCCCCGTGCACAGCACGGGCTAAAATACTGGCCTTATTGGACCCCTCATTTTCTGTGCGTACAAGGAGGCCACAGAACATAAGTGCCCAAGAGTGCAGGATCTCCCCACAACTACCTCTTTGTTCTTCGGCCATGCACCCAACACTGCACGCACTCCCCACAACTTGCCAATGAAAATGCAACACAAGGGGTGTATGCATGGGTGCCAATATCGGTGGTTGTGGCCAGGGCCTAGAGTCTTGGAAGTAAGGCCTTCGGCCGACGGCCATGCATCCAAGACTCTAGGCCGTGGCCACAACTACTGTAGCATGTGGCAACCATGGGAGCGTACTAATGAATATAATAATAGCCATTGGAAACAGTAACGTATTCACAGCATGTACGCAATTTCAATGTTCCCTAACACAACACGTGCCCTTACAAATGTAACAACTCCCCCATGCAGTGCACGAGCTCAAATACTGCCCTTATTGGACCCCTCCTTTTCTGATCGTTCAAGGAGGCCATAGTACATACGTCATTAAATAGGTATAAGAGTACTGTGCGTACAAGATGTCCATATACATTACATCATGACGACCGAACCCCAGAACAAGTGCATTAATTACCCATATGTTAAGACTGTAGCCCCTGGCCACTACCACCATAGCATGAGCCACCCATGGCGGCGTGCTAATGAATATAAAACTAGCCATTGGGAGAAATAATACATTCACGGCATGTTGTCAATTTCAATGTTGCCTACCTATACCTGTGTGCTTTCACAAGTTACAAATTTCCTGTCCGCTACATGGACTGAAGTGCTATCGTTATTACCCCCCACATTTACTGTATGTACAAGGTGTCCATAGAAAGTACATCATGACGGTCGAAGAACAAATGCATAGTTCACCCATTTCTTACTGTCTGAACCTTTTCCAATGCTCTGTGACACAGCAAAATAGGTTAATGAAAAAAGCATGTGAACGCTGGTTGTTGCTCTGCTTTTCCGCGGATCCAAGATGTCGGCCGCATCCAAACCATCTAACGCATAACATGTCTCGCAGCAGCCAATGGGCAGAGACGTTGCGTGTGCGCGGTCATGACGGCAGCCCCTTAGCCAACAGGTTTGTTGTTCGTAGACCGAACAGGGAAGTGTGACCGCGGAGCGAACATAGATAGCACTAATTATTTCAGACCTACTTTTTCATAATTATAAATAAACATACTGCACATATGGTGACAAAATTTACAAAAGCACGCCTTCTGGACCAAGCCCCTGTACCTGCCGCAGATTTCGTCAAAATCCGTCCAGCGGTTTCACTTGTAACCGTGCGCAAAGTTTTTCCCCCAGTCAGGCTATGGAAAAAAAAAAGACGTTTTGGGACCCCCCCTATAACTCCGCTCCCCCTGGACAGATTCTCACCAAAAACAATTCAGAGTGGCCCATATACTTTTCTTGCAAAGTAGGGTGAGGATTCGACCAGGTGGAGCGGAGTTATAAGCCGCCCAAAAGTGCTCTTCCTAGGGAAACAGCAACTTAACCTTAGATACCTGGCAACTCTTAGCATACATTAGTCCTTGCCATTCCAGCGGGGGAAGGGGAGTGGGACATATGGAGGAACAGGGACTATGGGCACTTTAGTCACTACGATGATTAACCACTCATACTTCACATCCCCTTTCCGCTATCCTTGTGGGGGATTCCACCGTACAAGAACATAGGGTGGAGCCGACACAACCTGCCTCATATCTAGGATGAAGCAAAAAGGTTCTTCAGAACCGCTTGACCAAACTCTGCATCGCGCCTGGAACTGGTGTCCAGCGAGTAGTGCCTACAGAAGGACGATGGAATGGTCCACATAGCTGCCCGGCTGATGACAACCCAAGAAGAAAGTCTCTGAAACGCGAAGGTCGTGGCCTTGGCACTGAAGCATGGGCATGAATCCCCTTAGGAACAGGTTTGCCCATGGTCGTGTATGCTTCCGAAGTGGCCTGAACCATCCAACGGGAGAGGGAGCCCTGGAAGCACGAGAGCTGTGGGTGGAGCCCCAAAAGTCTCAAACAATGCCTCAGACTTCCTGAAGGATTACATCCCAGAGAGGTAAAACCGGAGAACCCTCTTGAAGTCCTAGGAATGTAGGGCCCTCTCTGCCTCAGACTGTGGGTTCCGGAAGAACACCAGCAGGCAGATCTTTTGATTCAGATGGAATGGAGAGACCACCTTGGGCAAGAAGTTTGGGTAGGTATGCAAGACGACCTTCTCGTGAAACGTAGTGAAGGGCTTGCACAAAGACAGCGCCTGCAACCCAACCCTGCAAGCAGATTTGAGAGCCACTAATAAAACAATTTTAGCATCACCAAGAGGATGTCCACAGAGGTCATCGCTCGAAAGGCTTGCGTTGCGTTGCAAAGCTGCAAGAAACACATTGAGGTCTCAGACCTGATGCAGCCTATGCACCAAAGGAAAAAGCCTTCACAACCCCTTAAGGTGGGCTTTACGAATTTTTGTAAGCCCCAATGGCCGCCAAATACCTGCGTCAAGTACTCACCTGAACTCCAGAGTGAGCCAGGTGTGCTGAAAAGGCCAGTACGTCATCCAGAGGACAGGTGTGAGTTAACAGACCTTTGCCACAAGCCCAATAGCAGAACCAAGTGCATTTGCTCTTATACTGGGACCAAGTCAAGGGTCTCCTGGCCTGCTGAAAGACGTCCAAGTTGTCATCTGAAAACTGAGCATGCTGAACCCTCAGTTGATCAGGAACCAGGCCGCCAGGGCCAGTTTGGCCGGGTCCGGATGTTCCACTGCCCCACCCTGCTGTGTCAGGAACCCCCGGCTGGGCATCAGAAGATGGATGGGACCTCACGAGTACAACTGCAGCAAATCTGAAAACAAGGTTCTCGAAGACCAGTGGGGGGCAACCAGATGAGGCTGTAGCCCACAGAGGCCCGGAACTTGCAGAGGGTCCGTCGGAGCAGAGGGGTGGGCTGGAAAGCATAACACCTGCAGCTGTTCCAACAGATATGGAAGGCATCTCCCAGTGAAACACGACCTGTCCATGAGTCAAACTGGGTGCACTTGGCATTCAGGGGAGATGTGAACAAGTCTGCAAACCCCGACGCTGGAACAGGGGCAACAAGGAGTCGTTGTGCAACTCCCACTCGTAGGTGTTGAACGCCAAGTGACTCAGCTGGTCCGCTTCTGCATTGCTGACAACATCCAAATCCCCTCACTCAGGGCCCATTCCCAGATCGAAACCGCCTCCATGCAGAGCAGGGAGGAACAGGGTCACCCTGCTTGTTCAGGTAAAACATAGTAGAATTGTCCATCCTGACCAGAACCGACTTGTCCCTGATGAGGGGCAAAAATGCCTTGAGTGCCAGGCCCAATTCCCGGAGCTCAAGCAGGTTGATATGTAGGAGGGCTTCCGTCCTGGACCATGCTCCATAAATCACACAGCCCCCCAGAGTAGCACCCCAACACGAAAGGGGAGCCCATCGTCACCACCAGGGTAGGCTCCGGTCGGGTGAAGGGGGCTACCACTGAAACATTGCCATTCATCAACCACCAGCGAAGACCGGGCAGAAGGAACAGCGGTAACGGGATTCGGTCCGACAGACCATGTCTCCTAATCCCAATTGGCCGCCAGGTGGAAGGCGCCTCATCTTGAGGAGGGTGTGCTGTACAGTGAGCACGCAGGAGGCCATACGGCCCGGAATATGCTGGAATCACCACGCAAGGTGGTCGCGTTGGACAGAAAGTGCCCCACCGCCTCAGAGGGACAGAAGCCTCTCGGGCGTAGGAAACGCCTGCTGAACCACAGTGTTCCAATGCACCCCTAGGAAGACCAATTCCTGAGATGGGCACAACTGACTTTTGCCGGTTGAGGGAAAACCATTTGATGAACGATATCCGCCAGTTTCTGGCAGGAGCGCACTGACCCTTCGTGGGACCGCTGCCCTGACCAGCCAGTCGTCCCAAGTAATTACTGTATGGGCTTGGGACGGAACAACCTTTTTCACCAGAAAAATTGTCTTCCCCTCTTTTAAAGGTGCGCAGGGCCACGGCACTGGGAGCATGGGATCCCCGGACTCAGCCCATCAGTGCCACTCCTCAGTCCCCCTTGACGCATCGCCTATATTACAATTGCCTAATGACAGGTTTATTAAGGGGGAGGATGGTAGGACGTATGGAGGAAAGGGGACTATGGACTGGGAGTACGTTAGTCACTACAGTGAGTAACCCAATTACTCCAACGTTCCGTCCCCTTACCTCTATATTGTATGGGCGATTACAACTGAATGCAGCCCTGGGGAGGAGAGATGCCCCTCTAAAACAAGTTCTTCAAAACTGCCAAGCCAAATGCTGCATCTGATCTGGTGCTGGCATCCAAGCGGTATTGTTTGCAGAAGGCAGATGGGGAAGCCCAAGTAGCCGCCTTGCTAATCGTCTGCCATGGAACATGTCTTTGGAAGGCCACAGCTTGGCTCTGGTGGTGTGGGCGTGAATGTTTTCTGTTAAAGACCTGTGCTACCCCTCAGATGCTTCGTTGATGGCCATCACCATCCACCTAGCTATTGTCTTGGATGCTTGACAGCCTGGTTTTGACCGGCCAAAAGTGATAAACAAGGCTTCCGATTTACGGAAGCTCTTCGTCCTGTCCAGGTAAAATCTTACGAGTACGTCTGACATCCTGACAGTGCAATAACTTCTGCGCCTCGTCCTTTGGATCTGCAAAGAATGTCGGAAGTAATATCTCCTCATTCAGTTGACACAACCTTCCGGAGAAATTAAGGGTGCGTCCTTAGCACCACCTTGTCCCGGTGAAAAGAGGTATAGGGATCTGAAGCCACTAGCGCCTGTATCTCACTGATCCTGCTTGCTGATGTAAGGCCAACAGAGCAGTCTTTATAGTAACCAGCCTGATATCTGCTGACACCATGGGCCCGAAAAGCTTGGGGGCCAGTGCGCCCAGCACCACTTTAAGGTCCTAGATCGGACATGGGCGCTTGACTGGGCAATACAATCTTGTCAGGCGCGTCAAGTGCTTTTTGACCAACGGATTAGAGGGGGGAGAAGATATCTCCGGAATTTTTGTATGCCCCTATGGCCGCCAAATAAATATGATGGTTTTCTACCTGCACCCCGGAATTAGCCAGATGCGCCCAGAAAAATAAACATTGTCTAGTGAGCATGCCAAAGGATCCATCTTGCTTGCCTTAGCCCAGTGAGAGAACCTGGTCCATTTGAGTCTGTACTGACTCCTTGTGGAGTTGCCCCTTGCCCCCTGAATGATAGCCAAGTTGTCCTGATACAAGTGCAGATCTTTCGGGGTGACCTGTTCAGGAACCACACTGCCAGGGCTAACTTCTGCGAAGCGGGGTAAACCACTGTGCCTCCCTGCTGGGCTAGTAGGGGGGCTGGACCCAACATAAAGGTGACCAAAGGCTGATACGACAGTCAGAGAAGTTCTAAATACCAAGCTTTGGCTGGCCACCACAGCGCTATCAATGAGCTGAAGCCTCCGTGACTCCTTGACCTTGCAGATGACCCTGTAAATCAACAGAGTTGGGGGGGGAGCATATGCACTTATGTCGTTCCACTGAAACTGCAACGCGTCCCCCAGAAAGCCCCTTCCCTTGCACTATCCAGGACGCAAACTGGTGGCATCACCTGTTGCTCTTGGTGGCGAATAGGTCTACGTGAGGGTGGCCCCACCTGATGAATATCTCCCTCAGGACATCCTCGTTCAATTGCCACTTGTAGTTGTCGACCCCCAGACTGCGGAGTATGTCCAACTACAAATTGGATTCCCCCAGGAGGTGGACTGCTGATAAGTAAATGTCGTTCGACAGTGCCCACTCCCATATGTCCATAGACTGCCTGCAGACCCGAGGAGACCTGCTTGTTGATGTAATAAGCATGTGGAGCTGAATGCAAACTGGCTAGTTGCTGACAATGGGAGGAATAATTTGAGAGCAAGCCAGATGGCCATCATCTGGAGCCAGTTGATGTGTTTCAGTTGTTCCTGCCGTGACCACACTCCATGGACACTGGTTGTCCAGAGTAGCCGCCCATTTCTTTAGGGACGAGTATGTGGTAATGGTGATCTTCGGTAGCGAAACTGCCTGAACGGCCTGCCCACTAACAGGTTGGAGTCTGCCCTCTGCCACAAAACTAGTCTGCCGAAAAAATGCCATGTGGCCTTCTTGATTGCTGTAATCTTGTCCTCCGTATTGAAGATTTTCTGCACCCTTGTATTCTAAATTACCCCCAGGAATGTTAAGGACTGTGTGGGAAGTAACTGCAACTTCTTGAGGTTGATGGAGAACCCAAATCGTATATCATGTGTATAAGTGTGGCAGCTGTGCGCTGGACTCCACTCGGACGACTCCACTAGGCCGTCGAGGTATGGCTAAAGGTGGTGGCCCTCAACCCTGAGCAGAGCTGCTACAGCATTCATTAAGCTTGTAAACACCCTCGGGCCAAATTGAGGCCAAAAGTGAGGATCTTCTATTGGAAATGAAAGCCCATGTTCCTGAACCGGAGGAAGGAACGATGGTGCTTTCAAATCGGGACGTGCAGGTAAGGTATGCATCTTTCAGATCCAGGGAGCACATCCAGTCTCCCCCACAGTGTCTCCACAATGAGTGCTGAAGTAACCATGTTGCACTTTTGAAGGGGTAGGGAAAGGTTCAAGAATCAATGGTCTAGTGAAACACTCAGGCCAGCATGGTTCTTTTTCTGTATGGCAAAGATACAGGAATAGAAGCCCATGCCTCGCTGTGTGGCTGGAACCTCCTCCATCGCCTGACTCGCCATGAGCGAGTGGATCTCTGCCAGATGAGTGGCCTTTCCAATCTGTGGGAATGGGGGGGGGGAGAGGAAATTGAGGTATCGGGAAGCGGAAGCCTGAGGAAACCAGAGAGAGAATCCATGGGTGCCGAACCTTGCCTGACAGGAATGAATGTGAAGGGCAAGCCTGCCCCCCACTGTAAAACTGTGGATCTGGATGGCACGGTCACGGTTTCTTTCCTTCTGAGGCTGGTACATGGGAGGGGGAGCTGGAAAAACCCCTTGTGTGACGATTTGTGCCGCTTGCGTCGGTGCTGGCTGGGCAACCTGTCCAGCTGCCTGCAACGGTGCTCCTGAAGCCACCGTAGGTACAACCTCTGTCAGAGCGTGGGTTACTCTGGCTATAGGTCTTGGGGGCAAACAGTTAAGATTGACAGGGACTTTATCAAGCTCCTCGTCTGTAGATTAATTCAACAAGTCCCTTCCCACCTCCACGAATGGCAGGTTTGAGAATGTAATCCTGCACATTAGGATTAAACTTAGTTGCTTTAAGCCAAGCTGTCCTCATGTTGGTGGCAACACAAATAGCCCTGCCTGCTGTGTCAATATGTGCCACAGTCGACTCCATGACATCCTGGGCCACTATCTTTACCTCCGCCAGACCTGCTTTGCATTTTTCCTGACTGTGCGCTGGAAGTTCAGGAAGGAAGTCTATCTCCCGCCAAAGTTTCTGGTTAATCGCGGCAAGTATGGTGTCAGCATTGGCCCGTCGCAGGTGGAGCATAGCATTGGAATAGATCTTCCCACAGGCCTCCAGAAGCTTTTCTTCCTTTCCCAAGAGGGCTGATGTAGAGGCAGATGTGGAGGCTTATGGCTTAGAATACATAGAGGCCGCCGCAATAACTATGAAATGAGGCTGCAGGGGCACAGACAGTAGGAGGACATTCCCCTCCGCCTGCCTATATTTGGCATCTAGGCGATTATTCGTAGGTTGTGTAGAATGTAGCTTTACCCAGCTTTTCTTGGCCAAGGCTTCGACATCCTTCTGCAAAGGGATGCCAGTTTTTGTGGTTGAGCAGATTGTCAGCACCTCTGCCAATACCCCCACCTCCGGTTGTTCAACCTGCAGCTGTGATATACCCAGATACTCAGTGACGCCCGCCAGCCTCTCATGGAAGGCCCTAGCTGAAGAGGAAGTGTCCTGGTCCTCATCGTCGTCCGTGTCCACCGCTGTGTCCTGCAGGTCATGTGCTGCTGATGGAGTGCTGGAGCGTGCTGCGGGCAGCTGTGGTTGTTGCGGAGGGGGCTGCGCCGAGGATAGAGCCACTGTGACGATATATGCATGTGGGAGGTGCTGGAACCTGGGGTCTGGAGCGTATTCATGAGGGCAGAGGAGGTGTGAAGGGCCGGCTTCGGGGTGCTCGCCCTGACAAGCCGTTCTTCTAGGTATGGGTAGACACAGTGGCCTTCAGCCGTGAGGAGGGCTGCCACCGCATTCATCAGCCTGGTAAAAACCCTGGGGGCTGAATTGAGACCAAAGGCTAGAACCTTGTATTAGAAATGGAAGCCCATGATCCTGAACCTCAGGAAGGAACGGTGAGGCTGCCAAATCGGGACGTGTAGGTATGGGTCCTTCAGATCCAGGGAGTACATCCAGTCTTAACCTGCACAGTGTCTCCGCAATAAGTGCTGGTGTAACATCTTGAACTTTTGAAGAGGGAGGGAAAGGTGCAGGGTGTAAAGGTACAACACTACTCTCAGGCCAGCCTGATTGTTATTGTGTATGGTGAAAATCCTGGAGTAGAAGCACATGTCCCGCTGGCAGGCTGGGACGTCTTCCACTGCCTGGCTCTGTACGAGCAATCGAATTTACAACAGAGTTGTTGTCCCAATCTGTGGGAGGGGAGAGGAGAGGGAGGAACCGGTAGGCGGTAACCCGTGGACACTACAGATAGGATCCAGGAGTCCGTGAACCTTGTGCACCAATGTTGTCCGTCAAGGGCAATCCTGCCCCCCACCGGTGGCACATGGACTCAGACCCAGCCTCAAGGCATGACATTTCCCCTCTGAGGAGGGGGACTGGAACAATCCTTTATTCCCTGCGTTGTGTTGTTTGTGGCAGTGCCGACTCGGAGAGCGGTCCGGCTGCCTGGACCCGAGCTCCTGGAAGCCCCGGAACCTGCAGAAGGCCCATCCCTAGTTGGAATGCTGATGCGCCTGGCTGTAATGTCTTGGGTGTGGATTTCGTGAGGATACATCAGGACTTAGCTGTTTGGGAACTGTTTTTGTTCTTATCCAGCTCCTCATCGGTGGTGGAACGAAAGAGGTTGCCACCCTCAAATGGAAGGTCCAAGATGCGTTCCTCTACGTCCGGGTGGAACTTGGTCGCCCATAGTCAGGCCGCCCTTCTCATGTCGGTGGCGATGCAGATGGCACGGCCTGAGGTGTCTATATGCGCAACGGTGGACTCCATGATGTCCTGCGCCACCATTTTAGCTTCTGCCAGCCACGCCTTGAAATGTGTCTGACTCTGCACCAGAAGTTCTGCAAGGAAGTCGGCTATTTCCCGCCAAAGCTCCGATTAACAGCTGCGGGCATAGTGTCTGCATTAGACTGACGAAGGTGCAGTGAGGTGTTGGAATAAACCTTTCCATAAGCCTCCAAGATCTTCCCCTCCTTGCCTAGAAGCGCTTAAGACGAGGTAGCCGAGGATGACTGAGGCTTGAAGTAGTGTGAGGCTGCAGCAATCACAGACTAATGTGGTTGAGGGTGTGCCAACAGCAAGAGTGGATCCCCCCTCCAATTGCCTGTGCTTGGCGCTGAGGCGTCGATTGGCAGGCTGCGCCGAATGGGGTTTAAGCCCTCCCTTTTTGGACAAGGCGACTACGTCCTTTTGCATCGGGATCCCTGTTCTGGCCGTGGGACGTTGAGTGAGGACCTCGGCCAGGACCCCTGCCTCAGGTTGTTCCACCTCGGGTTGTGGAAGCCCCAAGTATTCGGCGAAAGCCGCAAGTCGTTCATGGAAGGCCATGGCTGAAGATGGTGTGTCGGGTCGGGGCGTCGTCCTCAGTGGTGTCTACCAGGGTGTCCAGCTGGTCTGGTGCTGGAGGAGGAGTGGTGTGTGCCGAAGGCTGAGGTGTGGCGACCGGAGCCGTAGACTGCTGTGGAGGCTGGTGCAGAACCACCTGAACTGTAGGAGGCAGGGAAGCCGGAATCGAAGTACCGGGTGTCGGCAGCTGGGGAAGTGCTGGAGCCACAGGAGGAATGACGATAGGTGCTGGCCGTGGGACTGGAGGCAGCATGTCCCAGATCACATCCCGAAGGATGGCGCCCATCTTAGGGGAGCTCATAAGGGTAAGGAATGTCTCAAAAAACCTGTCCTCACAGGCTAGTGGGGTGTCGGGTGGTATTGACGGAGTAGCGAGCGGCTGCTGAGGCATGTGTGTACTCTGCCTGGCTGGTTGTGGGGTATATCTGCCTCACCTCACCCTCCCTGAAAGAGCAGGAGCTCTCCCTCAGACACTGCAGGAGCAGTGCTACCAACTGGAGAATCATAGCGGCAACTTCCTGTTGCAAGGTAAGCCAAAAGGCTTAAAATGCTGCCCAATTTTTTAAAAATTGAATCCACCCTCCGGACACCGAAATCGGCACCGTGAATCTTCCATATATTCACAAGCAGCGAATGCATCTGGCCATCAGCTTGACTGCTATGCGCAACATCTGCTGAAAAGTGAACCTCCATTGCCATCCACGAGGTTTCACCATTTCAAGATGGCCGCTAGCCGAAAATGATGACCACAAGCACTCTGTTTCCCTGTGCTAACATCCATGTGCTGATTGGCTGCCGACCCGTTTTTGAGGGCAATATGAACCGGAAGGCGAGAGCCGGCCCTTCAAAGGCACGACCCACAAAGGCTCCCTGTCCTCAGCCTTCCTAGCCGCTCGCCAGGACACTATGCCCATTTTACCCCCTGCTACCTCCTCCAACATCAGGATTATCGGGTACAGAGTTGACTCCAAACTGGACTACCCATTACTCAGCAACCCGATCCTGAAACCGTAAGACTGTCTAGCGTTCAAAACTCTGCTTGCTTGGAGTTACATTACTTGTATTGCGTCCACCCCTCTGATAGGAGTTATCCCCTTTGCGTCCCCCTTACAGTTGCTACGTATGTCTGCTCGCTTCCTACCTGCCTTCCTACTGCATATAACTGTGCCCTTCTCTTCCTTGTGCGCACTGCAACGTACTCTGCATCACCCTGTATAATGGCCTTCGTCTCCTTGTTGCGTATTGTCTGCTACTGCACTGGTGCGAATACTCGCGGCCACGCTACCTACTTGGCCTCATCCACCTGTGATCTGCCCTACCCTGTCTCCTTACTACCGTGCCTCCCTCCCCATCCATTATGTTGACTTTTGTATTTATGCCCATGGATTAACCACTGTAACGCACTTTTTTCCGCTGCATGTATGCTCTGTGATCCATGTTCTGACTGTCACCCCCAAACTGTATTTTTAACCGGACTTGCTCAGCCTCCATAACTGTCTATGGCTCCTCTTTGCTAAACATGCCGACCCTATGATCTGCCTATTGTATGGTACTCCTAACTTACTGTCTTACTCCTTACATGTATGCCTTGAGTTTTGTGCTAGTCCCCTTCTCCAACGCTGCGCCTAGACTACCCTCTTGCTTTTTTTAAAAAAGCATCCCTGGTCACCTTAGATGCTACCTCATCATGCGCTCGTGATCCTCCTGATATACTACATAACCCCCCTAGCTATTTATTTACGCATTACCCATAGACTCGACCGTGCAAGCCTATCTACTTGCTACTATGCTTGCCCAGAGTTCCTCATGTGCCTACATTCAACTTGCCCTATGTCTCACAGTTAAACTATCAGCACTGCTAGGACCACTATTACTTTGTTATAACACCCCCACCGCAGCCTCACCACAGACTTGCACACACTTCTTCCCATCATCCTCCTGTGCCTCACAACTTGCACCCAACGTGCACCTCACCTCTCACGTGCGCCGCCTTAGCGATACTCCGGCCAGCTCACAGCAGCAACACCTCGCTGTCAACTATGTCGACCCTCCTGCTAACCCTTATCTCAACTCTCCATCTCTCTGGCTCCAACACTTCGCCATGAAGCCCACGCCTAACCAACCTTGCACTGTGCCCATGAGAAACTTCAGACTAGGCTCTAGACTCCCCCACACCTCCCATCACCCCACCAACATCAACCGGCCAGCCACACCATCTCGCACCAAGCTCACAGCCTCTGCCCAACACCACGTTCCCACACCCTTATTGGACATACCCATATTGGACATCACTCCTGATTCGAGCACCCCATCGCTCAGCCCACAACCTGTCTTAAGGCTGCATTAACACTAGGTCACTCACCAACCACGCGCTCGGCATGGCTGATCTCGTCACTACTCATGACTTGGACTTTATAGCCATTACTGAAACCTGGCTCCACACTGCCTCAGGACCTCTTCTATCCCTAGCTATCCCTGAAGGCTACACTTATTAGAAGCAACCGTAACACTGATCAAACTAAAGGAGGCGGTGTAGCCATTATTCACAAAACCTCGATCAAGCTCCGACTCTCCGCTCCCTGCCAATTCACCTCAGCAGAATTACTCACAGCTAAGCTAGCCATTACGCCCAACCAGACCATTACACTGCACATGATATACAGGATTCTTGAAGCTCGCTGGAAAAGCTACCCAGCGCAAGCCAATAAAGCTAGCATTGCCTTAGCTACTGTAAATTAAAAAGAAGCCATACTCTCTGATAAAAAAAGAGACGTACAATAAACGCATTGAACTAGCCCAATCCAACACCAAGGAGCCATTTAAAATCTTAAAGGAACTGGAATCCCCTGCCATTCCTCCAGACACTTGCTCCGAAGACAGCACCTGGTGTGCTAACATTCAAAAGGCCCTCTTGGGAAAAATCACCTCCCTCCAAACTAAAATGAACGAGAAAAAAAAACCAGCCTGCACTCCTATCTATCACAGATCGCCCCTCATGCTAATATCAAACACAACACTGAATCCTTGCAACCATTTAGCTTCTCACCTCTCTCCATCATTGAAGTTGAACACATTAACAACCACCTTAAGCCCTCCAATTGTCAGGGGGACCCATGCCCTGCCACCATTATCAAGGAGGCCTCATATAACTTAGCGCCATTCATCACCACACTCAAACTCCTCCTTCAGCTCGGGGATTGTCCCGGACAACTTTAAGGATGCCTGGGTTATTCCACTCCTGAAAACCAGACCTTGGGCGCTAACATACCCACTAACTACAGAACGATCACCACAGACCCTTTTCTTCTAAAAATCCTTGATCGAGCTGCATACCTGCTGATCCAAGAGTATTTGGAAACCAATAATCTCCTGGGATTGAGGCAATCTGGCTTCCGCCCACGCTACGGTACAGAAACTGCTCTTTTAGACCTAATAACTCAGATTGAAGACCTAAACGATAAGGGCAAACTGGCCCTCTTACTCCTCCTAGATCTCTCCGCGGCCTTTGATTTAATCACCAAATCCTATGCCGCCACCATAAAACTGCCGCCCACTTCTCAGACAAAGCTACAGCCTGGATCACCTCCTTCTTGGATAATAGATGAGGGTCTTCTCCCCCACTGCCACCGCTGAACCCTCTCCAGTCACTTGTGGAGTCCCTCAAGGATCATGTGTATCCCCGGCACTAGACAATGTATTCACAAAACCCCTATTTGACATTTTGGATCTACTGGGTGTCACGTATACCAACTACGCGGATGACACCCAGATACTTATCCCCATCACAGGAGACCACAAAACTGACTCACTATCCATCAACGCCATTTATCAAGTCATCCAGGCCTGGATGGCGCAGCACTAATTGTGCTTAAATGACGAGAAGACTGAGCTCCTCATCCTTGGCACCCACCAAAACCTCAGCAAGCTTGACCCATCGTTCAAATCCTTCACCATTGATGGTAACACTACCAAAGTGGCCAAGGATACTAAAACGCTTGGTATCTACATTGATTCCACTCTCTCACTATCCAAGCAAACCAACGCAGTATCATCAGCTGCATCCTATACCTGCAAGCTCATCACAGCATGCTGCCCTTTCCTTTCTCCAGCCAATTGCACCACACTAGCCAGGACCCTGGTCCTCTCCAAAATTGATTATTGCAATGCTCTCTATCTGGGCACCAACCAATGCAATATTAAAAAACAACAAATTGTCCAAAACAATGCAATCAGGCTCTCAACATTCCTAGGACCCTCCACATTTCTGACTCTAGACCGAGTCTCCGATGGCTCTCAGTCTCCCAAAGAGTATCTCTTAAAGCTCTTGCACTTACACACAAAAGTATCGCCAACCAAGCCCCTAGCTACCTAGCCAGCAGGTTCACATTACACACTGCTGTGAGACGACTCAGAAGTGCCAAAACCAATTGCCTCGACATCCCGCGCTTCAAACTCCAAAGATCTGGTGGATGCAGCTTCCCTGTCCAAGCAGCTAAGCTGTGGAACGCGTTACCTGATTCTCTCAGAGCCGAATCCTCCTTCCCAGCCTTCAAGCGCAAAGTCAAAGCCTGGTTGTCTGCCCATGACTCTCCATGACTCCATCCTGGAGTCATTATCTATAGCATTAACGGCCTAGTGTTATAACCGGCTATTGTACATTTGTATAGTCCTGTATAACTTGTATATTCAATTTCAAAACGCTTAACTTGTATATTCAATTCAAATGCTTCTGCCTGTAACATACCTGTAACTAAGTGATGCGCCCGGTTGCCCTTGGGCCTGGTGTGCTATACAAATAAATAAAATACAAAAAATACAAATACAAATGCAATTCTGAAGGATAAGCTGTAGACCACGTACCTGGCGAAGACCAGTCCCACCTGGACACTCAATCTCCTACCTTCCCCCCGAGCCCCGAATGGTGGCGATGTTGGGAGAGCAGACATTTTGGCTGGTGCAGCGGCCATTTTGTCTAGCACGGCAGCCATTTTGTCAGGCTGCATGACACGTGCCTGTGTCGTGGTGCTTGCCTCGCTGGGCCCGGTCTCCTCCTGGACTCTTGGCGGTGGAGCTTGAGGCTTACCCTGCACCTCAGGACGAGGCCTGCTGCCCTTGGGTGTGTCGCCCGTAGTGCTGCGTACGGGCGCCCCCTCAGACATTTGTCCGGTACTAGGGCATAGCCCCTCGGGTGAACACTCGGTAAAAGAACCATGCGGTCCCCCAGCATTGTCTCCGGATGGATCTAGCGACCCCTCAGCCCAGCGGCCAGCAGTTGAACGAGCCTCGGTACCTGTGCTGATGTGAGAACCTTAATGGTCCCTCCCACTCAGACGAGCCCTAGATTGAAAAAAACGGCCCTACCTTGGGCCTTGACATGTGTTTGAAGAGGTTCTTCAGATCCTCTGGAAGAGACTTCTCGAACAACTCCCTCCACCGAGCTAACCGGTTCTTCAGAGAGCGCAGTGTAAGTACGTCACACGCGGTACAACCCTCCAAGCCGTGTTCGGGGCAAAGGCAGCAGAGGCAAAGAGTGTGCCGGTCAGACGAAGGGAAAAGTCCTTCACAGGCTGGACACCTGCTGAAGCCCGATGATATTGATATCATCAAGGGAGGAATGTGGCGCCATATGACCGAGTACCTGATTAAAGACAGAAGACAGTATCCCGGGAAGAGCACATGGAATTACAAAGTCGAAGCCAAACCCAGGAGCGCTGGAGAAAGTGGTCTGTTCCCGTCGACATGGAAAAGGAGGACTGGGGAGTGGCACTGGTGGGAGGAGGACTGGGGAGTGGCACTGGTGGGAGGAGTCAGGGGAGCACATGTTCCCAGCGCCACGCCTCCCACGCCTCAAATTAAAAGGGAAGATGATTTTTTTTCTGGTGAAAAAGGTTCTGTCTCCTGTCCATAGCGAGGGACACCCATACAGTATCGAGGAAAGGGGACGGGACGTAGGAGTAGTTTGTGGCGTGCATCCATGCCGTCCTTCTGGACCCAAGGCACAGCCCTCTGCTGGCTGTGTCGATGTTGGAGACCGAAGACTCCATGAGGTTGTGTGCAATGGCCCAGGCATCTACCTCCACTCCAGGTCAAAGCACTGAGGCGCCTGGTGCATGTAGCTGTACGCTGTTAAGAACAAGTTACTTCTTACCTGGAAAAGTTATTCCGATGGGATGTTCCTCCGACGTATTCCTTATCTTGATAGATCATCTCCAGCTTGCTGGCCTCGGAAATATTTTTTTCCGAAAGGGCGCTGCGCGTCGACGTCCCTCGAGCCGATGTCCCTCGACAGCCTCCGTATCAGTGCCGACGTCATCATGCGTATAAATAGACTCGCGCAGCGTCCGTTGCTCAGTTCCGTTTTGACGTTAACAGTAGTTTTACCTGAATTGGTTATTGACCCTGAAGGAGCGTAAGCTGTAACCACAAGGGAAGCTTTACTGAGGGGATGGATGGGAGGGGCGATAAGGAATACGTCGGAGGAACATCCCATCGAAAGAACGTTACCAGGTAAGAAGTAACTTGTTCTTCGAAGGGATTGCGTCCTCCGACGTATTCCTTATCTTGATAGACTCCCATAGCAGTGGTGTGCAACTGGAGATGGGAGTAAAATTGCCATGTTTCCCTTCAAGAATGACCAGAGTGTGACACAGCTTTGCCAAAACAGTCTCCTGGCTAGAGGAGGAATCCAGGTTGTATAATTTTGTGAAGGTATGTGCAGACGACCATGTGGCAGCCGCACATATGTCTCGAATCGGTACCCCTCTTTGGAGGGCCGAAGAGGCTGCGATACCCCTGGTTGAATGAGCCCTAAGATTTTGAGGAGGCTCTTTCCCTGCTAGTTTGTAACATTCCAGAATGGCCAAAATAATCCATCTGGAAATGGTCTGTTTTGTTATCGGTAATCCCAATTTGTGCCCTGAGTAACCTACGAACAGTTGGTCTGCTTGCCTAATCCTAGCAAGTCTGCTGATGTAAAAGCTCAAAGCCTGCCTTGGGTCCAGCCTATGTAGCCTTTCTTCCTCTTTCCCCGGATGGGGAGGAGGATAGGATGAAGGTAAGGTAATCTTCTGAGTGATGTGGAATTCAGAAACCACCTTTGGGATTTAATTAGGCTTCACTTGTAGGACAACTTTGTCCTTATGAAAAATTGTATGAGGGGGTTTACAAGATAAGAGCTTGTAATTCGCTCACCCTCCTAGCAGATGTCAATGCCACTAATAAGACAGTTTTAAGGGTGAGAAATCTTAACGAACAAGAGTGGAGTGGTTCAAAAGGAATACCCATCAGGAAATTTAAGACTAAATTTACGTCCCATAAGGGAACTTGGAATGGTCTTTGAGGATAGACATTGGTTAATCCCTTCAGAAATTGTATTACTAAGGGTAACTTGAAATACAATGGCTCCTCTGCAGTGCGCTTGAAGATCGATAGCGCTGCGAGATAGCCCTTGATAGTGCTAACCTGAAGGCCCGAATTTGCCAAATAGAGTAGAAAAGATAACACCGTTGGTGTACCACATGAAAAGGGATAGATATTCTTTTCTCTACACCAGCTGCAACATTTGATCCAACGGCAGCAGTATAAAGTCTTTGTTGCTGGCCTTCTGGCCGAAAGCAACACCTCCATGACATCATCTGGGAGGTCTCAATCCTTGTATCTCAACCTTTCAGATACCAAGCGTGAAGGTTGAGGGTTCCGATGTCTGAATGGAGAACCTGACCTCCCTTCTGCGAGAGAAGATTCTCCTTGAGTGGAAGACGAATTGGAGGGCAGATGGACATGTCCAGAAGGTCCGGGTACCACATTCTCCTGGCCCAGTCCGGGGCAATTAGGATCATGGCTTTCTGGAACCTTCTCAACCTCCTGATCATTTGAGGAATGACAGGGACTGGAGGAAACACATACAGAAGTGGAAACTCCCAGTCCACTACGAACGCGTCCCCCCCTCTTCACTGCAGCCGCAGCAGCACACCACGGAGGAGGGCAGGAGCCCTAGCCTCCTGAGCCGAGGAGCATCTTCAGCTACACACGGTTCGGCCGTGCTTCGGATCACCCTGCCTCACCGAATTCCCTCAAGGGCGAGGGCTGCCATCATATCACAGTCAGGTATGCCCATCGTGCATATTTATTGATTTCCAGCTGCACGACGAGTTCTGAAGCGCAACGCTTCGTGAGAATCGCCTGACTTCGGCAGATTCTTCCGCCTGGCCCAGCAATGGCGGGCGCATCGCGGCACCAGAGCGAGGCTCTGGCCGCACGAATCAGCTGTTGACCTCCCCATTCATAATTATCCCCTTCCGCCGGCAGGCGGGAACGCCGGCCTCTCAACAAAGGCCCGCACTAAGACCCCTGTTTGCCCCCTGTTCGCCTCCGGAGCCTTGGAGCCAGTGTCTACTCGGACCTTTAATCCATTGTGAGTTGAGGGACACCCTCAGTCTACACTATTGTGCTTTCTGGTATGTCTTCTGCTACTCCGCAATCATAAACATTTGAACTCAGTTATTTTCACCTTCGATAACTGTTTGCTGCATACGCTTATGCCTCCAATTCCACCGCCTCTATGCGTTACTGCTGCCACCTCTTAATAGTACAGTCATTGTCAGCCCCTAGTGCTTTTTGTCTCATGACTGCAATTGTGTTGTGCCTTATGGTCGCTAACGGACCACTGTAATTGTGTTGTGCCTTATGGTCGCTAACGGACCACTGCAATTGTGTTGTGCCTTATGGTCGCTAACGGACCACTGCAATTGTGTTGTGCCTTTGGTCACTAACAGACTACTGTAATTGTGCAAGTGTCATATGGTCGCCCTCGCGATCTTTACCAGACCACGCGCTCTTAGACTCTACTAGGTCAACACGCCCCCCACCAACAGTCTAACTACTGCAAACTCTCCTCTGTACTCTTTCAGTACCCTACTTACCAGACTGCTGCCCACCCTTCTCCTCCTTATACTGCACTCTGGCTGGACTGCACTATACCATACCACCACCCCTATCTACCACTCTTACTTGCATCACACCTCAACTATGCCATCCCACGCTCACCACACCAACCCTTACCTTAACAACCCAGCCCTTTGGATCCAGCACTTCGCCACCAGACCTTTACCTAACCTACCCTGCTCTATCTCCTTGAGAAATGCTAGACTTGGCTCGCGTCTTACCCACGCTTCCCATCATTTAGCTCACCGCATCACCCTTTGTCACCACCCACACTTACACCTAATCTACCACCATCTTCCAACTCCCCTAACTCAAACAATATCAAAGGCGCACTAATCAACGCCAGATCACTCCCGGCTCACGCCCTAGAAGTAGCTGACTTGATCCTCAACCTTGACCTCGACTTTATAGCAATCACTGAAACCTGGCTCCACCCAGCTTCAGGTCCTCTTCTCTCCCTCGCTATCCCTCCAGGCTACAACATTATCAGACAAGACCGCAATTCCATCCAATCTAAAGGAGGTGGCATCGCCATCATCCACAAAAACGCTCTGAACTTCCACCTCTCAGCCACACATCACTCCTCCACTCTGGAAGCACTGACAGCTAAACTAGCTGTCACACCTAACCATTCTATCATCTTCCATCTACTCTACCGGCCACCCGGTCCACTATCCACCTTCGCGGAGGACCTCTCTAACATCTTCACACACAACACCAAAGCTAACTCCCAGGTCATGATACTGGGGGATTTCAACTTAGGTCTCCACGACCCCAAGGACACTGCTGCTTCGTCTATTGACAACATCCTCACTAATGCTGGATTCACTCAGTTCCTAAACCAACCCACACACAACAAGGGCAGAACCCTTGACTGGCTAGCCGCCCTCAACTGTCCCATCAACATCACCTCTAACCAACAGTGCGCTTGGACAGACCACAACTTAATTACATTCAATATTGAGTCCAAACCTATCAGCCTCCCTCACAGCATTGCCCCGGCTATGGCCACCCGTAACAAACGCAACATTACCTGCGATAGACTCCTCCCCCTCCTCCTTCCAGCTCTCAATGACCGGGATCCCTCATGCTCTGACCCTACGGCCCTGGTCGACACATTCAACCGGGCCATGCTTATAGCCTTAGACACCATTGCACCTTCGAAACTGAGAAAATCTAAACCTCGAGCCCACCTAAACTCTTGGTTTACACCCCATCTCAGAGCTCTACGCAAAGAAAAACGAATTGCAGAATCCCACTGGAGAAGCAATCACTCCCTAGCTAACAAATCATGCGTACTTCTGGCCACCCTTATCTACAAGGAAGCTATATTCCAGGCAAAAAAAGACACATACAACAAACGCATCGAACAAGCCAAATCTAACACCAAAGAATTGTTTAAAATCCTAAAAGAACTTGAAACTCCTGTTACTCCACCTGACATCTGTACCAAAGATAGCACCTGGTGCTCCAAAATCCAAGAAGCTCTCCTAGGTAAGATTGCCACTCTCCAAATTAAAATCAACAACAAACAATCTAGCCTTCAATCTAACCCTCTACAGATCCCTATACCTACCATAAACCTCTCTATCACACTCTCTGACTCCTTTTAGCTTCTCTCCACTCTCCATTCTCGAAGTGGAAAAGATCATCACTAGCCTTAAACCGTCCAATTGTCAGGGTGACCTTTGTCCTGCACCTATTATTAAGGAAGCAGCTCACGACCTAGCACCATTCATCACTACGCTCATCAACTCCTCCTTTAGCTCTGGGATTGTACCGGACAATCTTAAGGATGCGTGGGTCATCCCGCTTCTGAAAAAACCTACCCTGGATCCCAGCATACCCACAAACTACAGACCAATTACCACTGTACCTTTTTTACTAAAAATCCTTGACCGCGCGGCCGACCTACAAATTCAGGAATACCTTGAATCAAATAAACTTCTGGGACTCAGGCAATCAGGGTTCCGGCCTCGCCATGGCACTGAGACCGCCCTTATCGATTTAAAAACGCAGATCGAAGATCTCAAAGACAAAGGCAAACTGGCGTTATTACTTCTCCTGGACCTCTCTGCTGCTTTTGATCTTGTCAATCACATAATTCTCTGCCATTACCTCAAATCAGCCGCACATTTCTCAGAAAATGCCTCTACTTGGATCAGATCCTTCCTTGATAATAGATCAATGCGCGTGTTTTCCCCACTTGCGGCCGCACCACCCGCTCCGGTTTCTTGTGGTGTGCCTAAAGGGTCTTGTGTCTCGCCCACGTTATATAACGCGTTTACCAAACCCCTTTTTGATATTCTGGACCATTTGGGCGTCACGTATACTAATTACGCTGACGACACCCAGATACTAATCCCCATCACAGGAGACTACACAACTGACTCCCTCGCCATCAACGCCATCTACCAGGTCATCCAAGCGTGGATGGCCCAACACGGCCTCTGCCTAAATGATGAAAAGAAAGAGCTCCTCATTCTTGGTTCACCACAAAAACTCACTAAACTTGACCCTGCTTTCAAGTCTTTCACCATTGATGGGAACACCATCCCTATTGCTAAGGACACGAAAACCCTAGGGATTTACATTGACTCAACCCTATCCTTGACTAGACAGTCCAACGCAGTCTCATCTGCAGCAGCGTATACTTGCAAGCTCATCACCGCCTGTCGACCGTTCCTAACCACAGCCAACTGCGTAACCTTGGCCAGGACCCTCGTACTATCCAAGGTCGACTACTGTAATGCCCTCTATCTAGGTACTAATCTCCGCAATCTAAACAAGCTACAAATTGTCCAAAACAATGCGATCAGAGCGGCCCTTAACATTCCTAGGCGCCAGCATATATCTGACACCAGGCGCAACCTGCACTGGCTCTCTATCCCACATCGCATCTCCTTGAAGTCCCTGGCTCTCGCACACAAATGCCTCCACAACCAAGCCCCTCGCTACCTGGCAAACAGATTCTCTCTCCACAATTCCACCAGACCTCGCAGAGCGGCCCAAGCCAACTGCCTTGTCATCCCGCGTTTTAATCTCCAAAGATCAGGTGGAACCAGCTTCCCCATCCTGGCAGCCAAACTCTGGAACTCACTCCCCAATGACCTTAGAGCAGAACCTTCCTTCCTGAAATTCAAACACCTTACCAAAGCCTGGCTATCCGCCCAAGACAGCTAACACTAGTTTACTGCCCTACTTGCACTTTGACCTACTCTGCATCCCTTATTAACTATCCTGTAAATCTCTGCCTTATCGATATTCGCTTGAATGTATATTCTGTAAATTCTCCTGTAATACTCTGTCACATTGCCTTGTCATGCTTTCATCTTGTTGTAACTAAGTTAAGCGCCCGGTTGCCCCTGGGCCTGGTGCGCTATAGAAATAAATAAAATACAAAATACAAATAGAGCTCCTCTCGGGGAAAATTCCCTTGAACAAAACTGATAGCACTTCCTGTTGATGCAGGTGGCGAACAGATCCACTTGAGGGGTTCCCCAAAGGGTGAAGATCTGTTGAAGGACTTCCTGAGCCAGAGCTGCATCGCCTCTCTGCAAAGAGGCAGTGATCCTACACCTCCTCCTTTGTTGAAGTAGTGCATGGCCACTGTGTTGTCCGTCATTATCAGGACATTTTTCCCCTGTACAGATGGCAGAAAAGCCTTCAGCGCTAGTCTGATTACTCTCAGCTCTAACAGGTTGATATGTAGTCTGGATTCCGATGGAGACCAACGACCGATGATGGTCAAGTCGTTGGCATGGGCTCCCCACCCCGTGAGTGAGGCATCCGTGACTACTGTTATCTCCGGCCATGGTTGCCAAAACAGTTCTCCTTTCAAAATGTTCTCCCGACAGGCCCACCACTGAAGGTCTCGAGCCACCTTGTCCGTAACCTGAAGGAGATTTGTCATTCTCCCTGAGAATTGCGACCACTGAGTTCTTAGTGCCCACTGAAGAGATCTCATTCTCAGGCGAGCCTCTGGCACAAGGAAGATGCAGGATGCCATGAGGCCTAGCAACCTCAAAAAGTCAAAGGCTGAGCGACGTTGGGCATTTTGAAACTTTGGTGATCATCTGCAGAATATCTTGAGTCCTCACCTCTGGTGGCGAGGCTTTTCCCAGGGAAGTGTCCAGGACCGCTCCAATGAACTGGAGAGTCTCTGTGATGCCATCCTCTGTGACTTCTTTAAAATTGAGGGAGAAGCCCAGTTTGTGAAGGAAGTGGCAGACATAATTTAGCTGGATCTGAGCCTGTTCCGGAGATAAAGCTCTGATCAGCCAATCGTCCAGGTAGGGGTAGACATGAATCCCACTACCGACATTAGCTTGGTGAAGACCCTCGGGGTTGAGGTCAGCCCAAATGGCAGAACTCGAAATTGATAATGAGAGCCGCCAATTGCGAACCTCAGGTATTTCCTGTGTTTGAGATGGATTGGCACATGGAAATAAGCATCCTGAAGGTCCAGAGATACCAGCCAGTCCTGGAGCTGGAGGGCCTGAAGGATCTGAGAGAGAGTTACCATCTTGAACCTGTCCTTCCTGGGGAACTTGTTCAATTCTCGTAAGTCCAAGATAGGTCTCAGTCCTTCGTCCTCCTTCGGTATTAGGAAGTAGGGGGGAGTACCAGCCCTTGTTCCTCTCCGCTACAGGTACCGGTTCTATGGCACCTTTCTCCAGCAGGTCTACAATTTCCTGCAAGAGGAGCGGATCTGGAACTTTCAGAGAGCTGTTCCCCGGTGGATGACTCTGAGGAATGCGTAGAAAAGGCAGGCAGTAACCTTGGGCAACTGTCTCCAACGCCCAAGCATCTGACGTAATAGCCTGCCCCCTACTGGTGTCTTGTGAGGAGAGTCCTGAGAGTGATTTAGAGGCGGCTGATGCAGATGCCGAGGGTAAAGCGGCACCTGCTGCTGCGGCTTTTGTATTTTTCCCCCGTCCACCTCGGGTGAATCTTTTTTGACCTCTTTGAACAGACTGTCCTCTGCCTTTTCCGAATGCGGAATCAAAGTGAAAGGACTTACCTCTCTAAGAGGTTCCTGAGGGGCGATATGGCGTTTGACGGATTGCAGCTCCCAGGGATTTTGCTGCTGCTTTGGATGTCTAACTTTTCTAGGCAGTCATCCGCCTTCTTACGAAACAAAGAAGAGCCGTCACATCTGAGGCAAACCAGGACTTTCCCAACCACGCGAATCTGCGGGTTGTAGTACTTGCCGCCATGGCCCTACTGATACTGTCAGCAGAATCAATGCCAGTTTGAAGGGATTCGCACATTGGGTCTTTACCATCCTTAATGATGTTTAGAAACACTTCCCTTTCTTCTACCTCTGGGAGGCAGTCAGCCGCTGATGAAGCACACTCCCAAAGTGTATGGCTGAACCTTGAAGCGTACAAGTAGGGTTCATAGATTTCAACGCCATGCTACATGCAGAAAAGACTTTCTTAGCCATAGTCATATCTTTTGTCATCCCTGTCCTGTGGAACAGTAGGGTATGCCGATCTACTGCCTGATGCAGTTGCTGCTTGAACAACCAGACTCTCTGGAGTTGGATGTTTAGACAAAAATTCAGGGTCAGTAGCAGATATCCTATACTTGGCTGATAATTTCTTGTTAACCGCCAGGACAACCTCAGGAGTTTCCCAGTTAGCCAATATTTTTCTTTGTAATGCAGCGTGAAATTAAACCACAGGATCCTCCTGTGGGCCTTTAACTAAAATGTCTGTAAGGTCATCCTGTTGAAATGCAGGTGGAGGTGTAGACCAACCCATGAATTCTATAATCCTTGCCATTAAAATTCTGTAAGGGGTCTCGGCATGTTCCCCTGGGTCTGGTTTGGCAAATTCTACTTCTGGGGAAGTATCTAACCCACTTGCCTCATGTAAGGATTCTCGAAGGTCCTTCAACCTATTTTCCTCAGAGGTAAATTCCTCTGGTTTAGGTGTTGTGGTTCTCTGCAACCCAAAGGGTCTTTCTTGATCCAAATCCTCCCCTTCTTCATAAATTGAAGACAAGGGTCTGAAATAATCAGATCTTGGAAATGGCTTAAATCCCATTTCCAGAGCAGAGGGGGCCAAATTTGTCATAATTGGTTAAGAAAACGTCAACGTCGTTGACGTGGACCTTAAAGGCTTCGAAGACACCGAAAAAGGTGTCGAGAAAATCAGAAGAGGCCTCGAAGAGCTCGAGAGAATCGGAATCCTACTCGAGGTTGTCGATGACATTCTTGAGGTCGTGTTAGAGGCCTTGGGTATGACCATTGGCTGTGAGGTAGTGACGGCCGTGGGTTTGTTCTTTGTCAGCGTTGACGCCGGCGTCGATTCGATCGACCTATGCGTCGATGAGCCCTTCGACAGTGGCGTCGATGGCACAGTGCCTTTGCTCTAGGGTTCGTGACGTTCGAGTAGTTTCTTTCGCCGGGTGCAACGACTCGCAGTGTTTCGATTTTTTGGGTCTTTCACCTAGGATATCACCCTCAGCTGTCTTCGAGGGGGTCGAGGCCGTTTTCTCGAAGACACTAAGCATCCTTTTACGGAATTCCTCCCACTCAGCCTGAGAGCTATGTTTTGTGGGGCAGGTGACTCTTTCCGAGGAAACTGAAGAAGAGGAAGGGGATCTTCGACGTCTATTACTTGAATGATTGGATCTCGAAGAGTGGTGGGAACTGCTTCGAGACCTAGAACAAGAATGTTTCCTGAGTCGGCGAGGAGACGAATGTCTCGACTCTGCCGAGGAAACTTTCGAATGAGTTTTAACTGTCTTACCTCTCTCAAGCTTCCCCTTAACCTCCTTCAAGGCTTTCGCCGTCATGGACACGCAGTCCTCGCACTCCGAACATTGGTGCTCCGATCCCAGGCACCACAAACAGATCCTGCGAGGATCCGTCAACATTTTCTTTCCACAGTCTCGACATTTTTTGAAGCCGGACCGTGGAGTCGTTGGCTCAGATGAGGAAGCCATCGAGTAAGTGTTGGTATTCAAGGAATAATGAAGAATAGATCTGACTAATGAACTGAGCAACGCGATTCCGAGGTCCACGAAGCGCGGAAAAACAGAACTGAGCAACGGACGCTGCGCGAGTCTATTTATACGCATGATGACGTCGGCACCGATACGGAGGCTTTTGAGGTACATCGTCTCGAGAGACGTCGACGCGCAGCGCCCTCTACTGAAAAAAATGTTCTGAGGCCAGCAATCTGGAGATGATCTATCAAGATAAGGAATACGTCGGAGGACACAATCCCTTTGAAGGGTAAATATAGCCCTGAGGGAACCAAAACCCTCCAACTTAGATTCCGCTGCCGCTTCCAGTGGGAAGGGGACTGGGATCATCCTGCAAACCCCACTCTATGGACAGAAGCACTGGCAGGCCTGGAGTCTGATCCAAGATGGCCACCTGCCTGGCATTTTAAAGCTTTGCGCCAAGCCCTGGGCGGGAGGGTGTGGAGGCCCTGGGCCCAAAGAGGCCTCAGGCACGAGAGGATACAGCTTGGATCTTGCACCCGAAGCAGAGGCATCAACCGCAGAGATCCCTCTGGTAGCTGCTGAAGCCTGAGGGAACGGCTGGTAGTCGTAATGCCCTGGTTCATGGCATCAGAGCGAGCTGCGGTAGACTGGGAGCCCTCAGCACCTGTGCTGGTAGCCATGCTGGATCTAGCCGAGGAGAGTGTCTTGGAGGTGGCACTCGAACCTTACCCCATGGGGCAGAATAGGACGATCCCGATTGTCCTTCCAAGGACAGCCTTGTAGGGCCCCTGAGCCCCTCAGCTTGGAAGCCGGTACCCTTGGAAGCCTCGGGCCTGCCAGAACCGGAATCCAAGGAACCCAGATCTGCGGAAACACCAGGGAAGGAGTTGATGCGCTGTGGCGTCATGCTGAAAAGAGGGCCTACCTTGTCTTGACAAGAGGTCCTGGAGACAAAGTCATTAAGGTGGGGTGGAGGAGAAGTGTGGTAGATCTCCCACCACCACGACAAATGATTCTTCAATGCCCAGTGACCGAGAGTGTTGCAAGCCAAACTTTAGACCCAGCGGTGGTCAGGCCCCAAACACTCAAGACGGAGTGCATGGGGGTCTGAGGCCAGGAATGAGCAGTCGCATGAGGCACATCTTGTGAATCCTCCTGTGGCCAACATGCGCCCGGGGGAGGCGAGGCACCGCAGGGAGGTGAAAAAGAATTGCTGAACAATGGGGAGCAAGCAGAAAGCTAAAAAAGTATCTGCACTTGCTGCCAACTTCCGACACCATCCATCGGGAAAAAGGGACTGAGGTGAGGCGCCGGAGGGCTGGGCCGCAGTGGGGCACCCCCACGGGCTATTCTTAAAGGGGAAGCTCAATTTTTCCCTGCCAAAGGTTCAGGTACCGTCCCCATGTTGGGGGACACCCACAAAGATGGAGGGAAGGGGATGGGATGTACGAGTATCGGATTATCCCAGAGAAATCAACTTTTTATGCGCCAGTCCAATTACCTAACAAAATTGGCCAGTAACAAAACAATGACAATTTTAAGAAGTACTAAATAAAACCTAAAACAAGTTTGGCATTGTGTTCTGCTTGGGAAAGTTTAGTACATAATTACAAAAGGATGTACCAGGAAACCTGGTCTCAAATTCCAGCTTCCCCACTTGACCAAATTATGTGGTGCAGGGAAAGTGTCCCTATCTCACTCTGCTTTATCATCACGAGTTTCTACAGTTAAGTACATCTAGAAGCTTTCAGTGTTCAGCTATGTTATGCTGAAGTTTCTTCACTTCCTTGGACGGCTCATTTATGAAGAGCAAGACTTTATTAGAACACTAGGGATAGTGCATAGACATGGGTTGCATACACTAAACAGGCCGACGGCTTGGGCCTCCAGATTTCATGACTGTTAAAGTACTATTTATAACTATGCATGCCCACACACTTTGGTAGCATGCTTTATTAGCCCACCCTCAGAAGCTTTATGTCCTTCTACGCAAAGCATCGCTCTTTAACTTAGTCTGCCATGGGTAATTGTACAAAGGTACTGAAGCACATTCAATAGTTACTGTTTCCCTGTGTCATGATATAACCACAGTTCCAAGAAGCCAATGTCGCCTGGTTCCAAATTCTACACACCTTTCTACATCAGTTTCACACAAAAAACGACTTCTACAACAATAGCAAGGACCCAATGCCAGTCACCCCTTGGAAATAGATTAATTATGCATTTAGTGGTGGTTGGTGATACATATGTACATTATTAACCTTATATGTGCCTGTGGATCACTCAATACACTCTCAAACAAGGGTTTACAACCTGAAAATGTGCATCCTACTAGAATTGTCTAATCTGTCCTCTCATGAGATTAACGGTCATCAGTCATGTGTCTATGGCAGCAACAAGGAACGGATAGATGGATGGTGTGCTTTTAGGTCTTGATGAGGCAATCGTCAAGATTGGGGTAGGCACTATCCTTTCGTTCAAAAGGTGGCACGCTGTTCAGGCAAGGTACTCCTTGATAATGGTTACAGAGCAGCCCAAATGCATTTGATCACAAACTTAAGGAAACGTCTGTGACCATGATGCATCTATACATCAAAGTGTCTCTCCTCTAGATCCACTGGTGAATGGATGTCACATTTTTGCAGGCATGGACGTTTATTTTAGTGCAGACACGCAAACTTTGTCTTTTTAGATATCTTTTGAATGCATTGAAAGTCTAATTTCCCAATTTCCACGCACAGTAGCAGGAGTAAAACCCTGCCCTCAGTTTGGAGATTGAGCTATCACTTCTTTTTATTAGTGGTTGTAACTCTTTGCGAATAGTGTTGAATGTTGTTCATACTGTCTTTGTACTAGTGACATGTTGGAATCGGTTTAGTGTGAGATCCAAGATGAGCTCCTACAATAGGATATACAGACATCACTGGTTTGTTGCAATTTTCGACCACAGGTGGAAGTGGGGGCTGGACCGCCTGACAGGTATGGTGAATCTGAGGGGAGGCATAAATGGAATGTATTAAGTACTTATAGGCGCAAAGGTGTCCCTTTATTAAATCTCCTTGTCAACAGCAGACCCAGCTTAATGACCCCCGCAATCGTACTTGCATCCCACTCTGCCTTCTATCCCCTTCACATTGCAGACCAATATTCTCAACTCCAAGTATTCTTTTATTCTTAGACCACCAACTGTCTGGTTGAAGTATTTGCATCATTTAAAAATATGTACTTATATTGGTTATGCTTGTACCTAGCACATCACCCAACTATTAACATTGACTTGTTCCATTTGCTACTTACTTTAGTAGGATCTATATGTAACATCTCCTTTCCTTATTGTCAAATTTCTATTTATTAATGTTATATAATTGCAACATCTGCTTTCCCTCAACTTTTTACATATCTATCCTTGATCAAAATTTTACAAAGCTGTGCCCAATCCCTTTTAACTCGGGTGAAAAAATGACATTCTTTAAACTGTGGCTAATCTCCTTTAATCAGTACTTTGGCCAGCCTTTCTTTTTTGAAATCTCTCAACTCTCTAACGTCGAATTCCCTAAATTCTTCTTGGCGACCATCATTTTTGAACATTTAGACCATCACCTTTGGACATTTCTGACCAACTTTCCTCTCACTGTAGTTCCTCTAGGCATGCATGGATGGATGTGAAATTAATACAGTTCAGCTTTCCATAAATTTCTTTGGACTTTAAGCATTTATCTCTTATCTTTTTCTCTTCAGTCGATCTACATTTACTTCACCTGACCTATTTAACCAACCCGGACATAATCTTTTGTTTGACTTTTGTCTCCTCAAAATCTCAAAAGGTGATATGCCTGATGTATGATGTAGTGCCAGTCTCTATTTGAATACCCCCTTCATAACAGCCAAACCCAATCACCTCCAATGGCTGTTGCAATTCAAACATCATCCATAAATGTCCTATCAAAACATTGCACCACAGCATTCCCTCAGGGGTAATGCAAAACCGTCTGAACATGTTGTATTTCATTCACTTCCAAAAACTACACAAAATCCTTGGCCACAAATTGGGGACAATTGTCTGAGATGAAACGTTTGGTAAAAATCTTCCCTCCAGAAAACAGATTCCAAGAAATGAATTATCTTCCTTGCACTTCTGTCCCTCATCACATAAAACTCTGGACATTATGACGGCAAATCCACCACCACTATATACCTCTCCTGTTGCATTTAATGGGACTAGTCTATCAATTGCCAATACATCCAACACTATCTCTAGTATTGGCGCAACCTTCATGGGTGCTTGTTTATCGCTCTCTTTATAAATCTCACACTCAATTTCGTCTCAATAGCCACGTCCATACCATGTCACCAATAATACGCTTATTAAGCCCTTTATCTTGCACAACCCAAGATGTCCCTCATGTGCAATTTCCAGGACTGCTTCTCACATGCCCTTAGGAACCACAACGCGATGCCCCCTAACAGCTTGCCATCAATCCCCAACTAATTCCCTTGAGCTCCTCACCTAATTATTCCCTAGGCCAGCCTTCACACACAAAGACCATCCCATTCTTGTATATTTCAGACTCACTATTACTTAGAGTCCTCTTCCTGCATCGCTTTTGAATTTACAAATACTTCTACCTCCTTGGCATCACAAACACAATTGCGCCTATAACAATCCTGACTCTCAATATGAACTACCTTCCATCGAAACGGCATCGGCCACAGCATTCTGCTTCCTTTTTATGAACTCTCGCTCGCTTATAGTTTAATCCCTGCAACCCCGTAATCCATCGAACAATTCTTCTTGAAATTCCATTAAGGTCTCTCCTGCTGAAAACACCAATGGTTTATGATCTCTGATACGCATAAAAACAAAAACCCATGCATAACACTTGAATTTCTTAACACCCCATAGACAAGCCAATGCCCCGCTCTCCAAAACTGAATAGCTTTTCTCTGCATCTCAGGGCGCGTGCCACAAACACCACTGTATTAATTCCTGTACCATCTTGTTGCATCAATTCACACCCTATTGCATTTTCACCAACGTGTGTATAAATATACTCCTAAATTGTCTTAGAATCCCTTAAAACTGGTACATCTACGAGACTCTTTCACAAGTTTAAATTGTTCATCACAACTCAAACTTAACATTTTTCTTCCTTAGTCCCCTCAAATACTTAATTTTGTTAGCCAAATTCTTGATTAACTTGCCGTAATATTCATTTAGACCCAAGAATAAATGACCCATTAATCATATCAATGATGCTAGCTTCCCTTTATTATCTGGAGACTTCCGCCACTGCTTCAGTTGAATTAAATTTTGGTTGAATGCCATGTTCTGACAACTCAAGCCCCAAATATTCTACTTTGCTTTGCCTTAACTTACACTTCTCCAATGATATGGTCAGTCCCACCTCTGTTTTTTCAGTATTTCCCACAGCCACCCATTATGATCCTCCTCCTGCTTTCCCCACATCAATATGACATGATGAGCTCTAACAGCCTTCAACCCACCAAACATATTGTCAATCATTCTCTGACAAAGACTAGAGGCCGACATAAGATCAAAAGGGATACTCTTACATTTGTATAAACCAAATGTGGAATGTGCACTAGATTTAAAAGGTAAGGTTTTCTTTGTAAGCAAATAACAGATTGTATGCATTTGACAATCCATATACAGATTGTGGCCTTTGAAACTGGGTTGCCTTTCCTACCACTGGTGAAAGAGAGAGTAGGCTTTTTTCCGTAATTCCTTTGTCTTGTGTAAATATAGCATGACTGCTCTACAGACATCTACTGCATGGAGTGCACTTTCCCCTAATTTTGGTGGGCTAGAGAAAAAAGATGGTAGTTATATACAACGGCTGACATGAAATTTGGAGAAGTGTCTATTAGAGAAGCGTTGGTGTGTACTAAGTGTTGGGAGAGAGGTGGTCTATCCCGCCCCCCCCCCACCACTCCCACATTCATGGATCTCACTTGTGCTGAAGGTGGGAGACATCCCCCCCTTCTCCCCAACTGCAATCTGTGTTAACTACTTACTAATGACTAATTACTAACAAAGAAATCATGCAATGAGGCCTTACTAACGCACAAAGACCCAATTTTAGGTAATTCACCAGATGCCATCTTTTACTAGGCCCGAAAATGATCTCTAAAGACCTGTCTCTCCCTCAGTCTTACACCACCATCCCATGCCCCCCACCCCACTGCCTCCTGCCAGCTTCGCACAAACCCGGTTCTCACGGAAGTTCAGCTATTCATTGTTGCAACCTTTAATGCTGTCCCAGAACAGATGACCCTGCACTGTGCGAGACCAGAACAGGCCCCCGCCTGAGAGCTCCTCTGTCTCCACTAGCCTGGCTCGTGCCGCTTCTGACCTCTCCACCCTTTTAAGCTGTAAACTACCAGGCCCATGCCCCACTGCTCTTTGATATAGATGCACATTTGGCCACCCTGTAGTGACCAGATGAAGAGACCCCAGAGGGCCCCAACGCCAGATACTCATATTCTTTCTAATCCGAACACTTGTCTATTCGTACCAACCATGAGGCATTAGGTAGATCAAAACCTCCAAGGTTGGCACCTGGGAGGGGGATTCTAGGTTTATGGGCAACAGGGTGCAGAGGGTACAATGCCTGCCTATAACTTGTGTATGAACTCTGGGAAGCACCCACATTTCTACCTAACTTTTCGAGTGTCATTTGTCTCATGCTCTCAAATGCTGTTTTTGCAAGATCAGTCAGTGAAAGTGTAATTTTGCCGACCTGACCTTCACCTCACAAAGATAAGCCCAGAGGACCCACATGCTGTGGGAGTGACACCTAAGCACCCACCAATCCCATGTGGTCGACACTTATGGATTCATACCGCACCAATGACTCAACCCAATTGTGTTGCAGAATTGTGCATTTGTAATGTGAGGTCACTCATGAGGGGGTGGGTGCCTTTTAGATGTGCTGCCCGTGTAATGTTTGGCAGAGCGCTCTGATTGCAAGGGGAAGTAAAGGAGGGAAAGGGAAGGTGTGGAGCAGATTAAGGAGAACACCCAAGAATTGGGTTTAGTGTAACTGGATGGAGTGATTGTTAAGATCAAAGTGCTTTTTCTTTTTCATAGCCATTAGGTTTTTATATAAAGAGTACAGTGAGAAAATAAGAAGTGATACGGGAACCTAGCTCCAAAAGGGGGGAAGGCAGCGCCGCTTAGCACTGTCCTGACCAGTGCTGGAAATAAGTGAGGAAATGGAATAAAGTAGGAGCCTTGTATATTTAGTGGGCTCGGAAATTAGTAGTATTTAGTATCTATACTGTTCTATAACTTGTGGAGGTAGGAGGTAGGCCCGGGAGGAGTGGGGGTGATATGATTGTTGAGTGGGGGGGGGAGGAAAACTCGTTGCGTAAAAAGGGGACTAGGGGGATATGTGTTTTATGTTCTTTGTTTGATGTTGTCAATGTGATCATTGGTTTGTCTTGTGGAAATGTTTGCTAGTCTATGTTTTATGTAAATTACATGAGAATGCATAAGTAATGTTTTAAAAAGTAAATAATTGAAAAGTAAGTTATACATTGCAGGTTAAAGTGTTACAGCACAAAGAAAATAGGGGAGAGGGAAAAGGCTCTCTTGATAAATATGGTCCTAGATACACCACACACATCTGCAAGCATCTCCCATTGTATAGTGATCGAATAAAGAAATACCATGGCCAGTGGGTAACTGAAAGGGTAGGGGTCACCTCATATCTGGCCAGAAGGAGGGTCCTTCGATAAAAGGATATTGGATCATGTAGCAACCTATTTGATGGCAAAATACAAAGTGAAACAGCTTAGAAATAAACGAGAAGTGTTAGATTTGTTGACGATGTTCGATGCAATGCCCCCTACAAATAAACAAATAGACAGTGCCCCAATAAAAGCAGTACGAGTGGAACGAGAAGGTGAGGCAGAAAGTGTGGGATATGATTCAGTAGCCTCACAAAGGGAGGAGGAATGTTGGAGTGACTTTGATGAGACCGATGAAGGGGCAGTTGGAGGGGTACAGCCAAGACAATGGACTACCCCGCAACTAATGGCAACAGAGGATGGGAGGGAAGGCTCCGAAACAAGTTAGGCAGGATGGCATCGGCAAAAAAGAAAGTAATGAAGGTGAGTAAGGAGAAGGCGAGGTACAGAAAGCCCTTGATAAAATTGCTGGGATAGAAGCCAAGGGGTGGCCAGAAATACAAAGCATTATAGTGCACCACTGCAGGAGGATCAAAGAAAGAGGAAAAGAAATTGCTCAGAGGAGATTAGCAGACAAAGCAAAACTGGTACAGAGTAAGTTAGTAAAGGTCGCATCAGTAACTGCTGCACCTCCCTCAGTACGGCAGGGAGAAGAAGGGGAGGGGCCGCTAGCACTACATGCCAGAATGGCAGCTGCATGGGTAGACAACGGACAAGAGCAATGGGGTGGAGAGCACAGGATCTCAATGGCAGGGAAGACCGGCAAGAGGAAGAGGTGGGTATTGCGGCTCGCTAGGAGGGGCGGATATGCATACAAAGGCAAAGGACCAAGGTCGGGGGGGGGGGATGGGGACCTGGACCATGTTGGTCATGCGGGAGGTGGGGACACTGGGACACTTTGCCAGGGAATGTCGTATCCGGCCTGTAGGCAGTTATCAGAACACACAGAGATACCACAGTGAACAACAATATGGACATCCAAACCCAGATAGCCCGTATGGACTCCAGCAAAATCGCATTGTACACATGCATGCAAACCCATTTGCCACCACAAGTAATGGCGCGCCAGCACCTTATCAAGGAACGTGTTTAGGACAGCCCACAGAGAGCCCTTGCTTGTCCAATCCTATCCACTACCTTACGTCCAGAGGAGGAACTACTGGTGGGGGCAGAGACAGGAAAAACTGTTAATCTTTATGGTGGATCGGGGGCAGAGAAATAATATTCATGTGAAGGTGATTTTCCGTTATCTGGCAAGAATCTCGAGACGCACAGATTCTCTGGGGCTGTAATCACGGTTCCTTACACAGAAGAGCTGGATGTGAAATAGGAGGAAGAATGGTACAAGTACCCCTACTGTATCATGAGGACTCGCCCGTGAATTTACTGAGACGAGACTGAGTAGGCTGAACATGACCATCGCATTTACAGACAGAGGGGTGATATGTTCCATGCCGGGTATGTGCTCCATGTGAGCAAATTTTCTCATACAGACAACAGCAAACGAGACAGCTGTCCGAGGGGTACCAACCAACGCGGATATGTTTGTTTATGGTATACAAGTGCTAGCAAGGGTGGTACCGGAGATTACCCGTAAGGATTGGAGAGTGCCCTCGGATTTTGTTTCCCGCCCCCAGTAGCGACCCTTGAGATAGTGCCCGGCACCATTTTGTCTCTTGATTTGCAAGGGGTTTAGGTTTCTGCAAAACGTATTGTGGCAATTGGACTGGACAGGCATGGTTGTGAGTGGAGGTCAGTATTGTGTATTGACCCAAACATAGCACTGCGTGAATTAACTGATGAACTGTTCACTGACGATGACACTGATGGCGAAATAATATTAGAAGCATGTATACCTTCGTGACATAATGGTACAAAATAGATGAGTGACAAACCCCCTCATGGCCATCGTCGGTGCACCGCATCTTTCTGTGACAAAGATTTACAATTAGTGGCACCCAATTTAGGGACTACAAACCCCCCCCCCATGATGTAAGATTATTAAAAGAAGTGGCCCAAATAAAAATCAAGATCAAACCAGGAGCAGTGTTGCCCAGAGGCACACAGTACCACCCATCAAAATAAGCAGAGGAAGGCATAAAAGAAACTATATACACACTGTTACAACAAGGCATCATTGTACCCTCAAATTCCTCATGCAATACTGCGATTTATCCGATTAAAAAAGCAAAAGGGGGTCGTGGAGGATGGTGCAGGACCTCTGCCCACTTAGTGATATTGTCCAAAAAGAGTTCCCTCTTGTCCCGAACCTTAGGAGGGAAAAGATACGAGCATTGTGGACTGCCCCAGGGGTACTGTGAAAGCCCAAGCGTTTAACTGAGTTTTGCATGAAGACCTCAGCAATATTGCTGTTCAAAGCACCATCATTCAATACGTTGATTACCTAGTGTGCAGTGAAGGGGAGGAAATATGCAGAAGACACTCGGTAACCTTGATGACACTACTGGCTCACAAGGGGTATAAGGTAGATAAGAACAAACCTCAATACTGTTTGAGGTGTTGTGTCTGGGCCAATTATTATCCAAAGATGGCAAAATAATCATTCCTGACAGAGCATCAACAGTACGGGGGCCAGCCAGACCCCCACACAGTGAAGGACATGTAAACGTTTCTTGGTATATATAATTATTGCAGGGCATGGATCTTGGACTATGCCGCGTACACACAACCCCTACTGCAAGCTTTAAAAGAAGCAAAGAAAAAGAACACAGCCATAAACATGGACGCCTGAAATGCCTACTGCTTTCACAACATTAAAGGGAACTGATATGCACAGCATCGGTCCTCGCCACACCTGATTATGAACAAGAATTTGTCTCGTTTTCACACTCAAATGGAACACTGATGACGGCAGTATTGACACAAAAAACATCATTGGGCCATAAACCACTAGTTTATTACAGTGGCACTCTTGATTCAGTGATGCAAGGCCACTTTGAGTGCCAACAGGCTCTTGGTGCAGCAGCCTTCGCAATTGAAAAGAGCTCCACGATTGTGATGGGATGTTCAATAACATTGTTTTTTGCACATTCTCTGTTTGCCATACTTTAGAGATCGAAATCCACACCACTCAAAGAGCCACTGCTTATGACATCATTTCAAGCCCAAATGTTAATGTGATACGTCACAAAACAGTGAACCCAGCCACGTTTCTCACAAACCCATGCACGTCATGACCCTTGCCCCTGGTCCTCACTGGCAAGTCAGCCTTCCAGTGAGGGCCAGGTCAAAGGCCTTAAAACCTCATCCAAGACTCTCTTGGAGTCAGTCCTGGCGCATTTGGCGCCAGGCTCATAACCATCATGAAGACCAACATTAGAATGGGACTATTTAACTTGGGGGGGGGGGCTCAGCCAACATGGAAGCACACACATAGCTCAGTTACAAGGAACTCAGCTATGTGGTCTAGTCTTTTGGGTGCGGCAGGCCTGGGAGTACTTTACCTGAGACTATTTAAACCACACCCAAACAGGAGAACATGCTTTGCGTTATTCTGCTGTGGGCTGGGTAACGCTTACCATGTCCAGTTCTTTGATGCCAGTTTACCTGAAATCAAGGACCTGCAGAGATAGAAATAACACCACGAAATGTACCTGGAATAGTATCCTGTCTTCAATCCATCGCTGACTTCAGTTCCACTCACCTGAAGGTACAAACTCCATCCGGCATCGCATGCATCCTGGAATACCAGAACCTGGGAAGAGGAGAAAGAAAGACAGCATTGGTAAGCGTTTACTCACGTTTCCTCCCGAATGAAGAAAGCCACACAATTCTTACCTGGGTAGTCACCTCCTGGTCAGCATCATTGCTGGAACATTGCGGCGCTCGGCGAGGAACATCGCAACCTGCAAGGAGAGAAAAGACACAGGTTAGCAATATAAAAGGCGAAACAGCGCCGCGCATCACGCATTACTCACCGGACAGCATCGCGCACACCGCGCTTTCGCCTACCGGCCCATGCTCATCTTCAAACTGCATGACAACACCAAAATACCTTTCCATACCTCAAAGGAATGAAGCAAGACATTATTAATCGAACCAAGAGGAACATAAGAACTGCATATAAAAACTGTAAAGCAGCTAACCTACGGAGTCGCAGCAGGCCTGGATTCCCACAGGAGGGGGGGGAAGGGGCTTGCACCAGTGAAGTAACTTGGTTGCTGCTCGCCCCCCACATCTACTCGCCCCTGCCACGAGGAGCAGGACGGAGAATCCACCTTTTACAATATTAAGGTGAGGAGAGGGCCCAAGGGGGAGGAAGGAGTTGAGGCCAAGGGAGGTGGGAAAACAAAGACAGTCTGGTATTGAATCCAGCTCTCCTATATTGCAGACCAAACTTTAACCAGAGGCCTTACCAAGGGACCGGGAGAGGGTTCGAGAGTGCAAATCATCCAAACAGGGCTGGGTGGCATCCCCGTGGATACCAGGTGAGTGTAACAGCACATTGGAAGATATGCAAACATGATTGTGCCACCTATGAGGGGGACAGAGACGACAATCCCAAAGCAAACGAGATTCCGTTGAGTGAAGGTGAAGTATATTTTGTAGATGGGTCAGCGTCCATTTGCCCTGAGACTGGTGAAAAGCATGTTAGTGCGGCTGAAGTGAGATTGGAGGAAGGGGAATACGAGGTGTTGATACAGAAGAGATTGCCAATGCATTTTTCAGCTCAAGCAGCAGAATTGGTAGCAATAATAGAAGCACTCTCCATGCAGCCAAAGGGTGTGCAGTGACAATATACACAGATTCAGCATATGTAACGACCACAGTACATGCTGGACTCTCTAGATGGAGGAGAAGGGGATTCAGGAGAGCAGATGGGTTGCCAGTGCAACATGCAGGGCTATTGAATGAACTGATAAAGGCACTCGCAGAACCATCAATAGTGGCCCTGTTAAAATGCCAAGCCCATATTAATAACAAAGACGAAATATCATTAGGAAACGCAGCGGCGAATGCCGCTGCAAAACAAGCAGAATACTTCCAGAAAGACTTAGCTACAGAATGTGCGATGAAAGAGCGAATGGAGGAGCACAAAGACAGTGGTTATAATCCCTCCCCATAACACAAATACTAGAGCTCCAGAAAAAAACACTCCAGGCAGAACAAGAATTATGGATAAAAAGGACCTGCACACAGTCGCCCACAGACCTCCTGTGGAGACAAGACACAACAGGTAAAGTAGTGATGCCTGTAGAATTGTTACAAATCGCATTTGCACAATTACACTTTCCAGCACACACATCAAAACAACAAATTGAGACTGACATCCAAGAGGATTGGTTCATCCCGAACTGCCAGGAACACGTTAATAAATTGACGATTGAATGTATAACATGCCAAACATTCAGTTCTGGAATGGCTCGCAGAACATCGCGGGGAACATTGTCCCGCCCCATCAGACCTTTCCATGAACTGCACATGGATTATGCCGACATGGGAGAACGGTGCAATGGGGCTAGGTACTTAACTGTAGTGGTTTGTCCCTTTTCTCACTGGGTGGAGGCTGGACTCTGCCATGTCATATGCTCCAACAATGGGACTCACTTCGTGAATGACCTATTCAAATAAGTGACAATATTATTGGGAATAAAAGCTTAACATTTCTTAAAAGTATCACCCGCAAGCAAACAGGGTGGTAGAAAAGATCAGCAGACTCCTCAAAAGTAGATTGTCCAAACTGTCACACACTCAAAAAGCTGTCATGGTACATGCTCCCAAACCCCTGAAACTGGTGAGCCCATCCCTGACTCTGGCATCCTTGGTGGCTTATCAGGCCCCAGCTAGGCTCACCTGGACTCAGTCCTGGGGCCGCTGGTGCCAGGCTCATGGTAGGTGTTAACTACATGGTCCATATACTCAGCTCTGGAAGGCTGAGCCACGCAGTGCAGGGTGTGGCTTGGGACTACTTTACCTGAAGAGGCGGGATACGGTTAAGGGGCCTATTTGCCTGGTACTACTTCCAAGGCTATTTAAACCGCACCCTGCAAACTGAACACGCTTCGCGTTATTCTGCACTCCTGTAGCGTAACGCTCACCGTGTCAGTTCAGCTCTTGCTTCCCTTCAGCCACGCCCGTCCAGAGTCTATCCATCGGCACCTGTGAAAAGAGAAGAACAGGAGTTATTAAAGCGTTGAAGGCCTTACCTGCAGTCAACATCCTGGCCTCGCCTTCTGCTTATCCACGGACGCCGCATCTGCAGAAGAGCAGAACAGAAGGTACCCTCTCAGGTAGCTACTCACCTTGGGTCGGCCTCCTCCAGGAACTCCATCGAGCAGTTCTTCATCATCCTGAATTGCGCCGCACCTCGACATCGTCTAGTAACTCTGTCGAGCGGTTCTTCCATCTTCTTCCTGGAATTGCGCCGCACCTGCCGAACAGAAAAGACAAAGCAGGTTAGTCGCAAACAGCAAAGGAAGGCTAATTAAAACGAACAATTAGCGCGCTTCGCACAGCGCTATACTCACCGGCAGGAATCCTGCTCATTGTCAAGAGAGTCAAACCATCAGCCAAAAACCACTCAACTCCGCACCTGAAAGACAAGAACGAAAATTAGTTTTGAGCGAAAAAGACTTAAGGCAGCTATTCCAAGGAGTTATTGGGATAGAGACTTGCCTGCTTATTCCGGTTCTTCCGATTGAGGTTGCTGAATTGGATCAGTGAAGTAACTTGATCTTGGAAAGACTGTATATCCGCACCCCTGCCAGAGAGTGCAGGACGGAGAGCTCACCTATAAAAAAAACCAAGGTGAGCCAGAGGGAGAGAGGGAAATCGGAAGGAGGTGAAACCAAAACCAGCTCCATTCAGTTGGCTAATATCTTGTTTGGACTTGCAGGCTGTTAGGGAGAATTCTCTGTAAAGGCCAATTTCCCAGACCTAGTGAATCCCCCAGCAGCTTTGCTGGATTTTTGGGGTTTCATTTTTTCTCCTGCTAAGAGTGAGACTCTTTTCTCCCACTCTTGGGCATGATTTGAGAATGTCCTTTTACTTTGTAATGTGGTTTATGGGCTATGGGGTCTTTTACTCCATAGGGCTTTATGTGTTTTTGGTAAGTGTGTTACACAGCACCCTCAGTGCAATAACACAGGGGTGTCATACTGACCCCCAAACATAGACTCCATACCCTGGGACGGACTACTGTCTCACAGGGCATGTAAAGTCACCATTGACTTTACTAGTCTTAAATTGTGAACAGAACCAGTACAAACCATCATATAGTGGAAGTACTGGTAGGGGTAATTGGATTGCCCCTGGGTCTGTTTTCCAAGGGGGCACTGTCCCGTCACCCCCCCTTGTCGAGTTTCTGGCTGGTGGCAGTGGTTACCACGGGAAATATTCCACCGGAATATTTCCTATGGGATTTTCCCATTCATTTTAAACACACCACTTTTTTGGTGCAATGTTAAAGATACCGCTGGGTTATTTATTTAATATTTATTCCCCGGTTGGGTCTTTTTGCCAGGACTCTGTTTTAAAATGGCGTTTGTGTTCGCCTCTGTAACTCCAACCCAAGTCGAGCCCTTTGTTCCACTTTTGGCGGGCTTCTACACAGAAGCCCCCAAAAGTGGTGCCACTCTGTCTGGGTCTACAGGATGTGTGGGAGGGGGGAATAGGCACCCTGAACTGAGTTGCCTTTGCAACTCTAGTTGCACTCTTGTGTGATTGGCCCAGTGGTGAGCCGCCCGGTTCACCACTTAGCATGTTTGATTGACAGCTAGGCTGATGAATGGGGGTTTTGCTGCATAAAGGCAGGGCTTTGGGGACTGGAACTTCAGAAGTCGCCACAGGACCTAATGAATCCGAAGAGGGGAGAAGTTGAGCCATCTACAATGACGACACCACCAGTGGAGCCCTGCTGTACGAAACTCACCACTTTCCCGACGACAGAGAAGATCTTCTTCCCCTTCAGCTGGTGGGACAAACCAGTTCGCCTTTTTCACCTTCCTGGATCGTCTTGTGGTCGAATCGCCCGTGCCAAGCAGCCCAGCAGCCGGATAGCCACGCGTCACCACTTCCGCGAATAAAAGGGTAGTACCTTTTAACTGGGAAACTCTGCAGCTGGTTTCTTCCCTGGCAGTGCAACAACCTCCAGCTTTCCTCCACGTTGAGATCTTCTCTTCCCCTGGACGAAGCACCAACTTGTACCCGCTGCCAGGAACAACTGCCCCCAATGGAGCTTTCTCACCATTTCAGGTACTGTGTCCCGCCTGGTCTCCCTTGCAACAGACTGTCCAAGGTATCCTAGGGTGACCTCATACCTGTTAACATTACCTTTCTAACTTGATCCAACCTCTTTTTGACTCCCCTGCAAAGACTTTTAGTGCATTTCCACTGTGATCTTGGGCACATTCCGCCTTGCTCTCTCCAAGAGTGGGCCTGGACTATGAACTTTTTGCTTTACAGTAGACCCTGCCTTTCTTGACTTGCTGTTGTTCTTGAAAAGTGTTGGTATTGTGCGTTTTTCCCATTTCTGCCTTTTCTCTCCATTTTTAAATAATTATTGGAGTGCCATCTATAGTTACGCGCTCACCTCTGTTTGCTAAATAAGTGGTGTATTAACCTAGACTTGTCAAATAATTAATTAGGGAGGTGTATATATTTCTAGTGACTGTGTTTGAACTTGCTTGACATATTAGTGCCAGTGTATTTTTACAAGTGTGTTTTTAAATAAATAATTATATACCTATATACCAAAGCTCTGGTCATTGTTTGCTTGTACTACTGTATTTTTGGCCCTATTGCGTATACTCTATATACTGCCTAACTCTTCTTGAGAGAAGTCTGGCTGCTCAGCCACAGCTACCAGGTAAATCTGGGTGGTGCAGACTGCTTCCAATTGGGTTTACTGCTAACACCTGTAGTCTTAAACTTTTTGCAGTGGTCCCTAAGGGAACTGCACAGGTTTCTGCCTAACACAGGCGAACGTCTCCTGAGGTGAGAACGAAGGGAAGACACGGGCCAGCACCCTCATTTAAGCAGCGCACCACCAGTGCAGACATCACCCTTCTGACACGAGTACGCCCCTGTGGAGACCAGGTGAGCGTGACAAAAGAATTGGGTTATTTGTCTCCCATTGGCCTTGTTTCAACTGCGCACCCAACCAAGTAAGGACCACCATGTGTCCCCCCATGAAACAGTAACTGGGCGACAAATGCAAACACTCTTGCCCCCAGTAAGAAGAATGTCTGGTGCCCATAGAAGTGCCACAGTGCTGGGAGAGTAATTCAAGGAATACCGTACGCAGTTTACAAGGGCAGTACGGGTGATTTTAAAACAAACAGCTCCACCGTTTACTAGGGAAAATGAAACGGATACGTGGACACCCTCGGCAGATAGCCTGTCAAGCCCTTTAATGCCTGGAGAACTAGTATATGTCCGTAGCTTTGTACGCAGGTGGAACAATCCAAGATTTCATGGCCCTTATGAGGTTGACTGCACACCTTCGTCGGTGAAGGGCCTGAAATACTGGATCCACCTGTCAGATGTCAGAAAATCACATGACAGTGTAGTACCAGAAACACTCCAGCAAGGTGAACAAGAAACAGCAACTTCTTAATGATTAACAGGATAACACTTCAGTGTTATAAGAGATAGTTGAGCAATAGCAATATAATAGTACAAGAGAAACGTAGGTCTTCAAAAATAATGTATTGCTCGTCTCTCTCTCTCCCTGTCTCGCTCTCTAAATTACATCTGTACCTTTAAATATTTAACAATGCTGATGAACTGAACATGTTTTTAACCCCTTATATCCCACTCTGTAGGTGCAATGATGGTGGAAAATAGCTCCTTGGTTACAAATAGATTTGATTTAGATAGAAATAGGTTTAGTATAAGTGCCACTAGAGCGTATTCTTACGAGTGTGGCCTTTATTTTCCGGGCATTGTATTCTCCACCATTTTATTATGTCTGGGGTTGTATTGGAGTATTACTTTTATTGTTGGAGACATAAAGGGGGAGACTAATACAAGAGGAGAGCAGACTAATATGGGACAATAATACTTTTTTAAAAATATTACCACACTACAAAAGAATCGTACAAAGGTGTCATCACAGCTCGATCAATTTGCAATGAATCAAAGGGAAAATGTTATTTATGTACAGGACGACTCCTTTTATACCCCAGCAATCTTTACAACACCACTGAGTGACATGTACACAACCAGATATCCTACCTCACATGTAAATAGTGTATAAACTCTCCTACTGACATTTCAGAAGCATTTCTTAACACGCAATACTGGCAGTTTAATAATGATACCAATGCAACACCAGACATGGGTCTCTTCCCCATTTATCGCTCATATGCTTTCGGTGCACACTAAATGCCCAGTGTCTATGATAGAAGGTACAAAAGATCATCAAGTCACTACGCAGGCAGAACCGGCAAACAAATAAATTAACATGATGCATACCACGGGTTGGTACTGGACGAGGTGGAGGATCATCACCCGGACCAGTCTAACAAGTGGTACTCTGATATGAGCACCACAGGGAGACAGCCATAAACGGTAGCTGCTATGTGTGTTCACTGATATGACATGCTTTAAAGAGACATTCTTTGCAATAAAGGGGACAATGTTTGCTGAAAACAAATGGTAAGACAACAGTGATGTGTATGGCGGAGGCGCTACATGGGTTATCAGACAAAAGACTGCAATGGATAGAAGATACATGCTCTCAGTCTGGTCACAGCACATCACAAAACTAACATGGGTCGTCACAGTTCTCGAAAACCCAATCAAGATCCGGCATAAAGAAAAATACAAATGGTGTTTGCAGGGAGAGGGAAGAGTACCCATGGGCTCCAACACACGCTGCAACAGAACTCTCGTAATACCCGACATGCGAAAAGGAACAGCTGCATTAATGGATCACTACTGGGTGTGTGGTAAACAGGCATACTTGCACCTCCGCCATCATGGAGGGGCCACTGTGCTCTGGCAACGATGCACTCTGCACTGCTGGTGATTCCCGAGGACCATATTCGACAAACGATGCTGATGACACCAAGAACCTCATACCCCTTTGGGGTAACTGAGTCGGATACGGCTTTGGTAAATGAAATATACCTCCTCATTCAGGCATGGCTGGCAGATCATGGCCTCTGTCTGAATGACGACAAAACAGAGATCCTGATCCTAGGATCAGATACCAACCTAAAGAAACTGAACCCTAATTACACAGCATTTAATATAGACGGAAACACAATCAAAGTAGTTAAAGAGGTAACAACACTAGATTTCTACCTGGACACCACCCTAACCCTAAAAAAACAAGTCGACTCTCTAGATTCCTCCACCGACTACACCTGCAAGCTCATCGGAGCCTGCAGACCATTTCTTACTACAGCCAGCTGCATCACACTCGCTAATGCCCTAATTATGTCCAAACTGGACTACTGTAATGCCCTTTACCTAGGAGATCACTAATATTTCCTGGACAAATTACAAGCAATACAAAACAAAACAACGCCCTCAGAAAAGCCTTAAATATACCTCGTAAAGAACATATTTCCAACACCAGAAGAGATTTCCATTGGCTAAAAACTTGCAATAGAATCCTTTTCAAAACTGTCTCCTCGACGTCCAAATGCCTCAACAAGGCCGCATCCCCATAGCTCACAGATAGAGTAGTTGGGAGAATCTCGAACCACCCCTCCAGGATGGTTAACTCCTACTGTCTAGAGATACCTCGATTTAAACTAACCAAAGCCGGAGGAAGCAGCTTCCCGGTGAAAGCAGCGCAGTCCTGCAACGGATTACCACTAGCCCTCAGAACTGACCAGTCGGTCCTAAGCTTCAGGCGCAACACCCTAAACTGGCTTCGCTCCAATGATATGTGACCAGGGATACCTGCCTATTGCCCATACACCTGCCTATTGCCTATGTACTTATTGTTTATGCACCTCTCTTCATGTATGTAACCTATTGTCTGTACCCATTAAGTTGTCTGTACCCATCCACTGCAACTACTTGTATGTAACTAAGCTTTAAATATACCTATACTGCTGCGCCCAGCTACCTAAGGGTTTGGTGCGCATTCCCAAATAAATAAATAAAAACAAACCATATCAAGGGAGAATGGGTGCCAAATCCAAGGCGACTGGCACCCAACCCTGCAAGCGAAGTGCACCATCTATGAAGTGCTATCAGAAGACAAGTTGCAAGATCAAGTATCACGCAGGAAGAGAGCATCCAATTACCTCTCAAAAGACTCTTCAAACCTCTTGGCGCAAATACCTGATCAGTATAAGCTATTCAACTCAGCAGGCATTTTTTGCATCCCTTATCCCCAGCATCCAGGCACAAGCAAACGCAAAGTGGCTTCAAATTGTGCGCTGGGAACTGATCCAGTTGGCCAACGACACAGAAGGATTCAATGTGATAAAGGTAGAACTAAGAGCACTAAGACTGATGATGCAAAATCGGTTTGTGCTCGACCTGCTTACGGCTATGGAAGGCAGCGTTTGCCAAAGAAAATCGGGAGTGCATGTTGCACTTTCGTGCATTCTTCAGATGCTGAAAATGGAACACTCTTGCATGTGATATCAGCAGTAAATGAACTCTGAGTGCGGATGAAAGAAGGCGGCGGTGGAGATGGGGACTGGTTTGGTGCAGCATTCGATTGGGTACAATCAAGCCTCTGGACTACAATGAAGTTACTAGTTCCTATTATTGTCTTCCTCCTGCTGAACTTGTGTGTGTGCCAACTGGCAGTAGGATGTTGTACAGAGACAATTCCTAATAGTGCGATGAGGATGGTGGGCAATCCAAATAGAAACTGGAAAATGCCTAATGGTACTAAGGAAGTCCAAGTACAAACATGAGAAAGTGAAAAACCCAAATATCGCATGGTGTCCATTTACAACATAGGGGATATAGAAGACACTATGGCACACAACCATCAAACAGCCCTGGGATTTAGAAAACTACAAGGAGGAGTGGGTTGACCTGGTGGGGGATGGAGGGTGTATTTATAGGACGTTACTCCTGAGGAATATGGGCGGCATGGGGAAAGTCTAAGAAGTGTGTGCCATGCCTGGATGCCAATAAAGGGTACACCTGCATGGGATGAAGCAGTAAAAATGGCAGAGGAATGTAGAAGTGCCGGAGGAGGGTATTCGTTAATTTAGGAGTAGCGGTAATAGGTGGGGGGAGGGGGAGTCTTGGGAGAGTGGTGGTCTATCCCACCCCCCCACCACTCCTGCATACATGGATCTCACTTGTGATGATGGTGTGAGACGTCCCCCCATTTCCCCAACTGTAATCTGTGCTAACTAATTACTAACAAATAAATCATGCAATGAGGCCTTACTAACGCACAAAGACCCCATTTTAGGTAATTCACCAGACGCCATCTTTTACTAGGCCCGAAAATGATCTCTAAAACCGGTTTCTCCCTCGGTCCTACACCTCACACCACCAGCCCAGGCCCCCACCCCACTGCCTCCTGGCAGCTTCGCACAAACCATGTTCTCACGGAAGTTCAGCTATTCATTGTTGCAACGTTTAGTGCCGTCCCAGAACAGATTAGCTCTTTGCACTGTGTGAGACCAGAATAGGCCCCCGCTAACCTGATTGTGCCTCCTCTGACCCCCACCCTTGTAAGCTGTAAACTACCAGGCCCATGCCCCTCCGCTCTTTGATACAGATACACATCTGGCCCCCCTGTAGCGACCAGAAGAGACCCCCGAGGCCCCAACCCCAGATACTCATTCTTTCTAATCACAACAACATTTGTCTATTCGTACCATGAGGCATCAGGTAGATCAAAACCTCCAAGGTGGGCACCTCAGAAGGGGATTCTAGGTTTATGGGTACCAGGGTGCAGAGGGTGCAATGCCTGCCTATAACTCCGGGAAGCACCCACATTCCTACCTAACTTTATGAGTGTCATTTGTCTTATGCTCTCAAATGCTGTTTTTGCAAGATCAGTTAGTCGGTGAAAGTGTCATTTTGCCGACCTGACCTTCACCTCACAAAGATGAGCCCAGAGGACCCACGTGCTGCGAGAGTGACGCCTAAGCGCACACCAATCCATGTGGTCGACACTTATGGATCCATACTGCACCGACGACTCATCCCAATTGTGTTTCAGGATTGTGCATTTGTAATATGATGTCACTCATGACGCTGGGTGCCTTTTAAATGTGCGGTCTGTGTAATGTTTGGCAGAGCGCTCTCTGGGCAGCAGAGTTCTCTGCGTGCACAATTTATCTTATATAAACTTTGTTCTACTTGCAATCTATCTCCTGGTCTCATTACCTACTGGGGTGTGTCCATTATTCTGATTTTGGTATATTGTGTCGGGGAGTGGGCACCTTCATTAGCACTACCTTGTATTTGGAGACAAAAGGCTCGAACACTGAATGCCTGTGGTTCACCAACTCTCCTTAAAGATGTAATGGCTATTAGAAAAGCCACCTTTTAAGGGGTCTTTTTAATGTGGGCTTGTGCATAGATTCAAACGCTGATCCCATGAGCTTTCTTAACATTATGTTTAAATCCTAGCGTGGGGGTGCAACAGGTGGGTATATATTATTTTATCGCCATTCATGACTGCTTTAACCACAGGGACTTTCCACCAGGATACCCTCTGCTGAGAATGAGTATAAACTGCTAGTGCCACTAGGTGAAACGTGAGTGAGTTGTAAAATAGCCCAGAGTCTAGAAGCAAAAGGAGGTTGGTTGTGTGTGTATGCGCACACTCATGGGTTTAACATTGTTTCAAGTGCACCAGAAAATAATGTTTCCACTTGATGTAATCATTTCTTTCATTTGTTTTTCTGCCCTCCTCTAGTATTTTCATACATGTTTGAAGTAAATTTAGATGACCTAACTAGGACATCAGGAGCCATGCTACCAAGTTCAAAGTCTGTGGGCCCACATTTGTCAGTTTGCCCTGTTCTGTTATGAGGTTGTGAATTGGTTGTAGTTTCAAAGCTAGTTGAATTGCCATCTTTAGAAGGTGAAAATACTGAATTTGTCTTGCTCACATTGGTGCAATTAGTATCAATGCTGCACTCTTGTAAAGTAGTTGTTATACCACTGTGCAGAGTAATGTTGTTGGGGGAAGAAATGTAAGCAATTGTCACCGACCACTTACTCCATAGGACCTCTTGTGACACCTTCTGGGGGTAACTGTATGCAAACCTTTGGCATTTTCTGCTTTGCGCTGTTGAAAACAAATTCACTGTTGGCACTCCCCACATCTTGAAAATATGTACCATGTGAATGTATCTATTTCCCATTTGAGGTTTTGTTGGAAAACACGGCTTAGGGTCTGCCAGGTGATTGTATTCACCTGGAACATGTACATAAATGCAAACATCTTTTTTGATGCGACATGCCATATATTCTGTGCCAGCATTGACAGTCTTTGAATGTATTCCTCCCAGTTGGTTTATATACGCCATAGCCGTGGTGTTGTCTGTATGGATCAACAGTCTTTTGATGCAAATGTGAGTTTTTAATATGATAGCAGTGCCATCTGTACCACTAAAAGCTCCAACACATTTATGTGTTGTGCGTTTTACTTGGGGATCCATGTACCCCGTGCAGTGAGTTCTTGAAAACGGGTCCCCTCCAACCGAGCATTTAGGCGTCAGCTGCGATTGTAGACTGTACTGTTGAAAGTTTGAAGGGCCTGCTGTTAAAGAGGTTTTCTTTTCTCCTCCAGTGCAGACTGCTTACTACCGATTTCATGACCACCACTGAATCGTCATACTGGCTCGATACTTGGGGCCATTGTCTTGACAACTGTTGGATGATTTACGTTTAGAGGTGCATGTGGCACTATGTATATGCATGACCCCATCATACCCAATGCCTTCATGACCTTACCGTTACCTGGACACTTGTCTGAAAGCTAGTGATATGTTCAGGAAAGCATGCACCCTTTCTGTGGATGGGTAAGCAATTGCTGTTCTGCATGGGCGTAATTTTAGGGGGTAGAGCGGTTTATCCCCCCCCCCCCCCAACTTCTGTGGCATGCCTTTTTGTCCCCCCCAACTTTTGGAGGGAGGGCAAGGGGGCAGCAATCATCAATTATGTAATTGGACAGCACAAGCATGGCTTGATTGCCCAGCAAGGCTTGCGCTGTCTCATTACATAATGCAGAGATGCCAGGCAGCCGCACTGCAACACATCGGGGCCGGGATGCCCTGCATGGCTCAGTCCCTCACGCTGGCTGCCTGACTCAAAGTCAGCAGCCAGGCTGCTGAACTGGGTGTTGCTGGGCCTGGCGCCTGTGCTGCCACACTAGCAGCAGCACTTCCAGGGACTGCGGCGCAGAGAATCGCTTTCCGGGTGTGTGTTCATGTGACACTCAGACAGGAACTAGGAAGCTCATTCAGCTTGCTGGTTTCTATGTGGAGGTGCGGGAGTGCGAAGAGGTTAGGTCAGTGTAACAAGAGACGTGGCCCAGGCGGTATATGAAAGCAGAGCAGAGGTACATTTTTTTAAAAAGAATTTTAAATTGTGTTTGTGTATGTTTGTTGGGGGGCTGGGCTGCGGGCTGACCCTAGTGAGGGCGCGTGTCATATTTGGACAATGTGAGCAGAGCTCACAGTACACATTAAGGCCCCAGTTATCACACTACCAATAACAAATGGTGCATTCTCTGTGGCAAGCCACAGCTCTGCAACACCTCTAAAATTAGTCTTGCCACTTTTCAGATGCTACTAAAGCACCACCATCCTAATTTCAAAATTAAGTTTGCAGAAGGTGCGCCCTCCCCAAGTAGAGAGAAAAAAGTCAAGCTTAGAAAACCTGTGACCCAAAACTGTCGTGCCCTGCAAATTCTGTGAAATCAATTTGAGTGCTATACGCCTTCCAAACATGGTGAACTTTTGTTGAGCAGTTTTTGCTCTAGTTGCGCAGAAGGAAACGTATGGGATTTTGTGCTAAAAGCACACTTTTTGGAGCCTTATATAACCTTTCCCCCTGCCGCCAAAAATAACGTTCACCAAACTGGCAAAAAGTATTTCGAGTTTTGCTGACACTTTTTCAGGACAGTTTGGTGCAAATTAGTAAATGGGTGTCATGGTTGTTACAGGTCACCAACAACTGCTTCACTTACCAAACTAAGTAGGGGAGTATCCAGCATTGTAAGAGCAGCGCAGGGGGTGGGGGGGGCAACAAAATGCAGTGTGTGGAATTCCACATTGTCTCATTGGCGCCCCCAAACCACCCACCCCTGCCCCAATCTGCTTTTTTGGTAACATTGGTGGAAGATGGCATTTTAACACACAACAAAAATAAAACTGCAGGATCATTCCAGATGCAGGAAACTCATCTATTAGAGCTCTGTCCAAGCCCTCTGAGGCAAAATATATGCAAACGTCCTAATTATATGTATTGCACCAACAGAAGTGACTTTACAGAAAAGGACACTGAAAGGCGCATCATCAGTCCTCGATACTTGGAGGGACACTGGAAGTGACTTTACAATAAGTTGCCATAAATAAGCCAAGTGACAAATAACTTTGTGGTACAAAATACCTAAATTGCACTTTTGTTATATGTGGAGCAACTCTATAGTCATTAGGCTTTTCCATTATAATACCATGCTACATTAACAAGCTTTGAAGTGAATCTGAGTCACTTGCAGAGCAGCATATAAAGCACAATGTGATCAAATGATTTGCTCAGGATCACACACTTGGTTAAAAGGGTGAAACTGGGATGTGGACAATTTAAGCGACCGCGCACATCTTCCCAGGTTTATTTGAAATAGATATTTATTAAGGTTTTGCTTTACATTTCATGTGCTTAAACAATTATTTATAGGCAAGCCTTGGAAGCAAACCACATTACATAATAAACTAGAACTTTATAGTAAACAAACCAAATACTATATACATTGTCATAGTAATATGTTGAGTAATGGGAGTATGGATTTAGTTTTATTCTCCCCATTCGGCATGCAAAGTCACAATAGCATCATGTAGATTAATGTGAGCCTAACAAATCTCCCCTGGGCTTTAAAGCCATAGTCATTTCATAAAGCATGCAACATTATGCACCCTTCTCACTTCTGATCACTCCCTCCTATTCACATTTCTAAAGGGACAAAAGTCCCTGCAAATAGTAACCCCCTCCCTCCAATCAGTGCCTAATCGCTCACATTGTAATGCTCTGTTGATACAACAGAGCTACGTGAGGACCCTCTGCTGCCCGGAGCTCCGTTGCACATTGTCCTGGCAGCTGGACACCTTTGCCGTTGGGTGCTCTCTTTGATGTGCCGAATGGGAGAGTTGTCCCAATGAGAAATTTCCTGATCTGGCTCTTAAAAGAGCCGCTGGGGCAGCATGCCACACCTGCCTCTGCCGCTTGGTACTCCACTGCTTTGAGACATTTGAACACAGGAAAACATACCTTCATTTTTTTTTTTTAACTTTTGTTTATTCATTCAGCTTGGTAACACAGATACAGGTGAATAACAATAGAGCCTTTAGAAGCAAAACAGGGCAATCGGCATATTACATGCAATACATATCAATGGGATACATAAAGGAAAGGGTAACGACATAAGCACTAGGGGGCCCATAGAGGGTCGAAATAAAAGGTAAATGAGAGACAGCTCAGGGGCCACCTGAGGTTGAGTTAGGAGAGGGAGCTGGGGATACGGAATCTGAGTCGGTGTCAGTGGAGGACATGAACGAGCGGAACTTCTGCCATATGTCTCTAGGCCTGGAGCAGGCGGGTTGTTGGACCGCCCAGGATTCTTCAGTGTCGGAGGCCCATGTGACTGCTTTGAGCCACTGCGCGTGGGTGGGGGGGGTAGGCCGTAACCAGCAGAGTAGGATTGTACGCACCGCTAGTAGCATGCAGAGACCGGCCAGTTTCCTGGAGTCGCGGTGGAGTTCAGGGAAATCATGAAATAGGCATTTCATTGGAGATGGAAGGAAGGGAGATTCGAGGATGGTCGATGTAGTGGAGCACACTGAGGTCCAGAATTGGGTGAGTCGAGGACATGACCAGATCATGTGGATGTAATCGGCCTCCTCGAAGCCGCATCTAGGGCACCTAGGGGAGGAGTCACTAGAGATGTGATGTAGCCTGGTCGGGGTGTAGTGGTACCTGTGAGTCACCTTAAATTGGATCAGTTTGAACCGGGAGTTGAAGGACACCCCATGGATCCGTGCACACATGTGGGACCAACGTTCATCGGTTATCTCGAGGCCGAGATCTGTCTCCCAGGAGCGCCGTAGTTTGGGGAATGTGGGGGGTGACCTGGTTTGGAGTAAGGTGTATAGTCTGGAGATTTTGCCCCTCATTGGGTCAGGTGAGGAAAGCTCGGTAATTGCAGGTTCGTCAGGTGGCAATGTTGGGAAGCCTGTGTACTTGTGCTTGAGGACTCTACGTAGGGATGAATACTGAAGCCAGACGGAAGGTTTCCGTCTAAGGGGGGCCGGGAGGTCGGGCCATTCTATAAAATTACCTTGTTCGAATATATCGCGCAGCAGTTCATAACCCGCCTCGGCCCATGTGCGAACCACGGAGGGAGGAACTCGTGGGACCCCAGGGAGGAAATTCCAAATTGGAAAGTTACCATGAAAGGGATGGGTGATGCCCAACATTTGCCAGGATTTGGACAAGGCCAAGGATGTGCATGTCGCTGGGTCAAGTGAGTCTGGTACCGCCGGGGTTGGCATGAACACCAGAGATCGAATGTCACGATCGCTGACTGACAGCCTTTCCAGTCTAACGTGGGGCGGGGGGTCTGATATGTTGAACCAGTGTGCAGTATGCTGGAGTTGAGCCGCCAGCCAGTACTTGAGGAAGTCTGGTGCCCCAAAGCCACCCGCCTCCATTGGGGCAGAGAGGGTCTTAAGCTTAAGGCGGACCGCACCGGAATGCCAGAGGAAGGAGTTAAGAGAGCGTGTCAATGTCTGAAAGAATTCAACTCCTGGCCACAGCGGAATATTAGCAAACCTGTACAGGAGTTGGGGGAGTACCACCATCTTCAGTACCCCTATCCTGCCTGCCAGTGAGATCGGAAGTTTGTTCCAGCCCTGTATTTTTATCATAAGGTTTGTGAGGTATGACTGAAAATTATCTTCCAAGACTCGTTCAGTATGACGTGACACCATTACGCCCAGGTAAGTGAATCTAGATTGGGCCCATGCGAATCCCAAGTTATCGGGAGGGGGGAGCGTACTGGGTGTGAGAGGAAAAAGGGTTGATTTAGAGCAGTTCACTGTGAGACCGGAGATCCGCCCGAAGAGAGCAATGTCTGCAAGTATTGGGGCTAGGTTAGTTTCGGGGGAGCGGATATAGAGAAGAGCATCATCGGCATATAGAGAGACTAGATCTGAGGAGCCGGCCGTACGTAGACCTCTATGTGCATGGTTCTGGCGAAGCATGTCCGCAAACGGCTCCATTGCCACAGCGAAGATTAAGGGCGAGAAGGGACAGCCTTGTCTGGTGCCCCTAGCTATTTGGAATAGGGGGGAGCAGCGGTCCTCAGTGCGAACTCTGGCGACGGGGTTGGAGTAAAGTAGCTTGACCCAGGATACAAAGGTGGGACCAAATTTGCATTTATCGAGCACCCGCCAAAGGTAGCTCCACGAGACAGAATCAAAAGCTTTTTGCATGTCTAGGGTCGCGGCCACCGCGTGTACGCCAGGGTTCACTCTGCTCATAATATTGAAAAGACGTCTCAGATTTAAGGAAGTGGAGCGGCCCGGGATGAACCCCGCTTGGTCAGGGTGGATGATGTGTGGCATGTAAGGGACCAGTCGTAGGGCGAGTAATTTTGCGAAAATTTTAACGTCACAGTTGATCAGTGAGAGCGGGCGGTAAGAGCCGCATTGAGTCGGGGGTTTGTTAGGTTTTAGTAGGACTGTTATGGTGGCTTCGCGGAGTGAAGGGGGGAACTGGCCCGCCTCCAACGATTCCTCCCATAGAGTCACCAGGCGGGGGAGCAGGAGGGATTTGAACTGTTTATAAAACTCGACTGGGATACCGTCTGAACCTGGGGCCTTACCCGAGGATAGAGAGTCTATAGCATCTGAGAACTCCTCAGGGGTGAATGGACTCTCGAGGGATCCGATGGTGTCGGGAGAGAGAACCGAGAGTGGGAGACCATTTAGGAAAGCATCGATCTCTGCGTCGGTGGCACTGTCAGAGTGTGCATATAGAGATTGGTAGAAGGAAAGGAATTCCACATTGATATCTCCAGGGGAGGTGGCCATGGAACCATCGGGTCTCTGAATTCCGGGAATGGGCGGGGAGCCAAACTCATGGCGGAGGAGTCTGGCTAGGAGACGGCCAGGGCGTTCGCCCTCACCGTACCTCCTCGCCCGCCCGGGATTATCAAGAAACTTCAGCTCGCGGTCCGCGAGAGCGCGGAAGGTGTCCAATTCAGTGCCGATTAAGGCGAGGGTTACAGGGGTTGGATCTAGGGAATACCGAGCTTCAAGTGAGGATAACGTGGCCTCGCTCTCGGCGATCTCCCTGCGAATAGTTTTGAGGATGCCATTTTCCTTGGAGAGGGCAATGCCTCTGATGTAGACCTTAAAGGATTCCCAGAGGGTAGCCTGCGAGGACACGGAGTTGGTATTGATCTCGAAAAACTCCTCGATCGCCGACTCCATCTCAGAGCTAAATACCGAATTGAGTAAAGAATGCGGCTTCATTCTCCAGTATCTGGATCGATCCCGATCTGGGCCCCAGCATAGTGTAACGGTTACAGGGGAGTGATCGGATAGGGTCCTGGGGAGGATTGTCATGCCAGATACACTCCTTATTAGCCCATCAGACAACAGCCATCTGTCGATCCGAGAGAAGGAATCGTGGACCGTAGAGTAGAAGGAATAAGAGCGGGAATCAGGGTAGAGAAGCCTCCATGCGTCAAATAAGGATAAACGGGGAAGAGAGGAGAGTGTAGTGTAAGCGCTCTGGAGAGTTGACGGGGTCTGGAGCCAGATCTGTCCAAGTCCACGTCGAATATTGTGTTGAAATCGCCTCCCCAGAGAATCGGTACCAGAGGGAAGCCATCTAAGAGAGTTATAAGATCAGAGTAAAATCCGGGATCATCAATGTTGGGACCGTATATATTCAACAGGACTACTTCCTTATTCTGTAGGATACCATGGAGTAAAACGTATCTGCCCAGGGGGTCGATAATCGTGGCTATGGGGTTGTATCTGAGGCTTCTGTGAATAAGGGTCATAACCCCGCGGCTCTGAGTGGAATAGGTGGTAAAGTACCTTTGGGGGCCCCATGTTTTAGCAAATTTTTCGCAGTATTCTGTGCAGGCATGTGTCTCCTGAAGGAAGAGGATTTTAGTCCCATGCCTCTCGGCTTGAAGTTGTAGTAACCTCATTTTCTTATGATTACCCAATCCCCGCACGTTCCAACTCATAAATGTCAGGGTTTCCTCACTCGACCCTCCAGGGATAGCCATAAAGAAATACGGGCGGGTGGAAATGTGCTCCCCATGGGCGGTGCTTACTGTGGATCAATTGAAAACGCCGACGGGGCCATGATGCTTCGGGCTCTGCTCTTTCTGAGAATACCAAGCTGCTTTTAACATTTAACCCCGATCCCCCCTCCCCCTCCCACATCCCTCCCCCAAACGAAGGGATGAACAACCCACACCCAAGCAACCAGAACAAACACGATGGCATCAACGCCTGGGGGGCCTGTGTACCGGCCTGGCGGCGATGCTCCGAACCTTAAGGCAATTTAAGGATGCACATAATGCCCACTAGTATTACCCGTACCCACCCAGGGGAGGTTCCATGGGTGACGGTGGGGGAAATGGGCAGCAGGTGGTGGAACAAGAGAACTGGAGTGAAAAAGTGTGTATAACCGATCCACTGGACCAAGAAGCGTATTAGCTTAACTGCGAGAACCGAGAGAGAATCCTAAGGAGAGGTGAACCAGGGGGAGAAAAGCATTTGGCGGGCCACCATAGCCCATCAGGGAGGGGGGTGGACCGAGCAGGAGACTGCCCGGCGACCCGGCCATGTTGTGGAGGGCCAGTGAATCTGGGGGCAACAATCACAGTGAGAAACAACAACAGTGATACCAACATTTTGTCAAAAGTGTGAATGAGGCACTACTCAATAGACTTATCAGGTAATAGCGGAATTACAGAAATCCAGCCAAGCAGGATTAGACGGTGTCAGTTCAACAGTTGGGGCGATCTGTTGCGAGCAAGTGTCAGTGGCCGTCGAGGGGGCATTTCAGCCAGGAAAGTGTTCATCAATGAACCTGGATGCCTCCTCGGGGAGCGTGAAAAAGTATACCCGGTTTGTGTGTTCGATACGCAGTTTGGCGGGGTAGAACATTGCATATTTAACATGGAGGTCGCGCAGCCTCTTCTTCACTGCCAGGAAGGTTTTTCGCTCACGTTGAACTGCCACAGAAAAGTCTGGATATAGATGGATCCTGGCTGCGCCTAGGAGGAGGTCCCCCTTGGCCCTCGCCGCCCTGAGGAGTGCATCGCGGTCGCGAAAGTTCAAGACCCTGGCTATGATCGGGCGTGGGGGTGCTCCAGGTTTAGGTTTTGCCATAAGTGAGCGGTGGGCCCTCTCGATCGCAAACTGCGGGGAAAGTTTAGGGGAGTCAAGGAGTTGGAGTAGCATGCCTTCCACGTAGTCTTCCATGGGTTCATGTATATCATCCTCTGGCACCCCGATTATACGGAGGTTGTTGCGCCTCGAACGGGATTCGAGGTCTTCGTTCTTCTTCTCAACCTCCGTAACGCGGGCAGATAGCGTGGAGACCTCCGCACGAAGGGAACCCAGACCGTCCTCGGCGGCGCTCACTCGTGTCTCGATCTCTGTGACCCGACCATCAGTCCTCTCCATGTGTGCTTTGATGGATGAGATCGTGCCGTTCATGTCATCGAGTTTACTATGAAGTGTGGTGAACCCCTCTCGGATAAACTCCATCATTTTCTGGGAGTCGGGTGGTTCCAGTACCAGTGAGGGGGAAGGTTCCAGTGATGACGCCTCAGCTCCGGGGGTCCCCGAGGGTTTCGTGAAGATATTGATGGAGGATTGTTTCTTGCCGGTTCGTGTTGACATGTTGCCGGAAGGGGGGGAACCTTGAGTGCAAAAGAGATAGGGTAGGGCCACAAGGGGAGACACCAGGATCGTCAGGGAGACGTGTGAGCGGGAGGCCCAGGCAGAGCACCAGGAAGGAAGGGGTATGGTGTCTCCGATGGGGGGTCCCGCCGGAGCACGAGGGGGTCGATAAACTTCAGGCGGACCTGAACACCTCGCCGGAAAGTCTGTAGGGGTGGACAGGGCCCGAGTGGTGGTGACCAGTAGTAGAGGCAGTAGTAGCCGGAGTCGCAGGTGTTGATATGGTGTAGAAGACCCCGACCGTACAATGCAGTGAGGTGGGTGGTATACAGTGCAGATCACTGAAGGCGAGTGGATGGACCCCGGAACACCCTTGGAGATTAGGTCCCCCAGACGGGGGGTTCGGTGGGAAACCGTTGATGATGTTTCTGTGTGGGTTACCACCTCCTGAGGGCTTGAGGGGGGGTTGTTGGCTGGGGGAGAGACCACTGGAGAGGAATGCCCCCGATAGAAGCAGTAAAGCGGTCAGTGGAAGGAGGGATCCAAGGGCAATTGGGGCCCAGAAGCAGAGGCACCTGGAATGTTGGTGGTTGGTGGTCCCAGCGCACTCCGGTGCGGGAGGGAGAGCAGCCGAAGGGGTAGATTCCTCAGAGTGTCTCAGAAATAAATTGCTATGTCGGCGAGGACTGCCACCGCAGGCCACGGGTCCGGGGAGGAGTGTTTATGGTGCGGCAAGGTTGGAATGAGGCAGACCCGGGGTGCACACACCTCACCTCACCTCGTGCCCGGAGGGCCCAAGAGATACCCGCGGCCCCTGGGATATAAGGGTCGTGGGGCCGGGGATCGGGGTCCGGAGGAAGGGGGGAACTCACCGCCCGCAGCCGGAATCCCAGAGTCCCAGTGGTATGCAGCACGCCCCCCAGGATGGGGTAGCGGAGCGGAGCGCTCTGAAGTCCGTAGTGGGGGGGCTCCTTGGTGAAGAGGATGAGGCCAGCAGTGCCCGTAGCCGGTGGGGGGGTGGCCGTACAGATCAAGCAGAGCGCACCAACCCCACAGTGGACCGCGAGCCGCTTGTCACCGGCGCGGCCTCGCGAAGTCAAGAGTAGGGGCCGGGGGCGCACCCGCTTCCGTCCAGTCCGTGATGGAGGTTTGGCAGCACGCCGCCCAGGACGGGGCAGCGGAGCGGATCGCTCTGGAGTCCGGACCCGATGTCCACAGGATTAGGGAGGACGAGGCCAGCCGCTCTCGCAGCAAGTGGGGGAGGGCGAGTGCGCAACCGAGTGAAGCGCCCCTCCCCCTCAGGAGGCCTCAAGCCGCGGGACTCCACTGTGATCCCACGGATCCGTGTGCGGGGTCAGGGATGCACTCTCTCCCGCCCAACCCGCGGCGGGTCGTATCTCCGCAGCAGGAGCGGCTCCGTGGGCGGCGGTTGGACCGCGGGTGCCCGGACTCCCCAGCAGTCTCTCTGGAGTGACGGATGATCGTGGCGCCGGGGCAGACAGGAGAATCACGATGAGAAGGTGCCTCGCAGTACGGAGCCGAAAATCAGGCGGCCATCTTCGCTGGGCACAACAGCGCCCCCCTAAACATACCTTAATTTTAATCAGTCAGAATCTTGTAGAAAAAATCTTTCAGCACGTACACTTTACTTTTACTTTACAACATTTGTGGAGCGCCCTATGGACCCTCGAGCATAAAGGCGCTAATGGGTAGACAAGAACATGTAGCAAAGATCAAACCAGAAAGTCCAGAGGAGAGCCAAATTATCTGAAGAGATGGGTTTGTAATACTGTCTTGAAGACAGGAAGGGACCCTAAGAGTCTTAATTCTTTTGGTAAGTTGTTCCAAAGTTTAGGGGCATATAAGGTGCTGTGCAGGACCAACGTTTGGAGATATATGGCATTTAAAATTTGATACCAAGTATACTTCGTCATCCACTACACTGCATTAACCGATGGCTTCTGCCTTTGAATGATAGGAAAAATCAAGGAAATTGCTGACATTCCAGTGAATCTGTTCCTTTCAGTCTTTCAGCCATGGCTTTATATTTCAGCTAGTTCAAGTCAATTTAGCCCAAAGTTTCCGGGATTAGGGGGTGATAAAGTCTGGTCTGCTTAACGGACGTTCAGCCACTGTTTCCATGTGTTATTGTATGTGTACATATAAATGTTGTGTGCACACAGTGTATGTCAATGGAGGTGCTGGGTGCATTTTTGTGCGAGTGAGAGTGTATGCAAGCATATGTGTATTGACTTTTGCGTCTGAATGAATGATAAATAATGCAGTGTTTGTATGTTCAATTGGAATTAAGTTTGTTAATGTTATGTTGTGTCACTGGGTGCAAGGCAGACCTGCTGGAGATATCTAGGGGCCCAATTGAATTTTAAAGATAGGCCACCAGTCTTATGAAAGATATAACAGAGCGTCAGCAATGGACTCTTGTGGTGTAGTAGCCTAGTGTTATCCATCAGGGATTTAGATTGTTTGACCGAGGTACAAAATCACAGCGAAATTGACCGTAGTAATTTTCGCTGCAAATACGTTTTTACCTTGTTACAAAAAAACCAAACCCATGTCCCCCTAAACTGCCAGTACACCCATAAACCCCCCTTCTTACCTTTTCTCCATCCGCCGCCTCTCCTGTACCCTGCATCCATCCATCTAACGCAGGTCGGATCTGATGCCGAAGGGTCCCTTTTTCTTCTTTTTTTTGTTGGGTCCCCTGCCACCAATGCTGAGGAAGCAGGGGCCAACCCCGCAACCACCAAAGTCATAAATACCAAAAATGGGGAGCAACAGACACCCCAGAAACCCCAGCTAATCATGTTCAATATATTCGGCTTCAAACTAATGGTGGTGACTGAATTCAGTCAAATCTACCATTCTACCAAACTTTATCAAACAATTTGGCCGAAACAATCCCCAAGAGCCACCACCCGCCCTCTCTTCCTCCACCCCACCCCTGTCCCCCCAACATTTTCAGAAAAGTTACTCCTCTGCCTACTTGTCTTCCTCTAACTTAGTATGAAAAGATTTGCAGATATGCTCAGACGACAAAGCCCTAGAAATTAAATTGGAGACATGGTCTGGCTTCCACCAAGAATATCGGGCTGAAGAGGAAGAAGTTGTTCAGTCCAAGACTCTCAACTCAGACTTCAGTCTTCCAAAGGGCCTTCATCCTCACAGCGCTTTGAGGCCATAACGGCACTATACAAATGCCATATAACAGAACATAAAGTGAAAAATAATTTTTTCAGTACTCTCTTTTCAAGCAAGGTGTATGTTTACTTTGTGTACTCTATTAATGTAGAATTCTGGGTGGCGCTGATGGGTTTATCCAGACCCGGTTCTCTAGATAGAGGTCTGGGTTGGGCACAGATGCATAGTGTCAGACAGGATACCTCATAAGTGACCAACACATGTTATTATAATGTGTGTAATCGCAATGTGTGTACTGCTTTGGATGAATCGTTGACTGTAAAGGGGTGCACAGAAGAGAAAATCAGGAGGCACGTGCACACAACTTCATGTTCAATAAAGATGGAAATTGTGTTTAGCTATTATATGTTAAACATTATGAATTGTTTTGAGGTATTCATGAAGAATCATGATCTCTGAACCCATTTCTCTATATTCATATTTCATAGACCTGAAACCAACATTCGCTATCATACAGACAAAATGTACTTGGTTAGCCTGTTAAATAAGTACAATCTTACCTGAGAAAAATGTTATTGATCTGTTTCCTGATGAAAGCTCGCAATCCAAGAAATTTACCATAAATTCGATGTAGAACAGTCTTAAGGAAATCACGTTCTCTTGGGTCTTCGCTATCAAAAAGCTCCAACAGCTTGACAAGAAAAGAAATATTTGCAAAGTTTACCTATAGCACATATGACAGTGAATACTGTGGCTTTGGGCATTTACAATCCCACTGACAGAGTTAATCCTAATTTAGCATAAAATATCATACCTGAAATCTAGTTTTACTGTATCCAATTGAACAATGTTTTGGCAATAAAAGTTAACTTAGGTTTATTCAAAGCAATTCTACAGAGGGAGCCCCAATGCATAGAGCAATAATGGGAAGAAGAAACAAGTTACTTACCTGTAGCTATTGTTCTCCAGCAGGGGTCTGGCATGGATTCATATGCTCGTGAATAAAGGATACATAGCAGTACAACATTACACAACCACGGAAGGACGCAAGGCTCAACAGAAGCAATTACACTTACTCCTGGAATAGACTCACCTCAAGCGAACAGGTTCCGTAGCACTGCCTGGCAGACTGTGGACTCCTCTCTCGAATCCCTGTCGACGCAGCAGAACCTCATGAAGGTGTGCATGGACCTCCACTTAGCAGCCCTGCAGGCGACCAGCAGGGGTACACCAGACAGGAACGCTGTTGTCGCATCTATCAGTCTGGTGAAGTGGGCTCTCAAATGACCGAGCAGCGGTCGGTTCACCAACCAATGACAGTGCATTTTTCAGCCGGGGAGCCACCTTGAGATAGCAGCCTTGGACAAGGCCTTCCCATCGTTCACGGGACCAAAGTTCACGAACAGCTGAGATGTCTTCCAAAAGCCCTTAGTGCGAGTCATGCAGAATTTCAGGGCACGAGCAACGTACTGCGAGGGCAAGGCCCTTTCGGGGGAGAAAAAACAGGTAACACCAAAGGCACGTTGAGGTGCAATTCTGACAGAACCTTTGGTATAAAAGAGGGGTCCATCCGCAGCACCAGCCTTGATTCATGGAAAGTCAGGTATGGCTTTTTGCATGACAGGGTCTGAATCTCACCTCCCCTCCTGGCAGGTGATGGCCACAAGGAAAGCAGTTTTCCACAAGAGGAACTTGAGAGGGGCACGATGCATAGGCTTGAAAGGAGCCCCTATGAGCCTCGTCAGCACCACGTTGAGTTCCCACGCCAGGTCAGGAGCCTTCACCAGCAGGAAAGATCGAAAAAAGTCCTTTGAGGAACTCCTTGATGAGACCAAAGTAACCATCTTCCTGGAGACCTGGTGTAGCGGGAGATAGCCGTCAGATGAAACTAGCGTGAAAGCAGGTATGGAGAAAATGCGTGCCGTGATCCTCAATGGGGTAATCTTCTGCGACTTGCATAATGTAGCAAAGCGCTTCCACTTGTGACCGTAGCACTTCAAAGTCAACGATGCCCTGGCCTTGGCGAGGATCTTTCTGCAGTCCGCAGGCAACTCTTATCCACCAAACTCTAGGGCTGCAGGAGCCAAGTCCTCAGGTTCAGTGATCCTGGGTCGCAATGCAAGATTGCGCCTCTAGTGCGAAATCCAGAACTACTGGCAGCTTGGCTGGGGGTGACGCCGACAGACTGGGGCGGTCTGGGTACCAAATTTGCCTCGGCCACGCTGGGGCGATGAGTATCATCCTACATCAGCACTGTTTGAGTGTATTGATGAATGGTAGCAGGAGAGGCAACCGAGAAAATATGTACAGAAACAGGCCATCCCACTGGAAGAAGAGCAATCCCCCTCCCCCCCCCATGCTCCTTGGCTGTGGTAATCTGCTGGCAAAATTCTGGCATTTGGAGTTAGCTGCGTCGTAAATAGGTCTATCTAGGGCCTGCCCCATTTGACGAAGATGCGGTCCACCTGGTCCTGCCGAAGTTCCCACTCGTGGCATAAGCGCAACTCCCTGCTGAGGGAGTCTGCAATGGTGTTCTTGACTCCCGCTAGGTGAAGAGGAATGAGAAACATCTCTTGACCGGCGACCCTATCGCCACAAGTCCTGTGCTTCCTTTGACAGCACTGAGGCCACTGTTTCCTGATATAGAACATTGTGGTGGTGCTGTCCGTGAAGATCCTCACCACCATGCCCTTCAGAAACTGGAGGAATGACTTGCGGGCCCAGAACACAGCTAGTAGCTCCAGGATGTTAATATGGAGGTTCTTCTCCTCTGGTAGTCACAGGCCTCTGGCGTGCAGACGTCTGGTGTGGGCACCCCAGCCCTGCAGAGAAGCATCTGTGGTGAGCGTCTCCTGGTATTGGGTTTTGAAACCCAGTGTCCCCGGCGATGTTCGAGCGGACACCCGACAGAACTCCTCGTCAAGCGGGATCTTGTCTGCGAAGTTTCACACCAATTTCCTGCAAGGGTCCAGAAACTCCTGAAGAGGTCTCATCTGCAACCTGCAGAGTCAGATGAGGTAGATGCAGGATAACATCATGCCGAGCAACAAATTGATGGTTTGCATTGTGGCAGTCTTCACCAACAGCCACTGCACCTTTCCCTGAATGGCCGCCATCGTCTCCTCTGAGGGCAACGCCAGGCAGGACACAGCATGGAGTCTGGCTCCTAGGAACAGCACGTTCTGCGATGGTGTCAAGCAGGACTTTGGATAGTTGATAGAGAATCCCAGTCCAGTCAGCAGCTGGGCCGCCAGTTCGGTGTGTCTGACGGCCAACTCTCGCAAGTGGGCCAGATGAGCCAGTCTTCGAGGTATGGTTAAACGTGTATGCCCTGTAGACGTAGATCGGCAGCCACGGGTGTCAGGCATTTTGTGAACACTCTGGGGGCCGACATCAATCCGAAGGGTAGGGCCTTGAACTGATAGTGTTGTCCCTGCACTACAAAACATAGAAACCATCGGTGCTTCGTGTGAATGGGGACGTGGAAGTAGGCGTCCTCCAGGTGCAGCAACGACAAGCAATCCCTTTTTCCAGTTGTTCGAGCACGTGCTGCAACCTGACCATCTTGAATTTCTGAGACTTGAGGTACTTGTTCAGACGTAGTAGGTCCAGAATGGGCCTCCAGCACCCCAGTCTTTTTCTGACCAAAAAGTATCTGGAATAGGCTCCGCAGGCCCGGAGTCTTCAGGGAACTAGCTCAATCGGGGGTTTCCGCAGCATGGTCCGTACTTCCTCCAAGAGGGGAGGGATGTGCTGCTGCTGACGGGTCACCGGAGAGATCCCCGGACACTTAACTGAAACTCTCGCGTATATCCTTGTGAGAGAGCGTACAGCACCCATCCGCTGTGATCTTTCCCCACTCGCCGACTATCTCGTCAGCCGGCCTCCCACTGGGGAGCAAAGGTGGAGGCCAGACATACTTGCTGGTTCAGGCTTGCTTTGGCGCCAACGTCGTGCCATGTGGGCGAAGGCGGCGATGTCCTCCTCCACCGTAGGCCTGGGAATAGTCTCTGTAGGCTTTCCAAGGCGCAAATCTAAGGGTGGCGGTACGAGCAGAAACCTTTGGACCACCGGCTTGACTTTCCTCTAGAGCAGCGAAAGGAACAGTGCTGCTGGAGTGTGTCCAGAGAACGGGCAGTCTCTGTATCCGCTTTATGGCCTGTAGGGACTCTACAGCCTTCCCAAAAAGGTTATCCCCATCGAAAGGCATGTCCAGCACCCACGTCTGGACCTCCTGGCGGAAATTTGTGGCCTTCATCCAGTCCTGACGACGAAGGAAGACACCATTCCCCATCTGTCGGAACCCTGCATCAGCAACGTCCAGCGCCAGAGTGATGGCGTGATCCGACGCCACCTCCCCCTTCGGGAAGAGAGCAAATCGCCTCCATCCTCTTGTTGCAACTCCAAAATCAGACCCAGCATGTACCACAGCTCGTGCCGTACCAGGCTAGGATCACCAGTGCTCTGGCCGCCTTGGACACCAGGGTCTAAATCACCTTCCTTCCCGTGGCATCCATGTTCTTCCCCCTCGCTGTCCAGAGGGACTGAAGATGACGAGGATGGGTTAGACTATTGTTTCCTCGCAGCCGCAGAAACCACCGAATCCGGCGATGGTGGTGACCTCAGGCACTTGCGTGCAGACTCCGGCACCTGGTACTTTATCTCCAGCCTATCTCGTTTGGCCAGAGCCGTGCAAGTGTTCTTCAAGAGGGCCAGACCTTCCTCCCACACACCATCCAGTAGGGCCACCGCCATGATGGTCTTCCTCTTGGCCTCACGCCTCTCTTACCAAAAAACCTTTTTTGGTTTCTTCAGGCACAAGCTGGAACAGCTCAGAGGCGCTGCAATCATGGAATAAAACAACCCCACCTCATCCGGTACAGACCCCCTAGGCAGGGGAGACCCCTCCACTCGCTCCGACAATATAGTGGTCGTCTCTGTAGCTGTATCCGTCCCCGTGACCTAGTCGCTGGGGACAGAGGGCCTGACGCGAATGTGGAGGCTGAAATGGGCGAGCTGGATGATGTCTCATCTTCGCTGGTGGCTGATCGGGAGCATGGGGGGAGTGTTGTAACCAGACCTTGCAGTATCCTCTTCTGAATCTCGACATCAAGGTGTGGAGGGTTGTCAGAATATCCAGAGATGCATCCCTTATCTGAGCTGGCATGATCGGAACAATATGCCCCACACCGTCGTCGCCATCTACTTCCACGTCCTTGTGGACCTTGTGTACGGACTCCAGGTCCTTGTCGTCCGTGGATGAAACTTGCATGGCTTTCTCCGGCGTACCAGCAGACTTCGCCAAAGTCACTGCGGCGGTTTCACGCCTCAGAGGCAGGGACACCTTCTGCACCAAGGGGGCTACCTTCACAGGGTCAACCCCCTTTGCCATTGTAAGAGCAGCCACCACCCGCTCTATCGTTGACGAGGACTTGTCCAGATGCAGATTGGACTTTCTTGGGCAGTTCGGCCTTCTCTTCCGTCCGTGGCTTCTCAGGCTTCTCCCGCAGCTTAGCCAGGTTGGACGATTTCCTTTTTGACGAGGAGCTCGATTGACGGCTGGCAACGGAGGTGGATGGCGAGCACACCCTGGCCACCATGGGATGGCTTTTGCAGTGACCGCAGTGGACACAAACTTGCGGTTCTTGTCCTGGTCTTGGAGCCCCCATGAATGAGGCGCTCTCAAAGGACTTAGAAGACGATCCTCAGAGTGGCCGGTCCTGGGTGAGGCATGATCATGCTCTGAGCATGGGGCAGAGGCCTTGGCATTCGGCCACGTCGCCAGTCTACTGTGCCTGTCCTTCATGGAGAAATCAAGGCAAATGTAGCACTCTCCTTCCTTGTGGTCTGGATGCAGACTGTAGAAGCATGGCAGATGTTTGTCTTCCACAAACACATTCTGAAGACCGCACTTGGTGCAGGGCCTGAAGAGGGCGCGTCCTTCCGTCTCCTCCGTTATGGTCCGAGGGCACAAAGTAGGGCCGATGGCCTTCTGGAAACTTTGACGATCTATCACTTGAGGGGCCCTGAAATTCACTGACAACGGATCCCCTTTGTCAGCAGATGGAGAAAAGAGCACACATGCTCTTTTGGAACAAAAATAGAACCTTTCTCTGCAAAAAAACCTGAAGAAACGTAGAAGTAGCTCGCAGAGCAAATTCAGGGATTCCCAACACTGAAGCGTGCAGTAAAAATCTGAAGATGCCTGCCAGAGGAGGGGCTTAGGGAGAGGACTGTCACTGGATGGGGGCAGTAGGACCCAAAGGAAAGTGATTGGTTTAGACGACAAATACAGTTTATAAGTGAAAGTGAAACTTTTCTTTACCGAAGATTCCCAGCCTGACGGGGAATATTAATGAGCATGTGAATCCATGCCATACCCCATGCTGGAGAAATGTGTTTTTGTTGTGAGGCACTGCACAAAACCAGAACTACTTGAAGTGTCCAAAAGCGAACCCCAAAGGTTAAGATTATCGCAAGGTTCTGTGTAGTAACAGCCATGCTAAACGTGAACCAGTGTGAAAACTTTGTCAGAGTTTAATGAAATGTTTAATAACTTCAAATCAGCCCTTTAAAGATTTAAGCCAAGAGCTCACAACCAATAAGTCAATTCTTGACAACCCAGTTACTAAAGAATGCCCCTTTGAGATAATATTACCAACCGTTTGTAGCAGAAAATAATAAAGGACTTTATATATTAAAACTGGCTTTGGCTGTGTAGACATATGATAGGTCCAGAAAGATTTGTCACTAAGAAAGCATTTCACTGAGTGCACCATTGCACACTGGCTAATTTGGTCACTGCAATGTTAATGCCACCAGAGAATCAGGGGGCCTATATTTGAGGGGAGCCTGATTTAGAGAAAATAAATATTTGATTTTAAAAATCTGAGACCCATTGGATACTTGATGAGTTTATTAATGCCAGGCACTGAAATAGTTGAGACCAGGATGGGGACTGCCTTTTCACCACCATGGCACACCGTGAGGCAACAGCACAGAGGCAGAGATCGTTAGAAAGGGCACTTATTAGCACTCAGGACACATGCCACTGGACGCACAACACAGCCAATCCGGGTGCCCAGAGTGTGGGCTTAAATTATTGACAATTGTTTACAGTTTGTGCAAAATGATAGCTACTACACCAAAGACCTACAGCACTCACCTGCCACCTTCTTAACACTAACCCATTTATTTATTTATTTTACATTTATAAAGCGCTCACACAGCCCGCAGGCATCGAGGCGCTGTTACAGGAATTGTTAGTTTTTCTTAGTTGTGTAATTGTGTTTTTTCTTTGTCTTAGTTACGTATTTATAACGCGCTTAAACACTCAGAGGTTTCTAAGCGCGGACCCGGGGATCGAACCTGTTGTTGCTTTGTGTCGTCTTGCTTCCAAGACGCGCACGCTGCCGCTGTGCTATCCTCCCGGGAGCTGGCTGCTCAGGAAATCAATGGCTCAGAGAGCGTTTTGAACTGCTCCCATCCCCGCCAAGTTTGTAGGTTTTTGTTGAAAATAACTGCACAGCCACACAACCTCTTACTGCAAAAGAAATAGCACACCCCAGACATATTAGGTCAGGGTAGTAATGCATATAATGGCAGGTTCTGAAAATAGTATAACAAAGGAGCTGCTGGCTGGAAGATTTAGAATCTTAACCTCTGGCACAGTTCAGGACAACCCCCCAGACCATCGTTCTTTGCTTGCACAGCTATTACAGAAAGGGCAAAAACCATATGCAAATTGGGCTTGATCCCACACCAAAAGGGGAAGTACAGCTCTAACTGCTTGTCTCATCCCTTCTGCACGAAACCACAAGCAACCCCAGATATGTGTTGGCGTCATTGAGCATCATCAGTGAGGTGCAGCTTGAGTCTCTAGGCCCAGCAGGCACGCAAGACACATCTGGGCATACCAGGTCCACTCAGGGTGATTAAAGCATAACAAAGGAGGTGATGGCTGGAAGGTTTAGAATGAAGCTTAACCGGAGGATAGTACTTGCCGATAATGGCCTAGTTTTTCAGCTTAACACGGATGCAGTTCACTTGTTGCATATTTGTTTATTTTAATTTGTATTCATTTTATTTGTAAAGCTTTTTACGCGAAAGTGCTTTAACAAGTATAAAAAAGGGTACACAATAATGCATAAGTGGGGCCAGGCATGGAAACTGGTTAAGTGGTAGAAAGAATATAGTCTTGAAGAGAGAAAAAGATCTAATAGAAAGCGGTAGGGTGTTCAAGTGTCTTGGAGCAAGAAACGAGAAGGAGCGAAAGCATGAAGATGCATGTAGGGGATGAGGTACAGAAAGAAGAAACGGATTGCGAACAATGTGCACGAGAGGGAGAATTTAAAGCCCAGAGCAGAATGATAGGGAGGAGCCAGGCCATAAGTGAAAAGTTATGTATTGGTTGTCCTAGTGCACTCCTGTTTTTATTTTAGAGATTAACTGATCTGGTAGATTAGTGATGGGTTGCCGGGGAGAAAACCAAACCCTGACACTGGGTTAAACAACTATGTACCAAAACAGATGTCCACAATCTTGTGGGTCTCTCCCGCCCCCTGCACATCCAATATATATTGTATAGACAATCAAATTAGTGAATTATATTGAATATTAAAAAATTTGAAATTCAATTATACCATTCTTCATATGTAAATTGTTCTCTAAAGAGATTTTTTACTAAACAATGTTTTGCAAATCCATATATTATATCAAACTTTCAAATTTACAGTTCACTTTGGTAATCATTTCACAATTAGAATGACATGCATTACTTACCGTAAAAGCATTTCTAATGGTTGTATCTGCTTAGATTCACATGTTGTGCATATGGTCCGACATCCAGTGGTAACCGCAGAGTATTGCATCTCGTCTTTCGAGAATCGAAAGGGGACGTCGACATGGGTGTGCCTATAACACTATCCCTACGTGACTTGTAGTGTACCGAAAATCCCTCCCGCGTCGAGGTGCCTCCGATTGTATTTTTTCTGCCAAGATGGAGCCTTGTGACTATCGTGAGCGAGTACAGTAAAGAGGGAAAGTGGTAAAACGTCTATGTTCCTTCCATCCGAGCGGGGAGGCAGGGTGGGCGCATGTGAATCTAAGCTAATAGAACCATCAGAAATACTTTTACGGTAAGTAATGCATGTCTTCTGATGTTTGTTAATCTGCTTAGAATCACATACTGTGCATAGACTAGCGAGCAGTACCCGGCATTGGAGTTGGGTTGTGAGAAGGAACAGTAGTGAAAAGATGTCCAAGTACGGCCTGTCCCACCTGAGAATCAGACCTAGAATGAGTGTCTAGGCAATAATGTTTTATAAAGGTGTACACAGAGCTCCAGGTTGCCGCTTTGCAAATAGATTCAAGGGGAACATTTGCAATGAAAGGTATGGACGCCCCAGTGCCTCAAGTGGAATGTGCTCTAGGCTCGAAGGGCAGTTCTCTCTTAGCAAGATTCTAGCAGAGTGTAATGCATTTGACAATCCACCTAGAGATAGTGGATTTGGAGACTGCGTCTCCTCTTCCTGCCGCCACCAACACGAAAAACGGATTAGTCTTTCTAAGTGGTCGAGTTCTTTCCATGTAGAACATGACAGCTCTGTATATATCCAGTGTGTGCAGGGTTCTTTCTCCCAGGCTTGAAGGATGTTGAAAAGAACGTTGGTAGTTCTATTGACTGGTTCACATGGTACTTTGAAATGATTTTAGGTGCAAATCTAGGGTGAGTGCGCAGAACCACCTTGTCTTTATGAACTGTTACGAAGGGATCTAAGATCAAGAGCGCTTGTAGTTCACTTACCCTCCTGATAGAGGTAATAGCTATTAAAAAAGCAGTCTTAAGGGTGAGGTCTTTAAGACTTTCCTTGTGCATGGGCTCGAAAGGAGCCCCCACAAGCCTAGTCAACACCACGTTTAGGTCCATCCGGGAGCTGGGTTAGAAATGGGAGGGTAAAGCATTAATAACTGGTATCTTCCACCATGACACTTTGTTTTGATGTAGTGTAGTGGGTTTGGACCCAGATACTCTTCTCGTAGAGGGTCTATGTGTAATCTGGTCCAGTGTTTTTAAGGTGTCCTGCTCCTTTTTTGCGGTTTTGAGGGCCTCATCTACCGCTTTCCCAAACAGGTTCATCCTCCCACGGGTTTATTAGCAACGCTTGCATTTCTGGCTTAAATCCAGAGTTCCGTAGCCAAGCATGTCTTTAGGATTGTTCCCTGAGCCACGGATCAACCAGCCGTTTCTGCAGAATCCAAAGTAGTCTTAAGAATGCTATGGTTCACTTGTCTGCCTTCAGAGATAGTGGAGAGGAGACTAGTACGTAGGGGTTCGGAAATCTCCTGTATGCCTTCCTGTAGTAAAGCCCGCTGGGCATCGACGTAGCTGGCAACAAGGTATTTTTGTTAGCAATGCGCGTTGAGAACGCGGCCGCAACCGTGATCCTTTTTCCCAGGCCGTAAAGTCATTTACCTTCCTTAACAGGGGGTGCATCGCCGGTTGACAAAGGGACCCTTGCCTGCTTTCGTGTAGTAGTCACCACCAGGGAATCTGGGGTGGAATCACCTCCGATATAAAGAGGGTGTGATGGAGAAGGGCGAAAGAGTTTTTCTATTTGTGGGTTGACACCTCTTGTGAGAGTAGGTGTCGATAAGGATGGCGCCAGACGTTTCTGAATTGAGGAGGGGAATGGCCTGGCTGGCTGGTGGTTTCTCCTCAAGGAGGTCTTCCACGAAGTCAGCTTCGGGGATCGCCTCATCCGTAGCAATCTTAAAATTATCAGCTGCTTTACGTAACATTACATTAAAAGTCAATTGGCCATCCACTGGTGATAGTTATCGCCTAGTGGGAGTGGACTGGGGAGAGTCCAGGGACAGGACATCAGGGTCTTTATGATCCGGGGATTGCCATGGTTGGGGGTCACCCACATCTGGGCTTTCTTCCCAGCCCTCTATGGGCTCATGCATGTCCTCAGGGTTGATGAATTCCTCATCCTGGGTATCACCATGAATGTCATCCTGTGTTAGATCATAACTGTATGTATCAGTTTCTAAAGAGGGGTCAAAAAGTCTCGGAAACTCAGCTTTGGGGTCCATTGGGCTCTCATCCCTTGGCCTCCTTGGTGTGGGTTGTTCTGAACGGGAAACAAACCTGTCCAGCCTTTGCATGCAGTTCTCAAATTTTTCTCTACCAAGGACCTAGAATGGTCTAGGAGGTGGAAGAATGTCTTGATCGTGATCATCCGTCGAAAAGCGCCGAGATTTGTGTCTCATCATCAAGAATAGTCCTTCGCCCTCAGAGAACTGCTCTTGGGGCACCGACAGAGGTGAGACGTCTCTGTGCTTCTCCTTCGACTTATGGGTGGGTTCCGGTACCTCCCCCCCCTTAGGCCATCCTTGGACCTCGATGGATCCTTGGGCCTTTCCGTGGGCCTCAGCGCCTCCCGCTTCCGAGAATTGGCAGCGACAATCCTGGCTAAGCTGCCGGCAACGTCCTCTGCGGTGGGGAGGCGCATAGCTTCAGCCTGCGAGGGGGGTCTTTTTCGCCGGTGTCGGGGCCTTGTCCTCAATGGCTGCCTTTTTTCAGCAGTGCAGGGGCCTCGTCTTCTGCGACCACCTTCTTCGACGTAACCCTACCATCGCCGGTCGGCTTCTTGATATGCGTCTTGGCGGAACCTGATATATTGGGGGTAGCGCCCTTTGTTTTCGATTGCGCGGTCGCCAGGCGCAATTGCAGCTGCGAGGAGGGCTGCCGATCCTGACCTTCGGCGGGTGCCGCCGGGGCTTCCGGTGTATCTGATGGCGCTGAAGTCTTCTTCGACCTGGCTGAAGATTGACTTGGGGTTGTGCGCTTTGTACATGTTTTTCTATGTCGCTGGGGTGTGACTTCCCCATAGCAGTGCCTAAGCCGTGCCTAGCGGGGCCGGGGACAGACTATGCGGAACGCTTGCGTTCTGTCGAAAGGTCAACAATCTCCGGTTCGGAGGTATGATCGTCACTCTCGAAAATTCAGCCTTCAACATACCGTAGGCCGCCCACCGCTTGACTATACGCTCCTTTAATGTATTAGGACAGAGGAGCTTACAAGCCGCGCATCCTTCCTCCTTGTGATCGAGTGGCAAGCACCGATTACACCGTCTGTACCTGTCTTTCCAGGGGAATTTGCTCCTACAATTAGGGCAAAACCAAAATGGAGTCCTCTCCATAGCTGAGGATGGGTAGAGTGACGATGACCGAAAGGGAAACAGGAAGGAAAGGGAAAGGCATTCTCAATTTGTATAGAAATGCCCACCCCAACCCCAATCTCCCTAATGTATACGCCGACAGAAGGCCCGGCCACGTGGTCGGCAGCGCTGACGGATCACAGTCCGTCGAGTTCTTGAAAGTCTTCGGCGGAGGTCTGTAACAGCCGTCAAAACAATGGACGGATAGGGTGATATGGATATTTTATCTAATTATTCGACCAAAGGTCAATGGGAGAATAAGCAAAGTCTTTGACGAGCTCCTCATCAAGGCGAACAGTATGCTGGGTGGAAAAAAATAATCTGAGGGACCTCGACTAGCGAGGGGTTTTGGGTACACTACACGTCACGTAGTGATAGTGTTACAGGCACGCCCATGTCGACGTCCCCTTTCGATTCCCGAAAGACAAGATGCAATACTCGGTAGTTACCACTGGATGTCAGACCATATGCACAGCATGTGATACTAAGCAGATTAACAAACATCAGAAAGACAGTTACAAGTCTTGATTTGCATGTCATTAAACATTCGATAATAACTAAACAGAGCAATTTCTTATGGAATGTTCAATCCTTTACTTGTGTCTCTAAGCGTTTTGGGGTTTATTTGCCCCCTTCTTCAGAAGTTGTCTATTCCCTTCAACAGGTCTGGTAACCCATCTACAATAGGTAATTAACATTTTCAATAATGTATTTCTCATCTCGGAATACAGTCCATTAGTAATGCATTCATTCCTGTCACTCTTTTCTAAATCAAATAATTACCTGAATACTTTATATTCAGTGTAACATATTCTTCAGTCAATTAGACACTGCTTCCTATGGAAACCAAAAAGGAAACATAAAAAAAGGTCACTCAACTAGCTGCCAGTACTCTCCAGTTAAAACAACCCATCAGTGGGTGTTTAAAATCAATGTGTATCTCATCCCTTTGCCTGTTCAATATTCACCTGTGGTTCACTTTTCTCAGATTCCTCCGATTGTGGATCTTCCTTCATTGATGTCCAATCGCTAGGTTGTCTGTGGTAGTTTAGGACAATATAAATTGTTTGTGTTGACCGTTAAAGGAACTCCTTATTCAGCCTGTTGTCCCTTCAGCTTCCTATGAAGTTAATGTGGAAGCCATTGTTGTATTTTGCTAGGTGCTATAATATAGTGATACATATGGTATTTATTATTACCTGAAAAAGTTTCTTACCCCCATGTTTTCCAATTGTTGTTGGTGCTGGTCCTTCTAGTGCCCCTTGTGTGTTGTGAAAACGTTAGTGCCCCTTGTGTGTTGTGAAAAGGTAAATGCTAAGATAAGCATACCTCATTGTCATGGCAAAAAGAGCTTCTTCTAGAAAGAAGACAGCGAGATGAGGCAAAAGAAACCGAACAATTAGTAGTGAACATCTACAGTAAACTCCCATCTAAAGACCAACTGGATACGCTCAACCTGGGATTATCTTTTATACCCACTCAGAATTCCAATTGGCTAGAAGAAAAAGTTAACCTCCACAGATCAATAAGAAAGATGCGACTTAAAGTGATTTTTGACACACAAGTGTCAATAGGACGACAACCGGAAGAACACGAATACTTGAAATAAAACCAAAGAGTTTTTTTGATCCAGAAGTAAATAACATTGGAATAAGAATGTTCGAGGAACAGATGCAAAAAGATTTAAGGAGAGTAAACTTTAAAGACTAAAAACTATAACATCAGAAGACAGTCAATTAAAGAACTAGCAGAGGACACAAGTTTAACCCTGAAACCAGCGAATAAGGGAAGGGCAATTGTCATAATGGACACTATTTACTATGACAACAAGATCAAAGAACTATTGAATGAGGAGGGTACTTATATTAAAATTGGCCAAGACCCTACCCAACAGATAACGGATCATTAAAGTAACGTTAGACAAAGCATTAGACTCAGGATGGATCTCAGAAAAAAGAAAAAATATCTGACCAAGGTTTCCGATTACGCCGGTATTTTATGGATTGCCCAAAATTCATAAGAACTTACAAACACCACCCTTAAGGCCAACTGTTGCCGGAACTGAGGGCATTTTTAATCCATTAGAAATGTATGTGGACAAAGCCCTACAACTGTTAGTACAGACTACCAGTACATATCTGAAAGACACCACAGATTTTCTGAATACATAGACCAACTTACCAGAAATCAACGAGGGTGACATATTACTATCATTTGATGTACAGAGCCTATACACGTCAATTCCCCATCATGACGGTCTAGAGGCACTAGAGTGGACACTCGTGAATACCAATGAGTGTAAAGCAAGGTTTTTTACGTGAACCAAGTAAAATCATACTTGTAAACAACTACATTAGGTATGGAAACCAATTCTACCTACAAGCGGCTGGAACCTCAAAGGTGTCATTGATGGCTCCTGCCTACGCAAAATTATTTATGTACTTTCTGGAAAGCACACAAATATTGGATGAACAAATATGGAAAACGAATCTGGTGACATGGAAAAGATTCAAAGACGACATCTTTGTCTGGAGAGGTACAAGAACAGAGGTGGACTCATTCCTGGAGTATTGGAATTCAATACACGAGAGAATAAAATTCACTATGGAAATAGGCACACCAAAGCTGCGTTTCTTGGATGTAGAATTTGAAATTGGACCCCAAGGTATAATAACAAACATATCCCAAATAAACAGACGTCAACAACACGTTACACTATCTGAGCCACCACCCGGAACACCTATGCAACAACCTACCGTACAGTCAATTTCTACGCCTGAAGTGCATCATATCCCCACCAACACTACAAGAGGAAGAGAGCTTAACTATGACAGAGAAATACAGAAAACGAGGATACCCAGGAAATATTATTGAAAAAGCAAGAGAAAAAACACAGATTAACAGGAAGAGAATTATTAACCCCCCCAAAAAAACCAAAGGAACACCTTCATAACAGAAGGAATGCCTTGAGATATTCAGGACAAAGTCACCACATTACTCGGATGATTAAGAAGAATTGGAAAATCATCGGAATGGACCCACAATTAAACAAGTTGTTTCCAAAACCGACCATCATAGTGACCAAAAAGGGCCGCAATGTGAAGGATCAAGTAATTCAGGCTGAAAGACCACCAAAAGAGAAACAATTGACACTACGAAAAAGAAAAACAGGGACTTTTCCTTGTCTAAATTGTGGACACTGTAATAATATGAAGGGCACTCATGTAAGACACCCATATGATGGAACCAAAATCAAATTAAGAGACTATGCCACGTGCGATACTAAATTAATAGTGTATGGACTGAGCTGTCCCTGCAGGATATTTTATGTCGGTCAAACGAAAAGAAAAGCCAAGGAACGTTGGCATGAACACAAGAGTAACATCAGGACGAACAACATGAGATCACCAGTGGCTTGCCACTTCAATGAGAAAAAAACATCACATTTCACAACTGAAAGTAATTGTTCGAGAAGTGGTAAAGAGCTTCAAGAGGTGGAAATCACACAAAACGATTAAACCAAAGGGAGGTGTACTGGGTTGAAAAATTTAACAGCTTGACTCTCAGAGGCATGAATGAGGATTACAATTTAAGAGTATTTTTGTGAATAATATTGGTAAAAATTTGTATACATCACCAAGTATGTACCATACATTTGAACTGTATGACATTTATGAATACAAGAGGGGGGTCTTTTTATAGTAACAAGCAATAAAAAGATGAATCAAAACACATCTATTTTTAGGAAATGATGAAGTTTGATACTAGAAATAACGTTTATTACATTTGAGTGTAACAAGTGGAATTTTTGTGCATAAATGTGATTCAGTACCGATTGGCACACTATTTCCAATTATCTAGAAACAGACTGTGAGCACATTCTTAATCTCATAATTGCTTGTCAACCATACACTTTTCACGCTTAGCGATAAGCCATACGAATTTGGTACAGTTATGACGTACCTACCACTTAATATCTTATATTCACGGCTATGAACACTATGTGAAGAGAAAGTTAAGAGAATATATCATGAAACCCATATTATTGGGCTACTAATATCACGGGCACTTCCTGCCCAACGTGACGAGTTGACGAATGACATCACGCAACAGCGTGATGACATCATCACAATGATGCAAGTAAACATAGCGGCGGCCATTTTGCGGCATCTTCAACGAGGTGCCGTGATTTTGGAACGCTGTAGATGTCCGTGGAGAATAGGCTAAATAACACAAGACCCAAGAACTAAGGTCCCTTAACCATAGTGACATAGTATTACCCAGCAGATGTGGCACTAGGAGGTTGATAAAACGTACTACATACGTGGGATAAGTAGCTCTTTTTGCCATGGCAATGAGGTATGCTTATCTTAGCATTTAACTTTTCACAGCACACAAGGGGCACTAGAAGGACCAGCACCAACAACAACGATCTAAGGGGTGATGACAACAATTGGAATACATGGGGGTAAGAAACTTTTTAGTTAATAATAAATACCACGTCTATCACTATATTATAGCACCTAGCAAAATACAAAAATGGCTTCCACATTAACTTTACAGGAAGCTGCAGGGACAGCAGGCTGAGTAAGGAGGTACTTTAACGGTCAACACAAACAATTTATATTGTCCTAAACTACCATGGACAACATAGCGATTGACATCGATGAGGGATGATCCACAATCAGAGGAATCTGAGAAAAGTGAAACATAGGTGAATATTTAACAGGCAAAGGGATGAGATACACATTGATTTTAAACACCCACTGACGGGTTGTTTTTAATGGAGATTACTGGAAGCTAGTTGAGTGACCTTTTTTATTTTTTATGTTTTTGTTTTCCATAGGAAGCAATGTCTAATTCACTGAAGAATAAGTTAGACTGAATATAAAGTATTCAGGTCATTATGAGATTTAGAAAAGAGTGACAGAAATTAATACATTAATAATGAACTGTATTCCGAGATAAGCAATGCATTATTGAAAATGTTAATTACCTATTGTAGATTGGATACCAGACCCGTTGAAGGGAACAGACAATTCCTGAAGGGGGCAAATACATGCCGAAACGCATAGAAACACAAGTCAAGGATTGAACATTCCATAAGAAACTGCTGCGTCGAGTTATTATCGAATGTTTAATGACATGCAAATCAAGACGTGTAACGGTCTATTCTAATTGTGAAATGATTAAAGTGATGAACTGTATATTTTAAAGTTTGATATAATATATGGATTTGCAAAACATTTTTTAGTAAAAAATCTCTTTAGAGAACAATTTGCATATGAAGAATGGTATGACAATGCATTACTTACCGTAAAAGCATTTCTGATGGTTGTATCTGCTTACATTCACATGCTGTGCATAGGTCCGACATCCAGTGGTCACTGCGGAGTATTGCATTTTGTTTTTCGTAGTCGAAAAGGGGACGTCGACAAGGCGTTGTACCCACAATCCCTCACGCGTCGAGGTCCCTCTGTATTTTTTCTGCCCTGAGGGAGCCTTCTATACGTGAGTGAGTACAGAAAAGAGAGTTGTAGAAAGATGTCTATGTTCCTTCCATCCGAGCAGGGAGGAAGGGTGGGCGCATGTGAATCTAAGCAGATACAACCATCAGAAATGCTTTTACGGTAAGTAATGCATTGTCTTCTGATGTTTGTTAATCTGCTTAGAATCACATGCTGTGCATAGACTAGCGAGCAGTACCCGGAGTTGGCGGTGGGTTATGAGAAGGAACAGTAGAGAAAAGATGTCTTAATACTGCCTGTCCCACCTGGGAGCTAGATCTAGAGTGTGCATCTAGACAGTAGTGTTTTGTAAAGGTGTGCACAGAACTCCAGGTAGCCGCTTTGCAGATGGACTCAAGGGGAACATTTTCAATGAACGCTATGGAAGCCCCAGTGCCTCGAGTAGAATGTGCTCTTGGCTTGAACGGTAGTTCTCTCTTAGCAATAGTGTAACAGAGAGTGATGCATTGAACAATCCATCTAGATATAGTGGACTTTGAGACTGCATCTCCTTCTCTTCCTGCTGCCACTGAGACAAAGAACTGATTAGTCTTTCTCAGTGGCCTGGTTCTTTCCATGTAGAACATGACAGCTCGGCGTACATCCAGTGTATGCAGACTTTTTTCTCCCAAGTTGGAAGGGTTTTGAAAGAACGTTGGTAGTTCTATTGACTGGTTTGCATGGAATTTAGATATGAATTTCGGTGCAAACCTTGGGTGTGTGCGTAGAACCACCTTATCTTTGTGAACTGTTACGAAGGGGTCTAGAACAGAAAGCGCCTGTAGTTCACTTACTCTCCTAATGGAGGTGATAGCTATTAGGAAAGCAGTCTTAAGAGTGAGGTCTTTAAGAGTTGCCTTGTGCATGGGTTCAAATGGCGAGCCCATGAGTCTGGAAAGTACCACATTTAAGACCCATCCGGGAGCTGGGTTAGCTATCGGAGGGTGTATTCTCTTTACCCCCTCCATGAAGGCCTTGATAACCGTTATCTTCCACCACGACACTAAATTGGGAAGTGGTGTATGCAGAAAGTGCCGCCAGGTGGACATTAATGGAATTGAACACTAGACCTGAGTCCAGTAAATGGGTCAAGTACAGAACAATATGTGTGGGAGAGCAGTCAACCGGGTTGATGCTCTTACCTCTACACCAGATGACAAATCTTCTCCACTTACTAGAATAGCAGTGGCGAGTATTAGGTTTTCTGGCTTCCCGGAGGATGTCCATACATCTCTGCGGAAGTTGTAGATGTCCAAATTCTATAATCTCAGGAACCAGGCTGCTTTGTCTCGGTTAGTATTTTGTTTATTAATTCATCTGAGTAATGTAACTCTCTCTGTGGATATATTTTTTCAATATTCAACTGGTCGCGTCTATTTGCCTTTCTCAAACTATTGCTCCACTCCTCCTCCTCCTTTTCCTCCGCTCTCTCTGCTTTTGACTTATGCCTGAGCGCATGTTTCTCTCTACTTCTAAATCGGAGCATTGCTTCCCTCCTCCAATCCCTAAGGATATCAAGTAACGCAGGACGCGCTTTCTTACTTATCAAAACCTTTTCCAGGTTATCTATCCGGTCCATCTCAAAACTACCATTCCTCGGCTATTGAAGGTCTTCCTGCTTTCTGGTTTGCTTATGCCAAATTTCACAAAACATTATCGCTCCCACACCATACTTCACATACATATAAGCCGGCGTTACCCCCGGAGGCGCGACCTGGCCAGTTTCCAAAGATTGTTCGCCGCAGCGGAAAAATCCCGCTAAGTTGGACAATACCCCAGGCATGTTTTAACCTTACCCTTAGCTAATCAAACTTACTCTGGGCGTTTGATTTTGCAAAATCAACTCTCAACCAATATCAGGATTACTTCCGAATCGGGGCACGACTCACCCGATTAGTTCAATGATGTTGTGTCTGTGTATCTCGGCTCTGCCTCGTTTCGGGACCCTCGCCCCCTTGTTCGCTGGCCAGGCACGTCGATCAGGGATCAACTGTGTGCAGATCTGCAAAGGAATCTCATCACTTTCGCAGGGCGCCCCGGACACCTCTTGACCCCGGCTCGAACGCTCCCGTCCTCGCCATTCTTGCCGCCTTCATCAATTTGCAACGTACACAATGGAAAAAGTGGGGGAGGGTCCCTATTCAGGCACCATCTTGAAGGGGCCCCTGAGGGACCCTCGGGCGTGGAAACAAGGCACAATCAGCACACACAAACTGATACGCCAGACACGAGGTTGTATTCCCAAAAATCTAGGGTTTATTGAAAAACAAATAGTCCCAGTTGGCCAAGTGGTCTCACGCCACGTGTGCCGCTGTGTGTCTAACAGACCTCGGGGGACGCAAGAGAGAGAAAATTTTACATCAGTTACATATATACAAAATGAGCATCTTAAAATCAGCAATGACACATTTGATGCCGCCCCTAATTCATTCCCTTTGAATTGGAGGCGACGATTGACCATTGTGACGAATAGGACACCTTAGACCACCATATTTAGTAACAGTATGCAATCTCAAATTTACAGACACCATTATTTATTTGAGGGAACACAGCGCTTCTGTTTTCATGGACAAGCTGCGCGTAGGGGACTGGCACACTGGTTTCGATTCATGCTCTAGAGGTCAGCTTGCTCTCTGGGCCTCACAGTGCTCACAGGGAAGGGGGGCTATAAAGAAGAACATAATTCAAACCCTTTAATATTCGTTTTGTACATTGCTATTCTTTCTAGGAGACTAGCTGGCATCCGTGTACTGATTAAAATGTCTTTCTCCCTGTCTTCAAGGACGTGAGGGAGGAAATTGGGCATTTCTGTCTGGCTCTCCAGTGTAATGTTTCAACATGTCTTTTAGCCTTGGACCATTGAAGTGAAATAATATTTACAGCAAAGCAGTTTTACATGAGGCAAAGTGGCAACGTTAAAGAGAGCAGAGAGAAAACAAAATGGCGATTCTTATCTTAAAATGGCTGCACTCTAGTTGAGCTAATAGCTATGTAATAACTAATGAGCATATATTCTTAACACTTTAAATGAGGCGGTTGGTCTTCGGCCAACCAATTATCATGCATTTCTTTCCGCTCTAGGGGTGTTTCGTTTTTTTAGACTGACAACCAAGCTGCATTTGCGCAGAAACAGCCAAATGGCTGCGCTAACTCCTGTGAGCACCATGGCTCAAAACTGCAGTTTGCAACAACAAAAAAGGCTGCACCGTCCTGCCAAGCACACATCGGCCAGGATGAAACCAGGGGGCACATTGAAGGAGATTGTCAGTGGGTTCGGACAAACAAAAGGAAGAAAGTGGAAAAAGCAGTGTTGCTTTGCTGCAAAAGCCAAAATCTCCATTGAAAAGAAACCCTTTTTCACCTTTAAAAATTGCAGCTGTGACGCTAATTCCCTCTGTTTCTTAAAGCAAAACCAGACATGATTCTGAATTGACAAGCCCTGTCAAACCAACTCTAAAACAGAAAACAACCAGGAACATTACTTACACGGGAAACAGGTTCATTTTCTTTGCAAAAGTATCCAAAACTCAGCTGTTCAGAGAGAGACTAACTAGCTGAGCCATGTCCGTTTCAATGTATCTGTGCTGCAGAACAACTCTAGCATTCAAAAGAATAAATATAGCTGCAAGGCAGTGTGTGAATCTGCGGGAGATGAAAAGTTGAATTTCGGAAGGAAGGCTAGCTGCACCACGTGTAATAAAATGGGCCTTTACAAGCTAACGAAAAACAAATACCCGTGTGTTGGAACAGTACACTGGTGAATGAAAACTTGCCCGTCTTTCGCAATATGAAGGTGTTTGTTGCCGGTGAGACTATATGACATGGGTTATATATGCAACAGGCTTGTTTTAATTCTGGATCTAGGATCAGAAAATAAAGGTTAAAACGATGGTGGCTTGAGTTTTAAGTTGAAAAACAGGTTTTCTGCTTGGAGTGGTGGCACCAAAAGGAGGGCTCTCCCTCAGCAGATACTGACAACCCCCTGATAATTACAGCGTTGAACAGACTTTCGTCTCTGCTAGGACCCTGACAATGACTCTCTCAGGGAAGGAAGTCTGAAGTGTGAAAGGGTAATAAAACATCAATCAAGGGAGAAATCCCCACCATGCAAATGACAGTTGGCAGCAGTTGAAGGGAAGAAAAAAAAGAAACGGACTCAGGGACAAAGGGACTGCCATTTGTTCCCAAAGACTATTTCAGGAATAAAACTTTAAAGACTTCTATGTTTGTAGCAAGACTTAGAAAAATTGTAAACATTTTGCAGTTTAAAAGTGATTTTTTTTTGTGCGATTTCTTTTGAGACATGGTAGAATCCTAACACCTTGGGGACAGAAAGGGCAAAGTACTGAGGATAAACCGAAAAGTATCAATGTTGCAAACATACATTTCTGAACATACATGCCTTGGGATAATTCGCATCTGTGTATAAAGCTATGGAATTTCAGGCCGAATCTTTCATGTTCAAAATTACCAAAGTGTATCAGAAGGGTGAAACAAGGCCCCAAAGACTAGAGGATTAGACTGATATGTACTGCACAAAATATGTAACCAGTGTATATAATTTGCTAAGAGATTGAAATTGTATAAATGTAGTTTTTGGCAGAATCAGATTTTAAGTAAAGTAATTGTGGGAGCTTTTGGACATTGTAAAACTCACCTCATAAACCTGACATCATTCCCTTGGAAATCCAACCAGTTGAGAGCAAGGCAGAGATTAGCACCCCTGTCCAATCCAAGTAGTTTAGAGGCATGCTTAGTTAACCCTGCCCAGCCTGTGCTTTGATTATGTCATTATGCATTATAAATAAGGGACCCTGACAAGACTCTAGACAGACACACTCTTCCCGATTTCCTGTGCTGCGTTCCTGTACCCGTCATCTTCCAGATCCAGACTCCAACTACAAGGCCAAGCATTAATGATCCTACTCCAGGGCCCAGGGCATAACCCAAGCAGTGCTGATCCCATTCCGAGCAAGGCCTCAAATCTAAAAATCCACTAAATCTCCCATTAAAAAGGGGAAAGCTGTGGTACCTTTTCCATCCTGATCCAGTCTGGCTTGCTGCCACTAATTGCATGCTGCTGCCATTCTGTTATCCTGATGACGTGTTGTATCTAGTGACCAGAATTGCCCGTCCAGTCCTTGCCAGCCGGTGACCAGAACCGCACAGCTGTTTGCCAGATGCCCTGCCATGTAGTGACCAGACCTGGTTGACTGTCCAAAAAGCCCAAAACTAAAAAGTGGATTCTGAGTATTTCATCACCCCATAGAAATCCCTTGTATACCTTGTCTTGCATTGTCCTCATCCCACTCCAAGTCATCCTCTCCTCATACTGATAACTTGTCCAACTGTCAGAATGTGCATTTTGTCATTAATTTCCAGCATCAGCGCTGCTTTTCTCTTCATTTCTGTCTTCCATAGATCATTAGCGATATTTTGATTAAATAAAGTAATTTTCCTTAAAGAAAAGGGGTACACTGCGTGAAGGGTTACATCTGCAGCGTAACTTGGAGAATTCACGGGTGGCGTTCCTCTTTTCTTAGTCCTTAAATCTAGTTTAAAGTAAAACTGTTCTTTTCACAAACTTATTTCCTTTCCCATTTCACCATTCCTTTTACTCAAAGCGCACCTCCATCTATATTGCATAAGTCCTTCAATTTATACATATATCCCCAACATAAAACCTGCACTCCAAATCAGTGGATTTCACTGGTTTTGATTAAAAACTGTTTGGGTAATTTTAGGCGGGAATTGCAAAAGTGTAAATTTTAAACGTGTTATTTGACTGCAATCTGTTTTGAACTTCCCACTCATTTCTGAACTGTACGATTTTGGTAATCCATTAGTTGTGATTGTTAGTATCTTTGCATTGTTGCTTTAGTACGGAATCGTATTTGCTTCAAGGTTTTAACACACATTCATTATTGATTTGTCCATGTCAGAGTGTCCTTTCACCACATAGCAAGGAGTTCAAAATCGGTTGTGTCTCTTATTTGGGGAGGGAAGGTCAGATTTAGATTCCGTTTTCAGGTTCTTATTCCAGAGTACCTGCTACTCCTTTGTATCCACTTGGAATTGATTATTGGTGGGTTGAGGGAACATTGCAGGGGGAAATTCTAACTTGGCTGCTATCTGTCCTAAATCAAAAAGTGCTCCTATTCTGCTGCGCTGTGTATATGCTCCACTAAAAAGTCAATCCAGTGCATTGCTCACATTCTCATTGTAACTATCACCCCATTGCTGCCCCATATTAAAAAGTGTGCGATTTCTTTTGAATTTTTGCGGGGATTATTAAACTTTACCAACAGTGCTTTGTCCCAGCCATCTTGTATGGCTTGGAAGCACTAGCCATACAGGATCTGAATTGGCTCAATATATTAGAGGGACAGTACTGGCACGCAGTACTGGGTATGGGCCCAGCTTGTCCTGTTCAGTATCTAAGGTTGGAACTGGGTTTAACTTCACTGAAAGGCATGGCCTTGCGAGCACAAGACGTGTTCTATTTGAAAGCCATTTCCACTTTATCATGTAAATTGCTTAGCTTGGCTGGTACCAACTTTGATAACGAAAGTCACCTCAGGATAATAGCTACAAACAGTTAAATGAGTCCCTTTTTGCCGATATAGACTGGTCTTATGACAAGAAGCGAACAATGCCATTTATACACTTTAAAAAAATTGTTCATACAAAAAATGAACAGATGGGATTGGACCCAGAATTATATCCATTTGACCACCCTGAAGGGGTAGGAAGCTGTAACGCATGTAATCCATAGATACAGAAAGCCCCAACAATACTTGATACTATGCCCAGATCCGGAGGTACGTCAATTTATGCTAAGGCTGCGGACGAATCAGCTACAGGTACTAGCAGTCGTTGGACCTCGGTTGGGCATTTTACCAAAGGACAGGTGCTGTTGTATCTGTGAGATGGGAGAACATCCGGAAACTACTAGGCACATTTTAACATTGTGCCCCCGACTGGTCCCACTGTACATGTGTATTTTGGGAAAGTTGGTAAGCAATTATGATGCTTGTGGGATGTTTCACCCACGCATCCAAGCCCTACAACATAATCGTGCATTTCTGGAAGCGGAAACATAATGGCCGCTGGAAAGCATGCTGCTTGCCAGAAATCATCCAAAAATGCACAGGGAAAACATGAAAAATAGGTTGCCATCCATTTTTGCCTGCGTCAATGATAATACAAGAGACCATTGCCAGACCCTATCCTTTGGCTGCACACAGAGCAAAACCAGTGCAAAGGAATATGGTGCTGTTCAAAATCCGTTTTAATTGATGTCAAAAATTGCTAAAATCATGGGCACGAAACCACCAAACAAAAAATCCAACTTCTGGTTGGGTGTTCTACATTACTCTACTGCAGAATCCACATCAATACAATGTTAGCAAGGATCATATGCCATCAAGTAAAATCCCCTTTTTGAAATGTATTAATTCAAGACAGCTGGCAAAAATGGGTGCAATACCGGTGTTTGCCACTGACCGGCGCTGGTGATCTAAACTCTGACAGGAGACCTGTATTTCAGGAGCTAAAAAGGAACCCGAGTTAGCTGGGACTTCAAAGCCTTGCTTGTCCCCGGGAAGTCTTCACACCTCAGAACTCCACACAAGAAGGCAGGAAATCACAAGTTTGTTAATCGAATGCAGAGTGGCACCCTGGTCTGCTGACCTCAGTCACGACAATAGACTCCTTCAATTAAACAGAATATGCTAATTTGGGTGTGCCTGAACAACTGCTCTGGGGGAAGGCAAGATATCTGATCTCTGAGTCAGAACCAAGTTCCTGGAGGCGGGGAGAAACAAATGGGTGTACTGAAGGGGAGGCAAATGTATATTTTATTAAATTGTTTATAAAATATTGTATCAAGTTGACAGAAATGTACAATTTGGGGATTCTTAATATGAAAAATGCACTCACAATTTGAGACTAATCTGAACTCTGTACGATGTTCTGAGACCAAACCCCATAATTATTATTAAAAGAAAGCACACTTGTGCCTGCACTACTTTGCGCCAACGTTGGTGAAAGAACGATTCTCATTCAAGATTGTTGGTTTTATCCGTTTTTATGTTATTTGGAAATTTTAGCCCTTTTAGGATGACACGTGTTTCGGCGTTTAATACTCCGCCTTTTTCAAATCCGGGCTATTCACAGTCATAGAAAATGAAAAAATACAAAAACACAAAAGACCAAAGTGAGGTTCATGAGAATCATAACCTCCTGTGATTTGACACTTGTTAAAGAGTTGTGAATTTTTCGTGCCCTAGAAGCGAGATTTAACTGTCATTTTAAAGCAAGAACCTAAGCTTTCCAACAAACCCAATACGACATTCCAACGCCTTATAGTTTTTCCGTAATCGCGATCGACGCACTTGGAAAAAGTGCCACGAATTGCAATTTGACTCAATTTCACCACTTGTAAAAATCGCTGCTTCTTGCTTTCCACTGCTGAAATTCGTTTTCACTCTGATAATCATTCCTGAATCATTGCCAGTGTTGACCTGAACTAATTCAAAGTAGCCGTCACCTACCCTGAATCTTCTATAGGGAATTAAAATCATTTGTAGCATATTTTTCACTTCATTGCAACCACATTTAAAAGTATTTGGCCTGTGTTTTAAAATCATCCCTGTTTCTCTAAGCTTGCTGGGGGGGGGGGGTGAACTGAACTGCTTTTGATTGTATTCCTTCCTAAAAACCTGTGTGCCCTCATTTCCATCTCTTCATATTGCATACGGGGGAGTAAGGAAAAAGTGATCAGATTATCTCTTGTTGAAACCATATCCAGTTTATTTCTGTGCTGCATTCTTTCCATCATTGCTTTTCCTTGAAACCATACAAAGTATTCTCTGCTACCTTATCCTTTCTAAACCAACTCCTAAGTAATTATCGAATTGTGCTAATGTAATATCCATTATTGATCACTGTTATATTCATGTGTGCTATCAAATATTAATTTATTCATAAAAGTGATATATATATATTGTTTAATTTTTCCAATAAACCTTTTAATTTGCAAAACAAACCTACTTCTTAGCTCAGTGAGGTCAGGGGGATTCAAAGAGAGGGGCGTTATATGAGGGTTTATCATCCAGATTTAAGAACTTGGCATAAAAATATATAAATAAGGGCTTCCATTGGGCATCCCAGACTAGACATTGACTTAGTTGGATTGCTGAATTGAAGTCACATACTATTAAGGGAGAGTCCTTTTAGGATTATTGTCTAAATTCGGACTCAATTGGGACTCAGTAGGCACTATATAGGGTTTGGGTTAGAGTTAAAAGTTTATTACCAAACCAGCCAACTGTAGCGGAACTTAGTGTGGCTCTGTAGGAACTGGCCCTAGTGTTTGGTGCTTAGGGTTTAGTGCTTAGGGTTTAGTGCTCAGTGCCTAGTGCTACATGTCAGGTACTTTGTGTTGTGAGTTTAGGGGTTGTATATGATATGATGTATATGATGTGTGACACACATTTATTAATGTATTGGATTTGGATTTACATGTTTGAATTTTATACTATTTAATGTGTAGATTGTATGTATCAAGTTATTGGATGTATTGGTATTTTGTATTGTTTGTGTAAAGTTCAAATTTGAACTAATTCACAATAAATGTATTATTTGAATTTTAAATAAATATTACATTTGACTAACCAGCCTGGTTCATGGCCCATTGTGATACGGGTCATTTGAAAAGGCGGGGTGATGTGAGTGGTGTATCATCCCAAAATTGAATCCACATAAATAAGGAGAAAAGCACCTCAGTTCGGCACTACATACTAGGCCGAGAGCAAGGTGTGCGTGTCGGCTAATTCAAATCCTTAACATTACAAACGGGCTCTGGACAAAGAAAAAGGCAGAAGGGTCAGCTTATGTTAATTAAAAAACTTCATATTCTTTATTTAATTATACATCTTTTTTTCAAAACAAATGTATAAACATTGGAGTAGTTCTTCTAGTCACTCTTCAATGCACGTCCAATATCCAAAGCATGTAGAGCACACGCAGAAAAACATTTATTCATTTTAATGTGCAAAGAAAGATTTTCAAGTAAAGTGCAAAAGTCCACACGTGCAAATATGCATATTAGTCATCAGCTTTCACCATTCTAAAACTCTTTATTTGGACATTCAAGTAAAACGTCTACTAAAGGTATTCGAGAGGTGCCACAAACCCCTCTATAGTTTCCAAAAATCCCTTGTCCATAGTTTCGACGGGAAACGCATCTAAAACTCGACAGAGCTGATCCGGTCTTCCTCACAACTTGAAACACAGTGAGATATTCTCTCTTGTTATTGTTCTCACCATCCCATATTGTGTCTTGATTGTAACTAAACATAGAATTAAATATACAAAAGACACAATTAAAACCAAACGCTGATACTTCGCCAAGTCTTCCCAATGTCCTTTGAACTCCCATTTACCATGAGAGCAACATTCATCAATTTCTTGTTCCACTCTACTAGCCAAACCGGCAAGTATTTCGCAGCTATTGGTGCAGAATTAATGAATGTTATCTTCAAAGTAAACAGGAAAAACCAGAATAAACCTTTCATATTCCTTGGATGTAGAACCACGTAAAGCACAGCATATTGGTAACATGGAGCCGTGAAACACCAATCTTTCCTCCTAGAGTGTATATTTGTAGCTTTGCGCCATTTCTTTCTTTAAAACTGTTTACAAAGGCGCATCGAAGATAATCCCAAAAGCTAAAGTTAGACTCATGAGTCCTTGTACTAATAAACTATAAGTTTAACACTATTCTCATCTGTAAGTAAAAAACCCTTCCAGCAAAGTAAAAGTGTGCTTCCACAGTTACCTTCAGTACATATTTATAAAGGACTGACCTTTTCATCTAATCCGTTTGTTTTTATCCCAAGGCTACCAAATATTGCCATATACTAATGACCAAAGTAAACACTGGCTTGACAAGATCACATTCAAAACGTCTTGCAAAACGTGCACCTTTTGGAGGAAGGCATTAACTATTTCTCCTTGTTGCGTTTGCTTCGCCGTTCTTCTCAATCTAAACCAACAAAACGTGAAAGCATACCCGTGTTTGGTAACCGCAGTTACAATCTGCCTGCAACTCACCGGTAAATGACAAAGCTGAACGATTAGCAATCAAAGACAGGCTAACATTATTTCCTTGTGAAACAATGATTAACAAACAGGGGACTGCTTGTATCTCTCATTCACTCGACCTGGCTAGTCATGACAATCGCCAAAGAAAGGGTACTGTTAATGGTCCGATGGCTGAAGAGCTCTCGCACAAATTTTGAGTCATTGCTTCCCAGCACGCTACGAACTATAATAATAATAATAATAATAATGTCCCATGTATTCCATAAAGGGACTTTACAGTTTAAGCATTTAAGTAGGTGCCAGCATAGTATTTAATGTTGGAAATATTATAAACATAAGGACGATATGTATATATATTCTCCAATTATAGCTGTCATGAACTCATCGACTGCAATTTCTTCAACACATACGAAAAAAGCATGTCTTTATTGTAGCAAAGGGATATCGTACAGTTTTTTCTCCACTTATTATAAAATCAAACAGTAAGCATGCCACAGATACTGTAGCTGGAAACATCTTAAGGACACGGAGTCTATTCTCCTTGTAAATTCAGGCCATGTATGTAGGTAGCTCTGAGTGTGGTAGAGCCACCACTGTTCTCTCTGGGATAATCTGGTGTCAATACTGAGTCCTTAATTTCCATGAATCATATCAATTGGCCACCATTTTAAATTCACCACAATTGTGGTTCTGCTCAAAAGAATGGGCAACCAATGTTGCAGCAGTGTTTTTATTGCGGATTTTGGATTTGTGCTCCGTAATTCTTAATTTGATTGCTCTAGATGTTTTGCTGATATACGTTTTCTCGCAAGGGTAAGTTATTACGAATATATAACATTTCTCTTAATGTTACAGGTGGTGTATTTTAAAAACCAGCTCTTCTGATTTTTTTTTTTGGTAACACGATTTTTGGGTTTTTTGCATTTACAAAACAAAACACAACTTGGACTCTAAGGGAGTCAGACAACAACAACTAGTACTAGTCTTCGGATCCAAGAAACCATACACATTGATCATATTGCAAAAATCTCAGCAGTATCACCTCATTTACATGGGTTATGAATTAATAGAGTTCGTCATTTTATTGCACATTTTACCATTTCTGCCAGTTTTTTTGGGCTTTTCCCAGACATCCTCTGGCTCTATATACCTGCTATTCCATTGCTATGCATATATTCACGTCTGTCATCCATTGCTCAAATTGCAGTGTCACATCAGATCCCCATAATTTCGCTACAATTCTCTTGATAAATGCTGTTGTGGTAGAGATAAACACCTTCTCATATCGTGTCATTTCCCCCTTATCCTCCACCCCAGTAATAGTAATTTGGGTTCTCTGGGGACTACACGTCCCAAGACTCTCGTAAGTTCATCACAACATTGCTGCCAGTATCGTTGTATTTGGGGGCAATCCCACAGTATGTGGAAGAAGGTGCCCTCTACGTGCTGGCAACGCAGGCACTTCGTGTCTGCAATTCTGCCCCAGCGATAGAGCCACTCTCGGGTAGTATATTCTATGTAATATTTTTAGCTGGATAAGGCGGAGTCTAGATGATGTCTGTTTCGCGGTGGTGCATCAGAATTGTGACCCATTTCTCTGGCAGAATGCTGCCCACATCCCTCTCCCATTTAGACTTCAGGCTTAGTAATTCAGGTGTAGCGAAGATGGTTATAGCACTGTACATAAGAGGTGATTCTGGTGTCAATTCGCTCTAGGACTATATTTCTCTCGATGGGAGTACATTAAGGCATGTCAGAGAGGGCCTGGAGATGGGTTTGTAATTAATGTTTTGTGTATAATATCGTTCAGTATCAGGGAGATTGAACTTATGTACTAGGTCTACAAAGGGCATCAATTTACCTTCTGCAATTGCGTCTCCCATTTTTGATATTCCTGATGACACCCAGTTTGGCCATCCAGGGAGTCTGTTCACCTTAGGGAGATTTCTGTTTCCCCATAAGGGTTGTACCGGGGTGATTTTCTTATCACAGCTAACATAACTGTGGGTCTCCGTCCAGATCAAAGTCACATGAGTTAGCATGTTCCTAGGGGTTAAAGCACTTGCTCTTTGGTAGACGGATTCCAGCGGGGGCAGTCTTGGTCTTGTGTCGATACTGTCCTTATATGTGGTAGCGACGCGTCACTGTGTAACATATCGTTTAGTACTGCCATCGGACTCACCCAGTAGTATGTCTGCAGGGAGGCAACCCAGTACCTCCCTCCCATATGGACCTTTGAAGTGTCCGGAGAGCTATTCGTGGGTGTCCACCTCCCCACAGGAGCTGATTATGCATTCAATTTTGTGGAACACATTTGTTGGAATGTGAAGTGGGGCGTTCTGCAGAATATATAGGAAAATGGGAAGGGCCATCATTTTGAACAGCGCATCTCTGCCTAAAAGGGTTAGTGGCAGGGAGATCCAATGGCGCATGTCTTCTGTGAACCTCTATAATTGAGTGATGGTTCCTGATCACATATTCATTTAAATTTTTGTGATCTGTATACCCAGCTATCGAAAATGGTCTTTTTCAATGTGGTAAGGGCAGTCAATCGGGACGACATCGGCCACCTAGTTAATCGGAAATAATATGGACTTGGACCAGTTTGCCCTCAGTCCACTAAAAGATCCATATTGCTTCAGTAGGCATGTTACTATAGGACAGGAAGTGGCCGGGTCCTTTAGGTATATTAGCAGGTCATTTGCATACAGGGAGACCTTGACTTCCCATCCATCTGTCCAATGAAAACCACTTCATGATTGCGTATCTCTCAATAGACTGGCTCGAGGCTCTATCGCCAGTGTGAAGAGCATTGCAGATAAGGGGCAACCCTGCCTCTTTCCATTTCCCAGTGTGAACAGTTTTGATGGCCAGCCATTTACCGCAGTCTCAGCTTCGGGTGAGTTGTAAAGAAGTTGTCCCCAGCCTATTTATTGTTCGCCAAAACCCATTTGGCGCATTATTTCCCATAGTGCCTCCCAGTGTACCGAATCAAAGGCTTTTTCAAAGTCTATTGCCAACAGCGCTACGGGGCCTTGGAGGGTAGATGTTCTTTCGAGTGCCGAGTGTAGTCTATGTATGTGCATATGCGCGAACCTTCGCGGCATAAAACCACACCGGTCCGGGAGTATCAGTGATGTAATGACTCACTCTAGACGGTTGGCTAGTATCTTTGCTGGGAGTTTGGTTTTGCTGTTTATAAGGGAGATTGGTCTGTATGAACTGCATTTATCTGGGGGTTTACCAGCTTTGGGTATCACAATTATGGTGGCTTTCCTGAGGTCAGCGGGAAGGTGACCCTGTTCCTTCAAGTTCAGATACATGCGCAGCAAGTGTGGGGCTACCTCAGTTGCCCCCATCTTCTTCCAGATCTCATTCGGGAAACCATTCGGTCCCGGGGTCTTCCCTGTTTGGAGCTGCGAGACATTGCCGCCATCAGTTCCTCCTCCGTGATTTCTTTTCTAGAAGGATCTTCTGTTCAGTACTAAGGGAGGGAAGGTTAATCACATCTAGTATTGCTGTGTCAAAGGGAGTGTCGGGGGTTTTATACAATTCTGCATAATAAATTGCAAAGCCCTCAGCTATGTCCCGGTCAGTTAATAGTGGGTCTGCGTTATCTGGTTTGATCCATCTAACCTGTCTATGTCCCTCACCTCCACACTCTAGCCACGCTAGCATTTTACCTGCTTTATCATCCGTTTCATATATTCTGGCATGCATCGCTCTATGTGCTTGTTTGGTACAGTCACCATACACCCACATGCTCTCTGTGCCACTAGTAAAAAGAGTCAGAGCGGGCGGATCCAGCTTCCCTAATCTCGCACCCACTCACTGGAACGCCCTACCCCCCACTATCCAAGGTGAGGCCTCCCTCACCACCTTTCGCAAAACTCTGAAAACTACCCTCTTCACAAAAGGCCCGACACACCAGCACAAATACCTATCATATTGGTTGTAATATATGACCAAATGCAATATCTGTAACAGTATGAAGTTTTTTTAAAAAAAAATTTATTAACTTTATTTCCATTTTCAACAATAATGAAAATATTACATATGTATAAACAGCCGATGAATCAGTAATACACTGTCAAATACATGTAATTAAAGCTTCGATCGAAGAAAATATCACATATCTGTTAAACCCTATTCACAAATAACAACCCCACATTCACAACCACACAGAACAAAACAAACACCCACCCTCACAATATCATTCTTGAGACAAGATACAACACCTATAGACCCCATCAAACCAAACAACCTTCACCCATAACGATCATTACATTTCCCCCATTGTTCAACATAACCTGTTTCCTTGTGCAATTTACAGAACATAGTCTTTTCGTAGGCAGAAAGAACACATCAAAAATCCAGTCCTCTACCGAAGGTTTCTTCCTCGTCTTCCAGACTTTCAATATCTGTTTTGTAGCCACCAACAAAACCTTGGCGATCCAACTCGAAGTTTCCCAATCAATTTTATAACCCGCGGTCAATAATTGCAAAATAATTGCGGATGAGTTCCTTGGATAAGTAATGTCCCAGATCCGATCAATCCTATCAACCACATCACACCAAAAGTTCTTGACTCTCTCACAGCCCCATAACATATGGATTAACGTACCCTTCTCCTTCCCACAACCCCAACAACTATCATTATCAGTCATACCTAGAGTACATATACGAGACGGAGTCCAATAGATTCTACCCAAAATCCTCTGATGAATATATCGCAGTTGCATATCTACTTTAGCCCTAATGAAGTTTTGTAGTATTCATAATGTGTCAACAACCGCGATCATGCCTGTACCCTGTAACCAAGTTATTGCAAGTAACAGCGCCTCAATGCCCCTGGGCTGCTTGCTTGCTATATAAATATAAATAAATAAGTCCAAGGCTACGTTTTGTAAGCGTTTCTGAGCTAGTATAAGTGGTCGGTGTGTGTCAGGCAGTCGTGTGCAAGATGGGACTCTTCCGCTTGTTTAACTCTCATTTCAGTTTCTTCCAATGTTTTCTTGTGTGGTTTTTTGTGGGCTGTAGTCCAGGAGCGAATTTCTCCTCGGAGTACTGGTTTGTATGTCTCCCATAGCACTCCAGGGTTTTCCACGGACCCGGTATTTAGTTCAAAATAAGTCTTGGTAGCTGTTTGTATATGTTCTATGAGGTCTGGAAAGCCCAGGTAGTAATTGTTGAGGCGCCACGTCGGCGGTGGACGCGGTCTCGTTGTCGTCAGCTCTATCAGTAAGGGGAAATGGTCTGAGATTCCTCTCGGAAGCAGCGTCGGTGCAACTGCTTTATGTAGGTCTGTCGCTGGGAGGAAAAAGTAATCTAGGCTCGACAATGAGGCATGGACACCGGAGTGGTAGGAGTATTCTCGTGTATCAGGATGTAGGTCTCGCCACACGTCTTTTAGTCCCAGTGCAGCAGTAAAGGTAGCGAGTTTGGTATGGGTCCTAGAATTCCTCCCTCTTAAGTGTGTGCGATCCATCCCCATGGCCATGCCTTCATTGAAGTCGCCCCCTAGAATCAGAGTGTCTGATGAATCTTTGGGGAGTACATGTGTAATATAATTTATCAGCGCAGTCATAAGTGAGGTGGGTGAGTAGACTGCTATCAAACCAATGGTTTGGTTCCATAACGTCCCTGTGGCTATACAAATCTACCCCCCCCCCTGTGTCTTGCATCACATTGGAAAGGGTGAAAGGAAGCGGTTTATGTAGTAGTATAAGTACTCCTCGTGAACCCATGGTAAAACCAGTGTGTATGGCTATGCGGTAATTGGTGAGCTTAAATAAGTTACAGGTTGTGCCTGCCATGTGGGTTTCTGTGAGGAACACTACGTCCGGTGAATGTCTTTTCAGGAACTGTGTGACTAGTCTTTTTAGACCACTTCCTAGTCCATTGACATTCCATGTCAGGAGTTTGTGTTCTGACGTCACTGTTAATTGAGGCCATCATGAGTGGGGTGGGTACTAGTAAGCGCTGCGCCGTGTCTTCTGGGTAGATAGTAACATAATGAGTCTATGATGTAATTTGAATTTAGAGGGAAACTTGTGAAGTAGTCTTTGGATCCATGCCTAATAACACATTCCCCCCCCCCCATACTCCACCCAACTTGAAGCATCTGTCGCCCGAACAATAAATGACAGCTGAGAGAAAGAACAAAGGAATAATCAGCTGCCAGTCAAACAAACCACTCTTCAATGAAACATGTCCCCAACAAGCCCTAGAGCGTGTCCAAACCTTTGGTCCTGGGACAAAGGTTCACTCCAGACAGGGGGTGAGACATCTAGGACGGCAGCTCAAATATGGTCTATTCTTGGTCTCCTTGATTGTATATCATCTGTTCGTCCCCCACACAGATCTCTCTTGGGGTGGAGATGGTGTCATTGTGTACCGTCTATCCGCCCCTGGGCATTACACTCCACTCCTTCTCGAAGTGGCAGGTCACGATCTTGTGCCGGTGGCTACATCTGTGGTGGGCCTCTTTCTAGTGCAGCCCGGGGGTTCCTGTATATGTTGCTCAACATTGTTCTTTAGTCCACCTTCAATGTGCTGCTCAGCCCACTTCCAAGCTTCTCTGGAGTCTGAAGGACAGTCGGGCCCTTGTGGAATATTTTGAGTTGGGCCAGGAATAGGCCATATTTCACCTTTAGGTTTTGCAACAGTCTCTTGAGCTGGTCAAACGATTGCCAGGCCTTCTGTACCTCTCTGGTGTAGTCCAGAAAGGAGGCAATTTTTAATCCATTATAGGTCAGTGTGCCTTTGGAGCGTGCCCTGTGGAGCAGCGCATCACGATGCCTGTAGTTCAGGAGTTTGGCAATCACTGTGCGTGGCGGGGCGCCGGGCACCAGACGCCCAGTCGGCATGCAGCAAGCCCTTTCTATGGAGAAAAATTTGGAGAATGAGTTTGGTTTGAACATGTAGGTGAGCCATTGTTCCAGTAATAAGTCCATGCTCGGTCCCTCTGTTTTCTGGCAGTCCCGGGATCCGAACGTTGTTACGCCTCCATCTTCCCTCACTTTCATCCACCCTTCCTCCATCGTTTTTAGCCATGTCGTCATGCCGGCCAGCTGTTATCGTACCTCCCGAAGCCAGTATTCTGCCCCAGAGATGCGGTGCTCTGCTTCGCTTGTACATGACCTTAGGTTTTGCAAGTCGTGACGCAGGAGCGAGACATCCATCCTAATGCCAACTATTTCTTGTTCCATAGAGGCTTGTGAGTCTGCAATAGCAGCTATAACGTCTTTTAAAGAGAGCATGGTTTCTGCTTCAGCCATTGTGTCTGGTTGGTCTTGTATGTCTTGGGCTTGCGTGATTTACGTATATTGGTTGATCTTGCTCTGCGTGGGCTGTTTCCTGGCTTTATCTTTTCCCATATTGGGTACGACCTCTGTCTATTTGGAATGTAGGGAGCAGCTGGGTGAGCTAGCACGGTTTCACACGACGCAGGTGAAGCCTCGTTGCAGGCCTGCAGTCCTCCGTTAAGATGCTTTACCTTCAGCCTCTAGTCAATGTTGCTCCTTCTCTCCATGCAATGTGTTGGCTTGTCTGGGTGCACACACCTCAGCGCTAGACTGTCTCCAAAAATGTGGGCTTGGAGTAGGGTAGTTCGCCCCATCACCGCAGTTTGCTCCCTTCCTTTTGTTGCGGTTTCAGTCTAACAGCGGTTCCACACTGAAATTGCCAGGCGCTGTCACTTAGTCGGCAGCTTGCCTGTCTCGCACCCTGAGCGGGTTGTGCGTTCTATGTAGCAGTAGACATTCTCTTTGTTCCCCCACATATGAGCCATAGTGTCCCCTGGTTTAGCCCGTTCAAGACATCCAGCTTGTCCCCACTACTCGTGATCCCGGGAGGGGACCGTTTGTTGCACAGTTTAGCCTCTATTACATGTAGAACCAATGGTAAGGGTAGTCCCAATTGCTGTCCTCTGTCTGTATTGCAGATTGAGTTATTATTCAGTGTGTGTGGCCGCACTGGCGTATAGATAGTGCTGCTAGTGTGCCAGTTGGTGAACACTGTTCCCCTCGCATGCTTGCCAAGTGCCCACTGGATCCAATCAGAGGGTCCCAACACCCATTTACCAGAAATCCCCATTCTCAATGATAGCTTTAATATGGTCTGTTCTAGACAATAATTGCAGTCTGTATTTGTAGGTAGGGAATGCAGTTCACCATATGCAGATTGCTGGTTATTCCATTTTTTTGCTAATGTGCAGTGTTTCGATGTTCACCGCACACAGACTACAGTCTTGCTGTCCCTGCCCTCTGTTGCGGTTGCGTTCCAGATCTAAAGCCAAGCGTTGGAGGATGGGGTGTCCGGGAGTGTCTTGGTGTTGTTTCTGTTCCTTGCTATATCATGTGCAGTATCGCTCTTCTCACATATGCCTCTGTTAGATGATTCAGTCGACCGCTTGCTGTCTCAATTCTGGTGCCATTTCCTGCTCGCTATGCAGGGGGTCCACTTCTCGCTGGGGGACTCAGATCTATGGTACCCCTTTGTTAGGCACTCGACACCATATGATATGCCGCCGGATCACTTCTGTCTGAATCAGGGGTATTTCCAGATAGTCTTTATGTTAATGTGGATCTAATCCTGTAGGGGCTATGGCTGGGCGCCCTTGGGACTCACCAATCTTGTTGGGTTGCGTGCAGCGTTCTCTCGGAGCACCACCGTCGTCGTCCCTTGTCCGCCTAGATAGCTTGGCCAGTGCAGGATGAAGTGCGCTTCTGAATATGTAGTGCATAGCAGAGAGGTAGCACCGGTCTGTGCGTATCGTGTGGCTTCCCATGTGAGGCAACTCCCTGGCCTGTGTGGCCTAGGCCCAGGTCTCCCGGCATGGAGCTGTGGTGCAGGATGTCAGTAGGCTATCTATGCATCAGATGGAGCCCGGCTCAGCGTGTTATGGCATCAGCTCTTATGATTAATCAACACAGAGGTAAATGCTGAAGTAGAGTAGCAGTGACAACATCCCCCGCATGGAAAATGGCCAATGATTGGCTATAATCCCCATGTGGAAGCAATCGTGGGTTGTTTATCACATGTTGAGCCCCCATCGACTTTAAAAATCCATTCTTTCAAGTTTTTGCCTTTCTTAAAAGGTTGTTCAGTTGCAATAGATGCCAATGTTTAGAAAATACTATTTTGATCTCATTGTGGTTGGTATTGTATGTCATGGCGCATACTAAGCGATCTTTGGTGTCATCTTTGTTGGTCTTTTTTAGCCAACAAATTATCCCTGTGTTGATATCTGGCTTTTTTTTGGACTGTTTCAATAGTTTATGTGGATACCCTCTTTCCAATATTATGTTCTGTATTGTATTAGATTGGATCGAAACGTCCTCCATTTTAGAACAGTTATGTCTTGCCCTCAGAAATTATCCTTAAGATGTTCTTATGTAGCGCTTGAGAATGAAAGCTATCAATGTAATATGGTGCTCCTGTCAGATTCATTGCAATATAGATCAACTAAGATATGCCCATGAGCCTATTGAATCAAAAGATCAAAAAATTGTATTTGTTTTTTATTTGTCTGCATAGTGAAACGTAGGCTGGGGTTAAGTGCATAAATCCACTGCAGAAATAGATAGTGATCGCCTCTGTTACTATGAGAATGCATTACTTACCGTAAAAGCATTTCTGATGATTGTATCTGCTTGGATTCACATGCTGTGCATAGGTCCGACATCCAGTGGTCACTGCGGAGTATTGCATTTTGTTTTTCGTAGTCGAAAAGGGGACGTCAAGATGTTATTAATGTAGTGCTTATAAAATGTAAGCGCAACTCTGTATGGGTTTGTGTGTCAAAATGTTAAGTTGTTCGAATTTCCACATGTATGAAGTAGCATAATTCGGGGCAAAGGCAATCCCCATCGCTGTCCCTTTTGTGTCTGCATGTGATAAGATTACTTAAATCTGAAGAATTTTTTTTGTTAGTGTCATCTCTAGTAATTCTACCAGAAAGTCACTGGGGATAGTTTGTGGTGCTTTCCTTTCTTCCAAAAAATGTCATGATATTAGCAGATTCCATCTGGGGGATATTAGAATATAGGGATTTCACATCTAATGTAATGAGGATGTCAGTATTGATGTCGTAGGGTAAATTCTCTATCTGGTTAATTACATTTGTGGTATCCGCCAGATATGTCGAAGATTTTGCTGCCAAAAGTTTGAAAAAAAGTCAAAAAATTGTCCAATTGGTTCCAGGATAGAACCACACAGTGATACTATGGGTCTTCCTGTGTGATTGAGGGGGTTTTGTGCACTTTGGGTAATATATAGAACAGAGGAGTTCCAACATTGTCTGCAGTCAGGAAATTGAATTCTTTTTCGTCAGAACACCCCCTTCAATGGCTCTATTGCAATGCTCCACGTCTTTTTTTATACTAGCTGCAGGGTTCCCTTTCAGTTTAGCATAAAAATCGGTGGTGTTAAGTTGTTTCATGACTTCTAAATGATATTTCTTTGTGTCTCAAACTACTATACACCCGCCTTTTTTCAGCTTTTTTTTTTTTTTTTTTAATCACGACCGATGGGTCGTTTCGTAAAGATGAGAAGGTGTTCGACTCAGCTTTGGAAAAGTTGTAGCTGGGATGATCTTCTCTTTCTTGCAAGTCCTAGATGGAATGAAAATCTCTTAAAATCTCTTTTTTTAAGTAGCAGTTTATTTAGAAACCTTTTGTAATGATTGTGTAAAAGAAGATTTGGGTTTAAAAGGGCTATTACCTAAACTCAAAGAACCCCCTGTACTTCTAACCCGAAAAAAATCTTTTAATCGTATGTTCTGGAAAAAAGTATGCAATTGGATTTCCGCATCCATTCTGCTGATATTTTTTATTGGCATAAATGACAATCCCTTCTCCAATATCTCCTGCTTAGTCAATATTTTGTCTGAGATGGTATAGATAACTGATCATTCTTCTACCGTCTGTAGGCACGTTTCCGTGTCTCGAACCAGGTGGGGAGTAGTGAAGGGTCTTTCTCTTGCGGTGGAAAAGGGAGTTCTTGAGGGGGATATAGAGTCAGATGCCAAGCGGGGTGCATAATTAGAAGGCAAAGGATTGCTGAACTGCCTGTTGCTGGAAATATTGTCTCCCTCTCGAGTATCCCCGATTTCTGTATCTGCGGTTTGGTTTATGTCCCCTCATTAATTTTCGATAAGACATGTCGCCATCATCCGAAGATGTATCGGCGAAAGTAACTCTTTTTCCATAAGTGCTTTGTCCTTGCATCTGGATCACACCAGTGACTAGGGCCTTGATAGTCTAGACCGAAATATGGATAGGCTGTTTCTTTAGTAAAGGTCTTTGGATCCTTTAACAATTTTTTTGTTTGTAGTACTTTTGATAAACTCAGTTTGTTTTTCAATCATTTCTAGTTTTTCTTTGATATTTAGTATTGTATTGTTATCAGCAAAGGCTAATTCTGCCCTTTCAATCTTCTCCTATTTTCACATTTTTTAATGCAGTATTAAATTGTGAGGAGCACCCAGTCGCGGCTACATTTTGTGGCAACTCCTGTAAAGGAGTTTTTATATTCCTCAACATCCATGAACAATCAAGGTTAATTTCAAACCAATAAACCTATCTGTATAATGTTTTTCTTCAAATATTCTGTCAGAAGGTGACTATGCATCACAGTTCTGAACTTCCTTTTCTTCGATTTAAGAATATCGCTTGTGATATTGAGATAATCACCAGTAACACTGCTGTTATTCAAATTTTCAAAAAATGACGGAACATGAATGGCCTCTGCCAACTGTTCATCATTGAACAATACTTTTTCTGAAGCTGCCATGTCAGAAAGGTTAATGTTAGGCAATATATTGCCGTTAACTATCTGTTGGTGCTCGCCACTAATTACTTCTGAAAAAATGTTCTCCATGCGAAGATCAAAATCACAAGAAGCCATAGGTTCACAGGGTTTGTACATTAACACAGAAAGAACCAAATTAAAATCACAATGCGGTGGGGGCACGCTAAAGGGTGGATGCAAACAAAGGAGGCCTTCAAAGAGCCTCTGAGTTGCCTCGTTTGGTAAAGAAAACGTTTTCTGCTCTCTGTTCAAGTAGGCACCTATTGCCGAGAAATGTTTACAGGTGTCAACTTTCACTCCAGTTGATACCAGAAAAGACGTAATAGAAATAACGTTGTCAACTGAATCTTTCAAGGGATTTAAATTGTGATCTAAAGCCCATTGACAAAACCTCTGTTATTTACTACGATATTCCTTCCTTGTGGAAGCTTTCCAAGAAGGGGACATGATCTTTAAATTCTAATCAGATAGAGGTAAATGAGCGAAAGTCCGTTCTTCAGGAACCAAGCCGTCAAGTTCAGTAATTGAGGGGAGGGGTGAAGCACCTGCCCCTTCAATTGAGACAGAAGATCTTCCGTCACCGGTAGAGCTACATTTTCTGCTACTGCAAGATCGAGTACATTTTCTGCTACTGCAAGATCGAGTACATTTTCTGCTACTGCAAGATCCAGTACATTTTCTGCTACTGCAAGATCCAGTACATTTTCTGCTACTGCAAGATCCAGTACATTTTCTGCTACTGCAAGATACAGTAGATTCGCAAAACAAAATCTGGCTTGGCCAGAATGGGATGGAGGATCATTGTTGTGAGCTACTATGAACCTCATCAATGTCTTGTGAATCAGGGGAAGTGGGGGGAAACTCAGACTTTTTTTCGACGAGTCCAGATGCAGGGCATCTCCTAAGAGTGACATCCCAGTCCCTCCCACTCAAGGCAAATGGAGGACATGGTGCATTTTACTGGGTTGCAAAAAGGTCCACCGACAGGCGGCCTGCCCCACTTCTGGAATAGCATTCTTACAACTGATGCTCAATTCCCATTCGAGAGGAGCAGATTCTAGTATGCTCAAATTGTCCGCCTAGACGTTCTTCTTTCCCTCCAGATGGGGTGTCATCAGAAAAAGATGTTCTCTGGCCAAATACCACAATTATTTCGAGAATACACAGTGGACGTGAGCAAGTCCCTCCTTGTTTGTTCACAAAGCATTGCGGTAGTATTGTCTGTAAAAATCTTTACCACATTTCCCTGAACTGAGGGAAGAAATTATTTTAGAACATCAAAAATTGCTTTCAGCAGCAAAACGCTTATATGGTGCTTCTCTCCTGCATTGACCAAATACCGTGAGCTGTCAAGTCCTGAGAATGAACTCCCCCCACTCGAGTCAGTCGTTACCACAACCTGATGTAGAGCGGGTTTAAAGGGAAACCCGACCAACAGATTGTGAATTGTTCCACCAAAGTAGGGCATTTCGAATATGATTTGGTACTGGAATCTAAGCTCTGAAGCTCTGTCAGCTGATTCCAGTTGCTGGGAAGATGCCATTGACTAGTTCTCATTCGAAGTCTTGCAAAGTGTAGTAGATGGATGCAAGATGACATCAGCCCCAATAGCATTTGGTACCATCAGACCGACAGACTGATGAGTCATGAAAACTGATTACTTGTTGAATTGCTGAGATCCTGTATAAGGGCGGAAAGGCCTTTCTCAGAGTAGTATCTAGTACTGAGCCAATTTATTAAATCTTTTGAGATATGATTCAATTGGAATTAGTCACATTGATAGAGAAGCCTAGGTTGTACACCGTGCCGTATCTAAGCTGCACCTTCTGCAACACTTCCATCAGGGAATGCGCATTTACACAGCCAATCGTCAAAGTATGGATTAAGATTAACCTTCCTCAACCAAAGATGAGTTGCTAAAGCACCCAGGACTTGGTGAAAATCCTGGGAGCTGAAATCAGCCTAAAAGAGAGACATGTGTATTGGGAACGCAACTTCCCTATGGTAAACCTCAGGTATTTACTGGGTTTCTTCAAAATTGTTATGTGGAAATACGCATCTTGAAGCTCTAGGGTTGCCATCCAGTCATTGCGCTCGAGTACTGCCAGAATCTGAGGCTAAATTACTATGTGAAAAGTTTCCACCAACAGAAATGGGTTCAGATCCGAAAGATCTGATATCAGATGGATGCCACCTGTCTTATGAAATTCTAAAATATCGACATATGTTATACGAATAACAGTGTCAAAAAACAAAAGGGTATAGAGTAGGCGTGGAGTAGAAACATATGGAGTAAAGGTACAATGACTACACAAACGATGGGAAGTGAAGTCAAAAGTGAAATAGAATGTAGAAGGAAAGAGCAGGAGCTCCCCTCGTCCGACTACAATTCCTCTGCATATTTGAAGAACAATCTTATTTGAGTCATGCGCCCGCTACGATTTGCTTCATGCACTTTACCTTCTTTCTTTGAAAAAAACGCATTGAGTCTTCCTCTTAAAGATGGCTGCCGCTGTAGAAAAAAGAGGCTCACCAGCACCTAGAATTGGCCGTGTGGCGTGATTGGCCAGCCAGCTGCATTTCTAGCCAATCCGGGTGCGCCGACACGCGTTCGCCGGCCCACACAAAGGCACCTGTCCCGTGCCTGTCCAGTGTTGTCCAGCAACCAGCGCCTTAACCTCTGCCCAGATCACCACCCACCTAGTCGCCACAACGACTGATGCTTGCCTCATTCTGTACCGCCCACCGGATCCTGTAGTCCACCGAATCAATCATTGCCACACAAAGTTCAACGCTAAGTAGCGGTTAGCCAGGCTGCACCTTTGTCTCTTCCCTGCAATACCTATTCTTTTTGCACTGATTTGTAATCCCATTATAACTGGGTAAATTATGATTTACTGCATAACAAGAACTCAGACAAAGAGCACATTTATCTCAACGAGAGCTTACTCTTAGAACAGACAACATACGTCCCCTGAGTAATGGGCTAACGAACAATGTCAACCCAAAAATCACCAGTATTGTATCCCTTGCATACATAGTCATGTTAAACTAAGTAGTGTACTGCTTTTGCACGGCTCCGTCCTACTCCATAATTATATGTGTACTCACTGCATTGTTAATTGTTTAGACTATGGTCTTCACTACCAAGTAAAGCGTAATGCTGTGTTCACATATGCCAATACATCTGTCACAACTGCTCTGTTATATTAAATTGTGTATACTTCCCGCAATGCAACACCGCTACAACTGTTTCAATTACATATCTACATTAATTTGTGTACACCTCCCGTAAGGTTGGGCTCGCTGTACACAGCCACTAGCACCTTTTACACGAGTATGGTATTGATGTCTAAATGAAACCTTGGTTACCCCTACGTTACTAGATTTGTTCCAACTGCCACTTGCAACACTGACTCTCGTTGTCCTGTATTGAGTTTGCTCCACTTCCTTGACTTATATTTTAGCTCTGTTTAGACTGATAGCAAAACCTGTCACGCCTTTATACTTCTTCCTCTTGTTCGCCTAGTGTAACCTAGCACTGAGCCAATGCCGTAGTAATCACTTGGGGACACCACGCCTCTCTCAAATACACCCTTTGTGGAATTAAGTCCACTTTAGGTTATCTAAGCAGCCGCTGTTTCATACCAATTATTGCTAGATTAATCCACCCTTCGTGTCACTAGTAATTAAGTCTCTTTCCTCTAACACACACACGCCCTAACATGTACCTCCTAGGGAGTCAACCGCTATTCCTCACTATTGCGACAACTAGTGTGTGCCTAGTGATCACACTGGTAGACTACCACCACATCACCCAAAACGTTACTATGGCCCTACCGCCTATTCTTATAAGTAACCTACAGCCTATAAAATTCAGTAGGCAAAATCATTTACTGAATGCCCAACCGTGCACCACCTCCAACACAAATGTAGGACTCCGCTCGAGACTAGACAAACTATGAACCATTAGCCAGAACCCTTGCCACCACTAATAAAAGATCCAACTATAACCCTGTTACATCCATTACTAAAATAAAATGCCAGCCTATACGCACTGCCCCCAACCACTCCAACCCCAAAACCCAAAATGCTACACACTCTCCACGACCAGCCTCAGCCAACAATAATCCCAAGGGTGCTCTAATAAATGCGAGATCCATGGTTGTTCATGCAACCGAGATAGCAGACATCATCCAGCTAGAACATCTTGACTTCCTAGCGATCACTGAATCCTGGCTTCATGGCACTGCAGGACCAGCCCTCTCACTAGCAATTCCCAATGGATACACCATCTTAAGATCTGACAGAGCTGATACCCGCGGAGGAGGTATCGCACTCATAGCTAGAGATAATTTACCGATTAGACTAGTGCCTACCCCCAATATCAAAACTTACGAGAATTTGATAGCCAAGCTCAACATAAACAGCCCCCAAACCTTGACTATCCAGCTAATATATAGACTTCCAGGCCCTATTGGAACGTTTGAGGGTGACATATCCAATATTGTATCCAATAACTTAAACTCCTCTCAAGTCTTACTACTAGGAGACTTTAACCTTGGATATAATGACCCTAAAGACACACATGCATCTAGTGTGGCAAACATCCTATCAGAACAAGGCTTCAACCAAAAAGTGCTCTATTCTTCACATGTTAAATGAAGACCATTGGACTGGGTGGCAGACTTCAATTGTAATGCCATGATCTCCTCCATATAACCTCAGATATGGTCAGACCACCACCTCATAACCTTCACCATAGACACTGAAAAACCGATCTCAATGCCTGTATCGCCAGCCCCACCTATTCCTACCCGGAATAAAATAACCAGGTTACTCACCGTAGTACCCACCTTACTCCAAGTCCATAGTCCCCTTTCCTCCATACTTATGGGACATCTCTCCGTCCTGTGGGATGGGACCAGAGCACTTTGTAAAAAGCATCCAAAAATTTTGCAAAAATGTGTCCTTCCTCTTTCTTGCGCGGGGCCTGGCACGCGGCCGCAACCCCGCCCACCTTGGCATCGCCCATCAGTCCTTTTCTATCGCCAGGTCTTAGACCTATTAGCAATAACAGAGGAACCTCATTCGAGGGGACGGCGGGCAGGCGTATGGAGGAAAGGGGACTATGAGTAAGGTGGTGACTATGGTGAGTAACCTGGTTATACTCCTACGTCCCATCCCCTTTCCTCCTTTCTTCTGGGAGATTCCCAAGCACTCCTTACAGGAACCATGGGTGGATGGAAATACCCCTTACTGAAAAAGGTTCTTCAGCACAGCCTGACCAAACTGAGCATCAGCTCTCAAGCTCATGTCTAGACAATAATGCTTACAAAAAGCAGATTGGGAGGCCCAAGTAGCTGCCCTAGCGATGGTCTCCCAGGGGACATATTTCTGAAAGGCAACCTTGGCTGGCTTTCCCCGCACCAGGTGTGCATGAATGCCTTTAGGAGGCTTCAGCCCTTGGACGGTGGAAGACTCCGTAATGCAGACGGCGATCCACCGAGAAAATAGTCGCCTTAGATGCCTGCTTACCTTTTGGGTTACCAAAGGTCACAAACAGTTAAGAAGAATTCCTAAGCTTGGATGTTCTGTCCAGATAGAACTTAAGAGCCCTTCTGGCATTGAGACAATGCAGAACCCTTTCTGTCTCTGAGGCAGGATTCGGAAAAAAGGCAGTCCGGGAGATCGACTGATTCAGATGCAACTCAGATACCGCCTTCGACAGGAAAGCAGGATTTGTCCGTAGAACCACCTTATCCTTGTGAAAGACCATGAAGGGATGCTCCACCGACAAGGCCTGGAGCTCACTCACCCGCCTTGCTGACACAACGGCGACCAAAAAGCACACTTTCAGGATAGGTACTTGAGGTCCACCGTGGCCATTGGTTCGAAAGGTTTATGGCACAACGCCGTCAGGACCACATTTAGACCCCACGTCGGGTTTGGACTACGAGTTGGAGGATAGAGGCGTGTCAAGCCTGCAAAATGCCTTTTAACCACTGGGTTACCTAGAGAGTAAGAGCATTGGTCCGTAGAAAGGTAAGCAGAAACCGCTGAAAGGTAAGTTCTGCATGACAGAACGTGGACACCCGACTCTGCTAAGAAGGATAGAAAGGGCAGTACTGCATCAACTGTAACCCACCTTGGGTCCAACGGCTTGCTTAAACACCAATGACAGAACCTGAGCCATTTGCTTCTGTACTGGGACCTAGTCGAGGGTTTCCTGGCTGCCTGGATAATACGCAAGTTATCAGCAGAGGAGTTAAGATGTTCTAAAGACTTGAACTCAGGCACTATGCCGCCAAGCTGAGCAATTGTGGGGATGGGTGCCACAGTTGCTGTTCCCCCTGGTGAAGAAGATTGGGGGTCACCAGAAGCCTGATCGGTGGATACACCGACAGGTGTTTAAGTTCTGAGAACCAAAACCTGGCCGGCTACCACAGGGCTATGAGTAGGAGAGAACAGTTCACTGAGTTCTTCAATTTGCAAACTGCTCGGTGAACTAGAGGCAGCAGCGGGAAAGCGTAAGCTCTCATGTTGTGCCATGGAATCTCGAGAGCATCCCCCAGAGAGGAGGCTCCCAGTCCCCCTCTGGAGGAATACCGAGGAAGCTCCTCATTTATCGCCGTAGCAAAGAGGTCCACCTCCGGTGTGCCCCAACACAAGAAAGTCCATGAGAGGACCTCCGCTTTCAACTCCCACTCGTGGCTGACCATTGTCCGACGGCTGAGGGCATCCGCTGTGACATTCAGCTGGCCCGGGATGTGCACTGCAAGCAGCCAAACACCATGAAGAACAGCCCATTCCCAAATCTGGATGGACAGGTCCACGAGAGGGGGAGACTTGGTTCCCCCTTGTTTGTTGATGTAATACATCGACACCACATTGTCCGTGCATATACGGACCTCCTTGTTGACAATGATCGGTCTGAACGCCCTGAGCGCTAGGAAGACCGCCAGAAGCTCCAGATTTATGTGGAGGAGCTTGTCCTGAGGCAACCAAAGATCTGAGACCTGAAGAACATCCAACGTCGCACCCCACCCCAGAAGGGAGGAGTCACCATAGGGGCTGGGTCCTGAAACCCTGCACCCACCGACAGGTTGCTGAGAGACGACCACCACTCCAGGTCTACTCTCATGGAAGCCGGAATCATCATCAACTTGGAGTCCGGATCCACAGCCTGACGCCAAGAACTCCGAAGAGCCATCTGAGTTTGCCTCATCTTGAGACGAGCAAGAGGAAGAGCCAACACGCACAAGGCCATGAGGCCCAGAAGCCTCTGGAACCACCAGGCCGACATGCTCTCTGACTGCGCAAACTTCTGACACGTGGCTAACAGATCGGCCATTCTGTCCCCAGTCAGGTACACTCTGCAGTCGATCGTGTTCCAGCGGAAACCCAGGAAAATCAAGTCCTGCAAGTCATGGAAGATTTCCGCCAGTTCACAGACAGCCCAAGATGGAACAGGAGCTGTAGGAGAGACTGAAGATTTCTTGCGGCTCTCAACGGGCAAGGACTGCGTAAGAGCCAATTGTCCAAATACGGATACACATGGATACCCTGCAGACAAAGATAGGCCGCAATCACCGACATCATCTTCGTGAAGACATGCGGCGCCGATCTGAGACCAAAAGGAAGCACTTGAAACTGGAAGTGCTCCTCTCCCAAAGAGAAACGGAGATATCTCCTGTGTGGATTCCAAATCAGAATATGCATGTACGCACCCTGAAGATCTACCACGCTGTGCCAATCGCCCATCTGCAAGGAAGACCGTTTCTGGCTGGGCGTGATCATCTAGAATTTCTCTTGGGGTAGGAAAAGACTGAACTGGGAAAGGTCTAGGATGGTGCGCAGGCCAGCCTGGTTGGGTTTGGGCACTGTAAACAGCCGGGAGTAGAAACCCTCCCCTCGTTCCCTGAAAGGAACAGGTTCCACCGCTCTGAGGTCCAGAAGCTTCAGCACCTCGGCATTCAGGGAGGGCGATCCAGACAGGTGGAAAGGAGGGTTGATGGGTGGGGTAGGGAGTAGGGGTAAGCAGAAGCCCGTGCGAGCGACTGACAAGACCCATCTTTCTTCGGTGATGGTCTGCCACGCCTCCCAATGAGACGCAATGCGTCCTCCCACCGGGGTCTTGTGCAAGCGCGGAGAACTCTCATTTTGTAGCTTTTTCAGTGGTATTACCACCTGAACCGGAGGCTGAGGAGCGGGAGAAAAACCAAGTCAGTTGTTGCCTCCGGCGGTTATTCTCCGAAGGGGTATCCACTCTACGAGATTTCCGGTTAAGGAAGCCAGTGAAACCAGAGGAGGGCCGACTTTGCGACAGCAGTCTCTGGATTTTAAAGGGAGTTTTTACCAGGACTGACAAGGACTTCGCTGTCTGCGTGCTATCCTTCGTCTTGGTCAGCTCTACATTCGTTGTAGAATGAAACAGCTCCTTACCATCAAACAGAAGGTCCAACACCTTGTCCTGTACTTCCTTTGAAAACTTGGTGGCATGTAGACACGCCTGTCATGAGGTATCAACCCCCGGCATAAGGCCCCAAGCTGAGGTATCTACATGGTGAGCTGCAGCCCCAGGAGATCGTGGGCCAAGACCCTGGCATCGGATAAGCCCGTCCTAAAATCTTCCAGATTTTTGACCGGAATGAACTCCTCAAACTCCAACAGACCTTTCCACATCCGCATATTAGCCCCCGCTAACACTAGTTCGGCATTGGCCTGCCGGAGCTGCAAGGCCAAGTTAGCGAAAATCTTCCTCCCAAGGGGGTCCAGAAGCTTGTCCTTTCCCAGAACCTGAGTAGACGTCATGGAAGAGGGTGCTGCAGGCCTGGACTGTAAGGTAGCCGCAGCCACCACCGTGGAGGAGGGAGGGCGGACAAGACGACAAAGCCACCTCTTCCGAAGAATGCAGCCTGTATCGTGCGTCAATTTTCTTATTGATGAAAAGTCCAGAGAGTGGCTTTTCCCAAACCCTACGGACCTTGGCCAGAACGTCGTCCTGCAAAAACAGGCTGGTACCCTCCAAAGGAGACTGGGTGAACGCCCCAGAAACCATGCCCTCCTGCGGAGCGGGTGCCTCGGGCACCAGAACATCCAAGAAGCACATCATGTCCAGTACCCGGTCATGGAAAGCTCTAATACAGCGGGGCAGATCCTCGTTGTCCTGATCGCCCTGCACGTCATCCGACAGGTCAGGATCCTGCTGAGCCGTGTCGGGCGCTGCCTTGTCCACAGGGGACAATGGGGGCAAAGGCGGAAGAGTCGGGGAAGGCACCGTAGGCAAGGGAGGATCCGGCGGGGCCAACGGAAGAATGGGTGGAGCCGGAGGCGCGGCAGGACATATCTCCCTAAAAAGCCCTTTGAAATATTCCCTCATGGGATCGGTACGCATGAGCGTATGAAATTTGCTGAAAAAGGCGTCCTCCGGGGACTGTTTTGGAACCAGAGGGGGCCTCTCATGAGGAGGATAATTCCAGGGACGTAATGGGGAAGGGTGCCACACACTGGCCCATCACCCGACGTATCCACATAAATCAAAGGTGCCGACCCTACAGGCAATGAAACATTGTGCGGAAGGGGCATCCAAGCGTTCCAATCAGACTGGCCGATAAGGATGCGCACAAGAAACCCTATGTTCACCCAGAGCGCCAAGCCCTACACCTGAGGCCAATGGCGTAGCTGTAGGGGTAGCGCCCAAAATGGCTGCCGTGGTCGTGGTGGGAACGGCCGCCATTTTATCATCACCTGAGGGGAACTGCAGCACGCGAGGAAGTGAGGCAGAGGTCCCAGTCGATGGATCAGGGGTATTAACTTTAGCCTTAACATAAGGAACCTTGGCAGAGCCAGTACTATGAGGCCTGGAATGTTTCTGCGACATACCAATCGCCAAATTAGCCTTCCCAGGAAGGACCTCGGCAATGCCAGTAAAAGAAGAACTTTCCTTCTTTGCCCACTCAACAGATCTTGCGTCGCCGCAAGAGCGGGAACGGCGAGAAACACCCTTCACCGACAAGGCCTTGCCAGGCCTCTGAGAAATGTTGGTAGCTTTAGCCTCTGTACGAGGGACCTTGGACCCAGGTCCGGTAACAGCCTTACTAGCGCAGGCCTTGAACATCCGTTCGGTAACACCAAGCCCCACTGAGGCCTCGGGGCGAACCCCGTTATTTTTTAGGGAAGCTAATAGAGGCCTCAGGCAAGCTCCAGTACCCCACGACTCAGTAGAACTGGGTCTACCAGCAGCCCCCACAGGAGGGGCCTTGGAGTGTACTCTGGTATCCACAGGCCCCTTACGGAGACCCTCAGAGAAAACTCTGGTACAATTATTAGGCCCAACGGGAACCTCAGGGCAATCCCCGGTGACAGAGCGATGAACGCCCCACCCGGCTCGGGAAGAACCCGGAAAGGTGTCTCCCGGCCGGGGTGCTCTGAAAAGTAAAGAACTTACAGGGCGTTTCTTCTTTTCGTCGATAAACGCTTGAAAATGCGAAGGAGGAGTTCGCCAGAACACCTCCTCCCACCGCTCCAACCGGCTGGGAAGTGCCCGGACCGAAAGGGAATCACAGTAAAAACAGGAATCCCAACGGTGATCCGGACCCAAACACTCTAAACAAAGACGATGGGGATCTGCCCTCGCGATGCATCTGTGACACGATGAACAATCAGGAAAGTCTGGTTTGAACGACAGACAGACTAGTACATGATCGCTAGCGAGAGCCAGGGAGGAAAAAAGGAAGAAAATCTTCCGCGGATGCAAGTGCGCCCAGTCCCGAACGAGCGGAGAAAAGGACTGATGGGCGATGCGTGGGGCAGAGCCAAGGTGGGCGGGGTTGCGGCCGCGTTCCGGGCCCCACGCAAGAAAGAGAGGAAGGACAAATGTGTGCAAAATATTTGGATGCTTTTTACAAAGTGCTCCGGGCCCATCCCACAGGACGGAGAGATGTCCCATAAGTATGGAGGAAAGGGGACGGGACGTAGGAGTAAGAACATTATCTGTGACAACTTACTCCCACTCATCCTCCATTCCGGAAACTGTGGGACCTGACGCATTGGTCAATGAATATAATCATATGATGACCACCTCCCTAGACTCAATAGCGCCTTTTAAATTAAGACAAAGCAAACCCAAGGCCCATCTCAACTCCTGGTATACACCATATCTAAAAACACTACGTACTAAAAAAAAAAAGGCAATGCGAAATATCCTGGAAATTACAACCGTCTGAAGAACACAAAATTAATCTCAGCACCATCACAGCCCTATACAAAAATGAAATCCTCCTAGCCAAACGTGAAACCTATAATGCCAGAATTGCCCAAGCAAAGTCTAAGTATGAAGGAACTCTGTCATCCTCAAAGAGTTAGAAGCACCTATCCCAGTGTTAGACAACTGTATAAAAAACTCTGGTGTTCGAACATACAGCAAGCACTAGCAAATAAAGCCACAAATCTACAAGTAAAAATTGCTAAGAAAAATACAGTAACTGGTAAGTAACTAAGACTTCGCCAGCATTGGATCTTTTTTAGATGCAGATGCTTGAATAGAATACCAAGCAGTTAAACATGCCACCATCATATCCATATATGCAAATACAGAAAAAACATATTTCTGATCAAACCTTCAACATGTAGTAACACAACGATCACATACTCTGGGAAAAGTGGGAAAAGGAGGCTGGTCCTACCTTATCCAAAGAGATGGTGGAGCACTGCCTGTCCAACTGCAGTTTCTTTGTTGGTATCTTCAGCCAGGCAGTAGTGTTTAGCAAATGTGTGCAGAATGCTCCACGTGGCGGCTCTGCATATGTCCTTCAGGGACACCCCTGCGTGGAATGCTGTTGACTCCGCTCTCCCTCTGGTGGAATGTCCGGAGGGTGGTTTGGAAAGGGGGGGGGGGCGCCTTTCGTCTGATGGCAGTGGGTGATGCAAGAGGAGACCCGGCGTGCCGGACCTTGTTTGGAAATATGCTGGCCCTTTGTATGGCCAGCAAAGGCGATGAAGAGCCTATTTTAACAATGGAACTCTCTAGTCCTTTGCAAATGAAACTTTAAAACTCTTGCTATGTCCAGAGAATGCAATGTTAGTTCTGCTTCCCAAGAATGGTTCTGCTTCCGAAGAATGATTCTGGACGAAATTTGGTGAGACAATGCGTTCTGTGAGCGTCATTTTCGATACTACCTTCAGAAGGAACTTAGGGTGTGGTCTTAAAATGACACGGTCCTTATGGAACAAGGTGAAGGGAGGTTCAGACGATAAGGCTTGTAACTCACTGATCCTCCTGACCGAAGTAATGGCTATTAAGAAAGACGTTTTCCATGACGAACTATGTCGCACCTGTGTATGGGCTCGTAAGGAGACTCCATGAGGGCTGTTCGCACCGTGTTCAAGCTCCAGGCTGGAACTAGCGTGGGCGAAGGTGGGTATGTACGTGTAATTCCTTTAAGGAAGACTAACGGCCGGAAGGGAAGAGTAAGGACTGTGTCTCCGGGGCCATCGTGTATGTCATAATGGCTGACAGGCGGACCTTGATTGAAGACCGCGAAAGACCTGCTTTGGCTAAGTGCCATAAGTAGATAAGTACTTGCTCAACCGAAGCGATGAGAAGATCAATAGCGTGCGTCTCACACCACTTGGAAAAACGAGTCCATATCCTAGTGTAAGTGATGCGTGTAGAAAGTGCCCTTGAGGCCCTGATTATATCCCAGCATTCCGCAGGCAGATTGAGATTCATGAGTTTGGGCTGCTCAAGAACCAGGCCTTGAGCGACAGGCTCGCTAGATCGTGATGGGAGGACCTTGCGGTTCTGTTGCGTTAATAGATACTGATGCGCCTTGAGGCGAACCAGGGGCCATTGTGACAGGTTCTGAAGGGTCGAGTACCAGACCAGCCGTGCCAAGTCCGGTGCAATTAGGATCATAGAACACTTCTGCTCCCTCAGTCTGCGCAGTATCCTGGAGATGAGGGGAACGGCATATAGGAATTTCCCCTTCCAATCCACTGAAAACTCGTCTCCTACTGACTGACTCTCTAGGTATCAGGAGGCAAACATTTTGCATTTCTTGTTGGCTCTGTTGGCAAAAAGATCGAGATGTGGAAGGCCCCATAAGGCGAATATCCGTTGGGCTTTCTTCTTGTCCAGCTCCCACTCGTGAGAAGACGTGTAGTCCCTGCTCAGTTTGTCCGCTAGGCCATTGTCCACTCCCGGAAGATGTTCTGCCTGGATTTGGACTCTGTTATGCAAGGCCCATGCCCATAGCAGTTGAGCTTCTTGAGACAAGATTTCTACCTCGTGCCTCCTTGCTTGTTTGTGTAGTGCATGGAGGTCGTGTTGTCTGTCTGTACAGTGAGTACCTGCCCCGCTACTACTGAAGGAAAGCTTTCAGTGCCCACCGAATGGCCCTGAGTTCCAACACGTTGATTTGGAGTTGTGACTCCTGGGGTGACCAGGAGCCCTTGGTTTGTAGGTCGGCAAGATGAGCGGCCCAGCCCGAAAGAGACGCGTCCGTCCTCAAGAGAAGGGTCGACGTTGGTGCCTGAGGTTCCGCGGAGCGTTCCACCATCGAAGAGCTTTGTGCAGAGTCGTAGGAATCTGGACGATATCCTCCCACAAACCGAGAGCTTGTTTCCATTTTTTCCATGGGTGGTCCAGTGCCTCCTGAACAGGCCTCATGCGAAGCCTGCAATTTGGTATGAGGAATATAAATGAGGACATCATGCCCAGAAGGGACTTGTAAGAGCGCACCAATGTCGTTTCTCTCCCTAAGAAACAAGAAGTCAAGTGGAGACTTGCTGGTGCTCTTTCCGCTGACGGTCTCACTCTGGGACTGTTGGTGTTGAGATCGGCTCCCAGGAAATAAACTGTCTTGCTAGGAACTTCTTTTTGACGAGGAAGAAACGGGAGTAGAAACCCTGCCCCTTTAGAGAGTAAGGTACTGGCTCTATCGCTGCTTTGTGCAGCAGTTTCTGGATTTCGGACATGACTTGCTTTAACATAGGTACCTTGCGCGGAGCGGGGGGAGACTAAGGAAGGGCGGGTCTAGAAATTCCAAGTTGTGTCCCTCGCGCACCACCTGTAACACCCATTTGTCTAATGTTATTGACTGCCAGCGTTGGTAGAACTGGCTCAGCCTTCCCACCACCGGTGTGTGACGTTGATGGGGAGGAGCGAGACCGTCAGTTTTGCTTGCTCTGCGACTTCCCTTGAGTAGCGCCCCGCCTACCTCTCTGGACGTAATTATTGGAAGATTGGAATTTGGAATCGTGGTATGAACTTCCTTGCGACTTCTGGCCGTAGCAAGGGTAGTTAAAACCTCTATTTCGAGGATGAACCTCGAAATGGACAAAACTACCAGCAATCCTCGTTTTTGTCTTTCAAGGAACTGAAGGCACGTGCTGTCTGTGTCCGTTTTGATTCCTTTGAAGTGGTCATCGATCTTTTCGCCAAAGAGTTTTTGACCATCAAAGGGCATATCCAAAATCTGCACTTGCACCTCAGGTCTGAAATAGGTAGCCTTCATCCAGGCCTGTCTTGTCAGCACTGTGCCGTGGGCCATCTGCAGGAAACCTGACTCTGCGACATCGTCTGCAGCGTCAATCATGTGATCCGAAGCTGCTTCCCCATCAGCGATAATCGCCCTGGCTTCCTCCTTGAGTTCTACAGGTAGCCAGCTTGGACATATGGAGCCAAAGCTCGCCGTCATGCCCAGCGCTTTACCCACTCTGATGGTAAGCGATGCTAATGCGGACACTTTCCTGCCCATAGCCTCTAGTTTGCGACCGTCCTTGTCCGGTGGGGCTGATAGAGGTGATGCTGGATTGGTCAACTTTTTCCTAGCTGCTACTGTGATAAATGAGTCCGGTTTTGTATGACCTCAAAGACAGAGGAGCAGACTCCGGAGCCTTGTACTTTTTTCTCTGGCCTGGAAACTAGAGCCGGGGTGGCTAAGAGTGTGGCTAATATCTTGGAACCGGACTCCCAAATGGTGTCGAGGAGAGGAATGGTAGTAACAGTTCTCCAACGCTTGTCCCTGTGCTCATAGAGCACCGACTTCTTCTCCTCTGATGTGACCTGTAACAATTCTGCAGCTTTGCCAATGATGGCATGAAAAGAAACTAGATCATCCGGCGGTGTAGAGCCGCTTGGAGAATCTTTCTTTCTGGGCTTTTCGATAATGTAATCGTCCTATTCACTAGTGTCCACTTCTTGCGTGATCTCGCCTTCTTCCGGCTCAGAAAATTCTTTGAAAGGATCTTCTTGCCAGTCTCAGACCGAAACAGAGGATGGTACAATCGTTGGCTCTCTAGCTGGAGACCTTGTCCTGTGCGACGATGCCGGTGACGGGACCCTTGTCGGTGAAGCACTGAGTGTCCTGCTCCTAGACCTGCGCGGTGGCTCGGGTGAATGCACCCTTTTCTGTGGCCTCCTCCTGGAAGGCGAATGCCTTGGCGGGCTTTGCCGAGGTGAAAAATCCCTCTGCGAAAGGTTAGACTCTCTCGATACAGTTGCCTTGCTTTTTTCTTTTTGTCGTCTGTTCAACTCTTCAATGATCCTTTGCATTGATAGCATTAGCACAGGGTCATAAGGATCAGCAGGCATGTCTGTAGTAGGTTTGCAGTGAGGACTGTGTTCCTTAAGCGCAAGACAGTGTTGTTCCTCAACAAACTCAGTGTCTGAAAATTCCTCTTGTAGGATAATGTCAGGCAGCTCTGGCATTTCTCCTAAGGGAGATAATTGAGTTCCCTGTGGTTCAAGAGCATCCATAAACTGAGGAGGCGCTTCTAAAGACTCAGGAAGACTGTCTTCATTGGTTGGGGTAACAGTGGCGTCAGCGAGGGGCGTTTTGGGCCCTACTTCTTCCGTCGATAACGGAACTCGCGGTGCCGTCGACAGAGCCGTGGTCGAGGATTTCGTGGACGGTGGCTTGCCTTTTCCGTCGACGAGTGCATGAAAGAAGATTTCGTGGACGGTAACTTCTCCATCGATGAGTGCTTCGTGGACGAATGTCTCGTGGACGAGTGATGAGCCTCCTTCGTTGACTTTGCGTGGTGGTCGATGAGGTTGCCGTCGACAGCTTGGTGGACGACGGGCCTCTACCTTTACTGCTGCTCGTAGACGACTGCGCCGCCTCTAGTTTTTTGCAAACTCCTCCTTACCTTTGGAGGTAGTTTTTGCCGTAGAAGGCTTCACCTTATGGCTTGTAGAATCCAGGGTAGGAAGGAAAGGTATAATCTCCAGCTTCCTCTTGGGAGTGGCAGAGGCGCTCCTTTTCACTGAAGAAGCCCTTCTTTTAGAAGTTTGCTACTCAGCCAACTTGCTGGAGTGAACAGGGGCTGTCTTCACATATTCCTCATCAGAAGAAAGATCCTTAGATTCCAAATGTAGGAGAAGTCTTCTATGCCTGTCTTGTAAGGTTTTAGTTGAAAGAGACTTGCAAATGTGACATTTTTGGTTGTCATGAGGATAAAGACAGATACAATGATCATGAGGATCCTTCATGTAAACCACCTGCACCTTGTGCAATCCCTGAAGAGGGAAGGCTTATTGGTAGTCTGATGGCCAGCCATCTGAAGAGAAAGTTCACACAACAAATTCTGGGTCAAAACAGTTTTTTGACGCCCCAAAAACCAGTGGTGATAGCCCCTAGTCAGGGGAATGTGGTAGAGAATATAAAAATATACACTACTGTAAAATTTGAAGTAAATTTGAAAAAGCTCAGAGCTTGATGATTCCCTGTGTCAATTAGACTGCGGTGAAAACTCTGAAGATGGCTGCCTGGGGCGGAGCTTAAGCCCTGCCACCTCATTGGTTGGGGTCATAAAGAACCAAAGTGAGGTGGAGGAACTACACAATAGAATGGCTCATAGGCCATAATGGGCTATGTACATGTATTGTAATGTAGCAATGTGTGTATATCAACAAAAAAAATGTAATAATTATTTTATCACAGAGGATGGCGACGGGGAATATTCAAGCATCTGAATCTATGAAAGATCCAATGCTAGAGAAGTCTCTTTAACCCCTCCATGAATGCTTTGATAACAGGAACCTTCCAGCATAGGACTATGGTGGGAGGTGGTGTGGGCTGACAAGGCCGCCAGGTGGACCTTTAAGGAGTTGAATACTAACCCTGAATCTAGCAAGTGGAGCATATAAATTTGAATGTGGGGTGGAGTACATTCTATGGGGTAAGTTTGTTTAGACTGGCACCAAATTACGAATCTTCTCCACTTGTTAAAATAACAGTGCCTAGTGTTAGGTTTTCTTGCTTCCTTCAAGATATCCGTACATCTCAGAGGTAGGTTAAGCTGTCCGAACTCTAGGACTTCAGGAGCCATGCTGTCAAGTTCATCGAGTGAGGTTTAGTTTATTACTTATATAGGGCACCTAACCCAAGGGTAACTGGGCGCTTGCACTTGAATACATAGTAGGTTACACGAAAAATACAATTGATAAATAGATTTACAGTTACACAGTAGGTTACATAAAAAATATAGTTGAGAAATTTATAGATACAGGGCTACAGAGTCATAACATAATGGATAAAGTATTTACAGATAGATTAAGTCAGGCAGGTTCTGGTTGATTTTAGCAAGAGATTGCAGAGCGCCCAGGAACTTGTAAGTCAACAGTGACTGGGGTACGTAATCAAACAGGATGTTCCGTTTGTGTGTGCAGTATACACGGTATACAGTGCGGGAGCTAGTCTAATGTGCTAGTTAGATTGGGAAAAGAGCCAGGATTTGGTCTTGGCTCTGAAGGCCCAAAATGAAGTTTCAAATCTAATGGCGGGAGTAAGTTCCAGCACTTAGCAGCGAGTACTGGGAATCTGGATCCTTCGCGCGTTTTTTAGGTTGTAGTTGGGGATCATGAGTTGATTCAGGTACCTGGATCTAGGGGGTCTGTTAGACTGGGTTCTAGAGAATTTTTCCAGGAGGTATTTTGGTGCGGTGTTCAAGAGGCATTTGTGCGTGATGACTAAGGATTGTAATGTGATTGTTCATCCTTCTTGAAGGAGGAGATGTGGCTGGAGCATGGAATGTTTAAAGCCGATGTTAAGGCGTTGTTTAGCAGGACTTGGAGTTTAAGTTCCGGGAGGACGAGCCAAGGAATACGGTGTTACAATAGTCCAGCTTCGAGAGGATCAGTGCTCCGGCTAGTGTTAAGTGGCTATTGGTTGATAAATAAGGTTTCCAGGCATTTATACGTTTATTAGTGTAGGCTGTGGTGGATGCTGTGCTGTTCACTTGTTTTTTAAGGGATAAGGTGGAGTCCAGGTAGACGCCAAGCGTTTTTACTTCACTATTGACTTCTGGTGTTTGTCAATGATGAAAGTAGAATAGCGCTGGTCTAGTTGGTTAAGTCGGGCTTGGGAGCCTATGATTAGGAGTTCAGTCTTGTCATTGTTTAAACAAAGACTGAGTGGCAATCCATGCTTGGATCTCTAGGTAGATATTATTGATCATTTTGGTGTCATTTATATATTTTTTTTTTTTTTTATACGGTTTATTCAACCTTTAAAAAATTTTTGACAGACAAATCACGTCCAATCAACCACATATCCTTTTAAAATCCATTTCTCTCACCGCCGTTCTGTACACAGTAAAACAAGTGGCCTGAGTCTTGACGTTTGGACTACAAGAGCTCATTCGACTCCAGGCACTTCAATTAGTTCCTTCAAATCCAATCTCGTTTTTATGACCTGGAGGAAGGTTATCAAATTGAACAGTACAGTTCGGTTGGAGGCTTCAAAGAACATTTCCCACCAGTTTTCCAGACTCCTTGAACTAATATTATGAATAATCGGTGAAAAAATCCGTCCTCGTTCTTTCCCAAGGCTCGGGCATGACATGATCAAGTGCTTTAGAGATTCCATATCAAAATTACAGAAACGACACCTTCGATCAATATTTGCATACTTAGGCCAGGAGCCTAATCGCTCTTTTGTGTTTAGAGCGTTTAGTCTGAATCTCATGTACAAGGCTCTGGCATGCTGATTTGGCAGGTGGGTTAGATAAGAATGGCGTTGATTGAAGGCTTTCGCTTCACCTGGAACTTCCTGCATTAGCTTACATTTTGTTCTTTGCTCACAGGTCTTGATCCAATCTAACCGCCAAATCTTCATCTTTGCTGCATCTGGGTTTTCCACTAGCAAGGCAGAGGTAATATCGTGCTCGCCTAGCAGGTCTTGACAAAGCTGATTCCACTTTGCAAGTATTGTATACTCTTTCGCACTGTCTGGTCTATGCATGATTTGGAATTGGGGTGTCGGAGTCTTTAGCATCGTTTTACGGTATAGGCTTAGCAGATTCCACATTACTCTGGCATGTATTGAAATTAAGCCAAGCTCATACCGTATACAAACAGTTGCTATTCCCCTCGGTAGATGTAGTACACGAGACCAGAAGATGTTTTCTAAAGAGTTCCATAAATCATTAGAGCAACCGAAGGCGTTTTCTCCTCCGTAGATCAGGCTCGGGACCACTTTCTGTTGAAAAAATAGGATAGTCGGCTTCAATGAAAATTTGCCGTATTTGTTGTTAATTAAGCATGCTTGATTTGCTAATTGCCGACATTTGCTTTTTGCCACTTCCGTCCAACGAGCGTCATTTCTGCTCGCACTAATAGTCATCCCCAGATATTTCACGGATTTTACAATTTTGATACGTTCGTCGGCAATGTACCAATGCTCTTTCAACCCCTTGCCAAGGGTTCCTTGCAGGTTTCCCAATATCAAATTTTCGGTTTTTAGTCTATTAATTTGCAAGCCGTTTAATGTTATATAGGTATTTATCAGGTTCATTTTTCGCTGAAGACCTATAGGCGTCTGATCTATTAGGACCAGGTCGTCAGCGTATAACAGGTAGTTGATAGGTACTCCCTGAATTTTTGGGGGGAACATGTTGTTGCCACAAAAAATCTCAGTCATATCTGATATAAACAAATTGAATATTGTTGCTGCCAAGGGGCAGCCCTGCTTCACTCCCCTACATGTTTTGATTTTTGCAGACAAGGTGCCTTTCAGGTCCAACCGAACTCTGATAGACGTCTCAGAGTGTAGTTCCTGAATTGCACTCAGTAAGCTAGGTGGGCAGCCCCATTTGCTCAGTTTATCCCACATCCTCTCTCTATTGATACTATCAAATGCCTGCGAGAGGTCGATCAGTGCCAAATAGATTTTTGTTTTGGTTCTGCGAGCTTCCATCTTTAGGAGGTTTAGTAGTAATAGATTGAGGCCACAACCTACTCCTCTTACAAAGCCCGCTTGTCTCGGATCAATGTGCTTAGATTCTTCTGCCCACTTCACCAGTTTGCGTTGAAGCAAGGTTGCATAGATCTTCCCTACAACATCAAGTAATGCTATCGGACGATAGTTTTTAGGGTTGGTTCGATCTCCTTTTTTAAAGATGGGAACCACGATAGCACTTTTCCATGAATTGGGAGTAGATCCATTTTTTGCAACGCGGTTGAACAGAGTGGCACAGAAATCTGCCCATAGTTCTGGATTGCGTTTGATCGTGTAATTAGTTAGTCCATCTGGGCCCGGCGCTCTGGATTCACTCAATCCCTTAATAATTAAGAGAATTTCATCTCTTTCAAATTGCAAATCCCATTTAGATTCGGGCAGGAATATGTTGGCTCTTACTAGATCGTCTTTGGTAAATAAAGTAGAGTAGAATGCAACCCAGGCTTGTTCACTAACAGCATTAGCCTGTAAGGCATATTGTGAGGATGCACTGTTGTTTATTATGCTCCAGAATTCTGCTGAGTTACGCCCTTCCATTTTCCCATCATCATCTCAGAATCATTTTGTAATCTGGTGGCCTCATGAGACTTAAGCCAATGTTTATATTTCTGTTTGATCGCTCTACAGATTTGTTTCACATTTATATTGAGGATGGTTTTGGTTTTCCTTAATTCCTGTCTCATCAGACATTTCTGCTGTAGCACACAAAGGTCAAATTTGTGTTTTCGATGTAGTTGAACATGGCTCAGTTTGGATCTTCTTTCTTCAAATTGAACTAATAAGTCTTCGTATTCAAGACCCTCAGTATTTTCTATAAATTTTGTTGTTATTGCCTCTACTTCTGGTTCTGATAAATGGAGTCGAATCCTACCTGAGCCTGTTTTTACCGTGTGCGACCATACTTGCTGCGGACAGGCGCATTTTTTCTGGAGGGTTAGTTGTACCATTTCATGATCACTATGGACCATTTTTTGGACATTAAAATGCAGAACTCTCTTGTGAAGATTTTCAGTTACAAACATGTAATCAAGTACTGATGTTGATGCGTCTCTTCTCCATGTAGGCTGTGCCGGAATATCGCCTGTGGTGTTACCGTTTAGCATGTGTAGAGCACAAAGGTCCATTTCATCGCACCATTGCACTGCTTTAGGCTCAAGTTGGGATTTCTCTTTCACACAGTCCAAGTTCAGATCACCACAAACAATCAAGTTCAGCGAAGCTTCTTTCCCAAGGAGGTTGTCTATCACAGTAGTCACAGTGTCATTTATATAGCAACCTGTGAGCATGTGGAGGATCTGGGTGTCATCGGCATAATTAGTGTAGGTGACACCCAGATTGTCACGACGATCAAAGAGAGGAGTAAATATATTATAGAGTGTGGGGGAGACACAAGATCCTTGCGGAACTCCACAGTTGATGGGCTCTGTAATTGGTGGAGATGCTAGGATCTAGGTTTTTTTTTTTTTTTTTTAGAAGCGGTCTGACCCATGCTTCTTTGAGTTTATCGGGTACTGAGCAGTTTTTGAAGGGCGAGTTTATCAGAGCAGTAATGAATGGTGCTAATTCTCCAGCGCCATCCTTGATGATCGAGGCTGGGCAAAGCACCTTGGCAGTTGGAGGGTTTTATCCCAAGCATTATGTTTTCTACTTCCTTGATGGAGACTGGTGTAAATTGGAAGGGGGTACACAGTGGGCTATGGCGGATGTGTGTTGCGGAGATGTTGGCGTTAAAAGGCAAGTTTATTTTTTTTTAAATTCAATTTTAGTTTGTAGTGGTGCTATTTTAGGTTGAGGGTGCACTGTTAGTCCCCCGTGCTCAGTTAGCAGATTGTACGGGCACGGGGGCTTGATGGGATCACACATCGCCAGTTTGCGCAGATGTGGATACAAGGGTTGTCTTCCCCACAAAGGAGCAACTAGGATGAGCGCCACCTGTTCCTTGTGCATCTTGTTCACCACCTTCCTCGTTAGGTGTGTAGGGGAAAAGCGTAAGCAAATTTCCCTGACCAGTACATCCATAGGGCGTTCCCCTTGGAGCCTGGCTGGGGGAAACTGGACGCGAAGTCTGAGTATGGACTGTTTTCGCTTGTAGCGAACCAGTCTAGTGTGGGGTAACCCCATTGAGAGAAGGTGTTCCGAGACCCCTTTGTGTAGTCATCATTCATGTTCCTCTTGTAGGGGATCTCTGCTCAGTGAGTCTGCCGGAGTGTTGAGTCCCCCTGGAACGTGCTGTGATGATAGTAATATCTTCCGTTTGAGTGCCCATCTCCAAATTTGTTGCGCAAGTCTGGACAGATTTGGAGAACGTGTACCCCCCAGTTAGTTGATGTAGAACATCGCTGTAGTGCTGTCTGTCAGGACTTGCACAGATTGGTTCACTAAGTGAAACTCGAAAGCCTGAAGGGCTTTGAATACTGACAGTAGTTCCAGCAGATTGATGTGGTTCTGAGCAGCCGCCCGAGACCACAGACTCTGAACTTTGTGGTGAAGGTAATGAGCCCCCGACCCATCAAGTGAGGTGTCTGTCGTGACAATCGCTTGCACTTCTGGATCGTGGAAGGGATTCCCCTTCAGCAGATTTTGTACTAGTGTTGGCGAAACGACCACTAGATTTTCCCACTGATCACTTGCCTGAGACCATTGTTTCGCCAACCACTCCTGCATGGGTTGTATGCACAGGCGCGCGTGTGGTACCAGGTAAATGCAAGATGCCATCATGCCTAGCAAACGCAAAGCTTTGCGCATCCTTATCTGGCAGCTGGCCTGATAATGAGGTATTTGATATGTAATATGCACTTGTCTTCAAAAGACCCACACCAAAGGTGTGGGGGGTGGGTCCAGGGTCGATAGAGGAGCTCCATACAATATCCGCCCGCTACGGTGGACAGCACCCTTCTACTGGAGATGCATGGGAGGGCACCTGGAGCGGGGTGTCACTGCTTCTGAGGTGGGGTACCACCTCTGGAGGAGGAACCCCTTCCGCGAGATCTGCACGGTCCTCTCCGGTAATTTTGAGAGGTTTGGCCTCGATTGTTCCCCCAGGCTGTACCTTGACCTTGATTATAGAAACCCCTCTGTGCAAATTGTCCTTGTGTGCGACGTAAATTGCCATTTACCCTTTGGCCAGGAGGTTTTTAGTCAATTGGGCCAAAGATCTCAAAGTATTATACTCCTCCTCGGCTGTTTTCAAGGCGTCCTTGCCAAAGAGTACGTTGGGCTTGACGGGCATGTTAATGAGCGTAGCCTGCATTTCTGGTTTAAAGCCGGATTGGCGTAACCAAGCATGATGCTTAATTATGGTACCATCAGCTATTATTCTGCTGGCGTTGTCCGCAGCGTTAACACCACTCTTTATCAGACAGCTTGACACTGCCCTCCCTTATGCAACCACCAATGCTGAGACTTGAGGGGTTCTGGTGCTGACAAAAGTAACGCTGAGACTTCGTCCCATTTATGGCAGTTATAACTAGCTAATAAGGTACAGTTATTAGCATTTCTGGTTTGGTAAGCAGCAGAAGAGGCCACATTCCTGCCCATTGTGTAAAGCCTTTTGCTTTCTTTGTCTGGGGGAGCCTCAGAGGAGGCTAGGAGAGTACCTGCCCTCTTTCTTGCTGTACTAATAACTAGCGAGTCAGGCTTTAGTTGGCCCCTAACGTACAGCGGGTCTGAAGGTGCTGGACTGAAAAGTTTGTCTATGCATGGGTTCACGGCCCTCGTCTGATTGGGTGTCTCCAGCGAGGGTTGTACATTCCGATGGACTGACTTTAGAAGTGGAATAAACTGAGTAACCGCCTTCTTGTCTCCCAAGATTTCTTCCACGAAATCTTTGTCCTGTGGACCCTCTTGGGTAGCTATTTGAAAATGTTCTGCCGCTTTGATAAGTACCTCGTTAAGGAGAAGTTGATTGTCTATGGGTGAATCTACAATCAGGGGGTCTTGATCCACTGGTGAGTCTATATGTACATGTCTGCATCAGGGTCACCCGCCTCCTCCTAATCTCTATAATAAGGGTATGCAGCTTCCTGGTCAGAGGTCTCCAAGATCCGTGTCCGGGTCATACAGTTCAATTGTGGTTGTATCTTACAGTGGTTGACCGGGGCAAGACCTTTTAGCAGGGGGTTCAACAGGGTTCTGTGACCCAGAGGCCGCTGTTGTGGGAGTGGTGGAGTGAAAACTTAAATAGTTAGGGTCCTTTACATAACAAGGTGTGATCAAAAATTGGGGAGGGAGGCCCAGGTCCTCTGAAGTGGGTTGGATTAATTTAGAAGGTGTGGCCTTTTTCCTCAAGGCTGAAGACAGGGAATCCTGTATTTGAGGTTCTTTACTTTCATGAGGGGACCTATCCTTAAGTGCCTTATCCCTACGAGGGGTTTTAGAGGAGCTCTTTTTAAGACTCCTTTGATCTTACAAGGCTCTCTGGTACATGCTTTTTTAACCAATTGTGCAAATCTGGCACAATTTAAAGGGGGTCCTTTCCCATAAACGGAAAAACACGGCAGTTAGGCGAATGTAGTGTACGAAAAGGGGTATAGACATTCAAGTATGACCCCTCCCCCTACTGTCTGGGCCGAAGCCCGTAGCAGCCTTCAAAGGCTGGAACGTATCCTTTGACTGAGTCTTTCGATAGTCGTTTGTTTTTCTTCACCGGCGTCTGGTTGTATCGGTAGTCGGCGAGTATAAAGGATAGCAAGCAAAACAGTAGTACATTTGACAATAAATGCTGATAAGCCGAAAGAGGAACTCCGCTATAAGCGTCCGTCTATGATGGCGGAAAAAACAATCTGAGGGACCTCGAAGCGTGAAGGATCATGGGTACAGTGGATGTCACACTAGGGATAGTATTACTGGAACGCCCTGTCGACGTCCCTTTTTGAGTTTCGAAAACAACTGTAATACTCTGCAGCTTCCACAAGCATAAATAAAAAAAATCTCTCACATATATATATATATATACATATATATACACACATATACATTACTCACCGTAATCGTATTTCTGATGCTTGTATCTGCTTAGATTCACATGCTGTGCATAGGCCGACATCTAGTGGAAGCTGCAGATTATTACAGTGTGTTTTTCGAAACTCAAAAACGGGGGTCGACACAGGGCTTGCCAGTAATACTATCCCTAGTGTGACGTCCACTGTACCCATGATCCCTCATGCGTGTAGGACCCTCAGATTGTATTTTTTTCTGACATGAGGTAGCATGAGGAGTAGCGCGAGTACAGATTATCTAAGCAGATAGAAGGAAGATAAGACTACAAGCATCCATGCGCCTTCTCTCAGAGGGGAGGAAGGGTGGGTCGCATGTGAATCTAAGCAGATACAAACATCAGAAATATGATTACGGCGAGTAATGTATCTCTTCTGAGGCTTGTGGAATCTGCTTAGATGTGCATAGATTAGCGAGCAGTATTAGAAGGAGGTAGGATGCGAGAAGGGTCCTGAGCAAACAGATGTCTTAGAACCGCTTGTCCCACTTTGGTATCTGTTTTGGAATGAGTGTCAATGCAGTAGTGCTGAGTAAAAGTGTGAATAGAGCTCCAAGTAGCTGCTTTGCAAATGGTGTCAAGGAGTACATTTGCAATGAAAGCCAGAGTGGCCCCAATGCCTCTTGTTGAGTGGGCTCTTGGCGTAAAAGGCAAAGTTCTTTCAGAAAGGGAGTAACACAGTTGGATACAATTTACAATCCACCTAGAGATGGCACCTTTAGAGACGCGATTTCCCTCCTTGCCTGTAGCTACGGAGACAAACAGTTGGTCTGATTTTCTTAGCGGTCTGGTCTTGTCTACATAGTAGAGGACTGCTCTTTGCACATCTAGAGTGTGTAGTTTCCCCTCAGCAGAGCTCTTGGGTTCTTGTAAGAAAGCCGGGAGCTCAATGGACTGGTTAACGAGGAATTTAGAAATAAACTTAGGTGAGAACCCAGGGTGTGTACGTAGAACCAGTTTATCCTTATGAACAGTAAAGAAAGGATCCTGCACTGACAGAGCCTGAATTTCACTGACCCTTCTTATGAATGTAATGGCTACTAAGAAGGCAGTTTTATAGGTCAGGTGTTTGAGACTGGCTTTATGCATGGGTTCAAATGGTGGGCCCATGATTTTAGCAAGCACCACATTAAGGTCCCAACCAGTTGGTGGGTTAGAAATTGGAGGGTGGAGTCCCTTTACCCCTTCCATGAAGGCCTTCACCACTAGTACTTTCCACCACGAAACCTTGCTGTGGGAAGTGGTGTAGGCAGATATCACTGCCAGATGTACCTTCAGTGAGTTGAATACAAGGCCTGCGTCCAGCAGGTGGAGCATGTAGGTGACAATATTGGAAGTAGTACAATCAACTGGGTTGAATTGCTTATTCTGGCACCGGACAACAAATCTTTTCCATTTATCAAAGTAAGAGTACCTTGTGTTCGGTTTCCTAGATTCCTTTAGGATATCCATACATCTCTGTGGTAAATTGAGATGTCCAAACTCTATGACCTCAGGAGCCATGCTGCCAGGTCCATTGAGTTGGGTTGAGGGTGTACTGTTTGTCCTTGGTGCTGGGACAGTAGGTTGTGCCAGCACGGGAGTCTGATGGGTTCGCACACGGCTAGTCTGCGTGGGTGTGGGAACCACGGTTGCCTCGCACAAATGGGAGCAACTAGGATTACCGTCGTCGATTCCCTGTGCATCCTGTTGACCACCTTCCTCATAAGAGGGGTTGGTGGAAAAGCACAGGCAAACATCCCTGACCAGTCCATCCATAGGGCGTTCCCCTTGGAGTCTGGCTGTGGGAACCTGGATGCGAATCCTGGACATTGTTTTCACTTGTGGCGAATAGGTCTGTAGTGGTGAAACCCCACCGTGAGAAGGTGTCTTCTATGACTTCTCTGTGTAGAGACCACTCGTGTTCTCGTGGGAGAGGATCTCTGCTCAAGGCATCTGCTAGAGAATTGAATGTTGCGATGACAGGTAAATGTTCCATCTGAGTGCCCATATCCACATTTTCTGGGCAAGCTTGGACAGATTTGGCGAACGAGTCCCTCAGTGCTTGTTTAGGTAGAACATCGCAGTTGTGCTGTGTGTTAAGATCTACACTGACAGGTTTAACAGGTGGGGCTCGAAGCGCTCTGAAGTACTATCAGATTGATATGATTCTTGGCCACTGAGTGAGACCAGAGACCCTGAGTTGTGTAGTGAAGGAGGTGTGCTCCCCAACCTGAGAGGGATGCATCTATAGTGACTGCAGCCTGAACCTCTGGATCGTAAAAGGCTTTCCCCTTTGACAGGTTCTCTCTTGTCCACCAGTGAAGACTTTGTACCAGTGTTGGCGAAACGACCACTAGATCGTCCCACTGACCACTTGCCTGAGACCACTGTTTCGCCAACCATTCTTGCATGGGACGCAGGCGCGCATGGAGGACCAGGTAAATACATGACGCCATCATGCCTAGCAAACGCATCGCTTTGCGCACCGTTATCTGGCGACCGGACTGATATTGAGGAATCTGCAGTAGTATGTTCCGAATTCTTTCCTCGGATGGAAAGGCCAACCCCTCTTGAGTGTTTAGTACAGCTCCTAGGAATTGCTTGGAGGTGCTTGGCACCAGGCTTGATTTTTTCTCATTTATGGAGAAACCCAATTCGAAGAGGAAGTCTATCGTTCTTTGAATGTTTGAACTGCAAATTGCTGGGGTCTCCCCCGTCATGAGCCAGTCGTCCAGGTAAGGGTACACTGGGATTGCCTCCCTGCGTAGGTGTGCCGCCACCACCGTCAGAACCTTGGTGAATACCTTTGGAGCCGAAGGGCAGCACCTTGAACTGGTAGTGCTGACTTTCCACCTTGAAGCGCAAGAATCTTCTGTGCGCTGGGAACATGGAAATATAAAAATAGGCATCTTTCATGTCCAGTGTAGCCATGTAATCCCCTTTTTTTTTTAGGAGGGGGATTACCTCTTGGAGAGAAGTCATGCAAAATTTTTGGGGCTTCACATACTTGTTTGCAGGGACAGGGCGCATTGTTAGATCTTTTTTGGCACAAGGAAGTAAGTTGAATAAATACCCTTGTTTATCTGTTTGCCCAGGACGAGTTCGATCGCGTCCTTTTCAAGACGTTTGACGATCTCCTCGAAGAGGATCTTCTGGTGGTCTAGGGAATGTACCTTTTGACGCGGAGGGTGGTTTCGGGGACGCCCGAGCAGTTCTATACAGTATCCTGCGGACACTGTGGACAGCACCCATCTGTCTGATGTGATCCCTTCCCAAGCTTGGGTGAAGTTGGAAATGTGTCGCCCTACTGGAGATGCGTGGGAATAGACCCTGATCTCGGCGCCATTGCTTTGCGGGAGGCGTGCTGCCTCTGCTGGGGCTGCCTCTACCCTTACCACGACCCCTTTTGTTACCCCTGTTGTAACTCTGGGTAGACTGCTGGTTATTACCCCATGGTGAGCCCTGCCCCCGAGAACAGTTGGAGCCTCTGAGAATTTTGGCTGCATGGGCGACGAAAATTGCCATTCCCTCTTTGATTAGGGGGTTTGTTGGTCAACTGTCCCAGGGACTTTAGAGTGTCATACTCATCTTTGGCATTTTTTAAAGCGTCCTCTACTGCCTTGCCAAACAGTAGATCAGGCTCCACAGGCTTGTCTATTACGGATGCTTGTGTCTCGGGTTTAAACCCCGACTGCCTTAACCAAGCATGCCTTTTAATATCAGTGCTCTCGGCTATTAGCCTGCCGGCGTTATCTGCGGCATCAAAGGTTGCCTTAAGGATGCAACCGGACACAGCCCTCCCCTCCGACGCAACCTGTGCCAACTGGCTCTTTAAAGGTTCTGGTGCGGAGTCTATGAGTGCAGCCACTTGTTCCCACTGGTGGCAGTTCTAACTAGCCAGCAGAGTGGTGGAGTTGGCAATCCTTGCCTGGTAGGCGGAAGTGGAGGCTACCTTCCTTCCCAACCCGTAGATCTTTTTGCTCTCCTTGTCGGGGGAAGCCTCAGACAATGATAGGGGCGTTCCCGCCCTCTTTCGGGTATTAGTGACTACCAGGGAGTCCGGTTTCAGTTGCCCCCTTATGTACAGCGGGTCTGACTGGGCTGCCCTGAACAACTTTTCGATCCTGGGGTTTACTGCCCTGGTGAGGTTGGGATTGAGAAGGGAAGGATCAACCCTCCTCTGTATAGATTTGAGAATAGGGATGGCATGTGCAATGGGTTTCTTTTCTCCCACCAGTTCCTCGGCGAAGGCCCTCTCCTCCTGAGCTCCCCGAGTATCTATGCGGAAGTGTTCTGCCGCTCTGGATAACACCTCATTTAGGAGAGGTTGGTTGTCGACTGGAGAGTCGGTAACCGGAGGTTCCTTGTCTACTGGGGAGTCTACTCTGTAGACTTCTGGGTTATCTTCGTCGTCCTCTTGGTCCTGGTCATCCCCATAGTAGTCCACCCCAGTTTGGTCATCCAACGTTGCCAATTCTGGATCCTCATTCTGTAGTGGATCCTCATACTCAGTGTATGGCTGTATGTAGAAAGGGTCAGAAGACCGACTTTGCATTGGTGCCTCAACTCGAGGTTTCTTACCAGTGGGTTGCGGGTCCCTAGACCCTGAGGGAGTAGCCACGTCCGGGGTATAAGAGAGGAAGTGCTCTGGATTCTTGGTATAGAAGTCTGCTAGGGATGACATTCTAGACATAACTCTGTCTATGTCCTCACTGGACTATTGCTTTGAGCTGGGAATTACCCTCTCCTGGAGGTGTTTCCCTGCTATATCCTGACTGGACCTATGGGCTTGTGCAGGGGTCTTAGTATGTTTAACAGAGGACTTGGAACTGCCTTTAGGTATGTGTGGTGTCGAAGAAGGCTGAGAAGGCTTCTCCTGCTGTTTTCCCCCCTCCCCGTGAGTGGAAGAGTGCTTCCCTGGTGTTTTCACATTTTCTGAGCTCTTCGACGTCTGGCGCCTAGATTCGGGGTGGTGTCCCTTTCCATAGAGTGAAGACGTCGGGGGGACACGGGCGCAGGCTTCGAGCAGTCTGCTGACGCCGACTCCTGCAGTGTGATCTGGGGATGGAGGTCGGCTTCGGACGATCGAACCGCCATTACTTTAGTAAGTGAGGCACACTTGGCAACAGTGGATGGTTGCCTGGTGTCATGCAGCGATCTTAATCGAGAACGCCCAGAGGACACCGATTTGGTGGACCGTTCTCTGTGTGCCTCTTTCCAAGAACTCGACGTGCGCGTCGAGTCTCGGTTGGACTTCGAATGTTTATTGGAAGTGGTGTGGGTAGAGCTCGTGTCGCCGGGTGTTTTCCCCATAGCTGCCCTGCCGGACAACCTTCCGAGGTCGGAGACTTGCGCTTGGCTGTCTTTCGATGCCACGGTGCCCTCGCTGTCTGATAGTACAGCGTCACGTCGCTGCCATCACTGAAGGCGCCCTCCGCTTCCATGGCCCCGGTCCGGTGTCGAGCTTCGAATTACGATGACTCGACGTGGGTAATGAAGAAAACGGGGAAATATATATTATTTTGCAAAATTAGAGCTAAAAGCCAGGGAACTCCGCGGGATGCTTCCGACAAGTATGGCGGAAAACAACAATCTGAGGGTCTTACAAGCGTGAGGGCTCATGGGTACAGTGGACGTCACACTAGGGATAGTATTACTGGCACGCCCTGTGTCGACTGCCATTTTCAAGTTTCGAAAAACAAACTAATACTCCGCAGCTTCCACTAGATGTCGGCCTATGCACAGCATGTAAATCTAAGCAGATACAAGCATCAGAAATACGATTACAGTGAGTAATGTATCCTTTCTGAGGCCTGTGGAATCTGCTTAGATCACATGCTGTGCATAGATTAGCAAGCAGTGTTAGAAGGAGGTGGGATGTGAGAAGGGTCATAAGCGAACAAATGTCTTAGAACTGCTTGTCCCACTTGAGTTTCTGTCTTGGAATGAGTGTCAATGCAGTACTGCTGAGTAAATGTGTGAATAGAGCTCCATGCAGCTGCTTTGCAAATGCGGTCAAGGGGTACATTTGCAACGAAAGCCAGAGTGGCTCCAGTACCTCTTGTAGAGTGGGCCCTTGGCGTAAAAGGCAGAGTTTTATCTGAAAGGGACTAGCACAGTTGGATACATCAGACTATCCATTTTGAGATGGCATTCTTAGAGACACGGTCTCCATCTCTGCCTGGAGCTATGGAGACGAACAGCTGATCTGCTTTTCTTAGCAGCCTGGTCTTGTCTACATAGTAGAGGACCGCCCTCCTCACATCTAGTGTGTGGAGTTTCACCTCAGCAGAGCTTTTGGGTTCTTGGACGAAGGCCGGTAGCTCAATAGACTGGTTAACATGGAATTTGGAAATGAACTTCGGTGAGAACCTAGAGCGAGTGCGTAAAACCAGTTTATCCTTATGAATAGTAAAGAAAGGATCTTGCACTGAGAGCTTGAATTTCACTGACCCCTCTTATGGAGGTGATGGCTACTAAGATGTTTTATAAGTCAGATGTTTCAGACAAGATTTGTGCATGGGTTCAAAGGGAGGTCCCATGAGCTTAGCAAGAACCACATTAAAGTCCCAACCTAGGGGTGGGTTAGAAATTAGAGGGTGGAGTCTCTTTACCCCTTCCATAAATGCTTTGACAACTGGCACTTTCCACCATGACCCCTTGTTATGGGAAGTGGTGTAGGTTGATAAAGCTCCCAGGTGCACTTTAAGTGAGTTTAAACACTAACCTTGCATCCAGTAGGTGGAGCATGTAGGCAAAAACATTAGAAGTACAACAATTAACTGGGTTGATTTGTTTATTCTGGCACCAAATTACGAATCGTTTCCATTTGTCATAGTAACAGTGCCTCGTGTTAGGTTTTCTTGACTCTTTCAAGATATCCATACATCTCTGGGGTAAATTGAGATGTCCGAACTCTGACTTCAGGAGCCATGCTGCCAAGTTCATCGAGTTGGGCTGAGGATGCACTGTTAGTCCCTCGTGCTGGGAGAGTAGGTTGTACTGGCACGGGAGCTTGATGGGGTCACACACAGCCAGTTTGCGTAGGTGTGGATATCAAGGTTGTCTCGCCCACATAGGAGCAACCAGGATGAGCGTCATCGGTTCCCCGTGGATCTTGTTCACCACCTTCCTCATTAGAGGGGTTGGTGGAAAAGCATAGGCAAACATCCCTGACCACTTCATCCATAGGGTGTTCCCCTTGGAGCCTGGCTGGGGGAACCTGGATGCAAAGTCTGGGCATTGTCTGTTTTCGCTTGTGGTGCATAGGTCTATAGTGGGGAAACCCCACTGAGAGAAGAAGTCTCCTACGACTTCATCTAGTCACCACTCGTGTTCCTCTGGGAGGGGATCTCTGCTCAGAGCATCGGCTAGTGAGTTGAGTTCCCCTGGAACATGTTGGGATGACAAGTAAATGTTCTGTTTGAGTGCCCATGTCCACATTTTCTGGGTAGGCCTGGACAGATTGGGAGTTCGAGTGCCCCCTTGTTTGTTTGGGTAATACATTGCTGCAGTTGTGCTGTCTGTTAGGATCTGCACTGACTGGTTGGATAGGAGGGGTTTGAATGTCCGAAGCGCTCTGAAGACTGCCAGAAGTTCTAGCAGATTGATGGGGTTCTGAGCCACTGTGTGAGACCAGAGACCCTGAACTGTATGATGCAGGTAGTGGGCTCCCCACCCTGCTAGGGAGGCGTCTGTTGTGACAACGGCCTGCATCTCTGGATCGTAGAAGGGTTTCCCCTTCGTAAGATTCTCTCTTGTCCACCAGCGAAGACGTTGTACTAGTGTTGACGAAACTACCACTAGATCGTCCCACTGACCACTTGCCTGAGACCACTAGTTCGCCAACCATTCCTGCATGGGTCGCAGGCACGCGTGGGGAACCAGGTAAATGCAAGATGCCATCATGCCTAGCAAACGCATCACTTTGCGCACCCTTATTTGGAGACAGGACTGATGGAGGAATTTGCAGCAACAGGTTCCGAATTCTTTCCTCAGATGGAAACGCCAACCCCTCTTGGGTGTTTAGAACATCTCCTATGAACTGTTTTGAGGTGCTTGGCACCATTCTTGATTTTTTCTCGTTGATTGAGAAGCCCAATTGGAAGAGGTGGTCGATTGTTCTTTGAATATTTAGTCTGCAAATTAAGGGGGTTTTCCCTGTGATGAGCCAGTCATCCAGGTAAGGGTACACTGGGATTGCCTCCCTGCGTAGGTGCGTCGCCACCACCGCCAGTACCTTGGTGAATACCCTTGGAGCCGAGGCTATACCGAAGGCAGCACCTTGAACTGGTAGTGCTGGTTGTTTATTTTGAAACGCAAGAATCTTCTGTGCACTGGAAACATTGAAATATGATAATAGGCATCTTTCATATCCAATGTTGCCATGTAATCCCCCTTTTTTAGTAGGGGGATTACCTCTTGGAGTGTAGTCATGCAGAATTTTTGTGGCTTGACATACTTGTTTGCAAGGCGCAAATCTAATACTGCGCGCACCGAGGAAGTGCCCAGAAGTGCCTGTTAGCCTGCAGGAAACGCTGCTCTGCATTGCTGTACTGTGGCTGGACTACTTTTCTCTATCAAGGGTGAGGCTCTTTAGCTCACATGGATCATCTGGATTTAGAACTGTACTTAATATAGCTTATAAGCTTTTAATAGCTTTTAAAAATCATTTTATTTCCTTTTTTTCAGATAACCCCGCCCCCAGCTCCCAGCATCCTACAGAATACCTTTTTATTGTAAACAATACTCGATGCTCGTAAGGTCTGTCTAGACTAAATCAATGAAGACACACTCGAGAGGTATGAGAGCTCTGCGATAAAGTATCTATTGTTTGTTTTTCTCTGCAATTGATTTCGTATGCTCTGTAATCTGTAACGTGCCAAAGTGCTCAAAGGCATTCTATAGCCGGAAGCCGGCAGAGAGTTTGAAAGGAGAACTAATGCGGAATGATAGATGTGTTTGATTATTGTCTTTTGCACTTTTCATGACAGATGTTGGAAGGCTATTTAAGCTTGCAATTGGTAATAGAGGAAAAGATACATAACTATAGTGACATCGTTCACACTCTTTTGAAATACGTATGCATATTACCTACTCATTTGAAATATGTATGTAAACTACATCTATTCCTTTGGAATAGTACTTTTCTTTAGAAACAAAACAGATGAAGAAAAAGATAATATGCTCTAAAAAAGATTCAATATTAGGCCCCATAGTTTTTAACACACAGAGAAGTACCTTTTTAAAGGCTATGGCGATGCCCCTACCACCTTCCCCTAATCAAAGTACAAATATTCAAGAAGACTGTGCAGAGTGAAGCTCCACAAAGTACCGACGTTGAATTTGTGAAAATTGCAGAGGAAATGGAGGGAGAGAAGTGCCGATGGGGGGGGGGGGGGAAGTAGTGCCTGCCCAATCTCAGCTCCTCTTTGATGATGAAGTGGAGGGGAGGAGTACAGTTGAAGGAATCTTTTGAAGATCGGGGCGCAAGCTTTGAGAGTTTAGACACACAAAATAGTCCCATGACAGACACCCCATTAATATTCACCAAGAGAAGAACAACACAGCTTGCAATGACGGGGGAAGAAATAGAGAGCTTACAAGGTGATCGTGTGGGGAAACCAATTTTTAAAGATGGTAATCTAAATAATGCAAGTAGGGTAAGGACCTTCATTATAGTCACACTTTGCGAACTAAAAGAGTGGCTCCAGTCAGAAATCTCTAAACAAACAGTGTGCTTGGAGCAAATGTAAAAAAATTAAATTGATGGAAATTCGAAGTGAAAATGTGAGTAAAGATATATTGGATCGCAATATAGGAGCGCCGGAAGGGGATGTGAACATCGCAAAAGGAATTGAAAATAGTAAGGACGCAAATAAAACATACAAACAGAATGATAGGCCTCTAAAAGATTTGGGATTAAAAACATATCCGATTGAAGAATTGGGGCAAATAAGTAAAAACAACGAGGCAGAAGAGAGACTTAATGTTAGTATCAAAAAATGCAAAAAAAAGGGGAAAAAAACAGAGTGCTAAAAGCAGCAGAACTCAAAACTGGAAAGGCTTCATCATTAAAATTCCTACGTAATATAGGTAAAGGGCTAAATGCAGAACAAGCAATCGGTGATATTGATGAGGGAAATAAAGAGGGTTCGAAGGAAGGTGACTCTATTGAAAATGGTCCTCATTATGAAAACTCAGACATAAGATTGAAGGATGCACTTAAGGGGAAAAAGCCAGAGAAAACTAATATTAGTGAAGGAAGACAACGGCCAAAAAACCAGGAAATAACATCCAAGGATCTGGGTAAGGGAAATAAAATTGGAAAAACAAAAAAGAAGGGAAATGACGGAGGACAAATGATTGATCTATCTAAATCCCCTATTCAGGTTAAGGAAGGAAGTGCTATGTATGACATCTTTAAAACACAGATACCTGCGCCCCCGAAACAACATACGACACCTCACAGTGTTGGGAGGGAGAGTATTTGGGAAATAAGTGGTGATATGGAAAAAGAAGAGGAATACAGGTATCCCAAATGTAGAGAAAGACAAATGTACGAAAGTAGTAATGAAAAACAGAAGGATGGTAACGTATAACATACAAAAGAAGTGGACAAAACTACAGTTGAAGAAAGTGTTAGGAATATAGTAAGGGAGATACTGAAAGAAAAGAACTGGAGCGAATCACAACCCATTACAGTAACTACAAGTGAAGAACCAAGGAATAAGAGAATAGAGGCAGGCAGAGAGTATGAAGGGGGAAGAGTGATGTCCGAAGAGAGTGAAGAATATCAAAATAATGGTAACCAGTGTAGCTTTAACGAACAAATGAATGGGGGTGGGGAAGGAAATTATGGATTGAGAGCTTTGAAACTCTGCAAACCCAAATATCCAAATGCACCCGGGCTGATATTACAATACTTGTTCGAGGAGGGAGGTCCAGTCTTCCTAAATAGGAGGAAAATCCTGGAATTATTTGATGAAATCCCTGAATTACGACTCATAACATCCGAGGACATACAACTTGTTGATTTTATACATGGGTGGAGATATGATTATATCAGGTTGATCTACTCACCATTGGTTAGGAACATTATAATGAAGGAGGCCGATAGCCTTCATATATGGGAAAACGAAAAGGAAGTGATTGAAGAGAAAAATGACCTCCGGTGGAACCGTGACAAATTTCTAAGACAGGAGGCAAATCATACAGATAAAAGTGAAAACCAGAAATTGAGGAGAGTAGCAGAGGGGTCCTAGAGGACTCAATTGCGCAATTAAGAGCTTTGACCCAACCATTTTAGGCCCGATTCTATATTAAAAATTTTGAGTTGGAATTCTAGGGGAAATAAACATTTAAACAGGTAATAGTGATATTTGCTTGTCCCTTAAATTGTCAGACTTTCTCTTTATACAAGAAACCTGGCTTACAGAGAAGCTTTTATGGGATGGGTTTGTAACCACCTATATCCCGGCTATAAAAGGATTGTTGGGTAGACCAAAAGGTGGAATAACTACTCTCGTCAAAAAAGCAATCGGAATGATAAAGCAAAAAGAAGAGTGTGACATATATGGTGAAATTCTTGGAACAGTGTGGGCTAGAATTGTGGGGGAGAATAAAGAAATAATCTTCCTGTTGAATGTTTATAGAACCATGGATTCCATTCTCAACAATCTTGGCCAAACTAGACACATATCTGTATGAATGGTTTAGCAAATATGGCGATGCAAGCATTATACTTGCTGGGGATTTCAATGCGAGTTGCAACCTGAATGATGTGGAAAAACTGGACTGTTTTCTGACCGATTACCAGAATGTGGAAAGGGGCAAAAGGAAGAAAGTGGAAGGTGGAATGTGGATGTGTTGGGCTCTAGGATGGGGGTTACAACGTTTGGAAAATGAAAGTTACATGGGCTGCAAGGGGCGCATGCTCTGAGATTGATTTTATCTTTCTTTCAGCTAATATCGTTGGAAAAGTAAAAAACATTGAATGGAAAGATACCAGTATGAGTGACCATTCGATGTTAATTCTAGAACTAAAATGGCTACCGAACAATCCCAACAGGAGTGATATAAATCTAGGGAATCTAAGTGTGAGTAGTAGAGGGAACCGTGTGCGTTAGTCTGAAAAAAAAGTGAATGATTTCACTATGTGCATGCTGACTGAATTTAATACTTGTAACTTGGAAGACAAGATTGAAAGATATTCTGTAAAAGGTCTCCCAGAATACTTGAAAACAGTGCTACAGGCAAACCTTACACCCCAGCCTAATCATGATAAAAAGCACAAGCATGTATACTCTATAGAAATTAGAATGAAAAAAAAACGAACTCAGAAGGGAGATAAGGAAAATCATGAAGAGTCCTAATTTTTGTATGAACGGTGTTGAAAAAATTAGGAAGCTAAAGCAGAGGTATACCAACTGGTTAAAATTAAAACGCATTCGTATCACCCAGGTAGATGGGGAAAAGATGCTAGAAAGCCTGCAGGGGAAAAACACCAGGGCCTTCTGGGATATTATAAATTATAAAGAAGAACTGAATTGGAAAAAGATTACAAATCCCATATCTGAAGATGCTTGGATTAACTATATTGAGCATATGTATACATCTGAAACTGCTTTAGAATACACAGAAAAAATAGAGAAATGGAACTTAGATATCGCTATAGATATTATTGAGAAGATAAAGAAGTCCAACTCCTCAAGAGCCCCTGGACCTAACAAATTAACTAACAATGTCTTGCGACACTCCTCACACCTATGGGCCAAGATTCTTTACATCCAATTCCAAGATATAATGGAGTCACAAACCATTCCTGATTCTTGGAAATTATCATATATGGTGCCGATCTTTAAAAGGGGATCAAGGGAAGATCCACAGAATTATCGTACTCTCAGTATAATGGATGCAGATTCTAAAATATTTGCCGCTATCATACTGGAACGAATTAATGATTGGATTGAAGAGATGAACATACTTGATCCTAGAATAATAGGGTTTCGTAGAAATATGGAGACGGATTGTGGAGGACTCTTGATAAAGTGTCTCCAGGCACTTGCCTGGAAATCTTTGGATGCACCAATTTATGTTGCATCCATGGAATTAAGTAAAGCTTTTGATTGTGTAAACAGAAACCTTCTATGGCAGAGGCTGGATAGTTATGGAATTCCTAAAGGCCTTTAAGCATTATAATACTGCATAACGTATCTAAAACGCAGATTAGACTGGATTCAGATGGCCTTTTGTCAAGAGAGTGTTGTACTGAGAAGGGTATTAGACAAGGATGTATTCTTGGACCCACTTTGTATAATCTTTATGTTGCAGGAGTAGGAACAGCTTTGGATGCTTCAGTATTGGTTTCTCCTAAGATTGGGAATTTGAAAACTAATTGGGTGAGTTATGCGGATGATTTTTTGCTCATAGATTCTACGCCTGTGGGTCTACAAAGACTTATAACAAACTTTTGGTAATTATATGTTGGGAATAGACCTAAAGATCAATTCAGGTAAATCTGTCGTTATTAAACTCTCAAAAGGAGGTGTAAAATGTGGAAAGACTAAGTTCGTGTGGAACTGGGATAATAATAAACTGACAGTTAAAGATAATTTCCAATTCCTGGGGTATCCTGTAGTAGCTAAGTATAGCAAAACCTTCTTGATAAATTATCTCAACTCAAAAGTCAACAGTATGCTAATTCAAATGAAGAGGGTTGATAATAAGTATGGTAAATTTTTCCTTGAACCATGCAGAGAATTCTATAAAAATAAGTTACTGCTTACAATTTTGTATGGAACTGAATTCTGGCCAAAAACAATGGAGACAGAATATAAAGCTGTCGAAAGTAAAATCTTGATATCTATACTATTCTTTCTGCCTAAATGCATTCCTATGGAGGCTATAAGATATGTATTCTGTCGTGAGTTTGATTCAGTGGAAGAAACTTTGTCTTATGAATAAATGTGAATTTTCAAAGGAAAGAACTCTTTATTCCCAGCTCAGAGAGAATGATACCGATGGATTTATAGCAAAGTTAAGATCTGAATGCGAAACTCTACTCCAAGAAAGAGGAGTGACTATGGAATTACTGGGGAAAAATCCTAACATGGTAAAGAAAATACTCAAAGTTTATGATTGGGAAAACACTTGTTTGAGAATCTGTGACACAAAGCTATATACGCAAATACTAACAGCAGGGAAAGGAGTCAATGAAATGGAGCAATATCTAAAGAAATTTCGTAGTAAAAAAAATGAAAATTGGTTTTATGAGATTTCGCATGAACGTGCTGTTGACTAATGAAATAATAAGCTCAAGAGCTAGACAATTGCTCGTTGATGGATCGTGTAGGTTCTGCAAAGACAAGGGTGAGCTAGAAACCCTACGTCATCTTATGACTGAATGCCGTGAACTAGCAACTAAAAGGGAAATGTATTTTAAAGATTTTGTTTATAATGTATGGTTACTGAGGGACATTTTATGGATGAAAATGCTACATGGAGAATCAATGACCTTGAGAATAAGAGTTTTGGCATTCATAGAACAGGTGTGCGAAATAGAAAAAAATTCGCTCAAATTGTATCATGATTATATTAATGAACTGATGTTTAAAATGAATTATGTATTATATAATAATTAACTATGTATTGTTAATTGCAAACTGTAAATTATGGATTCACAAGATTTTAAAGTCATTAAATGTTTCTCATTTTAAAATTTTGTAAAAGTTTGTAAAAAACTAAAAAAGTATTTTAAAAAAAAAATACTGGGCGCATCGTTAGATTTTTTTGGCACAAGGAGGTAGGTTGAATAAATACCCCCGTTTACCTGCTTGCCCGGGACGAGTTCTATGGCGTCCTTTGCAAGTAGAGTGGCGATCTCCTCGAGAAGGATTTTCTGGTGCTCCAACGAGTGTACCTTCTGTCTTGGAGGATGGTCGTGGGGGCGCGCTAATAGTTCCATACAGTATCCTGCGGACACTATGGACAGCACCCATCTGTGCGAAGTTAACCCCTCCCATGCATGGGTGAAGGTGGCAATGCGCCCCCCTAATGGGGATGCATGGGAGGGGACCCAAAGCGGAACGTCACTGTTTACTAGGTGGCGGACCACCACTGGGGGGGGCTGCCTCTACCCCTAGTGCAGCCCCCTGCACTGGCCTCTGGTGAATCCCTGTGATATCTGGAACGGATTGTTGCCCCATGAGGTTCCTTGATTTTGGTAGTAGTTGGAACTCCTCTGAGCCTTGGCCGCGAAAGCGTCAAATTATTATTTCCCCTCTGACCTGAGGGTTTATTTGTGAGTTGGCCGAGAGATTTTAGGGTCTCATACTCATCTTTAGCTGTCTTTAGTGCCTCTTCCATTGCCCTGTCGAATAGAACGTTCGGCTCTACCGGCATGTCTCGGGTTTGAACCCTGACTGCCTTAGCCAAGCGTTGCGTTTTACTACTGTGCCTTCGGCTATAAATCTTCCAGCATTATCGGCTGCATCAAAATTTGTTTTAAGGATGCATCCAGTTACTGACTTTGTCTGCTGCAAGTTGGGCCAACTGGCCTTTTAGTGGTTCAGGTGCAGAGGCTACTAGAGCAGCTACTTGTTCCCACTGATGGCAGTTATAGCTTGCTAAAAGAGTGGTACTGTTAGCAATACGTGCCTGATAGGCTGACGTGGAGGCAACTTTCCTACCCAGAGCATATATCTTTTTGCTCTCCTTTTCGGGAGGTGCTTCTAAAGAAGCTAGTGGTGTACCTGCCCGCTTTCTGGTGGTTGTTACTACCAGGGAGTCAGATTTTAATTGACCCCTTATGTACATGGGATCTGAGGGTGCGGCCCGGAAGACTTTCCACTCGTGGATTCACTGCACGAGTAAGATTTGGGGTTACCAGCGAGGGATCAATTCTAACTGGATTGATTTCAATATCGGGATAGCCTGGGTAATGGCTCTCTTGTCCCCTAGGATTTCTTCTGCGAAATCCCCATCTTCTTGGACACCCTGTGAGTCTATCTGAAAATTACCAGGTTACTCACCGTAGTGACCACCTTACTCCTAGTCCATAGTCCCCTTTCCTCCATACTTATGGGACATCTCTCCGTCCTGTGCGACGGGACCGGAGCACTTTTGTAAAAAGCATCAACATTTTTTTCAAAAATGTGTCCCTCCTCTCTTTCCTCCGCGGGGCCCGGCACGCGGCCGTAACCCCGCCGACCTTTGCTCCGCCCCACGCATCGCCCATCAGTCCTTTTCTATCGCAGGGTCCAAGACCCATTAGCAATAACAGAGGAACCTTATTAGAGGGGACGGCGGGCGGGCATATGGAGGAAAGGGGACTATGGACTAGGAGTAAGGTGGTCACTACGGTGAGTAACCTGGTAATACTCCTACGTCCCGTCCCCTTTCCTCCATACTTATGGGAGATTCCCAAGCACTCCTTACAGGAAATATGGGCGGATGGAAATACCCCTTACTGAAACAGGTTCTTCAGCACAGCCTGGCCGAACTGAGCGTCAGCCCTAGAGCTCATATCGAGGCAGTAATGCTTACAGAAAGCAGATGGGGAGGCCCAAGTAGCCGCTCTAGCGATGGACTCCCAGGGAACATACTTCTGAAAAGCAACCGCAGCTGCCATGCCTCGCACCTGATGTGCATGGATACCCTTAGGAGGTTTCAGCTTTTGGACGGTGAAAGATTCCGTGATACAGGCAGCAATCCATCTGGAAATGGATGCCTTAGACACCGGCCTGCCCTGGGATTTACCGAAGGTCACAAACAGTTCGGAAGAACTCCGAAGCTCGGCAGTCCTGTCCAGGTAGAACTTAAGAGCTCTTCGGACATCCAGGCAGTGTAGAACTCTTTCAGCCTCCGAGGCAGGGTTCGGACAAAAGACCGGAAGGGAAATCGACTGATTCAGATGAAATTCGGTCACTACCTTTGGTAGGAAAGCTGGGTTCGTCCGAAGGACTACCTTGTCCTTGTGAAAGACCAAGAAAGGATGCTCCACCGACAATGCCTGGAGCTCAGTCACTCTCCTCGCTGACGTAACGGCTACCAGAAAGGAAACTTTCCAGGACACGTACTTGAGGTCAACCATAGCCATTGGCTCAAAAGGTTTATGGCACAGCGCCGTCAGGACTACATTTAGGTCCCAAGGCGGGTGCAGACTACGAACCGGAGGGTAGAGTCGTGTCAAACCAGCAAAATGTCTCTTCACTCCCGGGTTAGTTAACAAATAAGAACACTGGTCTGTAGAGAGGTAGGCGGAAATCGCAGAGAGATAAATCCTGCAGGACAAGACATGAACCCCTGACTCTGCTAGGGAGGAGACAAAGGACAGCACCGTGTCAATCGTTGCCACCCTCGGGTCCAATTCTTTCTCCAAACACCAATGACAGAACCTGAGCCATTTACTCTTGTATTGGGATCTGGTCGAGGGTTTCCTGGCTGCCTGGATAATGTGCATGTTATCCGCAGACAAACCCAAAGGCTCTAGAGCCGTGAACTCAGGCACCATGCCGCCAAGCTGAGCAATTGCGGGGAGGGTTGCCACATCTGCTGTTCCCCTTGCTGAAGAAGATCGGGAGTTACTCGTAACCTGATCGGCGGACACACTGACAGGTGTTGAAGTTCTGAGAACCAAAACCTGGCCGGTCACCACGGAGCGATCAGTAGAAGAGAAAATTTGACAAAACTCTTCAACTTCCAAATTGCTCGATGAACCAGAGGAAGAGGCAGGAAGGCGTAAGCTCTCATGTTGTGCCATGGGATCTCAAGTGCGTCCCCCAGAGAGGCGGCTCCCAGCCTCCCTCTGGAGACGTACTGAGGAAGCTTCTTGTTTACCACCGTGGCGAAGAGGTCCACCTCCTTTGTGTCCCAATGTGAGAAAATCCATGATAGGATCTCCGCCTTCAACTCCCACTCGTAGCTGACCACTGTCCGCCGGCTGAGGGCATCCGCGGTGACATTCAGCCGGCCCAGGATATGCACTGCAAGCAGCCAGACCCCATGAAGCACGGCCCACTCCCACATCTGGATGGACCCATCCACGAGAGGGGGAGACTTTGTTCCCCCTTGCTTGTTTATGTATTACATTGACACAACATTGTCCCTTCTTATGCGGACCACCTTGTTGACAATGAGAGGTCTGAACGCCTTGAGCGCCAGAAAAATCGCCAGAAGCTCCAATTGATTTATGTGCAGGAGCTTGTCCTGAGGTGACCAGAGGTCCGAGACCTGAAGATCTAACGTCGCACCCCACCCGAAAAGGGAGGAGTCTGTCGTGATCGTCACCATGGGGCTTGGGTAATGGAACCAGACACCCACTGACAGGTTGCTGAGAGAAGACCACCAGTCCAGGTCCATTCTCATGGAATCCGGAATCATTATCCGTTTGGAATCCGGGTCCACAGCCCGACGCCAGGAACTCCGAAGAGCCATCTGGGTCAGTCTCATTTTGAGACGAGCAAGAGGAAGAGCCAGCACACACGAGGCCATGAGGCCCAGAAGCCTCTGGAACCACCAGGCCAACATGCTCTCCGACTGCGTAAAGACCTGACACGTGGCCAACAGATCCGCCATTCTGTCCCCGGTCAGATACACTCGGCAGTCTATCGTGTTCCAACGAAAACCCAGGAAAGTCAGGTCCTGTGAGACCGTCATGGAGGATTTCCACCAGTTCACCGACAGCCCAAGATGGAACAGGAGCTGAAGGAGAGACTGGAGGTTGCCCGCTGCTGCCAACGGGCAAGGGCTGCGTAGGAGCCAGTCGTCCAAATAGGGATACACATGGATACCTTGGAGACGAAGATGGGCCGCGATCACCAACATCATCTTCGTGAAGACATGCGGCGCCTAACTGAGGCCAAAAGGAAGCACCCGAATCTGGAAGTGCTCCTCTCCCAAAGAAAAACAGAGGTATCTCCTGTGTGGGTTCCCTCTTGGGGTAGGGAAAGATTGAACTGGGAAAGGTCTAGGATGGTGTGCAGGCCAGCCTGGTTGGGTTTGGGCACAGTAAACAGCCGGGAGTAGAAGCCCTCCCCTCGTTCCCCAAGGGGAACGGGTTCCACAGCTCTGACGAGCAGAAGTTTCTGAACCTTGGCCTTTAGGGAGGGTGAGCCTGACAGCTGAAAAGGAGGGTTGAGGTAGGGGGTAAAGGTAAGCGGAAGCCCGCTCGAGCGACTGACAAGACCCATCTGTCTTCTGTGATGGTCTGCCACACCTCCCAATGAGATGCAACTCGTCCTCCCATCGGGGTCTCGTGCGAGCGCAGAAAACCCTCATTTGGCAGGTTTATCGGTGGCGGTGCCACCTGAACCTGATGAGGAGGCTGAGGAGCGGGAGAAATACCGCGTACGCTCTTGTCTACGGCGGTTATTCCCTGCAGGAGTATCCACTCTGCGATTTTTGCGGTCAAGGAAGCCCCTAAAACAAGAGGAAAGTCGACCTTGCAACAACGCCCTTTGAGTCTTGAAGGCAGGTTTAACCAGAACAGACAATGACTTGGCCGTCTGAGTGCCGTCTTTGGTTTTGGTGAGCTCTACATCAGTAGAAGAGTGAAAAAGCTCCTTACCATCAAATGGAAGGTCCAGAACCTTGTGTCTTGCACCTCCTTCGAGAACTTTGTGGCATGTAGCTATGCTTGCCGCGAGGTATCAACCCCTAACATCAGACCCCGAGCCGAGGTGTCTACGTGATGAGCCGCAGCCTCCAGGAGATCCTGGGCCAAGACCCTGCCATCGGAAAGGCCTCCTCTGAAATCCTCCAGCTTCTCGACCGGAATGTGCTCCTCAAACTCCGACAGACCTCTCCACATCCGCATGTTAGCTCCCGCCAAAATCAATTCTGCATTGGCCTGCTTGAGCTGCAAGGCCAAATTGGCAAAGATTTTCCTCCCCTAGGGAGTCCAGGATCTTGTCCTCCTTTCCCAAGACCTGAGTCGCCGTCGCAGAGGAGGAAGCTGCAGGTCTGGATTGCAACGTGGCCACAGCCACCACTGTGGAGGAGGGAGGCAGACAAGACGACAAGGCCACTTCTTCCGAGGAATGTAGCCTGTACTTCGCGTCAATCTTTTTATTGACAAAATGTCCCGAGTGTGGGTTTTCCCAAACTCTTCGGACCTCGGCCAGAACGTCCTTCTGCAAGAACAGGCCGGTACGCTCCAAAAGAGACAAGGTGAACGCCCCAGAAAGCACGCCCTCCTGCCGAGCAGGTGCCTCGGGCACCGGAACATCTAAGAAGCTCATCATGTCCAGTACCCGGTCATGGAAAGCTCTGGTAGAGCGGGGCAGGTCCTCGTTGTCCTGATCGCCTTCAGGGTCATCTGACAGGTCCGGCTCCTGCTGAGCAGAGTCAGGCACTGCCTTGTCCACTGGGGACAATGGTGGCACAGGCGGAAGCGCAGGGGGAGGCACCACGGGCAAGGGAGGCGCCGGCGGAACCACCGACGGGACGGGTGGAGTCGGAGGCGCGGGTGGACATATCTCCTTGAAAAGCCCCTTGAAATATTCCCTCATGGGGGTCGGTGCGCATAAGCGCTTGAAATTTACCGAAAAAGGCGTCCTCAGGAGATTGTTTCGGAACCTGTGGAGGCCTCTCATGAGGTGGACAAATCCAGGGACGCAACGGGGAAGGGTGCCACACCGGCCCCTCTGCCGACGTATCCACATAAATCAAGGGAGCCGCCCCTGCGGGCAACGAAACATTGTGCGTAAGAGGCATCCTGGCGTTCCAATCATAAACCGGCCGGTAAGGATGCGCAAAAGGGACCTTAGGTTCACCCGAAGGACCGAACCCTACACCAGGGGCCGATGGCGTAGTTGTAGGGGTAGTACCTAAAATGGCCGCCGTGGTCGTGGCGGGAACGGGCACCATTTTGTCCTCATCTGAGGGGAACTGCGGCACATGACGAAGTGAGGCAGGGGTCCCTGTCGATGGATCAGGGGTCTTAATTTTAGCCTTAACGTAAGGAACCTCGGCAGAGCCGGTACTATGAGGCACGGAATGTTTCTGCGACATACCAACCGCCAACTGACCCTTCGAAGGAAGAGCCTCGGCACTGCCAGTAAAAGGAAACTCTTTGCCCCCTCAACAGATCTGGTGTCACCACAAGAGCGGGAACGGTGCGCTGTCACCGACTGGGCCTTGCCCGGCCCCTCAGAACTGTTGGTAGCCTTAGCCTCTGTACGAGGGACCTCGGACCTAGGCCCGGTAGAAGCCTTATCGGCACGGGCCTCGAACATCCGTTCGGTAACCTCAAGCCGAGCCAAGACCTCGGGGCGTACCCTGGTTTTGTTTTTGAGGGAAGCCGAAAGAGCGGCCTCAGAGCAAGCTCCGGTACCCCACGACTCAGTAGAACTGGGTTTACACACAGCCCCCACAGGAGGGGCCTCGGAGTGTACTCCGGTGATCACAGGCCCCTTATGGAGACCCTTGGAAAAAACTCTGGTAGAATTATTAGGCCCGACAGGCACCTCAGGGCGAACCCCGGTAACAGAGCGATCAACGCCCCTACCGGCTCGAGAGGAACCTGGGAAGGTATCCCCGGGCCGAGGTGCTCTGAAAATTAAAGAACTTACCGGGTGTTTTTTCTTCTCATCGATGAACGCCTGAAAATGAGAAGGAGGAGTCCGTCCGAACACCTCCTCCCACCGCTCCAACCGACATTGAAGTGCCCGGACCGAAAGGGAGTCACAGTAAAAACAGGAGGCCCCAACGCTGTTCCGGACCCAAACACTCTAAACAAAGAGGATGGGGATCCGCCCTCGCGAAGCGACGGTGACACGATGAACAGTTTGGAAAATCTAGTTTAAAAGACAGACTAGTAAACGAACGCTAGCGAGAGCCAGAGAGGGAAAAAAGGGAAGAAAATCTTCGGAGGATGCAAGTGCGTCCGGGCCCCGATCATGCGGAGAAAAGGACTGATGGGCGATGCGTGGGGCGGAGCCAAGATGGGCGGGGTTACGGCCGCGTGCCAGGCCCCGCGCAGGAAAGAGGAGGGACAAGTTTTTGAAAAAAACGTGGATGCTTTTTACAAAAGTGCTCCGGTCCCGAGACGGAGAGATGTCCCATAAGTATGGAGGAAAGGGGACGGGACGTAGGGAGTATGAGCTGCTGCTCTAGCCAGTACCTCATTGAGGAGTGGCTGATTATCCATCAGTGAGTCATGCACCGGGGGGGCAGAGGGGTCTTTAGGAATTGGGGAGTCAAGATTGTAGGCTTCCACCTCATCATCATCATCCTCCTCCTCTTCTTCTTCTTCCTGGTCCTCGTCATCCCCATAATAAGAAACCCCTGTCTGGTCTTCCAGTATATGCATTTCTGTCTCCTCTCCATGTGACTCTGGATGGTAAGGTTCAATTAGCAAAGGGTCTGAAACCAATCCCTGCGCCGGAGCTTCAGAGCGGAGCCTTTTAGTAGGAAGTTGAGAGGCCTTGGACGCCGAAGGGGCAGAGGTAGCTGGTGTGTTGGCATAGCTATGGAAATAATTAGGGTCCTTTTCATAGAAGTCTGCCATACATGACAGTCTTCTCATTACCCTATCAATGTCTGCGGAATTCCATTCCTTTGGGCTAGGAATGAATACTTCCTCTTCTTCCTCCATGCACATATCCTGAGCAGTGGGAGGAATAATTTTCTTCTTGGTGACGGGGTCAGCGACATTGGATTCTACTAGATTTAGGGACCTTTTCTTTTTAGACTGAGGATTTTTTTATGTTGTTTATCCCCCTTCCCATGCCCAGAGGAATGTTTTCCAGAGCTCTTAGGGCCCCCTCTCCGCCCCGAGGGACTGGACGCCTCGAGATTCGGAGGTGGTTTTAGACACCTTGTGTTGAATTTCGGAGGTGGTACGAGATTCAGTGGTTTTGGAAGAGGGATGCTGAATCCCGGGAGTAGATGTTGCACGTGCTACTTGGGGAAAGAGGTCGGAATAGTCTTCTGACGACCGGCCCTCTAGGACTATTGGTAGTGAGTGGCACCTTTTTCAACCGCGGACGGTTGTACTTTGTTGTGAGGCGATCGTAACTGGCAATGTGCCCAGGGGACACAGATTTGGTGGACCACTGTCAGTGCCTTTTGTTGCCGATCGCTCCACACGTGTTTCGAGTCAAATGTGCTTGGTGGAAGTGGTGTGTGTTGTGCGCTTGCTGCCGGGTGTTGTCCCCATAACTGGACCGCCGGTCAGTACTCCGAGGTCGGGGCTTGCGCGTGGGTGTCTGAAGTCACCCTTCTGCCCGCAACATCCGATACGGCGGCATTGCCGCCATCGCTGAACGATCCCTCGACGTCCATGGCCTCTAGCGGCCTGGCGTAGTGGGCCCAGCGCTTCGTCGAGCAGTCCTTGAGTGTTTTGGGCTTGAAGAGCTTACAAGCTCGACAGGTAGCCTCGGGATGGTCTTGTGGGAGACACAGGTTACACGTATTCTGTTTGTCTACCCAGGGAAACTTCCTGTTACACTTCTTTCAAATTCTGCCCGGAGTACTCGCCATATGTTACTAATTGGAAGCTGGGAATGTATATGTAGGAAAAAAAAGTGGTAAAAGTTGTATGAGCACCCCCCACTCTCCCTACTTGCACAGGGGCGAGGCCAGAGGCCTTCCAAGGCCCGGGTCGAGGCCAGAGGCCTTCCGAGGCCCAAGGTCTGTCGTGGAGTTTCGACGGCTGGTTTCCTCGATCTTCACAGACGTCTAACTTCGGCGTAGTGTGGAAAAGAACGGGGAAGTTTTGGAATACATTTTTGATGATGGCTATAGCCAAGGGAACTCTGCAATATGTGTCCGACAGTATGGCGGAAAAAAACAATCAGGGTCCTACACGCGTGAAGGATCATGGGTACAGTGGACGTCACACTAGGGATAGTATTACTGGCACGCACTAGTTCGACGCCACTTTGTGTTTCAAAAAACAAACTAATACTCCGCAGCTTCCACTAGATGTCGGCCTATGCCCAGCATGTGATCTAAGTAGATTCCACAAGCCTATATATATCCCAGCGACAATAGGTCCCTGCGCCCCAGGAGCTGCAGCGAAAAAGCAGGCATCAAAACATCTTGCTTCCAAGTTTGAGACATTGGCCATCGATTAAGCATAAACAGATTATGTTTATTCAAGAAGGGATATGGAAAAAAAGCAGCTACTTAAACTTTAATTATTATGTTTACTGCTGCTACAGAAGGGTTATTGTGCTCGACGTTTAAGGACCCAAGTACTGTGATGGATTATATTTTGATTTATTGCAGGACAAGCGACTTGAGTCCGGTGCACTCCTAAATTTGGTGCCATACATTAACGGAAAGGTAGAGAACAGACCGGAAGATGGTGGAGAATAGTACAGAAACCGGGGATAGGATGGGGCATATGGAAGACCATAGTCCAAGAGGACTTGATATGTACAGGGTCGGTTATATAGCGGAGTTAGGTACGGTGTAGTTGGGGGACATAGCAGGGAATAAGAAGAGGGTGCTTCCCATTGCTTCAGGTGGTGGAACTTTAGGGAAGATTTAAAGAAGATGGTAGTGGATTTTAACATGTGAAGGAATGGAGATCCAGTGTTGTGAAGCATGAGGGAAGTTAGTGAGGGTGCTAGAGAAAATGTTGCTTGGGGGAGGAGTTAACAAATCCACCCTATGAAGAATCTAAACAGCAAAAGGGATACCATGATTTATTGTGGATAACACAATGTCAGTGATATTTCCCAAGTAGGTGTACATTACAGTAGGTTTGACATGTTGTATTGAGCCATTTCCTGAAGGCATGGTCTTAAAGCGGGGATCCAGGTATTGGCACCCTTGATCTCCAATTTATACATAAACTCCTTAACTAAAACCATTGGAGGGATTGACTCACAATAGCCCAAATTTTGGTAATCGCGCAGTACTCATTTCAAATACGGACGATGCAGTCCTAATGTTCTGCACACTGAATACTATCCGAGAATTGATTTACCATCAAACCGCTTTTTAGACAATGCTTGACAAAGGTTAATTATCCAATTTGCTAATACACTGAGCATGTAATGTGGTGGGAGGATTACAAACCCATTTTACCAACTCAATTTTAGCAACCAAACAGTATGCCGCAGGAGTACAGGATATGGTTGAATGCAACATTGCATAAAAAGAATAGCACTCTTCTAGCCTGCCTGAATCATCCTCCATTTACTGAGTAATAACGAACTACAGAGCTCCTTATGTGGAAGAATCAATTCACTGGAACATCCAGTCTTTGGATTTCTACTGGGAGTAATGAGTAGTCATGCCTCAATAGGTTAGTTGTTCGATCAATACTGAACAGCAAACTAGTAAGATGAAATTAGTTTGTTAAAATAAATACAAATGATACACTTGTCAGACTGGACGTACAGAATATAATTACTCCTTTGTTTAAACAAACAATTTATAGGGAGCATATGGAATGACTAAATCCCAGTGAATGGAACTACGTTATTCTGAGTAATTTTAATCGCTGTACAAAATAAAAATAGTATTCCCACATTTTGACTTCCAAAAACATTTCTATTACAGGAAGGTGGGCCAATTCATCAAAGTATGACCAGGCATGTGATAACCCTATAGACTGATGCATGTTATGCTGGTTTGCCATATTCTTCCTTATGCAGAAAATACTGTGTCAATTCTACATTTACTCAATGTTGCCCAACGTTATTAAATGTATCATCAATTCCAGACTCAATTACAATGTCACTTTATAGGTTTTTGTCACACACACACTAGTTCAAAGAGAAAATAGATTTTTAAAAAGAAACTTTAAAACATACATTAGTGCCAACATCTTCATTTCATAGTTATGGGTTTGTCCACAATTCAATATAGTACTTCATTTTTCTTTCAATGCATATGAAGATTTGCTATTTTTTATGAATTCAGTGAACAACCAATTTGTTTTATGTATGATTTAATCATAAAATACTGTGGCTTGTTTGTTAAATGTGGTCTGATGATTTTAATGAAGGTTTATGAAATTGCTCCAATTTCAAAATTAAGATTAATATTTTGAATGATGTTCAACTGGAAAATGATCTGCGTATGCAAAAATCAGTTACATCACATGTAACACGGTTTCACTCGTGTGTCAACTGAGGGCTGGAGAACAATTGTCTGAATTCTAATAAAGTCATTAGTAGATCAAGTTATGTTACCATTGCCATTTCCAAAGCGAGTGCCAAAAGTGCAAAGTAGGATATTGTCATTTTTTTTAAAGTGGATGCTTGCCTGAATTCCTGCCAATCTTAGTATACGTCAACCTGTTACCAGTTATTTGATGACTTTCCAGACAACAAATAGCTGAGCATAGCAGGAGATTCTCTAAACATTTTACAAACTTGTGTCATACATCTCACTAGTTATGTACGCGCCTCCATCAATTTGAAAACTAAAAACACATACACACCGTTCACAACGAACATATGCTCACCTGCTGTACGAATTTCTGGTCTACATAACGCTTAGCAATACTGGGTTGGAAATCTTGACTCTCCAAAAACCTCAAGAAGAATTCATATACCAACTGAAAGACAAATGCAAGATCTACATTAATATACACAGCAGAGAGGTTAGTTTGAAGGATATTACACAGAAGCTTACACTTGATAGAAATAGAAAATGCAAAGGTTTCCACAAACCAACTACATTCCTTTAAATGTATCTTTTAATAAAACCAACTTCACCTCTCTACGATTAGCAAATAAATGGAGTTTACATTCATTAAATGTTACATTACTTATTTATATTTATTATTAGTCAAAAGACTTTACAATCATTGACAACAAAGGTAAAATGCATTCATCAACTATGATAGCAGAAAATACACTATTGTAAGGTGAATAAAATACAAGTATACAGCTCTTAGCAAATCGATCTTCACAACAGACAAACTAGCAGCATAGACAAAATTCCCTATGGTAAAGTGAATACAATAATAGTTACTCGGCGTAGTGACTAACATACTCTTAGTGAATAATCCCCTTTCCTCCACACTGTATGGGTGTCCCTCGGGAGGGCCGGGAGACGGAACCTTTTTCGCCAGAAAAAAATCTTGTTCCCCTTTAAATTTAGAGGCGCGCCCCTGGGAGCATACGCTCGCCTGACTCCACCCACCGGCACCACTCCGCGGTCCCTATTGATGCATCAATGATCGGCATTGTCTAATGACACCAGTATTATTAGAGGGGAGGATAGAGGGACGTCTGGAGGAAAGGGGACTATGGACTTAAAGTGCATTAGTCACTACCGTGAGTAACTATTAATTACTCTTGCGTCCCGTCCCCTTTCCTCTATACTGTATGGGCGATTACAACTGAATGTAGCCCCAAGGTGGAGAGGAACCCCTCCTTAAGAAAACAGGTTTCTTAAAACCGCCTGCCCAAATGCTGCGTCTGACCTAGAGGCGGCGTCCAAACAGTTTTTACAGAAAGCCAAAGAGGTGGCCCAGGTAGCCGCCCTGCTGATGACCTGCCATGGCACATGCTGTTGGAACGCGATGGCCGTGGCCTTGGCTCTGACCGCATGGGCATTTATGTTAGCCGGCACTGGTTTGTGCTGCCCCTCATAGGCCTCCTTGATGGCCGCAACCATCCACCTTGCTATGGAGGCCTGATAACCGGGCCTTGACCCACCGAAAGTGACAAATAAGGCGTCCTACTTGCAGAAGTCTTTGGTTCTGTCCAGATAGTATTTCAGCACGTGTCTGACATCTAGACAGTGCAAGACCCTCTGAGGCTCGTCTTTGGGGTCGGCAAAGAAAGTGGGTAAGAATTTCCTCGTTGAGATGGAAGGAGGCGTCACCTTGGGTAGGAAAACAGGGTGCGTCTGCAGGACGACCTTGTACCTGTGAAAAGTGGTGTAGGGTTCTAATGCCACCAGAGCCTGGATCTTGCTGACTCTGCGAGCTGAGGCCCACAAGCAGAGCTGTCTTCATGGTGAGCAGCCTGATGTCCGCGGACGCCATAGGCTCAAAAGGTTTGTGGGCCAAGGCGCCAAACACAACCTTAAGGTCCCACACCAGGTATGGCTTCTTTAAGCCTGTGGAGGCCCGCCAGATGTCGCTTGACCAGCGGGTTGGAGGAGAAGAAGAAGCCTTCCTCCGAGTTCCTGTAAGCCCTTATGGCTGCCAGATAGGTGCGGCATGTATCCACCTGCACACCGGAGTGGGCGAGGTGTGCTGAAAAGGAGAGCACGTCATCCAAAGTGCACTTAAAAGGGACGGTCTCCCTAGAGTCGGCCCAATGACAGAATCTAGACCATTTACTTATATTGGCTCATAGTAGCCTTGCTTCTAGCGCCCTGGATGATCTCTAGGTTAGCCTGAGATAGACTTAAGTGTTTCAGCGTGATCTGCTCAGGAACCAGGCTGCAAGGGTTAGCTTGTGAGGAGCAGGGGGGAAGTGGGTGGTCTGTCCGAAAGGCAGAGGAGTTCGGAGAACCACGTTCTGGCCGGCCACCAAGGGAACTATCAAAATGATGTTGAGGTGTCGGGATTCCTTTATCTTGCAGATCACCCTGTGGACTAGTGCTGTGGGCAGGAAGGCATATGCCGTCATGTCATTCCATTGGATCTGGAATGCGTCGGCCAGGGAGCCTGAGCCCTGCCCCTGCCAGGAGGCGAACTGTTGGCCTTTCCTGCTGTCCCGGGAGGCAAAAAGATCCACCTGGGTATGCCCCCACCTGAGGAAGATCTCCTTCAGTACCAGGTAGTTCAATTGCCACTCGTATTTGTCCGCATCCAGTCTGCTGAGCCTGTCCGCTTTCAGGTTGGATTCCCCCGGGAGGTGGACAGCCATGAGGTAAATGTTCTCCAGAGTCCATTCCCACATGCCGACTGCCAGGTTGCACAGCAGAGGGGATCTGGTGCCCCCCTGCTGGTTGACATACATGCTGGTGGAGTGGTCTGTCTGGATAAGAACTGTCTTGCCCTCAATAAGAGGGATAAAGGCCTTGAGCGCCAGCCATATGGCCTTCAAATCCAGCCAATTGATGTGGTACTCCTGCCGAGTCCAAACTCCATGGACGCTGTGGTTGTGCAGGGTGGCTCCCCTGCCCTCTAGGGAAGAGTCTGCAGTAAGCGTGACCTCAGGGGCCGGCTGCCAGACGGGCTTGCCCTGCCTCAAGTTGAAGTCTGCGGACCACTGAGGAGTTCCGAGAGGAGAAAGGGAGGAATGTTGACTGGCTCCTCTTGGGAGCCTGTCTCCTGATACCATGAGGCTGCGAAGTGCAGCTGTAATCCCTGCATCCTGAGTCTTGTATGGGGCACGGCCAAAAGTACCACTGCCGTAAGTCCCAGTAGGTGTTGGTACCACCAGGCCGAGGTCACAGGCCTGGTGAGGAAGTGAGCTGTAGCTCTCTTGATGGCCACAATCTTGTCCTCCGAGGGAAAGACTCTCAGAGAGCTTGTGTCGCAGATGAGGCCCAAGGAGGTCAGGCTCTGCGTGGGCTGCAGCTGAGACTTCTTGAGATTGATAGTGAACCCCAGGTCGTGAAGTGCGGAGGCAGTATGCGGAACCACTTCAGGAGAGGTGGCCCGGACGAGCCAGCCATCCAAGTATGGGTAGACGTGGTGGCCCTGGGCCCCGAGGAGGGCTGCCAGTGCATTCATCAACCTGGAAAAAACCCTGGGAGCCGAGTTGAGGCCGAAGGGTAGCACCTTGTATTGGAATTGGAAGCCCATGATCCTGAAGCGTAGTAAGGAATGATACGGCTGTCAAATAGGGACGCGTAGGTAAGCGTCAATCAGATCCAGGGACCACATCCAGTCTCCCTTGTCCAGTGTTTCCGCAATAAGAGCTGGTGTAACCATCTTGAATTTTTGCAGAGGGAGAGCGAGATTGAGGTGGAAAGGTCCAGCACAACTCTCAGGCCAGCCTGGATCTTCTGTATGGCAAAAATCCTGTAATAAATGCCCAAGCCTCGCTGGGAGGTTGGGACTTCTTCCGCAGCCTGGCTCTGGATGAGCAACCTGATCTCCGCCAACAGAGTTGCTGTCCCAATCTGAGGGGAGGAAGGAGTAGAGGAAGGTACCGGTAGGCGGTACCCCCGTGGATACTACAGAGCGATCCAGGGTTCCAAAAAATTCTGGCGCCAAAATTGCACATTGAAAGGCAAGCCTGCCCCCCACCAGATACATGTGGACCTAAAAGGGGCGTGTCATGCCTTTTTTCCCCTCTCGGAGGCTGTTGCGGAGGAGGGTGATTGGAAAAAACCCTTGCACTCCCCCACCCCCTCCTTTTTGTTGTTTCATCCTATGCTGATTCAGTTGTCTGGACCTCTGTTCTCAGAAGCCTCGGAACCCACCAAACGTCTGCCCCTTGGACGGAGCGTTGATGCAAATGGGTGTAGGCCATGGGCGTGGCCTTTGTAAGAACAAAAAGACTTCGCGGTTTGCAAGCTGTTCTTTTTATCCAATTCCTCATCCGTGGTGGATGAGAAGAGGTCACTGCCCTTGAAGTGAAAGTCCAATACGCGTTCCTGGACATCAGGATTAAACTATCAGCTCGGAGCCAGGCCGTCCTTCTCATGTCCAGGGGAATGCAGATGGCCCATGGGCAGAGGTATCTATGTGGGCTACGGTGGAGTCCATAATGTCCTGCGCTACCAGCCTGGATTCTCCTAGACCCGCCTTGAAGTGCGCTTAGCTCTGTGCTGGAAGTTCTGGGAGGAAGTCCGCAATTTCCCACCAGAGCCTTTGGTTAGCGGCTGCCAATATGGTATCTGCGTTGGCCTTTCACAGGTGCAAGGAGGCGTTGGAGTACAGCTTCATCCCGTACGTCTCCAAGATCATCTCCTCCTTGCCTAGCAGTGTCGAGGACTAGGTGGCCGAGGACGACTGAGGCTTGGAATAGAGTGATGCAGCAGCTATCACAGAAGAGTGCGGTTGGGGATGCGCTGAAAGCAAAAGTGTCCCCCTCCATCTGCCTGTACTTGGCGTTGAGGTGCCAATTGACAGGCTGGGTCGAGTGCGTCTTGAGCCACCTTCTTGGTCAGGGCAACTACGTCTTTCTGCATCGGGATCCCCGTTTTGGTAGGGGGGGGGGGGTTTAGGGTTGAGGACTTCTGCTAAGACCCCCTTCCTCGGGTTGCTCTACCTCGAGCTGAGGAAGGCCCAAATAGTCTGCCAAACCTGCAAGGCATTTGTGGAAGGCCCTGGCTGAAGATAGCGTGTCGGGATCCTCCTCCTCTTCCGTGTCCGCCAGGCTCGAGGGGGTCCAGGGCTGGTGGAGGAGTGCTGGGCGTTGTGGAGACCGGAGCCTGTGGCTCCTTCAGAGGCTGGTGATGAATCGCCTGTACTGTGGGAGGCAGAGAAGCTGAAATCAGAGGAGCCAGCTGGGGCAGCTGCGTCTGTGCTGGGGCCTGTGGCACCGGAGCCATCGGAGGAATGACAATGGGTGCCGGTGGGGTGACCTGAGGGAGCATGTTCCTTATGGCATCCCAGAGAATGTCCCCCATCTAGGGAGTTCGCATCAGTCCTAGATACCTTTCGAAGAACCGGTCTTTGGAGGCTGTAGATGTGGCAGGTGATATTGACAGAGTGGCCAAGGGCAGCTGGGGCCAGGGCACAGTCCGCCTGGGGTGAAGGGAAGCCTGCCCTGCACTGCTGATGGTTAAACTGTAGCGCATGCACCTGGTTGACACCAGTCCCACCTTGTGACGCTTTCCTCCACCCGCCCCGCAAGAGGGGGTATCGGATGAGCGGCCATCTTATCTGACGCAGCGGCCATTTTGTCGAGCTGCGTGCCACGTGCCGAAGTCGTGGTGCCTGGCTTGCTGGAACTAGCCCCGCCGCCCAAGAGGCTTGGTGTTGGAACAAAAGACCTATCCCGCACCTCAGGACGTGACCTGGAAGGTGTATTGCCCTCAGCAGAGCTACCGGTAGTGCTGCGTGAAGGCGCCCCGTCGGACATGATGCCGGTACTAGGGTGTTGCCGGTAAAACGCTGGTAAAAGAACCTTGCGGTCCCTCAGCACTGACACCGGAAGGATCCGTAGACCCCTCGGCCGTGAGGCCTGTAGCTGGACTGGCCTCAGTACGTGTGCTGGTACTAGAACCCAACAGGTTCCTCCCGGTTGGGCGCTTCCATGGGGCGAGTCGCTCTTATGGGGTGCAATGGTTAATAGAAGTATGTTTGACGAAGTCCTTTAGGTCCTCCTTAGGGGACTTCTGGAAGAGCTCCCTCCACCTAGCTAGCCTGTTCTTCAGTGCCCATGGAGTCAATGCGTCGCACGCGGAACAACCTTCTCAGCCGTGGTCGGGAACAAGGCAGCGGAGACAAAGGGCATGGGGGTAGGTTGTATGGAAGAGCCCCTCGGAGGCTCGACACCTGCTAAAGCCCGCTTAAGTCGACATGCGCCGGGGAGGAGTGTGGCGTTGGAGGAGCAAGTACCTATTGAAAAGAAAAAGACAAAGAATATCCGGGGAAGAGCGCGTGGTATTACATGGCCGAAGCTAAACCCAGGAGCACTGGTAAGTCCGGCCCGTTTCCGTCGACGCAGAAAAGGGGACTGAGGAGTGGGGCCGGTGGGCGGAGTCAGGCGAGCGCAAGCTCCCAGGGCCGTGCCCTCACGCGCCTCTAAATTTAAAGGGGAAGATGATTTTTTCTGGTGAAAAAGGTTCTGTCTCCCGTCCCTCGCGAGGGACGCCCATACAGTATGGAGGAAAGGGGACGGGACCCAAGAGTAAATACATGTAGATAGTACTTGACAAATCAATCTTCACAACAAACACACTAGCAGCATAGACATAAATTACATCAATTATGGCAGAAGACAATAACAAGTAACAATATCAAGTAACAAATGTATACCTTAGCAGCAAGAATCCTGATCTTAAAATGATTTTACAACAATGAATTCGCTTAGCAATGAAAGTGGTTGAGTGGGCACCACTCCTTTATTGCCTTTATAATGTTTGCAGCTTCAAACAATTAATTTGCTATTTTCGTGGTGTGCAGCCTAAAAGTAGGTGCCAACATGTAGGACAACAATAAATGTGAATAAAAGGACCTAGGCTAATTAGCCATTGGTGTGGCCCGCACACCCTTGTACCCACTCGGGGTTATTTTCTATCTTTTCGATGCTTGTTTTATGAGAATAATGGTAAAAATAACTTCTTCCGTTACAAAGAAAACTGTATTTTAATTTCTTGAAAAAACAATCAATTCTGTCCATCTGACCAATGCATTTCAGACTATGTCCTTCGTCAGGGCCTAGTCTGATCAATTTAGTAAATGTGTTCATATATTAATAATCAAAGCAAAATTAATAAAGCAAAGTGTAAAGCAACCACGTGTGTGTATATACAAAAAGCGTTTTGGTAATGAGCAGGGTACCCACAAGACACAAGTGATACATTCAGAAGAAAAAAACATGGAGAGAAAACATACAACACATACAAAAAAAAACTGTCAAGTATTGCAGTCGGCATAATCTTCGAGCAACTCTCGTTATATGGCGTGACCATTGTGTCCAATTGTACTGTGAATCTTGGTTCATGCAATTATCATGCAACGCTGTTATTCGTTATACATAGTACCCTTTTATAATTCTCATTTCGCTTTGGACCAAACGGCATTTGTGGAATTCACTGTGCGGTTGAATAATGGTGACTTGATCGGTATGCTACTCGAAATAATAGTGTTTAAATTCCCAACAATGGTATGAACCATACTTCCCCGCGACTGTCTACTGTTCATACTTTTTCTATCGAGTGAATGAGAGGCTTAGAAAAGCTACCGTTCGCGTTCAATTTCTGCACGTTGGGCTCTGAAAAGAAAGTGTACAGTGAGGACGGTTTAGAAGTTGAACCGTACGTTTGCATTTAAGATTGGAATAAAGTCTTCTTACCAGATCAGACTAGTGCTATCGATCCTGGGTGCAATCGTGTGATTGTAAAACACTATTGTCATGCTGGCAATCACATTCCAAATTCTAAAAAGCGCCAAGTGGACCGAGCGTGAAGGCGAATTTGAAGAGCTCGCCCAAAAAAAAAAAAATCATTAGACGTACTGGAGTCATAATTTTAAACAAGACTCTCATAAGTGCACATGTAAACAGTACTCAAAAGGAGAACACTCTTCAAATAGGTGCTTAGATGTTTCCATAACTACACTGCACCTACATATACAACACTCGTTGGTCTAGTACTAGATCCATTTGTGCACACAAAACTGTTTACAGGCAACTGGTTAATACATAACCATAGTATTCATCTATGCACTTTCATCCTAGGGCTCAAAGTAATATACAATTGCTTTTTTTTTTAAACCTATAAGTGACCCTGGATATACATTTTAAGCTTTTTAAAGGAGACGTGTTCATAGTTTCTATTCCAGTCTATAAGCTCAACATTGGCTTTTTACGAGGCCTTCAAAGACGAGAACCCCCGCCTAACTTCCCAATTTGGATATAAATTAGTAGCCAGGAAGGTGTTCACCGCCAGATCTTCAAATGTACCACTCTTAACCTGGTTACTTCACCCCCCATTGCACCCATAATTTTCAAAATCGGGCATAGTGGCTTCATCTTGGCATTTAGCTATAACTTATCCCTTTTCCTTTCCACCTGGGCACCATTAGATTAAACGCAGCATTTCCACGGGAACCAGGGATCTAAGCGTCAACCGTTTCCTCCAAAACACGCCCTCTAGGCAATTCAACCATCCAAGATCGTTCATTCTTAAAGCCTCGAGTCCACAGAGAATTGCCAGACAGAAGCACTGTCTGTAGAGTATAAAAATCCCCTCCAAGGAGTAACCTGCCGTTTTATGTGCGAAACAAGCAGCTAAACAAACAGTGCAGCCTTCCTCTTTTCAGTGGCAACGATGTGGGAGCAGCTGTTTTCTGCACTAATCGCCAACCCAAGGCAGGGATAGTGGTCAACATACTCTGTCCCCCAGGCTGGTAGCAACTTTCACTCCAGCCACCAGCAATATTTAGTTTTTTCCAATCTTCACCACCAAATCATTCTCACTGGCGTAGACTGCTAGTTCCTCCAACATAGCCCTACATCCAAAGGGTGTGATCAAAGATTATGAGGTCGTACATGCTGGCGACTTTCGTCCTTCCTATCCCGGGTGGGCAATATGAACTGGTCAGCATTCGCTCCAGAAGATCTGTTACATATAGGTTGAACAGCAGGGGAGCCAGGACACAGCCTTGCCAGACTCTTGCAGAGCACCCCAGGCGTAGTCACTCCTCCCCCCACCCCACCGTTGTCAAGACGAACTCTAGCACTAGTCTCCTCAAAGTTTCCTTCGCAATGTCAGCTACCACTCCAGACACCCCAGCAGTTTCAGCTTGTTCCAAAGCCTAGCTCCATTCACTAGGTTAAAGGCTGACCTAAAGTCGAGGAACACAACATAAAGCACCAGAGCGCCCCTCCGCCACGCCTCAAGGATCAGGTGGTCACGCATGCGAATGCTGTGACTGGTGGTGGTGGAGTCTGGCCGGAAGCCCATCTGCAGATCATGCGGGATATTTTCTGATTTTACACAATCCTGTAGCTCCTTCAATACCAGGCTTGAAAATAGCTTACCAGTCACGACCAACATTGACAACAGTCTGCAATTTACCCATCACCCCTCTCATGTACTGGGACAAGCGCAGACTGCCTCCAAGCGGATGGAATTGTATGTTCATCACACTCTATCTAACAGTGCTTTCAGATACAGAGCCCTCATAGCTGGGTCCCTTTTAAGGACCACATTCGCAAGCATTCGGCCCTGGGGCCCTAGAACATTTAAGAGCCTTGATGGCAACCAACAAAGCATGAAACGACGCATCAATCGGCCAGCGCTCACTGTACCCAATGTCAATAGAGATCGTAGTAGATGGCACGTGCCTTAGTTTGCCACCATATTGGTCCAACCAAACTGCCTCACCAATGGGATTTAAGATACTTTTCTCTCTAGGGCCTTTGGCCACAGTTAATAGCTGCCAGATAGTCCTTGGGTTTCTACTGATTAAGGCGCCCATCAACCTCTGCCACTGAATGTTTTGGCCAGAATTTTTCCATTCCAGTAACCATCTACGATAGTAGTTTTTAATCACACTCATTTGGTGATAAAATTAGGGGCCTGGCCCCAACCCTCTTTCTCGCAATTCGCTGCGCATGACATGTATAACATTGCAAATCTGGTCTTCTAATGGGTTGCTGTGCACCTTACCTAGGACAATGTTGCAAACCACCTTAATGGACGCCACATCTGACATAGAAGCGCTTATCCAGCACTCCATTTCGTCCACACAAAGGGGAGTATGTCTGCCAGCAGGCCCTACACATGTTATTTACCTAACGTGAGCCCCTCTCAATACTCCTGCTAGACCACTGAATGCAATTGCCATAGTTACTTGGCACGACACCTTTGATCGAGGAGCACCCAACGTCGTTAACAGAGAATTGTAGTATTAATCTCAGGGGGGAGCGGTCGCTATTGTCATTAGGATATATGTCAATGGATTGCATATGCTCTTGAATGTCATTACTACCGAACAGTTAGTCCAAAGTAGCCCAGATACGGGCGCTTCTCCATGTCCTCTTCCCCGGAACATCTCCTCTAGCTCTTCCGTTGAGCAATACAAACTCCCATTCCCTAAGAAAATCTACCCATTTACTCTCCAGAGTATTCCGTTTCCGTTGCAGCAACAGATCAAATGGGGAACAGATCATTGTCAAGACAGCGTGCGTTGAATTCTCCCCCTATTAAGATCAACTAATTTCCACCAGCACTCCCTCAGCCCACACATACATCGATGAAAGCAAAAAGGTCTTCCGTAAAAGCACCATCAGGTGGGTCATATACGTTTATGAAGAGTAAACCTTTGCTTTCATGTTGGAGATTAAACTTAATTTTCGACAGCCATAACTGTCTTCAAAGGCGTTGGTACTTAACACCCGAGAACCCATATATTGTCGCACCCAAATCAAAAGACCCCTTGAAAGTCTCCCCAAGTCACCCTTGTTTCCCATCAAACCCTATCAGTTAACTAAGACTTTTGGCACATACCATCGGGCTCCGTTATAAGAGGTAAGGAGCCCTCCTCCGAATCCGTGAACAAGTGCCGTTAACCTCTAGTGTTCCAACTCAGCAACTGTAATCCTCATCCAACGACTGGCCAAGAAGGAAACTTCAGCCATTCGCACCCCTGCAAGTTGCACATAGGTGCAAGTGATTGCGTAAGCTCGACAACCTTTGTAACCAGCCCCCTATTCCTTTCTTTAATGCACTTAGCACAACAAATGGATGGGATTGCTTCAGGGATCGTAATATCTAAATTGCACTCAAGTGATCCAAATGTCAATTTATAAAAGCCTATCAGATGGTATCCACGAGCCAGCAGTAGAGTCTGGTTAATTGCCATACTTTGACCTTAGATTGTTCAATGAAATCAAACTCAGTAGAATGGAATATCCTCAGCAAGGGTAATTTCGCCATTAACTACAATACTGCCGCACAATTTAAAGGTTTATAGTCCCGGGTTTTAATGCTCAGTATTAAAGGAGTCAGTGCAGTGGACTCCTGCAAGGAAGGTAACAGAGGCCCGTATCTCACTCAACTCTACTGTGAGGGCAACATCTCTGAAGGTCTGCACAACTGGACCAGGGTGGCGGTTGCAAGCTGCAGAAGGTGGAAGTACACTGCCACCCAAAGGTGTATCAGCAGTCTGCATCGGTGCTACTGAGACCTCTTTCACAAAACAGCTTCTCAATGTCCCCACACTTTTCCTTTGTCTGAACTGGAGTCGTGACTCTTTTCCTTTGCTTTTTGGATTGATTAGGACACCCCACAGTTGTAGAATTCAGTAGGCTGTCGCTTGTTTCCACACAGACAAATTGGGTGGCGGGAGCATTATTTGCAGCAGCCTGGACAGCAAGTTTCAATCTACAACGTTCTTTGAGTTTTGTACCTCAAGGGCGAGGCCTCCTCAGTGTGATTAGCCAGAGAAGAGCCTAAGCATACTTCAATATTGTATATGTCCACAGGCCCCTGTAGCACCTCAGCGTCCTCCGGAACGTGCGAGTTGCCCATAGCGTCCATGTTCATTTGCAAAATGGGCTTTGCACCAAGCTTAAGCTGGTCTAAGTGTGCCAAACTTTGCACAATCACACCCTGTTGTTGCGAGTCCTTATGTATGCGCCCAAAATGTTTAAGGAGTATTTTCACAGCAAAATGCATAACACCATCGTTCATGTCAGCTGCTGCGCCATCAGAGGTTAGATTTAAAATGGTCGTATGGCCCGCCTCTTCGGGCTTATCAGCAGGTAAAACTGCCTCTGTAGCTGGAAATAAATCGGGAGTTTGTGACATCCATGGTAGCTCCCCTTCCTGAGAAGAGGTTGAGGGCGAGAGCGGCTGAGACGTTGATAAAATAGCCCCAACTTGTTGCGCTCGGATATGGTGCTCCCATGCATTATGCATAGCCCGTTCTAATGAGTAACAGAGGGCAAGCAGGGAGTCATTTGAAGGGGGAAAATCCGGACAGACCCTCCGTCCCGGACGAACCCCTAATCGGAAGAAGTACCAGCAACAACATAGCCGCCGATCCTATGAACTTATGCCGATCCCCACTGCTTCAGCCATGCATAACTACCGCAAAAGGTACCCTGCCGGCCGACCATGTGCTCCTGCGACAACGTGAACTCTGCATAGAGTGGATGAAGAAACACAGGACAGAGTTGGAGACAACCGCATGGACCGACTTGACTAAAGGCATCGTACCAACGTTTCCATGATACAGGTCGTTTGAGACATCCCAACGACGTAGCTCTGTTGGACACGAAGCACACGTGCATCCGCGCAACTGATACACACACACCAATTTACACCAAGAACACATACAGTTCGATGAGATAGAGGATGGTGACACATACACAAGGTCAGTACGGTTATTTTTGTCATTAGGCTTGCTACAGCACCGCAGAAACCCAAGAAGCAAGAAGAAGTTGTGTACAGGCTTGCAGATGCATACATGCAACTAACCCTATGGAAGGATAGGAGTACTCAAGGGACCTGACCGACCGTAAACCTCTAATAACCTATGGATACTAAGAACTCCATAACCCAAGCCAGAGCAGGCCTCAGAGGAATACAGTAGGCTGCAATGGTATTGGAGAAATCCCAAACCACAAGGTGCTGTGCCAGCAGAATAACCCACGGCGTGAGCAGCAGACTGTCAAGGACACCATGTTGCGAAGCAAAATTCCACACCCTGAGCCAAGGTGACATCGTCTGCCACAACAAATATTCCCTGCAAAATACACGTTAATTCGAGGCAATTGAACTTGCAAGAGTGGTCTCCAACCACTTGATCCGGCCAAGCCGAGAACGAGCCAGGGCTCAGAGGCTGGGAACGAGCAGCTTCCCCACGGCTGGACAGCGATTTGTAACATAATTGTTACCTCTAGACTCCTTGTACGATGGTAATGGAGCACTCTCATGGCATTAGTTGTCTTCACATAATTGTAATACGCAGACAAGCAGTTGCAATTGGTTGGGACACAGACATTTACTGAGAACAGGTGTTACGAGGGCTTCGTGGTGTCCAGTCAAAGGATTGAAAATAAAGGATCAAATGACCTTTTGCTCGAATGCAAAAGGATCGAAAAAAAAGGATCGAATTTTTTCATTTATATATTTTTTTAGTTTGGGTTGGTAAAAAATGTTTTTAATAAAGAAACGGGGGGTTGGGGGAACCCCTCCCCCCATAATAATAATAATAAAAAAAAAAAAGTGATCTTTTTTCAGTCCTTTGACTGCCGAACAAAAGGCATTCCATCCTTTTGTTGTTTTCGAAAGTATTAACTACAACCGGGCTGGGTAGGGAGTTTGTCCCAGACTTGGGGCCCCCGCCCTGATCAATCAAGACTTCAGGTTATGGGGGTACATGGCGAGGGTTGCCAACCAATCACCACGCTTCCTTACTGTAACTATTGTCATGATGCCTGTCCCCGGAAGACCAGACCAGCCCCGGAAGCAGGCATCATGCCACTTGGAGTATGCCCAAAAGCCCCAGTTAGGGGCTGTTTGGGTACAGTCCTGGCGCCTATGGCGCCAGGCTCATAAAGATAAAGTCAGTCCTGGCGCCATGGGCGCCAGGCTCATTATTGATAACTTACCTGAAGCAGCCCATGCTGCATACTCACCTGAGGCAGACCATGCTGCATGAAGACTCAAGCCAAATGAGGCTTAGGAGGGACTATTTTACTGAAGGGACTATTTTGTTACTTGGGTGGGGCTATGGAAGAATACTTACCTGGATCTTCTTCCAAGGCTATTTAAACCACGCCCGGACAGCCACACGTGCTTCGCGTTATTCTGCTTGCTGCAGCGTAACGCTCACCGTGTTTTCAGCAGCTCCAGTCTTCAGCCACGCCCGCTTCAGTCCTGGGACTCCTGAAACTAGAAGACAAAAAGGATTAAGGTTAGAACAGGAGTTTAAACTTTAATCCTTACCTGAATCCTGATCCATTTCGCCACTAAACTGAAAGACAGAAGTCTTTGAAGCTTCGCTTCGCATTCCTACGGCGCCGCGCTGAACTCACCTGCTTGGCGGTATTTCAGCATTCCATCACACACTCTCCATCTCGCGGCCGCCCTCCGGCACCTAAGGAGACAAAGACAGCAAGGTGAGCAAGGGGACTCTCTAAGGCCATACAAGCTACCCCCAAGGACTTAACTGATTTACCACGGGAGGTACTCACCTCATTTCGGGTCGGCGCAGTCAACTCTGCTTCATCGCCGTACCCCAGCCCCTAAGGGGAAAAACACAATAGACTTACCTGAATCTTACCGAGTGCCATTTGGAAATCTTTGCGTGGATTAATCGGCAACTTGCAAGGAATCGGACAGAGTGAAGAGCAGACATTTGAACTCTTATGAACAATTGGACTTTAGAGTCAATACTGGAACTCACCAATTCCTCTACGCCAGTGAAGTAACTGGTCATCAACGCGCCCCTGCGGTCGACGCAGGATGGAGAGCTCATCCTTCCAAACCATCAGGTGAGACTAAGGAGGGGACATCAAAAGTAATCAGTGGGAAGACAACGGGAGTGGGGAAGGTGGGTTGACACTCAATTCCACGGGTGGTTAATTCCTCTTCTCCTTTGCAGAAGAATATTCTTGCGAGCCAGACAAACTAGGCTGAGCGGGCCAGTCCAGTCAGTCATCTCGGCGCTACACGTCACGCTGGTGCAAATAACAGCGGCCCAGTTCCGGTCGAGGCCCCCGTGGGAACCAGGTGAGCGTAACACTATTTAGATGTAGCAACTTCGGGGATGATCCAAGTACACCAGCTGACCCAGTAGTGTCCAATGGCAAAACTTACCTATAGGGTCCTATACTGGACTTACCACTCAGGAGACAATCCTGGGCCTCGATAGGTTTAGGAGGGAGGTTGCTAAGTGACAAAGGTTATTGCGTCACGGGTGTATAAAAGTGGCCTGTGAGCCAGATTGCGACGAGATGTGCCTGAATGTCATTCATGCATATGACCCCTCTGTGTTTCGTATAATAAACCACAGTTATCCTTTGCTCCTTGTGTGGACTCCCACTTCTTGGGACCAGGGAAGGAGTTGGGGCCTAGGAGTCCGCGGACCATTGGCAGGGCTCTGCCGGCCCTAGAAATTACCCTTATAAGTTGGAGCCCCCAGCGAGACAGTTTGTGATGTCAGCTCGGCCAAGTGCTGCCTCGTCTGCCGTCGGACCTCAGAGGACCGCGGGACCCTCGCGGGAAATGCAAACTAACCAGCCGGCACAACCGGAAGAATTGCTCGTCGGGAGCAGACTTCAAAATTATCCCACCCATGACTGCCGAGTTGTCCACGCAGTCCAGAGGGGGCAATGCAAGCCAAAGGAGGGAAGTCAGCGGCTGAGCGGCGTCGGCAGGCATTGAACAACGTAAGTGTGGTCCACGCAACAAGTAACCCCATTTGTGTGGGTGGGAGAGGGATGCGTAAATCAGGGAAGAAGGGAATGTGAACTTGCATTGTGAATTGGTATTAAGGTGTCTAGTGATCGGCTAGTATTCAGGTTGCGTAGCAACGAGTTCTTGTGTTGTGTAGGATTGGTCGCTTAGACAAGCTTGGATCGTGAATGAAACGTTGAAGTAGCGGATTCCCATAAATTGGACATTCTAGTTCGGCAAATAGATGAAGTATTCCCATAGACACTAGCTGAGGCTATCTAGTATGCAAGGTGAATTAGCTGGTTAAGTCTCCCTGGCGAGAGCTGTATCATCCGTTAGGCGACGCAGCGGGTGAAGTCTAATCACAGAGATAAGAAGACGTTGAAAACAGAACCTTCACTCCTGGGAGGTGGGAAGACAGCTGTGGGAATTTTTGTTGGTGGGATTGGAATAATGCATTGTTGGTCTGTCAGTGCGCAAAGTGTTTTTCTCTTTTGTGAACCTCAGTCTGGTGACATCAACCATAGGCTATTGCATAGGACCTTGCATTGTGAATTGGTGGAGGAGTAGTAAGCTGGTATTTCTTGGATTGCAGTGCGCGGACAGCACCTGCGCACGATTGAGGTGGTGTGCCGAACTACGGCAGCTCTGGTGAAGGCGGGGCGGTACGAGATTACGCCGCATAAGGTACAGAGCCGCAGAGGATCGTATAGAGAAAATAAGAGGGAAACAGTATATTGCATTAAATAACATACAAATTTCTTGCATTGACTGTTAGGGAGAATTCTCTGTTTAGGCTGAATTTCCTAACCTAGTGAGTCCCCCAGCAGCTTTGCTGGATTTTTGGGGTTTATTTTTTTTCTCCTGCCAAGAGTGAGACTCTTTTACCCTCACTCTTGGACATGATTTGAGTGTGTTCCTTTGACTCTAGATGTGTTTAATGGGCTATGGGGTCTTTTACTCCATAGGGATGTGTTTTTGTGATGTGTGTTACACAGCACCCTCAGTGCAGTAACACAGGGGTGTCATAGTGACCCCCTAGTATAGACTCCATACCCTGGGACTGACAACTGTCTCCCAGGGCATGTAAAGTCACCATTGACTTTACCAGTCTTGAATTCTGAACAGAACCAGTACAAATCATCATATTGTGGACGTACTGGCTGGGGCAATTCGATTGCCGAGGGGGCACGTCTCCGTCCTCCCTGATCGAGTTTTGGCTGGTGGCAGTGGATACTACTTTTTATATTCAACCGCAAATATTTCTCTATGGGATTTTCCCATTGTTCGAGGCTACTATTTTTATTTATTTAATTACGATAGCATCGAACATACCGCTGGTTTATTTATTTATTATGAATTCTCCGGTTGGTATTTTTTGCCAACACTCAGTTCTAAAATGGCGTTTGTGTTCTCTTCTGTAAGTCCAACCCAAGTCGAGCCCTTTGTTCCACATTTTGGCAGGCTTCTCCACAGAAGCCCTCCAAAGTGGTGCCACTCTGTCTGGGGTACTTAGGAGGGGTGGAGGGGGATTTAGGCACCCTGGACTGAGTTGCCTAGGCAACTAAAGTCGCACTCCGTCCTGATTGGCCCAAGTGGTGAGCCGGCCGGCTCACCACTTAGCATGTTTGAGTGACAGCTAGGCTGAGTGAATGGGGGTTTTCTGCATAAAAGCAGGGTTTTGGGGACTGGAATTTCAGAAGTCGCCACAGGACCTAAGAATCCGACGAGGGAGAAGCTGAGCCGACCTGCTACGACGACACCAACGGTGGAGCCCTGCTGGACCGTCTCACCACTTTTCCCAACGACAGAGGAGATCTCCCGCCGGAGAGTCTTCTTCCTTTGACTGGTGGGGATAACCAGTTTCAACGTCTATTCGCCTTCCCGATGCATCTCGTGGCCGCCTTGCCTGTGCCAAGCACCCCGGCAACCGGAATACCACGTTTTACTTACCACGATCGCGAAATAAAGGGTAATACCTTTAACCGGAAAACTCTGCGGCTGGTTTCTTCCCTGGCAGTGCAACAACCTTCATCTTTCCTCCAAGTCGAGATCTTCTCTTCCTCTGGACGCCGCCGAGACTTGCATCCGCTGCCAGGAACAACTGCCACCGCTGGAGGATCCTTCCCACTTAAGGTATCGTGTTCCGCCTGGCTTCCCTTGCCACCGATTGTACGGGGTAGATTTAGCCCCGGCTTTCGAACCTGGGTTGGCCTGGGACACCGTGGCTAAACTTTTCTGAGCCTCTCTAAAATCTTTTCGAACTCTCTGCAAGACTTTCAAAGCCTAGTGTAACTGTGTGATCTTGGGCGCATTTGTGCTCTGCTCTCTCTAAGAGGGGGCCCAGCCTATGGACTTGGCTCACAAGTGACTTTTGCTCTTATGCCTTGCTAAAAGTGTTCCTAAATCTTAGTGGTGTATCTTCACATATTCTGCCTTTTTCCCTCCCTTTTTCATGAACTTATTGGAGTGCCATCTATAGTTAAGCGCTCACCTCTGTCTGGAAATAAGTGGTGTTAACTCAGACTTGTCTGATAAGGAATAAGGGTTGTATATATCATAATAGTAACTGTGTTTAGAGCGTTTTACAAATAAGAGTGCTGGAGTGTTTCAAACAGTGTGTTTTTAAATAAATAATTATATACGTTGATACCAAAGCTCTGGTCAGTGTTTGCTTGTGCTATTGTATCTGAGTGCCTATTGTGTATAGTTTGCATACTGCCTAACTCTTCTTGGGGGAAGTCTGACTGCTCAGCCACAGCTACCAGGTAAATCTGGGTGGTACAGACTGCTACCAAGTGGGTTTACTGCTAACACCTGTAGTCCTAAATCTTTTGCAGTGTTCCCAAAGGGAACTGCACAGGTTTCTGCCTAACATTGACAGAAGAGTGTCGAAACCCTCAATTAGAGGTCAGGTAAAATACAACTTGGTACTGTTCTTCACAGAAGGTTAATGGGGGAAAATAACCAGGTTACTCACCGTAGTGACCACCTTTCTCCTAGTCCATAGTCCCCGTTCCTCCATACTTATGGGACATCTCTCCGTCCTGTGGGACGGGACCGGAGCACTTTGTAAAAAGCATCCAAAAATGTTTCCAAAAATGTGTCCTTCCTTTCTTTCTTGCGCGGGGCCCGTAACACGGCCGTAACCCACCCACCTTGGCTCCGCCCAGCTCATCGCCCATCAGTCCTTTTCTATCGCCAGGTCAGAGACCTATTAGCAATAACAGAGGAACCTTATTAGAGGGGACAGCATGTGGGCGTATGGAGGAAAGGGGACTATGGACGGTGGTCACTACGGTGAATAACCTGGTTATACTCCTACGTCCAGTCCCCTTTCCTCCGTTCTTCAGCACAGCCTGACCAAACTGAGCATCAGCTCTAGAGCTCATGTCAAGACGTTAATGCTTACAAAAAGCAGATGGGGAGGCCCAAGTAGCTGCCCTAGCGATGGACTCTCAGGGGACATATTTCTGAAAAACAACCGCGGCTGCCTTGCCCCGCACCAGGTGTGCATGAATACCTTTAGGAGGTTTCAGCCCTTGGACGGTGAAAGACTCCGTGATGCAGGAGGGGATCCACCGCGAAATAGTCGCCTTAGACGCCTGCTTACCCTGAGGGTTACCGAAGGTCACAAAAAGTTGAGAAGAACTCCTAAGCTTGGAAGACCTGTCAAGGTAGAACTTAAGAACCCTTCTGACATCAAGACAGTGCAGAACCCTTTCAGCCTCTGAGGCAGGGTTCGGAAAAAAGACCGGTAGGGAGATCGACTGATTCAGATGGAATTCAGTTACCACCTTCGGCAGAAAGGCCGGGTTTGTCCATAGGACTACCTTGTCCTTGTGAAAGACCAAGAAAGGATGCTCCACTAACAAGGCCTGGAGCTCACTCACTCTCCTCGCTGACGTAACAGCGACCAGAAAGGACACTTTCCAGGATAGGTACTTGAAGTCCACCGTGGCCATTGGTTCAAAAGGTTTATGGCACAGCGCCGTCAGGACTACATTTAGGTCCCACAGCAGGTACGGACTACAAACAAGAGCATTGGTCTGTAGAAAGATAAGCGGAAACCGCTGAAAGGTAAGTTCTGCATGACAGAACGTGAACACCCGACTCAGCTAGGGAGGACACGAAGGACAGCACTGTGTCAATCATAACCACCCTTGTATCCAACTGCTTTTCCAAACACCAATCACAGAACCTGAGCCATTTACTCCTGTATTGGGATCTGGTCGAGGGTTTCCTGGCTGCCTGGATAATTTGCATGTTATCCGTAGACAAGTTAAGATGCTCTAAAGACTTGAACTCGGGCACCATGCCGCCAAGCTGAGCGATTGTGGGGAGGGGTGCCACATCTGCTCTTCCCCTTGATGAAGATCATCGGGGGTCACTGGTAACCTGATCGGCGGATACACCGACAGGTGATGAAGTTCTGAACCAAAACGTGGCCGGCCACCACGGGGCTATGAGTAGAAGGGAACAGTTCACCGAGTTCTTCAGCTTCCAAATTGCTTGATGAACTAGGAGGCAGATGCTGGAAGGCGTAAGCTCTCATGTTGTGCCATGGAAATCTCGAGAGCATCCCCCAGAGAGGAGGCTCCCAGCCCCCCTCTGGAGGCATACTGAGGAAGCTTCTTGTTTATCGCCGTGGCGAAGAGGTCCACCTCCGGTGTGCCCCAACGCCAGAAAATCCATGAGAGGACCTCCGCCTTCCAACTCCCACTCGTAGCTGACCACTGTCCGCCGGCTGAGGGCATACGCTGTGACATTCAGCTGGCCCGGGATGTGTACTGCAAGCAGACAGACACCATGAAGCACGGCCCACTCCCATATCTGGATGGACAGGTCCCCAAGGGGGGGGGGGGGGGGGGGAGACTTCATTCCCCCTTGCTTGTTGATGTAATATATTCACACCACATTGTCCGTGCGTAGGCGGACCACCTTGTTGGCAATGAGCGGTCTGAACACCCTGAGCGCTAGGAAGATCGCCAGAAGCTCCAAATGATTAATGTGCAGGAGCTTGTCCTGAGGCAACCATAGGTCCGAGACCTGAAGATCTAACGTCGCACCCGACCCCAGAAGGGCGGAGTCCGTCGTGATCGTCATCATGGGGGCTGGGTACTGAACCCTGCACCCACCGACAGGTTGCTGAGAGACGACCACCAATCCAGGTCACTCATGGAATCCAGAATCATCAGCTTGGAATCTGGGTCCACAGCCTGGCGCCAGGAACTCCGAAGAGCCATCTGGGTCCGTCTCATCTTGAGACGGGAAAGAGGAAGAGCCAGCACGCACGAGGCCATAAGGCCCAGAAGCCTCTGGAACCACCAGGCCGACACGCTCTCCGACTGCGCAAACATCTGACACATGGCTAACAGATCCGCCATTCTGTCCCCGGTCAGGTGTACACTGCAGTTGATCGTGTTCCAGCAAAAACCCAGGAAAATCAGGTCCTGCGAGACCATCATGGAAGATTTCCGCCAGTTCACCGACAGCCCAAACTGTAACAGGAGTAGAAGGAGCGACTGGAGATTGCCCGCTGCTGCCAGCTGACAAGGGCTGCGTAAGAGCCAGTCATCCAAATATGGATACACATGGATACCCTGGAGACGAAGATAGGCTGCAATCACCGACATCTTCGTGAAGACATGCGGCCCCAAGCTGAGGCCAAAAGGAAGCACTCAAAACTGGAAGTGCTCCTCTCCCAAAGAGAAGCAGAAATATCTCCAGTGTGGGTTCCAAATCAGGATATGCATGTACGCATCCTGAAGATCCACAATGCTGAGCCAATCGCCCATCTGCAAGGAGGACCTATCTGGCTGGGCGTGATCATCATGAATTTCTCTTGGGGGTAGGAAAAGATTGAACTGGGAAACGCCTAGGATGGTGCGCAGGCCAGCCTGGTTGGTTTTGGGCACCGTAAACAACCAAGACTAGAAGCCCTCCCCTCTCTCCCCAAGGGGAACGGGTTCCACAGCTCTGAGGTCCAGAAGTTTCTGAACTTCGGCTTTGAGGGAGGGCGAGCCCGACCGCTGAAAAGGAGGGTTGAGGGGTGGGGTAGGGGGTAGGGGTAAGCAGAAGCCTGCTCGAGCGACAGACAAGACCCATCTGTCTATCTGTCTTCTGGGATGGCCTGCCACACCTCCCAAAGAGACGCAATGCGTCCTCCCACCGGGGTCTCGTGCAAGCGCGGAAAAACCTCATTTAGTAGGTTTATCGGTGGCAGTGCCACCTGAACCTGAGGAGGAGGCTGAGGAGCGGGAGAAAAACCGCATCCGTTGTTGCCTACGGCGGTTATTCCCTGCAGGGGTATCCACTCTGCGAGATTTGCGGTCGAGGAAGCCCCTAAAGCCAGAGGAAGTTCGACCTTGCGACAACGGTCTCTGGGTTTTGAAAGGGGCCTTAACCAGGACAGACAAGAACTTAGCTGTCTGAGTGCTATCCTTCGTCTTGGTGAGCTCTACATCTGTTGTAGCATGAAAGAGCTCCTTCCCATCGAACGGAAGGTCCAACACCTTGTCCCGTACTTCTGAGAATTTAGTTGCATGCAGCCACGCCTGCCGTGAGGTATCAACCCCCAGCATAAGGCCCCGAGCCGAGGTGTCTACATGATGAGCCGCAGCCTCCAGGAGATCCTGGGCCAAGACCCTGGCGTCGGAAAGGCTACCTTTAAAGTCTTCCAGCTTATCGACCGGGATAAACTCCTCAAACTCCAACAGACCTTTCCACATCCGCATGTTAGCTCCCGTTAATATCAATTCAGTGTTGGCCTGCCTGAGCTGCAAGGCCGAGTTGGCGAAGAATTTCCTCCCGAGGGAGTCGAGGAGCTTGTCCTCCTTTCCCAGCACCTGAGTAGCCGTCGTGGAAGAGGATGCTGCAGGCCTGGACTGCAAAGTGGCCGCAGCCACCACTGTGGAGGAGGGGGCGGACAAGATGACAGGGCCACATCTTCCGAAGAATGCAGCCTGTATCTCGTGTCAATTTTCTTATTGACAAAAAGTCCAGAGTGTGGCTTTTCCCAGACTCTGCGGACCTTGGCCAGAACGCCCTTCTACAAGAACAGGCCGGTACGCTCCAAGGGAGACGGGGTGAACGCCCCAGAAAGCACGCCCTCCTGCCGAGCGGGTGCCTCGGGCACTGGAACATCTAAGAAGTTCATCATGTCCAGTACCCGGTCATGAAAAGCTCTGATAGAGCGGGGAAGGTCCTTGCTGTCCTGATCACCTTGTGCGTCATCCGACAGATCAGGATCCTGCTGAACCGTGTCAGGCGCTACCTTGTCCACAGGGGACAATGGGGGCAAAGGCGGAAGAGTCGGGGGAGGCACCGTAGGCAAGGGAGGCGCCGGCGGAACCACTGGAGGAACAGGTGGAGCCAGAGGCGCGGGAGGACATATCTCCCTAAAAAGCCCTTTGAAATACTCCCTTATGGTGTCGGTACGCATAAGCAGTTGAAATGTACCGAAAAAAGTTTCCTCTGGAGACAGCTTCGGAACCTGAGGAGGCCTCTCATGAGGTAGACAAATCCAGGGACATAAAAGAGAGTGTGTGCCACACTGGCCCCTCCACTGACATATCTACATAAATCAAAAGACCCTGCAGGCAACGAAACATGGTGCGGAAGAGGCATCCGAGCGTTTCAGTCATAACCCGCCGATAAGGATGCGCACAAGGGACTATGTTCACCCAAGGGACCAAGCCCTACACCTTAGGCTGATGGCGTAGTTTTAGGGGTAGCACCCAAAATGGCCACCGCGGTCGTGGCGGGAACGGGCGCCATTTTGTCCTCACGTGAGGGGAACTGCGGCACGTGAGGAAGTGAGGCAGGGGTCCCCATCAATGGATCAGGGGTCTTAACCTTAGCCTTAACATAAGGGACCTCGGCAGAGCCGGTACTGTGAGACCTGGAATGTTTTTGTGACATACCAACCGCCAAATTAGCCTTCGAAGGACGGACCTCGGCACTGCCGGTAAAAGAAGAACTTTGCTTCTTTGCCCCCTCAACTGGTCTGGTGTCACCGTAAGAGCGGGAACGGTGAGAAACAGCTTTCACCGACGATGCCTTGTCAGGCCTCTCAGAACTGTTGGTAGCTTTAGCCTCTGGACGAGGGACCTCGGACCCAGGTCCGGTAACAGCCTTCTCTGCGCGGGCCGCGAGCATCCGTTCGGTAACAGCAAGCCCGGCCAAGGCCTCGGGGCGCACCCCGGTCTTATTTTTGAGGGAAGCCGACAGAGGCCTCAGAGCAAGCTCCAGTACCCCACGACTCAATAGAACTGGGTCCACAAACAACCCCCACAGGAGGGGCCTCCGAGCGTACTCCGGTATCCACAGGCCCCTTACGGAGACCTTCAGAGAAAACTCTGGTACAATTATTAGGCCCAACGGGCACCTAAGCGCAAACCCCTGTGGCAGAGCGATCAACGCCCCTCCCGGCCCGAGAGGAACCCGGAAAGGTATCTCCCGGCCGGGGTGCTCTGAAAAGTAAAGAACTTACCGGGCATTTCTTCTTCTCGTCGATGAACGCCTGAAAATGTGAAGGAGGAGTTTGTCGGAACACCTCCTCCCACCGACGTTGAAGTGCCCGGATCGAAAGGGAGTCGCAGTAAAAACAGGAGTCCCAACGGTGATCCGGACCCAAGCACTCTAAACAAAGAGGATGGGGATCCACCCTCGCGAAACGACGGTGACACGATGAACAATCTGAAAAGTCTAGTTTGAACGACAGACAGACTAGTACACGATCACTAGCAAGAGTCAGGGGGAAAAAAGGGAAGAAAATCTTCTGAGGATGCAAGTGCGTCGAGTCCCGAACGAGCGGAGAAAAGGACTGATGGGCGATGCGCGGGACGAAGCCAAGGTGGGCAGGGTTACGGCCGCGCGCCAGGACCCGCGCAAGAAAGAGAGGAAGGACACATTTTTGGATGCTTTTTACAAAGTGCTCCGGTCCCGTCCCACAGGACGGAGAGATGTCCCATATGTATGGAGGAAAGGGGACGGGACGTAGGAGTAGATATGATGGCTCAGGAATGATGTTAACCCCCATTCAGCACATATGCCTAACTTTGCCGCTCTATAATGACAAAATAATTAAATACAGTGTATAATGGTCTAAGGTTACAGAAGGGAAGATAATGCGACCATGGCCGCCCTAGGGCAGTTTCTCCCCAGATGTGCTGCAATCGCTACTGACCCACCTACCGAACACATACAAGAGGAAGAAGTAAGCTAACCATATGGCGATATACGACATACGGCGTACGTTCCAGGCGGACAGGCCATGGATGATGAGCTTGCACAGGGTGGATGAGCTTGCACAGGGTGAAGGAGGAGGGCGCAAACTCATGGCGCCACCCCCAGCACCGACCATTGTCACCTCCGACAACAGAAGAGGAGGAGAAGAAGGAGCAGGGCTTATACCCGTTACGGGACCTAGCCGAAGTAAGGAAGCCCCGAGAATTAAAGGCAGCGGAAGGGTATTCAATTCCCACGTATTAGCCACCCGCATATGCCCCAAAGGTGCACGCACCAGTCACCCCGCAGCATGGGAAGGGGAAGGAGGCCAACAGCCCAGGCCTCAATGAGGAAGGACTGCGGCGTGCTAAAATAGAATTCGCATGGATAGTGCCGGATGAATGGGTGGCACCACAGGTGCTGCTGAAGTTGCAAGTGGTCACAACAGGGGAGGCAGAACATGCAGCAAAGGCAATAGAGGTGAAATTGGGACAGGGGTGTAGAGGGAAGTCAACGCATTCGGTAAGTAAAGAGCAGCAGCGGGAAGATGCAGAGAAGAAGTTGGAAGAGGAAAGGAGGGAGCAAAAGGAAACTATAATAAGGGGGTTGGAATTACAGGAACAGAAATGGAAAGGGACCGGGAAGAGGCAGCTGAAAGAGACGGAGAGAATAAAGCAGGTTGCAGAACTGGAGGAGGTGGAGAAGGAAATAGGGAGAAAAGGAAGAGAGGAAAAAGGAAAGAGAAATGGCGTTCTGGAGGAAAAAGATATTGCAACAGACACTCAAGTACAAAGAGGGAAAATTAAAAGTTGAGGTTGGCACGTATAACAAGGGAACTTAAGGAGAGTGACGGGGAGGAGCGGGCACTCAAAAGGGTCAGAGAAGCAATCAAGGAGGAGTTAGATAGGAAGAGATGCAATGAAGAGCGATGAGGGGAGCAACAGGATGGGCAGGTCCCACATGGGTACACGGTGGGTGGCGCGAGTACGTCCAAGGCAAATTCGGTAGACGGCGAAATTATACACTCGGGGCACGGAAAGAGGAGAATGCATGCAGGTAAACGAATATTGATCTTGAAACTGTGACTCTACACTATCCACATGCACGCAAACTGACATCCTCAGACGGATTTCGTAGTGGTAAGGGGGGCGATAACTTAACGGACGAGGAAAGGGAAGGGCCCAGTAAACTCTACATAACACTCCTTCTGCGAGGAGGATCTAGTAAAGGTACTAGAGACACTATGGACCACCAGTCCATACAACTTCGGAGAGTACAAATAAAATTGAAACCAGGAGCAATTCTACCCAGGGCCCAACAATACCCGCTGACCAAAGATGCGGATGAAGGCATCTACGAGACAATCAGTGCCCTTGTCGACAGGTCTATTTTGGTAGAATCTGAGTCTCCATGCAGCACTGCGGTATACCCCGCTCGCAAGGCAGATGGGGTCATGGCGTTTTATACAAGATTTAAGGCCTCTTAACATCGTAGAAGCAGAATACCAAGTAGCAGCTAACCATGCAACAATTTTATGTGGCATTGCAGCTGAAGCTACATGCTTCACGGTGATCGACCTCAACAATGCGTTTTTCTCAATACCACTACACCCAGACTAACAAGATTTAACAAGCTTCATGTACCGCAACCAGAAATGGAAACACACCAGGCTACCACAATGTTATTGTGAATCACCCTCCATTTTCAACAGAATAACACGGATGACTTGGCCAATGCACAAACAAAAAGCACAGTACTGCAGTATGTGGATGATATCCTCATCTGCAGTATCACCGAAGAAGAATGTAGGCAAGACTCAATACACATGCTCACTGTACTGGCAGAAAAGGGATACAAGGTGGACAAAGCTAAGCTACAGTACTGTCAGAGGAAAGTGCTGTACCTTGGCCAGGTGATTTCACAAAACGGCAAACACATTGCCCCCATCAGGACACAAACAATACTTGACACACCCCAGCCGAAAATAGTAAGGGAACTGCAGAGATTCCTGAGATTATGCAACTATTGCAGGGGACGGGTCTTTGATTACAGCACATATACTTGTCCTCTCCTCATAGCATTAAAAGAAGCGCAGATCAACAAACAGTTGTGTTGGACAAGGGAAATGACAGAGGCATTCAGTGAGCTCAAAGAAGCAATTACCACAACACACGTTTTAGGGACAACAGACTATAAAAAGGTATTTTTCCTGTTCTCACACTGTTGGATTGGTCATGAAAGCAGTGCTGACATAAAAAACAAGCATGGGTCACAGACCAATAGCATACTACAGCGGATGATTAGATGCAGTAATATTGCGACATTTCCCGTGCGAACAGCATTTGGCTGCTGCAACATTCGTAGTAAAAAAAAGCATCACTGATAACTATGGGGTGGTCCACAACCCTTTACGTGGAACACGCCCTATTAGCAATCGTGTAGAGTCCCAGTCTGCCCAGGATTCTGAACTGAGAGGAGCTGCTGCTACATTCTGCTTTGCTGGAAAAAAATTTCAAACTGTTCTAAACTGGCCCTTTAACTGGTTGACTCCACCTTAAATAGGTGTTGAAAGCGCGAAGCGCGGAGTCCCGTAGAGTCCCAGTCTGCCCAGTCCGCCTCAGGACGGTGTAAGGGTGGTGTTTGAACGAAGATGGTCATCAGTGGTATAACGGCGGCAGTGCCAGGTCCACAGACAAGGCTGAAAACGTTATTCGAGCGCCGTCAGTCGAAATTAACAAAAGATTTTGGCATTACCACAGCAACAAAGTTCGCTGTTGAGGTAAGCGATGGAAGTGCAGAAACGGTTGTAATAAATGATAAGCAAATGAACATACCTTCTTTACAAGCGCTTGCGTCTGGCCAAGTCACCACAAATGAGGAGGAAAGCACTGACACACAAACCATGGGTGTGCAATTACCTTCAGTCGACCTGCGCGGCCAGCCCAAAGCAATCTTTGTCTCGCGGGCCAGGCGAACATGCAACCAGGCCGCCCACTACTAACTATCTCACCTAGAATCGATGCTAGCGTCTTCATCGACGATAGAAGTGATCTCCTGTGTGAACTGCATAATGGAATAACCATAGACCCCACACAATTCCTTTCGCCGTTCGTTGTCACTGATGTCAAACTACTGGAGTTACAAGTTACAGCGGGCTCCTTCGAACGGAGAGAAGTATCATTTGAGCCTCAGCTGACCCAGTTGCCGAGCGATAAGACGCAATGCATTATGGATTCTGAGGTACATCGACTCCACATCCAAATCGACCCAGCTGCAGCCTTTCTGAACACGCCAGCTCTACAATCTGCAGCACTGGTATCGGCCTCGGCTCCTCCCTCAGTAGCAGAGGCAGTAATCACGCCTCGCACTTGCATTGCAAATCATCCGTTACTGCATTCCATCCAGGCGGGATTCGTCTTTCCTGAAAGGCAAATGGACTGTATCCATAAAACTATCGCGTCCGGACCCGCGAATGCAAAATGCACAATAAACAGGGATCCAAACCTCACCCAACTCACATCGAAGGCATTGTTAACTGGACCTCCCGGCAGACAAGGCAGCTGTTGTTTAGCACCGGGAAGTGACTTGATCAAGTGGCCTGAAACTGACCCAGTAAAATTAAACTCAACAGGAACTGAGCCTAATCAAAATAAAATGACGATTTTTCTAACACCGAGGCGTGACGCTGCCGAGCGTGAGGCTCGCCTATCAAAGCGGCTGTCTGATGACTATTTGCAAATCAAAGACAGGCTGACCAACAGCTTTTTACAACCAGGCAACACACAGAGGGTGATGCCTGTCAGACACAAATCACAGCCGAAAAAATGCAAACACGGCAGAAGTAATGAAAAACAAAGGGAGAAGAAGTACTCCTCATCAAAAATCCCTGCAAGTAAAAGACATAATAATTGGGTCAAGTGATGCACTAAATGACTCGGTGCTACAAATTCGGGATGTTGCCACATCGGACCAGCTACATACTAATGGTATTGTTTCCGAGAATGCAAATGAGGAGCAATCAAAGTAACGTGACGAAGACCAAATACTAAAAGAGCAAGAAAAGGATACTGTACAGAAGGCTAATCTATCACTAGCGGCGTCAATCCAGATTCACAACAATGTGTTAGCCGCAACGTCCTTGGCGTTAATTCCCTTTGTAAAATTGTACGAAGCTCTGAATGAGTCAATAAGGGACCAAGGCGCAATACTGACAAATATGGAAAACAAATGATCCAATCTGACTCACAGCTACTCGCTACTACGAAAAAAAAAAGTGAAATGGAGGCTAACCTTTCGCTGCAATGGCAACATAGATTGGGCGATTTGGCAATGAAAGAGCACACAAATTCTGCTGACCTAATGGTGGCCATTTTAGAATGCATGAAATGGTTTCGCCATTTAGACAAAAATCGCCTGAATGACCAGTTGTGCTACAATAACCCACACGACGAACAGCAGTCAAAGGGTTTCCCCAAACCGGCCAATACAGCGATCCATGCCAAAGAGACATGTATATTGAGTCAACCAATACCTTCTGGAGTTCCAGCAGTACCCTCAAAACCAGGACAAAAAGAAGTCAGATTAGCTAACGCATCCAAGACAATTGCAAAACCTGTCGAGCAGGCTCTACCGTCAGTGATTGTTGATCCCATCACTGCGGTAATTCTACCAGAAGTGAAACCGCAAGAGCCCACAAAGGGTATCCAGTGCAATACCTTCGGTATATTTCAGGGGAATGCAAAGACACTGGACCTATCCATAAAAAAAAGTGACGGAAGTAATAAAACGATTGCCGGCACAAAGAAAAGGCGTCGTAAGCAGTTACCAGTAAAAACCAAACAATTAATTCGCAATTTGTCTACACCCCGAAAAGTGGGACTATTTCAGCGAAGGACGGCAGACAAGCCACTCGAACCCCAAGTCGTTAACAACACCAATGATGGGGCATTGAAAGAAGCGGAACGACGTGACCGGCTTCCGGACTCTATCCCAAAAAAAACGCCCCAGGTTGGACGGGGTCCTCTGCTCTGGAGAGGCTATACAGGAGTCAATGGCTGGTGAGGAGTGGTCTACGTACTCAATTGACAGTGACGAGGAATAAGCAAATGAGGAAAACGAGGGCACATCAGGCGTGCTTTCCTGGGCGTTGTCGAACAGATCCTTATCCTCTAACCACTCGCCCTGTGGATGCAAAGCAAAAAAAGGCAAAATGACTCACCTCCCAAACGAAGATAAAGACCTAATTAAGGTACCAAAGAGTGTACCGTCGAGTGGGATCAATCGACCTAAGGAAGACTCAAAGAATAGAAATGAGAAACAAAACTCTAAACCCAAGACAAACACAAGCACAAAGGTCAAAACAGGCTGATCAAAAACCTCAAGAGTGTGCCGAGAATCGTCGTGTGCACTCAGGAGCGCCAGGGAAAATTCGGATTGTTAACATCTTTCCAGATGGCAATGAAGTAAACCTAAACAGAAATAACATGATGCGTTTACTTCATGTAATTCCTCCATTACGTACAATCACGTCAGATGATATCCGTCTCGTTGAATAAATTTCAGAGACATGCTCTGACCAAGTTCTCTTACATATCCGCTCACAAGCGGTAGAAAAAACGCTACTAGCAGGGAAAGACGAACTGCTCTCATATGGTTTCGAGGTGTCATTCCAAAGAGAAGAAAGTAAGAAACAACGGTCTTTGAGCAAGTCTATGGCCGAAGATAGCCGTACTACCAACGAAAAGAGGAGAGATATCCTAAAAGAAGTATTTAACATTCACCCCGCAGGAACTGCCAAAATAGCCCAGAATAAGCTCAGGGATAATACGACTGGTCAGCGCAGGAAGTAACTAGTCTTGCAGAATGGAAAAGTGCGCACTGGACTGGTGTCATGGAACACAGGGTTTTACCCATCTCTTTCAAGATCTTCCTCTCTCGCTAGACAACCTAGCGTTATGTCTACAAGAAACGTGGCTACGAGAAGAACCAATAAAAGATGGTTATTCCATAATACTAAACCCCGCAGGAAAAAAATATCGCTTTGGTCACCCATTTTCGGGGCTGTTAATAATGTTGAACAATTCCTTTGGTTGGGAAATAAAAGAAACCTATATGCCCAACCTATTTGTTCTAGGGATCTTGATGGAATTCAAACCAACGGTCTTCGATGTCCCAAAAATGTTACGGTTGCTAAACACATATTGGAACCCAAAGATGATATCTACGAGCTGTTATTTGAAATCATTAACAGCAATCATAGACAATAATCTGGTGAAATGGCACTCAATGCAGATAATCATATGTGGCGATCTAAACTGTTCCTGGTTTGATGACATCCAGTCTACGACTTGGCTCACAAAAGAATCATCTGATCCCTATGCGGAGAGAAGACATCTATGGTATAGTGCTATGGAATCCCGGGAGTATGAAATGCTGAATGGGAAGACAAAGAGTGATAATCCACCCAAACCAACCTGGCATGGTGGGACAACGCATAAAACGCTTGACTATATATGGATCTCAAATATGTATGGGCTGACATCGAAGATCGTGAAATATGTAAAAGTGTTAGCAGTGACCATGATCCATTGGTTTTGCGTTGGATGTGTGACATAATCACATCGGATAGCACCTATGTAACCGCTGTTGAGGTCAATCAAGGTGGGAACAGGCTTCAAATCAATGCGGCCCAAGTAGATAGGCTATCACAAAATCTTCGAGAAGGAAATCTGTCACCACGAAGCAAAATAAATTTCGCACCAATGCTTACGAAATTTAGTACCGCAAGTAAGTCAAGAGGTAGTTCACCTAAAGCTCCGAAACACGTCTTCAGCCGGACTGTGTGCAACGAAAAAAAGAGTCTGCGTAAAGACATCAGACGCCTTAAGAAATTACAGTGTCATAACCTTGCCCAAGAAATTAAAAAGAAGTAGTTGAAATCTAGGAACTGGTTGAAGTCTTTCATGTACTTAAGAGATCAAGAAAGAGGCGAAGAATACTAAAATTAATCTTGACCCACAATTCAAGAGAAATTTGGAAGATCTTAAATAAAAGGTAAGCTGAACCAAGAGTCATCCCAGTCTAATGGCATCTCAAAGGCGAATTGGGAAGATCATTTACGCAAAGTTTTCGGAGCTGCCTCTACATGCAGTACTGCGTTGGCATTAGAAAGCAACGTAACTTGGGATGTCATTGAGAGCACGGAGGACATTGCGTACTTAATCCAGCATCTAAAAAATTCTAGAGCAACAGGGCCTGATGGCATAACTAACATCATGCTGAAAGAAAAAAAAGAGCAATGGTCCAAGTTCATTGTCCATCTATTTGAAATAATCGCATCATTTAAAGAAATACCAGACTCTTGGCGATCAGCAGTTGTTGTACCTGTGTTCAAGAAGGGCAGTCGGACGGACCCTTCAAATTATAGGCCGATTGCGCTTCTTGACACTATTGGAAAAATCTTCGCAACCTGCCTACAACGCAAACTAACGAGATGGGCTAATGAATCAGGCTTGATGGACTGTAGACAAACAGGTTTTACAAAAGGTGTGGGGACCGAGGTAAACCTGATGATACTAACTCTTAAAACTGGAGACGAAGAAAAAAATCAAAGATTTTTTTGGAATTTATCGACATGCGTCAAGCATTTGACTCAGTCAATCGAGACAAATTGTGGAGAAAGCTATCTAAGTGGAATTGCCCAGTTTCGCTATTACATCCAGTGATTACACTACACTCGAATACCACAGTGTGTGTGCGGATGAACTCCCAAGGAGAGCTAACAAATAAAATACCGACTAAAAATGGAGTTAAACAGGGTTGCCCCCTGTTAGGGAGAATTCTCTGTTTAGGCTTAATTTCCTAACCTAGTGAGTCCCCGAGCAACTTTGATGGATTTTTGGGGTTTATTTTTTCTCCTGCCAAGAGTGAGACTCTTTTACCCTCACCCTTGGGCATGAGTTGAGTGTGTTTCTTTGACTCTAGATGTGTTTAATGGGCTATGGGGTCTTTTACTCCACAGGGCATCATGTGTTTTTGTGATGTGTGTTACACAGCACCCTCAGTGCAGTAACACAGGGGTGTCATAGTGACCCCCCAATATAGACTCCATACCCTGGGACTGACTACTGTCTCCCAGGGCATGTAAAGTCCCCATTGACTTTACTAGTCTCAAATTCTGAACAGAACCAGTACACACCATCATATTGTGGACATACTGGCTGGGGCAATTCGATTGCCCTTGGGTCTGTTAGTCGAGGGGGCACGTCTCCGTCCCCCCTGATCAAGTTTTGGCTGGTGGCAGTGGATACTACTTTTTATATTCGATCGCAAATATATCTCTATGGGATTTCCCATTGTTCGAGGCTACCAACTTTAATTATTTAATTCCTATCGCCTCGAACATACCGCCGGTTTATTTATTTAATATTAATTCTCCGGTTGGTATTTTTTGCCAGAACTCGGTTCTAAAATTGTGTATGTGTTCGCTTCTGTGACTCCAAACCAAGTTCAGGCCTTTGTTCCACTTTTTGGCGGGCTTCTCCACAGAAGCCCTCCAAAGTGGTGCCACTCTGGGGTACTTAGGAGGGCTGGAGGGGGATTTAGGCACACTGGACTGAGTTGCCTAGGCAACTCAAGTCGCACTCCGTCCTGATTGGCCCAAGTGGTGATCCCGCCGGCTCACCACTTAGCATGTTTGAGTGACAGATAGGCTGAGTGAATGGGGGTTTTCTGCATAAAAGCAGGGCTTTGGGGACTGGAACTTTAGAAGTCGCCACAGGACCTAATAATCCGACGAGGGAGAAGCTGAGCCGACCTGCTACGACAACACCACCGGTGGAGCCCTGCTGAACAGTCTCACCACTTTTCCCAACGACAGAGGAGATCTCCAGCCTGGAGAGTCTTCTTCCTTCGACTGGTGGGGATAACCAGTCTGCTTCCTTTTTCACTGCCTGGAGCATCTCGTGGCCGCCTTGCCCATGCCAAGCACCCCGGCAACCGGGATACCACGTTTTACCACTACCGCGAATCAAAGGGTAGTACCTTTAACCGGAAAACTCTGCGGCTGGATTCTTCCCTGGCAGTGCAACGACCTTCATCTTTCCTCCACCTCGAGATCTTCTCTTCCTCTGGAAGACGCTGCGACTTGCACCCGCTGCCAGGAACAACTGCTCCCGCTGGAGGATCCTTTCCACCTAAGGTACCGTGTTCTGCCTGGCTTCCCTTGCAACCGACTGTACGGGGTAGATTTAGCCCCCGGCTTTCGAACCTGGGTTAGCCTGGGACACCCTGGCTAAACTTTTCTGAGCCTAACTAAAACCTTTCTGAACTCCGTGCAAGACTTTTTAAGCCTGTTGTCATTGTGTGATCTTGGGTGCATTTGTGCCCTGCTCTCTCCAAGAGTGGGCCCGGCCTATGGACTTTGGCTCACAAGTAACTTTTGACTCAAAAGTATTAGTGTGATGTATTTTCCTACATTCTGCCCCCCCCTTTTTCGTTAACTTATTGGAGTGCCATCTATAGTTAAGCGCTCACCTCTGTCTGGAAATAAGTGGTGTTAACTAAGACTTGTCTGATAAGGAATAAGGGATGTATATATAATAATAGTAACTGTGTTTAGAGTGATTTACAATAATAGTGCTGGAGTGTTTCAATAAGTGTGTTTTTAAATAGATAATTATATACCTTGATACCAAAGCTCTGGTCAGTGTTTGTGTGTGCTATTGTGTCTGAGTGCCTATTGTGTATACTTTACATACTGCCTAACTCTTCTTGAGGGAAGAGTGACTGCTCAGCCACAGCTACCAGGTAAATCTGGGTGGTACAGACTGCTACCAAGTGGGTTTACTGCCAACACCTGTAATCCTAAATCTTTTGCAGTGGTCCCCAAGGGAACTGCACAGGTTTCTGCCTAACACCCCCTTGCGGCGTTACCATTTAACTTGTACATCGCAGACATTCCATCAGCATTTAGAGACGTCAATTGCTTCTCACCAAAGGTGAATGGGCAAAAGATTAGCTATGCAATCTACGCCAACCATATTGTGTTAATGGATCTTACACAAATCGGGCTTCAGAGGTTGCTCCGTAGCTTCCAAACGTATTGTGAAGCAAATGACTTAACAATAAACGAAAAAAAGACAAAGATCTTGGCAATTGGAAAGGTTCTCACTAGGAAGGATCGTGCATTTAAATGGTCCATCAGTCACGAAAACATTGAAATTGTCTCTTCCATACGTTATCTGGGAATACTTTTTAACAACTCAATAGGAGAGGCGGACTGGATGACGGATCTAAAAAAATCGTATGAACCTCTACGCTCTACAAGGAGCCCGGATTCACGCTAACTATGGCAAATTTACAACACTCCCTGTGTTGACATTCTACAAACAGAAGGTGGTTCCTGCGATCAGCTTCGGCGCAGAAACTGGGTGGAATCTGAGCGCTAATTGCTGGGAAACACTGGAAGGCAAGTTCTGGAGACGTGTACTTAGACTTCCTGCACACTTCTCAGTAAAATCAATTAGACATGAGCTAGGCCTTGACTCCTTATATACAACAATGCTTTGGAGATCAATCGGTATGGTAAGGAAAATAGATCTGACCGATCCAGCACCGGTTTATAAGATTTTGTCTGCTTCAATGCTATGACCGCATGAAGGGCTGCTGAGCTGTTGGGTCAACAAAATAAAGCAAATTGTCGACTGTGCCGACATCAAGTGGGAAACAGTGATGGCTACTCCACAACTTGCCAAAATAAAATTACGTCAATGGAGTTGGATACAGAACTCAGAAAACCGAGCTGGCTCGAAGACCACTTTGGACTAGCAGATAACAGCTTGGATCATTTACCCAAATATCTAAAGCAATTTCCCTCCAGGTTTCACTGAAATAAATTCCTGCGTCTACGGTTAAATATATATCATACAAAAGATGTGCTTTGGGCTAGACACGACGAAAAAACAGGGGACAATACCTGGAGATTTTGTCAAGTGTCAGTAGAATCCTTAAAACATTGAATAATGGAATGTGAGGAGTTGGTAGAAGCTCGTTCACTGTTTTTAGGAAAGTATGCTCCTGTAAATGACAATGTTGACGATTGGTGGTCCAGGATGCTGTCTAGCAACAATGTTCATTTAACATGCACGGTGATTAATTTCTTGGAAAAGATTATACCAAACGAAGTAATGAAATCATCAATAGAATAGGAAGAACATTGTTTTGCTTCTGCTGCATCATAATTATCTGTTTTCTGTTTCTGTGTTTTGTATTGTAATAAAAGTTTGAATAAACTACAAATTACAAAATAAATAAATAAATCCTCCCACGTATTCCTCATTTTATGATAAATCTTTATCTCCAGCTTTGCTGGTTCGGAAAAAAATAATTCTCGGCAGAGGGCGCTGTGCTCGAGGTCGTGGCATCGATTGTCCCTCGACGGACTCCGTACTCTGTCGACGTCACCGATGGTATAAATAGCTCAAGCCGCGCCCGTTGCTTCAGTTCTGTTTTTTCGATGAAAATATAGGAGGAACACCCAGGCGTGCCCCATGACAGATACAGTCTTCGTGAAGGAAAGTATAAGAAAAACTGTACTGAGGGGTAGGATGGGAGGGTCGATGAGGAATACGTGGGAGGAACATCCAGTCGAAAGAACGTTACAGTTGGTAAGTAACTTGTTCTTCGAATGGATTGTGTCCTCCCACATATTCCTCATCTTATGATGGACTCCCATAGCAGTGGCAATTTTTGGGTCGGAGTATTAATTACAGTTTTCATGGACAGAATGCAGAACTGCCTTGGCAAATAACCCCTCATTGGAGGAGGCAGTATCCAAGCAGTAATGCTTGATAAAAGTATGCATTGTTTTCCAAGTTGCAGCTGAACAAATATCTGCTTCCGGAACTCCCCTCTTTAGAGCCGCAGAAGTAGCCATTCCCCTTGTAGAATGGGCTCGAAGCCCATCTGGTGGGTCTTTTCCCACCAATCTGTAGCATTCAATTATGGCCAAATTGATCCAGCGGGATATGGTCTGTTTTGTTACTGATAAGCCCAGTTTATGACCTGTATAACCCAAACACAGTTGGTCATCTTGTCGTAATTTAGACATCCTTGAGATGTAAAAACTAAGAGCCCTCTTGGGATCTAGTCTGTGCAGTCTCTCCTCTTCCTTGCCCAAATGAGGAGGAGGATAAAATGTTGGTAGTATTATTTTTTGTGACAAATGGAAGTCCGAAACTACCTTTGGTAAAAAGGAAGTTTTAACCTTAAGGACTTATCCTTATAAAAAACAGTATATGGTGGTTTACATGAGAGAGCCTTAAGTTCACTAACCCTGCGGGCTTATAGGGCCACAAGAAGGACAGTCTTTAGTGTTAGTAGCCTCAATGGACTGGAGTACAGAGGCTCAAAAGGTATGCAAGTCAAACATTTTAGTACTAAATTTAAATCCCAAGTTGGGACATGAAAAGGTACTGGAGGGTATACGTTAGTAAGCCCTTTTAAGAATTGAATGATTAATGGTATTTTGAAATATGAAACCTCTTCCGAGGTGCGCTTGAAAATGGACAGCGCAGCAAGGTATCCTTTTATTGTTCCTATCTGGCGCCCCAGATTGGCTAGATGTAACAGAAAAGAGCACCATTTGAGTGCCACATTGAAAAGGGTCCACATCCTTATCTTTGCACCAGTTACTAAACCTGTTCCAGCGACATCTGTACAAAGATTTTGTTGCTGGTCTTCTGGCCGAAAGCAAGACTTCCATTACGTCATCCGGAAGATCCCAATCCTTGTCTCTCAACCTCTCAGAAACCATGCGTGAAGATTGAGTGTCTTGACCTCTGGATGGAGAACTCGACCTTCCTCTTGTGAGAGAAGATCCTCTCTTTGTGGAAGACATATTGGAGGGCAGATGGACATGTCTAGAAGGTCCGGGTACCACATCCTCCCGGCCGAATCCGGGGCAATTAGGATCATGGTTTTCCTGAACTTTCTCAACCTCCTGATTACTTGAGGAATCACGTGGACTGGGGGAAACGCGTACAGCAGTGGAAACTTCCACTCCACCACGAATGCGTCTCCCATAGCTCCTCTTTGAGGAAATTCCCTTGAGCAGTACTGATCGCACTTCCGGTTGATCGCGGTGGCGAACAGATCCACTTGAGGTGTTCCCCAAAGGGCGAAAATCTCCAGAAGGACTTCCTGAGCCAGCTCCCACTCGTGAGAGACCGTGCTCTGCCTGCTCAGAGTGTCTGCCGCCGTGTTCTTCTCTCCGACTAGGTGAATTACCGATAGAGCGATTCCTTCTCGTATTGCCCAGAACCATAGCTGCATTGCCTCTCTGCACAGTGGTAGTGATCCTACTCCTCCTCTTTTGTTGAGGTAGTACATGGCCACCGCGTTGTCCGTCATTATCAGGACATTCTTTCCCTGTACAGAGGGCAGAAAGGCCTTCAGCGCTAGTCTGATTGCCCTCAGCTCCAAAAGGTTGATGAGTAGTTTGGGCTCCGATGGAGACCAACGACCGCTGATTGTCAGATCGTTGGTGTGTGCTCCCCGCCCCATGAGTGAGGCGTCCATTACTACTGTTATCTCCGGCCTTGGTTGCCAAAAAGATTCTCCCTTGAGAATGTTGTCGTTGCAAGCCCACCATAGAAGATCCTGAGCAACTGCGCTCAGGACTTGCAGAAGATCCGACATATTCCCTGAGAACTGGGACCACTGAGTTCTGAGTGCCCATTGAAGGGATATCATTCTCAACTTGGCCTCTGGTACTAGGAAAATGTAGCATGCCATGAGGCCGAGCAACCTGAGAAAATTGAAGGCCGGTAGATGTTGGGCATTCTGGAACTTCGTTACCATCTGCTGGATGTGGAGAGCTCTCACTTCGGGAGGCGAGGCTTTTCCCGAGGAAGTATCCAAGACTGCTCCGATAAACTGGAGCTTTTGGGATGGTATTATATGAGACTTCTTGAAATTGAGGGAGAAGCCCAATTTGTGGAGGAAGTGGCAGGTGATCGAAAGAGGTTCCTGAGCTTGTTTTGGAGAACTTGCTCTGGACCAACCAGTCGTCCAGGTAGGGGTACATGTGAATACCCCCTCTCCTGAGACTCGCTGCCGCAACTGCCAACAGTTTGGTGAAAATCCTCGGGCCGGAGGTCAACCCGAATGGCAGAACCCGAAACTGATAATGAGAGTTGCCAATAGCTAACCTCAGGTACTCTGTGCTTTGGATGGTTTGGCACATGAAAGTAAGCATCCTGAAGGTCCAATGATACCAACCAATCTTGGAGTTGGAGAGCCTGAAGGATCTGAGAAAGAGTGACCATCTTGAACTTGTCCTTCCTGAGGAACTTGTTCAAGTTTCTTACGTCCAAGATGGGTCTCAGTCCTCCGTCCTTTTTTGGGATGAGAAAATATGGGGAGTACCAACCCCTGTTCCTCTCCGCTACAGGTACCTGTTCTATGGCACCTTTCTCTAGCAGGGTTAAAATTTCCTGCAACAGGAGCGGGTCTGGAGTATTTACGGAGTTGGCTCCCGGTGGATGATTCTGAGGCCTTTTTTTAGAAGGGGAGACAGTAACCTTGAGCTACTGTTTCCAGTGCCCAAGCATCTGAGGTAATGCCTCGCCATTCCTTCAGATGCTGAGATCTCCTTCCTCCCACTGGTGTTTTGTGTAACAAGGTCTCAGAGGGATTTGGAGGCGGCTGCAGGAGTGGCTGAGGGTACAGATGCCGCTCCAGGGGCTGAATTTGCACCTCTTCCTCGTGCTCCACGAGGGAAGTTTCTTTTGCCCCTTTGAGAAGCCTGTCCTCTTCCTCTACCAAATGAGTAGTAACGAAAAGAACGACCCCTCCAGGAAGATGAGCCGGAATAGGGTTTTAGAACATGGAGACACTAAGCGATTTAGCTGCCGCTTTCGAGGTCTGAAGTTTTTCTAGGCTTTCATAAGCCTTACTGCCAAACAGCCTCGAGCCATCAAAGGGCATGTTGAGGAGTCTAGCTTGCACATCTGGTGCAAACCCTCACTTCCTCAACCACGCAAATATGCTTAGCACAATGCTTGCAGCCATGGATCTGCTGATACTATCAGCAGTATCCAGTCCAGACTGGAGACATTCCCCCATTGCCTCCTTCCCGTCTTTGACAATATTCAGGAAGCCTTCCCTTTCCTCGCCTTCCGGATTATGCTCAGCCGCCGCCGAAATACAGTCACACGGGGTATGGGTAAACCTGGCCACGGTACAGGTGACATTTGTCGATTTAAGGGCCATACTGCCTGAAGTGAAAACTTTACATTCCCAGGCATCAACTTTTTTATCCTATCTGGAGGGATAGTGGGATATGCAGTTTGCTTTGATGTGGATGCTGCCTGAATAACTAGGACTTTCTGGAGTCGGATGCCTGTTTAAGTATTCAGGATCCGTAACAGCTGGTGTTTCTTGGGGAAATTACTATCTGCAGCAGCAATGCTCTCAGGCTTTTCCCAGTTTTTCTCCACCCTCCTCTGAAGAGCCCTGTGAAAGGGGGGAACTGGATCTTTTTGATGACCTCTGACAATTATATCCGTCATGTCATCTTGTTCAAAAGTGTTACCCCAACCCATATGACAATGCATTACTTACCGTAAAAGCATTTCTGATGGTTGTATCTGCTTAGATTCACATGCTGTGCATAGGTCCGACATCCAGTGGTCACTGCGGAGTATTGCATTTTGTTTTTCGTAGTCGAAAAGGGGACGTCGACAAGGCGTGTCTGTAACACTATCCCTATAGTGACGTGTGTTGTACCCACAATCCCTCACGCGTCGAGGTCCCTCTGTTTGTATTTTTCTGCCCTGAGGGAGCCTTCTAGACGTGAGTGAGTACAGAAAAGAGAGAAATATAGAAAGATGTCTATGTTCCTTCCATCCGAGCGGGGAGGAAGGGTGGGCGCATGTGAATCTAAGCAGATACAACCATCAGAAATGTTTTTACGGTAAGTAATGCATTGTCTTCTGATGTTTGTTAATCTGCTTAGAATCACATGCTGTGCTTAGACTAGCGAGCAGTACCCGGAGTTGGCGGTGGGTTATGAGAAGGAACAGTAGAGAAAAGATGTCTTAATACTGCCTGTCCCACCTGGGAGTCAGATCTAGAGTGTGCATCTAGACAGTAGTGTTTTGTAAAGGTGTGCACAGAACTCCAGGTAGCCGCTTTGCAGATGGACTCAAGGGGAACATTTGCAATGAATGCTATGGACGCCCCCGTGCCTCGAGTAGAATGTGCTCTTGGCCTAAAGGGCAGTTCTCTCTTAGCAAGAGTATAGTAGAGAGTGATGCATTGGACAATCCATCTAGAAATAGTGGACTTTGAAACTGCATCCCCTTCTCTTCCTGCTGCCACCGAGACGAAGAACTGATTAGTCTTCCTCAGTGGTCTGGTTCTTTCCATGTAGAACATGACCGCTCTGCGCACATCTAGTGTGTGCAGAGTCCTTTCTCCCAATTTGGAAGGATTTTGAAAGAACGCTGGTAGTTCTATAGACTGGTTTACATGGAATTTTGAGATGAATTTTGGAGCAAACCTTGGGTGAGTGCGTAGAACCACTTTATCTTTGTGAACTGTAACAAAGGGGTCTAGAACAGAAAGAGCCTGTAGTTCACTTACTCTCCTGATGGAGGTGATAGCTATTAGAAAAGCAGTCTTAAGAGTGAGGTCTTTAAGAGTTGCTTTGTGCATGGGTTCAAAAGGTGATCCCATGAGTTTTGTAAGTACCACGTTAAGGTCCCATCCGGGAGCTGGGTTAGCTATCGGGGGGTGTATTCTCTTTACTCCCTCCATGAAGGCCTTTATAACAGGGATCTTCCACCACGACACTTTGAGTTGGGAAGTGGTGTATGCAGAAAGTGCCGCTAGGTGGACTTTAATGGAATTGAACACTAGACCTGAATCCAATAAATGGGTCAGGTATAGAACAATATGTGTGGGAGAGCAGTCAATTGGGTTGATGCTCTTTCCTCTGCACCAGATGACAAATCTCTTCCATTTGCTAGAATAGCAGTGGCGAGTGTTAGGTTTTCTGGCTTCCCTGAGGATGTCCATGCATCTCTGCGGGAGCTGTAGGTGTCCAAATTCTACGACCTTAGGAGCCAGGCTGCTAAGTTCATGTTCTGGGGGCATGGATGCAGCGTCCTGCCCCTGTCTTGTGACAGCATGTTGTACGGGCAGGGGAGTTTCACTGGGGGAGATAGAGACATCTCCATCAAGTGAGCGAACCATGGCTGTCGGGCCCACATTGGGGCCACCAGTATCATGGTTACTTGTTCCTGGTGCATCTTGTGCACCACCTTGTTGAGAAGGGGAGTCGGGGGAAAAGCGTAAACAAATTTCCCTGACCATCGAATCGACAGACCGTTCCCCTTGGATTGGTTTTGGGGGTACCTGGAGGCGTAGCTTTGGCATTGTGAGTTCTCCAGGGTTGCGAACAGGTCTATTTCTGGGAATCCCCATTGCGTGAAGACGTCGAAGACGATGTCTTCGTGCAGTCGCCATTCGTACTCTTCGGGCAGGGGGAAATCTCTGCTGAGTTTGTCTGCCAGCAGATTGAGTTCCCCTGGTACATGTTGTGACAGGAGGAACATATTCTGTTTGAGAGCCCACTTCCATATGTTTTGGGCCAGTTTGGACAGACCTGGAGAGTGGGTTCCCCCCTGCTTGTTGATGTAATACATGGCTGTGGTGCTGTCTGTAAGGACCATCACTGTCCTGCCTTGTAGGTGTTCCTGGAAGGCTTTTAGCTCCAGAAGATTGATGTGTTTGGATGCTACGCTCGGAGTCCACTCTCCGTGAGCAGTCTGATGGGATAGGTGAGCCCCCCATCCTGTGAGGGATGCGTCTGTGGTTAGAGTGGCTTCCGCCGCGGGTGTGGCAAAGGGTTTCCCTTTTTCTAGGTTTTCTTTTGTCCACCACCGTAGCGAGAGAACTAAGGCCTGCGAGACCACTACTAGATCGTCCCATAGTCCGCTGGCCTGACACCACTGGCTGTTGAGCCACTCTTGCATAGGGCGCATGCGCAGGCGCGCGTGAAGTACCAAATAAATACACGACGCCATCATGCCTAGCAAGCGCATTGCTTTGCGTACCGTCACTTCTCGACCGGACACATATTGAGGGATCTGAAACAACATGTTTTGAACCCTCTCTTTGGAGGGGAAGACGAGGCCGTCCTTTGTTTGAATTAGAGCCCCTAGGAATTGTTTGATTTGGCTGGGGTCTAGGCTGGACTTCTTTTCGTTGATGGAGAATCCCAACTGTAACAAAAGGTCTACAGTCTTTTGGGTATTGGAGAAGCATGTTTCGTAAGAATCCCCCGTTATGAGCCAGTCGTCGAGGTAAGGGTAAACTGGGATGGACAACCTGCGCAGGTGGGCCGCTGCCACTGCCAGTACCTTCGTGAATACCCTCGGTGCTGATGCTAACTGGTAGTGTTTGCCCTCTATCATGAACCGGAGGTATTTTCTGTGCGCTGGCAACATTAAAATATGAAAGTATGCATCTTTCATGTACAATGTTGTCATGTAATCTCCCTGTGATAGCAGTGGGATCACTTCCTGTAGGGTCACCATACGAAACTTTTGGGGTTTGATAAACTTGTTCGCTGGGCGCAGATCTAATACAGGGCGCATGGTTAGATCCTTTTTGGGTACAAGGAAGTACACTGAATAAATACCTTCCGTTACCTGAGATAGAGGCACGACCTCTATGGCTCCCTTTTCCAGCAGTTGCTGTACTTCTTGTAGAAGGATGGCAAGATGTTCCGGTGACATGCGTCGTCCCCTCGGGGGTTTGTATGTTGGGGAACTGTTGAATTCGATGCAGTATCCGTGGGCTACGGTGGAAAGTACCCAGCGGTCTGACGTTATACCCTCCCATGCTGGAAGAAAGGATGTTATCCGGCCCCCGACCGGCGTTGCATGGGAGGGGACGCAAATCTTCGCGTCACTTGGTGTTGTTAGGGGCTTGGGAACCTCTGGGGGTGGACCCTTGCCCTCTTCCTTTGCCCCGACGCTGTCCTCTTTGACTGTACTGGCCACTACTGGTCTGGAAATTGGTGGCAGGGTACTGTTGCTGCTGGTTTTGTTGTTGGCGTTGGCCACGAAAAAAGCGTTTATTGCCATATCCGCGCCTGGTAGCGGGCTTAGAGATTTGGTCAAGAGTTTTGATTGTATCGAACTCTTTTTTAGCCATCTCCAGAGCCTCATCCACCGCCTTCCCGAAGAGGTTGTAGTCTTCAACAGGTTTATTTATTAAAGACGCCTGTGTCTCCGGTTTGATCCCTGAGTTGCGCAGCCATACGTGTCGTTTTAGGACTATTCCCTGAACTAGGGAACGTCCCGCAGTTTCTGCCGCATCCAGAGAGCTCTTCACAATACTTTGGTTGACCTGGGTTCCTTCGCCAATAGTTGAAAGCAGGCATGTACGTAATGGTTCCGGCACTTCTTCGGCGTCTTTGCGCAGTTTGGCCCACTGCGCCTCCGCATAGCTAGCGAGCAAAGAATTGTTGTTAGCAATTCTTGCCGAAAAGGCGGCCGAGGATGTAATTCTTTTAGCAAGGGCATATAACCGCTTGCCCTCCTTGTCAGGTGGTGCCTCACTGGTGGAAAGTGGTACCCCTGCCCTCTTTCTTGTGTTGGTTACTACCAGGGAATCCGGAATGGAATGTCCCCTGATGTACAGCGGGTCTGAGGGTGAAGGAGTGAAAAGTTTTTCAATTCTAGGATTGACCCCTCTGGTTAGTGCGGGTGTGGACAGCGAAGGGATGATTCTTCTCTTCACCGAAGCGAGGAGGGGAATTGTCTGACTGACCAGGGGTTTCTCCTTAATTACCCTTTCTACAAAGTCTAATTCAGGAGAGAGCTCCCCAGTGTCTAGTTCGAAGTGTGCTGCTGCTCTGCGCAACAGGGCATTAAATGTGGGTTGATCGTCAATGGGAGACGTGTTTCTAACCGGTGAAATGTCAGGAGGATTTAGATTCAGGACATCAGTGTCGGAATATATTGATGGTGATTGCCAGGGGTGAGAAGGTCCTTCTTCTGGATTTTCTCCGAAGCCTTCTCCTACCGAGTCTGGGCTGTCCTCCAGACCTTCCTCCTGGTTCCGTCCGTCTTCCTCATCCATAAAATCATCCTCTTCCTCAAAATAATGTTCTTCCCCAGTGAGGTCATACACACTGTGGAAGTCTGAGGCTGTGTCCTGGTGGGGATTGACTAATCTTGGCATTTTGGCCCTGGGGTCCTCCTGAGGCCCTTCTCTTATTCTCTTTGGAGTGGGAGGGTTTTGGGCATTCATAAACCTCTCCATCCTTTCCATGCAGAGATGGAGCCTTTCCATGGTTTCATGGGGTACCCCTGAGCGGTCTAGCGGGGGAAAATTGGTGTCTTGTAGCTGAACACGGCTCGACCTCTCCCATAACGTCGAGGAAAGTGTCCCGTCGCCTTCTGAAAAGCCTTCAGGTGTGTCTTTCGACCTTTGCGTAGCGCTCGACGTGTCTTTCGGCGTACGCTTTTGGGCGTCGGCTACCACGATCCTCGCCAAGCTCTCAGCGACTCGTTTGTCAGCGGGGAGCTGTGGTTTCGACGTTATGGGTGTCGAACGCTGTACGGCGGCATGCGCTTTCTGCTGATGCGCTCCGGCCGATGATTTGGGGGCGGCGCCCTTATTTGCCGAAAGCCCAGTCGCTGGTCGCGGCTGCGAGAGGGGCTTCGAACCCGAACGGTCCGAGGAGGCCGCCGGTGAAACCTGCGTCTCCTTGGGCGCTGATGCTCTCTTTGCCTTCGGCAAAGAAGAGCCATGGGTTGTGTGCTTATGTGTGGTCTTGTGTGCGTCAGTGTCGCCGGGGTGTTCATCCCCATAAGCAGGGCGTGAGCCGAGCCCGTCGGGGCCGGGGACAGACGACGAAGCGCGTGTGCGCTCTCTAGGGGGGTTTACGACTTCCGTAGCGGAGGTCGTGGTATCACGTTCCTCGTCACTGTCGGAGGTAGCGACGGTGGGTGGAGCGTCGGCCTTCGACATAGCGTAGGCGGCCCACCTTTTGACCCTACGGTCTTTTAGAGTCTTCGGCTTAAGAAGCCGACAAGCCATGCAACCTTCCTCCTTGTGATCGAGGGGCAAGCAGCGGTTACACCGTGAATGCTTGTCCTTCCAAGTAAACTTGCCCTTGCAAAGCGGGCAAAACCTAAAGGGTGTCCTCTCCATAGCTGAGGCAATAAAACGTGATAACCACCCCAAGGGAAAGGAAGGGGAAAAGGAAAGGCATTCTCAGAAAAAAGTTAGAGATGTCCCACGACCCCCACTCTCCCTACTGTATTTGGCCTGCGAGGCCAGGCCACGTGTTCGGCAACGCCGAAGGATCTCCTCCGCTCGTCCCCTCCGTCGAAGATCTTGCTCGGCGGAGAAGCTTCACAACAGCGTCGAGGGGAGGATCGATATGTTCTATATTAATATAGGAAAATGACCAAAGGTCGAGGAGATGAAATCTGCAATGTCTCTCGAGGAGCTCCGCGTAAAGGCGACCAGTATCTGGGCGGAAAAAAACAATCTGAGGGACCTCGACGCGTGAGGGATTGTGGGTACAACACACGTCACTATAGGGATAGTGTTACAGACACGCCTTGTCGACGTCCCCTTTTCGACTACGAAAAACAAAATGCAATACTCCGCAGTGACCACTGGATGTCGGACCTATGCACAGCATGTGATTCTAAGCAGATTAACAAACATCAGAAACTCAATTACTCTGGTCATAAGACTCCTGTACCCTGAGTGTGCATTCTCTGCAGGATCTGGTCTGACAAACTAATTCTGGGGAGGTGTCAATTCCACTGGCAGAATGTAGAGCGTCACTCAGGTCTCTCATTTTGGACTCTTGATCAATGAGTTCCTCAGGAACTTGTTTCGTGCCATATGAAACTCCAAAAGGGAGTAACTTCCTCTGAGCCAGATTCCTCATAAATTGAGGACATGGACTTAAAAAATTCTGACCTGGGCAATGGAGTAAATCCTCTTTCTTCCTCTATTATACGCGTCGAAGGAATAGAAAAATCCTTCGAAGTTGTCGAAGGAATCTTCGATGACTTCGAAGATTACCTTGACACAGGTATCAAGGTTATTTTTGGTTTCGATGCCGAAACGGTCGACGCCGATGGCGTCGATAAAGTTGTCGAAGCCTTCGGCGACTTTTGTTTTTTATATGGCACCAGAGAGGTGCTCGGCTCTCGAAGAGTCCTCGACGACTTGTCGACTCGAGTATCCTCGACACTACCGGTTTTTACCAAGCTAGTCTTAAACTTCCCTTTGTCGTCCAATGGAGCAACCTTAGGGGTATGGCTCTTCTGAGGTTCATTTGAGGGGGTCGGGGCCGCATTCTCGAATACCACCATCATCTTTTTACAAAATTCTTCCCATTTTCTGGGAGAATCCGATTTTGTCGGACATCGAATTTCTTCGGCCGACTCGGAAGATCTACGTCTCCTCTTCATTTTTTTTGGACGAGGAAGAAAAGTGTCTCAGTCTACTCCTAGATCGAGATCTCTTTGAATGCCTATGGCGATCCGATTCCTTCGAATCAGTCGCTTTCTTATGTTTTTTTGGACGTAGCCTTCTTAGAGGCTTCCCTCCCAACCGACAGTTTACCTCTCCTCTCACAAAGAGCTTTTTCGGTCATGGATTGGCAGGAACCACAGTCGTCGGTCCGGTGACTGGAACCGAGACACCAGAGACAAACTCGGTGGGGATCTGTGATCGACATTTTCGATCCACAATCTACGCACTTCTTGAACCCAGTCTTGGGTGTCGAAGAAGACAACATTTTCTTCACAGAAAATCAAGCGCGCCATTCTCGATAGCAAAGCAATCGGAAAAAGGGAACTGAAGCAACGGGCGCGGCTCAAGCTATTTATACCATCAGTGACGTCGACAAGAGTACTGAGTCCGTCGAGGGACAATCGACGCCACTACCTCTAGCACAGCGCCCTCTGCCGGGAATTTTACTTTCCGAAGCAGCAAAGCTGGAGATCATTTATCATAAAATGAGGAATACGTGGGAGGACACAATCCATTAGAAAATAGTGCGATGCAAGAATGTGTACCCAGCGCAATTTCTGGCAGAAGAGTACGAAGCGGAGAACATGGCTATGAGATGTATACAGGCTATGAGATGTATACAGAAACACGGGAAGTGGAGGAAGATGCGCTTGAGGGGGGGGAGAGGTACTGTACTTTGATGGATCATCAACGATTGATCAAGGTGATGTATCAGGAGAACAGGTGCAGCAGTGGTCAGGCTGAGGGAAGACTGGACAAGTGACATAATGAGGAGTGTTCGACTAACCCTGCATTACTCAGCACAGGCAGCAGAATTAGTGGCTCTTATACAGGTGCTCAGGGAATGCAAAGGTGAACGGGTTACCATCTACTCTGATAGCGCCTACATCACATCAACAGTGCACTCTGGGCTGGTAAGATGGTTAAGACAAGGTTTCAGGAGGACAGATGGGACCCCCGTGCAGCATGCGCTTCTCTTGGAAGAATTGAGAGAGGCCATCATATATCCAGTGGAATTAGAATTAGTTCATCATCAGGCTCACACGAACGGGGATGACCCAATCTCAAAAGGAAATGAGGCAGCAAACTACCATGCAAAGCGAGCATCATATTTTGGAGAGGTGTGGGACATGCCAGAAAACAAAAAGAGGGGAGGGGTGAGACAAATGTTAATGAAAGATGGGTACAAGCACTTACCCGAAACTGAAATCATGGCATTACAGGCAGCAGCACCAATGGATGAAAAGGAACTCGGGGTAAAAAGAGGGTGTTCAATGTCTCCGACTGATGCCTTATGGTGGCAAAACACTGGGAAAGTAGGGAGGCCTCGTGCGCTACTAGAAATGGCTCTCACAATTTGCAGCATCCCACGCACAGAGGGAATTAGGTCATTGCAGCACGCATTTTAGAATCATGGTTCTGCCCAGATTTAAATGCACAGGTTTCCAATTTCATCACTAACTGCTTGACATGCCAACAGTTCACTGCTGGCCATACCTTAAGGGTAATAATAACAGGAGTAATTCCCTGTCCTGAAGGCCTCTTTTTGCACCTCCACAATGATTACGTGGATATGATTAATGTATGCCAAGGCTATCGATATATGATAGTGGTGGTCTGCCCACTTTTGAGGTGGATCGAGGCAGGGCCATGCTCCCATGCCGAAAGCTTAGACCGGCTAAATTCCTGGTCCAAGATGTGCTCCCAAGATGGTGGGCCTGCGAGGTCCTACGGTCTGACAATGGCCCCCACTTCGCCAATTAAATGTTCCACCATATAACCGCCCTGTTAGGGATCAAGCATACATTTGCGTCTGCATACCACCGACAAGCCAATGGCCTGTCCAAATGCCTCAACAAATTATTGAAAGAAAGCATAGCTAAAATTCAGCAAAGCACCAAGAGAAACTGGCTGCATTGCTTACCCTTGGCCCTATTCGAATTGAGAAACAAGCCCGGCTCTGATCACCATCTCACACCCCACGAGGTGGTGACGGGACGCCGCATGCGCCTCCCACTAGCCCCGCCCACAAGGGCAGTAAAGGATTGCGTGGGGGAGGCAGAGATTTTTGGCAATGAGATGGTTGACTATGTGAATTCACTTGTTTCTAGCGCCTTTTTTTTATCTCTCAACAGATCCAACGGAAACAAGGAAGAGTGGAGGACGGTGCACAAGAAGACGACAGCATCCAAGATTCAACAAAAGAGTCACCCATTAAAGCGGAGGATCAAGTCCTCCAAGAATTTTGTAAAACGCTGGAATGTGCCCCTGCTTCATGGGACCCCATACTGTGGAAGCTGTAACAGAAAGGGCTGTGAAGCTCGAAGGCCGGTCAAGTCTCGCATCACGTGCAGGATATAAAACTCTACAAGGCATCGACCCGCCCCAAAACGCTTCCAGAGAAATTGATAGTGGCAATGCCACAGAAATAGACAACGCCCCAGACATATGTAATGCCCCAACCCCAAACACTGTAGATACTGAGGATTCCCTAAAAATAGGCAACCCAGAACGTGCCGGCCATTCATTGATCAGACGCTCACAAGCCCCTGATATCCCCACTGCTATTTTTGGTCCAAGTTGATGAATAAGACAAATATTGTCCCAGTACTAAGACTGCAAGTATCAAGAAATGTGCAACGACTTTCCATTGTGTATAGTACCTGTCATGGAAGTCATCCAATGCTAAAGTAGAATGACCATACAGCATGCACAATCTAATTAGGAGTACACTGTGTTAACACGTTTTCCAGTGTTCTCCCTCTCTTTTCTCCCGCACATGCAGGTTGTTGCGACTGATCGTTGACGTATAAGTAGTTTAGGTTATAGGATATTACATGTTGCCTTCCACCGACTAGCCCGAAGAGTTGTCTCGTCAATATATTCATGCTATACAGAGGGCCACACACACTAGACCACGGAGGCCCAAATTTATTATGCATTCCTTGAGTATCTAGCACAAACATACCCACAACTTCACCATATTAAACCAACCTTCAGCCACCGATCTATATGGAAATTATGGGAAGAGAAGTTTGCCAGTGCATTAAATGATTACCTAGTGCGCAGAGCTTAAAACCAAAGTACTAACACAATAACGCTTTTTATTGCGATTTTTCAGGCGGGAAACTTTATCATCTCATCAGCTACAAGATAAGCTAAAGGAAAGGTAAAATGGTTAAGTTAATAAAAAATGGTTATAAAATCTGTGTGGTTATTATCAGGGGGTGTTTTAGCTGCCGTTCTCTGGTAGATGTATACAGCTTTGCATGTCGACGTGGTACAAACACATGTCTAAAACTGGTAAGGATACAACAAGGGAGAGCTGCTATGTCTGCTCATTAATCCATAATGCCATGGGTGCCGCCAGGACCTATGTGGCAACGGCAGTGTAGCTGCGACAGCGCAATTCCTCCAGTACCTCGCGATGTTCCAGACGCAGGGAAGGTTCCAAGAGAAGATGGCAGCATTAAGATGGAGATCAAAGGAAACGTTTCCCTACAAGGGCAACTTCATCAAGACTACCAATGATGGACAATTGCTGACAACAGGCAGAGGCCCTACGTTACATCACTGACTGACCAGAGTAAGAAGAAACAAAGGAGGTGACACTGCAGTACCTATCATGCAAATGGGGAGCAAAGGAGATTGGCATAGAGCCCGGTTTCTAGGAATGACCGCAAGTGCTGGTGTATGGGAAGATAAATACAAAGGAGGGATGGGAGGATGGAGTAGTAGGGAGCAAAGCATTGACGTTAAGAAGAGCCGCTGTGACCAAGGTCCAAGAAGAAAATGACAAATGCTTCAAGGAATGGGCTAAGAGTGCATGCTTGCTGGCCTGGGTGGACAAGGAAAATGGGCCGCTCACAATAATCCCGCTGAGCACACCTGCCTTATGCTATCAGCATGATGGCACCGATGAAGTCAGACAGAGCGGAGGATGCCGAAGAATAGAGAAGATCCCACAAATGGGAACAGCGGTGCTGATGGACCACTATTGGGCATGTTGCTCTAAGGATTACGAGAAAAGAAACTCCCACCGAATTGGGGAGGGATATGTTCCGTGGCGCATGTCCAAATACCCTTCTTAGTAGTACCCAAAACGCATGTGAAAATAAACATTTTCCCCAAAATGGACAAAGGCCACCGCATGAAGAAGAGATTGCTGCCATCCACACGAGACGCTAAGGACAGCGCCACAATCTACAAGGAACCACTCGGGAGAGTAAAGTGAGGAAACTACTTCTGTGGACGGTCTGGGGTGGCACTCAAGATACCGCCAGCACACAGACTATTCAGCAGAACAGCAATGTTCTTCTCAGCATTGATACACCCAGGATTTCAGACGTATGCCAATGCAAAATGGCGCCAAATAACACGCTGGGAGCTGATGACTATAAATTCAACTGTCAATGGCTTCAACGCGATAAAGGAGGAGATCAGTATGCATGCCAAGATGGAAGAAGAATCAAAGGGAATGAAGAAGGATAAGAGCTGGTTTTCGTACATCTTGTCCTGGATGCATTACTGGTTATCTGATGGCCTAAAAGTGGTAGCAGGAGGATTAGTGATGGAGTGGCGTCGCCATTAGGCGTGACGTTTTGCATGGTGAAGTGTACAAAGGAAGCGGAGGAAGCGGTGGGGAAGAAGTTACTGATGTCTATGGATAGCGTCCAACACATGGACGAAGTAATGAGAGAAAGAAAACGGCTGAGACAATGGTTAACAGAGGCAGACGTGCACCCTCCTACAATGAAACTAGAAACTCTGTGCAATCCAAGTACGTACGCAGGGAAGTGGGTTTATTGCAAGCCTGGAGGTGGCCGTGTCTACATGTACTGGTCATTCGAAGATCACGTCAACCACTACGGACACTTGGGCGGAATAATAACAAAAGTACGACGTTTGATGGACGAAAGAAGGTACCATAATGTTGTAGTCGACAAGTCGACCAGATTGGGGACTGAAGAAAAATCAGAGCAGACCCTCAGTCCTGGACGAACCCCTAACCGGAAGAAGTACCAGCAACAACATAGCAGCCGATCCTATGAACTTAGGCTGATCCCCACTTCTTCAACCATGCATAACTACCACAAAAGGTACCCTGCCGGCCGACCATGTGCTCCTGCGACAACGTGAACTCCGCATAGAGAGGATGAAAAAAACACAGGACAGCGTTGGAGACAAAAGCATGGGCCGACTTGACTAAAGGCATCGTACCAACGTTGCCATGATACAGGTCGTTCGAGACATCCCAACGACGTAGCTCCGTTGGACACGAAGCACACGTGCAATCCGGGCAACTGACACACCAATTTACGCGAAGAACACGTACAGTTCGATGAGAGGACGATGACACATACACAAGGTCAGCACTGTTATTTTTGTCATTAGGCTTGCTACAGCACCGAAACCCAAAAAGCAAGAAGAACTTGTGTATAGGCTTGCAGATGCTTACATGGCACTAACCCTATGGAAGGACAGGAGCACTCAAGGGACCTGACCAAACAAACCTCTATTAACTTATGGATACTATGAGAACTCCATAACCCAAGCCAGAGCAGGCCTCAGGGGAATACAGTAGGCCGCAATGGTCTTGGAGAAATCCCAAACCACAAGGTGCTGTGCTAGTAGAATAACCCACGGCATGAGCAGCAGACTGTCAAGGACACCACGTTGCGAAGCGACATTCCACATCCTGAGCCAAGGTGACGTCGGCCACAACGAATATTCCCTGCAAAATACACGTTAATTCGAGGCAATTGAACTTGCAAGAGTGGTCTGCAACCACGCAACCCCACCCAGCTGAGAATGAGCCAGGGCTCATGGGCTGGGAACGAGCAGCTGCCCCACGGCTGGACAGCGACTTGCAACATAATTGTTACCTCCAGACACCTTGCACGATGTGAATGGAGCGCTCTCATAGCATTAGTTGTCTTCACACTATTCTAATACGCAGACATAGTTGCAATTGGTTGGGACACAGTAGACATTTACTGAGAACAGGTGTTACGCAGGCTGGGAGTTTGTCCCAGACTTGGAGGCCCGCGGCCTGAGCAATCAGGACTACAAGTTCTGGGGGTAGATGGCGAGGGTTGCCAACCAATCACCACGCTTCCTTACTGTAACTATTTAGATGTAGCAACTTTCAGGGATGATCAAAGTACACCACCTGACCCAGTAACGTCCAAATGTGAAACTTACCTATAGGGACCTATACTGGACTTAGCACTTAGGAGCCAATCATGTGCTTCGATAGGTTTAGGAAGGAGGTTGCCAAGTGACAAACGTTTTTGTGTCACAGGTGCATAAAAACGGTCCTGCGAGCCCGATTGCGACGAGATGTGCCTGAATGTTGTTCATGCATATGACCCCTGTTTGTTTCGTATAATAAACCACAGTTATCCTTTGCTCCTTGTGTGGACCTCGACTTCTTGGGACCAGAGAAGGATTTAGGGGCTTCCGTGAGCTGGGAGTCAGTGGACCTTTGGCATGGCTCTGCCGGCCCCAGAAATTACCATAACACATTGTAAATCTCAGACATGGATTGGTTAGCAGCCTCAGGGGATACTTGAGTCAGGTGAAGTGATTAGTAAATCAGCACCACTCTCACTGTGTGTCCTGTCGGTGCGCTGTGTTTTTTCGGACCAAAAAGAAGTGGTACTTAGTCCCTGGGTCGGGTTACCTAGAAATAGCCTTGCTTTATCCCCCGTTAGGCGCACAGGTACCATACCCAATTGCTCTGTGCTTGTAGCATGTGTGTGTGTTCACTTTTTTACATGGCTTATCATTTTAAAGGTTATAAGCTTTAGACCGACTTGCGGTCTTGCCAGGCATACTGAAGTAATATGCTTTGAGTGGAATTTTTATAGATGGTGAAACTCGCAGCAGTTTAAGAAAAGTTCAGACTATTGCAGGCTGGTCTTAAATGTACACATACCTCCGTTTTACTGTAATCTGTGCATTAGAGTCAGCCTCCCCCAGACGTCCAACAGCGGACCAAATCAGACCACCTCTGCTCCAACACTCCGCTCTGTGGAGCTATGGGGTTAAAGAGGTAGTGGCCGTAGAACGCTGCAATTAGCCACTCCTTGCAATAGTCACTGAAAAGATATGTGACTCAAGCACAGCACACATCAGATCACCTCTACTCCCCCCCGCTCCATAAAGAACACAAAAAACAGCAGAAGAACAAGTTACTTCTTACCTTGTAATGTTCTTTCGATGGGATGTTCCTCCGACGTATTCCTCATCTTAGATATCTCCTTCCAGCTTTGCTGGCCTCGGAAAATTTTTCTCTAGAGGGCGCTGCGCGTCGACGTCCGCCGAGTCGATGTCCCTCGACAGCCGCCGTATCGACGTCGACGTCATCCTGCCTATAAAGGCCGCGCGCAGCTTCCGTTGCTCAGTTCCGTTTTGTAGCCCACAATTTTTCTCTCTGGACTAGACTAATCACCCTGAAGGAGCGTGAGCTGCAACAACAAGGGAAGTAGTACTGCAGGGATGGATGGGAGTGTCGATAAGGAATACGTCGGAGGAACATCCCATCGAAAGAACGTTACAAGGTAAGAAGTAACTTGTTCTTCGAAGGGATTGTGTCCTCCGATGTATTCCTTATCTTCTATAGGCTCCCATAGCAGTATTCTGTTATTGGAGGTGGGAGTACTGACTTCATGCTTCCTTTTATTGATGAATAGAGTGCAATACTGCCCTTCCAAACCTAGTCTCTTGACTGGAGGAGGAATCCTAGTTGTAAAATCGTGTAAAGGTATTGACGGACGACCATGTGGCAGCCGCACATATGTCTTTAACCGGCACTCCTCTTTTGAGGGCCGATGAAGCTGGAATACCTCTGGTCGAATGAGCCCTAAGATTTTGTGGGGGCTCTTTTCCTGCCAGTTTATAACATGATCCATCTGGAAATGGTCTGCTTAGTTATCGGTAACCCCAGCTTGTGACCTGCGTAGCCCACAAACAGCTGGTCTGCTGGTCTTATCCTAGCCAGTCTACTGATGTAAAAACTTAAAGCCCTTCTTGGGTCCAGCCTGTGTAACCTCTCTTCCTCTTTCCCCGGATGAGGAGGAGGATAGAAAGATGGCAGTGTAATCTTCTGAGTGATATGGAATTCAGAAACCACCTTTGGGAGGAAATTAGGCTTCACTTGCAGGACAACTTTGTCTTTGTGAAAGATTGTATGAGGGGGTTTACAAGAAAGAGCTTGTAACTCGCTCACCCTTCTAGCAGATGTTAAGTGCTATTAATAAAACAGTTTTAAGGGTAAGAAATCTTAACAAACAAGAATGGAGTGGTTTGAAAGGTGTGCCCATCAGGAAAGTTAGGACTAAGTTTAAATCCCATAGGGGAACCTGGATTGGTCTTGGGGGATAAACGTTAGTTAACCCCTTTAGAAACTGTATTACCAAGGGTAACTTGAAATAGGATGGTTCTTCCGCAGTGCGCTTAAAGATGGATAGTGCTGCGAGATAGCCCTTAATGGTGCCAACTTGAAGGCCTGAATTCGCCAAATAGAGTAGGAAGGAAAAAACCATTGGTGTACCGCATGAAAAGGGGGTCGATATTCTTTTCTCTACACCAGCTGCAAAATCTGTTCCAACGGCAGCGGTATAAAGACTTTGTTGCTGGCCTCCTTGCCGAAAGCAACACCTCCATAACATCATCAGGGAGGTCCCAATCCTTGTACCTCAGCCTTTCAGAAGCCAAGCGTGAAGGTTGAGGGTTTTGATGTCTGGATGGAGAACCGGACCTCCCTTCTGTGAGAGTAGATTCTCTCTGAGTGGAAGTCGAATTGGAGGGCAGATGGACAAGTCTAGAAGGTCCGGGTACCACGTTCTCCTGGCCCAATCCAGGGCAATTAGGATCATGGTTTTCCAGAATCTTCTCAACCTCCTGATCATTTGAGGAATGACAGGGACCGGTGGGAACGCGTACAGAAGCGGAAACTCCCAGTCCACTATGAACGCGTCTCCCAGAGCTCCTCTCGGGGGAAATTCCCTTGAACAGAACAGATCGCACTTCCTGTTGACACTGGTGGCGAACAGATCCACCTGAGGGGTTCCCCAAAGGGCGAAGATCTCTTGAAGGACTTCCTGAGCTAGTTCCCACTCGTGGGAGACTGCTCAGAGCGTCCGCTGTCAAGTTCTTCTCTCCGGCTAGGTGAACTGCCGATAGAGAGATTTCTTCTTGGATTGCCCAAAATCAGAGCTGCATCGCCTCTCTGCACAGAGGTAGTGATCCTACGCATCCTCTTTTGTTGAGGTAATGCATGGCCACTGTGTTGTCCGTCATTATCAGGACATTCTTCCCTTGTACAGCTGGCAGGAACGCCTTCAGCGCAAGTCTGATGGCCCTCAGCTCTAACAGGTTGATATGTAGTCTGGACTCCGATGGAGACCAACGACCGCTGATGGTCATGTCGTTGGCATGGGCTCCCCACCCCGTGAGTGAGGCATCCGTGACTACTGTTATCTCCGGCCAGGGTTGCCAAAACTGTTCTCCTTTCAGAATGTTCTCCTGACAGGCCCACCACTGAAGGTCTTAAGCCACCCTGTCGGGAACCTGAAGAAGATCTGTCAGTCTTCCTGAGAATTGTGACCACTGAGTCCTCAGTGCCCACTGGAGGGATCTCATTCTCAGGCGAGCCGCTGGCACTAGGAAAATGCAGGATGCCATGAGGCCTAGCAACCTCAAAAAGTCGAAGGCTGGGAGACGTTGGGCATTTTGGAACTTGGTAACCATCTGTAGAATATCTTGAGCCCTCACCTCTGGTGGCGAGGCTTTTCCCAGGGAAGTGTCCAGGATCGATCCAATGAACTGGAGTCTCTGTGATGGTATCATTTGTGACTTCTTTAAATTGAGGGAGAACCCCAGTCTGTGAAGGGAGTGGCAAACGTGATTTAGCTGGATCTGAGCTTGTTCCGAAGATACAGCCCTGATCAACCAATCTTCCAGGTAGGGGTAGACGTGAATCCCTTCCTTCCTTAGACTTGCAGCCACTACCGACATTAACTTGGTGAAGACCCTCGGGGCGGAGGTCAGCCCAAATTGCAGCACTCGAAATTGATAATGAGAGTTGCCAATTGCGAACCTCAGGTATTTCCTGTGTTTGAGATGGATAGGCACATGGAAATAAGTGTCCTGAAGGTCCAGAGATACCAACCAGTCCTGGAACTGAAGGGCCTGAAGGATCTGAGAAAAAGTTACCATCTTGAATTTGTCTTTCCTGAGGAATTTGTTCAATTCTCGCAAGTCCAAGATGGGTCTCAGTCCTCCGTCTTTCTTTGGAATGAGAAAGTAAGGGGAGTACCAGCCCTTGTTGCTCTCCGCTACAGGTACCGGTTCTATGGCACCTTTCTCTAGCAGGTCTAAAATTTCCTGCAAGAGGAGCGGATCTGGAGCTTTTTGAGAGATGATCCCCGGTGGATGACTCTGAGGTATGCGTAGGAGAGGCAGGCAGTAACCTTGGGCAACTGCTTCCAATGCCCAAGCATCTGACGTGATAGCCTGCCATTCCGCCAGATGTTAAGTTAACCTGCCTCCTACAGGTGTCTTGTGAGGGAAGTCCTCAGAGTGGTTTTGGGGCGGCTGATGCAGATGCCGATGGTAAAGAGACACCTGCTGTTGCTGCGGCTTTTGAATATCTACCCCGTCCACCTCGGGTAGTAGTTCTTTGTCCCCTTTGAGCCGGTCGTCCTCTACCTCTTCCGAATGCGGAGTAGAAGCGAAAGGACTTGCCCCTCGCAGAGGTTCCTGTGGGACGAAAAGGTGTCTGAACGATTGCAGCGCCTAGGGATTTTGCTGCTGCCTTTGATGTTTGCAGTTTTTCTAAACTGTCATCCGCCTTTTTTCCCAAACAAAGAAGAGCCATCGAATGGCATGTTCAAGAGCCTGGCTTGCACATCTGGGGCAAAACCAGACTTTCTCAACCAAGCAAATCTCCTGGTTGTTGTACTTGCCGCCATTGCTCTGCTGATACTGTCAGCTGAATCAATGCCCGTCTGGAGGGATTCGCACATAGCGTCTTTACCGTCCTGTATGATATTTAGGAACGCCTCCCTTTCTTCTCCCTCCAGGATGCAGTCAGCCGCTGTAGAAGCACACTCCCAAAGGGTATGGCTGAATCTAGCAAGGGTGCAAGTAGCATTAACAGATTTTAACGCCATGCTACATGCCGAAAAAACTTTCTTTGCCATAGCATCATATTTCTTATCGTCCCTGTCCTGTGGGACGGTAGGGTAAGCAGTCTTGACGTCAGTAGAAGATGCTGCCTGTACCACCAGACTTTCTAGGGATGGGTGTTTTGACAAAAACTCCGGGTCTGCAGAAGATACCCTGTATTTAGTAGACAGTTTTTTATTTACTGCCGGGACGACATCTGGGGTTTCCCAGTTCGTCATGATTTTCCTCTGAAGAGCTTTATGAAAAGGCACTACAGGATCCTCCTGTGGACCTTTATCAAGAATATCCGTATGGTCATCTTGTTGGAAAGCCTGTGAAGGTGTTGACCACCCCATAAATTCTGTGATCCTGGCCATTAAGACTCTATAGGGGGTTTCAGCATGCTCCCCCGGGTCTGGTCTAGCGAACTCCACCTCAGGGGAAGTGTCTAACCCACTTGCCTCATGTAAGGAATCATGGAGATCCTTTAACCTGCGTTCTTCTGAGGATAACTCCTCTTGAACTGGGGTTGCAGGTCCCTGCAACTCAAATGTCTCTTCTTGGTCAGATAGTTCTCCCTCTTCCATAATTCATAATTGAGGACATAGTTCTCAATTGTTCTGAACTCAAAAAGGGTGTGAAACCCATCTCCAAGGCAGAGGGTGCCAAACTTCTTGTAATCGGCCTCGAAAACGTCGATGTCATCGACGCTGACATCAAAGGCTTCGGGCGTGGCGTTGAAAACAAAGGCGGAGGCCTCGAGGTCCTCGATAAAATTGGGATTCTGCTCGAGGAAGTCGACAATGTCGACGCCATCGTCATCGAGGACCTGGGGATAGCCACTGGGTGCGCCGCAACCGCAACTTTCCTTGGCGTCGACGCCGAAGATGGCGTCGAATCGACAGACCCGTGTGTCGAAGGTCCCTTCGACAACGGCGTCGAAGACACCGACCTCGGCGTCGACGGAACCCTTCGAAGAAGGTTTCGAGGTCATAGCTTTACTCGAGGGTTCGTGACGCGCTCGAGAAGCTTCCTTCGCCGGGTACTGCGACTCGCGGCGTTTTTGCCCTTCGGGTCTTTCGACCAGAGCATCGCTCTCGGCAGTCTTCGAGGGGGTCGAGGCCGCTTTCTCGAAGATGCGCTTCATATTTTTGCGGAATTCCTCCCATTCAGCCCGGGAACTATGTTTCGTGGGGCAAGGGATTCTCTTAGGAGAAACAGAGGAAGAGGAGGACGGAGATGTCATGGACATACAGTCCTCGCACTCCGAACAATGGTGTTCAGCTCCCAAACACCACAGACAAACTCTGTGAGGGTCAGTCAGCGACATCTTTTTCCCACGTCGGTTCCGATGAGGAAGCCATCGAGTATGGATCGAATATCTCGAGGTAAATAGGATAAATTCTCTACAAAACTGAGCAACGATATTCCGAGGCACTGAGTAAGCGCGGAAAAACGGAACTGAGCAACGGACGCTGCGCACAGCCTTTATTGGCAGGATGACATCGATACGGCGGCTGTCGAGGGACCCATTCAGCCCGGGAACTATGTTTCGTGGGGCAAGGGATTCTCTTAGGAGAAACAGAGGAAGAGGAGGACGGAGAAGGGGGTCTTCGACGTCTCTGCTTCGATCTCGAGGAGTGATGGGACCCACTCCGAGACCTGGAGCGCGAATGGTGACGAGGAGACGAATGTCTGACTTCGTCGAGGAAGAAGTAGCTTTTGAAGTCTTACCTTTCTCCAGCTTCCCCATACGCTCCTTCAGGGCTATAGCTGTCATGGACATACAGTCCTCGCACTCCGAACAATGGTGTTCAGCTCCCAAACACCACAGACAAACTCTGTGAGGGTCAGTCAGTGACATCTTTTTCCCACAGTCTCTGCATTTTTTGAAGCCGGACCGAGGGGTCGTCGGTTCCGATGAGGAAGCCATCGAGTATGGATCGAATATCTCGAGGTAAATAGGATAAATTCTCTACAAAACTGAGCAACGATATTCCGAGGCACTGAGTAAGCGCGGAAAAACGGAACTGAGCAACGGACGCTGCGCACAGCCTTTATTGGCAGGATGACATCGATACGGCGGCTGTCGAGGGACATCGACTCGGCAGACGTCGACAGGCAGCGCCCTCTAGAGAAAAATTTTCCGAGGCCAGCAAAGCTGGAACGAGATATCTAAGATAAGGAATACGTCGGAGGACACAATCCCTTCGAAATTGGAGTACAGTAATTTCAAACGTGTAGCGTGAAATTATGAAATATACGTCCGTTATATGAAACAAGAAACTGAAAACCGATTAAAAGAAAACAACCAGCCAAGGGAAACAGACTATTGCAAATCATAAAGTAATGCAGCTAAATCAAATGCTATGGTGGAACAAGCTATGAGTGGTTTCAAACAGAGTAACAAGCAGGTTGGTGCTTCAGAAAAAGGAGCCATGCATCAAATACCTTCCACCTCTCTTGGGATGTTCTAGGCGACGTACGAGAACCAGATTGATTTTTGGTGCAGCATAAAAAGGTCATTCACAAACAGTCATGCTCGAGTGAACACAAAGAGGTAGACATCACAAAGTGATGACATTTTTCCAGTGATGGAGCATCTCCAGGATTCAGCTTATGACCAATAAGAATGCCAAATACTTCAACGTCAGCAACAGGAGGGATACATTAGTTGGCAAGGCAAATCTCGGCACGCCTATTCACCACAGACATTCATCTATTAGTTAGCATGCAATCTCAAGCAGAAAAACTAGGTGGGCCAAACATAGAATCCTAAATTACTTAGTCACTCTATGTGTACGCAGATTGCCCATCCACTAAACAAAGACTGGCTGTGATCCAAAGAGCACACCAAACGATTAATGATTCCCTCTAGAACACAATGGCACACGTGCAACCATTTGTTGAAATTCCAAGACCTTGTAGAGGGTTTTCTGGCATATCACCTGTAAATTGTATGGAGACAGCCAGAAGTAATGGAGGCAGTGCTTGAAATTAAGTTTTGCAGAGCAGGAGCTAAATCCGGCTCCCAGGTGTCGGGCATCATCAAGTAGGCAGGAGCTACCACTGGGGAAAAAGGAGCGAGTACACAGCACACCTCAAATCTAACTTCCAAACGAGATACACACCAACTTTACATTTCATTATGCAAGATCCATTATGTTTAAATGTTTCCTAATTCGTCTTTATTAATATTCACAAACACTCAATTTAATGTCGCATATGGAATACATTACTCACCGTAATCGTATTTCTGGTGCTTGTATCTGCTTGGATTCAAATGCTATGCATAGGCCGGCATCTAGTGGAAGCTGCAGAAATTTGAAGAGGGACGTCGGCAGGGCGTGCCAGTAATACTATCCCTAGTGTAACGTCCGCTGTACCCATGTCGAGGTCCCTCAGATTGTTTTTTCCCACCATCGTGAGCGGTCGCATATAAGCGGAGTGCATTTTCGGCTTACGCCATTGACTTATAAAGTGTTTAATATTAATTGATCTTTGTCCTTTATCGACACTGTGCCTTTACGCAGCGAAGACTTCAAGAAAGGACAGAAATTACCGTCGAGCGGAGATCTCGACGGAACCACCCGGCCTCAGAAGGCCCACCAGGCCTAGGCTTTACAGTAGGGAGAGTGGGGAGTGGTCATAATAACATGAATTTTCCCACCCTTGCCCTGGGTCACCCTGCTGCCTACGCCCAATAGGGAACATACGCCATTTAAATTCTGCCCGTCCTGCAATAAAAAGTACACGTGTATCGACAAGCACAGTGTGTAACCTTTGCTTGAATTGGGACCACGACGAGGCTCATTGTCGGGCCTGTAAACTGCTCCGACCCAAGACCCTCAAAGATGGGACAAAACGTGGGGCGGCATGAGTTGACCTGGGATGCTAGGGTAGAAGAAGCAGAGATATCTCCCAGAAATTGCAAACCCTGGGGGTGCTGCGGAGCACCCAACAAGATGGCTGCTTAGTAGAAGAGCTCCACTGGCTGGCGCGCATATCCTTGAATTGCAGCAGTCCAGACAATTCGTATCACCTCTCGGCAGGGTCTATGCATTGCCCTTGTGAGCGTGCACCGGCCGATCCACTTTGAATCTCATCAGCACTGTAGAACGAGAGATCCTTATCGAGAGTGCGGCCTGACTTTGACGCACACACGAGTCTCCTGCTCTGCTGGGGACTCGCAACAAGACTTGTCTCGCCCGCTCCGTTACCATTGGGCCCTGCCAGGAGGTCAGAGCAGCCAGCACCCCTACCCAACATATTTGCTCCTGTGACGTCTGCGCCATAAACAGTGGTCCTGGGGGACCAGCCTGCAGACGGACCAGTTCCGTGAGAGGACTGAAGGGCGCCCACTGGGGGGACGTGGCCAGGATTACATCAGTGGGCCCCCCACCTCTCCACTGACCTGGCGATATTTGTAGTTTCTTGGATTGGGGCTGAAAGACAGCCCGGGCTTGCAATGGCCCAGTGGTTTGCTATAATTGACACATCCAATGGTAATTTGAGGACTCACAGTGTAATGGCGATTAGTGTGATGAGTTGGAATGTCCAGGGACTGGGGCACTGCACTAAGTTAAGAAGAATGATGGCGTATGCTAACAGGCACAAGATTAATATATTGTTTCTCCAGGAGATATGCCATAGCAGAGACCTGTGGGGGCACTGCACCATCCTGGGGTAGTAACAGATACTTTACCACCTTTTCCACTCAGTCACGAGGACTCATGACCCTTGTACAACACAAGTCACTGAAATTCACCCGGAATGGGGTGCACATAGACGACTGAGGGCTGTTTAGGATTGTTCATGGAACCGTCGAAAACACAGAGATTTGTTAGTAAACACATATGGGCCCAATAGCCACTCCCCTGACTTTTACACCAATATTGCTAGGATACTGTCGGCCCATACTGTGGGGTGGGGACATTAATTTTTGACCAAAAGTTGGATTGAATGAATTTAGCCCCCAAGGCCCCAATCTAGGGCAGCCTGCTGCCTACTGGGACATATGTAGGTAATGGTCTTGTGAGATGTATGGCGCTTGTTACTCCCACTAACCCGCAAATACAAGTATTACTCTTCAGTAGACGATATAGCCTCGTGCATAGATTACGTTTTGTCCTGCACGCTTATGGGGAGACTGTTAAGTGCTAATATACTTGCACACTATCTGACAAGTCTCCTATAGTGGTAAGGCTAGCACTGGGCAAGGCGTTATGCCCACGCGGAATCTGGAAGTTTAAATCAAAGGCACTACAAGATATAGTGTTTAAGGCGGATATAAAAGCGAACATTGAGACCTTTCTATGTAACACCCCTGGGGCTACGTCTATTATCACGAGATGGCAAGCGTTTAAGGTTTATATTAGGGGGTGTTGAGCTCCAGAGAGTCCGGAGTGCTCACAATAAGGGATTTATGAATGTGTGAGGCTCAGCTTAAAGTCCAGGAAATAGAATATGCAGGGTGCACTGCCCCCGAGCTGCTGGCACGCATACATGCTACCCTCGATCAATATAACATTGCATTCTAGATGCACAGGGAACTAATAGATGGGCGGATGGTGAGGTGCGCTGGAAGTGTTCAGCGACTTTTAGGAAACAGTGGTAAGGCTAGCACTGGGCAAGGCGTTATGCCCACGCGGAATCTGGAAATTTAAATCAGAGGCACTACAAGATATAATGTACATGATTGGGCATTAGCATGGTGAGCAGGCCATACGCTCCCTACTGAAGGACGTCCCCATATCACGATTGGCAACAGACGCAAGGGACCAAGTTAATTCTCTGCTCTCGGTTGAGGAGCTACAGATTGTTATTAGAGATCTTTGAGAGGTAAGGCACCAGGCCCCGATGGACTGACGGCTGGTTTTAACAGCAAGTATGGAACACTTCTCGACCCAGTCTCTTGAGAATTTGATTCTCCCTGAATCATTGAGAGAGGCTACCATGTCTGTCTTACTCAAGCCTAATAAACCCAGCAATGAATGTGGGTTGGATAGCCCACTTTCGCTTATGAATGTGGGGACACTAAGATATAGTCAAAAGGCACTGGCAAATCGCCTACTTCCATTGATGCCATACCTGGTCCACTGACCAGGCAGGCTTCATTCCGGGTAGATCCACATCACTCACCCTTTGTCGTCTGTTTAATGTTATGGCACAGCTGTGTTCCACAGCCGCTGCAGTAACGCTAGATGCCTAAAGGGCATTTGGTATGGTGTCATGAGAATACCTCTTTACGGTACTGGACGAAATGGGTCTGGGCCCCAATATGCTTCAATACATCAAGCGACTATACATTAATCCAATGGTGAGAGTAGCAGTGAATTCCCAGATCTCCTAGGTGTTCACACTGGGTAGAGGTACCCGCAGGGGTGCCCCCTATTCCGACTTTTGTTCGCATTGCCCATCAAACCGATGGCTGATCTGGTCAGAGAGCATCATAGTAAGAGGGGGATCCGCCTGAAGGGATCTCCTGAAATTATGTCATTGTACGCTGACAATGTTCTGCTTTATTTTAGGGACCCTCAGTGGAATTTGGGCCCAATTATGCAGGATATAATACGGGGGGAGAATACTGTGGGTTTCAGGTGTACTACACTAAATCAGATCTTCACGTTGACGGATATTACAAAAGGGCCAAGAAGCGCCTTCCCTCTTCGATGGGCCCCGGATAGTATTAAATACCTCAGAGTGATGGTGTTTAGGACAAAGGAGTCGTTACATTACACATGAACAACATATAGAGGATAAGGCGTCCAGGTGGCACACTGCTCCCATTTCACTATCGTGAAGACTGGCCTTAATAAAGATTATTTGAATGTGCAGCTGAGACCCAGGGTAAGGAACAAGTTACTTACCTGTAACTGTTGTTCTCCAGCATGGGTCTGGCATGGATTCACATGCTCATAAATATTCCCCGTCGTCAGGCTGGGAATCCTCGGTAAGGAAAAAATCAGTATCAGTTTCGTTTCTGATCTGTCTTTCGTAGTAGTAATCGATCACTGATCTCTGCGTCAAACTGACCACAGCCAATGACTGCCCTCTACCTAAGCCGCGCCTCTGGCAGCCATCTTCAGATTTGGTAGCACGTGAAGTGGCAGTATGACCAAGTGAAGAGCCGCAGAGGGGAAGGCGGGAGGGTTCGCATGTGAATCCATGCCAGACCCATGCTGGAGAACAACAGTTACAGGTAAGTAACTTGTTCCTTCTCCAGCATGGGGTCTGGCATGGATTCATGAATAAAGAATACATAGCAGTACACACATGCACAACCACGGGAGGTGGCAAAGGCTCAACATTAAGCATTACATCAAACTCAATATTAAGCCATTCTTACCTCCTGACCAGGCTCATCTTAGGCGAACAGGTTGCGCAGCACTGCTTGGCCGACCCTGGACTCCACCCTGGAATCCCGATCAACGCAGTAGAATTTCGTGAAGGTGTGCGTCGACCTCCACGTAGCAGCCCTGCAGATGTCCAGCAAGGGCACACCAGATAGGAACGCCGTGGTAGCTGCGATCGCTCTGGTGGAATGGGCTCTCGGACGGCCAGGCAGCGGTCGGTTTGCCAACCGATGACAGTACATGATACAGCCGGAGAGCCATCTGGAAATGGAAGCCTTCGAGAGAGCCTTCCCCTGATTGACAGGTCCAAAGTTCACAAAGAGTTGTGACGTCTTCCGAAAACACTTTGTGCGGTCCACGTAGAACTTCAGCGCTCTAGCCACATCCAGCGAGTGCAAAGTCCTTTCAGCCGGCGACGAAGGCGACGGGAAGAAAACAGGCAACACCAAGGGTTCGTTGAGGTGGAAGTCTGAAGGCACCTTGGGCATGAAGGAGGGGTGCGTCCTGAGCACTACCCTCGTGTCGTGAAAAGTCAAGTACGGGGCCTTGCAGGAAAGGGCCTGGATCTCTCCCACCCGTCGTGCGGAGGTGATGGCCACAAGAAACGCTGTTTTCCACGACAAGAACTTCAACAGAGCCGAGTGCAGAGGCTCGAACGGAGGTCCCATGAGCTTCGTCAGCACCACGTTGAGCTCCCATGCCGGGGCCGGAGCCTTCACCGGCGGGAACGATCTGAACAGTCCCTTCATGAATTCTTTCAACAGACGATGAGACCACAAAGACGTCCGCCCCGTGGTTCTGGTGTATCAGGAGATCGCAGCAAGATGAATCTTGATGGACGCGTGCGCCAGTCCAGCCTTGGCCAGCGTCAGTAGGTACGGCAGTACTTGGGGAGCCGTAATCCGTAGAGGGTTAATCTTCTGTGCGTGGCACCATACAGAGAACCTCTTCCATTTGTGTCCGTAGCATTTAAGAGTTGAGGACGCCCTGGCCTTTGCAAGAACCTCTCTGCAGTCGGCCGGTATGTCGTATCCTCCAAACTCTAACGCTGCAGGAGCCAGGCCTTCAAGCTCAGCGACTTAGGGTCGTGATGGAGGATGGCGCCTCCTTCCCTGGAGAGAAGATCCGCGTCCACTGGCAGCTTGATTGACGGGGACGCTGACAAGTCCAGAAGGTCCGGGAACCATATCTGCCTCGGCCATGCAGGTGCGACGAGGATCATCCTGCACCGTGACCTCTTGAGCTGGTTGATGAGCCGGATCAGCAATGGCAATGGAGGGAACGCGTATAGAAACAGGCCCTCCCAGGGGAACGAGAACGCATCGCCCATGCTCTTCGGCTGGGGAAACCTGCTGGCGAACCTCCGGCACTTGAGTTTGTCGCCGTCGCGAACAGATCGATCTGGGGTGTGCCCCCACCGTCGGAAGAGGCGATCCACTAGATCCTGTCGTAGTTCCCACTCGTGGCACGAGCGCAGCTCTCTGCTGAGCGAGTTGGCGATGGTGTTTTTTATCCCTGCCAGATGAAACAGCACCAGAAACATCCCTTGGGCGACGGCCCAATGCCACAGATCCTGCGCCTCCTTGGACAGGGCTGGGGACCTGGTTCCGCCCCGTTTCCTGATGTAGAACATGGTGGTGGTGTTGTCGGTGAACATCCTCACCACCTTGCCCTTGAGGGACGGAAGAAAGGACCTGAGGGCCCAAAACACTGCACGGAGCTCCAGGACGTTGATATGGAGGGACTTCTCCGTCGGAAGCCAAAGGCCTCTCGCGTGCAGGTTTTCGGTGTGCGCTCCCCACCCTTCCAGGGAGGCATCCATGGTCACTGTCTCCTGGTGGCCAGGGGTCTGGAAGTCCATGCCCGCCGTCAGATGCGCGCGGGTGCCCCACCACCGGATCGCTCGTCGGAAACTCTCGTAGAGTGTGATCCTCTCCTCGAAGCTACCCGTCGTCTGGATCCAGCGCGCGTCCAGGAACTCCTACAACGGGCGCACCCGGAGCCTGCACAGCGGATGAGGTAAATGCAAGAAGACATCATTCCGAGGAGGGACTTGATGGACCTCACTCTGGCCGCGTCCGCAACCAGCATCCGCTGCACCTTGCCCAAGATGGCTCTCGTCCTTTCCTCCGACGGAGAGGCCAGAAGCGACACTGTGTCGAGCTTTGCTCCCAGAAACAGTGCGTCTTGCGCGGGCACCAGGTGGGACTTGGTGTAGTTTATGGAGAATCCCAGGTCCGTGAGTAGTTGGACGGTCCTTGCCGTGTGCTCCACGGCGAGCTCCTTCGTCTTCGCTCGGATGAGCCAGTCGTCCAGGTAGGGGTAGACGTGGTGTAACGCTCACCTGATTCCCGTAGAGGCGCCGGTCTTGACTGGGCATATACCGTATCTTCAAAGGTGATGTGTAACACACGGCTGGCTCTTTGGGCTGGACCTCTGTGCACTGTATGTCTGACTCGAAGGGTAAGATGTCTGCAGATAGAAAATATGGGATTAATGAACTGGGTTATTGAATGTCTCTCTCTTCTTCCCTTTCTCTTCTCCTGTAGAACCCCAAAGGTTAACGCTCTCACCTTAGGTAAGTGAACGCCGTGCTCTCCATCTGCCTCGGGGCAGGGTGCCGTGACCAGTTTCTTCACTGGATAAGGGGAGCAGGCCTCTTGACTTCAGAGGACTGCTGTCCGTCGTTTACTGCACGAACGGTAAGTTTCGAGTAATTCGAATGTCTTTAAAAGTCTTTAGTAATGATGTCTCTTGTTTTGCAGGGTTCCGGCGATGGCGGATGACGGGCTGAAGTGAGTTGAAGATGGAGCCCGTGTGATGAATAGAAGCGCCTGGAAGCATGTAAGTAAGCGCTTGTTGCCTGCTTCACGATGCGCTCTAACTGTCTTTTTATTTTGCAGGTACAAGTTCGGAGCGGCTGCAGGGTGCCGGAATACCCACTGGGTTAGATGTGGAAAGGAGTAATGGCACGTGAGTATTAAAGTTCCCCAATGTCTTTAAACGCACCTTGTTTTGTCTTTCAGATGCGGGATGCAGCGCCGAAGGCCTCCGGAGCGTGCGAAGAGTTGGTAAGCTTTTGTCTTTCAGATGCCGGAATGCAGTGCGAAGACCTCCGGAGCGCACGAAGAGTAGGTAAGCCTTTGTCTTTCAGATGCAGGAATGCAGCGCAAGGCGTTGGTGACAGCCGATGGACCAGGTAAGTGAAGCGCTGTCACTGAAGACCGTAATGCTAACCTGTTCTTTCTTGTCTTTATAGGTGTTGCTGAAGACTGGATTCAGGATGGTAAGCCTTTTTCCTTAGGCCCAGGATCAGATGCAGAAGACACGATGAGCGTTCTGCTGCAGAGGATGCAGAATAACGCAAAGCAAGATTCATCCATCGGGTGTGGTTTAAATAGCCTCCTGTAGTGCTTAGGTGTCTCCTTCCACAGCCACGCCTAGGTAAGAAAAGAGTTCCTGCTTTCCAGAAGAGTTCCAGTGTTCTGAACCTAGGGAGTGGCTCCTGCCTCACCCAACAGGAAAAGTAGTTCCAAACAGAAGAGGATCAGAGGCTCAACTGGCAGGCAAGTAAGCAGCATGGTCTGCTGCAGGTAAGTCCACCCAAGCATTATGAGCCCGGCGCTTCCAGCGCTGGGACTGGGCATGTTTATGAGCCTGGTGCCACTGGCGCCAGGACTGGGTCCAAAAGGTCCCAATTGGGACTGGTTGGCACTCGGAACCTGGGTTATGGATCTGCTTCCAAGGGAGTTGGGAAAACCCTGACCTTTTGGAAGCAGAGATCATGACACGTGGATCCCCTCTCGGCGCAGCTGCGCCGCCAACGGTGCGAGGCACTTGGTGAACACCCTGGGTGCCGACCTCAATCCGAAGGGAAGGACTCTGAACTGGTAGTGACGCCCTTGGACCATGAACCTGAGAAACTTTCGGTGTACCTTTAGGATGGGAATATGGAAGTAGGCATCCTCCAAATCCAATGACGACAGGAAATCGCCCTCCTCCAGCTGACCCAGGACGTGTTGGAGGGTGACCATCCGTAACTTCTGTGCCTTGATGAATTTGTTCAGTCGTCGTAGGTCCAGGATGGGACGCCATCCTCCTGTCGTCTTCTTCACGAGGAAGTATCTTGAGTAAAATCCGGAGCCCCGAAGCCTCTTTGGGACAAGCTTGATGGCGCCCTTCTTGAGCATCGCCTTTACCTCCAAGAGAAGTTGGGGGTCGTGATGTTCTTTCTTGGCCACAGGGGTGACGCGCGGGCACCTCTTTAGAAACTCGAGCACGTGATCCTGAGCTAGGGCGTCCAGCACCCAACGGTCGGTGGAGATGGACTCCCACATGCTGACGAAGCTCGCCAGCCGGCCTCCCACTGGGGTGCTCCGGTGGGGGCCCGACCCCACGGCCGGTTCAGTCCTGCTTCGACGAGGCTTTGCCGCCTTGTCCTCCTTGGCGACGACGGCGGGATCCGCCTGACTTGCCTCGTCCCCCTGTAAGCTTCCTGTGACGACGAACGGGCCGCTTGACGGTAGGTGGAAAATCCGCCGCTGGTACCTTTGGAGGCACCCTGTTTGCCCCCGCCGCTCCGAAAGTGCGGCCGCCGTTGCTGGAGAACCCCAAGAGCCCGGGCCGTCTCCGTGTCTGCCTTGATGGCTTGAAGGGAATCGTCCACTGTTTTCCCAAACAGGTTGTTTCCGTCGAACGGCATGTCCAAGACTCTGGTCTGCACGTCCTGACGGAAGTCAGTAGCCTTGAGCCATACACGCCGCCTAAGGCACACGCCGTTGCCCAACTGGCGAAATCCAGTGTCAGCAATGTCCGTCGCAATCGTAATGGAGTGGTCCGGTGCCACCTCTCCTTCCTGCAAGATCTCTAGGGCTTCCGCCCTCTTGTCGTCCGGTAGGAAGTCCAGCAGGGGGGCCAGTTTGTACCACAACTCCCTGTCGTAGCGGGCTACGATAGCCAAGGCGTTGGCCGCCTTAATCGTCGTCGCTGCAGACGAGATGACTCTGCGTCCCATCGTATCTAATTTCTTTCCCTCGCCGTCCGGCGGGGAGGTCGACGTAGAGGCCGCACCCCCCCCCCCGCTTTCTTCCTGGCCGCCGCGGAGACGACCGAGTCCGGGGTCGGCTGTGCCCGAAGGCACAAGGGGGCCGCGTCTGGGACCCGGTACTTCTTCTCGTACCGATCCCTCCTAGCCGGCGTCGTGGATGGGTTGAGGAGGGCGAGGCCCTCATCCCAAATATCGTCCAGTAGAGGTACAGAGAGGACCGTCTTCCTCTTGGCCTCGCGCCGTTGATAAAGGAAACCTTCCTTCTTCTCTTCCGGGCAGAGCTGGAAAAGCTTGGATGCCCTGGCGATCATGGAGTGAAACGATCCAATCTCGTTGGGAGGGGAAGCCCGGGTGGGAGGTGACGACGGCAGATCCTCGTCGTAAACCTCGTCGTCTGTACCCGTCGCGGCCTTGTCAGTCCCTGTATCATCCCCAGGTGTCGTGGACGGGGAGGAGGGCTGAACAGGGCGCAATGGCTGAAAAGGAGGCGGAGGATGAGTCCTCCTTCTCTTGGGGGGAGGGCTACCAGAAGGGCCTGGCTCCGGGTCCCCCGTCGGGAGCGGTAACTCCGCTGGCGGTAACGGCAGTCTCGTCCTTATCTCCGAGCATAAGGACTGTATAGCCAACAAAATGGCCGCCGAGTTGTCTTGCGGCACTGGTTGAGGGGAGTCCCACGGGCGGTCAGGAGCCCCGTCGGCACCCTCGACATTATCGTCGTCTCCTACGTCGGGGTCCCCCCCGACGGGCTGGTCTTTTTCCACGCCAACGCCGTGGCTTAAGACTTCGATCAGCTCTTCCTCAGAGGTTGAGGCCGAATCCACGACGACCTCCTGCCCCCCCTTTTTCTTCTCCGTCGGAGGTTTCACGGGGGTCCTGTCGATGGGCATAAAAGAGGACTCCCTCCGCGGTGGCAGAGAGACTCTGAGCCCCGAGGTCGCCACCACTGGTGTAGCCTCCACAGGCTGAGCCAGGGCCGCCGCGACTGTCTCGATAGAGGCCTTGGCCGGATGGATTAAGGCTTTCACCACCTTAGGTGCGCTCACCGCCTTCTCCTTGGGGGGAGGGTCACTGCCTCACTCCCCCTCCGATGGGGCCTTGGAGCTCGACCGCGGTCTCTCCAGGAGCTTCGCCGGGTGCTCGGCCTTCCTCTTACCCGAACCAGAGCGTTGGCTCGTGGTTGATGGCGCCGGGGAGGATGTGCCCTGCCTGGCGCCCGTAGAGCCCGACCGTTCGGCGCTCCCGGTGCCAGCGGACTCGCGGTGCTTGGCCTTGTGTTGGACCCCCGTCGCCGGGGCGTCCTCAAAGGTCTTAGAAGACCGCTCAGACTACTACTTCTTCTTCTCGCCTGACGGGCTCTTCCCTTCCAGCCAGTTGGCGAGACGTTGATGGCGGTCCTTCATGGTCCGCTCCGACATATTGCCGCAAAACGCACAGTCCTTCTCCACCTGCGTCTTGTCCTCATGTAGGCAGTAAAGACAAAGGGAGTGTTCGTCCTCCTTAAAGACATTCTGAAGCTGGCATCCAGGGCAGACCCTGAACAGCTTTCCGGGCGTCGAGCTTCCCTTCTCCTGGGCCATGTCCGAGATGGGCCTGAGAAACTTCTGGAGTCCTCCAAAAGCGTGGCTCGACGAAATCTTCACCCTTGAGGGGTGTAGACGAATCCGACACGGGTCCCCGTTGATCGGATGAAGAAACGGTGGCGCTTGAGGCTCTTTTGACCGAAAGAGAAATTTTTTTGAGAAAAAACGTGAAAAAATAGCACTAACGCTCGAGAGCAATAGCACGAGGATCCCAACACTTGAACGTGTGGTAAAAATCTGAAGATGGCTGCCAGAGGCAGGGCTTAGGTAGAGGGCAGTCATTGGCTGTGGTCAGTATGACGCAGAGATCAGTGATTGGTTACTACTACGAAAGACAGATCAGAAACGAAACGGATACTGATTTTTTCCTTACCGAGGATTCCCAGCTTGACGACAAGGAATATTCATGAGCATGTGAATCCATGCCAGACCCCATGCTGGAGAATAGGACTGTCGCTCTGAGCCACAAGCTAACATTCCTCCTCCCAAACAGTAGAGACATCAAAATACACGCTTGTCGCAGCTGGCTTGAGTACCTAAGGTATACCCACAGATTAGAAAAAGGATTCAATAACCGAGTGTACTCAGTGGGTGCACCAAGCTGATATATCAATAAGTCCAGTTGGGTTTGATGGTTTTTATTTTCAATTAGGTAATTTGATACTTTCTGAAGTATAAGTCTTGTATGACTATGGACAACTCAGTCAAAATCAATGCGCCCATCTTGGTTTGACACGTGTTTCGTCCTACCAAGGCCTTTTTAAAAAACCGGGCTGATTACAGTAATAACAGGTTGAATTGACATTCAGTTTGTATTTGTAGCTAGTCCTTAAATTGTTGTTATAGTTCACGTCCTGGGTCATATTACGAGATAGATCTCTAGTACCTGCGTGGTTTCTCGACAGCAGGCTAACAAATAGGTGTTCCAGGAACTAATCGCGGGACACCAATTTGTTAACCTGCAGTCGGGCAACCACGCAGGTACTAGGAATCTATCCTCGGATATATGACCCAGGACGTTAACTAGTATGGGTTTATCATGGAAGGTGATGCTCTCTCGCTTCTCCACCCATAGGCTCAGGATCCAAAAGTGGTGGCCTTTCCATGGCCACCTGAGAAGTGGACCTATGGGGAATAGGTGCGATGACGCCCTCAGGTTTCTCACACTTAGCACAGGTAATCACAGACATGCGTTTCTATCAACCAGTCATGGCACCCCCACACACGACAAAGATTGGATCCTCGAGTGGATACTCTACCATTATCAAAATCTCTGCGATTAACCCAGTGCCCTAGTGAGACCACCACTGAATAGAATTCAATATACTGCATACTAAATGCACTATGTAACAATTGCCCACACTCAACCAGATCATGGTCAGAAGCACCAAGAAAAACACACACAAGATCCTCAGGCCCGCGCTACTGTCTACACCAGACGTATTCAAACTGTGGGGCTACAGATAACCAGACAGGCATGGGGAGCCCTGGGCTGGTGTGGCTCACCCATAACAGTGCAAGGGGGCGTCAACCCAGTGGCCCCTAACCCTTTACCGTGGAACAAGAGCTCCCTCAGCGGCTTTTTAAAGCTGAGAGAGTGCTGTTGTGATGGCTGAACCGTCGAAGGGAAACACTGTTTTGGCAGTTCCCCAGCCGCACATGCTCAATGAGCCATGCAAGGATGTGGGCGCTTTGCCTCGACAGCCTTGCATAGCTCGAAATGCTGGCTGGGGAACTGCATGCCTGTATGTGCAAGGGGAAGCTCCCTTATGTTAATTTATTTATGTGTATGGATGCACGTATGCTTGTGTTATGAGTGACTGTATGATGGGTGCTCGTGTGAATGATGGAGTGTGTGTATGTGTGTGAATGATGGAGTGTGTGCGAGTATGTGTGTGAATGATGGAGTGTGTGCAAGTATGTGTGTGAATGAGTGTATGTGTGTGAATGAGTGAATGTGTGTGAATGAGTGAATGTGTGTGTGAATGAGAGAGCGAGTGCGAGTGCTGGTCCGTGGAGACGATTTTGGTGAGTGGGGTTCAGGGGGGAGTTGTACAACAAAGGCATTTTAAAAATGCCTTTGTTGCACAATCACCCCATCCACCTGCCGAAATCAAAGATGATGAAAGATGTCCAGTAAAAAAATACCATGCTTTCCTTCGGGACCCCAGCGCCTTGCATACATCCAATCACTTTGATTGTGAGCGTGTGTTACGCGCTGAGGCCCAGGGGACAGGGATGATTTTTTATACTGGACATCTATCATAGATGTCCAGTAAACAATACCATGGCTATCCCCTGTGTCCCCCAGCGCCAATTGCAACTTGTTTTTGCTTTTTATCCAATGTTTTTTAAAAGTATGCTCTAAAATTCTAAATTTTAACCCATTATTTAAAAATAATTCCGGGAGGGGGGGCAATAAACCCCCCCCAAATCCCATTTGATTGGCTCGGGTTCTAACACTACGCTCGGTTGCTATGGCATATCTGGGAAATATTTTCACCAGCCGCCTCTTGCCCTGGCACTGCTGGGAGCGGGGTGGGGCGAGCCCAGGGACTGTGGTGGGATGGTGGGAGCAGGATTGGGGGGTGGGGGGTGGAAGGGGGTTAGCTGGAGGCATGGTATAGTGGTTGGAGAAGGTTGGAGAGCCCAGGGTCTGTGGTGGGGTGAGCAGAGGGACTGGGCTAGGAGTGGGATGAGGGAGCCCAGAGACTGATGGGAGCTGGTGGGGGAGCCCAGGCACTATACTGGGAGTAGGGTGCGGTGACTGCACGCAATAGATCATAGCCATTTGGACTTACTGTTCATTTGGCATTTTTGAGGGGGGCCAGCATGCCCACATTTTGCTCTGGGTTCCAGGCCAAAAAAGTTTGAAGACCACTGGTCTACGTTCACCTTCACCCCTCCTAGCTCCAGTGACAT